>NC_086073.1:15795422-18546093 GCF_948474715.1 Cydia amplana
CCCTCGATTTCAAATTAATGAAGATTGGCATTTACAGATTTTGGAAAAACATACAGGATACGAGAAAAAGGTCATTTTTGACAAACTTTTTTTTTATGCCAATCGATCCCATTCCTATTGAGGATCAAAAGCTTGTATGGAAGCAAAAAAAAATTTCCGGCTAGAAAAGCCACAAATCGAGGAAAACTTTTCCCATAATATTTGGCCAATCAGTCCTGTCCTGTTACATTTAAGAACCATAATACTGTATGAAGACATTGCTGTACGAATGATGGGCGAGGTAGAAAATTGTGAATAAAATTTCACATTTTCTCCATATAGTAAATGTATGGAAAAAGTTTTTATTAATTTGTGGCTTTTTAGTACATTACCGTAAGTCGACCCCTAGGAAACTATTGATACTGGATAGGAATGGAATCGATTGGCATACAAAAGTAGCATGTGAAAAATAAAAGTTTTCATTTTCATTCAAATATTATGGGAAAAGTTTTCCTCGATTTGTGGCTTTTCTAGCCGGAATTTTTTTTTGCTTCCATACAAGCTTTTGATCCTCAATAGGAATGGGATCTAATTTGAAATCGAGGGAAGGTCTCCTAAGACCGTTTTCTCGTAGCAGTACGGAATCTGGTAGCTGCCCTCACTGAGCCAAAAAGAAAATCCACCCTGTATATAAAGCCGCAACCCGACTGATTAATTGACATAATTGCTCTCCCAGAAGGGGGTTCCTGGGGTATTTGACTTTGATACGGTCGTATAGAGGGGGTGGTTTGGTGACTTCCAGAAAAATCCGACTTTTGGTCTACCGGATTATCCGACTTTTGGTCACTAAACGGTGACAGATACGTGGGAGATGCTCGACCAAATGTCATAGAGGGACGCTGACAGTTTCTGAAGCCGCCATTATTTTTTCAAAATGGCGGATTCAAAATGGCGATCATTTTTCAAAATGCTCCCAGCGCGCTAAAATTTTGCTCACGAAAACTCGGGGTCACCTAGCTGTATTCCTATGGATTTTTTTTAATAAAACCAATATGGCGGTAAAAATGGCCACTTATTTTTTATGAAAAGCTTCAAAGGTGAGAGATAGGTGGGGGGTGCTCAACCAAATGCCATAGAGGGCCCGAGACAACACAAATTGCATTTAAAAAGTTTCAAAATGTACTAACTAACATAAGAACACCTTGTAATACCATGGTTGCAATAAAGAATTATGATTATGATTATGATATGATTTTTTTTTCAAGTTGGTCTGAGCGCGTTGAGATTTGGCATGCGGCGAGCTTGGGGGCCCAAGATTAGTATGTGAATTATTTTTTATTAACACTCAAAATGGCGGCGGACACGGGCAAAGGAAAATTTCCAAGTAGGTTAAGCGAACCCGAAGGGCGAATATCAGGCTGGGAGGCCGAAGGCTGACCCGCCGAAGGCCCGAAGCCTTCACCCCGACTTCCAAGCGTGCAACCCTCAGTAATTTAAGGCGAGGCCGAAGGGCGAGCTGCGTGAATGAAGTGCTTCCAAGCAGGGATGTTGCGAATATCCGCATCCGCATCTCGTCTCGTCTCGCGCTTCTCTAAATCCCATAAGACGCCTTTTTACCAATAGTTTATTTTTAAATTAATTATATAAAGCACCTGCTAACGAAACCACAACGTTATGGGTTAATGTTTTCGAACGAACGGATCAACATAGCATTCAAAACATGCTTGCATATTATTACTGTTATTACATTATTGACCGTGATTGACAATGTTATTATTCAACGTGTCACATCACTAGCGCCCGGCAGATATTTCTGTCTGACGCCCACGTGTGTTTGAACGGACCAATCACGGCACGGGACTCGCTCACCTCGTCCCCCGCACCCCTGTATTTTTGGCAGCATCGGTTTCATGAAAGAATTGGCCTAAGTTGAGTCTAGAGGCTGGATGGTCAGTGCATCCGGATAACAAAATTGTTTAGGTAATGTATGTTTGACACTGTATAGTTTGAGTCTCTTGTACTCTTGTATTTTTTTCCTTATGGTTGGCTAAAATCTTTATAAAACAAGTAAATTCAAACTTTTTGTAAGAATAAATAAAATTAATATTTATTTTACGTTATAATTAACTAGCTTTTGCACGCGACTTCGTCTGCGTGGAATAAGTAATTTGGGTACCTTCTCATCCTTCTTTTCATCCCTAAATTGGTCCGCTCTATAAAGTTCCACCCCATTTTTTACACCCTTAAGGGATGATTTCGGGAATAAAAACTATTATATATCCTTCCCAACAGCTCAGCTATCCGCATACCAAGTTTCATCTAAATCGGTTCAGCGGTTATTGATTCCCCATACAAATTTCCACCTCCCTTTTCACCCTCTTGAGGGGTGAGTTCTGGGATAAAAAGTACCCTATGTCCTTTCCCGGAACTCAAATGTCAAATGTCTGTATACCAAATTTCAACTAAATCGGTTCAGCGGTTTAAGCGTGAAGAGGTAACAGACAGACAGACACACTTTCGCATTTATAATATTAGTATGGATTTAATTATTCTGAGACTGTGAGAAATGTAACTAAATACTGCAGTCTTGTATTTAACCCACATCAACTAAACTGCCCCTCTTTAGTCCTTACTCTATCTCCAAACCGTCTTCAAAGTCAAATCTGATATTTTAATTACAAAGACATAAGTGCCATGTCGCTCCAGGTCGCTAGATAATTACAAACTGACAATGATCTATTCTAAAACGACCTTCGCCCTTTACGCAGCGTCAATCAAAAGTCCGCGGGTATTACGTCAACGCTAATGCCCTTTTACCCTTCGTCAAGTATAAATATCTCACCTTTGCATCAGGTAAAAATAATCAGCTTAGGGTGATCAATATTGTCTTGTTAAACGGCTGACGTAAACTGGAATGTTTTTTTGTATTCTGTGGTGTATAGGTATGTACATTTATTACACTCTACAACATCTTGATATTTTGAAGTGAAAACTTCTTTAGCGGCGCTGGGCAGTTTTTGAGGTGGGGAAAAAATGACAAACTCGAGACAGCGTAAGGCGATCACGTGACTGTAAGCCCCGTAAGGTGGCCACTCATAATTTAAATGGCGTTTAAATCAATAAAGAAAAACTCAATGTTATTTGACATTTATGTTGCGGACTCCTTTTCAAGACTCTTTACCTATGTCCAAATAAATTGACGTTGTCAATGGCAGTATGTAAATAAACATGTCAATGAAAAAGTGTGATCTTATTTGAGAATGATAATAATATATAATAAATAAATAGAATACCTCCGCTAAACGTATGTATCGTGTTACCGGGCGTCGGTAACATAGTGAGGTGAGTTTTCACTTCTATCGGCACTCCCGGAGTGCAACCGTTGTTGCTTGTTTTAAAAGCAAAGAGCGTACGGCGCAATCGAACTCGGTACCTAGCCTATGGGCGCTTAAAATTCCAGAGCGGTGGTGGTGTGTGTCACTTGTCCGTTGCCGACATGCCGACCGGTCCCGGCCCCGAAGGGCTCTTTATAGGTTTATGGGGTCCTAACATCTTGTTAAAATCAATGCAAGTGCTCTAATATCAGTAGAATTATTAGCCTGATACAAAACTATCAGAAAACTATACAAGTGTGACACAAAAGTGCGAATCATCATCATATCAGCCCTTTATTGCCCACTGCTGGGCATGGGCCTCTCTTCTAGTACGCCACTTGTCCCGGTTGAGATTAGCTCAGGACCGGGACAAGTGGCGTATTAAAGTGCGAATTTGGTCGCGAACTAGATTTGATTTGGTATGCGGCATTTTGCCAAATGCTAACATACCACATTAAACAGGTCTCACAACTTGTACCAGTTTTAAGTATGAAAGTTCAGCAGAGCACGGCAATCAGAAGCAATCTTACCAACCAATTAGTCTTGTATCTCGAAAATGGCACAGTGCTTTAACACTTAAAACCTTACCATATATAATTATGCCGAAGTATTTCCGTCGGATATCGTAAATACAACTTGCGAGATGCGTGACTCATGCCCAGACTCGGCTGAGTAACCTCTAGCTAGGCCTATGCTGTATAGCAACAGAAAAGACGAATAGTAATAAAGACTATCATTACGTCAAGTGAAGGTAGGTACACCCATCTGCAAAATTGCATTGCCATTGCCACTTTATGAATGAATTCCATTCATAATTATTCCACGCAATTTCTAGCTCGCTGTACAGTTACAAGACCCGAAATTAATGCTTTGATAAAGATGGCGTTTCTTCAACAAATCATCACTTCTTCTTCGTTGTGGTGGCAAGCTTCACAATGCCGCCATTTTTATCTGATGGCTGCCTTCCTAGTCCATGACTGCATGTGCATTCATCTGATGGCATAGTTTTTAAAACTTCTGCATATACAAAATAACCAGTGATCGGAATAGGTAGTGCCATTTCACGGGACTTCGGTTCGTAAGCTTAGTATGGATATACCTTTTCACCCCGGGTTTTCATATTACCTACTTCAATAGGGATGATGACACATGTTGAATTTTATAACAAAATCTAGTAAAATAAATAGCAAATGAGAAATTTATCATAATAATGTGGATATTAAAATAAAATACGGAAATGTTACAAAAATACAGGACCTGAAAGTTTCAAAATTTAAGTTTTTTTTAACTTCCAAAAAACGATAAAAGTAAGGATACCATAGTACCATTCGATTCCTTACATTTTATCCAAAAAAATATTGTATAGCAACTATATACGTAAACGCAATATTTCACGAACAACAACGCAATTTTCTTGTTTTGTCTATACTTCAAGATGGAATCTCAATGACCTTGACGTCACGTTCATTTATCCTTTTGTGAAGTGCGATTGTCGGACTTTGACTATAATTTCTGACTTTTGTGTTACTTTAATGCAATGGGTCCCATATAGACATTTGATCCTAAAAACAAACCCGATCGATTGATACCATAAATGAAATTTAGTCATGTAGCCTATTAAAGACATGCCAAGAAATATTTTCGTGAAAAAATAAGAGTCTTGGAATCCCGAGTCTTATCCATGTTAAGTACAATGTTTGAGGTCATTGACCCCAAATGGCACTACCTATTCCGATCATTGAAAATAACGGACACGTCCATCCATAATAAAAAATACTTTTTTGAAAAGAAACTCAACTTCGCATATTAGTAGTCTCTATCATTTACTCATCCATGGCAACAGCTAAGGCAATGACAGCTTATGAAGTGTATGAGTTAGGTCAGCTAGTCTATTGGACTATATCTGATAGTAAACAAGGGCACTTGCGTTTATTACCTACATACTTCGCACGCAAAGGTTAAAATTTGAGTTTCGAATTGTAATTATCTAATGGCTCCTCTACACGATAGCCCATCGCTAGACCAGCGGAATGTCCATGCGATGGTTATGGCTCCTCTACACGATGGTCCAGTGCTGAACCAGCGAGATGGCCATGCGATGGTTGGGAGCACGCACAATGGAATGGGCCACGTGTAGATGCGGACGAAAAACCGACACCGCGGCCATCCCATCGCCATCCCGCCGCGCTATAAGTCATCCGACACCACTGCCCTCTCTTCACGCTGGCCCATCTTAGTGGGCCTTAGATGGTCTATCGTGTAGAGGAGCCATAATAAAAGGTTTGAAGGGCGTTAAAGCTGCATTTCCCGATGATGTAACACGCCCGCCGAGCTGTTAATTTTAACTGGAGCGAACATAAACACCGGCCACACATCAACATGGCCTACTGAGTACTGCTTCATTAGTATTGAATTAGTTTTCCATTTCACTGGCACTGTGTAAACATGGTATTAAATGGGGCAGCCGATAACGTGCAGTACAGATGTAGTGCATAATTATTTTCCATCGTATTTTCACGGAAACGTACGAACGTGTCTTGCTGTTTCAGTCAGTCTCGGTTCAAAAAGTACTGAGGTTGACTGAAGTAGCATGACAAATACGAACGTTTCCGAGCGAAATGGAAAACAATTATGCACTATAACTGTACTAGCTTTTGCTCGTGAGTTTACGTTGAGATTTTCATTCGAGATTTAAAAGACTTCCACCTTTTTGATAAATATGGTCTAGGTTTTCGAAACAAGTGTGAATAGACGCCGTTACTGGACCAGTGAGTTGGGTTCTGTCGTCACTCATGTAGGTAAGGTGTCAATCATCTGAATCCTCTCATCTTATCATTGTTATCGGATATCGGTCTGTTCAATGACCTTTCCTCAGACAAACTCGCGGCAGAGGCTAGTAATGCAAGGCCTCCTCTGTGAATAGTCTCGTCGACAACTCTACCACTAACTCTGTGAATATGTACATGTAGTCCTGCCATACCACACCGACGTGTGCACGTGTGCATAATACATACCTTAACTATTAGTAAGGTACAGTCAGCAGCAATAGTTGCTAAGCGGGCGAGGTGTTCCAAAATATCGTGACGCGACTTTATTGTTAAGACAATTCTAGCGCGTCAAGGTAATTTTGAACACCTCGTCCGCTTAGCAACTTCTGCTGCTGACTGTACTAAGCGTTTTGTAATACATAGGTACTGGTACTACCTATAACTCTTGTTCATTAATCCGATCCATTAATTCCGGCCGGCTTTGGTAAATGGACCTGCGTTATCCGCTATAATGTTGATATTTTAACATACGAGACCCGCTAAAAAACAGCAACTTGGGCTTAAATTCCTATATCTACTTCTAAAAAAAATGTGTCATAACATAAATGAAGTTCCATAAAAAAGCTGTCGGAGACAAAACCTTGCTTAGACAATGTCTCGTTTCTTCAGGAACACACACACTGGAAAGTTTCATCAAGTCTGAAGTAGGTGGACCTCCGTTCATTGTTCAAAGGCGTCTCGTCATTAATGCTTAGGAGGCTGCCTTTGTATTTTGCTGGAAAAGGACTCCTTTATTCAACCTCTGCATTCTCGGTTACGCCGTGACAGAAGTTTTCTGGCAATCCAATATATCGTGACCTCAAGATCCGTAATAACTGTGCGTAATGGAAAAGATATGATGTTGATGCTAATACGCGACATGCAGAAATGAAAGCGTGCATTTATCATGGAATTTTGTGACCTAGTATAGTTTTTACGAATTTGGTCGTGTCTCTTAGGAATTAATTATGATATACCAACACAAACGAGCATTAGCGTAATTAAATTACGGTTTCAGTTTCATTTCGTTACATTTAGTTGGTGTGGTGTAGTATTTTATGCAAATGGAAATTCATAATTGACATCGGAAATACTCGTATCGTATATAAAGTCAAAGAGGTTGAAACTATTTATAATTTTGTTAATTAAGAGATAAGCAGCAGATAATAATTATGCTGCAGTAATCGATTTCTTTTGTAATCATGCAATTGTGATTGTGGCGGTGTTTTCAGGCAGAAGGTAACACATTACCAGTTGTCGAAAAGGTGGGCTTGTTTTAGGTCTTTATAGCAGACTTTAGGGCCTTATTGACACTCGACCTCTCATTATGAAAACGGTTAAAATGATAGTGTGTTTTTCTAAAACTATTGCGATGGTACGGCACATGGCTCGTTTGGCCTAGAATCCACTCCGTGTGAGTTCAATTAGCGCTTAACTGATTATTTAATTGAATCCTAACTAGTTTCTCTACTTATATGAGAAAATCTCTAGGCCCGGCAGAGCTGACATTGACTTCGACTTAGCGTCTGTTGACTTATTCTACGCAACTGTTGTGGAATTTCCTGTTACAACTTGCGGTAGCGTTTTTTCTTGTTTCCTGCCATTTATTCCTGTTTTGCATTGTTTTTAAATTGTTATTTCATTTTGTTTTGATGAAGCAGTATCAGCATTCAGCGTTTTATTTTCGTCATAGGAAAAAATGGTGGAGGTCATAAAATTTTTAATTAGTTTATGATAAGGAGTAATTATACATAAATTACATAATAATTACAGCCATTAACAACACTATAATAAGTTTAATAGTTAATACAATTATCAAACTTTTAGGAATCATTTATTTACGACATTACGGTGGTTTATTTTCCAAGCCTAGGCTTGATGTAAGTATGTATATGTATTATTAAATATGAAAAGTGAAATGTATCTCTATTATTAAACGGGAACAAGATAAATAAACGATATGCGCTAATAATATTGCAGGACCTTATTACCGGCATTATGCCAATAATGCGTAAATTATACAATCCCTAACAAGTTTTCTCGTAATCAGACTTTGTTGCGGTTGAGATCTGTAAGACGATCAGGCGCCCTAGCCAAGGTGACAATCGCTTGCGCTTCGCCATCGAATCGCTTTGTGTCTCTCTATCACTCTTCCATATTAGCGTGACAGTGATAGTTGCGTTTCTTTCGCTACGGAGCGTTAGCGATTGGCATGTTGTCTACGGGGCCTGTTACCGCAATCCTCGGCGATGTCAACGAACCTATCACTGGTTTATGTTATTGTAATGCGTGATCATAATTTATCTGGCAAGATGATTATGATTTCGAAGTAGTTACTAGCACTTTAGGTATATAAATTAGTTCATCTTTGTATCTTCCTGACGACCGGGTATCAAAATTTGCCACTTTAAATTTAACTTTTTTTTATATAATTAATGGGCTTGCTCATGGCCACAGACTAGCCGAGGCGAAGACGTCGCCTACGACAAAACTATGTCAAATTGACAAAGAGTGAAGGACGCTGGTCGTCAAAGCTTGGAGGATATAATCAAACGGAGACGCCATGTCTGTAATTTTCTGTACAAAACAGTCTGCCGATTTTTGCGGAGGAGGGGAACGTCAAATGTATGCGTAACGTAAAAATAGCCATGTCAGATAAACGTCAGTCCATACATTGTGTATGACCGTTGGCCGCCTATTTTCGACAGAGGGGAAAGCCTGTTAATGGCTACTCCGTTTAGTTGTATCCTCCAAGCGTCAAAGGGATATAGGTAGTGGCGTTTACTTCGAATGCGGCACTATCCAGCTCACACTGATTAACTGAAACTCGTACATTTTGGAATGTGTTTAGGAATTGAACGACTTAATTTAGCCCATGTTCGTCCTATCTCCAGACGGACGTCAGGCATGGATATCGATGTTTTGATTACGTTGAAATTTGGAATAGACGGTATTCGGATTCACACGTGGAAGTCTGCTTAATTTGTACCTACAAGCTTTTTATTTATCTACAATCTACATTGGTTAGGTTTGCTAACGACAAATTAGCGAATATTAATTCGAATAGCTTTCTTGCTTTCGTCTGCATTGTATGATAAATGGATTGGCCTTTTAATTCACATAGTCTTTCAAGGCGTTAGCCCGGATTGCTAAAGGTCCGAATCCGGCCTTCACTACTGGAAAGTGACGAATTCCCACTTTTTCTTTAATATATGACATCTATTTCCGTTTATAGTCTTTCTAAGTTAACTTTGCACCGACTTGAACATAAGTCACATAAAAAAGTGTGGAAATGTCATTATAAAGGTCATCTTTTCATAGAAAAATGACAATAATAACGACATTGCCACTATGTCATTGCAAATGCCATGCAAAGTTAGCTTGGTCCGACTCTATCAAGTATTATATTACCCTAATGTCCTTGTGAAACGCTTAACTATAAAAACTTTAGCGGTAACCCCTTAGAATAAAGTACCAATAACTCTGTAATAAATAAAGCCTTCAATACAATTTAGTCAGCTATTTGACGGCCACCATTAAAGCATTAAGCTCGTAAACTTAGTCGCTATGCCACAAACACGGCCCCAATTTCTTTTGATGTCCCTCCCCCTTACACGTATAAAGTCCATAAATCTAATAGGATTACGCTTATGGTTTCCAACTTAATCTTGACTTTGAGCGTATTGTGTTATTCAAATGAAAATTCTTTGTAGAAATAAGTCTGAGGGAAACCAGTATAATTTCGATTCCCTATAATGCATACTTCGTTGTTAATGATAATTATGATCTAGAGGTCATACGCATACTATTTGCATTTCTATCGATCCTTTATGCGAGAGCGAGAGGTAGAGACTAGAGAAGTAAATAGATGAACGACTAGACGAAGTGGTTCGGAGTTATAATAACCCTAATGCTTCTAATTGTCCAACTGGTAAGAAATGGGAACTAACAACATTGTACATTGTTGCAGATCTCGAAATTTTGACACCTACCTTACTCGTTTCCTTGTATATTTAACTCGCCGCATTTTGCAATGAGAATAGGTTCACGACACGAACTCAATTATAACGAGTATGTCTTCTAAAATTATAACGAGTTTTTCTCTTTTGTTACAGATTTATCTAAAAACCGCTTCTGTGAAGTGCCCGAGGAACTGACGACGTACATTTTTTTAGAAAAGTTGTTGTTATCGCAAAATATACTAAGGAATCTACCTGATGCAGTCGGCGGTCTACAGTCTCTCACATTCTTGGATCTCAGGTGAGAATTCAATCACATTAGTCGATGATGCAAATTGGGAGAAAAACTAACTTTTTATCCCGCCAGGTGGCGCATTAGCGACTGTACCTCACTTTGACATAAGAACTGTCAAACCACATACATTTTTTGTAAGTTATTCTAAACTTGTACAATTTTCTCAAAAATGCCTCAATGTAGTGCGCCAAATTGTACAAACAGAGGAGCGCATTTATTTCCCAAGGACCCAACACGAAGAAAACGTTGGGAAACTGCTCTGCGTATTAAAAACTTTAGGGCAAGTGATTCAGCCCGCTTATGTGCAATGCATTTTAAGGAAGATGATTATTTTGGAAAAAGTAGATATACAGGTAAGTAAATTATTAATGAATAGGATAGAATATCTTTATTAGCACAAAATGAAATGCAATTTAACTTAAATGCTAGTAAGTTCGGCATAAATGTCTTGATTTCTAACATAAACTGTGTCGCTTAACTTCAAACTTAGGTAAATCCATTCTGCTGTAATGGTTATTTAAAAAATAATATAATAATCTGAAAGATAAACAACCTTAGAGCAGAATGAATTTACCTGAGTTTGAAATTAAGCAACACAACTGATATGAGGTGATGTGTCCTAGTTAATACATACCTGGCTCAGTATTAATACTATTTGTACTTTCTAAACTTAATTTTTTAATTTTCAGACAATGAACCAGTTGCAAAGTTCTTAAAAAAAACTGCAGTACCAACCATATTCTGTTTTACTAAAATAAAACAAGTAACACCAGAAGCGCTTAAACGGCAGGAGCGTTATGAAAAAATAAGTCACAGAAAACTGTTTAAAGATGACAAACAGACAGAACCCGAAACGAGCACAGAAGCAAAAGAACTTGGAACAAGCACAGAAGCAATAGTGAGCCATATTAATCTAGGTGTAGGGCGGGAAGAAATATGTACTACTGAGGACATTAAAGTACCGGTTCAAAATACATACACAAGTCCGGAATATTTGTCAAAAAGCACTCAAGTAGATCATGAGCATGTATATGGTTCAATAAACAGGTACAAACTTGATGACAAATCTATACTTTTCTATACTGGCTTTGAAACATACAAGAAATTCCATTTTGTTTACTCCACACTGAGCCCGATGGCACCCAAGATTAGATACTTTAGCAGCAATGTAACTAGCTTATCTACTGAAGACCAATTTTTCCTCACTCTAATGAAACTACGGCAGAATAAATGTATATTTGAACTTAGCAGGTTTTTTAATATTAGTGAAACAACTGTGTCAAATATATTCATAACATGGATAAATTTTATTCATCAACTATGGAGTAGAATAAATATCTACCCTAGTAGCACGGTCGCATTTTTATCATTTATCACCATGCCTGTCACGTTCTAACAAGTATGTAAGTGCGAAAGTGACGGGCTTAGTGATAGTGGATAAAAAATGGAACCGTGCTGAGCCCGCTGGCCCAGTAAAGAATTGATCCAATACTACATGCCTCAACATTTTAAACAATATGATGAAAATGTTAGAGTTATATTAGATGGAACTGAAATAGCTGTTCTGTGGCTGGGGTACCCTGGGACACCCCTGCCCGTAGCCTATTTCGGAAGTTAAGGATCATGACTGTTCCAGGTCTGTACATATTTGAAGTGGCAAAGGTAGTTCGAAAAACTCTTAATGAATTTAGAACGCGTGGTCCTAACTTCCGAAATGGAAATAATCTCCTCCCTAACCGGCACAGGCTAAAAAAGTCTGAACAATGTGTGTGGTACATAGGTCCTAGAATTTATAATCGTTTGCCAAATAATTTGAAGTCAGCAGAATTATCAGACAATATGTTTATTAGAAAGCTAAAGGAATATTTAATAGATAAGGCGTTCTACTCATTCGATGAATTTATGAATCCAAACAATGTTATATGTGATTATTGAAATGAGATACTTATTATTGTTAATATAAAATTAGGATGTAAATATGTATAATAAAATTGACATGTAACTTACGTTATGAATAAAGAAATTGAAATTGAATTGAAATTGTTCAGAAACCAAAAAATCCAACTTCTCAGCAAGCTTCGTGGAGTAGTTATAAACATGCAAACACTCTTAAAGTGTTAGTAGGAGCAACACCAGGTGGATTGCTATCGTATTGTTCACAAGCATACGCTGGATCTATAAGTGACAGGCAGACAGTTGAACGAAGTGGTCTAGTGTCCAAGTGTGAAAGTGGTGACAGTGTACTAGCAGATAGAGGATTTACAGTACAAGACATGTTTGCAGACAAAAACATTACTGTAAAGATACCTACTTTTTTAAAAGGAAAATCACAGTTACCAGGTTTAACAATCATAAAAGATAGACAACTTGCAAGTAAACGTGTCCATATAGAAAGGATTATTGGATTGACAAAAACCTACAAAATATTAAAGTCTGAACTTGATCATAGTTATATTCCAATAGCAAGTAAAATATTTTTTGTATGCTTTATGTGTTGCAACTTTCGAGAATGTATAATGAAGAAAAATAAATAAAATAACATTACTTTTTAATGTTTTTTTATTAACAACAAATAATCCTTATACAAACATTTGTTCATTATAGCTGGTTCGAGGTCATGAACATAAAAGTTTATTAATCCTGAGAGCATCTCATTAATATAGGAATCATCCCGCTCTATAAATAAAACTTTCAAGTCCTTAAAAGTATATACAATAAAATTGCAATACTTTCTTGCACTGCAATAAAGCTGCCCTTGGATTTGAGCATAGTAAGGGTGTCTTTTTTTCAGGCACAAATCACCATTTACCTTTTCAAGGTATGGTACTGACACCTCATTTATTGTGCAATATCGTGCAGCATATGGGCACTTTACCTCCAGCACAGTCTCTTCTCCTATCAAGCCATCTGGTGAGGCGGCAAGAAATGGATATTCTTGAGATATAAACAAACCACAGTTTTGCATGTCTAACCCATATACAGATTCATATTTTTGAATAGCGAGCGGTTCCTGTATTTTTCCATGTGTGACCGCTCTTGTGTGCACTGGCTTAGGCGAGAGAATTTTGTCTATTATAGCCTTTTTTCCTATATGGGTGCTATGGCTCACTGTGTAAAACATGCTGGCTGTAATCCTGCAGGACCGCATTTTATGCCAATCCGGTGAAGCATCTTGTCTTCGTTTTTTGTTCCACCTCTTTGATTTGGTCAGTACTAATGTTTTTAAGAAATAAATCTTTTAGTATTTTTTCCTGCATAGTATCCTCAGTATATGAGTGATCCCATTCAATCCCATGAGGATTTGCCGGTTCGTATGTTTGTAGTAGAGGCATAGATGTCTCCCCATAACCTATGACTAAATTTCTGACATAGTCCTCATAGTTTTGCATGATGTCCTCCTCTTTCAGGGGTTCGTAATTACAAGTTTTTATTCTCTTACTTGGCAAACTTTGTGCAGCAATGGGTGATTTCTGGAAAACCTTTGTAGGTTTCTTAAAGGTCATCAGTTGTTGAGTGCAAACTTGATGTAATAATATATACTGTTTGTTTACTATATCGTGCGCACCTAACAACAATACAGCAACATGCTTGCAGCTAGCTTCTGTACCGCTCACTGGTCAGCTGCAGCACACTCACAGTGGCACTCCTCTATTGAACCTTCTTGAGTGACTTTCACATCAACAACATATGTCAGGCTCTTCATGCTGGCTTTGCATTGTCCACGTAAATAGGTGTACGCACCATCGGACGTGTAACGAGCCGTCACAAGATGACGAGATTCGTATAACAGTTGTCCTTTTGGGTGAGTATTGAATCTGTAGAAAAATAGTGCAGACATTAGACATTTTATATACATTGTCAACAAGTAATAATCATGGACAGTGTGATGTACAGTCAAGAAACTAAATTATTAAGATACCTTTGAAAATATTCTTGTATTTCATGCTTGCTGATGTTGGGTATAGGCGAATCGGCGTTAATATCTCTGAAAGTATCAGACGGCGGGCACACATATGACCGGTCCTCCTGAACGTCCAGATTAGCACCAAAGTTTTGGTTACGATCGTAAGCCTCCAATCTAAAATAAAGATAACACTTGAGCATGGAAATTTTAAATGAACACTAAAAATATGAGACATAACCTCAAATATAATAAGTGATTACCTTTGTATCAAAATAGCCTTTTTTCCAGCCACTGTCGCATTTCTCCTTCGAAGCTCAGCTTGAAGCTCACGCACAGTCATTAAAGCGTACATTTTAGGTAAATAATCGCAAGGATTAAGCAAAAAATCGACACCACACACTTGACACGAAACGTAAACAAGGTATACTCGCTTGCAGCGCCATCTGTCTCGAGCTTTTAGTGTGCCTCCCAATTCCTCTGTATTGTTACTACATAACGTCTCGTATAACACTCTGCTATGATAAAAGGTGTAGGTATTTGTTATCTACATATGTATGTATATTCCTTTCGTGGACGAGAGATGGTCTACGTTTATATCTGTAATAAAACAAAACATCTACAGCCATACATTTATTTTACACCCGTTATTGTGTAACATACCTAATATCACTTAACAAAATCACCCATTAAAGTTACTTGCGAATGTACGAAATAATTAATTAAAACTAGTCACGAACATAAAATTAAATCAGTTTGTTACCGCGCGCGGTATTGTAGTGAGCATTTTGCAATACTTGCATCAACTCCATCTTTACATTCAACCGGAACTCTTCAGGTATGGCCTTGAAATGGGGCAGTAAAGACAAGAAGAACAACTTATCAGGGTCCTCTCCCTCCTTCACTGGCTGCAGATCAACATTTGCAAACACAAATTCCTGAGGCGGTTTGCACTTTGTGGCTTTAGTAACAGGAATCTCTACCGCCACATCGTCATCTGAGTTATTAGATCTATTGTCCTCGTCAAAATTTTCCTCCTCTTCTGTAGTATCCTCATCTTCTCTAGGCGCTGTCTGCTTCCAGAGCTTTCGCCTCTTCTTTACCTTGAACTTAGGTCCCTCTTCAGAATCGCTTGTTGCATTCTCTGTGGGTAAATCCTGGTCTTTGAGCAGAAATTGCAGTTGTTTGCAATATAAATAGGGGCGTCGAGTTCTGCTGGGGTTCGCGATGTACTTCTGGAAGCAGTCGCGAATGCTCTTCCATTTCTTCTGGAGCTGTAGTTCTGAAATGAGAAAATATTGATTTTATTGAAAGGCTTGACAACGCTGAGCCGATTGATCAAACTGTCTCCCTAAGTCCCAATAGACGTCACTGTAATTGATTGATGCGTCTACAAGTCAAATTGTTGTATATTTAAAATGCTTTGTAAGATAAGAATATGTAGATTATTCAGACTGCTATTCTATATTCGCTCTTTTGTTCCCATTGTTATGAAAACGGAAACGAAGGTCAACAAATTAAGTCATGTGGCATAAGTAAACGCCTTATAAGAAGCACTACAAGTACAGTACTTAAATACAAGGTAGTTGCTTATCTTTTAAATACGTTATAAGGAGTTTGCTTTAAATCCGTAACATAACTTTTGTTTATTTATATTTCACTCAAGATACCCGGCGTTGTTTACAATATGTCTATGTAGATAGGTAGGTATATTGCGGCCCAACCCGCTACTGTGAAGCAAATGCACTCTAATGGCCAAACAGTGAAAGCGAATTTTTTCGTCTCTATAAAGAAAGAAATAAAGTCCAAAATCGATCGGACACAGTGTTTGTATCCAAGTTATCGATATAGTACAAAAGCGGCATAATTACCTAGCTCGCGCATTTCGCTCTTCGACACCTTGACGTTCGTCTGCAACAGCTCATTGACAACTTCATTCCACAGTTTGTGCCTCGTATTCTTCGTCCTGTACTCCACGTTGTCGAAGTCCCAAATGCCGGGCCGCTTCTTAACCTCCTCTATGAGGCGCTCTGGGTCGTACTCGAACTGCATGGTAAAAAACGCGCGGGTTCGCACACGGGCGGGCGACGGGCGACTGACGCGCGGCGGGACGCGGCGGTTGAAGCGCCAAGATGGCCGCGCTAGGGTACCCAAAATTTGTGGAGTCCTCGAGTAGAGACTGGGAACAAGTTTATTATTAGGTATTTAATACGTTTTTTTATAGTCCCTACCTTTGGATTTGAAATATTTGTGAACTATTGAATATTCTAAAAGTACCTATATCTATGTATGGATTTAGGTACCTACCTATTTTACCTATATGTTATGTGCCCTTGCGTTCTGCTATTGGAACAAGAATAATCGAATTTCCAATGTACACACAGCTGCAAAAGTGCATACCTACTTTATGAATGGAATTCATTAATAATGTGGGTATGAAGTTTTGCCGCACGCCGTACAACAATGTACCTATGCGATTGATATTTTTTAGAGTTAGGTATAATTGTATAACTACTATTGTTTTCGGGGTTTGTAAAAGAAAAAACCGGCCAAGTGCGTGTCGGACTCGCGCACGGAGGGTTCCGCACCATCAACAAAAAACAAGCAAAAAAACGGTCACCCATCCAAGTACTGACCCCGCCCGACGTTGCTTAACTTCGGTCAAAAATCACGTTTGTTGTATGGGAGCCCCACTCAAATCTTTATTTTATTCTGTTTTTAGAATTTGTTGTTATAGCGGCAACAGAAATACATCATCTGTGAAAATTTCAACTGTCTAGCTATCACGGTTCGTGAGATACAGCCCGGTGACAGACGGACGGACAGACGGACGGACGGACGGACGGACGGACGGACGGACGGACGGACAGCGGAGTCTTAGTAATAGGGTCCCGTTTTTACCCTTTGGGTACGGAACCCTAAAAAGATGAAAATTTTCATACTGAAAAATCGTAATTCGTTACTAAAATATCCCATGATTAAATATAGTTTATAACTAAAGGCCAATGTTACCATGGCAGCTAGAGTAGGTAGTAATAAAATTGCTTTTGAGTAGATTTCACTTCACCTTACCGTCCGAAGACTGTCTCGGCTGCGTCCGAAACTCACTGCACCCTACACTCGCTTATCGACCGACGAGCGGCGCGACCGCGCCGCGCGGGGGGAAACGATCGTTTTTATCCTCGACTAAATAACAACCGCCCCGCTAACTTCTATTGAAAACGCTCGACTAAAATAATTGATAGGAATTTTATCGTCCCTTTGAAGTTGTTTGTTTTCGTTGACTTTCAATTTGTTTTCGAATGTCACATTGACTTTTTTCTGAGGCGTTGAACTGAAAGTAACCGATGAGGTTGGAAACGGAATTGAAATTGAAACTTTTTGTTATTGGTTTCATTTACGATATAACAGGTAGAATTGAATTGATTAAGTTCAAAGGGGCATTTTTAATTGCAAATAGGTATACCTACTTATATAAAATATGAAAGTACTTACCAATGCTTACAAAGATATACCTACTGATAAGATAATAATAGGTATTTTGTATAAAATTACAATGAATTTAATTCGTAGGTACCTGTGTTGAAAATTAGCATAACTTTTACTGCTTTTGAACATGGTCCAATAAAAAGAACCATGTTTTCCATAACTTCAAGTCAAGAATAACAAAATTGGTAGTAAACAAGACGTAGAACTCGTAGAAGCTACAGGGTCTTTCCGTTTTAACTAGGTACCTACTATCGCAGGCCTCCATTACCAACCATTACGTATTGATGGTCCAATTTTACTGTTCCGTTAAATTTATGGTCGGAAACATTCATGGTTTCGTACTTCCTTCCACACCGCATCCTTGTTTTGGTTTTGCTCAATAATTTTAGCAAAACATCACTCCACTAACAGAGGTCATTGCCCTTCGCTAAGTTTAGACAGAAATACTATAACAGAGCGATTTAGGAGATAGTCCTAATAGCGTTGGAAATAAACTCTTTGGCTGTGGATATGCGTGGCGCTTTTATTGTTATGAGGCCCTGGTATAAGTGGTATACAGTCGACATCAAAGATATGTAAACTTTTTGCCTTATTACAGTTATTACAATTGCATTCGTTCCAGCCACTCCAGCGGGCGTAGCATGGTTCCATTTTTATCGCCTGTCACTATGCCCGTCACTTTCGCACTTACATACTTGTTAGAACGTGACAGGCATGGTGACAAGCGATAAAAATGCAACCGTGCTGCCGCCGCAGGAGTGTAAACTTAATTTGACGTCGACTTTTTTAAATGTGTTTGCGTTTAACACACTCTGTAAACCTCATCTCCATACTATAAGAAGGTATTAGATTACTATGTGGATGTGGTATTCTTTCTTTAGGGTTGTCTCAGTAAACATGAATTAAAAACTGGTTTTAAGCTGACATAGGGGTATAACAATGAGCTGCTTTCTCTACCAATATTAAATGGTTCATTCTTTATCGCTGGCGTCTTGGTGACTCATTACCATATTAAAACACCATGGTCTAATGCTTTATTGGACAGCAGCGCCATAAAATTTACGTCAAAGGTGAAACAAAGGCCCAAATGCACATGAAATCAGTTGAAACTTTATTAGACCTTGACCTGTACTGCAGTAACGTACCTGGTACAACCAAGGTGACTTTTGTGACCCTTTAAGTATATTTCGGTAAGATAAAAAGCATGGTCTGGAAACTAGTAAGTCGACATTATTCTTGGCTTGACATTTAGGTATAAGCTTTTTGGTCTAATAACCCCTCGGGCAGCATGGGAAGATAAGATTCTATTGATTTTTGACTTGTTGGAATGGCAACCTCGAATCAATCAATTAAATTTTTAATTTGATTGACTTAAACGACCCGCTACTCTCTTCCAAAAGTTTAGTATCTAGTTAACTTCTTATAAGAGTTTTCTTAAGAGTTACCTGACCATTATTTAGTCTGGCATCGTAACATTTATAATTGGATAGTTTTATCACACCTTTGAACTTCGATCAGAGTTAAAGAATCAAAACGCCTTAAAAGACAGCGTCTTGATTACTTTTGTTTTATGTTCACCGATAAACTGGACCATATCATGAATAGACGATAATGTGTACACCATTACGGTGCATTAACAGGTACAAAAAGAGCTTCACATTGTTATAGTTTGTGGGTCGGTATAAAGATCAGTGGGCGGGGTGAACGACCTGAGATGTCACGGCCGACGGTTCACACACGTGTGTATGGATTGACTTGAGGAGCCGTTACTTTAGCTGCTTTCATTCATATCGGGATGTGTCATTCAGATGTTTTATTGCACATCCTGACAGTCCTGACACGTATAAAATACTTAGTGCACAGTCAGCCGCCGAGATAGTTTACTTCCTTGCGTACAGCGTTGACAGCTGATGACTATTTTTTATAAGATAAAGTAGCTAGTAATGTGTGCTAGATACATAAGAAACTAGCTCTACCGGCAGAACTGTCGCTAAATATTGTATTAGGTATATAGGTAGCAGTGGCGGTGCGTCAAACATATCCATAGTAGGGCTTCTAAATACCGGACTTCTCACAATACCGGAATTAGGGATCCCGGTATTGGATATGAATCGCTTAAAAATATATAGTTTTATTAAAAAGGGGAATTAGAAAGGCTCAGTGGAATACCAGATATGTCCTAAAAGCTATTACAAAAATAAACAATCAATGCCGCCATCTGCAATAATTTTATTTCACACTCCAGGTTGGCAATAATTTTATCCAATTTGTTGACTTCACGTCACCAATCACATTTGTAATCCAACTTAACCAACCAGACAACATTTTTTTCAAATTTCCGTCAAAATTGGTTTGCCATTATTACAGTTATCCTTGCTCTTTCGTTTTATTTTTTGATAAAATTATAAGAACTAATTATGTTAATGTCAGTATCATCATATTCATCACTCACATAACTTCAGGATTCATCCACCACCAACCACCAAATATTTATCTGACGCATTAGGCAACGATCTTGTTTCAATAATAAAATGCGGGCTAGAGGCCAGTTAGAGTTAGACCAAGTAAAGTCTGCAACGATTTTGATAGCATACGCAGTACGCAGTGCAAGTGTTATTTGTACGTCATAATTTCATAGAAGTTTGACGTTTAATATAACACTTGCACTGCGCGTGCTATCAAAATCGTTGCAGACTTTTCTTGGTCAACTCTAGATGCGTCTGACGTTTAGTAAGCTTTTTGATACAGCCGAATATAATGGATTTAAACGGTTTATACTGAGTATTTCCCTAATTTGTAAAAATACCGGGATCCCGGTATTGCCTTTAAAAATACCGGTATTGAAAAATGCGTTTAAAAAGTCGGGATCCCGGGAACCCGAAATACCGGGATCCCGGTATTGGAAGCCCTAATCCATAGGCAAGCCGGGACTAATTTGGCTTACATATTTCCTTTACAACTCTGCTCAAACGTCCAAAAATAGGCAAGCCGGTGGGAATCGGCTTTTATGGACGCGCCGCCACTGATAGGTAGGTACCTACTGGCCAGCGACATTCGATGTAGCATTTTAGTTTCAAGAAAAGAAACACCCACGATATACATAGAGATGTCCCGACCTGATGCTCTCTGCAAACTAAGTTGTGTTACCTACCTACCTATAGCATCCTATAGTATAGTAGGCTTTGAGAAAACAATTCATATTTCTAATTTATTTAACATACAGCTTTGAGAGCATCCATACGAATACGAGTATGACAGGCTCAGTTGAACGCATAATCAAATCATTTCCTCTTCATAATTGCAATCTGCAATACACGTTGCCGATGCCATATGAGCCAGTCCCCCGCATCACTTCGCAATTCGCACGTTCCGCTAGGGTGCCTCAAGGTTGCTATCGAGTATCGATTCTAGGGTGCTGAGAACTAGTGAGGCCATGAGGGTTCCTACGACTAGGTAGGGTGACTAGAGGCCTATTTGTTTAGGTATTTATTAAAACAATAATGTTCACTATTGATTTTAAGGGATGTTAGAGAACTAGACGTGAGGCCGTGGGGATTCATACGACTCGGATGTTAATTATTTTATTCAGGGAATTTATTGAGTCTAACATTTTTATGTCGATAATCTCATTGTTCTTATTTATTTGGGGGTACCAGAGAAGTCTAGCTGAGACCTCATTTATAGTTATGTATAATAGGTACCTATATTAGTAACTATTTAAATCCGTCTTCTCAATCATTGTTATTAGTGTACTTACAGTTAACAGTTTTCTCAAAATTTTCCAGAGAAACTTTGTCACCGTTGGCTGGCCTACAAAGAACATCAATAAAATTTTATCGACCCATCTCTTATTTTAATTTTATTGCAGTTTCATTTTATTAATGCCTATTTTCTCAAATATTTCATTATATTATGTTTAACTGTGCATTCCGTGCTGTCGCTTTCTTTGTAATCAGTCTTTCCGTTTATCGTCAACGATCTTCGGTATTCTCTGGAGAATTTTATGTGTAGTATTCTTGACAAATCTTTGGTTTGAAGCTGTTGGTACGGTATTTAGGATTGCTTGCTTAAACAGGATAATATATTTCTGGGCTGGCTACATTTTGCCTGGCAACTGTTAGCGTCTCGCTTTTACTTCAAACACAAAAATTACTACCAGTAGGTATAACCAGAATTGCCGTTTATAATCATTTGCCCCTATTTGTCATTTTGGCATTTGAGTTTGTTAGAAAGGGACAACTGACAGAGGTTTGTTAAGTTTCAAGAATTACGGGGTAAAACGTTGAAGGGAACGTGGCTTATAAAATATTTGTATCTCCTATCTCCCAAACCCATGAAGAGGTGTTGATTTTGTTGCGGATTTACTTCCAAAGTTCTCCCTCACCTATTCTAATTTATATATAAGATGGGTAAGCTCCCCTAGTTGCTGAAACATTGGGCTTGGTAGACGATTTCGAGGCAATCTAGCGGTGTACCGCTAAGAATTTAACAAGTATGTGTGGGCGTTTGTAACTTGGATCATTACGAGGGGTAGCACCGCCCACGCACAATTCCAAGTTCTACAAATTATTAAATTGTACAAAGACCAGTTTTGGTTGTTCAGATTAATATTATTAAAGTTATATGTACGGCATAACCAGATCCTATAAAAAGTCGTTTATAAAAAAATTACACTATTCGCGTCACAGTTACTTTTCGCGACATGTTCTAGTTAGACTAAATATTTATGCTGGGACTATTTTGAGCCTTAGATGATCATGATTGTACGGTTACTTGTGAGAGGAACTAAAGCTCTACATTGTTATTATGCGTGTTTATATTCTTTGCAAGTATGTATACCAAACAAGACCAGCTAAAAATAGCATCAATGTGTATTTAGACACCTTTTTAGGGTTCCGTACCCAAAGAATAAAAAACGGGACCCTATTACTAAGACTTCGCCGTCCGTCCGTCCGTCCGTCCGTCCGTCTGTCCGTCCGTCCATCTGTCACCAGGCTGTATCTCATGAACCGCGATAGCTAGACAGTTGAAATTTTCACAAATGATGTTTCTCTGTTGCCGCTATAACAACAAATACTAAAAATAAAATAAAATAAATATTTAAGGGGGGCTCCCATACAACAAACACGATTTTTTTGCTCATTTTTGTTGATGGTGCGGAACCCTCCGTGCGCGAGTCAGACTCGCGCTTGGCCGTTTTTTTTGTAATGTTTCTTTCGTGATAGGCAAACAACTAAAACCATACACGGGATACAGTCAATTAACACCTATCTTTTATCTCAAAACCAACAGTAAACTGTTCATCGGAAACCACAAATATGGACCCATCAAACAGTATACACCCATTTATAGACCACAATAAAAACCTTACGTAATGATAATGATCATTGTATTTTCCAAACGCATGTTCCATTTTCGAAAGCTCACGCGCCGTTTTCACAGTAAAAGTATTGTAACCAGTACTTTGATACTGTAATTGCACGCAAAACCAGCATGAGGCACCGAAATAGGTTGTAGTTACTATCAGGCTGATTATTTCAGCTTATTTTTGTAAAACAAAAAAAAAAAACTTAATGGTAATAATATAAAGAAAAAAACAAAAAGCTAGTTGGGCTCGTCCGGGATTTGAACCCGGGACCTCTCGCACCCTAAGCGAAAATCATACCCCTAGACCAACGAGCCGGTTAGGAAACGCGTCGAAAATTATCGCCAGTTTAAGGAAGGTAAGTCAGAGGCCATAAATTAAGATTAAACTTATACGATGGCTAATATTTTTTAATCATTTTGGCTAGGATTATTTAGTGACAAGATAACTACTACAGGTTTGTGATATTATCAATTCGTTATCCACTTTATTTATATGTCGGTGAGGGACGGACGCTCTAAAAATATATACCTATATTTCTTATAAATTCGCCAACATGAAGGTATTACCCTTATCATACTGTTTGTCCTACCATTGCTGTACGCGTCACGCTGATGCGTGTGCGCCGAGGCGCGTTCACAATGCGCGATTTACGCCCGGTACCAGCTTTATGACAGTGTTTCGTGAACGTGAAACCATACTATTGCAACAACGCAGTTTCGCACATTACCTCCTCTAACCATGCGTACGAAGTTTTACAAATCCGCGGGAAAGACAATGGATTTGCCTGCTGAATAAATAAGTTAACGATTACCCAATTTATCCAGTTTGAAGTAAATTGTGGTCTAAAGTGTATTCTAAATTTTGGCGTGGTTAGCTGTGTTATATATAGTCTATAGATCGGATTATTAGGTGTCCAGTTGGCGTCTTAACCTCTGCTAGTGGAAATCCATTAAAAGTACCACCCTAACGACAGAAAGTTACTATAACTTAAGCGTCTGCATTAATACTAGTTCACCTCATTTCCTTCCCATCTATTACCATTGGCTTAGGTACTCCATAATCTCCATATCGACGGTGGAAATTTCAAATGTCGTAAGGGACATATTGTCGTTTGTCCCTTACGACATTTGAAATTTCCACCGTCGATATTATCTTCAGCGCTTAACCATTTCCTAACACTTAATCTCATTCAATTAACCATTTACCTGTATCAGCTACTCAATATCTTTTAAACTCAGCTCAGAGAAACAAGAGAAAGCATGGACTATGCCAATAAATATACGCCAATTCTGTTTCCGTCTGCAATGCGGCATCCAATTTATGTTTCACTCTGTGCTACGGATACGAAGTTAGTGTGCATGGTAAACTGATTTGGTTATGTATATATTCAAATACCTATGTACAATATAACATGTTGTTTTCAGTATTTTATATTATACTGTCGTATTAGGAGGTTACCACGAACAGTGACCGTTTCTGAAGATTTGCAGGTATAGATAGTTACTTTTTTTGTGGCAAATTATGAAATAAATTACCACCGAAAAATAAATTCTAATACATGAAACAAAATGCGTTGGACTACATTATTAGCAGATTGAAACAGGCTCCGTTAATGTCACGAATGATTAAAAAAAATGGAAAAACAAATTAGGAATACCCTATTACAATCCTGATATTCTACACAGAATAGTGCAGAATATCATCAGGATTGTAATAGGGTATTCCAGTGAAATGACACGACGATACTTGATAAAAAATAATGCTATTCAAGTATCTCTCTTCACCCGAACTAAATGATCCTATCTCCTATAGATATGCGCATAAATGCTTGCGGTTTTATGCACGATATGCACGCCGCATAATGCGACGATTAGGCATGCTTTGAAAGATGTAGGTCGACGAAACTGCAGGATTTCTCATGCATTCATATAGAATTTTTAGGCACACCTAAGATCTTAATTACGGACATGATAGCGCTCCGTTTTTGGAGCTCGCTGTAGCTTCGCCTAATGAATGTGACATTTAAGTGAAATTGGGATCTATTCATGTTGTGCACCGTTCTGCAATTTGCCGAAAGTCCACCTAATTCCGTAGTTGAGATTCTTACTACGGGTACTTACAGCAAAATAATTAGCATCCAGTCGTATTGTGGTATTCACGTAACCTTATCGAGATGGTTAAAAAAAAACTTAACTGAAACTGACATTGATGCCAGGCGGTCTTATAATTGCCCTTGCGTGATATAAACTGCCAGCCTATTATGGATAGCTTTATCCATCTTTATCCACGTGATAAAATAACTGTCACTGTTTAACACCGTGGGAAAGAAAGTGACGGACACCGTTTTATCACGCTGTCACGTAGACAAGAACGACCATCATATCCGTACTGATCGTGGGAAAAGCCTGTAAATGAGATTTCCAGCGGAAGACACCTTGACTTTGCTTAAACGGATAGACAATACCTACGTCAAAAAGGTGCCAGGAACCTAACAAGCAAACTGTGGCTGTTTCAAATGTATTTGTGCGCTCTATTTTCACTTAGTGTAGCGTCTTATTTCTTAAATAGCAAGTGTATAAGTGTCGTGGGGTCGGGACTGTCGGGAGAATAGACCTCAAACTGTATGTATAATTTGGACGTGTAGGTGTTTAGAGGTGTAAACACCTACACGTCCAAATTATCCTCACACCGTACGGCATACTGCGGAATGATTAACCAGACAGACCCTCGTAGGGTCCCCTAGCTCGTAAACGGGTCTCATGGGCAAATGTTATCATTGTGCGTGCTAATTCTACGTAGTGACGTGCCATGTTTGTACGGGGCTCAATAAAGTACGGAGTTTGCCGTCTTTGAGGAGTTAATGATCGACTCGGCTTACTCGGCTAGAAGTTTAGAGACAATACATTAGTTACATTACACAATTTACACATGTGGGGAAAACTTATCACTTTAAAGGGTCTAGCCGTAATCCTATAGTGAAACTGCCCCTGGCTGAAGTGTATACCTTTCTTAGGTGCGTTTATTTGTCTTATTATAAGATATCGTTTTACCAATTTCCAAGGCTAGAATCCCCTTGGTTTGGCTAAAAAATGTTTTTTTTTAATCGTTTTTATTTTTTTGTAGCTAAACTAGTGGTTCGATTGTTTTGAAATTTTGATGTTAATTGCATCTAATATTAGTATATTTTCAAAAAAAAAATCAAGGTTGTAACTTGTTTATAAAGGCTTAAAATTTATTTTTATTTTTTAAACTTTATTTAATTGTTGTGAGATAGCGACAACCTCAATTTTTTGTTATTTAATGCAGAATATACTAGGTTGTCGCTATCTCACAAGTATTAAAAAAAAGTTTAAAAAATTAAAAATATTATTTTAAGCCTTTATAAACAAGTTACAAACTTGATTTTTTTTTGAAAATATACTAATATTAGATGCAATTAACATCCAAATTTCAAAACAATCGAACCACTAGTTTAGCTATAAAAAAATAAAAACGATTTAAAAAAAATTTTTTTTTAGCTAAACCAAGGGGATTCTAGCCTTGAAATTTGGTAAAACGATATCTTATAATAAGACAAATAAACGCACCTAAGAAAGGTATACACTTCAGCCAGGGGCAGTTTCACTATAGGATTGCGGCTAGACCCTTTATAGTTTATGTTGTAAACAGAGTGTGTAGATTAGTCTCATAATCATTTTGTGTAATATTAAGGCGAAATTCCGTTAGTCAATAAAGCGTTAATTAGCAAATTGGTGAGATGGGTAGGTACTAACTAATAATTATTATACCTATGAATTTGTTGTTTGGTTACTAAATACTGTGGCGTTGTTATGTAGTGCATACCATAGCATTTACGATGAACTGGGCCTTGTTATAAACAAATAGATAGGTATTCCATATTTAAATGACGGGCCAAAGCTTGAAAAGGTACGGGAAAACATACTAGATAAAACCCTGAGGAAAATCAATATTTATAATAGAGCAATATAATATTAAAACAATGGACCATTATTATGTTTTGTGGTTTAATTGAAAAGTGTTTCAAATTACCGACCGACATGCTGGAAATACAATAAATCAGACAGTCACCAACCCTGAATAAACCTTTCTGTAGTTAAAAACCTCAAACTTTTTGTCACACAAAGTTATTTAGATTGCTGTAACACGTCGCTTTTATCCAAAAGTTGCCGTGGGCGTGCGACTTTTTCATTCACGTAGGTGGCGTGTTACAAGTGTATTTGTACTAAGTGATGCCGCAGGGAACTCGGGGAAGTTAGTTATAGGTTAGTTCGGTGCTGATGATACTTTAAACTTTGCGGGAAACTAACTGTGGGAACGAAAATTTATAGCTATAAGCCCTTGAAGCAAGAATATTCTGAATATTGATAAATAAATGTGTGAAGATATGAGATTGAAGGCTTTGATATGATTTACCTACATTCGGAATCCAGGTGTGAGTCAAAGGTATTTAATTCTATTAGGTGGAAGGCAACGTTGCGATATGAACATTGTTAAGTAATTCTTTCTCAATATTCAATTGATTGGATATGTTAAACAACCACCAGACGACCAAAGAAAAAACATTAGATACAAAATATACCGTTATATGGTATGGCAACGAAAACAGAGAGCGTGAATATTTTTACTATTTAACACGGCTGTATAGCATAATTTGTACGTTATACAATGCTGTCAGAAGCATTCACGGGCCGTTAGCCCAGACATATTCATAATTTGACGTTGTATCGCAGTGTAAATGTCGAAACCAGTACTGTAACTTCACAAAAAAATTCTAATAAAAAGGCGGCTGGTAATAGGTACCTATTGTATGTGGTACTCCGCACTTATTGATTGGAATGGTAGTACCTAATATAGCATCACACTTTATATGTATAAAGAAGTGACATTAAATCTGCAGTTCAAGTTCAATATCGCGCTTAATTAAACTCACCCAAATGTTTTGCATTCAAGTCCGCGGTTGCGCCAAAAACAATTGACTGAACAACTTCAGCAAAAAATTATGACACTTACTACAAGTACGAGTAATCATGTTTTGGTGGAACCAGTCCTTATTCAATCTACTGTTTACCATACATGTATGATAAAACTGAATATTGCATATTATAGCCTCGTGAATTAATTACGTAAATGCACGGAGTTAGAGTGCTTTACCATTCAGCCGGAACCGTTGGAAAATTCCAGATAATAATATCTAGCGGCTCGCTGAACATCAAATATTCAATCGTCAGACGTGATTCGTGAATTTGCAATTCGAGCGACGAATATTGGAGAAGTTTTGGCGAATCTAAAATCACGGAGCATGTTGAGATACTTGAGATTTAAAACGTCGTCGTGCAAAAACGAAAACTTTTCTGATTTAGCGCTGTAGATAATATCACTAGACTTCCGATATCGATGTTTTAACTGATCTGACTGACCTTCTAAGTCTATTAGTCCCAGATATTAACTTTTGTATTGATAATATTTGGCAACTTGCTTTCAAATAGAGACGCTGATTGTATTGTGCTTGCCCATTACTTCTAGACCTGTACAGTTACTTGCAATAATATGTTACTCTCCGAAGGCCGCAAAAATATGTGACACGCTCTTATTGCTCTACTCTACATACAAGATTGTGTCAAATATTTTGGCGACCTTCGTTGTGTAGCATATTATTGCAGGAGGCTGTACCAAAAAGTTTTGTCTTTGTAAAGAATACGGGAAATTCTTGGGCTTGGTGATATTTGGTAAAGTTCAACAAGCCTGCCTTTCCCCAAGTGACCCTCTTATACGAAGGTAGAACATTAATATAACACTAGTCACAAAGCTTTGTCCTTGTGTAAAGCTCTGCTCGTTAGCGGAGAGCTTTTTTGCGTTGCGGATTTGCCCTGAGTAGACATTTTAGGTCAATTGCTGCATTTTGATCTTTCAGCGAAAGCTTTTACCTGTGACCAACTAAATGTAAAAATTCTAGACTTAATAGTCGCAAATGTGGGTTAATAGTTAAAGCCATTTGCGGTAACTATTTTAAGAACAGAATTTTTACTACGGGTATTTACTATGGTGCATAACAATGAAAACCACTGTGGTATAAATAAATCTCTAAGGCCACTCTACCTACCTTAACCACTATATTGACCTACGCTAAAGCTTGAACACGCCAAAACGTGGGCACATAAAATTACAAATAAATAGAAAATAAAGGTCTAATGGAGCGAAATATATATTGAATATAATTGAAAATATTATAGTTTATCATGCTAATATACTAGACTTTCATTTCAGCCTCAGGATTTGACATGTCACAGACTGTGATGACCAGGACACCGGCACTTT
Source organism: Cydia amplana (assembly GCF_948474715.1). Taxonomy (NCBI): domain Eukaryota; kingdom Metazoa; phylum Arthropoda; class Insecta; order Lepidoptera; family Tortricidae; genus Cydia; species Cydia amplana. The sequence goes on from NC_086073.1 coordinate 15,824,931, forward strand.
GCACGACATGATTACCGTATGTTTAAATAGTCCAAGCCAAAGTTATTTGCGGATAAGTTGATAATATAACTTTAACAGGTGTCTTTTTCAAATATTCATTGATATGGACCAAGTCCATTGCCATCCGCCTTCATTTATTACCATCCGCCAAAAGTACCCTTTTGGCATTGTCGGCATGTCTATCATGTTAATACCCCTTCGTCACTGTTATAGTGTAATGACAACACTATGAATGCTACCAAAATAGTAACTGTGAGCTGTGGCTTCTTTAAAATAGGTTTAGGTCATTTTCGCAAATGTTTCTTGCATACATTTCTATAGTCAATGTCCCTTATGCGAATCAATTAACGGCGTCGCTTGATGCAATCACAAGTAGCTTGCTCAACCAATAAATAATGGGGATACTTAGCATTATTTTTATCTTGCAATCTTTGGGAATGTATTAGCAACCCATACAAGTCAAACTTTTTATTTTATGTTATTGCTTGAAGTTTGTATTTCTATAGAACCATCGTCTAACACTTAACGCGCTCAAATACGTTAAAAATGATCAAACGTTTTTATATCCTACATTTTGCATATAAATTTCATTTAGCACCACTATTTTGGGAGCTGATAAACTCTTGCTAGCTCTTAATCTAACTTGACTTCACTTTTTGTGCATAAATTTGAGATATTTGTACCCTTTTTGCAACATAAGAAAATATAGGTTTCGGTCGTTATGTCTTTATGTTCCTAGTTTCTTTTTTTTTCTCATTACAATCTCGTGTTTTTCTGCTTTCTGGTTGTCTTTCCATTCATAAACGTTTCTGCGATATTTCAAAAATACAAAAACGAATCGATTCTTGATATATTAACATTTTCACAAGTTTCTTTAGCCTAATCGAATTTTCCAAGGCTATTGGTGCAAAGTGATTTCGCTCCGTCATTGTTTAAAGCTCTTTATCATGAAAACGAATTATAGAATTGACAACTATTGTGGTATCACATGTTCCTCATGCTATAGCGATTTTAATTTAAGTAGAGAAATAAATTTTAACCAACGTTTACAAAAATTATAAGCAAAAATGTGTGCCCACGTTTTGGCGTGTTCAAGCTTTAAACCACTACGCTAGACTATTCGCTTATCAACCCATAAATCGTTAACTGAATAACCAAACAAATATAAAATAGAGTCAATTGAATTTGCCGTTATTTAAACAATATGAGTAAATGAATATACCTACTCCACGAAAAGACTGGATTTATCTAAAAAAAAACCTCTTTCTTTTCAAATATACCTCATCTCCATTCATTTTTCTTACCCGTTGTCATAACAATGACGGATAGTATGTAAATGAGCGAGCCGCTCCCGACTTTCTTGTCGCAGAGTTCAGAAACGAAAAAAAAACGTCTATAACTCAGACGGTAGAAGATTTCAAGAAGCCTAGTGGCGGTTTAACTGAATAATGGAGGAAACCTAGGAATACGTAGAATTGTACACGTATAAATGTAATTGGCCTAATTAGGCAATGCGTTAAAATCTTCCATCTCGAAGCGAGAGAATTTTTGTGTAAAAACGCTCTTCTCGGGTCAGTGTCATCCAACATGTCAAGTGTCAACTATGTTTGAGATTTGTGTCATATTTACATGTAAGTATTGCTCAGTGTTGTTTTCGCTTCTTACTTACCTATATGGCCAGACAGTTTCGTGTCAGACAGAAAGGTGGGCTAACTAGTTACTATACGACCCCAATCCATTACACATTTATCACATTATTCATCGACCCAAGTATTTACAAACAACAGTGTCGTATAAGACGTATCGAGGAATAAATACCAATCCTCAGCTCAGAAACTTGATTATCTGTAACTTGTATAAATCCACTTTATGTATGTGCTATTTTTTCGTACCTACCCATACAAGGCGGTGCCAAGTTTTTCACAGCACCGTGCATTCAACCTAAATCTATTAATTCTCGGGCTGAGCTGAATCCAATCCAGTTTCGAAGGAGCCTGTCTAGGCGTCTAGACTGGCAATTGGCTAAAAAACGATACGGCTGCATCCTTCTGTTGTATTTCTATTTTCTCTCAGGTATTCAGTTACAGTTGGCTTATTGCAGACAGAAAACGACATGCATTGAAAGACCGTTTTGTAGGAGAACATTCGCTCTAAATACATTTTGTAAACAATAGATATGATGGTAATAGTACTGATAATCCCATTAATACAAAACATATGGGTGTATTTCTGAAGCACATACCCCTGTCATAAACAACATTGTTTACAATTTTAATTTAGAAGCCGTATCAAGTTCTTTTCTATTTCGAATATAAACATGCGATCCTATAAAAATGTTAGAGAAATTTTATGGCGTGCAACATCATAAAACCCAGGAAGCTTTTCACTTTGGCTCTTGGCACTGCATCCAAAACTGTCTATTTCACAAGATGGAGCGCCGAAATGTTTGACTCAAATCAATGCAATTACTCTCGAAGTGGTGAGCATAAAAATAGTTTATGCACTGAATTGTTTATGTTTCCGGGCGTTCGCTGCCGGGATAACCCACATTGTTTTGTTTATTGATAATCGGGCGGTTATGTTACGGTAGCATGTTTCATTTTACGGAGACATCTGTACTATGTTAGACCTACCGCATACGGCGACCTTTAATCATTCAATGTTAAGAAGGTCTTAGGTGAACGATAGAACAAACTTGCCTTTTGGTATCCTTGTAGAATCCCAAGGGTAGTATTCGGCAGCCTTGGTTCTGCCATAGAGAAATATAGTAAGACAAGAGTGCTCACTCCATACATCAGTTAGACTATTAATTTCAGTGTCTACGTCTAGCATCGAGTAGCGTAACTATCAGTACTGCTACTTGACAATAGATGTAGCAGTACTGATAGTTCCGCTACTCGATGCTAGATGCTAATAGTCTTTTTGGTACTAAAACTGATGTATGGAGTGATCAATCTATGTATTTTTTTCTCTATGGTTCTGCCTTGGTGTGGGGTACGAAAGAATAACACGCAACAAAATTTAGCAATCTGAAACCAAACCTTTTGCGGGGTTTTAACTGTCATATTTCGATTTTGTTAGACACTGTAGATAGTTTCAGAGTTTTCAGACGATTGTGGGTATATAAAGGTTGGATGGAGTTGGATCCTTAAGTATCACCGGTAAAAGTCGCATTTGAAAAGCTTTTAGAAATTTCAATATCCAATTAACATGAGCTAGTCTCTTTACTAATGCGCTTTATGTTAGTTATACTTAACCTTTCTCCAATACAAAAGCGACACTAAGTGATATTAGTATCTACGTCGTTACGGCTACATGCTGTGGGCGATCATTACGTTAAAAGCCAGCAAACCTGTCTTTCATGATTTGCATCAAAAGTGATTGATACCACAACCGGTATGTTGCTGAGGAAATATCTAAACTGTGCCAGACGAGAAATTTATGAATCATATTGTTTTATGCAACTAGACCTAATTGTCATTCTGCTGAGGGCGACCCTAAGTCACGACTTCGGCAGACATTAAACAGATTTATCGAGACACAGTCAGTAACCTTTATTGGCCATTCTCATTTGTTATAGGGAACAATGACGTCACAAAAACAAGAGACAATAGACCAAAATATGAATTAATGGATTTGGGCCGCCACATAGTCCGTGTAGCGCTCACTGTATCGCTTATTTTGATGATGTATTCCTATTTCCCTGTTGATGATGTTCATTCTGAGATCATTAGAGAAAAGGGTCACCATGTACAGTTGCTTTCGCATCTGAAAGCCATGTTGGTTTTAGGATGATAACAAAATTGAAATCTCTCGCATTCATTGCATTGCATATCATACCAAACTAACTCAATGCCATATCTTTGTCTACAGTTCAAATCAGCTTACCGAGCTGCCTCGAGAAATATGTCAAATGCCGCTGCAAGTCCTACTAGTGCCAGACAACCTCCTAACAACATTACCAAAGGAAATCGGGAAGATGACAACTCTAGCAGAGCTGGTGGCGTCGAACAACAGGCTGACGCAAGTGCCGATGACACTGGGCGACTGTGCTGGCTTGCGGGCGTTGGATCTTAGCAATAATCAACTAGGATTGTTACCTTTACGTGAGTTCTTAGTTTATTGCAATCCCATTGTCCAGGTCCCATTGGCCCTTCCATATCAATCGCCACAATACCTCGATGACCTCCTAACGACTAACTTAAAGAAATTCCTGCTGGTTATCACTGCATATCAAAGTCGGGAAGATGACTTTGATCTCCATAACCAGCAAGAATTTTTGCCTTTACTTTATATGAGTACCTATTTACTCAATTTAAAATGCCTACAATACAATATCAATAGACCTTATTTTAGTTTAATACCTTTGAAAAACCACTTTTATATAGAGCGTCTTTTAAATATCCTAATGAAAAAACAAAGTGTTTTACGAAAAAATCTTCCAATAAATAAAAAGAAATGAACTTTTCTCTAGTGACTGGAGTCTTCTCAAAGTAAAAATCTTTCAACAAGAGTCATAAAGCTAATAAGGTACTCAATATATACTTTCGACATTGCAGAGGTGACATACCTTCGACTGGAACACCTGGACGTCAGCTGCAACTGTATTTCCTCCCTGCCTTTGGAACTGCGCAACATGAGCACCCTCATCACGCTGAACCTGGACAATAACCCTCTCGTTTCACCTCCTACAACGGTAAGTTTATCTTATTATTGAACCATGTATAAAACCGAGATTAAGGGCCAGTTGCACCAACCACATTTGACAGACTGATCAACGTCAGCCGGCGCGCCCCGGCGCTGTACTATGAAACTTTCCATACATAAAAATTTTGCGAACTCTTTAACGATACGAACAGTTTGGTGCAACCGACCCTAAGGGTGCTATTCAAACTAGCTAATTGACTCGCTTTTACTAATCGGAGTTACACAAAAAAATCAACAAGTAAATGTATATAAAGAACGATTTTAACTACTTATATCCACTTTAAATACTTGGTTACTTGAGTGGAGAGTACACCTGCATAGAGCTTGCGGTCATGCCGCTACCTCGTTATAGCCTAATATGTTTTCTCCCTACTTGATACTGCAGTTATAATTGACTCAAATTCCATATATTGATAGAGGCCTATGCTTACCAGGCGATAAAGGGCTGATATGATGATGATGATGATGAATTCCACAAGTCTACTTCACACCTATCAAAATGCAACAAATCTCGAATAATTTTGACTCAAATAGTAAAAATATAAGTGTGTATCTCTTGTTGTAGTTGTTGTGCATCTAATCCTGGGATTTCCATGACTGATTAAAAAAAACTGTCTTTATTTACAGGTATGCATGCGCGGGCGCGTGCACATATTCAAGTACCTAGAAAACATGGCGAACAAAGACACCCCCGCGCACCGCCGCGTCGAAGACACCCGCCGAACAGCCAAACACACCTCCTACCTTAACAGTCCAACGACCAACCAAATAACGTCAGGCAACGCCACGATAGACTGTCTCAGGCATAAGCCGAGGCATGTCGTGGATAGCGGGTACAGCACTGATGGCATGGAGAAGCGGTGGTCTAATGATGGTAAGTGGTATCTTGTACAACTGACTACACAACTTTGTCATAGTCGGTTAACCGCTAAACACCTACCTTAACAGTCTGACAACAAGATAATTTCAGGCAACGCTTCAGGCTTAAGCCGAGACATGTCCTGGATACTAGGTACAGCATTGAGAAGAGGTGGTATCTTGTTTATCAGCTGTGCTGTATTACAAGTTATAACGTTGTCATAGTCGGTTAACCGCTAAACACCTACCTTAACAGTCTGACAACAAGATAATTTCAGGCAACGCTTCAGGCTTAAGCTGAGACATGTCCTGGATACTGGGTACAGCACTGATGGCATTGAGAAGAGGTGGTATCTTGTTTATCAGCTGTGCTGTATTACAAGTTATAACGTTGTCATAGTCGGTTAACCGCTAAACACCTACCTTAACAGTCTGACAACAAGATAATTTCAGGCAGCGCTTCAGGCTTAAGCCGAGACATGTCCTGGATACTGGGTACAGCACTGATGGCATTGAGAAGAGGTGGTATCTTGTTTATTAGCTGTGCTGTATTACAACTTTGTCATAGTCGGTTAACCGCTAAACACCTACCTTAACAGTCTGACAACAAGATAATTTCAGGCAACGCTTCAGGCTTAAGCCGAGACATGTCCTGGATACTGGGTACAGCACTGATGGCATTGAGAAGAGGTGGTATCTTGTTTATGCTGCTGTATAATAAACCGCCGAACACACCTACCTTAACAGATCGACAACCCTACCCAAATAACTTCAGGAACGGTACGTTTCCACAAGCTTTCAAGTTTTTACGCTCACTTTGACCATTCCTTCCTCAGGCGGAGGCGAAGCTGGCGGAGGTTCCGGCCGTTCTACGCCCAGCACGCCATCTACCCTGTCTCCCGGCGCGGCGCTATCGCGGGCGCAGTCACTGTCCAGCGAATCCCCTTTACCACAATTGACTCCGCTACTCACCGGGTAAGTGTCTTGGATGAAACCTTCGAAGCTAGTTGATGTTGCTCTAAGTTCTGGGTGGTTTTGCTGTAGGTGGATAAGTTGTTGTTCAGCTTTGATTATTCAATGCATGATGGTAAATCAATTTGTGACTCCGATACAATGCCAATGCCATCCATGGAGTCACTTAGGCATTGTTTTTTTGGGTATTGATCAGTCTGCTGTCTTCAAAATGAGTTATTCTTATAGTGCAAGTTTTACTATTAGAACTAACCATCCACTGGGTATTAAATAATCATTCTTATCATACATACTGTCAATATGATTTGGGAACATCTGTCTTCTCTTAGAATTGTATATTTATATAAGTATATTGTCTGGTTTTTTTTTTCATTTATTTATTTGAAGTAATATAGGAACAGAAGAAGGCATTTATTCTACCGAGTGAATTTTCTAATAAAATCCTTCATTTAAATTTTCTCTTGATTAAATATTTGTTATTATGCCTAGATCATAAAATGACAAAACTCGATCTCCATTTACGGGATAATGTTGGTGTAATCACATTATTGGGTGCCGTGACCAGGATATTTCGCTATTTCTGTTATTAAATGTAGTTCAACTGTATTTTCTAATTACAAAAGTTGTACTAACTTTATTTTATTAAATGTTTATTAGTTATTTAGCTTATGTAGTGCTTATATTAACGTAGCGTATAGTTTTTAATTTGTATATTTTTTATTTCTCGTTGGCCGAACCAGAGGTAAACTTCAAACCTAGCTATCACCACCATCACATCCTCTGTCTCACTCGCGCTCCTTTTTAATTTGTTTTTATTATTAACCCCGGTGTTGTCCCTTTCAGCCTCCGTATATCACCCGAAGGGAACATTTCCAATGGCGACGATAAGAGTAAATTAGCCCATCAGCAAACCTACAGGTACATTAATCATTTGCACACATTCACGCACATAGATGCACACTTGGTGTTTCAAGAAAATGTTCATCTTTAAGAAAACCTTAAATGTAACTATACATTTACTCTGCGTTATATTCTTAGCGTCAGACTTTGTCGTCGATCTAACAAAATGTATAAAAGGTTTACCTCGTATGATGTTACATAGTGAGAAAATACTTCATGCAGTTTTTTTAAATCCTTAAATAAATGCATAAGTTATATAAAATTTACCATTATTTTACCCGTGAGTCCATTTTCATTTAAAGATGAACGTTTTCTTAATTTAGATGGAGTTTTATTGAGGCTCAGATGAATAACATGTTGCACACTAACATCATTACTAACAAAACCACAAACTGAAAAGGGTTTATACTTATAATGCATGCAATATCATAATAATATGTATAATACAGGAAAACCTGACACGACTCAAACTTGAGAACGTCTGAGTTTCATTAAAACTTGGCATAACATCTAAAATGTGACATTAATTAAACATTTTACTAATTCCAGGCAATACAAAGAAGCTTTAAGACGACAACGCCAGCAAGACATCTACCGCCCCCGCACCGACCAATCATCGCCCGACCTCGACTCCTCCCCCCACCAAAGTCCCATCCACAACCCCCACTCCCCCGTCAACGGCCACAGTAATGTATCCCCCATATATCGTTCCACTAGCATATCACCAAATTCCTCCCAAGTGCCAAACTCACCCCTCCTACACTCAACACCCAGAAGATTCCAAAATCAAAATGGAAACTCGGAGAAAGAAGAGAATAAGCGGCCAGTACAGAAAGTTGTGCCTTCGAGGAATGTAAATAAGATCTATTCTGCTGTGAACGGGAACGTGGAGTATGGCAGGACGAATGGACACGACACGTATACAAAACCTACGTCGCCTACTAAGTCTCCGACGAATACTTTAGGTTATAATAGCATAGGTAGGTATTTTATCCCTAGGATTTCTATTATACTTGGACGAGAAACTGATTAGAACGTACCTACATAAATACACAAGTATTGTAGATTTGACCATCTTGGAATATGGTCAATTCGGCTCAAATATGAAAACAATAGTATTTTATATCTTGTTGACTCAGTGGTTATATGAATACAATAAGCCTAGTTGCAGGTACAGTCACTGCTAATTTATTATGCTTTAATTACTAACATTACAGTTGTTTAAATGTTAGATGATCCTTGTTTTGAGCGGAAATCGCAATTCCATAATTAACCTTTTCGACGGCGTGTCAAACACAAAAGCTGTCACGCTGACGCCACGTCACCCAATCAAAACTGAAATTGAACTTTCTGCATATGCACGTAGGTCTATGTTGCTCTGTGGTCTGTGACCGATTAATCGGTCTTTGGCGTTGAACCTACGGTGCGGATATATCGGTCATTGGCGTCCAAAAGGTTAAGATAAGATAAAATTTATTTCATTGAAAAATATCCAACAACTCCACAATTAACGTTGACATCGTTAATTACAGGCACAAAATCCAACATCCCCCGGCAAACCAACGGCGACCCAAAGCTACTAACAACCACGGTGTCATACCTCAAAGGCGCCGCACCGAAACCTGCAGCCAAGGTCCCGTGGAGTAAAGACGACAAGCTCAGCTTCACCATGAAGAGAGAGTTCGATAAGCAGAAGGAGGAATCAGATCTGCTGGCGCAGTTGAGGACGGTGAGTTTACTTTTTTTTGTTATAGTTGGGGAGCCGACGAATGCTAAATGTGTAGTTACTCGAGCGTCGTACAGAATCGAAATATTAGATGATAAGAAGAAAAAAAAGTTATTTTAAGTTAGTTATTTTTTCCAGCAAGCCGAAAAGCGTCTACAATTTTTTTTAAATTTCATGAGGTTGGTGGAGCGTTAAAAAATCGTTAAGCAGTTTGTGGGTTTGGTCGTTTTTGTCCACGTTAATGCTATATTTTTTCTATAACTTAATATAACACTTAATATACACTTAACATTAACACCAGTTTGACGCCTAATTTTTAACATTGTAACCGTCAGATTAAGGAAATGCGCGCAAATAATTATCAGATTTAGTAATAGCACAATTAGCGTTAATTTGGACTAATATGACCAAATCCACAATCTGCTTAACCATTTGTTCGAAGCTCGAGTAAACACAAAAATCCCCTCTTGGGCTCCCCTACTATTAAGTTACCTAGTCTCATATCTCAAGTCTACTGGCGCAGTTAGTAGGATCTCATCATGCTCATATTCAAAATCGCCCAAGTAAGAACAGTGTTTGGTGGTGAGCAAAGTTACCAAACTAATACCTACTTAAGTTTGAGTTGGACTTTGAGGTCGGAACGTTGAGATCGTCTGCCTTTCAGTACAAAACAGTAGGAAACGGCAAAATGATAATACTAAGTACCTCAAACAGTGAATTGATATGCACCATTGTTCCTTAAACGTCATTGGACTTTAATTTTCGGATTTAAATCCGGCGCGGTGTATGAGCGATGATTGGCAGTTTTTACTCGGTGCTATCAACATGTTATGTTAACGTTGCCAGAATAAGAAGCATTAGCCATTTTGGTTAAACACTTTTTTGATGTCCCAAACTCAATTTAGGCCGATTAGGGATAATATTTAAAGTGTAGAATATTATCACGTATGAAATATTGAATATTTATTATAAATATTTCTATGTGTTACAATATTGACACCTAGAACAATGCACTCAGTGACCCATCCTATTTGCATTGAATGCTCATATCATTCGCAACACAACAGTATCATTTGAATCAATTGTCTGTCTAGCGTCTACAAAATGATTGGCGCTCAGTTTATAAATCAAGTATTGTTAGCTGCCGTCCAAAGGTTATTTGATCCGTTGATTGTTTTGACAGCTACATCAATGAGACCAACAAAGTACTAAAGTCTAACTGTAGTAATTAAATCTTCACAGCTGTGCGTTTATAGTCAATGAACAACTCTGTGCACTTCAGGCGCAGATGCTTATTGGATGACTAAATGGTGCCTGCTTTAGGCAAGAGAAATATCTTATCTAGTCAAAACATCACAGATTGACTAAAATAACTTGTAATTCATTTAAAATTCATGCCGTATTGCGTGCGTAAAATTTAACTTTAGTGTCGTGCACAAATAACCAGGGGGTGCAAGTATTTCAAACATAAATATTCATGTGAAAAACTTAGAGGATATAACCTAACGGAGTAGCCATTAACAGGCGTTCCCCTCTGTCGAAAACAGGCGGCCAATGGTCATACACAATGTATGGACTGACGTTTATCTGACATGGCTATTTTTACGTTACGTATACTTTGACGTGCCCGCAAAAATCGGCAGACTGTTTTGTACAGATAAATTACAGACAAGGCGTATCCGGTTGGTTATATCCTCCAACTCCTCCATGGTGAAAAACGATCAAGATTGAGATACACGATGTTTGAATTTAGAAGATTCAGGGATGTGATCTATTCGTACGAATCTGACGGGAGCTTATTCTGTCCAATGGATTTGTTTGGTTGTAGTATTAATGTTCTGACACTTAGAGACATTTACACCTCTAAATAAGTTTTTATAGTTCTATATAGTTTTTTTATGTAATTCGACATTAAGAGACCTTATACATCTCTAAGTAATTGTAATAACGTTAGTTTGATTTGGTAGTTGTAATTGTATTTAATAATTGTTGATGTATTATTATTATTATTTTGCTTGTATGTAAATTCAATGTTGACGTGTAAAAGTGCCCTTGTGGCCTATTTGCTGAATAAATGTTGAAGTTGGAGTTGAAGTTGACTGTTTCGTTACTTACTGTATAGATTGTATTTGTTGATTGTTCCAGATAATCGAAAGCCGGTTAAAGATGAGTTTACCAGAGCAACTAGCACCGGTATTGGCCGACGGGGTCGTCCTATGCCACCTCGCCAACCATGTTCGGCCGCGCTCCGTGGCCTCCGTACACGTACCTTCTCCTGCACAGGTAAATAAAAAAAGCGGCCAAGTGCGAGTCGGACTCGCCCATGAAGGGTTCCGTATTTAGGCGATTTATGACGTATAAAAAAAAACTACTTACTAGATCTCGTTCAAACCAATTTTCGGTGGAAGTTTACATGGTAATGTACATCATATATTTTTTTTAGTTTTATCATTCTGTTATTTTAGAAGTTACGGGGGGGGGGGGGGGGGACACACATTTTACCACTTTGGAAGTGTCTCTCGCGCAAACTATTCAGTTTAGAAAAAAATGATATTAGAAACCTCAATATCATTTTTGAAGACCTATCCATAGATACCCCACACGTATGGGTTTGATGAAAAAAAAATTTTTGAGTTTCAGTTCGAAGTATGGGGAACCCCAAAAATTTATTGTGTTTTTTTCTATTTTTGTGTGAAAATCTTAATGCGGTTCACAGAATACATCTACTTACCAAGTTTCAACAGTATAGTTCTTATAGTTTCGGAGAAAAGTGGCTGTGACATACGGACGGACAGACAGACAGACATGACGAATCTATAAGGGTTCCGTTTTTTGCCATTTGGCTACGGAACCCTAAAAACCGGCCAAGTGCGAGTCGGACTCGCGCACGGAGGGTTCCGCACCATCAACAAAAAATAGAGCAAAACAAAAAAAAAAAAGCGGCCAAGTGCGAGTCGGACTCGCCCATGAAGGGTTCCGTATTTAGGCGATTTATGACGTATAAAAAAAAACTACTTACTAGATCTCGTTCAAACCAATTTTCGGTGGAAGTTTACATGGTAATGTACATCATATATTTTTTTTAGTATTATCATTCTCTTATTTTAGAAGTTACAGGGGGGGGGACACACATTTTACCACTTTGGAAGTGTCTCTCGCGCAAACTATTCAGTTTAGAAAAAAATGATATTAGAAACCTCAATATCATTTTTGAAGACCTATCCATAGATACCCCACACGTATGGGTTTGATGAAAAAAAATTTTTTGAGTTTCAGTTCGAAGTATGGGGAACCCCAAAAATTTATTGTTTTTTTTCTATTTTTGTGTGAAAATCTTAATGCGGTTCACAGAATACATCTACTTACCAAGTTTCAACAGTATAGTTCTCATAGTTTCGGAGAAAAGTGGCTGTGACATACGGACTGACAGACAGACGGACAGACAGACAGACAGACAGACAGACAGACAGACAGACAGACATGACGAATCTATAAGAGTTCCGTTTTTTGCCATTTGGCTACGGAACCCTAACAAGCAAAAAAACGGTCACCCATCCAAGTACTGACCCCGCCCGACGTTGCTTAACTTCGGTCAAAAATCACGTTTGTTGTATGGGAGCCCCACTTAAATCTTTATTTTATTCTGTTTTTAGTATTTGTTGTTATAGCGGCAACAGAAATAATTTGTGAAAATTTCAACTGTCTAGCATCACGGTTCGTGAGATACAGCCTGGTGACAGACGGACGGACGGACGGACGGACGGACAGCGGAGTCTTAGTAATAGGGTCCCGTTTTTACCCTTTGGGTACGGAACCCTAAAAAAAACAACGGTTTGCACACCGGGAGTGCTGGCAGAAGTGAAAACTCAATCACTATTGCAAAATGTCTGCAGCACTATGTATAATTAACGCCATCTAGCGTTATTTAGTCGCATTACTTAAAACCCCTAAGCATATCATTGTTAGTACTCGAGTTATATTAATACCAGTTAGAGCGAAATTCACTAAATGGCATTTAAATCAATAAAGAAAAACTCAATGACATGAAGTAACAGTTTTTCGATCAGGTCATGTGTCCGTCTTACGTCTTACTGTCACGTGACACCTGTCGCGCGTTTAACATTTTTTCCCCATCACAAAAAATGCACAGCGCCGCTAAAGAAGTTTTCACTTCAAAAACATTGAATTCAAGCTATAAGCAGTGGGGAGACACTCCTGACTTCGGGCAAGCTCGGCTCCGTTCGGCTCAGCATTGCTCCGAGCAATTATTAGACTTGACGTCCCTTCGCGTGCACGACCACAGATAACATAATGACTTGAATTTTGACAACCCTAAATAGCCGAATAGGGAAAGTACCATAAGTTAGAAAGGGAGATCATGATTCGACCCTGAATCGCTGTCAAACTTCGGTTTTGTAGGAAGTGTCCTGTCGGTGAATGTCTTATTTCTAAATTCAGTATATAATCGACCAAGCGAAGCGAGGTTCTACAATCAATCTGGGGTGTTTCATCAAATGTTTGTTACATGACATATTTAGTTTTTTTATAAAATTTAGCAATATCGTAGTTCGGATTTATACCATTTTCAGAGTATTTGGGAGATCAAAATAAATTTATTATTATTTACTGTTTTCTGTTCGAGTCAACCTATTTTCAATACATTTCTCAGTTGTATATATTTACTATGTGACCTGAAACTTTGCAAACACCACAGTAAATTAAACAATGTTTTATTTTTCTTTTCAGCCCAAATTAACAATGGCAAGATGCAGGCGGAATGTCGACAACTTCTTGGAAGCCTGCCGGAGAATTGGAGTCGAAGAAGTGAGTATTGAATGCATTTAACCTATATAAAGGTAAACTTTCCGATTGGCCACATATGTACCTACAGCTTTCTAAATTGCAATATCTGTCTAATACCTTTAAACGAGCAATTCTTGTTTATATATATATATATTTCGGGGATCTCGGAAACGGCTTTAACGATTTCGATGAAATTTGCTATATGGGGGTTTTTGGGGGCGAAAAATCGATCTAGCTAGGTGTTATCTCTGGGAAAACGCGCATTTTCGAGTTTTTTTATGTTTTCTGAGCGAAGCTCGGTCACCCAGATATTTAAAAAAATATGAGTAAGTATACCGTTTTTCAAATTCAAATAATTTATTTGTAACGTTATCTATGAAAAGGGACCTTATTGTCGATGGCGGTTACGCCATTATTAACGATGGTCCGATATAAATACAACGCCGCGCGACGCTGTGCGGCGTAAGCACCATCGACAATAAGGTCCCTTTTCATGGATAATGCCCCATTTAAGAACAAAAATTATTGGCCCATTCGGATAGTTTACCGTTGATAATATGCTTTAGCTATTTTAGTATTAATTGTGAAAGATAGTACTGTGATAATACCAGTTTCGCTTGATCGTGTTACGATTATAAATATACTAATTTGTATGTGTGGGGCTGGGGTCTAAAACGTTATTTAACAAGTGGGAATCGTTAATTTTGCCTTTTGATCGATGACTTTGACGTTCTGTTTGGTAAGCTTAGAATAAATTTTTAAGTGGAAAAATTACTGTCTTGGGTGAGACTTGAACTCACGGCCTCTGGATCGATACTCCAGCGCTCTGCCATCTGAGCCACCAAGACCTCATCCATAGCCAGCAAATCTTTCCACCATATGGGTCAAGGGACGGATGAGAGGGGGGTGGGAGGGGGGGGGCGGATGTACTGTTTTGTAGTTAACTTGGTAGTTATATTTTCATTTGAATTATATTGAAAAGTTAAGTTATCACTATACGTCTATTTGTTGTCGTGTGACGCTTGGCGGTTTTAACACTAACCCTCCGGCCGTGTATTCGAGTGTTACAGGGTTGTTTATCCTTTCGCGAGCAACATAACAAACAAACAAACATTACATAACTAAGAAACGGGTGGCGTGTGTTGCAGGAAAACATCTGCTCGCCCGAAGACATTCTGGGCGCGGAGCGAGAGCGGGACGGCACCATCCTACCTCTCGCTCGCACTGTATGCGCCCTCCTCTCACACGCCACGCCGCGAAAGGATAACCAATCAGAGCGCTACAATTACGACCAATCGCAGCAGGAATACGAGTATTACCGAAGCGATGTCGCGAACTCCGTTGAAGTGAACTATTATCAAAGTACCGTGGGCAGGTACGACGAAGACAGAATAGTGAGCAATTTCAACATGTTTACTGAATACCAGAGCCAAAACTACACCATCGACGAGGCTGACGAATATCAAAACTACGAAAACAACAACACAGACGGACACTATTCACCAGTCTACGAAGGCGTAAGGAACAGAGGACCTTACTACCACAAGAATAGAGTTCAATTCGTCACGCCATTCTTCAAGGGAGACGGTCTTTTGAAATCCGATAACTTCGACATATACGACACGGATGAAGTAGATTTCCCGATAGAACTAAGTCGGGACACAGAGAGATATGACAGGGGTAAAATGAATTTAGATATACAGAACAATTTGAACAGGGATCTGACCATAGAGACTGAAGCTATGAAGAAGGAGAGGCTGTTTTTCACTTGTCTATGCCTTGGCGCGTTTTTCGTGTCCGCCATCTTGCTATTTATATATCCTTTATAATTTGATGCAATAAAATTTAGATCTGGGTATGTACTAGTGGTTATGTAAGGACGCTAAGTACGAAGAATTTCATACATTGACCTGTTATTTCCTATAGTTGGGGAGCCGACGATGCTAAATTTGTAGTTACTCGAGCGTCGTACAGACCTATTGGAATCGAAATATTAGATGATAAGAAGAAAAAAGGTTATATAAAGTTTTTTTTTCCACCGAGCTGGAAAGCGTCTATAATTTTTTTTTAATTTCGGGAGGTTGGTGGAGGGTTAAAAAATCGTTAAGCAGTTTGTGGGTTTGGTCGTTTTAGTCCACTTTAATGCTATATTTTTTCTATAACTTGATATAACACTTATTTGTAGGCATTTTCTTAATCTGACGAACACAAGTTTGACGGCTAATTTTTACATTGTAACCGTCAGATTAAGGAAATGCGTGAAAATAATTATCAGATTTAGTAATAGCACAGTTAGCATTCATTTGGACTAATATGACCAAATCCACAATCTGCTTAACAATTTGTTGAATCCCCCACCAACTAATGGCTCAACATAGATGGCTAAAAGGGGTAAAGGTAGACTACACGGGGTAGCAAGATATCACTCATATCTTAATCTGACGCGCTCGAGTAAACACAAAAATCCCCTCTTTGGCTCCCCTACTATATTTCTATCGCACGCGCGAAATTATATTGCTGTCCCGCCGGTGATGCTGTCCGTCAATGCCACTGTGCGAGCGGGATACCGTTATAATTATGCGCGACCGATAGAGATAGGAAATGACGGGTCAATGTACAAAATTCTTCGTACTTAGCTTTCTTACTTTACGTAGATGTTAGTAAATGTTAGATGATGGAAAGTATTAGGATTTGTGATTGTATATGGGGCAAAGGTAGATTGTTAATCGTTAGGCAAATGTATGGCTTTTTGGCTTGGCAATATTACTAGTAATATAGGAACAACGTTTCAAAGATATATTGCAATGAAAGCAACATTTTTTAAGTGAATTATGTAGTTGTTTTAATATTGGAGCGTATATCAGCTGTAATGAAACTTAAATCTTTAAATAAACATAAAATGGTATTTTGATGATAAATATTGCAATATGGTGCGGGTGTTGCACCAAACATTAAAAACATGGCATAGAGATTTTCTTTGCTTTGTGATTATTTAATAGTACATTACGATACATGTGCGAAAAATAGAAATTTTGTAACGAGTGGCGATAAATTTAAACACGACCAAAGCGAGTGGTTTAAATCGACACGAGTTGCAAATTACCTATTCATGTATCGTACAACGTTTTACATTACATAATATGGCCCTTTAAATATTCGACATAGTGACATAATGTGCTAATTATCGCACTAGTGCGGTAAAGTAGCACCATATGTACCAACTGTAAAATGAATTTCGATGTACTTCTGTGACTCAAATATACATCTTTGAAACATTAGAAGTGGCCCAGTGATTGACAAGTGGGTTATAAACCTGCTAAATGTATTGTTATAGGTTAGCAATCTAAATAGACATCAGTACATGCCTAGGTATACTAATAATGCCTTATATTATAGGACACTGTGATTTGATTTTCATTGAATGAGGCTGGGTTTGAAAGAGGCTGAAGGAATTTTCACTGTATTAAGGAATTTCTACACCTATTGGGGAACAACTTTTGATGTATTTTTATATGTATTAAAAATTCCAATTTATGTATTCATTCCGCTATAAAGGCATTTATTAATCTTTGCACTGATTAGGTTTAATTTTGATTGGTTGTTTTTTTATTGATTCGTGAGTGTTTTTTTAAAGTCTCGAATGTAATGGGATATTTTTTAGGTGTTCTGGTGACGATTTCAGTTCATGTGTACTTATTGTATAAAACTATGATTTTGCTAATATATTGTATATCAAGAAATGTATTAAAATTTCTAAGTTAGTAAGTTAACATTACGAAGAATTTTTAGCGTAAGATTTAAAATTTCTTCGACTAATAGAATAGGGAATATTACGCAAAACTCTGCGTAGGGGGCGTTACTAGCACAAACTGAGGGTCACACTAAAATCGAAATTTCATTATCTGCCTCACTATCACTCTTGCATATTCGAGTGATACAGAGGCAGATAACGAATTTTCGCGTTTCGCGGTAGACTCTGTAAACAAACTACTTTGATGCATCAAAGTCACAGTGAAAACTTGTCAAAAAACTGTTATGTCCCTATAAGTTAATTTATGAATTATTATGAAAGAACTTTGCAGTAATACCCCCTATTCGACCTTTTATTCTCTTTGGTAATAAAATGCTAGACCAGAATCCTCAATCTAATGTTAGCAATTCACTTCATCGCGCGTTTTCCCGTAGTATGGCTGCGTCACTTTCGTTTGTCATATTAAAGCAAGAGATGCAACACCAATACCTGTACCAAAATGGTGATGTATTGCAGACATAGATGGGCCATTTTATTTAAAGTTGTCCCCTACACTTTTTTTTTAATTTGTGAATTTCTATGTTATTTCTACTCAGAATCACGAGCTTTTTCCATCCTAATAGGAGAAAAAAAGTGTCCCAAGGTTTTTATTTCCAATCCGTTACCATTTTTCATAGACTTTGTATGGCGGTCACGGAATGGAAAGATCGAAAAATGTATGGAAATTTTGGGACCCTTTTTTTCTCTTATTAGGATCAAAAGAGCTCGTGATTCTGAGTAGAAATAACATAAAAAATCTCAAATTTGAAAAAAAAGCGTAGGGGACAACTTTAAATAAAATGGCCCAGATATTTATGTTTGAAATGTAATTGACTAGTCCAAAAGTCAACATTGACTTGAACATTTCGTTGCCATCATACCTCTTCGTCATTATTTCAGCTTATCTGAGTTTGTTGTGTATTTTGTCTTTGTTCCACGGATCTCACTCTTTTGTTTATTGACAGAGCTATAGTAGATTTAGTTTTTTTTTCGTATACCTACTACTCCCGGTCCTGTATAATTCTGTATCTGTTGAAGTGAGATGGTATTACCTTCGTATTACCTTTCTCGCTCTAGCAGCTGTTGCAGGATTTCAGGACCGTGAGTACAGTCAGCAGCAATAGTTGCTAAGCGGGCCAGGTGTTCAAAATGATCTTGACGCGACTTTATTGTTAAAAGAATAAGAGCGAGTCAAGATAATTTTGAACACCTCGCTCGCTTAGCAACTTCTGCTGCTGACTGTACTAAGTTTAATAGGTAATAATGCAATTTAGGTGTAGTCAAATTTACAACATACGATTTTGCACTATAATGACGCGTACAGATCAAACAAACGAACGCTTACTATCTCTTTCTAACAGATAGCTGTTGGGCGTTTTCTAAAATAAATATCGAACACCTGATTCTCACAGATCCTGGTGTTTTTGGGTTCTTTCAACTCAGAATCACTAGCATATTCAATTCTGATGAAAAAATAAAATGTCCCAAAAATTTGTATGAAAATTGTACGTTCCACTACGTCACGCACATACAAGTGAAAAAAAAATCATACTAAAACGTGACATGGTGGCGGGATGGAGAATGCTGTCGATTCTGAGTAGAATGAGCCCAAGAACGTCCAGATTTGAAAGAATTGGGTTTTCAATATTTATTTTAGAAAACGCCCTGTTACGATATTGTTTTTGGCGATCATTAGCCGCTCGTTTGTTCAATGTGGACTCGACAGTAAATTAATATAATGCCACACCACTGTAATTACTAAACACTAATGGTGTTATTTATAGACGCGTTACTGGCCTGAATTAGCTATGAGTCGTTTGTCTTTATCCGTTATTTAGACTTGTATTTGTAAGAAAGGGATGAAACATTTAACTACATCAGGCCCGTAAAGTTTTATGAATAAGAGGGTTTGGATCGAATCTCAGACCCTGGTGAAGTTTAATCAATGTTACAAGCTTCGAGTAAATACCTCTTATTTCCACTCGAAACAAGTGTCAAAATCTTCCAATAAACCTAAAGTCTATTTTTTTAGTCTACCGAATAAAAAAATAGACTTTAACTTCCATTAGATAGGATTATGTTAGATGAAATTGTAAGGGATGGACTTTTTCTAATGAAATAATATGTTCTCTTAACCTTATTGCCTAGAGAAGAAGGTTTAATTTGTAATAACAATACTTGTAAATTATATTCATCTGAAATAATTTCATTTATTATTATTCCCAGGGTCTCCAACGCTGAAAAACATGACGTAATCTTACACCAAAATATATGCTAAAAAGAATCCTAAAGTACAATGATAAAACCTCATTTTGATGGTAAATGTGGTGCAAAATGAATAATAAAATAAAGGGTAGAAGGACTAGATATTAAGGTAGCTTAGCTGTTTATTGTATCTTAATATTTCTTATATAATAAGAATTGTATGCCTTAATCGAAACTTCATATCGTTATTGTATTAACAATGCAAGGAAGTAAAATTAGTGCTATATGCTGTTTTGGGTTATACATAGACACAGCGGCTAAATTTTTATACAAAAAAGTTCGAAAAATTAATTGTATGAAAATTTTGCTTAAAAAAAGCTAAAAAATATGTAGCAATGAGCAGTTTATGAATACATCTAAGGAAAGTGTGTCTTTCGATAACAGAAGGGTCCTTTTGCCTCAAGTGCAATAAGGACCTTTTTATCTGAAATTCCAACAGAAATTCTGATAGAATTGTTCTTATTGCACATGAAGCATAAGGACCCTTCTCTGATGGAAAGCCACGATTGCTTATACGCTTAAATAGAAAGTATACGTCTAGTTAGATTGTTAGGTACAATTGGTCTATTACCATTTTTTTGCGTGGGCTTAAAGAAAGCTGTGTCTATGCAAATATGACCTTAATATTAACGCGTAGACATTTAGACTGTAAAGGGGCGCACTGATTACCAGTCCGCCGGACGAAATCAGCCTGTCAGTTGTTCGGAACTGTCACCTTTTGCGTTTAACTGACAGGCTAATATCGTCCGGCGAACTGGTAATCTGTGGGCCCCATAACCTGAGGCTTTCCATTGCAATAATTGGATAATTATAAGTAAAATAAAAAGACATTTTATAACAATTTTGGATTATATCAATTTAACTAAAATAACTAAACTTAGCCAACCGATAAACGGATGCCAACAAACAGTATAGATTTTTATATATATTTATCGTCATTATGGAGTTGTTTTAATGAAATTAATAAGTTGCACTTTGTACGGTTTTAAAAATGCTAAGACCATATACTGATCATGTTACATAAAAAATACCATTGAGTATCTTAAAAACCAGATTTCTAGATGAATTTATTATAATTTTCATGACTACTTAACTAAGATAAACGTGTTTAAATATATGTTTAACCCCACCAAAGATAATTTGGAAAAGATATATGTTTTTTTTTTCTAAAAAAAAACCTACTATCAGTTTTCATTGGATTTTTATGTACATAGCTTTTTATGTAACATGACCAAAATTATTAAATTTAAATGCATTCCAAAGATAATTATATAAAAGACTGGATTTTTGCACTTATCCCTGTCACTTCAATGCCATTTCCTACTTATTTACTAATCTAATATACATATTTAATGTATTTCTTTCTGCTCTTAACGTATTTGTGTCAAATTTTTTTTTCGTTGTCTTGTTTTTTGCCCCCAAAAAATGTGACGGAGTCAAACAATGCCTGCACTTTTTTTTATGAGATGAAATTAAATTTTTAATTTTTCTCATGTAAATTTAATCTACAGCTAGAAAGACATGCAATAGCGCTCGACTTTTTTTATATATTCTATAAAAGACACAAATACAAGCGTAACAGAGTAGTCAAACAAGACAACGAAAATAAGTTTGACCAATTTATCTTATTTCTGGTCAACTATCTATGTGTGGTAGCTTTCTTGTTTGTGCTTTTGAACTTATTTTGAGCTTTAACATCAAGTACAATGGTATTTTAAGGATGTAAGTTAGGTATATTATTAATATAAATAATATATAATTTATAGCTTGCATAGCATATTAGCATATATTTATTAGCTTGTGGTGCTTGGGTACTTATTTGTGTAGTTTATACTCGTATTGAACTGGATTTAATGTTTGAATTTGTCATCCTAAACAATTGTATATAGCAAATATTTGAAACCATTCTGTGCAATATTAGTTATGGGCAAAACTCTAATTCGGCCGACTCGATTGGTTTGCCGGCTTAGCCAAAATACGAACAAATAATATACCTATTGTTTTAAGATAATATTTGAACTCACAGAGTTAAAAGATAAGCAGAGCTACGGACGCAAAACTGTGATTTCATAACACGCAGATTTCGTCATGTTAACTCGCGCCACGCACACATTCACAACTCGAGGGCGAAGCTCAAGCTCGATCTCGAACTCGAAGTAAGCATACCTTATTTCGAGCGAGTTCGAGATCGGCTTGACATGAAGTCACAGTTGTGTACTAAGCGACTAACTTCTATTTCTGAATAATACTTGACTTTTACTTCAAAGGCAGCTTGCATAGGTACCTACTTAATTAAACGATTAAATCCAGTTTGTCTTTAATTCCATTATAAATAATTATGATCATTAGAAATGATAATCTGTTAAATGATTTTCATATTTTTTCTCACGTCCAGTATTACTTTTTCTACTTAACGTAATAATATATTTGGTGTTTTCCTGTTTTTCGATTTTTGTATGCATTTAAACATAGATTAGCTTTGGACAAGTGTTTGTATTTTATTAGTTATTACATTTATGTGTGTTTTTATAAGTACATATTTGGCTGTAGCTATTATTGCTATATTAAATTGTTTATGCCACGTTTTTTTTGTACTTACATGTTTTTCTCATAAATAAAGATTAAATTACTTATTGGACATGCTGTTTTATTTATAACGCTACACCCGGGGGAAGAATCTGAAGGACTTATTTTCATCAACATGTTTCAATGGTAGAGTGTAAACAAGCTAAGACTTAGACACATCATGACAATTTATGGCGTCTATAAAAATGTCAGTCAAGGTACTGGATGGCTTTTCTTAGACAACATAACATAACATGTTGCTTAACCCTTAATTACAGTCCAAATTGTCTGGGACGTATACAGGACAAGGCGTTTGAGGGGTTAAAACATTAACTGCCAAGAACACACTAGGGGTGTTATTATGAAAAATATTTTGCGATAAGCGCTTATGTGCACTGTGCAGGGATTTGACAGGTTAAATGTCCTCTTAAATAAGAATAATTGCAATTGCGTGCAAGTTATTCGCTTGCACCGGACGGACATTTAACACATTCATTGCCACCCAGCCAAACAAGACATCCGCGCCAGGCCACAAAAATTTGTTCATAACGCGCCACGATCCCGACTATCGGGTCGTCCGGCCTGGGAACGAAATCATGAAATACCCGATAGTCGGGTTTTCGGCACTGAATGTGTGAAAGTACGGATGGATATCTATTGGATATCATTACTTATTTCAGAAACTAATGTGCTGCGCTGCAGACGTCCTCGAAGGCAAGGGCACCGTACAAGTCGCCATCACCGTCACGGAACTATTGCGACGGCACGGTGCGTTACGAGCGACCCAGGGACCCGCCTAGCGGCTCGCACTCGCGCCGCAGTCGCAGCTCTCGCTCTAACCGTGTGTGAGTGATAAGGACAGGAATATAGTTGAGTTGTAACAGTAATGTTGCCATACGCAACGGAAATTCTTCGACAGCACGGCGCGTCACGGTCACGGGCCACGCAGGCACCCGACTAGCGGCTTGCGCTTGTGTATACCGTGTGAGTAATAAGGACATGAATATAGTTGAGTTCTAACAGTAAGTGTAAGGCCTGAGTGGACGCTCGAAGCGGAGCGTTCGGCGGGGCGTGCAGCGTGGTGTCGGGCTCACAAGTGATTTGAGCAGCGTGCACTAAGGCCGCTACTATACGTTTGCATTGCTGCACGCCCCGCCAAACGCGCCGCTTCGAGCGTCCACTCAGGCCTTACACTTAGGTTGCCATACGATACGTCACGGAACTTCTTTGATGGTACGGTGTATTACGGGCGGGACGTCAATACATTTTAATATCCACATGTAAGCACATCAACACAGTTATCGCAAACACCTGTGACGACACAGCGCGTTATCGACGAGGCGCCCGTTTAGCGGCTCGTAATCATGCTCTCACTCTAACCGGGTTAGTATACCGTGTGAGTAAGGGCGTGAATATATAGTACATTATTGTCGAGGTTCGGAAGTAGCTACTTGCAGGCTGAGGATTCGTTTTAAACGGACGACCTTGGGAGTCCGTTTAATTGAATCCGAAGCCAGCAAGTAGCCTTCCAGCCGAGTCATATATAGTGCTTTTCTCAAAAATGGTGCAAGAAATAGAAATATTTTACAGAACTTACAGAAGCAACGTTCTAATTTTCCATTAATTTTTCACAGAAAAAAGTACAACCATTAAAAAAATTAGCTTGCCGCCTTTAAAAAAAAAAGAAGTGTATTTTTCTGCTGAAAATACGCCAAACTATTTGAGACACCTAAATAGTCGCGGTACCAACATTAAGCCTGTAACAGACTATCGCACCGCATCGCGACCTTGGAGCGTCGCACCCATAAGTGAGAGTGAGAAAGAGATATCTATTTCTCGCTCTCACTTATGGGTGCGACGCTCCAAGGTCGCGGTGCGGTGCGATAGTCTGTTATAGGCTTTATAATAATAAGTACTGATCATCTGTTTGGCTGTTTAAGGGACCTATGCCTTCATTTGATATGGCCATTTGAAGTTTTGTGATACTAAATTAATTTACTTTTGTCATCTGTATGCAATTACCATGTTTAAGCAAATAAATATTTCTATTCTATTCTATTCTATTCTAAAAAGTTTGGAACTCGTTAAATAATGGAATTTGTATGCGACATTGCAGTCCCGAAATCGAGACTGCAATGTTTTTAACTTTTTAATTTTTTGAATGACCATAAACTACGCACTTCGCGACCTATTTTTTAACCGGCAACGTCGACTTTGCCGTCCATTTTTGAGAAAATTTAGTTTATCGATATTACGCTGGACTCTAACCTAATGATGGGTATTAAGTGCTTAAAGTTTTACTAACTCATAATCAATGAGAATAGAGTGAATAGAGAGTTACTGTCGTGGTAAAATATGTAGCCCCAGTACATTTACTGCCATCTTTTGACAAAATATTAAAACTGTTAGTAGGCCAAAGGTATGGTGCAATATTTTCGAGTGATGGCGCCATAACCTTTGGCCTACACTCGGGTAGATGGCGTTAATTGCAATATTTTACAAATTAACCCATATCAGTGAAAGAATAAGGGTTAAAGTCAAATGGACACACAATGGATGGTCTAACAGTTTTAATCTTTTGTCAAAAGATGGCAGTGAATTTACTATAGCTACATAATTTACTTTGACAAACCGCCTCTATTTTAAATTCTCTTTGCTCATAATGAAATTTAAAATACATGTCAATGTGACGTCCAAAGATACTTATGTTAAATTGTGTAAAATAAGGGACACGTATACAATTGTTTTTTTTTCTAAACTATTAGACTATTACAGCCCGCAGGCCTTTTGGAGCCTGGACCTTTTGCCAAAACATTTGGAGACTATTGTAACATAACGATATACTCACGTATGATACCTAGTCTGTTTTTGACAACTCATTTTGGATGCATCGAGCATCCTTTTTCATGGGGTTATATCGTTATGTTACGGGGATGTCTGATTCCATTTGTATAAAATTGAAGTTTAGAAGTATAATGAAATATAACATTTTTTCTCATGACTATCATGATTTGTATAATAGAAAAGAATCAACGTTACAAGATCTAGGATAGACCTTGGATTGTTATCTAGATAATTTTTCAAGTAGTACTGTTGGGGTAAATAGTTCTTAAATAGTTAATGATTCGGTATACATATAGAATACCTGGTTTTGTACTAATTTCTACGTCAATTATCACAATGAAACGAATCGATTACAATTTGATTTTTTTTTTATTATTGTACCTACCGGACAAAATTATTTCCGTTGTCTTGTTTCTGACCCCTCTGTCACGCTTCTATTTTTGTCTTTTATCAAATAAATAAATAAAGTTTAGTGCTATTGCATGTATTTCTAGCTGTAGGTAAGTAAGTAGATTATAATTCTCCTGAGAAAAAAATTAAAACTTAATTTCACCCCATATAAAAAGGTCCACTCCGTCACATTTTTTGGGGACAAAAAACAAGACAACGAATGAATTTTGACCCAGTTACAATCACGATTTTTTACGATCTCGATTTTCCTAGTGTATTTGTAAAAATCAAATGCAACGTGCGTTAAAAATATACGATTTTTAACGGTAGTTGGCCTTATAAAAATACAGCGATGAAAATGAAATAAGGACCATTTACCTCAGCACAATGATCAAGTTAAGGTGCTTGTACCCTGGCACAAATCACGAATTTACTAGTGAATTTTTCGAGCCTCTCTTTACACATGTTATACGGCACGTAGCGAAATTGAAGATTGACTTTGAAGTGCCTAGCGATGGTTGAATTGATGTTTGTCCACGATTTAGTATCAATACTGATGCACATTGATTTGGAACATTTTGAAATTGTTGTAGGTACCTGTCGTATGGTTAAACATGAAGTTTTGGGCAGTGTTTCTCTTTCATCTTACATTGGGACGTAGTTTTGCAAAACGGAACCAACCGCTAAGGTTTTATTTCGTCTGAAACTGAACTTCGGAACTTTTTAAGGTTTTATTTACAATCGTTATCAAAATGTTCCATGCCTTGTGTGTCCAAGTACATTTTAAGATGTTGGAAGTAGAGATAATTCAGATAGGATTGAATGTAGAGACCAAACTGACCTATAAGACTTGTACTGAGGTGTTAGTCATATGTATATCCGCTTAAAAAATACAACGACTCGGCAAATTTTTAAAAACTTTCTTAACCAAGCCGTTATCATACTGCCACTGAAAATTTTCCTTTCAAATAAATAAATAAAATATCATTTATTTCAGGCTTTTAGCCCATAAAACAGTGAGACAAATCGCATAATACATCACACAAGTACTTAAACAAATAAAGTGCAAACATTGTTCTAATGGAAAATCATCCTATAGGGCTCATTTAAGGCGACGCGCGAACTCGCATGCGAGTTAAGTTACATTGCGGACTTCTCGCACCGTCTATTCGCTACGTGCACGACTGGTGCTGCCCTCATTTTGTCGGACTTTCTACGTTAAATCTTATGGAGTAAAATTTGTTCAAGCGGCTGCCGCTAGTACTAATATCGGACATTCCATAAGATTACCTGTGTTTGTGACGATCAGCGCCACTTCCCCTCCACCGACTTCGCACATTGCCAATAATGTCTATATGAAGCTCATAGGCTGTAACTAGGCGAGAAAGAAAATAATCTTACCAATGGTCTCCTTTACAAAAAAATTATATAGGATGTTTAAATGTTGGCTGTGGCAAGTGTTAGTATTTTTTAAACGGATGGACTGTAGGCTGTAGGTTTTCACGCCTTCGTCCCTGTGAAGATAGATGTTACTACCAGCCTTATGTATGTTAGAGTTAGAAATAGTCAAATTTTGGATGGTCTTAGAGGTGTTTCAAGAATTGCTTACGTTGAAAATTAATATGCTTCTGTTTAGCTGTCAGTACTATCTTTACAGCTGTTATTATTTCGTGCTTAGTTCAATATTTTGTAGATATGAAATTGGATAATGTAAGCTTGTGCAAATAACGAATACATAGTATAATTCATTGCGATTTTAACTTACTTTTGTAAATAATTCGCTGAAATCTCTTTCTTGGTCATTGTTACGAATACCTCTTCACAAACTACGGCGGGCATTTGATGGTCGCTCTATTATCACCTGTTATTGCGGTCGCTACGTTGTTACAAGAATGTAAGTGCGATAGTAACACACGAAAAGATATACATTAAAAGTGATACCATCATATTCCTGCAACACTATAAAATAGTACCTAAAGTAGCGACGAAATTCTAGTTACACTTCAGGTTTAAACTTGAATTCTAGTAGTGATGAGTATCAGCGCTTATTGTATCCTCTTTTTGGTTTCGAACTATTATTTAAATTCAAATTGATGTAAATATTAACTTGACAATATGAAAGAACCAATGGGCATTGTAGTGTCACAATTGAACCATTATTTCGGCTGTGCAAGTGTCATATAATGTACTAGAAATCCAGTAGATATTTTCGACTACCATTTGTTGATAAACATTGTGATGGAGGCGTTTGTTACTTAATAAGTTATTAAATTATACGCGAGTAAGGATTTCCATAGTTAAAATTATCTAAGATGAACACGAACTCATTTAAAAATCGTTCTCATTGTTTAGACAGTAAGAGCCAAGTTGTAATGACAGTTTTTGGGTATTTGTTCATCTTATATAACCTACGGGCAAGACCCTTAGGTAGTACCTTTTTCCATCTAGATAAATTAGAAATGGATGGGTATAAATATCTCGTGATAAAGTTTCATCATAGTAGCGTCTCAAAATGTTCTTATAATGTTACTGTTGGTAGTGAAGTTGTCAAATAAGTGTTTTAAAGACACCTTTGCTAGTAGATAGTGAACCATAGTGTCAGGTTTCAAACTAAGTAATTTTACAATCTTTTAAGTTGACATCATTACCGGTATTGTAGGTACTTTTTAAATATGGACTGGTTCCTTATTGAATGAAACTATCCATTATTAGCATAAATGTTTGACTATTGTATGAAATGTCAACTTTAAATGCTATTGCATATTGAATTACGATTTCTATACATATCTTTCGTTTACCACCGAAATGACTCAATCAAAAAGTTTCTAAATAATGTAATACTCAATATTTAGGTAAGATTACATGTATTTTAAGATAAATTTTTCTCTCGTCATAATTGTAGTCAATTCTCTATACTTAGGTCACAATATTGTATAATCGATTACATTTCAATTATAATTAGTTAATTACCTTTATCACTTCAATTGAAAATTATTCTGCTTAATCGTATTTATGTTTGTTTATTTTATGCAATGAAAATTTTATGGAATTCTTTGTTTATTCGGTTATGATTTATTTTTTATTATTAAGTACTATTAGTTTATAAAGCGTTACCACAAAATGTGAGATTTATGTAATTATTGTACCGCCTTTGGAGTAGAATAAATTAGATTTGTTTATCATTGTGTGACACTAACCAGTCAGGGCCCCACAAGTTTTAATATAGGCATGAAAAGGAAAAACCTACCTAACCTTAATAATTTTGTTGTATGTTTGTTCCTGCTAGCTGTAGCACAATTATTAGCAGTAGCAAATTGGCATAGAGATTATACCTTTTAATTTGTACTAATGAGTACAAGCTGTGGTGGCTGGTGGCTCTGTCAGGTTCAAGCCAAGGATAAGCATGTGCTAGACGGCAGACAACCACAGTTTCTGCAAGATGACCTTGGCAGAAAAACAGTGGTTTTAAGCCATGTAGCAAGTGGTTGAAACCAAATTCTGCATGACATTTAAAAGCCCTTGGTAGACAGGCGTGCTCTGCCAACCATGAAGTTTTGGGCTTGTTGTAAACCATGTAGACAGCCGCGCTTCTACCTCGCTTCTACCAAGGTCATCTTGCAGAAACTTGCTGTGCTATACACTGCATGGCGAGTATGGCGACACATTATGTCGCGTGATGTTGCCAAAGGAACTGCCGCGAACCACGTTCGAAATGCTGCCTCCCTGTCACACAGCTGCCTCCCTGTGACAAAGCTGGCTAGAGTATAATAGTATCGTACTATCATTTTTTGATTCAAAATCCAAAGTAAGCAACTACATGTTTAGTTATTGAAGTTGTTCAAATTAACTTAAGTCACAATATACATTTTTTTCCTTGTCTTTTTATAGTGAAACATTTATTTAGTGACAATTATCGATCTCTCTTGTATTTACTTTTTATTTAATATAATTATATATTTTGAATAAATCAGTTCTGATACTTATATCTTAACGTATAGTAGGAAGTAAATTACAGTATCTTAACTACCTATTGTTGGCACCCCTTGACCATAATACATAGAACAATCCTTGGGAACAATTTTATTCCATGTCAATGATGATAACAATTACGCGAGACTTGTAGGTATTTTCGGTGTCAAACAATGGGTACCCTAGTACCTACGATATAAAAACTTCTGTCTCTAAAATTCTATGCTACGACATTGTATTATGGTACAAAAGTTTGATTGTCACTAAATAAATAAATAGTGACCCTGTAAAAAGTAGTCGTAAGGTTAACCGAACTGAATGCTACGAGTAGAAATTGAGTCTTTGCCCGTTCAAAGATGCTGTGCCAAAGACTAAAGTTGAAGGTTTTGTATAAAGATAATTGTAACGCACTGGTCTCCTAGGTTAAGCGTGTAGCAAATGTAGCAATATCCTATCGTACACTGTGTTTATATGTAGATAAAATAAAGGTATAATATACATTTTCGACATCGTGTTTTTTTAAACATTTATTACCAAAATGAACCTTTAGCTTAATTCCGTTTTTAATGAAAACACAGGTAGACGGACAAATCTGTCACAGGGGTGAATACAAGAAATAACAAAATTACAGTTTGTACTTACTTATTTTTTTAGGGTTCCGTACCCAAAGGGTAAAAACGGGACCCTATTACTAAGACTCCGCTGTCCGTCCGTCCGTTCGTCCGTCTGTCACCAGGCTGTATCTCACGAACCGTGATAGCTAGACAGTTGAAATGTTCACAGATGATGTATTTCTGTTGCCGCTATAACAACAAATACTAAAAACAGAATAAAATAAAGATTTAAGTGGGGCTCCCATACAACAAACGTGATTTTTGACCGAAGTTAAGCAACGTCGGGCGGGGTCAGGTACTTGGATGGGTGACCGTTTTTTTGCTTGTTTTGCTCTATTTTTTGTTGATGGTGCGGAACCCTCCGTGCGCGAGTCCGACACGCAGTTGGCCGGTTTTTTTTGTTTATGATTATGACCTACATGATGTTTTGTTTTTATACATATTCGAACGAGCGAGCGAAGCGAAGCGAAGTTCTTACATTCGACTTTGAACACACGGCTGGCTAGGGGCACGTCCCGGCATTTCAATGTTTTTAAGCTGAACTTTCAGAGGATAGTTTGATACTCAATAACTTAAGTAGATATATTCTAATTTAAATGAAATTGGGTGAACGTATAGTCGAGGGCATTATATTTTAGTCATTAAATTTTGAGCTGGCTTGAACAAGAGGTTATTGAGCTAGAAGAGCTTAAAATGCTAAAAAGCCATTTGTGAGGGGTCTTGCTATTCTGGTCATGTTAATTGCAAGAAAGTATGGTCGAGTTTGGTATCAAATGAAAGTGCTCGGTTTACACATTTATAATATTGTTTTTTTAAAGATTTTTTTTTTAAATATGACAATTTTGGAATCCAAGATGGCGGCCATGCACTGTCATTAAATCGTAATGGATATCATTTTATAGGTTTTAGGGGGCGCAGATTTCGAAAATGATGATCATTTTGGATTCCAAAATGGCGGCCATGCACTCCATGCAGTATGTCATAAAAGTCGTCATGGATATCGTTTTATAGGTTTTAGGAGGCGCAGATTTCGAAAATCATGACCATTTTGGATTCCAAGATGGCGGCCATCCAGTATGTCATAAAAGTCGTCATGGATGTCGTTTTATAGGTATTAGGGGGCGCAGATTTCGAAAATGATGACCATTTTAGATTCCAAGATGGCGGCCATGCACTATGTCATAAAAGTCGTCATGGATGTCGTTTTATAGGTTTTAGGGGGCGCAGATTTCGAAAATGATGACCATTTTAGATTCCAAGATGGCGGCCATGCAGTATGTCATAAAAGTCGTCATGGATCTCGTTTTATAGGTTATAGGGGGCTCAGATTTCGAAAATGATGACTATTTTGGAATCCAAGATGGTGGCCATGCACTATGTCATAAAAGTCGTCATGGATGTCGTTTTATAGGTTTTAGGGGGCGCAGATTTCGAAAAAGATGACCATTTTGAAATCCAAAATGGCGGCCATGCAGTATGTCATAAAAGTCGTCATGGATGTCGTTTTATAGGTTTTAGGGGGCGCAGGTTTCGAAAATGATGACGATTTTGGAATCTAAAATGGCGGCCATGCAGTATGCCATAAAAGTCGTCATGGATGTCGTTTTATAGGTTTTGAGGGGCGCAGATTTCGAAAATGATGACCATTTTGGATTCCAAAATGGCGGCCATGCACTATGTCATAAAAGTCGTCATGGATGTCGTTTTATATGTTTTAGGGGGCACAGATTTCGAAAATGATGACCATTTTAGATTCCAAGATGGCGGCCATGCACTATGTCATAAAAGTCGTCATGGATGTCGTTTTATAGGTTTTAGGGGGCGCAGATTTCGAAAATGATGACCATTTTAGATTCCAAGATGGCGGCCATGCAGTATGTCATAAAAGTCGTCATGGATCTCGTTTTATAGGTTATAGGGGGCTCAGATTTCGAAAATGATGACTATTTTGGAATCCAAGATGGTGGCCATGCACTATGTCATAAAAGTCGTCATGGATGTCGTTTTATAGGTTTTAGGGGGCGCAGATTTCGAAAAAGATGACCATTTTGAAATCCAAAATGGCGGCCATGCAGTATGTCATAAAAGTCGTCATGGATGTCGTTTTATAGGTTTTAGGGGGCGCAGGTTTCGAAAATGATGACCATTTTGGAATCCAAAATGGCGGCCATGCAGTATGCCATAAAAGTCGTCATGGATGTCGTTTTATAGGTTTTAGGGGGCACCGATTTCGAAAATGATGACCATTTTGGATTCCAAAATGGCGGACTTGCACTATGAAATAAAAGTCGTCATGGATGTCGTTTTATAGGTTTTAGGGGGCCCCGATTTCGAAAATGATGACCATTTTGCAATCCAAAACGACGGCCATGCAGTATGTCATAAAAGTCGTCATGGATGTCGTTTTATAGGTTTTAGGGGGCGCAGATTTCGAAAATGATGACCATTTTGGATTCCAAGATGGCGGCCTTGCAGTATTTTATAAAAGTCGTCATGGATGTCGTTTTATAGATTATAGGGGGCGCAGATTTCGAAAATGATGACCATTTTGGATTCCAAAATGGCGGACTTGCACTATGACATAAAAGTCGTCATGGTTGTCGTTTTATAGGTTTTAGGGGGCCCCGATTTCGAAAATGATGACCATTTTGGAATCCAAAATGACGGCCATGCAGTACGTCATAAAAGTCGTCATGGATGTCGTTTTATAGGTTTTAGAGGGCGCAGATTTCGAAAATGATGACCATTTTGGATTCCAAGATGGCGGCCATGCACTATGTCATAAAAGTCGTCATGGATGTCGTTTTATAGGTTTTAGGGGGCGCAGATTTCGAAAATGATGACCATTTTAGATTCCAAGATGGCGGCCATGCAGTATGTCATAAAAGTCGTCATGGATCTCGTTTTATAGGTTATAGGGGGCTCAGATTTCGAAAATGATGACTATTTTGGAATCCAAGATGGTGGCCATGCACTATGTCATAAAAGTCGTCATGGATGTCGTTTTATAGGTTTTAGGGGGCGCAGATTTCGAAAAAGATGACCATTTTGAAATCGAAAATGGCGGCCATGCAGTATGTCATAAAAGTCGTCATGGATGTCGTTTTATAGGTTTTAGGGGGCGCAGATTTCGAAAAAGATGACCATTTTGAAATCGAAAATGGCGGCCATGCACTATGTCATAAAAGTCGTCATGGATGGCGTTTTATAGGTTTTAGGGGGCGCAGATTTCGAAAATGATGACCATTTTGAATTCCAAGATGGCTGCCATGCAGTATGTCATAACAGTCGTCATGGATGTCGTTTTATAGGTTATAGTGGGCGCAAGTTTCGAAAATGATGATCATTTTGGAATCCAAAATGGCGGCCATGCACTATGTCATAAAAGTCGTCATGGATGTCGTTTTATAGGTTTTAGGAGGCCCCGATTTCGAAAATGATGACCATTTTGAAATCCAAAAAGACGGCCATGCAGTATGTCATAAAAGTCGTCATGGATGTCGTTTTATAGGTTTTAGGGGGCGCAGATTTCGAAAATCATGACCATTTTGGATTCCAAGATGGCGGCCATGCAGTATTTCATAAAAGTCGTCATGGATGTCGTTTTATAGGTTTTAGGAGGCCCCGATTTCGAAAATGATGACCATTTTGAAATCCAAAAAGACGGCCATGCAGTATGTCATAAAAGTCGTCATGGATGTCGTTTTATACGTTTTAGGGGGCGCAGATTTCGAAAATCATGACCATTTTGGATTCCAAGATGGCGGCCATGCAGTATTTCATAAAAGTCGTCATGGATGTCGTTTTATAGATAATAGGGGGCGCAGATTTCGAAAATGATGACCATTTTGGATTCCAAAATGGCGGACTTGCACTATGAAATAAAAGTCGTCATGGATGTCGTTTTATAGGTTTTAGGGGGCCCCGATTTCGAAAATGATGACCATTTTGCAATCCAAAACGACGGCCATGCAGTATGTCATAAAAGTCGTCATGGATGTCGTTTTATAGGTTTTAGGGGGCGCAGATTTCGAAAATGATGACCATTTTGGATTCCAAGATGGCGGCCTTGCAGTATTTTATAAAAGTCGTCATGGATGTCGTTTTATAGATTATAGGGGGCGCAGATTTCGAAAATGATGACCATTTTGGATTCCAAAATGGCGGACTTGCACTATGACATAAAAGTCGTCATGGTTGTCGTTTTATAGGTTTTAGGGGGCCCCGATTTCAAAAATGATGACCATTTTGGAATCCAAAATGACGGCCATGCAGTACGTCATAAAAGTCGTCATGGATGTCGTTTTATAGGTTTTAGAGGGCGCAGATTTCGAAAATGATGACCATTTTGGATTCCAAGATGGCGGCCATGCACTATGTCATAAAAGTCGTCATGGATGTCGTTTTATAGGTTTTAGGGGGCGCAGATTTCGAAAATGATGACCATTTTAGATTCCAAGATGGCGGCCATGCAGTATGTCATAAAAGTCGTCATGGATCTCGTTTTATAGGTTATAGGGGGCTCAGATTTCGAAAATGATGACTATTTTGGAATCCAAGATGGTGGCCATGCACTATGTCATAAAAGTCGTCATGGATGTCGTTTTATAGGTTTTAGGGGGCGCAGATCTCGAAAAAGATGACCATTTTGAAATCGAAAATGGCGGCCATGCAGTATGTCATAAAAGTCGTCATGGATGTCGTTTTATAGGTTTTAGGGGGCGCAGGTTTCGAAAATTATGACCATTTTGGATTCCAAAATATTGGCCATGCACTATGTCATAAAAGTCGTCATGGATGGCGTTTTATAGGTTTTAGGGGGCGCAGATTTCGAAAATGATGACCATTTTGAATTCCAAGATGGCTGCCATGCAGTATGTCATAACAGTCGTCATGGATGTCGTTTTATAGGTTATAGGGGGCGCAAGTTTCGAAAATGATGATCATTTTGGAATCCAAAATGGCGGCCATGCACTATGTCATAAAAGTCGTCATGGATGTCGTTTTATAGGTTTTAGGAGGCCCCGATTTCGAAAATGATGACCATTTTGAAATCCAAAAAGACGGCCATGCAGTATGTCATAAAAGTCGTCATGGATGTCGTTTTATAGGTTTTAGGGGGCGCAGATTTCGAAAATCATGACCATTTTGGATTCCAAGATGGCGGCCATGCAGTATTTCATAAAAGTCGTCATGGATGTCGTTTTATAGGTTTTAGGAGGCCCCGATTTCGAAAATGATGACCATTTTGAAATCCAAAAAGACGGCCATGCAGTATGTCATAAAAGTCGTCATGGATGTCGTTTTATACGTTTTAGGGGGCGCAGATTTCGAAAATCATGACCATTTTGGATTCCAAGATGGCGGCCATGCAGTATTTCATAAAAGTCGTCATGGATGTCGTTTTATAGATAATAGGGGGCGCAGATTTCGAAAATGATGACCATTTTGGATTCCAAAATGGCGGACTTGCACTATGAAATAAAAGTCGTCATGGATGTCGTTTTATAGGTTTTAGGGGGCCCCGATTTCGAAAATGATGACCATTTTGCAATCCAAAACGACGGCCATGCAGTATGTCATAAAAGTCGTCATGGATGTCGTTTTATAGGTTTTAGGGGGCGCAGATTTCGAAAATGATGACCATTTTGGATTCCAAGATGGCGGCCTTGCAGTATTTTATAAAAGTCGTCATGGATGTCGTTTTATAGATTATAGGGGGCGCAGATTTCGAAAATGATGACTATTTTGGAATCCAAGGTGGCGGCCATGCACTGCGTCATAAAAGTCGTCATGCATGTCGTTTTATAGATTTTGGGGGGCGCAGATTTCGAAAATTATGACCATTTTGGATTCCAAAATATCGGCCATGCACTATGTCATAAAAGTCGTCATGGATGTCGTTTTATAGGTTTTAGGGGGCGCAGATTTCGAAAATGATGACCATTTTGGATTCCAAAATGGCGGACTTGCACTATGACATAAAAGTCGTCATGGATGTCGTTTTATAGGTTTTAGGGGGCCCCGATTTCGAAAATGATGACCATTTTGGAATCCAAAATGACGGCCATGCACTATGTCATAAAAGTCGTCATAGATGTCGTTTTATAGGTTTTAGGGGGCGCAGATTTCGAAAATGATGACCATTTTGAATTCCAAGATGGCTGCCATGCAGTATGTCATAACAGTCGTCATGGATGTCGTTTTATATGTTATAGGGGGCTCAGATTTCGAAAATGATGACTATTTTGGAATCCAAGATGGCGGCCATGCACTATGTCATAAAAGTCGTGATGGATGTCGTTTTATAGGTTTTAGGGGGCGCAGTTTTCGAAAATGATGACTATTTTGGAATCCAAGATGGCGGCCATGCACTATGTCATAAAAGTCGTCATGGATGTCGTTTTATAGGTTTAGGCCCGGCGCAAATTTCGAAAATGATGACTATTTTGGAATCCAAGATGGCGGCCATGCACTATGTCATAAAAGTCGTCATGGATGTCGTTTTATAGGTCATGGTCATCATATTCGAAATCTGCGCACCTGTTTCAAATAAGATATAGATGCATCCTAGTAAGTCAACAACATCTATATCTACTATCGAAATGTACTTTTGATAGTAGTAGTACGAAATGTAATCTGAAAGGAATCAAGTAATGCATTCCTGTAATGAGGAATCGACATTGATTCCAATTACTAGTAATTGTAATATTCGAGAAATTGATTCCTGATTCCTCAAATGGAATTGTACTTAGTAATTCGGTATTTTTACATTACAAAGTACCTAATCTGGGAATCGGTACTCAGATTAAAAAGTAATTTCAAGTAATCGTGGAATCAGGATTCAATTACGAAATGCCCATCTTGGACTAAGTAGCACTGCTTTCAATTGATCTTTTTGACGAACCGCGAGTTCTCAGTTCGGGGCGAACTACTAGTTATTTCCTCCTTGACAGTAGTAAATTCCTTTTTGATAATATCTGTGTACATGTAAATACCATTATTTCTAGTTTGTGATTGTTCATACATACAGTTGCATAGATTTGATTGTAACACATAAGTACAAAATAAGACCCAAACGCCATACCCCATACCATATTTAACACAGACCATCTATTAGGCAATGTGATTAGGTAATTCTTATTTGAAAGCACTGTGATTGAAAGGCCCTCGTAAGTCGTAACGTAACCATGGTGTGAAATTGTTACGATAATAAATGGGAGTATAAGGGCTCATTTAGACGGTGCGAGAACTCGCATACGAGTTTCATTACATTGCGTCATTTGATCGGTCGGCTGAATTGTTGTAAACTCAATGGTCCGCAATGTAACTAAAATCGTATACAAGTACGCGCGCCGTCTATATTATTGCCGTCTATGTTCATATTATTATAGTTTCGTTATGTTTGTAATCTACCTATTTGTAAAATGTGTGTTGTTGCAGCAAACAAATAAACGATTTATCTATCTATCTATCTAAATGAGCCCTAAGTAAATGTTCTCTAGACTTGTTTATAATTTATTCTGTCATGTCAATGTACCTAAATAAGTTTTGTTTGAAAGTAGGTACAAGTATTAGGTAAGTAGGTAGGTTTTGTTGTTACAAATACCTACTATCCAAACCCAATGAAGCACCACAGAACCCCACACAAACCGAACCCAAAACTAGTGTCCGACCGAAGGTTCGGTTTCGGTTTCGGTTTCGGCCAGTTTCGGCCAAAAAATCATGTTTCGGCTGTAGTTTCGGTTTCGGCCAAAAAACGGCCGAACCTTTCGGCCGGGCCGAAACTTACGAAATGGTACTTCGGACAAAGACCAAAAGTTGGGGAATAAGTAGGACAACAATATTAATACCTACATATACTGATTCATGTATATTAGGTACAGACATTAATTGGTTTATTATAAAACACAATTCCACTAATGAGGGCGTCACTGGACGGTTGACGCAGTCTTAAGAGGCTGTCAATACCTATAAGTGAATGAGATAGCACTGTCGCATGTTACTGGGCCCTGGGCAAGATAATAATAAGAAAACTAGCCTCACTTTTTACCTCAATTTACCATTGGTTTGTGTTCCACATGTCCTCTACTTCAGCTTAGCCTTTGGCCTCGCTGCGCCATGCTCGGCCTGCGGTCTCGCTTTTGAATACAATGGACATTGGTTGGAGTCTGTGCTCAACTACTTATCCTTAAGCCTTAAGCACGGCTTTGACTTCGCATGAAAGTTCGCCTCAATGGGGCACTTCGGACTTTTCGGCCCAGGTGAAGATCGGTACCCGGCCTTGCGATATTGTTAACAAAAAATTTCGCGCTCGCTGCGCTCGCGTTTTTGGTTGACCCTGTGTCTTCATGTTAGCTTGACTGGTGAATGAATAGAGTTAGACCAACAAAATTCTGCAATGATTTTGATAGCATACGCAGTGCAACTAGTGCAAATGTTCTTTATACGTCATAATTTCATAGAAGTTTTGACGTT
The DNA here is from genome assembly GCF_948474715.1 of Cydia amplana. Lineage (NCBI taxonomy): Eukaryota > Metazoa > Arthropoda > Insecta > Lepidoptera > Tortricidae > Cydia > Cydia amplana. Next base: position 15,863,812 of record NC_086073.1, read on the forward strand.
TAAAATAACACTTGCACTGCGTGTGTTATCAACTTATCAAAATCGTTGCAGAATTATCTTGGTCTAACTCTAGTAATTTTCATAAAAAACTGCTTAAGTAACATCAATTTCAAGGACATTGGGTGTTGACAGCCCCATAATATGTGTGTAAAAGCGGCTTTATGACATTTTTTCAACGATTTTAACAAGTCTACAAAAGTTTCGGTTTCGGTTTCGGTTTCGGCCGAAACTAGAGCCAAAGCCGAACATTCGGTTTCGGTTTCGGTTTCGGCAAAAAAACATGTTTCGGTCGGACACTACCCAAAACAAACAACTGCCGAAAAAGCTATTTATTAAAAAGTTGCACGGTCATAGAGTATTATGTCGGTGATTGCGGCGGGCGGGGCCCGAGTAGGAGACACGCCCTGGCTCCTCTGTGCTGTGCCACTGGTAAGTAGCTATTCGATATCTCACACATGTTAACTTCCTTTCAATTATCTAAGTGTTATACGCCAATGATGTTACTGTAGAGTGTAGACTCGCACAACATCAACAGATGTCGCTAATAGTTCAAGAAAAGTTTGCGCCCCATAATATGAAGGGTACACGGAAAGAACATGTCTAGTCACAGTAACATTTCGAGTAATCGCGGTTTTAAAATTTGGAACAATGTCAAAACGTATGGTAATTCCGTGACGAGGTATTGTTTAACTAAAAACAAAGTTATGTTACATATATTATACAGTGGTAGCAAAATATATAAATAATAGTTCAAAGAGCTCTACATTTCGAGATGAAAATCTCATTTTCTGACAACTTAGGTTCTAATTTGTCTTTCTGTAGGTAGGTTGCCCAAAACCAAGAACAATGCGAAAGAAATGTCGATGCCAATGGCAAAACAACGTTAAATGTCGGAAACGGAAATGATTAATGGCCGTGGTAGCCTCAATTAGGAGAATAATATAAGTTAGTTACACCGTAAAAATAAAGGTCCTAAAAAGCTGCAATATTCGACGTGGTGCGTGTAATCGGTACGCCATGATTCGCAAGTTGGCGCCACGCCTTGGGTCAGAGCTGGCGTCAATCTGTTTCCGGCGACTTTGTGACTAAGCACATTTTATAATTGAATAATTTGGAACTTGGGTGCGTTATGATAGTAATTAGTAAGCTTGGAACAGTTGAAGGTTGGGTAAATTAAATAACCAAATGAAAAGAATAAAACGTCTACCTACATACTTCAGACTAACAGTAGGTGTAATTAAATTATGCCTACTTGAATAAACTATCTTTTATCTTTATCTTTAAAAAGTATTAGATTTAGTATTAGTAGAAGATTTTGAGTCAATTTCCGTCGTTAAAAGCGATCGGTCGTTATAAGCGGAGTCGTAATAAACGGTTGTACTTTCATAGTAGCTCATACTAAAACCAAACAAGTGCCTATACTTACGTCGCTATAAGCGGTTGGTTGTTATATGCGAAGTCGTACTAATCGGACTCTACTGTAGTGATATAAGTAGGTATTTATCTCTACAGTTACCTTTCAAAAGTTTTTGCTACTGTCTAATTGTTATTGACGAATGTTAGATACTTTTTGATGCAGACTTCTTGTATCTAACATAGAGTTATATATAACTTAGTAGATAGCTTCAATTAAGTTCAATATGGAGTGTAAGGTAGGTACTCTACTTAAGATCGGTAGAGCAGAAGGAGTAAAGCTCATCCTTTCTGACTGCTTGAGCCAGGGATCGGATACTATCGGATACCGGTATTTTTTGTATGGGAACGGAAACGGTATTTTTTCGTTCTTTGCTAATTATTTAATTTCTAATTTGGCAATGTAATAATACGAAGTTGTCACATAAACACAGAACTGAGTCCTACATTTCGAGTATAAAATAATTCGAAAAATATGGTTATTTCGACGTTTTTGCAAAAAAACCGGTTCCGATCCCTGGCTTGAGCGACGTAAGTACCTACGTATATAAATTCGAGAATTCTTACCCTGTGACGATCTTCCCAGCAATACATTTTATATGCCGCGGTGGTCACCACATTGACCTTAGGTACCTAAAAATACAGGTGCCTACATTAAATTTCGTCGCGCCCATTCTATTTACCTAAACTCCAGTTAAACAATCAATCTAATGTACCTAATTTCGTAGATCAACAAAAGAAAGGAAACAACGGCTTCCTTTGTCGAACGAAATTGACGCCCGATTAATTTCGACGCCACAAAAAAGTAGAAAATCAGGTGGCATTGTTAATTTTACGCCGACTAAGCTTTCTACGATTATTATTTGCTTTTCGTAGAATCATCGCCCTTGTTTACTACTAATTAATTACTTACAGAATGGGGCCTTTACGAGGCATGGGCTCATTCGCTTTATTTTTAATTGTTTATACGCTGCATGACGAGCTAGTTTAGTATGTTTATATAGATTTTAAAAACCGCTTATTTGCGTTCTTATTTCCTTATTAATAAGGTTTTATTTATGTTGGTTCTGAAAGGTGAAACTTTAATAGAGGATGTGGAACTTTGGGCGCAAATCGAGCGGAAAATTGGAAGCTTTTTAGCGCCCTTAACTTTGGGTAGGTGGAGAGGGTGAAATGGCTAGTGGATGGGTACCGAAATCCTAATGAGGTGTATAAGAGGGTGCCTGCTGGCTGGTCAACACGATTTAAAAATATACTGAAGTCAAGTAGCGCCATATTATATCTATAAATTATTTGATCCCTAACAGATAGATAAAGGCAAGTAGTAGGGGTGGTATAGGTACGTACACATATATATTTGTCTTATAATTTTGGAATCACGTCCTTAACAGATACAGATAACCTAATAATTCTGTCATAATATACTGATATATAAGTATATTTTAAAATTGCTGGTTCAAGTGTTCCGTCAAACCACATGACAAGTTAACTCGTTCCACTCATTGTAGCAAGCTGTAGTTCAAAATTCATTACAAAAGGAATAATTCCACCTCCCCTCTATCATAAACACCTAATCAAAAATAATACTGCATATCGTATACTTTACAACAATAGTAAGATTTGTAAATGTACACCGGCAAAGTGTAAATAAATTCCCCGCTAACGTTTCAATAGATGCGTACGATAGGCAGCCACGCGCGTGCGCGCTGTCGCATAATTTGAGGCCTGTTGTTGTGAGATCCTGGATAGAGGAACCATGAGGGTCGTAAATAAAAGGATTTTCTTGCCATATAAATAGAGATCTGGTTGTTATAAACAGGCAACTTTGTTGCTCTTATACGAAAACTCTAAATAAATCTAAATTAGACTTAGGTCATTTGTTGGTATTTTGAGGACCAAAGTTTATCAAGCGAACTTTGTTTTGTAACAATTAGTCTGGGGATATATATAGAATATTTGCTTTTTTAGAATATCTGCACCTTATTCGATGTGGATATAAAGGCTCAGTCAGGGTATGATGAACTAGTAGCAACCGGAAAACGGCTCAGGACAACGGCTTGTACAAAGTTTTCTACAATACAAAACCTGTAGGTGTATTTAAGATTGACTTTATCCACTAAAATAAGTCACCTTTTAACATCAAGCGATAGAAAGAGGGAGTAACTGTCATTATCACGCTGTCACGGAGACAAATTACGATCATCATGGTCACTTTGATCACAAAACAAAACCTTAAATTACATCTATCAAATCATTGGTGTATTTTTTAATTAGATATGTGTCATGACTCCACATTTAAAATCCTGTTCAATTCAAATGTCTATTTGGTAATTTATTATAAAATTCCCAGTATTGACACTCAAGTTGTCACCTACCAACGCAACGCAGCGCCCATCGCAGCATGGGGCGCCCGACTCTGTTGTCGACATTATACCACGTGGGCTTGACAATTGAATTAGATAGTGTCGCCTCTACTTGACTCATTTGCATCGACACGGCTGATTTAAAGCGCTGATATTGAATAATTATGATCACGCTTTGATTTACGAAGAGGTGAGTATGACTAATCTTAGTTTGGTAAGCAAAATTAATACCTAGGGCCCGTTTTTCAAAAGCTTGTAACTTAATTGTAATACAAGCGGATGTCACTTTTTGACAACTTTTGTTAGAAAGAGACTTCCACACTAGTTGTTGCTGTCAATTGAGTGATAATAAACTATGTGAAAAATGGCGGTAAATATAGATATGTGAGTAGGAAGACGTCACAATCTCACAATGATCCCGGAATATGAGCAATGAGTAAAAGTGCTCAGCTCTATTTTTATATCCCAGACAGAAATTTACCCAACCAAATTATTATTTACAGTTACCCAATCAAATCTACTACATGTGGTAATATCTGGGAAAACACAGTTCTGAAATACGTAAGTACTTACATATTTATTAGACCATGCCTTTTGTAGGGGGGGGGGGGTAGGAGTAGGTTATGTCCTAACTAAAGTAGAGTTGATAAGAGTTACGACAACTATGTACTGAAATGATTAGTAAGTAAATACCTAAGTAGGAAGACGACTGTCCGCTACATATTTCACTTACATCTTACATATTTAAGTATATATTATGCACACCTATACAAACAAAGTAACAAATGACCTAATCTCAAAAAAATAATAAACCGTGCAAAACCCATACCTTCCTACATATTACTTAGTACATGATTTACCTGTATTTACACATCGACGCAGAAACGGCCCTGTAATTGGAAAGGGCCGCGGGCGAGAGTTATTTATGCGGCCGTACATCAGCCAAAGTGGAAAACAAATACAATCAGTTGAATGCAAATACGACTAATGGTAATGCGTCTTGATTTTCGTTGAAAGGTTTGACAGTGTACGAGGAAAGGTAAAATAAAGTTAGTAACGATTGATTTCTTACGTGATTACCAAATGTAAAAAAAAAACGTTATACTTCTTTTTTCTCTCTCACTCTCATTTTCACAATATAACGCCATATCCAATGTAACCTAGTACTTGGTGTAAAACCAAATATATACGCGTAAATACGCTTGAAAAATTATTATTCCCTGTTTTCTTCGGATATAGAAACCAGAGGTTAAAAGCCAGAATGAGGTGTAGTGAACAATGGGACGACACGACATACCAAAGCGACAATGACCATATTGTCTTAATTTAATTCGTTTTAGTTGCTACGATCACCAAAATAAAATAACAGGACGATAACTATATTAAAATGCCATCTGTACACTTTAACCACATGGATTTCCTAGCAGAGAACCCAGCATTATCCGCTTTCGATAGAACCTAGATTGTTGAATAATTTTACGGTTCAGACTCACTTGTTTTATGTCACTCGCGCGACATGTTTCGGAGAGCCTAGGTCTCCTTTCTCAAGCACTAACAGTGCGAGCAGCGTTCACGACGGCCGTGTATCGCGTACACAAACAAACACAAACAACAAACAAGCATAAACAAGTGAGTCTGAACCGTAAAATTATTCAATGTTAGTATGTCTCACAACAGTTTAAATTCGAACCTAGATTGTAAAAAATAAAATTAAAAGGGTAATCTAAAGTATGCACCTATAACATGGTATACCACTCAATTAATAATATTGGGCTAATGAACACTTAAGTAATATTAAAAGTAATTTCCTGTTATTTAATAAGTTTGCATAGTTAGCGGGTCTACGACATAGAGGCCAATTCGAACACGTATTCCGATATAAAAATTAAAAACAAGTAAGAAGTAATTTCGCCAGTGAGTCTCGACTCTTGCGCGCCAATATATACGTATACGAGCAAAATGCAGGCGCGAATGATATCATTTTGATATCGAAATGTGAGTTCGAATTGGGCTTCATGTCTGTAAGTAGGTACCTACCTACTTCAACCGTTAACCAGCTAATTAAAAAATCTATTTAACCAAAGTAATTAAATGCTATCTATTAGTTTAAGTCAATTGGAGACCTCCGAAGCGTTCATTAATATATTTAAATAATTAAAAAGCTCGTGCAAATCTGCATTGGGAACCAATCCGTCAGTCTGTCACGACTGTTTGACTGTTTGACAGATGTTGGGGCTAATTGATAATTTTGAGCCAGATCAATGATAGGTTTCCACGTGTTAGAAGGTTGGGTTCTGTGCAAGTTGTTTTTTTTTGAAAATCTGAAGCTATTCGTGGGCCTAAGGCCATTGTTGCATTTAAACCCGTTCATGCACTAGGTATACTCGTAAAGAATACTATAGGGGCGACTGGCGCGGCGCGGGGGTAACACTCGAGGCGAACGTTTGACAAGAGTACAAGTGTGTGTGCGTAAATACACGGACACAGGCATTTTAGTCACCGTGCCCCGTTAGTCACTGTTACTCACTCTCCCCTCATTTTATTAGGTATCATTCTTGAATCTATTTTTAAAACTGGTGGTTTTGGTGTTAAAACACATCTTACCCACTGATTAGGAACACCTAATTGACCTAATACCTACTCGGAGTTCATGTAAACTTAAGTTAACTTTAGTTTACATTAACTATTAGGTAATTATGTATATGTAATGGTAATTAGGTATTAGCGAACAATGCCTAATTCATAGTTCATAGTTCATAATTCATAGAGGAAACAATGCCTCAGGCAAATTTAGGGCTAAATTTATGATTTATTTCTTTTTTTATTTAATCTCTGTTTTATTAATAAATGTATAACAATCAATATAGAAGCATAGTTCAGAAATCTACAACACAACCATTGACAGACAGACGGACCCCTAAAAAACTAAATGAGCTCACAAAAACACGAAACTTATTAAACCCTTTTAGTATTCGGTCCGTTCGCCCTAATTGAGTTGAGGCAGAGGTTAATTTCTTATTTAGATAAATTATTGTTGTTTTATGCAAATGTCTTACACTTTACACCCTCAAGTGACACCTTAACTCAACCCCTTAAGGGCTATTTTTGAATGGTTAGATTCAGTCAAAGTATAAAAGATCTTAGAGTTCTGTCTCTAGAGTAATTAAATTCGGTTTTGGCTCGAGGCAGGGATAGTTGGAATACTGTTTGTAAATGTTTTATGTGATTAGGAAGTCCGTTTGTATGTATGTCTAATTTATCAGCGTGGGCAGGCGAAGATCTAATATTTGATGGATTGGGAGTTGGAGCCAAGTGGAAGCATTACGCATAGGTTTCCGTCGAGTCGCTTGCTTGTTAAAGTTAAATCAAATACAATTTGGAGAGTTTGGGGGAGTTGCATGACTTAATTAAATTCTGCCTATGCCGTTCCATCACCGAACGTCATACCTAGATATATACCTAAATACCATTCAATGCGAACTATGTAACAAGGTATAAAATCCTCCCCCGTCGTCTTTATTTCTTGACAATGACAAATACACTATTAAGGCTGATTACTGAACTAGTGAGCTTCATCTTAGGAGCCTTCACTTGCAGTCTGCACGTGACATGATGTTCATAGTTATCAACAAGATTACGTGAGAATATAGTTGTCTCACTAAATCGCGCGGTATTAAAATGTGACGCATGCTCTATCACTTCGATTAATAACTGCGTCCATCATTTTGTCCGCAGTTAAGATTAGGGGAATAATATACCACCTACTTAATTTTAGCTTATTGTTTTTCCTTTTAGCGAGTTCGTTGAACTTTGCCACTGTTGCCTAGTCTAGCTCTGTGATTCATCTAAGATTACAATCAATGGGTGGGTTGCGATGACACGTACGCAAAGTAAGTTTTCAACAGAAATGCTTGAGGAATTGTTGAAAGCCGTTTTGCGATTGTTATTCCGTATAGGTATGTACATGTTTAAGTGCATATAGTGTAAGAGGAAAATTAACTTGCAAGAAGGGTGGGCAATGTAGCCATTCTAAAGGTATTGTTAGAGATAAGTGGTTTTTGATAAGTCGTCGAAGTAAGTATTTAAGATTTAGATGGGATATTAATGCACTATGGGTAAAACAATTTCAAATTTAATTTAATCCCTTAATATTTCTTTTAGCGTCAGGAACAAGAAAACTTTTCTTTTCTAGACACGCGTGTGTTTCTTGTGAGTATTTAATTTTTAAATCTGAGGAATTATATATTAGCCTAGTCTCATAACCTTAGTTAAAGAATCTTCTAGAATCTGAATAATAGGTACTTTTATTCACCGTCTGCGAGGTTATCAAACGTACTTAAATAATTACTATAATTATTACAAGCATCAGTCGCTTGATTCTTATATTTAACAGCACATTAGTTCAGCCGCTCTAAAAACCCTGACAATACGCACTCAAACAAAATGAAGCCCATCAACGTCCAGTATTTGCATTCCTAATGAAATTCCCTAATAATTGTTATCGTAAAAATTAATCGTATTCCTGTATCTGATGGCAACCAATCAAGGCGCGTTATTGCTTTTAATTATGTTTCTTTAGGCCGAGCCGACCACGCGATATATTTATAATCGAAAACGAACGTAGCGGAGCGCGTTTGCGTTTCGTCTTAAGGCGCGTTTACACGAGCGATTCTAGACACCGCACCGGTTATACCAAGCAGTTATTTGAGATACTCAAGTAAATAACTCAAGGCAACAAGTGTCATTTTATCATGATTCCACCGCCATGTAATTTACGATACCCGGTATTACGTAAATACCTTAATGCAAAAAAGTTTTTCTCCAAAATTTCGTTTTGGAGAAAAACTTTTTTGCATTAAGGAAAATTAAACAATATAGAGTAATTAAAATGGAAAAAAGCCTAACTACTTAGTAACTAGTAACTTAATACTTACTTATTTGTGCAATTGTAGACAAAAATTTAAAAATATGGAGAGTTTATAAGAAATACGGGTGAATGAATTGCCGATTTTTATTGAAACTGTCCCAACATATTCCAAAAAATCGTCCTGATCGGCCCATTACTATTGTCAGGCAATTTCCGCAGTCTGGTGTAACAAAACCAGCCAAAAGACAGCAATAGACACATTAAACAGCCTGCAACGCACGGCTTGTTTAACAGCAACAGGCGCCTTCTCCTCGACGCCGGGGGCGGCCCTAGATGCACTGCTGGACATTATACCACTCCACTTGCAGGTGCAAAAGGAGGCCAAGCAGTGCATCTACAGAGTCTGCACGCTAAACAGGCCAAAATGGCGCTCTCAAGCATTAACCAAACTAAAGGCCTGGGTTTTTGCAAATAGAACCCTTAGCATGCCCACAGATGACACGCACACTCAATGTCACTTCACTAAACTGTACACAGTAGAAATACCTCCTAGAGACAAATGGTCTAACGACCAAATGTTCGTCGAAGAGGGAAGCCTCAATTGGTATACGGATGGTTCCAAGAAAGGCAATGATGTAGGATGCGGGATCTATGGTGAGAGACCTAAGCTCAGAGTTAGCGTCAGCATGGGCACACAGGCCTCAATCTTCCAGGCAGAAGTCTTCGCCATCAACAAATGTGCGGAGATCAACCTGGATAGAAACCTGAGACACCAGCATATCTACATCAACTCAGACAGCCAGGCTGCTCTGCTGGCACTAGAATCTCTTGAGTCAAACTCAAAACTAGTCCAGAACTGTAAATCAAACCTAAATGCACTGGCTAACTCCAACAAAGTCATACTTAGATGGGTACCAGGGCACTCCGACATTAACGGAAACGAAGAAGCGGATGAACTTGCTAGGAAGGGCGCAGACACACCCCTGGTCGGCCCAGAACCGTTTTGTGGAATCACAAAACGGGACGCATATTCTCTGCTCAACAACATGGAAAAAGCGAGAGCAATCGATTGGTGGAAGTTCGTCAGAGGACAAGAACACTCGAAAGCTCTAATCAAAGGGTTCAACAGCAAAACTGCTAAGGAGCTTCTAGGGCTCAAAAGACACAAAACTTGCGCGGTGACTAGAATTTTGACTGGACACTGCAAGTTGAACAAACACATGTTCCGAATAGGGAAAAAACAAGATGCGACATGCAGGTTCTGTCAGGAGTCAGAGGAGACTGCTATGCACATTCTCTGTTCCTGCGGACCACTAATGTCCAAAAGAAGTACCTACCTAGGGCGACACATACTGGAACCCTATGAGGTACAGAGCATTACGGCCCAAAGAATCTGGAGCTTCCTGGATTCAACGGGCATCAGTAGTGAACTTTAAAGGGCTGTCACAATAGATCATAGCTTGGTCGAAGCGACACTCAAAGGCCCACAAAACCCCAATAATAATAATAATAATAATTGTCAGGCAATTATATATTGCTCAAATATTTGCCCGTTAGTGCACCTTTATTGATTAAAACTATAGTACAAAACGAAAACGCACACGTTAACGTAAAAGTCACTCTGTGACTGCAACGGCGCGGTTGGCAGTAAATATCTTACATAAGTAGGCCTTAAGAGACGTTAATGTTTCAACCGACGTATGGGCCCCAAACATGGGCGACTAGTATTTGTTTTAAAATAAACTGCCATAAATTTAATATCATAAATAATGACTAATTTCGTTCATTATTAAATTTCGAACCGGACTGTCCAAGCGCCTCGGGCTGTTAGGATACGGAGCTTGATTTGTACACATTCCTGTTGAAGTTTAATTATTTTTTTAAATAATTTAATTAGTGCATAAAATTAATCTAAAATCTTATATTCTAAAATAAAACGTAACGCGGCAATTGTTCCCATCCCTTCATGTTATTAGACAAGGGCAAAAAAACATGATGATATATTCCACTACAAGGTTTTTCTAATTTCCCGTAATTTTTCAGAGAAACTAATGGCTGGCCAGACTAAATATATAGGTACGTAAACATATATGTATTAAAGATTCAGCCGTTGGCGCTCGAAGATTTTCAAAAAAAGAAAACCGGACGCATCTTTCACAATCAAAGGAATAACACTAGTTCGCGCCGCGCCGCTCGGCGCTCCAATAAAATATGCGTATGCGCAACAGATCATTTACCCACTAGACGGAGTAAGGAACACTCGCGAACTCCGCGTACAGTGAGCTGCGAAATTGCATGGAAAAATTATGAATGAATTCATTGATAAATTCGCCATGCACTTTTACGGCTGATGTTATTACAGTCAGCATAGTATTAGTTAACAACGGTACAAAGGTATCAGCCATCCTCGAATTGTTCTCCATAGATGTATCTCTAAAGTTCGTATTCTAAGCCTACCTGCCACAGTCTAATTGTTCTACATACAGGGACTTGTATCTTCTTGTTAAGCTATAACAGAATAGTAGATTCTTTTAACGCATATTCTGATCCGTTAATACTTTTGATGCTGACTGTACCTAATACGGGCTCTGTCATACCCACTAATAGGTTGCTATTCTCATATAATTAATGCTAGAGTGCGACCGCTCATAGTGTAGAATGCAAATGTATGAATAGATCGTGATATATACATATAGTAATCTTCAGCCGGGCTAGTACATGTTTGGCGCGACAGTATCTCGCCCGCGAAATAGACTAAGTACCCGTCGCTCTTTAATTAATACAGTTAGAAAAAGACGGGTAGTCTATCTCGCGGGCGAAATATTGTCGCACCCTTCCTGTGCTAGGCCTACAGGGACAGACAGGTATAAAAAGCCTATTTATTTAGTGACTGTGAGGTCTGTGAGCCTTCGTGAATGCTTTACGGAGTCTATTTGAGGTAGTCAATGGTACACGCATAACGAGCCCCTCCATTTAACAATTAACTTAACAAACAAATGTAATATATTGTTGTTAAATTTCAATACGAAAATGGCGGCTCGGCCGACGATAAGTTATTTTGTATGAGATAAGAAATACCGATCGTTCTGAGTTATTGTTTTTGCGGTTGAACTTATTTGTTTCATGTGAAGGATATGCAAGCGTTTATTTAGAACTAATTGGTGCTTTGAGCCGGGATTTAAGCTATATAGAGTCTTATTTTCTCGCATGGAAACGGTGTGCCAATACAATACGTCTTGGAGAAGTAAAAACTTAGCTAAGCCTTTTAACAATTTAATAATTCAATGCAAAACTCCTTATCAATGTTGCAATTCTTGATTGAAAATCAGGGTTGGCAAAAGTATAGCTGGTCAAGCAGATCTTGTCAAGTAGAAAAAGGCGGCAAATTTGAAAAATGTAAAGTGTCATTCAATAGAACTTGCTAACTATGTAAACAAACCGCCATACTAAAATTGACACTGAATTTCGCGCCTTTTTTACTGACAAGATTTGGTTAACCAGCTATATCTAATCTACCGTAGGGAACCCTAACAACACCATTTGTGCCCAACTTCGCCCAAGTATGATGTTAAAAATACAATTTTTACAGATATTCATTGAATTCGCAATAAAAGAGGTGCGTTCTACAAATTTTCAATGTTGCCATAGAAACGTTACCTGAAAAAACGACATAGGTACATAATCCAAATAAGTTAATAATAATAAATAAATAAATAAAATAATTAGCAGGCACGGTACAGTTACCATCAGATATATCGGAGCGGCCATGACGTTCATAATTATGTAAACAAAGCCTCTATTAAATACCAAGACGCTAAAGTACATGTTCAAATACTTCGAACATTTTTGAGAACCTCGTTTGCTCCGATACATGTGATGACGTCATCGACTGTAGAGTATGTTCGGAAAGAGAAGAGTCGTGGAATGTATTGGGCCCCATACATTCCACGACTCTTCTCTTTCCGCACAGACTATACGTGTAGGTACACTCGGCATAGGTGCGTCGGCCATAACTCTGCGCAAGTAATGAGGGCGTTATTAAATGATCGTGGCGCGGCGCCCGCTGCGCGCGCAATTGCGACTGAAATGTCAGTTCACACTACAGAGAAATATAAGTAACTAAAGAAAGAGTGGTATACTGGATCAACCAAATCTTGTCAGCAGTAAAAGGCGGCAAATTTGAAAAATCGCGGGTTAGCAACACTGTGTTCGAATAATTCCAAAATCGCGTGTCATCTGTGTGTTATCTGTGGAATGTGGATCGTGAATGACATGATAGCTGTCATTGTCTTATTGTTTACATTCTGAATCGTTTCTATTTCAAGAGAAATTTCTGCTGTCACCATTAAATACCAAGATTATGCATGACCTCAAGCAAAGCTAAGGTGCCTACAATGTACAATCATGCTCGTTGACGGTAAACATTACTAAAATTTGAGGTTATGATAATTCACTCAAACTGACGTATGAAGGGCGGAAAAATAAACACGTTTTGGTTCGATGTACATTGCTGCTTTTCCTAGAGCAATTCTGCTCTTTGAGTGTTACATGGTGTTACCCTACTTTAATTTGCAGTACATTGCTACTGACAAGATTTGCTTGACGCACTATAACTCCATACATCAGTTCTCTTACCAAAACGCGAGTTATTTCGTAGTCGACATCTAGCGTTAAGTTGCGAGTTGCGTTTTGGTAAGAAAACTGATGTATGGAGTAACCACCGTTTCTTTACCTACTTATATTTCTCTATGGTTATGATTACATTTCACACTGTATTTGCACGCATTTGAACTGCAGAAATTTGATCTTGACCTTGATATTTACAGCTAAGGTACAATACTACCTACATATTAATATTCTTCTTGTTTGTCGTATCCTGTAGCCGTGCCGTGTGGTGCCTGTGCCTAACGAATGCGGAATGAGGTACGTGACGACTGTGGACATCTTCACCAGTGCTCGCCAAGCCGCTCTATTTATTATTATTATTGGGGTATGTTGGCCTTTGAATGCCACGTCGACCAAGTAGTGATCTATTGTGACGGCCCTTTAAAGTTCACTACTAATGCCCGTTGAATCCAGGAGATTCCACATTCTGAGACGCTCTAACTTGGGCCCTGTAATATGGCTTACGCGCTGGCCACGACATTGCGCGACTGGCTTAGGCTAAGGCGACAACAATAGGTTGGAGCGAGACATAGCGATCGGATCTTTCGTTCCCACCTATGGTTTTCGCCTTAGCCGAAGCCAGTCGCGCAATGTCGTGGCCGACGAGTCTACAGTCTCTGACGTCATTGTCCGCTCAACGCGTATGGAAATAGTCAAATTAATTTTCGTAGTAAGTATAGACTGTCATCGCAATACATTTTTTCTTTTCGTTTGTCGATGTGTGATAATCGTACGACGAGTTGACAATCATTGTCCCCTGGCTCATAGGCCCCTGAAGAGATTTTTTTCTGCCAGAATTCATTGATGTTTTAACGGTACTAGGTAGGGCCAGCTGTCCTCCCTCCGTCCACATGTACGAGTATTTATTAATTTTCAGATTTAAAATATACGTTGGTGTTTGGTGTATATATGTTAAATGTAAAACGTTATGTTCTTATTAAGTCATCCGGAGGCGTTGGGCGGGGCGAGCCTGGGCGGGCCGCCCCTCGCTAACGAAACAGTACAGTCTGTGCGGAAAGAGAAGAGTCGTGGAATGTATTGGGCCCCATACATTCCACGACTCATCTCTTTCCGCACAGACTAGCATCAATGATACAAGGAGGATTAACTCACACAGCACACCCCGCTGTGTGAGTTAATTCCATATTTTGGGTCTTTGTTGACACACGGGGCAATTTAACTAGAACAAAGAAAATTGACTCAAGAGTCCGCAGCAAGCTCGGCCAAATTTCATTTTCCCATACAAACGGAGTTTCGATCTCATTTTAAAACTACGTGTTGGATTGTAACGAAACTTTGCACATATGATGACACGAGGTATATCTATACCTGTTATTAGTTTATATAGCTCCAGCTCGTAAAACAAACGAAATAGTCTAAAATTTCGGGTCCTGTCGATAAAAAAAAGCAATTTAATCGATTTATCGGTTCAACCATACCTCCGGTAATTGCAGATTTTTGAGATACCTAGAACCTAAATAGTACACGTTGCCATTTAAATTAGGCACAACTGAGTGTCGACCAAACTTCGGTGCCCAAAACATTACAATATTTTGAACAAAATTCCAATAGTTAAGCGCGCCGTCATTTTTCCCTCGCATCCCGAATTCTCACAGTCCCTTATTTAATCACTTTATTCCCTTTGATTGAAGAAACAAGCTTTAAGGCACATTACGAATTTCCATGCACAATCAAACCAATTAATGGTTAGGCGCCATCATAACGAGTTACTTAGAAATCGATACTAAAACGATTATCGACGTCCGATAGTTTCGATGGGTGAAGGCACGGAAGTAATTGTAACATTCGATTTTGAATTTCTTTATAATAATAATAAAAATAAATTGAGCCTATATAAGTCCCACTGCTGGGCACAGGCCTCCTCTCATGCGCGAGAGGGCTCGGGCTATAGTCCCCACGCTAGCCCAATGCGGATTGGGGACTTCACATACACCTTTGAATTTCTTCGCAGATGTATGCAGGTTTGAATTTCTTTATAACGCATCAAAACCTTATCATTTGGCAGAAATAATTCATTATAAACTGAAATAGATGTCAAAATACTAAAGAAAAAAACCGGCCAAGTGCGAGTCGGACTCGCGCACGGAGGGTTCCGCACCATCAACAAAAAATAGAGCAAAACAAGCAAAAAAACGGTCACCCATCCAAGTACTGACCCCGCCCGACGTTGCTTAACTTCGGTCAACAATCACGTTTGTTGTATGGGAGCCCCACTTAAATATTTATTTTATTCTGTTTTTAGTATTTGTTGTTATAGCGGCCACAGAAATACATCATCTGTGAAAATTTCAACTGTCTAGCTATCACGGTTCGTGAGATACAGCCTGGTGACAGACGGACGGACGGACGGACGGACGTACAGCGGAGTCTTAGTAATAGGGTCCCGTTTTTACCCTTTGAGTACGGAACCCTAAAAATGACCAATACCTCTAGTGCCCAGGGCTGGAATCTAACCAGCGTCCTTTTTGCATTTGTGACAGATGCCAGATTCGTGTTAACTCAGTTAAATTAAATGATTTAACTGAGAATAAATATTTAATAAATATATAAATAAATATTCTAACCTATTATTATAATTAAGGTACACAATTACCAATGAAACGAACCTACATAAAATTACAAATATGTACATACATAATTATATGTTTTAACTCAGCTAAATAAAGTAGTGCACATTGACTTATATCATTGCCAAACGAAAACAATAAATGTATCAGGATAATAGACACTACGAAAATTCACGTGACTATTTCCGTGCATCATTTAAGTTTTGATTAGCGCTTTCTATCTACGATTGTCATTTTGTCTAGGCCCCCAGATCATCCGTAGCGTCAGCAAGCCGCTTAGCTCTCCAATATTCATGAGACATAGGTAATTGAAAATATAATTTCGTTGTTCCACTATTCTGCTGATCAAAATAAAAAATGTGACATACGTAATAATTAAATATTCCAAAAACTTATTAGGCAATTTAAATATACCTGTGTGTTGTATTAATAATGGTCTTTAAATACAGTAAAGAGACAATAGTGTCAAAAAATTAAATCGGCCGACGAATCTCGCCAAAGAATGCAATTAACAAAACACCAATAAAAATAATTGGCTACAAAAAGCGATCCGCCACGGCCGTCATTTATTATTTTGATTACCCTTGTTATTGTTATGCTTATGGCTGTGTTCCAACCAAATAACCATTACACACTGTGCCACACGAAAAAGTACCTTATTATCAAAAGAGCACAAATTCTGAGGCAGTTTCATTGTAAAATCAACCTTAAGTTGGGTAACAAAGAATCTAAGATTCAAGGAATACTAATCAGAGATTTTTTTCTCCTTTACTTTATAAAAGACTTAAGTTTAGATAATGACGTCGTTCTAAAAGCAATCTTAACTCGAGCAACCGAAAATTTCAAATTGTATGAACATTTATTAAATTAAAGGCATTGATATAAGGACATTCCCATTGCTAATTGCTAGTCGCGTTCAAAAACCATTATAAGCCTGTGATCTTCCGTAAAACAATGGTGTTACAGTCGCGGTTGCACTTATACTGGTTTTCCAATAAGTTCTGTAAGGTATATTTTAATAAGAGCCGAGCATTTTTGTCACAGTGTTCACAAGTATATAGTTGGAAAATGGTTGCCGTGTCCGTATTTATCACTCTTTCGGTTGCCGCCGAACCAACGCGTGACGACGCGGCTCTAAAAACTATGGCGGTTATTGTTGAAATTTAGCGTGTTCATTAAATAACAAAGTTATGATTTAATTTTATTTCTTGCTCGGTAGTCGGTGTAGTTTTGTGCCCAGATATGATTAGTATGTTTAATATGTTTTAATTATATGTGCTTTTGTTGTCGACAATGGCCAGTTTTGTTTTGATTATTTTTCTTTAATGTACATGCATTAATAGTTATTTACGCTATTCATGAACATTAAAGAAAAATATGTACCTAAGTACAAGTGCGGAAAAGAAAAGAGGAAATTCGAAATGAGTGGCGATAAATTATAACACGACCGAAGGGAGTCTTTTAAATCGACACGAGTTGCGAATTACCTATTCGCACGTGTATCGTACAACGTTTTACAGTACATATGGCACTTTAAACTTTCGACATACGCATGGAAAGTGCACTACCGCACTAGTTCGGGAAAGTAGCACCATATGTACTGTAAAGCATATTACTTTGGAGAGCAGTAATAAAGGGTAGGTACTTTACTTTGTATGAAGCTTTCAACATACGGTAATAAATTAACCGTTATTAATTTTATTGTTTTCAGAAGTACCTACATTTAGGGTGATTAACACACTTATATTATGTAGGTACCTACATATAATGTATTCTGCAGACACCTAATTAACCGGTTTAATTTTAGAGGGATGTTCACTTCACATTAATGTACTTCATCAAATATGTAACTTCGTTCTAAATATTACTCAAATATACCAGTTTTTGAGATATAAAAGGCCGTGACATACTACAGACAGACAGATGACGGACGGAGCGGACATGATGAAACTATAAAGGGTAAATTTTACTATTTGTCTACGGAACCCTAAAAAGTACCTTTTAAATAAGTAAACATTAATATTCATTTAGATATATATATATATACGAATTATAAAGTAAAATTAAAAAAAAGTAATAAGACAAAGGCGCTTACCAATAGACTCAGGTTCGTGCAGTTGAACTTTTAAGTTTTAATAAAAGAAATTGTTAAATTAATAAAGTAAAATTAAAAATAATTTAGGTACAAATGGTAAAAAAATCGCAACAGAAAAAATAAAAAAATCTCACACCGAGATTTACTAAGGCCCCGACGAGATTCGAACTCGTGATCTCCTGTTTACTAGACAGGCGCTTTAACCAACTAAGCCACGGCGCCGCTGAGCTCGCGTGCGAAATACCGATATACCCGCCGTCGAAAAATAACACTATCTTCGCAATAGGGATGTTGACAATTTTTTGGAACTGGTTTCATTTTGTAGATAGACACGTAATAATTACAGAAAAAAATATAAAAAAAATATATTCATTAATTTTGAATAAAAAAACATGTATAATAAGTTTCGTGTTTAAATTTCGCGCCTAAACGCTCCAAACTGTCACGTGACCTTGATGACGTAACGGCGTTTTAAACAAACTGCTGTCAGTCATTTTTTTAAATTCTTTATATAGCAACTGACAATTTTTTTTAAAGCCTTAAAACACTACCGCATCGGACAGCGACCTTCTTTCTCGCTCTAACTTATAGCTGCGTCCTTAACGCACCACCTTACACACTATCGATTCGTGCGCAGCACCGCACCAAGATCGCGTTTCGGTACGATAATCTGTAGACACTTAGGCAGGTTTTATAACTTGTCTTTGGTGATTCCACTGTGATTACGTCACGCGCTCCGATTGGCGTTTGCAGTCACGTGATACTGGGTATTATTTTAAATACTTTTGATTATTTTTAATTAATTTATTACGCATATTTACACTTGCAAAATATGATTTTCCGCGTTCTAATATTCCCTGCTATGGTAAAAACATAACATTTTATATATTCGCGATTCATGTCAACATCCCTATTGTAGGCGACGATCGACGACTCCTCAGTTGATCAAATATAACTCTTAACACATTCATTTAAGGTGGATGTCCTATTGTATTTGAGGCGTTGCGTCCAAAAGCTTGTATGCATATTTTCGGGTGAGTCACATTAATAAACTAAGAGCTTTTGAAAGTTAGATGCCAGTAGGTACTTAGCTAGACTCTAGGATTGATTGTGTCATATTCAAGCAAAAGGTCAGTTATTGTCCGTTGTTAATAAGTAGGTGTTTTGATTTGATCTACGGTGAAATTGGCAATTGCCCTTATCGACTTTAGATGATTCAGTCAAAAAAAATATTTACTTACAAAATACGAATCAGTACGGATATGATGGTCGTTCTTGTCTACGTGACAGCGTGATAAAACGGTGTCCGTCACTTTCTTTCCCACGGTGTTAAACAGTGACAGTTATTTTATCACGTGGATAAAGATGGATAAAGCTATCCATAATAGGCTGGCAGGTATCACAATGCAGAATTTTCTTCTTAAATATGATTACATATTTTGAGTCCAAACCATACGCTATCAGGTACGCGTTATCAGTAATTTTATTAATTGGATTATCTGATTTATTCAAGTGCGTCAATAAATTACTGATAAAGTAGGGTTAACCTCTGTATTGACATTAGCGACAAAATCATTAATTACCTATTACAACGTCGGTGGCAAAATAAGCATACCCCGGCCCGCCTGTGCGGTCATCCTAGCCTATGGATGCCTGCACGTACAACGTAAACAACATCTTTAAAAGAAACGGCGCGCGAATAATTTTATTAATTGAAAACACTCAAAAAACACGATGTTTTTTCGCTGTCAAAGATTGTGGATCAGAAAAAACGAACCAAACCACATTCTCAAGTGGATCTCTATTATTTCCCAAAAAGTTTTAAGTCATACCGTAAGCTGGGGTGACTTTGATTCGTGGGGTAATATTGAGCACCGATTTTTAAACTATAAGGAATACGTTTCTGAACGCTTTTATCGTCTATTTTTGTATAGCATGCCAACCACATCATAGAATTTTATATTAAAGGAAAAAATGGAAAAAGTTACGCTTCCGGCAGGACTTGAACCTGCATCCTCCACAATCCGTGTGTTGCTCTTAACCAATTGAGCTACGGAAGCCTACCAGGACCTCGCAAATCTTTCCATTCCTTCCCTTGTCAATAGAATCACATCATAGAATGTTTAAGTTCGCGTTCAAAAATCCACTCCCTATTCCTCAAAAGTCGATGATCAATGATACCCCGCGAATCAAAGTCAGTAATTCTACGGTAATGTGAAATGTAATAGTTTAACCGCATTTTTGTTAGTAATACTTTGTTTAGTTTAGAAGCGCGTAACTTTTCAGAATTGCCATAAAACAATCTAACCTAAGCTATCTATATTAGGATAACCTTACGAAAATCCTGAAAAGTTAACGGTTTCAGTTTTAGGACTAATGATAATATGACAAACAATTTGACTTAAAACTTCATGTGAAACTTCATCTCAAACACTTTAACAATCTCTCAAGGCAGAATTAATTAATCGCTATCACGCAGACATTGTAGCTTACAGCGGTAATAATGGATGTTATAGGCGGTAATAATCAATATTACCACTGTAACAATCAATATTAACCGTAATTACAGTGAGGATTATCGCTTTATTTAGAGTAGGGTCACCAGGTGTTTAGACTTTTCTTAGAATGTCTGAAACTTTGGGAAGGAGAAATTGTGCTGAAAAATAAATGCAAGCTCTGAAAGGTAGAGTACATACACAGTGAAACAAAAATAGTGGGCATCCGTTTAAGCATATATTTTTTTCGTGACAGAAAAAAAATCTTCTGGTTTTTCCTTATCAGACACGATACCGAAGACCCGTTAAAAAGATCCCCATAATTTTTGTTACACCTTGTGTTTGCGCGAAAATTTTGAATTAAGTTCATATTGGACTTTTACTTTAAAATTAGAGGTAGTATATGGTAATAATTTGTGATTGGCGTTATCTACAAAAGTGTCTGTCTGGCCGTCTTGTACTGTATAATTAATTAATACCGGGGGCATTCCACAAAAATGTCTACTTGTTCGGAGACTACGCGTATGGCAGCTACCTTAATAACCTGCAGTTAGGGTTTGCACCACGGATCCGAAATTTATGGGAAGATCCGCGAATCCGGATCCAGATCCGGATAATTTGATACATTCCGGATCCGGATTGCAAACCCTACCTACATGAATTTAAAGCTAAGGCATCAAACGTTATCACGCCAAAATATCGGCTACTTAGCTTTATCAGAAGTGTTAAAAAATAGCCTCACGTACTCGACACTTTTCTGGAACGCTCAATCTTCTACAATATTATTTTTAAAATTAGAAAATGTCAGGACTTTTGGCATTCGCAGATGGTAACCCTATTCCACGGGGCCATTAGCCACAACTTTATTGTTGTAATTCTGTAATGACTCGCCTGGCACGCTAGGGTCGCTAGGATTTTGACGTTGCTATGGAGTTTTCTGTTGGTACACTGAAAGAAATGTTTGCATAATAGTAACAAAATATTTTGTTTACACTACTTACACAAAAATTGCGACTTGCGAACTTTGTGTTACACCGGCCCACAAGTCGGTTTGTAACAACAATATTGGTTTTAGGATATTGATTAATTAGAATTTATTTCTTGATTACTTTAAGTTCAGTTATTTTTTTAATGACTAATTAAGTTAGGCTAATTATTTTTTCAGTTTGCTAATTGATTACTTGTAAAATGGACGCTTCAGTTCAGGTCCTTAATAGATTACATTTGTTATACATAGTTATTACGTATGTCGTATATGATAATAGACGTATTTTCGATTTTTTTTTTGGGCGACTCTGCAATATGTTACATCCATCGTTTCCACAAAATATTTATGCGTTTACCAATTTGGGCTACCAAAATATTTCCAAACAATATTATACCCTACTTCGTTTGTCAAAAAAAAGTAAGTAAGTGAAAGAATATGACCACTCAGCAACCATCATTAAGCCTTTTAGCTACTGCCTGGGTCATCTTACCTGTATTTTTTTATTTTGAAAGATTGTATGCAATCCTTTCGTTTTCAATACCTTAATCTTCGATTAGGAGATTAACAAGTATTTTGCACTCCTCATTTACGTACAAAGAGTTGTGGGACAATATTAAGATGGGTTTTATGATGTTTACATAATCCTGTTAAAACTATTGTGTATATTATTATGCTTCTTGAAAAGGGAATCAGCTAAAGAGTTAGTAATCAGTGTAAAGCTTTACTAAGGTGACATTTTTCTCGATAAACTTTGAAAAAGTTGTGGGAAAGTTGAAATTTAACAGGAAGTTTAATTTAAATTGCTCTTCACTTAGGCATTGAGGAGATAACTTATACTTTGGTATTGTATTGTTTGGTTAAAATAATATTATTTAAGTAGATGATATAGCAAATCTTAATAATTTCTTTAAGTAGCGTTTATTAGTGATGTTTTAAGTAGGTTTATACCTAACTAATTAATTTAGGTTTATTCGAGATCTGTACTAAAAAGTCAAGTCCCTTTTATTAACAAATAGAAAAAAAACGTGCCTAGCTAGCTCCTGATAGAGCAAAAAACGCTCTACGAATAAACTACATATCTATAAATATGTACAACAATTCTATTTAAAAATCGGCTCAGTTCCGGAGCTACAGCCGAACATGCAAACCGGCAATAAAGCACAAATGCAGTCGGCCTAATCATGCCCACAAATTGAATTTGCTACTTTCGGTGCACATGGGAATTAAAACGCAAGTACATAAGTATTATGTAAATATTTAAGCAGGTAAGTAATGAAATATGACTCTGTTAGTACGTTGGTAACGTTTTTATTAATATATCACCGATCAACTGATAAATTCAAGTAATTCTATCTATTTAAGTATTTGAAACGTACAAGTACATACAGATAATTTTCATATTCTCAAAATGTATTATTTTTTGCAAATAATATTCATAAAATTCACTTTTTACCTATAATTTCGAAAAAATCTATTAATTCAAAGTAAACTTGTAAAAAAATATTGGAAAGTTGGTGCAATTTTGCAGGATGATAAATTTTCAATATTTTTTTTTTTCAAGACAAGAATTGTATTGCGTAAAACGAGTACCTAATTGCTAGTACTGCAACTAAATAATAAGCGGTACTTACCTGCAATTTCGTGCTCTCTTAGCGCCTAAGTTGTACCTTATTACTCAGGGGTCTAAGTACATAGCTCAATAGGTAGTCATACAACTTTTTGCCACATATTATTATTATTCACTTTATTCTTCATCCTTCTTAGGCTAGGGTTTTTATAATATGAATATAAAAGTAAAATATAAAAAACACTTTACAAAACAATAAAAATACATATAAACACATTATAAAAAACCTAACTTAGGGCACCCTAGGCAAGGCCCAAGCTGCCGGTGGTCAGGGCTGCAGAGAGAGGAACCGGCGGACTATCCACGCTGTGTCCAAGATCACCGCCTTCTGCATCTGGCCCTTGATCCAACCACCTAGCGAGAGTCTCTCAAGATGTTGGTCGAGACTCTTCGCTATTAGACCGTTCGCTGAAACAACTATCGGGACAATGATCGTCGAATCAACATCCCACATGGCGGTTATCTCGTGAGCCAAGTCTAGGAACTTAACTTACTGGACTTGTCCTTCTCGGCTTTCACGAGATTCTCATCATGGGGGATGGTGATGTCAACGAGCACGGCCTGGCGTTGCGATCGATCTATTATCACAATGTCAGGTTTATTATTATCATTATTATTTAAGAAACATTTATTTTTGTTGCATGTTGTAATTTTCGTGAATCCTTAAACTAAACGAACTTAACTTTTCCGCCGTTTACAACAACAACTAACCAATTATTTCGTTAAACTCAATTCAAGGAATCGCGTTAACTCGTTATTAGTTAACTTTTAAACTAAAGCTAAGTAAGCACGCGATCTACAGAATGTAATTTAAATTTAACTGATAAGGCTTAGTTTAATAAGTCCGTTGTTTAGTTTCTGCAAGTTTTTATCTTGTTTAATCGGATTATGGATTATGGACCACCCAGGTCGACGTTTGTCTCGATGACTGATGTTTTATCTGTTTGATTGAAGGAATGTGCTAGGATTAGTGAGGACTTTTGTGAGTACCTAACTATTAATATGTAATAATATACCTACGTAAATTAAAAAAAGAATACTTTTAAATTTTAGTTAGGCAAAATAAATACATCAATCGCAATAGAACAATTATTTATAACTTTATAAGACAATATTTAATAGGTGTTTAATGTGCCATATTAAGCATGTTTTCTCAGTGTGGATGTCATTCTGAATTCAGAATAAAATTATTGACCGAAGCGTTGCGAAGGTCTACGTTTTGACTCGGGCATTTTGCTTTTGTATGTCCGGATGTTCTCCTCTACAGGTCACAATTCTCAACCGATTCTTGTGAAATTTTGTGACCAGATTCTATGAGTAAATAAAATTTTTTTGTCGATCCCGTTTTTGGAAATATTCAAAACCGGCCAAGTGCGAGTCGGACTCGCGCACAGAGGGTTCCGCACCATCAACAAAAAATAGAATAAAACAAGCAAAAAAACGGTCACCCATCCAAGTACTGACCCCGCCCGACGTTGCTTAACTTCGGTCAAAAATCACGTTTGTTGTATGGGAGCCCCACTTAAATCTTTATTTTATTCTGTTTTTAGTATTTGTTGTTATAGCGGCAACAGAAATACATCATCTGTGAAAATTTCAACTGTCTAGCTATCACGGTTCGTGAGATACAGCCTGGTGACAGACGGACGGACGGACGGACGGACGGACGGACGGACAGCGGAGTCTTAGTAATAGGGTCCCGTTTTTACCCTTTGGGTACGGAACCCTAAAAATGGAGGAGTTGTGATACCTCGCGCTTAAAGTGTTAAACAAATAGTCGTATCGATATCATAAGAGTATTTTTTTTTTGAGACATATTTACATAGTAAATGGCAAAAAATGCAGAAAAATTGTATTGCTGGTTTAGGCGGTATTTAGATATTTAGTTTGTCGTCGAGAATGAGCAGCCGAATTTCGTCAGCTTAGTTAAGAACTATCATCGCGTATTTTGTAAACAATCGCTTTTTTTGTTTGCACACAGAAAGCCTGGGTTCGATCCCCAGTAAGACATAACTTTTTGTATTTTTTTTTTCACTTAAACTTCGTATTTTTTTAAATAAATTAAAATCTTTGTATTGTTGATTGGTCAAACCGCTGTGTGGCGCTGTCATCGTGCACGGTCCCAATAAGTTATGCTCGCGAGGTCTACAGCTCACAGAGCCACTAGTTAAATGTTTGTACGAAAACGGACAACGCTAAGTTTTCCAGCCAAGTAGGTAGCACTATGGCACTTCTATGGGATATGTAAGTATGCATTGTTGCTGTCAAGTTAGTGCAAAGTTATCGTGGTCGGAGTCTATTTCACAGGTTAGACAGCTACCTAATAATTTGTCAATTCTTGATAGTTCCCTCCAGCAACTCACCACTGCTACAATTTTGCACCTGACTGTGACTTGTTTTCCGACCAGCCATAAACTTTTTAAAGATTTTTTTACGTTTTTGCGAATCAACATAGGTAGAGTTAGACCAAGAAAAGTCTGCAGCGATTTTGATAGCCCACGCAGTGCAAGTGTTATTTATACGTCATAATTTCATAGAAGTTTGACGTTTAAAATGACACGTGCACTGCGTGGGCTATCAAATCCGCTGCAGACTTTTCTTGGTCTGACTCTAGCTTTTTTATTACTTATGCAACTACACTTGTACTTAACTAAGGCATTAACTTTATTATTACTTACTTAATTTTACAGCGCATTGGCGCCCCTTAGCTGTAGTACCTAATGCTGTAAGAAAAATTTTATTTCAATAAATATCAAATATTCTCATCCTGACGACCGGTCTGGCCTAGTGGGTAGTGACCCTGCCTGTGAAGCCGCGGTCCTGGGTTCGAATCCCAGTAAGGGCATTTTTTTGTGTGTTGAGCACAGATATTTGTTTCTGAGTCATGGTTGTATCTATGTATTTAAGTATTTGTATATTATATCTATCGTTGTCTCAGTACCCACAACACAAGCCTTCTTGAGCTTACTGTGGGGCTTAGTCAATTTGTGTAAAAATGTCCTATAATATTTATTTATTTATTTATTATTATTTATTATCAAATATCAAATTTTCAACCTCATGACCTGCTAACTTCATTTACCCGCAATTGTTCCAACGCACACTAGACTCAAGATAATAGTGATAACGAGCAACCGCCGTGATACCTAATCAGCCAATGCCCCACAGTATCACTAGCATTATCGGTAGTAAATGAGACATCAATGCTATCGCAGGCGCATTAAATGGCCTACAGCACGCAACGCATCGCGCCCCTATGTTAGATTCGAGTAAAGAAACTGAACCGAATGACAGAGATAACCGTGCTACGAGATTATTGAAGAGAGACTCCGCAATTAAACCCTCTCTGTTTCTAAGGAAATCTGGGGGCACGGCCGTGCCCCCGCCAAGACAAAAGGCAGGGCAAAACGCAGTGCATATCTTTTCTCGGCACGTTTCGTCGTATTTTCGAACCCTCGTAGTTTCGGCTTGGATAATGCTAGAGAGCTGATTTTTTTTGTATACCATGTAGTTATTACTATTACTAGCAACATTCTTCAGGATGACTCACGTTAGTGAGGGCCGGAGCTTCCGAAGCTTCGTTTTCTATGGAAAGCATCACGTGATCACCTGTCATAGAAAAATAAGCGTCGGAAGCTCCGGTCCGGACACGGCCCGGTCACGGCCCGGTCTAAAGTGAGTCATCCTTTATTAGGAGTAGTTGACATAAAGAAATAGGTTAGGTACGTGTTAATTGACTACCTAAGCATATAAGTATCGGCAATCGCTCTTGATATCTCTTGTAAGTATTTTCAAGTGACGTTGTTGTCAATTATGGGTCACATTAACGTAACTCTAATTAATAATTTCAGCTGAAATCAGCACCAAAAAATTCTGTAGCTTATGTACATTTCTAAATCGTGGAAATCGGAAATCGGAATATATAACATGTCTCTCTGCTAGGTTTATTTACTCCTGGACCGCATTTAGCTAACAGTTCAATAAATGGGTTAAAAGAAATAGGTTATGTGTATACGGATCGTTGCTTTGTAGGCATTGTGCACACTGAAGAAGAAGAATTATATTTATTTACCACATCATATGGAATAATCTACCCTATCACCATTGACGGGTTAACAGCTTAACAACATACTTAAATAGGTTTAAATGTGGGAATATTATTGTCTTTTTCATGCTAGTGGAGACCATTGTACGAGACATGACTTCATTGAAAGATCACCACAACGACCAGTAAGTACTTACTGCCATTATAATAAATTAAAACTAGAGTCAGTGCGGAAAGAGAAGAGTCGTGAAATGTATGGGGCCCAATACAGTAGAATCCGTTTATTATGACTCCGCTTATACTGACCAACCGCTTACTATGACGTAATTACTGTGCGAAGTTTGGTTTTCATATAAAATTCTTTGTGAGAAATTCGGATAAGATGACTTCGCTTATAGTGACAAATCGCTTACTATGGCCTAAAAATCCTATTTTCATGAAATTATGTCCGGTTATACTGACATTCGCTGGTTTTCGTGGCCGTCCCCACGTCTTTCCCTGCGAGGACGGTTGGTGCGTGCGAGGCGTTTAAAAAGTGGTTTAGCTTTGATTTTCGATGACAAGTTGATAATTGGTACAAAGTTAATATAACTCATCTCTCACAAAGGAATTTGAGACTAATTTGGAAAAAAATACAAAAATAAGAAGTTATCAACTATGCTTTATATGACATCCGCTTAGTATGACGTATTTGTCACTTCCCTTCGATGTCATTATAAGCGGATTCTACCATTCAGCGACTCTTCTCTTTCCGAACAGACTATAAATTCAACTTCAACTCTGTACGAGTTGAAGTTGTCGTCGAGGTCACGTAAGTTTTTGCTGGTTTGACGATGCGAAGGGATATTATGCGCTGGCCACGACATTGCGCGACTGGCTTAAGCTAAGGCGACAACCATAAGTTGGAGCGAGACAGCGATCGGACCTCTTGTTCCCACCTATGAATGGTTTTCGCCTTAGCCGAATGCTTAGCTTTGACCGTTACGGCCTCACAAATGAAGATGTAGAATCTAAAGAAAAAAAAAACGAAACACAGAAACGATTTTTTTTAATGTGCTTGACCCGAGTAGATATTGTTGGAGACTAATTTATATAGGTAATGCATCAATACTCTTTACTCGCGTAGCATTAGGTTAAACGAGACTGCGGTCCTATTGACATAAAATCACATAAAATGGCCGAGGTTACAAGCAAAATGGCTTCGCGTAGGTATTTCATGAGAAGAGTATTAACGTTTCCCGGTTGGAAGGTTTCTAATTAGCAGCGTTCGTAAATATGTTATTAACGCAGAATTAATCTCGAAATTAACGACGCATGACGCATTCCAGGGAGTGGCGGCAAATTGAAGAATGCAAAAAGTATTCCTTATGGTGCCTTAGAAAATTGTTCAATGCAAATAATCTTGGATCACTGCGCAAAAGAAGTTAAAAATAACAGTTATACTTTCACAATAACGGAACAGCATAAGTTGTAAGTTTATTGAATTAGGGATTGTCTTGTTAAAAAAAGAATAGAGTCCGTCTTTGCACGGAATTGAACAGAACTGAGGGAGTGTCATAACAAACGTCAAGTATTTTCTGAAATATTGGACGTTAACGATGAAATTGCGACACTTTTGTAACCTGACCTATACTTGGGTCCAACTCAATCATGGTTCTCCTGAAGCACGACAGAACATGCTTGAAATCTCGTCTCACTTCGCTTTCGCCTTACGTGGAGGCAAAGCCTCAAAGCCTATATTCACCTTCCGTTCACCTTTAATACAATAAACAATCGTGCCGTGACTGGTCTCCTCTCTCTTTCTCTTCCTCTCCTTTTCTCTCAGCCTTAGGACATTGACGAGTACTGAAATATCTTGCTGTTCGGGATATTCCGTGCTAGCTATCTTATCGCACACGGTGTCGCCGATATTCGAAAAATTTTTTTCGCACAAAAACGTAGTTAGGTATAGAAATATTTGAAGAAGAAAGATTGAAGTAATTATCAATATATAAATAATTTATTCGTAAGCACAAATAGAGAAGAGAAAACTATACAAAACAGAAAACATAAGAAGGAGAAAGTGCCACGCAATGGTCTCATCTCAGCGTGATGTTGGAGACCTCCAGCGCTGGTCTTCCGAGGAAACCGTTAGGTAAAATAATATGGCACGTAATATGAAAATATCAACTAAAAAGAAAAAAAAAACATAAAAAAGACTGAACTAAACTTGCATATAGTGAACAGTGAAATAAAGATTAAATAAATGTTGCCAGTTAAACATAACGGAGTGGATAACAAAGTTCTAGGTTCGAATCGTAAATAGACCCGTCCCATTAACATTTTGCGTAGGTACTTACAACTTGGTTCGCCAGGGGGTTTTATAATTATCGAATAATGTATGGCTTTAACAGCTTATCATAGATAGTACATTTCTTTTAATGTTAAACAAGTCAACCGAGACTAATAAGCGACTTTCTGTAAAGGACGGCAGATGGTTGATTATTGGTGATCCGGATATTGTAACAATGTAACATTGATGACTAGCGACTCTATATAAGTATAATACAACCTGCAATAACTAGGTACCTATTTGATTTACGTATATGTATACTTATTATAATAAATATCTCATTTCATGTTGATTTCCTTCTTTGAACTTTTAATTTATTAACCTTTCTGTGAAGGGTGGTCAAAAATTATGGGTTCAAACCTCGGTTGTACAGTCCAGAGCAGAAAAAAACGTTTTTGAAATAAAAATGCAAAATATGACAAAAAATTGGAACAGGATCAACCCATCTATATTGATTCTCGACGATATGAGCGACTACGTAGAAGTTGGTATCGAGGGTATTACATCCCCTCAGTCTCGCCTTCATATCTTCATTTTCAAATTTCTTGGAAATTGAGTCCTTTCCACGAACATTTAAAATTAGATATTCGTCTTCTACCTCTATAGCTCTTTTATATTCAAGTGATAAAGAGGCAAATAGACGAACAAACAAAAGAGGTTGTTCGCTCTAGGGCCTCTGAAATTTCTCAAGATCTTAATTTCATCATTCAATTAATTCCATTATTCATTCCACGTCGCCAATTATAAACTTAATGGCAATTAGCATTAATTGATCCAGCTCAAAACTATCAATTATGATGATATCGCAATTAAAACCACCAATACCTAATTATCAGGCATTATTGATTTGCCGGCCTCTTACCAACCGCGAAGGGGTAATTTTGTGTTTGACAGTTGGCATTTCACGAACCCAGCATTCTGTTAGTTGTTCAACAACATTTTTTCCCTCAATGTAAAGGTCGCTGTATCCATTTGAGCGAGAAACACTAGAAATACCACGATAAAATTGCAGACATTAAACTGTGTTCTAATAATTTTCATCCTTCTTCACTTGGCATACGATTCAAAATAGGTTTTCTTTAATTTTGCAACTGTAATAGTAAGTGGGTTCCTGTTATGGTTATTTCTATTGGATGCAACTGATGCTATAATTGACTTAACTTAATTAACGCTTAGTTTTGTTTGTTTTTGCACAACATTGACAGGAGTCAATCATACTTGATAATTGCGATAAAATATTGTTTTTTCATAGAGGGGAAAACAATTCGCAATGCAATATCGTATTTCATTCATAACAAGTTTTACAGCCATTACTTTTTTAGAACTCAGTATTTTCTGTGTATTTAATGGTTTAGTTCTTGGCAAATGTCTAAGTAATTGATTTAAAACGATAAACTCACGACGTTCCCATTTACCGCAAACTTCGCCTAAAACACATGGCTACTGCTTATTTCGTAGATATTAAGGCTAGAACTAGAATAATAAATTAACTCCACAAAAAAAGCAGCTAACTTAGATAGGTACGTTTAGTCGTTTACATTTACAGGCTGTTATTTGACTTATTTTTTTGTTTGCCGTGATATATATTGTATGTATATAATTGTATGTATGTAGGTACATATGTGTATGTTTTTAATTGTACACAAATGAAGTGAAATATCCATTCACTTTGTATTTTTTTTTTTTTTTGGGTAAAGGGTTAGGTATTGTCGGCTGTCGATAAGGTTGATTTCAAATTGAAGCTATATGGAAATATCGCCTTATTGACAACCGACAATATCCAATGTTTATTGTGCAATAGATTTAAATAATACATGAAGGTACAAATGAAACAATATTTACATAAAACCTAAAAATAACAACTAAAACTAAATATAAAATATCTCTTTGTATTTTATCATTCACATTATTTGTCATGCTAGTCAGTCACAGTACTTTTTGTAAATTCAGGCTAATTGAAGTTCCTACTGTGATACGAGTATATTTTGCATCAAATATGTCATTTATAGCAAAAAATAACGTATTTACATTGAAAAAAAGAAAGAGAATACATTTATTTACGTCAAACCAAACATATATCGTGCAGAATGGAGAGCTTTGGTGCGCAAAACAACGACCTCATGTGGTCGCGACCCTCAGTCATGAGGAATCGAGGAAGAAGAGAGAGAAACATATATTGCAGCCCATCCATTAATCTAACCTGTCGTTTCACAAAGTAAACTATGTAAAATCAGCTTTTTGTAATAATAAACATAACAAGGCCTCTCAAAATTCTGATTTCCCACCCACCAAATTGTCATCTCATGTCATGTAAAAAAATAAAAAAATCAATTTGTTATGAGGTCGTTTTGGCAGGCAACGGCGGGTAATTCGTTTGTAAGTGAGCATGGTTCCTGACTCCATTGTCGGTTCACACCTCGCTTCATTATGTGGCCAAGCGGCGTGGCGAGGGCTGACGATGTATGGAAATCATCATTGTTATTTACTAGAACCTACAGATCAGATAAAGTTGAAGTCACAAGGCGCGGCAGATTACCGATGTTGGACAGACCTAATCAAAAACTCACTCAATGGATGCTCAATGGACCACTCCACGAATGTACAAAGAAGAGCTACAGTATGGGAAGAACGGCGACGGATTGCAAGGCTTGTCACCGGCCCTGATATTGTCAACCGCGACCACTCTGACTAGAGTGTGACGATACAGAAGAAGAAGACAGGACACCCCAAAAATAACAGCAAGATAAAACTCGTAGTCACCACACACATTGCTCCTATTCTATTAGTATCAAGTTTCAGTTGAGTCCCACCCACGAAAATTTAGTTTTTGGGGAAAATATGGGCTGTTGAAGTGTATAAGCAAGCTTGCACCAATGTCAGTACGAGGAAGATGAATTGTGAGTTAAGTTTACGCGGTCGCTATCGAATATGTCATTGTCAAACTCGTGGTACCTAAAGATACAGATCATAGAAACATTTTTAGTGGTTCAACCCTACGAGAAAGCAGCGGTCAGTCGTTTTATTTGTTTTCCAAAGTGACCCGGTGACAATGCCGTCACACTTCGCTGCGCGATATTATTTTTATAAATACGTACATTAATCTCATTGAATCTCCATAATTTCATATAACAACAGCGAGCTGTTAGATAGCATTAGGTGCATCCTTTTGAATTACTGGTTGCAATTACGAGCACGCTGTTGTTGTATGATTTATAAAATATCTCTATAACTATTTATAACAACGAAATAAAATACCTAGTGGACTAATATTTGTTTGTCTACTTTTAGTGAAGAGAACAGATGGTAAATTAAGGAAAGGTAGTAGTGAAGTAAATTAGGATTATCTTTGTCAGAAACAATGTACCTACCTACCTCTAGAAAATAATTAAGCGAGCGAGTGTCTACTGTATTACGAACCTACCTATAATTTAGATTTTAATTTAGGTACTATGAACATTTTGTACAAATAAAACATACCTACGTAGGTGAAATAGGATCTGCCAAGAAAATTGATCACTTTTAAAAATAATTTATCTTATATGTACATATATACCTTACGATGTTATACATACGCATACTCTAACCACTAACCGCGTTGAAACTTAGCGCAACTATGCAATTCATGCGTATTTTCTATATTTTCTTTTTGGTGGACAGTACCTATAAGTTGAGCTATTTCCAAAGCAGTAAATATACTTACAAATAGGTACCGACAGTATAATTTATCAGTGGGTGGGGAAACTAGCCAGAAGATAGATAAGTATTTACAGGTTTACGAAACGCTTCCTAATTTTATACGTTCAAGATAATTTAGCAATACCCAAAAAACGGCGGCTGATTCATTTGAACAATTACGATCACATTAGAACTGAAATGAAAACCAAATCATCTTACTTAATCCGAGTTGGGTGTATAATCTGTCAAATTGCGGCGCCGGGCGGATGTCACGTCCTTGTCTTGATGGGACTTTAAATGATCGCTTACCGATCACTAAAATACCCTCACGTGACTATATAGATGGCAGTAATTGTTTATCTACTTCAAATGTTTTTGAATTTTAATTATCAGTTTTAATAACAAAACTTCCGTGAGACACAGACATATTAAATATATTTAAAAAGGGGTCACTCACGTATTTTAATATATTTAATTATCAGTGTTTATGAAATAAGACAAATGAGAATGATGGACTATTTATAATAAAGATTCCAATACAATACACTTACAAACATTACATTAAAAATACATACATTAAAATTAACTAAAAAACTAAATTAAAACTAAACTTAACATAGCCACAACTTAGTCAAACAACTCGTCCCGCGCCCTTCCAGACGCAAAGGTGCCCATCACGCTCACCGCATTGCCACGCTGAATCGCGACAGCCTCTGCATCAGGACAGAATCTTAGGATAAGATCTGGATACATTATGGATCGGAACTGTCAGTGTCAAATGTCACGTTTTTGGTCGAATAAATTTCACTTTTAACACTGACAGATCCGATCCACAATCCAAATCTAATTCATAACCTGTTACTAAAATCAGAATACGCCTATCAGTCAAGCAATTTCTTCCTTTTATTCCTTAAGAGCCAACAGGAGCTGAGATTTAAATATTTTAGGTAAATATACCCGTCTCGCTAACGGAAGCGTCTCCTGAAACTAGTGCGATAAGGACAAGGCGTAAAATCCTGCGTAAAAATCTCAAAAATCGAGGTTTCGTACTCGACTGTTTCCTCCTCCAAAACTTAACCAATCGTAACCAAATTTGGAAATCTAAATGATTATAAAATTATCTGTGTCGGACCGTTTTGCTTTTTTGGCTAATTGATATCAGTTTTGAATACCACGCCTCTCATTGCGGTATAGTCAATTAGGCCATTTTGGCCATTTTTGAAGGGCTCTAGCGCCTTAAAAAACAAAAATATCAAAAAAAGCAAAACGGTCCGACACAGATATTGACAATATTAATCTGTGTTGAAAAAATCATTGCTCTAGCTTCAAAACCCACGGAGGAAACAGTCGAGTACGTTTGTATGGAGAAATGACCACTCCTGTTGGCTCTTAAGAGCCCATCAACGTGCACACTAGCGCCACTGCTAAATAATGGTGATTATTTAAATTTAACGAAATATATTTAAAAAAAGGGGGCCGCTACGTACTGTATTTTTTATTAAAGTACCTTTTGAATACATCAAACTAGTTTCTATGTTGCTGGATTCGTCAATCTATGCGTCCAAAGTTAAAACGGCCGTTTTTGTTTTGAGTTTATAAATTGACAGATCCAGCAACATAGAAATTAGTTTAATGTGTTCAAAAGGTACTTTAATACAAGATACAGTACGTAGCGGCCCCCTTTTTTTTTAATATCTTTCGTTAAAGTGAAATAATCACGATTATTTAGCAGTGGCGCTAGTGTGCACGTTGATGGGCTCTTAAATAGGTATTGAAATGAGTGAAAGCCGGGTCGTTAAAACTAAGTGACTTAAAACGAACCCAAAATATGACGCAAATTGTATTGTACTTAATTCCGGCAGAAACGCAATTTGAGAACAAATCCAAGACAATCCTAATCGCGACAATTATGATGACATCAGTTAAACAATTTTCTCTACATTAGGTAGCGGCGTTGGCAACTAAATGGTTTTTTAATTGACCTGAGTAGGTATACGACGTTTGCGTACGATTACACTGGTTGTTTATGTGGTTTCCACACCTCGGTTGCTTAATTTTTTTACTTTATTATGATCATTTATTTACTTCCATTGGAATTACACATATCTGGAACATCCTAATATTACTAGTTCCATTACATTCAGATTGATTATTTTGTACATGTTTCTACAATAAATTTTATAACACGCTTGCTAAATGTATTTGTTCGAAATCTATTCAAAGCTAGATTCTGAATTTCATTATTCGAGAGCCACAAAAAATACTGAGAGTTTTAAATTATGCCATCACATAATTTCCAATATTTATACGCACGTACCAACATAATCAACGAAAAAAACAAATGACCCCGTCAACATTTCCTAAAGCCATAAAAGGACGAATTAAAAAAAGACGCAAGTGGGAATGAAATTGAATTTTCGGAAAGTAATAAGAGAGGTCTGTCCCGAATTATTTTTTATTGCCTTTAGAGGCCATTTTGTGTCATTTACTTAACCTGTTATCGAAATAAGCCGCTGGGATCGACTGCACAATACATGCCCTTACGGAAATTTGTTTAGGGACCTTTTTACTGTTGATTCCACCAAACAATATCCTATGCCACAGTCATAGAGGTCAAACTTGAATAAAAAGCTGTTTCAAACATGCATTACATTAATCTGGTTTAATATACTGATAATGCTATTGTAATAACAAATAATTGAGCACGAGCATTGGATTCGTTAATCTCATTTTCGAAATGTGTTTCGTTTGAAATAATTGCAGCAGGTTGGGAAAAAGTCAAATCGGTTTATTAGCCGCGATTACGGACCATACATAACTTTGTAATCAACATTCACCCAAAACCGACATCTGTATAAGTAGATTTAATATTTCAGTTTTTGAAATTTCATCGCGTTTACCCGTATACATTATATTTCACCTTTACTAACACTTAGCATGTCCAATTTGTGCTAAATTTCATGCGCGTGCTTGAACGCAATTTTCGAATTGAAATCGAAAATTGCGAACATGAATCGAGAGCATCGTCTACGTGCTGCTATTTAGCGCCCAAACGGGCAAGCGCAAATTGGAAATCAAAACAAGCATTGAATCGATACCAATCGAACTTTAGCGTCGTGATCGATAACATACCATCCGATTATCGAAAATCACGATCATTTGAGACGTGTCTGATCGAACGGGTCTTCGATACGACTTTGCTAGGGTGTAGTTTTGATTTTCGTTCGAACTTCGTTTTGAAATTTGAACCATGTGGCATTGTTTTAGCTTGCAGAGCCGTTGAAGTGTTGTTTGATTTTGGAATTTCGTATTCTATATTCGAAAATCGATTGTTGCATTTCGTTGTTTCCGATGCGAATGCAACTATTTCTTTGGATTATTTAAATTACGGGCAGCGTGAAAACCGTCCGGTAATGTGTCGAGATTGCCCGTGGGACTGCCCGGGCGTATCATTTGCGATCGTGCCTTTAAGTGAGGGTAATGGGCGTAATCTTTGAATTAGCCGTTACATCTTATTGATTCTTGTTCTATTTTTAAATAAATTATACAGTTATAGATAGACCGTTGGTATTTGTTGGTGGTTTGGTAAAGTTTCAACATTCTCGTACAGTGTATACTGAAATAAGCTGATAGCGAACCAAGCTTAGTAGATGTTTTACCACAATAATGTTAGGCACATGTAAATTATGGGGTCCCGTTGTTTCCCATAAAGTTTCAAGGCATAATGTATTGTTTGTCATATTATCATTAGTCATCAAATTGAAACCGTTAACATTCAGGATTTGCGTAAGGCTATCCCTATAGATAAGTTAGGTTTTTGTTTTATGGCAATCCTGAAATGTGACGCGTTTCTGAACCAAATGGATTATGACTAACGAAAATGCGGGAAAACGAGTTTATAGATTGACGAATCCAGTAACATAGAAACTAAGTAGTTTGATGTATTCAAAAGGTACTTTAATACAAGATACAGTACGTAGCGGCCCCCTTTTTCTAAATATCTTTCGTTAAATTGAAATAATCACGATTATTTAGCAGTGGCGCTAGTGTGCACGTTGATGGGCTCTTAAATACATGCTTTTGGGTTGGGATATAAAATGACGCCATGTAGGTATTATTATGTGGTGGAAGCTTAGAAGCTGCTGTCTATTGAGTTAAAATTTATGAATTAACGACGCCCGACACATTATTTAACACGACAAGTAATTTATTTAAGTGATATAATAACTCTTTAAGCCTATTAACTTTACAAAGTAAGGGGTAGAATAAAGTTGTACGTTGCAGAATTATTTAGTGCTCTATAAAATCTTTTTGCAAATGGTGCTGGATTATGAAATAATTACAAACGGTGTAAAACTAAGAGTTTCTTGGGTGATCATAAAGCATAAATTATTTACGAAAATATATTATTAAATAGGGTGAGGTGGCGAACAATGAACCACCATAAGTTTGGATTAAATCAGTCCTTTGTAAACGTATCAGAATATGTGTTGGTTGGAACATTTCTTGGTTATCTGGCTGTAATGTGGCATTAACACTTAAACACCTCGATCTTCGATCACGGTTTCAACGTTTCTACGACGATTAGCGAATATAGGCTTATTTTGGCTGAAATGAAAATGTATGAGATGACTTAAAAAATTACTATTCTAAATAGAAAAATAATAATTGTGAGACAATTCAAATTAACGCATCAAAAAACCAAATTAATAAAATTAATATAAATAAATAAAAAGCTTTTATTTCAGGCAGTTAAGGATACCTTAAAGACATTTATAATAAATAAATTAAAAACTAATATATTAATTAATTATATTAATTACCTAATATAAAAATACATAAATTAAAGATAAATTAAAGACATTTTATAATGTGACGCGTTCACTTAATTTACCTCGGCAGAGTTACACACTACACAGACCCTCCCAGCTTTAATTAGCACAAAAAACAAACATCATTATCAAATAAATTAATGATTCATTAATCACCTGTGCAACCCCTCATACATGTCATTCTAATCATTAATTTGAATAATTTGTACTAGTGATGTTCCACAAAAACAGTGTATTTTAAAATAGCCATAAAAAGTTTAGCGATTAAACATAATGTTGTATATTTAAGCTCATAAAAATAATAATAATACACGGTGATCTTGGACACGGCGCGGATAGTCCGCCGGTTCCTCTCTCTGCGGCCCTGACCACCGGCAGCTTGGGCCTTGCCCCGCTGCTAGCGGCACCCTAGGTTAGGTTTTTTTATAATATGTTTATAATATTTTTATATTCTTTTTGTAAGTGTTTTTATATTTTAATTTTATATCCATATTGTAATGAAACCTAACTTAAGACGAAAAATGAATAAAGATAATAATAATACAAGTGTTTTTGTATTTTATTTTTATATCCATATTATAAATAACCTAATCTGAGAAATTAAATGAATAAAGGAAATAATAATACAACATGCAAACACAATATATATTTTTACTTTATATATGCAATCGTTTTGATATTTTTTTTTTTAATTTATATAACATTGTGTTTGTCTACTGAGTTATTATCCCAATTTATTTAAAATATTTCTTTTAGACTGTGCTTGCATGAGAATTTTAGTAAATAAAAAATAGTACAATTAAATATCACTAAATAAAATGAATTAGGTACTAATATATTTCAATATTTAATTATGAAATCAGAATATCAAACATTAAAAAATTATTTAACGTCTGTCACCTGTCCGTACAGCATCGAAGAGTCTCACCAAGTCACCAAGTTGGAATTTCAAGAACTTCAGGAGGGTAATTTTGTTAAGAGCCAACAGGAGCTAAGATTTAAATATTTTAGGTAAATATACCCGTCTCGCTAACGGAAGCGGCTCCTAAAACTAGTGCGATAAGGACAAGGCGAAAATTCCTGCGTAAAAATATCAAAAATCGAGGTTTCGTACTCGACTGTTTCCTCCTCCAAAACTTAACCAATCGTAACCAAATTGTAAATCTAAATGATTATGACATTATCTGTGTCGGACCGTTTTGATTTTTTGACTAATTGATGTCAGTTTTGAATAGCACGCCTCTCATTGCGGCATAGTCAATTAGGCCATTTTGGCCATTTTTGAAGGGCTCTAGCGCCTTAAAAAACAAAAATATCAAAAAAAGCAAAACGGTCCGACACAGATATTGACAATATTAATCTGTGTTGAAAAAATCATTGTTCTAGCTTCAAAACCCACGGAGGAAACAGTCGAGTACGTTTGTATGGAGAAATGACCACTCCTGTTGGCTCTTAAACACCGTTCAAAAGAGTAGGTACCTGAAAATAAAAAATATGGAGGTTGTGTTAATGTTAGTCCATATTTTCATGGTGAAAAATCCATACTTCTTGGTGTGCTAAAAAGAAATTAAAATCCCCAGAATTTCCTGGATTCAGTATTATTTTCACGAACGTTACGTCACTATTTATTCATAAATGTTTACTGTCAGTGTATGATCAATCACTAGGGATGCGCCTGCGTCGTTAAAAAGTTGCGCCAAATCGAGTTTTAATTAGTCCGATAAGAGGCTTATTACAGCGACATTTGTGGTGGCTGGCGTTTATTCATTTTCTATTCTTTAGGGTACTGTATGCAAATGGTAAGTAGATTTATGTTATTTTATGTGGACGTACACGTACACGTACGTCCGTATAAAATAACATAAAATATAAAATATAAATTGTCCGTCTTGTACCTATTTCTACTTACTTAGTACCTATTATTGTCTTCTTTCTGAAAATATTAAAAACTTTTTCATGGATGAATACCTCCACCACATATTTAGGTAATGTAAGCACATACTAACATAAGAAAAGTGGTGGCCATTTAAAAAGTGTTCGTTCACAATGAATTCTAAATTCGAATAATTGCGGTTGTCAAGCAAATCTATCTGACCTTTACAATATACAATTACACACATATTAATATTGTAAAAACACCTTACCATCTTAAACTACAATCACAATAAAATAAAAATTGAGCCGAACCCATATTCGTATACAAAATGTTTGAAAATGTGTAAGTCGTGAACTCGATGCGAGCAAGTGAGCGTATCTTAGAATAGATAGTAATGTCGTTTTAACACATGCTAATGCTCTCCAAACTCGTGCGCGCCCAAACAATGACTCCTAATGCAATTGAATAAAAGCTTTCCAAAACAGCATAACTGACTAAACTGGTTGAGACATACGGACGAATAATTTTCAGGCTTGTAGGTTTCAAATGTCACAGGCGCTTACAACGTTTGTAAACCGTCAATTGTCTTTGTAAGGAGGTTACTTAAGCATCGGTAGGAAAATGGGAGGCATGTGATTTACTTACAAACGAATTATGGCGACATTGTCTGTGTTACAATCGGTACTTTAATTCACAAGAACCGATCTTCTCTTATAAAAATTAAATTACGGACCGCTGTAGAACCGATGTTAGTTTAAGTAATGAAATTGTAGTAAGAATTAATCATCAACTTAAATACTTATTACAGCCTTGTTCCTTATGAACTTGTATTAAATTTAACTACCTATAGACTAGACAGACCGTTTTTATCACAATATCATATATATGTATTTGTATGTTCTACCATATAGACAGATTTTGACATACGCTCTTCCTGGATACTTTCTGTCACTACTACTCGTTCGCGCTTAGCTTAGATGAAACGTTCTGTAAAACTAGTATTTGCCGTGATTCATGAAACTTTTAAAAGTAGTATAGCGGTCCGTATCCCCTCTAATAACCGTTCTGTACATAATCCATCTGTTCCCAGAGTCCATGTGGTCCGTCGTGTTTTACTTTTAGAGCCACGCTGCAGGCTGCGACCAATTGATTCCGAAACCAGCGGCGTACAGTTTGTTTAACCTGACCGAATCTTACCAAAAAGATAACTCTTGAATTGAATCCGTACCTTCTATGAGAGTTTTCACTACCAAAAACTATTTGGATGTAATACAACGACGCATAGTCACAGCCAAACTACAGAAATGGGAAAGGAAAGCGCGCAATGGATGTCGTGTGATGAAAACAAGTTGTGTTAAAGGATTTGTTTTAGTAGAGGGGAAGCGGTCTGAAAAACTTCGTCATCACGAGCGGATCCCGATCGAAAATGGCCGTGGTAATGGTATTTGTTCGTTGATTTTGTCTGTTTTGGCCTGTAACTCGATTTGCTTTTTGTATCTCGACACAAAGACTGGGGTAAATTTTGTTAGTTTGTCGGAGTTCGTGTCCGAGCGTCGTGACGCGCTGCTAGTGGATACACGATTTGGGCGTGGACAATCAATTATTTGTCATTAAAACAAATATTGGGTTAGATTTAGTTTCGGATTGCGGTGAATGTCAGCAGTTCCGGTGATGCTGTACAGCCACTATGTATATGTATGTATTAATTACATGAGTAGAACGTGTAACTTTTTTCAATTTATGTATGTGTCACCCGGCCTTCACAATACACTAGCAATGACAGTGGCAGTCCATTCTAGAGTTTAATTGGTCATAACCAGCAATTTAATATGAAACATCATTACAAATAACATTTGCTTTACAATGAATCGTAATCATAATTCAGATCTAGATAAACGGACACTGAAAACAGATTGCGCAAACGCAGAAGTGATTACAAAATAACGAGAACTTCCTCCCACGGCGGCCATTACGCTCAAATTACACAAATAACATATGAATAATGAACAAGTGGGATAATTTTTTGTCCTTGCCGCTACTACAGCTAAACCACTCGAATTACGGCTAACTATGTAATTCCCGCACCAAACTAGCCCATATTTAATTTTGGGAAAATGTAAAAATAAACGTTTTTATTTGTGTAAATAACACAATAAAACCGGCGACGTTACGTGTCCGACACGACATTTGTGCACGAATTACGCAGATAAGATCAGTCGCAATAATTGCGGGGGTCGTTAGTCGTCCCGATCGTGTCAATTCAGTTAGGGGGACGATTCTTTCCAATTCAATATGGATGCGTTTTTGTTGACGGGAAGCGGACGCGTTAGAAAAAAATTACGCGCTTCCGGCCGTTCATAGCTTTCGCGGTTTGCGATAACTGTAATTAGCCACAACAAAGACGCCGTTTCCGATACACATTAATGTGACAATATTAAAGAGCACACGACCTAATATGCCACTTTTGACAAACTAATACCTGAGACATCGATCAATTTTGACTTCTATTTTATAAAGCTTGGGCTCTATAGTCGCTTGGGTGCGTTTTTCTAAGGCTCGCCGTCAAGTGTTGATCTAACAGCTAATAGTGTCCATTTGTGGTTGACAAAATCAATCACTGTGTCATTTTTGTTTTTTGTGGCCGAAGTCCGGATGTGGCGATTGGACTCGATTCAGATACTGCTATGGGAGCCCCGATTTCTATTCACTGTACGTGCAGGTTTAAAAATAATTTTTATTTAAGTCAGTTTATTTATTCAGTTAATTTAGGTACCTGAGGTCTTTGATATATGTAAAAAGAATTTCTCATAGTTGTAAAAAGTAATATTAAATAATTAGTGTATGTGTACTAGAATGAGGATTAAATTAATTAAATTACTTAAAAGTAACATTATTTGGACAAAGATTTTGATATGTTTGTGAATTCATGAAAATTCTTCATCAGCAATTGTGGCTGAAAAAATAACAAAACAGAAACTCATTTTAATGCGAATATTGCGAATATCATTATATGGTATTTGAACTAAACAAAATAGTTCGTTAAGAACCCTAAAAAGTTATCTAAAAAGCCTAGATATGTGCCTACTTACTATAGATCAAACAAAACAAATACAACAATTCACAATAAATCTATATAATTCTTAAAATTTAGATTTTGAATGTGAAATTTTTTTTAACATAAGGACCTAATCTCAACATTATTTTTTGGATAATTATCTTCATATAAAAATGTTGACAATTGTCATCCAGATCAAATACACAATGAAAAAACTAAATAAGTATGGCGCATTTGCGTCAAAATAAAGTAACATCACTGAAATGGCTGTGTAATCTCGGTCAAGCGACGATTTAGTCATAAAATCTCATGTTGGGGTAACAATCCGTGAGGTAAGAACACGCGATGGCCAAATGTTATTTTAATAGTTTTAATTAGCGACTAGCGTACACTTTGATTGCATTTGTTTCAACTAACTCGTTTTCAGTAATTTCAGTAAAGAGTGTTGAAATGTGGTTTTCTGATAGGATGTATAGGTTACTTTGTATTCAATGATTTATTTCTAAAT
Organism: Cydia amplana; assembly: GCF_948474715.1. Taxonomy (NCBI): domain Eukaryota; kingdom Metazoa; phylum Arthropoda; class Insecta; order Lepidoptera; family Tortricidae; genus Cydia; species Cydia amplana. Next base: position 15,907,236 of record NC_086073.1, read on the forward strand.
ACAAATAATAATAAAAAAATGTTGGACTTGACGTTTTAAAATTTCTGTGAATAGGTATTTGGCCGTTTTTTTATTTTCGTCATGTTGGTCTAGTTTTTTATCTGAATGACAGAGAAGGAAGGTTAAAATAATTTTCTCATGTGATTTGGCCTGCTGTATAAACTGCTTGATGGATTTTAACGTGTAAAATGTTAATTTAATTGTATTCATCGTTGTGGGTAGACATATACCTGGACTAAATTTTCTTTGTTATAAGTAGATTTATTTTATATTCTCTCTTGATTTTACTTCTCAACATTTATTTTCTTCGTAGCCAAAAGGTACGTTTACCAACAGTAATTACAGCTTCAAAATTCACTTTATTCTTCAAAGGTTATTTTTAACGTTGGTTACTATTACCATTTTATTAGATACAACATGAGTAGCTTATAAAGCATTAAGTACTGGTAACTAAGTTGCAACAGTTGCAACCAGCGCATCTGAATGGTTTTACAGCCTCTGTAATTAGACCAAAGAAGCCGCCAGCCACTATACTGTGTACAGGCTGTATAGCCTAGTCGCCGCTATGGCTGTAATCATACACATTTCATAGGTACTAATTGGACTCTCAATAGGGCCTGTGGAATTTATAGCTTCATCTAGAACTGGTCGGTAAAGGTTTGTTTAGACGATGGTCTTAGTTATTATTGTTTAATATATCTGCCTAGGTGCGTTTCTCTACGTAATTTTATACCTATGAATCCTATCTAATGTTAAGAGTATTCTAATAATCATTTCAATTTAATAAAATTTTGGCACATAAAAAAAAATCTAATCATCAGCTATAGAATGAAATTATCCTTAGATGTGTATATCTCCCATACCACTAATAAAATTAAGGAATTTAAGTGGGTAAGATCCAGCTCCTTCCAATTCCGAGAAGCCAAAGATTTCAGATTTCACAAAATAAAGTACTTATATAGATTCGATAAATATACCTAGCAGGCATTTTGACTATGGGTACATAACCATATACCTAAGTGTAAAGTATAAGTTCCTACGTGAATAACAAATATTCACAACAGTCTACAGAAATTAAAGACTCAGAAACTATCATCAATAATGCAGTTTTAATTTACACCGTCACTTCGAACAAATAAATGGCTATTAATCAGTAACCATAATATTCTCCTAGAGCATATTGAAGACGTCTGAATAATCTTCCGTTCAAATCACCCATTAACTCGGCATACTTAATTACATCGCTAGTGGGCCAGAGTTGAGCTTTTGACACTGCGGACAAACGCATATATCGTGACTCGGGCCAGTAAAGTCGGTTTGTTGATAAAGTCAATTAGTAGTATCAAAGTGGGGACCGGTATCAGTGATTCGGGCCCACCCTCAACTGAGCACACAGCAGTGTGTCCTATTGGCGAGTCGTGATTGGCCGGGTGTGCCGCAGGGGAGTGGCCTGTGTCCGCTACTCTTGGTCGTGTTTTTACGGGCTGCGTAGGCGACCAGCCCGCGTTATTCTCTCGCAGTCGATCGGACGCGTCGGAGTGTTATAGTTTATTACCGTGAGGGTATCAAGTAAATTGTGGTTCATTGACGGCGATTTATACGTGTTGACTATCTTTTGTCGCGTGCTTAAGGACTTTTTGTGTTACTACGGTGTCAAGTGAGAGGTATGGATATTTTTCATATTTTTTTTATGTGCGTGTATAATAAAAATGTAAGTGTATGCTGCATATAATAACTTTTGTTTTTAAGTTTTTTCTTGTTTTTGGTTTGTTCCATTGAAATGTGGATATCTGACGGGCTGGTTCATGAGAATTTTGTCTATTAAGTACATATAAATAAAAAATAGTAACTATTTATTGAGATATATTCTTCATCATAATGATTAATGAATTAAGAACTTAACTATCTACATAACCAAAGATTAACTTACAGTTAAACTATCAATGTTTTTTTATTCGTATATTTTTTTTAATCTATATTCTTAGATGTTATACCTAATTACGTTTGGAGTGCATGTATGTAGACATCTTGCGTAGACTTTATTCCACATAAACACGTTTAATATTGGTTAAAATTAAAAATAATGTGCATAGATTTTTCTAGGTACCTAAGTAGGCGCAGTACCTATACGCTTAAGGGATACCTACAATTTTTATTTTATATCGTTATGTATTCTAGTTAACCACATTTATTTTTGTTTAAATCAAAAATTTACTTATTACTTTAATTACGAACCCTCATCACAAACAAAAACACTACAATCCTAATTTATTCAAAAGCTTTAAACAACTCACGCCTCCTGTCAGGTCGCTAATTACGTTTAATAATTAAAATCCAAAAATAATAACGTTATTATTTTGATCAGACCCGCTTCCATTAATCAAAGTCCACGATAACCTTATTTCACGGCTGGAGTATATTTTCGGAGTCAAAAAAGGCATAATACCTGATATTTTAAAAGCATTTGCATAATTAGGTGAATTTTATTGCTTTATTGAATTAAGGCCGATGTCAGACTCAAAATTGAAAGCAGCGGGGGTCCCTATGTTGTTAATTTTGTTTATGGTCAGTATCGTGGCCAGTTTGGGATGTTAGTTCCATATTTCGGAATCTATAAAAATGAACCGTATACGAATCGACAACAATAGCATATTTATTTTATTGTTTTTATTGCCATTTAATAACGTCCGAGCGGGTTAGAGTTCTTGACTTTGATTTTATTTTATTATATTTATTACGCTGTAAAAGGTAACATAAATTTGTTCGAACAAGATGCGTGACATTAATGCGCTCGTTGGTTAAAATGGTGTCCGATGAAAACTAATCAAAATTCACAATACAATAAAAGGTTTGAATGCGTACTAAATTATGTTTGAGTAAGAGAGCGATACAAAGCAACTAGTAAGGGATTGATTATTTAAAATGATGTATGCGCCGGCGCCGGCGCCAATACCAAATTACTTCGTTGAATTAACTTTCTTGTGTCTGTAGGGGAATTTTCACAAAGCTCGCAGTTTAAATTTAAAATAGAAACAATTTCGTATTAAAACTAACTACAGCTAAAAGAAGTGTAGTTTTAATTAAGGTAAAACTTTGGGTGATCACTAACTTTTTCCGATATTTTTTACTTGTCGTGTCACGGATTATTGTGTCATTAGGTAACTGCTCCTATATTTGTAAAATGGTAACCAACTCATTTCATCACTCTTTTTGTAAAAAAAACACACAATGCAATTATTTTTCTGTAAGAATTACAAAGTTTCGTATTGCGTTAGATTCATCTTTTACTTCATTGCACTTAAGCCTTTTCCTAACCGATACCATTTATAATTGCTTGAAAAAAGTTTGATATAATCTTTATTACCCTTTAAAATGATTCCATGTACAATGCTAGTGTTGGTTAGATTGAGTTCTCACATCACAAAAGGCCTTGGAACGAGTGATTTTAACCGATTTTTTACTAAAGGGTTGGCCGCACTCAATTCGATTATGATTACCAGTTTGGTTGACCTCCCATTCGCCTCGCACTGCAAGGGATTTTGGGTATTTCTTTGGGAATAAGAGGTCTGTGAAACCTGGTTATTTGAAGACCCTGGCAATGACTTGCGGATGCCTCCGGAACGCGCGCAGCATTGTTGATTGTATTAGAGTTAATTAGATCTTAATTAACATTCTGGTTTCTCATTACACGCTACTCGCCGCTACTTGGTAATAGGAAAGTCGATTTACATCGCTCTATCTCGATCGTGATTACGTCATATTCAAATAATAGTTTTGATTGGTGTGATGACTGCACAATTAATGTTGATAACAATACATTGTTTGAAGCGAAGGATGATTTTGCTACCCTAATATTTTTTTAGATGTTAGATACTACAATTAAATTCTAAATGTAATTTGCCCATTCGATGTTACGAAAGTATCAAAGAAAATTATGATAAAAACGTTTCTTTATAACTTTGTCTATTCTATCATATTTCAAATTCATTTCGCGTGATATGGATATACATACCTAGAAAGCGTAAGCCCAGAGGTTGAACAAATGTGTTACAACACTTCCACAACCGGTATTATCTTTTAAATGCTTTATATGATCATCAAACATGATCGAACCAGCCGGCCTAGCCAAGGTTACAATCGCTATCGCTTCGACAACGAAACGCTTTGTGTCTCTCTATCACTCTTTCATATTAGTGTGACAGTGACAGTTGCGTTTCGATCGCTACGAAGCGTAAGCGATTGGCGTCTTGGCTACGCGGCCAGTTACTGTTTCTGTTTTATCTATAATTTTTACAATATCTGTTTCCTTTTCTTCATTATCCTTTGTTTTATAACTACATAATATTACCTTGTGTATGAATCTTTTTTTATTATTTTAATCGTATATATTTGATAAATTTTATTAATTCCGTAATCTTACAAAGACAAACAGCGTGTTCATTTTAAACAAATAAAAAATTAGTCAACCTTTCAAAGTTTATCCACCCAAAACACTAGGCTGAGGAAATGTCAAGGTTATCAGGCAGGAGCCATCAGTCACAGTGACTCACTTATCATGAGGGAGCCTAATCCGACCCATTAACACTTAAGCAGACCCAACTGACAAAAACTAATCCTCGAATTCTAAGATAAACCAAGTGCAAACCGGAGATACCCGGGTGTGTTTGAGGAATGGATAATAGGCAGATAATTGTTTGTTACTCCGGATTATATTGGTTGATTTACTTATAATACTGGTTGCACTTTCGTTTGGTATTACATTATAATCCTATATTGAAATATGCATCCCTAATAATTTATAAATAAAGCAACTCTGTCTGTCTGTTACCTCTTCACGATTAAACCGCTGAACCGATTTAGATGAAAATTGGTATTTAATTAGTTTGAAAACGTTACTTTTATTATGTGTGTTTGTACTATAAAGAGTTTACTACAACTACAGTAAAAAAATAGTTATGAGTAAGTAGGTATTTATAAGGTGCATATTAGGTGTGTTATAGGTACTTACCTACCTTCTGTATTTAGGAACGAAGACTGATAGGATCTCTTAGAAAAATAACCAGAGGGCCTACCGCGAACCACGTTCGACGTGTTGCCTCTCTGTCGCACTTGTAAATTCGTACGTAAGTGTGACAGGGAGGCAACACGTCGAACGTGGTTCGCGGTAGGCCCTCAGTTTATTTATCTATTACCGTGATCATTATTTATCTATCATGTTATTACCTTTATGACTTATAGAGCCATTTCAAATTAAAATAAAAAGTAATTAAAATTACTGAACGCTAAATTGAAATTGGAAATGTGTTAATATGGAAGCGCTTACCTTTTGCGATTGTTAATTGAAATTAATCGATTAATTTGATGCGAATAGTTGAATTACGATGGTTAATTAATACCGTATAATAAATAGAAGGCTAAGTAATATATATTCCTCTGTAATAAATAATTTATGTACCTACCTATTCGAGGTGGTAATAACTTCAAGGTATGAGGGGTCGTAGTACAGATGTTTAAATGTATACGGTGACTTTACGAGGTCATTAAATTAGACTTTAATTTAAGTATGTTTCTACATTTGCAACTCAGAGGGAAAGATACATGCAGTTTTGAACAAGGTTTCGTATTTAAAAGGTGACTAGTTGGCACTAGGGCTTCCAATACCGGGATCCCGGTATTTCGGGATCCCGGGATCCCGTCTTTTTAAACGCATTTTTCAATACCGGTATTTTTAAAGGCAATACCGGGATCCCGGTATTTAAAAAATGAGGGAAATGCTCAGTATAAACGCTTTAAATCCATTATATTCGGTTGTATCAAAAAGCTTACTAAACGTCAGACGCATCTAGAGTTGACCAAGAAAAGTCTGCAACGATTTTGATAGCACGCGCAGTGCAAGTGTTATATTAAACGTCAAACTTCTATGAAATTATGACGTACAAATAACACTTGCACTGCGTACTGCGTATGCTATCAAAATCGTTGCAGACTTTACTTGGTCTAACTCTAACTGGTCTCTAGCCCGCATTTTATTATTGAAACAAGATCGATGCCTATGCGTCAAATAAATATTTGGTGGTTGGTGGTGGATGAATCCTGAAGTTATGTGAGTGCTGAATATGACGATAGTGCCATTAACATTAACATAATTAGTTCTTATAATTTTATCAAAAAATAAAACGAAAGAGCAAGGATAACTGTAATAATGGCAAACCAATTTTGACAGAAATTTGAAAAAATGTTGTCTGGTTGGTTAAGTTGGACTACAAATGTGACTGGTGAAGTGAAGTCAACAAATTGGATAAAATTATTGCCAACCTGGAGTGTGAAATAAAATTATTGCAGATGGCGGCATTGATTTTTTATTGTTGTAATAGCTTTTAGGACATATCTGGTATTCCAGTGAGCCTTTCTAATTCCCCTTTTTAATAAAACTATATATTTTTAAGCGATTCATATCCAATACCGGGATCCCGGGATCCCGGTATTGATGAAGACAGTTTCCGTATTAATACCGGTATTGTGAGAAGTCCGGTATTTGGAAGCCCTAGTTGGCACAATGTGGTGCTGAAGTACATAAAATTAAAACAACAAGATATGAAATTTAAAAAAAATTAAATGAACAAAATGTTATAAAGATATGTTATCCCTGACTAAAGTCGATTACATTTTAAAATATTGATATTACTATTTTTCCATGCTTAAAAGTTACTACCTAACTTAAACAAAACACACAAAATCAACTCAAACATACAAAATTGCCAATAACTTACAGTTAAAAACATACCAAGTACTTACCTAAATAAAAGGTCCATGTTTATTATAATTTGTTAGTTCAAACTTGTTCATAACAATTTATTATATCAAACTATTCCATATTCTACGGCCGGCGGCGCCTAGAAGGATTACTTTTTTGTCCTGTCCATTAACGAGTGTTAATCTACTGTTCTTGATCCTATCGCAGTCGTAGAATAACAATGTGGGGCTTTACGGCTCGGATTGCAAATAGATGTTGACAGGGTCGTGACGGTTGTATTGTAAGATAGTTTTTCTGGTTTACGTGTGTGTATGGAAAAGAATTGCTACTAAATAAATTGTTTTTTTTTTTCTAGATATGTTTCTTTTCTTTTCCTCTTGTGGAAATAAAGGATATTTTTTTTCAAATGCGTCTCATAGAATATTGTATGTGTAACAATTGCTAGTTGACATAATTTCTGAAAATGTACGCATTTGTTTTAATAATATCCCGAAAATAGAGAATTTATCAAATTACTATGAAATGAAAGCTGTGTAGTATTAGGTACAGCGAACTGCGAAAGTCCATGCCCACTTTAATGAATGGAATTCATTCATAAAGTGAGCATTTACTTTTCAAGCTGCTGTGTGTACCTAATTACTCCCATAATGTAACACGGGTAAAACTAATTAAAATAATAGCATCTTTATTTTGTTCAGCTAGTTTTATAGTTAGTACTAAGTATCCGCAAATACGCCTACGCACTTTTCCCTTTGATATCGCCGCCACTTGCGTAAGAGTTTCACTTAAATTTCCTTCAGCAAGTTTCCTGCGGAAGCCGCTAATGGCACAAAAAAGCAAAGGTTAATGAACTCGGTACAGTTAGCGTAAAAAGTGTTGCGATTACATGCTCGGCCTCACAGCGTTTCGCACTGATATTGGACGCCTAGCCGAGGTTTCACTACACGATTTGGATCAGCAAAAGAAAATCATTACTCCAAATGTGCATGATATCAATCTATCGAAGTTGTATGTAAAATGGTAAAACGGGAAGGAGTAAGAATACATATAAAGTTCTGTGGAACACTGTATCACTCTGTATAAATACATAATCATACATCATTATTGGACAATCCTACATAAATCGATCTAGACCCACAATAACTACATATAAGGCTTGTTTTGCGGACACTAGAATGTATATCTAAATAAATAGGAAAATGCATACATAGACCAATATGATATACGAGTATACATTAGGTTTGTTAATGTCGATTGTTGATGATATTCAAAATAATTGTCAATAAAATACATAGAAAATATCCAAAATAACTGTATTTATTGATTGCAGCAAGCGATGAAGTTAAAACGTGTAAAATATTTAACTATAAACAATTTTTTTTGGAAATTTAATTATTTACTCTTGTATTAATTAATATGTACATACATACTTTATAACCTGAAATATAATTAAAAGCTAACTAATGCTAGTAAAGCTAAACAACGAAGGTAGTTGACCCGTAAGCGCTAAATTGTATGAGTAGCAAAACCCTGGGTAGAGTCGCAACGCCACTGGACCAAGACATTGCCACTGCTTTATTTAATTTACAGTTCTTTCGCCAATCACGATACTTTGGGCCCAATTCGGATTTTGTAATAAACATCTATTAGATATCTTTTAGACATCGCCAAGATACGATAACGATATGTTTAAGATCTAACCTGTCAAATTTGACATTTCCGCGATTCTGGAGATACTCTTGAACGATTTCCACAAGATATTACTTAGAGATCTAATTCACACCTAATAGATATCTAACACGATCTATCGTAAAAGTGACATTGGTTGCCCGAATTGCGCTGCAAAAGAGAACTAGTTGAAATCTAAACTATAACGTATCTAGAATGGATCTAGTATGTGTCGTGTCTTATGAATATCTTGAAGTTCGAATACGGCAGTTTGTCACGACTAACAATTATTTAGGTACGCGATATAATTCAGTAAATAAGACGACCCGACCGGGTAGTGATCCTGCCTGTCAAGCCGGTGGTCCCGGTATGGACATTTATTTGTGTTATGAACACAGATATTATAAAGAGCTTTCGTACAGGGTATAGTTCAATAATATGTGTATGTATGTCCGCGATAAACTCAATAACTACCTACTGAACGGGTTTTCATGCGGTTTTCACCTATCAATAGAGTGATTCTTGAGGAAGGATAGGAGTATAATTTGTTAAGGTTTTGTGTGCGTGCGAAGCCGAGGCGGGTCACTAGTAATAAATTAAGACAAGATCGTTTTCGGGGTTAGTCAATATGGCTTAAGAAGTACCTAGAAAAACTTCATTGGAATCGTTTTAGAAGTTTAAGATCCTAATTACAACCTTACCAAATAATGCTCGTTTAATATGTAGCAGTAGGCTTTGATAGGAGAAAGGCTATTTACGTTCTAATCCGGATAGATAATAATATACTTCTTCGAACGCCTCTCAGAAAGAACATAGGTAAACCTACTTAGATAAATCTTAATACTAAGGCCGGGTCAGCTAAGTTCCTTACGGTAAGTGTACATATTATGATCTTTATCGGTTAAAACTGTTAAAAAGAGATAAGAAACTAGAATAATACCTATTAAAACCATTACCGAAGTACTTATTTCAATTTAGAATCAGATAAAATGATTTACCATTTCATTTGGGCTTTCAGTTAAGTAGCTTGAAGTTTAAGTTGTTTAAGTCTTAAACCAATTTACAACATTAGATCAATGATTTTATCTACCATATCGGATTTAAACAGCTAATTCCTTTATACAGCTTTAACCAATTTCCAATAAAATGAGTTCTATGATTCGCTAATCCGGCGCGGGCGACGAACCGTGTCGCCACCTGCCGGCCATCTGCCGCCGGTAGATACTTTCTTCCATTAACGGTTCATGTTGCTATGTAATGACCTATGACTAGGTACTGTTCGAGCCGATACGAAGTATATTTAGTTTGGTGTACAAATTCCCTAAAAGATGTCGCTGTTCCAGCATACGAAAACTGAGTAACGCTAGTTTATCGTAGAACCTATAAAAGAAACTGTAAATATATTTAATAATAAATCATTGGTAATGTAGCACTTGTTTAAACAACTAGGTACCTACATTTTGATCATCAATACATTATTTAGGACTAGCTTCTGCCCACGACTTTGTCTGCAGAGAACTAGTATATTTCCATATACCATTAACAAAGTAAGTTCCAACCTCATTTTCACCCTCTTTATTTTTCCGGGACGATGTCCTTTTGTTAGGCAAATGGAAACACTATCTAACTCTAGATAAAATTACAGATGTAGTGCATAATTGTCCATTTTGTCAGAAATGTTCGTACATATTTGTCATTCTAGTTCATAGACTGACTGAAATAGCAAGACATGTTCGTACGTTTCCGTGAAAATACGATGGAAAATAATTATTCACTACATCTGTAATGGAGTTTTATAAATTCTTTGTATATTGTTGTGTGTATGGATTATTATAAATGGTTCTGAAATAGACATGCAGATTTTGAAAATGCTGAGAAAAGTTGGATGCTGTTTAGCAAAAATGTGCCGACCCACATTAATTTTGCAATAAAGTGTCAACTTTAAGCGTCAATTTTTTGAGTTGGCATCTTATTGCAAAATGAATGTGGGTTGACACATTATTGCTTATCAGCATCCAGTTTAAATTTTTGTTTTGCTCGACTTGGCGGATTTAAGATTGACAGCAGCGTGCAAGAATAATTAAGTAGCTGCTTCTAGTTAAAAACTAATGAATAATACAAAACAAGTACCGAAGTTCGATTAACGGAACCATCATCCTTAATTAATTTGGTACTCGTTAATTAGCTGAAACTTATTCGTTTTTTCAGACAGTTTAAATAGCCTACATTGGTTTAATTAGCTAGGTACCTATAGGTGTGTTAGGATGCTAAATATGTACAACATTTTCAATACAACCTAGAGCTCTAAATGGAACAATACATCTAGTTTTGTTTTCCTCTTCTTTTGGCTCTGCATTTGAGCTTATATTAGGTTTACTTCGAAAACGGAGTGATTTTGAAACAATAAATTATCTATATACCTACTATATACCAAAAGAAGAGGAAAACAAAACTAGATGTATTGTACTCGACTAGAAACATCTTCTGCTATAGCAACAGTAAGCAAGATATAGGTGTTGCCAAAGTATGATGTGCTTAAGGTTTAGTAGTTATCCCTCATCTATACATATGTACCTATATCCCTAGTAGGTTATTAAGATTAGCTAAATCTCTCCCCATTTTCAAAAATCAGCTGAAAGTATACTTTTTATCTCTGCCTTAAGTTGCCATTTTATGTAAGTATAAATATATATTATGTATATATATATATATATATATATATATATTGTACATATATTTATTTGTGTATTAGGTTTTGTTGTAATACTAATCTAAGTAGTAGGTACTTATGTAATATGTGTGTTTGTGTTTAATAGTCTCCATACTTTGCTCCGTGCACTACCTGTTGACTTTTGTTGGAGTTCTATATTTCCTGCTACCCAAAGGTTGTCTGGAAGAGATCGCTTTTTAGCGATAACACTGCCTGTTGTTACCTGGTTCTATTTTTCTGTTTTTATTTCTTTGTAGATTTACATGTATGTAAAACGTATAATTATTGGTGCAATAAAGAATATTTACTTATTTAATTATATCCCGCTCGCAGCATAAAATATTTAAATATGTATTTTCAAAATGATATTATAGGTAAATGCGTCGGCCAATTCAATGAATTATAAATGCATTATGAACATGTATTTAAGAGCCAACAGGAGCTGAGATTTAAATATTTTAGGTAAATATACCCGTCTCGCTAACGGAAGCGGCTCCTGAAACTAGTTCGATAAGGACAAGGCGAAAAATCCTGCGTAAAAATCTCAAAAATCGAGGTTTCGTACTCGACTGTTTCCTCCTCCAAAACTTAACCAATCGTAACCAAATTTGGAAATCTAAATGATTATAAAATTATCTGTGTCGGACCGTTTTGCTTTTTTGGCTAATTGATATCAGTTTTGAATACCACGCCTCTCATTGCGGCATAGTCAATTAGGCCATTTTGGCCATTTTTGAAGGGCTCTAGCGCCTTAAAAAACAAAAATATCAAAAAAAGCAAAACGGTCCGACACAGATATTGACAATATTAATCTGTGTTGAAAAAATCATTGCTCTAGCTTCAAAACCCACGGAGGAAACAGTCGAGTACGTTTGTATGGAGAAATGACCACTCCTGTTGGCTCTTAATGATCTATAGCTGTCAAGACTTAGGCATCTAGACCAAAGTATGGGGGCGTGGAAGGAGCCGGAAGTTTGCATATTGCAATTAAGATGAGGAAGCTCGATACTGCTTGAATTATCGATATATCCGTACCAAAATAGCCTTAGCACCACCCACTTTCATTCTAAAATAAACCTTATGTGTAAAAGAGAAAGTTTAAAGACCGTTATTAAGGTTTGTCATTAGGTGCTTGGGAAAACAGTGATTGCTGGAGGGTTCGCGAATATTATACATATTAACATTGTGATTATGTGCATTGTTATTGTTGTTGCTAATTGTCTATGATATGCAAATGGTTGGTGCTTTGTAAGATTATTCTTTTATAAAATTGCATATGTAAAGGTATTTAGAACCGTTAAAACATGGACATGACTGTGGGTTTAGATCTACATATTTAAATAAAAACAACATTTCTTGCAAAAACTTAAATATAAATACAAACTAAAAACATAAAAAATAACTACTTACTAAAACCCGTCCCGGGCTGTCCCTGACGCAAAGGTGCCCATCACGCTCGCTGCGACATTTAAATTGTATTTCACTTTATATTGATTTGTGCATGTTGCTGCATGGTTTTAAAAATATCCAAGCAATCAAAGTAGGTACTATTTTCAGGTCATGTGTCAAATGCATTTAATTTCTTTATTCAGTAAGCATACAAAAACATTAACCTATAAAACTTAAAAACTAAATCTAAAAATAAGTAAAACTAATCTTAAAATAAACAACTAAAAACTAAATATACCCCTGCGGCATGGGTAAATGCATTACTTGTTAGACAGGTTGTCTAAACCTGAAGTATATTCGACTAAATTTACGTAATTCGTTTTAAATAATTTTAACAGAAGTCCGAAACGGACGGAATTATAAGATTTATAAGATGTAAAGAGATTTCTATTATTGATTACAAGTTACAAGTTTTCGTGAAACTTTTATACAATCTATGTGATTATGAAAACATCCTAAACTTACCTTTCTTTGTTACAGTATTCCCCAAACATTTTTCCCATGGGCGTGTCCGACCACACGGAGCTTCCGGACCCGGAGCGGCCCGGATCCGGCTCGGGTCCGGACGACGACGACGCGCCGCGCCGGAAACAGCGCCGGTACCGGACCACGTTCACCAGCTATCAGCTCGACGAGCTTGAGAAGGCGTTCGGACGGACGCACTATCCGGACGTTTTTACTAGGTAGCTATTTTTTTTTTCCACACTGAGCTACCGGACCCGGTGCGGCCCGGATATCGCTCAGGCCAGGCCCGTTTATCAAAAGCTTGTAACTTGTAATACAAGTGGAAGTCCCTTCCTAACTAAAGCTGTCAAAAAGCGACATGCGCTTGTATTACAAGTTACAAGCTTTTGAGAAATGGGCCCCAGGACGGCAGCCTTATAAACGAAATATGAAAAATGACTAGTTAGACTTCGTTCTATATCGATTTAACAATCAGTGCACAGTGACTAGCAGGACAATTCGAGTTCTAGTTAATTCAATCTGTTTCCAATATGATACTGATCTGTCACTGTCAAAAGTGACATTCCAATAAGATAGTCAAATTTTAGGTCAATAAGATTTTATTAACTAAATATCGTTTTCTTTTGTTACAGGGAAGAACTTGCTTTGAAAATCGGACTTACTGAAGCTAGAATTCAGGTAAGGAAGGTTTAATTTTAATTCAAATGCATAACTGTTAGGAACAAAATAATATATATCGATTTCAGTAGATTAATCGGCTTTTAGACAACAAAAGGGCTCATATCTTTTTATGTGCGTCACGTATGGGGTAAAAACTCGCATTTCGTACGCTAGGTAATCCTAAATATGTACATATTTTGTTTCTGGCCTTATTTTGATTCAATACAAGGGCCTCTAAAAGATTTACTAACAACATTAATTTATTTTGTAGAAATAGTGTCTCCAAAAGTAGTCAATAACTCCAAGCGGGCCACGTTTGACATAAACATCGGATTTCAGTCGATTAGTTGGCTTTTAGACAACAAAAGGGCCCATATCTTTTTACATGCATCCAGTGTGGGGTAAAAACTCTCACTTCGTATGCTAGGTAATCCTAAATATGTATTTTGTTTCTGGACATTTTTTTTTGTAGAAATTTATTTTGTAGCAATAATATGTCTAAAAGTAGTGAATAACTCCAGCGGCCCACGTTTGACATAAACATTGGGTTTCGGTCGATTAGTCGGCTTTTAGACTACAAAAGGGCTCATATCTTTTTATGTGCGTCCAGTGCGGGGTAAAAACTCGCACTTCGAGCTCCCCGCCGCGCCCGACGGGGTCCGTACGATATCATTATGGATGCTGTTTACACATCGCCTATTATTGTATTATTATTAATACTATTTAATTCACTTTGGGTGAGCTCGATGTAATATGTTTATATGGTATTTGGATATATGAATAATTTATAAAGTGTCAGCTGTGGAGTACCTGTTTAGTGATAATTATTTTGGCATTTATTTGACGTTCACTTATTATTACACTTAACACATCGCTTCTACACAATTAAGAATTTGTTGAAAATTAATTATGTAACTCAATATTATTATTATACACGATGGTTATTAAAGATGATATAGTAAGTACCTAATAAATTACACAAAAGTAAGCTTGTGGAGTAAATAACAAATTGTCAATTCAAGACCATGTAACAAAAACTGTCAAAAATCTTTCTCACAACCACAGCTACCTATTTACTTTTACCTACGTACTTATATGCGGTGACCATGATTCTAGTAAGTTAAAGAACATCCTGACAACATTCTTCGAAGATACTTACTTATCGCAACTGAAAACTTAACCACGCCACGTTTGTATTCCGAAAAGCAAAATAAATAACTCCGCGAACTCCGACCCCTTCGATTTTCGAATTTCGAAAACAGTTGTATGCCGTTTAAAAAACCATAAATTACATAACGCATCGTAAAAAGGCAATTTTTAACAGCATTTTGTCCATAAATTTAATGTTTTCATTACAGTAAATGGGAACTGCCTTCATTCGTCACATGTCAAGTCCATAATTAGTTTATTTCGTAAGTTTTCCGTAAAGGTGGATTGTTGGAGTTAAATGCAATCCATATCTGGCGACACCTGTTGATTGGCCACCGGCGGCGAACGGTGAAATGTCAATATAATGATGATCATGGGGGTTATAACCAGTTTTCCACGCTGATAATAAATGTGAAAGTGTGTTTTTGAAGTGTGACGTACCTTAATAAAGTGTAGCTTCCATTGCTATGGGTACAGATTTTTATTAAAGACGCGTACCTATGCTTTGACAAATAATTTAATCTTGCATATGGGTACACATAATTAAATGATATATAATAAAGCGGTTAAACACTGCACTTTCTTTCGCAGTAGGTATTCCGGTTGCATCTTCAGCACTGCTCCAGGCTAGGCTAGTAGGTACTCCACTTCTCAGTCTTTAGTAATTTTAGCATATTATATTGTGAGAATTTTCATTCCAAGTTCATTCCATTTTTGAGATAGGCAGATATGTACAACATCATAATATGTACAGTCAGCAGCAATAGTTGCTAAGCGGGCGAGGTGTTCAAAATTACCTTTACTTTTTTACGCGCTCTTATTATCTTAACAATAAAGTCGCATCAAGATCATTTTGAACACCTCGCCCGCTTAGCAACTATTACTGCTGACTGTATTATGTTTTAAAAATAATTCGTATAAAAAACTTGTTTTGATAAAAATGGTTACAAGTGTTACATCAGACGGTACCTACACATTTACAAGTGTTTGTCAAGAATGGTTAAATTAAATCATTCGGAACCCCACTTTTGGCAATATGAGCAAACATAAGTCCTCATTACTGTAGTTTATTAAACCCAGTGATCGCAGATACAAAAAAGCAAATACTACTAATTAACGTTCCTCATTCAAAAATGGAAGCCCATCACCTTTGTCGCTCTCATCCAATCAGCGGCGATTAACCGATTAATATCCGTCTGAAATCGTGGTCACACCATTCCTCACAATCCTCAACTTTTCGACGCTCTTGTTGGCTACACATTAGAGTTGATTATTGAACGATACACGGACGGGTAAATACAAGATTCCTTATAAGACAAGGCTCGGGCCCGGCTCTGCTCGCTCTAAGAACGTTAACGATCACTTAATCACCGCACAGTATTCCCGTTGCATATCGACTCCCGCCTTTCGCAAACCACTTAGTATATCTGTGGTTCAACGTTTATCTGTGGCGAATGGTCGGTAAGTGTTAGGAATAACAAAAGCAAGGAATGATGCAGATATTTTTATTAGGAGTCACACGAACCTAGAGGAAGACATACAATAGAAGTTAAGTTTTAAAATGAGATATTTAAAGTGTGACGTTAACATTCAAGTAAGAAAATTATATAAGAGCAGGTGGAATTTTTATAGTAAGGTTAGATGGGATGGGATAAGAAGGTCACTGGGACAAGTCAAACACTTGCAGGGAATCCTCACACTGTTTGTCACCCCGAACAATATAAACTATGTTTGTTTTACCTTACATGACTATGTAATACTTCTACTCTCTCTAATTTCTTTATATTACAATTTATATCAATGAAAACTAGTATATACATATATGTTACGTATTATATACAGGGTGTTGCCTGTAACAGGAGCAATAAATTAAACCGTAGGCTGTACTCCTCAAAATGACCAACATTTGTTCAGCAACTTTAGAAAATAACACTTTAAAGTTTATTCTAAGACGCAATGTATTGCCAATGTTGTTATGTTTAAAGCGTAACAAACAAACAACGTCCAACACACTGATGTCAGCGTACATTGAAGGCAATATTTATTTTGTATGAAAAAGAGCAAGTATAAAGGATTCATAATTTTTAAAAGTCGCTGAATAAATGTTGGTCAGTTTGAGGAGTAAAGCTTTTAGTTTAATTTATTGCTCCTGTTACAGGAAGCACCCTGTATATGTTATGAACACGATAAATATGAACATGTACCTACCTAATTTAAGAATGTCGTTTTAAAATGAGAGCGTAATTTCCATTGTATGGGAGTGTCTTTTTGCCGTGGGTTCGTGTAACTTAAATCTCAGCTCCTGTTTCGTCTTTAATTCGAATCGCGGTAGCCCCTCTGGGCTATAACGCCTATAACCGTGAAAATTGAAGTTCACAAATTGCGGGCATTTTTCTCTGTCACTCCAATTACGCCTTCATTAGAGTAAAAGAGAAAGATCCCCGCAATTTGCGAATTTCGGTTATCGCGGTAGCCCCTCAGCTTTCAGATTGAAAAGTATGTGCGACAAACCCTAAATGGCCAATTAATTAAAGAAGGAATGTCGATCGGGTTTTCTTGCTTGTCAAACGGTTGTTTGACTTTAAGTAAGAAATTATCTAAGGAACTATAGATGGCGATGGCCAAATTTGTATATTATTGGTGGTATTGGGATCTATTTTTGCTGTTGAGAAGCAAGACGAACCTAACCCCTTTATTCATAAAAATTTACCTGATTTAGTTAAATTATGTTTTATCCCTTTCTTACAAATACATACGTCAAAATGACAGATAAGGACAAACGATTATTAGCTAATTGGGGTACCTACACGAGACTTAAAACACAGTCAAAAGGAGCTCTAAGGAAGTGGTGACACGTCAAACTAGGCACATTTTGAGTGATTCTCTAAAAAAGCAGTCTAAATTTAATTATAACACTTTAACCTCTCGCGTTTTGTACACATATTTAATTACACAAACGGGTCTACCGCGACCACAGCTGGGGCAACTCAGCTGAAACGTCGGAATTAAAGGTAAAAACAATGAAATTATATCGCGGTAGACCCGTTTGTGTAACTAAATTTAATTTTCAATAATCACTATTATTAAATTATTTTGAATTAAATATCAATAGTTCTTTGGTAGGGAACAACTTTTTCTCTTAAAAATAATGTTTGCAATGTATCAATACATCAATGCAAGAATGCATCAAAGTTACAAGAAAATACTCGTTGTATCTGTCTGTCTAGTATACTTCATTCAATGATTAGGTTCCTTATAAGGCCTAAATTGTTTCACTGGAACTCCAACTTTAGTTTTTATTAAATTTAATCAATTATTGTGGTCGATAATCGGTATGATCGAGCACCATAATCGATATAATTGCGTCCCCACGCATAGTTACATGTAAAAAGTCAATCGAGTTAGTGAGGGATTTAATGTTAGCTAGGTGTAAAAGACGGGTGAATAATAAGGACAGTAGCTCCATAAAAACCGCGTTTAGTTTGCGACACTGAAATCTCTAAGCTATTTTTATTATGTCGCTTCGATTAATACCTAAAGAATTACTCAAAAAATAGATCGTTTTACGGTTTTAATTTTAAGGCAACTCATAACATAATTGACATACCAGGGACTAAGATATTATTTCCTTTTTTAGGTTGATTAGTTTAAGAGCCCAAAACTTTTAAAAAGTAATATTTCCTGTTTGTAATCGCCTTACGAATCCCAACACCTTACAAAATCTTGTAAGATCACTATTGGTCTTAACTATTAACTTGTCTGTGGTATATTTTCTTGGTAACCATTATATGCACGTTGTTCCTGGTAGGAGTTATTATTAGTTATTAGTAATTAATAAGATTACGAACCTGTTTCATTGTGAACGACGGTCTATATGTCATTTTTGAAATTTGTTTTGTATGTAGGTAGGGTAGACCGGGGACAATTGAACCATTTTTTGGATAATGGTTCCTAGTTCAAAATATATAGGAGCTGAACAAAAACTGTACGTACATATGAAATAGTAGGTTATTGATTTACGTATTTTTGAGGGTAATTGTTAATAAACGGTAAGAGTATGGTAGAAAATCCAGTTTTTCGTCAATGATTCCTAGTGGTACAATTGACCCTTAGTGCGGGTCAATAGTACCAAAAATTTGAACGTAAATAAAACCCAAATAATATGTTTATTATATAAAGATTTATTATTTTAGAGCTTTACTGTAATCAATAATTTCAGTTACATCAGTCTTAAGAAGGAGAATATTTAATAACACTAATTGAGATCAGTGGTCACTTTGAAGTCACATTACTATGATTATATCTCACTAAGTAACAATAATATAGTTTAACGATCAAAATGTGATGTGATCCTAATCAAAACGTGAGTGGATCCAGACAAGTATTGGGCTCCATCGTGTGTACCCACATACACATATTTCGTTGTAATTGTGAAGATAATAACGATGGTACTATTGCCCCGTGGTACTATTGCCCCCGGTCTACCCTATATACATGGTATATGTATATAAGCAAAACTTTATATGGGTATGCACTGAATTGACTGATTTTATCGTCACATCCACGTTATTCCACGTTACGAGTATGCTGTTATTTTCAATTAATTATAGCCTTCTAAATCCCCTTTGTCATTTGTTGCAGTTTTGGATTTGGAACCTTCTTGTATTCCATTTTAATTCAAAATTCCATTTGAATTCCTTTATAAAGGCCTCAGGGACTCAGGATGATAGGTATGAGTGAGATTATTTACTTATCACTCATTAAAAAGACTATCCTGAAAATCATGACACCTATCTGATTAAAAGACGTAGGTATCCATGAAAATCACCAGTCATCAACTCCAATA
Organism: Cydia amplana; assembly: GCF_948474715.1. NCBI lineage: Eukaryota > Metazoa > Arthropoda > Insecta > Lepidoptera > Tortricidae > Cydia > Cydia amplana. The sequence continues at coordinate 15,926,937 of NC_086073.1, forward strand.
ACGTATTACTAGATACTAAACTAAACCTTTTGCCAACAGGTGTGGTTCCAAAACCGGCGAGCGAAGTGGCGTAAGCAGGAAAAGGTGGGGCCCCACGCACACCCGTACAGCGGGTACCTGGGCGGGGGCCAGCCGCTGCCCACGTCCGCCACGCTGCCACCGGCGCCCCACCCGCTCAGCCAGCTTGGCTTCGGCCTTAGAAAGCCGTTTGAGACTGCCATGGCCAGTTTTAGGTGAGAATAAGTTTATTTATCAAATAACTAGCCCGCCCCGGCTTCACACGGGTTAACACTTAGCAAATTATACATTAACCTTCCTCTTGAATCGCTATATCTATTAAAAAAAACCGCATCAAAATCCGTTGCGTAGTTTTAAAGATAAGAAAGAAAGAAGCATACATAGGGACAGACAGACAGCGGGAAGCGACTTTGTTTTATACTATGTAGTGATTCATTTTTGATACAAGCTTTAAACGCTGACTGTACTTTCCTTTCAACAAACAACTACGTAATGCTAATCGAGAAAATTATAACAAACCCAAACACAATGTTGTTTTATCAGAATTTCTATGGCCAATAAATTAATTTGAGTATATTTAGTTTGAGTGCTTCTTAGTCGCTGACTCGCTGTTTTATTTTTCTCATTCTAAATTATGTAGTTAATTAAGACTATATTTTTTTAATCACCCTACAGATTACCTCTCCACATGCACTCTTCAGAATACTTCTTTTATGAATAAAAACACAACGATAAATGTATCTTTGTCTACAGGTACGCCAGCTCCCCCCTCTTTGGCGCCCAATACCTCCCCCCACTATCCCGACCACCCCTATTCGGCGCCCCGCTATACGCTACCTCTCCTCACTTCCACTCCATCTTCGCCAACCTAACCGCGCCCGAACCGCCGCGACTATCCCCCGAACATTCCCGACTGTCCGAGCACAGTCGAATGTCAGAGCAGAGCCGACTGTCAGATGTTTCTAAAACGCCAGAGAACCGTCTATCACCTGGGCGTTTATCTGTGGAGGTCACCTCCCCCGCCCCGTCCGTTTCACCCCCGATTTCGCCTGGAAGTGAGTCGATACCTCAAGCGATGGAAGACGTGCGGAGTTCGAGTATCGCCGCTTTGAGATTAGCGGCCCGCGAACATGAGCTAAGGTTGGAGCTTTTGAGGCAGCGGGCTGACTTGATTTGTTGATATTTTCATTTAGGGCTTGAGTTGAAATAATAGTTCACGTGAAAATGTATGTTTCAATGATTGCTTACCAGTGTTAACTTTCTACTACCTACAGTTCAAAACAATTTTATAAAACTAAGAAAGACAATTAGGTATTGTAAACTCTGGTCTTTGCATAATTTCTTTAAGATTAAATAAAATACGGAAAATGTTCACTAAAGAAATTATTGCTTGTCAATAAAAACACTCGAGAATTGTTTGTATTTGTAGCGAGGACGTATTGTATTTAAAATGTTATATGTAATTTTAAACTACCTATATGTTGTAAATATTATAATTATTAATCTATAAAGTTGCCACGACCAGTTGCTACATTGTAAATACATTCCTACTTAAACTCCTAAGTGCTTATTATTAAAATTAATATTTATAAAATCAGTATGTGACTTCTGGTCGTGGTTGCCTCTTGTACTTACAATATTTTACTTGATAATGTTAGTAGCTAAGTACGTACGTACGTAAGTACTATATTAAGGACCGAGCACACCCACGCATTGCGTTTTATGCGATAGAAGAGAATGTGATAAACATGTTCTACGTATTCAAATATGTACGTGCAAAAGTTGGTGTTTTATTTGAAATGTGCTGGACGTTTTTAACCTTCCGTATTGTATGATGTTGGCCATAACTCATATTGAATATATTTGGATTTATAAGGTGTCCGCAAAAGTCCGAATGTTACTCAAAATTTGATCTAAACAAAAACTAATACAATAATGTTAGTTAGGTACAGCAAGCTTCAAATATGTATGAATATTTCAGGACATTTTTAATTTCAAAATTAGTTGATTTCAGAAATCTTTTTATTTTGATACCTAGTGCATTTTCTACAATAATAATTAGGAGACCAAAATCATAAACGAATTAGCGTCAGTGTGCTCAGTCCTTTACTTATTTCCCTTCCAACTTGTGTTGTATTTAATACTTATACGTATAAAATGTAAAAACAAAGTAATGTTGCAATATGAATAAAGGTTATTTTAGTACAAACGTCTTGTCTTATTACGGGAGCCTGAGAAAACACTCACTGCCGTATTCGAACTTCAAGATATTCACAAGAGACGACACGTACTAGATCCATTCTAGATACGTTATAGTTTAGATTTCAACTAGTTCTCTTTTGCAGCGCAATTCGGGCAACCAATGTGACTTTTACGTTAGATAGAGTTAGATATCTATTAGATGTGAATTGGATCTCTAAGTCATATCTTGTGGAAATCGTTCAAGAGTATCTCCAGAATCGCGCAAATGTCAAATTTGACAGGTTAGATCTTAAACATATCGTTATCGTATCTTGGCGATGTCTAAAAGATATATAACAGATGTCTATGTCAAAATCCGAATCGGGCCCTCAGTAGATTGCTCTGCCTCATTGCAAGATCGTAAAATAGTAATGTACTGGCCCGTACTTACATGCATATACCTAGTGCTAAAGTATGTGTATGGAAAGTGCCTATTAGTAATATGAGCTGTGCTATTAGTTTATCAGGGACAAGAGTATTGATTATTATTAAAAATGGTTATTGTGATTATCTCTGAAATACTTGAAAAATATATAAGATACTAGAGACCCGCCCCGGCTTCGCAAATTAATACGGTTAACAAATTATACACCTAAAACTTCCTCAAGAATCACTCTTATGATAGGTGAAATCTGCATGATCCTCCGTAGTAAATCCGTTCAGTAGTTTTTGAGTTTATCGCGAACATACGTTTGTGTGTTTGTATGTAGACAAACGCGGCGGGGGACTTTGTTTTATATAAGATGTATTGATATATAAGATAGGTGTCCTAATTGACAATAGCGCGACTCACGAGTAAAATTCGCGACGTCTCGTTGTATTAGGTCGACCCCTAAAAGTCTGATACTTTGGCGCTCGAGCATCAATAGTTCGAGCACTATATACCTATATTCGAAAATATTTTCTAAGCCTCTTCTAGTTATTTACGTAGCTACGGTAGAATACTGCATAATACTGTTAACACTATAACTGGCCCTGTAGTAATTTGTAATTTAACGGAGCTGTTAATAGAAGAAATGTCTTAACGGTCTTAAGTACAAACGCAATATTCATAATTTACTATGCTTGGTATGTGTATAAGGGAGAAGTAGGAGACAGAGTTGGAAGGGGCAGGGCGGACTTTCTCTGATCAGATCGGGGAAATCCTGAAGAAAGCCCAGGTCAAGAGCACCTTAAACCGGCGAGCGTGTATGAGGAATGTTATGAAAGTAACGGAAGCGAAAGAGGTATATCAGATTGTCAGGATCGTAGCAAATGGAAATTCGGGGTCTCTGCCTACCCCTCCGGGAAATAGGCGTGTATGTATGTATGTTATTAGTGTATTACAATACAAACTATACAAAGTACAATATGTGTAATAACACAGCTAGGTAAAACCGTAAACCATTCTATATACACAATATACACATGCTTTGGGTCTCGTTCTAGTCGTGTTAGTTCATAAGCCCTATGATGGCTACGACTGTAACCATGATGTTTTTTCTTTTTTTTTTAAGTAACTTAAAAAAAACATATGATCTAAACTAACTAATGATACAAGAAAACTTAAAAAATAAAACACAAATTACACTAAGACTAAACTAGCTGATAAAATCGCTCCGCGCAATGCAATGCAATGCAATGCTCCCCCCCCCCCCCCGATGCAAAAGTGCCCATCACACTCGCTGCGTTGCCACGTTGAACTGCGATGGGATATGGGATAACCTTTGCATCAGGAAGAACCCAGAGCGAGGATCCAAACCCCTCTCCCGCATGCGTCTCCCCTCTTCCCCCAAAAAGGCCTTGGCCTCAACACACCAGCACCCTGTGTCACCTGTGTGATTTCTACTGCAAGCGGGACAAATAAATAGTTCGCCAGGGTGATGTTTTAGAATGTCTGTTTAGTTTCCCAAATAAAATTATACAAAAATAAAAACTAGTGGCTCTGTGAGCTGTAGACCTCGCGACCTCGCAACCCTATGGTCCGCCGTTTTGAAAAATATTCAAATACTGAATCGATAAAAAAACTATTTAATCATTGAGCCTGCTCGCAAAATCACACGAGAATCGGTTGAAAATTGCGACCTGTAGAGGAGAACATACGGACATACATACCTACATAAGCATTTTTGCCCAAGCTGAAACGGAGACCTTCGCTAATGCTCGATGTCAGTAGAAATAATAAAATTAAGTTACAACCGACCTCAGGGTCTATGATTACTTGATTAGCATGGGTGTCTTACCGCAGAATACACACAATTATGCCAATTTACCGGCATCGTGTCATCCCTACGGTGATTTTGAATGAATCACACACTAATTTCGCGGCAGTCAGTCAAGGCTGTCTACATGGATGTGGAATCTGAACTTTATGTACTGAGCTGCACAGTCTACTTTTGATTGAAGGTGAGTAGAAGGCCCCAGGTTGATGCTACGTGCTGCAATTATGTCAGATAAGTGCGATTCGCAACGCGGTAACATCACGAAAAGCCAGTATAATTAGAACCGTGACTATTAGTAGTAATTACTGACTTTGCGGTCAAGTTATGATAGTTGTGACATTTTCGAGATTACGTGTTTTGTGAAAAGATGGCTAATGATGAGTGACCTTAGGGTTGCGGCTGCGGTCAGATGTAATGAGGATGACATTTTGGATTCACACAGTAACTAACAAACATGAATTCCGTAAGTATCTACTGGTAGGTACCTATCTAAAAGGCACTGCACCGCTGCGTCAACAGAGAGTTCAATCAACCTCAGACCTTGCAACCGAAATGGTACACAGGGTACACTTTCTTAAAATTTCCTCCTTAAAAGCCTCGACTGGGAAATGAGCTCTCTCCCCATTATGAACTGAAAATAATGTCATATACTTACCGTAAAACGGGGTGAGTAGGTTTCGCGGGGAGAGGTGTGTCATTCATAACACACCCCTCCCCGTGAAACCTACTCACCCCGTTTTACGTTTAAGGCTACTGCTACAAAAATAATGTATTCCAATTTAAAATGGAGCTATAGTAATACGCATAATAAAAAAAAATCGATCCAACAATCTTCCAAAATCACCTTTGTATGAAAACCCCTCTCACCCCAAATACGATGAGGCACTACGGGGTGAGGTGGGTTTTCCTCTTTATCGTCAAAGTTATGAAATGGAACTACCCAAAATAAAATAAAAACTAAAATACAAACGTCCGGAACACTTATTATATACACCATTCAGTTTTCATATGTAAAAATAAAATGTTATCGAGGTTTGAATTTCAGTTTTGACCCTACTCACCCCATTTTACGGTACTAAAGAAAAAGTGACCTAGCCCTCCGGTGGCCGAGGCCGGTATCGAACCGTCTTCAGCTTAGGCAGCTGACCCCCTAGCGGCCCTAGACTAGACCTTTGCTAGTGTTGTACTAGTGTGTAGTGGTCACTGGTCCTTTACCCTACCTTTAGGCTACCAGGCCGCTATCGTGATAAGTATTTGTAGTGAAGTATTGATCAGGATTCCTCATTTATTATTCCCCGTTCACAATAATCACAGCTTTGACTCCATGGACGCTTGTATGATATGCTAATAGCCAGACGCTGATTCAAAATAAAATTTCAATTCCCATTTATCCACCTAGTTTGATTGCCACCATAAACAAACCCGACAAATCTCGATCTTATTCCGTCTTGTTAATCAAAAAACGACATAAAAACCTTTGAAAGACTTATAAGTTATGCCGTTTTGTAGTATGAGATTATTTGCCCCTAGCAATACATTAATAACAATAAAATATTGCTTCAAATTTATAGAGACACACGGCAAAACAGAATTGATTCAACACTAAAGTTATTATCAGTATTCTATCCACTACTACATTACATAAAAAGATCCTAACCGACATGTTTTCTGCAGCAATTTCCACCATTGTTAAAATACTGCGATATCTATTGCAAATCACGCAAATGCTATTTTAGACCTTAATAAATTAAGTTAAAATTGAGTTTCGTTAGTCTTATTGGGTGAGATGGGAGTTTGCACGATTTTAAAGTGTAAGTATTGAAATAATTTAAATTTAAACGTGTAGGATACGTCTTTATTTGCGGATATTTATGGCGGGACATAAAGTGCGGGACACGGGACGCGGATAAAGGTTCGGCAGAATGCCGTGACAGCACTACGTGGGTACGGCACTAAAAACTGAATTTGGTAGGGAGGGGGTACTTTATCGATATCGATAATACAGTTGTCCACAATGCGTTCTTCTCGGCATTTTGTTGCTCATTATGGGAACGAGGTTTCTCTACTCGAGGTAGATACGTATATAACGACGCTCGATATATGACTGATGACTCGTGATATTAGCCTATATAATTAATAAGAATATATTGTCTACCATATTGTGCGCATTCTCATTGAGATAACCTCGTAAACCCAGGGCCACCCCAGGGCAATTTTTGAGCTTTTGAATTCAGAACTTTTTTTATTCTACAAGTCTTCAAAATTCGATATGAATTTGTACTTTGTACAAGTACACCGGGACTTACGGGGATAAATACCTGCACGATTTTATCGATAATTTTCCCCACACTAGATCCACTCCGGCGCAGCTCATAAAACCTTATGATAAGTGCCATTACCATCACAAAGGAGGCGTGTAATTTTTTGTCAAATAAATACTAATAAAAAATTGATGTTTATTAAATATAATTTTGAATATTCGGCATATGGAGCTTGTCAAAAGGAATCGTTTATTGTTTTTTCTTGATTTAAATTTAAGTGGTTGTTACGTATATAATAATTGGATTTGTCTATGTGATATGAAATATTGTGAAGTTTATATTATGTTGTAATAAAACTTCGATCTTCGATTAATTTTGTGATAAATTTATGCGCATATAAATATCTGTTCTTCTAGGCGAGAACCACTCAATCGTGATACAATCTTAAATTTTTTGCAATATTTAACATTTCTCTGTTTTGTGTAGTTTTTAAAAACACTGAATTACTTTATTTCTAGTTAGATTGCTAAACTAGGTACCTAATTGGGAAACGCACCAAGCGTCCTGGGGACGATGACCCAGTCAACTTTAGGTTTTATCTTGTAATTTTTCTTGTAATTTATCTAGTAAGTTAATAAAAATGTAGTAAACTAACTAATTGTATTTTAATCAACATGTTCAAAGCATCCATAATCTACGTAACAGCTTACAAATGCCTTGACGAAAAACCCGATTTTAATTAGTTTCATTTAACCCTTTAAAAGAGCAAAACAAAGACAACCATTATTACCACCAATTTAATCAAAAACATTATAGTTTTATGAACAATAATAATGTCCAATTAACTCGAAAACTAATAACTTACGCAACATTAACTCCAGCCATATCGACAGCTGTTCGAAAATAGCCCTTATTCGCACGGATTAAGAGCTCTGTCAATCATCTTTCAAGGTTGGCCCACTTAATTCCTGATTATTTGAAACGCTAGCGATTCACAAAGGTTGTCGATCATTTGATAACCAAACTATATTTATAGTACAGACGCCATCAGATATATCGTAGGTGCTCACAAATATCTGATCACGCCTCTATTATCAAGGCGTTAGAGTGCGTGTTCAGATATTTTAGAGCCCCCTAGCCAAGACCCCTGCAATCCTGACAAAAGACCGAAAATCCTGACATGTCAAGGGAAATCCTGACGTATGTCAACCCTAACGACAGGCAGTGGGCTATATTCCACGGGATAGGTATTCTGTACAGTCGCAAAAATATCTGACACGATATTATTTGTAGAGCCATAAGAGTGAGCCACATATTTTTGCGGCCTTCGAAGAGTTGGTAGGTAACATGTTATTGCAGGTGACTTTCCCATCGCGTCTTGATAACGCATTTAAGGATGACTCACGTTAAACCGGGTCGACCGGGCCGTGTCCGGGCCGGAGCTTTCGGCGCTTACTTTTCCTTGACAGATGACAGGTGATCACGTGATGCTTTCCATAGATAATGCAGCGCCGGAACACGGCCCGGTCTAACGTGAGTCATTCTTTATGTCAATTGGATCGTTCGAGCGCTTCAACATGTTTCATTAGTAAATCCATTTTGACGAATTGGTCAAAGATTATAAAGGCATTTCTAATAGAACTTTTGTATCAGATCAAAAATTCTGCTGCTACATTCACAAAAATGTTCACGAGTGTGATTGTACCTATCCACGACTGAATAATGATTAATGATCACAAATGCAAGAGTCCGTGTAAACTAACTTTGCACTGACTTGAACAGAATAAAGTAAGGGAGTGTCATTATTTATTTATTTATTTATTTATGTTAAGGAGAACCAACAGCTACAAACTTTAAATAGATAGTAAGATTAAAAACAGGAAGCCAATTACAGGAACTCACAGGTAGTTACAAATTATATGTATATTTATGATTATATGTATATTTTCATACAAATTTGACATGAATGATTACTTAGCCAAACTTTGTCATTGCAAATGCAGAGTGAGTTTATTGGTCCGACTCTATGTATAGTAGACCCAAACGTACAGTTAAGAACCATTCTTTGTGAATAGATCAGGTGATATAAATTTCGAAGGCACTATACTTTGATTAGTATAACGAGCCAACAGACTGTTTGATGACCGAATTAACATTTATAGAAATTAATCGATTCCGTATATCGATTATAGTATTCGATGAATCGAGCAGTAAATGTCTCGTTAGCTAATGGGAACATATGGCCGAAGCATGGGAAACGTAACTTCAAGTTCCTGTTTATTTTGGATTAGTTTTTATGGAAATTTACGACAGTTGTATAAAATGAGAGTCAGTTTATTAAATAGAGGATTGAGCGGCCTTTGATTTCGTTGATGAAGTCGATTTCAATCAAGGAAAATTACTACGGTTCATTCATAAATTGTTTACTTAAGTACACAGACAAGACATCCTCCAGACTGAGCATAGTAGCGCTACCCCCTCTGCCACAAATATACGGTAGTTTTACTCCATTTTCGAGTCAAAGTGTCTTTGTGTGACGTCCGTGTCTTTGAACGGACCAATGACGGCACGGGACTCGCTCACCTCGTCCCCCGCACCCCAGTATTTTTGGCAGCATCGGTTTCATGAAATAATTGCTCTAAACTCCGTCTAGAGGATTTCTAGTCTATGCTTAAGTATAACATTAAAGGTGGAGCCGATCAATTCGCAATACTTCAGTGAAAATATGTGGCACCAGCTCTGTTATTCTCCATTCACGTGGTAGGGGGTTGTGCACAAATCACGCGAGGTGTTTTCGGCTATTTTTTGAAAAACTATATAAGTATCTTAAGACTAAAAACTACAAAACGTATTATGTAACCCCGCAGCCCCAGGGAGACGGCATTTAAATTGCCGGAACATGACACCCTTCTGCTAAAATTTCTCCTCGGTGAAGGTCCCAAAACGTGCAGTTGAAAAAAAACTAGTAGTAGTTAAATGTTCTAATGCAACAAAGAGTTTCCCTTCATTAGACTACCAATAAAACCGTTTATAACTGCCCATAAACCGTCGGTACGTGCAAAATAAGGATACTAGTGATTAATACGAACATCATGCGGGTGTCGGCACTTTGAAGTATGTCTGCAAGTAGGTATGCAATTTGCAAATAATAAGGAAATGTAGTAGCTTGCATGTGGGCTTGTGGGCTATCCTGTATTAACGGTTATTTATTAGGTTTAGGTTTAAAGCCGCAAATGTCAAAATTGATGTTGCTGACGGATTTTTGACATTTGCGGCAGGAATGCGTCGGCAGCAATGTCGCGCTGCAAAAAGTACTGCTGCTGACATTAATCGAAACGAATCTAACGATGCCTTTATTTTTAAGTGAAAAATAGAAGTTAATCACTACATAGTATAAAACAAAGTCGCTTCCCGCTGTCTGTTTGTCCCAATGTATGCTTAGATCTTTAAAACTAGGCAACGGATTTAGATGCGGTTTTTTTTAATAGATAGAGTGATTCAAGAGGAAGGTTTATGTGTAATTTGTTAACTCGTGCGAAGCCGAGGCAAGTCGCTAGTGAAGAATAATAAGAAAACTAGTGGTTAAAGAAAGGCAGCTGTTATATCTAATTATGAAATAAGATATTAGTTTGGTATAACTCACAGGTGCCTATAATAATCAGCCTATGTGAGTTTAGTTTATAAACTGAATGCAGAAAGAAATGCATAGTTTAACGAGTAAATTAGCGAAAGGTGCAGAGCCTAACCTTCTAACACAGGGTCGGTAAAGTTTAATAAAAGTTTTAATATAAAGTCTGGTTGCATATTATAGACAGTTGAGGTCAGGGTTGCCAAACGTCAGGATTTCCCCTGACATGTCAGGATTCTTGGTCTCTCGTCAGGATTGCGAGGGGCTTGGTAAGTGTCAGGGTTTTTTCAGAAAGCTCAACTAATCATTAGAAGCTTGCCAAAAGTTTGGAGTTAGGCAGAGGACAACAAAGGTTATGCTGTTAAGTTAAAGGACTAGTGGCCCACAAAGATTTTTGGATAAAGGATTAAATGTGGGCTCTTGTACTTTATCGTGATAATCGTAAATTGTGGAAAAATGTATCGTCCAGGAAAAGTCAGGGTATTTTTTTTATATGACAGCTTGAGTTCACCTGCGGACTCAGCACGGTTCCATTTTTATCGACTATCACTATGCCCGTCACTTTCGCACTTACATACTTGTTAGAACGTGACAGGCATGGTGACAAATGATAAAAATGCGACCGTGATACTAGGGCTGGGGCACAGAATAAGTAATAGTATTATTATACAGAACGGACACGCACCGCCCCGCCCCGATTCGGATTACCTCGCCCGCGACAGGCCGCGACATGAATGTGTGCGTAAGTCTCTCTACTGAGATTCCGTCAGGATTCCGTCAGAAACTCAATGACGCGTGTATAGACGTGCCGCGCACACATATAAACGCAAATCATTTTTGATGGATGTATGTGTCCGCCCTGTGGCTGGGGTAAGAGAGTTTATTTATAATTATGGTTCATAATTGTATGGTCATTAAAATAAACTCCCACTAAAGATAGCGAAAGTAGTAAAAATCTTTTGTAATATAGCCACACTTGAAAAAATTACCAATATGTCATATGTTAATCGATTTCAAAAGCGATATTAATATCTAAAACTCTTAATAGGCACACCCCTTATTAGACAACGGTAACTTTAGCTCTACATTACATAAAGTAATCATAATCTCTATACCGGCTGTAAAAAGATAATTTATAATGCAAAGAAATTGCACTTACCCATACCGCTATCCTCTTTACACCCAAACGAACATATCACGCCTCTCTTTCTAATGCATATACGCTGTTTTAAAAGCACTACCTACTGAAGTTTAGTTGCGAGCTAAACTTAACTATTTTACTTTTTAATTTTGAACTATATCTATTAGTATTTTAGGTTGAATTTTGTTTGTATGTTAAGACACAATTGGAACTTAATCGATGGCGGCAACTTTAAGGCATTTATTTTTATATCCAAAGGTAAAGGTGTTATACTAATAAACGTAATCGCGTACTTTCCCATGCTAAATCAAAAGGTCGTATCTTCATACGAATCACATAGTAACATAAGACGTTTTGGTTTTAGGCGGCTGCATTTCACCATGCCACTTGCGCCTTGGCAGTTTACTATCGCTTCCCAAGCGTAGAGCTACTATCGTCCAGTCTAGTCTGATCCCCGTTGATATATATTTGTAAAGGATCTCAAAGCCATTATATACTGGTTTTTAATGTGTTATATGTGATGGGAGTAACTGCGCCTGAGGATGTAACGTAGCCATAGTAATTGTGCAGTAAAGTACAATGTTGCTTGGTGGGATATTTTGCAAGGGGTACTGTGAAGGGACTTCATTAGTATTGCCGGTATATTCGTTAAATTATCGTGGAAAGTATGGTTTAACATCGTGCGGTCATATCATAAGTAGGTACTAAAATCATCATTATTATAATTCCTAGGAGCGGTTACGGTTAGATAGGTAAGTTACATGAAAATGTTTTATTTATTTCACAATTTTCTTCAAAGTATTCAACTATAGGAACAGTTAGGAAAACTATTTAGTTCAGCACCCATGCATATATATTTGTATGCAGGGAAGCTAAGCTAATGGTTTTGCTGACTATACATAATATACAAAGACTGTACCACTACCACCAGTTTGTCACTGACATAAACGTCATCGAGAACGTCATTTACTTTCTATGCATCTCGCTCGTACTCGCATATTAGTGCAAACGAGATGTATAGAAACTATAGAAAGTAAATTACGTTCTCGAAAGCGTTTATGTCAGTTTTGACACTGTCATTGACTTATGGTACGGGTACGGGCTCTACAAAAGATAGTTTTGTCAATCCGTTACAAGTTACAAACATAAACTAAGTCTTATATTTACGCCAACTTTTTTTACGATCATTTTTAAACGTGTTATTATTGTCAGGTAATTTTCGAAGCTTATAAAAGTCACAATTTCATATCTATAAATTTTCCAATGAATGAGATTAATTGTCAAAAGGTCAATTATATAATTATAAAGAACATAAAAACAAACGTATAACGAACCGGCGAACGAACAATTTTACTGTCTCAACGAACCAAATTAAAACTTATAATTTATGCCCATTAGAATCCCTAATAGAAACTATCAACACATCGCAGACCGGTACTTTCAACTTTAAAATCGATGTTCGTCATTCGATTGTGATTAATCGGAAAACACTTTAAACTCGCTCACTACACGAATATATTCTTGTATCGATAAGACTAAGAGACATCGAGACGAAAACACTGGCCGATAATACTAACTCATTCGCAGAAAAAATAAGGAAAATAATAATGCGTTATTGTAAACTAAACCATAGAACTGTCGTATTAAGGTTTAAATTTGTTTAGTGCTATGGATAATAAATGCAAGTAAATTTTTTGGCGATGTTGATTAAAGCATTAGCGGGCACGCGCCGAGAGTCCAAACAAATGTCGTACATTAGAAGAGATTAGATCCATGTCAACTAAGAGGACCAGTCTTAAATCTTAAAACACGTGTCTGTATAATTATGTATATGGAATTAATTAACTGTAATTCTGTAGAAAAATTTGTACATCATCGTGAGCTAAATCTGATTCGTGCCCGCATTTGGTTTCGAAATAAATATGTACCTAGATAAGTCGTATTTTCTCTGTTAGACTAAGAAGAGGAGGAAACGAGACTGTTGTTTTAAACACCCCTATTGTATGGTAGCGTGATTTATAGAAGTTAATTTGGAAAACTGTAAGTAGTATGGTCTATAAAGTTACTTACATTTACTGTAAAAGCAACAAACGTAAAATAGTTACGTCATCACAAACAAAACCAAGACGAAGCTATAGTAACACTTTGTCGCTCAATTTTGCCTAATTAACGTTACATGTAGAAGTCGTATCGTATGCCTTAAGCAGCTGCTGAAATTCGGCACCCATCCTGTTATGCTTTATGACTGCATTGCCTAAGAATCTATCAACATTTTCAGTAATAAAAGCAACAAACGCATAATAGTTCCTTCACCACAAAGCAAAACCAACAGCTTTGATTCGTGGTAGGCTCTCGAGGCGATAGTTAAAGTTGGTCGCTCAATTTCGCCTGATTGCCACGGAAGTCGCGTGCGACGATCGGTCGCAATAGAGCCCGTAACGAGATTCACGTCGAGCTGCGAAGAAATGTCTGTCTTTGGTGGTGTAGTCGAATTGTTAAACAAAGAAGGAGGTACAAGAGCAGACGAAACGTCTGATGGTAAACATTTGCTGTCGCCCGTGGACACCTGGAACACACGAACACGTCGACACTGGAGGGGATGCAAGAACGTTGCTGATACTTATGATTGGAGTACGCTCTTTTTTTTGAAGTTTTGAAGGATGTAAATACTGCGGGCGACAGTTCAATCCACAGTTTGGCTGTGTCAGACTGCCACCGTGTATGTGGGGTAGGAGAAGAATGTACAGTTGAGGAGTGCCAACCATCTAAGTGGTGAAGATGGAAATGTTGTCGCGTAGACTATTTATGCAAAAGTAGCAGAAATAAACTAAAAGGCGTCCTTTTCTCTGGGTTAGAAAGAATTGAAACTAGGGCATGCTCCCGGGAATTCCCGGTTCTCATATTCCCGGGAATTCCCGGGAATTTTATAGAAGCAAAAGAACCGGTACTGAAGACCCGGTACCGGTACTTCCCGGTTCTCATCATATGACTATTTATTCCCATTTCAATAGTAGTAATGTTTTAGTACTTTAGCTCGAGAGTCTCGAGACATTAGGTATATAACATTTAATGATGGTGCTATGAAACGGGGGACCCAAATAACCCGACAAACTAACCTAGTAAAGTAGATATTCGTGCAGGCAGGCGGTGCCGTCATAGTGCTGAGTGCATCGACTATACGCTACGGCCGTGTGGCTCGGCCCAGGCGGAGGCAAAGTGTGCCGGTTAATTTCGTAAAATAGGTTGGAACGCCAATTAAGTGTTTGTTTATAATAAAATAAGTCATTTATTAATTCTTATGCAATTAGTTATATGAAAATAAGTCATTCATAAAGATTGTATGCTAACACAAACAATTTCTTAAAAGTAATCAAAATATGCCTTGAGAACCAGGAAGAACCGGGAATCCCGGTACCGGCCATGCCCAGAACCGGGAAATGAAATTCTTGGTACCGGGACCGGTACTGCATGCCCTAATTGAAACGAATTAAAAACGAAATCGAATGCCTGCGTCAGGTTAGGTTCCCGGGCCAAACTGCCAAATCCGACACAAGAACAGGTGATTCAACGGAGCCACACCGTTCTGTCGCAAAATAGTGTTTAGTTTTAAATAAGTTTATGTTAAATATTATGTACCTGTACTGATAAATTCAAATGATTTTTATTTACTTATAACAAGTATTTCGTAGCTCCGTGACTCTACGTAGGTAGAGGCAGACCAAACCGCAAGTGTCTTAGGCGAGACAATCACCGCTCGATAAAGAAAACTAGCCCAATCTAATTGAGAAGGAAACGGACGGAATTATGAAATTTGATTATTCAATGTTTACACTGGCCAGCGAGATTTGCGGTCGTATTATTTTAAAATGATATATTATTATTATTCAGAGCCCACTGTGTCCCATTACTGGGCATAGGCCTCCCCTCTTCTTTTTCCACTCGTGTCTGTTTAGTGCTATATCTGGCCAGCCACTCAAAAACCGGCCAAGTGCGAGTCGGACTCGCGCACGGAGGGTTCCGCACCATCAATAAAAAATAGAGCAAAACAAGCAAAAAAACGGTCACCCATCCAAGTACTGACCCCGCCCGACGTTGCTTAACTTCGGTCAAAAATCACGTTTGTTGTATGGGAGCCCCACTTAAATCTTTATTTTATTCTGTTTTTAGTATTTGTTGTTATAGCGGCAACAGAAATACATCATCTGTGAAAATTTCAACTGTCTAGCTATCACGGTTCGTGAGATACAGCCTGGTGACAGACGGACGGACGGACGGACGGACAGCGGAGTCTTAGTAATAGGGTCCCGTTTTTACCCTTTGGGTACGGAACCCTAAAAAGGAGCGATAGGATAGAACGAGGAGGGACCAGATGGGATGTCCCTAGTTCCGTGGAGTGTTGGATGCTTGCCGGTTGGTGTGGGATGTCATGTGTGTAGAGTAGACACACTAGTCCACGGAACCCTCGCGAGGGCAGCGGTAGCGGTAGAGGTGGCGCAAGATACAAAAGGTACCAAGGTAGGAATAAGCTTTTTGTCAAAAAAGTACTTTTTGATACAAGGTTTTAAAAATTAATTAAAAATTAAAAAAACACGACTGCAGTTTAAAAGCGAACTGAAAAGCTAAAAATAAATTTAGTTATGTTAGGTACTCAACTTAATGAATGTAAATTAAAATATAACTGTTCAGTCAGGGTCATAAACAGCAAATGCAAAAGTTTAGGCTCATTTAGGATCGTGACTGTACCTGTATATATTTGTATATTTTATTTTGATTGCAGTCGGGGACCTTGATGTATTAAAATTTTCCCATTTAAAAGGTCCCCGATTGCAATAAAAATAAAATATACAGCCTGTACAGTCCCGATCCTAAATGAGCCTAAACTTTTGCATTTGCTGTTTATGACCCTGACTGAACACTTATATTCTAATTTACATTCATTAAGTTGAGTAACTAACATAACTAAATTTATTTTTAGCTAATCTTCAGTTCGCTTTTAAACTGCAGTCGTGTTTTTTTTAATTAATTATTTTTATTTTCATAAAGTCAATACAGGCAAGTGACATTAGGGCCTATTAACAAATTTATTAGTGCTTATTGCCAGTTCATACATTTTCCACTTAACGCAAAAAACGGTTTCCAGGGGCCCGTTCCTCAAAAACTTGTAACTTGTAATACAAGCGGATGTCACTTTTTGACAGCTTTTGTTAGAAAGGGACTTCCACTTGTATTACAAAGTTACAAGCTTTTGAGAAACGGGCCCCTGTTGTTTTCTACGTAAAAATATGATCTATGGTTTTAAAGAAAGGCTGTGAACAATTTTTGTTGTTATGGTGTAAACCTTCTGTGTAAGCTGATACCTCGTGTATTCCCACATGTGTTGCAGCAGCAACAATCAGTGTTCCTTAAAAACAAGGCCAGACTACCGTGCAGGGCGGGGCGGGCGTAATTACGGAATTTAATATGGCCACTCAGCCTCTGTCCGGCCACTCATCGTGCTCATTAACAGTGGACACTTGCTCACAAAAGCGTTAGTTAAAAAAAAACAATGGTCATTAAGAGTCAGATGAACCCGCCGTTGTTACGCTCTAATTATAAAACTATGAGATTTGGCATGAACATTCAAGTAAACATATATTATATCTATGTCTAGTACTACTTTTCTTTGTTAGAAATTGTAATTTTACATACCAGTGAAATATAAATCAAATAAAAACGTTACCCTACACAAAAGGTCAAACAACTTTGTCAGTAGAAAAATGAACGATATTCAAATTTTCTAAGAGTTATCGTACCCTTGGCGTTTGCTTGATTTGACGAACTATGATAAAAAAACAACCATTAAAAAGTAATAAAAATATATCTTTTATGAGTAGTTATATAGAAACCAAAGATCCAAATGTTTATCGACATCTGATCTGAATGAAATAATATTCAACAAAGCAGACGCCTTAAAAATTCATATTCGCGATTTCAGGTTTAGAGACCTAAACCTGAAATCGTAATTTTTT
Organism: Cydia amplana; assembly: GCF_948474715.1. Taxonomy (NCBI): domain Eukaryota; kingdom Metazoa; phylum Arthropoda; class Insecta; order Lepidoptera; family Tortricidae; genus Cydia; species Cydia amplana. Next base: position 15,944,435 of record NC_086073.1, read on the forward strand.
TTATTAATATGTTTTCTTTAGGTAGGTACTTCATGGTGTAATTTTTTAAGTATCACAATAGGTACCTACTTAAAAGTTTGTATCAAAAGTTAACATCCTATATACTTTATGTATTAGCTAATACTATGGCATTAATACATGTACCATTAATTATACAAGCATTTTGTAGGCGAGTGTACTGGCATACTGCGCGAAGTAAATTGAATTAGTGGGCGTGTTCGGGCGGCGGTGACCGTCCGACTGTACATCTGTGCTTACTTATACACGACGTGCATTATGAGATTTACGAGGAAACAAGTTTCCTGCCTACGATTGCAGAAGTTGCCCAAATCTCCATAATAATTGTGTAGCCGACTGTACTTGCATACTGCGCGATGTAAATTGAATAAGTGGGCGTGTTCGGGAGGCTGACTGTACTCATCTGTGCTTACATTAACGTACAAGTATTTTTTTTCCTACTCTTGCAAAAGTTTCCGAAATCTCCTGGTCTTGTGGAATTATTTGTGGCTTTATGCACAATTGCACATGAAACATAAGGACCCTTCTCTGATGGAAAACCACATTTATTCTACTCCAACACTTAAATTGTCAATGACTGACAGCAGTATATTAAAATAATCTGTTAGGTAACAATAACAATACATAACTATATTATTATTTTTTTCAATTTTTATTTAATTTTATTTGTACCAAAAATTACACAGAATTACAGTAAGTACTAATGCACTGTGTAATTCATAAAAATATACCGACTAAAATAATAACAGAGTACCAGATAACAAAGACCAGTATAGGTACAGACTAAAATAGAAGATTCTCTTTTATCTATCAAATAAACAAATCCTACCTCAAATCGTGACATAATCCGACCTAACCCCAATTACAGGGTACCTAATTGTGACCCCAACCAGGCTAATTATGGTAACTACGTCGTAATGAGGTAACAGCCAACACTTGCGGCTTCCAAATCGGGCAAACCTGAGATTTGTGGCTCTATGCTACCTTAGTTGACAGTACTTTTCATAAACAACTTATTCCTATTGTATATTTTCTTTAAAAGGAGACTTGTAGCTTTATACAGAAGGTCTACTTTCAAAAACACTGTCATGGGAATAATACATTTTCAACGTTACTTTTCTGGTAATAACGGTAATACTACGACCTCCGTGTTTGGCACTCACAAAAATTAACTTGTTATCTGTTTTATGCAAAATTGGAAGTTGTTTAATTGGGTCAGAAGGGATACCTCTAGGGATGGGTAACTATAATAGCCGATATTTACCTACTCACGGGTAAATACGAGGAAATTTTAGTTTTTATTTAAAGTACACCAGACTTTGACCCGACATGTTAAATGATACCTATATGAGTTTAAATAAGACTAATTTAAGTTAATTTGTGTACTGTTTAGTAATAATAAGATTTATATTAAAATTAATAAAAAAAGGATGTTATGACGTGAAATTCGATTTTAACACATCAGGTCCATTAGGTACGCAAAACGTGTAAAATTATAACATAATTTTACAGTCGCGATGCGCACGTGCATGACGTGCACTAAAGTATTCAACCGACATAATTATTCTGTTTTGAAATGTTACCTATTATGCAACTACCTACAATACCTACATGATACAACGTGATATTAAATAATGCATAAGTATATCTATTCATAGGTAATTGTGATTCGAAATGCTGGCTTTATTCATTTAAGTATCAATACCAACCTATTTATTCAAGTTGACTTCTTTTTCCTCATTTTATGATAATATTTATAACTGAGACATTAATAATAATAATCATACATGAACGAAGATATTCAAGTTAATCTAATCTATCTTATCTAATACCTTTAAACGAGCAATTCTTGTTTATTTATATTTATATATATATATATATATATATTTCGGGGATCTCGGAAACGGCTCTAAGGATTTCGATAAAATTTGCTATATGGGGGTTTTTGGGGGCGAAAAATCGATCGAGCTAGGTTTTATCTCTGGGAAAACGCGCATTTTCGAGTCTTTTTATGTTTTACCCCAGATATTTTATACTGTATGATCGATCACACTTGGAAGTCTAGTCTACCCTTCTAAGCTAAAATACAGTATCTCAAAAACAAATGAACTTGAAAATAGAACTAACAAGCAGGCAACACAACAGGTTTGCATTCAATTTTGATTTAACCTTTAGCCGCCCAGACGTCAAAACTTGCCAAGACAAATGCTATTTTGATTTGTCAAAATAAAGATTTAAATTAGAATGGAATGGGAGACCTTTTTATAGGTCTTTGGGCGGCTAGAGGACAAATACTGCTTTTTAACAAGCTTTTATTAGGTTGACCTGTATGTAACTAACTATGTAATGGAATCTTGCAAGTTTTTGATCCACTTCTCGGTTTCCGATTGAGCTGAAATTTTGCATACACATGTAAGTCGGGTGACAATGCAATATTATGGTACCATCGAGCTGATCTGATGATGGAGACAGGAGGTGGCCATAGGAACTCTGTGATGAAACAACGCAACCTAATTGTGTTAGGGCTTTTTAGAATTGTCTCGATGAGTATTAGTTGTCTGTCGTAAGAAAAGTACAGTTAGCGATAAAAGCTTGTACCAAAAATGAAATTTTTTCCAAAAACTTTTTTGCTTAGCAGGGCAGTGTTGTACTATACTTGGGTGGTTTTACGGTACTTCTAATCAATCTAATAATGATCTTTTTCAGTTTAGGAAGAAGGATTATTTACAACCTGACCTCAAATTTCAACGACTGTCCAACATGGCTTGGTGTTTGGCGCCACGGCGGTAGAAACAAAGGCGGGCGCAGATGATTGCGCGCCGGTGACTTGCGTTTGCGCATGAAAGGAGGGGCAGGGTCCGCAGGGTTCCGCAGAATGGAACTAATGAGGGATAATGTTGGTGGCATGCGTGGAAAAGGGGTTTTACCCGAAGATAATGTTTTTGTGTTAAAATGGTAAATGTATTCAAATGTCCATGTGGCTTGTATTAACTGTCTTCATCGCTATACAGAGAGGGCACGCTTGTAGCGTAAAAGGGAACTTTGAAATTGGCATGGCGCAGAACGGTATTTATGTAGGTTAGTCTTAGATTAGTTTTATGAATGTCATATTTTTGTCGTACCTATGTTTGTTATTTTCATTCTTATTAAATAAATGGAATCTAAAATCATATGTTTGTCAGGAAAAATAATTATATAAATCTATAGTTTAAGTATTGAATACTTTTATAAGTACTGTCATTGCTCTAATCATCATAGTTACGACGTTATCCCTTTGATCCCTGCGAACTTCGTTCCGCCCCAGTCAATTCATATCTATTTTCGAAAACCGCATCACCCCTACAGTATCACCTAGTAAACGATACTAATCCATGACGATTTTTACGAAAAAGTGCAAACGTGTAAGGTGTAAGCCATCTTGGATTTAAAAATGCGTTCCCCCGAGTGTGCTTTGCGCTTTACACAGCGCATAACCCTGCTGGAAAGCTCGAAAGGATGGTTCAGCGTGAAACCTCACATTTCCCGCGCAACCCCAAACTTTGTAATACTTATTGCGTCGGTGTATCGCTTACAAAGTATGTACCTACTAATCTATTTACCGATTCAATAGTCGGGCCCTCTGTCGGCGGTAAACAAACACAACGGTAGTTGACCGAGGCACCGCCTTTGTTGCCTCTAAATAAAATAATGAACTGTATATTTAAACGATGACCACGCATATTTCGAACAATTACTCTCTTATTATTAAGATTTAGAACCATAACTGTAAAGTAATAAAACAAGCGATCGTCAACTTTCTGTCACGGTAATAATGAACATGGGGAGTGTTAAAACTTCGTGGTTTTGGTATAAGTGGATATTAAAAAGAAGCTATGATAGTTCTGAAATTTTATTGAAAACTGATGCGGCGGCGTGCTTGGGTAATTGAGGTTCATCAGTGGCAAAAAATGATGTTATGGAATTTTAATAGAATAAGGCAGGAAGGAAAATATCGTGAGGAAACCTGCATTCATCTGCGAAGAAATTCAAAGCTGTATGTGCCCAATCCGCATTGGGCCAGCTTATAGATAAATATTCGTTTTGTACGCACGCTACCTTACCTACGTCGTTTTTACACAACTGCCCAAAACAAGGAGAAAGCCCATATTTAATTGCATTTATTCCGGTGAACCTTACTAAAATATGTTATGAAACTAAAATTAACTGAATCATCTTCCTCGCGTTGTTCCGGCACTTTGCCACGGCTCATGGGAGCCTGGGGTCAGCTTGGCAATTAATCCCAGTAATTGGCGTGGGCACTAGTTTTTACGAAAGCGACTGCCACCTGACCTTCCAACCCAGAGGGGAAACTAGGCCTTATTGGGATTAGTTCGGGTTTCCTCACGATGTTTTCCTTCACCAAAAAGCGACTGGTAAATAACAAATGATATTTCGTACATAAGTTCCGAAAAACTCATTGGTACGAGCCAGGGTCCGAACTCCGAATCCGCGACCTGCGGATTGCGTCGCAACTCGCACGCTCTTACCGCTAGGCCACCAGCGCTTTTAAACTAAAATTAACTGAATGTTATATTGTATTATAAAAGGAAAAACCACAAGTTAGTTTATTAATTATCGGTTAACTATTTCGAAAAATACATAGTAGAGTACCTAAACACCTCTGACGACCATAGCCTGAAAACCTGCAAATTAAACTCAAAAGTTTTTCCCTAGATTAATAATTGACCCTGTGAGTCCAAAACAAACTGCTCCGGGACCTCGGCCATAAATTCAGGGGTCCTTTGTAATGAGCTGATTACCATACAAATAGGATCAGAGGGCCTACCGCGAACCACGTTCGAAGTGTTGCCTCTCTATCGCACTTGTAAATTCGTACGTAAGTGTGACAGAAAGACAACACGTCGAAGGTGGTTCGCGGTAGGCCCTCAGGCCGGTGATTGGGCGCGGCGCCCCGCTGGGGCACTTTGAACGAGCCGCCGTTTCGCGGGTTCGGGTTTTGAAATGTGAATGAGTCCGTAAAGGTTTTGTTTGAATTTTGAGATAATTGTCTTAAAATGTACGTGAATATAGTAATGGCCAAATTTAGAGGAACGCAAAAAAAAAGGTTAAAATTATTGGATAGAACCCGGCACCCTAAAGCACCTAATTTAAAAGTTTAATTAAACTTTTTTTTGCGTTCCTCTAAATTTGTCCATGAGAGTACATAATATATACACATATACATACGAGTATACGTATTATGTAGTGAAAGATGAAAATCCAACTCGACAAAACTAAACTTATTTAGTCATTTATTGCTGTCGGTCGTATATGCACATAAGGTGAATAATTCCATTTTTAATAAATACATTTCTTCTGCGATAACACCATGAAATAGGAAGAGAGGAAAATAATCTAGAAAGATTCCATTAATTATAAAATCCAAACATCCATAATTTTATAATTATGGAATAATATTATCCCACGAGACATGCACCCATACATATTGCGCTTGCGTCGGCGTCCATTGAGATAAAACTGCATTCTGCACTTACTCAAATAGACTTGACTATTTCAACAGCGACGCTAGTTAGCTTAGGGTTGTCGCGTTGACGGGCATAACTATTATATGTACTTACCTATGTGCGCCAACTATGTATCAGTAAGAAATGTGAAGAATGTGCGATGTGTGATGTGTTGAGAGTCAGAGTATTGTACGCCAAATTCTGGCTGATTGTGATGTAACCACATACTAACCCTACCACCATTTATAACCACTCACATTCAAACATTTGAAGTAAGAATACCATTAATATATTCACTGCCAAGAACACGATAGTTGTGTTCATTTTGTATTGGAAATGGGGCGCTTAGCACTGAAAGTAGAAGGAGACAAAAGATATGACTTGCAGCGCGCAACTCCCTAGGGATGAAAAGTCAATAGCGCGGCTTTTTACATTTTATCTTAGTTACTCCTGAATAACTGAAAATACCTGTAGGTACTTTTGTATATATAAATTTTGCTAGTGAGATCCCTCTAGCTATAGCTAAATCACTAGTTAATAAATAATAAAGTTATACTGCTACTAGCTGTTGCCCGCGACTTCGTACGCGTGGATTTGTATATTGGTGGTTATTCTACATTAGCTTAGAACATTATGCAGCAAAATATTGCAGTAGGACGGTTAATCATTTGTCAATTATTAATATTATACAACGCATGAGACTTGTCTTTCACAACCTACGAAGTTTCTAGCCCCTAACTAAATAAAATTGTTCTCGACATAATCCCTCTCAACCCCCTTAGAAGATTTTCATGTCCTCTATTCAATAAAACCTACTACCTAACTACCTATTTACGAAGTTTGAAGTAAATAAAATTTGAACTTTTTAACCATTTTAGGGGATGAATTTTTAAAACGCTGAAATGGCTTTTCTTGTATTCTAATAATATGCCTCTGTACAAAGATTCAAGCCCCGTTCTCACAAAAATGTTTGAACTCCATACAAACCACCACCTTGAGATATAAATTTTCAAAAACGCTGAAATTATTTTTTTTCCGTTTTAAAATAATACCTTTTTATGAATTTTCAAGTTCCTAGCTTAAAATAAAATTTGAACCCCGTACAAACTTTCAACCCCTTTTTAAACCTGTTAGGGGATGAATTTTACAAAACGCTGAAATTACTTGTATTGTCTTCTAATAATATCCCCAAATACAAAGATTCAAGTCCCGCGCTCGAAAAAATGTTTGATATCCATACAAACTTTCAACCCTTTTTTCACCACCTTAGGGGATGAATTTTCAAAAACGCTGAAATTAGTTTTCTTGTATTTAAATTTAATATCTATTTGCAAAGTTTCAAGTTCCTAGCTTAAAATGAAATTTGCACCCCAAGACGAACTTTCATCCCCTTTTAACCTCCTTAGGGGTTGAATTTCCAAAAAAACGTCGCAATTACTTTATTTTGTGATCGGCTATTATGCCTTTCTAAGAAGTTTCAAAGCATTTGTAATGGATTCAAACTTTCAACCCCTTTTTAACCCTGTTAGGGGATGAATTTTACAAAACGCTGAAATTACTTTTCCTGTCTTTTAATAATATCCCCAAATACAAAGATTCAAGTCCCGCGCTCGAAAAAATGTTTGATATCCATACAAACTTTCAACCCCTTTTTCACCACCTTACGGGATGAATTTTCAAAAACGCTGAAATTAGTTTTCTTGTATTTTAATAATATATCTTTAACCGAAGTTTCAAGTACCTAGCTTAAAATAAAATTTGAACCACATACAAACTTTCAACCCCTTTTTAACCCTGTTAGGGGATGAATTTTAAAAAACGCTGAAATTACTTTTCCTATCTTTTAATAATATCCCCAAATACAAAGATTCAAGTCCCGCGCTCGAAAAAATGTTTGATGTCCATACAAACTTTCAACCCTTTTTTCACCACCTTAGGGGATGAAATTTCAAAAACGCTGAAATTAGTTTTCTTGTATTTAAATTTAATATCTATTTGTAAAGTTTCAAGTTCCTAGCTTAAAATGAAATTTGCACCCCAAAACGAACTTTCATCCCCTTTTTAACCCCCTTAGGGGTTGAATTTCCAAAAACGTCGCAATTACTTTATTTTGTAATCGGCTACTATGCCTTTCTAAGAAGTTTCAAGGCATTTGTAATGGATTCAAACTTTCAACCCCTTTTTAACCCTGTTCGGGGATGAATTTTCAAAAACGCTGAAATTACTTTTCCTGTCTTATAATAATATCCCCATATACAAAGTTTCAAGTCCCACACTCACAAAAATATTTGATCTCCATACAAACTTTCAACCCCTTTTTCACCACCTTGGGGGATGAATTTTCAAAAACGCTGAAATTAGTTTTCTTGTTTTTTAATATAATACATTTTTACAAAGTTTCAAATTCCTAGCTTAAAATAAAACTTGTACCCCATACAACCTTTCATCCCCTTTTTAACCCCCTTAGGGGTTGAATTTTTCAAAATCGCTTCTTATCTCTTGTACACTTTATAAATGCAACCTAGTGTGCAAATTTCAACTTTCTAGCTTTTGTAGTTTCGGCTCTGCGTTGATGAATCAGTCAGTCAGTCAGTCAGTCAGTCAGTCAGGACACTTGCATTTATATATATAGATGATGTGTATACAACTGAAAACACTACATAGTATAAAACAAAGTTGCTTCCCGCTGTCTGTCTGTCCCTATATATGGTTAGATCTTCTGTTATGTTACCTGTTGTTTTCTTTTATTTATTTATTTATTTTTGTCACGAATAAACGCTCTCTATTCTAAAACTACCCAACGGATTTTAGATATAGTGAAGATTTTAGAATAGACAGAGTGTTTCAAGAGGAGGGTTTATGTATAATTTGTTAACCCGTGCGAAGGCGGGGCGGGTCGCTAGTAAATGATAATCAGACATGTTGACAGATAACTTTAACCTTTTAAGGTTTAGGTTGGCGTCTGCCTCTGCCCTTGCTAATATAGTCTAGACTCCTTAATTTTACAATTAAATTATCTAATGCAATCTTCAAGATCACTACATAGTATAAAACAAAGTCGCTTCCCGCTGTCTGTCTGTCCCTATGTATGCTTATATCTATAAAACTACGCAACGGATTTTGATGCGGTTTTTTTTTAATAGATAGAGTGATTCAAGAGGAAGGTTGTATAATATTTAACCCGTGCGAAGCCGGGCGGGTCGCTAGTTATTTAAATATTTTATTTAAATATTCATATTTCATTTAAGATTACGTAACCTTTGTAGTTTCACATAAACCTGCACCGCACTTTATTAAGGTAGGTACTACATGTACAATAAACAACTCTGAAATAGCTTTTCCTTAGGACACAGTGCAGCTGACAACCCTTCAAAATAAATCAAAAGTGATAATATAGTGTAACCGCTGAGTGAGACGATGTTTTGAGATTATAAATTCTAGTTAGGTCCAGTAACTAGTAAGTTAGTAAGTATTATTTATGCTTGCTCCCAGCCGGTTGTTGACAATCACAAAATCGTTAGTGAATAAGCTTTAGTTCAAGGTACTCTTGCGCAGCATAATGAGTTTTTCGTGAGCTTGGGCCAAAGTTGCAAGTACGTACTGAATCTGAAGCCTCTATTTTTTTGGTTTTTTAAATAAACTAAGTAGGTATATGTACCTAATTTACCTTAAGTATCTGCACTTGCATACAGCGCTTTATAATTAATTTAATTTATAATAAAATAAAATGGTAATTTAGATTGTTATCTTAGGTAGGATTTGTAGGATATCACTTAAAGTTTTTTGGGAACTTTTGGGTATTTCTTCAGTGATATTACCCAAAACAAATAAATGCTTTGAAAGTTAAGAAATTTACAATAATTATAGAAATACTACTCATAAAAGTCATAAAAGCTTGTACTTACACGATCTTTAATTCCTATGTAGCTATATTAGTATTAAGAAAAAGTCTAGCTGTCATTACAACAACTATATTAAAAAAGGTACTTATAATTTACAAGTTTTTTTAGAATGAAATTATAATCAGCGAAGGCATCGTACTGTTAATTATTTGCTTGCATATATTACTTATATGCGAAAGAGATAATATATAAACATGATCAACAAATTAACACTCTTAATCTTCAATGGAATACTATTAAAGAACAAGACATCTGCTCAGTCAGCGCCACCCTGGCTCCAATTCTTTCATAAAACTAAAACATTACTTTATTTACTTATTCTCATTAACTTGTCTCAAAATAAAAGTCGCCCGACATGCGTCATCACCATAAAATATCCCCTTAAAAACTCTCGACAAGTATTTTTCCCCGTTCCGTAAATTGCGTCTATGGAAATACCGCGGTATTCGGAAAACAAGATCCGTTCTAGACTAGAGAACGGTACGATATGTAGGTACTAGATACGTTGTAGTTTAGATTTCAACTAGTTCTCTTTTGCAGCTCAATTCGGGCAACAAATGTCACTTTTACGTTAAAATATCGTAATACTATCTTGTGGAAATCGTTCAAGAGTATCTCCAGAATCGCACAAACGTCAAATTTGACAGGCAAGATCTTAAACATATCGTTGTCGTATCTTGGTCACAGATTATATAATAGTTCTTACGAACAGATACTTATCTCTCAAAGAAAACGCAAATACCTACCGTTTTAATACCTACACTAAAATACAATGGAATGACCTTCAACGCGCCGCCGCGCACCGGCGCAACGCTAGGGTTGCCGACGCTTAGAAATGATTTACTAATATAAGATACCTACCTACTTAGGTAGGTACAAATATAAGTTTTAATTGTCAAACTAACATTAGAACTGGTCATATAAAAGCATAGCGTAAAATAACCATGAGCAAGATAAGTTGCAATAAGTAATTACAATATTCCGTTTATGCGTTTCATTCCGACGAGTGACTGCGAGACATTTTAAAAGGTCATATCTCCCTGCAGTAAACGCAGTGTTTACGCCGTTTTATAAACCGCGCAATGAATCAATAATTCAATACCACCTAAGTAGCTTGCAACAACAATTGAAACCATCGTAAAAATAAAACCAAAAGTACTTGTATTGAGAATGTCTACCTACTTTTCCTATCTATCGGAAGAGCAAAAACGGTATTTTATATTAGTTTTGTTGTTTCTGCATTCATCCACACTACAAGTACTTAGTGTTATTTGTTCAATGGTTTCTTTCGCATACATTTTAGCATATTCAAGACATTTCTTTCGCTATTCGAGCGCGCGGCAACGCGACGTGTGTGCGTGAGCGCGCGTGGCAACCAACTGGCTTGCTTTTCTACCGTGAACGGGAACGGATTCGTAGGTATAAAACCGAGCTCGCGCGGAGAGTTCCATAGGCCTGTCTTGGTGACGTCTAATAGACATCTAATAGATGTCTAGTTCAAAATCGGAATCGGGCCCATACACTGATCCGGTATCAATAAACGCAATTACGGCTCATTAAAACAAATCGATTGTGTTAAAAAATCGCGCGTATCGAGTACCGAGTACCTACCTAATTGAAGTACGTGTAGGGAGGCGGAGCTTACGCCTCGGAGGCGTAGGGAGGGCCTCGCGCCGCGATGGTCGGAGGCCCGGAGGCCAGTCGCTCGGCACTCGGCGGACTCGGCGCGCGTCGCGCAAATATTCGCACACGTAACAGTGACTGCAAAATACTTGTGTGGATTTTCGAGTGGCGGTGGACACGTGACCGGAATGGATTTGGAAACTCTGTAACAGTGCCTTATTTAAACACAAGAAGACAAATCTTGATTGGATGTTTATTTATAATATTTAAAAAAAAGTTGATTAAAACCATAGGATAATTGTGATAAATCCCGTCCGAGACAAACTCGCAATGTCCGCAGACTAAAATGCTAAAACAAATGACAGCCGGTCGATTTGAACACTTTGAACGCAAACGGTCGACTTCCGAATTTGTAAATGGATCTGACGACGAGGCGAGGGGAGGAGGAGGTGGGGGGAGGAGGGGGCTGTGAGGTCACGAAGCCGGAGGTGAAGAAGACCAGCTCGTTCAGCATCAGGAACCTGATGGGGGATTCCGACGGCGCGAGCAACAGCGAAGGTAAGGAAAAAAAATTTTTTGCGAAGTTTTTTTTTGTTTTTTTTAGTGTCCTGGTTTTTACACATTTGGAACGAGAACGAGATACATAAAATAGATAATACCCATAATCTTTGTTCTACCTTAATTTACCTAGTGCATTGCATTTACCTTCATATGATTAATGATACTCGTACGATCACTAGAAGAAAACTTAGTGTAAAAAGACGTCAACAAATCGACCATTGGCGTCTCTTAAGTAAATCAAACTTGAAAAATTAATTATTGCAAAATTTTGTCATTCCAGTAACCCAAATTGACATACATATTTATGCCAATTAAACAATGTAATATTGTAAGTACCTAAATATTTATTTTTAATAGGTCTATTTTATTTCTTAAAATAGAATTTACTATTTTATAATTCCTCATTTTTCTCTCTGGATATTAACATTTTTGAAAATATTTTGACACAATTTGTTGTATGTCAACCACAGCTATTTTGATTTTTTTCGGATTTTTATTTATTAAGAGTTAGGCGCATTAAAAAATTTGTATGACCTCTATTTTTTGCGCCTAATTTTTACGATAATCAAAATTAAAATTAAAAATGTCAAACGTAGGGGCATGTACATGAAATTATGTAATAATATTTTCCATAATGTCAATATCCAGAGAGGAAAATGGAAACTACGTTTGTATGGAGAAGCGGCCATCCCCTTTCCTCTGGATTAAGTTTTTTTTTATTGATTGTCCGCTATATGTAAAAGTTGCATATATTATGTTTGAATGTATTTTCAACTCTCCGCCGGCAAAGTATTTTACGATTCTAGTAGTAGGTATAAGTTACTGGTTATACACGGTACATATTGATTAGCATAATTATAACGATTGATTGGACATGGAAGATGTTATTCTCATATCATGCCAACGAAAAAAAAACAAGTGAATGAATGATACAATACAATTAATACTTAAGTAAATGATGATAAAACTAAAATAAATCGACGTAACTCAAAACACAGATCTTGGATTTTTCTGAAATTTAATTGGTAAAAATGGTAATAACGTCAGAGTTACAATCTACAATTAGCATTAGTAATAGGTATTAACGTATTAAACAATGCACCAAAAGTACCTTCCACCCTCGAACACTTCCGAATAGAGATATGGGTAGGGTGACTGTTATAGGTGCTCAAAAATATCTGAACACGCACACTAACGCCTGACAATAGAGACGAGGACAGATATTTGTGAGCACTTGGCCGCGATATATCTGGCAACTGCACAGTCGACGTCAAAAATATGTTTACACTTTTTCACCTTACTCCATTGTAATAAGGCGACAAATGTAGACATATCTTTGACGTCGAATGTACAACTAGTGTCTGGATTAGTCTGGAAACTCATGACATCATCATCATCACCTATCACAATAATTTTATAGTGATTTTAATGACTCTACTAACGACTCTTACAAAGTAACAACAACTTCCTTGCAGCCATGACACCTGACAGCTCGTAAATGCATGTTTATGATTGCAATTACGGGCAATATAGCAGAAAGGTTTTGTGGGTCAAATCGTTTTAATTTATTATGCTTTGTTGATAAATATGTTAGCTAATTATTGTTTTTATGTAAAGTAATTGGTAGTTAGAGTTTGAAGATAACTTGACACGTGTAAAATAGTGTTTAATTTGGCTTGCGGTGTCTACTTCCTACTATACTCTCTTAAATATCTCATAAAATAATATACAACTTTTAGACTGAACAAAAGACGCAAATGTGAGTTATGCTAGTCAAAAAAAAAATTACTTGTCAAAACTAAAAAAATATAGTTCAGGGTCAGGGCTATATAACCGCAAAAATAGAAGTTCGCAAATTGCGGGCATTTATTTCTGTCACTCTAATTACGCCTTCATTGGAGTAAAAGAGAAAGATCCCCGCAATTTGTGAATTTCGGTTTTCGCGGTAGCCCCAGTACCTACTGAACTTCTGCAAAAATAAATCCGGTAGCTGAAGCCATCGCTTCTTCTGTATAATTTCAGCTTTAGATGGTATATTGGCATTTCTGGTCAACATTTGTAACACTCAAGAAGGTAAATGCACATTATTTTCCTTTGTCACTATCTTCTTTGGTTGTAGATGTTTACATTTTTGTATTATTGTTCGTAAGCTTACCTTGTGACAGCTTGAAGTGAAATCTAATGGCGGATAAATAAAAGGAAATATTATTATAGTGCATTGGTACCAGCGCTATCTGCAGATTTATGATGGCGAAATTAATTATACTGTCAATTAATATATGTATTATTAACAAAATTTTAAAGGGCCTCTGATCCTGGGCATATTTATCAAAATGTAATAGTTCTTTAATTGTGGTCCACCGTATTTAATTTTCGAAAATTTTTACATGATCCGTGAACTCCGGTTTTAAGTATAGTAATACTAACATTAGGTCAATATTGAGTAAAGTTATGCATTTTTATTCAGTATTTACGTTCTAATTTATAGTTTTTGATTTGCTCATTGATTTATCAGCCATCTTAACATGGCGCTATAGGCTTAGCTTGTAAGTTGGTCTCTAATAACAGTATAAGATATATTATGGTACTGGATAACGCTCGTCTGCGACTACATGATCTATAATAGCGACTAATAACTTCTCTATCCTACTGTAAGTGATACAAGGGAGTTAAGTGACGTTAGCGATATATGGAGCTATAAGAGACTTTTTATCACCTGTTTAGAACCTTAAGTGCAAATTGCAGCTGCTTATAACTCATATAGATTCTAAGGTTATAAAATTCACTTTGAGCTATAACACTAGCTGCTTAGCATGCATTATAGCGGTTAAAATAGTTATTGTGGCTCTTAAAGCTATAGCTAAACCCCCAGCTATTGTACCGCCGTTCTATGTCTTAAGGTTATAAAATAGGTGCTAAGTGTCGCCTAATTGTTTGTTGGGATGTATGTATTTTAAATGCAAATATGGACAGCACTAGCATAGAGTCACCTTTATTTTAAGAGTAAGAAGAACACAACAAAATGTATAGTTTGTCTGTGTAAACTCATAATGATTATTTATTTGTACATATACCGGCTATTCCAGTTGTTGTACTACAAAGGCATCTGCCATCTAGAAAAAAACCCGCATTTCAAAGTGTGAAGCCGATAAAACTACAAGCTAATTACGATTACGCAACATTTTTCACTTCAGCCAGTTCATTACCCTATCCGGCATCTACCCAATTTACCACTAAACTCACCTGCCCCAACCTACCCCCATCGGCTCCATACACGACAGTAATCACGAAACATACGGACAAAGCAAATTAAATCTTAATTTGAACAAGTTAAGGTTCCGTTTTGGTAAGTAAAAGAACACGTCGGTCGAGTCTGATTAAATTCTACAAACAATTGAATTTCAATCTTAAGTTGCGGAGTTTAAGTTTAGTTTTGATTGGATTTGGAATCGGGCTAATCGGGTAGCGGGATGTACTCCAATTTAGTTCAGGAAACAAGTACTTATGGAAGTTGTGACGTCATAGGCTGGTACGGTTCGCTCGTTATTAGTTTGATGGTCATTGTTATTGATAGCGAAGTTCATTCGGTTTGATTGTATATTCTATAGGTACATTTGAATAGAGGTACAGTCCGCATCATTATTAGGGCAATAATGTATAATAACATTTAATTACCTACATTATTTTCAACGCTATATAAATTTATGCAATTACTGCAAGTATTTGCTATAAAGTCATAGTCTTCTTTACATAAATATACATTACTTACTAAACTACTCGTACAACCTTCAAGTCTAAAGTACATAATTGAACAGAAAAAATATTATTTTTTAACTACCTTATTACTAACATAATTAATAAGGCTTTACGACTTTACGTAAAAACACTTCAGTAATTTTTTCTGTTATGTTAAAGGTACTAAAAATTATAGTAGATAATAAATGAGATACGTATTATTAAATGGTTACCTCGACGTATCGTATCGGTCAAGTTGTAGTGACAGTTAGTTTATTATTCAATGCGTAGGTCGTAAATATATGTATGGACAATAAGAAAACCAATTCTACTTAGAATTTATTTTTGAAAATAAGCACGATTTATTTTTCAATCCTGTTAACGGCTACAAAATGTAGTTAACTCTATCGAATTGGTTAACAAAATAGTTATTATGCAGCTAGTGCTAGTCAGATCCATTATATATTTTTTTGTATTTTTATTATTTGCTTAATTTACTTACTTAAAATGTCAATCGAGACCTCGACATACGTTTCAATTCGAGTTTTAGCTATGCGATCTGTTTCGGATACGATAATGATCTGTCAGTGTGAAAAGTTCGTTTTGACACTGACAGATCAGCATCCTATCGGAATCAGATCGCACAACTAAAACTCGAATTGCCCCGATACTCGGTCAAGATTTGGAACGAGATTTTTTGCACACGAGATGAATACATCGCTCAGTAGAGATTTTGGTCACTTTTTCTTTCGTACATATATAACATATGACATATATTTCAGTGTTTGAATGTGTCTGTAGTTAGTAGTAGTAGTTTAGTAATGATATTCTATTTTAGCACTTTATATTTTTTATATAAGTGATTTTTATGTATTTTATATTTAAATTGCACCTATTAAGGAAATCCTAATGCAATTCGATTTCACATATGTATCGCGTGTGGATATCGGTTTCACTTTCATAAGTGTAATAAATGTCTAGTATAATTTATAACTTAGGTATAATTTAGGTTGTAGTCTAATCAACAAACAGTATTTTACATAGTATGAATAGTATTTGATACATAGATTTGATGGATAAGATGATGCTCTTCCTCGTGATGTCCCGGCTTTTTGGCCACAGCCCATGAAAGCTGGGGACCGCTTGGCAACGAATCCCAAGAATTGGCGTAGGCACTACTTTTCACAAAAGCTACTGCCATTTGTCCTTTCAACCCAGAGGGTAAACTAGGCCTTTATTGGGATTAGTCCGCCTTCCCCACGATGTTTTCTTTCACCGAAAAGCTACTGGTAATTATCGTAAGTTCCTAAAAACTTATTGGTACGAGCCGGGGTTCGAACCCACAACCTCCGGATTCAAAACGCACACTCTTACCATTAGGCTACCAGCGCTCTAAATCATTCACACGATTATTTTTGATTGAAATACTAATTATTCAGAGCATGTTGTTGCGTAACTGCGAATGTTTAATTTTATTTGATATTTACATGCAAAATTACAATTACTTTAGTGGTAATGGTTTAATTACAATTACGTTAGTGCTAATTAATGGTTATTGCAGTAATTAATTAAGTATGGAATAACGAAATGTATCTACTTTCAAGGTTATCAACCCTTACAGTTTTGTATTAGGTTAGCGAAGTTTTTAGGAAATTGTTATAAATTACATCATCATCTCATTGGGCATCTCGCTCGTTTCTTCCCAGAACGTGCAGAATGTGGAATGACTTGCCTCCTGTGGTATTTCCTTTGCGCTACGACATGGGACTCTTCAAGAAGCGGGTATTTAGGGTTCTCAAGGGTCGGCAACGCTTAAGTGGCTCCTGTGATGTTGCTTATGTCCATGGGCGACGATGACCGCTTCCCATCAGGCGGCTCGTCTGCTCGTTTGCTGACTATCACATAAATAAAAATAAACAAATTTAAAACTCTTCGTAGAACTACACTGAAAAAAAAATCCTTATTAGTTTAGTGCAAAACTAAACAACCGATTTAGATGAGCTATGGAGATAGTTTGAGACCTGTACGGATATGATGGTCGTTCTTGTCTACGTGACAGCGTGATAAAACGGTGTCCGTCACTTTCTTTCCCACGGTGTTAAACAGTGACAGTTATTTTATCTCGTGGATAAAGATGGATAAAGCTATCCATAATAGGCTGGCTGGGGAAAGGACAAAGGATTTCGCGGGCAGAAGCTAGTCATATTTATTAATTTTTACCATTTCATTAAACTAAGCGCAAAGAAAACGGATTACAATTGTAAATGAATACCTACTAAGCACTTAAAAATCAATTACCTATTGATATACATTTATTGTAGTGGTTAATGGGTTAGAAACTGTGTGCGTGGTAACGCGTGGAAATATAAATTGTTCTTGTTTGTGGTAATTGTGAGAAATCGCGCTTCGGGCTATTGATATGCCAGTAATTAATAGAATAATAATAATTCAGCCTATATACAGTGGAGTACATACGAGACAATTTTTCGCCAATCTGATGAAATTGTCCGGTCGAATCAGGCGCAGGACGCAAACGCCAATTTGATTCCCCAATCAAATCAGCAGGCGCGGACACAAAAATGACAATTTTCGTAGTTAGAAGCCGGAGTTTTAAAATTGGTGATTAAATTGTGTACGTGTGGACGCTAGATGAGATTGGCGCCAATTATTTTCCTGATCAAATCGGTCGATTTGCCCAGCTCGTCTGGACACGGTTTAAGTCCCACTGCTTGATACAATCCTCCTATCACACACGAGAGGGAGATGGTTTGGGCTATAGTCCCCACACTGGCCCAATTCGGGTTGGGGACTGCACACACACCTTTGAATTTCTATCTAATTACAACCTTTTAAGAAGGTAAATGTGGCTAATTCCGTCATAGGGACTATTCCGTCCACTAGCGTTTTTCTCGAACAACGAACAAAATTGATAATTTCATCGACAAAATGTCGTTTTAATTTTTATTGCTTTATTTAAACGAAAATCCGCTAATCTTATCCGACCTTGTCTGGTGCCTTGGTAACGAGCGAGTTAGACGAATCGATTCGAGAATCGATACCGATTCGATTGTGTCGATTAAGTGTTTGTACCGTGGTACCGGTTTACATCAATTTGTCATATTCTGTGTTAACTTTGTATGGTGTGAAGCAATGATAGTTATCATTGATGAAAAGTTTGTTCGAGTCTGATATACTGAATACTTTTTGCAAGTATCTTCTGTAGGTATTTTAACTTGATTCGGTAGTAGGTATCTGCCTCTTTATCGCTCTTGTATATTATACGAGATTCGATTTACGTTTTTCATGGTCCAGCCTCTGTTCTATTAAGCATCCGTCATCCGTCCGTTAGTTTCACTTTCCTCATAGACTAGTTTTAGCAACGAACATAACTGAAATTACTAATTCCACCAACGTATATTCGATTACAATAAAATTACTCGCATTTGCGTATTTTTAACCGCCAGCATGTATGTAGATGTGCACATTTCCATAATAATTGATAGGCGTGATATCGATAAGCCGCATGGATGTCGAGTTACAAGTTCTCTTAAGTCGTTTTAGAGACGTGTCGTTAAAGGACAGGTGGTATAGGAAAGTGTAAGAAACATGGGTTATATTTTGCGTAGTCCTGTTGCGATGTCCCTTTTATGGGAACGTTCCCGGATCAGTTGAACATCATTTTATTTTGACATTTTGCTCATTTTGCTTAGAATGTAGATTGAAGTAGTAGATTGAGCGTGTATTAGAAAGGTAGCCTGGAGAAAAACCAGAAATCCTCCGTGATCATATGGGTTACAAGTTTGCGCTCCGGTGGGATTCGTTGAAACGGTTCGGTTCAACCTGATGGTATGTGAGTAACATATACGACCCATTATTATATTTACTCGTTTCCCGTTTAGAACAGGATGCTAGGCACCGCGAACATTGAAATTGCGAAGATCATCTATCGCTCGATTATTGTAAGAGCGGGCATGGTGAAACATGGCGATATACGTTCTGTTTTGTCAAAGATGAACATTGCTATTATGGTTCCTAAGCTTGGCCAATATATAGATGACACCCAAAAATAAGAAGAGAGGAATATCTAGCATACTATATTAATGTAAGACGTTTCATTTGTATTACATACTTAAGCAAAGCGAAGCAACTGTATTTTTTTAACATGAAAATAATTAATGTAACTTTTTTACATAATTATGGATTTTACAAATATTTCAAGGAATGTTTCCATTGCTTTTGAGACATCCTTCAATGGTCTGGAATATTATATCATAGGTACATTTCCGGTGATATTACCTAGGAACAAATAAAAACTTTTTTGTTTCAACGTAAGAATCGAATTCAACGTTCCCGAATACTCCTTCCACTGAATATTCCCTCGGCACATCACTACACAGAGAACATGGCCATATTTTGCGTAAGAACGTTTTTGCGCGTAACAATTTGTTATGATACGGGCAAGAAAGCGGTAAATACATTATCGTGGCATCCATCATCTATTGTTACGTAGACGGAACGTTAAACTGTGACCTTTTTGTGGGTTGACGAAGACTTTGTTGTGATGTTGTTATGACTATCGATATAGGTACTTGTTAGTATAAAGCGAAGCCTACGTGGTGATCACTACATAGTAGGTATAAAACAAGTCGCTTCCCGCTGTCTGTCTGTCCCTATATATGCTTAGATCTTTTAAACTACGCAACGGATTTCGACGCGGTTTTTTTAAATAGATAGAGTGATTCAAGAGGAAGGTTTATGTATAATTTGTTAACCCGTGCGAACCACAATTATTTTAACAAATGCTAACTCTTTTTTAGGTGTATAGTTCTTCCTTTTTTTCTGCTCAATGGCTGACAAGGGCGAGGAAGTGCATAAATATTTTTTCCATTTCTCTTTAATACTGAACTAGGCGATAGAAAAATAGTAAATCGTAATATGTTGGTGGTGCTATCATAATACAATAAGTTAATAACCATTGAACAATATTTTACCTACTAAGAGCACAGGCATTAACTAACTGTTGATTCATATTTTTCAAAATAAATCATCATCTTCCTCGCGTTGTCCCGGCATTTTGCCACGGCTCATGGGAGCCTGGGGTCGCTTGGCAACTAATCCCAGTAATTGGCATGGGCGCTAGTTTTTGCGAAAGCGACTGCCATCTGACCTTCCAACCCAGAGGGTAAACTAGGCCCGTATTGGGATTAGTCCGGTTTCCTCACGATGTTTTCCTTCACCGAAAAGCGACTGGTAAATATCAAATGATATTTCGTACATAAGTTCCGAAAAACTCATTGGTACGAGCCGGGGTTCGAACCCGCGACCTCCAGATTGCAAGTCGCACGCTCTTACCTAGGGTTGCCAGATGGTCGGGATTCGGCGGGATTCTCCCGATTTTTAGCATGTGTTCCCGATTCCCGACAAAGTGAAAATTGTCCCGAAAAACAGCATCACGTTATAAAACAATAATTTCAAGTTCTGAACTGTCGTGGAGCGAACCAGCGACCCGCGTCGAGCCCGTCAGCAGCGGGCGCGCGGCCGCGCGTGGCGAGATCGGGCAAAGCAGCTGACGTAGTGCTAATAATGTAAAATATAGTTGTTTTTAATACAATTAATTTAATTTGAATGGTTCATTTTCCCGACTTAAGGCCCGAAATCCCGAAAAATTCATATTTTTTCCCGATAATAGCGCCTTTCGATCTGGCAACCCTACTCTTACCGCTAGGCCACCAGCGCTTATTCATTTTTCAAAATAAATAAAACGAAGTAATTACAAATTGCCACTGATCAGTGTAACATAATCAATATAAGATAGGTACATGTCAATATCGCAATGAAAACTCACGAGCACGTTAAAATCTATCAAGACATTTGAAATTTATTAAGCTATGCAACAGAAACGAACATATAATAGTATTAATTCTACATACTGATAAGTAAGTAAATTACCCTTCATCGTCACAATGTTAAATAAAAACCGTTTGCTGTTATGTTGCTAAAATTAATTAATTATAATAGCCCCATCCAACCGAAGTCATATCCATCAAAGGAGTTATAATGCGCTTTAACATCCTACATTAATTACAAAGACGGACTTTACAGCATTGCCTACATTTTTTAGAACATCTGGTCCTTTGCGTGTTCTTACCATCGTAATATTGACTGTCAGGTCTTCATTACCACTAATGCTTATGTCTTCCCTTGCATTTCAATTGATAGTACACCCAGCAACATATTTTAAAGATTAAACTAACCTCTATAGCTATTAACTTAAGGTTCACTTATGTTGCATACTGTCCCTTAATTACAAGTCTATAAAATGTTCTTTTTCATACTATACAACATAATCGCATGGCGAGCTATAATGAGAAAGTGTAGCGAAATTTATAAGTACATGAATCGGCTTACTTATGTAACAGGTTATTAAATGTACTAGCACCTCTTTCGATTTATATCGTGGTATAAAAAACTTCATTAAGTACTCGTTCGTGAGTGGAGTAAATGAGTTTGAAGTAGGTGGATATAAAATCAATTGAAATGGATCTGCGGTGCAACGGTACATTCATTTGTTTTAACTGAAATTATAGACGGGCAATATAATATATTATAAGCTGGCTTATTTTATGGATTGTTGACAATAATAGAGTCTGTGCGGAAAGAGAAGAGTCGTGGAACCATGTATTGGGCCCCATACATTTCACGACTCTTGTCTTTCCGCACAGACTCTAACTATGAGATTCAATGTTGTTGTGTTTTTGTGTCTCTCTGCCTTATTTAGCTATTAATCGTCTATTTATATGGATTTTTTTACATATATTCATAATCCAGGGCAAATGCCATGAAAAAGTTTGACACGGAAACTAAGACTATTATGTATTTGCAAAGGCAGACTTTTTAGGTTAGCCTAAAAAGGTTAAAGTTGGCTCGATAGAAAAAAAAATGCTAAAATATGTCTAACTTTTTATTTTTTTTTAATGGTTTTGGCCAGAAAAATAATAAATACTATTTTCACATAAATTTATTTCATGGGAAAAAGTTATAAAACTCGGTCATTTGAAAAATAAATGTATATTAATATTTTTATATTTCACCCATCACTTGAAATGCTAGTGACCAGCCGAGGGCCCGTGTCACATGAGGCATCTATTCAGTTCATGTCTGTGGCGAAGTCCTTTACGCGACGCCAAGTGACAGTAATTCGATACAGTTTTGACAGCCGTGACAGCGCACTCGGTCAAAGCGCTTTCATATATTGTATGAAAATCAACAAAGGATTATTTCGATAACGGGTTGAAACTGCAAGCAGTTTAAGTAGTTTCTGGGTTATTAATTTTTTATTGCATCAAATGGAAGTTATCTTATATTTATTGGTTTTAATGCTTTTAATTTTATTTTAAGTGAGAGAATAAATGTTGAGACCACCATCGACTGACAGGAGTATTCTGATTTTAGTTACAGGTTAGGAATTAGATCTGGATTTGATCTGGATTAGTGATCTGACGGTGTCTAAACTTAAAGTGACTTTTTGGTTGAAGAAATGTCACTTTTGACATTTCGTCATTCCAACCCACGGTGTTTATTTAAATGTATTTAAATTATAATGTCATTAACTTAATACCTATAACATTTGTACGTCACACACTAATTTACATCTCCAAAGAATCCCAGCCATCCCAAACATGTACAAATTAAAAACAAACATATATTGATGCACAGAAACCTTTCCTTTAAATAAAGTGCAGATAACAATACAAATGACTTATATTTTCTGGAATTTAAAGTACAATGAACCACTACACAAAATCCAACTCTACCTACTTACCTTAAGGTTGTATTTAGAGTGTAATAACCAGTTCTTTATACAGGGTGACATGGAAATAAAAGGATTTAGAAGTGAGAGTTATCACGGCGACCCATTAGGCCGCACGCGCGAGACAGAAAAAAAAACGAAAACAAAACAAAACGTTTTGTATGGGTCGTAAAAATAATGCCGTCTGGCAACACTGGCGACTCCCGTAGTTGGCGATAAGGGCTAGTAGCTTAATGTTTGGAATTTTTGGAATGTTTCGAAAAGGAGTCATTTGTTATTGAATTAGAGTATAATTGGGGGCGCTAGGTGGTTCTGTGCTTGACACATTTTTCTTGATGACACTGGTAACCAAGCCTACTGGCCGTCTAGTAGCAAGCAGATACCGTATTCCAAGATCTGTACTGTGTCCTTTAATTTTAATTTAGCCTGGCACTTTAATTTTTCAAAAAAAAAATACTTTTCACAGATTAGAAATAGTTATTTGTACAACAAGAGATCAAAGTTTGATATTTCTTCGAGTGCTTATTTTGAGTCCCGTGCAAGCGAAAGATTCTATAATAGATTCACGAGCGTAGCGAGTGAATCTAATTTAGAATCTTGAGCGTAGTAAGGGACTCAAAAGCGCACGAGATGTAAATAACTTTGATCTCGTGTAGTACACAACATTTTTCACCTCAGCAGTGAGAACATATTAGAGAACCCGAAAAATGTATTCCTTCTTCATCACTTACCTCTATTCACTCATGTTTTCTTAAGATATACCAACAATTAAATTTTCACCTTAGCAGCTCGAACAAGGGTACTTTGCTACTTAAAAACAGTGAGCAAAATCGTATTTTGCTCACTGAGTGAGCAAAATCGCATTTTGCTCATTTTGTCTCACTCAGTGAGCAAAATGCTATTTTGCTCACTGTTTTTAAGTAGCAAAGTACCCTTGTTCGAGCTGCTGAGGTGAAAAGTTAATTTTCCATCAGTTTTTATTTTACGTGATATTTATACAGCAAATAAAATAAAAATAATCAGTCGCTAAATAGCATGGCTCGATGCGTTTCAAAACAAAAATAGCGTTCAGCGTTCACACTTCGGGGAGCGTAAGAAATGGAAGAAAGCAGACGAGGGACACGATTCACCAACACATGTATTGGATTGATTTTATCCTACTAGCCGCCCAGAGGCCTATAAAAAGGTTTTCCGTCCCATTGTAATTTGAATCTTTATTTTGACTAACCAAAATTGCATTTGTAATGGCAAATTTTTATATCTGAGCGGCTGCTAGAGGATAAGAAAGCTCGAAATCACTCATCTAAACAGATTTGTCTCTAATATCGTAAAATTAAACAGTTGCAGATACTTTAAAACGAAAAGCGTGGATTTATATCTCTACTTAGAAAAGCAATCGAGATTTACGGATACTATTAGATTAGATAGCGCGTTGTTTCATCTGCTAGTATTTATGCCAACTGTGCATGCACTTACTTATAGTTTGTCAAAGGACTCAAAGGACTGTCTCATTTCAAACATATACAGAGAGAATCATGTTACTATCTTCGTCTTACACTAGTACTAGCACCCAAAAGAAAAGGATGAGTATAGTTTTTTTGTTCTTATTTACTGACATATTGGTTAACTACCTACATATTTAACTTCCTTTGAATTAAGTATGCAGCTTCATTCCATAAAATAAAAATGTGAAGAAGCCAACAATCAAATAAAAATACAATTTCAGCAGCCAAATGTGGGCGCAGTTCGATTGCGAAAAGCAAGCCATATTTTATTCGTAATGGCTACGCCATAATTAATGGTCTAACACGCATGAATGGTTTATAGTCGTTATCACTTGCAGTTTTCCACAGTTGATAAAAATGCATTTGGGTTCTTTAATACGAGTGCACACTCCATAGAAGGCAACCCTTTTATATAATGAGTTGTATTGTATGGTGTTATGGTAAATAGTTATTTGTACAACAAGAGATCAAAGTTTGATATTTCTTCGAGTGCTTATTTTGAGTCCCGTGCAAGCGAAAGATTCTATAGTAGATTCACGAGCGTAGCGAGTGAATCTAATTTAGAATCTTGAGCGTAGTAAGGGACTCAAAAGCGCACGAGATGTAAATAACTTTGATCTCGTGTAGTTCATAAAACTTTTCACCTCAGCAGTAAGAACATTTAGACAACCCGAAAAATGTAATCCTTCTTCATCACTTACCTATTTAGTCATGTTTCTTAAGATATACTAACAATTAAGTATAATTACCGCAATCAAACACAAAAACAAACAAACAAACGCAGTAAATTTCAGTAAAATAGGTAATATATGAAAACAACGACCATCAATTGATTGACATTTGAATCGGCAACTTTTTTTTTGTAAAAAAAAAAACATTGTAAGATACGGTCCGAATTACGGATACTTACTATTTGTAAACTATTGTAGAGATTCTTAAAAGTATAATTATTTATTTTACGTGATATACTGTGTATTTTTTGAGTTCATTATTTTAATCGTACAATAAATTACGTAAAATATAGTGTTTTTATCAGTTTTTATCAAATCTGAAACTTTATTTTCATTAATTACATATTAAGAATTCATACTTGTATGTGTTTTGGAACGATGCGTTCTGACGGTTTTCGGGGGTCTATTATAAACCGTCAATATACCGTTGAATGTCGTTTGAAATTTTTTTTGTCTCTTTCTTTTTGCTAACGACGTGAAAGGGACAGAGATAATAAAATCCAAGTATTTCGAACTTGTATTAGACCCCGCATGTTGAAATGACATATGAATATTAAGGTCACTTGAATGTCATTTTGTCTCACTCAGTGAGCAAAATGCGATTTTGCTCACTGTTTTTAAGTAGCAAAGTACCCTTGTTCGAGCTGCTGAGGTGAAAATATAATTAATTTTTTTTTTCATCTACTTATATGTATAGAGTGAGCACTCTAAGTTCACTTACGAGTACCTATCTAAAAGCCAACAGGAGCTAAGATTTAAATATTTTAGGTAAATATACCCGTCTCGCTAACGGAAGCGGCTCCTAAAACCAGTGCGATAAGGACAAGGCGAAAAATCCTGCGTAAAAATATCAAAAATCGAGGTTTCGTACTCGACTGTTTCCTCCTCCAAAACTTAACCAATCGTAACCAAATTTGGAAATCTAAATGATTATGACATTATCTGTGTCGGACCGTTTTGCTTTTTTGACTAATTGATGTCAGTTTTGAATAGCACGCCTCTCATTGCGGCATAGTCAATTAGGCCATTTTGGCCATTTTTGAAGGGCTCTAGCGCCTTAAAAAACAAAAATATAAAAAAAAGCAAAACGGTCCGACACAGATATTGACAATATTAATCTGTGTTGAAAAAATCATTGCTCTAGCTTCAAAACCCACGGAGGAAACAGTCGAGTACGTTTGTATGGAGAAATGACCACTCCTGTTGGCTCTAATTTAGATAGAGAGAGTTACCAAAACTCCCGAGCGCCTTAGATGGTCGCTTCTGTCACCGTATCAGAAGTAAAACTGATCAGTAGATATGTAAACGCGAATGCATGCATCAGAGGAGGCCTATATATCTTGTACCTACCTATCGTCAATGGGTCAAACGTATGCACAAACAGTCAAGCTCACCCGCCAATGATACCACTTAGATATTTTATGTAGAAGAAAACCGAAAAGAATGAAGTCTAAATAAAATGACAATTATTTTGTTCCACTTACCAAATGAAAATCGCGCTTGACTATGTATAGACTATTAAAGTACCTAGGTGTGCAAATAACCTTAGGTAAGCTTTGCCTTCACTGAACCTGTTTTCCGGCAATTTTATGGACAAGATACACCATTAGCAGATAAGAAATATAAAATAAAACAAACAGCTGCCATAATTTGCTTGCTAACGACAGTCTTATCTAGCTAATTAAAATGCGATTTGGCACAGCACAATACTTCATATAACTTCACGTTTTTAATAGAATAAAGTCTCATGTTACTTTCCTATTTTGCGAATGAAAATAGACTTTAGATCGATAGGAACTTACGTCGCGAAGCGTAGCTTTTATATCGGATCAATGTCAGTAATGACATAACAGCCAACCATCTTAAGGCTCATTTTGATACGGAACAAACCATATTCAGTTAAGACTTTATGGTATTAAGAACGGATGCATATTGTCACTAGACTTCGATTTTATCAGTTGATTGTATGTTACTTAATTTCTCGAAATGGTTCTTGGGGAATTAGTGTCAAGACTACGTTAATGGTAGCTTCGAAGGCTTAGTACTAAGTTATCTATAAAATGGTACCTGGTAAAGTGTTGTAAAAGCGATTAGGAACGTTTAAGTGAAGGTAAAAAATGTAGCAAGTCTGAAAAAAGAGATTACGCTACCTTTTTCTTAGGTAGTTAATGCATTGTAACGCAAATGAAAGTGGCTTTGTGTATAAAAAGGCCAGAGCACACCGGCAGCGTGAGCCTAGACGTACGCGTGCGCAAAAATCTAGGAGCCGTGGACACATACAGCACGCAAGCGGTGTGCCGTCTTTCATAAGGATCTGTATATTACAACGCGCACGTACACGTCTACACACACGCATTCGATGTGTGCAGGATTTTAATAGGTACCTATTTATTCTGAGCATCGTTTTAAAATCTTAAATTAGTATTTTTAGTTACTTATGTAATACTACACTGTAAAGTATAGGACTATAGGTTGATTAGGTCGGTACCTTGCTTCTACAAGTATACATACAAATAACATATTTTTTATTAGGCATTTATAATTGACTAAATAGTGTTTGCAATTTGTAGCTCTAAGGAAAAATGATCACAGAAAAAGCATAGACAAAACCGAAAATACGTTCGTACCTAATGAACTTACGAACCATAGTTGCTGTATTGGATTATAGTTGTTTGGTTTTACCGTAGAACTTTTATCAAAAGGCCCCTACAATGACACCCCTCACACTTACACTAACAATTGACCATATGTGTAATAGGCTCATCAATGGAACATTACCCAACCCTTTCTATAATAGAAATCAATTTGTGCCCGTCCTAAATGCGAGACACCTCCAAATTACCCCTCTGGACACTGTGACAGACGCTTAACTATACTTGAGGGGAGCAATCTACTGGAACACTTTTAGTAGATAACTGTCATGGAAATTTACCATTAGATGAGGACTTCGTGCTTTGAAAAAGATTGGCCTGTATTTTATTTCTACCTATATACAGGTTAACCCAAAAATACTGCGGCTAAGATTTTTTACTGTGCTTACATATTGTTGATCATTGAGAAAAATAATTGGTATTTTTTTATCAAAGACAAAGGTACATAATACGTTTTGTTTCAGTTAAACAATTGTAGTTTAAATTTTTATTGTAATTTTGTAAAAGACGTGTAAGTAAGAAAAATATTTTTTAAATACGTATTTCTGGGTATAAATACGTATACGTATATCTCATCTACCTAGGTACCTGTATATAACTTGTGCCTAAAGAATCGCCAACAAACTAGGCCCCGCGTAACTCATTTGATATTCAAACAAATGACACTCGAAAATTCATTGGCACCGGAAGGCGACCTTTTTTAACTCTAACTTAATCACACAGAAGCCACCCGTTAATCGTGGTCGGTTACCGACTAATGTAGTTTTAATATAGCGGACCGCGAGCAATTTGGTCAGCAAAAAACGCATTTGTCCGCCGTGTGTGGCTTAATGGTAAACTAATTATTGGACCATCGGCTTTTCGGAAAGGGTTTAAAAAAGTTACAGTTGGTTTTGGTGAGCGGCGGTGAAATTATTTGCGGAATTGAGTATTTTGCGTGTAAACAAGTTTAGCTTGTTCGTTCGGTTTTATTTTTTGGTGCCGTAAACCTTCCAAATACGTATACTCCTAAGGCAAGGTATTTTTGTAGTTCTAAGGCAAGGTATGTTTATAAATAGACTAGCGACCCGCCCCGGCTTCGCACGGGTTAACAAATTATACATAAACCTTCCTCTTGAATCACTCTATCTATTGAAAAAAACCGCATCAAAATCCGTTGCGGATTTTTAAAGATCAGACATACAGACAGACAGCGGGAAGCAACTTCGTTTTATACTAGTGTATGTTTTGAGCAAATTACACGATTATAGTATGAACTGACGCGTCTCAAATAGTGGTACTACTATGTTATTGTCACAAGATAAAGCTTTCGAACATCATTTACAGGTACGATGATTTTAGAAATAACCAGATATCGGATTTTAGGGAGCAAAATTAAATGACAGGTAAAAACTGGGAGGGATCACTACTGGAAAATAATCGATAACTGAGTTTATCGATATAGAAACTCCCTACCTGTAATTTGATTTTAAAATCCGATCCTATCCTGAAAGCCGATGTCTTTAAATAACTAACGTTGTACCTTATAATTTTGAATTGCGATGTTACACTTAAATACCTAGTTAAAAAAAACAGTAATCATTTCGAGTAATGATGTATACGTTGAATACTTGAAACCTTATTCAAATCAATTCAACAGTGGTTACTCAAAGGAGTAAAGGAGGAGGAGTTATGTTTAGGTAACTACGTAGATAATATTACAACAAAGTAATTGTAACTATAATTTAGGTTAAAAACTAGTATACCAGGCGCATACGGCTTATATTGCTGCGTGCTGCGTATACCCATAGACATAAGTTTATTACTTTTCGAATTACGAAATTGACCAATAAAACAAATTCTGGTTACGTATTTACGTCAAATAAGTAATCCAATTTCCAAATTATCTTTCACAATGATCGTAAGTATGTATCCAAAGTCATAAATGACCAATGAAGCCATCTAATTCCCGTCAATTCCGTACATTTATTTTACAGCTTTATTACAATGAAATTAGGTAGGAAATTGTGTAGTAAAGTACATATCGGAACTCGCCTGTCCAAATATACTAATCTTTATGTTGATCAACCACGAAACTTACAAGTACGTAATAATGTCGTTACGGCACAATAATACTGTTATTGGATTAATGTGTACGAAATTGCCCACTAATGGTAGTTTTGGTAGAAAATGGTAGTTTCGGATTAGCCTAACGAGCGATCAAATGATTGGATTTGGAGTTTGGCTTGTAAATTAGGCTGGTCGTTATAATATCGTTTATATTTAGGCAATTGTGTATATTGTATATGGCAAATATACTTTGACGATAAATCATGGTTATAAGTACCTACGCACGCAGTTTATAAATGTAATACATAAGTACATACTGAAATCGACATAGACGGGTAATAGGGCTCAAAATGATATCTCGCTCGAATCTAGACCAGCCAGCATCAATAGGTTTTTTTAGAGAAGAGGTTAGAAAATAGTAGATAGACGTTTTGACGCTTAAGGTAAATAAAATTCGGATTTCAACTGCATCTGCATTACTGTTGCGACATTACTGCAGTGCCGTTGACATAGCCGCTGTATCTGTCAATTTCTTAGATTATTTGATTAGATAAAATAAATGTCGTTCGCCGCCGCATTATGAGGTTCAATCCTTCACTCGGTTTATCGAAGAAATTGACTGATACAGCCTTGCGTCAAGGCTGCAGCAGTAATGTCGCAGCAGTAATGCAGCTGCAGTCGCGTTCGTTAGTACTGATGTTGTCTGTATCTCCATCTTATCTAGACACGCGGTAGCGTGTCCAGCCAAGTTCAAAGAAAAAGGAACTGGCGACGCAGCATAGAAAATCACCGTTATAATTACATTCTACCAAATGAATCAGTAGGTATATAAAAGGATGTTATGATTTATGATAGACTTCAATAAACCCTGAAAATAAAAACATCTTGAAGTAAACTGAAAACTTTAGATATTAATTGCTTAACACACTAATGTTATTCAACTATTATATCCAATCAACTGTAGTGAGAAAATGAATGATTTATTTATGACAATCAGAATAACATGATAATAATTCAAAGCAAACAAAGTAATCATGTTAGAACAAAAACATGTAAACGATATGATTCACAACCAAAATCAGACTTAATGATATTGGAGCAAGATTGATTTTTGAATAAAGTAATATAACAATATGTGGTGTTATGGATTGGAGCCGTGAGGTTGCGTGTCCTGTCATAACTTAGCTTTTGTTCTAATTTCGCGGAGGCGCTTTAGGCACACTACACTATTAATTCAGTGCACAGTAATTCCATGGTAATTTGGTGGTTGGTTTCCGTTAAATGAAACTAATATTAAAATGCTAATAAGAAAAAAATTAAGACACTAAAAAAGGCACAAAACCTATGCTATTTAGCCCGCAACAGATTATTAAAATGCGACGCGACGCAACTCGACGCATCACCCGAATTAATGCGAAAACACACTTATCCCACGTACCTACGCAACGTATGCAATGAATTATGACATCTGAACCCTGACAAGTAACGCATGACAATATGTTTCTAAGCATACAACTTTCAGGGTTCAGATTGTCATAATGCATTGCATACGTTGCGTACGTGGGATAAGTGTGTTTTTGCCTTTAATCCGACGCGACGTCGTATCACATGTTCATAGTGTAATTCTGATCATAGAAAATAATACAACTTGATTCGACTCAAACTCAATGGGTTTCGGCTATAAGCCACTTTTTTCTGTCGGAGGTTAAAAAGTGGTGGTCTATAGAGGTTGCCTTTTTTGCTTCACATATATAGGTACTTATAAATAAACAACAATACGAACAATTTAAGTACATAACTGCATACTTACAGGATGGCCGAACAATACGTTGACAATATTTTGGGCCGCTCTGTCTATGTCTATAACTCTATACTAATGAAAATTTTCGCCATATGACTTTACCTCGTCCCAAATAGAGGCATTAGTATTGACCGCTCACATGTAACATGCTTATTCAATTAGGGAAAACCCCCTAATGGGGTAACTCGATTGTATGGAGTAAATCGCGCCCGATTGTGGGGTAATCTCGTTTGTCGTGATTGTTGGCTGATTTGTGTTGTTTAGGGTGGTGTTGGCTCATTCGGGGGATTAATTCATATAAATATTAAAGGATTGTTGATAGATGGGATGATTTTTATAATGATTTCATTTTTTTGAAGTGAAAACATCTTTAGCGGCGCTGTGCACTTTTTGAGGTGGGGAAAAAATGTTAAACTCGAGACAGCGTAAGACGATCACGTGACCGTAAGACGGACACGTGACCTGATCGAAAAACTGTTACATGTAGTGTCATTAAGTTTTTCTTTATTGATTTAAATGCCATCTAGCGAGTTTCGCTCTAACTGGTATTAATATAACTAGAGTACTAACAGTGATGTGCTTAGGGGTTTCAAGTAATTAACGCTAACGCTAGATGGAGTTAACCTCAATTATACATAGTGCATTTTGCAATAGTCATTGAGTTTTCACTTCTGCCGGCACTCCCTAAGTGCAACCCGTTGTTTTTTTTGTTAAGTTTTGATGTAATTGGTTTGTAGAGCTTCTCATTCTGGGCGAAATAAATACGAAATCACAACTTGTCCCGAACTAAATTACGTAATTTTCCGTTGAGTTACGAAAACATACGGTTTTTCGTTTTTCGTCAGAGCCTACATTTTAGGACATTACATTGAATTTACCTAAATTGTACCTAAAACAAAGCTTGAAGTGAAAATTAGGTAATACTTCCATGCCTTCCATATAAATAAAGAAATACGTGTAAGTATCGCAATATAATGCAATAAAATGTAGATGGCACAAATAAACGACATACTTTATTTCATTACAAAATTGTTGGCAATCTTAACATGTCGCTATGCATTGTGAATAGTATAAGTTCCTAGTAATAAATTAATTTGCAGCGATTTTCTGCAATTTGCAGTCGTATGTGGTTACAGGGGAGACGGCTGTGTGGCCGGTTGCAGACGGGCGTCTGAAACGCAGCGTTTTTACGATCTAGTCAAATATGCATCGTTTGTAATTAGATATTGGGTGAATACCTAGTAATAAAGGCCAAAGAAAGCTGATATTTCTAGATTTCAGCTTATTAAAAAAAAATCCAAGCTTGAAACAAGTAGTTGAATCCACGCTAAATTGGTTAATAAAAAGTATTTTATTTCCCGAGATACTCCGAGTAGTATTTTACATGCATATCTTAGTACATACCTATACAAAGTTTGTTTAATCAAATTGCACCCATTTTATTGAATTTGATTCATTACAGATTAAGTAATTTTAGAAATGAGTATAGATAGACTAGAAAATAATGTCCTATAGGTACCGTACCGAGTTCATTTTAATATTTCAATAGGCTACATGACTAATTTTCACTTATGGTATCAATCGATCGGGTTTGTTTTTAGGATCAAATGTCTATATGGGACCCATTGCATTAAAGCAACACAAAAGTCAGAAATTATAGTCAAAGTCCGACAATGGTACTTCACTCGCGAAACACACCTAACAAAATGATAAGTGACCCCGACGTGACAAAACAAAAAATTGCGTTTTTGTCGGTGAAATATTGCGTTTATGTATACAGTGTGGAAAGTTAACTCGGGCCCTGGAGGGAAACTACCTTAAATCCTTGAGCTAGCTCATTTTACTCAAAGGAGACATTCCTTTATTTTTAAAAAGAAACAAAACTGCATTCAAAGATTTTCTAAAACTCGCTTGCCTCGCCCGGGACTCGAACCAACTAAAATTAAAATAAAACACACACCCTATTTTATTATACTAATCGATAGTATTAATATTCAGGATAAAATTTCTCTAACAAACATTTGGTCTTAAAAATAAAAACAATCGTTAAATCTAACATTAACTTTATTTTACTATCAATTTGTTACACTTAAATTATTTAACTGATAAATTGTTCGAAATAAGCCCCGTGGTTCCGTCTACACAAAATTAGTCGCCGTTGAAATTCATTTCTTGTAGCCTTCATCAAAGTGTTGTGGTGTATGCTCCTAATAACATTTTCTACCGCAACCCTTAGCTCTTGAACGGTTTCATAGCAAGTTTCATAAATAACATTTTTTACATGACCCCATAAAAAGAAGTCCATGGGCGTCAGGTCTGGACTTCTTGCAGGCCATCTAATCGTCCCGTTTGTACCTATCCAGGTATTGAAATGTTCATTGAGGTAAGCCCTGGCAATTCTGCTGTTGTGGGCAGGTGCACCATCTTGTTGAAAAATGATATTATTTCGTTCCTCTTCTGGTAGAAGGTTTAATTGATTTTGTAGAAGCTCCAATATTTCAATGTATTTTGCTGTATTCAGATGTCCTTCGTAAATGTGCACCAAAACAACCATATTACTTTTGATTCCACACCAAACATTAAACGAAAATCTGACCTGATTGTTCGTTTCACGGACACGGAATGGATTTTGACGACACCAGTAATGATTGTTATGAGAGAGATAACAGAATTGTTACGTGTCTTTTACTTGTTAAAAGTGAACAGTAACCAAATGTTTGTTAGAGAAATTTTATCCTGAGTATTAATACTATCGATTAGTATAATAAAATAGAGTGTGTGTGTTTTTTTTTAATTTTAGTTGGTTCGAGTCCCGGGCGAGGCAAGCGAGTTTTAGAAAATCTTTGAATGCAGTTTTGTTTCTTTTTCAAAATAAAGGAATGTCTCCTTAAGTAAAATGAGCTAGCTCAAGGATTTAAGGTAGTTTCCGTCCAGGGCCCGAGTTAACTTTCCACACTGTATAGTTGCCATACAATTTTTTTTTATTAAATGTAAGGAATCGAATGGCACCCTTACTTTTATCGTTTTTGGAAGTTAAAAAAAACTTAAATTTTGAAACTTTCAGGTCCTGTATTTTTGTAACATTTCCTTAAATTATTTTAATATCCACATTATTGTGATAAATTGCTCATTTGCGACAGCAAATGCAAAATAGATATATTTTACTAGATTTTGTTATAAAATTCAACATGTGTCATCATCCCTATTTCTTGGATAAATACTTACACCATTGATGATTTTCTTTTTCTCACACATTTAAATACGGGCAAACAACGTTGACAGTTAATGATGATGACCACAATTATTTTACAGTTAAAAATTACTCTAAAATTATAAACACATTAAAATTCTATTTTAACCAGAGGCTTTGCATAAACGGTATTTAACGACAACCATATAATGCTAAAGGCTTACGTATTTACATATATTAGTCTAAGTGTGCAATTAAAGTATTTTAAGCTGAACAGGAAGCGACATTGTGAATATATATTAAGTATGTCACCCCACAATATTAATTCCACAATATTTATACCAATTCATAATCATTATGTAAGGTACCTAGATGTATTTGCGCTTGGCAACCTAAAGCCAATTGTTGATATTGTATTGTATTGTAGTTCGGGCGATTTTCCGCAACTCGACGTCTTGCGCCTATTTTGCGTGATGGGGATGTGGGCTAGTCCTGCCAGCCCAGCTCCTCGAGGAATCCTATCAAACCTTTGATGTTGAGTAGGACCTCGGGGAGGTCTCTCGGGGATCCGAGATGTTTTGCCCTGTATGGGGCCACTCCGCTGCATTCCAGCACCACGTGAGAGGCTGTTTCTTCTGTCTCCATGCATCCACGGCATAGGGGACTGTCTGTGACACCTGTTGTAAAAAGATGTTTGTTAAAGAGTCCATGACCTGTTATGACACTGGTTACCATACTCAGTCGAACCTTTCCTAGTTGAAGGAGCGCCCTTGTGAGCTTACCGTTGATGCCAGGCATGGCTTGTTTGGCCTGTCTGCATCCAGTCTGGTTTAGCCAGTGTTCTGTGTGTAGTTTCCCCGTACGTGCCAGCAGCATTGAGCGTACCTTACTGAACGGTATCGGGAGAATCGGTTCCGGGCCAATCGCCCCCGCACCCGATCCTAGTCTGGCGAGCTCGTCCGCAGCATCGTTACCTCGGGATCCGCTGTGTCCCTTGATCCATTGTAAGGTGATCTTATTGTTCTGACATACCTCCATTAGTCGTTCGTGGCATTCGTGTATAAGTTTGGATGTGATTATATGGCTTTTTAGGGCCATTAAGACTGCTCTACTGTCGGAGAGTATGCGGATGGAGGATCCTACTACCTTCCTTGCAGCGATGGCAGCCGCCGCGTTTATGATGCCCATGCACTCAGCTTGGAATACCGAGTTATGGGCTCCTAGCGGAGTGGTGATTGACATGTTCAGGTCTTCTGAAAAGGTTCCAGAGCCCGATCCGCTGTCTGTTTTGGACCCATCTGTGAAGATTCTCAGCTCCCGGGGATTGAGTCCTTCGTAGTTGTCGTCCTCATATAATTGTATTTTGTACCTTTTGTCAAAGATGGCTTGTTTGTGAATTCTATCCGTGCCCGCCCTGAGCACTGGAAATTCGTTGTATACCCTATCCAGGCATATTGTGTGAAGTGCTCCTGTGATGTTAGACCATATGTTGAGGGTTCGCAACCTTACCGCTGAGAGACTGGCCTCTTGCTGTATGTGTAGGTGCAGCGGTGGAAGGTTTAGCATGACCTCCATGGCTGCAGTCGGAGTAGACCTCGTGCAGCCAGTGGTGGCCGCACATGCGAGCCTCTGGAGTCTTTGTAGCTTGTCTCGTACGTTGCCTAGGTTTGTTCTTGGCCACCAAACCAGAGCACCGTAACAGAGTAGGGGGCGGATTATAGTCTTATAGAGCCAAAGGGTAATTATCGGGTTGAGTCCCCACCTCTTACCAATCAT
This sequence comes from Cydia amplana, assembly GCF_948474715.1. NCBI lineage: Eukaryota > Metazoa > Arthropoda > Insecta > Lepidoptera > Tortricidae > Cydia > Cydia amplana. Next base: position 15,981,291 of record NC_086073.1, read on the forward strand.
CCTTCTGCACTGCCAGAAGACTACTCCCGCCCTGTCTATGCGTTTGTTGATGTGATTGTTCCAGTTGAGTTTACTGTCGAGAGTTAGTCCTAAGTACTTAACTTCGTCGGTCAGCTGTAGCTCAGTCTGGAAGAGTGTTGGTCTGGTAAAGTTGCCAAGTGCCCTTTTATTGGTGAACATTACCATTTCTGTTTTGGTGGGGTTAACTGATAGGTCAAATTCTCTACACCAGCGTTCTACGATCCGAAGAGCTGCCTGGGTGAGGTCGCATACTGTACTGGCAAATTTACCCGATATTAATATTGCCAGATCATCAGCGTAGCCTATTGTGTAGAAGTGTTCCTCGTTCAGTTTGGTTATGAGGTTGTTGACTACTAGGTTCCATAACAGAGGTGACAGGACTCCCCCTTGAGGGCATCCTCGCACCGCCGCTACGGCCTGCGGTTCACCTACATACCTTATTGTCCTTTGGTTTAGCATGTTCGTGATCCACTTTATTAGTCCGGGTTCAGCGCCGTGGCTTTCCAAGGCATTCCCTATGCTGGTAAAGTGAGTCTTGTCAAAAGCGCCCTCTATGTCAATGAAAGTGCCAAGACACATTTCCTTGCCATGGATGGCTCTCTCAACACGGCTTACAACCATGTGTAGAGCCGATTCCGTAGATTTACCTGAGCTGTACGCGTGCTGGTTGTGGTGCATCGGTATGTTCTTTAGCGCTCGGTCCCTCAGGTCCCTGTCGCACAGTTTTTCCAAGGTTTTCAGCAGGAATGATGTGAGACTGATAGGCCTAAAGGATTTCGCAGCTGTGTAGTCATTCTTACCTGGTTTTGGTATGAATATCACATTCACATCTCTCCATCTCCTGGGCACGTACCCCCAGGCTAGGCAGGCTGCCATGATGTCGGTCAGGGTTTCCTGGATGAGTCCTAGACCCCACTGTAGGAGAGCGGGGAAGATCCCATCCGGACCAGCCGCCTTGAAGGGATGGAAGCTGTCTATGGCCCACCTGAGTTTCTCAGCGGTGACGACTCTGTGCGCCATTTGCCAATTGTTGTCCGTTATACTGTATTCCTCGTCCTGCTGATCTGCATCGGCGAGACTTACGCATCCTGGAAAGTGAGTTACCAGGAGAAGGCGTTGGGTCTCTGCAGGGGTAGATGTGTATGTGCCATCGGGTTTACGCAGTGAGCCCAGTTGTGATGTGGGCTTGTACGCTAAGGTTTTCCTTACCCGGTTGGCGTGGTCAAGTGTTTCGATGCTACTGCAGAAGTTCCTCCATGACAGGGATCTCCAATACCGCAGTCTCTTTTTGTACCTGGCTTTGGCTTCGTAGTAATTATCCCAGTCCACCTCGGCCGTTGTGTTCATGGCCCTGTTGAAGAGTTTCCTGGTTTTCCGCCGGAGTCTCTCCAGTTCTGGGCCCCACCACTGGTGCCCCTTTATGGCAGTTCTTGCCGGTGGTTTTAAGGGGCACGCTTTGTGGTAGCTGTCGACGAGGGTATCGGTTAAGATGTTTACCTGCTGTTCTATCTGTGCCGGTTCCCGAAGGTCATCCCTCGGTGGGAGCCGATCAAGGCTTTCCCCTAGGACCTTCCTAAAAGTGGTTCGGTCCGTTTTCCTGGGATTCCTCTGGGCGGTTGGTGTGTCTCCAGATGCTAGTAGATTGAAGCGAATCCATCTATGGTCTGAGCAGGAGGCCTCCTGGGAGACGTGCCATCCCATGATTAGTTCGCTGACCTCCTCCGACGCCAGAGTCAGGTCGATAATCGTCCTGCATCGTTTGTTTACAAATGTTGGTTCAGCGCCTATATTTAGAATGTTTAGATTAGTAGTCACAAGATACTCAACAAGTGTCTTACCTCTGTTGTTGCTGGTCTCCATTCCCCACAGCGGGTGGTGTGCGTTGGAGTCGGCCCCGATGATTATTGCGAGGCCTGATCTCTCGCAGTGGTTGACCAGTCGTTGTAGTTCGGCCGGCGGTGGCTCGTCCTCTCCGGGCATGTACGCCGAGGCGAGGACTAGGTCGCGACAGCCTGTTGGCAGTGGGACTTGTAGTTTAATCGCACACAGGTCTCTGGAACAGAATTCAGTGAGCGGTTGTGCAATAATGTTGTTAGTAGTTAAGATACATGCCCTAGGGACGGCATGTACCGTGGAGTAGTAGAGCTTACCTTTCGTCTCGGACAGCCCGTGTATGTATCCGTTGCCCGCCCATGGTTCTTGTAGGAGGGCGACGGCTGTTGGCAAACCTACCAGACAGCGTCTGAGTTGGGCCGTAGCGGCCACGCTGTGCTGGAGGTTTGCCTGGAGGACACTAGTTGGTGTCCATGTTGTCGGTGGTGGGGGCGGCATCTTGCATCTCCCCTCCCTCCTTGAACATGTCGGCCAACCCAGACTCTATCCAGGCCGACAAGTCCTCGCCCTCGGATGATGTCCCGGCTGGTCCCTCACCAGTGCCAAGGAGTTCATCCTCCGAGAGTTCGGGTATCGTCGGCCTGGGTAGCGACGGGGGGGCAACTTTCTCCCCGGAGACAGACTTGCTCTGCTCGGAGGTGCCCGCAGCCTGTTCACTGGGGACCTGTGCTCCCGTTACCCTTAGGGTGGAACCCTGCTGGGTGGGAGGCTGGTCCAGGTATTTGCCTCCTGGACCCCTGAACCTGAGGTAGACATTGCCCACCCCACAGTTCAGGGATCTCCCCCTCTCCATGAAGGCGGGGACGAGGTCTTCGGGGATTGTGAACGCGACAAACCACCCCTGGTCTTGTCGCAGTATTTCTATAATGGACCAAGATCCAACCTTGGCCCATTCGTTCTGGTACCTTAGTCCATCAGCTGCCTGACGGACGTCTTCCCAGGACGAGTTGTTTATGTTGGGTATTAGGAGCCCGCACTTAACTGTCCTTGCCATCTCCGATTGGCGAACCGCCTTAAGGGAGATGTCTGGCAAGGTTAGGGCCTGGATGCATCGCTGAGACCAGGCGGCCGAGTATTCGTCTTCTGCGAAGACCCTCAGCTGCCCCTCAGCGAAGACAGGCTTGCCCTTGAATTTAGGTGGCCTGGCTCCCACGATGTTCTTTCTTGCCTCCACCACGATTGCTTGGTGCAACCCGCGGAGGATGGCGTTGGAGTGATCAGCGGTAATCTTCCCCGACTTCGCGTCAGTAATGACGATCGTCAGGTCAGACGCCGCTGTTTGTGCGTACGTCAAAGGTTGGCTTGGGCTCACTAGTCGCTGCTTTTTGTTATCTCCTTGCGGGGAGAAGGACTCATCACGCGTCCTTTTAGCAGCGGCTCGTGCGAGCTTACCAGGTCGTCGTTTGGGTGGATCTGCGGCCGAGCCCGTAGGGCCGCCGCCCGACGTTCCAGCCTTAGGGGGTAGGGTGGAACCTTTCCCCTTCGGCGGAGGCCTGGCAGCGGCATCCTGCTTGTTCGGCACCGGTTTGGGTGCCGGCTTCTGGGAAGCCTGCGCACCCACCCCGGTTGCAGGGTGTGTTGGTGTCGGTGTGTTACCCAGCTGCTGCTCTCGTGCTAGACGAGCTGCACGCCTCTGGTTCTTGTTTTTCTTCTTCTTCTTAGCCACCCCACCTTGACATTTAACAGGGGGGGGTGGGTTAGAAGAAGAAGGGTTCACAGGTCTGGCAGGGTGAGGCTTCCCAGTAGGGGGTCGCTTCTTGGACCGTCGGTCCACTACCTGCCAGTCCTGGAAGGAGTTTGGGCCGGTCTGCTCCCCAGATGAACTGGGTTGCGGACAAGCCGGGTTTCCGGTTTGATGCACTGTCACTGGAACAGCTTGTCTCTCCTGTGTGGCTTCACCATTAGCGATGAACGCTGCTGGATCAGCTTGGGGGTTTTCGTTAGACCTGTTATCCATAGTTCGTAACGATTTTCTTCATCCTCATCGGCTCCCACCCTACAAGGGCCCCACCTCTGGGAACGCCTACTCACACATATAAAAGGTGCTTTCAGTCGTTAGGACACCGACTCGGGTATAGAAGTGAGAAGTTGGCTAGTTGCGCGACATCGGAAATGTGTAAGGGTGGAACGTAGGGTCGTCCAGGTCAGACGCCCTCCGCCCGATTCACCCATACGCACTTCCTCAGCATGGCCTTTCACCACCGCATCAGCAGCCGAAACTGCCTCTGCGGCCCCCTCACTTCTCGCCGTGAGCCCACCTACGGTTCCTCACTAGACCATTTCCCGGACTGTGGCTAGTAGCCCGGGCTACCGTTTTGCCCGAAATTAGGGCCAAAGCAGACGTGTTGCCACGCGGGTTGGCAATGGCTCAATCGCCAGGATCCCGTCATCCTTGCTTACGGCGCTCAACTGTGCAGGTCCTAGCACAGGCAGGTTGTATATAGGTCGTCAGTAGTAACCTGCACCTACTGACAACACCAGTGTGGATGTTAGCCGCCACTAGAAAGAGGCACGAATGCCAGTCGCTAGTGGCGTTGCCCAGGGTGGACCGGGGGTGACAGACGGACCTTTGGGCGGGCCGAAGCCCACCCAAACTTCCCCCTGTCTCCCGCTCGGGGAGGTCATCACACCACTCCACCCCAAATTGTTGATAGCTATTTGTCACTATTACACAGGAATAAGAGTCATAGTTACTTCTAAGATTTCCACCTTACGGAACTAAAACATTTATTGTAGAAACTTAAATATAAATACAAACTAAATATATAAAAGAAATTAAAAACTAGCTTAAATCTAAAATAGGCCCTTGAGGCATTGTACCAAGGATGCTGGCGACATTTCCTCGCTGTATCGCAATGCTGATACGTTGTGCGAGGTAGCCGCCAGCTCTTCGGTCACCAGTTACGTCAACCAGACGCTTCGCGATTTCGATTTAATTTCTTTTAGTAATACACTGTATATATCTTGTTTGTAAATAAATATATAAAAAATAACTACCCACTAAAACCCGTTACGGGCCGCTAACGACGCAAAGGTGCCCTTCTAAAAAGTAAAAACATACCTATGTACTTTTATAAAATAGACTACGCGTTTTTTAAAACGCGGCGTCCAAACCGCCGCTCCGTGCGTTAAACTAAATCGGCGGGTGAACCGCATCCGGCGCGCGCGCACAAAAAGCCGCATCTATCGTAATGGCCGCGGAAACCTCAAATGAGACTTATTTCTTTATGATAGCGCTATTTGTTCTAATGTAAAATATATTTGTTCTGTATCGATGGCTAAGCCAGTGGTCATCTACCTTTTTTTTTTCACAGATTTTTTTTCCTTTTAGTATCTTGTGTTTAGCATAATATCCAAAGGCTGTGTTAGATTTTTAAAGAAAAGAGGTATTTTTTTTTCGAATTTTGATTGATAAATATTTAACGAAGTCTTTTTTTTTAAAGGATTTTATAGGTATCCTTTTACATACACATTTTTGGACATAAAAACCTGACCCTAATTGAGCTAGTAGCACGGCAGTGCCTACATACTTACTATTTCAATAGTACAGTCAAAGATTTTAATTTCGGACCCATAACATTGTCACAGTGACAATAGTATGAGGTCTCTAGCGACTTACATATTGATTGTCACTGTGACAAGGTACGAAATGGGAAGGAAAAATACACACCTATATTCTGTGTCTTATGAAAATAATACCTAGCTTACAAAAATACACATAAAATTGTTCTAAAGCTAAAACGTTCACTATTCCTGATCAGACGCCCACGTGGCTCGTGTCACCGCAATTTCTCGAGCCAGCGATCGTTCAAATTGGCCATCTTTAAAAATTACCTTCGATAACTCGATTCTGCCTCTGACGGAAGTACCAACTTTGTAAAAAATAGAGACGTGCCCATTGTATAGGTATATATACCATTTAGGTTAGGTTAGTTAGGATTCAGTAAGCAGCAAAGAAAATCTACATAATCCTTTGTGTGTTAGGTACTGGTATAAACTGAACGTTAAACATTCAAATATAGAAACAATCACGTTTATAACAGTAGGATTTTCAACTTAGGTTTCCGACACCTGCCCGCCTGTCAAAATTAAATGAAATCTAAGTTTTAAATTTCTCCTGTTTTCATCATTGCTAATTTAACAAAAACTATTCCGTCAAGTCATCAACTATTGAGAGATTTAATAACTTTAATATTGTTATAATATCCTGTATAAGCTGGAACTAAAAACCCAAACTAATCGAACAAAATTTATATTAGCTACCAACACTTAAACCTTCTAAATTTACCTGATATAAAAAATGGATCTATTAAAATATGTTTAGCAATAATAGTAGCTTCATTATTCCCAAATTTCTTTTCCTTGGTGAGATAAAGTCGTAACTGACTCTGTAGCTTCAGTAAGATGTTACCTTGTGGTAATAAAGGTACGATTTTAATTTCCCCCAAAATCAGCGTAACCACCGTTATGTCGAACGAGATTTGACGCCAATTTCCAAGACAAAGATGTCCAAAAACAAAGCAGAACCGATTTCACATTAACGAATTTATGACTTAACAGATTTAAAAACGTTTTGCGTCTGATCTTATCCAATTTCGATCGTATTTTGAATGGGATAAAGGTGAAATTTGGTGCATTTTAGCGTTGCCAATTTGTTGCGGAAACAATGAGAGTAATGGTCGGTATAATTTCATAGCGGACCCGTTAACAATATCTCGGCGGCGGTAAAAACTGTTTTACTATTATTAGGTTGACGCGGAGATAGCCGGGTTCAGCCCGACCACAGTGCCTCTAGCAAACGCATCATCATGATCATGTACATTTAAATATACAGATTTTGACTTTAGGCTATAATTTAGGAAAATTCTGCAATGATAACTGTTGCCTTCCGTGTACCGTGCATATGTTGCATTGAATTGATATGCCTAGGCCATAACCTGGCCATCAAAAATTACTGTGCAATGTATGACACATATTTATTTAATTATATATATATTTTATAGCATGTATAATGTTATTTTAAGTATAGATTTTAATTACTTTTTGAGGTTAGCTGCAAGATATCCCTTATAGGGATAAGTTCGACTTGGTAATTTCGATTATAATGTACCCAATCCTTGTTTCGTACAACAAAGTGTATATAATGTTTAGTTACTTACTTCATTGTACTACATTTACTAACATATTTTTTTTTTTGTTTTATGTATTTTTTTTTTAAGTAGGTATCTATAATTATTTGCGCGTTTAACGAAATGACTATAATTATGTTAATTAAAACTTGGTATTATTGGTTTGAACGTTTCATGTGAATATGTGCAATATGTAAAAATAAACACGCCATATCAGTTTCATGAATCAAGTTACGTACATACAACACGCAAGGTTTAATGAAGTGCTAATGATTATCTAGAATAAACTATTATGTTTAGAAAAAATACAAGCATTTATGATACATAATCTTTTTTTTTGTTTAATCAATAATTGTTTATTTCACTGAAAAACCATATAAATAGATATGCTAAGTGTAACAATTACTTAAAGGTAAACACGATTTATTTAAGAGTCATTATTTACCATATGCAGAGTTTTAATAATTAGTTGATTACTAAGCAATCTTTCCTTTTGGCGGTTTCAAGTTTGATTTAACCCTCGATTTTTGATCACACATATGAAAAGTGTTTTTTTTCCGCATGAAACAAATCTATTTTTGTATCTTACCACGCTGGTCGGTACAGACCCGCCTATTAGGCTCGACGCGGAGATGCGATCGGTTCCAATCGATTTTGCCCCGCTGCGTGAAGTTTGTTTAACCGCAAAAAGCGTGCCTCCGGACCTTTACACCAAACAGCTTAACTTAATAAGGCCATTATGTTACTTAATGCCTTCTTTACGAAAAGTGCGTTTATTGGTCGGCTATAGAGACGGCTAACCAAGTTTTTACCCATTTAGTCATTACGGGCATGATGGCATGAACGATGATTTGTACAAAATGGTGGCTTTTAGGTAGGTTGAGGTGAGAGTTGATCGTACGACATTGACGGTTTTATTCTAAACATTAACGATATTACTAGTGGCTCTGTGAGCTGTAGACCTCCCGAGCATAGCTTATTGGGACCGTGCACGATGTCAGCGCCACACAGCGGTTTAATCAATCAAATCATACAAAGATTTTAATTTATCAAAAAAAAAATACGAAGTTCAAGTGAAAAAAAAAATACAAAAAGTTATGTCTTACTGGGGATCGAACCCAGACTTTCTGTGTGCAAACAAAAAAAGCGATTGTTTACAAAATGCGCCATGATAGTGCTTAGCTAAGCTGATGAAATTCGGCTACTCATTCTCGAGTACAAACTAAATATCTAAATACCGCCTAAACCAGCAATACAATTTTTCTGCATGTTTTGCCATTTACTATGTAAATATGTCTGATCAAAAGAAAATACTCTTATGATATCGATACGACTATTTGTTTAAGCGCAAGGTATCACAACTCCTCCATTTTTGAAAATTTCCAAAAACGGGATCGACAAAAAATTTTTATTTACTCATAGAATCTGGTCACAAAATTTCACAAGAATCGGTTGAGAATTGTGACCTGTAGAGGAGAACATCCGGACATACAAAAGCAAAATGCCCGAGTCAAAACGTAGACCTTCGCTACGCTTCGGTCAATAAAGTACACTTAAGTGTAAAACTGTCCCAATAGTAGCATCTTAGTAGAATGTGGAGAAGTTGATGTCGATCAAGGGGAGGGGCACATAATGAATAATACCTAAAGTACCTACTCCTTGAAATTTTCTACAAATCGGCTTAACATAATTATGATGTACTTGGCATTTCGTAATTTAGAATCGAAAAGTAGATCGATTTTATTTCCTCCTATGGAAACTCCAAATAGGGAACCATACATAGTAATTAAGAAATATTACCTACAAATCCTATCCAACTCAATACCTATACAGTTCGTAAACTCAAAAAAACAGAAGCCGACAATCCAAAATTGATGTCCAGTAAAATTTTATTTGTTTAATTATGACGCGTACGCAGTGATAAAGATCTACGTGTAATTTGGGAAATGAAACGATCACAACGGCTGTAGGGTGGTGTCGATAGTAAGTTACTACACACACATAAAACACTTAAATACTATATTTTTGTTAATCAAAATTACACTTTTTTACTCCCTATTTAAGTTGCTATTCCAATGCCGTGAGCTGAGACTTAGCGGGTTTGTTATTTGTAAGTAGTGAAGGTGTGTGTGCTAACTTATTCACAGGGTGCGCGTTAACGACAATAAAAATAACAATTACAAGAGAGATGGCTATCTCGGTAATCGTTTCGAGTAATTCCACACGACGGATGTTTATTGTTATGTATGTTGGCCGTGTGGTGGCCGGCTTTAGAATAGCGCCAACCCTCACATGGGATAAGGGTGTCGTACGAGGCTGTTTCGTCAAAAAGCTGTTTCGTCACAGGGGAGATGGACCTCTTAGCATTGGCTTGCAATCCATCTAGGAGAAGGATACTCCAAAATTAAATCCCGGTATGGAGTTACCGTAAGGCGCGAGTAGGGTCCAACCTGAAATAAGCGGCAGATTCCTGCAGCCGACCTGCCTCCACACGTATTGGCTCGCCTTTCCTGTGGGTTAAGACAGTGAAGCCGAGAGGGTAATGCAGGTGGGCATCCCTGCGTTTCCTTAATTCCGTCCCAGGCGGTGTTAAGCTGGAGAGGTCATTGTCTCTCCGATTTGCACCATAAATCGTCTGCAATAGACGCAAAGGCCAATGGTTACATATGTGGATAACGTTATTGATGGCTGCAAAGTTTGAAGTATGGAGATCTAACGTTTTTGCAAAGTGCCGTTTTAAATTCTCGACACTTTTTAGCATAACAGGCAACATTTTTACTTGGGTATACATTTATTTTTCTTGGCTTAGGATCCTTATGCAGAGCAATATCTACAATTTTGAACGAATAACTGCGAAATTCGTTAGTTTTGGGCGTATCCTGCGTTGTGGATTTATTTATTTCATAAGAGATTTGACATTTCATACATCCAAAACATTTTAATAAAAAGCTAAAATAGCGCGTTGCGATGGCGTGTCAATTTGTTAGTAACAATAAAATTTATCGCAATTTCCGACCGAATTTACAACAACCTCAAAAACTCAGTGTAATGTCAGTAATACCGACCAAATTACCGGACGAAATTAAAATGTTCCCAAAGCATCTTATGATGACAATCTCAACTTCCGGACCACACCGAACCTGTGATTAAGTGCCAAATTTGACTCACCGACCAACACGCGGCAAACATAGACAAAACTAACAAATTTAACTGTAGCAACCAACAAAAAGAACAATACCCTAAAAGCAATAAGGATAAGGATGAAAGTCCTTTAAATTTTAAAATTACTAACGCAAGCATATTTGTTATGGATCACAATTTTAACAATCATAATCATAATAGAAATGATGAATCGACAAGCCATATAAATAAGGTTGAGAATCATATAAGTTATAACTTGAAACATGAAACACTGCGGTTTATTTATAAAAAAAGGTAAAGCTACCGGGCGCCTTGTTATTAGCGACTTCCTAAAACGGTCACTTTTTGCGGCGTCTATCGGACACTTCAAAAGGGCAAGCTGACAAATTGCGCCAACAATGACTAACGTATTTGCCCAAACGTTTTTGGAACCCTTTTGTTACTAACAAAGAAAATAAAAGAAGTATTTCTGGTTATTAATAATCTGTTAACAATTGTGGTTGCAAAGATTGAAGGCGAAATAAGGAATCCTTTTACGCGTATCTTTCGCTTATCAATCAGGACTAAGTCGAGTGTCAGTCGTCAGTGAAATGTCCGAAATAAATTAGCTAATGTGCGTAAAGTGGCCTGGCTCGTGACTTGTCTGGGGGCCGATTCCGAATACACATTTTGTTAAGGTTTTGGCCTTGTTATGATACGACTTAGGCCTACCCCACACTAGCGTCTCCTAAGCTTCGGCATTTAGTCAACTCTATGGCTGCTGCTCGACGCAAAGTTGGCGCAACTGCGCAGCGAAGCCATTTTCTTTAGCGCTGACTAGACGCCGTCGCTCAAAAGACGCTAGTGTGTGGTGGCCCTTAGGCCTGAGATACACTTGTAAGTTTTACTTACGTAAGTAGGGACAAAGCTACTTTAGGTTACTACTACTATAGGTTAGTCAGAAGTCAGAATCGGCCTTTCGGTCGAAGGCTGAGGGAACTGAACTTTGTGTCAATACTCTGAGAAATATTGACAGCGATAGTGAGGTATTTCCGGTACGCCGAAACCTAATTTATTTTGCACACCTTTGGATATCCGTGATTTGGGTATCGGGTTTTAATTGGAGGTAAGGGGGTATAAAACATAGCTTAAACATTGTGTTGTTTTGGTGTAGGTACAAATCCATTACTTCAACAAAGAAAATAAATACCTTGGTAAGAAAATAAATAGGTATTAAGCGGCATGATCATCGACTTAAAATCATCCAACAATCCAATTCATTAGTACCGTCACACAATTAAATCCGTTCGTTTTCTTCTAATTATCCCAATAATGAGCCCTCAAAAGAAAACAATAATTACTTTTGTACAAAACCAATTTGTCAATGAATCCATCCGATTCTCGTAATTACACGATCTGGGCAGGACTGGAGTCGTGATCCGAAAATCACGATATCATTTAATTGCTTTTACCCACAGGCAGTTTCAAGTTTCAATCGACAGTGAAGTTCGAACTTATTAACGTATTTAGGGATGCGCCATTAACCGTAATCCGAATATGTATTATTTTAATTAGTAGTTACCTTATTACTTTGCTGTTTAGGTATATTAAAATGTTCATGTCCATAGAATTATAATATAAACGGCAAGGAATTTTGCATGTTCTTTTTAATTATTTTCAATTGGAATAAAACAATTTAAGTTGTAGGTATACATATTTGTGTTCACAATTATTTTTCTTTTTACCAAAATAAAAATAACATATATTCATTCAATTTGGGGTGACCATACTAAGACCTTAATCTAAGAAAAAAACAATATGATTCTTTTTTTTTTACAAAATTAGTATTGATAAAAAACCGTATCATACTTTTTTTTAAATGATATTGATAAAAATTTCGACTCTTTCACTTTCTGGTAATTGTTAGAATTTGTTTCTGGTAATTTTAAGAATTAATAATTATCAAAGGAAAACCAAACATAGGTAGGTTTGTTAGATTATTAAGTTAAATGAAAGCAATTAAAGGTTTTAACTTACTAAATACGAAAAGCCCTTACTTTGCTACAGCTACTAATAATTTACTGGCCGTGGCCGTATTAAACTACGCTGGTGTAGGTTAATTAATATTGGTAACGTAATTATCTGATATAATTTATTGGGTGTAAAACAATTTAACTTTTGGTTCAATATTTATTAAAAAAAATTGAATACATATTATCATTAGAAATTTTTTAGTACTTTACTATATCGAATTTATCTGTCTACCTAACAATTAATTTATCACTAGTCTACTCTGAAGAAAGGGTTTAATTTACACACCAATTTATTAGTAAAAAGGCCAATTGACACTAGATTAGCCGGGTAAGCCAGAAGGCGGGACTTGCTCTAAGACCTGGTGACGATTGGCGGCGTGCCGCAGGGGCGGGGTCCGGGCCCCATGTTGTATTTGAATTATGGATGACTCTCCAAACCAGTTGGAGACGCGGCTGCCGCGCAGCTCGCTCGTCTAATTAATTGATGTTTTCATTTAGCCTGTATTCTAATTGGAAGAACAATTGAGTGTAAATGTGGAGTCCCGTAAAATGCTCAAGTAAGTACCTATTTATAGTAGTTGGTTTTCGTATGTCTTCCTAAAACCCATGGTCCTACTTATGCTATTTACAAATTTCAATTTAATGTAAACAAATCATTGGGGAATTTTAATTGGAAAAGGGCAGACTTAATTTCTATTTTGTCCAATACAGCTGTTACTATTACGCTAGTTGTTGGTACGTTTCCACTAACGCCATCTAGTCTCATCTGGATGGAAAAGAAGCACTCTAGTGGCAACCTCTAGAACTAAACTCTAAAGACTAACCACAAAAGAAGTTTAGTATTTTTGGGCCGCCCTGTACCTACGTACTTCTACTACTTCTGCTCAGTGGTTAACATATGGTTAAAATAATTACATAAGCACTTTAACAATATTCCTTAATTAATTAACAAAATAAAAATTATCTTTATACCTAATTATAACTGTGACATTTATACTATCTCTTACCTTTTTGGCGTTATTGGCCTTTGAGAATAACCTAATTAATACCTAAATCCAGCAAGTATAATAAATATGTTGTCCATGTATTTATTTTTTAATAAGTTTTACGAACATCAATTCAGTAATATTGCCGATTTACTTACTCGCATACTTTACACAAAGGAATTCCTTGCAGGACCGCCAAACAGTAAAACTAAAGCACTCACAATTTTTTTAACCCTTTAACGGGCATAAGCGACATAAGCGTGTCAGAAGTTATTCAAAATAGAGCCCTGTCACTTCGCAATAAAGTTACAAATCATAGTGGGAAAATATCCTTAATAAAAAGGCCTTGTTTTACGGCTGCCCTAATTACAAATCTAAAATTATGGAATGCATCCCAGATTTCACAGTGATTCTGACGACAGGACAAAAAGCCGCCATGTCGGGCACGCAGACCGATAACCCTGAGATGGACAAAAACAAAAACAGGCGAAATTAGAGAACAAGCGACTAACACGGCTCTAACGTCGCGCGATAACGCTGGATAGGGTTGCCACTTTACTGACTTGAGGTTAGGAATCAGGGATGTTGCGAATATCCGCATCCGCATCCGCAACCGCGGAACTTCCGCATTATTTTCAACATCCGCATCTGCATCCGCATCCTCATAAAATCGATGCGGATTTAATGCGGATGCCGATGTGGAACAGGTCGGTACAGGAACGTCTTAGCATCGGCGTAAGTGCTAGACTGCTAGGTAATTTAGTCATTAGCCAAAAAAACCTATTAGAAATTAGAAGTCAAGCGTGAGTGGGACTTAATGTACGGAACCCTTGGAACGCGGGTCCGACTCGCACTTGTCCGGTTTTTTGAAATCAAAATTACTAAAATGTAATACTTGACGTTTTTTATGTACCTATCTTGACATCCGCATCCGCATCCGCATCCGCGGATGTGAGCCTCTAAAAATCCGCATCCGCATCCGCATCCGCGGATGTCAAAAAATCGGCATCCGCAACATCCCTGTTAGGAATTAAATTAATATCTGCTTACGAAGTTAAAGTCCTAGGTTCTAATCCCGATACTTGCATTTATGGATGTTTTTTGTCGGTATAAATAAATATCAAACGAGTTAAATATAAATTATAAACTGAATTAGATGTCATATATTTGGACCACCCTGTATAGTAGTGTGACTACATAAAAACCACAAATCAAAATATTTAATAAAATTAATATTTGATTTGTTCCGAAACTTGTGTAAATATAAATTATTTTTATATCTATTATGAAATGGGGTTAAACTATACTGGTATTTTTAAGGCTATAATAACTTTTGACTAGAAGCTGCAGTATTTTTACATTTCATATTGTGCATATAAATATAGTATGGCAAAAAAAAAATTAAACGCCATTCACCTTAACCATAGAGAAATATAATAAGACAAGAGTCCTGATAGTTCCGCTACTCGATGCTAGATGCTAATAGTCTTTTTGGTACTAAAACTGATGTATGGAGTGAGCAATCTATGTATTTTTTTCTCTATGCCTTAACTTATACAATTTATTAATTAGAAGCTCAGCTCAATGGCGCCCTCACGAACATTCCCTTGAATGCCAGCTAAAAACAGCGTCGAAAAAACAAGGTATTTGAGGTGGCGCTCTAGTACTGTAAGTAATTAGAAGTTTAACCTTATTAAGACCATTTGTCAGGTATGCGGCAGATAATGACGGGTTTTCATAAGAAAGGGAATAATAATGACGAATTACAATTACTGTCAGATTTGTTAACCCCTCATCCGTTGGGGAATTATGATGGAGATAAAGTCCGTCTAAGCTAACTTTGTAATTAAATAGAACAAAGTAAGATAGTGTCATTATAAACATCGCATTTTCATAGAAATTTTACACTCGCCACACTTGCTGATGTAAATGCCTAGCATCAGGGTTAGCTTCAGATTCTATTTTGATAATTTGGGAGTTTTGGGACTGAAACCGAGTGGAGTGAATGGAAATGAAAACGGGAGTGGTTCTTGTGTAACAGTGCCACAGAAAGTATTTAGGTTAAGTATACAATGTACTATCTCCTTTCTTGTACATTTTTGGCATTTTTATGGTTGGTACATCAATTTTATCATATTATATGGAAAAACTTAATTTATTAATTACAGTGTATGTATGTAAATAATTATCGTTAGACGTTATAAAATACCTGGAAATTTACAAAAATAATCATTAATTCGTCAACTTTTTTCCCACCAATGGCAACATTGGCAACCCTAAGCTCCTGCGCCGGCAATTTGTCCCAGGCGCCTCAGATAAATGTCCCGAATGCGACAAGGGTGTATCCTACTTAGATGATCGTAGAGACTTGGGACTTTGTTCTACCAAAGGTGTGGAAGGCAGTCGGTACCTTGGCGGAATGTCGCCGCATCCCTGCGCCGGAGTTTACGACTTTATTATGACAGAGGTCAGCGTCGGAGCATCCAACCTCCGTGACTAGATATTGATGTTGGCTGGACGAGTGACATATTCGGGAATGACAGAATTTTAACCCCCGTTTCAGACCCGTACATTGTCCAACAAGTAGGTAAGTACATTAATATGTAGGATTGACGCTACGATTAATATGTACCTACCTATTGAATAAAAATACTTCAGCACCTAACAGAAAAAAACGGGTTGCACTCCGGGAGTGCCGGCAGAAGTGAAAACTTAATGACATTGTAACAGTTTTTCGATCAGGTCACTTACTACGTCTTACGAATCTTACAGTCACGTGACCTGTCGCGAGTTTAACATTTTTTCCCCATCACAAAAATTGCACAGCGCCGCTAAAGAAGTTTTCACTTCAAAAAAACATTATGAAAAAACCATTAATATAATGGTTAAGTTCAATTACGAAGAAACAATTACCTAGCCAAAGAAGGATACGTTAGTTAAATCGAATTTGTGGAGACGAACCGTAAGCAACGAAATCACAGAAAAACAAATACGTAATCTAATATTGTCCGACCAAAATCGTTTTTTTACTTTCAGAATTTTTGGTTTCAGTTTCGGCATAAAAATCATGTTTCGGCCAAAACTAGAACAAAACAGAAACCGAAATTTCGGTTTGGTTCTAGTTTTGTTTGGCCGAAACATGGTTTTTACGCAGGAACCGAAACCGAAACTTCGGTCGAACACCAATCAGAAGTGCACCACAGAAAGCTTACAAACGAGACTCGTAAATTACTTAATTTAACTGATACAATTTGTTTTATGGTTGTTTTATCGTTGTCTGAATTGTAAACGGATGCATGAGAACCTGGATGCGGCGTACTAAGAAAAGTTTAATTTGAGCTAATGTTAGTACGTATGACTCACGACACGACAGTTTAAATACTTTAAAATCGAAGTTTAATTTAATGACTAAGCTAAGGTCAATGCCCTAAAAGACTTACCTACAACGACAATTTTTGGTTTATTTTTGGAGTAAGTAAAAAAAAATTTGGTCATAGAAAATGGTAAAACCGTGGGTAAAACAAAACCAATTAATAAATAATCTCTTTCACAAAATTACGGAATAAATTATTGCACTCATACTTTTTTAATCATAAACAAAAGAAATTAAATAATAAATATCAGTAGCTACCTATTAAAATAAGTAAATATGTATTTGACATATAACTTTCTTGGTTCATATGACCTCAGATCATAGAAGGATATGACCCAGCGACATAATAAAAAAAGCGGCCAAGTGCGAGTCGGACTCGCCCATGAAGGGTTCCGTATTTAGGCGATTTATGACGTATTAAAAAAAACTACTTACTAGATCTCGTTCAAACCAATTTTCGGTGGAAGTTTACATGGTAATGTACATCATATATTTTTTTTAGTTTTATCATTCTCTTATTTTAGAAGTTACGGGGGGGGGGGGGGGACACACATTTTACCACTTTGGAAGTGTCTCTCGCGCAAACTATTCAGTTTAGAAAAAAATGATATTAGAAACCTCAATATCATTTTCGAAGACCTATCCATAGATACCCCACACGTATGGGTTTGATGAAAAAAAAAATTTTGAGTTTCAGTTCGAAGTATGGGGAACCCCAAAAATTTATTGTTTTTTTTTCAATTTTTGTGTGAAAATCTTAATGCGGTTCACAGAATACATCTACTTACCAAGTTTCAACAGTATAGTTCTTATAGTTTCGGAGAAAAGTGGCTGTGACATACGGACGGACAGACAGACGGACAGACAGACGGACAGACAGACAGACATGACGAATCTATAAGGGTTCCGTTTTTTGCCATTTGGCTACGGAACCCTAAAAACTCCCTAGGGAATAAAATTTGTTATTAACTCCCGCTACACCTACGTGAAACACTTTATGAGCAAGTATGATTAAAAGGTATTGTACTGGTTACCTATCTTTTTGGTCCTGTCGCCAGAATTTTAAACAAAAAAAAACGACAATCATTCCTTTGAAATTCCAAGTCGTCGACTCACACTGTCCTAGAAACAAAACACAAAAAAGTCGCTTCCAAATTTCCACAATCTCCAAATTTCTCGTTTTAATTTGTTAACAATAAAAGCTGACCAAGTGCGGGTTGGACTAGGGGTTCCGTACAACACAATTTTTTACAGTGTTTTTAACTTTTTATCATAGGTACTTTACCGGTTTTTATTATTTGTTGTTAGGCTGTCTTTTCTTATTTACTAGCGACCCGCCGGGCTTCGCACGGGTTAACAAATTATACATAAACCTTCCTCTTTAATCACTCTATGTATCTATTTAAACCGCATCAAAATCCGTTGCGTAGTTTTAAAAATCTAAGCATACATAGGGAAAGACAGACAGCGGGAAGCGACTTTGTTTTATACTAGTGATTATCACACCCAGTTTTCGCTTTAGAGTTACAATAAAAACAAATAAAACCTTATATATCCTTACCTATATACCTTATGTATCTTGTGATGGAAACAATAGCAAACATATTTTGTGTAAATTTAAACGGTTTGGCACGGTTCTTGAGATAGAGCCCATTATCAGACGAACAGCGTAAGCTTAGTACAGTCAAATTCAGCTGCGGAAGTAAGTGGTTGACCCCTGAATATAGTCCATGCAGGGTTTCAACTATATCTGCAGCTGACCGTCCTTTATTTTTTGGGTACTGTCACACCTCGGGTACGGAACTCTAAAAAATCCTGTTGGAATTCGGTTCCGTGACGCGTCGGTGTGGTCGCGTGTCGCGCCTAATTACAAGCGCTACTTATCTGCTTGTCCCAAACCTTTTAGTGACGGCGACCACTATAAATCTGAGGTCTGTCTTTGTATCTGTCTTGAATTCTGGACGCTAGGGCTGTGCGGGTGTACAATGTTGTTGCAAATATTTTATGTGTAAGTAAAAATTGACAAACGGCGAGTTTCTTGTGGCAGATCAATATGTACCTAATTATTACCTAGCCTTTGTTTTCAATTAAATCTTCAGTAAATTAAAATTATAATAATACCTATACCTCCATAATTAATAACGAATTGTACTATTATTTATTCTGTGACGAAGGTGACTATGATAAGAATTGTCGAAGAGGTTTTGCATCTAAAATACAGCGCTGTCCGGTCCCCGGAGCCAAGATGAGAAAAATACCTACAAAAAAAGAAAAACGTATGTAGCGAGATGAAAAATATAAAATTTACTTATTTTACCAATAAAGATCTGTATATCTGATGACAGATGCTAAGCAAAGTCACATAACTATTTTAAATTTCATTTGGTGTTTTCTATCAGGGAATGCTCTCGGAGTTTGTATAGCGAGAACGGGGAATTCCCGGTTACGGTACTGTATTTGTATAGAAAACCAGTACCGGGAGGTCCGGGAGCACTCCCTATTTTCTATCAACCATTGCAATTCCAATTCCAATTCTATGGATATTAATAATAATAATTGTCATTTTGGCTAGGTCCCCTAACCAAAGGTCCTAATCCTAACATGTCAGCAAAAACTGCCGCGTGGTAACCCTATTAGCGCCGCCGCCGGGGCTGCGGTTTGGCGTCGGCCATATTAATTGCAAATGTATTAATATTGCCGATAAATGCTGATGCGGATGCTGGCCGACCTTCGTAGGCCGAACTTGAGTGACCCGGCTGTCTAAGTAAGGTTTATGTCGTTAGGTTTCTTGAGTGTAAGATGAAGAGTTGTATATTATTACGACATCCAAAAGTAGTTATAACTACGAGGGGAGGCTGAAATATTCGCGGCCTAAGCTAGAAAAAAAAGAAAAAAAAACTACCTATGCTACTTTTTTCCTCGCCTCTTTGGCAGTTTAAATATTGCCATAATTACTAGCGATTAGTAATTAACATTTACTTTAATACTCTCTTTAAAAAAACCTAAGGCCGCGAACTTTTCCATTGTCCTCGTATAACCTGTGTTCTTAACTGTGTGTGTGTAACTCTCGCATTTCAATAAATCATACCTAGTCTATCCAATCCTTGCTTTGAAGAGACTGTGTTGAATTTATTAGGAGTGTAAGTTACGAAATCTATGAGTGAGTGAGTGAGTGTGAGTCTTTAGCAGTTCATAGAGGCAATTATTTTCCAATAATTCTTTTATATGCTAACATTATTCAATTGTTTGGGTTCATATCAAATAACAAGCTCTTCGACATCATGATTTAAACAATTAACCTTTATCTTCTGTTTCGCAGGTAATACCACGTATTATTTACATTCCGGGACGCCCGTTCGCACTAATTACTTAAGCAAGTAAGTCAATTACTCCTCATCACTTCACAATAAACAATCATCCGTTAATTAAATCATTTCTTTGAAACTCGCGCCGCACGTCGTAGGCGTATGTTCACAGAATTACAATAAGAAATTATCAAATTAGTTGCCTCTCGGGTAAAAAACCCGTCGACCTGACCACAAAGGGGCCCTGGCATTGTTCACAGATTTTAAAAATCGTCCATAATTAAATGGAATTCAGTTTTTACCGGCGACATTCGCTGGATATAAATTCCTGCATGGAGAGTATTGGGAGCGGAAAAAGGAGCAATTTGCCACCCTGGTCGGATGAAGCTCTTTAATATTGAAACGACCTATTGGGAATGAAATATAAACAACAAATCAATAATAAGTTTTTCGGGGGCTTTTGTGCAGTGTCTGAACAGTATGAGAGCGAGTGCAAAAAGCGGTACCTATAGAAGCGGGTTCGGCGAAGAATCCAGGGCGCCCGCGCGGGCAACGATCGATTTTGAACCATTTTTCATACCGATACAATTCTTGCGTCATCTGGACTGGACTCGAAATTCATCTCAACATTGCATGACCAGGGAAATTGAGTATTTTACGCGTTGCAATGTTGAGGTATTTGTATCATCATAATAATTCATACCTTGATAATCAAGGAGCGAACTTTTAAGCGAATATCATGGAAGTGGGTAATATAAAGCCACTTATGAATGTCGCAGATGTTGAAATTCGAAACTACTTAAATCATTACGAAAATACCCAAATTGGCCAGAACATAAATATCTCCTGTCTAATACATATAGGTAGGTACCTAAACAGTTGGTTCGTATTATACATGCCACGAAAGTCGAATTAATATTCCATACTAAAGTTTATATATAATATATATATATATATTTTTTTTATTTATACATATCACATATATAATTTTTAGCACAATATGTTTCAATTTGTGTGTGTTGTGTGTGTTTTTGTTTATGTATGATGTTGTGGTTGGTTTAGAGTTAGGTATACTCTAATCTAGAAAATAACAACATAACTTTAGCGATATTAACGTTTGTAAAATCCAATGGCTTGGCTTTTCCAGACCTCATAATCGTCCGTTAGCTCTCTAAATGGCCTAAGATCTAAGTCCTAGACTAGCTAATAGGTCTCAATCTTCCACATACTTAGCACATTAGACCTTTCCACTTCTCTATCAAGATCACTGGCAACGTACAAGAAAAATGTTGCAGTGATTTATTCCTCACGACGGGGGACTATTTGATTGGACCCAACTGTGGAGTCAATACATTCCAGTCCATTTACGCACATGTTCCCTTGAAACGCAATTTAATGTTACATTTATAATTTCCAAAATAAACATTAATAGCTAATATACGTCTTAATTTGTAAAGCTGGAAGTTCTACTTCTTGTTTTGAAAATTGTCTTCCAGCTTTATGATGATTTCACGCATGTCTTCATAATCTGCACACTTCCACGTTAGTTCACTGTATGATAAGCTATCAATATAACATTTTTAACAACAACATGAATGAACTTGGAGGATATAACCAAACGAAGACGCATTGACTTGTCTTATCTGTAATTTTCTGTACAAAACAGTCTGCCGCTTTGCGGGGGATGGGCACGTCAAATGTATACACGTAACGTAAAGATAGCCATGTCAGATAAACGTCAGTCCATACATTGTGTATGACCATTGGCCGCCTATTTTCGACAGAGGGGAACGCCTGTTAATGGCTACTCCGTTTGGTTATATCCTCTAAGACTCTAAGTGAATGAATGTGCAAAAAATAAAATATTCTCGAGACGATTTTGCTATTTTGAAGTTCAACCACAAATCCAAGCCAGAAGTATTTTACAACATTGGTCAAAAAGTCTTGAAATTGGTCATGCGATTGTCGATCGTATCTTAATGCTGCTAGTGAGTGAACATTTGTAAAAATATAACTTTTTAGATTTATAAACTCAAGATCGTGCTACAGTAAAAACATGATTGAGTTGTAAGGCAATCAAAATATCCGTGCCGTAAAGGTATATTTACTCATACATTACTTATAATTAAATAGTCGGTATAATAAAGATTTGATAGCTACAACAAAAACGCTACTACAGTTTCGCTTATAAAATCGCGCAATAATGCTTCTCATATTTCTGATGAAAGGAACGATAAATAAGACATTACGTCGAACTAGTAGATAATGATCATTGCACAGGATAAAAACGAAATTGAATGCACCATAAAAACTTAAATTACTGGATAGAAACATCACCCTGATGACATTGAGTGCGCATTGAGTGCTATCAGTGGATCACTGTGGGAATAAATTGCATATGGAAACCACGCAGTTATTAATTACAATTCGTGGAACGAAAAAACAGGATCAATTACATTTTATTACGGTGACATTGTCTAAATAGGTTCTGTTGCCCCATAGACTAGGAATCCTCTAGACGGAGTTTAGAGCAACTATTTCATGAAACCGATGCTGCCAAAAATACGGGGGTGCGGGGGGACGAGGTGAGCGAATCCCGTGCCGTGATTGGTCCGTTCAAAGACACGGACCAATCACGGCACGGGATTCTGACACTTTGACTCGAAGATGGAGTAAAACTACCGTATATAGTGGCAGAGGGGGTAGCGTTACTATGCTCAGTCTAGAGGATGTCTTGTCTGTGTGTTGCCCATGTCATTAATATATTAAATTTGTACTTTATTCCTTGGCGATATGGTTAAAATTACTATAGATATTTATTGCTGACTGTTCTCGCTAAAGTATAAAAAACGGACTTCCATTGATTCTTATGATCATTATAAATAGCGGATTTTAAATGTGTAATTAAACTTGCTTCTGAACGTATCTAATATTGATTACTGTTTATTGGAAAAATATCTAGATGACAACATGTTTTTTCAAATTAAAAAGAAGCTCAAAGTTTTTATGAGTCAGTTCCAATAGCTACGAGTATATCAGTTAATATATACAAGTTTGTTTTCACACCTCCTATTCAGAAAAGAGCTTTTTCTTTCCTGCTAGGAGGGATCAAAGTGGCACTTTTCCTCCCTGCTAGGAGCGATCAACGTAACACTTTTCTATTCTAGCACACTATTTTTAATTTTTTTTGCACATTCTTTTTTTAGCTTAAATAATCTGTTTAAGCATTAGATTGTATCAACACTAAGATTTTTTTATTTCCTCATAGTTGATGTGAAAAGCAGTAGGTATGTGTCACACGGTATCAAAATTATTTCATCTTGGGCGTTAACACTTGAATCCCTCATTACGCTCAGGATTCAATGTACGCCCTTGACGGAAATATGTATTATCATTTTGATCCCTTGTAACACAAACTACTATTTTTATTTTGTGTTTGAGTCTTAACAGGAATATCGCCAAATATGCAGGTTACGTTGAGTAAAAACCACTTTACAAATAAAACATTATTACCTAGACTGGTTGATTTCGCTAAAGTTTAAAAGGGAACTTTACAAAATTCAAGTAAAGTAAACAAACCTCATTTAAATATTCCAAATAAACCTTATCATGCAAGTTCTAAAGTCCATTTCAGAATAACACACGCTTCTACCTAAAATGGCTTAATTGTTTCTACATTTGATATCACGCTGGCAGAATGCAAGCTTCCATAAACCAGGTTTTTTTAAATTCACCTTTACGCATCTATGGAAATTGTGGTCAAACAAAACGCTCGTATCGGCAAACGGTCGTATAGACGCTACTTTTATGTCCTGTCTTTTCTACTCTCGAATTGTACAAGAAATGTACAAAAGAGATAGAATATTTTCGTGCTCTGCTCAGCATGCGGTTTAATTATGCCACGGGACAAACAGACGACTGTTTTTACCGTCCATACTTAATTTACCATCCAGCTGCCATTTCATACACGACCAATCTAACTAGACCTTCGTCGCTCTTGATTCGTGTCGCAAAACCTTCGAAACGAGTAAAATGGAAAGTAATACGAATGCGTTTATTAACCGTTAGCGATTCAAAACGAACCTTAATGTTATAAAACAGAGTTGAGTTTAGGTCGTCTTGTTTATTTTAGTAATTAGTATGCAGACGCTGCCAGTGGGTGATGCATCCTACTTATATATGGGGTAAAATTGAGGAGATCTTCTTAAATTGGTTGGTTGTTGGAATTGTTTTTATTATGGAATAACTTAAATTGCATTTTTGTCACCCATTCGGTCTCGTCGTGATTGTGGCAGGTAGGTTTTGCCCTTTGATTACGGTCTCATGTATATTCCTTTGTATCTTCATTAGTGGGAGATGCCTTGTTTTTTTTATCTTTGGCATAATCATGTTAATTAGTGCAGTTTTGATTCGATTAGTTTTGTAATTAAAGAAGGAATGACATGGTTTATTAGCTGGTTTGTTTTTGTACGCGTGGGAATATGCGATAAGTATACTAACATTTTTATGAACACATATTTTACATATACAGTCAGCAGCAATAGTTGCTAAGCAGGCGAGGTTGTTTAAAATGATATTGACGCGAATTTATTGTTAAGATAATACATTTTTAACACCTCGCCCGCTTAGCAACTGTTGCGGCTGACTGTACCTCGAATACATACCTCGGCTACTTCGGTGCATAACTAATATAATATACCTAATATGGAGGTTATAGCAGAGCTAACCGCCTGTATCATTGGAAAATGATATTATTTCTCTTTGTCCAACTTTCAATATGGGAAAATTTCAATTTAGATATCTGGAAAAAAGTGATGCGCTTCATTAAATTCAGCTTATGAGGTGTCTCTATGAATGGATAGATAACCCATTTTTTTTTTCAATTTTGGCCTAGCTTGTATAATAACACCGTTTCTATTACTAATACCTACCAGTACATTCACCCATCTTTGATATCCCTAAGAAATAGAGTTAATTATAAAAAGTTTTAGTACAAATTTCGATCCCTATAAGGGGTTTGTGCACAAATCACGCGAGGTGTTTCGTCTACTTTTTGACCCCCTCTCCCTTGGTGATATTTGGTGAGGTTTTTGGCTATATATATAATAATCAATTTGATGTTATTGCTACTTCATTACGTATTGAACTTGGGAACTATAGTTGTGGTACTGGACTATATTTGGGTGGCTTTACGGTAAGTACTTGGTACTTGGCTATTTGAACTACTCTACGAAAGCATTGCTCAAAATCTAGTTCACATTAAACAATCGTCAAAACCAATGCAATGTAATGAAATTGCGGAAACGGCATTGTAATACGAATACCCGATGAACTCGTGAAGTTATTTAGTCAAATTAAGTGTAATTAAACCAATAAAAGAGCCTCAGAAATAATGAACACATTCCTAATAGTTACGTCGTTAAAAGTAAGTTATAAGGATGCCGAATGAAATGGAAATACATAGTTAATACAAACACTTATGTATTAAAATGATCACAAAGACATATTTCAGTAAAGTTAAGTTAGTAATAAAACATTTATCGTGTTAAGAGTCACACGAGCCATCGTCATATCAATAATAGAAGTTACGCTCTCATTTTAAAACAACATTCTGAATTTTGACATGACCCCGGCTGAGAATACGTTTGTGCCATATCCATTTTTGAGCAAAATCGTTTTTTAATTATTTTTAAAATAACAAAAAATATGCTATAATTGACACTAATCGGTTTTTAAAAAATTACATTTTTGAAAAATGTTGTGTCATATCCGCATTTTACTATAGGATATTTACACTTTATTAACGGAAAATTATCACAAAAGTGTGACATATCCACAACTTTTGTGTCATATCATACATTGTACGTTTAACATTTACTCATCAAAAACGGATATGGCAATAATAAAAATGCTTTTATTTCATGATTAAGTACCACTATATTCACAATATTTCTAGAAATAGTAAACATATGTGCCTAAATGATGAATAAGTTCAATATTTCCCAAATGTAAAACTTTTCGAGAAATATTTTTTTTTTGCTTCTTTTCGCTCTCCTGTAAACCAATGTAAGTGGCGTATAGCACAATCGTATTCTATCCCAGCGATGAACATTCAAGTAACATGTCATGTGTCTGGTACCTACTACTTAAGTAGTTACATAAGAGCGAGTAAAAGCTTTATATACTTACATAATGTCTACTAGCTCTATTTATAAATTATACTGCCGATTTATTCAGCTTCCATAATAACATAATTTTTCTCATTACTGAAATACAATAATAGACACGTTGCTTACAAAATTCCCAGAATAACAGTTGCTTTTTGTCTTACAACAAATTCCAGAGCCTTACTCCCAGTAATTAAGACTTAATAATTACTATTAAAAAACTATAGTATAATTATAAGTGAGTTTCTCGAACTGTATCGCGACTGGCACGTTGATTGCTTTAGTTAATTAAATAACGATTCTCGGTACAAGTGCTCCTGCGCCTAAACCTGCGTGACGTGTAGGCGCCATCCATTGGCCGTTTAATGAACTTTCGTGATGGAAAAAGTTTTTGCAAACAATTTTGTTCTATCTTTACATATCCGGAAACTGTGGTTTATATAATAATTAATATTATCTAATCGTACAGCCAGCAAAGATATTCAAAACCGTGCAATATTATCAAAGCGCAATGGCTCAAATAGCCAATGGCACAAAATAAACTAGATATCTAGTATATCTACTGATCATTACCTCACAGCAAAGAAAAAAAAATTAAACAGTATCTAAACTTAAGCCAAATAATGTTGAAAAACTTGTTCAAAACTTGGCAGAAGAACAACCACGCCCTACAAAGAACTGTTGCAAAAACTAGTTCACGTTGAACAATTCGATAAAATCAATGCAATGCAATTAAATTGTGGAAACGGCATTGGAATACAAATAGTTTTCCCGATTAACTCATAAAATTAGTCAAATTAACCGTAATTAGTGCAATTACGTTGGATATCAGATTCAGTGCGGGTCGACATGCAAACGTTGTGCTAACTGCGATTAGTTGATTAAAAAGTAATCGTAAACGATTAGTGGGTGGGTATACAATGTATAATGTAAACACGCACAAATATATAACAACCACTAGTACCGTTAAACCACCCAACTTTAGTCCAGTACTAACTACAACTTTTATTCACAAGTTTCATTCACTATTGCCTGTCTTCTTTCTAGTTTTGCCTGAGTTTTTTCTTCCTTTTGTGAAAATGTTTTGCCTTAGAACAATGACTCCTAAAAGAAGATATTCGACTTAGTTTAGAACCATGGGTGCTTTTGAACCATAGTTGGGTAGTTTACGGTAAGTTTATACGTCTTTGGAAAAACATGAAACATCATCAAGGTAAAATTAAACGCGCCGTTAACATTTTCAGCTATGTCCGCTACACGTTATATACCTAAGTATCACGTTCGTATAATGTACAACTGTACGGTTACCATCAGTTTGTCACTGACATAAACGCCGTCGAGAACGTAATTTACTTTCTATACATCCCGTTTGCACTAATATGCGAGTGCGAGCGAGATGTATAGAAAGTAAATTACGTTCTCGACGGCGTTTATGCCAGTGACAAACTGATGGTAACCGTACTGTAGTTACGGTACGCATAGGGTTACCAGATGACAGGAATTTTCCTGACATGTCAGGAATTTTGGCCTTTTATCAGGAATGGGGACGGAACACGAAAATATCAGGAATTTTTTGACATGTTAGACTTTTATATAAAGTACCTTTTTATTTACTTAAATTAATCCAAAATTGTAATTGTAAAAAAAATTATAAATGAGATCCACTCAACGTATCAAGCATACATACATAGATAGAATAGAAATCATGTCTAATATTCGCAATTGCAAAGATAATAATACAAGAAGTATCCTCTGCCTATGTGATTAAAATGAATGTAGGTAAAACATCTTGTTTAATCGGACTAAAAGTATAACTACCTACTAACTCACCAAAATAATACAATTGCACTTTTAGGGCCGTGTACCGCGTTGATGGCTATCGGCTCAACTGGACCCCCCCCCCCCCCCCCGTCGTCATCAAAGTCGTCATCAAAAATATGAATGTCAGGAAAATTATTCGGAAATCAGGAATTTTGTCAGGAAATTCTAAATTTGTATCTGGTAACCC
Organism: Cydia amplana; assembly: GCF_948474715.1. Classification (NCBI taxonomy): domain Eukaryota; kingdom Metazoa; phylum Arthropoda; class Insecta; order Lepidoptera; family Tortricidae; genus Cydia; species Cydia amplana. Next base: position 16,009,326 of record NC_086073.1, read on the forward strand.
TAGGTACGGATAAAAACAATGACGTGTATAAGCAGCAATAATAGGGAAACGGTAATTGATACCGACCCAATTACAACAATGTTTTACGAACGGATTCATACTAAAAGCCACTGATGCGATGAAGGGAAGGTTGATGCTTTTGGTACATATGCCTATTCTTCAGTAAACTGTGCCGCTAGGGTTACCATAGAAAAAAATAGAATATCCTGCAAAAGACCGGACATCACCCCAAAATCCTTACATTTCCTGGACGGTAATTTCATCCAAAGAAAATCCCTTATTTCAAAAAGTTTCGTGAACCACTCTCCATCACTCGCCACCATACGTTATAAATACAATACCTTCCCTTTTCTCTGCCCAACTGCAAACTTTTAACTAACTTCTAGTGGTTAGTTGAGGTGTTTAGAAAACCCTAAAGGGGCCCACTGATTAACAGTCCGCTGGACGATATCGGCCGATTCGGCCTGTCAGTTAAGAACAAAAAGCTGACAGCTCCGAACAACTGACAGGCCGATACCGTCCGGCGGACTGGTTATCAGTGGGCCCCTTAACACACGCTAAATCAGTTCAAAAATATTGACATATTAAAATATTTAAACATAATAGTGATCGACTGTTTACCTACACTTAAAAAAGTTGTAATGTTTCTGATAATTAATCAATTTTCTTAATGCGTGCAGAATTTCGGAGCAGAAATGTGCGGCGGCCGCAAAGTGGCTCGTTGTCGTACAGCCGTGTGGTCTTTAATAGTGCGTGTATCACTTGTCAAAATGTTTCAACGAGACACGCTATCCGCCTGCGCTCGGTAAGGCTGTGGCCGATAATAAGCTGGCAGCGGCGAGGGATATTCATTTAAATATTATGTATTCTTGTCCATAGTAGTATTTATGAGTATTGTCATCTACTATGAGTATTAACTTTACTGTTGTACATAATCTCCAAACAAATACGAAAAACATGTCGTAAGTATAGGAAGTAAATATAGAAGCATAATATGAATAAAGATGACATTGTAATTTAGTAACCTATTAAGTTTTCATTTATTTTTCACAATCCACGGTCAGCTGTTACATCAAACTTGTGGATACCGTTCCTAGCATCGAAAACTGGTAGGTACCTACCAGTAACCTTGTCGCGTTACGTGCTCTTCCAATAAATTGGAAAGAGCACGCAACTGAGCAGCTGGTAGGGTGAAGGTGAGGGTAGAGCAATAAAAGTATGGAATTCAGGGGTAGGTCTCTTATTTACCAGGAAAAATCAATAGAGCACTCCGAGTTATTTACAGTCCAATAAACGGCACAAGTTATCTGTAGTTACGTAGGTTAGTAGGGACGCGCACAGGCGCGCAGCGTCTAAGAGGGGGCGCGCAGGCGCGCGGCGTCCAGGAGGACGCGCACAGGCGCGCGGCGTGTAGGAAGTAAAGGCGCGCTCAGGCGCGCACGCTTGGAGGTAGAGGCGCGCTCAGACGCGCACTCTTGGAGGTAGGGGCGCGCTCAGATGCGCACTCTTGGAGGTAGGGGCGCGCTCAGACGCGCACGCTTGGAGGTAGGGGCGCGCTCAGACGCGCACGCTTGGAGGTAGGGGCGCGCTCAGACGTGCACGCTTGGAGGTAGGGGCGCGCTCAGACGCGCACGCTTGGAGGTAGAGGCGCGCTCAGGCGCACACGCTTGGAAGTAGAGGCGCGCTCAGGTGCGCACGCTTGGAGGTAGAGGCGCGCACAGGCGCGCACGCTTGGAGGTAGAGGCGCGCTCAGGCACGCACGTGCGAACGTAAATTATATAGTTACGCGAAAAAAAGCAAGAGAAAATAGCCCAAAAGAACAAGGGTTTCTTGATAGTGCGGGGCCTGCCTCGGCCCCGCACGGACCCTTAATTTAGAAGATCGCTCTTGTTTTAGAGCTGGCGTAAGACTGACTTCCAGATGACTATTGTTCTGCTTTTATAGCGGATCTTAGGAACTAGAATTACAAAATTTGAAATTTAAAAATAGTTGTGAACCAGTTATGATTTTCAATGAAATTTTGAATAACCTTTGCCGAAAGTATACAGACTAGACAGACTTCGCAAACAGAAGGAAGGGAAGGAGGTAACCCAAGGTAAATGATGCTACAACCTTACCATGAGTTTGACACTGATATATTTGCTAACAACTGCGTAAAGTAACTCACAATGCATCTCCCTCGTACTGACATTGGTACAAGCGATATGCACTGCGTTTGAGTTGACACAGTCGCTAACGTTTAAGGCCACGTAAAACCGATGTTGAGGGTACAGACATAGATACATTTTACTTGAATGTCCAAGCCATGTTTCATGGCATTTCGGCAAGTCGTTTTAAATTGAAAGCGTATCTTCTATTATGTTTGCCGGCTTCTATTATTTTATGGATCCAGGCTGGAGACCATCCCGCTACCCGCTGCCAGCAAGGCGCGTGAGCAAGGAAACGAGCAATTTCCCTTTCAATTATAATTGATTGAAGTAATTGCGAGATTCTTTCTTGAACCGCCGGTTCGTCGTATTACGATTAATATGAGATTGCTGTACACTAAGCGACAGATCTTTAAAGTTTATTTTGTTCTATCAACTGAAAATGAAATGAGTGTACAGGTTTTTAAAGGGTCGGCAACGCACATGTAACACCTGTGGAGTTGCAGGCGTCTATAGGCTACAACGACTGCTTACCATCAGACGGGCCGTATGCTTGTTTGTTGCCACCGACGTAGTGTAAAAAATTAGAGTCAAGTGTATGTAAAAATGGACGATGCGATCTCACAGACGTTTTCTCGCTTGACGAAATCTTTGCAGTTAGGCTGTGCCAAATAAATAGACAACCTGTAGACAACACTTACGCGGTTATCACATTCCGGTGTGTGAGCGAGACAGCGCTATGCATCTATTTAGCGATATCCCATTCGCACACCAGAGCGAGCGAGCATAAGGCTGCTTCTCCATTGAGGTGGAGATGAGAGACGTGCGGAAATCCACCAATAGCATTGTATTCTATTCTCCGCTCCGCTGAATTACAACCAATTCTATTGATTGATTCCCGCACATCTCTCATCTCTGCCCATCTCTATCTCAGTGGAAAGGCATCCTAAACGGTTTGGGAAATTGGCAGTGTAATTTAAACTTGCATGGTCGATTTTTTCTGATGACTGTATCAGACTAGTTGGTGCGTGGGTTGATCGAGTGCGTATACCGGAATCTCTCACCTGTCTGAAAGTAGTGTAATAAAAATTAAGTGTTAATTACCTTATTTTATATAATTCACAGTCATTTAATACTAGTAGCGGCTTTTACATTTGTATAATTTAGCATTGAGAAACTCGAACTTATTTCAAGATAGTTAAAGTTTAATTTGCTACATAGGCATGTATGTAGAGTAGAGGTTGTCTCTCAAAAAATTGAGACAAATCTAAAGGTTACATTCGGATGGCGACCGCAGTAGCGTTAAGGTGATGTTCGAATGTCAACATCTGCAGCTGCACTACTGTTGCGGCGACGTGTATCTGTTGCATTGCTTGCTCCATGTTTGTATGTACAACTATCGCAAAAAATTTGCTGTAGACAACTTTGGATTGGGTAACTTTGAGAGCGTGATAATTTTGAAAATTGCAAAATATCTTAACTAGAAGCATCTAGTAACAGATAGCAAGATACGCGTTGCAGTAACGTATATAGTGTTGCTAACATTGACATAGATATCTAGGGACTGGCTTTACGGGCAATAATAATGAGGCATGACAGGGGCCAGTACAGCAGTGTGAAATCGCTACAACGCGATTGGTTGATGAGTTCGCATCACGCGCGCGATTGGTTGATGAGTTCGCATTATGCGTGCTATATTGGTCGCAAGTGTCGCAACTAGTCGCGTTAGACTGCACGATTGGCTGGAATTCGTGGGTAGCACCGCTGAACTAGTACAATGCTTAGTGCCCCATTAGCCCGTCCTTAAATATTATACGTCAATTGTTGCTAAAGTAATACTTCTGATTAGATAGAGATTAGCCATTTCAAAAATAAACTTACGTTCGAACTTATCCCAATGCACCTTACTCGAAAACCTTAACCCTTCGTCTGTCAGATAATGACATCCGCTTATTTATAATATTACGTTATATTTATATATTCATCGCGATAAACGCCGAGATTGCGCGGGCGCGGCGTGGGACTAATCAAGGCACATTAAAAACTAATTTAATAAACCTGTTTACCTACACTGAGAAATGGTGATGCCATTATAAAAATATGGTATTAATATCGATTTATGAAATAAAAATATGTAGTCAGCTGAAGAGACAACCGCTTCTACAAATTACAAAAAAAACCGACTTCAAAAAGGATGAAATAAAATATTATCCTTTTTGAAGTCTATGCGTTACCAACTGATATGGTTGAAGTCGGTGCCAAGCCAAGTAGTAACAATACCAGTCAAAAACAATACACTCCTTTTTTTGGGCAGTCGTGTAAAAAATGGGATTTATAGCCATAAAGCGGATTATTTTTGACTCATACGTTACAATCGGTGAGTGAAAAATCAATCATTCCCTATTTTCCTACACTTAAGGTTGGATTTCTTTTTTCCAAATTTATATGGGACCAACTTCGGGGTATACCCTTTCCAATAAAAAAATTATTATCAAAATCGAACTACTCTGTAAAAATTTATGCGTGGTCATACAATACAATATATATTGTATATAAGGGTTCCGTTTTTGCCATTTTAGCATACGGAGCGGATACGGAGCATTCTCTATCTGGGTATCTGTCATTATGACTAATTGACTATGTATCACATCAGGTGGTCTAGCATGACTTCAGGGAGTCGCGCAAGATGTATGGTAACGGTTTAACCGGTTAACACCGGGTTAGTTAGTTAACACCGGGTTAGGGTTTATTATTAGATTTGTATAATTGACTTTTTTATTTTGTATGTTCTAGCTTTATAGAACTACATTTACAAATTGATATTTAATCGGATTATGCTTACTATGTAAGGATTATTTATTTTTACGTATAATTTTAAATTTGTATCCAGACTGACATGTAAATTAGCTTTACGAATAAAATGATTATGATTATGATTATGATTAGTGGGATGCGGCGAGTGGCGCTTAGGGCCACTGCCTATCAATAGAGTGATTCTTGAGGAAGGTCGGTGTACGTGGGAGAAAAACTTTGGAGACCCCTGCGAATACATTATACAGCAGTTTAACCTTTTCGACGCCGAGTGACAAAAGCTGTCACTCGGACACCACGTCACCGAACCGAAGTGTCGGATCAAAACTGAAATTGAACTTTATGCATATGCACGTAGGTCTATGTTGCTCTGTGGTCTGTGACGGTCGGTCTTTGGCGTTGAACCTGCGGTGCGGATATATCGGCCATTGGCGTCCAAAAGGTTAAATATAAGTACTTCCTTACCTTTCGTTTTGCTTTTTCCGTCCTCAGATAAAAACTAGTTATTATCTCTCGACATTACGTGTTGATAACGATTAGTTACCTATTCAATAATTCTTGTCTTAATTAATCTATTAAGCAGAGCTGACAAGGAAGATTACGTATAATTTTCCTTTACGAACCTATTGCTGTTGTTCTGAGAAAATTATTCAATAATGAGTAGGTGTGAGCGATTGTATGAGTGTGTTTTTTCACGAAAATAAGTGGCGTGTAGGTGGATATGCGTCACGTGCATCACATCAAAATCACCTGCATATGGTAGGATGTAGTAAACAAAATACGCCACAGCGCTTCTTAAATATGACACACAGCAAAATTACGCAGCAAAATGTATGACAAGAACGCACATCGCTCCGGTGTGTGAGCGGGACATCTACTTAAGCGCATATCGCTGTCTCGCTCGCCCACACAGTTAAGTTGCAGAAATAAAAAAATTAGTTTACCGATATATACCCATAAACGAAAATGAATATTATTTGAATAATAATATTCATTTTTCTTTATGGGTACGAAAAAAATTTTATAGATTCAATTTCGATTTATACCTACTTACATATTTGCAAGGATCCTATAAGCATGTATAAGCTAAAATCTATTTTTAACCGCCTTCAAAAAAAAGGAGGTTCTCAGTTTGACCCGTATGTATGTATGTATGTATATTTGTTCGCGATTATCTCGCGTTTGGCTGAACCGATTTTGATGCGGTTTTCAGAAAAGTGTTTCTTACATTCTGGAGAAGGTTTTAGTATACATAGATCTGAGCTGATGCTGAACCCTGGCTGTACCTAGTGGAACTCAGGTTTGGTGCAACATAGGCTCACGCTGTTTTGGTCATCCGACACGCCTTGATGAGCACTTGAGAGAGCAGTACCCAAGATAGAGCTGATGCTGAACCCTGGATGTACCTAGTGGAACTCTGGATGTACCTAGTGGAACTCAGGTTTGGTGCAACATAGGCCCACGCTGTTTTGGTCATCCGTCTCATCTTGATGAGCACTTGGGAGAGCAGTACCCAAGATAGAGCTGATGCTGAACCCTGGCTGTACCTAGTGGAACTCAGGTTTGATGCAACATAGGCCAACGCTATTTTGGCCATCCGTCACATCTTGATGAGCACTTGGGAGAGCAGTACCCAAGATAGAGCTGATGCACCAAACCACCCTGGCTGGCAGGGTTCACCCTGGCTGTACCTAGTGGAACTCAAGTTTGGTGCAACATAGGCCCACGCTATTTTGGTCATCCGTCACATCTTGATGAGCACTTGGGAGAGCAGTACCCAAGATAGAGCTGATGCTGAACCCCGGCTGTACTTAGTGGAACTCAGGTTTGGTGCAACATAGGTCCACGCTATTTTGGTCATCCATCACATCATGATCAGCACTTGGGAGAACAGTACCCAAGATTGAGCTGATGCTGAACCCTGGCTGTACCTAGTGGAACTCAGGTTTGGTGCAACATAGGCCAACGCTATTTTGGCCATCCGTCACATCTTGATGAGCACTTGGGAGAGCAGTACCCAAGATAGAGCTGATGCTGAACCCTGGCTGTACCTAGTGGAACTCAGGTTTGGTGCAACATAGGCCCACGCTATTTTGGTCATCCGTCACATCTTGATGAGCACTTGGGAGAGCAGTACCCAAGATAGAGCTGATGCTGAACCCTTGCTGTACCTAGTGGAACTCAGGTTTGGTGCAACATAGGCCCACGCTATTTTGGTCATCCATCACATCATGATCAGCACTTGGGAGAGCAGTACCCAAGATTGAGCTGATGCTGAACCCTGGCTGTACCTAGTGAAACTTAGGTTTGGTGCAACATAGGCACACTTTGTTTTGGTTAACCGACTTGTCGTCGTGTGCCTATGTTGCGGAGTTCCACTAGGTGGGTCGATGAACTTTTTTCTAACTGCCTTTAAAAAAAGGACGTTCTCAGTTTGACCCGTATGTATGTACGTAATTATGTGTGTATGTTTGTTCGTGATTATCTCGCGTTTGGCTGAACAGATTTTGATGCGGTTTTCAGAAAAGTGTTTGTTACATTCTGGAGAAGGTTTTAGTGTACAGTACATGGATGGTTTGAAAAACCAATTGGACCCGGTAGGTGGCCATGCTATCGGTATACCTACCAACAAATTTATGTTGCTAAAACCGATTTAGATAAAATAGTGGGAGTGGGAGTCGGACTCGGACTGGAAATGGGAATGGGAGTGGAAGTTGGAGCACTATACATACAAATCGTTTAGCACCAAAACGTCATATTATGTTGTGTCGCGACGCGATTATCATCGAGTTAGGCCATCACCAACATTAGTAGACTAAATGGAGAGCCTAACAAACTAGTATTTTAGCCCAAAACCTAACATAAATGAAGTATCTACCTATCACTAAAAAGTAAAAAATAAAATAAAATAAATAAAAAATAATTAAAAATAAACAAAAATAAAACCAAAATAAAATAACTTAATATAATATCTTTTTTTTAAAAAAAGGGAACCGCCTTCAAAAAACCAACCCACTGAAAAGTACAAAATAATTTTTATATGGCACCCCTTTACGTGTCCAGTCCCTATCCCACGGCGTAAAGCAATTTTTTGCCAAAAAGTAATTAATACCTAATAATAAGAAAATTAATAATCATCCGGGTAATTACTTAGTTTTTGAAGGCGGTGCCAAACCAACAAAAACAGTCTTTACTACCAATCAGAAAAACAATACGAGTACGTAGTACCTACAAGAACTAAATTAATGAGTAAACTCGCGTTCACGTGTTGTATTGTATGCTCAGAATTTGCTGTAGAATTTTAAAATGTAACAATGAGAAATAAGATTTGTAAACATTTTATGTGAGGGTTTTGTTGAAACATATACATAATCAATTTCGTGCTGAATTTATGAGTAAACTAAGTATGTCTTTATAATGCAAGTAAGTATGTACAGCGTTCTTCGTTGTCTAAAATATCGGTTCTCAAAAATTTTGGTTTGGCACCGACTTCAAAAACTAAGTAATTACCCGGATGATTATTAATTTTCTTATTATTAGGTATTAATTACATTTTGGCAAAAAATTGCTTTACGCCGTGGGATAGGGACTGGACACGTAAAGGGGTGCCATATAAAAATTATTTTGTACTTTTCAGTGGGTTGGTTTTTTGAAGGCGGTTCCCTTTTTTTTAAAAAAAGATATTATATTAAGTTATTTTATTTTGGTTTTATTTTTGTTTATTTTTAATTATTTTTTATTTTTTTATTCGGTAGACTGAAATGACAGTTCATAGTATGAACATAAAATGTCATTTCATACTAAGAAATGTCATTTTAGTCTACCGAATTAAAAAATAGACTTTATATATCTAAAAAATCTTGAATGAACGAAGCATCAGCTCATATGGATGGTCAAGCAGATCTTGTCAGTAGAAAAAGGCGGCAAATTTGAAAAATGTAGGCGCGAAGGGATATCGTCCAATAGAAAATTTGAATTTCGCGCCTTTTTCGACTGACAAGATCTGCTTGACCATTTATATATCCCTTTCCCTTTGAAACTCATTTCATGCACTCTTTTATATCTGTGGTATGAGCTCAAAGGTGGTCCTTCTCAATCGATAGTGCAACGTGTTGACAGATTATATTATACGAAAGCTAAGTCATGATTACAACTCAAAAATCAATTAAATACGCTAAGTAATGGCGTTGAATGGTTAAATTCGATTTGTTTTATACCTACTTGTCTTATTTAAGAATAAAATTGCATTTGAGATCTAGAGGCGCATTTAGATTAAAATGTTATTTTTCGTATGAATGCCTTTTTCGCTTCATTATTAAGTACCTACGTAATAATATTTACGAGATGCAATACCAAATAATATGAAAACATTCATAACCTTTCATTTCTACACAGATTAATACAAACCGCGGTATTCGGAAAACAAGATCCGTTCTAGACTAGAGAACGATACGATATGTACTAGATACGTTGTAGTTTAGATTTCAACTAGTTCTCTATTGCAGCTCAACTCGGGCAACAAATGTCACTTTTACGTTAAAATATCGTAATAATATCTTGTGGAAATCGTTCAAGAGTATCTCCAGAATCGCGGAAATGTCAAATTTGACAGGCTAGATCTTAAACATATCGTTGTCGTATCTTGGTGATGTCTAATAGACATCTAATAGATGTCTAGTTCAAAATCCGAATCGGGCCCTAAGTTTGTGACGAAATTTCTTTCAAATAATTTCCGAAATCATTAATGTAATTTTGCGACACCCGAAAACACACCAAAGCTAACAAAGCTAACTATATTTAATATTTATAATATATTTATGGTCAATAAATTGCCTATAATTATTTTATTAACCCAGTTAATATACGCGAAAACATATAAGAAATATAAGGCTGTATGTACACTTTTATCCCTTAAAGTTACGACTTTTCGTCCGTCAAGTTGGCAGTTATGCAAGTTGCCGTGTCTGACACGATTATCTTCAATCGCCGCGACTTATGTTGGCCAACCTGCGGTATAAATACTCGTAGAACATATTTAAATTATGAAAACATGACGCGGTAATTTTATTCGTACCATTTCAATGTGGGCTGGGATGGGATAAGATATATTTTTGTGATAAATGTGAAGTTATTGTACAATAAACACTCTGTGCTGCAAGGACGCAATTCCTCCTTCTTCCTCACGTTATCCCGGCATTTTGCCACGGCTCATGGGAGTCTGGGGTCCGCATGACAACTAATTCCAAGAATTGACGTAGGCTCTGGTTTGCACGAAAGCGACTGTCTGACCTTCCAACCCAGAGGGGAAACTATGCCTTATTGGGAGTAGTCCGGTTTCCTCACGATGTTTTCCTTCACCGAAAACCAACTGGTAAATATCAAATGATATTTCGTACATTAAGTTCCGAAAAACTCATTGGTACGAGCCGGGGTTTGAACCCGCGACCTCCGGATTGATAGTCGCACGCTCTTACCGCTAGGCCACCAGCGCTCCAAGGACGCAATTAAAGACTTAAAACTACGTGATCGTGAGTGACCCGTTATATATATCTTTACAGTACATATGGTGCTACTTTCCCGCACTAGTGCGTAAATAAGCACTTTTCGTTGCTATATCAAATATTTAAAGGGGCATATGTACTGTAATAGTTATTTTCGATACAAGTGCGAAAAAGAGGAAATTCGAAACGAGTGGCGATAAATTAAAACACGACCGAAGGGAGTGTTTTAAATCGACACGAGTTGCGAATTACCTATTCGCACGTGTATCGAACAACGTTTTACAGTACATATGGCACTTTAAAGTTTCGACATACGCACGAAAAGTGCTATTTTACGCACTAGTGCGGAAAAGTAGCCCCATATGTACTGTAAAACGTTTTACGATACACGTGCGAATAGGGAATTCGCCACTCGTTTCGAATTTCCTCTTTTCCGCACTTGTATCGTAAATAACTATTTCTGGACGGTTTCAAGGAATATTGTAGCCATTTATTTTACTGAAAAAACCCATCCATTTATAAGTCCCGCACGCTCACATTTACCGCTTTTATGGACCATGAAAACGGCAGCATTAAATTAATTAACCACCCCGCATCTTAAACCAAGTCTAAAGGATAAACTGTCCACGATTAACATGGAATAATAGGAAAACAACTCCATTAAGTATTTGTAATTAAATACCTCGTTTATATCACTAGTACAGAATTGTCGACCATAATTAGACAAGATTCTAGTACGGGTTTTTTGTTAAATGTGTCGAATGCCTGGACCTAAAAGGAGTCTACTTATTTGGCCGAGGCAAGTCGAGTTCTGCAACCTGGCGTTAATCAAGGAATATTGATTAACGGGTAATTAAATGATTAGGTAATTAAGGTACAGTGATAATTACTCCTACTCTACCTATAATATAGGTTTGATTGGGGGAGTTATGCGGTACGATTCCGTTAAGGTGCTAAAGTTATTAGTTTGATAAATCGGTTTCCTTTTAATACCTGACGCGTGAGGTCGTGACATACTAGCAGCATAGGTACTAGACTGATAATATCAAAGCGGTCATACTAGGGCACTTTCTAGTACTCCCGGTACATGTAATTCTATACTAGTTAATACGGTGCCGGCACCGGGAATTCCCGATTCTCGCCATACAAACTCAATACCGGGAGCAGTGGCGGATTTCCCATAAGGCACAGTAGGCTCGAGCCTAGGGCGGCGAGATATTAGGGGCGGCAAATTGTGTCAAAAAATCGCTGATGATAACAAGAAATAACACAAAATTATTCATATATAGGCAACGAATTCTCAAAAAAAGGTATAGAGAGAAATGCTTGGAACACAATTTTTGACTTCGTAACTTTGTTTGAACTACTTAGGAGGTGAACATATCAAAAGTCCCCGGCCGTAGCTAATGAGCCGGGGAAAGAAGGAGATTTGAAGGTCCCATTTTTCGGTTTTTCGCTTATACTTATCTCGGAAACTATGCGTTCTAACGACTGATCATTGTACAAAATGAAAGCTGATTAAATTTGCTACAAGTTTTATTTAGTACAGTTTTTCGATATCATAAGCATCAGCAATCATTGCCGTAGATAAATTACAGTTAAGTCGATCAGCTGATGCTTTTCAGCCATCTTGGCGCGAACTAAACTGCGAAATCACCGAGAACTTTGCGAGTGTGGAGTCATACGTCAACGTCGCGATATATTCGCTCCGCGAAGTCGAGCCGCGATTCACGCGCAATAGTCTGAAGGGGGGCTTGTATAGGGCCCTCCACACTCGTGCACGAAGCCGCGAACGCGAGTGTGGAGTCAATTTCGCAGATCTGCTACACTGTTAAAATCTTTCGGGTTCCTTTCCTCGTGAGCACTGTGAATATTATTGATGGAAATTTAATGCAAAATTATAGACATTCAAGAGCAGCTTTCTCAAAAACTAAACAAGATACCTATCGAAAAACTCGACTGTATAAAACTTGTAGCAAATTTAATCAGCTTTCATTTTGTATAATGATCATGTCACAAGGACGCATAGTTTCTAAGATATTATAAGCGAAAAACCGAAAAATGGGACCTTTAAATCAAACCCCCCACCCCCGCTCAAGGGCTACGGCCGGCGACTTTTGATATTTTCACCTCATAACGAGTCCAAACAAAGTTACTTAGTAAAAAATGTGTCCAAGCATTTCCCTCTATACCTTTTCGTTGCCTGACCTAAATGCAGTCAGTATGATGGGTGCCGATACTGAGAAAGGGGCGGCTACAGGGTCTGAGCCTAGGGCGGCAAAGACTGCAAATCCGCCACTGACCGGGAGCATTCCATGGGTCCGACTGATTTAATTGAAGCATATATTCTTGGATTGTACAGTCAGCATGAAAAGTGTCTACCAGATTCATTAAGAGCTTAACAAAGAGAATACAGGGTGGCCCATTTAGATCGGTCAATATGGGAAAATCTGAAACTATAAGACATACGACGATCTCTTCTTAGGAACCATGTCATCGATTTTAGTAACAAGAAAAACTGCATTCATACATTAAAAAAAATGTGTACTCAGCTCGGGAATCGAACCCGGACGTTTTAAAAAAAAATATCTAAAATTATTTCTATTTAGATATCGATTGTGTAGGTCTTAAGCAGTAAATGTTACTATGAAACATGATGTCTGAAATGAATAAAATGCATTGTATTTATATCCTTTAATTTATTTTAGTATGTTTTCGAAATGGCCACCATCTTTTTCAATACATTTTACATAAAAAAAATTTAAATGTATTAATGCAGTTTTTCTTGTTACTAAAATCGATGACATATATGGTTCCTAAGAAGAGATCGTCGTATGTCTTATAGTTTCAGATTTTCCCATACTGACCGATCTAAATGGGCCACCCTGTATACGATGTTTGATTTAATTAGTGTTGAATTAATTAGGTACATATTTGATTTAGTAAATTACATTCACTCACTTTACCACAAATTTAATAGTTATTTACGATACAAGTGCGGAAAAGAGGAAATTCGAAACGGGTGGCGATAAATTAAAACACGACCGAAGGAAGTGTTTTAAACGACACGAGTTGCGAATTACCTATTCGCACGTGTATCGTACAACGTTTTACAGTACATATGGCCCTTTAAACTTTTGACATCGCACGAAAAGTGCTATTTTACGCACTAGTGCGGGAAAATAGGACCATATGTACTGTACAATATATTTCGACAAGTAAAACATGTTTTAAATCGCAACGAAACAAGACCTAAATCCGAATAACTTGATGAATATTAAAAACTTCCAACATTTCCTTATGGTGTCTATACTAGGGTCCACAATCGCATGAAACACGACTGAAATCATTTTGCCAACTTAAGCTCTCAGACAAAGTCACTTTTAGCGCTCCATCAACTTGCACCATATCTTAAATATATGAGGATAAAGGCTATTTTAGCCTACATATATAGATTTGTAGCAGTATTTTGATAATGGTAATTCATGGGATTTGTCAATCAATGCATTGCAGAAAAAGATTAAGTCCAGAGTGTTTTGACGGGCTCAATTATTGCACTATGGGCTGCAAAGCGGATTATTGACGGAAGATTAAATCAAGGAATTTATATTATACGGAAAATTGACGTTTTGCGTCGGTTTCAATGTTATTTGCGAAAATAGCAAACTTGTAAACGTGTCAATCTCACCAATATTTTGGCAGAATAATTGATTACATTAAGATACACCTGCTGTCGAATTTAAAATACCGTATCCAAATCGGTACTACCGTTTAAGAGCTACCTGCCACAAAGCTTAGCAACTTCTGCTGCTGACTGTACATAGCGATCAAAACTATAACACCCCTCCTTTTGCGTCGGGAGTTACCTATAAACAAGCATAAATGAATGACGTCATAGTTGTTTTAACCGCTAGCACAGAATAAGTCATACCTAGTTCTACCGTACAGAAGGGACACTTCCTACAACCTACAAAACCGAACTTTGACAGCGATTCAGGGTCGAATCATGATATCCCTTTCTAACTTATGGCACTAATATCCCTTTCGGCTATTTAGGGTTGTCAAAATTCAATGATCCCATGAAGTAAACATGTCATTATACTTACATAAATAATACTGGTGTCTTTCGATCTCTTCCAGTTGCAAGCTGAAACCTTTTGCCAGAACATGAACTTTGCACAACTCACTAACCTCATTTCTATTTGTAATAAACGTCATTTCTAATGAGTATAAAATAAGTTAATGTTTTGTTTCGAGCGTACTATTTCCTATTTATTTTTCTCTGTTTGTAGTGCATGTATGTACTTACAATTAGCACGTTATCATTATCGCCAAGAAAGCGCAAAAAGCAAACTACATCGTTTCTGTCGCCGTAATGGAGTTGTCGAAGGTAAACACAACTACCAGAATCACCCACCGTTATAGTCGCAACTCGCAGTAGTAATGGCGCCTTTACGCTCTAGGCCAGGAATGTCAAACTTTTTTTTAGCTTACGGTTCACGGTTTAGACGTCCATTTTGACTTCTAATTTCTGAAGATTGTTAACCAAAGGGGCTTTCAACCGAGTTAAACACTCTACTTTTAATTTCGATGTATATGTATTTTAAAAATATATGACTAAGTATAAACTTTTGTACTTACCTATAGTATTTATTGAGGGTATTTTCAATTAATATTTTAGGTAAAAGTATGGTGATTAAATAGTTGAATGGTTCAGATTGTATGACGTGTCTTTTTCTGTTGGTGATTATAAAATATGTAGTTAAATTGAATTAAGACTGTGGTGAAATATCGGGTGAAATTCATAATTCTGTGGCCCTGGCCCTGGGCTAGTAAAGTAGATGTACCTAATATCTAACGCAAAGTTGCTTCGAACTAACTCGTAATTGCCCCGGCAAAGGTTTACCTAGGCCTAGGGCTAGCACAACCGCGATTCAAAGCTACGCGGTCGCGGGTATATACTTAGGTACTTATTTATTTATTTCATGATTTTTTTTAAGTGAAAACTTCTTTAGCGGCGCTGGGCACTTTTTGAGGTGGGGAAAAAATGATAAACTCGAGACAGCGTAAGGCGATCACGTGACCGTAAGGGGTGTAAGGCGATCACGTGACCGTAAGCCCCGTAAGGTGGCCACTCATAATTTAAATGGCATTTAAATCAATAAAGAAAAACTCAATGTTATTTGACATTTATGTTGCGGACTCCTTTTCAAGACTCTTTACCTATGTTCAAATAATTTGACGTTGTCATGGCAGTATGTAAATAAACATGTCAATGAAAAAGTGTGATCCTATTTGAGAATGATAATAATATATAATAAATAAATAGAATACCTCCGCTAAATGTATGTATCTTGTTACCGAGCGTCGGTAACATAGTGAGGTGAGTTTTCACTTCTATCGGCACTCCCGGAGTGCAACCGTTGTTGCTTTTTTTAACACAATGAGTGAATTGGGTGGTAGAGTAAATAAAAGCGACGAGAAAGGACGTGATCGTCGGACGTCCGAATGCCGATAGATGACTCTATCAATCGATAGTCAGTAATTAAAAACATTTGGTAACTTACACGCACAGCCCTAGTGTGATATTTGTTCGCAATTAGTGCCCGCGTCGCGTTAATGTATGGTTGCACCGGCGCAGCTGCAGGACTGACATTTCCTATCAGGGTTGCCACCGCCGCGGGCGAGGGTCATGTGAAGTTCTGGATGTTTTCATTTAAATACATATGTATATGTACCGTAAACTGGTGGCTGGCTGTCAGAAACTACAAAAGGCACACATTCCGTTAGAAAATTGAGTTTTGGATTTAATTTATACAAACAGAGATTAAGTTATTCTTAATCATATACGGAGGTTAAAAATTCATTTATTCAAGTATTATTTCAATATTTATAGAAAAACTTCTTATTGCTTGATAATCAATGGGCTTTAGTAATTGGATATCCAAAAAAAGATTATTTAATATTTTAGAACTCTACAAATTGCACTCTACAATAATGAATGAATGAAAATAATCAACCTGTTCGTGCTTTACATATGCATATTCGTGCAAAAATTCACGTAACATTTATATGAACCCATGTCCCTGTCATACAAAGCCCACACAAACATAAACAACACTATCATTTTTATCGCCTGTCACGGCAATGGTTAAAACAAAACTTAACTGTAAAGCAATAGACACCTTTTTTCTCGTCAATGCGAAACAATTAGCCCCAGCAAGTTTATTTAAAAAGTCCTATGTCTATTTCACATTTGTGTGACATAAGACTTCTTTTTTTAATTGACCATAGACATCCGTGAGACTGCGCTAATGGCTGTTTGACATTGCAAATGCATCGGGCCTTTGTCCAGTGCAAGTGAGCGAATAAAAAAAAACGTTACGCGTAATAGCTTATTAGCACGCACGGTTTTGGCGCGAAATTGTGACTTTTCATCTGTGATTTGCATGCGTGATGTGAATATTAATTTAATTTTTGTTATTAAACAAGACATTTTGCACCTCACTGCAAAAAAAAATCTTAAGCGATCACCAACATTTTTACATTTGTTTCTTTGTTCTCTACGACAGGGTTACACAACCTTTTTTGCTTTTTATAATTTATTTTAGCAAGATGATAAACGCTCACCAATAAATTTCTCACTTGAACTTCTGCTGCAAGCATAAATGTATACAGGGTGAAATTGTTATGTTCGTCGATACGCTGAGGGGTAGATAGATATGTATGTAGGTTATAGGTACTGAACAACTTTTACTATGAAGCTAACCCCGGAATTGCAAAAAAAAACTGCAATGCGTTTTTAATATCTATTTCCAGCCAATGCTAACACAAATATTAATCATTCTAATCGATTTTTAATTCAAAAACACTTGTCACAATTCAAAAAAGGCGTTACTTGCTACACTATATACACATAGGGTACATTGCAATGTTTATTTGTTTATCCGATCTAATCACCCTTTAAAAAAATTAAAAACTATTATGGTCTTACTTCTTTTGGTTCTGACAAATAGTTAATTAGTTTTTAATTTACTGTGGTCAAGCACGCAAACTATTAAATTTTACTGTAGGTATTTTATGTTCAGCAAATTTACGTTAGTAATTTATTTTCTGTTGGTTGTACGAAACATTCTATTACATGCTATTGACAGTTGCTACCCAAGCATAATTGCACCGAGTTTAAGATTTTTCAAATATTTAATTAACTGTTACGTTTTAGTGGTATAGTATAGGTACCTATAGAAATTAGTTTAAATTAAACAAATGTTTTAATTTCATACGTTTTGTATACAAGTTACAACAGATCACCAGCAGATCAGTTACTTACGTATATTTTCAACTTGAAGCCTTCGTATGTACATTTTATAATACTTAACTGAAAAAAATATATAGGTAACACCATACATATTATTTTATAACTTTAGAACCACCCAGGAGAAAACACTTGATGATAAATTAATAATTATAACCAATCTAATTTATTTTAATTATTTGTCTATAATTACAAACAGCTTTACTGCCGCTATTAATAAAATTTAATTAAACGATTACTATTATCAGAAATGATATCGAATAATTCGTTTCGCACGCCGTGAAACCACATGTCATAAAGCTGATTTTTCAGTACACTTTTAGTTGGCATGTTTATAAATAAAGTTCGGTTCTATTAATATGCATGTTATAATGAAATAAAAATAATAATGTTCTTTTCCTAAAGCAATTTTATATAAATAATATGAAATTGACTATACTAGAAATAAAAGTAAACCAACCTGGAGTAGGTACTATGCGACTTTTTTTATATATTACAGTTCGTTATAATTATCCTTAGCGACGATAATATTACCTATTCGTCGTCAATTTATATTATCAGAATTATATTAACATAATGTCCATTTCGGCATAGAGAAATATAGTAAGACAAGAGTGCTCACTCCATACATCAGTTCAGACTATTAATTTCAGTGTCTACATCTAGCATCGAGTAGCGGAACTATCAGTACTGCTACTTGACAATAGATGTAGCACCGACCGGAAAGTCTTATCTCAACAGCATAAGACTTTCCGGTCGGTGCTACATCTATTGTCAAGTGCAGTACTGATAGTTCCGTTACTCGATGCTAGATGCTAATAATAGTCTTTTTGGTACTAAAACTGATGTATGGAGTGAGCACTCTATGTATTTTTTTCTCTATGATTTCGGTTAGAAATAAATGGGACCAAAACATTTTATCGACAACGAGGGGCTTACCGCAAAAACAAACAACCCCTGGGTGCGTACCCAACATGCCAATCGTTTACGCTCCGTAGCGAACGAAATGCAACTGTCACTGTCGCACTAATATGGAAGAGTGTGATAGAGAGAGATGACTACGCTACGCTACGCAGCATTCACGATTGGCATATTGGCTAAGCACCCTGAATTTTTAATTATCCCTCATTCGAAGTTATCCCACTAACCTAACCTTAACCTAACCTAACCTACACTAACACCTTAAATATTGAAGCCATATCATAATTTTCCAATGTTATTGGTTATTAAAAATAAGTCTTAAGTATATAGCTGGTCAACCAAATCTAGTCAGTAAAAAAGGCGCGAAATTCAAATTTTCTATGGGACGATATCCCTTCGTGCCTGCATTTTTCAAATTTGCCGCCTTTTTCTACTGTCAAGATCTGGTTGACCAAGTATATTTCTCTTAAATTGTAAACCCACGACAATCTTATAAACTAGTCTATCAGCCCGACTTTCCCCGTGTCGCAACAGCTTAATCAACCATCCTATTAACTTTGGACATCTATATCACTTTAATCATGTTGATGGTCGATTTCTATGCTAAATACGTTGTTTATTGTGATCACTGGCCGCCATTCTTGTATATGTATTAAAATAGGCGATTACAGTTAGATTTGAAAGATTTATTGATTTATATAATTGCTATTTTAAAATGTTGGACGTTGTTTAACTAGAAATACTATGTATTAATTTTATTTTAATATTTAAAGAATTTCACAGTTAGAATGAGTTTTTTTTAATTAATTGCTCATATACCTACATGGCTCGAAACATATTTTATTTTTATAATGATAGCAACGAGTGATTACAAACTGTACAAACCAATTTTTTTTTTCAACCTATTCATTAAGCGGTACAGTTCAGTCCGTTCACCAGTTGTTCGTATAACACATTTTCTCCGTTTTTGCGTTAACCATAATTAATTACGACAACAATTCGAATTCATTAACGGTCGCGCAAAAACGCGGGAAAAGTTTCGCAGCGTAATTACAGATGGCGGTGATAGTGCGTGCGGATAGGGTTGCCACTACACGATGATAATTATTTAATCTATATTGCACAAAAGAAAATCTTATTGTACAAAAGGCGGACTCAATACCATAAGACAGCATTTCCCAACCTATGGGTTGCGATTGCGACCCATTGGTGGGTCGCGAGAGAATATTGAGTGGACCCTGAAACTACTGGGAATCTGAGCGTTACCAATAATATTTGTGCCCCCTTTTGAAGGCGGCTAAATGGTTATTGCGATTCAGTTTAGATCCTAAACTGAATCGCAATAAGGACTTCATGGTAATTCCCCAGGAAGCACACGATATATGTGTTTTAAAAAGTGACATCCTTAGCCACTGCGAGTGCGCAAGTGCGCACTGCGCACGCCGCTATAGAAAAGTAACGGACACACATTTCAACGCTTGTTTACTACTTAAAGGTCGATTTTTTCTGTCCTGTCTCCATGATACCATAGTAAAGTGAATGAGCTCTGGAAAATTATATATCTGCAAGTTACAACTACAAGTAACAGGGTACAAAGCCAATTTAACTTTTATTTAATATGTGACAGATTGTTATCGTATCGCAGTGATCTCTTGTAAGCATTGTTCGAATACGGCCGCTTGACACTTTGACACTGAAAAGTCTATAAATAGCTTGGTATAGCTCTAACACATAAGGCTTATGTGACATAACGTATACAGATAAGTCAATTTAGTCAATATTCGCACTGGTACATAGAGACGCGGATACTACGCAGTAAACTGGCTTAAACAAAAACTTTATCATTATGATTTGCACTTTTTGCAGTGATAGGTACCGGTTATTAGGGTTCCGTACCCAAAGGGTAAAAACGGGACCCTATTACTAAGACTCCGCTGTCCGTCCGTCCGTCCGTCCGTCCGTCTGTCACCAGGCTGTATCTCAAGAACCGTGATAGCTAGACAGTTGAAATTTTCACAGATAATGTATTTCTGTTGCCGCTATAAGAACAAATACTAAAAACAGAATAAAATCAAGATTTAAGTGGGGCTCCCATACAACAAACGTGATTTATGACCGAAGTTAAGCAACGTCGGGCGGGGTCAGTACTTGGATGGGTGACCGTTTTTTTGCTTGTTTTGCTCTATTTTTTGTTGATGGTGCGGAACCCTCCGTGCGCGAGTCCGACTCGCACTTGGCCGGTTTTTAATTTTAACTACACAATTGTAATGACTAATTATCATACAATATGATCTAACTTATTGTACAGCAAAAAACACGACACACATTCGTTTCATGCATTTTACTCCGGTATAAATATTGTATTTTTATGTACAGTAAAGTACAGCAATAGTAAGCAGGCGAGGCGTTCAAAATGATCTTGACGCAACTTTCTTGTTATGAGAATCGTCGCGCGTCAAGGTAATTTTGAACACCTCGCCCGCTTAGCCACTTCTGCTGCTGACTGTACTAAACAAAAGGACTATCGGCCCGATTCATACAATTGATGCTTTAAGTAGTCACAGCGGCACGATACCGATTTGTCAGTGTCAAAAGTAATGTATTTTGAAGTTAATGAAAAAATGTCACTCTTGACACTGATAGATCAGCATCATACCGCTGTGACTTTTTAAAGCATTTTTCGAATTGGGACGTATAAAATTGGAAGAAAGCGTACATTGTAAACATTACCTCCCGTTAAAGCAAAACTTACCTACCACAAACTTATTATTAGTCAAATTACGTAAATATAAGTACATACATATGTAGTGTCATTCTATGGAACTTGCTAACTATGTAAACAAAAGTCACTGGTAAATTGACATTCAGAGACAATTTTAATATGCCGGTTTGTTTACATAGTTAGCAAGTTTACTAGTAGATACTTACATATGTTTGGTGATCTGTGAATTAATTACCAGGTAGAAAAATCTTCATATTTTGGCCTATGGCGATACGGAGACTTTATCATATATCATATTTTCTGTGATATATTATTCTTCGTTCAACCACATATTGCCAAAGTGTACACACACCTCAACACTTACCCCTTATCAACACACCGGTAGTAAAAAACATACCAATATTAATTAAGAACCAGATAACATGTTGTAAAATAATGAGTGGTATATCTTAAAATGTCACGTACTATTAAAATGAGCGCTCACACTGGCCAATCGGCTATACCTCGAACTATGTAATGGTAGTCGCAAAAAAAAACAAAGATTATGTTATTTGATTACACCTACTTACATTTCTGTATGTAATTAACTTCGTATCACCCTTTGTTTATTACAAAGACGTACAAAGGCACAGAAGCAATCGTAAAAGAATATGTTACACTAAAATCACTTTTATTTTCTTAGTCGTAATACATGATATAGCTAAGGGTCGAACGGGGAAAGATGCACAAGCGCGCTTGGCGTTTACAACCTTATTTTACTGTTTAATATTAAATAATGTATTATGGAAAAATAAAAAGTCCAAAGCGCCAATAACCACACGGTTTCTTTCACTGTGTATGGGAACCTTTTATGGCAAGTAGCAATGTTTGCGATTTGCGAATACAAGTTGTGTTATTCCGATTGCTTACCGATCATGAGCGAGGTGGAACAGTATAAGACCAGTTTACGATAGAGTTTCCTGTGTATCTAAAAAAAACCAGCCAAGTGCGAGTCGGACTCGCGCATGAAGGGTTCCGTTTACTATAAAAAAATCACGTCTGTTGTATGGAAGCCCCACTTGAATATTTATTTTATTCTGTTTTTAGTATTTGTCGTTATAGCGTCATCAGAAATAGGTACCTACCTACATCATCTGTGACAATTTCGACTGTCTAGCTATCACGGTTCATGAGATACAGCCTGGTAACAGACAGACGGATGGAAAGTGGAGTCCCGTTTTTACTCTTTGGGTACGGAATACGGAACCCTAAAAAGTATCAATAATTAATTTCTCAATCCTGCGCTCGCGCACCGAACGGGAACACAACAAGATGTCTAAGGTCGAGATAAGCTGGTATGTTATTACGGCATAATTTACGATGGAAATTAAGGCGATTTGTTAATTTCATAGTCGAGTGTCAGCGGACGGCTCTTTTATGGACATCCTGTTTTTATTGGGATTGAATTGAAATGTTGCGAATACTTGTTTTTAGTAGTGGCAATAGAGCGTAGACTACTAGTTGCACTGAGAAGAAAATAATGATAGGTACAGCAGGCCCCTATTTCACCACGGTGACAGGTGCGAAAATTGTCGACATCACTGTTACTGACGTCACAGGCCTCCATAGACTACGGTAACCGCTTACCATCGGACGGGCGGTGTGCTTGTTTGCCACCAACATATTAATTAAAAAAACTCCATTATATCACCAATAAATAAGTACTTATTTTGCGAATGTAATGACAATTGTCACAAGAAACACGACAATTGTCACGAAATTCCGACACAGAACTCATTTCGTGTCAAGAATTACCGAAAGTTCTCATCATTCATTCATCAGTTGTCATCATTATCATCATAAACTTCGAAAGAGAAATACCTGTTTTTTGCCGATATAATAAAGTTTTTTTTAAATAATACAATGATGGTGGCAAACAGGAATACGGCCCGCCCGATGGTAAGCGGTAACCGTAGCCCATGGATGCCTGTGACGTCAGCAACAGTGACATTTGTCGAATTGTCGCACCTGTCGCCGTGGTGAAATAGGGGCCTTGTCGTACAGAATTCTCACTGTAAAAGTATTAATAGACGGGCGTACAGGACCGCGACCTTGGTCCGGTCCACATATATTTTTATCTCTCTCACTCATAGCTGCGTCCTTATCGGACATACGGCAATCACCTCGCGATTCTCACGATCGAATATGGCCCGGACCGTACCAAGGTTGCGGTTCGGTACGCCCGTCTATTAGTACTTTTACGTCACGAATAATGTTATCCCTCCGTATCGCAGAACATGTTCTCTTTCTCACTTACAGAACGACTGCTCACAGCAGTCGTGAATTAATTAAGTAAGAGACATATCTTTAATAGCGGAAGTAGCACAAGTAGGAGTTTAGGCACGAAGTCACTCTGTCGCTTCGAAAATAGGTATGACTAGTGTAAAATTTGTCACCCGATAGCACTATTGAATACATTTTCCTGATTTTTAGTAAGCGGGACTTTTTTACCCTAGGGCTAGGGCTCGTCACAAAAAAGGTTGAGAACTCCTGCCACTAATTGTTTTCACGGAAAACATACAAATCAAAACAAAGGGCAAAAGGATGATAACCTGACACAATATAATAAATACAAGAATGAAATCATCATATAATTTGTAAAATCCAATGCAACATATTATACGAATGATCCCGATGCCCCGACAATGCTAGCAATTAAATAATTATACATAATCCGGTACGGTTCGCCGCAAAAGACAAGTTTCTACTACAGAAACTCGAATATAACTCGACCTTTTGATTAAATAATGTATACGGCCACCCCGCACTAGCGTCTTTTGAGCGTGGGCCTATGGAAAATGGCGTCGCTGCGTAGTTGCGCCAACGTTGCGTCGAACAGCAGCCATGGGAAGAAAGACGAAAACGCAGTGACAACATTTTCCATAGCGCTGACTACTCTGACTAGGCGCCCACGCTCAAAAAACGCTAAGTGCGGGATTCTCTAAAAGACCGATCACACACCGATCACTAGACGCAACGCAGCGTGTACGCAGTGTCATTGCGTTTTATCAAGCAGCATTGCGCATTATAACTGCATATCGTCGGTGCGAATAAAAAAATCGCTATGAGTTTTTTACGATTTTTTGATTTTGGCATAATTTAATTCCTTTTTCAATTTCCCGTCGACCTATATCAATATGTTTTTTATATCTATATTAGTTTTGAAAATAACTAACAAAAATTGTACAAAAAAATAGCTAAGTATGTGATTTTTTTTTGCACATAACGAAATTAAATACCTTGTTTTCCGTCGAGGGTGATGGCGATAATGTTGCACATGGCGATTTATTGACCCTAAAATCCGGTATGTATCATTTCTCGTGCTACGTTACTTTGGCAACAAATCGCTATGTGTAAACTTTACACATGACGATTTTAAGTGAACCAAATTTAAGTCGCTATGTAGCAAAATTCTGGTTAAAATAATTTATATTGTAAAAATTTACGAAAAAAACTGTTTATTTTCTGCATAAGTATCATGTAAAAACCATTGATCTACCAGAAAAAAAATACAGGTGCAACAAATATATTACAAACAGGAAAATAAACAGTTTTTTTTGTCTCCTGTAAAGAAGCTAAAAAATATATGGCGATTTTTTTATTCGCACCGACGATTATGTATACTGGTCAAATCATAAATGTGTCCTGTATTTGTCGTTTAACCAGTAAAATAGTCAATCCAGATATAAATCTGGAGTTGCAAGCTGAATAACTGTCTGCTTTTCATCAGATGGTCCGTTGGTGAGTTTGTTTACCATCGCCAATCGCATCTCTCATGGAGGCCAATTCTGATTCAACAATTTGTTATTGATGTCATTGGGCGTGATGTGTGACTGTGATTGTCTTTAGCGTACACCAATCATCAAGAGTGATCAATTGACAAAACTGATAAAAATCAAATTCTGAGATTTTAATATAAGTATAAAATATATTTTTAAATTTTTACTCAATAAAAATCGTAAAGACATTTTGTTACGCCTTCTAAAGCCAATGGTACCTCTTTCCTAGCATGAACAGATTCATACGGCCTAATTACAATTACGGCATGCAACATACTGTCGTTCGCATTAGCAAATATTTAATACGTGACCATTAGAGGGTTAAGGTCGCTAATGCAGTTCCGCAGTAGGGCGAGTCCGGAAGACTTGCCCATGTCACCCATGTGTTTACAAAAGTGCCAAAATCAAAAGAGGTATATTTTATCAGCAATCCAATATGACCTAACGATACCAATTCGGGTATGAGACATGCATGCCAAAATATTAATAAATAGGTACCTATTATAAATGCTTTATATATTTTGGTAAAAAAAAAACTATTCAAATAGTGTTACATTCTGTGTTAGACATTTTATCTGATGATTTTCAATTATAGTGAGGAAATTAGACATTGAAAAACAAAAAGCGTGAACAACCTTGCGTCATTATGGTGGGTAAGTTTGGAATAAGTGACGAGAAGATATTTCGTCACGCCTTCTAAAGCCAATAGTACTCTCCTCGCATGATCAGACTCAAACGGCCTAATTACAAGCAATTACGGCATGCAACATACCTACTGTCGATGTCGTTCGCATTAGCAAATAATTGACTTAATTAACACGTGACCATTAGAGGGTTAAGGTCGCTGATGCAGTTCCGCAGTAGGGCGAGTCCGGGACACTTGCCCATGTTTTAAAAAAGTGTCAAAATCAAAAGAGGTTAATTATTTTACTGAATTATTGAAAACCGCAGTTAACGAGCATTTCGCATAACTATATACGAGTATGTAAAAAGTTAATTATACCTGCATCCCTTTCCTGTCGGATATATCTAATATAATTACGTATATTTAATTTACAATGTTTTGCAAAATATCGATTTCACTAAAATTGTGCACGAACGTCTGAAATAATTACATATAATGAGTTTAATGCTCGTATAATTGAATTTAATTCCAAGGATCGTTACAAATCAAAGTAAGTAATATTTATTACTTTGACTTTATGACTTTTAACTAACACAAGTAATTTCGAACACGCAGCACAGACTATCTACTTACCTACTTATATTTTTGTTTGAAAATACTGTTTCTTGCATCATGGTCAATGTATTTATTTTAATTGTTAACTGCCCGAATTATCCGAAATTTTCTTTAAAAAATAAATGTGGTCGGACTGCAAAAACTGCCAGGCAAAGGTGAGGCCGACCAAGACATATATCAACAGGTTTAATTTAGCTGTTATAATCAAGTTAATACCTTTTTTTATTATATTTTTCGATGAGGTAAATTGTAACTGTCACGTGGTACCACAAATTAGGTCGGACACAGGAAACCAGCCAACACAGAATTTGGCCGACCACTTTTTTACTGTCCTCGAAGGCACAGCTATCCTATCATACAAGTTTCATTTTATTTTTAATGAGGTGATTTTGATCAATTTTTGTTCCACTTTTTTTTGCCATTTGCGCAAAATTTGCCAAGTTAAGCCGCAGCAGACTAAGAGCAATTGAAGCTACTAAAAGAACAATCTTCTATCTATACTAATGGTTCCAGCTTAGCCAAAATTTAGCCTATTGTGACCAAAGGGTAACTACGGAACCCTACAGTGAGCATGGCCCGACATGCTCTTGACCGATTTTTTTTTATCACGTGGGTTTCATGCAGCCGACCCGCGGACTACTATTTAGTCTTTCATAGAGCCAATGTAAAAAACTGTCACATATCGGATTAAATGATTAGTAACGTTAGCAACTTGTTTAAACAGGATCACTAGAGCTACAGATAAAACCACAAATCTGACTCGTAATGAATAATGTATGTTACAATGTAATATTTATAAGCAGTGTAAACTTAAATGCGGCAATTATATATATCCTATAATTATCTACGGCCTTTAATCTTAAATCTAATTGTCAGAGGATGCTTACATTGTATTGGAAGGAAGGATATAGATATTAAGGAAATCAAAATCATTAAATTCTTGATTCGTAAATTTTCATTACCAATGATTTCATCAAGTTGGTTTATATCATTATGTAGGCCTAATTTATGTATCACGTATGTTAACACATGATATTAAACATTAAAGCTTTAATGTTATGCGCCTGGGGCTATATTCTTGCAATGATGAAAATAAATTCAAATTTAATGTTATATATATATATTTATTATAATTAACCTTATATTTACATTGTATATCCACAATAAAGCAGAACCAGCCAGGCCACAACTGTAGCAGTTTGTTAGAACTCTTGAATGTACCAGAGGTACCAGAACCCCTAGTGTAGGTATATTTCAGTTTTTGAGTTTCCAAAACGTCCCGCTTGGCGCGCTGTTCAAATTTCCACACAAAATTAGTAATTAGGTTAAATTGTGTTCAAATGTACAGGGAAAACAAACAAATTATAGCCAGCCCTTTATGAATGTAGTCTGATACCTTTGGGTATGGTGCTTTACGCACACTAGCGTCCCACTCCCTCCCCCGGTCGCAACCCCCCCTTTTAGTATAAAATATGTCCCGGTGGGCAGTTTATTTTTATTTTTGGGGAAAGTATATAATATAGGCAAAAAGTGTCAATGAAAGAAATAATTCATATAAAATTCTTGACAAAAAATGTTATATTCATTTTTTTGATATGATGTACCATATTCATGTTATAGCTAGATAAACTTCAACAAAATTTAACCGTTGAACAAGCTGGTTTTCCCCATACGATTTCTGTCAATACCATCACGTACTATGTTACATTGATTACCAAAAAGTGGCATATAACCTTTTTTGTTTAAAATTTATTAAGGATTATTTCTTACCTTCACACTTACTACTTTAATACTGTTCTCAAAAATTAAAAAAAACCATCGAGCGGGACATTACATACTAAAACGGGGTGTTGTGGCTGGGGTAGGGTAGGGGTTGGGACGCTAATGTGCGTAAAGCACCATAACCAAAAATATCATACTACATTCATAAAAGGCTGGCTTCTTTTTTTTTTCAAAAAAACACAATTTAACCGAATCATAGGCTTAAGGGGACGGTA
Source organism: Cydia amplana (assembly GCF_948474715.1). Lineage (NCBI taxonomy): Eukaryota > Metazoa > Arthropoda > Insecta > Lepidoptera > Tortricidae > Cydia > Cydia amplana. Next base: position 16,037,798 of record NC_086073.1, read on the forward strand.
TATGACGTTTTCGATTTAGAGCTCACTTTGTGCAATCAATTTGTTCAAGAAATGTTTAATAACTGCATTAAATTATACGTAAATTTGTTCACGAAGAAGCCGTGTACCGGCTCTTCACGGCATAATATTTTTTATTTGCTGTAATTCTCTACAAATCGACACTAAAAGTATCCAAAAATCAAAATATGGAGTTCCGTTTGAGCAACACGCATTACAGTTTTGCCTTTAACAGTAATTGAGTTGTTGTGTGATTTTTAAAGCTAGATAACTAAACTAGCAAATTATTATCTACTTATATTTTTACTCACAAATACAACACAGAAATTCAATCCCAAATGTAAACTTTCGTACAATTTCCATACATTGACGACATCACTCAAAATTCTTCTTCGAGTCAGATGGCCGCTGGCCTTGGATCGAAGCAGACGTGTACGTCGTCGTAGCTCGTTTTTGACATTATTTAGACATTTCATCATATACGCATACGAAAATGTATACCAGTAGATAAATTGTATTTCAAACAATAGGGTAAATAAATTTATTTAAAATTTGATTTGTTGTTATTTACAGGTCGTAACGATCGAAAACAGCAGTAAACTATCCTAAAACAATACGATTACAATTGAATTTAAGTAACTTGTTCCTTCAAAACCCGCTTAAAATGAAAAAAGTTTAAAGACTCGTTTTACTGATTGGGATTGATTTTCATTATGCTGGTATCAATTTTGCGTCATTAAAAAAAAATATATGACTTCTGTACGTCAATGACATTTGATGTCAATTGTAATCTTGTATTTACGTTAGAGAATATTATATATTCATTTAAATATTACTTACCTATTAATACGAAGCGTAATTTGTTTAATACCTGAAAGTCTTAGTGTCTACACCTACTTTGTTGCCGTTCGTTCCGTCTATATGTGTGCGATTACGTGCTGTTCTCAATAATCAAGAAACAAGCCATAATCTTCAAGAATAAAATAACAGCAAGACCAGCATTTAGTACTAACTAGTTTTTGCGGATTTGGAGATAAGAGATGAAGCTTACAGGCTAATACCGCTGCGGTCTGGTTATTGTTATATCGAGTATTATATAAATTTACTATAAAATAGTAACAATGTTTTATTTCAATGACATTATGTGCGTATAGGTATGTATGTTTCGGTGATTATAAGAATTTTGTCCACACAATAATTTTATTGTGCAAAGCAGAGTCTGCATCATGCTTTCTTTACGGTATAAGCGGTATGGTACCGTTATTATTTATCAATACCGGTTCGTTTTGAAGGTAAAACTATACCGGTTGAAATACAAAGTACGGTACCGGTATAAAATTACAGCAGGGACAACCATTTTTATAGGTGTATAGTCAGCTGCAGAGAAAAGGTACGACCAGATTAATTGTATGCAGGGGTGGTACCTTTTCTCTACAGCTAGCTGTACCTAAACCATCATTGACCGAGCGTTGGCGAAGGTCTCCGTTTCAACTTGGGCAAAAATGCTTTCGTATGTCCGAATTCTTCTCCTTTGCATATCACATTTCTCAACTGATTCTCGTGAAAATTCGGTAGTCCGATATAATTATTCGGTTTCTTTTTTTTTGAACAATTTAAAATAGGCAGAAATTGTCATAAAGGACTTAAGCGCCAGTAGGGTCTGTGACACTTAAGACCACTGCGATTATTAGGTACTTACTGGCCCCTATTTCACCACGACCACGGTGACAGGTGCGACAGTTGTCAACATCACTGTTGCTGACGTCACAGGCCTCCATAGGCTACGGTAACCGCTTACCATCGGACGGGCGATGTGCTTGTTTACCACCAACATTTTAATAAATAAATAAACTCCATTATATTGCCACTAAAAAAATCTTATTTTGCGAAGCTAATGACAATTGTCACAAGAAACACGGCAACTGTATCGAAATTGCGACACAGAACTCATTTCCTGTCAAGACTTACCGAAAATTCTTTGAAAAATCTTGTGACAATTGTCACAAGATTTTTTCGCGAGAGAAATGTCTGTTTTATCCGATATAATAAAGTTTTTTTTTAATAATAGGTACAATGACGGTGGCAAACACGAATACGGCCCGCCCGATGGTAAGCGGTAACTGTATTATTAAATTGTACAACGGGACTTAATCGCGTATCTAAGTTTTAAGATTTACCTCCGACGTTTCGAGGACGGCGTTGTCCCCGTGGTCTCGGAGAAGACTGGCTTAAGTTGACATCAGCATCTTCTAACCGCGCGAGTTTTTCGAACTACCCGCACTTGGTCTTGTTTATCCGCTTGAACGTTTTGCGGTTCCGTTGTACAATTTAATAATGTGTAAAAATCGTGAAAGTTTAAATCAGTGTTAGCGGTAACTGTAGTCCATGGATGCCTATGGCGTCAATAACAGTGATGTTTTTGTCGTACCTGTCACCGTGGTGAAATAGGGGCCAGATTACGCCGCGCCGCGTGGAACGTGAGGTGCATTGGGGTAAATGCATACCATTCACTCAAGGAAAATAATCTCCCTTATAAGATCACTCGTGTGTCTGCCATTTTGTTAAAGCCAATTTTCACCGTAACTACTGGACTAGTTCAATTGAAATTTAGTACACATATGTCAAGTAAGGAAGTAGTAAGTCGGTGATCCGAAGATGAGTAACGTAAATTAATGAACTTTTAACTTTGCGGCGATTTTTGGTATCAGGTTTGGTATCTCACATATCAGATATAATACATAACTGTAAGTAGGTGAGCAAAAATGTACCATAACCTAACTCAGAATTGTATTACATAAATACATATACAAAAAATAGTTCAACGCCAAAAGATTAATGGAAGACCTATGTCCTATAATAGGTGAGTTGGTCTTAAACAAAAAATATGCAATAAAAATGTGTAACTGTGGAACCCATAGTGAATCCTACTCGTACATGATCGGTTTTTATATTATGTACCTATAAGATATTTTCTACTTTATACTTTATAAGTGTACCTACATAATATTTACTTATAAGCAGTTGTCACGTAAAATATTTGTAGATTTTTTTGGAAGTATGTGTCACATCATCATCATCTTCCTCGCGTTGTCCCGGCATTTTGACACGGCTCATGGGAGCCTGGGGTCCGCTTGGCAATTAATCCCATAAATTGGCGTGGGCACTAATTTTTATGAAAGCGACTGCCATCTGACCTTCCAACCCATAGGGGGTAAACTAGGCTCTTATTGGGATTAGTCCGGTTTTCTCACGATGTTTTTTCCTTCACCGAAAAGCGACTGGTAAATATCAAATGATATTTCGTACATAAGTTCCGAAAAACTCATTGGTACGAGCCGGAATTGCAATTCGCACGCTCTTACCGCTAGGCCTCCAGCGATTTTTTTGAAGTATGTATAGCACAAAAAAAATATTTAGAAATGTAACATTTAAGGTAGGTAATTAAAATACGGTATAAACATTATTGGAGAAGACTTGGAGGAAGTGTCATGGGGATCTACATTCGATGCGTGGAAATCAAGGTCTTTTGTCTAATTATAATCCATCGGCAATCACGCGAGCGCATAAAACGAAAATCATTTTTTTTCACTCCCTAAAACTCCCTTAACCTAATAACAGTAAAAAAAAAAATAAAATATAGAGGGTTACCAACCAGCCAAAGAATTATAAGTAGATATATGCACTTATCCCAACGCACCTCACGTTCTACTCTGCACGGGGTTCATTGCCGCTCCTACCGCCGTAAGTAACTATCAACAGCTACATTATCAAGGCTACGATCGAAGATAATCGCTTCAGCACTGAAATAATACCGGTGGAATACCGGTATAATATTTTTTATTTTAATTGTATTAATTTAATAGTGAAACAAAAGGCGAATATACCACATAAAAGTAAATCGGTAAAGATATTAGGGGTACATTAGCCAACACTGTTTCCATATATTTTCAAATTTTATTTTGTCCGCCTTAATTAAATTTTGCACCCTGCCGGAACTTTATTTATTTAAATTCTCATTTAATTGATTTTGAGCCTTATGAAAAGTCGTATAGAGTAGTAAATAAAATCTTACATCTGACTTAATGACATCTGGTTTTATTCGGTTTAACTTTAGAAAACGCGTATCTCGACAAAGCCATAATGTAGAAAATTGTCAACAACCAAATGAATTATTAGAATTTAAATACGTCACGTGTGACATGAACAGACAAGGAAAGCAAGATTAAATGTATTGTTTCTCTTTCTTCTTTCAATGGAACGCTTTTCCTAAAAGGAGGCCACTAAACTCAAAACGCTATCTTAAAAAAAAACTTGATGGGTCAGTGACCTGTCCCAGTAAAGTGAGGTAGTGTGCGCGAAGTGCTACCGTCACCTTAACGCAAACGTTTACGTCACGTCACGCTATCGAATGAAATTAACACTATTTACATGGTACATGTTATTATCGTGCTTGGTAAATGGTTCATTGTGGAAAGGTTGGTTAAAAATTTAAATTTCATAAAACGAGTGACTAATAAAAGTTGATTCACCCATGTGCACATAAGTAATGATATAAACAATTCTTGGAATGAATAATACGAGTACAGCTGGTAACCATTGTCCACATCACTACACCTTATAAAAAAAACTTCCCCGTCCGCCTGTCTGTTTGTGTTGTGGTTTGTGTGTTTGTATGTTCTCGATGAACTCAAAAACTACTGAACGGATTTTCATGCGGTGATGAGTGATTCTTGAGGAAGGTTTGTGTACCTATAATTTGTTAACCCGTACGAAGCCGGGGCGGGTCGCTAGTGAGTGATAAAATATGTGTATGACCCAAATGTTTCGTTTCAAAATTTCGATTTTAAATACATATAATAATATGTTCGCGGTAGGTATTACGTACGTTCACGGTATTAAGTACTACTATTGAAAAAAAAAGTATTATGTAGTTAAACATTGCCTACTTAATCATAAAACTTTACAGATTTTTGTTATTTTATTTTCTCTTTCTAACAATCACAAAATTACGAATAGGAACAAACGATTATAGCGATTAATTATGGCTTGTTTTATTTCATAGACGATCATGAATAACGCTATTGTTATGTTATTTCCGATAATATTCGTCATTAAGAATATTTCCGTATAATTGATATCTAAACGGAGGGTATCAATGACTATGACAGTGATTATGATAAAGATGACAAACAAGTGATTAAATGACATACCGTAAAACGGGGTGAATAGACACGATTTTCAACTTCAAGGACGATTTTCACCAAGAATCCAAATGATAAAAGTAATAATTATGACATCATGATTTGAGTCTTGCTTAGTTCTTCAATTCTGTATACTTATTTTTAATTTCAACCCGCTTATTTCAGAGAAAATCAAGAAAAACTACCCGATTTCGACATATCGTAAAACGGGGTCGATAGACACGTCATATGGGGTGATTAGAAAAATCAGTACATCAAACTAGTTTCCATGTTCGTCAATCAATGCGTCCAAACTTAAAACGGCCGTTTTTGTTTTGAGTTCATAGATTGACGAATCCAGCAACATAGAAACTAGTTTGATATATTCAAAAGGTACTTTAATACAAAATACAGAACGTAGCGGCCCCCTTTTTTTAAATCACGATTATTTAGCAGTGGCGCTAGTGTGCACGTTGATGGGCTCTTAATGTCAATTAAGAGGCTTAAAAATACATAGTATCTACGTTTAAATTAATCCATCAACGTTATCAAATTCTATATATAAACAAATAATCCAATCGCGATACCGCGGCACGAACGGAAATTGCATTATCTAATTACGAGTAATTATTCCTTATCAAGTAATTACAGAAACATGGATTGTTTGTTTCATTCACAAGCAAACCTGCGCGGGCGATCGTTGTCTATTTATGTAACATTGTATTTGTAGAATGAGTAAATTGAGATTGAGTTTTAAGTTTGTGTTGTGTTAATTAAGATGGGAATCATGAAACGTGAGTGTATTTTTTTTATTTTTCATTTCTCATGCTTTGCAAGAGGGATTGTTGTTCTAAAAGGTGTGCAGAAAATGATACGTTTCTGCACTAGAGCATTTTACGTTCCAAGTACAGAATAAGTTTAGAAAAAGGTTCTTTGAACCCCTATAGTGTAAATTTTATTTATCCCATGTGCGGCGAAAATTTAGCTTTTATTCACTTAAACTTTGTGATGTCTACGCGAACAAGTGAAGCATACAATGAAATGTGTATGATCCAATTATTTTTTTATTTCCGCCGGCTTACCTTGCCTATTTTGATATAATTTAGAGCTTCAACTTATAACAGTTCTTTAAGAAAATATATGGTAACAATTTAGAGTATTAGAGCTTTTTAAATAAGCCGGATTGTTTTGGCAACTTACGATGACTGACGGACGGATGTCCCTACGAAATGTTTCCGAAATCGTGAAATTTGCGTGCGGGTCCGAGTCCGTGGAAAAACTTCTAAAAATTCTCGTATTTTTGCTTGAGCAACGAGAGTTTTCAGTTTTAAAATGGAAAAATTTCTGAAAATTTCCAGAAATTTGCTACAAGCTTTCAAACTTTTTGGACACCTTCTTCAACTTGAACATCTGTAAGTACTATAGACAGTTATATAGGCCTATAGAATATAATTCAATCAAGTGGAGAAGATAAATAAGTAGAGCGCGTCAAAATCAATAGGAAATGCCTGTCTTCACACTCAAGTCATAATGATCACTGTATTGGCTATAATCGTAAAATAAACCTGTCACTGTCTCTAACAACGACACAGAAAGAGACACACTTATTCCTCTACAAAAAGACTGAATGCAAACCGGCAATTTGTGAATTTCCTCCATATAATTAGTGCATTTTTATCTCACGCAATCTTACTTAGGAACGTTTGAACTTGCAACTTTCGCACACTCGCATTTCACTCAAATTGCAGAACACAAATTGAGCGCTAATGCTATTATTTTAAAGTTCAAATTTGAAGCAAACGGGAAAATTGATTAAAGTGAAATTGATACTACGTGTTATAATTTCCTGCATACGCTTTACAAACAGGCCAATTCGGGTTTTAGTTATTCTATCTGTTTCCGATATGATACTGATCTGTCAGTGTCAAAAGTCACACTTTATAGGTTGAAGAAATGTCACTTTTGACACTCAGTATCGTATCGGAAACGGATCGTATAACTGAAACTCGAATTGGCCTGAAACATTATGTCATATTGAGAAATTGTTGCTCCATATTGCAATTATGGCAATTATGTAAAACTAATTTACTTGTACGCACTCCGAGGCACGCAATGCGGGTATAAAGAGTATTTATTGGGTTTACGGCGGTTTTATCGTGTCATAATTCTCATAATATTAGATAAGGAGTAAACGATTACATGGTTTGGATTTGCTAGGCTTTCTATAGCCTGAAAAGAACACGAGTACAGAACCCCTAGAATTATATTCAGTAGCGTGACGTGACGTACGCGTTTACGTTGTCCCATTTAGTAGGATTTTGAACATCGCGCCAAGCAGGACGTTTTGGAAACTCAAAATCCCATACAAAAACACAAACATATACGTCACGTTCACGTTATCGAATGAAATTTATACAGCGGTGGTATCATGGTCGCATGTTTATCACCTGTCATGCCATACATTGGTTGAAGTCTGCCCTTGAAAATATTGTCTACTTTCCGTGTGAAGCTATTAAAACATAAAAAAATATATAAAAGCTACTTTTTCACGTAGAAGTGGCATACGTACAGATTTTTTATAAATTTGAAAACTTTTCCTTCTATAAATACTTCAAAGGAGATAAAATAGAGATTTATACAAACTTAGTATTGTTTCCAAGACACCTTGTAATTGAGCGCGCTCAGAAACATAATGGCAGCCTAATTAGCGGCATAATACCGTAATCAGCCTGATTGAGGCAATAACAATTAAACCTACATAATAATTGATTACGAGAACAGGCCAAATTACACGTAAATTATAGTTGTACGACAATGTTACATCTGTATGATTAAGTTTTATAAATAAATCTTAGTTTGACTTTGTGAACGCGTGCTATTTTATTTAGACACTATTCTTATTGTATATGTGTTCTTATTGTGTATCTCGGCGGCCGAACGTAAAATCAGTTAGACCATGAAATTCCTAGGCATATCGTGAAAATTATTGTCTCGTTCCCTGAGTCGACGAAGCCCCGCGTAGCGGGGCTCCTATCTCTGGACAGTTTGCCCTTCGAGCGTCTGAAACAACCTATCGAACCTATCCTACCTATAATAAAAGAATTTTTAGATTATAAAGAATAGTGTAATACTTATCCGAATTAGTGTAAATAATAGATGTAAGATGTACAGATATATGTTTGAAAATTGTGACCTGTAATACCTTATTACCAATAAATAATGTCTATGTCTATGTCTATAAATTGGTTTAATGTGACTACCGTCATTCATTACCCAGGAAATTTACGTGTGGCAGGTGGCTTGCAGTAATAAAAGGGTTTAACACAAAAAATTGACAGTATTAAACTTGTTCCCACAGTGCTTGTATTTCGCTTGTATTTCCTTCATACTTCGCACTTAGCCACTAGAATCAGTCCCATAAAGCAACAAAGTATAGGCCGGCCTTCATCTAGTTAGTGAAACTTAGGATGCACCGAGGCTACACGGTTAATTAGATCTTAACTAGGGCATCGGTTGATTGGCTCAGTTATTACTTATTTATGTACGCAGTACTTAACTTAATTTAGTTTTTTTTACTGTTACTAATCATTTTAGTAACTAATTTGTTGGATAGTAGTAGATACTTTGGCCACAATTGGTTAAAACGATTGACTGAAAAGGATTTTTGACACTGCACATTATTCATGTTTGTGTATGTGCACGTGCGTATGCCAAAGGAGATTTTTTTTGAATAATACGTTTTGCTTCAGTCTAATAGTTGTACATTTTTTAAAGAAAATTTAACAAAAATTACAACATTGTAATTTAAGAGATTTTGCAAAAGAATGTGTACTTAAGTAAGAAAAATATTCTTAAATTTCTTAACGTATTATAATGGCAAATAATGAGGTATGTGGATTCGATCACTCGACTTTTTGTGTACAGAGTTTGGGCATCTGAGTATTTTAACTATCAAATAGGTTTTAATCTTACAGTTCTTGCAATTATTGCCGTGTTTATGTCAATAAATATTTTAAAAATACCATAGCATACTAATTTTAAAGAACAAACCCATCATTTCCTTGGCCACGGGAAAACAAAGTCCTCAATTAAGAAAGCAGTAATTACACAATGACGGCAAGTAATCATGGCACGGAAATTATAAAATTATAATTATATAACTGACAACGTGACGACTAGACACGGGAAAATGTTAAACCCCTTGAACTTGTTCATTGTACTATTTTACCCGTTCCGGAAAAGGGGATTGTAGAATTTCCACGACCTAGAAATACATGTTATAGTCTGTCAAGCTGGATATGTCAGTAGCAATGTAAAGCAAACTAAAGTATAATATAATATTGTCTTCGGTTGCCGCGATAGTTAATCATGAAATAAAACTATTAAAACATTTTCACATATGATGTATTTCTGTTGCCGCTATAACAACAAATACTAAAAACAGAATAAGAAAGTGGCCAAGTGCGAGTCGGACTCGCCCATGAAGGGTTCCGTATGTAGGGGATTTATGACGTATTAAAAAAACCGGCCAAGTGCGAGTCGGACTCGCGCACGGAGGCTTCCGCACCATCAACAAAAAATAGAGCAAAACAAACAAAAAAACGGTCACCCATCCAAGTACTGACCCCGCCCGACGTTGCTTAACTTCGGTCAAAAATCACGTTCGTTGTATGGGAGCCCCACTTAAATCTTTATTTTATTCTGTTTTTAGTATTTGTTGTTATAGCGGCAACAGAAATACATCATCTGTGAAAATTTCAACTGTCTAGCTATCACGGTTCGTGAGATACATCCTGGTGACAGACGGACGGACGGACGGACGGACGGACGGACAGCGGAGTCTTAGTAATAGGGTCCCGTTTTTACCCTTTGGGTACGGAACCCTAAAAAAACGACTTACTAGATCTCGTTCAAACCAATTTTCGGTGGAAGTTTGCATGGTAATGTACATCATATATTTTTTTTAGTTTTATCATTCTTTTATTTTAGAAGTTACAGGGGGTTACAGTTTTTTTGCTGTTTTTTGCGTAAAGGTACGGAACCCTTCGTGCGCGACGCGTGCGCTTCGTGGACCTTTGCGGGTGTCATTCTGAATCCCTAACAACGTTTGTCCTAAAGTCACTTGCCCTAACTGGTTTGTCCTAACGATCACTTGTCACAACGATTATTTTCCATAATGTAAGGTTCTGAAAAATGGTTAGGTTTTAGAACTTACTGCCACAAAAGTAGGTTAGGTTAGGGTTAGAACTGCGACCATCGCAAAAAAGAAAATATATGCTTAATAACATTAGGACAAGTAATCAATATTTTAGGGAAACCAAAATGAGGGTTTTTAGTGTTAGGACAACTGATCATTATGACAAACAATATTAGGGAATGCAAATATAGGAGAAAAGTCTTTAGGGATTCAGATAGAGATGTAGATCCACCTTTTGCAAGGCATTTTACTCCAGAGATCAAGTCACCTAGACTGTGCAATCTGAGATCACAGTACCACCAGTCCATCTACAACCATTTGGCCCGCTTTATGAATCGCCCCATTGACGTCTAAGTAATCAATGCACGTGTCAGTAAGTGGCAGTTTGGTCCGCATTACGCTCATAATTGTCAGTTGAGGTGCTTAATTGTCAGTGAGGGAATCAATTTGTTAGTTAATTAATCGGCTTGCGTGACTGTTGAGTGAGGGTTTTGAGACAATTGTTTATTTGCTTAGAAGGACGAGATTTTTATATTAATCCAGACCAGCTATCATGGTCGCATTTTTATCACCTGTCATTCTATGCGTCACTTTCGCACTTACATATTTGTTAGAACGTGACAGCCATGGTGACAAATGATAAAGAGCCGGCCATCTTAGCCCTACAGGCAGTTATTATCTCTGACACAAGAGGATTCTCGTTATGGTATTATGTCCGCCTTTTTGTGCAATAAAGGTTAAATAAATACTTATTGATAATAATCGGATTCTTATCACTGGGTAATATCTTATTTAATTTGTCACCTGGAATGATAATATCTATCTAGCGTTTGAAGAGTTAACTAATGTAAGAACTGTTATATAATCTTATACCTTTAAACGAGCAATTCTTGTATATTTATTTATCACTATCACTACATAGTATAAAACAAAGTCGCTTCCCTGTCTGTTTGTCTGTATGCTTAGTTCTTTAAAACTACGCAACGGATTTTGATGCGGTTTTTTTAATAGATAAAATGATTCAAGAGGAAGGTTTATGTATAATCTGTTAATCCGTGCGAAGCCGGGGCGGGTCGGGCTAAAGATTTCGATGAAATTTGCTATATGGGGATTTTCGGGGGCGAAAAATTGATCTAGCTAGGTCTTATACCTAGGAAAATGCGTATTTTTTGAGTTTTTATATGTTTTCCTAGCAAAGCTCGGTCTCCCAGATATTCTGTGCTAATGTACGGTACGTTTCGTCGACGAGGAGTAGTGTGCCTTAAATCAAGTTTGATGTCAATGAAAACAGTTATTGATTAACGATATGTCTACATTCTGTGTGTAATCATTACATCTAACCACAACCTTTTCTTTCAGAATACTTCACCCAAGACTACCAACCGCAGAAATTCAGTATGGGCGTCTCCGAGCCGCCAAAAGACGATTCTCCCCGAACCACGCCCGAGCTCACCCGAACGCCCGACCTCAGGACGGACCAGTCTCCCCCCACCGCCCCGCCAGGGTCCGCAGACAGCGATGACGCTGACGAGTTCGCGCCTAAGAGGAAGCAGAGGAGATATAGAACAACGTTCACGAGTTTTCAGTTGGAGGAACTGGAGAAGGCGTTTTCGAGGACGCATTACCCTGATGTGTTTACTAGGTGAGTCACGGTTGTCCACTCAGAGCTCAGCGAGTTGCGTTTAGAGAAGGATCAGGCCCCGAAGACAACATGCCAATCGCTAACGCTACCACAGAATATATAATAGTACTAAGTACAGAAGACTCACTCTCTAACAAAACGCGTCTGTTACGATCAGCACAGATATGGCCGCTAGGAGGCGACAGCGCCACGTGCGGCTTATGGCTTTCCCCAAAATTGGGGCCGGAACGGATGTACTTTTAGCTACCTGTAGCAAAGCGACGAAATCGCGGAGTGAGACACGCCTGACGCTACGTAGCGAACGAAACGCAACTGTCTCTGTTACACTAATGGAAGAGTGATAGAGAGACAAAGCGATTCCATGACGAAGCGCAAGCGATTGTCACCTTGGCTAGCCCGCCAGGCCCCGTACTTAGGAAACATGCCAATCGCTAACGCTACGTAACGAACGAAACGCAACTCTGTCTCTGTCACACGAATGTAACGAATATGGAAGAGTGATATAGAGACAAAGCGATTCCGTGGCGAAGCGCAAGCGATTGTCACCTTGGCTAGGCCGCCTGAACTCACTTCACCTTAATTATTACATAGGCTATAGCTATAAAAAGTTGTGTAAATAGGTCTAGAACTAGATAGTTTCTAATGCTTGTGCAATGCTAGTTCAATTTGCTTAGTACTACCTTTGGAACTATGTTCTATAGTCATGCAAATCAAAAGCATTAAATACTTTATTCTGTACAAAGTACCTCAGTAAAGAACATATTGAAAAGTATGTATAAATTAAGCTTTTATTTTGTTCCAGGGAAGAGCTGGCCATGAAAATCGGATTAACCGAAGCTAGGATACAAGTAAGTACCCATTATTCCAAAACAGTCATAATCATAATCATAATCATTTATTTCTTGAATGTGGTACAATAAAGATGTAAAAAAAGAAACAATTTTTGAACAGCACATCCTGCCTGAATAGGCATAGAAATATTGAATACCTACTACCTATAACTATGACTAGATTCTTATGACCAGCATGCAAAAGTAATACACGATATTTAAATACTACATTATACTATAAAACCTGCGGCATATAGTCTAAAAATTCTTTCAATATTCTTCTATATTCGTCTATTATTCTTTAAACTTAATACCTACCCGGCAACGTAAACTCAACAAAGTACAAATTACTACAAATTAAATAATTACAGATGAAAATCCAGTGCGGCCAACATTAGCTGCAAATTATAGTTCTTTTACCGCAAACACGTCAGTATTCAAAAATGGACCCTATGTGGTTTAAAATACGGTTGTAGTTGCAATAGCTGTGGCACGCTTCCCAGGGTTTCAAGGACTTGTCACTACAACCTCTAATCAGAACGGACCGAATCGAATGAGACATAGACACTGAGATAACTATAATAAAAGTTGGCGAATGTTGTCTGTGGTCTGGTTGGAGGAGGTATTTGAGGTCACAATTTACGCTGTGGGAAATGAGTCGGACCAAGCTAACTGTGCATGGCATTTACAATGACAGTGGGGGCAGTGGGGTAATCTCATCATTAATGTCAAAATATGAAAATAGGATGCCTTAATGACACTCCCTCGCTTTGTTCTTATCAAATCGGTGACTCTAATGGCATTTACTGAGTTATTGACATAGCCGGCCTAGGCTACATACATACACACCACCACACATACATACACATTGAGTGCCGGGCACCCGCTTGGCGGGTTCTCTGTTCGTAGTCGCTTTCCTCTACAAAACGGGAAAATGCGGGGATCAGCTGCGAGCGTAGCGAATGAATAAACCGACTGCAGCAAGATGAACATATTATTATATTTTGGCGCCGAAATGCGACATATTGAGTTTTTGATTATTTAAATCCCTCATTCTAAGTTATAAAATGGTAGTAAATGGGAGGTGCTAGTGTGCAGTGTCTTATAATCCAAGTTTTAATCAAGATACCTCCTCCAATGCATTACGTTTCAATGGTTAAAGTAATAAGCGACCGAGATTACCGAGAACTATTTATTTACGAATAATCGACGCAATTACTCGAATACAAATCGATTCGACACTGAACAATGATATCGAGCAGACGAATATTCAATGATATGACATGTATACTTGGTCAACCATATCTTGACAGTAGAAAAAGGCGGCAAATTTGAAAAATGTAGGCGCGAAAGGATTTCATCCCATAGAAAATTTGAATTTGGCGCCTTTTTTTACTGACAAGATTTGGTTGACCAGCTATAATTTACTTGTAGTAGATGAGTAATTGAATATACAGGGTGGATGTTTTAAAAGAATTTTATTAAGTTAACATTTGCAACCAGGGATCGGATACTATCGGATACCGGTATTTTTTGTATGGGAACGGAAACGGTATTTTTTCGTTCTTTGCTAATTATTTAATTTCTAATTCGGCAATGTAATAATACGAAGTCGTCACATAAACACAGAACTGAGTCCTACATTTCGAGTATAAAATAATTCGAAAAATATGGTTATTTCGACGTTTTTGCAAAAAAACCGGTTCCGATCCCTGTTTGAAACCCTTCTTTGCCTTTAAATGGTGCAATTTTTTTTTAGATAAAATTTCATTCTCTGCCTGATTGAATACAAAGGATAAGTGACCATACAATGTGTTGTTCAACTGTATTTAAATAGTATGACCAAAGTTGTTTAAACAATAGCATAATATTCAAATGAGGGATATAAATAAAGTTATAGTAGAAGTAATAGTTTTATAAAACTAATGGAAGGTGGACGACGCAATTACGACAAGTTTTTATAAAGGTTTAATTTCACTTTTTATTATTTATTTATTTATTTTCATTTGCTTCGGTTTTTGCTCAGCTAAATACAGTCGAACTTCCGAGCACGAATCTCACGGGTAACACCAAAAAGTTCGTGTCCGAGGTTTCGTCTCAGGTGGACTTCCGAGCAAAGCGGGCATGCATCGACCAGCGATAGAGTTGTGCCACTTGTGCCGTTCTCCAGAACGTTCTCCATTTGCTATGGGGAATATTCTCGAGCGAGAACATTTCCCATACAAAACATAACTTTCTCGAGAAGGGCACAACTATAACTAAAGTGTCATTCTATGGAACTTGCTAACTATGTAAACTAAAGTCACTAGTAAATTCATCATTCAGAGATGGCGGTTTGTTTATAGTTAGCAAGTTCTACAGAATGACAATTTAGCTGTAACGTAGTAGGTATGTACTCGTACTGCCGGTGTCGGATCGAAATCGCACGGCTGTCAAACGCGCGTTTCTTCACAAAAACTCGCAGTTTAAAAACCCCAAGTCCTAACAGTATTCCTTAGCGATACAGCAATCCTACGTACAAGTTAATTTGTCCGGAAACGCGGCTAACTGCTCAACTTGCTTGTAATTGTACGGAATGCTGTGCAAAAAGTCCAGGTGCCGGCTGTAATGGCTTAACAACGCATTACCTTAATGGCTGGCGAGCCCTTAAGATCACGCATTGGCTGAACATGGCTTTTTGTGGCCGGCTGAATTGATTCATAGAAAAACGAGTGAGGATGCTCCATAGTTTGGAAGCCATACCTTTTGCCTCACTTTGGCGTATAGGGATGATGACACATGTTGAATTTTATAACAAAATCTAGTAAAATCGATAGCAAATGAGCAATTTATCACAATAATGTGGATATTAAAATAAAATATTGAAAAATTACAAAAATACAGGACCTGAAAGTTTCAAAATTTAAGGTTTTTTTTTAACTTCTAAAAACGATAAAAGTAAGGATACCATTCGATTCCTTACATTTCATCCAAAAAAATATTGTATAGCAACTATATACATAAACGCAATATTTCACCGACAAAAACGCAATTTTCTTGTTTTCCGTACTACGAGATGGGCTCCCAGAGACCTTGACGTCACGTTCCCTTGTCGTTTTGTTTAGGGCGTTTCGCGAGTGAAGTGCGACTGTTTTATCTTTTATCTTTAAATAAATATTTGGTGACAATCTTACACAGATCGACCCAACCAAAGTAAAGCTTGTCCTATGTGTACTAAGCAACGATAGGTATATCATACTTATGTAGTTATCTACGTACATAGATAACATCCATAAAGATACATAGATAACACCCATAACTCAGAAAGAAATATTCGTGATAAAGACACAAAATAATGCCCTTACCGGGATTCGAACCCGGAACCTCCGCTTCGTAGGCATGGTCACTACCGACTAGGCTAGGAGGCCGTTAAACCCTAAGCCGGCCGGGTTCGAAGGACCAGCTCCCCTTAAGGGGCCCACTGATTAACAGTCCGCCTGTCAGTTGTTCAGAACTGACAAATATTTATTCTAACTGAAAGGCCGATGCCGTCCGGCGGACTGTTAATCAGTGGGCCCCTTTAGGAGCAACAGGATACGCGAACCTCTGAAATAGTGCAAGTCTAAAATAAAGGGTTTTTTCGCTTTTAATATATTGGATTGTCAATAGCAAAACAAGTGGCGATGCTATGATTCGATTAGGTCGAAAAAGGCGTGTTATATTAAACGATAGCTTAACGAACAACGCGTTGTTATCCAAATTACTTTAATTTGGTCCTTGTAAACTACAATCTCAACAGGTTTTTTTTTTAATTTTATACAAAAATGAGAGTCTAAAGCATGCTTGACCGAGCGTCATTTTACGTGCCCAAGAGAGTCAGGAGTCCTAAGTAACGATCACCACTGATGGCCCAATTTAGACAACAAGCGGTTTTAAACGATGCCCATTACTACCGAGTCGATGTTCTCTTATGATGTATTATATGTGTAAAAAAAGTTTATTAAAATATGAGATTCTATTATTTATGACTGTAAAATCTTATTTGAGTATTATATAATAAGTGGTATAAAACTAAAACTAACTACAATTAAAATAACTAAAACTAAAAACTAAAAATACCTATCAAAATGTTGAGCCCTTGGTAGGGTGCCCATCACGCAGGCAGCGCTCCCGCGTTGGATTGCTATGGCCAATCTTTGAGCGAGAATAAGCTGCCTGCGCGAGTAGCCTCCTTTAGGCGTTTGCTGAGCGCCTTGTGGAGCCCCCTCGCCCCCTATTATTTATCGTCCATTATTACTTGTATAATTATGTATTAGATATATTATTTTGTGCATTTTAAACATTATTATCGTTGCAACTATATTTGATTGAATAATAATCACTGTAACTGGGGAATATGTGTACCTACCTATAATTCTTTCCTTGATAATAATAACCTTAAGGTTACTATATTGCTAAGTGTTTCAAGCTTTAATAATTCATGGTTAGTAAGTAAGTATGTATATTTTGCAAATTATCCAAAGGATTATCCAAAATATTAATTCCTATTTTTAACACTAGGTAATTCTAGAGAAAGATAGACTTCATTTTCATTCTGATTACGGAAAAACAAAGTGTTATGAAAGCCCCTATTAGGCATCAAAATATTAATGCCAAGTTTCAGCCATAACTAACCAAAAACGCGACGCAACTTTAATAATGAATCTAAACACACAATTCCAGAAAACTAAGGCCTTATTATATTAACCCTTCCATCGTCATGCCTATGACACGCCATTATAAACCTTGTTGTAATGTATCAAGGTTAATATTGCACTGTAACCGTACGCGTCTCTGGCCGTCTTTGGCGGTCAAAGGGTTAAAGACCATTACGGCGGGGCCTTTTTGTAGCGCATTCCACACACAACCAATTACAACATTTATACATTCGCGGGCTTCAACACCGTATGAAGTCATATTTATAATATCGGCCATTGTTTTTTCTACCCCCACCCAAAGAAAATCCAACCTTGAAGGTGAAGAAATAGGGTGGAAAATTGAGTGGGAGTTTAGGCCGTAAACAAAGCGGAATTTCTTGTTTAACACAGCATCCGCTAAAACCACATCGACATTTTAACTGCGAATATTTCCAACTCCTATATAATTTGTTATATCCATTGAAATCTGAACCTAAAGTTAGTCGTACAGGGTTGATTTTCCAATAAATAAACGCTGCATGATAGGAGTTTTGTAAAGTTAATAGTGGACTTACAGAAACGCGTTTAACAGTTTTTACTCGTACGCATTTATCATAAGTGAATTAATTTAAATTGCCATAAAATAACAGTTTACATAATGACGGTACTGTTTCGTATAATTTTGACTCATAAATATGTAACACTCATATTGTAGGGGATATTGGTGTATGGTTTTTAATCAGGCTTTATTACGATTTATTGATAATTGAAGTAAAAAAAAATACAAGTTTTTTAGGCGTGTTATTCTCAATTCCGTGGGTTCGATTCTCAGCTCAGACTTACTTAACAATTGTTTCTTATCTTTTAGTTCGTCTTCTTTTGATAATTTTCATATTAAATGAGCTTAATGTGATAATTAAATTAGCATAGTAAACACTAATAGCTAAACCAATTTTATGTTATCCTGTAACCATTCAATATACCTACCTACATTATTAAAAGGTATTCAATTAGAAAACATCTGTTAATTAACATTTAAACCGTTTATACACAACCTTATTAAAGTGAATTAAGCGTTGATTAAACTTTTAATTAAAATCGAATAAATGGAAATTTTTATGTGGCGAAAAATAAACACAGTAATACTATTTCGCATTAAGTACGTAAGTACAGTCGCCTTCAAATACATCGGAGCGGTCAAAGTACTCACAAATATTTAAACAGACGCTTTCCAACACGCCGACGCGCACGTTCCAATATTTTTAAATATTTATTTAGCTCATCATCTTCCTCGCGTTGTCCCGGCATTTTTGCCACGGCTCATGGGAGCCTGGGGTCCGCTTGGCAACTAATCCCAGGAATTGGCGTGGGCACTAGTTTTTACGAAAGCGACTGCCATCTGACCTTCCAACCCAGAGAGTAAACTAGGCCCTTATTGGGATTAGTCCGGTTTCCTCACGATGTTTTCCTTCACCGAAAAGCGACTGGTAAATATCAAATGATATTTCGTACATAAGTTCCGATAAACTCATTGGTACGCGCCGGGCGGGGTTTGAAGAGTTTGAACCCGCCGCGACCTCCGGATTGAAAGTCGCACGCTCTTACCGCTAGGCCACCAGCGCTTTTTAAATATTTATTTAGCTATCAGAACAAAATCTTTTTATTTTGACCCCTATATTAATTAACTGCTTTGCTTCATATATAGGTACTTACCGACAGCAACAGACCAAGTTACAGCTTTTTTAAAGTTTTAACAACGAGCATGTGATATTCGTTGCTAATAATCCATACTATACAAATAATATGAACACAAGTTACCCTGTTTTTTATTTTGTTTCATTAATTTTAAGTTAGTTTCTACATAGGGTCTACATACACTAGTAATACGTAAGAACGACTATAATATAGTTACCAAACTATGAGTATAAAATATGTAGTAAGCTCCAAATGTGCATACAAATGTAAAAACTGTTTCAATTTGTACAATCTTTACCATTTTTTTGACTGGTGTAAAACATTCCCGCACCCAAAACCGTGAAATGTCATTCTATGGAACTTGCTAACTACGTAAACAAAAGTCAGTGGTAATTTGCCATTAAGAGACAATTTTAATATGGCGGTTTGTTTACATAGTAGCAAATTCCATAGACACTTTACTTATTACTACTGAATCTAATGAGTGTCTAGTCCGCTTTACAGCATTTTAGGGAAAATATATAAATAGCTCAACAAACACAATATCTTGTTACAGGTATGGTTCCAAAACCGCAGAGCAAAATGGCGGAAACAAGAGAAAGTGGGGCCGCAGGGGCACCCTTACAACCCCTACCTTGGGGGCGCGGGGGGCGCTCCTCCCCCCTCCGTGGTGGCCTCCATGCCCAACCCCTTCTCGCAACTGGGGTTTGGCTTCAGAAAGCCCTTTGACACCAATGCGCTGGCGTCTTTTAGGTAAGTCTCATGTCTCAACCACAGGGAATTTGAAATACCTACAGTGTAAACTCCATATAACTAGGTAAAAGGTAGCTAAAAGTACATCCGTTCCGGCCCCAATTTTGGGGAAAGCCGTAAGCAGCGCATGGCGACAGCGCCATCTAGCGGCCATATCTGTGCTGATCGTAACAGACGCCTTTTGTTAGAGAGTGAGTCTTCTGTACTTAATACTATTATTTATTCTGTGATATAACGTCACTCGATATAACGTTTTACTCCCTATAACGTCGACATTTTTGCTTCTAGTTGGTTTACTTTAATATTATTTTCTCTCTATTTAACGAAAACTCGCTCTATAACGTCAAAAAGTGTCCGGTCCCTTGAGTGTCGCTATAGAGTTTACACTGTAGAGGCGGATTGTCAAAGTAAATTATGTAGCCAGAGTAAATTTACTGTCATCTTTCGACAGAAGATTAAAACTGTTAGAACGCCATTTAACTTTGATCCTTATTATTTCATTCATTGATATGTGTCAATTTCTTAAATGTAAAATATTAACGCCATCTACTCGAGGCCAAAGGTATGGTGCAATCTTTTCGAGTGATGGCGCCATACCTTCGTCAGAAGAAAAAGAAGGCAAATTTAAACATTTTAAGTTCGAGTTGTACGAGCACACCTATTTCTACAGACAAAATTGATTATCATCTTCCTCGCGTTTGTCCCGGCATTTTGCCACGGCTCATGGGAGCCTGGGGTCCGCTTGGCAACTAATCCCAGGAATTGGCGTAGGCACTAGTTTTTACGAAAGCGACTGCCATCTGACCTTCCGACCCAGAGGGTAACCGAGGCCTTATTGGGATTAGTCCGGTTTCCTCACGATGTCTTCCTTCACCGAAAAGCGACTGGTAAATATCAAATGATATTTCGTACATATTAAGTTTCGAAAAACTCATTGGTACGAGCGGGGGTTTGAACCCGCGACCTCCGGATTGCAAGTCGCACGCTCTTACCGCTAGGCCACCAGCGCTTTACAGACAAAATTGATATGTCCGACTATAAAATACCTACAATTTTAAACAATCAAAAGAACAATATAAACAGGACAGGCGGATGTTACTCGGGATAATCCGCTGTATCAAAAACCATTGAATGAATTGATATCAGAATTATTGATAAAGACGTAATCTTAATTGGTTTAATTAAGGTATCTAAGAGGATATTAGATGATTTTACTGTTGTAATTAATTTGTTATCTTCGTAATTAACATTATCCGATAACAAATAGTAGCGCTATAAATAATGTAATTAGTTAAGATTAGTAAACGTAAAAGCATCACGTGTTATGAGACTTAAATTATCCTCAAACCCACTTCAACGGACCATCACTATAACCTACATAAATTAAAATTTTTAATAAAATGATTTTGTCAACAGATACGGCAGCTCACCAATGCTAGGAGCACAATACCTCGGCGCACCCCTCCCCCGACCCCCACTCTTCGGCGCCCCCCTCTACACCTCTGCCCCTCCATTCCACTCCCTCCTAGCCGGCCTCGCTCCCCCTAGAAGATCACCCGACCCCCCACCAGTTTCGCCCCCTATCTCGCCAGGCAGTGAATCCCCCCCAGCGGCTCCAGAAGTAGAAAGAAGGAGCTCGAGCATAGCAGCTTTAAGAATGGCCGCGAGAGAACATGAGATTAGGTTAGAGATGCTGAGGCAGCGACACCACTCAGATCTGATCAGTTGAAACTAGGACATTTGATCCAGTGCTAAGACCCAATGGTACTTAAACGATTCACAAATCGCTATATAAGGTCAATGTGGGGATGACCGTCTTATCCTCCTAAGGCTCAAGGTCCTACCTATAGTACCTATTCAGTTCGATGTAATTTAAACCATGTTCAATTGGAACAGAGTCGATTTTGCTTTGTTTCGTTCAATTTTCAAACAACGAGAAATCAACTATATTTCCTACAATTTATGTTCAAATTTAAGGGCCAAATTTTGGATGTTTCGTTTGTATGGCTGGGCCTTAAGTCTTAGGAGGAGAGGGCAAAAACTTTTGTATTTGTATACCTAAGTTGCTCAGACACAGTCAGAAAGCAGTTCCGGCTCTTCTGCTCTACCGATCTTCTGTAAGTGTACAAATGCAAGAGAGAAGCGACGAAAGAACTGGCAGACGGGCTTGCCCTATAGACGCCTTCTCCACATTTACCTTAGTTCGTATAACATGTTGGTAATAGGAAACCAGAGATCGTTGGACCGTGTGACTTTTGTGAGGTTATTCATGAATAAAATGAAGAAATACCTAGATATGTATTATGAAGTGTTATATCATTATGTAAGGTGTATTGGGATAACTTCGTAATCGTAACCGAGATCATTTTTATTAAAATTAAAATTAACCTCTTTTTTTTTTACACATAAGGTACATGCTCACAAACAAAATTTATGATATCGCCAAACTGTAACCAGTTTGTTGGCGAATGAAGCGCTCACTTAACTAATCGAATCATGCACCTAAACAAAACAATTAGTACAAAACAATAGCATTTTGGACGCCAATTACCGATATATCCGCACCGTAGGTTCAACGCCAAAGACCGATTAATCGGTCACAGACCACAGAGCAACATAGACCTACGTGCATATGCATAAAGTTCAATTTCAGTTTTGATACTTCGGTGACGTGGCGTCAGCGTGACAGCTTTTGTGTTTAACACGGCGTCGAAAAGGTTTAACCTTTCTATTACCTATAAGCACTCCTGTACCTCCTACTGTAGCAAGCAATAGCAAGATACCTTGGCAAGGGTTGCAGTAGCACAAGTGTTGCTAAAGTATGAAGTGTTTCTGCTTTAGTAGACATTAGCGATTTTTAAATTATCCCGTTCGAAGTTACCTCAATGTACCTTATCAAGCAAAAAGCCGCTAAACCTTATGAAAAAAGAGACTATATGTTTGTGTTAAGATACCTAAGATTTTATTTCGGAAAATGTGACGCTTCGTTCGCTGATAAACAGATGGTCAAAGCTTACACTCAAATGCAATTTAAACGTAATTTGTGTATGAAAACAACGCTTTCTGTTGGTTCAGAGTGATTTCTTTACTTTTCCGTGTATTCAGAAAATAAATTAGGCACAAAACTTGATCTTAATGTGATTGAAATGTATGTATCTGAGCTCTCTTTGAAATTATATTGTTATACGAACGTGCGTGGATCTATCTTAAATGTAAAATTTAGAAAAAAGTATTAGCTACTTAAATCTCCGTCCACTTTAGGCCTTATTGTTATTTATTGTAATGTTAAGATACTTAAAGGAATGCCTTAATGTCTCAATTAAATATTTACCTATAGTTAATTAACTATTATTTGTAAGGGATTAAACAAGGAATGGTTTTATTATTATTTGAGCAATATTTTATTTATTTAAAAGGTGATATTTTTACAGAGTTTCGGTGAAACAGTACTAGAAAGTTAACATGATTCAGGTCAACATACAAAAAATAACTATTTCATGTGCAAGTGAACTAAACAATATTTAAATTGTTAACTAAAATAAATGAAAATTAAAACTGGTTATAAATTGATAGATTTTAATTTTTCACTACAAACTAACAAAAGTAAAAACTTTGTAACTTATAGTTAGATGATCCATTGTCAATTACAACTTGTAATTTGTATTATAAATAGCACCAAAGAATTCCGTTGTAATAATTATCCAGTAATTAAAAACGAAACTTAAACATGACCAGTGTTTACTGTACCTTGTGTATTGTTTGTTATTTTAAATGAAAATGAAAATATCGACCTATCACGTACAATAAAATTAATTGAAAATATTTTCTGTGTTTAAAATTATCTTCCTATCCCCATTTTATATAGCCCAAAAATACGTTTTTTTCTACTGCGACAATTTAATAGTGATAATAATAATAATAATAATGATAATAGTGATAGCGTTTGTGGATCAAATCTAAAGGAAAATATTGTGATTATTATGTTTTTAATTACATTTTGTAAGATAATTGTAAATAGGAAAAACATTGTATGAAAAAGAAAGATATTCTAAGTATTCTTGGGCCATCCTGTAATAAATACCTAAGAGTTATAAACAAGCCCAAAAATATCAATTCAATTTTTAAAACGACTAAACACCAACCCGAAAAACGAAAAAAGCGCACCCAATTACCAAAACGTAAACGTTAAGAGTCAACCATTAAAGAAACCAATGAGAAATAATCCAATTTAGAAGAACAATCGTCAATCATCAATCACGGAATCGTTACGCAGTGAGTGCCTGCTAACCGTCCCTGTCCATCCATCATACTAAACAACGGATACTCAATTAATTACATAATCCCACCTAATTAAAATGTAATTCAATTATTTTTAATCGTCCAACGTGGGCTGCAGAGATTGGATTTTCAATCTATTAATCTAAAAATTCAATTACGTACTATATGGCAACGAGACGATGATTTAACGATTAAAAAGAAAACGCCGAGCACGATTTCTTTAATTGAACGCTTGTATTTTTATGGGCAGAGCTTGGGCGGCTACCGCTTTTATAAACTTGTTCACTGATTTATGTTTAATGAACCGCATGTTCTAATACCAGTTTCATGCAGTTAGAAGCGTGTGAAAGAAAAATTAAGGTATTGATTTACAAGGGCTGGCTTCGAAAGGTTTCCACTGGTGGCCGGGCTTTATACCATCGCTGATTATTCACTTGTACGCTAGGGTTAATCAAGATCAAGTGCGGGTAGTTCGCAAAACCCGCGCAGCAAGATGTTGATACGATTCCTCGCCAGTCTGCCTGTGACCACGAATGTAACGTCACGTTTGAAACGTCAGGCCATAAATGTTAGTTATAAAAGTACCTATGAGTGAAAATTGTGTTAGTAATTATATATATATTATATCAGAGAATTTGATCAACAATACACTCCTTTTTTGGGCAGTCGTAATTAAAAGATTGGGTGTTGTAAAAATCTTATGAAGCCTATTTCACCTATTTGAAATTGGTGATCCTTGGCACCAAGACTACAGAAGGTGTAAGCGGATTGACCACTGAGCCGTCGTTTATATTAATGGTAAGTCTTATCTTGCATATCGCCAGATATATGAAAGGTCAAGTCAAAACTATTATTCAATTGCAGAGATCGACCGATAGAACACAGGACCATGTTTTACTAATGAAAAATAAATAATAACTCTGTTAATTTAATTGTAATCGAATTTTTATCCCGCGCCCATCAGCCTGGCCCGCCTCTTGACAGACTCTTATTACTACCTAGGCGGGTCAGGTTATAAGAGGTAGCGGAATCAAGAATGACTCACGCCGGAAGTTCCGGCCCGGACACGGACCGCGGTCAGCCCGGTCTAACGTGAGTCATCCTTCATACTGCAGCGCTTCGGGTATGTTCGCCGATGAATGAACTGATCACTTCTATACCATTAGACGCATCTATAGCATAATAGCGTCTCTGTGGTGTATTCCCATTTCTGCCGCCTTCCATGAGGCAGGGAGAAAAGGGTATATACCGTCTCTTTTATTCCGGGTGCGGAGCAGTCACAATAGTATAAATACTAAAGGGCATAGCTGACAGAGAGTCCTACCAAGTTTTTCCTAATTACCAATTAGAAAACACGTTTGATAAACTTTTTCGTTTATCTTTTTTCGTACTTATTACTTTGAAATTAGTGATAAATACTCGTACGATATTACTGTTAGTTCTATTAGCTCGCTTATATCGTAGAACATTAAATATATTTCGCCCTACGTGTGTACCTTGCACCATATCACATTTTAGACATTTGGGCGTAACCTCGCCAAATCTAATTATGAGTTCAGGCAAAAAACCCAAGCAAAATGCACATTTTTGTATGTTTTGTAAAGTTGTCGAGATTCCTCGCTTCAGGACGGGTTTAATGGTTTATTATTACTCGGTTGATTCTGGTCATCAAAGTTTGGAAGCCACAGGGTTTTTACTTTTAGCCACTGGGTCATTCTCTCATTTCGTGCAAATCGGTGAGATTCTCTCGATTTGTAATTTTTCTTTTAAATGGTAAACTTTTGGGTTTCGTCAATTTGTGGATTCATTTATTAACATTTTTCTGCTAAAGGCACCTTTGTAACCTTATTACTTTTCATTTAATAAGGCTACTGGTAATGAACTACGCGCTGGTAATGAAATCGGCCGAGATGGTAATTTTATCTGTGGACGGTAATGAAACAAACTTATGAAATCGAACATAAAAAAACTGTATTTCAAGAAAATTAACACCAATTAAAATCGACAATATTAAAAACATGTGTCTTAAGCACTGTGGAGATGATCAAACCGACTTAACATACACTTGGGGTTGACAATCTCAACTTATAATGTTCAAGCTAGATGGTACATTTACCATTTACTTATCATTATTATAAGTCGAGATTGTCAACCCCAAGTGTTTGTTAAGTCGGTTTGAACATCTGCGCACCATATCACATAAAACGTAGTTTTCAAATTTTCAAAAATTAGCATAGACAAAATATATTTAAATCATTCGCGTTTTGTACCTATGTAATTTATTTTTATCGTTTTAACCCTATAGTGTGGGGTGTCGTTGGATAGGTCTTTAAAAATAAATAGGAGTTTGCAAACAACATTTTTTGATAAAGTGAATCATTTCGGAAATAATAATTTAGAAAGAACAAAAAACGGTTATTCCTTCTAACTTTTGAAAAATCGATCCAAAAATATGAAAAAAAAAATCATAAAAATAGTGCTTAATAAACTCATTCAAACAAAATTAAAGCAAACTTGATAAGTTAAGCCGTTTATGAGTTATCGCTAAAAGTCTTCCCTTCTTATTTTATTTAAAAGCCTGGCAACCCTTATTTGTGATCGGATTTTCGCAAGCAACCCTATAACCACATAATAGTGACCGGGAAAAGATAGGCAACCTAGTTGATTTATATTGTACAAGTTGTATACTTTCCATTGGAACTTATTTTGTCACACACACAGACACACACAGACACAGACAGATCGGTGAAATTTGAAAAAAAAATTTTTTTTTCAAAAAATAATTAAAAATAGTCTTGACCATATTTCTTTAAGCAACCCTATTTATTTATGTTCAGGAACATATTTTCTTTCATAATATGTAAGTTTCATCCGTCAGACATATCGGTGAAGGTCGACCATCTTAGACTACAAAGGCTCCCCTATTATCATATACAGTTTTAAATGTTTATAACAGCGTAGTATTTATAATTACTAAGCCTCTTTTCATTAAATGCACTGCCTCGAATATATTATCATTACCTTCTTAAGTCATTCATTACCTTCCCCAGTAAAATTGGAAGGAAAAGAAGTGAATGAAACCGATATGAATGAAGTTTTGGAAGTTTTTGTCGCCTACATCAGTTGGCATCAGACCTTAATTTTGCAGAATAAACCATCTGAAAGGCGACACTAAAACATTTCATTACGTATAATTATAATAATGTACACTTGCTACTTACTGTATAAATCACGCGATGGCGATGAAGACTATCGAGAACCACACTCCTTCCCGACCCGAGAGATCGTATATATTTTCGCTAACAGTGGCACACGGGCATCCGCTACGAGATCATGCGGCCAACTGACTGACGAACAATGTGTTGCATCGGCGGTAGGCGCTATATACCCTCGCTATGTAGCAAAATATAGCTAATCTATTTCTCGCGTCGGTAATGAAGAAATTACTTGAACCATACACTTATAAGGCTGTATAGTTTTTATTATTTATTTCTAGCTTCTAATATTATACGATTTAAAACATAACTAAATAAGTCATTTATTGCACAAACAACGAATTTTCTATTTGTAGTATCTTAAGGTTAAAATGTAGGTCAAAGTTATATCTTCACGCGTTACATATAGAGATGAATGAAAAAATTGGGTGTTAATTGTACATATAAAGAAAATACTAACTTTTTTAGAATTGTTCATTGGAGATACATATACTTTAGGCCCTATGTTACAACCTTGCATTAACAGATATTCGAAAACGCCACCACATTTTTGGTAAATTTCCGAAAACACCGATTTGCACGAAATGCGAGAACGACCCCACTATGGAGACAATATATAAAATATACTTTTATTATAAATTGGTATACTTATGATGATGATGCCTTATTACTGTAAGTATGTATCATCATAATAGTAACAGGGCAAACTATAAAGACTAAAATTATTTTAAGTAATTTTTTTCGATTTCAATGAACAATTTAGATTAAATTTGTGACTAAAAGATGAAAACATGAATACTTAGTTGTTACTTAACTATATTATAGATTTACGATAAGTAAAAATCAAACGATACTTTTTATAAGAGTATTTAATTAAATTGCAGTGAGATAACTTAGAAAGTGCTTTTAGTTTAGTAATTATTGTTATTATCCCGTTTTAGCGTTACCCCAAAACACCTTACAAGTTAAGATATAATTTCGCAGAAATAACGTACAAAGGCGAACTTATCCCTTACCTTAACAGTAAATTTAGAAAACGAAGAAGAAGTGATACAAAAAGTGAAACGGAATTTACCTATACTCGAAAGATACGGAGGTACCTACAAAACAGTGTATATACCTACTTCTTAAGCTTTTTATCTAGAAGTATTTAGTTATTAATTCAACTCCGCCATCTGCTCAAAATTAAATGCGGTAGGTAAGTATAAAAGTTTTATAGCAAGGCCTATACTTCAGTTTTAAATTTATAGTCCATCGTCTTTAGAATAAAGGTCACCACCGACTTTTGACACCCGCACCTTCCCTAACGACTCCTAGGACTCCATAAATATCGATACAATCGATTATTGCAACACGATCCGCTAAGCAAACAAACCGACCGTTACCAATAATCGATATTATGTATCGATGTTCCCATCACTGGTATCGATTAATTATGAATTGATTAGTGGTGGGCGGCGATCCTCTAACGAGCACTGCCGTTTAAAATCCACAATTTTAAATATTACATCACTATTTTTAATGGTATTCAAGTTTAAATCTTATCTCTTTATCATACGGTCGTATTTGTAATGAGTGAATTTTTTAAAATACGATTGTGCTAAAGTTACCGCTGTTTCGTGTTCGTTTAATTACTCTATGTAAGCTTTGAAGCGTGTGTCAAAATGATTTTGAGCTTTATGACACAGGTATAAGGTTGTAAATAAGCGTGATCGTCAGAAAAGGTCTTGGGAGGTTAAATGGTACAGCCAGAATCGTGTACCATTGTATGGTCCCGCTCCTGGTCTTGGTTACTTGTACGGAACATTCTTGGTTAATTGTTTGTGGTTCATTTTAATTTAACAGTTTAAAATTACCATAAGACTTCTTTTTGAATTAAAATTCGTTAACACTACATACTTATTAAATGAGAATTTATGTAAGTATGTACATACTACCTACATGCCTATAGATATAGTAGTGTAGTGTAGTAGTGTATTATAGGGTATGGGCAACTCTACTACGTGAATTAATAGGTACCTATTAAGTACCATAGGATGTCAGCTGCAGAGCTGCATTACTGTTGCGACATAACTGCTGCGGCATTGGTATCTAAGGTAAGGAGTGATGTGGTAAGACATTGATGGCGAGAAGGAATGTAAGATAAGATGGACAAAACAAAGACCAGGGTACAATAATCCCTCCAGGACCACAAAGTTGAAATCCTAAAATGTTGAAATCCCAAAATGTTGGATTCTCAAAATGTTGAATAATGTTTTCACGGATATCACTGATATCAGACTAAATCAATAGGTAGGTAGGTTAGGTTCGTTAGGTAGCTTCAGATGCCCGAAGGGCAAACCGCCTAGAAATAGGAACCCCGCTCGGGGCTCCGTCTAGTTAAGTTCAAGTCAAAGTCAACATTTTGGGATTTCAACATTTTAGGAATTCAACTTTGTGGTCCTGGATGCAATAATCAGTGTAAAAACTGAACTTTCAAAATCAGCCTGTGTTTCGCTATTAGGCTAACCTAAGAACTGACATTTAATATAGATTATTTCCTTCTTTTGAATATGACTTGGAACTCCGATAGCCGTTTAAGAAGTGTACCTAACGCTCTTACGGTAGATGGTCCCCTTGACCCACATGGTGGAAAGATTTGCTGGCTATGGATGAGGTCTTGGTGGCTCAGATGGCAGAGCGCTGGAGTATCGATC
Source organism: Cydia amplana (assembly GCF_948474715.1). Classification (NCBI taxonomy): domain Eukaryota; kingdom Metazoa; phylum Arthropoda; class Insecta; order Lepidoptera; family Tortricidae; genus Cydia; species Cydia amplana. Next base: position 16,067,936 of record NC_086073.1, read on the forward strand.
CAGAGGCCGTGAGTTCAAGTCTCACCCAAGACAGTAATTTTTCCACTTTTAAATTTATTCTAAGCTTTTATTTTATTTTAAATTTATCCTACGATGTTACCAAGAAACTTCTAAAATCAAACAAAATTCTGCTTGCAAAATTAACACTTAACCCAAAAACAAAGGCCGAAACCCATAGACAAACAGCGACCAACGAGCCCCCGCGATTAATAACTTTAATTATTAAATATATTGTTATAGCATCCAATTATAAGGGCCCCGAACTGTTTCCAGTTTTTCTGCTTCACTGGCGAACTAATTAATGATTTAGTATTTATTCAGAAAGGTGCAGGGTTGTCGACCGTTTGGATTTAAAAAAGTTCTCATCTTCCTCGCCTTGTCCCGGCATTTTGCCACGGCTCATGGGAGCCTGGGGTCCGCTTGGCAACTAATCCCAGGAATTGGCGTAGGCACTAGTTTTTACGAACGCGACTGCCTGCTGGCCTTCCAACCCAGAGAGTAAACTGACACTTATAACTTCGAGTATGTCATAATGAATAGAGAGTAAATCTGCATTCCTCACGATGTTTTCCTTCACCGAAAAGCGACTGGTAAATATCAAATGATATTTCGTACATAAGTTTCGAAACACTCATTAGTTTATTAGTAGTATCGGACACATATATATTTTATGTGATGAATGATCAAATAAATAAGTACATTTAGTGTAAAAAGAAGCGTCCTGAGTCGGACCACGGGGAGCTTTCTGCCAAATGATACCACAAGGATGGAGCTAGTTGGGATATGTATGCATTCTTACTGCCAAGTTTGTGCAAAGTTAGCGTAGTCGACGTCTAGTCCTGGGGCAGCCCTGTTGCCTGCGCGTGCGCCGCGGGAGCTGCGCCTTGCCGCCCCGCCCAGCGCCCGCGCCTTACCGAAACGGCCCCTTTACTACAGTTCCCATAGTTAGACAGTGGAGGCTTTGAAGTAATTCATTATCATAATTAGAGTATAAGGTATGCACTTATTGTACCTACGTTCTAATTATTGAATGTACCTACTACGTGTGAAATGAAAGGCAAAACGAAATATGTGAACTATTTTGCTAGTCTATTTCCATACTAAATTCAATCAATCAATCAATCAATCAATCAATTTATTGCTTACTTTTACATAGAAGCTTAACTTAGGTACAAAAATCGGGTGTGGTACATTGCTATACATATAGATATATTTATACGAGTACTTGTATGGATGTGCAAGGTATAGCGAAAGCAAGCTACCCTCCGTACTAGTGTACACTGTATTACGGCAAGGTACCCCCTTCCCCTTCTGCCCGCGGTCCCGGTAATTAATTTTGTATTAAGCAGAAACGTCTGCGAACGATGCTATTAAGCTTCGAAATAAATTAAATAAATAATAAATTAATTAAATTATTGGTGGAAATATTCGCTGAATTGGGTGCGGTTTTGGTAGCTCAGATGGAAGAGCACTGTACTAGTGATCCAGTGGTCGTGGGTTCAAGTCCCACCCAAGACAGTGAATTTTTCCACTTTTAATTTATTTCCATACTATTTGGAAGATAGGTAAATGACAACCTGAACGAATGGGAGAACTGACAACTGACTACCAAACAATGCCGTGATAATTTTACAGACGCATAATAATTTCTTAATTGTGTATGGTTCCTTATTTGGAGTTGCCATATAGCATAAAGTAATCTTTATTCTATGCATATAGGTAGAGGAAACCAACTATTGAAAAAAATAAACATGTCATATTTTCCAGCTTTTGGTCCTACATTACTAAAAATTGGTAAACGCTAAGTAGGTTTGGTATGTATCAATCTTGTATATACCTTAGATTAATACCTATCAACTTCTTCACAGTCTATTAGTAAGATGACTATTGGGTCAGTTTTGCACCTTCTGTAGTCTGTAGGGACCTACTTTGACAGTCCTTATTTTACCAACGTTATTATTTATTCACTTTCTACTTTATGTGTTTGTGAACAAATATGTTTCCACGCAAGCTGCAACGGTTTCGACAAATGAAGCCTTCCCTTATACGCAAAAATAACGTATGCTCGTATCCAGTTTCATACAAATTGCATAACATAACAGTTCCTTATGTTTATTTAACGTCTTTGCACAGAATACATAGCTACTAGATGGTCTACTTTGATAATTATTTTGTCAGAAGTACCAAACGAGTCGAAAGTGTCGAAACAATGACTAGTAGCTAGTAGCTAGTAGGTATCTCCGAATAGGGAATATTTGGACCAACCTAAGGTGCTGTCGGTAGTCAGAAGGTAATCCATTATTTATGAGACATCCTTTGTAAAGTTCAGCTCGTAAGTGCGCGTAGTGTGCAAATACAAATTCAAATGGAGTTTTGAACTAAAAAAAATCCCTGGGTATTTTGAGGTTAACATTTTAGTATCATAATCGGGAGGCAAGAAGTTAGTAGGTATTTATTTCACAAATCGTAAATCACTGAAAGAAATGTTTGCATAACAGTAACACGATACCTACTTTGTTACTAATTACCTATACAAAAAATGGGACTTGCGTACTGTTACCTGTTACAACATATTGAGCAAAATTTTATTAATACTTAATTTGAGTTATTTTTTTGAATTACTTACTCAATGGGTTCGGCTACCTTTTTTCAGTGTATTTAAAATAATCTTCTCGTATTATCCAGTCCCCACATTTTACAAAGTGACCCATCTTTTTACCGCACATCTGCGGCCACTACACTCAAACATTAACGTTTTTCCCCGCAAACTCCGCTCTGTAATAAATTACAATATCACAAACAAAACCTCTCAGGAAAGTTATTAGGGTGAAAGTGCAAAAAATAGTGCTTCCACAATGATGAAGACGTTTGCAATCAATTACAGTGACATTTGTATGGGAGCGGGATGTATGGACATGTAGGTAATGATATGACAGTAGATTGGGTTTTTGCGCAGATACATTTGAATATAGGATGCATTAGTGAGAATGTATTCATAGAAGGTTTTAGAGGAAGCTAGAAAAACATAGCTACATTGTAACGTTTTAAGGAATGGGCGAATAAAATGCATATGTAAATAATAATTGAACACAAATAAAATTGACTAAGCGATAGCCTGTCTTGGGTTGGGTGAGTCTATGGCGTATATAATATAATAATCAAATTTTAGCAATAGGAAAACTTATCAATAATGGGACCCTTCTTGCCAAAGTCCATTTTCTATCCCTGTACGTTAAATAGGGTTATCCCACCAAAAACATTTTCATATAAGATGTTGCCAAGACGAAACCATAAGGCTCGCACTGTCAAAAAGTTATCAGATCTCTTGTAGAGCCAAGCTTTTAACTCTACAAGCCCTAACTTTACAAACTCTATACCTTAGTCAAAATTATGTGGCTTGGCCGTTTCGCTACCGTCACCCATGTGACGCGTAAGATGAAAAATTTATTCTATTCATTATTTTTTTATTATATTGAATTTTGTAAATTTAATTATACGTATTATACACCTACGACGGCGAAACGTACAAGACACGGTTTAGGAAGGAAATAGTTTGGGAACACATCAGCTCAGTACGCAACTACGCAGGCACTCTACAGTCGACGTCAAAGATATGTTTACACTTTGGCACCTTACTCCTTTGTAATAAGGCGAAAAATGTAAACATATCTTTGGCGTCGACTGTACATTTATTTACTTTTGCTTATAAGGCTAAATAAATGCGATCAGAAGTACGCCAATCATATCACCTAAATATATGTAAAATAAAAATATATTTTTGACATAAGCAAAGAATTAGTTTTGACCCTAGTTATGAACTATCAAACATGCAGCCTCATCAAACGGTCACCAAAATTCAATTACCAATATTTTGAAAATCGTTTACATTTCTAAAACTAATTCAATTCAATTCAATTCAATATATTTTATTTCGTACCATGTCCATAGTGTTAGTGTACATTCCCTTAATCTTATGTTAGTGAGACTTATACTAAATTACCTATAATAAATTATAAACTACGCCTCTGGACCCCATATGTACATCGTCCCAGTGTTTCCAGAAGGCGCAAGCAGGCGATTCTAGCACTAGGCGCACGAGGCTGTTGGAACTGTCACGCACGCGACGCATCTTAGTGAGGGTGTTAAGTGAAATGACCTTTTTTTGCTTGATTAAAGCATGAAACTTGGCACAGTTGTTCCTTATATCAAAATAAGCCGATTAAGATCGGTAGCCCGAGGGACCCCCCGCTTAAGCCCGAGAGGGGGGGGGATCAAGTAGCGCCCCGCCCGGCTTCATTCTAAAAATTCTAACAGGCCCCGTTTAGCTAATAGGTCATATTTGGTATCAATTTCGGATAAATAAATAACGTAGAATTCATTTCTGGTATAAAAAATTGCAATTTGTTGAAAAAAAAAATAAAAAAACACAAAAAATCTAATTTTTCAAGTGTAATTTTTGTTTTTTATTTATTGTCAAAATTAAACTGCTTAGTTTTTCTACATACAAAAAATATGACAATAAAGCCTATTTAATGCAGATTTTAAAAACATAACTTTTACTAACCTTTATTAAAAGGAAATTGCATAAAAAAAACTTATATCGTCTCGCGCCGGTGAATATCTTTTTACCGACATCGGCATTGATATAGACAACATCCGAAGTGCACACTCTGGAGACCGATTAAATGTATTGTTTATTGTTGTAGATTCTATTATAAAGATAGAAAACGTACAATTTTTTTAAATGTGTCGTTCAGTGAAAAAGGGACCTTAAAAAAATTATCACAGCCAGCCTCGTGTTTGTATAGAAGCATACTCGTATTTAGTTAATGCCAACCACTCCATGGACTCCATGGTCCCTGTTCTCAATTAATAAGAAGTAAACTGTAAGTATTCTTTAATACACTTGCTTATTACATTATACCACACTTAAATTTTGCGTCTTGTGTATTAATACAGTTCCTTCCCCCGACACATGAATGGGTAAATTTCGTCATTCACGTATATATGTCAGTTTCAACTTCAACCATATTCTGGCCACAGCAGGGTTGTCAGAACAGTTTGGAAACAGTCGTCTGCTCCTTGCTTTCATTCCCAAGAAGACGGACTGAGCAAGTTTAAAGAGGAACTAAAGTCTGACCCCAAACATATAATCCTATCCTGATAAGGCTGCTTCTATTTCAGTAGTCGATTCATGTAAAGAATTATTTCGGGCATTTTTTAATTATTTTGCAACGGCTTTATCTGTAAGTATCACTTTACTTTGCTTTACAAGGTTATTTCACCTATATCATCATATAAAGGTATAATAAAGTTTTGGCGAATGCTATTTATTTACTGCTATTGCTCCATCCTGTAGGAGCTTGAATCCTTGTATCGGCCAGGCTAAAAAGGGTCCATGCTTAGATCTCACTTTTATACACCTTATATTAAATGGGGAACCCGGGTTCAAATTCTAGAAGGCATTTATTTGTCTGTTTATCGTGAATACTTGTTCCTGAATTACCTATGGATGTTTTGAGTGTATGTATCAAATATATATGATATATATCACGTAGTACCCACATCACAAGTCTTATTGAGCTTACAGTATTACAAGGTCGATCGAGAGAATGCTTGGAATACGAGTACGACTCCTGGTTTTTCAGGGCCCGATAGAAATAAATTAGAGTTTAATTTACCATGACGGTAAGCTTCACTTATAACCACTGATCTTTTAGTGAAACTCATTTCTTTACCACTAGGTAAATCATTTTGAGACACTGTGTTGACAAAACTTCGAAGAGTTAAAAGTCCTTATTTATGCCATCGCGAAATTGTGTAGAGAAACATGTCACAAGTAATGTTCCTCGTGAGATTCCGAATAGTCCAAGAACCATGAAAAGTCCGATTCATTTAATATGATGGCCCTAGTTGCAGATGCTGTAAAACAGTCATTGCAAGGTATTGATACGCACAGTAGACACGAACGTAGTCATAGCAGCTAGACTAGATTCATGCGTACGAATATTTCCCCAACTACAGGAATTGTGGGCTCACGTTGACACAGTGGAAAACACAATTATATCATATGACACACCATTGCATCCAGGTCAGGGAATTATATTTTAAGCTAATAAAATTATCTATTCTATAAGCTAAGTAAACTATCTTTTATTTACCCTAAAAGAGCGGAAGTCTTAGCCCTGTTTCGAGCATTCACTGGAAAGGGGAGAAAAAGTGAATTCGAAGCATGGAATCTGTTCAGAGTTCAACCAAACCACTACAAGGATTCAAGCCCTTACAAGATGGAGCAATAGCAGTGGCTAAAAGCATTCCCCTAAAATACTAAAATGTTATTATATGATCGGTAATAAGTGCAATATTGAAGAAGGCAAGTTACACCGGGATATTGAAATGAAGAGTTGTATAATGTTATACCTGTTCTATGAGATTAAGTCACTGCTAAGTTATTTTATTATTAAATTCCGTAATGTATACCTACTTCTAACAAAAGGGAGCCATATAAATGCCCTATTACGCGCAGTGTACCGAGGGGTTGATGTTTAGGTTCAGTTCAGACGTTAGTTCGTCGTCAAACTTGCTCAGTCCGTCAGACTTCTTGGGAATGGAAGCAAGAAGCAGACGACGGGTTCGACACTGGTCTGACACCTGCTTTGGTCAGAATATGGTTGGAACTGACCAGAAGTAAATGCAAACCGGAATAAAAAACGCGATGCAACTACATGAATGATGAAATGTACGCATGTATGTGTCTGGGGAAGGAACTGTATTACGACACAAGACGCAAAATTAAAGTGTGGTAGGGTAATTCGCCAGTACCTGGCCACTTTTAGTAACTGGCCACCCAAAACCAAAAATTCATTTTAGGCTAGCCAGTGGCCAGTTATTGAAAGCTGGCCAGTTTTTGGAACCTTATACTAAAATGAATTATGTTTATAGGTGAATAGAATTCATTTTTAGTTTAGAGCGGCTAGTTATTAAAGCGGCCAGTTACTGGCAAATTATTCTATAATGTAATAAGTAAGTAGATTAAATAATACTTACAGTTTACTTCTTATTCATTGAGAACAGGGACCATGGAGTCCATGGAGTAGTTGGAATTAACTATGCTTCTATACAAAAGAGAGGCTCTATGATAAATTTTTCCAAGGTCCCTTTTTTCACTGAACGACACATTTTTTTTCTAATCAAATATTATGTACGCCTTTCTATCTTTAATATATGATCTACAATAATAAACAACACATTTAGTCGGTCTCCAGAGTGTGTACTTCGGATGTTGTTTATATCGATGCCTATGTCGGTAACAAGATATTCACCGGCGCGGGACGATATATGTTTTTTTAATGCAATTTCTTTTTCATAAAGGTTAGTAAAAGTTATGTTTTTAAAATCTGCATTAAATAGGCTTTATTGTCGTATTTTTTGTATGCAGAAAAACCAAGCAGTTTAATTTTGACAATAAATAAAAAACAAAAATTACACTTGAAAAATTAGATTTTTTGTGTTTTTTTAATTTTTTTTTCAACAAATTGCAATTTTTTATACCAGAAATGAATTCTACGTTATTTATTTATCCGAAATTGATACCAAATATGACCTATTAGCTAAACGGGGCCTGTTAGAATTTTTAGAATGAAGTCGGGCGGGGCGCTACTTGACCCCCCCCCCCTCTCGGGCTTAAGCGGGGGGTCCCTCGGGCTACCGATCTTAATCGGCTTATTTTGATATAAGGAACAACTGTGCCAAGTTTCATGCTTTAATCAAGCAAAAAAAGGTTCGACCTTTTTTTGTTACTTAAAACCTTAACTAATCAGGGAGGCCGTTCTATTGCGTATGATCGCACCGAAACAGTCAGTGCGCGCCTCCGCGAACATACCTGACGCGCTGCAAAAACGAGGCAGTCCCAACAGCATCCTGAACCCATTGTTGTACTGGACGCGCAGGGCATTAAAGGCTCTTTTAGTATAATTTGTCCACAGGCTGCACGTGTAAAAGGTCTGGCAAAATGCTTTAAATAGCGTTATTTTGACATTCCCATTACACCGCGCAAACCTGCGGGACAACATATTACAACGCACCGCCAATGCCCTGCGCTCCCTCTCTATATCGACATCATCCAGTAAGTTATCAGTCACCCAGTGTCCAAGATACTTGAAACGTGTCACCCTTTTAAGAGCGGCACCACACAAGCTGACAGGTGGTAGTTCGTCAAAAGCCTTGTTACCTGCTTTAAAAACTAACAGCTCGCTCTTACTTGTGTTGTACCTCAGACCATGAGCGACCGCATAATCTTCACACAACTTGAGAAGTTTCACTAGCGCACTGATTGATGGACACAGCAGCACCATATCATCTGCGTAGCTGATGTTGTTCACAGTGGTCCCACCTACCGAACATCCGATATTGATGCTGCTGAGTCCCTCAATCAGCTCATCCATGTACAGATTGAATAAACGCGGTGAGGAGAGTCCACCCTGCCTCACCCCGCACTCCAACCTGTACATGTCCGAGTGCGCGCCCGCCCATCTCACCTGGTTGGTTTGATGTCCGTACCAATACCGAAACAGGTTAATCACCTCCCTCGGAGTGCTCGTGCCCTTTTCCATCTTATCCCATAGTATATCATAAGACACCGTATCGAACGCCTTCGATAGGTCCAAAAAGCAGGCAACAACGGGAGTTTTTCCTTCAACATAGTACTTAACGGTATGCTTGAAACAAAGAATGGCGCTCTCTGTAGACAGACCCGGTTTGAAGCCAAACTGCGCGTCTTGCGTTTTAATGTGCTTCGCCAGTAAGTTATCAAGCAGACCGTCAAGCACCTTGGCCACCGTAGTTGCCAGTGATATTGGCCTATAATTGGAACTATCGGAGGCGTTCCCCGTTTTGTTTTTTGATATTGGGACAACAATCGTTTTCATGAGATCCTCTGGAAGATGACAATGGCTGATACACAAGTTAAATAACAGTTTGAGCACTCGAGGTAAGTGTACACCTGCATGTACCAGGTGCTCTATACTGAGGCCGTCATGCCCCGGGGACTTCCCTCTGGTCATGGACTTAATGATGTGGTCAACCTCCTTAAGAGAAAACCTTACCTGTACATCTGTGTGACGACTATAAGTAGAGAACACCTGATCCACCCGCTCAGGGACCTGCTTTACAGTCTTGAAGGAAGCTCTGAACAAATTAGCGATGTCGACCGGTTCACAGAAGCCGTCAACCGCCGCGGGGACACTTGTTTTGGGATTCAGTTTATTTGTGTGCTTCCAAAACTTTGCAAAGTCTTTGGCTTGGTGGTGAGTAGCTAATATGTCCATTTTAATTTGAGTCTGATTGTCCTGACACCACTTCAACCTCTCCTTGAATATTTTCCGAGAAGAACACATGTCATCATAAAACGGCCCTGACCTTGGTTTCCCAAAAAGATGCCACCGCCGAAAGTACATCCTCGCCCGTCCATGAGCTTCCTTCACGTGCTTATTCCAACCAACAACCTGCTTGCGCTTACATTTTTTGGTTCTACGACTCAATTTTGAGGCTATCTGCAAACAATTAATAATGTCAGAGTATAACTTATCTAATACAATTTTATGGGAAATATCACTACAAAAATTATTACAACAATTAATACATTCGACAGGAAAGTCAATATCAATAATGCCGAAAGGCAATCAACGCCGTGTTTTAAATAAATTAAAAAAAACAACGTCTCTTGTTCTTTTTTTACGAGGCTGATTAGGGCCGATGTCACGCCGATAAAGGGCATAAAGCCTAAAATTGAAAAGGCTGCTTCATTAAAAATGCTATATTTTATGATTTTTAAGCAGGCAGGTGAAACTTATGGCGGGCGCCATCGCCAGGGTGACCACGGTTTTGTTATTAGTTACTCGTTAGAAAAGACGTCGACGGGTTATCTAAATTTAAAACTATTCCTTTTCCTTTTTTTGCAGATATTCAGAATCAAGCATGCATGAGGCAAAGTTATTGTTTAACTCCTCCTGTTGTTTAATATTGATACCCGAGCAAGCATTACGAACAAACTTTGCTACCGAGTGAAACACAAAAATTTACATGACATCAACGCAATGAAAGTAGGTATGTACTATTAAATATCATTCAAAATTATCACCTAAACAAATCTCTTTGAAAGTTTTATACCATTTTTTTTTATTTTTGAAAAAAAGAGTGAGGACATTGATATTTTTATTGAGAACAACAAGCCTTTGATAAAACCTTTGTCAGTTTTGCATATACCTTAAACACAACGTTCTCACAATCACACCCACCCTACACAGCGCCCCGCAGCGCGGTTCTAATGAAATAAACTGAAAATCAACACGCGCCCGCTTTGTGCCGCCGACGAGATAATTAAAACGGGAATTTATAATAGTGTCCCGGCTCCGAACGATGCGTGGACACGCTATTGTTTCTTTAATTGAAAACGGATTTAGTGCTACACTTGAGCAGTTACGGCCGTCTTAGACTAAATAAAGGGTGATTAGCTTTGGGCTATACGGGGTCCTGACCTTTGGGGTGGATGGACCGACCACGACACGATATTACCTCTGTGATTTAATAATTACACAAATTCAAAAAATTTAAGTTTTATTTAGGTACATAAACCATATTATACAGGTGCTACTACTAAACTAAATTAATAACTAGCTTACGTCTAAAATAGTTATATTTAGTTCCAGTGTCATGATCGTTTACTTTTCTAGTTATCAGTACCATTGTCCTTTCTAACAAGTTTTGGTTAATGCATAAATTCATTATTTTCAGGTCATATTAATTTATTATTGCCACCAATATCCCATATTTGCTTTAGATCATCTTTATTTGCTTTGTTCTAGAGCTGTTTTATTTCGTCAAAATCGTCTTACTTAGTTTTTTTTTCTATATTTTTAAAACAAGCCAATGTACAAATTTATTACAATTGTACAGGTAGCACCTTTAAAAGTAATGCAAAGCGTCAATTAGGTATAAATAAGCACCAATTAAAATGAACATAACATCGCATACATATGTTACATGTTTGAAATACCATTACCAGACCAGACCATAATTATCAAACGATTAGAATGTACATAGTTCATAAATTCTACGTCCAACGGATGTCTTACAATCCTTACATTATAATACTAAACTGCCATCGTCCACATGTTAACAACTAATAGTACCTACACCTTATTTCAATGATATAAGGTCCACCTACAATCAATTAAGAGATTCCTGTTAGTAAGTATAGTTAATGGTAAAAACATTCACATTCATGCTGGACATACTATTTGCTATTTAGAGCTGACGTGACAAGGTATGCTCCGTAATTTATTACTGAATAAGACCGTACACTAAATACATTTCATTTCTAATAAACATGCGATTACAATTCAAAATCTTATTTAATACCTATTTTATACCTTTAATAGTCGTTTTATACTTTTAATTTTAACAGAATATAACATTTTATGAAAATATTAGCTAATTGTAAATTATAATATTTGATACTTAACCAATTTATTTTTTATTGACGCCGAGAGCAATTTGGGTTTTCTCTTAAACCAACTTACGTGTTGTCACATCGCTGGACCCTAATGCCTATTGTTTACTTGTTCTCTAATTGATACGTTATTTTCCAATTGTTCAATTTCTTGTTACACCTACGCCACTTTTCTAAACAGAGAATATACATATTATCCTTTTCATCCTTTTGTATAAAAACAAACAAAAAACGCTATTACTATAGCCAAAGACATATGCGAAACCTGCCGCTAAACCAGCAGGTTTCTATTTTTTAGCACTTCCAAAAAATTTAATTAATACAATCGTTTCTATAACTTAATAGATTAAATTAAAAACGACATCTTCCTCTTAATTACAACATCAGACACCTGTCCCAATTTTATTATGAAAAATATCAATTTCACCTTCGAATCGCAATCAATTTCCTCTATAACCGTTACAAATATAGCATATCATTTATGTCGCTAGTGTCGCCAGAAAATATATAGATATAAATTTAATATGTAGGGGAAACTGGGGAGGGTTGATCACCCCTTTTGTTTTTAGCATACATTTTCTTAACTATTTGTAGTATTGAAAAACTTTATAGACCATACGATTCAGAATTTATCTCTTCATTAATAGTTTGAATTAGAACAGATTTGTGCAATAAATTAGACCATTATTTAATGAAAACCCATACTGTTGACTTTTACCATGTGTCCCCTATGTAAGGGAGACTTGTTTACCCCTGGTCGGGAGCCTTGATCCTAGGGGGATCAAGTGACCCTGGTTCTTGGGACACGTGGTAAACAGATTTTTACCATGTCTCCCCATACCAGATTCTCATTGATTATATAACTAGGATCGCTATTAGCAATGCATCTATAATTTGTAAAATACACAGCAAACATATATATATTGCATCTTCCATGCTTTGAAGTTGTATTTCCGGTAATCAGATGTCTAAGCCGAAGGGATCAAGTCTTCCAGATTTGGGGACACTTGGTAAAAAGATTTTAAGCGGCAATGTCATATTTCGAGGGTAGTATCTACATTAATTTATTCACTTTATCTACAGAAAATTAATATATGAAGATATCTAACACATATTAATCCATAATCTTATACTTTTAAAAAACAATGTAATCGTATTATCCATAAAACAACATAAAATAGGGAATCAATTTTTGAACCAAAAAAAAGTTAAAAAAAAAACAAAAATCTAAGTTATTAACATAAAATTTCTTGTAACAAGCTAAATTTTTTAAAGTTATTATGAAGGTATTTTTAGCGTCAGATAGGTACCTACAGCAATTTTAATTTTTTTACCCATCTCTGGTCGTTATTGTTTACTATAATAAATAAGTTTAGAAATTTACTGCTCACGTTTCGAGGACGGTGTTTGAGCTGCATAATCCTAAAATCCTTTCTATGGACCGTCGGTTCTATAGTACATAAGGTCGGAAAGCCATTGAAATAGCATTTCATCCATAAAAACAAATATCGCCGGTTGAAAACCAAGTAGTAAGTATATAAAATGTCGATTTTAAGAGTGAATTTGCACAGTAGCGTAACAGTCGGTGGTTAGTTCCATTTTTGGCCACCAGTCGGTATAAGTTGGTGGCAGCGCCGCTCGCGCACAGACAGAAGGCCCGCTGCGCACACCCCGTTGCGCGGGTCATTGTTGTTACTTTTTTATATTATGCTGCCCCGAATTGAATATTGATGTGTAGAAATGAGGGCGGGTAAAAAAGGCTTCATGTGGTATGAGGCTGTGTGGCTTGCGCGGTTGAAAAATTATTTTCTCTTATGATCTTACAGTTCGTCTCTAGTTGCAGCAATGGCGCGGGCGGAGAGATGGCACTGTCAATTTCCTCGATTGAATTTCGTTGCTGTCGTTCTCGCATTGCTGTCTCGATTAGAAACGAAGCCTTCACTCATTTTATTATGTCGTCCTAATAAAACTCTCGCTCGTTTCTTCTTATAACGTGCAGAATGTAGAATGAGTTACCTCCTTAGGTATTTCGTTTGCGGTCCGAGATGTGAATCTTCAAGAAGCGGGTAAGTTGGTATTCAAGGTTCTCAAGGGTCGGCATCGGCAACGTCCATGGGCGACGGTGACCGCTTCCCATCAGACAGCTTGTCTGCTCGTTTGCTGACTATCACATAAATAAATAAAAACTTCAACTTAAAGCAAACCTTACCCGACCGTGAGCAACATGGACACCTTACAGTCGTACATTTAATCAAATTAAAAACAACAAAGACAAAAACCCAGGCGCTTATCCCACTTATCACTCAACTCACTCCCTCAATTTGTTATATATCAATTCTGATTTATTATTCTAATACGTCAAAGAACAGAAGGTTACATGATGGATACGCATAATTAAATAAAGGCAGCGTTCAATAGAAACCATTTTGGTAGCCAATTGATTCCGTTGAGTGATGTATTGCGTTTATTAGGCTGGGCGTTTTGGATCTGTATTCTAATTGGAAGACCTTTTATCGTTAGAAATAGCTTTTTGTTGGGGTTAAAGGTGGTACATTGAGTTTAATTTGTCGGATTCGCTTTTCCATATCGTAAGGTTGGGGCTGACTTGTAAAATATTCGATACTCGGTTCGCATAACTAGAATAGGTATTCGAAATACGCACATCACCAACAAAGTTGGTAAGTAAAGTAAAGGTACCCATTGCCGTACTCGTAAGTAAATACCATGGAACACTCTACCTACTCATGGATTCTAAGTATCTTAGTCGATACGTACTGGCAAGAATTAGTAATACTCATTTTGCCAGTTCGTCTCACCTCTACGGCTGAACGTAGATTTAAAGTTTTAATATGACCGAGCTTGGTTAAGTTCTTGTGGAAAATCTTCGTAACAACCTATAAAGCTATTTACATTTTCCTTTACTGTACACAAGAGAAACAGTTAAAAGGCGATCACTGCAAAATAAATACTGATAAGAACGATTAGTTTCTTTTTTCACTACGGATTTCCTGTCGCGCAGTCTTTGTGTTTTTGGTCTGAGTGGTTAAATAGTTGTACATAATTATGTATATTTATTTAATAGATAATTACAAAAATACTAAATGCATACAGTTTACATATAACCACATTGCGAGTCCTTATCAAAAAAAAGTGCCACCCAAGTTACTTTTACAAAGTTACTAAACGAATGTAAGACGAGACTTTCTGGTCATAGAATCTCCTGTTTAGACTATCAGTGTAGCTACCGAAACACCCAGAAGCAAGCCAACAATTATTTTACTCGCATCATTAGTCTGAATCTGAAATCGTGTTGTCTATGTCCGATAGCATAGGTATCGTAATTGCAACTATATTTTTAGATCTGTTTTAACTTTCTGCCATTTTAATTACAACCTTGCGATGTAAATCATACAATTGCTTTTCGCACTTCCTTAAAAAGTCTCATCTAAGATTAAAAATATAACTGAGTATCGCAACTGCCTATCGTGATGCCAGTGGTCAATTAACACCTCAGAAGCAAAAGGACACAAGTGGATATCAACTTCGAACAGTAATTGCTTTTTTGTACTGAATGATTCTTACTTTTCGTTTACCGATATAATGAGATGCGTCCATATCCGAATCAAGCGCTTGAAATATGACTCCTGAATGATTTATTGTAACAAATTATCTTTTTTCATACGCCGCCTCAAATCTGTAAATGTAAATAAAGTGTCCGGAGTTTGATTTAATAACGCGAGGAGGGCCGCTAAGAAATCAATTATGGTTTTGTTTGAATATGTAATGTTCTTGATTTATATGCGGTTAAGGATCAAGGATGTTTACTAAGCTTAGATAAGTACAAAGTTATTGAAGATATGTTTTCTATGATTTCAGATTGATTAACAAAACAGAGACAACAAAGGTAATATGGGCACTGAGAAGTCAGCTCGCTTTGTGTAGTAGGGCACAGCACAGCAGATGGCATGTCCACATCTAGAGCAGAGCCCAACTGGGCAAGTAACACCTTTGGAGTTACAGGCGTTCATAGGTATAGAAATAGACATAGACATAATTTATTCGTAATTAGGTATTACAGGTCACAATTTTACAACTTATTCTATACATCTTAAATCTATTATTTACACCAATTCTTTATAATCTAAAAACTCTTTAAAAGTATAAAAACTTTGGCTGACTATCCATTTTTTTAGTCTTGTTTTGAAGGAACTAAGCGTTGCCGCTTCTGTGATGGAGACTGCCAAGCTTAGGCTACGGAGACTGCTTACCATAAGGCGGGCATCAAGGTGTTTGTCACCGACGTAGTATTTAAAAAAAACTGTGTTTCTAACACGGTCGGTTCTACGAACACCCAATATACTGCGTTCCATTGCTCTTTGGCAAACCTTGAGTCTGGACTTTTCAGATTCAGTTTGAGACCATGTTTGGGCGCTGTAGGTGAGGATAGGCAGGATACACCAGTCGACAAGTTGGCGATTTAAAGAGAGTGGATGGTTGCCCTTCATTAGCGTTATTGGGATTTAGATTAAATTTTACATTCCTAGACGTCAAGCCTGTCTTGCTTTAAAAAAAAAAATTAGTTTCTAGTTTTACTCACCTAGCGCCACTGTCAATGTATTTTACTTCGTGTATCTTTGGTTAGAAATACCAGTCGAATAAATAAGTGTTATCAGAATTTCTTGCATTTTTATTAAATGGGCTACCGATTTCCTATAAACTATAATAGGTTGTGGGCCCAGCCATTTGATAAAAGTACAAAGAGCAGTGAGCAGGACTCGGTACAGTGAAAATTACGAAGTCATTGTTAACATAACCTCAAAGTATGGATCTCGGCGGACTCAAAATGAATGTGGAACGTTTTGATGGAAATAACTTCCGTCAATGGAAATTTCAAATTAAGTGTGCGCTAAGAGCGAAAGGCATTGATATATCCAAGCCGGAACCAGAGGACAAGAAAGAATCATGGTTAAAAAACGACGGCATGGCGATGTTCATTATGACGTCCACCATGGATTACCGGCAAATCGCGCTTATTGAAAACTGTAACAGTGCGTCGCAGATTATGGAGAAACTTGAGTCAATATATGAAAAGAAGTCAGAATTTAACAAAATGTTAGTTCATGAGCAATTTTACCAATATAAAATGAACCCGTCAGATAGTATGGCGCAACACATATCTAAAGTGGAGAGTTTAGCGCAACAACTGAAAGATTGTGACGAGAAGATTAGTGACACGGCCATAATAACAAAAATCATAAGTACTTTGCCGTCTCAGTATCGCTCTGTAAGACAGGCCTGGCTGTCACTGTCTTCAACTCAGCAAACCTTGCAGAACCTGACGGCTCGGTTGATGGACGAGGAAGCCAGCTTAACGGTAGAAGAAAAGACTGACGTAGCACTTGTAACCTCGCAAGATAAAGCGAAACCGAAAAAGAATTCCAGTTCTCACAATGATGAAGATAAGCGTCATCGCTTCATTTGTTATCACTGCAACAAGCGGGGGCATTTCGCCAGAGATTGTAGATCTAAAAAGAAATCATACAACAAACCAAATGGTAATATGTTGGCATTTCATGTGGAAGAGTGTTTAAATTTATCAGAAGAATCTGAAGATGTTTTTCTGCTTGATAGCGGCGCTTCAGTACATACAACTTTTAGAAAAGATTTCTTTTTGAAACTGGATCTATACAGTGATAATGACAACAGATATGTGAAACTAGGAAACAAACAGAACCTGAAAGTGTATGGAATAGGTACCATAATTATAAAGAAGTGCTTGAACGGCCAGTGGGAGGAAAATATGCTCAAAGATGTTTTATGGGTACCTGAGTTAAAGAGGAATTTTGTTTTCAGAGGGTGCAATAATGAAATATAATTATGTGATAATTAAGAAGAATGATTCTGCCCTTATCTACAAAGACGATGAAGTTGTTCTAACTGCAACTAAAAAGTATAATAACTTGTATGAGATGAACTTTAAAGTTGTGACAAGTGCAAGTTGTAATGCAGTGCATGTGCCAGTGAACAATCTTAAGGTTTGGCACGAGAGACTTGGACATTTGAATGTGAAAGAAATACAAAAAATGGTGAAAAGTGAACTTATACAGTGTAAAGACATAAGTGATGAAAAATTTGTATGTGAAGGCTGCATGTATGGGAAACAAAGTCGCCTCCCATTCCATGCTTCGCGCCGAGGTGAGCAGTGTCCTGGAGACCTGGTCTACAGTGATGTTTGTGGACCTATGAGTGAATCATCTGTGCAAGGTATGGTGTACTTTGTCTTGTTTAAAGATGCAGCCTCAAGCTTTTTATATGTATGTTTTATGAGGCATAAAAGTGAGGTTTTGGAACATTTTAAGACTTTTAATGCCATTATTTGGAACAAGTTTGGCCACAACATACGCATCCTGCATACTGACAATGGTAAGGAGTATGTGAACAATGAGTTTAAGAACTACCTTAACCAAAATGGCATCCAGCATGAACGCACAGCACCTTATACGCCCCAACAAAACTCTCGAGCAGAGAGAGAACTACGTACAATTGTTGAAAGTGCACGATCAATGCTGTATAGCCGCAATCTGCCAATGAGTTTATGGGCAGAAGCTGTCGGATGTGCAGTATACATACTGAACAGGACGACTTCAACACAAACACCAGATAAGTCACCGTTTGAGATTTGGTATGGCGAAAAACCAAATCTGCAACACCTCAGAATATTTGGATCTTGTGGTTTTGTTCATGTTCCTGATGCATGTAGAACAAAACTTGAAAAGAAAAGTAATAAACTGTACTTAGTTGGTTATGAAAATGAAAATTACAGGATGTATGATCCAAATACCAAGAAGATAAAAGTGACACGTGATGTTATATTTGATGAAACTTGCAGTGACAATATTGTGAACAAACCTGCCCGGATTGAAATCGAAGAGACAAACAATGATTGTCCCTTAGTACCTCTGACTACTTCTACTCCGACATCCACTCCGCCAAGAGTTGAAACTTCAACTGCAGCTGCAGATGATAGTTTGAAGAGCTGCAATGATGATGGTGACATTACTTTTGAACCTGCTCAGACAGTTGACACACCTGAAGTGAGATCCCCTATACTACTGAGACCGAGGAAGAATATCCATTTTGAAGAAGTCAACTTTACTGAATACCCGGTGCCCTCAACATATGAGGAAGCAATGAACAGCTCTGATGCAATGAAATGGAGGGAAGCAATTAATGAAGAGCTTAAGGCACACGTGGATAACAATACGTGGACGATAGTTGATAAAGAAGCTGGTAAGAAGCCTATAACATCAAAGTGGGTGTTCAATATCAAACAGGACCGAGAAGGCAATATTGAAAGGTATAAAGCTCGACTATGTGCTCGAGGTTTCACACAAATTAAAAATGTTGACTACACAGAGACCTTCTCCCCGACTACTCGATATGATTCAATTAGAGTCTTACTAAGCTTGGCTGCAAAGCATAATTATAAAATTGTTCAATTTGATGTTAAAACAGCTTTTTTGTATGGGGAGCTTGAAGAAGAAATTTTTATGGAAATTCCACTAGGCGTGCATGTAGAAAATAAAAGTAAAGTTTGCAAACTGAATAGGTCTCTGTATGGACTGAAGCAGGCGTCCCGGTGTTGGAATGCAAAGTTTACCAATTTCCTTAAGTCCTATGGATTTACACAAACAGAATCTGACCATTGTGTATTTACAGGTTGCACAAATGGTGTTAAAATATTGTTAATTATATATGTTGATGATGGTCTCATGTTTTGTTGTTGTGAAGAGACTTTGGGCTTGATTATTGAAGCTCTAAAAACCAATTTTTGTGTAAGAATCTTAGATCTTAATTATTTTGTTGGACTAGAAATAGTTAAGAGTGAGTATTCCATTCGCATCACTCAAAAGAAATATATAGAACGGATCATTCAAAGATTTAATATGTCAGATGCTCATTCCTGCTCTACGCCAGCAGACCCAAATGTGCTATTAACAAATTGCAGTAATGATGGCGAGGCAGTAAGTTTTCCTTTTAGAGAGGCAGTAGGCTCATTGTTATTTTTGGCCTCAGTGTCTCGTCCGGACATTTCATTTGCAGTAAATATTGTATGTCGTTATGTCAATAACCCAAGCATAGAGCATGTAAAAGCTGTAAAACGTATTTTAAGATACCTAATAGCAACCAAACACATTGGTATAGAGTATAAAGGAAACTCAGGCCTGGTTGGTTACTGCGATTCAGACTATGCAAGTGACACTGAATCAAGGAAATCCACCAGTGGATATATTTTCTTATTGAATAATGGTCCAATTATATGGGCCAGTAGAAAACAACAAACCATTGCCTTGTCTACAATGGAAGCTGAATTTATGGCTGCCTGTGAAGCCACAAAACAATTTTTATGGATAAGACAATTATTGATTGACTTAGGTGAATCTCTTAATAATATGACTCTGTTGGTGGATAACCAAGCTGCTATTAAATTAATAAGCAACCCGGTGTTTCATCAACGATCGAAACACATTGATGTAAAGTACAAGTTTATTCGTGAGAAGGTAGAGCAAGGATTGTTAAAAATCCAATATGTTCAAAGCTCAAACCAGTTAGCTGATTTTCTAACAAAAGCTCTGACACCTCAAAAATTTTGTCTCAATAGAGATTTGGTACTTTCTTAGGCTAGTATAGTAGTAGTATAGAATATAATGGTCTATTTAAGTGTATCAAGACCGGTGAGATGTATTGAAAATGTAAAATTAGTGGGAGTATTGGGATTTAGATTAAATTTTACATTCCTAGACGTCAAGCCTGTCTTGCTTTAAAAAAAAAAATAGTTTCTAGTTTTACTCACCTAGCGCCACTGTCAATGTATTTTACTTCGTGTATCTTTGGTTAGAAATACCAGTCGAATAAATAAGTGTTATCAGAATTTCTTGCATTTTTATTAAATGGGCTACCGATTTCCTATAAACTATAATAAGCGTCTTCAAACATTCCGTATAAATCTTTAAAATTCGGGTCAACCTGAAAGAAACCAAGATTTGGATACTTAATCTTGGTTTCAAAGTAAGACCTGGCGCTTTCATTGCGTATCCATTTCTAATAACTTTCCATCTCAACTAACTTAGCATCCTATCCACTCAATACCACTCATTAAATCTCCAATTACACCCATGCGAGTCCACACGAGCTTGTTAGTCCAAACATCAATTTGTTAGAGATTTCTACGCGTGCCAGACGTAATGAGTTTACCGGAAAATTATACCGTACAATTAGTACAGCGGTATTAACGGACATTAATACTGCACTGAGTGATGGCAGGCCTGGGGCAAAGCGTGGAAGACACGGACATATGGGGCAACGGGCAACGTGGCTGATCATAGTTGGAATTGTATGAGGATATCGCGTAGGTAAAGCTAAGGGCAGCTACCAGAGCGCCTACCGCGAACCACGTTCGACGTGTTGCCTCTCTGTCGCACTTGTAAATTCGTACGTAAGTGTGATAGGGAGGTAACACGTCGAACGTGGTTCGCGGTAGGCCCTATCCTGTGCTAGGCAAAACTGTCTTAGGAGACCTTGCCTAATAAATTTCGAACACAACATCGACAAAATTGTAAATTTTGACAGATGTTTTTGTCTATCGAGATTTTGAGACGGTGATAGCACATCTTTACTAAGGCGGTACTGCTATATCATACGTGATCCTTACTTATACCAGAATACCGAAATTAATTGATCGCACCACAGCGATGCGCGGCGCTACACCCACCCGTGTCCTCCACCAAACGCCAACCTACACCTCCACTTTTAAAAAAACCTTTCCACTTCGCACGTATGCAGCGTAAAGCAACCAAAAAGCGAAACCTGAAGGGTCTACGCTAACTGGCCGCATAATTTCTATGCCCTATTCATTTGCGTTGTTAAGATGATTGACACTTTCAATTAACGAGGTGACCGACGGACCTCCCAACTCGGATTGTAGCTATTAAACCTACCACTTAACTTTGACCCCTGCAGTCCTACTGACTTCTGCGTTTAGCTGGAATTTTAGTTGAAGCGGGGGGTATTTTTACACTGGTTTAGGGGAACGTTAAGGTTATCGTATTGTCTTGTGGTTTGAATGTTGTTTTATGCAATTACTGAAGAAATAGCGTGTTTAGCTAACAAGGCTTTCAGCAGGCCTTTACAACCGAGTTTGACTTGGAAATGAAGTGAAACGAGTCGGTAATTGTAATTGGTATTCATTCGAATAACTGTTCTTGGTTATGTTTTACGTATAGTTTGACACCTTATTAACAGAATATAAATATTTAAATTCTTTTAATATGTTAATCTTGGCATTAACAGTTTAATGAAGTGAGAGGTTGTATTATTTAATTTAGTATTACTACTGATGTTGTGTTCCAATGTGTAACAAATATAAGAGCCTCGGTAGAGAGTAGCATTTTGTACCATTTCGAGTTGAAACTCTAGGTCCATAGGGTCCCAGCGCGCATAAGTTGTTCGCAGAATCGAAGCGTCTGGTTGACGTAACTGGTGACCGAAGAACGACGGCTACCTCGCACAACGTATCAGCACTGCGATACAGCGAGGAAATGTCGCCAGCATCCTTGGTACAATGCCTCAAGGGCCTATTTTAGATTTAAGCTAGTTATTAATTTCTTTTAGTAATAGCACTGTATATATCTTGTTTGTAAATAAATTATTTTATGTGTACTCCTAATAGGTAAATATCTACCTACTCAAACATTTTTATGTTCGCTGCATGTGTGAATCTGACTTTATATTATTAAACTGAAATATTAGATGATTATAAAATTGTAATTTAGGTAAATTTTATTAATACTACATTATGAATGCATGAATGATTCTGCATTGATTGCAGTGATAGCCATTAGGCCATTTATATACAGTTTTACGATCGTGGGATAGGTGAGTTTAATTTAAATAGCATTAAAATTAAAATACGAATAAATTACGAATTCAAATTCAAAATTACAATGATTAAATAAACAAACACTTTAGTTTGCACATTCTGTACTTAAGTTTTTTATATTTAAACTAAGGGGTCAATATTTAATGGGTATTTGATGTAAGTACCTATTGGAATTCGTATGTATGTGTTCTTTTGAATAACATTATGTTGTTGTTGTTGATAACCACCAAATGTGGGAGGAAGAGAAAATTACACAAACTGAATCCCGTTGTTATAACCTCGTGCCGCCCAATGTACATTAGGATGTACACTCAGTTTCAATGGAATGTCAACCTTCATTAAAAACAAAGTAGGTAGCATTTCATTTGTCTCGTAAAATTTTCGAACAAATGAAATTGAACCCAATTGAAAACACAACAAGATTCAAACTTCCTTGGCTATAATTTTGTATGGTGGGCGGCAAGAGGATAAAACATTCAAACCCTCGGTTCCAGGAGTTCTTACTGCAAATTTACACACGAAAGTATCTACTAGTATTCCAATAACGACAACGCCCTTGCAAATTAAACCATAACATAGAGAAATATAGTAAACATAGAGTGCTCATTCCATACATCAGTTTTTGTACCAAAACGCCTACTATTTTCGTAGTCGACATCTAGCATCGAGTAGCGGAATTATCAGTACTGCTACTTGACAATAGATGTTACGACGACCGAAAATGCTCAACAATTTTCAGCTAATATTATAACTGGATTAACTGTAAATCTATTTTCAACTCCTTCTGCCTGTAATATTAGTTGTAAATTGTTGTTCAATACAATTTTCGTGAGTCGCGACACTCGAGACATCTAGTATCAAGTAGCGGTAGCTCGAAGCTAGATGTCGACTACGAAAATGATAGGCGTTTTGGTACTAAAACTGAGGGGCTACCGCGAACCACGTACGACGTGTTACATCTCTGTCGCACTTGTAATTTCGTACGTAAGTGTGACAAGGAGGCAACACGTCGAACGTGGTTCGCGGTAGCCCCTCAGTTTTAGTACCAAAACGCCTATCATTTTCGTAGTCGACATCTAGCTTCGAGCTACCGCTACTTGATACTAGATGTCTCGAGTGTCGCGACTCACGAAAATTGTATTGAACAACAATTTACAACTAATATTACAGGCAGAAGGAGTTGAAAATAGATTTACAGTTAATCCAGTTATAATATTAGCTGAAAATTGTTGAGCATTTTCGGTCGTCGTAACATCTATTGTCAAGTAGCAGTACTGATAATTCCGCTACTCGATGCTAGATGTCGACTACGAAAATAGTAGGCGTTTTGGTACAAAAACTGATGTATGGAATGAGCACTCTATGTTTACTATATTTCTCTATGTTATGGTTTAATTTGCAAGGGCGTTGTCGTTATTGGAATACTAGTAGATACTTTCGTGTGTAAATTTGCAGTAAGAACTCCTGGAACCGAGGGTTTGAATGTTTTATCCTCTTGCCGCCCACCATACAAAATTATAGCCAAGGAAGTTTGAATCTTGTTGTGTTTTCAATTGGGTTCAATTTCATTTGTTCGAAAATTTTACGAGACAAATGAAATGCTACCTACTTTGTTTTTAATGAAGGTTGACATTCCATTGAAACTGAGTGTACATCCTAATGTACATTGGGCGGCACGAGGTTATAACAACGGGATTCAGTTTGTGTAATTTTCTCTTCCTCCCACATTTGGTGGTTATCAACAACAACAACATAATGTTATTCAAAAGAACACATACATACGAATTCCAATAGGTACTTACATCAAATACCCATTAAATATTGACCCCTTAGTTTAAATATAAAAAACTTAAGTACAGAATGTGCAAACTAAAGTGTTTGTTTATTTAATCATTGTAATTTTGAATTTGAATTCGTAATTTATTCGTATTTTAATTTTAATGCTATTTAAATTAAACTCACCTATCCCACGATCGTAAAACTGTATATAAATGGCCTAATGGCTATCACTGCAATCAATGCAGAATCATTCATGCATTCATAATGTAGTATTAATAAAATTTACCTAAATTACAATTTTATAATCATCTAATATTTCAGTTTAATAATATAAAGTCAGATTCACACATGCAGCGAACATAAAAATGTTTGAGTAGGTAGATATTTACCTATTAGGAGTACACATAAAATAATTTATTTACAAACAAGATATATACAGTGCTATTACTAAAAGAAATTAATAACTAGCTTAAATCTAAAATAGGCCCTTGAGGCATTGTACCAAGGATGCTGGCGACATTTCCTCGCTGTATCGCAGTGCTGATACGTTGTGCGAGGTAGCCGTCGTTCTTCGGTCACCAGTTACGTCAACCAGACGCTTCGATTCTGCGAACAACTTATGCGCGCTGGGACCCTATGGACCTAGAGTTTCAACTCGAAATGGTACAAAATGCTACTCTCTACCGAGGCTCTTATATTTGTTACACATTGGAACACAACATCAGTAGTAATACTAAATTAAATAATACAACCTCTCACTTCATTAAACTGTTAATGCCAAGATTAACATATTAAAAGAATTTAAATATTTATATTCTGTTAATAAGGTGTCAAACTATACGTAAAACATAACCAAGAACAGTTATTCGAATGAATACCAATTACAATTACCGACTCGTTTCACTTCATTTCCAAGTCAAACTCGGTTGTAAAGGCCTGCTGAAAGCCTTGTTAGCTAAACACGCTATTTCTTCAGTAATTGCATAAAACAACATTCAAACCACAAGACAATACGATAACCTTAACGTTCCCCTAAACCAGTGTAAAAATACCCCCCGCTTCAACTAAAATTCCAGCTAAACGCAGAAGTCAGTAGGACTGCAGGGGTCAAAGTTAAGTGGTAGGTTTAATAGCTACAATCCGAGTTGGGAGGTCCGTCGGTCACCTCGTTAATTGAAAGTGTCAATCATCTTAACAACGCAAATGAATAGGGCATAGAAATTATGCGGCCAGTTAGCGTAGACCCTTCAGGTTTCGCTTTTTGGTTGCTTTACGCTGCATACGTGCGAAGTGGAAAGGTTTTTTTAAAAGTGGAGGTGTAGGTTGGCGTTTGGTGGAGGACACGGGTGGGTGTAGCGCCGCGCATCGCTGTGGTGCGATCAATTAATTTCGGTATTCTGGTATAAGTAAGGATCACGTATGATATAGCAGTACCGCCTTAGTAAAGATGTGCTATCACCGTCTCAAAATCTCGATAGACAAAAACATCTGTCAAAATTTACAATTTTGTCGATGTTGTGTTCGAAATTTATTAGGCAAGGTCTCCTAAGACAGTTTTGCCTAGCACAGGATAGGGCCTACCGCGAACCACGTTCGACGTGTTACCTCCCTATCACACTTACGTACGAATTTACAAGTGCGACAGAGAGGCAACACGTCGAACGTGGTTCGCGGTAGGCGCTCTGGTAGCTGCCCTTAGCTTTACCTACGCGATATCCTCATACAATTCCAACTATGATCAGCCACGTTGCCCGTTGCCCCATATGTCCGTGTCTTCCACGCTTTGCCCCAGGCCTGCCATCACTCAGTGCAGTATTAATGTCCGTTAATACCGCTGTACTAATTGTACGGTATAATTTTCCGGTAAACTCATTACGTCTGGCACGCGTAGAAATCTCTAACAAATTGATGTTTGGACTAACAAGCTCGTGTGGACTCGCATGGGTGTAATTGGAGATTTAATGAGTGGTATTGAGTGGATAGGATGCTAAGTTAGTTGAGATGGAAAGTTATTAGAAATGGATACGCAATGAAAGCGCCAGGTCTTACTTTGAAACCAAGATTAAGTATCCAAATCTTGGTTTCTTTCAGGTTGACCCGAATTTTAAAGATTTATACGGAATGTTTGAAGACGCTTATTATAGTTTATAGGAAATCGGTAGCCCATTTAATAAAAATGCAAGAAATTCTGATAACACTTATTTATTCGACTGGTATTTCTAACCAAAGATACACGAAGTAAAATACATTGACAGTGGCGCTAGGTGAGTAAAACTAGAAACTAATTTTTTTTTTAAAGCAAGACAGGCTTGACGTCTAGGAATGTAAAATTTAATCTAAATCCCAATACTCCCACTAATTTTACATTTTCAATACATCTCACCGGTCTTGATACACTTAAATAGACCATTATATTCTATACTACTACTATACTAGCCTAAGAAAGTACCAAATCTCTATTGAGACAAAATTTTTGAGGTGTCAGAGCTTTTGTTAGAAAATCAGCTAACTGGTTTGAGCTTTGAACATATTGGATTTTAAACAATCCTTGCTCTACCTTCTCACGAATAAACTTGTACTTTACATCAATGTGTTTCGATCGTTGATGAAACACCGGGTTGCTTATTAATTTAATAGCAGCTTGGTTATCCACCAACAGAGTCATATTATTAAGAGATTCACCTAAGTCAATCAATAATTGTCTTATCCATAAAAATTGTTTTGTGGCTTCACAGGCAGCCATAAATTCAGCTTCCATTGTAGACAAGGCAATGGTTTGTTGTTTTCTACTGGCCCATATAATTGGACCATTATTCAATAAGAAAATATATCCACTGGTGGATTTCCTTGATTCAGTGTCACTTGCATAGTCTGAATCGCAGTAACCAACCAGGCCTGAGTTTCCTTTATACTCTATACCAATGTGTTTGGTTGCTATTAGGTATCTTAAAATACGTTTTACAGCTTTTACATTCGTACGTAAGTGTGACAAGGAGGCAACACGTCGAACGTGGTTCGCGGTAGGCCTTCTGGTGTACCGAACGAGCACTCTATGCTTACTATATTTCTCTATGGCCGTAAGCAGAAAGTATTTCCGTTTTTTCTCATCCCAAACAATATAATTAGATCATGGGAGGTTTTTGTCGGCTGATTCGACTGAACTCTTGAAATGAAGCCGTATTGGATGCCTAGCTTTTTGTGATTTCTTTAATTATCTACTGTAACACGCCGACCGGCCATGGATGGATAGAAGAAAGAGTGAGTATATTTTAAGAGTGATATTTCTGCAGAGAAATAACGTTTGTATAATAAGGTAGGCACACTAAATATTTGACGCATTTTTAGGTGCCCAACTATGGATTTTGCCTCAACAACTCAAACAAGCACAGTTTTCCTATAATAAAAATAAATATTGCACACAATTAAACTATACAAGTTTCCATGCATAATAAATACAAAAAGGTAGGTACCTACCTATTCTTCTTAATTCTTCTTATTTCAGCGTTGTACTTATAATAATTAGGTTTACGATTTCCAGTCAAAAGGATCGGTCTGAAAATCACCTAGCATAATAAAATTATGTCGAGGCTGGTACTCTTTTAGCAAACATTAATAATGTAGGTACATCAGCATTCGCTAAATCTGGACACTCCTTAATGTTGTATTTTCGCATCCGTACATCCAGTGTTAAATTATTCAACTTACATACATTACATACATCTAGCAAAACGAATGATGTAAGTATATAGTATACACTATACATGATTTTTCGATGTATACCATCTTTCCTCCATAGTCTATGACCTGATAGAGCCGTCAGTGGCTCGTGCGCAGCGGGGGCAGATTGCGCGCGCATGACACAGCGCCACCCACAATAGTCCAAAACACAATCCCTGCTAAAACGTACCAACTCCACTTTAACATGCATCAACATACGTCCTTTCAAAATTGCGCGCTAAATCCGATTAATCAATTCTAAACTGGCTTAAGTCTACCTTCCATCTTTTAAGGGACTCTATAGCGATCGCTGCGCTGATGTCATAGTTAACTATGCTATAATACAAATATGACGCATCTCCATGACACCAGTAATAGTTACTAAGGTTTATTTTGAACAACTCCGACACATAACGTCTTTATGAAGTAACGTAATATATACCTATAACCGTTTATTTGGTATTCCATCTCTATAAATGCTTGTACTGAATGTAATGAAAGCTATTAAGAGTGAATGAATGTGCGGAATGAATCGAACTCACGAAGCCTTTGAATTGAATGATGACATGCTTTTGCTGTTAATATTGCTGTAAGTATTTGTATTCGTAAATAACACGATTCTTATAGTTCAATTTAAATATAAATGATAGTAATGGAGGTGTCGTGGATCAGTTTATATGATACCTACTGTTAGGAAGCTTTTTATAAATAACATCTGAATAGATAACCGTTACGTCCGTTACGTTGAGCTATTTGGTAAGTAAGAGGGTAAGAAGTTAGAAGAGGGATACCTAGTGAATTTTGACCTAAACAGTGGCGCAACGAAAAGAGTTTCTGTTGAAACGTCATTTAAAAGCTTGATCAAGCAGACAGGACGCCTCCCGCGTATTAATAGGCTCATGATTGCGCCGGGGCATAAAAGTTATCACAACACGACGGGCAGGGCATAGAGGGACACAATACAGAAGCGCCATTACATATTAGCAGGTGTTGCAAGTAAAGTTCGGAGTGCGGGTCATTAGGTACCGCACCAGGGAAGCCTACAGCTGTCATCATTATCATCAAACATTGAATTGGTGTATTATCATGCCGCGATCAGAAAGGGATTAGAAATAACAGATTTCCATACACTTACGTCAAAATCAATATGGATTGACAGCTATCTCAATCCCTTTCTAATCGCGATTCAGTAATATCTTGTGTACAGAAGCGATACTGTAGAAATAGAGACGATCGTCGAATTTCGATATCAGAAAAAGTCTTAAAATCTCAGTAGAATTGCACTTTACGTTTCACTTCGTCGTCATACTTAAAATCAGGGATCGGATAGCGATATTTTTTGTATGGGAACGAAAACGGTATCTTTCGTTCTTTGCTAATTATTTCATTTCTAGTTTGGCAATCTAATAATACGAAGTGGTAACCTAAAAACACAACTGAGCCCTACATTTGGAGTACCTATAAAATAAATCGAATAATATGGTTATTTCGACGTGTTTGCAAAAACCGGTTCCGATCCCTGCTTGAAATATGTTCTTGGGGATTGAATGGCTAGCCCGCGCTTGCTCATAAAGGCTGCTGCTGCTGCATCACTGGGGTGCTTTAAAACAATATCCTATCTAATCAGCACATGAGGCATTAAAACTTACCTAAAATTATCAAGACCATTCTGTGAATCGTATTCTTTTCCGTGCCCCGAGTGTAGAGACTGAGTGATTGAATGCGAGAGCAAATTACAGGCTCGCCGGACACCTTATTACAGCTCTTTCGTTACAATCCCTTACGAAGCTGTGGCGAAGCGAAGGCTCCTACGAACCGGCGTAAGTGGAACCTGTATTCTTCGTTGTTACGAATCCCAAGGCCACTTTAAAACGGCTGCTTATATACATATGCGCACTGCCAAGGAATGGAATTCCTGGCCGGCGTCATTTCCGAGCTTATATAACCCGGCAACCTTCAAATCAAAGGGTGAACAAGCACCTGGGCGAGCGAGCTCCATCGTAGGCCACGTCTTCGCCTCGGCCAGTCAGTGGCCATGAAGTAAGCCCATTTAAAAAAAATCCCGCTGCGTGTATTGAGGGTGCGAATTCGGATACACATGCCTGTCGTCAGCCTTTCGGGATGTCTTTACAGTTTCGTATGCGAACGACACTGAAAAAAATAATTAAAAGAACTCATTGACTAATTCAAAAAATAACTAAACAGTAAGTAATAAAGAAATCATCAATCAATCAATATCCTAAAACCGATTCTGTTGTTACAAACCAAATGTTGTGTGTTTTGTTGTTACTGTTGGCTGGTGTAACACATACTTTGCAAGTCCCAATATCTGTGTCAGTAGTTAAAATATTTTGTTAACTGCCATCCAAACATTTTTCATTCAGTGGATCCGCAGAAATTGCCTATCAGTATTATCATGATCGCAAAGATCAGTACAGAAACTGCCTCAATTGCACGAGCCATAGCAACCTAGAAGACGACAGAACAATCTCTCGAAGGATGGCTGTTCCTACCCTTCTGTTGCCCTCGGTAGGCTCGATCTAAGAAACCAATGCTTAATACACATCGATTAAGGGTCGAATCACCTATTCGGTCCTTTTTTTGTCGATGTGGGAATGATGTTATACTCATCGTCCCCCTGGCCTGAGGTGGACCCATTATGGGGGGGTATGTGGGACTCTCAACTCCCGGCTCTTTTCAGATGTGAAAAGAGGGGGAGGAGCCTACCCACTAAACCCACACCGGCGTTTCCCACAATATGCCGTTTGGGGAGATGTCCTGGGATCGTGAACATTCTACCACAACGCCCCCCGGACTTATTTGGTCCTGCCTAGTCCTGCCCCAGTATGGTAGGCAGGTTACACTGGCTCACCCGACGTATCAACTCGCCTGCTCTCGCCCCAACAAGAATACACGCCCAGCTCGGACTGTTAAAGCAATTTAGCTGACATTTAAATAATTCCCCGCCGAATGGGGGCAACGTGTAATGACGGTTTACTTAATATTAATGTAACGAATTATGCCGGGTTTGTTCTTTAAGGGAATTGTGTCACTTCGGGGCAGAAACGGGGTTTTAAATTGTTTTATATTGGACGTTTTGCGATTGAATGTAATGGCTGTAAAGGATGACTCACGCTAGATCAGTCCGAGGCCGGGCCGGAGCTTCCGAAGCTTCATTTTCTATGGAAAGCACTACGTGATCACCGATTAGCCGTCATAGAAAATGTCATGTTGTTGTTGAACGCCTCGGCCTGGGCACAAATGCAAATGCATAAATGTTTGTATGCAAAGGTGCTAAGCGAATAGTATTGCTGACTGTACCTACCAACGAGCTATTTTAACACAAACCATAATGGTTACTAACTTAATTACCTATCCAGTGGGAACCTTAATTTAATTTTCACTTGTAAATTGTAAACAAGCTAGTACGTTTGCATTAAACCGTAATTGAATAGCTAAACCAAAACCGCAAAACGACTAGTTTCAAGGCACTATAATATTCTCAGAGACATGCTATTTAGCCACGTTCTTACGAAATATCAACTAGGGTTGTATTCAGAGACAAAAAATATCGCGGTTTCATATATTCGCTTACCTACATGCCGGATTCGAGAACTAATGTTGCTCCCTTGTTGCACCACTGTTGCACAAATAAACTATTATTTTAATTTCCAGAGAATAATCGGGACGACGCGCGGACAACATTTATATGAAGAAGTGGTCGTCCACTTTCCTCTTAAAAGTACAGTAAATTCAGAGAGGTAAAAGGTCTCTAACCAATCAATGCCTACTGGCTACGTGTCAGTAAGTTGATGCGATATAAACAGGCCTATGCTATTTTGCACAAAACCCAGTAGTTAATCGTCCTAAATTGTATAATGGCGGCACAGCGACGTAATTGCGAGCCCGCGGCGCGAGCGCAGCACCCGTGTGTGTTCCTGATGCGCAAGCGTCGACGAATCGAGTTTCTGGGACCACGACCAGTGTAACGTGACCTAGGATCTTGAACAAAAGTTGTACGCGTTAAGGAGGACTCTGGTTTTACACTTACTTGTTTATAATCGGTAGCGGTATACAATTTTATCTGAAGGTTTTTTCATATTCCACTAAAACTGAATAGAGTCATCGTTTCATACTCTTGGTACTATAATACCTACTTCATAGGTACGCGAAGTCTCAATATGACTGGTTAATAGACCGCAAAAGAACAGAGGATGTAGAAGACATACTTAAGAAAATAAGACGCTAAAATCGTGACGAACAGGACATATGAAAAAGCTATGAACGACAGGAAGACATAATCCATTAATCTAAAAAAAGTTTCTTAAAAGCTTGAAACTTGTACTTAATACAAGTTGAAGTCCCTTTCTAACAAAAGCTGTCAAAAAGTGGCATCCGCTTGTATTACAAGTTACAAGCTTTTGAGAAACGGGCCCCAAGTATCTCAAAGAATACACGGTTTATACAGCACAACATAGTTGAAGTTAACTTAATATTTAATACCACACCCAATATTGGAGGTTGCTTAATGACCAATCTTAGCACGTAGTAAATCGAGCCGTAATTAAGAGCAGCACTAATCACCGGCCTTATCAATCTGTCATCGTATCTCTCCCGGCCAATCCATAAACCATATTAATGAAACGTTTACCGACCGTGTTATCGGGACTGGCTTGTGACTGGATTGCTAACTACGTTGCCATAGCGTGCTAAAATACTTATGGGTTAATATTTAGTATTATATATATGCTAAATCCAGTCGTCAATTCAAAACGCATGAATCACCTTAACCCATATAAAATGCCCTTTAACCATCTTTAACTTACATAGATAGACATTTAAAATAAAATTAGTAAGCTTTAGTTAACAGAGGAGGAATAATTTCAATATATTTATTCAATAATTTAAATACAGAGTAAAGCAATTAAAAATAATTTGAATAGGTACTTCAAATTAATGAAGTAAAACATTTCTAATTATAAGGATGTTAGATTCTAAACGAAAGGACTAGAACGGAACGAAACCGAAGGAACTGAATTTAGTTTTGTCTTATACCTATGGAGGTTCCACTGTATGATATAGTCAATTAGTCACTTGGTTGGCAAATATTCTGAACACAAATACAGATTTGGGATTTTTTTCGTAGAAGACATCGGGTTCAGATACCCCCTTAACCCTCTCTCATAAACGCTGCCATCCAGGGATAGTGATGAATTTCGGGACTGGGAGTTAGGGAGGTTCATGAGTAAGTACCTCCCTAAGGGCTCATTTAAACGGCGCGCGAACTCGTATACGATTTTAGTTACATCGCGGACCATTGAGGTTACATCAATTCAGCTGACCGTTCAAATGACGCAATGTAATAAAACTACTGATGTGCCTAAGGAAACTTTCCAAAATTGCGAAATGTTTCGGAAATTTAACGTAGGAAAAATTCGAAAAATTTCTTACATTTTTGTATGAGAATTGAAACTTTCCAATTTTAAATTTAAATTTCCCATATTTCCTAGTGAAAGTTTCATGAAATTTCTGAGAATTTATAGAATTTTATGGAAACTTTCTGCAACTTGCACATCTGTAAATGAAACTCGCATGCAGTCCCGAAACTCACCACTATCTCTTTCCCACTTGTTTCAAATAGACTAAACAGACTTGCGATCCATTTCGACGAATAAACCTGGATTTGCATGCTAAGTGGCACAGCCTGAGACCGAGCTAGCCGATATGATAGCTATCCATCAGACTGATTGACTGGGTGGCGTATGTAGCGATAACTGAGCCTAGGATTTAAGTTATCCCTTATTGGACAACAGCAAAATATGTATTTTCAATTTTGCGTGAAGTGATATCATAAAATGGTCTTGTTAATAAATAGTTGACGCAGTTATAAAAGATTTCAATGCTGAATTTTGTATAGAAAACCCGAAAAGTTCCATTGGCATCAAGTTATTTGTGCAACCAGAGAGCAAAATTCGTTTTGCTACGACTAAGTATTAGATACAAATTTTCAGTAAAATCGAACTTTGCTTACTGTTTTTAAGCATCAAAGCAGACTTTTTCTAACTGCAGAACTAAAATAAACTATTAAAATTATTGTTTATTAGTCTAAAAATTATGTTAACTGTGGAAGTTGAATCAAAACGGTTTATTAAATTCTTTTATTATTTGTACTCGCACTATATATGTATTAGTGGTTCTAAGATAAAACCTACCTGTTTAGAGCTGCGGGTGCGGCGCCGTAGGCACCAGTTGACATACGACGTGCGAACTCTACAATTAGCTAACTGGCGATTACGGCGGACGGTAATCGCTGCCAGATGGTGCCTCGACTACTCGTAAGGGCTCATTTAGACGGCGCGGCGCACGAACTCGTATACGTTTTTAGTTACTTTGCGTACCATTGAGGTTACATCAATTCAGCCGACCGATCAAATGCCGCAATGTAATGGAACTCGCATGCGAGTTCTCGCACCGTCTAAAGGTGCTCCAGCTCCACAAATATTAGAGATACAAACATGAATTCAACTAGCTCGAATCCTTAAGAACCGAGGTATTTAATTAGCCTCGTAAATTCATAAGGGCAGGATGCGTTAGGGACGGAAACCTATGTACTTGTACACGTACCAATAGTTTAGAGTTTTGTATAATTCTTAACACATGAAACATAACCTATGCTTACCACTTCATTGTATGTTATATAAATTATTGTACCTGCATTTTTTGAATTTTCAGTTAATTAACGTAATACCTACCACCTACCGAACCAAATTAGCCGAAGTCAAGTCCACTGTTACTCATTTCATATATATAACTAGCATACGAGTATTCGTACCATTCATCGCATGTAGCACAAGTTTAACCTTCATCTCTTGTACCTCAGGGACCTACAGTTTGATGTAGAATAAAACCTTCTCTCTGGTGATTGAGAAACTTTGATGAATGTCAATACCAAACCTTTGATGAATGTCAATATCAATACCAAAAAGTGACAAGCACCAAATGCACCTCTGTCCCTTTCCAGATTGGTTGCATATCTGCACGACCGGACCAGTCCGGGTAACGGGGCTTGATATACGACGTGTGAAGCCAACAATTATCCACCAATCGTCAATGATTACAGGGCAGCCGTGGTACGCTGTTCACACTGCGATTGTACAACTGCTAAGCGCTGACAGGCAGGAGATTTTGATTTCTGAATTGTTTAACTTAGTGTATATACGGATGGCTTGTTAGATGGCGCTGACATTGTTAGCCACAATCCTAAGTCGCGCTTAACGATTTTTCACGGTAAACAATTCGTGCAACTTTATACTCATGACAGAATTGAAATTATAAATTTTAATCAAATATCTAAGTCTTAATATACGATAGAAGTGATACAACTTGTGAAGACAACAATAAAATTATGCAATCAATCACCAATGATTACGGGCAGCGGATATTTGTTCATACTGCGGTTGAGATTTCACAGCGCATTTTCTGTATGATAAATAAGTATAGGTACCTACAACCAGGGCCGGATCTAGGGTAGAGCGAGTGGAGCGGCCGCTCTAGGCGCCGGATGGCAAGGGGGGCGCCAAAATGGCAAATGAGAAAAAAAAGTTTTTAAAAGCGCGAGTGTGGCGAGGAGGGAGGTTGGAAAATACGTTTGAAAACTTCAACGAAGGGCGCCAGAACCCGATTTCACTCTACCCTGATCAAGGGCTCGGGCCGGCACTGCCTACAACGTAGGAACGCTATAATTAACCTATACTCGTCACTGAGCAGAATAGCAAAAGATGTTAACATAATGTTAAATACGAAAAGTAACGCATCGGTATAATACATACAATTACTTACATATACCTACGGTCAGACTAAAATAGTTACAGCAATTCCTTTGAGGAGACTACCAAGTAGCAAACCCATCATACATTGTAAAAGTCTTAAAAAGCATACGAGGCTAAACGGCTTTGTCTGCTATCAAAAAAAACCGGCCAAGTGCGAGTCGGACTCGCGCACGGAGGGTTCCGCACCATCAACAAAAAATAAAGCAAAAAAATCGTGTTTGTTGTATGGGAGCCCCCCATTAACCTTTAGCCGCCCATACGTCAAACCTTGCCAAGCAAAATGAGATTTTATTTTGTTAACACAAAGTTCAAATTAGAATGGAACAGGAGACCTTTTTATAGGTCTCTGGGCGGCTAGAGGTTAAATATTTATTTTATTTTTATTATTTGTTGTTATAGCGGCAACAGAGATAGGTACATCATTTACTATCGCGGTTCATGAGATACACCCTGGTGACAGACGGACGGACGGACGGACAGCGAAGTCTTAGTAATAGGGTCCCGTTTTTTACCCTTTGGGTACGGAACCCTAAAAAAGTACTTAGTTGTACACAAAATGACCATTTATCTTAATTGATATTGTTACTTTACACACCTTTACCGTTACAACCGCTTAAGCACAATTAACCCAATAAATTAAACCATTAAAGGCTAAATGGGCACTAAAAGGGAATTTAAACGACAAGAAAACCATTTTTAAGCATCAAACTATTCTAGCATTTATCGTGTTATTAATACAGAATAAAAATAATATCGTGACCTTTGAAAGGGTCAATTAATCAGGAATTGAGGTCGTAATTAAAATATTTACAATAATTACACAGAATGTTGCCAGTGTATAAATTACAATGCAGATCGCAGGCATGTGTCTCGTCACGTCACGTCGTGCCGTGAATGGCACAAGATAAATCTCGCCATTATACAGGACAATTTAATCTTGTTAACATAAATTACTCAGTTCTTAATACAATTATGAGTCATTAAGATGCTGTTTACAACGAGACGTTATACATTTTTGCTAAATTGTTAGGCATGTCATTTATAATGTCTTGGGTGCATACTCTTCCTCGAATGATAAGAATTTTTCAGTCTATAAAAATATATCCCTGCTTGATAAATTAAAAAATAACTCTGGGCCCGATTCGGATTTTGAAAAAGACATCTATAATATATCTTTTAGTCATCACCAAGATACGATAACGATATGTTTAAGATCTAACCTGTCAAATGTGACATTTATGCGATTCTGGAGATACTCTTGAACGATTTCCACAAGATATGACTTAGAGATCCAATTCATATTTAATAGATATCTAACACTATCTAACGTAAAAGTGACATTGGTTGCCCGAATTGAGCTGCAAAAGAGAACTAGTTGAAATCGAAACTATAACGTATTTAGAATGGATAGATCCATACTACGACGAGTACGTGTCGTCTCTTGTGAATATCTTGAAGTTCGAATTCGGCAGTCTGTCTCTATCTGAAACCTCTTCGCGCTTAAAGTGTTGAATCGATTGAGATGAAATTTGGTATGGAGATATTTTGAGGCCCGGGGATGGACATAGGATAGTTTTTATCAATCATCATCATCATTTCACGCAGATAAAGTCGCGGACAGACGCTAGTATGTAATATTTATGTTATGTCATGTCGTCCCGGTTTTGCATGTACCCCATATAGCGATAAGATACAACCGATATTAATATTAACAGCACATCGTGTCTATGTTGTCTAGTTCGCAAAGTTTTATGACGACGTAATCGTTTTATGGACATAGAGCCAGCTGAAAATATGCATACCTACCTACATATGAATGAATTCCAGTCATAAATTGGGTATGCACGTTTGTAGCACTGCTGTACTTTACAGGTTCTAATGGCATTTGTCAAGATGAGATTTTGCATGTTGATAAATTTTCAGAATATTCTTGAACCAGTACTTTGCGAGACTTTTATATTTTACGACAAAAGTAATGTAGAATAGAATAGAATAAGATTTATTCAGGACGCTTATATACAACAACATTTTACAAAAATATGGCACAAAAACGGTCCAAAGCGTCGCTGCATCTTAGAACATGAAAAGCTGCTTTAAAACAAAACTAGAAAAAATAAACGGAGAATCTTCGTTACTCTCCCGTTTAAGTTGAAGATAGCAGAAAAATTAATCCGAAGCGCCCCGGAGCGTTTAGCAGGCACCACAAACGTCAAACAAAAGCTGCCAGTTGAATTACGACGTGCGAACGCAGAATTACATCTACCATTACACGGTTTAACTTGTATTGGACCTCTTATTACGCGGCGCACGAGTAACGACTGGGACGAATCGGAAAACTGCGGTCCAAATACTGCTGCGGCGTTTGGCGTTTTTTAAAAGGCATTCTGGTTTTGGAACGGTTTCGAAAATGGCGGATGAGCCCGATTCAGATGTAACAATTTGTTACAGTTTCGATCTTATTTTGATACGAACTTATTTGATTCCAAAGAAATTGGTTTACATTTTAACGCCATAGAATCTCTTTGGGAGGGTTGCTTTATCGATGCAACTGTGATTTCAGGGATTAGGGGTGCTCGAAAGAAAGAAAGGTCGTATCAAAACCAGATCGAAACCACAACAAATCGTTAAATTAGAATCGACCCCCTGAATGAGTGATGCCTTGAATTGTAGTACGTAGGTACTATAATCTATGTAATCCATATAGAAATTTAATTAAAAATGATCATAAAATAGATTCAAAGATAGATTTTTCTAGATTTCCTCTTCAAGCTTGGGCAATCTGCAACAACTATTATTTTATGTAACCGGCATGTAACAAGCGGACAGAATAACAACAAGAAATAATCGGTCCACACAGGTACAACATTTATTTCAGCCTGAACCACTTTGTATTTAGAAGATCTATCATATATTAACTCACATTTATAGGTCTATCGCGAAATTTATTTTATTAACTTTATTTACCGACGTTTCGACACAGGTTCGTTTTGTGTATAAATTTGAGTTAATATGTGTTCAAAACGCGAAAGTGTTAAATATTATAGACCTATATCATAACTTAAATTCTTTATTTCAGATTCTTTCAAAGAATCACACATCAGGATCATAGAATATCTCCCCACGTTGCCTCGCCCATAAAACCTTATGGGGACCATTCCATTATCCTTCATAAGCTAAAGGTCCTTATAAAGAGTGGCGTCAGTTATCGACTCACGCTTACTTTATGACCACTTACCTTAAAGCTACCTATTTCACAAAACATTTTCTCTGTGACTTGCCTAGCGTAAGATGACCTCACAATCTGTAGTAACTATGCGTAATAGAAGACCAAACATATGCTGGTTTGTTTGAACAGTAAGCGATGAAGAATAACGCATCTGAGGTAACATAGAGTAACTACATATAATTGGAAAATGGGAACGGGTATGGAACAAGCTACCGCGCTTCAAGCCACGTCTTTTTATAACCGTTTTTTGCGTAATTCAATTATTTCATAAATATACCTTAATATGCTTCAAATAAGTATTAACGGTCAATTATAAGACGCAATTACTAGAGTACTTAAAATAGATAGTTCAATTAATTTTTAAAACGTAATGGAAATCCGTGCCCTTTTCGTCAAAGTTGCATACAATACCATTAACTTGCCATTTATTACAAAAGAGTTTTCCTACCTTGATTTATCCTACAAGTCTTGAAAATTTAAGCCATATTGCTTCATCTTGTTTTTGAGGTGACTATTTTACCTACGTACAATATGTTCCTAAACTAAAAATGTAGGCAAACTAGGGCTTCTTAGATTAATAGGCTGTCCACACGATGGTGGCACTGGTCAGAGGGCCTACCGCGAACCACGTTCGATGTGTTGTCTTTCTGTCACACTTACGTACGAATTTACAAGTGCGACAGAGAGGCAACACGTTGAACACGGTTCGCGGTAGCCCCTCTGGTTTCAAACCCACGACCGGCAGGCATCGAAAGTCGTATGCTTGATCCACTCAGAGGGCCTACCGCGAACCACGTTCGACGTGATGCCTCCCTGTCACATTTACGTACGAATTTACAAGTGCGACAGAGAGGCAACACGTCGAACACTCGAACGTGGTTCGCGGTAGGCCTTCTGCTACTTCTAATTTAAGTTGATGTGTTATACAGTAATTGTTTGAGGCAAAGATGGCTTTAATTAAATATATTAACATTTTTATTACAAAATCGTGCTACGCGTATAAAATCTAGTCGTGAAGAAAGCTATTAGATTCGATTAATAAATTGCAATGTGAAAATAAGTCCAGGGATGTTGCGGATGCAGATTTTTTGACATCCGCGGATGCGGATGCGGATGCGGATATTTAAAGGCTCACATCCGCGGATGCGGATGCGGATGTCAAGATTAGGTACTTAGAAAACGTCAAAAATTAAATTTTTAGTATGTTTTATTTAAAAAAAACGAAACGTTTAGTATTTGAGCAATAATATAGGTGCGTTATATTTAATAAACAGTAACTTGGCCGACTTTTCTGGATCTAGACGATTTCGTTATAGGTAATGACGAAATTGCCTAGCACTTACGCCGCCACTAAGACGTTCCTGTACCGATTTGTTCGACATCCGCATCCGCATAAGCTCCGCATCGATTTTATGCGGATGCGGATGCAGATGCGGATGTTGAAAATAATGCGGAAGTTCCGCGGTTGCGGATGCGGATGCGGATGTTCGCAACATCCCTGAAAATAACACACAATTTAACACCGGTAAAAGACCAGTAAATTTAAGTAATAAACATATACTTAGAAGGCGTATTCGACCACCCATCGTGTTATATTCAACTAATCTTGAGAAGTTAAGTCTATTTATAAATAAAGTGGCCGACAGCATCTAGACTAATCTAGAGTTAGGTACCTACATAGTTTACTAAACTTACGTCATTACTTCAACCACATCAGAACCCCTAGTGTAAATTTCATTCGATAGCGTGGCGATTTTGTATGGAATTTTGAGTTTCAATAACGTTCCGCTTGGCGCGCTGTTCAAAATCCTGTACATAAATAGACAAATCAAGCTATCGAATGAAATTTACACTAGCGATTCTGATGGTTTCCACTAGTCCTGCTTGTATTGCCTGATTAGACTACCCTGGCCTGTATTATTCCACCACAATCTCGGATTAAATTATAAGCCCCGCCATTTTGGTCAGTCAAGGTAAATTATGAGATACTTAGGCGCACATTCAATCAATCAATCAATCAATCAATTTATTTTGCTATACTATAATAAGGGTTGGTTTTGTTGTTTGTTGACTTTGTTTATTGAAGTGACAACATACATCAATGGAATACATAATGTGTAGAAGAAGTATAAATTCAAAATATTGATTAGCCAGTATTATACAACATACTCCCCCGTAATCAAAATTATGATTATAAACATAAACCTATACCTTTCACACAATTCTGATGCTTTGTACGAGCTAACGGCTTAGTTAGCACATCAGCCCACATCTCCAAAGTAGGAGTGTAAATGACATTAACAATATTGTCATTTAATAAATCACGTATGAAATAAAATCTTGTATCTATGTGCTTGGTTCTGTTATGGTGAACTGGATTCAGTGCCAGTTTTTGCGCAGACT
This sequence comes from Cydia amplana, assembly GCF_948474715.1. Classification (NCBI taxonomy): domain Eukaryota; kingdom Metazoa; phylum Arthropoda; class Insecta; order Lepidoptera; family Tortricidae; genus Cydia; species Cydia amplana. Next base: position 16,109,338 of record NC_086073.1, read on the forward strand.
GTGAATCATTATAAATTGGTATAGTAGTCAACTTACCAGTAAGTTCAAACATCAACCGCCTCAGAAACACAGCATCCTTCGCCGCACTCGACAAGCTCATAAATTCCGCTTCACTTGATGAAAGGGCTATGGTGGACTGCTTCTTACTCTCCCAAGAAATAGCGCCACCGGCCATGGTGAAGAAAAATCCTGTGTAGGAACGACGATCTACAGGACAATTGGCACAATCTGCATCAGCATAACCGTGTAGACATCCACCGCCTTTCCTGTAAATAATGCCCAAATCGATAGTGCCTTTTAAATACTGCAACAGTCGCTTTGCGGCAATCCAATGACTTTTGTCATATTTAGTGTTAAATTGACTTAAATACGATGTCGCATAAGCGATATCTGGTCTCGTATTTACAGCCAAAAACATCAGTGATCCAATTAATTGCTGATATGGATATAACGACGAATTGTTTACATTACCATCTTCACACGGCAACAACTTTTTTGCTTCCAATGGCGTAGGTACAGACTTGCAATCCGACATATTAAACTTTCGCAGTAAATCCTTAATGTAAGTTTCTTGAGATAATTTAATCTCATTAGGTTTGCTACTAATATTCAAACCTAAATAATAGCTCAACGGGCCTAGCACTTTTAAGCTAAAATAATTCTTTAAGTCAGTTATGACGTTGTCTAACGTTTTATTTTCTCTATAGAATATGACAATGTCATCGACATGGAAGGCGAGTATTATAGACTCGGTACCAAGCAGGGGACCACAGACATCTGAATGAATAAGTTCCAAAACTGAGGTTGACTTTTTGTGTGAAACCTTTTTAAAGGGTTTTCGACTTTGCTTACCTTCAATGCAGGAGATGCATGGTTCCTTGTCTACCGCTGTGTAGTCGACGCCTACTGCATGACCCTTTTTTAGCTGATCCATTCCAATGCGGCACAGGTGACCTAAACGTCTATGCCAAAGCTTAAAGCTAGAAACATCGGAGTGTGTCTCAAATGCGGATAATTGACGAGGTGGGTTGACTGTACAGTCTAATGAATACAGTCCACCACAATCAGAACCATGTAAAATTACATCACCTTTACAGGAAAAAGCATCAGAATCATAAAAGTTACAACCAGTTTTATCAAAAACTACGCTAAAGCCTTTATCAACCGCCTTCTTGACTGAAATAAGATTAGACTTCAAGTTCGGTACGTGAACTACATCCGTAATCTTCTTTATATCAGTATTGTGACCGCAACTGGTAATAGAAATATCTCCGACGCCTTTGCTGCTAAATACTTCACCATTTGCAATAGTCACGGTCCCAGTTGAAGAACCTCTTACGTTTTCCATCCAATCTACTCTTGACGACATATGCGCCGAAGCACCAGAGTCAATAAAGAATTTATCATCTTGAAAGCCGTCATTAACATTCAGCGCACATAGAGAATTCTTATGATTAACGGGTTTTCTCTTCTTATCCTTCTTATGTGGACAATCTGGCCGCTTATGTCCTGGCTCCATACAATCATAACAGACTATCGGCTTCTTTTGTTTCGATTGAGGCTTGATCGGGTTCATTCGGGTTCGAAGAGCAGTACTAGGGTTATCTAAGGCTGGCTTATTCAGTTCATTCAATAATTTCGTCTTAATAAGGTCTACAGTAATGTCTATATTCGAGTTTTCTAAAGCCATTACTAAAGGTGCATATTGAGAACTTAAGCCTCCGAGAAGAATTGCAGCTATTGAAGCATCTTCCATAGTTTTGCCTATATCGGCTAAATCTTGCACAGTTGACATGACAGCATTTATGTAAGTCTCTATATTAGAGTCAAAATCATCAAGGCAGTACCTGTACAGCTTCCGTTCGAGGCTTATACGCCGCCCTAAGCCTTTGTCCTCGTAAGCTTCTTTAGCTGTCTTACATGACCTTACATGGGTAATAGCCATACCATCTACAGTGAGACATATTTTTGATAACGCCTTTTGATCGTTACGCAACTTCTTCTCAGCTGAGATATGATTACCTTCAGGGTATCCGATGACGGTCTCCCATAAGTCTTCATGTATGAGGTACATACGAATTTTAAACTTCCATGATGAATATCCCTCTCTGTTTATTAGTGGTTTTATTGCACTAAGAGTATTATTTGACATGATTACAGCTGTTCCAATGTCAAAACAAAAAATATCGGAAAATTTGTGAACTGTTAAATCTTCACGGATTTTCACAAAATATACACGCACATATTGTAAAAACTTGCCGATTCACTTTTAAATGTTAGAATATGCAGTTTTAAACGTGTAAATCTATTTAAAATATAAATTCGTGCTGATAACGAATGTTGTTTGTTGACTTTGTTTATTGAAGTGACAACATACATCAATGGAATACATAATGTGTAGAAGAAGTATAAATTCAAAATATTGATTAGCCAGTATTATACAACAGGTTTACATGTGTTATTAAAGTCCGTCAACCAAATCTTGTCAGTAGTAAAAGGCGGCAAATTTGAAAAATCGCGGGTTAGCAACACTGTGTTCAAATAATTCCAAAACGCGTGTCATCTGTGTTTTATCTGTGGAATGTGGATCGTGAATGACAGCCGTCACCTTATTTGTTTTCATTTGGTTTTCATTCTGAATCGTTTCTGTTTCAAGAGATATTTCTGCTGTCACCATTAAATACCAATACATTAAATAAGAATAAGCAAAGCTAAGGGGCCTACAATGTACAATCATGCTCGTTGATGGTAAACATTACTAAAAATTGAGGTTATGACAAGTATTGGAAGAACTCTTTCGAACTTTTAAGATTATGTTCAGTTTTTTTGTTTTAGGGTTAAAAGGCATAAATAAAATTAAAACGTATGCCTAAATCTATCCAACAAGACCATAAATTGTGTCCTGGAAACCGTCTATAGGCCCACATGTCTAATATTTTCAGCAATCGGTTGTGACTATTTACAAAGGTAAACCTTTTAAACACTATTAAGAGCCTTGATTATATCGCCGATCTTTCGCAATATCTACCTAATCCATACATGTTTGTTGCAGGATTAAATCTTGCCCAATATAAGGCGTTCGTAGTACGTAGTATCTTTTCAGACAATACTTACCTATGGCGGTTTATGTACGTGTACAACGCAACCAAGTCTAAAAGTGACCCTTATCTTATTTACCTTTAAATTAAATAAACACCCAAATATCAGTTGTTTTATTTTTAATATGTATATTGTACAATATATACCAATCAAAAAAATTACACAGGTATGTCATATTCATCCAGAACAGTACACTAATTTACATTAACAAGTGGCATATTATATTGTAAATAACAAATATATAGTCCGTCAACCAAATCTTGTCAGTAGCAATGTAAAGCAAACTAAAGTAGGGCAACACTCAAAGAGCAGTATTGCGCTAAGAAAAGCAGCAATGTACATCGAACCAAAAGATTTTTTTTTCCGCTGAGCGCGCCCTGCGTACGTCAATTCAAATTGTCACTCGCGGTTTATTGAAAAAAATTGAAACATGGACGATGGACGGACAATTTAAAAGCGATGTTAAAACAATGTTAATCAAAATGATGAACAAATTTGAAGATATCAAAAACAACTACCTATCGTAGTGCTTATATTCTCTTTGTTCCCCATCTATGTCTTCTAAGTTTACTAAAATAAAATCATATCAAAATGCAGATAATTAGATAGTGCATATATTTGTTATTTACAATATAATATGCCACTTGTTAATGTAAATTAGTGTATATTGTACAATATACATATTAAAAATAAAACAACTGATATTTCGGTGTTTATTTAATTTAAAGGTAAATAAGATAAGGGTCACTTTTCGACTTGGTTGCGTTGTACACGTACATAAACCGCCATAGGTAAGTATTGTCTGAAGAGATACTACCTACTACGAACGCCTTATATTGGGCAAGATTTAATCCTGCAACAAACATGTATGGATTAGGTAGATATTGCGAAAGAACGGCGATATAATCAAGGCTCTTAATACTGTTTAAAAGGTTTACCTTTGTAAATAGTCACAACTGATTGCTGAAAATATTAGACATGTGGGCCTATGGACGGTTTCCAGGACACAATTTATGGTCTTGTTGGATAGATTTAGGCATAAGTACGTTTTAATTTTATTTATGCCTTTTAACCCTAAAACAAAAAAAACTGAACATAATCTTAAAAGTTCGAAAGAGTTCTTCCAGTACTTGTTTGTTTGTTTCAGTAATGTTTACCATCAACGAGCATGATTGTACATTGTAGGCCCCTTAGCTTTGCTTATTCTTATTTAATGTATTGGTATTTAATGGTGGCAGCAGAAATATCTCTTGAAACATGCTTGAAACAGAAACGATTCAGAATGAAAACAAATAAGGTGACGGCTGTCATTCACGATCCACATTCCACAGATAAAACACAGATGACACGCGTTTTGGAATTATTTGAACACAGTGTTGCTAACCCGCGATTTTTCAAATTTGCCGCCTTTTACTACTGACAAGATTTGGTTGACGGACTGCACTATCTAATTATCTGCATTTTGATATGATTTTATTTTAGTAAACTTAGAAGACATAGATAGGGAACAAAGAGAATATAAGCAGTTGTTTTTGATATCTTCAAATTTGTTCATCATTTTGATTAACATTGTTTTAACATCGCTTTTAAATTGTCCGTCCATGTTTCAATTTTTTTCAATAAACCGCGAGTGACAATTTGAATTGACGTACGCAGGGCGCGCTCAGCGGAAAAAAAAAATCTGTTGGTTCGATGTACATTGCTGCTTTTCTTAGCGCAATACTGCTCTTTGAGTGTTGCCCTACTTTAGTTTGCTTTACATTGCTACTGACAAGATTTGGTTGACGGACTATACAATGTTATGTACATTCCTTAATTAGCCATATTCTATAGCATGCAAAATATTCACAATTATTTACATATATACAAATTCATTGAAAATTTACTAAATAACTAAATAATATTATATACCTAAATAATAAATATTTCTAACATTACATTACAAAATTTATAATTTACATTTTATTTTATTTTATTTAAGCCTTTATATTACTATAGCAAAAAATCATTCAATTTATAGAATCTGCGTTCTAAAAGCCACTCCCGTATTTTTTTATTAAATTGGCTATCGGGCACTTCTTTGAGCTCTTGTGGTATTTTATTATAAATGTTTACACACATCACCGTACAATTCTTCTTAAATCGGCTTGTTTTTTGTTGTTTGTCCACCACAAGTCGGCTACCGTTTCTTGTGTTCCGTGGATATAAATCACTAGCAGTTTTAAAAAGTGTTCTGTGCTTTCTTACAAATTTAGACACTTCTTCGATATATAAACATGCAAGAGGTAGTATACCCAATTTAAAAAATAAAGGTTGACAAGATTCTAATGGGCTAACTCCACACATAGCACGAATACAACTTTTTTGGGCAACAAAAGCTCTCTGAATGTCACCACTATTGCCCCAAACAATCAAGCCATATCTTAATATAGATTCAACATATCCATAGTAAGCAGCCATAACTGTATTGTGATCTGTAGTTTTTCTTAATCTACGGAGAACATATACAAATCTATTAATTTTATTACACACATTATTTATCTGGTCATTCCAATTTAAATTACTGTCAACAAATATTCCCAAAAATTTTGTAATGTCATTTTCTTTTAATTTATGTCCGTTATAAAGTATGTCTAAGTGCTGATTAATATTATTAAAATTAATGAAATTTGTTTTATCTAAGTTAGTCTTTAAGTTGTTACGTTCAAGCCACTCGACTACAATATTGACCGTCTCATTAACCTGTGACTCGTGGTGGTTTATGCCCATCGAAAAATCATTGGTAACTACAATGGATATATCATCAGCAAACAAGACGCATTTGTAATTAATTTTATCTACAAGGTCATTGATGTATACTAAGAAAAGAAGTGGCCCAAGGATACTTCCTTGTGGTACCCCAAATTTATTGTTCCTAAACGTAGATCTATGACAAATGCTTTCATTCGTTTATCAAGTCTGATTTATGAAGACTTCCCGAATAGTTCGCACTTCTGCTAATGGATTACTTGCTTGCTGACACCTTGGTTATCATGAAAACTTCTCGAAGATTTCTCGTTAATTCAAGGTTAATTCAAGACATATTCTCAGAGAATGACCCATGTATGTTTTTAATATGATTTTCACTTTTCTTATACCTATGTCTTATGTACAATAAAGTATTTACATTTACAACATAGGTAATATATTGCACTGATGATTTAAGTAGGTATGTATCTTATTTATATTCGATATTAACTATAGCATAGTACGTCTGAATTGTAGTAGGAATATGCAAATTTTCATAAATTCAAAAGGTAAATAATTTAGCTAAGTGAAATGACAGTCGTGAATGGACTTAACGTTAATAAATTACTCGATAAAATAACAATTTATTGCAATACAGGTTAATTATATATTAACATAAGTATTCGCGATAAAAGCTATGCTATGCGAGTTAGCATAAACTCGCAGTGGCGTCGCAAATCGCAATCGCACGAGCCGACAACTACATTTACATTTTCAAACTATATAATTTGACGAACGTTAAATCTTGCATGAGAGGACAATTCTGAATTTACGAGAGTTCCAATGAGAAATTGTTTTACAATAACAACTGGTTTTTGGCTTAACTAAGTGTAATAAAGTTAATTTAAAGAAGCCGAGGTCAGACGGTAAACGCTGCCCATCAACTTTACTGCACCGGCTTCGTAATTTAATTAAAAAATTCACAGAAAACGGGCGGCCGCGCGCAATCTTCCAAATTGCACTCAACGGCAGCCTAATTCCCTTAAATATTATTTTTGCCTTCTTTATCATATATTTTGAAATTAACCCGACCCGAGTAATGACTGTAATATGCGTGGTTTTGATTAAAATCGGCCAAAACTAATACTTAAACGTTATCAAAGACGCCTTCTCAAGTTCTCATGGACACGACGACAATTTGAGAGGTCGCGGCATCGCTACCGACCACAGATCACCTCAACTACTAGACGGACACATAAGATAATCGAGGTCACGATACACAAGCGCTCCCGTACAATCTTAGAATGAGAGCGCGGCCGTATATTTCGCCCGCTATTACGACCGGGGCCTGTTTCTCAAAACAAGTGGAAGTCCCTTTCTTTGCCACGTCTCATGGGAGCCTGGATCCGCGATCCAGAGGGTAAACTAGGCCACTTATTGGGATTAGTCCGATTTCCTCACGATGTTTTCCTTCACCGAAAAGTGACTGGTAAATATCATAATGTATTTCGTACTTGGTACATAAGTTCCGAAAAACTCATTGGTACGAGCCGGGATTTGAACCCGCGACCTCCGGATTGAAAGTCGCACGCTCTTACCGCTAGGCCACCAGCGCTTTTGCGCGGGGTTTTTGTAAACGTTCCATAAAGGATGACTCACGTTAGACCGGGCCGTGTCCGGGCCGGAGCTTCCGGCGCTTTCTTTTCTATGACAGATGACGGGTGATCACGTGATACTTTTCATAGAAAACGAAGCTCCGGAAGCTCCGGCCCGGACACGGCCCGGTCTAATACGTGAGTCATCCTTAATGCGGTGTCTGTGTAGTCTGCGCCACCGACAGTTGGCATGGATACACGGCGTGCGATCCTCCTCTTCAGTGTCCTCTTAACAACCTCTTTTCTAACTCTAATTCGTATGGAAATGAGGTAAATTATAAGGAAACGTGTTTTAGGTATACCTGTAACTCCTGTCGCAGTTACGCTCTCATTAATATAGGATACCTAATCTATTTAAACGGTTTAAGAGTCCGTATACGATTTGTAAAATCAAAAACGCTAATAAGTTATTTAAAAAATGCACCGCTACAATTTGTTATTATAAAAAAATTGATAAATACCTACTTAACAACAGACTACTTAGCTTACTTCGGGCCAAAGGTTGTTTAGGTTATAAGATATATTTTTTAATTGAAATTGTAATTATAAAAAATTAAAAAGGTAAGTAGATAATTTATCCACTTATTTAACTATACAAACTGGTACCGCGATATAGTTTAATTCATCCGCTGTTAATTAGGATGGTCTTCAGTAAAATGTAGGACTGTTGGTTATTGTAAAATACCAACAAAAAGTTAAGTACCTAAGTAATATAGCAAAGAAATTTTACAATACCGTATGTGGACTTTAAGCTAATTCTGCTAATTCACATAAAACGCATTACCTACTTAAGTAGACACATAATTATTTAATAATTTACTTAAACATTATTCATATCAAAATAAACACAAAATGCCGCCTTAAAAATGACAAATAATTACCATAAAATATAATTTGTCTTTACGTGAGATGCATGATTGCAATCTACTTAAACCTCATTACGTTTCATTAATTTTTTGGTCCGCCATGTTCCCTTGCACTTGTCCTGGCTAATGGGCTCTACAGACGTCACCAATAATTGCATGCGATTTTCGATACGTTGCCGACTACTAAGATGCAGCTTCAATCGATCGATCATATGCCGCAATACATCAAAAATAACATGCGATATCGAAGAGGTTTGTAAAGCCCTTAATAGTAATTTGAGCCATATAGCCTGGCAACACTTTATGGTGAATTTGCATAATAAAATTACCCGTGAGTGGCCAGTGTTATCATCGAGGTTGTAAAAAAGGAAAGCCGAGTAAATTGTTTATGGTTACAATATCAATCGATCGATCAATTTATTTTATGCCCATGATGAGATGATGCCCCATACTGGCAATTTCAATTTATGTCAATTTTTGAGGACTTTTTGGCGGGAAGTCGAAAAAAGCGGGCGATTTAATTTTGCTCAGATTTTCTCAAATTGATTTCTTTGTATATATTAGTTTAATTTAGGTGTAAATAATAAATTTGTGTACATAAAACATTGTGTAAATAAAAATGGGTGAAAACACCGGCGGGGGCCAGCCCCCCGGTGATAAAGAACAGAAAGAAAGAAAGAAACGAAAGTTGGCGGCTTCGGACGTTACCGCAAACTATAAAATGTTTGTTAAGCCAAATTACAAAAGACAATTCCCAGACAATCACAGCGCTGAGTGCGTCGTGTACGTAGAATCACAGGAAAATGACAAGTTGGGCAATAGGAATCCCATTGCTCTGACTAAACTATTCACGGACAATATTAAAGGAATAGTCGGCGTGCATCGAGTGAACGCGCATAAAGTAGGCGTCACTTTTAAAAAACCTGCACCGGCCAATAACTTTCTCAAAATGGACAATTTTTTGGGCAAACATAAGTTGAAAGCTTTTGTACCAGCACACCTTACAGAGACAACAGGCGTGATACGTTACGTGCCTAAGGAGATGAGTAATGAAGAGATATATAAAAACATTACCTGTGACACGGAGGTGATCTCGGTTAAGAGATTTATGAGAAAAGTGGACGGCAAATTGGTGCCCATAGGTACGATTGCCGTTACTTTTGCGGCTACGACTTTGCCCCAATATGCATACATGCAAATGTACAGATACCCGATACACATGTATATACCACCACTGCTGCAATGCTACAAATGCTTAAAATTCAACCACTCAGCAAGAGTTTGTCGAGGCGAACAAATGTGTTCAGCTTGTTCTGGACAGCATTCATATAAAGATTGTGAAGTAGACGAACTTACTTGCATTAATTGCAAAGGCAATCACTTGGCGATCTCCAGAGATTGCCCTGTGAAACAAAAGAAAATGGAAGAAAAGAAAGCTAAGTATGAAAACCTCAGCCGTAGTTTTGCCACTGTGGTGAGTAATATTGCACCATCAGCCCCTGTACCTATTACTAATCCAAAAGTATTTCCAACCATAACCAAACCAAATAATGCTGTAGGCGTAAGCCAAACTTCCCTGAATATTGAGCAACTATTGAACGACGAGACCATCATTAATGCTTTAATCAAATCTTTGGTTATGCTGGGAAATGACAGGAGTGATACTCCAATTAATAATAAAAGAATTAAAGAAATACTCAAAGAAAATTTATTAAATTAAATCATGGACACTTTTTTACATTTAGCACAGTTTAACATTCAAAGTTTGTTACATAAGAAAGCCCTATTAAATACATTTCTTGCAGAGCAGCAGATAGACATTTGTTTACTTAATGAAACATGGCTTAAAAGTACAAGTACCATTCCTAACTTTGCCCCATACAACTTTGTACATAAAATTTCAAAAAATGCTAAAAATGGAGTAGGTATTCTTATTAAACAAAATTTACAATATAGTATCATAAACACAACTTTTTATGAGTCCATTCAGAATATCTGTGTAGCTATAGAAACTTCAAATGGCAAATTATACATTCTTTGTGTTTATTGTCCACCCAATGATAGCAGGTTTGATGTTCGTAAAATGAAAAAGGTGTTGCTTGAAACCCCCAAGCCATGTCTCATCATGGGCGATTTTAACGCTCATCACATATTATTTGGCTGTCAATCAAATAAAAGTAGAGGCAATAGTTTATACAATATTATTGATGAATTTGATTTGTGTATTTTAAATGATGGTAGTCCAACAACAGTGCAATATCCAAATAGGAATCCATCTGCAATTGATATAGCTCTTGTCAGTCCCACAATAGCTCCACTTTGTGAATGGCGAGTTCATGATGACCCAATGGGCAGTTACCACTATCCAACTCTGGTTGATGTAAATGTGAAGCCATCCATATATGAAGTCCGACCTGTGGAAGAAAAATATATTTATAATAGAGCAGATTGGTCTAAGTATTATAATTTATCAGAAACCTGTTTTTCTCATTTAGACATTGACGATAATACAGAACCTCTTAATTTGTATAATAATTTTGTAAATATTTTATATGACATTCGTTCAGAAACAGTTCCAAAGCTAGAGTCCAAATCCACACAATCCATGAAGGTCATGAGGAAACCTGTTCCCTGGTGGAACCAAACATGCCTTGAGGCTGTTAAAAAGTCTAAAGATGCTTTAACTCAGTATAGAACATCACCTAGCATTGCTAACTTTATAAATTACAAAAAGCTTGATGCTCAGAAAAAAAGAACATTAAAAGAAGAACGTGTGAGGTCTTGGCAAGAGCTATGCAGTAGTTTTAATAGGATGACACCGGTTTCTAGGATATGGGGATACATGAAAAAGTTTAAAAGAATTGGCTCTTCTCATAATAGACATTTAAATGATGAATGGGTGCCTAGTTTTTTAGATAAATTATCAGACTCAACTCCTTTAAATAAAAATAATTTAAATAACATTATTAATCAGTCAGACGAAACTCCAAGGAACACTTTTCTGAATAGACCGTTTACACTTAATGAACTTTTTATATCACTCAAAAGTAGAAAAGACACAACACCAGGGTTAGACAATATACCATATATGTTAGTAAAAAAGTTGCATCCTAATGCTATAGAAATGCTTTTGCATATTTATAATAAATTATGGGATCATTTAGTCATTCCAGAGTCATGGAAAACACAATGTGTCATTCCCATCTTAAAGCCAAATAAACCAGTAAATAATCCTTCATCATATAGACCAATTTCACTGTCATCTTGTTTAGGCAAACTTTTTGAAAATATGTTAAAGTTACGTTTAGATTACTATGCGGAAACTCAAGGAAAGCTACCGGATATTCAGTTTGGATTCAGAAAAGGCAAAAGCTGCACTGAAAGTTTTGTTTCATTTATTAGTGACCTTAAAAAGGCTAAACTTAGTCATACAAATGTTATATGTGTTTTTCTAGATGTAAAAGGTGCCTTTGATAATGTTAATATTGAAAGCTTAATTTATGTATTACATCAATTAGATCTCCCTGCTAAAATTTTAAATTGGATTTTTGGTTTTTTATATAACAGGACTGTATATGTTAAATTTAACAATAAGCTGTATGGCCCCACAACAGCTAATAAAGGAACAATGCAAGGTGCAACCTTATCACCCTTATTATATAACCTGTACACATCTCAAATCCTTAGTTTTGTAAATACATCCCAAGTTAAAATATTGCAATTTGCTGATGACTTGCTTTTGTACTGTGAAAACCAAAATCTAAATATGGCTGTTGAGAATATGAACACTGCTTTAACTCAATTACAAAGGTACTACAGCAACATTTTAAAATTAGAAGTTAGTCCTGATAAAAGTAAAGTCTTAGTAATCAGTAGAGATCCATATGCACAGTCCCTTGTAAATATTAGTTATAATAATAATGTAATTCCTATTGCCAATCATCACAAATTTCTAGGTGTTATTATAGATGATAAATTGAAATTTGATAAACATATAGACTACATAAGTCAAAATGCTATGAAAAGCATAAATATTATGAGAAGTTTAGCAGGAACATTCTGGGGATCTGACCCAAAAACACTAAACATGCTTTACAAAAGCATAGTCAGAAGCCATTTTGACTATAGTTCCCTAGCATACATGAATGCAAATAGCACACTTTTAAGAAAGTTGGATGTCTTACAAAACATTGGTTTGAGAGTTATAAGTGGAGCCATGCGCACCACCCCCATTAACTCAATGGAAATTGAAAATTGTATACCTCCATTGTCCTTGCGTCGTTTACAGCTGGCTGAGAGATTTTGTTTAAAGGAGTTGTCTTGTGAGAATCTTGTTGTCTTGGATAAAGTGTTATACCCAGTAGAATTTGCCCAGTCAGCTAACATCTCGGCTAATACTCTCATTACAGGTTCTTTGCCTGAAATATCCATAATAATGATGAACACCAAAAATTTGACAAAAAATATGTACATAAATAACCAGTGGCCAATTTATAAGTACTCATATGATACTATACTAAGTTATTTTGATGTTAAATCTCATTTAGACTTGGTAAACAACAAATTTGACTTTTTTGCATTTTTAAATGAAAAACATGACTTCTATACCATGTATACTGATGGCTCTAAAGTTGAACATGTTAAAGCTGCATATTATGACCCACAAATGAAAGTCACAAAATGTATTAAAATAGACAGTAACTGTAGTATTTTCACTGCTGAAGCTTGGGCAATACTAGAAGCTTTAACATATGTAAATAGTAATGTAAATAATGTAAATATTCTTATTGTAAGTGATTCTAAGAGTGTTTTGACTGCCTTGTGTAATAGTTCATTAGGATATAAGCAAAATTATATTATCTACCACATTAAGGATATGTTATGTAAGTTAGACAAAAATGTAGAATTTGTATGGGTGCCCTCCCACAGTGGCATAACAGGGAACGAGGTTGTGGATCAGGCGACTCGTCGGGACCATGACCTGGACCTCACAGAATCGTTTAAAGTACCATTTACTGACTATTACCATAACTTCAAAATTATTTCTAAGAGAATGTGGAAAGAATATTGGAAGCATAACACAGAAGTACAGGATAAAGGAAGATGGTACGCAGATATACAAAAAGACTTACCAGCAACACCGTGGTATTATGGCTTTAAATATACCAACAGGAAATTCGTAACATGCCTTATCCGTTTGCGTTTTGGTCATTGTTTGGTCCCAGCACATCTCAAAAGGAAGAATATTATTACTGATGATAAGTGTACTTATTGTTTTAAAGAAAATGCGGACATAAAACACGTTATATTTGATTGTGAATCGTTTGCCATGCAAAGGCTGTTACTTGTCAGTGTCATTAGTGATGTTGCTGAAGAGAACTCGTTAAGTGTCCCCCGCCGCGTTCAAGATTTACTATCTAACCCTGTATATTTTATACCAGTATTTAACTTTATTTTAAATACTATGAAAGAAATTTAATTTAATTTGATTGTATATATTATTTTATGTCTGATAAATTGCTTGTGTAAAAAGTTTCAAAAGAGTTAAGGCTAATTGATAAAATTGTTATTCTTCTGTGTACTAATTCATCTCATGTTGTTATGGTTATTCAATTGTATTCTTTGTAGCTATTATTGTGTATTTTATGGTTTTTATGTAATGTTTATGAATACGACTGAAGGACTTGTATCCATGGTCATGAAATAAATTAAAAAAAAAAAAAAAAAATCAATTTTTGAGTAATTTGATACTTAAATAAAGACAAGAATATAGGTACTTATGGTTTATAAAAAGCACCGGTATTTACTGTTTAGTTTTAGGAAGCTATTTTTGCCAGTAATAGAAAAAAAATGACATTGATTGATACGAATTTCAGTCATTCAAGTAATTACGTGACATTAGGTTTCGTCTAAAATTGATGTAATAAATAAATATTGTAAATATTGTAAATATATATTACAATAGTAATTACGTCTAAGTCATTAATAATACTTACAGGTGCCGTATTTAGCTCAGTTAACATTTCTAAATTACCAAAACTACAATGCAAAATTAGACTTTATCGTACTGTAATAAGTGCGTTATTGTAAATACGAGTATGTCTTTAATAACGCTCGTTCCACACCTGCGTTGCGTATACGCAATGAATTTCGCACAAGTATGAAGTGTGAACTCTCCGTGCGCCACGGTGCCCACGGAATATGAATATGACTATGAACTGGGGTTGACAGTGTAATTATAGTCATAACCAATTGTATAATGCCTTGTACAGCAGTCTGGAGGCCTAGCCAACTAGCTAATAAAAATATATTGAAATAGTCACAGGACTTTTACGCAGCATTTGTCATCGTGTTACATTTTTTCTTTGTTTGACTTTTGTCGATGTGCGATTGTCATCTTAGCTAGGCCCCCAGGTATTTTGCACACTCTTATTTTCTAAACAATAAAGTTGCTTTTAACATACCTACTTTGTTCAGAGCATGAGACTCACATGCGCTTGCTTAACACTATGCGACTACATAGCCAGCAATTTACCTGTCGGTACTTATTAAAGGCTGAGAGAACAATTATATGCGGCAGTGCTAGTTATTGATAATTTGCTCCATTTGAGTTCTGTTTCCTCCTTGCTTAATTAAAATAATTAACTACCGCGATGTGATGTAAAATTGTAGATAGGTACGTAAGTCTACTAGGCATAGTGTGTTGGTTGGAAACGTAAAACACAACCAATATCTCTCACCTTCCAAAGGTTAGAAGAATATTTAACGGCTCAACACTAACTTTTACTCGTTTTACATCTCTACTTATATTATAAATTCGAAAATAACTCTGTCCGTCTGTCTGTTACACCTTCACGCTTTAATGCTGAATTTAGATGGTATGGAGATAGTTTTGAGGACCCGGGAAGGACACGGGATACCTATCAATCATCATCATCGCACGCAGACGAAGCCGCGGGCAGAGGCTAGTATTTTTATAAGCGGCCCGTAATTCTACTTGTAAGCAGAAATTCTTTGAAAAACCCGACCATAACGCTAAGGAGTCCCTCTTTACTGCCGATTCCGCGTCGATATATCTGAGGAGACCCTTACCCTTTGCTGCGTATTGACAGATAATATTTCACTGTTAACAAGCAAACCTACAATTATTAGCCACGACCATTTACATTGCTAAATTGATCCAACCGTTATATTTACCCAAAAAAATTGAAGGAAAATAGATTTTTTGCAATTAAATAAAGAGCGATAATCAACGTTAATGAAATATATAATTGGCGTGTTGACTGATTACGATTACTGACATTTTTATTCGTAATTAAATAGTTAATTGCATAATCTTGCAGAGTTCTTGTTAGGGGATAATTGGCAGTAGGAATGCGTTTCTTTCCGCAGAAAATGTTTTTTTAATTTCCTCGCTTATAATATACGTACACATAATAAATGGATGACTTGCGTCATAATTCGATCAACAAGAACCTGGACGCTATCATTTGGCGACCAACCAACTTGGCGATACGTTTAGATTTGCCTTTAACCTTTTGGACGCCAATGACCGATACATCCGCACCGTAGGTTCAACGCAAAAACCGATTAATCGGTCACATACCACAGAGCAACATAGACCTACGTGCATATGCATAAAGTTCAATTTCAGTTTTGACACTTCGGTGACGTGGCGTCTGAGTGACAGTTTTTGTGTTTGACACGGCGTCGAAAAGGTTAAATATTATAACCTAGGAAAAACATAGTAATGAGGCGGATTTGTATTTACCAATTAGATATGTAAAACCTTGACACGAATCAGACGAATCAACAAAAAGCGCATCTCACGCACACCAAAAAGTTCGCAGGCGCGCAATGTCGTGGTTAGGCCGTAAGAATGGTGCTAGTTCAGCGGTGTCACTCACGATTCGAGCCTATCGTGCAGTCTAATGGCTCCTCTACACGATGGGCCAACGCCGGCCACTCCAAGGGACGCATTTATGCGTTAGAGGGAGCAAGTGATATTCCTATCTCATTCTACCGCATGGATGCGTCCCTTGGAGTGGCCGGCGTTGGCCCATCGTGTAGAGGAGCTATAACGCAACTAGATGCGACCAATCGCGCGCGTGATGCGCTCATCAACCAATCGCGTTGTGGCGTTATGGCTCCTCTACACGATGGGCCAACGCCGGCCACTCCAAGGGACGCAGCCATACGGTAGAATGAGATAGCAATATCACTTGCTCCCTCTAACGCATAAATGCGTCCCTTGGAGTGGCCGGCGTTGGCCCATCGTGTAGAGGAGCCATTAGACTGGGATTAACTCGAATTCATGTTCGTGACTCCACTACCATTTTGAATTCAACAACCAGGGGAAGAAGATTAGGCTGAAACATTCTAACGAATTCTAAGCGTACGAAGTCGTGGCCAGTTGCTACTAGTAGGAGAACTGAAACCCCGAAAACATAGTACATGCTTGTTTAAAAAACATTTTAATATAAAATAGGCAATATATTTTGTATTTGCCTAATATATTTATTATTTACATTTTATTATAGTGTGGAAAGTTCAAGGTGACCATGAACTGTCTGAAAAGTACTTGTTTCCACCGTTTTCCACTTCCTCCTCATCCTCCTCTTCTTCCTCCTCCTCCTCTTCCTCTTCCTCGGACTCGTCTTCATTGTTGCGATAATTGTTCAATTCCACGATAAGCTCAGGGTGATCGGGAACAGGCATCCAATTCTAAAAAAAAATTACACCATAAATGCACTATTTCATAAATCACCGAATTAACCCGTGAGTTCCCACGTGTGTGACGTCACCATAAGCGTTCTGGCTCAAATTTGAGCCCTTGGGAGCTGACAGGTTTCTTGCTCTTTATCAAACTGATGCTATTACTTTTGGAGCGTTGTTTCACCGCTACTATTGATGCTTACTGGACAATTATAGAATATCCTCCTAAGGCCCAAGGTCCTACCTATAGTACCTCTTCAGTTCGATGAAATTTAAATCCTATTCAATTAGAACAGAGTCACTTTTACATTGTTACGTTCAATTTTCCAACAACGCAAAATCAACTCTATTTTCTACACTATAGGTTCAAATTTCAGTGGCACATATTGGATTTTTTATTTTGTATGGCTGGGCTTTAGATGGGTTTGAAGAAGAGTGTTATTTATACCTCGGGCGATTGATCCATGAGGTTTGCGGGAGCGCCACTGGCGCGCAGCCTGCAGGACACTGTGCCAAGACGACCCCTACAGGCGTACTCTTCCTCGAAACTTGTCCAGAATCTGTACAAACGATTTAACACAAAATGCATGGGCCGTTTTTGGTTAGTATGCAAACGGTAGCGTGTGGTACAAGCTTTGCTTAGTTTGGGGCTAGGTTGATCTGTATAAGATGTCCCCTATTTTTTTGAAGTGAAAACTTCTTTAGCAGCGCTGTGCACTTTTTGAGGTGGGGAAAAAATGTTAAACTCGCGACAGATCACGTGACCGTAAGACGCTCACGTGACCTGATCGAACAATGTCATTGAGTATTTCTTTATTGATTTAAATGCCATCTAGTGAGTTTCCCTCTAACTGGTACCTATTAATATAGCTCGAGTACTACTACTAACAGTGATGTGCTTAGGGGTTTCAAGTAATGCGACCAAATAACGCTAGATGGCGTTAACCTCAATTATACATAGTGCTGCAGACATTTTGCAGTAGTAATTGAGTTTTCACTTCTGCCGGCACTCCGGAGTGCAACCCGTTGTTTTTTTATCATACTTACACTTCGAGTCTGGGACAGAAACCAATGCCAGTTACTGCGTGCTGTTCCTTAATTGAGGTAATGTCCTCCACTGTTAGCTTTTCGAGCGGCGGACCTATACCGCGGCATAGCTCCGCTATAGCACTTCCGGTCACTGCAGAAAAAACAATACATGATACAGTATCAACTATTGACAAGCAGCCATTTTCGAACTTTAAGATACGTCAAATACTAGATATTGAAACGATATGGATTGGATATGTCAGTGTCAAACAAGTGTCAATAGTGACGATTCTTCTAAACAGACACGTCACTTTTGACACTTGTTTGACACTGACATATCTTGGTGATGTCTAATAGATGTCTAATTGACCGAAGCGTAGCGAAGGTCTACGTTTTGACTCTGGCATTTTGCTTTTGTATGTTCGGATGTTCTCCTCTACAGGTCGCAATTCTTAACCGATTCTCGTAAAATTTTGTGACCGAATTCTATGACTAAATAAAAAATTTTTGTCAATCCGGTTTTTGTAAATTTTTCAAAATGGCGGAGTCGTGATAGTTCCCGCCTAAACAAATAGTCGTATCGGTATCATAAGAGTTTTTTAGGGTTCCGTACCCAAAGGGTAAAAACGGGACCCTATTACTAAGACTCCGCTGTCCGTCCGTCCGTTCGTCCATCCATCCGTCCATCCGTCCGTCCGTCCGTCCGTCCGTCCGTCCGTCCGTCTGTCACCAGGCTGTATCTCACGAACCGTGATAGCTAGACAGTTGAAATTTTCACAGATGATGTATTTCTGATGCCGCTATAACAACAAATAACTAAAAACAGAATAAAATAAAGATTTAAGTGGGGCTCCCATACAACAAACGTGATTTTTGACCGAAGTTAAGCAACGTCGGGCGGGGTCAGTACTTGAATGGGTGACCGTTTTTTTGTAATATCGTAATATCGAGAATATTTCTGTAATATCGAGCTCGATTTTCAGGCTCCCGCGGGCCTAATACCTCATCAATGGAACTTCGGCCCTCCGAGTAACTCTTGCTTAACACATATTATTGTCGAGTAACATTTGACGATTGGTTCGTGTCAGAGCGCTGCTTTCTTACAGTTTGACCTTCGGCGTCACTTTTTAACAAATATAAACATTGATTTCAGAAGCTTGGCCTTTTGCCTCGCATGAAAGCTCACCTCGCTGGTTATACTTATAAGTACGCTTCGGGCTTGTTCAGTAATGTGGAGATTGCTGAGCTCGACCTTCAGCCTCACTTTTTACCTCCATTTTTGGTTTGTCTTCCAAATCTCCTCTTCTTCAGCTTAGCCTTTGTCCTCGCTGCGCCAAGCTCGGCCTGCTTTCTCGCTTTTTAATACAATGGACATTGGTTGGCGTTTGGCGTCTGTGCTCTAGCTGAGCTTATCCTGAAGCACGGCTTTGACCTCGCATAAAAGCTCGGCTCACTAGGGAACTTTGGATTTTTAGGCCCGGCCCGGCCTTTTTAACACGCTTTCACATTTTTTTCACAAAAAATTTCGCCTCGCACAATATTTAACTACCCATTAAGAAAAAAAAGGGCTCTCCCCACACTTGACGCAAAAAGGAATCGGCAAAAACTGATTGAAAAAAGCTTTATGTCCACGCAGTAAGAGCGAAAAGACATCGCTCGGCATGTTCGGATCGGCTCAACCGCCACCTAAAGGTTGAAATTAAAACCACAAACTTACTTCCCTGTACTGAAAAACTGAACATTATGTATGCAGAATTTACTGTAAGGGGGCCCCGAGCATTGCACTGCCTAGGGGCCCCGACATGCTTAATGCGGCCCTGAGGGGAGGACAGGACCTACATTTTTTTCTACTTTCGGAGTTATTTCCGGTTCTCTTGTTGTCCAAAGTTACGAAAAATGTAGTAGATAATTGTCATAAAACGGCATGTTATTAGAGCGAAAATGTCCAACGACTTAATTATTTACAAAAAATACAAGCAGCTGTTGCATTGCGGTTGTTTCCCATTTTGCGGTCGGCGACCTAATAACAACAGAATTGGGACATTTGGGACAACCCGGTGTCGCCGACATCTCATTTCCTTTCCCTGATTGCTTTATCAAAACCTTCTCTAACTTTAGAGCACGCGATCTCTTAATAAAGTAATAAGTGTAATAACATTACTTATACTCGTAACCTACCTAATAACGGGTACCTAACAACACAACAATTATGTGTACCTAAATGGTGATTTGTGCCATGTCCAAGATGTTTGTGCTATTACGCTATTAGGTACCTAATAGGTATATTATATGATAAGTATTATTGTCTTAAAGATAAGTTATCTTATAGCTTAATTGCAAGGCTAAAGTAAAGGTAAGTGGTAAGGTTGGGTTAGAGTTCGGTAGGTATTTAGTTTACTAAGTATGCGGGGTCCGTTCAGCACTTCTCGTAGATTTACTTAAATTCGTTAGATTTTGAATCTTGATTAATAATTTAAATGGAACTATCTCGGAATTTCCTATATATATATTTGAAGTACCTACTTATTCTCAAAAGGAATAGGTATGTCGCAGTCGGATCATGTAATCCGCCGTATTACATTACGGCTAGCCGTTTTCTAAAACAGGGGCGTTTTGAAATGCGGCGGTTTAACGATTAGCCGGATTGAATGCGGCTGAATGAGAATCCGCCGGAATGTATTCGGCGCCATACGTTCTTCAACACGGCTAGCCGTAATGTAATACAGCGAGTCATTAGCCGCCGCTTTGACAGTTTTTTGTTTCCATTTTTAACACTCGTGGCGCTGCCTGACATAACAACAACAAACTATGACAAACGCTGGGATGTCCATCAAATCTGGAGTTCGTCGGACTGTTACTTTTCAAAAAAAACATTTCCTTAACTAGACCTCCTATTTCTGAGCGGTTTGCCCTTCGGGCATCTGAAGCTACCTAACGAACCTAACCTACCTATCTATTGATTTAGTGAGACGTCCGTGAAAACATTACACTTTGGGGAAAAAAGCGTAGGTAGGTATAGGTGAACCAGGATCTATTGAGGGTGCGCCATGTTGCGGAATTTCACTGGAACTAATTTTTTCATACTACACTGAATTGTCACCCTATACATGAGAATAACAGCGCCCTCTTGACAATTATCATATATTACTGGTCAGGCTATAAGTAGATTAGGTTCGTTAGGTAGCTTCAGATGCCCGAAGGGCAAACCGCCCAGAAATAGGAGCCCCGCGAAGCGGGGCTCCGTATATTTAAGTTGTGAGGGAAATGTTTTGGAAAAGAAACACATGTAGTGGTACATACCATGGTAAAAATAAATTAAATTGCAAACATTGTCAAACTCCGGTTACGTAGGCGACCGAAAGAACTG
This sequence comes from Cydia amplana, assembly GCF_948474715.1. Lineage (NCBI taxonomy): Eukaryota > Metazoa > Arthropoda > Insecta > Lepidoptera > Tortricidae > Cydia > Cydia amplana. The sequence continues at coordinate 16,130,796 of NC_086073.1, forward strand.
GTCACTCTACAATCTAAATAGTAGATACGATGCGGCTAAACGTAGGCCGCCTTATTGAAGAACGTATCGCAATGACAATCCGGCTAATCGTCGAACCGCCGCATTTCAAAACGCCCCTGTTTTAGAAAACGGCTAGCCGTAATGTAATACGGCGGATTAGACGATCTGACTGCGACAGGTATATAATGATTACCTATTTCAATCCACAATTGACTATTAGGTATTACATTAAACAGTTGAACGATAACGTTATAGGTTTATATATAGGTTAATTTTTCTTAGGCTCCTACACTCCATGAATTGAATATAGGTATTAGGGTAAGTAGGTAAAGTTGTTTCGCTGTCCTTGCATGCTTTAAAAAATCTGCTTAATCGTTATGGTCACATCTGAAAGGCAGGTACCAGGATAAAGCAATTTTAGTAATCAAAGGACGGCCTCATATGTTCTCTAATAGCCTCTATTACTGGATTAGCAGGAAAACGTCGAATTAAGCACTTTGCTGGTAGAAAACAAACAATTACGTTACTTTGTGGCTCCCGATCAGTCGTTATGTAATTTTGAAATTACTAGCCGGCGGTTAATGGTTAGGTTGATTAAAATGATTAATGTACCAGCAACTGGTGCTGAGAGACATTGAATCCTTGAGGTGGGTAATTTATAGACAAGGACAATTGCACCTTCTTAGACTTTTTTATTCTTTATTCAAACAAATAGTACCTATAAGTTTACAGCTAGGGGAAGAGGGACAAGACGGGGTTGTGGGCAAAACGGTACAAGCGACTTAAATCACGAAGGAATTGACAAATCAGGTGCATGTTACCACTTGACGTCGCGCCGCTATCGCTGTTGTTAAAAAATTTTCAACAGTTTTTTGCAAATATCTAGTGATTTCTTCATAAAATTTAGAGCGGTTACGTGTAGTAACAACATTTCAGACAAGACTTAGGTAGTTATCCACATGTGACAATATCTTCGCTAACAGATAAGAACTTCTTTGTCGGTGTATTGCACAATGTTTTTATCCAGTATTTTTTATTTATTTCAATTATGACCCATGGGGGCGATGGCGGGGTACCATAGGTAGGGGGAAAACAATTATGCACTACTTACACCTGTAAGCTCTGAGCGAGTACCTTGTACCTATTTCTTGTGTTAGAGTATATAGGTATCTAGGAATAGGTACATTTAGGAATTTAGGTAAAATAAAAAGACTTCTTGAGAGCTCAACATTTTAATTCCAAATACAAAATCAGTTGGTCAGCTTGGTGTCCTTCGCGTTATGCAAAGCTTGTGTGACGTATAGCTTGGCCAGACTCTGCGAGCAAACTGGCTGATGTGCTGGCTGTAGGTGTTGATCTGGCCAGCCACGATCATGGGGTTCAGGCGGTGTAGCAAGCCAAATGCAAACATAGTGTGAAGTAGTATAGTATGGTTAACTTTTCGTGTTGCTAAAAAGCGATCGTCTAAATCAGCGGTCGGTAACCTGCGGCCCGTGAACCTGTCACTTGCGGCCCGCGAGCCTCCCTGGCTATTTTGTCTGTAATATTGACAAACGACTGTCTGATAAAGTTATAAATATCAACAAAATAGTGGCTCTTGGCTGCTAAAAGGTTGCCGACCGCTGGTCTAAATACTATAGATAAAATAAAGGTAGTATATTTAGTAACAGTACTATTTATAGTTTGGCCCAGGGCTGTCTCATTTCAAACATAGAGACTATCATACAGTCTTTGTCTTATCCTAGAACTAGCACCTAAAAGAAAGGGATGAGTATAGTTCTGGTTGTTACTGACTGAAAGTTGTGTTTGCCAGACTATAGGATGTTTAGAGAAAAAAAACTATTTGAGACTTCAACATTTTAATTCCAAATACAAAATCAGTTGGTCTGCTTGGTGTCCTTCGCGTTATGCAGAGCTTGTGTGACGTATAGCTTGGCCAGACTCTGCGAGCAGAACTGGCTGATGTGCTGGCTGTAGGTGTTGATCTGGCCAGCCACAATCATGGGGTTTAGGCGGTGTGGCAAGCCAAATGCAAAACATAGTGTGAAGTATAGTATGGTTTCCGTGTTGCTAAAAAGCGATCGTCTAAAGACTACAGATAAATAAAGGTAGTATATTTAGTTAGAGTACTATTTATAGTTTGGCCCAGGACTGTCTCATTTGAAACACAGACAGAGACAATCATACTGTCTTTGTCTTATCCTAGAACTAGCACCTAAAAGAAAGGGATGAGTATAGTTCTGGTTCTTACTGACTGAAAGTTGTGTTTGACAGACTATAGGATGTTTAGAGAAAAAAAACTATTTGAGACTTCAACATTTTAATTCCAAATACAAAATCAGTTGGTCTGCTTGGTGTCCTTCGCGTTATGCAGAGCTTGTGTGACGTATAGCTTGGCCAGACTCTGCGAGCAGAACTGGCTGATGTGCTGGCTGTAGGTGTTGATCTGGCCAGCCACGATCATGGGGTTGAGGCGGAGCGGCACGGGGTGCGGCTTGAACAGCTTGTTCACGTCCTCTTCGGGTAGTGGTGGCTCGTCCTTGAACGAAACAAATGGATATTGAGTATATTATTATATACTTTATTTATTTTTGATCTTAGGTTAGGTTAGGTTATATATAAAAATAAAATACAAAAACACTTACAAAAACAATACAAAATACATATAAACACATTATAAAAAACCTAACCTAGGGTGCCGCCAGCAGCGGGGCAAGGCCCAAGCTGCCGGTGGTCAGGGCCGCAGAGAGAGGAACCGGCGGACTATCCGCGCCGTGTCCAAGATTACCGCCTTCTGCATCTGGCCCTTGATCCAACCACCTAGCGAGAGTCTCTCAAGATGTTGGTCGAGACTCTTCGCTATTTTATTATTATTCTACAAGCAGGCAGGCAGTTGTGACAACTGATATTGCCTGTATCCAGTAATCATTGACAAGTAGATGTATAGGTGTGCTTGTCTAGTTGATTTTTAAATTGGTTCACATTTTGGGCTGAGACCACATCTTCAGGAAGTTTGTTCCAAGCCCTCACTACTCGGTTGCTCAAAAAGTGTTTGTATGGGTTACTATGGGACTTATGCCTTTCTAACTTTAAGTGATGACCTTTCAGACGGGTGTTGTTGTTGCGCTTGAACATTTCATGAAAATCCTTGAGGTCATAGTGCCCAGACAGTATTTTATACGTCTCTATTAGGTCTCCACGTTCTCTGCGGTGCTTAAGAGTAGTGAGCTTCAGTTCCTTCAGTCTCTCCTCATATGGTTTGTTCTTAAGTTGCCTTGGTAATTTCGTGAAACTCCGTTGCACCTTCTTCAGCATATCTATGTCCTTGGCAAAGTATAGGTTCATAACTAACGCGAATCGGGATGTCAGTCTCAAGCTTGTAAGGTCGCGGACTGGACGCACGCGCCGCTGTCGTCCAGAACATGTTCATTCAAGTGAATACATTGTGATCGTGCTGCGCGAGCCACCGCTCGGTCCGGCCGGCTCCGAGCGGCACGGTCAAAAGGGTCCACGTGTGTCCAGTCCGCGCCCTTTCAGTATTTTTCTCATTTCCCTGGCAATGTTATGAAGAGTATCGAATTCTTTTTTTTTTATACAGGGTGCTTCCTGTAACAGGAGCAATAAATTAAACTAAAGGCTGTACTCCTCAAACTGACCAACATTTGTTCAGCAACTTTTAAAAATTATGAATCCTTTAGACTTCCTCTTTTTCATACAAAATAAATATTGCCTTCAATGTACGCTGACATCAGTGTGTTTGACGTTGCTTGTCACGCTTTATACATAACAAAATTTGCAATACATTGCGTCTTAGAATAAACTTTAAAGTGTAATGAAAATCAAAACATGAGCTATTTTCAAAAGTATCTGCACAAATGTTGGTCAGTTTGAGGAGTACAGCCTACAGTTTAATTTATTGCTCCTGTTACAGGAAGCACCCTGTATGATGACCCCGATGCCCTTAAGCCAAAACTAGAAACACGGGAAACCTTTGCCCTATGCTAGCTTCATCTATTATTTAAGTTGACCTAGAATGTGTGGGTCAGGTCATGGTACCTTGGCAGCACGAGCAGCGTTCTCCTGGGCCCGCTTGAGCAGCCAGCGGTGCTTGTCCTGCTGCTGGCGGACCACCAGCTGCTGGTAGCGGTTGAACTTGATGGCCTCCTGGTTGAGCTCATCCATTAGGCTCCGGAGTTGCCCTAGAATGTGTGGGTCAGATCATGGTACCTTGGCAGCACGAGCAGCGTTCTCCTGGGCCCGCTTGAGCAGCCAGCGGTGCTTGTCCTGCTGCTGGCGGACCACCAGCTGCTGGTAGCGGTTGAACTTGATGGCCTCCTGGTTGAGCTCATCCATTAGGCTCCGGAGTTGCCCTAGAATGTGTGGGTCAGATCATGGTACCTTGGCAGCACGAGCAGCGTTCTCCTGGGCCCGCTTGAGCAGCCAGCGGTGCTTGTCCTGCTGCTGACGGACCACCAGCTGCTGGTAGCGGTTGAACTTGATGGCCTCCTGGTTCAGCTCGTCCACTAGGCTCCGGAGTTGCCCTAGAATGTGTGGGTCAGATCATGGTACCTTGGCAGCACGAGCAGCGTTCTCCTGGGCCCGCTTGAGCAGCCAGCGGTGCTTGTCCTGCTGCTGGCGGACCACCAGCTGCTGGTAGCGGTTGAACTTGATGGCCTCCTGGTTGAGCTCATCCATTAGGCTCCGGAGTTGCCCTAGAATGTGTGGGTCAGATCATGGTACCTTGGCAGCACGAGCAGCGTTCTCCTGGGCGCGCTTGAGCAGCCAGCGGTGCTTGTCTTGCTGCTGACGGACCACCAGCTGCTGGTAGCGGTTGAACTTGATGGCCTCCTGGTTCAGCTCGTCCACTCGCTCCATGAGGCTGCGGAGCTGACCTGCAAATTGTGATTATGGATTTAGACAGAAGATAACACCCCCTCTATATTTTGGTCTAACAAGTGTTAAGCCCCGTCTCCATATAGCGCGGCAAACCATCGAACATTGGACCGCGCGGCAGCCGCGCGCAATGGATACCGGGCGCATCGAGTTGGCTCGCGCGGCAGCCCGGTATCCATTGCGCGCGGCTGCCGCGCGAGCCAATGTTCGGTGGTTTGCCGCGCGATATGGAGACGGGGCTTTAGATAGAAGCGTTGGTGGCCTAGCGGTAGGAGCGTGCGACGTTCAATCCGGAGGACGCGGGATCCAATGACTTATGTGCGAAATATCATTTTGGTGTTTACCAGTTGCTTTTCGGTGAAGGAAAACGTCATGAGGAAACCGAACTAATCCCAATAGGGCCTAGTTTCCCCTCCGGGTTGGAAGGCCAGATGGCAGTCGCTTTTTAAAAACTAGTGCCTACGTCAATTCTTGGGATTAGTTGTCAAGCGGACCCCAGTCATGAGCCGTGGCAAAATGCCAGGATAACGCCTTAGATCACCATGGTGGAAAAAAAATATCTCAAACAGTGACCCCTTAGAACATAATGCTCACCTTCCAATACTGAAGCGGTGCCCAGGTCCAGGAACTTGGAGCCTTCCTCCTCGGGTATCATCTCCGAGAGCTCGGACATCATGATGTTGGTGAGCGGGGAGTTGCGGATGACGATTGGGACCTCGATGAACAGGCTCTCATAGCCGATCTTCAGGTTGCGGAGCGCTTCGGGGGTGTAGTCTTGTTCTTTATACATTTGGATGGCCTGGGAAACGTAATGTTAAATATTAAAATTTGTGCTTGATAGTTTTAAAAACACGTTTTTTACTTCTTCAGAACTAGTGGCTAATTGCGCCTTAAAATAAACTATAAGTGATAAGTTACTTCAACAACCAGACGATCAGCATTGCGTGTCATGCGAATAGTTTGCAATGTTGAGGCTATTTTTTGGCAAAATTCAAAAGTACTATTAGAGATATATAAACTCAAGAGAGAACAGGCCTAATAATATGATTGATTGAATCCATGAAATGATTCAATCAATGAATCATTTTATGGATTCTATCACATTCAGAGTTTATTAAGTACCAAGTATTTGTTTAGTTACTGGTCCAAAGTTACGAAAAAGAGTACAGTGGAGAAGGTTGGAGGAGGCCTATGCCAAAAGGCACACCGAACTGCGGGACATGTTGTAGTTTGCAAAAAAAGAAATGATAATATCGACTTAATGACCGGTGTATGATCCTTAGATCGCAAATAAATGGCTATATAGATAGATAGATTTGTTGAGTAAGTACCAAGTTAAAGTCGGAGGAGTTAAAGTCTCTCGAGATCAAAAAGATCCTGCAGCTGTTTGAAGTTGCAGGCTTGGATCGAGTTGTAGTAGGTGGCGATCACAATAGATCAGTAATGGTCGCAGTGATACATAGGCTTATGGAGCCTCATATAGCCCCTAACAACAAGAATAAGAATAAGTATCAAGTTTCAATAGTTCGTCTCTTGTAATACAGGGTGGCCAAATAAGAGGTATACACTTTATTTTTGAAATTTTATTCTATAAAACATAAAAAATATTAAGTATTCCTTGTTAAGTATAATATGTAGGGTCAGCAATTGGAAAATAATGTCAGACAAATGTCCACCTCTAGCAGCATGTCAGATGCGAACCCTTTTCATCGCGTTTTTCATCACTTTTTCACACATTTCTGGCGTTATCTCAGCGACAGTGTTTCGAATATTTTGTTTTAATTGCTGAAGGTTCGTTGGCCTATTAGCATAGACACGTCCCTTTAGATAGCCCCACAGAAAAAAGTCAGGAGCTGTTAAATCAGGCGATCTTGGGGGCCAGTCAATGTCACCGTTTCTCGAAATTAATCGACCGGGAAACGTTATTTTTAATGTTTCTATTGTTTTTAATGATTAAAACACGTTGTTCCGTCGTGAAATGCTCCATAATAAATTTGCCGTATCTACACAAACTAATTTTCATGCAATAACTGTCATATTTGCCGCCAAAATAAAATGGCGGCAAAAAAAAGTTGTATACCTCTAAGTTGGCCACCCTGTAGCTAAAACACCAACCTGGGGCGTTAACCTATAAGCCTTCAGCGTGAGGAAACCGCGCGCGGACTTCTTTGTGTCGTAGATGACCACCACACTCTCCTCGATGGAGGTCTGGTAGTGGTACTGTGACTCCAGGAGCGACAGGCTCAGGAAGTTGCCCACGTCGGCACTCTGGTACCTGAAAATAGTATCAAATTGTTAATATGTGATAATAACTGGCATACATTGCCACTGACACTGCGGGGTTGCGTAATGGATCACAATCATAATGATTTTTAGTGTTTAGTTTATATTTTTATAATATGCATGCTAGTTTTAAGGTATTTATGTATGGGCCACTAGTTGCCTGAAATATAGATTCATTCATTCATGCATTATACAAATAGCTGCCTTACAAGTAAATTGTCCCATGAAGTAGCTTTCTCAGAAGCCAAGCTGAGCTGCTATAAAGCATAAATGCGTCAATTTCTTCGCAAGGAAAATCTACTACAAAATAGACAAGTTGCTATAATATTTTTTTTAATATCCATCATGTTCTCATTTATAAATTATAAAGCACAGCTTTATTGGCTATTTTTATATCCCAGATTCTAAAATTATAATTCAATTTACCAACAATCTTTACAAACATCCAGCTTTTGTACAGTTGCCATCAGATACATTAGAGTGGCCAAGGGGCTCACAGATATCTGAACACACATCTATTGTCAAGGCCATGTTTTGACTAAAAGGACAGAATAGATATAAAACAAGGTTTAACTGTGTTGATATAAAAACAAGATAACAAACTATTCACACACCATCCAACATGGAAATGGTCAACGTTGACCCTCCGCAGCCTCCTCATCATGGCGAGCTGGTACTCCTCCTCGTCCATGGTGTCGTCGTGCTTGGGGAACGGGAAGCAGTTGGTGATCTCCAGCCGGTTCTCCACCACCAGCCCGAGCAGCGCCCCCTGGGCCACCTCCATGTTGCTGCATGATTCCTCATGGCAGTGCTTCAGGATTTTCATTACCGCCTGAAATATTGAGTACATAGAAGTTAGTTAGCTTTGCTGAGAACAAATCGACATTGACTGTTCCTATTATGCTTGAAAGGAGGTAGCCCTTTTTATTTATATTTTTTTTAAGAGGGGAAATGCTTTACGCATACCACCCGGCGGCGCGGGGACGGGCCGGGATGATTATGTGGGACCCGCTGTTGTGGGCTAATGAGACCCCAGGTTTACCCACTAAAACCCCTCTGTTGCCGCCTCGCTGCTATACGGCGACGGCGAGGTCCCAGGAACGCCGAGTACTCTTCCGTAACATACCTAATTTCCATTATACATCTTCCTCGCGTTGTCCCGCTTGACAACTAATCACAGTAATTGGCGTGGGCACTAGTTATTACGAAAGCGACTGCCACCTGACCTTTCAACCCAGAGGGTAAACTAGGCCCGTATTGGGATTAGTCCGGTTTCCTCACGATGTTTTACTTCACCGAAAAGCGACTGGTTAATATCAAATGATATTTCGTACATAAGTTCCGAAATACTCATTGGTACGAGCCCGGGTTCGAACCCGCGACCTCCGGATTGCAAGTCGCACGCTCTTACCGCTAGGCCACCAGCGCCTCAAAATGAGGTAGCCCTACTACTCTAACCACCCCAGCTCCTCCACGAAATTTAGCAAGGTGTTCAAGTTACTAACTGCCTCTTTTAGTGTGCATGGATATGAGTAGGTAGTGGGTAAGATATATAGGTAATACCTGTTTTGCAAAAAGCTGAAAAAGTGACCTGTAAACTTTCTAAGTGCTCTAATACCAAGTGATTATGTTTGGTAAGCTATATCAAATGTGGAAGTGATTAAGCACATTTCATATGGCATTTTGAAAATATGTATGTTATACACATTTGAAAGAATGATTACATTTATATTTTGTAGCCCAAAAAGTGATACATTACAAAAGGCAAAAGTGCATAAATTATAATTGTGAAGCATAATGTAAATTTTAGTACATTATAGTAGTTTGTTCGGAATCAACAAAACTCAATCTCAATCTTTAGGTCAATTCTAAATAGAAAAACAATTATTTTTCATTGGTTAGTTCCTTTAAATTTTATTTGTCTTACATTCTTTAAAAACCAGTAGGAACAAACATGACTTAAATATAACTCTAAATATGCATTGCACAAGTTGTTGACTTATGTAAAAACAAAACAAACTCAAAATAAACATTTATCAGTAAACTTCCAGTCACTCAATGTAAATAACAGGTATGTCATAGCTCATTATCTAAAATAAATACCGGGATCAAGTCACGTTGAGATCATCGCTGAATTCGGCCTCTAGGCCTGGTATAGTATAATTGCTGTCCTAAAATGGCCTATGACTAATTCTAATTCAGTAGTTTGGCAGTGTGCATAACTAAATAGAATAGGTTGAGGCCAGGCTCATGTGTATAAAAGTTTATAGGAAGTGGTTATGAGGTTCTTGGTCATTTGTTTCTCACCAATGTTTAAAGTTGCACAGAATTGATTTAGAATCATGTTTTATGTTCAGGGAACATAACCTCCAAAGTTCAATTAACTTATGTCTTAAATGGGTTCTTTGAGATATTTTAAATGTTGTATTAGATGATAATATAACTAAATACTACAGTTTAAAATATTTTGGCACTAGCTAAGTGTTATAATTATCATTTGAAACAACAAAACAACCAACTTTCTGACGCGTCGACAGATTTAGTTTTCATAGGAAAAGTAACACTCGATAATGAAATTTTCACCATAGTTCACTCTTAATTTATTTCTTTTGTTTACTTACCAGTCCATCGCACTGAACGTACGTAATTGCGGCTTCATTTTCAGGAATACGTCGAGCAGACCCTCCACGGCTCGCCATTTTTAATTTGAAAGGTTTTACGGAACGAACGAATTTGATTTTGATAGTTGTGCTGTCACGTTTCATTCATTCTTTTGCACATGGCAACACCATTCATTCGCTCATGCTATTTAAGCCATTGTTTACTATGTTATTTTAGTAACCAGCGTTTTCACTGGGAATTCATCGATTTTATGTCATGTTTGCTAGCTTTATTGTCTCAAATGTCAAGTCAAGTCAAACCCCCACCAATCATTCCATCAAATTGATAAATAAATCAAGTCACAATAATGTTGTTATTCCCTTGAAAAGTATAATTAATTGCAATAATGATGTGTTCTTTGACCTAATAAATAGAATAACAAGTGGAAGTTTAAAATATTCAGATTTGTTTTGTGAAGCCGTAATACAGAATGATTTAAGAATCTCTTCTACATGTATTTAATGCAAGAAAGGAAATTATGAGTCAACATAAGTTTTGGAAGGGGATAAAAGCTTGTACGTTTTCAGAATCTAACCAGGTTCCTGAAAAAGTCGTTAAACTGTGTTCTCTTGGAGCGGAAGTGATCGTTCTTGGCAATGACCATGGCCTTTATCATAGTAACGTTGAAGACGATTGTTTAAACTTTAGCAAAGTCAGCGGTATATCAGCTATAGACATATCACACCACAATGATACCCTTTACATTATCGACGTGCACGGGAGGTTGTACAAGACCAATTCTAAGTTTGATAATAAAGAAGAAATAGTCGTCCGGGAGGATGCCAAATGTTGTCCCCATGGTTTCAAAAGTTCCAGTTTAAAAGTGAAGTTTCGTAATGTAGTGACTAGTGACTTCGGGCAGCTGTTCATCAGTAGTGAGGGACAGCTATGGGGCTCGGGTGTTATGCCCCAAATTGGGTTGGAGTCCACTAGCATAAAGAAAGTGCCATTTTTTGATGGCAGGACAGTGTACAGTGCTTCTATAGGTGATGATTTTGCGGCCGTAATAGCTAGGAAAAATGTTCGTCAGTCTGACAACTGTGACACGGATAGTGACAATGATGATGAGGAGGTGTTTGCTTCTAATTGCTCACAGTGTCAGACATCAATAGGTTTGGCGTCCCCAGCCTCAGTGCCATCCCTGTCCGAAACCTGCCCCCTTGGAGTCCAGCTCAATAAATCCAGTGAAGACTCCAGCAGCACCACAGCCCCACAAACTGATGTCCATATAGATGCTCATAGTTTTACAGAAGACTCTAGTCCCTCATCTGAAGAATCAAAAATAGCTAAAACAAATTCAAATCAAAAAGCCCCTGATAAATTGAAACCAGAACAAATTGAAGATGAAAATAAGAGCAGTGAAGTTGAAACTGAATTAGACAATGAGGCCACAGAAGAAAGTAAAGAAAAGCTTAACAATATTTTTATGAACACAGATGCGGCCAAGCAGTTTTTAAGTAAACAGTTATCATGGGTTTCAGCAGGAGAGGACTATCTTGTTGAATACACAGAAAAACCTACAAGAATTATTAAAGAAAATGTCTCCAACCTAACAAATTTTGTTTATGAAGGTGTTAAAACGGTGGGGGATAAAGTGGTAACACTGTCGAGGCATGTGAGCGGCAGCAGTGATAACAATGAGGCTGTGGAACTCCAAATGCGATTGCAACATGAGGAGATCAACTCCCTCATGTATAGTTGCACATCTGATTGCCATCTAGAAGATCTCCAGTTCTCCACAAGCACAATCAGCAGTGAGAAAGAGTTTGAAGCTGTGAGAAAAAGTGAAAACATAAAGAACATGTCCAAATTAGGGCGGAATATCCTAGCAACTGAACTGTGGACCTGGGGAGACATAGCTCACGGGCAGCTTGGAGTGGGAGACACGGTCAAAAGACTGAAGCCAATGGTTGTCATGACCCTATCTGGTTTCGGGCTTCAAAAAGTGTCTTGTGGCAAATGGCACTGTGCAGCTCTGACATTAGATGGCAGACTCTTCACGTGGGGCTACAACCACTTTCATCAAGTCTGTTTTGATGATAGAGAAGACAAGAGTGGCCCTAAACAGTTCACACAAATCTCTGGCGGAGACAGAATTAGAGACATGATGGCAACAGACCACCATACACTAGCCTATACACACAACAGACACATTTTATACATGGGTAAGCATACAGATGGTTATACAAAAACAATAGAAAATTTATACAAATTGCCTGAAGAAGAGAATGATGTCACTGAAAATGGAGATGTTGAACTTGTGAAGCTTAATAAACCTCATAATTGTTTAAATAAACCCCAAAATATGTGCTATCATTCACTAATACTCTCCTCTGATAATATAACATACTGTTCAATACAAACATATGAGGAGTGCAACAGGTTGCGACCCAGCCTTGGATTCGGAGATCTCTCCATTGCTCAAAAATATTTAGAAGAAATGCTCTTGATATATCATTGTCTAGTTAAGCCTTTTCTGAAGAAAAGTAAAGCTATCATCCTACATTCCAATGTGTATGAAACTGTTTGTGATATCTACAGTGACGTATTAAATATTAATGCCCTGAATGTGCTATCAATGTGGCAGTATGCAGAGAAGCATATAAACGAATGTGATATTTCTTTAATCAAAAATTTAGAAGAATATATTTATTTGTACAGAAAGTATTATTTAGCTATAAGCAATTTGATTGTTATTGGTGGGTTTGCTCAAATCAACAATGTTATTGATGTCCCATCAAGTATATACAATTTATTTAGTGATCAATTGCCATCAAACAAACAGAAGAATAATAAGAAAACGCTTGAAGCCATAGTAGCGCTCGCGTTCGTGCAACCCCTAACGAGATTGAGCTCACACAGATGCATTATTCAATCTTTGTTACGAAATAAGGCAAACAACAAACACGACATAGATCTAGAAGACATGAGCAATATAGACAACAGGTTTAAAAAAGTCCTATCCTCAATGGACTTGTTAATAGAGGAGCAAGAAAAGAAACGAAAAGAGGCCGATGGGACGAAACTTTTCTGGGAAACTGTAGGGAAAAGTTTAGACCAATACAGGACACCTGAACGCCGTTTAGTCCGTGAATCCAAGTCCCGTCAGCTTAGCTTAGTGAACCCTGGAAGGTTTTCGTCTCACTGGTTCGTGTTGTTCAACGACTTGTTCATTCACGTAAACGGGAGCACTGTGAACGTTCACCCGTTGATAACGCTTTGGGTAGAATCGGTTCCGAACACAGACTCTTCATCCAACATAATACAGCTGACTACTCCTGAGGAAGTGCTTTCTGTGTGTACAAGCTCAGAGCAGGAGAAAACTGAATGGATTCACGCTCTTAATTCCTCTGTCAAGTCAGCTTTGAACAAGGAATCTTTGTTCAAACCTCCATCGATCAGAACTGCCAGTCACACGTTTTCCAGCAAAGGTGCGTTCTTCAAAGAAGCGAAGTACCAGGGCAGATGGCTGGATGGCAAGTTGCATGGGAGTGGGAAGATAGAGTGGCCGGATGGGAAACTGTATGCGGGGCAGTTCCAGCTGAACGCGCTTTGTGGCCATGGGAAAATGGAGGATCCAGGGTTAGGTGAGTTATGTCAGGCCATGGCAACTTATTTGGCACTGTTTTCCCCAAATCATGTTGCATATATTTTCAGTAAGCCCTCTCTCTACCCTACAAGACTGACCTTACTGACGCGTCACCCATTTAGCAAGGCCCTCTACTCTAGTCTAAAATACCAGTAACTAGTAGGTACCATAACAACTCATATAGCAATGCCCTCCATTCTAAATACAAGTAGATACCCAGTATTGCACACTGACCGAAAGTCACAGACAATCGGGGGTAGGGGTAGGGGGCGTAGGGGCACTTGTCTCGCGCACTTTTAGTCAGGTAGGGAAAATACACGCATGACACTTACCTTTCGGGCTTTAGCTTTAGCCCCATAATGCCCCATAATTAAAAAATAATTATTTTGGGGGCACTTGGTGTGGTTTACCTAAAACACTCGATTATAGCGGATTCTTCATATCCATGCTAAAATAAAACCCTAATTATCTACTTATGAGTCACGCACTGATAAAGTTTACGTAACATATTTAATATCTCTAAATTTGCAGGAATCTACGAAGGCCAATGGAAAGACAACCTCCAGAACGGTTACGGTGTCCTAAAATTCATAAATGGGGACATATATGAGGGATATTTCAAAGATGGTTTAGCCCACGGGCATGGGGTGAAAAAGCAGGGAGATTTCACATCGTCCAGCGCTACTATTTACACTGGGGAGTGGAGTAATGGTGTGAAACATGGATACGGAGTTATGGATGACATCGGGAAAGGAGAGAAGTATTTGGGCAGTTGGAGCGACAATAAGAAACATGGATGCGGCCTAATTGTGACCTTGGACGGAATTTATTATGAAGGATTGTTTATGCAAGATGTTTTAACGGTAAGACCTCGCTTGCTTGGCTAAGTTTACGCATTTCATTTCTCATATTTGCTCATTTTTTATCTGAAATCTTTATGTGCGGCGCGAGGCCGTGTGTAACTTTCAATTTATAGTATGATAATGTGTTTGCACGATAAATACTTAAAGATAATTTTAGATTATTATTCATTCATGCGCCTGCAAAATATTTAAATTAGTTACTGAAAATACGCAGTAGCCAAAGTCTACATTCTTTATAACTTACGTCATCAAGTACCTACAATTCTGTTTGTCGTTCCTCCTAACTTTTCAGAATCTACAATTTTATACCGTTCACTAAATTCTTCAAACCTATTACTTATCTCGAATCAAATGCAAAGAAGTTTGCAACTTAAGGTATTTTGGGCTAAAGTCGCAAAACCCTTGTCTCCTTCAAATGTATTAGGCGTAAATACTTATAATATTTAGTAACTAGGTAAAGTAAATAAATAGTCAATTATAAACTTTGAATACGAAAGTAAATACTTAATAACAAAAACTTTGGTTAGGACTTTAGGAGGTTCTTAGAAAACGATTAGAGAATAATTTGAGTACCTAGCCTCATTCATTATAAGTTGGATAAGAATGTAAGTAGCTTCGTTTAAATAAGATTGTATAAGAAAGATGTAAATATTACTACAACTAATGTGTTTTCTCAAGTTCAAAACTCAAAGTTCAAAGTGTTTTTATTTGTGAGTATATGTCAAACTGATTACAGTGGCGGTAAATAAATATTTCTGAACTACAAGTGCAATTAACTTTCATATCAATTAGGAATGTTTAATGTGTTGTGTATAAAAGAATAAATAGTTTCCTTATGTTTCTTAAGTACTACACAATGTTACAACATGATTGATAATATAGGTACCTATATACATATTATTTGCCACTCGGCTGTAGGTATAGGCTTAACACAGGAGCGCCGCGACAGCACCTCAGGCGCTAGATAGACTACCTACTACCACAGAATAAATAATAGTACTAAGTACAGAAGACTCACTCTCTAACAAAACGCGTACGACCAGCACAGATATGGCCGCTAGGTGGCGACAGCGCCACGCGCGGCTTATGGCTTTCCCCAAAATTGGGGCCGAACGGATGTACTTTTAGCTACCTGTAGCAAAGCGACGAAATCGCGGAGTGAGACACGCCTGCTACTACCCGACTTTTTCCGTATTACTTAATTAAAGATAATTTCTCGTACTACGACATGAGTAGACTATAGTATTATTATAGTCCACAAACTCACAAATTATTTTGAGTTTCCGTGACAAGACACTACAATACCTACCTACATAGCCTCCTAAGGCCCAGCCATACAAAAATATCCGAAATTTACCACTGAAAGTTGAACCTATTATGTTGGGGATAGAGTTGATTTTAATTTGTTAGAAAACTGAAATACACAAAAGAAATGCAACTTTTAATAACTTTATTCGGACCGGCGTTTATCGATGTACGATTGGTATCATGACTGAACCCCTTGTATCTCAAATGCGATGATTAAAAAATAAAGGAATGTTCTGTACTTAGGATAACGTATCTTAACATTTTTAACCCCTCAACTCTCGCCGTCGCGATATCATGTCAGAAAAGCTACTGTTAGGGTCCTAATGGGATGTAGAAATAAAATCGCGGACTGTATCAAAACAGCCTGGTTTATTCCGCCTATGGGGTTGGCAACTGTCGAAGGTTTGCATAGATGGCGCCATCATAGCTTGCCCCTTTTTCTATGAGATTTGGCTTAAAGGGCTGCTTGGCATCCAGGTCATAAAATTGCCTTAAAAAACATAAAAATTTGACACATTTCTAGGGATTGACAGGGCAAGCTATGCTGACGCCATCTGCTAAATACTTCGACCGGCCAACCCCATTACAACGAGAAATCCCGGCCAAACAATTATAAAATTACTTAAACCTGCTCGGCTTTACCTACTTCATTTGAATTAAATTTTCTAATTGTTTGGCCGGAATTTCTCGTTGTAATTAAGGCGGAATAAACCAGCTACCTCTGTCTACCACGGCTCGTCACGTGATAGCATACAGAATGAGAAATCAAATGTTCTTTCTCAGTAGAAAAACATGCGAAATTCAAATTAAATTAAAAAATTCCTTCGGCAAGACAACCCTACGCACCTACAATTTGCCGCCTTTTACAACTTTGCCGCCTTTTTCTACTGACTGAAATGGCTTGCCCAACTAAAGTTCTGGGATTTAAGGGTAAATGAAACCCTAGGTTTTTTTTTCAGGGTCACGGTGTAATGGTATTCGAAGACGGCACCCACTACGAAGGCGAGTTTCGCTCAGCCGGCGTCTTCTCCGGCAAGGGAATTCTGACCTTCTCCAGTGGAGATAAGATCGAGGGTGCTTTGCACGGAGCTTGGACCGAGGGCGTTAAGATCAGCAACGCGACTATGCACTTGAATGTTTCGAATCCTGTGCTGCCGAACCCTAAACCAAAGTGAGTTTCATCCAATTTTAAACTTTGTTTTAATGTAGTTACGGTGACTTTTGCTTCTCGAATCTATACGACTTCATTAACACAGCGATGGCCCATAGGTAAGTCCCACGCTAGCCAAGTGCGGATCGGAGACATCTCAAACTTCGGTGTATTCCCATTTTTCCCGGTCTTACGTGACTGCCGCCATATATGAGGCGGGTAGAGATGGGAATATTAGGAATACACCCAGTTTAATTTTTTTTCACTGTGCCTTTTTTGGGCCAATCCATCAACATCATGCCAATCCATCAACATCATGCTTAGAAGCGGCTGATTCGCTGTTCGATTAAATAATTTATCGACTTATCTATGTTCGATCAATCAATGACTATACTTATTCGTCATTCACCTTGTAAGATATGTACTTGATAATGGCGATTCTGCGTTCATCAAAAAATAACTAGGTACGTAGGTAAACTGCTGATCGGGTTTTGCATTGATTCTCAGGAAGTGGGCCTACATGCATTAGTCTTGGTCACAGAACAAGTTAGAATGGCGATGCGAGCAGGGTACGTGTCGCCGCCGGTTTTGAGCAAACGCTCGCATGCTACTCGCCCGCGCTGACCGAAAACGAAGTAAACATGCCTTTTTGCGCCACAATAACCTTCAGATTAAGAAGCCAGACATCAAATCTGTCTAAAGGAGGCGTATCCATCCACCAGGCACACAAGTTTTTACTACCGTTGCGCGAGTGTTAATAAATGTGGAGAGGAACGAGCGGCGACACCGGTTCCGATACTAACTGCGCGCGATAGCCATTCTAACCTCTTTAATAATGTTCTGTGGTCTTGGTCATTGTTAGTGTTTTTCACAGGATATCCTGTCTAGATTTTATAGATGTTACTAAACACGCTTCGTGTTTCTTTTTACACACGCTATCTTTGTATTTTTGTAAATATATATACATAATATTGGCCCTACTTTTCAGTGGTTTTTGCACATGACATTGTAAGTAATGATTTAATACCTACCTATATTTACATCTGTAGGTAGATCTATTTACACGAAACGATACTAGACTATATTTTACTGAAAATTATACTCTGGCCAACCAAAAAGGTACCTCACTATAAAAATCGTGAATTAAACAAAAATGGCTTCGGAATGTTGAACCTTCATTCTTTTTTAATCCGCTGCTTTGATTGGCTAACTAAGACCTCATTTAGACGGTGCGAGAACTCGCATGCGAGTTTCATTACATTGCGTCATTTGATCGGTCGGCTTAATTGATGTAACCTCAATGGTCCGCAATGTAACTAAAATCGTATACGAGTTCGTGCGCCGTCTAAATGAGCCCTAAATGTAAAACATAGGTTTTTTCCAACAGTTCCTTTGGCAAACTCTGCGTCGCACCAAATCAAAAATGGAACGCACTGTTCCACCAATGCTTCAGCTGTCTCGGCGTCTCCGAAACCCTCCTAACCCCGACCGGAAACCATTTCGGAAACGGAACCGCCAACGGCATAGACAACAAGAAAATCTGGCAGAATGTAGCAGTGGCTATATCGTGTTCGCATAAAGAAAAACATAACAGGATGTCTATGAAAAAACCGAAACAGAAAGATGAAAAATCGGTGGACTGTTTGGAAGTGATACCTCAGTTTGGACAGAAGAAGTTGGATTGGGATGATTTTAAGGAAATTAAGCAGTATCTACATAATGTAAGTTGCAAAACTATTATCACGAGTAAATTACGTTGTAGGTAAAGACAGTTGCTCAATAAAATGTAACACACGTGACGTAATTTTATTAGGCAAATATCACATTATCAGTTGTCAATAAGACTAAGGTCCACTTCACACTAGTCTTTTGAGCGTCGACGTCTACTCAGCGCTATGGAAAATGGCGTCGCTGCGTAGTTGCGCCAATGTTACGTCGAGTAGCAACCGTAGAGTTGACGAAACGCTGACGCTCGGGAGACGCTAGTGTGGAGTGTCCCTAATTCCTAAAAGCAGTAGGCCAGTAGTAATCATAGCTTTACAAATGCCTATGTGGTATCACCTAGCGACATCTACCGTAAGAGTGGGTATCTAATGTTTCCCAAATAGTTTTAAGTCATAAATGTTTGCCCGCATTTTCGTTAGTCATACTCATCATTCATTTGGTTCAGAAACGCGTCACTTTTCAGGATTGCCATAAAACAAACCTAACCTAACCTAACCCATCTATAGGATAACCTGACGAAAATGCTAAAAGGTTAACGGTTTCAGTTTTATGACTAATGATAATATGACAAACAATACATTATGACTTAAAACTTTATAGGAAACAAAGGGACCCCTTCCTCATTTCCACTACTCTAGAGTAGAGTAGAGTCTATCTTAGAGGCCCTGAGGCCAAATCGCAATGAGATGTAACAATGCGCTACAATCTCTACATCATAACTACTCAATCAACATTTTTTTTTTCTTTTTTCTCAGGCCTGCGAATCCTCCCATCACCCCCTCGGCCAGCTAGTCCTAAGCCTAACCAACGCTTTCAACACCACCTACGGAGGGGTCCGCGTACATCCTTTACTACTGAGCCACGCTGTCAAAGAGCTGAAAAGTATCACAGACAGACTATACCAAGTTGTGAGGTTGTTGTTTCCCGCGCTGCCGCCAGAGGGCGCTGAGGTTGTGCTCAGGAGTAGGGACGACGAAGTGGAGAGTGATAACCCTATTGATGGGTGAGTGATTACCTTTAATGAATTGGGTACTCATACCTTTTAATGGATTCGGTATATGGTAAAATCCTTTAATACCTTGTAATAAATTGTGCAACAAAACCTTTAAGAGCTCTTTCCCACTGACGTACAGTTTTTTGCGGGTACGGTTTTCTGCAGGATCCAGTTTTCTGTAGTATGCGTGCAGTATCCCGCAAACAGAATGCTCGTGTGAACGTTCCTACATTAGCACGTATACATACTACTAAACCGGGATCCTGCAGAAAACTGTACCCGCAAAAAACTGGACTCAGTGGGAAACAGCTCTAAATAGATTTGCTAACTAAATTGATACATTTAATTGACGTAAGTGCTTTCCGAAACTCGGAACTCTTAATATGGTTACCCCCTTATTAACTGTTTTCAGATATTTTGACTTGTACCAAATTGAAAAAGGATACTTAGGTATCCTTCTTAGGTTCAAAATGGTTTTCATAATTATGTATAGGCTTAAGGGTGATCACCTTAAGCGTTCAATAGGGACCCTATTGATAAGGTAACCCTATTATAGGGTTACTTTATCGAAAGGCTTAATCAAACGAAGGGTTACCCAATCGAAAGGTTTAATTAAGTTCGTCCTAAATATACGGAAATAACCGTTTTTAGGGTTCCGTACCCAAAGGGTAAAAAGAGGGACCCTATTACTAAGACTTCGCTGTCCGTCCGTCCGTCCGTCACCAGGCTGTATCTCATGAACCGCGATAGCTAGACAGTTGAAAGTTTTCACAAATGATTAAATAAAATAAATATTTAAGGGGGGCTCCCATACAACAAACACGATTTTTTTGCTCTATTTTTTGTTGATGGTGCGGAACCCGTGCGCGAATCCGACTCGCACTTGGCCGGTTTTTCTATTTATATTATATCTCACAATATCGTTACTTCTGTTTATGATTTTGACATGTATCACATGTATATGTTTTTCTTTAATATTTATTCCAGCGAGGTTGTATCGGCGGCATCGCTTCTCCAACCCACCCTACTACCGCGCGTGCACCCGGCTTTGTTCGTATTGTACGCGCTACATAACAAACGGGAAGACGACCTGTACTGGCGACGACTGGTCAAATGGAACAAGCAGCCCGACCCCACGCTCATGCCATTCCTCGGCATAGACCAGTAAGTGACACTAGTGATACACCCTGCAAGCCTGACTGTCAGAGTTCCCAACCACGTGTATATTGTGTTGTGTCGCTTCGTTTATTTTAGCCACTTAAAACTTTTATGTGACGTTCCACGAGAAAAGGTACTTTATGGCGGCTGGCGCTTACGTCGCATAGCACCGCAACAGTATGAGCGGCGTTAATAATAGCGTAAGGATCAATCGCCATAAGTTACTTTTATCCGAGGGACGTCACAGTCATATTAACCAATCATTACTTTGATTCTTGGACCCGTGAGTAGATAATACTAATCCTTTTGTAGTGAGTGCCACACTATTATCAGTGAGTTACAATAGTAGTTTATGCAACAGTGATATAATAAGGGTTCTTAAAATTCAAGGGTCGAAGTTACAAAACGAGACGTAGTCGAGTTTTGTAAAAAAAGACCCGAGAATTTTAAGAACCAATTATGAGCTGTTGCATACATTACTTTTTCTATGACAGCTGCAGCAAAAAAAAAAAAAAAAAAAAAAAAAAAAAAAAAAAAGTTATTATTAAAAAAAAAGAGTTATTATTAAAAGAAGAGTTATTATTTAAAAAAATTGGGTTATTATTTAAAAAAAAAAAGAGTTATTATTGTAAATGAAAACATACCTCTTTCAATCAAGATGATCGGAACTTGTATCTTTAAAAAAAATAAAGCAGTTGTATTATACTCATAAGATGACTGCTAGCAGTCATCTTATGAGCCTATAGACAAAGCATTCAAATGACATTGCTTTAGATATCACTGTCAGTCATTTAATTGACACATTTAAGTGCTGGAGTAGAAAATAGTAGTTTATGCAACAGTGATATAATAAGGGTTCTTAAAATTCAAGGGTCGAAGTTACAAAACGAGACGTAGTCGAGTTTTGTAAAAAAAGACCCGAGAATTTTAAGAACCAATTATGAGCTGTTGCATACATTACTTTTTCTATGACAGCTGCAGCAAAAAAAAAAAAAAAAAAAAAAAAAAAAAAAAAAAAAAAAAAAAAGTTATTATTAAAAAAAAGAGTTATTATTAAAAAAAAAGAGTTATTATTTAAAAAAAAGAGTTATTATTTAAAAAAAATTGAGTTATTATTTAAAAAAAAAAGGGTTATTATTTAAAAAAAAAAGAGTTATTATTGTAAATGAAAACATACCTCTTTCAATCAAGATGATCGGAACTTGTATCTTTAAAAAAAATAAAGCAGTTGTATTATACTCATAAGATGACTGCTAGCAGTCATCTTATGAGCCTATAGACAAAGCATTCAAATGACATTGCTTTAGATATCACTGTCAGTCATTTAATTGACACATTTAAGTGCTGGAGTAGAAAAATGATGTATAGAGACGACTTTAATTTGTTTGAGTTCTCACGATCTTTACACGATAATAATAACTATTAAAATCTCTCTTAATCACTAGGTACATATAAAACAAAGTCGCTTCCCGCTGTCTGTCTGTCCCTGTGTATGCTAAGGTCTTTAAAACTACGCAACGGATTTTGGTGCGGTTTTTTTTAATAGACAGAGTGATTCAAGAGAAAGGTTTATGTATAATTTGTTAACCCGTGCGAAGCCAGGGCGGGTCGCTAGTTCTTAAATAAAGCAACGTTCCAAATTCAACAACAATACTAAAGCTTATTAGACTTAGGCCCACTTGCACCATCCCACTAACCCGGGGTTAAGCCGTTAAACCCAGTGTCAAATTGTACAGGTAACTCCAGGTTTAACCGCTTAACCCCGGGTTAATGGGATGGTGCAAGTGGCGCTTAGAGGGTTAAAATTACATTGAAGTATTTAGTTCAACAGAGGACCGTGGGCCTTACGAAAGTAAAAACTTTTTTTTTGCAGGAAATTCTTCAACGGTTACATGAACCGTTCTCCCCCCGGTTCCCCGCACAAAGAACAGCTATTCCAGGAGGCGGTTGAGACGCTGCAGAAGCTGAAGACCACCTTCTCACCCATGGAGAAGCTCAGGGTCATCAAGGAGACGTTCCAGACGATGACGGTCGCCGTGCAGCACGAGCTGGGTGAGTTAGAGCCCTTTCACACGGCAACAGCCTGTAGTTCCAGGAGGCGGTTGAGACGCTTCAGAAGCTGAAGACCACCTTCTCACCCATGGAGAAGCTCAGGGTCATCAAGGAGACGTTCCAGACGATGACGGTCGCCGTGCAGCATGAGCTGGGTGAGTTAGAGCCCTTTCACACGGCAACAGCCTGTTGTTCCAGGAGGCGGTTGAGACGCTTCAGAAGCTGAAGACCACCTCACCCATGGAGAAACTCAGGGTCATCAAGCAGCAGACGTTCTAGACGATGACGGTCGCCGTGCAGCACGAGCTGGGTGAGTTAGAGCCCTTTCACACGGCAACAGCCTGTTGTTCCAGGAGGCGGTTAAGACGCTTCAGAAGCTGAAGACCACCTCACCCATGGAGAAACTCAGGGTCATCAAGCAGCAGACGTTCTAGACGATGACGGTCGCCGTGCAGCACGAGCTGGGTGAGTTAGAGCCCTTTCACACGGCAACAGCCTGTTGTTCCAGGAGGCGGTTGAGACGCTTCAGAAGCTGAAGACCACCTCACCCATGGAGAAACTCAGGGTCATCAAGCAGCAG
Source organism: Cydia amplana (assembly GCF_948474715.1). Classification (NCBI taxonomy): domain Eukaryota; kingdom Metazoa; phylum Arthropoda; class Insecta; order Lepidoptera; family Tortricidae; genus Cydia; species Cydia amplana. Next base: position 16,154,052 of record NC_086073.1, read on the forward strand.
ACGTTCTAGACGATGACGGTCGCCGTGCAGCACGAGCTGGGTGAGTTAGAGCCCTTTCACACGGCAACAGCCTGTTGTTCCAGGAGGCGGTTAAGACGCTTCAGAAGCTGAAGACCACCTTCTCACCCATGGAGAAGCTCAGGGTCATCAAGGAGACGTTCCAGACGATGACGGTCGCTGTGCAGCACGAGCTGGGTGAGTTAAAGCCCTTTCACACGGCAACAGCCTGTTGTTCCAGGACCCTGTTAGTAGTGTATGTGTTTTTAATCATTAACATTATTCTCACGAGCACCCGGTGTTGCCAACTTGGCATAATTGATGCCAGATCTGGCATATTTCAACACTCTTTGGCATCAAAATTATCCATTTAGCATCTGGCATATTTTTTAGCATAATTAGTGAATTGTGTCCCTAAGCCAAGTTTGAAACCTACTTGGCAGTGTAATCCATGGCACAACCGTAAAAGGAAATTTTATACATACGAGAAATTATAAGCGGTAACAGATACTACCGCGGTAATAGACGAGAGTACTGATATTTAAAGAAATGTTGAGGCGTAAGGTTGAATTTCCATAAGAAAATTGAATCTCGCGCCTTTTCTACTTACAAAGTGGGTGTGCCAGCCAGAGTGTAACTATATTTTTTTGTTGTGCCTATTTGACATTAGCCACATCACATTAAATTTGACAGCACAAAGGCTTGTTTTAAATTGTTTCCAATTTTTCCAATTTATGCCATGCTTGTCACAATTAAATCGAGAAAATCGGGCTATGCCTTCTCTGCATCAACAGCTACAAAGTGTGAAGACTTGAAGAGCCAGTATAAAAGTCACGTTTCAAAGAAATTTGGCATTAGCTATTAGCTAACCAAGTCGGTGCAAAGTTCGCTTGGTCTGACTCTATAAAATTTTCAGAAACAGCATTCTTTGATTTATGTGGAAGACCCTCATTTTTAGTTACATATAATATTTAGCATTTTTATTAGCACATTTCAAAATTATTTAGCATATTTCTGGCATAATCTAGACATAAGTCTGGCATTTTTTTCAAATTCCGAGTTGGCAACACTGCGAGCGCCCTGTTTGTGTTATCCGGCAAAAAAACCGATCCGTTTGAATGTTGCTATTCTAAAAATTGCGTAGGTATGGAACAACCAATTTAGCTAGGACCCTAAATGGCGTTACAATCCAGTGTGGACTGTACAATGGCGTCTCTTCAAGCCACCCAAAAATGAACACTTGAGGGTTTTAAGACCGCTGAAAGGAACATTTCTGGCTTTTTGAATTTCCCAAAACCGGTGACTACTGATATTTTCAATTTCTAATCATCATCATCTCCTGTCCCGGCATTTTGCCACGGCTCATGGGAGCCTGGGGTCCGCTTGGCAACTAATCCCATGAATTGGCGTGGGCACTAGTTTTTACGAAAGCGGCTGCTACCTGACCTTCCAACCCAGAGGGTAAACTAGTCCCTTATTGGGATTAGTCCGGTTTCCTCACGATGTTTTCCTTCACCGAAAAGCGACTGGTAAATATCAAATAATATTTCGTACATAAGTTCCGAAAAACTCATTGGTACGAGCCGGGGTTTAAACCCGCGACCTCTAGGCCTTACCGCTAGGCCACCAGCCCTTAATTTCCAATTTCTTATCGTAGTATTGTTATAAATACTATAAAATCAAATCGAGGGTGAACAGGCACCTTCTGGGCAGACTCGCTCCATCGTAGGCCACGTCTTCGCCTCGGCTAGTCTGTGCCCATGAGTAAGCCCATTTTTAATAAAAATAATAATAATAATAAATAGCGTTGAATCCTGAAGACGTTGGCTTAGAAAGGATAGGATCCTGTGATCTTGGACACGGCGCGGATAGTCCGCCGGTTCCTCTCTCTGCGGCCCTGACCACCGGCAGCTTGGGCCTTGCCCCGCTGCTGGCGGCGCCCTAGGTTAGGTTTTTTATAATATGTTTATATGTATTTTGTATTGTTTTTAACCGACTTCCAAATCTCAAAGAAGGAGGTTATCAATTCGGTTGTATGTTTTTTTTTGTAAGTGTTTTTGTATTTTATTTTTATATCCATATTATAAAATAACCTAGCCTAAGAGTTGAAATAAATAAAGAGAATAATAATAATAATTGCAGGCGCAAGCTACCTGTGGAGTATGGACGAGTTGTTCCCGGTGTTCCACTTCGTGGTGGTGCGCGCGCGCATCCTGCAGCTCGGCTCCGAGATACACTTCGTGGAGGACTTCCTCGAGCCCGCCGTGCAGAACGGCGAGCTGGGGCTCATGTTCACCACCTTGAAGGTGAGGCACTCACTTTTCGACTAGTCGTGGCTCATTCTACATTTTACCAGGCGTGTCTCACTCCGCGATTTGGTCTACGCTACAAGTACATACGGCCCACACCAATTTTGGTGTCTAGCCATAGTAGTTGCCGCGAACCATTGCGCCACCTAGCGGTCATAGCTGTCGTAATAGACGCATTTTGTTAGAGAGTGAATCTTCTGTACCTAATACTATTATGTATTCTGTGATTTTACTTTTGACTACTTTTGACTTATCAATACCTAAAGTCCAAAATCTGCCATACAATACGATTTACGATTTTCTTCCGTCTTGAATAAATACGATAGATGGGTCGCTTGTTGTATAATCTACTATTAGTTATGAAAATACGCCTACTCATATATGAATTTTAGTGTACAGTCAGCAGCAGAAGTTGCTAAGCGGGCTAGGTGTTCAAAATTACCCTGACATGCTCTTATTTTCTTAGGTAACAATAAAGTCGCGTCAAGATCATTTTGAATACTTAAAGCAATTAAGAATTTCTTCGATAATATTTTAGCAGATTTCTCCGCAAATCTATAAAAAAAAACGAGATTCTCTGGTGAAATAACATACTGTTTTTTTTATTACAGGCCTGCTACTTCCAAATACTACAAGAGAAGATGTCCATAAACTAACGATATACAAGATTCGGAACCTTGGAAAATGAAAACGGACTATTTTTACCAAAAACGTAGACAAGTAATGTGATTACCCTAATTTTATACCCTAGCGGCCTAAATAACGGTAAACATATTTTCTATTTTTGAAAACCAAAAAAATTTAACCTAACCTAACAAGTTTCCTAAAAATAATGTCAAGTTCATACTTTTTCTAAAGCGTCGATTATGACAAGGACACAGTCAATTATTTACAATACTTGTCTACGTTTCTGGCTCGTTTATAATCTTATTAGAGCGCCACTAATCTACACATCTAAATAAATACCTAAATACTTTAAAATAAAGTTCTAATTCCTTTGTTGAGTCGTAGGTATGTGGCGTTCAAAAGGTTGCTTGGTCAGCAATAATTTGCTTAGGTAACTCGTTAATGTTCAGATGTATAACCGATGTTGCATAGATATAGATGTATGTTGGTGTAACATTTACCTTGAAGAAATATCTCATTTTCATCTGTATAATTTCCTAAGATCCTTTCTTGCCGACGTCTTCAGGTTTCAAAGCTGTATGAAAATGTAATGATTGGAAATATGTACTGTATATTTTAAAAAAACCTAATTTTAAACTCATCAGGCCAGGCGTACTTGTACAAGTACAAATAGGCTACATGACTAATTTTTTTTATGGTATCAATCGATCGGGTTTGTTTTTAGGATCAAATGTCTATATGGGACCCATTGCATTAAAGTAACACAAAAGTCAGAAATTGTAGTCAAAGTCTGACAATCGCACTTCACTCGCGAAACGCCCTATACAAAACGGCCAGAGGCCGTGACGTCATCGCCCATCTTGTAGTATGGACAAAACAAGAAAATTGCGTTTTTGTCGGTGAAATATTGCGTTTATGTATATAGTTGCTATACAATATTTTTTTGGATGAAATGTAAGGAATCGAATGGTACCCTTACTTTTATCGTTTTTGGAAGTTAAAAAAAAATAAAATTTTGAAACTTTCAGGTCCTGTAATTTTGTAATTTTTCAATATTTTATTTTAATATCCACATTATTGTGGTAAATGGCTCGTTTGCTATCTATTTTACTAGATTTTGTTATAAAATTCAACATGTGTCATCATCCCTATTCAATTCGAGTTATGAACACTTCATCATCCTCGCGTTTGTCCCGACATTTTGCCACGGCTCATGGGAGCCTGGGGTCCGCATGGGACTAATCCCAGGAATTGGCGTAGGCATAAGTTTTGAACACTTATTGAAATACAAGCAAGTTCCAAATTCAAGAGCGCAAAAATTGGCCTGAGTGTTACGTCGTAATATTTTCTGTCTATGGAAAGTATGGATCTTGTAATCTGCTATAAATTGTCAAACTAAATAATTTGATTTAAATCGATATCTTATGTAGCTAAATTGTTGTCAGAGGTAATGGTGGCTGGACCATCCTATCTCGAATTAGTTTGTAACTCTGTTAAAAAAAATATTCTAAAATTATTGGACTTGTGCCAATACTTTAATTATTGTTCTTGAGTTTTTTTTAAGACCATTTCTGCTGGTTATAGCTTGCTAAGGCCCTGTTCTACTCATAGTACTAATTATTTCTATGTATTTTAAACCATTTTTAATTGGTATGGAGTTTCATATTCTATATGATCAACCTTAAGGAGAATAAACTTCAATAATGCAGTGTACTGTTTGCAAAAGGCAATTAGCGCTTTAAAAAAAATTCGTTCTAAATTATATATGGTATTGGTACCTAAAAACCACGTATTTTTATCAAATGCAAAAATCCATCAGCAGCATAAATTATTTGCTGTTTTGTAGTATTTGGTTCCTAAATTTGAAAATTATTACCTACCATCCTACCGTGGTACTACGGTTTTTTGTGATAGTTACTTAATGAATTAGGAAAAAGTCTGAGATTCTGGGGTAATTTGATAGCTATTATCATTGCTTGAATGCGAGTGTAAGATTAAAATATTCTTAATGTATTAGAATGTAGGTAGAAGTGTTTCTAAAAATGTATGGCCTTTCTTATTATGTTCAATAGTGCCAAAATGTTATTATATTTTGGTATTAATTTCTTTTCAAAATCAAGTATATCAAGGAAGTATTTAATTTACGTTTATCTTAGGCATATTTTTTAAACATATTTTCTGTATAAACACGTGTATACGGTGCTCTCTGGGGCCTGTTTCTCAAAAGCTTGTAACTTGTAATACAAGTGGAAGTCCCTTTCTAACCAAAGCTGTCAAAAAGTGACATCCGCTTGTATTACAAGTTACAAGCTTTTGAGAAACTAAACGGGCCCCTGATGTAGATAAATGTTGAACAAACTTTTAAATTACTCATACTTATCATGAAAAATATTCACATAAGTACATTTGTACATTCCAAACACTTATATATTTTAATATGTTGTTCATGCTACAAGTAGTCTCATTTTATCGAGCTTTAATATTTAACTTTTTACACGACTGCCCAAAAAAAGGTGTGTATTGTTTTCAGCGTTCATGTTTGTATGTAAGTTTCTTTATTTAGTTATTTCAAATTAGCAATTAATTTGTTATATGGTATCAAAATGTATTTAGCCTGTAATTGTTATGTTACGCAAAAGAAACTCAATAAGTATAAAATATTATTTTCATACACAAACTAGCCTTAGCATAATTATTCCAAAGAGTTTAGTACAAAACTGAAATTGTTGTTTATTTTAATTATGGTATAAATAAAGTATCGCCGTTTAGTTAGGAAAAAACTAATACTGTGGTATTTGCCTTCGATTTAATTATAAACTAGTATTTATTTATCAAAAATGTAAAATTATAAAAAAAAAACAGAATGAGCAACAACCAGGCAACAACATACTGTGGTATTTGAAATTAACCGTAAATCATAATATATTATTATTATATTATGATTATAAAAAATCCACATGTGTAAATTTGTTTTTATAAATATACTGAAAAGATTAGACAAATTGAATACCGTAAAATGGGGTGAGCAGAGACAAAACTGACATTCAAACCTCGATAAAACATTATTTTTACATGTGGCAAAGTGTTTTTTATACGTAATAAATGTTCCGGTCGTTTGTATTTTTTTTAATAATTTTGTGTAGTTCCATTTCATAACTTTAAAGATAAACACGAAATAGTAGGAAATCCCAGTTCACCCCGTAGTTGGGGTGAGGAGTGATTTCCTACTAAGGTGAGTTTTGAAAATTGTTGGATCGACACTTTGGGATTATGAACATTATAATAGCTTGATTTGTTATTAGAATATATAATTTACGTAGCAGTAGCCTGTAAAAACCAACTCACCCCTCTGTCATCCCTTCTCTCCCCATTCATAACCCAACTGCCTTCGTAATCCCTACTCATCCCATTTTACGGTACATAATGTTGTTCTAGTAAATATACATACATAAGCGGTAAACATTTCCATACGTTAATTTTATTTATCACTCATACCTAACATCAGATGGTCTAGCATGAGTTGCATTCTCGCGCGTATGGACTCGCGCGCGATAACGCAACTTATGCTAGACCGCTAGATGTTGTTATAGCCTAGTTATGTATAGGTTGTTAAATGATCACAATTACTATGTACCTTTAAGTACCATATCAACATAAATTTACATCTCTTCGTGTCTGAAGTGTTTAAATTAAATAATTGTAACTACATATGATATTTAACATTTAATAAAAGTTCGCAGCAAATTAAAAAGTTTTTGATTAAATTTATTCAACCTACTATCATTGAAGTATCTAATCCTCAATAAATTTGCAATAATATAAGAGTTTGAATATTCTAAACAATGAAAACTTTTTTAATAAGTAAATGCTAATCTTCAGAAATTATACTACCTACTTCTAGGGCTTCGTACCTACTTGGACTATGAAAACCGTGGCGGTAAGTGAATAATACAAAACATTGTTTATTAAGGCTATTTATTTCATTCCTATAAAATAACATACCAAATGTCTCTTTTGTACAACATCATATCAAAAATGTACACCATTATATAAATTTCGTCTCAGGTAAACGTTACCTAGCTACTCGGTCCTATTGCCGCGGCTAACACATAAATATACTTATAGTCCTCTCACTTGCGTCCAGCGGGCTCAGCACGGTTCCATTTTTATCCACTATCACTATGCCCGTCACTTTCGCACTTACATACTTGTTAGAACGTGACAGGCATGGTGATAAACGATAAAAATGCGACCGTGCTACTAGGGCTGATAATACCGTCCAATGCTGTACATATGCTATCTACAATGGCTTATTGTTTACATTCATTGTTCAATCGATTTTGTGAGTACACACTATGAGGTACCTTAAAGATGAAAAAAAATGTTAGAGTTAGATCCAGCTAAGCTAGCAGCGATTTTGATAGTTCAGACTGTGCAATTGTTATTTACACGTCATACTTTGGTAGGAGTTTGACGTTTAAAATAACACTTGCACAGTCGGGGCTATGAAAATAGCTACCAACTTAGCTTGGTCTACCTATATCTGGATCCTATACCTAGATCTGTTATTCCATCAAACAACTTCGGATTAGTAGCTAGGTACCAGTGGCGGTCGTCAAACATATCCATAGGCAAGCCTAGAGCTAATTTGGCTTACATATTTCCTTTACAACTCTGCTCAAACGTCCAAAAACAGGGTAGCCGGTGGGAATCGGCTTTTATGTTTTATGGACGGCCGCCACTGGCAGCTACCTACTCAATATTTCATAAAAACAAAATACAGAACCACTGACTGATTTACTTAAAACCTAAGTATGTCACTAATTTGCTGTAAAAAACTTATAGGCATCTAAAAGGTACACCACAATGCGTTTTACTCTTTAAATCTACCAACTTGAGTTGAAAAACTGTAAATGAATATTGCAATGCTAAGGAATTTCAGAATACCGCACTTTCGTGGCCTTGAATGGGGTGGTAATAGCTGCAAATTACTAACGAAAACAGATTCACGGACAAAGCGACCATAGTCCATTCAAATACAATTTTAACTTCAACCTTGTGTAAGATAGAAATACGGTTGAGTTTTGCATTTACAACGAGATTTACTACAGACACTTTTTCCGTGAAATCTTAAGTATTTTAAAGCGGTTAACACGTTTGCACGACACAACTGAATGGCAAAGGTCGCTGCATAACTAATTTATATTATTCATGTCCTTTCCATGGTCATATACGTAATAGTACTTCGTACCTTGAATAATACTAAAATACACGCGATACGTTACAGTGTGACCAATGACGCTAATTATTGCGTTATCTAATGTACATAAATATCGAATATCTCAAGTTCTTTCTTTATCTTTAAGTTCAAATTTTCATTCATAAGGGCAACTACACAATAATAATTCTAAATTCTGTGTTAACCTCGTAAGGCCCCGTGTACTTATACAAGTACAAAATAAATTCGAGTTTTGAACGCATACTATACAAATAAAAGAATGTTCCAAATTCAAAAGCGCCAAAATTTTCCTGGATCTTACGACACAGACAAGACATCCTCTAGACTGAGCATAGTAACGCAACCCCCTCTGCCACAAATATACGGTAGTTTTACTCCATCTTCGAGTCAAAGTGTCAGAATCCCAATCACGGCACGGGATTCGCTCACCTCGTCCCCCGCACCTCAGTATTTTTGGCAGCATCGGTTTCATGAAATAATTGCTCTAAGCTCCGTCTAGAGGATTCCTAGTCTATGTCTTACGAGGATAAACAGTAGTTATGCAAAAACCTGAGCATTTTTCTTCCTAGCAGCCACTAAAACTTGACCATTCCATCCAATGTGTTAAAAAGGGCAGTGACTTAATAAGTAAGATTATTTTGCGGTATAAAAATTTAGAGTATTTATAAAATTTTAACCTAGAGGCAAGAATTTCGAGAATGTTCCATCGATATACATTATGGGGAGCATATGGACATATTACTTTAAAAGACTATTTGTTCGCTTTGCCTTCTGATTTGTACTTTGTTTACGAGCAAATTATATTAGAAAATTAAAATGTATGCGAAACATAATTTGCAATATAATGGATGGATCTAAGTTATGTATATGGCCGTTCCATGTGATTCAAATACATTAATTCTTCGAAGCACCGCTAACTAAAATTGACTCGAGTGAATCCTTGTGAATTTTTAAATTCAAATAAGACGAGGTAACTGTACTGTAATTTAACTTATGGGCACTCAATCAACCATAGGTTTTACTTACTTATACACAATACTATTTATTATCGTACATATTTTCATAAAGATCCACTCGGTCAACGGTCAGAATAAGCCTAAAACTCCATTAAAAGTCAACAAATTCCCACAAGTAATGTTAATTGATCGTTCAATCAAACTGAACCTTAAAAACCAATGTTAATTTACAATAATAAAAAATATAATAATGATACAACGACGAATCCACAAAATCTCTAAATAATGTTAGACATAAAATAAATTTATTTCATTAATATAAGATTAATAGCAAAATATCAATCAATTTTTATTGCATGCATCATTAAAATGAAATTAACAATTATCTTTTTTTTACCTAAATAACATTTCGGACGATTTGTAGTCAAAAATAGTCAAATACATAATAAAAAGTATAATCTAAGTAAGGTATTCACGGGGAGTGTTTATAGTAAGTCAAATTTGTTTTAAAAAACGCGTCATTCAAACAACAGAATTCTTAGAACTAGAGAAATCAACGTATATATTACTATAACATCCTAACTCTACTGTTAATGCTTACAAATAAATGCCATCTACCGTGGTCTACGGATGAGGCCTGCGACCTGATGCAGAAGGGGCATGCATTGCGATTGGGAAAATACCAAATACGTAAATAGCCATTCGTATTTTTAAGCATATATATTTATCTAGTCATAACCCACAAGTACAAGATATAGATAAATCAATTTATATTTCGTTTAAAGATATGTGCTTCACAGAGGACATCAGTTCTGTTTAAGCGGAAATTTAGTTATGCCTAAAATATTCTAGAGTAGCTTCGAAAATTACATTTAATCTGTAATAAAATGACTCCAGGCCGCAGGCCAGCACACTCTGGAAGGACATTACCCTACAAAGGACAGGTTACAACTAGCATTTGCGTATATCTAATAAAACATATGTATAGTACATACATACACCAGCATAGTACTAAATAACAAACTAACATTTACATTCAATCGTGAAAATGAATCGGTTTATATCGATTTAAGATGCGTTTTGTTTTTAAAATCTTATGTACAGTGCTAACATAGTAAAAAGAGGTAAGTAAGCCATCCTAACAGAAACCGGTTTAATGCGCGTATTATAACTGTGGTATATCTTAAGGTGATTCTAAAGGCGGCTGTGACTGGACGTCCGTTTAACTGTTCAGATAAATTATATATTAAAAATGAAAGGAAATTGCGCATTTGAAAGGTTTCCTAAAGAAAACCTAAGTTTCTCTTTTTAATATGTCGCTACTAAAACAATAATATATTGATATTGTTTAAAAACATTACATAAAAAACAATAAAACCATTTTGCTAAGCAACTAATATAAAACAATAAATAGATGGCATGATGCCAAAATGAAGATGATTTCACAGAATAGTAGATAGTTTAAAAAGGAATGGGAAATATTAATAAAGATGTAATAGCTTTGTTCAAAAAAGATTATTTGTGACTTATTTTCAGTTCTTTTCGTCATTTCGTCCTGTATAGAACAAAAAAGACACATAAGAATGAAATCAAAAATCAAAATAATATTTCTAGACAAAATCATCTTAATAAAGTGTGTTAAAAAGTTTAATCACTGCATTTGAATTTGTTTATTCACAACCTCTGCCCGCAATTATCGGATCGAACCAATTTAGAGCCAAATGTGCGTTTCTAGTACATACTATAGAACTTTTATAGTCGCCGCTTACACAACTAATACTGAAAGCACCATTTTGTTTACCTAATTAATCAAAATGTTATAAAAATGTTACAATTTTGAATTTAGTGCGATCTGGGACAGTTTTTTAACAAGTCGTTTTATTATTTTAAAAAGGCATAGGTCATAAGTTCAGTATGGCGTTGGATGTCTTAGGAACAGCTCGCGGTGCTAAAGTATAGACTAAATTTTGAATAACATAATCATAATAATCATAATCATAATAATTTATTGATAATATAAAATTACATGTCAAACATAAATACCTTGCCTATACCGCCATTAAATTCCGACTGATGTCCTATACAAAGTACAAATAATTTAATTGTTAATACCGAAACAATTCTTCTATCTGACATCTTAGATACCTCTTAACGAACTATTTGTAACTTGTTTGTTTGTAATTCACGAAATAGCTGTATTGATGAAAACAATATGCTAAAACCGTTGCAAGTATTATGTCTTCCGAGCCCGTACCATGATTCATTGACAGTGTCAAAACTGACATAAACGCTTCCGAGAACGTAATTTACTTTCTATATACATATCTTGCTTGCACTAATATGCGAGTACGAGCGAGATGCATAGAAAGTAAGTTAGGTTCTCGATAGCGTTTATGTCAGTGCCAAACTGGTGGTAGTGGTACTGATCGATTAATGTCAAATGTCTACACTATGTTACTTTAGTTATGCCGCGATCAATACATTTACAACAAGAAATTAAACGATAACTATTTATATTCGCTTGAATTTTTAGTCGCTATCGGCGACATGTTCCGCCGCGAGCACTCGAGCTTGAGGAAGGACCCCCGCCGGGCCCGAAACATGTCGTCAATAGCGACTAAAAGTTCAAGTGAGTGAAACCGTTGTCGTCTAAACAATTTAAAATTTTAATACTCGTTTGCACACTAGCCTGTATGTGTCATACTATACTATCAAAGTTGTGTCAAAGAGGGGTATCTCTTGGGTACGAATAAACGCTCCAAAAAGTATCTCTTTGCCCAATACGCAAGATTTCTTGTTGCAAATAATCCTATTCCACTATCAAAGTTATTTTTAAATTAGATAGGCAAAATTTATAAAACTGTTGACCTCAAACTCGTATTAAAGTCAACTATATTGCGAAAGCAACTATTGCAGAGTACATAAAATGATCACATTTTCTAGTGACACGCGATTGAGAGATTATCAGGTAGTATTTTACAATTATGACGACATAAGTATGCGTATATCTACCATTCATTGTTTTATGGCATCGGTTATTACACTAGGTTAATACTGAGATGACATAAAAATACATGCAGTGTTCTGCTCTCATAGAACGTGAATATCACTTTTAGTGTTTTACATTCAAAATTATATACGTATGACGTTTGATGCTATACAAGATGTTGAATCATTGTTTGAAGTTAATAATGTATCAATATAACACGCGAGAATTTGTCCTTTCCGAAGGACATCGGGTCATTTTGGCTTGTCGCATTCCAGAAACCGTCCTTCTGATGCCGTATTAAAAATAGAGATGGATAATGACTATCGCGTGATACAAAATCGTCCATAGTTTTCCTTGCAATTTAAAGAAAAAAAAACTTATTTAAAAGCTATTCCAAGCATTCTTGCATAAGAAAATATTATTGCAGTATACCAAAACATGATTTACTTCGGATTTTCTTTCTTTCGAAATGGATTTTATTAATTAAGACAAAAGTCGAATTTAGAAGCAGCTAAAGACTTACATGAGAGCAGAGTTAATACATTAAGATGCCAAATTGAACTGACCACCCGTGTTCAATATAAAAATATTCAATAAATTACATTTAAATGATTTGTATGACACTCGAATGACGTATATTGTCGTCAATGAATTGGGAACTGTGGGACACCACGAATTTATCTTCAGCTACGTATCTCCAAGGCATTTGAGACCTTATTACAAGTAATCAGAGAGTGTTATTTCGTTTAAACTTAGATTTGCTTGTGGATGGCTATCGAGTTTTGCATATGATTGAAATTTAATTATCTTATCTAGCTGGATTCTAACAGGCGTCCGAAGGTTCATTTGGCTTCTCGTAAGACCTAAGCCAATTTTTACGCTAGAGTTTCTAACTTCCGTTTATTTTTATAAAGTTCAAAAATCGAATTGAATTTGTACTTGTACAAGTACGCGCGGACTTGCGAGGACCGTTAAAGATAAGTCCGTAGTGCCTTAACGGTAAACACCAAGGTATGTACACAATAAATTTACACCTATAGTAACAATACGTTACAAAATTACGTCTAATGTGCACAAACCTTACGCAGGCTGTGAGCACTATTTAAGTGCTTCAATTGGGTTAATATTAACATTTTAAGTATGTAGTAAAATTAAGCGATAAAATAATTTAAAATTATAATATTATTGGAAGAGTCAATTTTATAATCGATAACTAAAATAATTATTTAAAATAATTCATTTATATTGTTTTATTTCATTTTTGACTGCAACATCAACCTCGGATAGTGCGATTAAATTCACCTCAAGTGCATTTCTGCCTGGCTTATATTAATTTATTTAACTATATGTACACTACCATGATTCCGATATACTTATATGATTGAAGCTATCAGCTGTAGTATATAAAAACTTTAATATTTACAATTGTCCAGTACGGGAACACATCAATTTTGAGATAAGCGATTATGTAAAAGTCCATCGATTCAGATTTGATTTGAGTCAAAGATGCAATCTATAGTATAATTGAAATATTGTTTAATGAATGATCGCGCCCGCTAAGACGTTTTAGGTAAAAATATCTAACTTATTTATATTTGATCCCAAGCACGATATAAAAAGGTTGTCATTGGAAAATAAATTGCAACTTCATTTATCGTTAGTATGGGTACCCGAATGCGTACTTTAAGACATAATTTTTATAAGTTACTCAAACTCCGAAACACAGTCGGATCACATAAGAACACGCACATAATACCGCAAGCTCCAAATAAACCGGTGAAAAATACATATATTAGAAACATCACAAATCCATCATACTGACCACTTACGCACTAAGAAATACCTAAACTGTAAAATAGGTACAAACAACGTCCTTACTACCCAGAAGGCAAAATTGGCACTTAAGACGAAATTCGCTCCTTTCTTAATGAGTGTTTCGAGGAGGGTGTACGGCGCGGGCGGGGCGGGGGCCGCGAGCTCGAGACTCGCGAGCTCGAGACTCGCGAGCTCGAGACTTGCGGTGTCGCGAGCTCGAGCGCGCCACTCGCGCATGACTCGAGCGTCCCGCTCGCGCCGCCGCTCCTTGCGGGCGCGGCGCGCCGACGGGCCCGGCTATGTACTCGGCGAGTTGTTCTGCGTGGGATTGTACGGGTGGTTGGAATTACGCAACACTGTGTATACACTGTCCACCTTGCTCAGTTTCTCGAAAAACGGTATCAAGTCCAACAGTTCCGAGTCCGTCATGTCGTCGAACCACGACGCGACGGGTACCTGGAAAACAAATGACGCGTTATAACTTAAGATGCGATTGTTAAAAATATCATTATTGGGAGTTCTAACCTCGTGATGCCCATGGTTCTACCCGTAGTACTAATTACTTCAATCGAATTTAAACCATTTTCAATTGGAAGAGAGTCGCATTTCTTGTGTTTTGTTCGATCCATATGTACTTTGGCATTTTTTATGGTGGGAGAGTAACTAGCACTAATCGCAGTATTTTTATTTTCACTTAATTGATAGGAACCAAATAAAAAAAAATCGACCAGTAGGTAAAAATATTGTCTGTAACCAAAACTTGATTAACTTAACAATGTCAATGTCAACTGTATTCAACCTATAATATATTCCGGAACCAGTAAATTGTCTAGCTAAATAGTAAATGCGTATTAGCGCATCGATAGACAATGGATGCGATTAGAACATGAGAATGTTCCCACAAACACAAGTTTTTTACCAAATCACTCCGTGTCAACTGTGTTGATGGCGATGGCGCCTGGTTTATCTCTCGTTGGTCAAGGCAAGCTCGGTAGCATATTATTTATAAGATTGAATGATCAAAAAAAAAACAAGAGCTTGGTGCGAGACAGGATTTGAACTAACGACCTCCGGTTGTATCACATACGAGTGTTGAACTTGGCTACCTCCGCTCTTGATGCTATACGTTAGGTTTACTCGTATCCTTGAATCTAGTATAACTCGATCTAGTTTTGTACTAGAAATTGTATACTACTCTCTTCTATTCTCAATTCTATAATCTATACTCTACCACTATCTCTTTCTCACTCCTTTCTTCTTGGCAGCGCACAGTATAAGCTATAACTGGACCCAGGAGCGGCCAAACAGTAAAATATCTCGTTAAAAAAAAAAAACTCGATCAGGCATGAGGGGTGGAGGGAAATGACCAAACGGGAACATACGAATCTTTCAGTAGGAGTAGTAGCGAAAGCGATTATTGAGTGTCCTTGTCACAGTCTCACTTTTTTTTATTCCCCACCGTAAATTTAGTATGGTTTATGGTGGGCAACAAATAAATTCGACCAATCAATTATAGTGTCGCATTGCGTATGTTTTGTCCCTCACGGACGCACGCGTAATAGCACATATATTAGGATCCTACCATCTATGGGTTTATCCTACTGTAAATACGAGTATTGCGTGTATATTGATATTGGTCAACCCGACACACTTAGATATACGTATTCACTTTTACACTACTTAGATATATTCGTATTATCTTCAAACATCGATATTCAACATTTAATCATCATAACAATTGTCACTTATCGCCATACGGACAATTTCTTTGTCACACGATTCATTGTGGCACATAATATCAGCGTTATCTAAGATTTGTTCTGACCGTGACGTACAAGATTACGTTTGCGGTCTGTCTAGATTCTAGATCACCCACGTCGAAGCACTAAGATAATACCTTTTAATTGCTCGATGGTGGACCTTATGCTTTTGCAATAAGGTTTACGAATAGACAATTAACATTGTAGATGGTACAGTCGCCATAAGATATATCGGAGCGGTCAAGGCGCTCACAAATATCTGAACACGCCTCTATTGTCAAGGCGTTAGAGTGCGTGTTCAGATATTGTGAACACCTTGGCCGCTCCGATATATCTGATGGCGACTGTACGTACTTTATAGGGTTTCGTGTGGGTTCTAGTGTTATTGTGGTAATAAAATGTGCAGTTCAAGGGCAAGAACAGACTTTGTTGACGTGGTTGCTTAGTGATTTACCCCAAAACGTGTAAAGGCAATATTTGTGAAATAGTTATATACGATACAAGTGCGGAAAAGAGGAAATTCGAAACGAGTGGCGATCAATTAAAACACGACCGAAGGGAGTGTTTTAAATCGACACGAGTTGCGAATTACCTATTCGCACGTGTATCGAACAACGTTTTACAGTACATATGGCACTTTGTTTCGACATCGCACGAAAAGTGCTATTTTACGCACTAGTGCCTTTTACAGTACATATGGGGCTACTTTTCCGCACTAGTGCGTAAAATAGCACTTTTCGTGCGTATGTCGAAACTTTAAAGTGCCATATGTACTGTAAAACGTTGTTCGATACACGTGCGAATAAGTAATTCGCAACTCGTGTCGATTTAAAACACTCCCTTCGGTCGTGTTTTAATTTATCGCCACTCGTTTCGAATTTCCTCTTTTTCGCACTTGTATCGAAAATAACTATTTTAATTTTTTTGCGGTGCATGCTAAAGCGAACATCAAATCGTAGTGCTGCTGATAGGAATACATAATTCATTTAATGTATTCAATATTATTTAATGTAACTAACTGTGCGAAAAGTCAGCTAAGTGAACCAAAACATTTGCTCAAATCAGAGTACCGTTATTCAGCTTCCTCCGATTCATATAGACGGGCCAGATGGGGGAATAAGTTTTTGGCAAAAATTTGATTTTTGGTAGATGCTTTTATCGCTGACTGTACTTTTCTTACGCTAGACAACTAATACTCATCGAGACAATTCTAAAAATCCCTAACACAAGTAGGTTGCGTTGTTTCATCACAGAGTTCCTATGGCCACCTCCTGTCTCCATCATCAGATCAGCTCGATGGTACCATAATATTGCATTGTCACCCGACTTACATGTGTATGCAAAATTTGAGCTCAATCGGAAACCGGGAAGTGGATCAAATTTAAGTTGCAAGATTCCATTACATGTTAGTTACATACAGGTCGACCTAATAAAAGCGTTTTAAAAAAGACTAACCGTGGTAGGTACAATTACAGGATGTTCCACTATAATAAGATATTATAGGGTTCACTCACCGCGTTGTCCGGGTGAAATATGTAGGAGGCGGGCGAGTTGTCGACTATAACGACGCGCCGCAGATCTCGGCCCAGGCTGTTCAGGTCCTTCACATAGTTGCCGCGGTGGAACACGCAGCTATCCCGGAACAAGCGCGCTCGGAACACGCCCCATCTGGAACATGGAAGATAAACGTGTAACTTGTATAGCACAAGGCTAACCTTGTGGGGATTGTATGTATATACAAGCGACAATTCGTATTAAGAAGCGCTTAAAAAGCCAAATGGAAAGGTCTTAGCAACGGCTTTGGTAAGCAAAGCCTTTTACGAAACTCCCCTACCAAACCCCTCGAAGGGGATACCGGACCGGTTTCTGCGAAAACTGACCTGTCGAGTAGATTGGCCACGGCCCACGGGGTCCGCGTACTTGGCGAGCGAGGCGGTGAACAGCACGCACTCGTACAGCTCGCCGCACCGCCGCAGGAACTCGATTTTGTTAAGCAAAGCCTTACGAAATACCCCTTCCAAAACCCTCGAAGGGGATACCGGACCGGTCTCCGCGTGTAACTATTAACCTGTCGAGAAGATCGGCCACAGAGTCCGCGTACTTGGCGAGCGAGGCGGTGAACAGCACGCACTCGTACAGCTCGCCGCACCGACGCAGGAACTCGGCTTTGGTAAACAAAGCCTTACGTTACTCCCCTACCAAACCCCTCGAAGGGGATACCGGACGGGTATCTGCGTGTAACTAACCTGTCGAGTAGATCGGCCACGGGGTCCGCGTACTTGGCGAGCGAGGCGGTGAACAGCACGCACTCGTACAGCTCGCCGCACCGCCGCAGGAACTCGTCGACGTGCGGTCGCTTGAGGACGTACACTTGGTGCACGGACCCGTCAATTTCGACCGGTACGACGAAGTCCGCGTTGTTTATTGGCTGGAACAAACGAAAAACAATTTTTGGTTTATCCACAGAATAAGGTATAGTACTAGGTACAGAAGATTCACTCTAGCAAAACGCGTCTATTACGACAGATATGACCGCTAGGTGGCGCAAGCGTGACCAGGCGCCCGCTCCGTAGCGGAGCGCGGCAACCACTATGGCTAGCCACAAAAATTGGTGTGGGCCGAATGTACTTGTAGCGACGCGACGAAATCGCGGAGTGAGCCACGCATGGTTTAGCACACAGCTGGATGTCATGTACAGGCCCGGTTTAAGAGACCTAGGCACCCCTAGACACTTAGAATTGGCCACCAAGGAGGGGAAACCTCGAAACCATTGCTAAGTTGCCTAGACCCCAAGTCCCGGGCCTTGTGGGCCTAGGCGGAAATCCGGCCCTGGTCATGTAGGATGTAGGCATGGGAACAGGAGGTGAAGTGCTATAAAAATGCCATGAGAGAGAGAGAGAGAGAAAGAGAGAGAAACGACTTTCTCAATATAGCCAACTTCTGCCGCCATAGCGGAAATCGACCAGGATAAGATGATGATCGTGACTCATAACTTCATTACATAGCATAGTCTTTTGTGTAACAATCTAACAATGGAGCGATAGGTTAATTGTGTCAAGTTTGTACTTGCGATAAGATACTATAATGACCCACTCGCATCAACTACATTCCATCACTATGAATGAAACTTTTCGAAAAGACGATCTAACTGTCCTAGTAATCGTAGGATCAATCAGACCAGACCGGTTGAAGATTAATTAGATTAAACCCCACATATTCAATGCAAGGTCGATTGTGAATGTGGGAGTGACACACATCCTGCAATTGAATGGGAGATCCCGATGACAAAACCGCTTGTCACATGGTTCATAAAATTTAATCAATCTAACGGGAGCAATCTAGAAATGTTGTTAGTAAACTTATGAGCCACTATGAGTCATCCGTGAGTCTCTAGCTAGGATGACTCATTCAACGGTTAACTTGCCTTTTATCGAAAAAAATACTAAGTAAGTACTAAGCATTATGATAAGTAGTAGTTTCCCGTAGACAATAATTTTAATATTAAGAAAATCTGGAAAGACTCACGACAGTTGCCTAAAACGTGTTACGCCATTTAGGGTCCTAGCTTAATTGGTTATTTCATATTTGCGTTATGGAATTTCCAATTTAGCTAAAACCCTAAATGGCGTAACAATCACGGAGCGTGACTGTACCTAGAGTCCGACCACGCTATGTTTGCACTGACTTGGCATTGACAATGCATACATATCTCATAGGAGCCGACATAGTACACGTCATGAAAACTTAAGAGTGGGACGGACTCTACCTATTTGAACAACAATGATTTCCCTTCCCAATCATAATTAAGCACCGATTCTCAAACATCAAAGTAATATGTACATAATAAGCTCATTATTTGTGTGGGTAACGTTCGATTTGCCCTAATATTGACTCGGTTGTATAAACATTTACCGGGCTCGCGCGCGTAGACAAAGGGTTGTGACGTCACGATAACAAATAAGGAATTCCCTGGATTACTCATGGGATACGCCTGGCATCTTAACATCTTTGTTTGATGGTGAATGGTGATAGGAGGACTGACGTCTTTGATTTACTAAGCAAGTGTACAGTCTTATACAAAAAATTACTCGTTTCCGTTATTTGTATTTCTTCCTCGTAAGTGTAAGGCCTGAGTGGACGCTCATGTTGGGCGTGCAGCGGGACGGGGCGTGCAGCGTGTATCTCAAACAAATGCAAACGTATAGGAGCGGCCTCAGTGCATGCTGCTCAAATCACTTGTGAGCCCGACGCCACGCTGCACGCCCCGCCGAACGTTCCGCTCCGAGCGTCCACTCAGGCCTTACACTAAGACCCAGGGAAATTTATGTGTTTCTGAATTTGGAACTATGTTTTATTTCTATAAGAGTTTAAAACTCGAATTTAATTTGTACTTGTACAAGTACGCGGGGTCTTACGAGAATAAGAAATAAAAATCGAATAGCGTTTGCGACCACCTTTAGTTTTATTCAATTTCAAATGTTATTCAATCAATAATTGGGATAAAATATAAAGAATGAAATCTAAATTCATTAGAATTCCCTGTATGTTCATTAGAAATTCTTTGAAATAAAATGCTCCTGCGTGTCTGGTTGGTTTTAAAGCTGAGTCTGATTAAGAATTAAATACATCAGATGCTCGGCATTTGATGTATTTAATTTGACGAAAACTCGTCAGTTTTTTTATTATTCTAGGAATCTAAATTGCCACCTTGACCCGAGGTTACCGTAAAATGTGATATTTAAATATCAAATGCGGCCATAATAAAATGTGAATACTTTCACATTTTCATGCAAATTGTAAACTAAGTGCCTACTAAATGTTACATTATGTACACAAATGCAGAGTATAATACCTCTATTATGTACCTACAATCTGAAAGTTACCAAACATTATAAATTTAAATTAATACAAATAAGAAACTAACCTATCTCATATCAAAAAAACTCCTATGCTAGACAATATAGAGAAACCGAGTTTCCCACCTCCCGTTTTTTGCCATTTTGGTAAGATTACAACATTAACCAAAAAAAATTTGAACTTGAAAAGTATGTAGAAAAAAAAAATGTAGGTAATGAGAAAGCATTCAAATTATCACAGCCATTAGGTTCCATTTCATTTCCCATTCAGCATTTTGATTGTACAGCCATGACAATATCGCTTTAATAAATTACAATTATTTCCAATTATTATTTACAATTATTACATTTTTTTGATTGTGGAGTGAGGACTTCCCTTTGCCTAGAGTAGTTGACCTTTGCTTATTTTAATGTATAAAGATATTTTAACATGTAGTTTTACGTAAAATATCTTCGGCGAGTTTTTAGTGGTAGTTTTCGTTACCGAGATATTTACTTACTTTCTTATTAGTAAGTCATATATTTCATAAAAACTTAGCTAGGGCTAGGACCATTTTCTTTCAGCTTTTAATTTTGAGATTTTTAGTGTCTTGTGTGGAACGACAATTTCTAAATCATGTCGTGTGGTTAGAGCAGTTTTAAAACTTTCCAGTAATAAGTTTTTGGCACAAAATTTTATCGCTGACTGTACTTTTCTTACGACAGACAACTAATACTCATCGAGACAATTCTAAAAACCCCTAACACAATTAGGTTGCGTTGTTTCATCACAGAGTTCCTATGGCCACCTCCTGTCTCCATCATCAGATCAGCTCGATGGTACCATATATTGCATTGTCACCCGACTTACATGTGTATGCAAAATTTCAGCTCAATCGGAAACCGGGAAGTGGATCAAATTTAACTTGCAAAATTTGATTACAGACCGACAGACAGACAGACAACGGGACAGGTGAAACTAAATAAAAGTTTGTAAAATACAAGACTATCACATAGCTATCGATACGGAACTAAGTAGAAAACTTCTCAAACAGTCAAAATCCATAGGCTCTTTAATTGTCCCTTACACTTCGTCCAATAGTCTCTTAAAACGTCCGTTCCCATATCGTCCACGGGCCAGGGGCGTATTTTGAAATTTGCCGCCCCGGGCCAATACGTTTCGGCGCCCCAGAAGTCAAGGAAGAAAAACAAAATGCAATCCGCCATGGGCGGCGTAGACCATGGCCCGGATGGCCCTAGGGTAAATACGCCACTGCCACGGGCCAAGCATATATATGAGGCATTCAAAGTGCCAGCAATGTTAATATCTCGGCAGTAAACTATAGAAATGGCTTCATTATACAACATCACACGGTTTACGGTCTCAGTGGGTCATAAAGTTCACAACAAGGCCTAAGCAGATTGACCTTTGCAAAATATAAATACTTGCTATATTTAGAATGCCTCATTTGTATGAAAGGCGTGAGGGCGTGACTAACTTACACACGGTAGTTTTTTTATCAGATTCAAATGTGTTTTATTAGTAGTACGCTAATTTTAGTTTAGTACCATAAATTTGTACGCTAATTTTAGCCATAATTTTATGGCGTGGGTACAGAACGTGCACAAATTGACCTTTTAGAAATATAAATCACTGTAAACGGTGTTACGACAGCATTTCTCACTTTAAATAACTTTAGCCCTAAAGACATATTTAGTTTGCAGAAAATCGAACCGTTTGCAAGTTTTTTTTAAACTGTCGTCAATGTTTAATTTAAATTCTAATCTGAATCTGAAGCATACAATGCCAGATTGAAAAACAGCATTTGGTTTAGTATTTGCAACCTTTCAGATTAGTGTAGATACTCAATTGTTTCAAAATAGAAAGGAAGTAAGAATCCATAATTAACTCTAGTTCTATGTACAGTCGTCATCAAGTCAAGGCGTTAGAGTGCTTGTTCAGATATTGTGAACACCTTGGCCGCTCCGATATATCTGATGGCGACTGTACCTAATTGCCGTCACTAACAACACTGCGTATAATACTCGTGTAGAAATATCGATCCCACCAAAAACATTTTCATGTAAAATGTTGCCAAGACGAAACCATAAGGCTCGCACTGACAAAAAGTTATCAGATCTCTTGTAGAGCCAAGCTTCTAACTCTACAGGCCCTACCTTCACAGACTCTACACCTTAGTCCAAATATGTGGCTTGACCGTTTCGTCACATGGGCGTTAGGTGAAAAATGTATTCACAATTCATTATTTTTTATTATAATATAGTTCTTGTAATAATGAAACGGCCAAGCCACATATTTTGACTAAGGGCCCGGCCACATGTCAGCGGTGCGGCGCCGCCGCCGCCGCGCGGCGCGGCACCGCAGAAATCTGCGGCGCCGCAAACCGCTCTGCGGCGACGCCCGCCGCAACGCAAAATTTTGCGGTGCCGCGCTGCGACGCCGCAAAGCGGTGCGCGGCGCCGCGCGCGGTGCCGCAAAGCGGTGAGTTTCGCCGCGCGCGGTGCCGCCGAGCGGCGTGCGGCGCCGCAGATTTCTGCGGTGCCGCGCCGGTATTTTCTTTTGAAATGATTTGCATCTTCATTCATTATACGAAGATATGGGTTCACCCAAAATTTTCTTTTCAATTGTTTTTTTATTTCTGCGCCTTCTTAATAGCGCTGGCAGTACACCGAGAAATTCAGTAAAATGCTGCAAATGATGTTAAAGGTATGAAAATCGGTACGATTGATCTTTAGGATATTTGAAACAATTTGACCCGAAGTACCATTAAAAAAAAAGCGGCCAAGTGCGAGTCGGACTCGCCCATGAAGGGTTCCGTATTTAGGCGATTTATGACGTATTAAAAAAAAACTACTTACTAGATCTCGTTCAAACCAATTTTCGGTGGAAGTTTACATGGTAATGTACATCATATATTTTTTTTAGTTTTATCATTCTGTTATTTTAGAAGTTACAGGGGACACACATTTTACCACTTTGGAAGTGTCTCTCGCGCAAACTATTCAGTTTAGAAAAAAATGATATTAGAAACCTCAATATCATTTTTAAAGACCTATCCATAGATACCCCACACGTATGGGTCTGATGAAAAAAAAATTTTTGAGTTTCAGTTCTAAGTATGGGGAACCCCAAAAATTTATTGTTTTTTTTCTATTTTTGTGTGAAAATCTTAATGCGGTTTACAGAATACATCTACTTACCAAGTTTCAACAGTATAGTTCTTATAGTTTCGGAGAAAAGTGACTGTGACATACGGCGGACAGACGGACAGACAGACAGACAGACATGACGAATCTATAAGGGTTCAGTTTTTTGCCATTTGGCTACGGAACCCTAAAAACGAGATGAGTTAGCTTTTTTTGTATGGAATTTAAAAAAGCTGTTTTGAAACCTATCGTGTGTGGTATTAAACGAAAGGGCTTTCTGAGCCGATTCCAAAAATATCATATCATTACATTTTAGTCATTTTTTTTAGGGTTCCGTACCTCAAAAGGAAAAAACGGAACCCTTATAGGATCACTCGTGGGTCTGTCTGTCCGTCCGTCCGTCTGTCACAGCCTATTTTCTCCGAAACTACTGGACCAATAAAGTTGAAATTTGGCACACATATGTAAGTTTGTGACCTAAAGACGAACATGTAACGTAAATAAATGAATTTTAAATATGAAGGCCACCTTTGGGGGGTAAAAGAAAAATTTAAAAATAAAGTTTTTCAAAATATATCGTGTTACATATCAAATGAAAGAGCTCATTTTGAGAATCTCAAATATATTTTTTTTATAATTTTAAGATAAATAGTTTAGCAGTTATTCCGGAAAATAGGCAAAAAATTACCATTCCCCCCCTTTATCTCTGAAACTACTAGGTCTAAAATAATGAAAAAAATACACTAAATAGTTCTTAACCTATAGATGACAGAAAAACCTATTAGAAATGTGCAGTCCAGCGTGAGTCGGACTTAAGTACTAGTTTTTGATCCGACCCCTACGGGTTTTTTAAAGACATTTTACTCACTTTTCAATAAGTTGAAATTTGGCACACATATGTAAGTTTGTGATCCAAAGACGGACATGTAACGTACACAAATGAATTTTAAATATGGAGGCCACTTTTGGGGGGTAAAAGAGCAAATTAAAAAATAAAGTTATTCAAACTAAGATATCGTATTACATATCAAATGAAAGAGCTCATTTTGAGAAAAGTTTGTAAATTTCTGTACCTAAAAGTGTTTCAAAATAAAGTTTATTAATTTAATTATTAATTAAACTTTGGAATGATCATTTTAAGATAAATAGTTTAGCAGTTATTCAAGAAAATAGGCAAAAAATGACCCTCTCCCCCCTTTATCTCTGAAACTAGGTACTGGGTCTAAAATATTGAAAAAAATACACTAAATAGTTCTTTACCTATAAATGACAGGAAAACCTATTAGAAATATGCAGTCAAGCGTGAGTCGGACTTAAGTACTTAGTTTTTGATCCGACCCCTACGGGTTTTTTAAAGACATTTTGCTGACGTTTCATTAAAAAAAACATATTGTTAAAAATTGTGTAATGTACGGAACCCTTGGAACGCGAGTCCGACTTGCACTTGGCCGGTTTTTTTTAATTATAATAAAAATAATTTTCAAAACATACCAAGTTTGGGCTTCTCCAGATACAATACCGTTCAATATTTTTTTGTAAAATATACCTCAAATTATACCTAATATCCTATGAGGATATTAGGTATCTAACACTAAGAAAGCAGTTTTGAAAATAATTACATGAAGTACTTTTTTTTTAATTTTTCAATTTTAAAAAGTGTGATCTATGAATCTCTTAATTAAATATTTAAATAGAAAGCATAAAATTAATATAAGTATAACGGTTTTCCAGAAAGTCGCTTATATCTCGGAATCGGAATGTAAGAATTAACTGAAAAACCCCCCCTATCACCGAGTTCTCCACCCCCCACTCATGAGAACTTTTTCTTACTTAAAGCTTAGATATTACCAAAGGAACATGTAAACCAAGTTTCAATACTCTTATTTTACCCGAATGACATTATGAGTATAATTCGGCAGGGGTATTATTACACTTTGTAAAATTGAAATAGTATTTTATGCAACCGTTGTTTAAGAGAAGTCAAAAAAGGCGAGTGGCGTGAGTAACAATTTGAGGCGAAGCCGAAAATTGTTAATAAAGACGCCACGAGTATTTTTTGACTCGGTTAAACAACGTTGCATACAATACTTTTTCTACGACCAAGCACTTACTTACTTTGAAAAAAAAATTGTAAAATTAACAAATATTTTTCATTCAACAAAAATAATACTTTAAACAAGTGGAATCATATAGGACATATATGTAGGTAAACAAACCAAAAGTATACAGCTAAGATACGCGACCCGGCCACCGCGCCCCGCGCCCCACGGCCGGATGGTCAGCGACACCTTCTAGTAACTCATGAGGCCCTGGTACTTGCTCTTAGTTAAATTACAATTTTGGATAGTTTTTTTTTCTCGATTTTGGCCACAGTAGCCTATGGAGACTAACAAGCAACGCTAAGCGGTGTTCGTAGTCTATGGATCTTGCTATATTACGGGTGTCACATGCGCGTTTCTGACTTCTGAAGGAATTTTATTGTTTCTACTATAGAACCTAATGAATATTTTGTAAATTAGCAGCAATGCACTTAGTACTCATCAATCAATTAAAATTAGGTTGGCAACAATGTATTTAATACAATATTTTTTAAGTGGTGATTACACGAAGTATCGTAAAAGTACCAAAAAGATACTGCTTGTATGCACAAATACTTTTTTGGGGAATAGACTAAAGACTTGTCTTGACAACTATAACATAGGGGTTTAAAGGTGTGTGTATGATGACCTTTTAAATGACAAATAAAGGTACGGAAGTAGAAAAAATTAAAACAAATATACTAAATGTAAATATTTTCAAAATTGCTTTATTAGAATTAGATATGAGGATATTAGGTATAATTTGAGGTATATTTAACAAAAAATTTTTTAACGGTATTGTATCTGGAGAAACCCAAACTTGGTATGTTTTGAAAAATATTTTTATTATAATTTAAAAAAATGACTCAAATGTAATGATGTGATATATTTTTGGAATCGGCTCAGAAAGCCCTTTCGTTTAATACTACACACGATAGGTTTCTAAACAATTTTTTTTTAAATTTCATACAAAAAAAAGATGACGTCATAACTCCTCTCGTTTTTTTATTTGTTGGTGCTTCGGGTCAAATTGTTTCAAATGTCCTAAAGATCAATCGTACCGATTTTGATACCTTTAACACCATTTGCAGCGTTTTTTGGCGAACCGCTATCGCTATAACAACAGCAAGAGCAGAACACGTGTGAAGGGATCCATGTCTGATTAAACAACTGGTAGTCGAATTTTATTCTTTACTATGCAGCGTGGCATCGCACGCGGCGCCGCACGCCGCTTGGCGGCACCGCGCGCGGCGAAACTCACCGCTTTGCGGCACCGCGCGCGGCGAAACTCACCGCTTTGCGGCACCGCGCGCGGCGCCGCGCACCGCTTTGCGGCGCCGCAGCGCGGCACCGCAAAATTTTGCGTTGCGGCGGGCGTCGCCGCAGATTTCTGCGGTGCCGCGCCGCGCGGCGGCGGCGGCGCCGCACCGCTGACATGTGACCGGGCCCTAAGGTGTAGAGTCTGTGAAGGTAGGGCCTGTAGAGTTAGAAGCTTGGCTCTACAAGAGATCTGATAACTTTTTGTCAGTGCGAGCCTTATGGTTTCGTCTTGGCAACATTTTACATGAAAATGTTTTTGGTGGGATTTCACATATTTTTGTAAGTTGCTTAAGACAATCTTCTGATTTAAAGGGTTGCGGGTGATTTACTATTAATAAACCTGAAATACGTACCTGGGGGCATATTTTATATACAATCTGCTTTTTACTGATTCCCCATACAAACTTCAACCCCATTTTTCCCCTAACTCCTTTTTCCACCCCTTTTCACCCTTACGGGGTAATTTTGGGGTTGAAACTATTTTATATCCTTCTCCATAACAATAACTATCTACATACCAAATTTCAACTAAATCGGTTCCGCGGTTACCTATTGATTTCCCATACAAAATTCCACCCCCCTTTTCACCCCCTTAGGGGCTAATAATTTAAAATTTTTGAATTATTTTGTTGTTTGTGGACTAATACTATCTCACATACCAAATTTCAGCTTCCTAGGACTTCAGGAAGTACCCTAGAGGTTTTGATGATCAACAGTGAGTGAGTGAGTCAGTGACGAAATCGGGGTTTTTTAGACATTAATAAAATCTTAAATATAAGAGCTATGCAATTGAAATTTTTTATGCTTAATAAGTCCACTATTGACATCATATCCCGAGAGTTTTGTTTATCTGGTATAATCCAAACCCAAGTTAAAAGGGTTCAATAAAACGACGAAGCGCTTCGAGAAAAGGTAGGTAGTGCCCTTGCGCTTCGCTTTGCTCGTCTTGGCGGGGGCACTACCGTGCCCCCAGATATTTAATTGTTGTGTATGTAGTTTAATTATACATATTATTATTATCGACTTTTTACCTTTTATAATGTCCTTGGTTTATAAGTAACAATAATTAAAAGTAGGTAAGAGGAGTTTTATTTAGTTAGCTACTTCATTCAGCAAAACTTTACAGACAAAGCTTTTGTTACTGTTCTTTGTTGGTTCGAATACTTTCGCTTAATCAGATTAGCAGTAAGTAGTTTTATTAGTACTTCAGTTTTTCATAATTTATGCGCCATTGGTGGGTCATATTTCATATTAGACGGTAAGTTAGCCATAAAGTTAATGTGACTCGTGGATTAGCTTGGTCACGAACAGTGATCGACTCGATAAAAGGACATTTAAAATAGATTACCATGATAGTTTCGGTACAAATATGTATTAAAATTATAAAAACTAGCAGTAAAGAAATAGCTCAATAAGATGCCAAAATATCAAGTTTTCTTGGGGCCCCGGAAGGCATAATTACCTTTTAATTATCGCTAAATTCGCTAACATTCTTGTCTTGATTCTTGTTAGGGGTTCATAGTTAACAAGCAATCTATATAGTTTAACAGAACTATGGTCTTCCTCGTTCATCTATATGTCTGTGTCACTGTTCGTCCACGGCTTAGTTCTTACAAAACTATTTCTCACCTTAAGCTTTCGTTTGCGAAATAGAAAATTTTAAGTTTATTTCAAATGAAACCAACGACAAATTAGTAGGTTAATCTTGCGTATTAGTAATCAGCATCTAGATTAGATTCAGGTTTGATTAGCTAACTCGATCTACTTACCAAATCCTGCTTAATGTAGGGACTAGAGCCCGCAGCATAGGTATGTCAATTGATAGTTGTAAGATACTTAAGATAGTGAATTTCTACAGTTTCCGGTTTGTACATATAGACCAGGTAATAAAAATAAATTAACTAAAATATGATAGAGACAAGATACATAAATGAGGATCCGAATACATAATAAGCGTAAAAAACAGATAACTAATCATTGAAACACCAGCAACCCGTACCTAACACAAGCCGTACTTACCTCGACATTGGGACGTAGCATTGATTCCTGTAACTAGGGTTTGCTCGACGGATCCGAAATGTATGGGAAGATCCGCGGATCCGGATCCAGATCCGGATAATTTCATACATTTCGGATCCGGATTGCAAACCCTACCTGTAACATAGCATACTCCAAGGTTGCGGCCTTGACATGTACCGCATGTCGAGTCGAAACCAAACCCGCCTTCACAATGGGCGCTATATGGATATGGTTAAGTAAGACTGGCCATATAAATAATGTGCAGACCGATAAGAGTGACGGGTGAAGGAATTATGAAAAGGAGACTTCATGAGGCCGCCCATAAAAACATATTTACGAGGCATATTTGTTTCCCCTGGGAGGTTCCTTTTTTTGTACCTTTTATTAGTAGTCCCATATTGGCAAGCTGTGCAGTGCAGCCATTGCGATATGATGTGCGTGATACTGTTTATTATGGTTACTTTGATTCGCCATTGGCGTACGGTGTACTCATTTGGGGCAAACTGTCTTATGTTATGAAAAATCTAATTTACGACTGATGTGTTATTGGGCAGTGCCTTATATAGAAAGAAGTAAATTTAAAGAAAGTATGTATAAAAATAATCCGTTTGACCAACCCCTTTGCAAAAAACCGTGGCAGCGGACTGTTGCATATAACATACCTAAAGCTACAGGTTAACTCGTGGGCTTGCCTTTCAAATCAATTACCATGACGTCACTGACATGACTTTACATAATAAATAGACGATAGATAATCAGGTAGTACGGGCTTTAAGACTTTTTTGAAGAGAAGAAGAAGATAAAGGCAAAAATACTAAAATAAAAATAAACATTGTATAGAGTTTCGCAAATAAATGTTGAGGCGAGGAATGTCTTTTTTTTTAAGCTTTGTTTTTTATACGTTTTGTCGATGATCCTTAGATAATCGCAACTCGTACCTAATCATGATGAAAATCGCTTAGGATTATCACTTTCCTTTGTCAGAATCAATGTCCGCTTCGGAGTAAAAAAAATATTAGGTACTCAAAAATTATAAAGAAAAAGGTACATTGTAGCTGCATTAAAACGGCCGATAATAAAACAATGCGTTTCTAAATATAAATCACCTTCAACGGGACACATGTCTGAAGTTCAGCACGAGGGTTAAAAATAAAGTATCATTTTCACCTCTCCTTAAGCGCCGTTACCGTGCCTACCTAACCTACTATGAAAACACGAACAGACTTGGTTGTTTTGGCAAAGAAGGGAAAATTGTGATGCAAGGTGTAACGTTCCAAATTTGCCATGTTATGTTATTTTACAACGACATTAAAAACTCCAAAGAAAGTCAACGACACAAATATTAGATAGATACTGTAACAAACTGGCTAAGACAAAATATACTAACGATAAATGTAGATAAAACCAAATATATTACGCATTCTATCAGAGCTCCTGGACAGCCTCCAAACGAACTACGACTAATAGCGCATGAATGTTCGACTCCTCTTGGTGTTATGTGCTCCTGTAAACCAATTGCCAAAACTGATACTATAAAATATCTTGGAGTCACAATTGATTCGCAATTAAACTACAGTGCGCATATAGAAGGGTTAACTGGAAGAGTGCGTAAGCTAATATATATATTTAAGAATATGAGACATGTCGCTGATAGTTCCTTACTAAAACGTATATATTTTGCTTTGTGTCAGTCGATTTTATCGTATTGTATCTCGGCTTGGGGAGGTGCGCCCAAAACAACTCTAATACATCTTGAAAGAGCACAACGCTTCGTACTTAAAGTTATGCACTCTCTGCCTTTCTTAACTCCCACTGAATATTTATATAAAACTGCAAAAGTTCTGTGAGTAAGACAACTATTTATTTTAAGCGTTGCCCTCAAATACCACTCTAAACTTGACTATAATATACAACATGTAAGAAATAATAACTGTCGTAGAGCGTTCTATGTCGGGAAAAGATCCAAAAGATTTAACACAGCTTTTAGCCGAAGATTTTTTGATTTTAATGGACCATATGTTTATAATAAACTTAATAAAACACTAAATATTTATAACACAACTAAAAGGGAATGTAAAACTATTGTTACTAACTGGCTTTTAGATCAAAATTACGAAAACACTGAAGAAATTCTGAATATAATTACTTAACTAACATTTAAGTCAATTTTTCTGCATAGACACTCACTCACTCACTCACTCACACACACACACACACACACACACACACACACACACACACACACACACACACACACACACACACACACACACACACACACACACACACACACACACAGCTTCAGATTTAGATCTATAAGTTAATTTTTCTGTATTAATGATTTAAAATGATTCTCAATTGTCTTTTTCTCTTTTTTGTATAAAAATTGTATAAAATATAAACATCTCCTACAACTAATATTCTGGGGAGGAGCGCTGTTTACCCTAAAGTACAGGTTATACCTATTTAGGAAGCAGAGTTTCTAGTCTTTAAGGCAATCACTGTAATATGATGTTTATAAATAAATTATTAAATTATAAATTATTCGCGACCGCCGCATCTTAAGCAGAACTGATTAATTAAGTAATAGAAGTTTTGCAAACACAAAGATTTCTACTGCAGAGGTTTTCCAGGACGGATCACACTGTGATTTAGATTTAACTACCAAGTGTAGCACACGAGTCAGTACACGTGTAGTACCCGTATACTACACGTGCACATTGTAATCTCATACCCTAATGCATATTAACCACACGAGTCGCACTACTAACGAATAATGTATTTAAAACAATACTATTAAACTCGCATGCGCGTCAATTATATCATATCGTCATCGGAATGTCGCTTTACCATAAGCGTCTTTGCAACTTTGACGGTGACATCACAATACGAATCGCTTGCCGAGTCGTCCGTTCGGGATAACCAGTATAAGAGAGTTCTCCGATTACCCTAAGCTTTTTTAGCGAACCAGAGACAAAACTCCTATTGGCTCGATTTCCACAGACACATCCCATGTAAAGTTGAAACTTGAAACACCTCAACCAATCTCACTGGAGCTATTGAAGCGCAAATTCATTACAGTATAATAGTATGGTAACGTAAGGGACCATCCTACCTTACACTCTGATCGCTCAACTACAGAGAACCCAAGTCAGGTCCAAAAAACATATGCATGTTCGTTGTTGAACTTGAGGTCACGTTACACTGGTTCTCCCAAAAACCTCAAGTCGCCACGTTCAATATTGCCGATTTCCGTACACAATGGACGATAAACCAATATCCTATGTCGAGGTTGTGACCTCGATTCGCAACCGTAACCCAACTAGGTACTAATTATTTTTATTTGCGTAGGGGTCTCATATCCGCCATATAAGTTATGATTATAAAATTACGCTTCAAACTATAAAGCCGAGCTGTAACTACAGCAGTGTGTAATTTACAGCAGTAAAAGATAAAAATAACTGTAATACAGTGAAGCTTTAGAACGAACAGATCCTTTGCTATTTACGAATCTGTAAAAAAAGTCTGCACAATGAAGATATTTTAAGAATGTTTGCTCAAGTCCCAAATATCTTAGTTCACTCGTCCTGAATCCAAAAATAGAGTACTTCGCAAGTAAATGAATTCTGTTTTCGCGAGACGCATTAGCTTTAACCCATTTCTAGGGTTGGCTTGAAAAGGAACAAACAGAATCCTTAGTTGGTTTATTAAAAAAAATCTTTTACATAAAAAAGCACAGAAAAGGAGAAAAAGAGATTCCAAACTAAGTAATCGACGCCGCAAAGAATAATAAAAGGAAGCCTGTTGGTATGGTATGACCCTATAACCCCTAGGCGGTTATGCTAGGGACACAAGAAATTGAACAAGTTCCAAAAGGAAGGAACTTCCAAAGGAAAAAATCAATTTCTATATACGATCGGAATCAGCTCAGCCTTTCCCTTAACTTGCATACGTCAACGCAAGTTCAATGTTAAGGACGTTCGTGACAAACAAACATACGCACTGGATCTTATAAGGGTTCGTTATCGGAACGGGTATAAATAGCTTAGAACGCCGAGATTGATTCGAGTTACCCAAGTACTTCGCCAGGTATTTTTAGACGCGCAGAGTATGACTGATACTGGCATTTGAAAGGCTTCGCGCCAGTGTGTGTGAACCGTGAATACGGGGAAAATTACCATTAAAATAACAGCTCAAATTGGCTAATTATGGTGGGTTGAAAAGAAGCCAAAGTTGGCGTGCGGCGAAGCAATTTAGTAGCTTAAAGTTTGGAAAGTTTTGAGAAGACTTGTTAGTTGCAACAAGCTAAGGCTATTGTATTTTATATTTGAGCGTGCACCTAAGTCTTTGGGTACTATGATAAAGTGATGTTTAACAAATCCCTTTCTATCATCAATTCAATTCAGCAGCTATAAATGATTATTAATATTATGATGAAGAACCAATTTAGGGGGTTGCGCGTGTCAAGTAAAGATCATGTTGGGCAAACATTCGTGATTCGTGTCGCAAACATGTATTGTAAAGAATGTAAAGATGCAATGGAATATTAGCAAATGCCACATACTATACAAATTCGCGACTACACACTAATATCGATTGCTAATTTTCAGCACGCGATCTCCAAATCTAAATCAACATGAAAGTTACGCTACAAATTGCTAGTTATTTTTAAAAACGGTAGGAAGTAATGGACAGCTATATTTGTAGGATCTGCAAATAGATGAACGGCAAGTCGGCAACTGAATGGGCGTGTTCAAGAACAGACTGCGATTGGCGCGCGATTAAACGTCCTACGGACAAACTACACGTTACATTTACACACGAACTCTGGGGAATGAGGATAAATGCGTGACGCTAAGTAGGAGGCGCTGCAATCGTTTAAAAAGCGGCCAAGTGCGAGTCGGACTCGCCCATGAAGGGTTCCGTAATTAGGGGATTTATGAGGTATTAAAAAAACTACTTACTAGATCTCGTTCAAACCAATTTTCGGTTGAAGTTTGCATGGTAATGTACATCATATATATTTTTTTGTTTTATCATTCTCTTATTTTAGAAGTTACAGGGGGGGGACACATTTTACCACTTTGGAAGTGTCTCTCGCGCAAACTATTCAGTTTAGAAAAAAATGATATTAGAAACCTCAATATCATTTTTGAAGACCTATCCATAGATACCCTGCACCTTTTAGCAGCCAAGGGCCACATAGTAGTTAACGAAGTTGACGCGGGCCGCACTTTGATAATATTTATGACTTTATCACACATTGTCAAAATCAAAATATCTTTATCAAAATAGCCAGGGTGGCTCGCGGGCCGCAAGTGACAGGTTCACGGGCCGCATGCGGCCCGCAGGCCGCGGGTTGCCGACCGCTGCCCTACACGTATGGGTTTGATGAAAAAATATTTTTTGAGTTTCAATTCTAAGTATGGGGAACCCCCAAAATTTATTGTTTTATTTCTATTTTTGTGTGAAAATCTTAATATGCGGTTCACAGAATACATCTACTCTACTTACCAAGTTTCAACAGTATAGTTCTTATAGTTTCGGAAAAAAGTGTGTATGATCAGATATTATAGGTTTCTTCTATGGCAAGTATATTGACGAGCAAAGTCGGGTGAGGAGTTAGTGGAAGTTAAACACCTTATGTGTGATAGTATAAGAACATTCTGAACGTTTATTCTCTAAATGCCTATTGTTTTATACACGTTAGGTTGCGCTGACACAAGCAATATGCGTTTATGTCGCAGTAAACCAAAGCGTTACTACTAAACACTAAAAGTGGACATTTACCACATTACACCTCCCCCGAAAGTTCCTCTCACCGCCGGGGTGGCAGAAGAAAAAATTTAAACGCATGTTACTTGTTTACAATTTTTTCTGAAATCAATACAAAAAAATATTAACAAATTATATAGGTATAATGCAAACAATCTTTATTTAGCTAGGTTCTTATGTGTCGTAAGTGTCGTAGTCCTATTAAGGAAAAGAAAAAAAATCGTTGTGCTAATAAAAAAATATCATCACTTAAAATGTTGTCATCTCTCAAACGTTAAAATATTAATTTACTTCCTTTTCTCATAAAATATAAATCTCCTTCTTTAAAAACATTTACCTACTCTTCATCTTTAAAACATTTACTATTCAACTTTAAAACATTTAGAAACAATTGGTATTCAACTTTAAAATATTCACTCTCGCTGTTTATAGTTACGGTATCTCCCATAATTCTGATAATAAAATAAACTAATGCCGTATTAAATGTTAAGCCTTTCACGGACACCTATAAGGTCGACTATGATCAAGGACATAACTGGGTTGCGCCTCTGTGCGCACCTTCACCTATCAATGCTATCCATAGCAATTCTTCAATAAACACCTAGGGCATGGTCACCCTTTATCAACTCTATAAAATGGCATATCAGGCCAGGCTGTACGGCTCTGCCTGTACCTAGAGACACAAATGCATTAAGACAATAAGTCTCCTACAACTTTCACGGAGGATACTGTATATCACACTATGATCAAGTACGAAGGACTAGTGCTCTAGCTATAAGGTCACATTTTATAAATAAATGTGCCTAAACTCCTTAAAACTTTCAAACTTGTACCGTACTGTAAGCTTTCTATAAAAGAAACATTATTATTTAACTTTCAAAATTAAAAAAAATGATGTAATAAATCAAACTTTCGCTGTATATCAGGTGATCAGTCCGACACGTAGCTAAAGTATCAATCATTACTAAGAAACAATTAAATAATGTTATTGAATTGAGTTGTTAATTATTTAATCGTTATGCGATGTATCAAATTTCATTCATCGCTTATTAAAATATTCTAACTCGCGGCAAAGTCTCGCGGCCTAGTTAAGTTTTCTGTCGACGTGCGCACAAAGTGTGGCACGCGCTGCAAATTGCAACATACATGATTGAGGACACTATTCGACACTTTTAATTTTTATATTATATTATGGCTTCTTATGAAAATTATTTATGCTCGAAACGAAATTGAGTTTAGCGACAACCTTTAATAATTATGAATGATTTAAATATGACTGCTACTGAATTGGAAAAAAAAATGCTGGCTTTTAGAGAAAAATAATTAAAATAATAAATTACATGTAGGATTTACATCCTATTGCTGCGTGGCTGGCCGTCCTCGGCTTCGTCTTCGTCCGGTCCGGTGCGAGTTCGCGACCGGCATTCTTGCTGCTGCTGGCGTGGCCTGGCGAGCTGGCATTTCCATGTGGCACTCGCTTGACGCTTCGTATGGCTGGCTCTGCTTACGATGATTATGATGGTGGGCCGGGATAACCCTGGACTCCTCTTGAAATGGGCCGGGATAACACTGGACACCTCTTGATTTGCGAGCCGGGAAACCCTGGACAACGCTCTTCGATCTTCGCTCTTCTTGATTTCTCGTGGTTTCCGATTTTTGATGTTGGTTGGTTCTTCTCAGGTTGTTTCTTGATTCTTGATAAGCTGGTTGGTTCTGACTGCGTGGATTGGTGTTGAAAAAGTGGTTCTTCTTTTTTTTCTTTTCTTGCTTGATTTTTCCTTCTTTCTTGAGTGTTAGTTCCTTGTTGGTTCACTGGTCTGGATCGCCATCAAATACTATAGGTTTCTTCTATGGCAAGTATATTGACGAGCAAAGTCGGGTGAGGAGTTAGTGGAAGTTAAACACCTTATGTGTGATAGTATAAGAACATTCTGAACGTTTATTCTCTAAATGCCTATTGTTTTATACACGTTAGGTTGCGCTGACACAAGCAATATGCGTTTATGTCGCAGTAAACCAAAGCGTTACTACTAAACACTAAAAGTGGACATTTACCACATTACAATGACATACACGGACAGACAGACAGACAGACAGACATGACGAATCCATAAGGGTTCCGTTTTTTGCCATTTGGCTACGGAACCCTAAAAAACACGTCTTTAGGTATGCCAAATCGAAAAAAACATAAACCATAGACCATAGACTACAGATTTTTTCTGGGTCCCTGACGGTTGGATCTGTGGGCATTTTATCTAATTGCGGCTGACCCCCAAAAAACGCCTGCGCGATTAGAATTTTATAGCTGTATGCCAAATATGGCAATCACTGAGTGTTCAATACTTCACTAGATAATTTAAAGGACAAGGGCCTAGACATAAATTGATAAATCAACTAATAGTTTTTTTTTTAACTTCTTTAAGGGTTAGAATTAGAACGGTTTTTGCATTAAGTATTATAAAATTAGCGTCGATTTGAAGGCCACAGCAAGCAAACATTATTTGACTTGACTGAGATTGAATATGCTGAAGTGTTTACGTAAATTCAATTCTACACTACCAACCTACTGTCTGTGAACTATGGCACTATCAACCTGACCAGAATAAAGAGTCGGGAGTACACCCTTCAATGAGCATAGACCCCACATTGAGCATAGCTCGTAATAGTGCTTTATGAGCACACATACATCAACCAGCTATGCTATGCTACACGAAACCCCTCTAAAAAGCTAACTCAGCGCAACTCAAGCCCTCAAACCCGCCACAATCGCCCTCAAAGATAACAGCACTTGATCGGCTTCACATCAGAACTTTCACTCGAAGGGCCCACGTGGCCAGTGCCACGCTCTACTTCCTACTGAAACGTTAGACAGGAATAGACCGGTGTGATGGCAAAAAGGCGTATAATGCTTAGAATTAGTAAGATTTTTGCTGCTTTTCAAAAACGGATAGGGAACCTTGTAGGCTTCGCGACTCGTTCAGGACATTGAGAAAAATAACTAGTTTAGGACTTCGTGTTTTGTCCGCAACCGTGAAAAAATCTTTGTGTTTGGGACGTAGACCGAATAACTGCGTTTCCAAATTGAAATGTAGACGACTGTGGTGCTTTTTAATGTACATGACATGCAAGGCAGGACACTTTACAAGTTTCACAAATATAATAAAAACAGGAGGTCTATTCAGATTTCTTATTATCTATTTGATATGGTTATGGTTGAAGAAATGTCACTGTTGATAGCTGACAGATCATATCAATTACAAAACCGTACCTAACAGATAAAACACCGCTCCAGGTGCCGACACTACCGACCTACTGGCAATTCCATGATTTTTACATAAATTTAATTCCCAGAAAAAAAAATAGGAAGGTTCTATGGCACTCTTTTTAGGGTTCCGTACCCAAAGGTACCCTATTTACCTTTATAATCCCCACTTATTGCGATATTTTGTGTGGATTTATTTCCCCGCATAAGATAGTTCATTCCACTGTTAATTAGCATTACCTGAGTATAATTCTGCGCACTATTGTCCAAACCGGATTTACGGACACCTAAACATGTCATAAGCATAACCTAACTCGCATACCTGATTCAATTTACGCTAAACATAATGATAGCAAACGAGGCGCGATATTTCTGAGGTCATGTATGGCGCAAACATTGTTTGCAGCATCAATGCAAAATGTGGTTTAAATCTTGGAGATGAAGGTTCAGTTTACTTAGGAAAGGGTTTCAGTATCGAATGTCCTCAATGACAGTATCGGGTGTATTGGTATATTTTTATTGGACACTTCAGGAAGCGACTGATGAGGAGGATGTGTGAGAGAGATCAGATTTATAACGACTTTAATTGGCAATAAACTGAGAAAATCTCATTAGTTCTACATTCATTTTCGCAATTAACGCGATCTCGATACTTATATGCTGGCTTCTTTTGTCCAGTCACGCGACAATCAGTCGATAAAAGATTTATCGATCGGAAATATCTTAACGACAACAGATATTACATACACAAATATAGATATACATATCATGAACTAGAGGTAACGAAGGTAATATTAGATCTTAAGAATCAAGATATATTTTTGTAAACATCTTCGAAAATGTGTGTACTTAATAAAAGGAAGGTTGACGACATTCGCACAAATCAATACATCTGCAAAGCTTTTGGTAAATATTTTATGAACTGAGAAACGGGGCGAATCGAGATACAGAGTAAAATAAATAAGAATTATTTTTTATGTTTGGGAAGAAGGAAAATTGATGATGGTAAGAGGACAGAATAATACAATGAACACGTAAAATGTAAATCACTCCTACCGTAATGGATTTTTGTGGATAACATATTTCTTTCCACATCACATTAGTCTCCAAAAGCCCACCATACAAATAAAAAGCAATTTAAATTTGAAATCAATAGTGAAGGAAATATGGTTGTTTTTCTTTTGTTTGAAACTTTGGATTTAATTTAATTTAGCATCCCAAATTAGGGAGGTATAAACCTAATGTCACGCTTGCTGCGGTACGGGGTCCATTCGACCTCACATTTTATGTTTAATAAAAAAAACGGAACTAGATACAGCAGCCATATCCAAATCATAACAAAGCACTATCAAGTGCATAGCACAAGGTCATCGAGATAGCCAGATACTGTGACAGTGGCATTTGATAATGATAACGATTTGTTTTAAAGCCGGCTGAGACATGTAGGTTATTGAAGGTAGCTAACTAGCAACATTATTAAAATGGAAACATTTATTGTTGTGTAGTCCGCCTCTAACTAAAGTAACACATATACACCGACTAGGTGCTCCACTAGACTCTGACCACACTAACTTTGCACAAACTTAGCAGTAAGAATGCATACATATCCCTATAAGCTCCATACTTGCACTACAGTACCTATGACTACTTACCGACTCTATAAAGATAAACGAAAACTTTTCGTATGATTTTGTCGGTGGCGCTTCCATAAACATAAGCATACAAGAAGTTAGCTTAAACTGATTTGAAATATAGACCGTTATCTTCATGTTACTATATCGATTTTGAATTTGACTCTGGTGCCTAATAATTTTGCCTATATTTCTGTTATTGTAGTACAATGTATCTACTACCTACTATTTCCATATTGCTTTGCAAATAGTGTGGTTACATTTAGTTTACCATATTCACAAGAAATCATTTATAAAACGGATCCCTGTTTTGTGTACCATAAAGTTTAAATTTAAAAACAATTTATAGTAAGTATTTTAACACGACTAGCATAAAATGGAATGGAGACAAGTTCCCACGTAAAGCAAACAAAAGTTTAACACTGCCCTAAAAAGCTAAGAGTGAGAGGTAGTGACGTCACAATGTCTATTTTACAAGAAGAAAGTGAAATCGACAACAAACGCCTACACAGTGGCTGCCGAATTAAAGTATCTATGTGGGTCTTTATTATTTCCCATAAAGTTTTAAGTCATAATGTACTTATTGTTTGTCCGCATTTTCTCTGGCTCTGGCTTCGTGTGACTCTTAACTGGGAATTCGTTAGCCTTATTGCAAAGACATTAGGACCACCGAGTCGGTTAAGTGTTAAGTTAAGAGTACTTAAAGAGTGTTGCTGTTAATACACTCGAGCGCAATGAAAATAGGTTACTTTCTATGGAAACTTTCGTTTTAAGTGACCTGTTTTATTTGATCTTAAGTGAACAGTACAGTCACAGTACAGCTGCCCGTAGCCGTA
Organism: Cydia amplana; assembly: GCF_948474715.1. NCBI lineage: Eukaryota > Metazoa > Arthropoda > Insecta > Lepidoptera > Tortricidae > Cydia > Cydia amplana. Next base: position 16,194,668 of record NC_086073.1, read on the forward strand.
TCTAATATCTTAAACGGATAGAATCATGCATTTCTGTATGACGTAAGTTCAGTAATTACACTATCTAGATTTATCTGATCAATTATCAGCGCTAATACATATTTAATCATATGACTAAGCAAGAAATATTAAACTTTCTAATAAAGTGTAAAACTATAAAATTATTGACAGTTGAATGAAATAAAACGGCCCGATTCGAACTTTACGTCAAAAATTTGCTAACGATACGACATGGATCTGATGGAACGGATATGTCAGTGTCGAAAGTGACGTTTATTCAAACAAAAAGTCACTTTTGTTTGAAGAAACGTCACTGAAAGAATATATACATAGCATTGCTGCTACTACCATCATATTTACTAGAAATTTGTTTGTTATTTATCGTCAGTGTCAGGATATTTATTCCAGAAGAAAAAACTAATGTGGCAACGTTGCAATTATTTCTGTTTTTATCTATTGCTTAGCAAAAGGCAATTAAAAATAATACCTAGTACCGTCAACTTTATTGTCTCCGTCATAGACTAGGAATCCTCTAGACGGAGTTTAGAGCAATTATTTCATGAAACCGATGCTGCCAAAAATACGGGGGTGCGGGAGACGAGATGAGCGAATCCCCGTGCCGTGATTGGTCCGTTCAAAGACACGGACCAATCACGGCACGGGATTCTGACACTTTGACTCGAAGATGGAGTAAAACTACCGTATATAGTGGCAGAGGGAGTAGCGTTACTATGCTCAGTCTAGAGGATGTCTTGTCTGTGGTCTCCGTTGACGGTTATAAGGATAAACGATTTAATTGCTGTAGATAATGTAGATATCAAGAATAAACATCTCCAATCGCAAATTGTTGCATGACAGTTGCAGCGTGAATTCACTCTACCTATTAACCTCCTAAGGCCCAGGGTACAAATTTTTGTACATATTCGAAAAAATATTTTGAACTTTCATTGAGTAACTAAGGGTTCCAAATTCAAAAACAACACAAATGCTTCTGGGACTCAGGAGGTATCAAGCGTGATGAGTGACACAACAACTGTATTTATTTGTGTCGAAGTATAGTCAAATCTAAGGTCTTTGTCTCTTACCATAAGGACGAGATTTGCTCGTATCTTTATACGAATAAACCTGTCAAAGCGTCCTTATGGCAAGCGACCAAGTGGGACTTTTTGCTGCGACAAGCCCCATTTGAACTATTCTATCTCTTTATTTATTATAATCCTTAGGTTAAGAGTCACACAAACCCGCCTCCAAAAAGCCAATCTCTTACAATCGAAATTAAACATCACAATTTTAAAACAACATGCTTAAATTAGGTACACACAAACTCGTTCGGGGTGAACGCTTTGTGCTAACTACTAGTGTATAAAGAGCTTTAAAAAACAAACACAAGCACCAAAAGGAATAAACTACTAGTGTATAAAGAGCTGTAAACTAAAAACAAGCACCAAAAAGAATAAACTACTACTTACTAGTGTATAAAGAGCTTTAAACTAAAAACAAGCCCCCAAAGGAATAAACTTCAAGTTATAAATTGAATTTCCAGTGCCAATTCAAATTCGCACGTATTTAACGGTATTTAACCACACGAAAAACAATACAACGCGTTTAAACAAATGCAACTACGATAAGGTCGATAAGCATACGACAAGATAACACGTAATTACAAATAGGTACCTATTTATAACATAACTCGCGGAATTTTACTTCTATACATACCTATAGTTCAGGAATTTATCAAATTCAGACTTTATTCTTATTTCCATAAGAGCGCCGTAGAAAACATCGCTACAGTTTCAGTAATGATATTTCCATATTCCTTGGTTATCAATATATATGTAAGTTAACACACTCATCGTTCGTAATTATTGTTTCAGACAATGTCAGGATGTCCAGATTTTTGTCAGGATTTTTTTTTTTTACATGGTAACCTTAGGTGGTGTTTATCTAACTTACACTGCTTGCTATGCTTGCACTATGCTTGTTATTGTTAATAGTCACCTGTATTAGTGTATGTTGAATCACTAATGCTATCTACAATAAGTATCTATGACTATGAAGCAGGGCTTGTTAACGTTACCAATTCACATTATAAAGTAACGTTACTTAACGTTAAAATCATAAAAATACCTTATTACCGGTAGTAAATGGTAACGATACTTGATAACTTAACATTATTATAACGTTAGCTAGTTAACGTTAATTTTACCGGTAATTTTACTTTTTATTGCAGGGCTTGTTAACGTTACCCAATTCACATGATAAACTAACGTTACCAAACTAACGTTAACACTATCATTCTTTAGGCTGATATTTGCTTGTAATTTCATACACAATTTTAAGGCCAGTAGACCTTATTGACCATAAATACGGCAGGGCTTCTGTCAAATTGAAATAGAATCAGTCAAAATACATTAAAGATAATTATGTACGTTAGTAAAACTCAACTTTAATTCTAGTAGTTAAAGTTCATAGTCTTTTGTCATTATTCTTTATGTTTATCAAATGAAAGAGGTGGTATTCTACTTGTTTAAGATCTTTGTCCAATATGCATTGCGTCTCACTCTCTCATTAAGCAAAATGTGAGACGCAAATACACAATGGACCGAGATTGGACAGATAAAATACCACCCGGCTGTGTCGGAATATATTTGCCAAAATAAGAAGGTTGCAAAACGTCATAAATTAGTTTGTTAAATATGATGGTATAGCTAATTCGTTACTTGGTCGGTTTATATTAGGTACAGGCGTCTTTGATATAATATACGTCAAGATTATATAGGTTGGATAATGTCTTGATTTTTTTTGTGAAATATGGAGGTGTTGCTGAAATGTAATTTAGTCGGATTATATTAAATGAGACACCTATTTATTGATGTTACTGCTTGCTTGTAAAATAGTCTGGTCAGCACAGTTCATAATGTATGAGAGCTCTACATGAATTCTCACACCAGAGATTTTTTGAGATGTGATAACCTATGTTGCAAATACTATATTTAAAAAGAAATCTCCACAAAATATGTCACATTCTTTTAATAAATCCAAACTATTATTAAAATACAAAAAATATATCAAAACATGAATCCGACACTCGAGATTTTAATATCATTTTATTTTACATTTCCAATTTCCGTTTCATTTACACCCAATATTAAATCTTTTTCCGTAATAAAATGCGTATATAATTACTGTCATCATCTGTATTTATTTTATTTCTTTAACCCCTTATACATAAACGCGCTACAAACTTCAATTAGCTAATAATAGTAATAATCGTTTGTCCTTATCTGTCACTTTAACTTATGTATTTGTAAGTAAGGGATAAACATAATTGAACTAAATCAGGCCCGTAAAGTTTATGAATAAAGTGGTTAATCTTTATTGCACAAAAGAAAAACCTTATAGTACAAGAGGCGGACTTAATGCCATAAGGCATTCTCTACCAGTTAACGATGGCTTGTCCTCCGGGCCATTTGATCGATGACCTCCTTTGATTATTTATTTTTAATGGACGCCAAAATCCAGACAGGAACTTCGATTTTGACATTTACCACAGTAATGCGGTCGGTAGCAATGTGGCGCTTCAAAATTGCTGCAGTCGACTGCATTGCTGTAGAAAACGTGAAAAAGGTCATTCAAAGGGTAATAGGGTTATATACACCGCGGGGGTTATTACCCGAAAGATTTAAACCAACGATTTTAGATCCTAATTAGAGTATATAAAGTTATATAACACATAGTCCAAAAACCCTTAATTTAAGAGATATTAATTATTTAAAACAAATCACAAGTTAAAAAATCTCAATTCTAACACACCCTTATGCGTGACGTAGCCACCAACTAATTTTACACGCAGACGCACTAACTGCATGGTTATTAGCCAAATTCGAACTTCTAACGAAATTTTGTTCTGTTCTCAATCACGAGAGTGCAAACTATTTACCTTCACGATAACTGGGTGATAGTTTGACGAAAATGACGAAATTGATGTCAAGATATGCGCAAGATAAAATCTTTAAATTTGATTGACTGTAATAAATAAAATTCGCCATGCCGCATTATCCTCCGGCTCATTTAGCGGATATTCACTTTGTGTACGGATTTGGAAACCCGAAGAACTATGTGCTTCCGGCACGACGGACCCACTTCAGCCTCGTTCCCAGTTCGTAAATTGGCTAGACGAACAATACCCTGAGAGGTGGATTGGCCGTGGAAGCAACGTCCTAACCTGGCCCGCCCGGTCACCCGATTTAACGCCATTGGTTTTTTTTCTATGGGGAACTCTGAAAGATAAGGAAGGAATACTCAACACCAGTGAAGTCTGGAGAAGAATTATTAATAAAAATTCGAACGGCTTCCGAAGAAATAAAGAACACTTTTGTAAACCTAAATAATGAAATCCGTTTAAAATTAAATCTTTGTGCTGAAAACGGTGGTACACACTTCGAAAACCTAATTCATTCTTCTTCTTCAACCTAGCGTTTTCCCGGTCTAGCGCCAGGGTCCGCTTTCCTGCTCAGCCTTCTCCACTTTGCCCGGTCTTCGGCATCCTCAGGTGTGAAAACCTAATTCATTAAATTAATAAAAAAGCGTAATTGTTTAACATAGTTGTTTATTTTACTTTACTCAGTATAAATCAACACATCGAGAATTTAAAATACGTACTGATAAGCATGATCGATATTTTAACAAAAGGTCATTCATTGATTTTAACAAAGTAATCATCCCTTTCCAGCTGTAGTATGAGTTAAAACAATAAGAGACATGATTTCTTTCGGATATAATCATGGTTAATGGCTTTGGTTATCTCACTCAAAGGAAAAGATTTTATCGCAAAGTTTCAACAATAATAACTGCACTGTACCTACTGTTGTAGTAATTAATAAAGTTTTGATACATTTTGTGGTATTTTGAGGTGCCAATCAATTGAAATAATTTCAACGTAAACATGATCCTAGACATAACTTGACACTTCTTGTCATGGAACACATGTCACTGCATTCGCCGTGCATCGTATGATATCGGAGTGATTCGTGAAATGTCATGCTCGCTCTCTGTGTCTCTACTTGAGATTAATTAAACTCGCTCACTCTCTGAATAAAGGTTTGTTCACAAAGAAGCGGTAAATTAATATGATTTAATTTGTACTGAAATAGTAGTTTAATTAAAATATATAATTGGACCCATGTTGATATAACATTATTTACTCGTACTGTCGTCAAAAATACGTGGTTTAAATCTTTCGGGTTATTAAATCCCGCGGTGTATAAGATGAAATGATGCATTAATAAAACTTTAGTTAACTAACAATATTATATTAAATCATTAACAACTTTGACAGCACGATCTCTTCGCAGGTAGGTGCTCTACAAGGAGTTTATATTACAACATTATTTCCAAGAAATAATCTCTCATTATTAAATTATACAACGGGACTTAATCGCGTATCGTTGTATAATTTAATAATGTGTAAAAATCGTGAAAGTTTAAATCAGTGTAATCTCTCATTGTTACGAAAATGTTGGTAGGATGGCTTTAGGTTACTTTTCGTTCATATCGTCTTGGATATGGGTGAACATGGTGTTAATACACTCAGTATCAATCAACCTGTAAAGATATTGTAGCCTGGCCTTTTCTCGAAAAGTCTTCTAGAAAAATTTACGCTCATGTCGTCTCGGATATGAGTATATTTGGTATCAGTGCATTCAGTATAATATCCTGAACACAAATATATGAGATGACAAGCGCGAAAGTGGTGAGGGTAGTTACTGTGATGCAAAGTTTTTACCATTTTTCTTTTAAACATACCATGTGGGGTACCAAATGAAAGGGCCTTGTGAGTAGATCACAAATATATAACATACTGTAACACTTTTACTACTTAATCCAACAAATTATTTGAAAACGTTCAAAAATTTCACAATGAGTTGATTTCCAACTGCTCTAAATTGACTAAGATAACTTGATCCCAAGTTTCCTTGCAATTATACGTAATCGAGAGCCAGGCTCATACTAGTTCTCATGTCGCGATGCGCTATCGCTAACAAAAACTAAGCGTTACGAATTGCTGACATTTGCTTCTTTTAGTTTCTCTACTCAAGCATCGGATGACAGGATCGTTGAAAAGGGACAAACATATCCTTTGACGTTACGTTACTCTTCTCGTGAATTGTCAAATTTTAAAATTCGAAATTAGCTTTGGAATTTGTCCGGGTGGCTATTCGAAGTATAACTTGGTGGACGGTACTTACTAACCAAATAAGCTTGAGATCCAGTATCATAGATAGTTGTAAGACTTTAAGGGTCTATTTATATCTGACTGTGCATCCTGTATTCTAAACGTTTTGTGAATAGATATAAAAATTGACACCTATCATTTTTCACATAAACACAGACACTTTATGCATTGAATTATTAAACCTTAACGCAATGCCATAAGTCATAAGGTATATTTTCCTAATATACCTTGATGCTAATTCGAACTTTGTTATAAAAGATGTCATTTTATATCATTCGCGCGTGCATTTCACTCGTACTAGATGAAATATGTATTGGTGCGAGCGAGACGGTTGGGCGAATGATAACAAAATGATATATCTTTTTGACATCTTAAACAAAGTTTGACTTGGCCTCTGTGGAAGCCTGGAAATACAGCATACTTCATTGACTTTTTATGCTGGAAATTGATTTAATTATTGCGAGAAAAATAAGTATGTAGTCTTCAATAACTTGTACAGTTATGTACTGCCAAAAAACTAGAAGTGTCCATTAATTGTGTAGAACATTATTTGCTGTTTGTTTCCAAAATCATGCTGCTATTCTGCGAATATAGCAGTTCCTCGGGCAGATAAATTAAACATGATCGAAACAAATACTATTAAATTAACCACAATAGTAAACTTTTCTCTCAGTGTGGGATATTCTCGGTCATGGAAAACTTACAAAATTATTGTTTTTTTCATTAAATCTATAATTAATATTATTGTCGGGAGAAATTCTGACCGTGTAGTCGTATAAGCTTCATAGCCCATTCTTCAAAAAAATTCTAGTTAGAAATTACTGTTTAGGTAGTATAAAATAAAAAATAAAAAAAATGTTATTTCTAAAAAACGGGAACAGATATCAAGTTGTTAATTCGCAGACGGGTATTCAATATGATATATAATTCACCCGTGTAGAAACATTTTACTGTGCAATTAATGTAACTTTAACTTTATATTGACTCCACTATTAGTAATTCGGTATTGTTAGATTACAAAGTAATCTGGGAATCGGTAATCAGATTACAAAGTAATTTCGAGTAATCGTGGAACCAGGAATCAATTACGAAATGCCCATCTCCATTTAATATGTCTTTGTCTCACGGAAGTTTTGTTATTAAAATTGCCCATCTCTGCTTGAGAGTGAATGAACATTCGCTCGATTGTCAACGATGATGGCACCTATCAGTTAATCAAACGGTAAATAAGCAGCTGTTAACGTTACCTACTAACGTTAACAATGGTGTATCGATACCTTTGACTTAACGTTAGCTCAAATTGACAGCTGCTAACGTTACCATTTTGTTACCGGTAAAGAGTAGTATAACTAACGGTACCTGGTCTAACGTTAGTTACAACTTAACGTTAAATCTGTCACCTTGTGGTAACGATACCAACTTTTTAACGGTATTTAAAGCCCTGCTATGAAGGCAGTGGATGGATGTCTAAGTTTAATAAATAATAATACAACTAATTTTGTTTTAGATACAAATAAAAAGTAAATTCAAAATTATAGAAACCAAGTACCATGGAACTATTCAAGATGCTCAAGCTTTCAAGCAAAAAAAAATTTATCAGTTACTGAATGTAATTTTTTAAGGTAAAAACTTGAAAATAAACATACCTAGTTCCACATTGATAACTGACAATTTATAAATTATAGCATAAAGTTCTATGGAACTTGCTATGTTAACCAAAGTCACTAGTAAATTCATCATTCAGAGACAGTTTTAATATGGCGGTTTATTTACATAAGGTGTTGTTGGCCAGTTAAAAGTGTTGCCGTAAGTATATACAGGTTTTCTTCTTTATTAGAAGTGATTAAAAAGGGTTTTGAACACTTTTGGAGACTGACAGTAGGAGATAAATTAGGTGTTGTTATGCCTACAAGTACCCCGTCTGTCGACATTCTGTCTAAGAACGCGTTAATAGTGGATAACTCTACTAAAATATGATCAAACTCTACTAAAATATGATCAAACCATTTTTGCATTGCAGTTTCATTTAGATACACACTGTACTCTTGTGAACAACAATCATAACAACATTTATTAGTTTTATTACAGCCGTAGGCGGTCAGAAGATTGGTCATATCTTACCACAATTACCACAAGCTATCAGAATGTGGTGTAGATAAAGTAATAACTGACACCTTTTTTATATAACATCCCATATTATAACACAACAATTGTGGCACTTGGTGTCAAGTTTATATACTGCATAACTGACTATTGCATATATTATGCATACAAGAAATCACTGTGTGGACAGGATATACATAGCAACATTATGCAAAATATAGGTATGCAAACAAAAAGTATGATATTCTCTAAACGAAGAGAATATTGCTTCAAACAAAGTTAAATCTCACTTCATGAAGTGGTCATCTGTTGTTGTCATTAAGGAATCTTGTATAATCAACCACCACAAAAACACTAGATCATCTCTTGAGATAATTGGCCATGATTGTTATAATGATATTGCATGAGTCAGAGCTTGGACAAGTGGAAGAGAGATAAACAAATAATAGAACCCTTACTTAATATTATAAATGCGAAAATAATGTCTGTCTGTTACCTCTTCACACTTAAACGGTGGAACTGGTCGTCTAGCATGAGTAGCGTTCTCGCGCGCGACTGCATACTTGAAGTCGCGCAAGATGTATGGAGTCGCGCGCGAGAACGTAACTCATGCTAGACTGCTAGATTTAAGATGGAATGGTATGTTGTTTTTAAACGGCTACATGTATATGTTGAAAAACTTTTTCTTTTTCATATTCTGTCTGATTGTCAAAAGATTGTCACTTATTTTAAGTGAATCTTAATAATCACAGTTATAATTGTTATAAACAGATGTCCTAAAGACCCAAACAAGTCAACATACTACAGGAAAAATATGATTAACCCGCATATCTCACATTTTTAGAGATAACAAATGCTTACAATAGTTATGAGCACTAGGTCATCAAAAAATGACTGAGATTGGCATGATAACAAACACATCAAAACATCATTAGGTGACAAAAGGTTACCTTATCATATAATATTATGTTAATTTTATTTGGTTTGCCAGAGTGATGTTTATGGAGAAGATAGTTCTTGTTTATAACCAATTTGTCTATAATTGCTTTCCATCTATAAAGGGATCCTTGATAGTAGAACAACATTAACTTTGATAGTATAAACTAGTCCAATAATCCCAATAAGGCCTAGTTTACCCTCTGGGTTGGAAGGTCGAATGGCAGTCGCTTTCGTAAAAGCCTTCACCAATTCTTGGGATTGGTTGTCAAGCGGACCCTAGGCTCCCATGAGCCGTGGCAAAATGCCGGGACAATGCGAGGAAGATGATGAGTATGAACTAGTCCAAATGGTGCAAATAGCAATCACAGTAGATTTAAATAAATACATATAGAACATGTAAACATACCTTGAAAGAGCTGTGCACTAACGTCTCATCCAGGTCTATCACCATACACTTTTTATGCATATCCTGGTGTCTAATTGGCGGTAACAGTGGTCGGGGGGCATGGTCTGCCATGATGAGCAGGGGCGGGGAAGCCCTGCCATCCACACTGTTCGTGCCATTGCCAGGGGGGCCCTTCCCGCGGCCACCGCGCCAACAGCACAGTAACGACCGCAGGAATCCGCCACCCCCGGACTTCTTACTGCCCAGGGGTGTCGACGACACTGGCGTGCCATCACCTTCACTGTGCTGCCCGCCAGGGGATGACCCTAAAACAACCATCGCGTTACAACTCACTCTAAACATCCTTAGCACACGCGGAAGCTCCAACTAAATTTTATATGTGGGACTGCTGTAAGGTAAGACAAGCTTTCAAGGTTGCTCCATAGAATGTTATTGCGTCCACCCATCCTAATTGTTTACCTCTACTCCCATACGCACGACTCGCTTTCAACAATGTAACACACAATAAACCACCGTTTCAATAACGCTCCCGACTCACTAATATTTATAAACCACCATAGGTAACACTATACGCTCTAATTTGATGCCAGTAACAGGTGTAATTCGGTTTAGATTTACCTCTGTCGGATCCATAATTGTTTAATTGCTCGTCATCCCGAGACACCTGAGTTATAATGGACGATGCGTCCATTTAAACATTTGTTTTGGGCCTTAATGTAAATGGCAACGAAGTTTTTGTAAAATTTTAACACCATAAAACTATTTTTTATCTCCCTTCTATCTTACAAAATGGCAGGCTCTTGGCAAATACCAACTTCAAGTGCAACCAACATAAGAATGGCTTTTAATATTTGTCTCTTTCTAATACAGTCATCTCACCTTGATTAGAATGAAACGACACTGTTTATCTTTTATTTCTATATTGCCACCCTTGATCAACTGCTAAAAATAGTGAATAGACGTTCAGAACACAGGAATTAAAGCAATTTGAATGAACAAATTAATAGATACATACACAAAGCAAAATATTGAAACGTTATATTATTTTAACGATTTGTTATATTTTTATGATGAGTGTATTAAATATATTATTTTTTATGTTTTAAGAAACAATAAAACGACACAGAAAAAGTGTAAATTAGGTTTTAGAACGAACGTCATAACTTCAAAATTCTTCAGAATGTAAAGAAAATACATAAATGTTATTATTTTGTCATTTTATTTTATAAGGAAATCTTTTTATTTTGAATCCCTACATTTATATTCCATTGTTTATTTCTTATTATGTAATATTACTTGTGTTCAGAACAAAGTATAATAAAAAAAAAAACTAGTACAACATTGCCAGGTACAATTATTATTTAAGATTAGGGTAATTATTTAAGATTAGGGTAAAATTCTCGTAAAATTAAACCAAAATATTGACACCCAGTGTCAAATTGATATCATATACTCACATTTACATCTCGAAAATTTATTTAAAGTTTAATTTTTTGATTTATTTACACAATGGTAGAAGTGAACTGGAATTCCGAGTGTTCCGACTACAGCTGGAATAATCCTATAATGACACAAAATGGAGTTTGAAATCATTTTGCTTGCAACCTATGTTAACAACTGTCAATAGTGTCAATCGAAATTGACGGTTCTTGTTCTACGATGCCAATCGCGTATCGTACTCAAGGAAAATCACTGTAAAATAAAAATACATAAAACAATAACACATCCTATTATAAATGTGTGCCAAACTGACTTTGAACTAATTCACCTGTGTGATAAACTATTTATAAAGCCAAAATGTCGTACCGGGATCCCGGGCCTTTGCCGAATAGGTGGTTGAAGTGCCCTCGAAAAGCATCAGGGCTTGTTGCTGGCAAGTTTCTAGCCTTCAAGACTCCTTTAGGACAACAGTTCAATGACAAAGTCCCAGAGGAGAACCGCTTCACTCCTAACATGCTGTTTGTGTACATGAAAAGTTTAAAAGTGAGTCACTAAATGAAAAATAGAATGGACGCGTCAGCTGTTAAAGTTTTTATTTCTGTAAAAGCACTGCTTTCATAGGACTTTCATCTTTTAGTGTTATCCTTGATAAACCGAACTAACACATGCTAGACTGTCTATTTCTCCAGACAGATCTATATACTATGTATTAAAAAAAAAAATTTTTTTTCATCAGTACAAGATTCTTTTGGAATACCAGCATTCTGTCGAATTTCGATTACACATCAAGACCAAGATGAAAAACAATTCTAAAATAGCTTTGGTAAATGGCTAACGTCCAAATTGCTGTAATAATAATAATTATGTGTTGACATTAACATAAATGTAGTAAATTTACTTGTATTTTTATTATATTTGGGATGCATCTCTTGCCAAAGTGTTACCATTAAATGGTTACATGGAGGAAATAAATAATTAGATTATTCTAGAAATTGATATATATGTTGAAGTATCCAACTAACGCCAAATTTACTTGTGACCGTTGTGGGAAGCCGTGCAGGGTCCGCATCGGTTTGTTCAGTCACAAGAAAAGATGCGACTCTCGGAATACACAGCAGCTGTAATAAACATCTGGAAAGGATGTAAAGGCTAATGATGATGATGATGAAGTATCTTACAATAGGCTACATTCCTACTAGTCAAATCAGCTTCTTTTTTAGAACTGTCAAAACGATTGGCTAATATGGAATTTATATGAAAATGAATGTAGTGACGTCGTCACGGTCAACTCACCTACTTTTTATATTTCAATCCGATTTATTAAATACATATTGTGTTTAAAAATAGCTGATGTTTATGTTTTTCTAATAATTATCTGGTGCTTTATTTCGTGCACGGTTTGAAATAATTTATTTTAAGTACAGGAAACATCCCTATTGGCTCGGAGCTATAACTGCTGAATTAAAAACCTGTTTTTTTTCAGTAGCTTAATTATAAAAGAACCATACACTAAGAAGGGATTTTGTTTAATTCCACCCTTATAAAATAAAATAACCTTTTGATTTCTACCTTAGGTGAATGGTACAGTTTTGTCACGTTATTGAATATTTGTCAAAATAGTCAAACTAGTCAAACATATTACATTAAATTAATATTTAGATTAGAGTTGATTGTCATTTTTATTAGAGTTGACATCATGACATGGCCCTATGTCGGGAATTCCACCCTTAAGGGGGTTAAAATACTTGTTTGAAATAGTTGTAAGGGGCAACTTTCCATGTTATTTAGTGTACTATTCATTACAGGTAAAACTTGGGATGTGGGTTGACCTGACTAACACCACAAGGTTCTATGACAAGACAGAGATAGAGAATATGGACTGTAAATATGTAAAGATGTCCTGCCGGGGACACGGAGAGACACCTTCATTAGATCAAACTAGGTAAGTTCTTGTAGTAATATTACTGACGTTGTTGAAATCACATGCTGCATGTGTATAAAATAAAATAAAACATATACCTATTATACCTACAAAAAAGGTCATAGAGTCTGTGCGGAAAGAGAAGAGTCGTAGAATGTATTGGATCCCATACATTTCACGACTCTTTTCGCACAGACTCTAAAAGCAAAAGGATTACGTATAGATGGTCAAGCAGATCTTGTCAGTAGAAAAAGGCGGCAAATTTGAAGAAAGTAGGCACGAAGGGATATCGTCCTGTAGAAAATTTGAATTTCGCGCCTTTTTTTACTGACGATCTGCTTGACCATCTAAATCTATATCTTCACGGCACTTGTCTTTTTAACAAGAAACTCAATAAAGGCTCAAGCGATCACATTCAAAACAGCTTTCATGGAAAGTTATATAACAAAGCTTTATTTTCTCAATTTTTAATATTTTTGTTGGTTCAAAAGTTAGAGGGCCTCTTTATTTTGGACTTTTGAAAAAATTTACTCAATCATAAAACTTTTTTATAAACCTTAATTTTATGTACCAGGTGTTGATTATTTCTAGGTACTTTTCCCAGGAGGACCCAATTAATTATTTCACGTCATAGATATGTATTGCATGAGTGTTAACTAAAACTTTGTTATGTATAAAAGTCGTTAAATTTTTCAGACTGTTTATCCAACTCGTAAGCAAGTTTCTGAGCCAGAATCCACTGGAAGTCATTGGGGTCCACTGCACACACGGTTTTAACAGAACCGGCTTTCTGCTTGTGTCCTATATGGTGGAACAGTTGGACTGCAGTGTTGAGGCAGCTATTATAGAGTTTGCTAAGATGAGGTGTGTATCTTTAAGATCATCTATGAAAGTTTTCCTGACCCTAAACCTGTTAGAAGTAATCTGAGTCAGGCGCGGCTCACTCCGCGATTTCGTCGCGTCGCTACAAGTACCTGAGGCCCACACTAATCTTGGTGTCTAGCCATAGTAGTTGCCGCGCACCGCTACGGGACGGAATGTCCACTGCATGCAACGATTCAACAGAATGGGCTTCCTGCTTTTGTCTTATATGTTGGAGCAGTTTAACTGCAGTGTCAAAACCACTATTATAGTTTGCTTTGCCCCACAACTCAGTTCACGTGACTCCCAGTCCATTATTTTGAGTGTAGTAACCACGAGTTAAACTTTTCCTCAACAGGCCTCCAGGCATTTACAAGCAAGACTACCTACAAGAGTTATACAGACGCTACGACGACGTGGAATACACACCAGCTGCTCCACTGAGGCCCGATTGGTGCGATGGTAAGTTAACCCTATAACTGAGCAGATTTAAAAAATCTACAAAGCCTCATTGCCATTTCTTAGTCCTAAAAGTTCTGCACAGGAAAAAATACAATAGGCTAATAATTTTTGCGAAATTTAGAAGATAGTCACACTAGTCAGTAAATTGGCCCACAGGGGTGAAACGTCCATATATCTGGATTCCCACCGCTTACTCTTAAGGAAAGGAGGAGTACTTCATCCGTGACGTCATTCATACTGGTGATAATTGTTCACTAAGCAAACATTTGCGCACGTGCACATCTACGCACACGTATCCAGTGTGCACAGGCCTTTATTTTAATTGAAAGACGGTTTTTTTTCTCAAACTAACAGAGGAGGAAGGAGGAGACTATGACGACAGTACGCCGAGTAATTCCCAGTCAACCTCTTCGCAAAATGCATCGTAAGTGTTTTTTTTCTACCATCTCCATTGTCCAAATCTCCATTACCAATAGAATCATTTCAATTACCTTTCCTCGCTCAGCGCAGCTCTAGTCGACAATTTTCTATTGGTTCAACACATCATTCTCGCACATCTCTGGTGGAATCGCAGCCTTAGAAGCATATTTTAACTTTTTGTTTGACTTAGGTAAGTCTATATCGGAAAGCCTATACTTCGTTTTTTTTAGCATTAGAAATTTGGTAAACAATCTTGATGTGTCTTTTAATTGAAAAACACATTTTAAAAATAAGTTACGGTAAATATGTAACAATTATGAATCTAATACGATCTTTTATAGTCTTCTGATTTCATAAGTAATAGTCATTGATTTTTAAAAAGTGTTTTTCAATTAAAAAATATGTCAAAATCGCTTACCTTCTTTCAAGTTCTTTCTAATGCTAAAAAAAACGAACTAGGACATGTAACTTTTATAACACCTATATAAACCCTTTTTATGTGCAAATAAATGATTATGATTCAGAAATTCGTTATGCCACATCCATTACATTCCACTCCATTTTTATGGCACACATTTTATTAATGATTAACACTCCACACATTTACAGACCTAAACCCAAGAAAGGTCGCAAAGAGACCACCATGAAGAAAACCACATTCATGCCAGGGGTCCGGGGAGTGGAACCGTTCAACACCCAGCCCCGCTTGCTGGAGATCCAGCAGAAAGCCCAGGAGTTCTGCGAGTGGGGCAAGACCGGGTTCCCGGGGTCACAGCCGGTCTCTATGGACGTGATGAATCTGAGGAAGCTGCATGAGAAGCCGTATCGGGTGTCGTGGAAGGCTGATGGTGTCAGGTAAATAAATGACAGAATAGTTACTAGAAAACCACATTCATGCCAGGGGTCCGCGGAGTGGAACCGTACAACACCCAGCCCCGCTTGCTGGAGATCCAGCAGAAGGCCCAGGAGTTCTGCGAGTGGGGCAAGACCAGGTTCCCGGGGTCACAGCCGGTCTCTATGGACGTGATGAATCTGAGGAAGCTGCATGAGAAGCCGTATCGGGTGTCGTGGAAGGCTGATGGTGTCAGGTAAATAAATGACAGAATAGTTACTAGAAAACCACATTCATGCCAGGGGTCCGCGGAGTGGAACCGTACAACACCCAGCCCCGCTTGCTGGAGATCCAGCAGAAAGCCCAGGAGTTCTGCGAGTGGGGCAAGACCGGGTTCCCGGGGTCACAGCCGGTCTCCATGGACGTGATGAATCTGAGGAAGCTGCATGAGAAGCCGTATAGGGTGTCGTGGAAGGCTGATGGTGTCAGGTAAATACGTGACAGAATAGTTACTAGATAACAATATTCATGCCAGGGGTCCGCGGAGTGGAACCGTTCAACACCCAGCCCCGCTTGCTGGAGATACAGCAGAAGGCCCAGGAGTTCTGCGAGTGGGGCAAGACCGGGTTCCCGGGGTCACAGCCGGTCTCCATGGACGTGATGAATCTGAGGAAGCTGCATGAGAAGCCGTACAGGGTGTCGTGGAAGGCTGATGGTGTCAGGTAAATAAATGACAGAATAGTTACTAGAAAACCACATTCATGCCAGGGGTCCGCGGAGTGGAACCGTACAACACCCAGCCCCGCTTGCTGGAGATCCAGCAGAAGGCCCAGGAGTTCTGCGAGTGGGGCAAGACCAGGTTCCCGGGGTCACAGCCGGTCTCTATGGACGTGATGAATCTGAGGAAGCTGCATGAGAAGCCGTATCGGGTGTCGTGGAAGGCTGATGGTGTCAGGTAAATAAATGACAGAATAGTTACTAGAAAACCACATTCATGCCAGGGGTCCGCGGAGTGGAACCGTACAACACCCAGCCCCGCTTGCTGGAGATCCAGCAGAAAGCCCAGGAGTTCTGCGAGTGGGGCAAGACCGGGTTCCCGGGGTCACAGCCGGTCTCCATGGACGTGATGAATCTGAGGAAGCTGCATGAGAAGCCGTATCGGGTGTCGTGGAAGGCTGATGGTGTCAGGTAAATAAATGACAGAATAGTTACTAGATAACAATATTCATGCCAGGGGTCCGCGGAGTGGAACCGTTCAACACCCAGCCCCGCTTGCTGGAGATACAGCAGAAGGCCCAGGAGTTCTGCGAGTGGGGCAAGACCGGGTTCCCGGGGTCACAGCCGGTCTCCATGGACGTGATGAATCTGAGGAAGCTGCATGAGAAGCCGTACAGGGTGTCGTGGAAGGCTGATGGTGTCAGGTAAATAAATGACAGAATAGTTACTAGATAACAATATTCATGCCAGGTGTCCGGGGAGTGGAACCGTTCAACACCCAGCCCCGCTTGCTGGAGATCCAGCAGAAAGCCCAGGAGTTCTGCAAGTGGGGTAAGACCGGGTTCCCGGGGTCGCAGCCGGTCTCCATGGACGTGATGAATCTGAGGAATTTGCATGAGAAACCGTATCGGGTGTTGTGGAAGGCTGATGGTGTCAGGTAATAGTTATTTACGAATTACGATACAAGTGCGGAAAAGAGGAAATTCGAAACGAGTGGCGAAAAATTAAAACATGACCAAAGGGAGTGTTTTAAATCGGCACGAGTTGCGAATTACCTATTCGCGCGTGCATCGTACAACGTTTTACAGTACATACATACGCACGGAAAGTGCTATTTCCCGTACTAGTTCGGGAAAGTAGCACCATATGTACTGTAAAAATATGACCATAGCACGTTTTAATAGCCACTTCGGGCCGTTGCGCCAGCAGCACTTTTTCATTTCTCATGCTCTGAAAGAGGGTCATTGTTGTTCTAAAAGGTGTGCAGAAAATGACATGTTTCTGCACTAGAGTATTTTACGTTCCAAGTACGATAAGCAATTGAATTTTGGGTTTGAATGGATTTGTTATATACAATTTCCATTCTGATATTTAACTCCCCATTCCATAAGTAATGATACTTTTGCTTAAATTGTTAATTGAAAGGGCCCTAAAGATATACTATAAAAATGTATAGTCAGTCATGTTTTCGTATTTTAACTTTTTAAGTGAAAAGTAGAGTGTATAACTCGGGTGAAAGGCATCATTTCATTCCTTGGTTAACAATCTACCTACTATTACTTGTAAATATTTCGAACCATCATACGAGTAGTTTCCGTTTATGTAAAACTAGAGAGCTCATATTTGGAACCCTTTTTTCTTACGCTGTCCTTTTCTTACAGATACATGATGTTAATTGACGGAGAAGGGGAAGTGTACATGATAGACAGAGACAACTGCGTGTTCAAAGTGTTTGGACTGCGTTTTGTTCATAGGAAAGATCTGAGACAGCATCTGAGAGATACTCTACTAGATGGTGTAAGTATAAATCAAAAATTAATTTAATTGTATTAGATGTCTATAATTTAATTCATGCTTTCAATTCGATTGCTGTAAAGTACTCTTTTCTTGTAACAAAATGCACCATCTTTTTCAGTTGCAAATATTCACTTTATCAAAAATGGTTGTTGAAGGCCCCTATTAGTTTTAAGTAGAAGGGGAGATATCCTACAATTTTTCTTTTCTAGTTTTTATTTTACCACTTTGTGGACATGATTGCTTTATACATCCATGCCAAATTGCAGCTATCTAGCACTAACGATCACGAAACAAAGCCTCGGACAGACAGACAGACGAACTTGGCGAAACTATAAGCCGTAAGGGTTCCTAAATTGACTACGGAACTCTATAAAGGTGGTTCTGAATCTTTTCGAGTTTTGATCATTGACGTATAATATCTAAGGACGGGCTAATGGGGCACTAAACATCGTACTAGTTCAGCGGTGCTACCCACGAATTCCAGCCAATCGTGCAGTCTAACGCGACTAGTTGCGACCAATAGCGCGCGTAATGCGAACTCGTCAACCAATCGCGCGCGTGATGCGAACTCATCTACCAATCGCGTTGTAGCGATTTCACACCGCTGTACTGGCCCCTGTCATGGCCTCATTATTATTATCCGTAAAGCCAGTCCCTAGATATCTATGTCAATGTTTTTGATACATATTTTGTTAAATTTAATTTATATCATGTTTTAGGAAATGGTGATAGACAAAGTAGACGGTAAAGAAATACCCCGGTACCTGTGTTACGACATTATTCGGTTCGAGAACCAGGACATATCCAAAAAGGCTTTCTTCCCATCCCGGATGGACTATATAGAACATGAAATTATTAATCCTAGGTAAGTGAGGGTTTGTATTGTACGAGGGCGTTTTCTAAAAAAAATATCGAAAACCTGATTCTTTCAAATCTAGACATTCTTGGGCTCATTCTACTCAGAATCGACAGCACTCTCCATCTTTCTATTAAAAGAAGATGTCCCAAAATGTCCATTCCATTACATCACGTTTTATTATGAGAAAATTTTTCACTTGTATGGACGTGACGTAGTGTAAAGTACAAATTTCATACAAATTTTTGGGACAAGTTTTTTTATCATCAGGTTGAATATGCTAGTGATTCTGAGTTGAAAAAACCCAAAAACACCAGGATATCTGAGAATCGGGTTTTCAATATTTATTTTAGAAAACGCCCAAGTATCTATTGGATAGGATAGGCCATGAATCTCTAGTATTCTCAGTTTGTATAGCCTGGATATACCAACTTATATTTTCTCATTTATGTTCCAATGCAATTTATAAAACCGAAAACTATATAAAAAGCGTTTCAAATACGAAATGAATCAATAGTTTAACTCTGAAATATAATTAATATAGGTTTATTTCTAAAATCTAAAAAAGAACATGATAAAGTTAGTCAAACCAATTTGTCAGTCAGTAAGAACCAGGAAAACTATACTCATTCTTTTCTTTTGGGTGCTAGTACTAGTGTAAGACAAAGATAGTATGATTCTCTCTATGTTTGAAATGAGACAGTCCTTTGACAAACTATAGATGCAATTTTGTGTCAATAAAATATTATTTAAAAGTTGTTTGAGTATAGTAAGTCCTCTTTAGACCTTACTGGCTGGAGCGATAAAGAGGCAGATATAGCCGCGTTTCGATTTTGCGTTTCCCGGTATTGTATTGTCTGTGAAAACTTGTCAAAAAACAGTTTAAGGCATAGTATGTTTAAGTTACTCTATGGTTTACGATGGGTGCTATACTTCGTTTTTTTTAGCATTAGAAATAAGGTAAACAATCTTGATGTGTCTTTTAATTAAAAAACACATTTTAAAAATAAGTTGCGGCAAATATGTAACAATTATGAATCTAATACGATCATTTATATTCTTCTGCTTTCATAAGTAATAGTTACTGATTTTTTTAAAAAGCGTTTTTCAATTAAAAGACATGTCAAGATCGCTTACCTTCTGTCAAGTTCTTTCTAATGCTAAAAAAACGAACTATAGTGCTGCACTCTGGCGGCAAACCATTGCAGTAATATTCCCCATTAAAATTTCAGGTTAAAAGCAATGGAAAAGAAAATGATACACCGCGAACGCGAGCCGTTCAGCGTACGTTTAAAGCAATTCTACGAAGTTCGGATGGCGCATCAATTGTTGGGGGAGAAGTTTGCCAAGACTCTGTCTCACGAGCCTGACGGACTCATATTCCAACCTTCGAAGGAGGTAAGTCTACTACCGAGACAGGAAATTACCTGATTAGTTATTTGACGTTTAAGAATAACGTTATTTCAGCAAACTCAGCAAAGAGCCTTTTGCACGGGTATCATACATTGACATAGATATCCAGGGACTGGCTTTACGGGCAATAAAAATGAGGCATGACAGGGGCCAGTACAGCGGTGTGAAATCGGTACAACGCGATTGCTTGATGAGTTCGCATCACGCGCGCGATTGGTTGACGAGTTCGCATTACGCGCGCTATTGGTCGCAACTACTCGCGTTAGACTGCACGATTGGCTGGAATTCGTGGGTAACACCGATGAACTAGTACGATTTTTAGTGCCCCATTAGCCTGTCCTTAGATATTATACGTCAATGGTATCAATAGGTGTAACCATAGAGAAATTATAAGTAAAGAAAGAGTGACTCCATGCATCAGTTTTCTTACCATAACGAGAGTTATTTCGTAGTCGACATATAACGTCAAGTAGTGGAACTATCAGGACCGCTACTTGACACCAGATGTCACAAGTTTCATTGCTGACGAAAAAAGTACCTACTAAAACAATTTACAACTAATATTATAAACAGGAGTTGAATAATATTAGCTAATAAAAGCGGCCAAGTGCGAGTCGGACTCGCCCATGAAGGGTTCCGTGTTTAGGAGATTTATGACGTATTAAAAAAAAACTACTTACTAGATCTCGTTCAAACCAATTTTCGGTGGAAGTTTGCATGGTAATGTATATCATATATTTTTTTTAGTTTTATCATTCTCTTATTTTAAAAGTTACAGGGGGGGACACACATTTTACCACTTTGGAAGTGTCTCTCGCGCAAACTATTCAGTTTAGATAAAAATGATATTAGAAACCTCAATATCATTTTTGAAGACCTATCCATAGATACCCCACAAGTATGGGTTTGATGAAAAAAAAATTTTTGAGTTTCAGTTCTAAGTATGGGGAACCCCCAAAATTTATTGTTCTTTTTCTATTTTTGTGTGAAAATCTTAATGCGGTTCACAGAATACATCTACTTACCAAGTTTCAACAGTATAGTTCTTATAGTTTCGGAAAAAAGTGGCTGTGACACGGACGGACAGACAGACAGACAGACAGACATGACGTATCCATAAGGGTTCCGTTTTTGCCATTTGGCTACGGAACCCTAAAAATTGTCGGCCATTAGAGTTTTCGTTCGCCGCGACATCTGTAGTAGCAGCTAGCATCTGTTGACGTTAGATATCGACTACGAATAACTCGCGTTTTGGTAAAAAACAGATGTATGGAGTTACCACTCTTTATTTACTTATATTTCTCTATGGTATAACTTTATTAGGGCTAAGACCGTAAAAATAATCTATCATTGTATCGGAAAGTGAGTTGTGATATTTTAGAAGCAAATCATATTAGTAAATATACTTGGTCAACCAGATCTTGACAGTAGAAAAAGGCGGCAAATTTGAAAAATGTAGGCGCGAAGGGATATCGTCCCGTGGAAAATTTGAATTTCGCGCCTTTTTTCACTGACAAGATTTGGTTGACCAGCTATAGTTGTAATCGTTTGTAGCCCTATGTGCCCGGCCCGTGCGAGGACGTGCTAAAATGGAAGCCGAGCAACATGAACAGTGTCGACTTCAAGCTGAAGATAGTCACGGAAGGTGGCCAAGGGTATGTCCAATTACGTAAAAGTAACAATCTTTTCTCAAAAATGGAAGGCAAAGTCGACGTTGCCGGTTAAAAAATTGGTCGCGAAGTGCGTAGTTTATGGTTAGTCAAAATATTAAAAACATTGCAGTCTCGATTTCGGGACTGCAATGTTGCATACAAATTCCATTATTTAACGAGTTCCAAACTTTTTAAAAGTTAAAATGGCCATATCAAATGAAGGCATAGGTCCAATTAAACAGCCAAACAGATGATCGGCACTTATTATTATAATGTTGGTACCGCGACTATTTAGGTGTCTCAAATAGGTTGGCGTATTTTCAGCAGAAAAATACACTTCTGTTTTTTTAAAGGCGGTAAAGCAAATATTTTCAATGGTTTTACTTTTTTCTGTGATAATTAGACCGTTGCTCCGGTAAATAATTTCTATTTCTTGCACCATTTTTGAGAAAAGTACTATATATGACTCGGCTGGAAGGCTACTTGCTGGCTTCGGATTCAATTAAACGGACTCCCAAGGTCGTCCGTTTAAAACGAATCCTCAGCCAGCAAGTAGCTACTTCCGAACCTCGACAATAATCAATAATGTACTATTGTTATCTGGGCTATAACCGCGAAAATCGAAGTTCGTAATTGCGGGCATTTTTCTCTGTCACTCTAATTACGCCTTCATTGGAGTAAAAGAGAAAGATCCGCGCAATTTGCGAATTTTGGATTTCGCGGTAGCCCCTCTGCCTCTCTCTCGCTCTAATATACAAGTGTTGGTACCTACTTGTCAGCGTAAATTTTCAGTTCCTTCCTTTGAATAGGATTATTACATTTATAAATAAAATAAATAAATAAATATTATAGGACATTCTTACACAGATTGACTAAGTCCCACAGTAAGCTCGAGAAGGCTTGTGTTGTGGGTACTCAGACAACGATATATATAATATACAAATACATAAATACATAGAAAACACCCAAGACTCAGGAACAGATATCTGTGCCCATCACACAAATAAATGCCCTTACCAGGATTCGAACCCAGGACCGCGGCTTAACAGGCAGGGTCACTACCCACTAGGCCAGACCAGTTGTCAAATAACGATGTTATATACTTCCTCAAATGGACGATACCAAAGTAAACCCATTATCCTTTTTACGATGACACCTACTGACACAAAAGACTGTATAAAAACTCGATTCAGTAAAGGAAGAAAATAGATGATACTATATATTTCTTTTTTATTGTGAAACAAGATTGTCTGGAAAAATCTAGCATTTTTTTTTATATCCGAATTGATAATCCTAGCGGTTTTCAGTAGCGTAATACTAAAGAGGAACTCGAAGAAATAATAGAGAATGGCCTTTGAGACCATAGTTTCAAATTTCAAATATAGTTGGTCAAACCAATTTGTCAGTCAGTAAGAACCAGGAAAACTATACTCATCCTTTTCTTTTGGGTGCTAGTAGGTACTAGTGTAAGACAAAGACAGTATGATTCTCTCTATGTTTGAAATGAGACAGTCCTTTGATAAACTATAAATACCTAAATTTTTTTTTTTTAGAAAACAAACAGCCTTTTACAAATAAGTCTTACAAAAATGACTAAAAATAGGCCTAAAGTTTCATACGTTACTAAGTTGACTATTACAATGAAAAGTAAATAGGTTACTTAATTATAAATTATAAATTACCCGTAGGTATAGTTGTGAGTACAACCATAGAGAAATATAGTAAGACAAGAGTGCTCACTCCATACATATTATACTATTAATTTCAGTGTCTACATCTAGCATCGAGTAGCGGAACTATCAGTACTGCTACTTGACAATAGATGTAGCACCGACCGGAAAGTCTTATCTCAACAGCATAAGACTTTCCGGTCGGTGCTACATCTATTGTCAAGTAGCAGTAATGATAGTTCCGCTACTCGATGCTAGATGCTAATAGTTTTTTTGGTACTAAAACTGATGTATGGAGTGAGCACTCTATGTATTTTTTTCTCTATGGTACAACACACAAATAAAGTAAGAAAACACCGTAAATGTATCGTATTTCAGCATTCTACCAAAGAAGATCGGCCAACTACTCGTCGGTCAACTCGAGCCGCCGTTCGCCACAATGAAAGTCACCAAGGACATTAAACATCTCAACAACAAGATAATCGAGTGTACTTACGAAAACAACCGATGGGTGTTCATGAGGGAGCGGACCGACAAGTCCTACCCTAACAGTTATAATACTGCCAAATGTGAGTAATAATAGTACTGTCATAGAGATAAGATAAAGATAAAAGGTAGTTTATTCAAGTAGGCATAATTACAATGCGCTTATGAACGTCAAATAAAGCTAGGTAGACCGGCTCCAACCCTACACCTCGGCCCGAGAAGATTTAAATCCCCCCTCAATTGAAGGAGGGTATCCCAATATGGAACCGGCAACAAACTCGGCGGGACACATCTTTTCAAAAATAATTACATCAGAGAAAAAAATACATAGAGTGCTCACTCCATACATCAGTTTTAGTACCAAAAAGACTATTAGCATCTAGCATCGAGTAGCGGAACTATCAGTACTGCTACTTGACAATAGATGTAGCACCGACCGGAAAGTTTTATGCTGTTGAGATAAGACTTTCCGGTCGGTGCTAAATCTATTGTCAAGTAGCAGTACTGATAGTTCCGCTACTCGATGCTAGATGTAGACACTGAAATTAATAGTCTGAACTGATGTATGGACTGAGCACTCTTGTCTTATTATATTTCTCTATGGTACTGTGAAGATCGCCTAATAGGCAACATTTAGGCCTCATTCTAACGAGCGCTTTTTCAACGCGCGTTAAAAAAGCGTTTGAATGACTCAAATGGAAACATGTGTTTATTCACACGATGGCGGTAGCGCTTTTCATCAAGCATTGTTGGCTTTTCAACTTTAAGCCTTGGTCTTTAAATCGAATTTAGCGTACGGGCAGATTCAAACGCTTTTTTAACGCACGTTGAAAAAGCGCTAGTGCGAACTGCGAATGGGGCCTTAAACACTTTAAACTCGCGTTTTTAACACATATTTAATTACCTACACAAACTGGTCTACCGCGATATAGGTAGTTCCATTGTTAGGGTTCCGTACCCAAAGGGTAAAAACGGGACCCTATTACTAAGACTCCGCTGTCCGTTCGTCCGTCCGTCTGTCACCAGGCTGTATCTCACGAACCGTGATAGCTAGACAGTTGAAATTTTCACAGATGATGTATTTCTGTTGCCGCTATAACAACAAATACTAAAAACAGAATAAAATAAAGATTTAAGTGGGGCTCCCATACAACAAACGTGATTTTTGACCGAAGTTAAGCAACGTCGGGCGGGGTCAGTACTTGGATGGGTGACCGTTTTTTTGCTTGGTTTGCTCTATTTTTTGTTGATGGTGCGGAACCCTCCGTGCGCGAGTCCGACTCGCACTTGGCCGGTTTTTTTTTACCTTAAATTCCGACATTTCAGCTGACAATTCAGCTCAAGCTTGTGCGCGTTGTAATATACAGATTCTTATGAGAAACGGCACACTGCTTGCGTGACGTGTGCGTACGCGGCTCAAACATTTTGGTGCACGTGCACGCAGTCGGTGTGCCCTGGCCTTAACCCCGATATTAAATCCATCTTATACATTTCAGCCGTATGTGAAAGTATACGAGACCCCGTGACCAAGGAGCGGCTGCTAGACTTCATAGACAACCATCGGTTTATAGACGACTCGGATCTCATGCCCATGCCGAAAATGGTGCGCCGATAGTATCAGGCCAAAACGGAGCTTGTCGCGTCGACATAGAGTACATTTTCGCATAACGGACCGGACGTTTTAGATAATTTAATATTGAACAGCTATAAAGTATGTTGAAATTTCAGAAAGTGAGCCAACCTAAAGATACAAGATGGTAAAAGTTAAAGACACTTTCAATATGGACACACGTATACTTCGTTTTAACCCGACTACGGCAACGCAAAAGGAGGGTTATGATTTTGACCGGTATCAAATGTATTTTGCATTAGAAAGAACTTCGCAGTAGTAAGCTTCAGGTTCCAAATCGGGCACTTTTTGTGGTATTTTTTTATGTAAATTATAAGTATTGACCACATTATATTAGATAATTCCATTATTATTTCAAATGAAAGAGTCTGATAAAAACTGCACGCTTACTTCTACGGAGTTCTTTCTAATGCCATAAAACGAAGTTTTATAACTGAATCGTAGACAGTGGAAGTGCCCCTAACTTTTTTGTATTTCTAAGGCTCACTTGCACCATCCCACTAACCCGAGGTTAAGCGGTTAAACCGTTAACTCAGTGTCAAATTGTACTGGTAACCATGGTAACTCCAGGTTTAACCGGTTAACCCCGGGTAAGTGGAATGGTGCAAGTGGCGCTAAGGAAGCCACTTTTCCAATGGGGGTATTTTACCTTACTGAGTCAACTGATATTACTCTTTGTCCTTTGTACACTTACTTGTAAATTACTATGGATGAAGTCTTGAGTGTCTTGACTCACAGTGACCAGTGGGGGTAGTGGGTGATCAAATTAGGAATTTTATTCCTATTTGTTCAAAACTAGCACAATTGTAATTGATAGCTGAATTTATTTTTACAGTCTCAAAAGTTCCGTTTCCGTTTTTATTTACTTAAGATTTAAATCAGGTTTCTTCAGTATTTCTTAAGGTGTAGAGTGTAATGAAAACCAGCATTATCAGTTACCTGTTGCATTTAAAAGGGAAACTGACTTAATTATTTATTTTATATATATATGATGATATATTGGGAATACTCATTAGGACAAGTTCTAAACCCGTGCATGTAGATATCAATAGCTCTTATGCGCCTTAATAAATATTGAAGATTAAGTTATTTTTAAGTCAATCTGTTTTGTTTGTAAGAATGTATTCATTTACCTTAATAAAATTGTTTTTAATATTGCTTTATATTTTATTTACATCGACAAATAATGACTAGTAATAACAAATTTATATACGTAAATCTCTTAACACATAAAATACCCATTTTTATAAATTACATGTACAGTCTTGCGTATTGTACTGCCATCGGCTCTCCCCATCGATTTCTACACATTTAGTTTTATTTTCTTTTGTAAGTTTAGTTAAGTGGTGGTTCACATTGTAAGCAGCGGCAGGCCACAAATGTTCTGGAGTCTCTGTGTATATAATTTTTACAAGATCCATTTCTGTGAGTTGTTTCTCTGGATTGGCCTTCAATGCGTCCAAAATTTGATTCTCCCGGTGGTTTCTGTGTGATATGTAGTATTCTATTTTTTGGATTGGGTCCTGTAATATAATTTAAGAAATAAATATGAATAGTTTAAAATTAAATGTTCTCAGGACCCTGTCCTTTTTTTACCACCGATTTATTTTATTTGAATATAAAAAAGTTACTTTTAATTTTAACAGCTACTTCTTACGTAATCTAAGCATAAAAGCTTAGAAAATCAGAACACAACAAAGAAGTAAAGACTAAATAAGAAGGAAAAAGTCTCTCATATGGTGGTGAATGAATAGCACAGTCAGAACTCAGTATATTACTCAAAAACATACCTCAACAACATTTCCATGCCCCGGATAAATAACACTAGGCCTCAAATCCAGTATCTTATTCAAGCTCTGCATGTAAGTATACAAATCCTCGAACACCGCAGTGCCTTCACCGAGAATACAATCCCCAGAAAACAGCACATTCTCCTCAAGCAAGGTTGCTATAACATGGTCCGTTGTGTGGCCGGGTGTGTGGTGTATTTTGACTGTGGCACCTTCTACGGTTAGTTCTTGGCCATCTGAGAGCCATTGGAGGTGTATTGAGGGGGGTAGTTCCTTGTCCGGTGCATCTTCTGGAGATCTTTTGTGCTTCCATATCTTGGCATGATCTGAAACGGTTACAAATATGTAATGGCATAGAAACATGATTTACCAGAAATTGAAGTTTCCTAAGTATCTACCAGTAATTATTTTATTTGAGTTTTTAAATTATTATAGCTTGATTAAATTAATACATGAATTCAAGTCTGTAGGACTTTCCTATGTTGCGAAATGTTCCCCAGATAAACTTTCGTGAAAATTTTCGTAACATTCTCCAGACTTAGAAACAATGGAATAGGAAATTAATCCGTATCCATGCAAAGATAGCGCCCTGCTACTTACGTTTTCGTAAAGTATGAAGATCTTTATGGAATTTACACTATATGCTGCTCAACTATTTATAAAGAGCAATCTGGTGTGGCCAAAAGACAAAAGTGTCTAAAAATATAAATATTTACTTGCAATAGTTCCATATAAGTTCTCCACTCCCCCAATGTGGTCATGGTGCCAGTGAGTGACCACTATGTGCTCTATGTTCACCTTATTAGACTTCAGGACATTGGCTAGATTTCTCTGGTATTCTTCTACATCTTTATCTCCTGTATCTAGCAAGATACGGCTGAAAAAAGATAGTTAATACGATAAAAACTACATTATTGGTCATAGACTAACCATTCTGAATAATAAATCATGAATGAAAGCAAAGATAATATGTTTGTCTTAGTGTAGGATTGAATTAATGCATTTTCTCTGAAAATCTAACTTAGCCAGTTAAAACTTAAAACAGTTTTGAGAATATGATTGAAAACAGTTGTAGCATTAACTTTAATACACATGGATCAAAGGTCATGATAAAACACAATAAGATCTTACTTGCTTCCGGTACCAATGAGGTAAGTATTTGTGCCCTGAAGCGTCATATGGCCTGGATTACAACCAAGGACCCTAATCACCCGATTAGAAAGAGTAGTGACCGGTGGTATTGAAGCCATGGCTGCAACAACTTTGTCTAAAAGTAAAAAAAAATCATTTAAAGAATGTCTATTGCACAATAGGACAAACAGTCGGAATGAGTGATAATGATTTTAATATAGATAATAGGAACCTGAATTAGTGTTATACTGATAATGTTTCGGCAGATAATAATACAACAGTAAAAATATAAAGTGATAAGATGCTACTGATGCCATAATATTGAAGAAACGTACTAAAGAACACCATTTCAACCTTATATTTGTAAATTAGTTGCGCTTGTCTACACAAGTGTTGCAATGTATTTAAATAATATCAGGAAAATTTACGCACAAATGTAAACAACTCGAAATCACCCCGAATCCTCAAAAAGTAAAATTTTCAAAACACTTCCCTTTCTTTCCCGTCAAAGTCATTGTCATTTCTTTGTGTCATGTGTCACTTTTTTCCAGGGAATTCAGGGCAACGTTTATGTTGCTGTTAAAAACGCTCAAATTTATATATTCTGGCCAAATGATCAGCTTCCATATTAAAAGACAGTGTAAGCCATAACACACTACCGCACCGTTCAAGGTCACGGTGCGCCGCACCCATAAGTGAGGGGAAAGAGATGTCTGTTTCTCGCTCTCACTTATGGGAGCGCCGCACCAAGGTCATAGTGCGATACGGTAGTGTGTTATGGCTTTAAGAGTGTACACTGGTCTTGGAGGATACAACTAAACGGAGTAGCCATTAACAGGCTTTCCCCTCTGTCGAAAATAGGCGGCCAACGGTCAGAATACACAATGTATGGACTGAATTTTATCTGACATGGCTATTTTTACGTTACGCGTACATTTGACGTTCCCCTCCCCCGCAAAAATCTGCAGACTGTTTTGTACTTGGAGGATGCAACTAAACGGAGTAGCCATTGACAGGCTTTCCCCTCTGTCGAAAATAGGCGGCCAACGGTCATACACAATGTATGGACTGACGTTTATCTGACATGGCTATTTTTACGTTACGCATACATTTGACGTTCCCCTCCCCCGCAAAAATCGGCAGACTGTTTTGTACAGAAAATTACAGACATGGCGTCTCCGTTTGATTATATCCTCCAAGGTTTTGTACAGAAAATTACAGACAATACAAAGTCTAATTCGTCGTATAGCCTCAAAGTTAAAAGGATGGTTCAGGGACAGGAGATTAAACTACCGACCGATTCTGATGATGATTCCTACTACGAGTATAACAAAAGCGAAGATGATGAAAATTTGATGGATGTGGGCAGACAAACTACGAAAAGACATAGAGAAGAAGAAAAGGAAAGTGAGGATGGAATGAGAGAGTGGAATACAGTGGAAACGAAAAGGAAAAAGGAGAGAAACACCCCAGTACCTCCAGATGACATCGACAAAGTTTACCTTCAAGTGTATATCTCGAATAAAGAACAACTTCCGAAACAGTTTGCCATGGCTCGTTTTTTAAAAGAAAACAACATAAAAGGTATCTGTGCTATAAAATATTTAAACCCTTTTAAAGTTCGGCTGGAGTTTAGTGACAAGGAAAATATGGACAAAATTTTTCAATGTGAAAACATTATTAAACAAGGTTGGGTTTTACACAAGCCAATGGAGACTGGACTGAGTTATGGCATCATAAGAAATGTTGATATTGATCTTGCCGAGGAAGATATTCTAAAGTTAGTGAATTGCTCTGAGAAAGTAATTGCAGCCAAAAGATTAAACCGCCGTGATAAAGCCGATGGTCATTGGTGCCCTAGTGAGGTGGCACGGCTATCTTTCAAGTGCTCGAAACTGCCACCTTACGTCTTCGTTGATGACTTACGATTAAAAGTAGAACCCTACGTTCACCCTGTCACACAATGTTTCAAATGTTGGAAAATTGGTCATAGCATTAGAAATTGTACTTCAAAAATATTTATGTGCCCTAAATGTGGAGGCGATCACCCTAACTGTGTAACTACTACCTTTGAATGCGTTAACTGTCGTGGTAACCATATTTCGATGGCGAAGATCTGCCCTGTATTCCAGAAAGAAAGGAAACTAAGGGAGTTGATGTCAGAATTCAACTGTACTTACAGAAAGGCACTGACCCTTTACGCGTCCCCTATACCAAGACCACTACAGGAAGAAAAACCGTGCATGAATTCTCACTCATTCCCTCCATTAAAGATTAGCCCTCCACCAATCTCTGATAAATCGCCATGTGTTGCATCGTACAGTAATGTTCTTTCAGAAAGAAGAGCTAATCCAATTCTGAATCACAAAGTTCAAGACCCAATACCTGGTACTTCCAAGCTTGGATCGTCGGAACAAAAAATTAAAACTCAAACCAAAAACGAGAAAAGGAAGAAACCCGCTGTTGACTCACCGAAGATAGAACGGAATACAGGAATTAACGCTCAAAGTGACACGGACAATGGATCACACGAGAACGAGAACAATCGGAAAACGACTTTTAATGAGCTGTTAAGACGGGTAAAGGAGGTGATTTTTCTAAATAGTATAAGTATCCAAGACAAAATTCAAGGCGTAATTAAATTGTGTGTGGAATGGATGGTGATTCTGGCGGCAGGATTCTTTTCAGACTCAAGTATAGTTAAAGGTTTTTTGCAGTTTGTTAATTATGGCTAGCTCTAGTAAATCCATTAGTTTAAATATTATTCAATGGAATGCCCAGAGTCTGTTAGGCAAGCTTAAATCGTTTCAAGAATTGTTAAGATTACAAAAAGTTCATATTGCTGTGGTAAGCGAAACATGGTTGTCAAAAGATTATAGCGTTAGAGTTAATGGTTATCAGGTTTACAGAAAGGATAGACTTGATGGTTACGGGGGTGTAATGATTCTCGTACATAACTCTATTCAATCTCTAATATCCAATGTTGTCATTAGTAACACAGGTATTGAATTTCTGAAGGTTAAGCTTTTAGGATGCCGAGTTATTGAAAACATTGTTGCAATTTATTGTCCTAGTAAAATAAATACAAGTCAAACGGATTGGGACGAAGTCTTAGGTCATTGTGAGCCGAAAACCTTAGTCCTTGGCGACTTTAATGGGCATCACTCTAGTTGGTCGTGTAAGACGGATCCAAGAGGTAATCAAATTTATAATTCTATTTTGGACAGTGACTTGTTAACACTCAACAACGGAGACACCACTTGGATGAGGCTTTCTGACGGCGTATTACAAAAATCCTCTCCCGATATTAGTATGGCCAGCACAGATATAGCTCTAGACCTTAATTGGTCAATAGTTAATGAAACATTAGGTAGTGATCACTTTTTTATAAAACTTTCAACTAAATATCAATGCAATTTCAGCATCCCTGTTAAAAAAAGAAATTTCAAAAAGGCTAATTGGCAAAAATATACAGAAGATTTACAAGATCATTTTGAAAATTTTACATTCTGTAGCGACCATCAAGAAAATTATAATCAATTTATTCACCTCATTAATCAAGTAGCAGATATATATGTCCCTTATCATACATTTAATAATAATATAAAGTCAGCTTTTAAGCCTAAACCCTATTGGAACCAAAAGCTATCGGAAGCTATAGCCAAACGCAGGTTGGCGTTAACCATGTTTCGTAGGAATCCTACTCCAGGAAACCTAGATATTTTACAGGACCAAACTTCTAAGGCCCATAATGATCTGTGTGGAGCTATACGAAAGAGTTGGCAAGATCTATGCTCTTCAGTCGATGCAAGTACTACTTCGAGTGAGATGTGGAGGAAAATGGCCTGGATGAAGGGCTACAGAACCCCTAGACAGTACATTAATCCAGTACTAGCTGAAGAACTACTATGTTCGCTGTCTCCAGATTACGCTGTCCCACCTTCGCCCTTGCTTTTGGATCATGAGTCTCCCATTGACATTGATATCTCTATTCAGGAGTTAAATAAGTGTATTAAACTTAAGGATACCTCCCCTGGGTGCGATGACATTTCATACTCGATGATTAGACATCTTCCAGAAAATGGCAAAAAGATACTGTTGCGTCTATACAATAACTTTTTCGTAAACGGATTTGTCCCTAGTCAGTGGAAAGATATTGGTATTATCCCTATCCCAAAACCGGGCAGAGATCCAAGCCAAGTATCATCATTACGACCTATTTCTTTAATGTCGTGTGTATGCAAAATCTTCCACGCAATTATCAACCATAGAATCGAGTGGCTTCTAGAACGTAATAAGGTGTTCTCTGAAAATACTTTGGGGTTTAGGAAATGTAAATCATGTTTAGATAATTTGAGCATCCTGGTTACTAGGATTCAAATTGGCTTCTCAAAAGGTTTATCAACTTTAGGCTGCTTTTTAGATATTGACAGTGCTTACAATAATATTGATAATACTGTGCTAATCTCTACCCTGGACTCACTAAAAGTAGGACGTAGAGTTTGCAACTACCTTTGGAATTTTTTGAAGCATAGAGTCCTCAAAATTCAATTAGATGATCTAGTTATAGAAAGATCGACTGGTCGCGGTTTAGCCCAGGGGGACCCGCTATCCCCGTTACTTTTTAACATAGCCACTATGAAGATCTGTAAAACCCTTGAGAAGGAGATATTCATTTCTCAATATGCTGATGATTACGTTTTATATTGCCATTGTAAAAACCCTGCTGAGGGAGAAGTAAAAATCCAGCAGGCTTTAGATAAAATACATACCTTATTTTTAGACATAGGTCTAGAGATTTCTCAGAGTAAAAGTAAAATTTGTCTGTTTAAAAGGGGATTTAAAAAAGATAACATTTCTATTAAAATTAACAACAAAGCACTTGAAGTTGTGGATACCGTTAAATACTTGGGCCTTTGGCTTGACCGAGGCCTGCGATGGGGGAAACACATAAATGAAATCAAAATTAAAGTTACTAAATTTATAAATATATTTAAAGTTTTGGCGGGAGCGGGGTGGGGAGTGCACCAAGTCCACTTAAGACGACTGTACATTGCAATGATAAGAAGTAGGCTCGATTATGCTAGTTTTTTATACGGGAATAGCGCTAAAACTAATTTAGCTAGGTTAGACACACTTCAAAACACTTGCTTACGAATAATTGGAGGGTTTATAAAAAGTACACCTATCCATGTCATGGAATCAGAACTGACCGTACCTCCGTTAGCAATTCGGAGACAGTATCTTGCAGGGAAAATGTTGTTAAAATCTAAATCTCAAAGTACAAATTCCCTACCTGGTCTTCTGTCGGATTTAAAAAACTCTTTTGATAACCTTTACTGGCGTAACAAAACAAAACCGTTAATTGGACTTGTATTTAATGAGTTTAAGGACACC
The DNA here is from genome assembly GCF_948474715.1 of Cydia amplana. Lineage (NCBI taxonomy): Eukaryota > Metazoa > Arthropoda > Insecta > Lepidoptera > Tortricidae > Cydia > Cydia amplana. The sequence continues at coordinate 16,228,826 of NC_086073.1, forward strand.
CCGGTATACTGTAGTAACCAGCTAGAAATGTTTTCACTCGATACCTGGGTTACTAATATAGATTTAAGTACTCATCTAGTATTAAATGTTGAGAAAATCGATAAAGCTAAACGTAAGTACGACGGATCTCAGTTACGAAGTATATGCAATTCAATGCTTACAGACACCTATCATGACTATTATAAGATATTTACAGATGGATCTAAAACAGATATTGGTAGTGGGGCAGCATTCCTAGATTGGCAAACCGGTGAAGTAATTAAACTACACATTATGGACAATATTTCGATAATGGCTATTGAAATGATTGCAATTGCAGAGTCACTTTCATATATTGACAGCATCAATAGTCACAATATGTTTGTAATTTTAACGGATTCTAAATGCACACTTCAACATTTGAACCGTTGTACTTACGTCTTTAGGGGCATTCCAGTGGCTTACACTATAATTCGTCTAGTACTTAAACTATGCGCTGCCAAAAAGAAAGTTATTTTTCAGTGGACCCCGTCCCACTGTGGTGTTGTGGGGAACGAGGTGGTGGATCGGTTGGCTAGGGAAGCAGCCGAAATGGGTGTTAAATGCCATAATACCCCTTGGTTCTCCGATGTTCTGTACAAGGTCAAAAATATGTGCTTTGACATGTGGTCTGAATATTTTGATGAAAGATCTCGCACAAAGGGTATATGGTATAAAACGATCCAACCCACACTTCCTCGTGCTCCATGGTTCTCTTTCTGTAGGATGAACAGGCAAGATTTAATTGTTGCTCTTAGATTGCGATCTGGCCACATTCCTTTAAATAGTTTCGCGTTTATGATGCGTAAAGTTGACTCGCCTAAATGTAACTTATGCGGAGTAGTTGAAGATGTGTTTCATATTTTAATGGAATGTCGCCGAGGTGCTGCACAGCGTCGTTTGCTCAATGTCAGGTGCTATGACCTCGGCAGAGTCAATAGCATCCTGGCATGTCCAGCCTCCGAAGAGGCTGGGCTTCTTTATAATATGGTCAAGGCCATCTTACAAATTAGAAATAGTGAAAGTTAGATTGTTGTAGTTTTTTTTAGAGAGCCACTATGAGGGTGGCATTTGTAAAAACCCTCTATAAATAAATAAAGATTAAAAAAAAAAAAGACATGGCGTCTCCGTTTGATTATATCCTCCAAGACACTGGTATCTTCTATATATCTAGTAGTTTGTGGTACACTGAAATTGCACTGAAACATAGACAAATAATTGACAGTCATTTGACAGTGCTGTTAATTTTTGAACTATCGCTGTTTTGGTTAGATTATTGTTTATCATGGCTAGAACGCTAGCAAGAATAATTAAGACTACAAAAGCATCATTAGGTAAGTAAGTAAGAATTATAATTAGCCACCTTGCATAACTGTTTATCATGGTATGGTATGGTATTGTATCCCGCCCGGCGTCGCACGAGTTACACGAAACCTTAAAAAATTCAATTATACACCTAAACCTTCCTCATAAATCACTGTATTGATAGGTGAAAACGGCATGAAAATCAGTTCAGTAGTTTTTGAGTTTATCGCAAACATACATAGGTACATAACATACAAACAGATGGACTCGGCGGGGGACTTTGTTTTATAAGGCGTAGTGATTATACTCACTCATCCCTTTCGTTTAGGTACTTTAGGTGCTAGTTAGTACTAGCGTAAGACAAAGACAGTATGATTCTCTTTGTCTCTGTTTGAAATGAGACAGCCCTGGGTCAAATACTATGCTATGACTGACCTCATGGACTTCATATATTTCAGGTGTTCCTAGCCCGATCGCGATCGTCAATCATTTATCAGTACGATTCCAGCAGACGACGGGGAAAACACAGGGTGGACCGCTTTCTGACAGTGACAGAATTTATACGAATTTGTATGGCAGGCACGACTGGCGACTTGCAGGTGCCTTAAGTCGGGGTGATTGGTACTTGACTAAAGAGATCATCTGTAAAGGCTCTGACTGGATTATCAGTTAGTATTTTAAAATATCTCATTTCCCAGCTCAATACATACATTCCGCACGTCCCACATACTTAAGCAGGTTTCAATATTTCACACAATGAGACCTGCTTATGAGCATCGAAATTCTTAATTCCCTAGATGAAATGAAGACTTCAGGCCTTCGAGGTCGTGGTGGTGCGGGTTTTCCCACTGGCATGAAGTGGTCCTTCATGAACAAGCCATCTGATGGTCGTCCCAAATACCTCGTAATCAATGCCGATGAGGGTGAGCCTGGCACGTGCAAAGACAGAGAGATCATGCGCCATGACCCCCATAAGCTCATTGAAGGGGCTTTGCTCGCTGGTGCTGCTATAGGCGCTCATGCTGCCTATATTTATATAAGAGGAGAGTTTTACAATGAAGCTAACATTCTTCAGATGGCGATTGCTGAGGTAAGCCTCAGCTCAAAACGACAGAAAAATATCCTTCGCTGCTGTAGTAAATACTGCTTGTCATTATTATTTGCCTGTACTGTAACACACACTCTGACACAACCCTCATTTGACAATTAGAAAATAGAGCAAATGAGAGGTAGTTCCCAAGCTGTGAACAGCTGAATCTGTGAACGGATGAATCCCGAACTACGAACAGTTAAACATACACACGAACAATTATTATGAGCGCTAGTCTCCATTCCGGTCAATTTTATCCCACAAACACTTCTTGTAGGCCTACCAAGCGGGTCTCATTGGTAAGAACGCCTGCAACTCTGGTTTTGACTACGACGTATTTGTGCACCGCGGCGCTGGTGCATATGTCTGCGGCGAGGAGACTGCTCTCATCGAGTCCATAGAGGGCAAGCAGGGTAAACCAAGGCTGAAGCCACCCTTCCCAGCAGACGTTGGTCTTTTTGGGTGCCCTACTACCGTGAACAATGTGGAAACTATTTCTTCGTCACCAGTAAGTTGAAAGTCTTCCTATTTTTAGTATAACTCTAAACTTCATTTGGTAACTACTTGTTGACAATTCATAGATCTTCTCTTTTGTTCTTCTTTCGTTTTGTCATCATAACCACCTTTCTTAAATATCATTCGTTCCGTCTATTTGATTGATTGTCATAGCATTAATGAATCTCCTCAGACGATCCTCCGACGCGGTGGGGCCTGGTATGCGTCATTCGGTCGACCACGTAACCATGGCACCAAGCTATTTAACATCTCAGGACACGTGTGCACGCCATGCACCGTCGAGGAGGAGATGAGCATCCCGCTCAGAGACTTGATCGAAATACACGCCGGCGGTGTTTTGGGGGGATGGGATAACCTGTTGGCGGTTATTCCTGGAGGATCATCTTGTCCGCTTTTACCTAAACAGTAAGATCTTAAAAAAGAGCAAATTTACTCGAAGTCCATTAATACCAGCACAGAGGTGTTCTAACTTTGAATGCTGAAACTTGATCTCCATTCTGGGAGGGTGGGACTATCTCCAAATGAATATGTAACACTTTAAATTACAGATTGGGTTGATTCAGGAACAGAATAATGATTTGGTTTTTTTCTTGCAGCATATGTGAAACAGTACTTATGGACTATGACGCCTTAATGGCGGTGAATTCCTCTTTCGGCACAGCAGCGATGATAGTTATGAACCAGCAGACCGACATAGTGAAAGCCATTGATCGGCTGCTCACGTTCTATGCGCATGAGTCTTGTGGCCAGTGCACGCCTTGCCGCGAAGGTGTAGGCTGGATGAAGAAAATTATCCAAAGGTAACGCCAAAGGTCTATATTATGCACACAAGACTAAAAGTAGTGGTAGGGCAGAGTTAATGATTCTTTATTAAGCAGAGGAATGCCCAGTACACTGTACACTGTTTTATCGACACCTAGAACATGATACTAGTGCAAGTGGAAGTCAACCAACTATGTTGAAGTAGTTACGCTTTTCGCTACATTCGAAATGTCGTTGTAAATAGAAATATACTTATATGCATTTCAGCCATGTTTAATTGTAGATATATTATGTATAATTATCTATATTATATGTTTTCTTAGACTTGTCTGCGGGAATGCTGCCTTGAAAGAAATCGACATGCTGTGGGAAATGTCTAAGCAAATTGAAGGTGAATTTCACAAAAATCCTAAGAGAGATGTACAATATCTAAAAATTACTAGCTCACGAAGAAAAGAAACAAGGACTTAACTTAATGGATTCGTTTTATATCATCAGTAGTTCTAGTATCTAGTATAAATTATTTTTTTCTTCTTATAGGTCACACGATCTGTGCACTAGCTGATGGAGCTGCCTGGCCGATCCAGGGCCTCATCCGCCACTTCAGACCTGAACTGGAGCGCCGTATTCATGAGTATGCCTGCTGCTTCGGCCCAAGCAAAGCTGAGCGCTGTTTCTAATAATGTCTATAAAAATCATCAACTTTATGAGTACCCGAAAAGAATTTCGTGGCTAGTTGCGGCATCTTCAAATATTGATATTGAAAGAATGGTGCGTAGTGTTTGAAAAAAAATTGCACCGATTTGTTGATGTGCAATATATTACAAATGTTAAGGCTACAAAAGTAAAACTGGTGCTAACAAATAGCAATCTCTTCTAAATGGAATAAAATTATTAAAAATTTCAATGTTTTATTGTCTCATTATTTCCACTCAACAGTCTTCAAACTTTGAAAGTAGTACACTCACCACACGGGATTGTTACGCCATGTAGGGTCCTAACTAAATTAGTTGTTCCATTTACGTTATGGTGTGTCCAATTTAGCTAGAACCCTAAATGGCGTAACAATCCCGTGTGGTGACTGTACCTACCTATGTCTTTTCCATTTCACACATATTCCCTTGTGATCTGCGGCCTTAAGGGCTCATTTTGACGATGCGAGTTTCATTACATTGCGGGTTTTGATTGGTTGGTTGAATTGGACGTAACCAACATATAAAATCGCATGCGAGTTCGCGCGTAGTCTAAATCAGCCGGCAGCCCTCAGAAACGTATTAACCCTTCGTATGTCTACTTACTGATTAGTGCGCACAAATGTAAGTCCATTGTTTAATACAAAAGGTTTAAATTCGTTCGCACTGATCAGTGCTAATACATACGAAGACATTGGCACTTTGTATAAAAAAAAAATAAAGTGCCCTCACTCGTGCGCGAATTACGGCGCGAATTGGCTCGAAGCCGCGAACGCAGGTGTGGAGTCGATTTCGCTGACTATCCTAAAACGTAGTGATTTAATTTTCTTTGGACTATCTTAGTCAAATCCAAACCAAATCCAAATCCAAAGTATAGTAGTCAAACTGCTTAGAGTGCTGATATTAGATAGGGATGAGATAGGGCCTCCTTGATAAGCGTGAATGCTGGCTGGTTACTTTGACGTTATCGCATCTATGACCAGAATTCAAGAAATAACATAGAAATAAATAACAAACTTTGATATACACCATTTTTGAAATCAGCAACTATTATTAATTATCTCATTATAATTTCTAAATTTTCGATTTATATACATATCGACATGACACTGGCTACTGTAATAAACGCCATTTAAAAAAAAAAAAAAAAAAAAAAAACGAGAAGAATGTCGCTGAAAGAAATTATCTCGTGGTAATAGGAAATACAAATGTAATACCTACCTACGTTTGTTCAGTACATGGGATTGTTTGGAAAATAGTAAGTCTAATATAATTGTATCTCCGGAAAAACGCACATAGTACCTAAATGTTTTACCTTTGAAATACATGGTCACGTCCGCCATTTACCATCCTCGACAACGTTAAAATGATTCATACAATAACGATTCATAATATTCATAGAACAACCAAAACATTACTCCAAAGTCTCCAAACTCCAAGCCCGCGTATTATAACAACTGTATCATCTTCCATGCCCACACGGGTGGTCACTTCCTTATCCGGTATGTTTGAATCATTGTTTTAAACGCCTTGGCTAGGCCAAAAAACTTGTATCTGAACGAAAGACACTTATATAGTCCGTAGCATATGTTTGGAATGACAGCTCCCTGATTTTTGGTCAGTTTTGTAATGTAAAAATGGCTGGTGCATTAGCGCGAGTTATTCAGGGAACGAAGGCTCACTTGGGTAAATAGACTCAAAACTGTAAAGCAAAGCTTTCGGTTCCTCAGTAGAAGCTTCTAGGGCAGTCACAACCTCTGTGATCGCACTGTGAAACCGTAGCCGTTTAGTGCGTAGTGCTGAATCTTACATAATGTTGACGTCTTGTGGTGTTTTCCAGGTGTAGTTGGGCCGCTGGTGAGCGTCAACAATGTGCCCGTGCGGTTCCAGCAGACGCAGGCTCCTCCGCAAAAGGCGAAATATGGGCCCCTGGCAGATGCCGACAGGGTTTTTACAAACTTGTACGGCCGACACGACTGGCGATTGAAGGGCGCCCTGAGTCGCGGCGATTGGTATTTGACTAAAGAAATCATCTTAAAGGGCACTGACTGGATTGTCAGTAAGTAGCTTAATAAATTGCCTTATGTGTATGTGTGTGTTCCATTTTTATATGAATATTCACTGTGTGGAGATTTTTATTGGTGGATTACTGCTGCATATTTAGATGATCTATAGGATTTGTTTTGGCATCAAATTTATAACAATTAGTCTATCATACTTTTATAACTAATACGGGACTTAATCGGGACTTAATCGCGTAAAACTTAAGTTTATTTTATGGCCTGACATTTCGAACCTGACGTTACGTTCGTGGTCACAGACAGACTGGCGAGTAATTGTAGTCTATCATGTCATAATACATTAAATGAATGAACAGTGTGTACTTCCAATTTATCAACTTACCTAAATTCTCAATTTCCCAGATGAAATGAAGAGCTCAGGTCTCCGTGGCCGCGGAGGCGCCGGTTTCCCCACCGGTATGAAATGGTCCTTCATGAACAAGCCTGCCGACGGCCGTCCCAAATACCTGGTAGTGAACGCTGACGAGGGAGAACCAGGCACCTGCAAGGACCGTGAGATCATGCGCCACGACCCGCACAAGCTGGTTGAGGGATGCCTGATTGCTGGGGCTTGTATGGGCGCGCAGGCTGCATATATTTATATTAGAGGAGAGTTTTACAATGAGGCTAGCAACCTGCAGGTGGCAATTGCTGAGGTAAGAGAAAACTGAATGTGTTTACCTAAAAACTATCTAACAAATAATGCCATTTTATTAATTATTTGTTTCTTTCCATCAGAGAAGCACTTGTGTTCATAAGGGTCCTTCTCTGATGGAAAGCCACATTTTATAAATATTATTATGTGGACAGAATGGTATTAGAGAAAAATATAATTATGGCTAATGGTAATTAGGATTATTAGGAATGGTCAGTTTTTCTCATGAACTCTAGGAAAAGTAGTCTATTGTCTTTTAAAAATAAACAAGCCAGTAGGATAAGTTCTACGGAACCTCTGGTGGAGTAGTCAGTTTGTATTGTACAGTACCGGCCTAAAATATATCACCTTCAGGTTTTTACGGAATACCTTTTCAGGGTTCCATAGTCAACTAGGAACCCTAAACAGGTTTGCCGTAAAAACTTGAATGTAATTTATTTTTGGCCAGTACTGTACATATGTATATTCTGGTCTGTGTTTGTACTAACCTCAGTATGGTATGACTGACAGATTGCATAGTATTTACCAGTGGAATAGAGTAATTATTGTCAATAATCATTAGTAATAATAATAACACATTTACTCTTGTAGCTTAATTACCAAACTGGATTCCATTGTTCTGAGAAAATTATCATCATGCCATACAATGATTGCTCAATTGGGTTGCAGTAATACAATGACAAATTAATTCTGAAGAAATGGATATACCCAACCTTGATAACTATTTTTTGTCACAGGTTTCAGTGATATTTTATCACTAAACCTCTGATGATAATTGCTAAACTTGTTAAGAGCCAACAGGAGTGGTCATTTCTCCATACAAACGTACTCGACTGTTTCCTCCGTGGGTTTTGAAGCTAGAGCAATGATTTTTTCAACACAGATTAATATTGTCAATATCTATGTCGGACCGTTTTGCTTTTTTTGATATTTTTGTTTTTTAAGGCGCTAGAGCCCTTCAAAAATGGCCAAAATGGCCTAATTGACTATGCCGCAATGAGAGGCGTGCTATTCAAAACTGATATCAATTAGTCAAAAAAGCAAAACGGTCCGACACAGATAATGTCATAATCATTTAGATTTCCAAATTTGGTTACGATTGGTTACGTTTTGGAGGAGGAAACAGCCGAGTACGAAACCTCGATTTTTGAGATTTTTACGCAGGACTTTTCGCCTTGTCCTTATCGCACTAGTTTTAGGAGCCGCTTCCGTTAGCGAGACGGGTATATTTACCTAAAATATTTAAATCTTAGCTCCTGTTGGCTCTTAACCTTCAGTATTTTTTTACTGTATGGTGACTGATTAAAAGCATCTGCGTCCGCGGCCTTAATGGGGTTGTCAATTGTCAAAGGTTGGCATAGATGACAGGGCAAGCTATGATGGCGCCATCTGCTAAATACTTCGACCATCCAACCCCATTGACCATTTGTCAACCGTTTTTCATCTAGATAAGACCTACTAGGACTAGGACTAGACTAGATTAGGATATAAGTGTTTTGCTGTTTGTACTAGCAAAATAGTCACAAAACTTGTATATTTTCCAGGCCTACCAAGCAGGTCTCATCGGCAAGAACGCTTGCGGCTCCGGATATGACTTCGACGTGTTCGTCCAGCGCGGCGCCGGAGCCTACATCTGCGGTGAAGAGACCGCACTCATCGAGTCCATTGAGGGGAAGCAGGGCAAGCCGAGGCTGAAGCCTCCGTTCCCCGCTGATGTTGGTCTGTTCGGGTGCCCGACTACTGTCAACAATGTGGAGACTATTGCTGTTGCACCAGTAAGTTGCATTTTATATTGTGACGATTTTTTTCGACAGAGGCCGAAGTGTTAGCGCTCATTTACACGGCGCGCAAACTCTGATACGATTTTAGTTACATTGCGGACTATTGAGGTTACATCAATTTAGCCGAACGATCAAATGACCCAATGTATTCAAACTCGCATGTGAGTTCTCGCCCCATCTAAATGAGCCCTTAGGCACGTAATTTGACCACCTACAGGTATAGTGAAGGGAGGAAGATGGAAGGAAGACATATTAACATCCGCGGGATACATTACAGAGCTACAAAAGTAAGCAACATCTGAAGAGCTTTGAGTGATATTGCCTTTATCTACTTTTATTTAAAAAAAAAATGCATTTTCTGTCCGAAATCACCATTCGGTAAAGTGCTGATACGAATACCATAAAATAACAGCATTTTAACTGTTATGTGATAAAATTTTCTTCAAGTTATACGTAGATGTATAATAAGATTTAGTTAGTTATATTCAGAATGCAGTAAAATAACACTATTTGCTCTTTCAATTGTGTTTTATCACGGTCATTACCATTAAAAAGTAAAAAAAAAGTAAAGTAAAAAAAAAGTCATTTATTGTCGCAAAACATAAAAAAAAAGACAATTAGCACATAAGTCCAAATAAATTGAACATTTTCTTCCGTCTTCCAGTCAATCCTCCGCCGCGGCGGCGCCTGGTTCGCCTCCTTCGGCCGCCAGCGTAACTCTGGCACCAAGCTATTCAACATCTCCGGCCACGTCAACACTCCCTGCACCGTCGAGGAGGAGATGAGCATCCCTCTGAGGGAACTGCTTGAGAGACACGCTGGTGGCATCATTGGAGGCTGGGATAATCTGTTGGCAGTTATCCCTGGGGGGTCTTCCACCCCGCTGATTCCTAAAGAGTGAGTTATATAACAAGTTCTCTTCAAGACATCATCCCAGGGCCCATATTTCTTGCACACCAGCTTTTAGAGTGTAACTCCGGCACCACGCTGTTCCACATCTCTGGACACGTCAACACTTGAAGAGGAGATGAGCATCCCTCTGAGGGAACTGCTTGAGAGACACGCTGGTGGCATCATTGGAGGTTGGGATAATCTGTTGGCAGTTATACCTGGAGGGTCTTCCACCCTGCTGATTCCTAAAGAGTAAGTTATCTCTTCAAGGCATTTCCCAGGACCCATATTGCTTGCACACCAGCTTTTAGAGTGTAACTCCAGCACCAAGCTGTTCAACATCTCCGGCCACGTCAACACTCCCTGCACCGTCGAGGAGGAGATGAGCATTCCTCTGAGAGAACTACTGGAGAGACACGCCGGTGGCATCATTGGAGGCTGGGATAATCTGCTGGCAGTTATCCCTGGAGGGTCTTCCACCCCGCTGATTCCTAAAGAGTAAGTTAAATAGCAAGTTCTCTTCAAGACATCATCCCAGGACCCATACTACTTGCACACCAGCTTATAGAGTGTAACTCCGACATCAAGCTGTTCAACATCTTCGGTCACGTCAACACTTCCTGCACCGTCGAGGAGATGAGCATCCCTCTAAGGGAACTGCTTGAGAGACACGCCGGTGGCATCATTGGAGGCTGGGATAATCTGCTGGCAGTTATCCCTGGAGGGTCTTCCACCCCGCTGATTCCTAAAGAGTAAGTTAAATAGCAAGTTCTCTTAAAGACATCATCCCAGGACCCATACTACTTGCACACCAGCTTATAGAGTGTAACTCCGGCATCAAGCTGTTCAACATCTTCGGTCACGTCAACACTCCCTGCACCGTCGAGGAGATGAGCATCCCTCTAAGGGAACTGCTTGAGAGACACGCCGGTGGCATCATTGGAGGCTGGGATAATCTGTTGGCAGTTATCCCTGGGGGGTCTTCCACCCCGCTGATTCCTAAAGAGTGAGTTATATAACAAGTTCTCTTCAAGACATCATCCCAGGGCCCATATTTCTTGCACACCAGCTTTTAGAGTGTAACTCCGGCACCACGCTGTTCCACATCTCTGGACACGTCAACACTTGAAGAGGAGATGAGCATCCCTCTGAGGGAACTGCTTGAGAGACACGCTGGTGGCATCATTGGAGGTTGGGATAATCTGTTGGCAGTTATACCTGGAGGGTCTTCCACCCTGCTGATTCCTAAAGAGTAAGTTATCTCTTCAAGGCATTTCCCAGGACCCATATTGCTTGCACACCAGCTTTTAGAGTGTAACTCCAGCACCAAGCTGTTCAACATCTCCGGCCACGTCAACACTCCCTGCACCGTCGAGGAGGAGATGAGCATTCCTCTGAGAGAACTACTGGAGAGACACGCCGGTGGCATCATTGGAGGCTGGGATAATCTGCTGGCAGTTATCCCTGGAGGGTCTTCCACCCCGCTGATTCCTAAAGAGTAAGTTAAATAGCAAGTTCTCTTCAAGACATCATCCCAGGACCCATACTACTTGCACACCAGCTTATAGAGTGTAACTCCGACATCAAGCTGTTCAACATCTTCGGTCACGTCAACACTTCCTGCACCGTCGAGGAGATGAGCATCCCTCTAAGGGAACTGCTTGAGAGACACGCCGGTGGCATCATTGGAGGCTGGGATAATCTGCTGGCAGTTATCCCTGGAGGGTCTTCCACCCCGCTGATTCCTAAAGAGTAAGTTAAATAGCAAGTTCTCTTAAAGACATCATCCCAGGACCCATACTACTTGCACACCAGCTTATAGAGTGTAACTCCGGCATCAAGCTGTTCAACATCTTCGGTCACGTCAACACTTCCTGTACCGTCGAGGAGATGAGCATCCCTCTAAGGGAACTGCTTGAGAGACACGCCGGTGGCATCATTGGAGGCTGGGATAATCTGCTGGCAGTTATCCCTGGAGGGTCTTCCACCCCGCTAATTCCTAAAGAGTAAGTTAAATAGCAAGTTCTCTTAAAGACATCATCCCAGGACCCATACTACTTGCACACCAGCTTTTAGAGTGTAACTCCGGCACCACGCTGTTCCACATCTCTGGACACGTCAACACTCGAAGAGGAGATGAGCATTCCTCTAAGGGTACTGCTTGAGAGACACGCTGGTGGCATCATTGGAGGCTGGGATAATCTGTTGGCAGTTATCCCTGGAGGGTCTTCCACCCCGCTGATTCCTAAAGAGTAAGTTAAATAGCAAGTTCTCTTAAAGACATCATCCCAGGACCCATACTACTTGCATACCAGCTTATAGAGTGTAACTCCGGCATCAAGCTGTTCAACATCTTCGGTCACGTCAACACTTCCTGTACCGTCGAGGAGATGAGCATCCCTCTAAGGGAACTGCTTGAGAGACACGCCGGTGGCATCATTGGAGGCTGGGATAATCTGCTGGCAGTTATCCCTGGAGGGTCTTCCACCCCGCTAATTCCTAAAGAGTAAGTTAAATAGCAAGTTCTCTTAAAGACATCATCCCAGGACCCATACTACTTGCACACCAGCTTTTAGAGTGTAACTCCGGCACCACGCTGTTCCACATCTCTGGACACGTCAACACTCGAAGAGGAGATGAGCATTCCTCTAAGGGTACTGCTTGAGAGACACGCTGGTGGCATCATTGGAGGCTGGGATAATCTGTTGGCAGTTATCCCTGGAGGGTCTTCCACCCCGCTGATTCCTAAAGAGTAAGTTAAATAGCAAGTTCTCTTAAAGACATCATCCCAGGACCCATACTACTTGCATACCAGCTTATAGAGTGTAACTCCAGCACCAAGCTGTTCAACATCTCTGGCCACGTCAACACTCCCTGCACCGTCGAGGAAGAGATGAGCATTCCTCTGAGGGAACTGCTTGAGAGACACGCTGGTGGCATCATTGGAGGCTGGGATAATCTGCTGGCAGTTATCCCTGGAGGGTCTTCCACCCCGCTGATTCCTAAAGAGTAAGTTATCTCTTCAAGGCATTTCCCAGGACCCATATTGCTTGCATGCCAGCTTTTAGAGTGTAACTCCGGCACCAAGCTGTTCAACATCTCCGGCCACGTCAACACTCCCTGCACCGTCGAGGAGGAGATGAGCATCCCTCTGAGGGAACTGCTGGAGAGACACGCCGGTGGCATCATTGGAGGCTGGGATAATCTGCTGGCAGTTATCCCTGGGGGGTCTTCCACCCCGCTGATTCCTAAAGAGTGAGTTATATAGCATGTTATCTCTTCAAGGCATTTTCCCAGGGACCATATTGTTTGCACGCCAGCCTGAGGGAACTGCTTGAGAGACACGCTGGTGGCATCATTGGAGGCTGGGATAATCTGCTGGCAGTTATCCCTGGGGGGTCTTCTACCCCGCTGATTCCTAAAGAGTAAGTTATATAGCAAGTTCTCTTCAAGACATTCCAGGACCCATACTACTTGCACACCAGCTTATAGAGTGTAACTCCGGCACCACGCTGTTCCACATCTCTGGACACGTCAACACTCGAAGAGGAGATGAGCATCCCTCTGAGAGAGCTGCTTAAGAGACACGCCGGTGCCATCATTGGAGGCTGGGATAATCTGCTGGCAGTTATCCCTGGAGGGTCTTCCACCCCGCTGATTCCTAAAGAGTGAGTTATATAGCAAGTTCTCTTCAAGACCATCCCAAGGCCCATATTTCTTGCACACCAGCTATTAGAGTGTAACTCCGGCACCACGCTGTTCCACATCTCTGGACACGTCAACACTCGAAGAGGAGATGAGCATCCCTCTGAGAGAGCTGCTTAAGAGACACGCTGGTGGCATCATTGGAGGCTGGGATAATCTGTTGGCAGTTATCCCTGGGGGGTCTTCCACCCCGCTGATTCCTAAAGAGTGAGTTATATAGCATGTTATCTCTTCAAGGCATTTTCCCAGGGACCATATTGTTTGCACGCCAGCCTGAGGGAACTGCTTGAGAGACACGCTGGTGGCATCATTGGAGGCTGGGATAATCTGTTGGCGGTTATCCCTGGAGGGTCTTCCACCCCGCTGATTCCTAAAGAGTGAGTTTTTTATACCAGAAGATCCATAATTTTCCAATGTCTTGCGATTCGAGCGACGTTAACCGATATGTTGCTTCTGGTGCCGAAATTTAGCTAGCAGCTTAGAGCTAAGCTGGAACAATTCCAATGGTGTTATGGTGTTGATAAGTGATTTCAGCAATGCAAGTTGCTATTCAATAACAAAATTGTATTCTGGTCACAATTGGCAACAATATTACTAAAATTAGTTTTAATGTAGTCTCGCGATTTGTTCGAATTACTTGAAGAATAAGGCCCAGTTGCACCAACCACATTTGACAGACTGATCAACGTCAGCCGGCGCGCCCCGGCGCTGTACTATGAAACTTTCCATACATAAAAATTTAGCGAACTCTTTAACGATACGAACAGTTTGGTGACCCTAAGTCGCGCTACAAACTTCCATCTGTTCATAAATTCTTTACTGAAGATTTTAAACAAAGCATTTATTTCCCAGCGTATGCGAGACAGTGCTAATGGACTTCGACGGTCTCGTAGCGGCCCAGACCTCGCTCGGCACGGCGGCCATCATCGTGATGAACAAACAGACGGACATAGTGAAGGCCATCGCGCGCCTGCTCATGTTCTACGCGCACGAGTCCTGCGGGCAGTGCACGCCGTGCCGCGAGGGCGTGGGCTGGATGAAGAAGATCATATACAGGTAAGTTAGTCTGCCATGGTTTATTTATTTATTTATTTAAACTTTATTGCACAAAATACAAATAAAATGTACAAATGGCGGACTTAATGCCTAAAGGCATTCTCTACCAGTCAACCATAGGGCTAAACATAGATGATGACATTTCACAGATGATGTATTTCTGTTGCCGCTATAACAACAAATACTAAAAACAGAATAAAATAAAGATTTAAGTGGGGCTCCCATACAACAAACGTGATTTTTGACCGAAGTTAAGCAACGTCGGGCGGGGTCAGTACTTGGATGGGTGACCGTTTTTTTGCTTGTTTTGCTCTATTTTTTGTTGATGGTGCGGAACCCTCCGTGCGCGAGTCCGACTCGCACTTGGCCGGTTTTTTTATTCCTTAGGATGGTATTCCATCTGTCCAATATCTTGGTCCAATGTGTATTTCCATCTCATCATGTTTATAATTAATGAGAGAGTGAGACGCAATGCACATTGGACAAAGAAATTGTACAGGTGGAAAAACATCCTTAGATTGATATGATAGTCAAATAGTTATAAATTATTTAATTTTAATTACCTTTTTCAGATTTGTTGACGGCAACGCTTCACCGAAAGAAATCGACATGTTGTGGGAGCTTTCCAAACAGATTGAAGGTGAGATAATTTGTATAACGGTTAAGGTTCAGTAGGTTTGCCGAAAACCGTGCCGTTGCCAAAAAATATGAATAGCAATCTTGAGGCCTATCTCTAGTTACTTCATCGACTTGCAATACAAGCGGATGTCACTTTGACAGCTTTTGTTAGAACGGGACTTCCACTTGAATTGCAAGTTACAGCTTTTGAGAAACAGGCCCCTGAACTCACGGCACCTTAAGGGCTGATTTAGACGGCGCGCGAACGCGATTTTAGTTACATTGCGGACTGTTTGGCTACGTCCAATTCAACCGACCGATCAAAACCCGCAATGTAATGAAACTCGCATGCGAGTTCTCGCCATAGATATGTTATACTCATACTTGAGGAGCACAAAAAATACTTCCATATTTATTTCTGTGCCTACGAAGAAATCTGTTATTTTTGATTAATTTTCTCATTCCATCTTTGTCTCACTCGTTGTTGAACATAAGGCCGTCTCTTTCTCTTTCGGTGTGCGGGAGCTCGTTAACACGTGCACATTTATCGCTTGTCCAGCCGCGTCTAAAGGCAACTTGTCCAATTTGTCACAAGTTAAGCGCTTCAATTTTGGAACGCCTATAACCTATCTTGAGTTATAAATCATTGCCTTGAGCCACAAAACAGATACAGTACAGAAGTCAATCACATGTATGTACTTCACTTTTCATACCTACGCTCGGCGGTCGCTCTAGGGTTGTCAACTATGACTTATGCACAAAAAAACTATCGTGGTAGTGGCACTCGTATCTAGTAGTGGCCGGGCGGGGTGCTTACCTACCTACCTAACTGTCTGTTTAACGTTAAAACGAACCATCGAAATACAAGCAGATACCTACTTACCTTTCTGAAACCACTGGTAGCTTAAAAAACGACAATTCACCGTTTAATGTTGAATTTAAACAACCGTCCACTGAACAGTTGTAATAACTTTATTTTTGTTTCTCCATTATTGCACAAAAAAGTTCACAGACGCGTGTCTCAAGCGGTTGACACTCGCGCTCGGACTGGTCCCAACCGGTCCGAGATATCGTGTCCGTGAGCAGTGTCTATGTGTGCGTTGCTCGAGCGCACTTTGTATGTAGATTGATTTCTGTACTGTATCTGTTTTGTTTCTCCATTATTGCACAAAAAAGTTGACAGACACGTGTCTCAAGCGGATGGCACTCGCGCTCGGACTGGTCCCAACCGGTCCGAGATATCGTGTCCGTGAGCAGTGTCTATGTGTGCGTTGCTCGAGCGCACTTTGTATGTAGATTGATTTCTGTACTGTATCTGTTTTGTTTCTCCATTATTGCACAAAAAAGTTCACAGACGCGTGTCTCAAGCGGATGGCACTCGCGCTCGCACTGGTCCCAACCGGTCCGAGATATCGTGTCCGTGAGCAGTGTCTATGTGTGCGTTGCTCGAGCGCACTTTGTATGTAGATTGATTTCTGTACTGTATCTGTTTTGTTTCTCCATTATTGCACAAAAAAGTTGACAGACGCGTGTCTCAAGCGGATGGCACTCGCGCTCGGACTGGTCCCAACCGGTCCGAGATATCGTGTCCGTGAGCAGTGTCTATGTGTGCGTTGCTCGAGCGCACTTTGTATGTAGATTGATTTCTGTACTGTATCTGTTTTGTTTCTCCATTATTGCACAAAAAAGTTCACAGACGCGTGTCTCAAGCGGATGGCACTCGCGCTCGCACTGGTCCCAACCGGTCCGAGATATCGTGTCCGTGAGCAGTGTCTATGTGTGCGTTGCTCGAGCGCACTTTGTATGTATATTGATTTCTGTACTGTATCTGTTTTGTGCTATAACCTATCTTGAGTTATACTGGGTCAACCAAATCTTGTCAGTAGAAAAAGGCGGCAAATTTGAAAAATGTAGGCGCGAAGGGATATCGTTCCATAGAAAATTTGAATTTCGCGCCTTTTTTACTGTCAGGATTTGGTTGACCATCTATATAAATCATTGCCTTGAGCCCTAACTGTATGTATGACGTCACGTTCAAATTAACTCCTCCTTCTACATAGTTATAATTAAACATATATATATTTATACAGTCAGCAACCCTATTGGACTTATGTGCTTATTGTGTCTTTTTTCTTTTTCCTTGTTGTTTTATTTTGTTACTGTGTTTTGCGACAATAAATGACTTTTTATTATTTTTTTTTTTTTTTATGCTTGTATTTCTAGGGCACACGATCTGCGCGCTAGCGGACGGTGCGGCGTGGCCCATTCAGGGGCTCATCCGGCACTTCAGGCCGGAGCTGGAGCGCCGCATGGCCGCGCACGCCGCCGCCCACGGGCCTAGCAAGGCCGAGCGGACCTACTAGACCACCTACAACCACAGACAATCATATAGACCAGGGATGTTGCGAATATCCGCATCCGCATCCGCGGAACTTCCGCATTATTGTCAACATCCGCATCCGCATAAAATCGATGCGGATTTAATGCGGATGCGGATGCGGAACAGTTCGGTACAGGAACGTCTTAGCATCGGCGTAAGTGCTAGACTGCTCGGTAATTTAGTCATTAGCCAAAAAACCTATTAGAAATTAGCAGTCAAGCGTGAGTGGGACTTAACGTACGGAACCCCTGAAACGCGAGTCCGACTCGCAATTGGCCGGTTTTTTGAAATAAAAATGACTAAAATGTAATATTTGACGTATTTTATGTACCTATCTTGACATCCGCACCCGCATCCGCATCCGCGGATGTGAGCCTTTAAAAATCCGCATCCGCGGATGTCAAAAAATCGGCATCCGCAACATCCCTGCTCTAGACATAGGATAGTCGCGCTACCCCCTCTGCCACACATACGGTAGCGTTACTCCATCTTCGAGTCAATCCCGTGCCGTGATTGGTGTCTTTGAACGAACCAATCACGGCACGGGATTCGCTCACCTCGTCCCCCCGTATTTTTGGCAGCATCGGTTTCATGAAATAATTGGTCTAAGCTCAGTCTAGAGGTTGGATTGTCAGTGCCTACAACTAACCTAACATCTTAGACAAATCACCGACTCGTCCAATCACTCCGGCAGACCAATTTGTCGGGTCTCTATTGTTTCCCAAATAGTTTTAAGCCATGTATTGTTTGCCCGCATTTTCGTTAGTCATAATTCATTTGGTTCAGAAACGCGTCACTTTTCAGGATTGCCATAAAACAAACCTAACCTATCTATAGAATGACCTAACGAAAATACTGAAATATTAACGGTTTCAGTTTTATGACTAATGATAATATGACAAACAATACATTATGACTTAAAACTTGAAAAACAGCGGGACCCCCAATTTGTCGGCAACAGGGAATATTACGCGTAACTCTGCGTAGGGGGCGCCACTCCCACAATAAGTCACGATCTAAGGGTTTACCGCAAACGAGGGTCTAAATTTTGTTATCTAACCTCTCTAGCACTCTTGCATATTCGAGCGATAAAGAGGCAGTTAGCCGAGTTTCGATTACGCGTTTCCCGGTAGGCCCTTTGTAAACAAACCGCCTTGATGTATCAATGTCATATTTAATCGTCTGTGAAAACTTGTCAAAAAACAGTTTAACCTTTTGGACGCCAATGACCGATATATCCGCACCGTAGGTTCAACGCCAAAGACCGATTAATCGGTCACAGACCACAGAGCAACATCGACCTACGTGCATATACATACAGTTCAACTTCAGTTTTGACACTTCAATGATGTGGCGTCTGAGTAACAGCGTTTGTGTTTGACACGGCGTGGAAAAGGTTAAGGTGGTATTCCATCTGTCCAATGAGTATTGCATCTCACATTTTGCTTTAATGCGAGAGTGAGACGCACTGACATTGGACAAAGAAATTGGACAGGTGGAATTCCACCCTTATACATCCTTTGCCTTAAACAGTATTTTGACAAGTTTCTACAGAAAAAATATGACATTGACCCATCAAAGCTGTGTGTTAGTGGCGCCCCCTACGCAGAGTTTTGCGTAATATTCCCTATAAATGTAGGCGCGAAGGATCGTTGAATTTTGCGCCGTTTTCCGAAAAATTGTAATATAGAAAACATACTTTTTTCCGTAAATTATTGGCCTTTTGTCATGTTATAATAATTACTGAGCATATTAGTAAATAATTTAATAATATATGTTATGTTTTTCTATTGTTTTCTGACTCACGAGACGGAATAACATCAAGACAAGAAGTAGTTGATCCATCAATATAAGATGAGGTGGTGGCGTTAGCAGCTGTCGTAGCATAAGTAAACATCAATTTTTTTTGTATATAATCAAAATCAAACTATGAAAATTGAAATTTATTATTACAGACAGTTTCAAACAACAAGTCATAAGTTTTTAATTATTGGTCCGATCGAAATAATCAAAATCGTCCATTTTCATTTTTGATAGCGCCAAGAAGGGTTATTTCCACTAGTTACCACTAAGTTGTACTACTGGGAATTTTTTTCCCACCTTTTACCACTGGTAACTACTGGGAAAAATTATTAAATTATTCCCAGTAGTTACCACCAAAATTTTGTTAGAGTTAAATACTAATAAAAACTTTATAAAATAGTATAGTATAAATATAGAGTGATTTAATAAACGATTATAAGTCGATTAGTGTTTTAGTAAACTGCCTTAAACGTGACCAAGAATATTGAAACAGTTTAACCGGTACTAGTACAAAAACTATAAAATATGTAAGATAAATTTAATAATCCATTTAGATTATTTTTCAAGTAATTTTATTAGGTACCGTAGAGTTTCCTATCTTCACCTGGGTTTTGAGACTTTTCCTAAAAAATCTCTCAAATTTGAAAGCATTTTAATCCGTTAAGGCGAAAAAACGTTTTTTAGTGTTCCTAACTATCAGTATTCACAATTGAAACTTTGAATTTCATTGGTTAAGTTGGTAAAAAATTGCCTCAAAGGCAATAGGCGATGTTTGGGTATTTTTCCCAATCTTCGCCTACGGCATGCTTTACCGCTAATAATACACTTTTCTGTGACTAACACATGTTAAGTCGTATCTATTTGGAATGTGCTACTATACTATGAACCTTAATTACACCAGACTAGCCATATTTTAAAAAAACGGTGTAGTAGGCGAAGTTTAGTAACAGTCTGAAGTTGGTTTCATACATTTTCTATAACGAAGCTAGGGCTGCCAAAAATTAACCAACATGCCAAATAAAGGGGAGTAATGGTTTATAAGTAAAAAAATTATCATTTTTAACAAAAATATTTAATATTTAAACAAAAAACGTATCTTTTTTCACTTATTATTCTTATCTTAATTGAGATATGTTTATATGCTATAGTTGTTCACGAAAGCTAAGGTTGTTAATAATTTGGCAAGAAAAATCTTATTTAGATATACCTACTTATTTACGATGTTCAATTGTTCATACCACTTCCTGGGATGAAATAAATCTACACATATTTTTTAGGCATAGCATAATCTACTTATTGACTTTCCTCCAAATCGTTAAAGCCATATCCGAAAAACCAAATACACTCAGCAGCAGAAGTTGCTAAGCGGGCGAGGTGTGGTAGTGGTGGTGGTGGAGGAGGTGGACGTTAAACATTAAAGTCACGTCAATATCATTTTGAACACCTGGCTCGCTGAGCAACTTCTGTTGCTGACTGTACAAAAATATTTAAATTTGGAAACAAGTAATGCCATCCACCACCAATAGGGTATTTGACTACTAGTCAAATCAGTTTCTTTTTTCGAACTGTCAAAACGATTTTGCTACTATGGGGTTTATTATGTAACATTAGCATGTGACGTCACAATCAAGTTACCTATTGTTTATAGTTTTATACCGGTTTTAAAATATAAATTGTGTCTAAAAAATAACTGCTGTCTACGTTTCTCCTAACCTAACCTTATGATGCTTTATTTCATGCATGGTGTAAAATAATTTATTTGAAATACTTACAGTCAAATACCCTATTAATGTGGTAAAACAAATTTGACAACCCTAGGGGTAGGCGAAATTTGGCAACAAGATGGACGCAAAGTACCTTCACCAATGTTTTATCCAATTGTGACTTCTAAACATAAGCTAGCCATTAAATAATAGTTTCATATGAAAAAGAAATAGTTATAATATATAATCATGTAAGGAGTTTAACATTACCTGGTCTGTATCACTGTTAAAAACCGAAGTTCAAACACTGGCTTAAAAAAACGTGTGGTCGGCGTCGCGAAAAAACCTCACTGAACGTAAACTGTGTGAAGTTAGCCGCAGATTGTTCGAAGAATGTTGACACCCGTAAAAAATACTTTGTATTTAGTAGTTTTATGTAAGGCTTACATTAGAAACATTTTGTTAATGGCAACTTTTGTCAAAGTAGGCGAAAATAGGGAGCCCAGGCAAAGATACGAAACTCTACGGTAATTCAAAATAACTATATATTTATACTATACTATTTTTATACTGTTTTTATTAGTATTTAACTCTAACAAAATTTAGGTGGTAACTACTGGGAATAAAAATTCCCAGTAGTTACCACTAAACCGAGTTGGTGGTAACTACTGGGAATAATTTTTCCCAGTAGTTATAGCCTGACCAGTAATATATGATAATTGTCAAGAGGGCGCTGTTATTCTCATGTATAGGGTGACAATTCAGTGTAGTATGAAAAAATTAGTTCCAGTGAAATTCCGCAACATGGCGCACCCTCAATAGATCCTGGTTCACCTATACCAGTGGTAAAAGGTGGAAAAAAAAATTCAGTAGTTACCACTGGTAACAACTTGGTGGTAACTAGTGGGAATAATCCGCCAAGAATGAGTCTAACTAAAGCTACAGAATTATTCGTCAAGAATCAAAGCGAAATCAAATTAAATGCTTTATTATACTGTTATGATTTTGCAAGACAGAAATAGTTTACAATATAAACATGAGGTTTTCTGTCCCACAAATAACAAGACCACAACAAGACACTTCGCCAAGTGACATGTTATCACTACATAGTATAAACCAAAGTCGCTTCCCGCTGTCTGTCTGTCCCTATGTATGCTTAGATCTTTAAAACTACGCATGGATTTAGATGCGGTTTTTTTAAATAGATTCAAGAGGAAGGTTATGTATAATTTGTTAACCCGTGCGAAGCCGGGGCGGGTCGCTAGTTTATAATAAATTTGATGTGATCTGCGCTGCGCTCCGCCTTTAACGTTATGAAGTTAAAACTATGCTCATAAAAATACAAGTTACTGTTTATTATACTATTATCCTATCCTTCACCTTCACCCTTTGACCGCCACACAGTCTGCCATATCTGACAAAGGTTACACCACAAAATGAACCTTTTTATATTATAATAATGAACTATAGAGTGTTATATAAAATAGTCATGACGGTCAAAAGGGGCACAGCGGTATACAGAACTTGTTTTTTTTTTTTTTTTTTTTTTTGCCTGTGTGTTTGTTTTTTGTGTTATCATGACTAGACAGTTTCTTTATCGACGGTTTTGCGTCAATGCGATAAGCTAGATTTTAAATCGCGTGCATTGTGCCATGCAAAAATATATTACAAGCGCTAATAAGCGCTAGGATAAAAATATCCTTATTATACCAGATAATGGAGTTTACATATATCTAATCTAGTTTCCGCTGTGCTTTTACCTGCCATTGTGTATGATTGATCTGATTATGGGGGACTCTTGATACATTTGAAGACATATATAGGAGAAGAGCTTAGATACAAAAAAAAAAACCTCTCAACATTGGTCGCGGTCTATATTTGAAGACAAAAATTCACTTTTACAGCATATCAAGTCATCCAAAGTGACGATTGGAATCATACTTGGTCAAACAAATCTTGTCAGTAGAGAGTAGGCGGCAAATTTGAAAAATCGCGGGTTCGCAACACTACGTTTCCTAGGGATACCATCTTAGAGCAACCATACATTAGTTTGCTTTACATTGCTACTGAAGTACTGACAGTCATACTTACATATTTAGTTGATGGCGAGTACACGTCTTGGAAATACCTATTACGACTTCAGGGTGTCCTGGACTTTGAAAGGGTTACTTCGGTTCGGTTGCTGTTTTTACAGTATTTAAAAATTGAAGACACGAGTTGGTGGCATTATTTATACGTGGATAAGGTAGTTTAGTGTAATTTTTATTATTATAAATCAAATGGAAATAAAATGTTACTGTGATGCCGATTTATAATTTTTTATTGACCCTGTTATATCAATTTTAAGTAACTTAAGAATATTACAGATTAGAACTCAAGATTATGACAGTAGAATGTTAAGTAGCATTTTTAGAGTGTATTTTTTTCATTAAAAAAATGTAGCGATTTATATACCTATATTTTTTTTTTATTTAACTCGCTTGACATACTTTTGTATTATACGACTTTTATGGACTAACTAAAGCACAACATAGTACATAATTCATAAAGCAGTTGAGTAATCGACTGTTTTGCTTTGTGATATGGTTTAATTTTGATTGGCAAATAAGTAACTAAACTCCGCCAGTTATTGGCAATGGCAATACCACGCAATACTAATATGGCTACTTAGGAGACTAGAAAAAGCGGTCCCAAGCCACAGAATAACTAATAGTAGGTACTACCGTACAGAAAATTCACTCCTTCACAAAAGTCAGATTTAGGTATAAAATTACACCTATATCGCCGCCTGCAAGCAAAATTGAAACTTATAACCGCGCACGAATCGTGAATCTCCTTTGCGCGCTGCAGTTTTATGACCGAGCTGTGAGTGTCGGCACGGGGTTATCACTTGACAAGTTTTTATACCTAAAGTCTATTTTTTATTCGGTAGACTAAAATGACATTTCATAGTATGAACATCATGTGTCATTTCATACTATGAAATGTCATTTTAGTCTACCGAATAAAAAAATAGACTTTATACCCACTGATTTATAATTTTTAAGATAAATATGTAGGAATTACAATCGTTGATTATGTAGTGTATGATGAATACCAATAAAAATCTATCTATCTAAACATACAATTTTTATCCGGAGCGCCACGTGACATGACTATCGTGCACGCCGAGCGGCAGCCCACTGCCATACGCCTGTCTGATGGGCGCGCCGGCCAAATGTACCTAAACTGCGGAGTGACACCCCCCTGCCTAAGCCCAAGAACTATATAGTTGGCTTCTATTTCGGTCACATAGTATGTTTTTTCTCATAGCTTTAGTATGGTGATTGCTCTCATCTCAATACATATTTTGCGTTTTAACCTTTTCCACGCCGTGTCAAACACAAAAGCTGTCACTCAGACGCCACATCATTTAAGTGTCAAAACTGAAGTTGAACTTTATGTATATGCACGTAGGTCGATGTTGCTCTGTGGTCCGTGACCGATTAATCGGTCATTGGCGTCCAAAAGGTTAAAGCTTATACATTATATTGAAATTATTAATTTCAATTACTAATTCTTGTTGCAATTGTTAATAAGTAGTTCAATTACTTTTTGCCCAACACTGCTCGCGGGATTATACCGAAATCCATTAAATATTATTGGCGTTATTCTTAAACGGCTGCTAACTTAATCAGTTGATGATCGTCGTTTGTTCCTATCTGTCGTTATGCCATAGAGAGGGACAAACGACGATCATCAGCTGATAACTTAGCAGACGTTTATGAAAAACGCCGTAAGTAGTACCTAGAGTCGGACCAAGAAAAGTCTGCAGCGGATTTGATAGCCCACGCAGTGCAAGTGTCATTTATGCGTCATAATTTCATAGAAGTTTGACGTTTAATATAACACGTGCACTGCGTGGGCTATCAAATCCGCTGCAGACTTTTCATGGACTGACTCTACTTACCTAGTAAATATATTAAAAACGGGTCACTCACGTATTTTAAGTCGAAAAACGCTCGACATGTTTCACTTCGTACCGAGAAGTGTCATCAGGAGCTTTTAATATATTTACTATGTCTTTGTCTCACGGAAGTTTTGTTACCTACTTACCTAGCTACCTACAGTTGCTACCATAAAATATTGCACAATATTGTGTATGTGATCTCTGTATGAGTCTACGTGACTGTCGGCGTTACTTCCTGGTAAACAGTGGTAGAACGTAGTACCTAGGTAATGGTAGATAATAGTAGGAATTTCCCAAACACGGTTTTGTTTTCCTTATAGAAATTGGTGACACTGCAATCGACAATTCAAAGGTTCGGGATCGTGTCAATATGACTATTGACGAATGAATTATGTATTTCCTTGTAGACAGAGACAAGTATTCTTACTTGAGACTGTTAATGTTGATACAAAGTTGGCGTAATTATGACTACCTACCTAAGTTTGTTATTAGGTTTAGGTACCTGCTAATACTTGCATTCCGCACTTGCCAACTTCATGTATTTTTTTCCTTATTTTCTCGTAATGCATGTTAATTATAAGATGTAATTTTTTTTAAAGATGTGTCCCGCCGAGTTTTTTGCCGGTCCCATATTGGGATACCCTCCTCCAATTGAGTGGGGATTTAAATCTTCTCGGGGCCGAAGTGTAGGGTTGCAGCCGGTCTACCTAGCTTTATTTGACGTTCATAAGCGCATTGTAATTATGCCTACTTGAATAAACTATCTTTTATCTTATCTTATCGAAAAACGTTATCATGACTATTTTCGTTAATGGCGGTAGGCCCTCTGCTCTGACTAGTTAATAGGTTTTAGTAAGACCTGAGAAGTGAGAACTATTATATATTTGATATTATGTAGAAGGCATTGACCTCTGCCAGCCTCTGCTTATCTCGAACATCTTAAATAGGTAACGCCATCTAGTGACTACACAGAGTTCAAATTAATTGCAGCCTGCGTATCACGGTCATAGATTAGTATATGTTATTACTGTAATTAATTTTAAGGTACCTACTTGTTTGCATAACATTTTCAATTCAGATACCGCTTTTTAGGGTTCCGTAGCCAAATGGCAAAAAACGGAACCCTTATAGATTCGTCATGTCTGTCTGTCTGTCCGTCTGTCTGTCCGTCCGTATGTCACAGCCACTTTTCTCCGAAACTATAAGAACTATACTGTTGAAACTTGGTAAGTAGATGTATTCTGTGAACCTCATTAAGATTTTCACACAAAAATAGAAAAAAAAAACAATAAATTTTTGGGGTTCCCCATACTTCGAACTGAAACTCAAAATTTTTTTTTTCATCAAACCCATACGTGTGGGGTATCTATGGATAGGTCTTCAAAAATGATATTGAGGTTTCTAATATCATTTTTTTCTAAACTGAATAGTTTGAGCGAGAGACACTTCCAAAGTGGTAAAATGTGTTCCCCCCCCCCCCCCCGTAACTTCTAAAATAACAGAATGATAAAACTAAAAAAAATATATGATGTACATTACCATGTAAACTTCCACCGAAAATTGGTTTGAATGAGATCTAGTAAGTAGTTTTTTTTTATACGTCATAAATCGCCTAAATACGGAACCCTTCATGGGCGAGTCCGACTCGCACTTGGCCGCTTTTTAACTAAGCAGGGCACCACGACTGCATGAGGAATAGACTTGGAGCATAACCCAGAGATGGCATTATTATCAGCATTACATTACTCGTCTTCAGAGATACTATACCATGATCACGGTCTAGTTATAATTCCAAGTTAGAAAACACAGATGGCATTAAAGGTACTAACCTTTAACGCCATCTGTGTTTACCTAATTTTGGGTATTTACTTTTGGTAATTTGGGTAAATACTATGAGCTAGTGTGTGATGGGGCTGTCGTCTATTGGAATTAAGCTATCAAACACTAGGACATTTACCTTATCGCACTTTTTTTTATCCCTAAATTAAAATCATTTATTTACGAACAAGATATGTACAGTGAAATTACTAAAATAAATTAAAAACTAGCTTCAATCTAAAATAGGCCCTTGAGGCATTGTACCAAGGATGCTGGCGACATTTCCTCGCTGTATCGCAATGCTGATATACGTTGTTCGAGGTAGCCGCCAGCTCTTTGGTCACCAGGCGGTCTAGCATGAGTTGCGTTCTCGCGCGCGACTCCATACTTGAAGTCGCGCAAGATGTATAGAGTCGCGCGCGAGAATGCAACTCATGCTAGACCGCCAGTTACGTCAACCAGACGCTTCGCGATTTCTGCGAACAACTTATGCGCGCTGGGACCCCATAGACCTAGAATCGCACTTTATATTTTCAACTCGATCCTATATTGCTACACTGGCTGAACTCTGTTTTCCTCAATAATAAAGTCTAAATTCAAACGCCCATTCGATTGTGTCCTTGTTTCATTATTAAGGTCAAGGTGAGAGCGTAGGACATTAAATGCGAATCGAATCTTATTTACTACTAAATAAGGTCGTAATTGAAAGACGTCATTATGTTTCGTCCTTGTTATAAGGTCAAGTATTTCTTAGTGTTATTCCAGACAAATTAGGCTGGTGTCTCGAGAGAGAGAAATTGTATCTTAGGTAACGGTAACAAATTAGGTATTGTTTGGACTTACTCCCATTGCTTTCTAACCGTAGGCATAGAGAAATATAGTAAGACAAGAGTGCTCACTCCGTACATCAGTTCAGACTATTAATTTCAGTGTCTACATCTAGCATCGAGTAGCGGAACTATCAGTACTGCTATTTGACAATAGATGTAGCACCGACCGGAAAGTCTTATCTCAACAGCATAAGACTTTCCTGTCGGTGCTACATCTATTGTCAAGTAGTAGTACTGATAGTTCCGCTACTCGATGCTAGATGCTAATAGTATTTTTGCTACTAAAACTGATGTATGGAGTGAGCACTGTATGTATTTTTTTCTCTATGCCGTAGGCGAGAGGATCCATTTTACATTTGGTCTCTGACTTAGGCATTATCTTTCGTTACAGTTATATCGTAACTATTGCAGGTATCAAAGATTACAATCGGTGATAGAAAACACAACAGAAAACCACCGTGTCGCCGAAATAAAATATTTTTTAGCTTGTAAGATTTTTATTATTGTATGTTAGTTTGTAAGGTATGTATCTATGGGCCTTAGCATAGAGAAAAAAATACATAGAGTGCTCACTCCATACATCAGTTTTAGTACCAAAAAGACTATTAGCATCTAGCATCGAGTAGCGGTACTATCA
This sequence comes from Cydia amplana, assembly GCF_948474715.1. Lineage (NCBI taxonomy): Eukaryota > Metazoa > Arthropoda > Insecta > Lepidoptera > Tortricidae > Cydia > Cydia amplana. Next base: position 16,257,095 of record NC_086073.1, read on the forward strand.
GTACTGCTACTTGACAATAGATGTAGCCACCGACCGGAAAGTCTTATGCTGTTGAGATAAGACTTTCCGGTCGGTGCTACATCTATTGTCAAGTAGCAGTACTGATAGTTCCGCTACTCGATGCTAGATGTAGTCACTGAAATTAATAGTCTGAACTGATGTATGGAGTGAGCACTCTATGTATTTTTTTCTCTATGGCCTTAGTTGCCTGATAATAAATGATATTTGATTTGATTTGAAAACGCCAATCGAAAGTTAAATAATGTATGGAAATGGTCACGTGACTTTTCGTAGCATCTGTCATCCCGCTACATTTTTTCTTTTCGTTTGTCGATGTCCGATTGTCACCTTGGCTAGGCCTCCTGCTATAGTAGCACGGTCGCATTTTTATCGTTTATCACCATACCTGTCACGTTCTAACAAGTATGTAAGTGCGAAAGTGACGGGTATAGTGATAGTCGATAAAAATGGAACCGTGCTGAGCCCGCTGGAGTGCCCGAGTCGAGTGCTCGCCAACGCTCAGAAAGCGTTTAGAATATGACGAATAGATCTTTTAATCATTGATCATTAGGTTGATTTGGATGGAAAGAAAATTCAGGTATTACGTTTCTTAATTATTTATTCCCTCTATCATTCGTTCTTTTTTGATAATCCTCATGATATCTTAGGTCTATTTACAGTTTGTATAAATTAAGAAGTAATAGTAATATTTTATTTTACAGAGTAACGCTACTATTGTACAAAACTTTCAAATGAAAGACAAAACAGTTACGCTTTCGAGAATGAAAGATAACAATCAGAAGTGTAAGAGAATGACGATTTAACAAAAAATACAAAAGGTAACAATTTAAAGAATGGTAACACTGATTTTTGATTTGGAACTATCGATTTGGAACAAATTAATAATAACTAAAATTGATCTCAAATGTACAATCAAAATAAAAAACTCAACACCAAGTACCAAACAGGAAATAATTTAGTTTAGGAAGAGAGTGCCCGACGGCCACAGACCGCCGTGTTAAATATTTATTTATGATCACTATTTATTATTAAATACATGGCACAGACCAAATACAAACGCCTTCGGTACGAGGTGGTGTGAATATATTTTTAACAATTTCACTCGATATAATAAAATAAATTTCCGCATGTCGATTTGCCGAATAATCACGATTTAATAACCAAATAATATAATCAAAATAACTCTAGATGGAAGCAACTGATTGTTGTGCAACAAAAGAAATCACTTCTGAATAACAACTTAATGGCAATCATATATCGCTAAATAACATCGGTGGAGATCACAATACACGAAACTTTATATAAATACAAAATATACATAATTTACCTAACATTAGCGTAACAACTTCAATGCAATATAGAATCTATATTGAAGTGAAATCGTTTTGAATGCATCACGCTTAGAGGAATTAACGTAATAGTTAACATTTAACAGAATGCTTTTTATAAATTATGCGGCGGCGGCTGCCGGGGATCGGACCCTCGAACCGCAGGATCGCCATCGACTCCAAAGATCACAAGAACGCGATATCAGTCTCACTTATTCTGTCATTACGAACGCTACGACTACAGCTCCCAGCCCCGACTACTCATAAAACCCGCATCACCGTACTAACTATCCGATTATGCGGCTTCTACAGCATTCGCGAGCTTCGGCCAAGTATAAATTAGTGCGCGGACGGACCAGCCGCCCGCGCGTCTGCTTAACTAACTAAAATCTCCACGGAGACCTTTGGCTCGGGCTTACTTACTGAAAACGAGCGGACTATTTCAGCGAGGCAACCGCAAGCTAGCGCGACAATTTAGGCCGGAATAACTTATTTAAATTCATAAATAACTTTGACATTTTCACTACGCGCGGAACTCGGTATGTACATGCCCGATGCCAGCACCGGGCGAGCTGCTCGGGGAGGGTTAGAAGTAATGTTCCGGTTCGAGGTGTAGGTCGGGCACGAGGCGGTCGTGCGACGCGGCCGCTCGCGGGGGCAGCTCGTTCCGCGGGTCCCGCGCCAGCCAGGGGTGGCGCAGCACGTCCGCCGCGCTCAGCCGCTCGCAGGCTTCCCGCCGCAGCAGCGATCGGATCAAGCACTTACCGCGCGACGACAAGCACTCGGGGACCACGAAGTACCCGCGAGAAATTTTCGCGAACAGGGACGCGTGCTCCGAGTCGTTGAATGGATACCTGCAACAACAAAAATGTAACGTTTAATGTGTGTAAAGGAAGTAGTGATTGATTCGTATCATCCGACAACCATTATTCAAGATACGATATCAGTTCTAATGCGCACCGATCAATTTTAAAAATAGGAGCGGAAACAAAAAACTTATCGCGTTTCGATAATTCAAAATCGTTAACATCGACATTAGGCCGGCTCCACAAATTGTTTCGTTTTTACAGCACCCAGCTCCAATTAATTGTGGCGATCCGATTGTCATTTGGAGGCAGATGCGAAACAAAAACCCAGGTAGAACCCTTCCGGCGACAGGTGAGGCCGATTGCGGCGAAATCCCGAGTCTCAAAATTTAAATTACGGGTGCGTCGGGGGAAAAAAGTAGAAGGCAAAGGTTGGCGAACGGCAGGTGCGTGTAAAAAGGCTTTCGGAGGTACAACGTCTTCGCCATGTGGCGGCAGGTGGGAAGATTTCACCGCGTATATGTGGGTGATATAATTGCTGGCCGTTGGCGCGTAACGGCCGGCAGGTGCCGGGATCCAACGGACACTATGTGACCGACAGGTGATCTCTGTTTACCAATAATCTTGAGAGTTTGCGTTGATTGGGTCAATTTGAATAAAACATGGCTAGCCGCCTACGCCTGCCGTTCGCGCGCCATTATCTCTTTACAATGTTGCTGGCCCTGTATTCATTATTTTGCAAAATATAAAAAGAAACTATGTCGGATGTTAAAATAATTAGGGCGTTCCCGCTGACCTACATGATCTTTTCTGTTTTAAAATTATTTTAATTGACACAACTTATAAGCAAGTACTTATCTAGAGCTGGGATTCCGGGCGATCAATTAGGTATCCCCTGTCTTATCATTTTGCATTCCACAATTTGTCTACAAAAAAAACCCCGCATTTAAGTGGATGTCAACGTCAGACCTACATAAACTTGGAATATTTTTAAGATGAAACATGATCTTATCTTTTCGGAATGTTGAAGCTTACTCTATCAAATCCTTTTTTGTAAATCGGGAAAACATCGCGTGGAGCTGGGTACATTTTTAAAATGTCTCCTAAGAATGGATGTACTAGATGTGGATGCGTACCTTCCAACGAGCATGGTGTAAAGGATGACGCCCAGCGACCACATGTCGGCGGCGCGGCCCGAGTAGGTCCGGTGCGCCCTCAGGATCTCGGGCGACACGTACGCTGGACAGCCTCGCTTGTCTTGCAGCAGATCTTCCTCCGGGTCGTCCAGCACCACCGCGTCTTCTAATGACTCTAGTTTTAACGTCGTCCTGTAACAATGGAAAATGAACTTTAGTCACATGAAACAGGTTTGAGTTTTTTTAATATGTTAATAATCGGGCTGCATGTAATGTGCAAGCGTTGACCCATTAAGCGTTTGACTCAATACAGGCTCTAGGCTCGTACCCATCCGTCCATAATGGCTCCCTTTGAACTCAAAGCGTTTTCCGCGCGCATTAACCAATCCACGGCAAATTAGCTTCGTATAAAGCCTCATAGGCAAAAACCATTGCTAAATTCGCAACTCTAGTGTCATACAGTTGATTACACAGGTTCATACGGCGCTTTCATTTGTCGCGTATATTATTTTTATTAATTTATGTGGTTTCGTCACGTTACGGGATTCGGCGCGGTGCGCGACCTCGTATTTCACAGCGTTTCGAAATGCATTCAATGCACAGTTATTCGAAACCGTACGCGTCGATCGAATGTAAAGTAACTCATCGTACAATCCACTAAACGCGGGAGACTGTTTCCACACCAATTGAACTTTTATAGAGCTTAATAAGGCTAATATCCGGCGATATTTAAGATGAAGTCTCCAGCGCATTCATAGTTCGCGTTGATTTAAGCCCCGATTATTTTTATCGATATTGCAGTTGCATTTAATGAAGGTTCGATGCAAAAGCGACGCAATTATTAAAAGAAAAACGAAGTAGACGTCAGCAGTCGACGGCAGCGGCAGGTGGCGCGGGGAGGTACTCAAATCGACTTGTATTAATGCATTGGATATTTTTAGCCTGTTTAATAATAAGCTGGATGGGGCGAGCTGAAACTTAAAAGGGGATCTATTTTTATACGCTAATTGCCTAGAATAAATGCCTTCGTATAAATAGAAACGCGTTTCCCGAACCTTGTAACCAGTGTTAGTTTGCTCAAAAGTTACAAAACGTGCGGTTTCATGTTCAAACGCAACTTCCAAGAGCGTTAGATCTTTAAGGATTTTAGTCGTAAACTCGTAACCCTGAATCGCCATATTCGGCGTTGATTAACTAACGTTAACGCAATGCAGTTGCAGCTATAATTCGCCTTGAGATAAACGAAACTATTTAATAACGAGTGATCGGTCGTGACAATATGGAGCGTAAGCAAAGGTTATTCTCGTTAGGTGGCGCAAGCGTTCCTCATGACATGACGTACCGGTACTGGCCGTTGCGATCGCTAATTCACTATAGACAAATTGAGTTTTAAGAGTAGGGCCCTTGTAGTTATAGTTAGGGTTACTTACATAAATCTTAACATTGTTTTGTTTCTAATCAGCTTAGATCCTAAATAAGCACGGGGCCCGTATTTTATTTTAATTAACTTCAGTTTTCAACGATAAATTTTAAGGAAAATCCCTATTTTAAGGGTATTTACAGCACTAAACGCTGTAATTTCCCGTATAGACAATAGCGTGTGCGCAGCGGCACGTGTCAGTACATCTGTGAGGCAAGCTGTGGGAACGGGCTGACGAAATGCAACATTACACAGATTAACAACACTACGCTTTGCTCAACGGTAACCCTGAGGGGGTCGATTGTGACCTAGGATTGTCGAAAGAGTTTAGTACTTAGGTACATGTTTGTTTTTCATACACTTGGCACTATGCTGACGATGGGTGTGATGCGATTATCGCCAAAGAATAAAGGTATCTATCTCTTTCGGATACTTATTTATAAAAATAAAGGATTACCCTATTATATGATATTTTATCAGTTTCGTAAGGCGGAGTTACTACGTTAAAAATATTGTTTACACGATCTTTAGTCTATAAATAGGCACCTACGCATTAAGTGACAGAATTAGTATAATGCGGTTTATTTTTTCGCGCTGATCTATTTTTAGGAGACATGTTTTGTCTTTAATTAGCCTTATGCGATGAAGTCAAGCTAGCTGCCCTTTTTAGGGTTCCGTACCCAAAGGGTAAAAACGGGACCCTATTACTAAGACTCCGCTGTCCGTCCGTCCATCTGTCACCAGGCTGTATCTCACGAACCGTGATAGCTAGATAGTTGAAATGTTCACAGATGATGTATTTCTGTTGCCGCTATAACAACAAATACTAAAAACAGAATAAAATAAAGATTTAAGTGGGGCTCCCATACAACAAACGTGATTTTTGACCGAAGTTAAGCAACGTCGGGCGGGGTCAGTACTTGGATGGGTGATCGTTTTTTTGCTTGTTTTGCTCTATTTTTTGTTGATGGTCCGGAACTCTCCGTGCGCGAGTCTGACTCGCACTTGGCCGGTTTTTTGTAATCCATCAGTGAGCGGGTGAAGCCGGAGGGCGTCCTCGTGTCCGTTTTAGGTTCGACGCAAGCGCAACTGATCCTAATTAAATCCCTACAGCGGAGCTGAAGTTTGCAATCGATATCGTAGCGTTTCGCAACGCTAACAACGTGTTTACGTTTAGTTATCGTTGCGATAATTTAGATTTGTATACTTTTGCGAATTTAAAATACATGTGACCTCAAGTCAAGTGCCACTTTTGTCAAGGTATGGCTTTGTTTAGAAATATCACAGTTTCTTCAATTTTTTACCAAACGCATATTTTATAGCAATGTTTTTTAAGAACAAAACATCCATGACACAGTCATGTTAATTAGTATGGTTCATCATGTCGAGGTATTTTTCAGTCAAAAATTCCTCGACAAGTTGAACGTGAGTGACCCATTTTAAGTATTTAGATTTTTGTTCAAAGGACCTTATTTAAAAAAAAAATGTCCTTTAGCATTGACATGACATTCGGCAGTGTTGCAAGCATCGGAAGGTTGGCCGGATTTCCGAGCGTGTTCCGATCGGCCATGGCGCACCGTGTCTCGGCCGCCTGTCGCAACTGGCAACACTTTACGCAATTCGCATTACGCATGCGTTTGTGCGAGCCAAATTCTAGCTCAATTCGGTTTAGTTTGATTTAGATGAGTTAATATGGAAATAGTTCTGTATCTTGTACTTGCAATTGCCGTCATTGCATTGTCAATTTTGCTCCTAATGCATTATAGTAAAGTGAAAAATATTTGCAACACAATTTGAAGATTTTATGTCAACGCGACAAAAAATTCCAATGTTAAGTTTATTGTACCTATTTCTGTCAGTATACAAGAGTTATGACTTAAAATAGATATGAAGAAAATGCTTTAATGTATCTATGAGTCACCAAATCGATATTAAATTAGAAAGGAACTTTACAGTATATTATAAATCGTACGACATTCCGGTACCCCTAAATAAATACAATCGTGAGGTTGTAAATTGACTCACACTGTCCAAATTGCATTAACTTTGAGTTAATATTTGGTTTCCATTGAACCTTAAGAACTGTTCAAGCTTGACGTTCGCTTACGCCGCCAAAACAAAACTAAAACGCATTAAGTAACTTAACAGTCGCAATGCAAACTGAAACCTAAAACAACCGAATAAAATCCAATTTTGAAACAAGTTTTCCGTTAATTGAGAATTGAAGTTTAAGTAGAAATGTTTGGAAATGCATTAATTGCTGTAACTATATTGAATGGATCTCCAATTAAGTACACGTGTCGTCAAATACAATGGTTATCGTGAGAATCCATTGTTGACGCGTGTACTGGCAAATTTAATGACCACTGGTAGGTCTTATCTCGTCGCAGTAAGGTTTACGAATGTCCTGTTAATTGTGGCGACTATAACTAAAGCAGCAGCAAAAATATGTATGCGGAGGAAGCGTCCAAAACGATCTAGTCATGAATTGCTTGTCAGCGCGTCAGTGCATTCTTATTACTTCGTTCGCTTGTCTGCTTTTGCTGTTTTGTTGCTGACAAACTCTTAGACTAAGTTTTTTCTATCGCGCCTTATAGCGTCCTCTCGTTCCCTCATGTGAGATGCACAATTAACGGGATGTTTCGCAACTGGTTGCTCAACTCAACCCTGACAGTTTCGCAACAATAGCCGGCCCAGATGCACGCGTGCATTTCCTGCTCTGTATCTACACATGACATTGCGCAAGTGATGATACATGCGGCAAATTGCGGCAAAAAGGTTAAATTTAATTGCACTTGGTTTGCAATATTCATGTTAATACGTGATGTGTCACAATTATGCTTTATTTAAACTAATTAAAGGCACTAATCTGTTTGTAAGTGATTGTTTGACGCTTTAACTGATTAATGGTGCCGGTCGCTCATACTATAGAGAACTGTCAAGCTAATATCTATTCCCTAATTTTGAGGAATTAACATTAAAGTTGCAAAAGTTGTTATTTACATTAAAGTTGGCTTTATGCCGACGGCCCTAGTACCTATGCAATGTTATCCTCTAGTTTATAATTGACACACTTTTGTCATCTATTTTTGTGGCTTAATTTAAAGATACTCAAGTACTGGGACAGCCTTAAGTTTCGGCAACTAAAATTCACGGTGCCGATATAAACCTTTTCATAAGTGCCTCGCCCTACTGTTAGTCATAGGTTTTCGTAATTCGTATTGTAGTCGTAGGGACGCGGTGTCGCAAGCGGTTGCCTCACGGCGCCGGGAGCGTTGGGAAACCTTCCCCAGCCTCCGTACGGGCACGCATGGACCTTGCGTAAGAGCGCCGGATGTGGCATTCGACCAGCAGCTTCCAGTTAGAGAATCTTTTGAGATTCATTTAGGGATATTCTAGATTTAAGCAGGTATATGATTTGAAGATCTCACAGGTTGGACCAGTTAATCGCGCAGTTAAGTGGTACAAATTTTGATCCATAGGGCGACGCGAATAAAGTGCAAGTTTGTATGTGATGCGAGCTATGTTTATGATACCTACCTTCATTTGTTAACCATCGTTTTGTGAACAGTGGAACTTTACCCTTCTTTATTCTGTGACTCATCACTCTTCAAAACTTGTGAAATGTCCCCTGTGACAGCGACATCCTGAATTTAGGTCTCAAAACCGCACAAGCGCACGCTTTATCGGGGCGCGATAACGCAAGTCGAACGCTTTTGAAACCGCGCTGGGCCGCTTGCGAAAACACTAATGTGAACATCGATTGCAAAATTGTTTTAGTTTTAAATCGAATGGGAACGGCGTGGGATGACACATCGCCGACATTTATCGGGGACTAAGTGGCCGTGTTCGGGTGCTCGTGTCACAATGGCGTGGATTATGAGCGTTGCGATATGGCCGTGTTGCAAGCCCGGGCGGCGGTCCAACGGCGGCCGCAGAAATAATCCCGTGTTGCAACGCGCGGACTGCGGAACGGGCGCCACTCCAGGACGGCCCGTTGCGCAAGCGACTAGTCATACTCACTACCGCACGCAATCGTCCAATTGCGCGCGAGTGCAGCGACGTTTACGAAACGGGGTACCGTTCGATGACCCGGCGGCGGCGTTACGCGACAATTGCGTAAGAAGAAAGCGCCCGGAATCCGTCCGCGAAATGTACCAGAATCTCATCGATCTCCGTCTCGAATCGTTGCAATCGCACCGTTACGTGTGTTAAATCCGGTGAGCGGTCGACTTTCTAACGGGAGGTCGGTGTACGGCGGCGTGGCGCAACAATTTCTCCGTCGCGAACGAAGAAAGCGCGACCTCAGCGGGGTTTTGCAATCGCGCGGCCGGGAAAGAGCGCCGTAGAAAGCGTTCAACGACCCGGCCCGCAATCGGCGAACCACGGCTTGTGACAGACTGATGCACCGGGATTCCTGAAGCAGCAGAACATTCAGAACGCGGGTTCGAGGGGATTGAGCAAGGCCCGGTATTATGCAAGTCCGATAAACGCGTGTCACTGCCGCCTGAACATTTCCGTTCATTGACTCTTCCCCGATATAACTTACGTCTTGCGACATACTTTCGCCGCACGTCGCACACGTGTGCAATGGCACAAACGATCTTTACCCTTGATCTTTCAGGGCCATTGGGTGGACACGGTAGATATGTTTGGCTAAAAAAATTGGCGCCGGCCGCAGCGCCATACGCCACATGGTGGGATACTTGGCGCAATCGCGTAACGTGGTAAAGGAATTCTGTCGTGCTGGATTGCTAGTAACGTTTGCGTATTCACTTTCATAACCCGATGTTACGTTTTCAACCGACTTTTCCACATGTTGGGAAACTGTTTGGTAAAAAGCTTGCGCTCCCACCTCGGGTAATCATCACGATTACATGAACTGGTAGAAAAAGGCATCGTGTGACGATCCGTCGCGAAGATAACTTTCACGCTAACGATGACACGCAACGGCATAAGAAGTGAAATTATCTGTGTCTGAGAAACAATGTATGTGGCTGGTAAGGCTCGGCAGGTGCGCGTGCCCAGTCTGGCCTGTTTGTAGAACAGGACGCCGATAACCGTAGAAGGGCAGCTGGAGTCGCGTCGCCCGACAGATGCGTTCTAGATCGGCCGATAATAAAAAGAGTAAATCCACATCCGCGCGCGGGCGCTGTTTCCGCCGAGGCCGCGGCTGCGCGCCCGGAATCGACGATTGTTTCGCTCTGCAATCGCTTCCTCCTTATTATGCCCGGTCGGAAGTGCGAAACGACCAGATGAACGTCTCGCACGGCCTTCGCTATTATCGGCCCGGCCCGACATCTCACGCCATAACGCTCTTGTGGCATTTGCAGTGCAGGGGTTGCAATACATATCGAAATTAGACCAACGATTAATCATAAAGCTGTTGCTTGCGCGACGCAAGAGCTTGCGATATGTAGGGAGCGGACTCGGAAATATTGCGAACTCGCCTCGAGCCGGTGTGCCACCGCATTGCTAACAGTTAGTTAACAGCGTTGGATCACGGATGATGCAAAGGTTTGGAAAACTAGCTTGAGTCTTCGATTTTCACAGCCTATTCAAATTTACGGCGAAGCGCGACTAGGTCCTCTAGAACAACGGAACGTAAACCTTAAGAAATCCTTGTGCGTTTTGTAATAGTTTCGTTCGGCGGATTTGCAAAACGTACCGCGTATCGCGTATTAAATCGTCGGGTCCTTACGCTCCATTTCATAATGTAGTTTGCACAAGAGCAGAATAAGCGAGCGTTTGTCTCTGACACCAGTAGGTGTGGTGTGGACTAGCGGAGCGTTCATGGCGTAACGGACCTACGTAACCAATACTCCACGTAATTGCACTGCGGCTGACATGGGTAGGGTGTGCTTGTGAAACAAAACACGTTGACGCTAACTACAATTACTTACTAAACGAAACCACACTTTATACTTGAATCAAGGCAAGTATCATCACCAAACCAGTCGTCGGTCGGTTTGTGTCGTTTCATAACTCATTAGTTACCAAATCGAACTCGTAAGACAATAACCGCAATGTACTTGTGCCAAGTAAGTACTAAAGGCTAAGGAATGACTGACGAAGGATGGTTTCGAAAACGAGAAATAAGCGATGTTGCGATTTCGCCTTACGAAACACGCAGTACTCGTGGTTGCAGAAACGCGTGGGACTAGGTACAAATAGGATTAATCTTGCCCGATTCGCAATACTAGGTATCAATTATGTGATTAAATTAGTTCATTCTATTGTAACACGTTAAGTTTGATTGGGAGAGACGAGCTTATTATCTCGAGCTCTAATGTAAATGCCGAGGATTTTCCATGTTTCAGTGAATTAAATTATACATTTTCTATTCATAGTCCAGCCTACGTCATCGAGAGTATCGAGACCTTGTCCTTTATGTAAAGCCTTGATCTTTGGTAAAGGTTCCCCGGTACTACCGGAATTACTTATACATTATACGATGAAAGCACGAATGTATAGCTGTAAGAGATGGCGTTAGCGTTATCGGTATTTATCGCAATTTTTATCGTCATTTCACCATTATCTTATCGGCATTAAAAAATCTTATAATATTTTCACCTGTTGTTTATTTATTTAGCCGGTGCGATATGATAAGCAAATATTTTGTAATGGTGCAGTGTGGGTAAGGTGATGTTTGTACAAGTTACACAATCTCCATACTTCGCCTCATACTAAGTGTGTATTATATTAAAGGCTCGTGGTTGCGAAAATGTGTTACACATTGTAGAGATGACATTCAGATGTAAATCGGGCCGACATTTCGCTGTGCCCGCATTCATTATGTATACTTCGTCAACTCGCTACCGATTTCAATAATTAACATTATATTCTCAGTCTAAATAACTATTACAATAGCGCGGTCATAAAATGTTAATAAGAGAGTTCTTAAACGGAATAACAATCAGGATTCTATAGCTCCGCGAAGCTTTGTTGTTTATAAATAATTTCAAGCGAAAAAAACATTGTTTTGTAAACCGAGTACCGCTGAAGTGCTCGACTGAAGTACATCACAATACATGGGACATTATCGAGGACTCCATCGAATCAGGAACAATAGTTTTATAATATGTACTGGTACGACCTGGGTATAGCGTAGTAGTGGAGGCAGGTAGAGCGATCGAGTCGCCGCGATAAGACACGCAAATACTCGCACAAGCCGACAAGCTCAGCGACTACACCCACTGTGCGATATGCACTGCTGGCTAAATTCCTGCACGCCTTATCCGTCAGGTGTCGAAGCGGCGATGGATGACGTAGTACCTGCTTGATTACGCGTATTTGTTTTAATGCTGCGTTAGGGAGTACATAATGATTTTACTATAACAAAAGCGGCAAAACGTGTGCCCGACGTAAACAATACTACGGAAATTCTACTATGAGTCATTTATTTACATTTTCAATTGGGTTTTGACAAAAACATTATCGCTATCCAGAGAAATTTTGCATGTGAAAATTTGTTTATATAGCAAAGTTTGTAAATAAATTTATCGGTGCAAATAAAAGGCGAATACGCTCGGAAGAACGGGTTTGTACCGTACGTTCCCTGAAGAGGCTAATACATTGGACCAGTCCGACCAGTCCGCGAAAATACCTAGTCACCGAACCGACCACGGATTTACACCGTGATTAAAGATGGTATACTTATTAAGGTTTATAAACACTTACGGCTTTTGGTGTTCATTACTGAGCAGAGGATGCGTATATAGTTTGCAGGTGCAGTTTTTTGTGAGTTCACTCGACGTTTACTCTTAACACGATATATGGATAAAATAATCAGCTCAGCTTAATTATCTTATTAAGCTGAGCCGATTATTTTAATCTAGGTACTACTACGTTAGCAGCTCTGATATGATTAATAGTTGCTTTCCGTAATCCGTAGTTCAACGAAAGTTCACGTCAGGTATTCCGATCACTATTGTGTGAATCGTGGACGTGCATCGAATGATTCCGAGGATCGTGTTGGATAAATAAAGTCGGACAATGCCCCGCCGTTTACAAGCCAACCGGGAGCTAAAGCTTGACAACTCTATTAAAACCCCCATCAAACGTTTTATAGACTTGTACAACCTCACGGTTTAGATACGAACGATAAGAAACTACAAGTTTACGGGCAAATAGTACAGCTAAGCAGCGGTACTTAGCACTTCCTCATTCAGTACCGTTTTTCTCAGACCTTTCACCGATGGATGTCTCATGATGTCATGGGAAAAGAGCGATGTGTTAAACGTTCCACTTTTTATTAACCAGTGTACGATGAGATCATGAAAGGATGAACGACTCGAAATTCCGAAGCAATGAACAACAAGCCCAACCCGGTCGTTGAACTGGCCATTTTTTCTAGACGCAATTCATGCAATGATGTAACTTGGAAAGTGCGGAACAGACATTTCTCGCAGTTTCATAAAAGTACCATTGTGATTGTGAGGTCGGTGAACTCGCGAAATCACCTGTCATAGAGGGGAGCGCACAAAGGGTGACGCAACGAAGAAAGCACGGAAACAAGTGAGCTTCCAATTAGAACGCTACGCAACAGATGAGACAAAGAATTTGATTTTGAAATTGGAACTAGCTGCTTAATTTATTCCGTTGGGTCTGCTGCGCTTGCACAACAGACGGAAGGAGGAGAGTGCGGCGAAACGGCGTGATGCAATAAAGAAAGTGCGGAACTGAAGTAGTTTTTGTAATGCGGTGAATGTACTCTGGCCATTAGCGTTGTATCATAGAGGCTGTTGAGCCGGGCGACGACCCCGGTGATGTCAGAGGCCCATGGATTTCGCGAATGCGCCTCGAGAGCTCAGTACTCTCGGGATGGAAAATTGCGTCAAGTGGGCATGATACGTTACATCAAGCTTGCAGCAGTAGTTAAGTAACTAGTGTTGTCACACTACTGTAATTACAGTTGATGTAACCCGCGATGCAACGAGGAACTAGTGCAACTGATAGATTAATGCACACTCGGCAGTGACCTCAATAAATTGGCAGAAAAACCGCGATATGTCAAGTTCAGTAGGTGCAAGCGGGGCGACAATGAATGACACAGCACCGTACTTGACCCAGTTTACCGTCACGCCTCGCAGCCACCAGCACCTCGCTTCTCGTCTTTTAAACTCCCTCATTAAACGTCAGATCGCGCCAACAACGGTTTTATGGTCGTCATAACATTGGCATGTTGACCCAGTTGGCGAGCAGCCGTCAATCAGTTTTAAATCTGATGTCATGTGATAACGCTTTATTAATAAGCGTCTTCGTGAGTTAAACGAGCATATTATGCATTTTGCTAAGGTTTCGTCGAACACAATAAATGTCGAAACGCAAACAAAGTATCTCGCAAGCGGTTTCCGATATATGTCGGTGGGTAAACGAGTACATATATGTGCCATTGCGCAAGGTCGCCGCGCAGGTGCGCGAGCGCCTCCGCCCTGCAACGACCGTTGCAGCTCCCACGAGTGTACATAAATTATTCATTAACTTCAGAGGGGTAGCTTAGGAATTCGTCGCACCTGCTAGACCTTTAGCTACCCTTTGAGTTTTAGAGATATTCATAAAAATAAATGCGCGTCGGTGTCGGCGACGCGGGCCGCGGGCGCGCGCCGCGTCCGCCGCAGGCGAGTGCGCTCGTAATCATCCAAGTGGGTTAAGGTTCCATCAAGGATTTATTGCGGCAAGCCTCCGCTCCAAAACGCCGATCGGTTACTATGAGCTAACTACAGTTCCGATGCATTTGTAATGCTCCACAACCTTTTCACAAACGAGTAGCGAACTTCATCATTGACGACGTCCAGTCTGTCAACGTCCGAATGAAAAAGCATTGTCCGTGTGAAACAATTTAAAATTCATTCTCGAGTAGTATTTCGTCCCCGGGACAATTTACAACAGTTATGTATAACAAAGAGCGCTGGGACATCTTTTGTTTAATTGGCGTCCGACAAACAAAAGTAACTTGATCGTTAGAGGCGTCCCTTTGTCACGACTGTGTCCGGGAATAATGAAATGAAAATGTCCTCAAGAGGCTTTTGAAACTAAAGTGCGCGCAATATAAACAGGTTAATGAGTTTCAAAACGATCCAGATGTATTACAAAATTACAAAAGCGGCAGCACACTGTTTGGTAATGTGCGGCCGATTTGTTTCACAACGCAGCGTCCGGACCACTCGATTGTTTCTATCGAGCATTCGCCGCTTTGTTTTATAAATACGTCATCGTGCATTGTGGGGAGGGCGCAATTAAGGAATGAATGGAATCGAACGAAAGCCTCGAGTGCTATCGACGGCGACCTATGTTTTGGCAATGTCGAGCGCCGCAACCTTCATCCACGTTATGTAACCGTTGACCTCGCGTTTAATAGACCTAAGTCTGTAGGTACATTTGATTACTGTTCTAATGGTTGAGTAAACGTTGCAAAAATTGCAAAGTCAGGCCGTTTGAATGAACGTGATGGATAGCCGGGTAGGTGGAGCGGGCGTCTACTCTCTAGTATACACAGTCGGGTGCAGCAGATGCGTGCACGCATTGTGTTCGGAACAAAGGCAGGTAGAGCCAGCGCCATGTGCAACGTGTCACTTTTTCTATCACATGTTTTACGTAAAAATCCAAAAAAGGTTTCTAATCTCAATGAAACGACAGCTGGTCGAGCGCAAACTCCAGTAAAAAAATATCACTTCAATTTTGTTTTTCATCACGTCTCTTGTTCAAATAATACTATTCCATTTTTAAAATAACGAGTATAAATCTCATAAGCAATCTGCGTTGTGAAAATGTGATTCCATCCAATAAAACATTTGTTTACGTACTGAAACTACAGTAAATTAATTACAATGGTTTCCCTTTGTTACAAAAGCGAAACGAATCGAATCCCAGTTATCAAAATTAATAACGGCCAAACCAATTTACTCCGGATCGCGTAATATCCTGCATTTATTCGAATACACAAGAGTTTTCCATTGTTTTCGGAACGTATATAGACGTAACATTTTAATTAGTATTCGGATTTATACGCAATAAAAATATGGACTCGTTTGATCAATAAAACCTTTCAATGTATTGATTAAATTCGCTCTGTTATATAAAGTAGGAGAGCATTAATCCAAAACAAAAGACATCCCAGAGGCAGGGACATAAAGAAAGGAACTGTTAAAAAACAGCAAATATTGACCTCGTATGTGAGCAGCAGATGTCGAAAGTCAAACTTAGAGACTGGTTATAGGAGCATTTGAATAAACACGGACAACTGATAGTATCGAAACTGTGTTGACCTTACGTTGTCGACTGTCGGGATGTGTGCTTCCCGATAGAGTTCTCAGGTGTCTAAACACAGCCTTTCGGCCATTGTTTTTAGGGGCTTATTTCCCACTGCTGAGCACTCTGAGCAGGACCAGCTTAAGGGCGGTATCCGATTACGCATAATTTATATAGGCCTCGAGGATACAGTTACGCTGGAAGCATCCATCTCTCCCGCGCTTGGTATAAACAATGGGAATACTCCAAACCCAAATTGACACTGTCCCGACTTAAAATATAGCTGCACTTGGATGCAACAATGTGTCCGCAAAACCGAATAGGACTATAAATAAACCGGCCCGTAAATTATGTATGCAAGTAACGACCACTCCAATGAGAGGACACTGGAGCCTTTTATATAAAATAACATATTGAACCCAAAATAGACTCATCGCTATAAACCGGAGAAATTGTTGGCCGTAAAGTTCTTTTACGAGATGTTAGATTAGCAGACGTTGCGTTTATTCATAGACGAGGGAAAGTAGACCCTGTTCTTGTATATTTTAAGTTTGATTTGGTGTGATTGATTGGACCGAATAAAGTGATTTAATGCTTGCATGGTATGCGAATGCCGAACACGTGCGTGCAGGTAGACAAGACATTGCATGTGCAATTCATTGTGTCTTCAGAAAGGTGTTTTTCTTAGTCCTTGAATAGGAATTTGCACAATGGCTGGATTTCTATGTGGCATCATCGTTTCGGCGCAGAGCGAGCGATAAATCATGCGTAGGAGCATCACAAAAGCCGCTGTATTTGTTTACTGGAACATCTGTGCAAGCTGCCAGTGAAGAGGGTCGCTTAGAATTGGCAAGGTATAAAAGATTCAGTCGATTGTTGAAAGATTAACCCGACTCAGCTTTACAATGCACAAAACACCTTGAACTTTTTTTCTGTAAAACCTTTGAAACATCAAAGATCGTTCTTATTATGAAGTTAATTGTAACATAGCACGTTGCGGCATACGACCTTAGCGCTATCTAGAGAGATAAGAGATAAATGTGACCTTTAAAGTGTTGACTGAGTCTCGTACCATACAAAGATAAGTCCAATGACCGGGTTTACATCCTAGAGCGGTAATAAACAAATTGAGTCTATCACGAATGTTCCCAGGGTTTTTTATAGGGGAGTTGAAGTGTTCTTGAGGACAGGAAGTTAACGGACGCAGAGCCGGAAACGGACCTAGAGAGAAATGTAGCAGATGGCCGAATATATCGAGACAAAGGAATAAAAAATAAAAATGGCAAATGCAAGCGCATGTATGCTTTAATACTCTTGGCTATTTAAATTGCTCTCTGAGTCAGAATATATGGTCTATAATTACATAGATGCATATTTATTAAGACCGTGCTAAAAGGTGTACACGCAACCAATTTTTTAAAGAATGCAAATTAATCGATTATCAAGACATGATCATGCCATATCTATAGTATTAAAGTTTTTTTTATCAATTTTAATGAACCACGTGATTATGTAACCACAGTATGTAACGATGATGCGATTTAAAGCATTGTAATAGCTAGTATTTCTTACATCAGAACGTGATTTTCACGCGGATCGGAGTTAAGAATCATCATTCTCCGTCATCCGTCATCCGTTGGCACATGAATAGTCTAAAGTCTAAATAGGTAAGCGTGATGAGATTCATGAGCATAAGCGTGTATGCTGTCACGTATACGCTGACGTCAGGATGATGAAATTTTATAAAAATGCACACCTGTGACTGCATTTATTACTTAGCATTTTATTAATTTCAATAATCCTAATTGCCTTATCTTTGGTGGAAAAAATATTGTCGATTACCATACCATGAAAATTTGTCGTTTGCCTGTATAGATTTAATCATATTGTAAAAAACAAACAAGATACTTGAAGAACACGAAGCAATTAAAGTCGTCTTTTATTTTTGAGCATATCTCCGCAAAGATTCAAAAATAACCGTCTAATATCATTTGTTTTTTCATGTTTATCACCCACCGACCAATCGAAGTTTAATAAATTTAAATTTGGAATGTTCGTTTTGTTTCTGGGATACTCGCAAAGCTTACATTAGCCTCAAACGTAGAATACGAAAGATCTTGAATTATGTGTTGTTGTTAAAGATCTCGAGCTCATCTGATACTGGTTTGACAGTGACAAGCAATAGGGAATAACAGCTTTGTGTTATTTATTTGCATGCCGCACCACGCGCAGGCGAATCCAATGTTCAAGCTAACCAGAATACGCGTGGTCTTCGATGGCGCACATTCGTTACGTATTCCTCGGTCGCATAACGTTGGTCACTGGTTCCGCCCGACTCTGCGCCGGTAAGTGGGGGCTGCGCGGGCGCAGCGCGAGGCGGAAGCGTTGCGCAACTGACATTGAACCGCGGCCGCGCGGAGGCCGTGCCGGATTCTTGCTCATGTTAATTCGAATACAACAATATCACCGAAATAGATACCGGTTGAGTTTTCCGCGAACGTTTTGGCGATAAAAGTTATCGAGGACAAAGCCGGAGATAATTTCATCAATCGATATCTGGTAACTTATACCACATAGGTGGCAAATAAGCGGTTACCATGGCCAATGGACGCTTGCAACTCCAATGGCATTGAGAGATTTATTTATTTAAACTATATTGCAGAAAACAAAAAATTTGTACAAATGGCGGACTTAATGTTATTTTAGTACCAAACAGCATACCACATACACCCCAGGCCAAAAGTATGGAAACAAAGTTAATTTTCTGAATTTTTAATATTACCATTATTATTATTGTGTATTGGTAACGCATTACTTTAGGCAGTTTTATAAGATTAAATCAGCACCCAAAGTATTAAAACATCCTAATATATGCGAAAAAATAAATAAATTTGAGAGAACATACAAATCAACCTTCTTAATTGTTTTTCTACGAAAGGTTGAATTTACAGTTTTATTAAAGAAAATTTATAAGTAATTTACTTTTAAAATGTTCTATTATCATTTTACTCTTTTGTTTTTGAATTGTCAATAAATAGAATAAAATGAAAATTACAGTTTTTTATTGTCATATAAGTTTGTTTCCATACTTTTGGCCTGGGGTGTAACTAGTAGGGATGGGAAATCATCGACTTCCTAGTATCGATTAATCGCGGAAGCTAAGCATTCCGATGACGCACAATCCAGATCACACACGTCATTTAGCATCAATTAACTTATGGAAAATAATTGTGATAAGACTACGACTAAGTCTAGGTATGGCTTACGTCAGTTCGAATCGCAAGCGTCGGTGCTAGTTTCATCAGATCAATGTCACCCCGTGTCGTGAAGGTGATTAAGGCAATGCTCTCTAACATTGTAAGTCTGAAGGGGAAACTAAGCTGGCTTGTGTGCATCCGCTTAGAGGATCTATATTTGAATCCCTAAAGTCTTTTCTCCTATCTTTGCATTCCCTAATATTGTTTGTCATAATGATCAGTTGTCCTAACACTAAAAACCCTAATTTTGGTTTCCCTAATTATTGATTGCTTGTTAAGCATATTTTCTTTTTTGCGAGGGTCGCAGTTCTAACCCTAACCTAACCCACTTTTGTGGCAGCAAGTTCTAAAACCTAACTATTTTTCAGAACCTTACATTATGGAAAATAATCGTTATGACAATTGATCCTTAGGGCATGTGCCCATTAGGACAAACCAGTTAGGGCAAGTGACTTTAGGACAAACGTTGTTAGGGATTCAGAATGACACCCCGCTTAGATAGCCTTTTAAACACTTATGAATAGATAAGTGTAATCTTTGGCGAAATATACAGCCTAATCGATAAATCCGGTAATGAAAAACTAGCTGACTAATGTCCAATCGGACAGTTTAGCGAATGGCGCCATAACACAATATTCTGTACGTTTGCGTCAGACTCCGCATTTTATGTTGTTTACGTACGCTCGTAAGACAAGTAACGATTGCCGTGTCCTTCTCAATTTGTTGAATTAAATGTTACAGAATCGGTTCAGTGGCGCAATGAAATAGGTCTATCGACATTTCCCTGTGCCTACGTCAACACAAACTCATGTCTTTTTGACAATCGATATCAGCCCCCGTACCTACGCACGTCACGGGGCTGTGACGTCAGAGCTACGCGTAACGCCGTAGCAACCGCTACGAGTCACGTGTGGCGTGGGTGCCTATAATGAAAACCTTCGTCAAAAGCTAAGCCGAGTAGGTACGAATCCCTGAAACAGTTTGCTGTTACAAATTCGAACGTTTTGTTCTTTTAAAACAAAAGAACGTGAAGGAAAACATTCAAGCGCTTTAAAATTTGACTTTGTTAGACACGTGACTACGTCCAGATTGGAATAAAGAAGCTATTATGCTTGATGAACTTTGGTTCGCGCTGATTATTACGTAATTTAGAACGTTTCAGTGCGGGCGTACCGAGTATTTACTAGTTAATAACATGGTACGATTACATCACCATCGCGAATCCTCCAGGCGACAACTGCGCAAATTGCTTCGAATCTGTACAAATACATCGATTGTGCCGTGGAAAACAAGAGTGGAATGTTCAAGTTTACTAATGACGTGAGTGTATTGTCGCGATTATATCGATGACTTCATGCGAGGGATCATCAACCAGCTATGTCGACCGACCCCTGTTTAAACAGCACATTCGACTTTTATTTTTCATATTCTTTAAAAACAAGCGATTTTTCCGATTGATATTGTTAAAAAGGAGAAACAATTTCATCATAATTAAGAACCATTTGTCAAATGTCAATCAAACATAAACTTGACGTTACGTCAATGCATGGTATTGTTTGTCGCTCGCTTACGCAACGCGACCGCGAACAGAGGTCGGATACGTTCTCATATTTATTATACGTATTCTTCAATCTCGTACGCGAGGCCAGAACCACGAAAAGAGTACCGTTTCGCAACGCTCATTTCAATGTCGCTTAGCGTTCCCGATCGCTCGCGGTCTTAAATTGTGCTTAAAATACGCGTCAATGTCGATGACGAACCTTGGTGCGCACGGTCGCGAATCCGTCGGTGCTTATGGTAACATTGGTAACGCATCAAGCTGACGTTGCTATCGGAAAACGAAGCCCGAACGCGTACTTTTTACAGAATGGCCGAATGTTCGGGTTGGCGGTCACGTGAATTGTTTTGGCGACCAGTGTTGTAACGCTGTGTGCAGTGCTTGCGTCATTTCCTCTCGGCGACCGTGAACTGGCTTACGTCATCGGCGTTTCGGCGAGATTAGGATGCGCCTACGCGGCAGAGCAGTTCCGATCGCATTCGAAGGCCAGGTAACCAGCATTAGTTATCTTTAAGATTGATGCGGACATCGAGGTCTCAGTTAGACTGGTTTAACGCTACCATCAGCGTTACTTGCTTGATATAGGAGTACACGGTCAGTAGCCCCGGCAGGGATAACATCCGTCACTGTTACATTACAGACTCCTCCGGCTAAGGCATCTTGCCATAACAAAGCGTTAAAATTAGCGGCGCCCGAATATTTGGAGTAGTGCCACTGTTGCATTTTGCAACCAGTATATGATTGGTCAAATTAAGTCATTAATCATTTAAACACTCGTGTCTACTCGTGTGTCTATCTTTCATATTGCACGCTCGACATGTTCTATGTCATCAATTTATTAATGTCCAGAGACAAAGCATTTGTTTATGAAGCGAGAAAATAGTGACATCACGGCGCTTAATTACATATAACATTAGTCTGTTTATCGGAGCGTTACCAAGAAACTCAATACTAGGACAACAGTACCGCACAATGCATAAGCACAAGGATAACATAAGGTGTATTTCAACAGGAAAATAGATACGGCGTTTTTGTGTATTAATCAATGATGATACAGGGATGGGGCATTACAAATGGGCATGGGTATATGCGTATACGTAATTCTAATTACGTATTTATGTGAGATATTGGTATGTAGAAGCAAAGGTGAAGTGGCAAGAGTCGATGACAGACAGGAAACCGCTGTCCACTCACTAATAAGCATAATCACCATTGTCTATTGAATTACACACACATTAGAATTGCAATACAGGTCAGCTCATTACAATACAAGCCTTGGATGTGTGATGTGTGTGAGATTGTGATTTAGGATTAATTGTAATTCTGGACGAGTCTGACCGGTTCCATTTTATTTTGCAGCCGGGCGAGGTAAATGCTCGATGCATCGCGATAGCTTCAAAATAACGTATGTGTTTTTGAAATACATGTCGTATAAGCTGTTTTACATAGGTAAATTCTGCAGATGTAAATCATAGGGTCGCCCTATTCTTGGTCGAAATGGAGTACTAGATCTTCTTCACGATAAAAGTTCAGCGGAACAAATTTATTTGAATAGTAAAGCGTCGTTGCTATCCAGACGATATTGCTTTTATATTTTCCTTCTGAGATAAATATCTTTGTTAGCTTGGCGTGGGCCTTTTTATACGTTCCTCCTTGTCCGATTTTTGCGACGTTGTGGGCGTGAATGAAGAACGTTTACTGGAACAAATACGTATTTACACTACGCCCCCGTTTGCCCGCGGAACGGTTATATTTGCGATATGGATCATACATCGGGAATGTAGTACGCAAATCGCCCACGGCACAGCACTTAAATATAGGTAGATCATCAGATACAGAATTTCAAGTACAAGAATTAAATGCGTGCGTCAGAACAGGAAAAAAACCCACGCCTCCAATTTACGGGAGCGCTCTGGCCAGTCCTCTCATAAAACTTTAACACGAGACTTAAAAAAATGTTATTTATATAACTAATGAAGCCCCAACTTCTTTGCCTGCATAATTTCTACGTTGTTTGTTTGTGCTTTAGTACTCGCCTCATTCATTTTGCGGTATAATTCCAAGTTTTGCTTTTGTTTTCGTACGCTCGCAATCTAGTCGCCGAGTTTTTCCATTTATTCAGAAATAAGTATTTCTTGCAAATAAATTACTATCGCATACCTCCAGATAGGTTATCAGCACATTTAATATCGAAATTTGATACGCAACATCGGCATCGAACATCTTTGTGTAGGAGGAGGTAACATTTAAGTTTGTCCCGTATAAATTTAGACGGCCGTAAATAGGTATCGAGGGTCTGTGTCTGTGACCCTGCTTCCTATGATTCACCCTGCACCCTCCGACATTGCCCTTCGCTTCCCTAGCTATGACGTCATGATGCACTGACGCATTCTCTGGAATTCATCACAGCCTGTCGCACTGATTCATTTTTACTTTGTTATTTTGTAGCTTATTATGACGGTAAGCCGCAGTGCTTAAAATTCTTTCTGTCCGAGGTTTCTTTACTCAGAACCAGACAGGTCAACGGACGCGCGTTAAGGTGACTTGATAACGCCATTATTTTAAAACAATAGTTTTAACCTTTGTTAAAGTCTGTGAAGTTTTAAATTAATTTTGGACCTCAACACGAAATCAGTCACGTAGGAAAATTGAAATAGTTTAATGTAAATAGTTCACAATGGCTCTTTCAGACGTCACGAATAACTTCAGTGTAAGTATTCCAAAGTATTGACTCATCAGAAGTCACCTTTAAATATGATATGTAGCGTTTAGAAATTTAGCTGAATCACATGTCCGAGTATGGAGTACTGTCCTCTTTGAGTCACTTTAAGTTGAATATGACTAGGTGAGTTGTTAACGGTGATGAATTCTGTATGCGCTCAAAGTTCCAAGAACAAATATAGAAAGATATAATCCTACCCAACACAACTTAAAGAGAGCGTTGTTATCGACGCCTGTATTCTTTCAACACTCGAACATGAACATTCTATTTATAAACGTCATGGACAGTGATTATTGGTATTCGGCTACTGTTTCCTTCTCTCTTATTTGGTTACATCACAGTTGTTTATTTTGTTCTCATGTTAGGATTGTTTACGCTGGGTGGTTTTCGGCGGTCAGCGACCTTCGCTCGCGGCCGGCCGCTCCGAAACGGCACAAGCGACGGCAGGTTTCAAGAAGTGCAAAACGAAATAAAAAGTATCCCCAGGCTTGCTGTTTCAGTCTGTTGCTAGGCGAGATAGTTGGCAAGATGGAACGGTATGGAACGGTGTTAAAATGGGTGGCGTGTGTCGGCGGTCAGTGATTCCTTGGTCGGTTCTCGTTGGGCGACCACATGGAACGAAGAGGGCGCAATTATGGCATCTCCAAGACTTGTCCCGGGTTAATTGTTGGCACGTGCAAGCTTTTTGCTCGCGGGGCGAAGTGAATGCACCGAAGGGTCGCGTGCGACGAGCCGTAAAACCTTTTTTTGCGCGACGTGCCTTATGCTTGCCCTCACGGGGAGCTCAAAGTACCTACTCGTACCTCAGCTCCGAGCGATGACTCACAGAATGATATCATGACATGACACTAGTCCCAAGATCGTGCGGTAGGCGAGAGCGTCGCATTCGAATGTAGATTTAGCACAATAACTGCATAGGGCAAGGTAATCGGCCTTATTTGGTTAAGCCAATGCAAGCCAGAACGAGCCAGCGAGTTTAAAAGTGGACAAAGATGGAATTGCGGCAGCATATCATCTTGGACACTGTGTCTTGTTCATTTAATTATTACAGTTTCAAATTTAAAATACGCCCCCTGTTTCGACAGCAAGTTTGTAGTAGGTTTAGCGCACACTGGTGGCATATCGGTGGATAAGTGCGCGTTACGCAAATCCGCAGATATGTCGGCGGCGCGCCCGCGCCCGCGTCGCTTGTGCAAGGTTCTGCAGACCTTTGTTTTACGCAACCAGATCGATTTAATAGCGAGTCGTGCGTTTTCTCAGCTGTGCTGACACAACATAATGCGACAGACGACAGACTCTATGAGCGCAGGATGTTAGAAAAAAAAAAATTGTAATACTTTATTGTAACAGTCAGGAAACCGGAACGCCCTTCCTAAATGACAATAAATGTGTTGTTCGATGCAAGGTGTAGGTAAACATAAGCCCATTATCGCTTTGGATTCCGTTCACAATCGGATTCGCTTTTGTATGGGTGACACCGATGTCCGGCAATTTATTTCATCGAATGTCTCTCAGCCCGTTTTGCGCTTCCTGTACGGGTGACATTCGCCCGACTCTCTCGACGTCCGGTAGCCGCGTCCGGTGTTTTTGAACCACCAAAAAAGGTGCGAACACGCGTTATTTATAGCAGTGACGAATCGCGTCGGACGTTCCATTTATTTTCAGGTTGAGGGAGAGGCGTAGGTGTGATTGTGGCGTTGTAACTAAAATTGTAGTCATTAACCTTCCCGGATTCAAGGTGAATGACGAGTCTAGACTTGGTCGATTATCGATTAACGTGCTTTTGTGGGCTCGGGCATCGGTTCCGCTCGATCGAGGAGGCGCGGGCGCAGCGGCCAGCGACGACATTGGCACAGTTCGGGCGGCCTCACCACGCCGCCGCGAACGAGGTCGCGAAATGCCCCGAAAACGCCCGTCTGAATCATTCCCCTATCTTTTATAGAGACACGCCTGCATGGGTCGGTGCCAAAAGACCAATTGGGAACTATACGCAGAAAATTGCAAATTTGTAACCAAAGGTTCATTATGCAAGAGCAATAACTCTCACGATGGCCGATGTTATACAATTGTCGAGAAACTAAGACGTACAGGATTACCGAGCGCCCAGTATTATGCAAATACGTCGTTGTAATGTTGCTTGCACCACGACTTTGGCAACTGGGTTTCAAAACGTTTTCAAAAGATGTAGGCGCCGCGGGCCGCGATCATCGCACGATACGATGCGTGTTTACAAAACTCTGCGTAGACTGAATATAGACGGTTTCTAAATTAGAAGGAAATGCGGTGTCAGCCGGTGGCCGGGCTGGCATGCGTCTGGCGCGCCGCATTTCTATCGCGAACCGATTTGGCACATCCGCCGGCGAGTGCCAGCCCCGTAAATATACCGTCCCGTTAAAACAGTGCGAATATACCGACACATTTCGCTCGGTCCCGACTCGAATTTCCGCGTGCAACCGGTTATTGGGTATAAACATCTTTTATGCCAGGTAGCAGGATCATCGGCCGAGTTGAAGCAGTTTGTGCGGCATATCGCGTTGCGTAATCAAACAACGCTCACCATCATTGTTTGCAGTGCATTGGATCACTCGATCCGGCTTCTGAACGCGTTACGCAAAAAACGAGGGTTTTATTTTGTTACCTGGATGCATCAGGCTATTATTATTTTGGCGTGGAGTGGGCGGGATGGGATCGACAATGCGCCAGGGACAATTTTACCTGGCCATGTTTACAAAGGCTTATGTAGGTATCTACGGCGAAACGTGGGCTCCGGCGTGTCTGGTGTAGATTTGCCTAATTCCGTAGTAAAATAAAAAAAAATAGCGTAGAAAATGTCTTGTTTCTACAGATCACGTGGACAAAGACTATCTCGCGTTGCATGAATGTATTTCCGCTCCATCGTTTCCTGTCCGTCATGCCGAAATTATGGATGCATTATTCCGTATCGGCAAATGTAGTTTACGGCCAAACATCCGGCTTTCCTACGTCAAATCCGCAGTAACGTCACCGCCGAGAATAGCCGCGGTAATTGCTTGTGTGGTTTAACAAAGAGCCTTCCTGTGTAAGATTAGTTAAATGTTTCATGTTTAATAAGCGGGATCGTATGAGATAATCCGAGGCCTCGCTACCTGCGTTATCGGCCCTGCGACCTCGATTTCCTCCCCAAGGCCCGCGTCCGGATACGCTCAAGATTTCTCTTGATAGTTTCTAGTTTCATATGAAGCTCCCATTCCATACCGACACAAAAGCAACATGCGGCGTTCAGTGAAAGCAAATTCCGATTTGCGACAGCGATTAAGTTTACACCGACAGCTTTCTTTGACACGGCACTAACGGAAACTTAACCCAGATTCTGGCAAAGGCCACACGCCTCGGTCGAACCACTAGACGGAACCCTCTTAGATAGTTTAGCAAAGTAATGCTATTTCGGTCCTTTTACCACTCAAAACTCAATTTCAATGCAAATCCTATTTAGCCGAGGATCGGACCGATCACTAAAAACTTTCAGTACACATTGTAGGAGTAATTCAAAAGGAGGTGGTTCAATACTTATTTTCATGTCAAAGAACCGTCTTCGCGAAGCACTCTCGGGTGCTCGGTGAAAAAAGTCCGTTTTCATCTCAAAGGACATGAAAAACTACGGGCGAGTGTTAAGAAAATCCACTTCAAAGCGTCAAAGAGAGTTGGAAATCAATATTAATGTTCTTGTTTACCTTTGAGACGGGACGGGATGTTGATCGCGGCGTCCCGGCCGCGTTCCGGATGGCTCGAATTTATAATCAGGGGTGCCTTTATATCGCAAGACGTGAGAACGGAGCTCGCGGGGCGGGCACTTGCTCATGTCGCACCTTCTTCGTCGCACGACAATTCTCACGATTGCAAACACCAGCTGTATAGTTCAAGTGGTCACCACCACATGTGCATAATCATTAGATTTTTTAGGGCTAAACAAGGGCAGCTGCTCTTTATGATAATAAGGCGCGGTCACGCTGCCCATCTGAATAATCACACAAAAAAGACTCCTTTGGGAGCGATTAGGCATCTGGCGGGATGATGGAATTCCCGGGTCAGTATATAATGCCGGATGGGTACCTGACCTAGAGCCGAAGGTCCGTTAGAAACAAAAACGTTTCCGTTCCGAAATCACACATGCCAAAACTGGAAGCGCATGTGCAATATCCTGTCTAAATACTTTAATAGCCAGACGAGCAGACTTCGGCCGGCAAGGTTGCGTCCCGTTTGCCTAATAACTGTTGTGTTTGTGCACGCACACATTTCCATCTTTTCTTGCAAGTATGCGCACCGTGTGAGCCGCCAGCTCCTTCAATCTAACTTTTATCTTTGACTTTGAGCTCGTGTCTAATAACCAAATGTATGTAAAGCATTCCAGCTTTGAGCGGCAACTTTGGCAAAGGCTTCTCAAGGCGCACTCGCTCTGCTATTACGTAAAGGGTAAAGCAAAAGTTTTTACATTTGAGGCACGGTCGCGGTGCTTCCCGTTCCGCATCGCGGACCGCTTTTGACAACGCCGGCTTTTGATGACGCGCCGCTCAAAAGCGTATTAAATTTTACCTTTTCTCTCTGTCTGTCCACTCAAAGCGGACTGAATTATTACTGTTGCGTAAATATGGAGATGGGATTCGTTTTATCTGCCATTTTCACGGGGAGGCAGCGTCTGGCGCGAGCTAAGCCTATTTTACAACTCGAGCAGTCTGCGGCTTGGCGGTCGCGTCAAAGGCATGCTCGGCGAATGTCAGCAGGGACACAGAGACACAAAGGTCAAAGGAACCATTACGGTCAGCTCCCGAGTGCGGAGGCGTAACGAAAATTGTCTCAGCGGGGACGGCGGGATAACTTAATGCGTACACAAAAAGGCTGGTTGTTGCCCCGAACGTGGGAGGGTGACCGGGGGCGGTTTGAGATTTATTTGCGTCAACCGCATTTAACGAGGATCAGACAAATTCTTGAAACAGTAGCTCCGTAAAAAATCTACCTTTTTTATCTCTATAAAGGCATCTCATCTCATTAAATCAACAATGGCATGGATGCGGGCAGGTGAATGGTGGATATTTATTTGATGGTTGAGGAATGCGTTTGTTAACTTCGTGTTAAGGGGTGCATAATAATCTGGGAGTATTGTCGAAGGGTTAGGGATCACCTGACCGGGGCGGGCGTAGCAGGTACCGCGGGAGCTGCGCTCGCGCACCGCGCGCGGCGCGCGGACCCTTGACCCGATTGCGGCGCGGTATTGTACGCAGCAATGACACCGCTCGCCTTGAGCCGCTAGCATTGCCGGAGATATTCGCAACAATGGAGGCCAGATAACATTTCAAAAGTTCGAAAATCCGCGGGCTACCGTTCGACGTCGTAATTAAAATAGTTGAGTAATCCCCTATGTGTGATTGTCTTATTGTAACGTACGTTTTTTGTTGGAAAGGTGAACTGTTGGGGCAATGTGTCGTTAGATTGTCGATAAGATTGATCACGTATTCTGTGTCATGACACATAATTGGTGAAGTCGGCAGTCGGTGCAGGGACCGGTTGTCCCGGCGCCGATAGCTGTATCGGTGGCGACAGTAGGCACTTAGTATCGAGAACGCCGCTATCATAATTAAGGCGACATGCGCCGCATGTTCATTGTCGGTAATGAATGACTTGATAAACCATTTATCGCTGTCGTGAGGCGCTATCGGTGAAGAAAGGATATGACGCGCTACTTAAAATACAACAGCGTTTCCGTTTCCCTTCGTTTTTTACACGCCCAATATTCTCACGATGGATCTTGGTTTAAAAAATAAGGATGTAATCGATCGATCTCTATTGCAGCCGAGATATTAAATTCTTGCGTCAGTCAGTTTCATCGAATGGAGCATATCGGCAATCGGAACCGCGGCCGGCCGACTTTGTTTCTGTTGCGCTGTTTCGAGGTATACTAATGTCGTACTACAAACTATTGCTAGTCGAGATTACTTAAACTTGCGAAAACGACATGACATGACGGTCAGTTTGCACACATCTTACACTATTTATAGTGCAATTTATTGCATTGCAGATAACTTCAGAAACTCACCTTTGGGGATCCGCGAAGACGAATTTCCTGAGCTTGAGGTCTCGAAGCACTATTCCTTGTTCGTGGCAAGCGGCCACAGTTTCGGCCATTTGTCTGAACAGCCGCCGGGCCTCATGTTCGCGGAGCCGTTTCCTCGCCCTCACGTAAGAATGGAGATCAGAGTGCGACCGAGGGAATATTAGGTAAACTCTCTTGTCGCCGACTAGAACTTCGTGGATAGGGTTGACGTGCGGGTGCCCGTCGAGACGGTAATGCGCTTGCAACAAACTGCTGCAGTCTCGGGACACCACCTACGAAGAAAATAATCATCAGTCTACATCCTAGGCCCATACATCTTATGAGCGAAAGCGTATTCCAAGTTTAACAAGAAAAAACAGACGAAATAAATAAAACTCTCTGACTTCTGTACGGTTTCGGAAGCGTTCTTGTAAATGTTGCTTAAAACGCTTAATGAGGCCATGGCAATTTTCTTTGACCTAGATTTGTTTGGTTGCGTGATGGGCCTTACTAGTAAAGTGATCGATTCAATTTAAAATTTCAACGAGCAAATCTCGGAATTTTGTAAAGGTAACTGTTACAAAGTAAGGATGCGTCCTCATGGATCTGACTAGGTAATAACCATTTATTAGATTCAAAGGGCCCGTTTCAAAGAGACTGGGATTTAAAAGGGCTAAGTCTAACGTGAATAACGAGGTTGAAACATTTGAATAGAACTGACCCTTTGCAAATATCGGACCCCGTTGGCTTCAAACGGAATTCCTGGTGACTAGTATCTAGTTTAGAAATCAAAGTAAACGGTAATTCTTGTTAATAATAGAGGCTATGTATATGTCTAGAGAGGATTCCTTGGGAATTTATTATAATCTGGGCTCTCATCGTTGTAAGCATAATAAATTTATAATACCTAGCCTGTTAAAAGTAGTAGTTATTATTTGATTGAAACTATACTGCCTGATACAGTTAGAACGGACATTTCTTTGTTTTTTTTTTTTAATTTAATTAATAGAATTGACCAATGTTAAGAGTCCGCTTTTGGCTTGTACCAGGATGGCATGATATCGAACAGTTATTCCCGGCTAACGACTGCAGTCACAATTTATTTTCGAACGAGCACGAAAATGTCAACGACATTGTGGACGCGAATTCCAAATCTGATTTCCCGACTCACGAATGATGAATCACGTTTGTCGCGTGCGTCCAATAATTTCTTTTTCTCCAATATGCTCGGAAATGTTCACCTTATTGTAGCAAAAATAGTACGGGAAGTTCTACGTTATTGTCAAACTCTAATTTAAAAAAATCAAACTATCGCTGTCCTGTTCTAGCGGACGGGAATGAAAAAAACACTACAGTATTATAATAACTTATTACTGTAGTGTTTTTTACTTTTTAAAAATAAAAAACGCAAACGGCCAATTATTATAGCTGCGAGCCGCGTCTACACGACCCGATCAGCTATCATTTCAAACTATAGGATAGAGTGAGATAGTAAGATGAACGACCTTACTTGTCTCGGTCTTACAAGACCGTTGTGCTCGTGTATGATCGTGCAAATACTGCTTAATAAAATAAAATAATATTTTAATATTTTTTTAAGGATCTCATCCGTGTACATAAAGTTGATATAGTTTGTCAAAGGACTTTCTCATTTCAAACATAGACAGAGAGAATCATACTATCTTTGTCTTACACTAGTACTTGCACCCAAAAGAAAAGTATGGGTATAGTTTTCCTGGTTCTTACTACTATATTGCACAATTATATTGAATGGTACTGAATGGCAGAATAAGTTTGTGCCCTTAACTTTAAAAAAATAATTTTAGAGGGAAATTGTATTTGACATTTTTGATGTGAAGGTTCGATTTGAGTGATGCTTGATGCTTAACTTATTATTATTTTACCTTATTTCCTCGCATGTTTGGAGAAAAGCACTATATATGCCTCGGCAGGAATAGCAATTCGTGGATTCGTCTTCTTTGTCGTCGACTCGAAACTCATCCACGAATTGCCCTTTCCCGGCCTCTGCAATAATGTACTATTTCCGACGCAAATATTTATTTATAGGGCTCACAGTTTTAGTAAATTATTTTTGAGTCATATCACTAGACGCGCCGACGACGCTCGACGTTCTAGATAAAAAAAACTGGGCGTTACGAAAATATACACGACCCAATTTTCGAGGTATTTGCAGAGTAGAGATATTGATAAAATTCGCAATGTTGACAGAGCACTTGATAATAATTTGGCATCGAATGCGGTTTAGGTACGGGAGCTAACCTAGTTACCGCTATCTTATGATGGTCGCTTGCAAAATATGCATTTGGCCTTAGCAACAACTTGAACAACTGTTGAACCCATTGCAGTATCCGTTTTTAAACGGTACCATTGTTCTTGGAATTGCGATCGAATCGGCTACTGGCATCGATTGTCTCTTACCGTACGGTACTCTGCTATGGCCTACTAAGTAAGTACATTATTTTCGAAGTTCGGGCTCCGTTATGTCTGCGTGTTATCACGGCACGGCCGCTTTTGTTTAGTGGGAGGGGAATAGGAGGGGCCCGCTAGCCTCGCTTTGACATTCGATGCGTTATCAACAGACTATTTCACAATGTCAATGAGAAGGTCTCGTTTATTTTAGGCGCGGCGTACCACGTGTGCGATAGATAGCCGATAAAAACCTAAGAGCGCCATAGACAATTTCGCAGCGATTTTGAATTTAGAATGCAGACTGGCGAGTTCGAGTAGCCGACTAGCCGCATCATATGAGGCATGTATACAAATGTGTCAGTCGTGTTGGTAAGACTGTGTTGTAAATACGTTTAGCAACGTCGTTGCCTCACGCAACCTTGCCGGGTTCTCACGAAGGAAGTGGCTATTCTGCGCCTTGACAATACCGTATGGGCCTTTGTCTAGATCCATGTTATCCTGCATTGCCTAAAATGACTGTAGAAGGCTATCATTTGTGATGACGTCAGTCGCGATGTTATCAACGATGATGAATCATTGAGGCTTTTTGGGTGGAGTGTCACTTACGTCGGCTAATGTTATCATTTTAACGCTAATAAAACAAAGACTTAATGTTTTTTTTTTACATTTATTTTGTATTTAATTATAAAAGATATAAAACCGGTTATAACTGTTATAAGTTAAAAAATTCTAATGTATAATTGTCTGAAACCCTAGACGTGTTTTTTTAGTGTTAAAAGAGGTTATTGTTAACACGATTGATTGCGAAAAAGACACATGACATTGTTTGGTACAGCGGCCTACAAGACCGATCGAGCAGCGCGGGGCCGTGACATATAAAGCCACATCGCTTACCCATTAACAATGCGTTTTAACGATTAATCATTTGTTTTTAATTAACGGACTTTTTTATGCAAGGGTATAATCAAAAGAACGATGTAACCAAAGGACTTTGTCTTGTTTTTGTTTTATTTTTAAACTTGGCAAATGGCCGCGCGTTGTTTTTTAATTCAATTTGCAACCAGCGACTTTAATTTTACTATAGCGTGTGAAATCATAGACAAACTCATATATTTGCAAGCAGTACAATTGAGTAATTGCATAGAAAGGGCTCGGCATGAGGGCATATTATTGGGATCTGGGCTTATCTCTCCATGGGGTCTATCCCGTGGGATCCAGTGCCTTTACCCTTTTGAAGCATTTGTCATCAGAGGGGCAAACTTACAACTCGTAGGGACTAGGTACATAGACTTTGGACTCTTATGGTCAGTTATTTACATTTTATAAAATAAGTAGGCATGTAATTAGAAAACAAACTCTCACGTAATTTATTATCAGAACATACGTTTTTATAAACTTTACAATTTTGGTCCCTGAATTTTTTTAAAATCAAATACCTACCTACAATTGTACGTTAAAGACTGAACAACAATTTTGATCTGTTTTTAAGTGAATTTTAATTATAGTCAACCTTTGCTCTCTCTTACTTAATATAGCTGGTCAACCAAATCTTGACAGTAGAAAAAGGCGGCAAATTTGAAAAATGTAGGCGCGAAGGGATATCGTTCCATAGAAAATTTGATTTTCGCGCCTTTTTTTACTGACAACATTTGGTTGACTAGCTATACCTACTTACCAAAGAAATTTTTAACAAAATAATACAGTTAGGGGATCTTTATTTGATGTCTAGAACAAAGGTTGTGCCATTTAGCCAATTAAATGGACCAGAGAGGTCGATTGAAACCCAGATTAAAATACGCACTAATATCAATCAAACAAAGCTACGCAACGCAACTGTTCTGTTGAAACCAGCCAGTTTCGAAACTAAACACGTTACGTTCTCATATCCTAGCTAGGTTCTGAATGCCATTTCGGAACGCAGCATTTAACAATTCATTAATTTTAAAAAGTTATTTTAGCAAGTTCGTGGCTTTAAACAAAGTTGCGCCTTTGACAACAGGCTAATTAAAAAATAAGATGACAGATGTCACAAATGTCAAATTCGCGTGCTTAAGTCGAGGGCATGGCATGAGTGGTGGGGATAACTGACAGAACGGGATAGTCTTATGTATCTTTCACTAGGAGTAGCAGAGAAAGCGCTATTATTGTTTGTCTTTGTCACAGTCTCATATTTTTTTATTCCCCACCGTAGTTTATGGTGGGATACAAACAATGCGTAAACGTCAAATTGGTGTGAAACATATGAACAGTGCAAAGATTATCAGGAAAAATATTGAAATCAGTGTTTCGTGTGCATGTAGTAGTACTTAAAAATTCAACAAATATGGTGAATTGCTCAGTTTTGCGCTGTACAAGTGACTGCCGGCAAAAACAGGACAACGTAACATTTCACAGGTAAATACAGTATTTTATACTTCGGTCACATTATCATGCTTAGTAACAGCATCCTACAATCTATATCAATTAAAATCTGAGTAGAAAAAGCATTTACAGTAAATAATAACTCGGGTAAAAAAATTAACCTATAAATATTTCCTGATAAATTAACCGACCAAATTACGTACGCATATTGACAGTAAGCCGTCACCCTTTTAATAACGTGTATTCAATTTAGTCGCATTGCTATTATTCGAGGGATACCAGTACGGATATGATGGTCGTTCTTGTCTACGTGACAGCGTGATAAAACGGTGTCCGTCACTTTCTTTCCCACGGTGTTAAACAGTGACAGTTATTTTATCACGTGGATAAAGATGGATAAAGCTATCCATAATAGGCTGGCTGCCCGTGATGCATACAATTACCCCAAAATTCGGGTATTTTGTATTTTAATAACATTTTATTTGCGTGTTGTACTCACAACTATACCTACTGGTAATTTATAATTAACTAACCTATTTACTTTTCATTGTAATAGTCAACTTAGTAACGTATGAAACTTTAGGCCTATTTTTAGTAATTTTTGTAAAACTTATTTGTAAAAGGCTGTTTGTTTTCTACATAAATAAAAAAAAAAATTGGCCCATTGATATTTTATTTATCGCTGCGTCTTACGTAGGCGAACTACTCGCGAACGTGATTAAAATTACCCCAATATTTGATAATATTGGGGTAATTTTTACCTATATGGTATCCCCGGGTTTGTGACGTCATCTATGTCTATCCCTTACGGGGGCACGCGGTAGGCCACATCTATAGAAATACTACCATCTATGGCTTAAGTAGACTTATTTACCTACCTACTTAATTACTGTTTATTAACAATAATAACTGTGTTCACTACCTAAAATGCATTAACTATAAATGTATTTACCGGCATAATTAAGTTTAGGTACCTACTGTAACATCCTGTTGACGATCTTAGCTCCATGATTAGAGCATGACATTATTTACGTCGATTGGCATATCGACCGATTGATCTTCTAATGCCTACACTTATTCAAAAGGATTGTTTACCTACTTTACTGTGATAGGTAATCGATACGATCGCGTCGTATGACAAACTACTGATAAAGCCACAGCTTACCTTGCATACATATTCCTCTTGAGTGCGCACGTCCACGCACCGACAAAGAGAGGATCCCTCGACCTGTTCCAACAGGAGGTATTTTTCCGCTACTAGAGCGGCTTGGAACTGGTGCTGAGGTGGTTGAGGGCTCGGGGGCGCCGGGCTGGCGGCGGGCGAGGCGGCCAGCCGCTCCGACAGCGTCGGCGACGCCGCCCGCTCCTCCTTGCTCGGCTCCATCGGCTTGCTCACGCGCAGCGGCCACAGCAGCGACGGCGATCCCGGATCCATCACAACACTAACACTGTCACTTATACACTTATATCCACAAAACACAAACACTTAACGATGAGGAACTACGATGATATGGACATGATCTGTAACAAAACAAACATGAATCAATACGAGAGTTGCAAAAAGTTACAAAATATAAAACGAAACTACGGGACAATCGGCGGTTTAGTAACTTATTTGGCAAGAAATTACGCTAAAATAATGGTACGAACCTTGAAATGATTTGCCCGGAGTGGATATCGTACCAAAATTTGACTGTCCGTGGTGGCGGTTAGTTCGCTTTGTTATGACCGGAATTACAGGAAGCGTTTCCGAGTAATTCGAGCACGAATAGACAGGCCAATATTTTGGGCCGGTGTCCGCTCGGGTTGTTGTGAAATCAAACGAACACACGACCGCCGCTTACTAACGCCATTGCGAGACTGACGGCGGAATCGAGTTTGACGCGCCGCTCGGCTCGTTCGGATTTCGGAGCCGGCAACCGAACCAACGTCCAATGTCGACACACCGTCAACTTGCGTAGTACGCGAGCATACGCCATGCGGTCCGCAGCCGCAACAACAACTAGCTAGCTGTCTCTCTCTATCTAACCGTTCGCCGCTCTTCAAAGATAAGGAAAGACTTCAGCCATTCATTTACGTTTGGCAATGCAACTTAGATGCCAAAATGTGCACATTATAACCTACTCACCTGTACCTGTTTCATTTCAATATTATTCCATGGACCTAGATATTATTCTAAAATTTTATTAGTGACAGTGATTTTTAGGGTTCCGTACCCAAAGGGTAATTAGGGTTCCGTACCCAAAGGGTAAAAACGGGACCCTATTACTAAGACTCCGCTGTCCGTCCGTCCGTCCGTCCGTCCGTCTGTCACCAGGCTGTATCTCACGAACCGTGATAGCTAGACAGTTGAAATTTTCACAGATGATGTATTTCTGTTGCCGCTATAACAACAAATACTAAAAACATAATAAAATAAAGATTTAAGTGGGGCTCCCATCTCCCATACAACAAACGTGAGCGTTTTCCAAAAAAAAGTGTACATTTCATTCATGTCTTCAAAATATTGACTTCTTGGGCTCATTTTACTCAGAATCATTTGTACATTCACGCCTCATACATGAAAAAATGTGTACCAAAATTTTGTATGAATTTTTTTTTCCAGTGCGTCACGTTCATACAAATAAAAAAAAATTCACACAAGAATGTGACGATCTGGAAAGGAATTTTTTGGACATATTTTTTTATGTATGAGGATGAGGCGTGAATGTACAAATGATTCTGAGTAAAATGAGCCTAAGAAGTCAATATTTTGAAGACATGAATGAAATGTACACTTTTTTTGGAAAACGCTCATGTGATTTTTGACCGAAGTTAAGCAACGTCGGGCGGGGTCAGTAGGTACTTGGATGGGTGACCGTTTTTTTTGCTTGTTTTTTATTGATGGTGCGGAACCCTCCGTGCGCGAGTTCGACTCGCACTTGGCCGGTTTTTTGATTTACTTATAAAACAAAATAAACTTTTTTGAACGTTTATAAATGTAAATTTAAATGTTGCGCTGAGCTCTGAGTGATGTTTACGTTTTGCTCGTTAGGTAAACCAAACGTTGGTAATAAATACCGATTTAGAAAAGTTGAATTAGTTGTTTGTAAACTTATGTAAGGGGCGGCAAGGGATGAAAATTTTCCTACCTTTTAATTGTGAAATGTATTTTTAAGGTTTGAATATGTAAATAGAACTAGTAGGTAATACCTAGTATTCGATCGTAACTTCGTAGGCAGTTCATATTGTCTGAATAAGTAGGTATTTTGGCTTGGTCTATTGTGCTATGGGACGACGTGCAGTCATGCACCCAGCTGCAAAAGTGCTATTAAGGCCACTTTATGAATGAATTTCGTGGATACATCCATGCAATTTTCCAGCTCGCTATACATTCGTGAGTCGAATTCGGGTACTTACCTAGGTCGGTACATACCTAGATACTTACATCACAAAACTTTGTAGGTATGGTTCCCTTGAGGAAAACGTCACACGCGTGTCTTTTTGAGCGTCAAACCCCACCTACGTGGTTGACGAAAATAGAATTATAACGTATTTGTTACCTAAGCTTGTGTCTAAATACCTACGTTAAGTTGACGTAGGGATCACGTTATTTTTAGAAAAATCGAGCAGTTTCATTTTGACGTAATCAAACTTGCGTTGGCAGGTAATGTACATATTAGGCTGCTAAACAATATATTTTTCACCTCAGCAGCTCGAACAAGGGTACTTTGCTAAACTTACTTTGGCTTTGCTAAACTTACTGTACTTGCTTTGGGTACTTGCTTGTGAGACAAAATGAACAAAATGCGATTTTGCTCACTCAGTGAGCAAAATGCGATTTTGCTCACTGTTTTTAAGTAGCAAAGTACCCTTGTTCGAGGTGCTGAGGTGAAAACTTAATTGTTGGTATATCTTAAGAAAACATGAGTGAATAGGTAAGTGATGAAGAAGGAATACATTTTTCGGGTTCTCTAATATGTTCTCACTGCTGAGGTGAAAAGTTTTGTAAACTACACGAGATCAAAGTTATTTACATCTCGTGCGCTTTTGAGTCCGCTCAAGATTCTAAATTAGTATAGAATCTTTCGCTTGCACGGGACTCAAAATAAGCACTCGAAGAAATATCAAACTTTGATCTCTTGTTGTACAAATAACTATTTTCACCTCAGCAGCTCGACCAAGGGTAATTTGCTGCAAAATCGCATTTTGCTTTTCAAATAACTAAATTACAGAATTAAGCACCTGTGACCCACATAATAAAGGTAAGAGCACGGTTTTAGGTAGCTGGGTGTGCTCAATACCTACCAAGATCCAATTAGGATTAAAGATAGGTACCTAATAAAATAAATAAGATAAAGTAAGTATAGGGTACCTTAGTATTAAGCTTAGTGTAAAGCTGCTTACTTAAGTAGGTACCTAATTATGATTAATATGTAAAGAACCTCTGGATATCTTTCGGTATTATTAATTTCTTTTACATACTTAATAGTTAGAGACATCAATTATTACGATATGGCACGAAGGGAGATTAATTATCGCCTTTTGGTAACCAACTAACCATTACCAAAATATTATCTGGCCCCCGCCACTGGAGGGCTTATTCACTTTTTCTTTAGTAGGTATTACTTTGTACTTTATGTCATTTATATCATATCTATTCCAGTTTATAAAATAATGATCTTGTCCGAGATCGGACCCCTAGTTACCCGCCACTTCGCTGGATGATAGTCTACTTGCAAATATAGATTTTATACAGCTTCTGATAAGGGTGAAAGTCCAATGTGATAAGTGATAAGTAATAGGCGACAAGATAATTGCGGTCTGTTACGAAATCGTCAAATAAATAAATCATCACCATCTAAATTCTAAATACAGCCCGTATCGCCCACTGTTAAGCATAGCATAGGCCTCTCTTTGAGGAAAATAAAACCTGGGCAAATTTTTCGAATGTCGTCTGCTCATCGAGCAAATGAGCCTACTATCAGAAACACTATTATCTAGCTGACATAGGCCTATAAAGGGACCTTATTCCTTCGCAATAAGGTCTATGAATTTTCAGTTAGATAGCTGTGAGCTACACATCTCTTGCTGCAGTTCTGAGCTACCTACTTCCTATCCAGAAATTATTATGTCGTGTCGTGTGACTCGTGTGTGTACCCATCGAGCTATAATAATGTTACCATTGTTACCTAACATATAGGGTAAGTCTTATAAGTGGTAGGTACGGCGGTTTATAGGCTTCGTCAAGGCATAGGAATCGTAAGTCTAGCCTAGCTATATTAGAAGCTTCAATCACCTATGGATTGCTGTGCTCAGAGCTTCCCAGTAGATCGCGGGCAAGAGACGTAGAACTGGCCCTTTCAGACCGAAAAATCCTGACAACTAAGTAAAGTAACCTAAGATTAAGTCTAATGCCACTGTGTTAATATACATATACATATATACTTAACAATAAGTAACACATAACATAATTAATAGTTTTTTGGACGTGTCCAGGGATAGAAAGACTCTCAGCGATGGGAAGGTCTCAAATTTTCAACAAGGCGGACCAAATACAAGAGATCATCGTAAGGAACCGTGGGATGAGGGCATTTCACGACCGGTCATTGGGAAGATCCTGGAGGGAGGTCTTTACTCTTTATCTCTTTTATGAAGTATCACGAAAGTATGATGCCTAGCAAATAAATACTTAGGAACATCGGATAGTTTGGTTGGTAATGGTATTAGTAAGCGATTAGGTTTGGAAGCCATTCAAGGATGAAATGCGTGCTAGGTATGTAGGTACTCATGTACCATCGGCCAGGCGCCGACCTTATGCCTTTTGTAATAAGACTGCCTGTTGTTGTTTGTACTCCAAACTTTTTGTTGCTTAATTCATTTTACAAAAGAAAATGTGCCAGAAAAGTTACATGAATTCCAACGTCAATATTTTCACCGACGTAAGAAAGTTGCAAAAGCTTTTTCTTTCAAGTGTGACGTACAGCTCTCATTCATTACGTATACCACAAGCTTGGAGGATACAACTAAACGGAGTAGCCATTAACAGGCTTTCCCCTCTGTCGAAAATAGGCGGCCAACGGTCATACACAATGTATGGACTGACGTTTATCTGACATGGCTATTTTTACGTTACGCATACATTTGACGTTCCCCTCCCCCGCAAAAATCGGCAGACTGTTTTGTACAGAAAATTACAGACATGGCGTCTCCGTTTGATTATATCCTCCAAGACCACAAGTCACGTTTAGTTACATGACTAGGATTTTGACGTGCGTCAGCAGCCATGGGATATTGTTAAATTCAGTGGTGTAACTATACCATCAACAAGTTGGATCGAACTTGTCAAGATTCTATGGAGTAAGTACTATGGAGCCAATGTATCGACAGGGAGACGTCACGGAGGTTTGTTATGGACCTTCGGAGTCGCCCTTTTCGTCAGGCAGTGAATGACTTTCAGTAGGATTGATGAATGATGATATGCTACTATCTGAGACTATAGGTATAGGATTACTAAGACGGCTATTAAGGATGAAACGCTTGCTAGGTACATACCTAGCAAGCGTTTCATCCTTAATAGCCGTTTTAGTAATCCTATACCTATAGTATAGTAGTACTTATGTAAGTATGTACTTCAAACTTTTTGTTGCTTAATTAATTTTACGAAAGGCAACGTGCCAGAAAAATTACAATGAATTCCTCCGTCAATATTTTCACCGACGTAAGAAAGTTGCGAAAAGCTTTTTCTTTCAAGGATCAGTGAATAAGAATCTGTGACGTACACGCTCTCGTTACGTATACCAAAAGTCACGTTCAGTTACATGACTTGGATTTTGACGTGCGTCAGCAGCCATAGGATATTGTTAAATTCAGTGGCGTAACTATAGGTACCATCGACAAGTTGGATAAGAACTAGTCAAGATTGTATGGATCCATTGCATTGACGGAGACGTCTCGGAGGTTTGTTGTGGACCTGGGACGCCCTTTTTGTCAGGCGTCCGACTTCGTTCAGTACCTAAAATTGACAATGATGATAATGCTACCTGGGAGTATTCTCACTAAGATGGTGCAATAATACGTTATGCGATTTTTGTTACTATTGTTGTTCCTATTTTAAACGATCGATTGAATTCTTGGACCTCGGCAGCAATGTCCCTAAAGAAGCTTTATATACCTACGTAAGCATTTTATAATAAGCCACATGAATCCTTTCGGTCTCTCGGCGTTACCTAGGTACCTTGTATGTAATACATCTATGGCACTAATTTGTAGAGATCATACTTCAAAAGAAGGATCCTCTCCCGCATTAGAGCTTTAGGTCGGGTACCTACCACATGGCATAAGAGTATTATGTTTTATCGGTGTTTTATCTAATTGGTTTTTATTCTAAACCTGGAACCTGAACACACGGAAACTAAAACCAAAACGATTGCAGCTCCATCTGCCCTGGTTACGATTAGAGAGAGTATTTAGATTACTAAGGTATTTCATGAATAGTTATTTGTTATTTGTACAACAAGAGATCAAAGTTTGATATTTCTTCTAGTGCTTATTTTGAGTCCCGTGCAAGCGAAAGATACTATAGTAGATTCACGAGCGTAGCGAGTGAATCTAATTTAGAATCTTGAGCGTAGTAAGGGACTCAAAAGCGCACGAGATGTAAATAACTTTGATCTCGTGTAGTTCACAAAACTTTTCACCTCAGCAGTGAGAACATATTAGACAACCTTAAAAATGTAATCTTCCTTCATCACTTACCTATTCACTCATGCTTTCTTAAGATATACTAACAATTAAGTTGAATTACCACAATCAAACACAAAAACAAAACGTAGTAAATTTCAGTTAAATAGGTAATATATGGAAACAACGACCATCAATTGATTGACACTTCAATCGACAACTTTTTTTTATGTAAAAAAAATCATTGTAAGATGCGGTCCGAATTGCGGATACTTACTATTTGTAAACTATAGTAGAGATTCTTAAAACTATAATTATTTATTTTACGTGATAGTCTGTGTATTTTTTGAGTTCATTATTTTAATCGTACAATAAATAACGTAAAATATAGTGTTTTTATCAGTTTTTATGAAATCTTAAAATTTATTTTCATTAATTAATTATTAAGAATCCATACTCGTATGTATTTTGGAACGATGCGTTCTGACGTTTTTCGGGGTCTATTATAAACCGTCAATGT
Organism: Cydia amplana; assembly: GCF_948474715.1. Lineage (NCBI taxonomy): Eukaryota > Metazoa > Arthropoda > Insecta > Lepidoptera > Tortricidae > Cydia > Cydia amplana. Next base: position 16,299,630 of record NC_086073.1, read on the forward strand.
ACCGTTGAATGTAGTTTGAACTTTTTTTGTCTCTTTCTTTTTGATAAAGACATGAAAGGGACAGAGATAATAGAATCCAAGTATTTCGAACTTGTATTAGACCCCGCATGTTGAAATGACATTTAAGGTCACTTGAATGTCATTTTGTCTCACTCAGTGAGCAAAATGCGATTTTGCTCACTGTTTTTAAGTAGCAAATTACCCTTGTTCGAGCTGCTGAGGTGAAAAGATAATTTAGGTACACGTTTTGCATTAATGCCTAAAAGAAGAGATTCAAATTTATATCTTGATAGAAATTTATAGATAATTATACTTATCTCCAGGGTAATAATATAACATCTTCAGTTTACTAGAATAAAAATAATGATCGAATATGGATCGAATGTGTAGACTTGTAGAGTATGTATTAGTATGAGACTCTTTCCGCACAGACTCTAATACATACCTATGTTTAAGATAATGACAACGTAAAAATTTTCAAACAGCGTGACCCATTTTCGTCGCTTTTCTACATAACACTTTTTGCTGTGAAGTTTTGATGAAGTCCCTTATTTAAAGTCCATAAACTTAGAAACAATACAAAATATGAAAATACCTTACATTTAATTCAAACAGTAGCTACTCGCAGCTTTCTTTAAAAACCTTTTCTTCTTCAACAAAAAATAGAGCAAAACAAGCAAAAAAAAAGCAAAAAAACGGTCACCCATCCAAGTACTGACCCCGCCCGACGTTGCTTAACTTCGGTCAAAAATCACGTTTGTTGTATGGGAGCCCTACTTAAATCTTTATTTTATTCTGTTTTTATTATTTGTTGTCATAGCGGCAACAGAAATACATCATCTGTGAAAATTTCAACTGTCTAGCTATCACGGTTTGTGAGATACAGCCTGGTGACAGACGGACGGACGGACGGACGGACAGCGGAGTCTTAGTAATAGGGTCCCGTTTTTACCCTTTGGGTACGGAACCCTAAAAACCTTTCATCGCGGTTTTGCGCTTCGCATTCTTATTCCTACAGAAACACTTCGACTCGTGCCGAAGACAAAATGGAAAAAAAGCGGCCAAGTGCGAGTCGGACTCGCCCATGAAGGGTTCCGTATTTAGGCGATTTATGACGTATTAAAAAAACTACTTTCTAGATCTCGTTCAAACCAATTTTCGGTGGAAGTTTACATGGGCACATCATATATTTTTTAGTTTTATCATTCTGTTATTTTAGAAGTTACAGGGGGGGGGGACACACATTTTACTACTTTGGAAGTGTCTCTCGCGCAAACTATTCAGTTTAGAAAAAAATGATATTAGAAACCTCAATATCATTTTTGAAGACCTATCCATAGATACCCCACACGTATGGGTTTGATGAAAAAAAAAATTTTTGAGTTTCAGTTCTAAGTATGGGAACCCCAAAAATTTATAGTTTTTTTTTCTATTTTTGTGTGAAAATCTTAATGCGGTCCACAGAATACATCTACTTACCAAGTTTCAAGAGTATAGTTCTTATAGTTTCGGAGAAAAGTGACTGTGACATACGGACGGACAGACGGACAGACAGACAGACAGACATGACGAATCTATAAGGGTTCCGTTTTTTGCCATTTGGCTACGGAACCCTAAAAAGCATAAATCGATCAGGCGAGGCATTTCGCGTAGCCCCAGTGTAATATGCGTTTTACAACCCATTGTGAGCAGCGTACTTCTAACAGGTTCAGACTGTTCAGAGCTACATGGAAATACATTTAGTACAGCGCAGCGAAACCGACAAACTGCGAGTCGAGTTCTTTGGGGGCACCACATGTATTCCTTTTATATATGGAACTAGCGACCCGCTCCGGCTTCGCACGGGTTAACAAATTATACATAAACCTTCCTCTTGACTCACTCTATCTATTTAAAAAAGCATCCGCATCAAAATCCTTTGCGTAGTTTTAAAGATCTAAGCATTAAGTTTAATCTAAATACTCTCTCTAATCGAATCTTATAGAGATTACTGGATAAATAAATATTTTTCATTTCTCATGCTCTGAAAGAGGGTCATTGTTGTTCTAAAAGGTGTGCAGAAAGTGATACGTTTCTGCACTAGAGCATTTAACATTCCAAGGACGATTTTTTTAATTAAGTATTTAAAGATAAACTATTGAAATTTGGTTTTAAATGGATTTATTATACGACTCCCTTCTGATTTTTAACTCTCCATTCCATAAATGACGATTCTTTTGCCTAAATTGTTAATTGAAAGTACCCTCGAGAAACAGTATAAAAATGTATACCTATACATATAGTCATGTTTTTTAATAATCGCATGCATTTTACTTTCCTCGTATTCGAAATGAAAAGTAGAGTGTTTAACTCGGATGAAAAACATCATTTCAGCCTCGGACTATTGGCGCTCTCACTGCGTTCGAGCACCAAACTACCTCGGCAGAAATGAGTGCCTTTCACCGCTTGGTTAACAATCTACTATTGGAGAAATCTTACAATACCACCTACACATAATGGAAATTGAACCTAGAACCATCAGCCTCATAGGCAGGGTCAAATACTACTTACTACAGACAAAGCGAAATAAAAACTTACCCGTTAAACAATATAGTCCTCCAGCTGCGTTCTGCGCTGCTCTGATAGAAAAATCACACTCAAGCATGATTAGAACTACTTACCTACACACAAAACTTGCGCAATGATTTACCTATTGTGCAAGTGCTTGAAATGCTGCAGATTCAACCTGGCTCACGGCATGACAGTGACGTTTCGCAGTAAAATGACTCGCCACTGTCATAGGCCGGTCATGAAGTTTGTCATTGATTTTATCAAAGTCAATGACGTAGTCGCAGGACGTAATGCCGCTATGCATTTAGTTTTTTAGATAACTAAACGTAAATTGGTCGATTGATTGTTGTATTTGTTGTGCAATATCGTTAAGTTTGTTTATATGTAGTTTGCTCTTTCTTTGTCTCTAATATTACTCGTATATTATGTTATTAATTAAAAAACTGCTTTGGTTTCTGGCATTTCTACTGCCTTTGAAGTAGGTTTATCCGCATTAGAGCTTGTGTAGGTAGGACTCTAGGTTACCTAAAAGTCCTAAACCCTGTTGAACATAATATTTACTAGGTACCTCCTAGTCGTTTTCATAGATCCTCATAGAGTTTCAGTGACTGCATAGGTACATAATTATATCTACTTTCCATGTCGTTTTGGACAAATTGACCGCCAGATGACCGGATTATACCTAGGTGTAGGGTCTGTGCGGAAAGAGAATTAAGAGTCGTAGAATGTATGGGTCTCCCTACATTTCACGAGTCTTCTCTTTCCGCACAGACTCTCTAGGTAGCTCGTAGATTCCGTCGAAGACATTTGATTAGGTACCTGGCGCTTACGTTTAAATTGCAATCCATACTCCGGTACCTCGACATTTTTCATCTGAGTCTTCAAAAATAACGTAGATATGTGTTATCTTGAAAAAATCCTTGTTTCGGACGGACGTAACTTTGTACGGAGATTAACTATTAGCAGTAATGACTAAATACTTTAAGTAGGTACTCGTCTCGGCCCTTATCTAACACGGAACCGTAAGTAGTGTGGGTTTCCGTATTTTAATTAAGGCTAAATAATTATCTTATTCCCATTATGATATCCTCAACTGACGTACTATATTATATGACGAAATTCTTAGTCATATTGGGTTTAATAAACGATAAATTAGCCATTGCATCTAAAGGTAAACAGTCGTTGAACTAGTTTTATAGTTTATAAAATCTACTTGCATGAAGTAAACTACTTGTGGTTCAGGTAATAACTATATAGATCCATTTACATAGGCTAATATATTTTTTCAAAAACATACCTTTTATTTACTTACCTTTTTAAAAGCCTTGAAACTATTTAGCACCAAAATAGGTAAGCAAACGATTTTCCGTTTCGTTCGGATTTCTTGACAAAAAAGTTAAAGCTTAAAAAAATCTCTTAGGGCCTGGTAACCTTCCACAGGGTCAAAAAAAAACACATAAGAAATAGATACCTATACTTTCTTAATTGCTACTTTTCGTCCGATCAAATAAATTAGCTGTCTTAACTCGATACCTTGAAATAATTATGTTCCATGCAAAGAGAATATAACCACTATACGTGGTTCCATGGAACATGTCATAAGCACGGGATGAACTATAAGTATCTAAATAAACAAACCGGATATTGTATAGCGGATTTAATATACTCAAGGCTGGAAACCATCCAAGATCTCCGGATGTGACGTATTCGATTCGATACGATAATGTGGCAACTTGGTTTGTTTACTTCTTCCATTTATAATGGCGAGACGGAAGTTGTGACGTCACTACACACATGAGTCATATTTACATATACATTTGGAAACTATTTTCCTGGAGCATAATGCGTTTTTAGGGTTCCGTAGCCAAATGGCAAAAAACGGAACCCTTATAGATTCGTCATGTCTGTCTGTCTGTCTGTCTGTCTGTCCGTCTGTCCGTCTGTCCGTCTGTCTGTCCGTCCGTATGTCACAGCCACTTTTCTCCGAAACTATAAGAACTATACTGTTGAAACTTGGTAAGTAGATATGTATTCTGTGAACCGCATTAAGATTTTCAGACAAAAATAGAAAAAAAACAATAAATTTTTGGGGTTCCCCATACTTCGAACTGAAACTCAAAAATTTTTTTTTCATCAAACCCATACGTGTGGAGTATCTATGGATAGGTCTTCAAAAATGATATTGAGGTTTCTAATATCATTTTTTACTAAACTGAATAGTTTGCGCGAGAGACACTTCCAAAGTGGTAAAATGTGTGTCCCCCCCCCCCCTGTAACTTCTAAAATAAGAGAATGATAAAACTAAAAATAATATATGATGTACATTACCATGTAAACTTCCACCGAAAATTGGTTTGAACGAGATCTAGTAAGTAGTTTTTTTTAATACGTCATAAATCGCCTAAATACGGAACCCTTCATGGGCGAGTCCGACTCGCACTTGGCCGCTTTTTTTTTTACTTATCATATAAAAACCCGGAAACGAAAATTATGAAATAACAGTAAGTAGGTATTAAAAAGTAGAAAATAATAAGCGATAGACAATGAAAAATAATATTGTGACGTCAGAAATGTGGCGTCACTACCTACGATGATCTCGTAAATAGTGCGATTAAAAGCTAATCTCATGAATTGAATTGCATTGCGTGTGATAAGTCACGTAGTTCGAGTAGAGGTACAAGTATCAAAAAAGTGAAAATGGGTCGTAATTTTATCAAATTTAGATTGTGGTTACCCTTTTGACCTAATAAACGCTCTGCCCTCGGGACTCTGGTTTCTTTTTATTGTCTTTCGTTAAGAATTTTGGCCAAATGTGTGGCTTATTGCACAATGTACGGTCGAGTTAAATAGCACTCAATGTGCCAAAGAGAATTTTCAAAAATTGCAACGTCTCTTACAATTAGTTTCGATTTCTATCGCACTTGAAGTAGACGCAAATGTTAGGTAAATGAAAGTAATGAAACAGTCGTCAATAGTTAACAACATTTAGTAAGTAATAATCCCTAATCTGAACGGGAACATTCTAAAATATGAGTGGGACACTTGCATGAGAATCTTCTTGCCACATCATAAAATGATCAATTCTTACATCTATCACGACATATACACCGTGTTTTTATTGAATTCCGTTAACTTCGGGGTATGGTTAAGTACATTTAAGAGAATTAAATGGCATAGTTAATCTTCAAAAAAAAAATTTTTTTTTGTTTAAAAAAAAAAGTTTAAAAACTAATTAAATGTAGCATAAGGTTGTTGTAACACGGGCTTTACATTTAACTCAACCAAACAATTGAAATCTGTGACATATCAATGTCATTTCGAACATCGATCGACCGAGATTGTACTTAAGTTTAGTAGCAAATGGATGAACTCATTCTAAACACTAATCAATATGTAAACCGGCCCTAAGGTAAGTGTACAAGCTTGTAGAGACCTTATAGGAAAAAAATAAATTATTGATTATCTCCGAAATGGAGTTAATTAGAATATCGGTGTCTTTGAGAAAGTTACTTGATTTAAGCTCAGGAATGCACCCTCGAAATTAACGGAAAAAAAAACACGGTGTATAGTTGGTCAAACCAATTTGTCAGAAAATAAGAACAAAGAAAACTATACTCATCCTTTTCTTTTGGGCGCTAGTACTAGTGTAAGACAAAGATAGTATGATTTTCTCCGTCTAAGTTTGAAATGAGACAGTCCTTTGACAAACTATACATACCGATGCACACTTAAGCATATCCAGTTTAAAAATAGATAACATACGCAAGTTCCAAGTTGACAGCATCCTGGTATTAAGGGTAATGGAAAGAAAACAATTGACATCAGTTATATCTTATATCCGTCATCTGTCAGTTTAATCACCAGCTTTAAAGATTGCTTTATTGTATGCAATCAACTGATAATCACTAGGTAGCACGTGTTGCACCCTCGAGAGGAAAATGGCGGCAGTATTTATATTATAACTAGCGACCCGCCCCGGCTTCACACGGGTTAACAAAATATACATAAACCTTGCTCTTGAAACACACTCTCTTAAAAAAAACGTCGTTGCAGAGTTTTAAAGATGAGCGTACATATAGGGACAGACAGACAGCGGGAAGCGAATTTGTTTTATACTATGTAGTGATATGTGTTGTAGAACGTTTTTCGTTTGAATGGTGGAGCGGAGCTGCAGCGAAGGTCGGTGTGCGAAGTCGTAAAGTATTTTAAAAAAGGTCATAGTGAGAAAAATCGGGTTTCTATGTAGTTTGAGTGTAATACTATTTTAAGTAGTAGTATGTGTGCTTCAACGTAGAATTTAGAAGTGATTTAAGATTAGTCACTAAAGCAACAATTTAACACACAAAACGTGATTATGATGGTTAAATTAAATGTTATATAATTAAATAAAGGGAAATCCCTTTACAAACGTAAACATGAAGCTGTGTTATGACATAGATAAATATAGTAAGACAAGAGTGCTCACTCCATACATCAGTTCAGACTATTAATTTCAGTGTCTACATCTAGCATCGAGTAGCGGAACTATCATTACTGCTACTTGAAAATAGATGTAGCACCGACCGGAAAGTCTTATCTCAACAGCATAAGACTTTCCGGTCGGTGCTACATCTATTGTCAAGTAGCAGTACTGATAGTTCCGCTACTCGATGCTAGATGCTAATAGTCTTTTTGGTACTAAAACTGATGTATGGAGTGAGCACTCTATGTATTTTTTTTCTCTATGGTTATGAAAAGATTTTAAAAAACTTCCATAAGTTACAATTTAAAAACTTTCCACATGATGTTGACTCATGTTAATACTGTAACAAGGAAATGGCAATAATGCAACAGTGTACGTAACTCATAAGGAAATAAGATATAAAACTCTGTCGGAAAGGAAGTTTTGCTTTTCTTGAACATAATGAACGTATAGTGACGAGGCTGTTTCATTACCTTACCTTACTGAATCATTATACCTTAAATGAGGCCTCCATATTACATACTTATCCTGTGTCATAATGATTTTATAAGGATATGCTAAAAGTATGAAAACGACATATATAATCATAATTTATTCAGGGGTAGAGTCGGACGAAAGTTAACTCTGCATGGCATTTGCAAAGAAAAAGTGAGGAAATGTCATCATTAATGTCAAATTTCTATGAACATATAACATATGTAATGACACTTCTCACTTTGTTATGTTCAAGTCGGTCTATAGTTAGCTAAGACGGACTCTACCATATATCCGAGGTCTTTTTTTTAAATTTCGCAGTAATTTTCATTATGCCAGCTTGTTGGCCAGATTCTAAATAAATTATATTATTATTTATTAGAGCCAAAAACAAACTTAATAACAAAATAATAATTTAAACTATATACAAAACTAAAACTAACACCTAATAGTGCATTTCGATACAAGTGCGAAAAATAGGAAATTCGCAAAGAGTGGCGATAAATTAAAACACGACCGAAGGAAGTGATTTTAGTCGACATGAGTTGGGTAATTATTTGATTTGGTGTAAATTGGCATGATCACGGTAAAAATTTGAAAAATCTTTAATTTAGGTATTTGTTTGCCCATAATCAAATATTTAGGATGCAAGGATTTTGAAAAACGTTATGGTCCCTTTCTGTGAAAATTATCTCCGAAGATATGGACCTCGAAATTTTAAAGTGCCATGGTGATGACATTTTATGTGATTAGTATTAGTGTTGAGTCGCTCACTCGTGAGGCACCTCATTTGTACCACTCATTTTGTTAATTTGTCGCAGTACTTCGTACCGCAAAAATGTCTTACTTCACTCCTCTATTCATTTTACTTGATTCTAAAATTATCTTTCTCCTAAAAGTTCTATTCTTAACCTCCAGAATTGCACTCCAATTAAATGTTACTATTTATTTATTTATAAAGGAAGTGATGAATACATAAATATGTATATACATTAAATATTTTTGTCGCCGTTGGAATTAATGGAATAGTCGACGCTGAAAATATGCTAGTACCTCACCTCATTTGAAGTAAGACATTGTAACACCTCATTTTAGAAAATGAGGTACTCATAAAAACTCATTTTAAATGGATGTCCTACCCATCACTAATTAGTATGACGTTTATACATGGTAATGACAAATTATTATTTTTACCTTATAAATAATAATACATATTTTCTCACTTTAAGTAAAATATTATAGTATATGAATAAAATACAAGCAAATAAAAATAACTCTCCTTCGGCAGATTCTCTTAAAAGAAAAGATAAACAATAAAAAAGGGTTCCATGTCCTTACCGTGGAGAAATAGTCATTACCGTGGTCGAAATATCCACGGTATTGCATGGTAATGACTAATGACTACCACGGTGATGACAAAAGTTAACATTTTGTCTCATAACCCTAAACATAGTTAATGTTCCAGAAGATTCTTCCAATTACGTCATAACAGTTCGAATAAGTCATCGTATCAAATAGGATTCGTATTAAAATGATTTCCACTTACCGAGAAATAAGACACACAGAACCTGTCAATTTTTTTGAACGGCTCCACGGTAATCGACTTATTATTTGAAAATAAAATATATGCGGGCACAAATGTTGAAGTGTGTTCCCACTGTCGATTACTAGGCGACGAAGGGCGCGCGGGGGCAGCGGCAGGATCTCAACACCGCTTTCTATTGGACAGCTATATGATGTGCAAGTAGCATCCACGGAATGACGGTACCGCGAGGGCCAGTTAGTTCTGGAGGACACAATTTAATTTGTGCAATCAATAATGACTGTACTAACTAATGTAGTTTTAGGCACTTAGTAAATACTAGCCATAAATTTACATTTAAATTGACTTTTAGCTCATGTTTTGACGAAATCTGATCAGGCGACACGCGTTGGTGACATTTTGACCCTTTGGAGGCTTAAAAAACATAGATCTTCTAAAGATAGCGGGAAATGGAACACGGCATGTATAAATATTTTTTTATTTACTACTAAGACACGGTAAAGATCCAACTTCGTTTTGTGCCGAAAAACGCCGGCGACATGCGATTTACACCAAATAAAATAATGACCCAGTTGCGAATCATTTGCACATGTAGGTATCGTACAACGTTTTACAGTAAATCTGGCCCTTTACATTTTCGACATAGTTACGTAATGTACTAATTATCGCACTAATGCGCTAAACGGTAAAGTAGCACCATAATTATCATATGTAAATACTGTAAAAAAAAAACATGGTTGACCCAGCCCAATATGTTTATATTAGGCTAGATCACCCAGGTCCGATCCCTGGGAAGGGTTCCCATAAGGCTGGCTGCGTTCTCCCTTTGGATGGCTATGCCGATCCGTTGGGCGAGTTACGAGCCAGCCCTACGGTCCCCAGTGACTTCGATGATTTATACCTAGATTCTAAGTACTTGTTATATAAAATTGGTTACTTTGAGTACTTGAGTCACGTGGAAACTTGGAAAACAAACGGTAGCTTTTATTACTCCAGAATCCATATGCGAATCTTAAAAATATGATACCAACATAACACTATTTCTCGGAGTTTATACATTATCGCTCTACTACATTGGTGCGAGAGGAACGGTCTGCATCAACTATCGTGTTGCTATCATAATTTTACAATCTGAATTTCCTGATGTTTCCCCGAAGGTTGACGATTGCGGAAAATTCCGTTTTAGAGAACAAAAAACACTTTTTTGTTACGTGAATATGACGCAATCCTTGTTTTCAGCTGTTTCTTGCATAGGTAGGTACGAATAAAATAGGTTGCAAAATAGGTACGTTACGGCCGACCTCGACTGTGACCTATATTTCGATATTTTCACATAAATCTTTAATGTTGTTATTACATGTTGTGCAAGTGCTGATGTCTATGATATTGATATGTTTCAACATATTTGTGCCACCTACTATGTCGAATACGAATATGCCACAGTATTTCAAAAAGTCGGTATCAGGAGCAGTAAGGATGACTCACGTTAGACCGGGCCGTGTCCGGGCCGGAGCTTCCGGCGCTTACTTTTCTATGACAGATGACAGGTGCTGATTACGTGACGTGTTTTCTATTTTCTATAGAAAACGAAGCTCCGGAAGCTCCGGCCCGCATACGGCCGGTCTAACGTGAGTCATCCTTTATAGTGACTAATAATGAATTAGAGGATAATGTTCCGGAATATTGCGAATTTGGGTGATAAATACAAACAGAAAAACAAAAGTTGACTGTTCTGTTCCCGACAGTCGACAGACTAGACAGTTAAGGACACAGCCAATTAACTTGCTATTATGTAACAGTTATTAATGCAATAAATATTTTCATACTTATTTTTTTGCTATTTAAGGTAAACGTACTAGTGCTCGACATGCTAATGCCCAATAGATGGCACCTTGCTGTCACCTCTAACCTCTATTGACAATGACTTAAGTTTCAAGATGACATGTACTAGGACCGCGTCGAGCACCAGTATGTTTAATACCTTACTTCCTGTTTTAGGTACCTACCTACCTGGGCGTTTTTTTTGTTGTCCCCTACACTTTTTTTTCAAATTAGGGATTTTTTATTTATTTCTACTCAGAATCACGAGCTCTTTCTATCCTAATAGGAGAAAAAAGTGTCCCATTTCCATACTTTTTTCGATCTTTCCATTCCGCGACCGCCATACAAAGTCTATGAAAAATGGTGACGTAATGGAAATAAAAACCCTAGGACACTTTGTTTCTCCTATTAGGATAGAAAGAGCTCGTGATTCTGAGTAGAAATAACATAAAAAATCACAAATTTGAAAAAAAGTGTAGGGGACAACAAAAAAAAAAAAACGCCCACCTATCAGCATATTTTCTGTATATGAGTACGGAACTACGGATGGACAAGTATGTATCGAAAGATTTTATTGGTATCTACATACCTACATACAAGTTAGCCCATGATTGAAATCGGGTAAGTTAATAAAATTTTAATTAGCAACAAAGGGGCTGTTCATAAATTACGTCATCTATTTTTGACGATTTTTCCTCCTACGTCATGCTACCATCATCCGATGTCCAGACCCCCCCCCCCCCCAATTTGAAATGACTTAATTTATGAATAGCCCCAAATGAAAATAATAAAATAAACCCACAATCCGCCTAATATTATAAAAAATCGAATTAAAAAATTCCAAACAGCGGGAGCGGGACAGATAAATAATATAAAGACAGATTCCACGAAAATTCTCCAAATACAGGCATTATCCAGGACCTAGCCTAGCCTAGCCTATTAGTTGGTGGCCTAGCGGTAAGAGCGTGCCGAGCGTGCGACTTGCAATCCGGAGGTCGGTGAAGGAAAACATCGTGAGGAAACCGGACTAATCCCAATACGGGCCTAGTTTACCCTCTGGGTTGGAAGGTCAGATGGCAGTCGCTTTTGTTAAAACTAGTGCCCACGCCAATTCCTGGGATTAGTTGCCAAGCGGACCCCAGGCTCCCATGAGCCGTGGCAAAATGCCGGGACAACGCGAGGAAGATGACAGGCATTATCCAGGCTCGCCACGTCATTTGTAGTGATGGGTAGGACATCAATTTAAAATGAGTTTGTATGAGTACCTCATTTTCTAAAATGAGGTGTTACAATGTCTTACTTCAAATGAGGTGAGGTACTAGCATATTTTCAGCGTCGACTATTCCATTAATTCCAACGGCGACAAAAATATTTAATGTATATACATATTTATGTATTAATCACTTCCTTTATAAATAAATAAATAGTAACATTTAATTGGAGTGCAATTCTGGAGGTTAAGAATAGAACTTTTAGGAGAAAGATAATTTTAGAATCAAGTAAAATGAATAGAGGAGTGAAGTAAGACATTTTTTCGGTACGAAGTACTGCGACAAATTAACAAAATGAGTGGTACAAATGAGGTGCCTCACGAGTGAGCGACTCAACACTAGTCATTTGGGAACCCTGCAATTTGTAAGACTGCATTTTAAGACCGAGCGCGAGCGGCGAACGAAAATCGAAAAGTCGGTTTCTGCTATTGCTTTTCCGATTTGATACTAATAAAAAAATAAGTTAATTATATTTAATCTTATACCTTTAAACGAGCAATTCTTGTATATTTATTTATTTATTTATATGTATATATATTTTGAGGATCTCGGGAACGGCTCTAACGATTTCGATGTAATTTGCTATATGGGGGTTTTCGGGAGCGAAAAATCGATCTAGCTAGGTTTTATCTCTGGGAAAACGCGCATTTTTGAGTTTTCATATCGACTACCGTAGGCTCAAAGGGCGTAAGGGACAAAATGACGAAAATGAGTTATGAATGCAGTTATAGGTACTCAGTATTTTTTTCTCTATCGATTGGTATATTTAACGTCTCCATAACTTGAAAAAAATGTCCGTTAAGCCCTATGAAAAATCAATGCGTGAACACAATTTTCCAACGCATTTTGCCGTATCTGCCAATTCAAATAAATGTTGTGAGACATTTTGGCGTAACTCCCAACTTTTTGTACGATACGCCCTTTTGCATCGGAAATTTTATTAAATTTGTGCTAATTTATTGACAATTACGCCTCTTTGCAGTAGATTTTTGAGTGCTAAATGTACGTTATGCCCACAACTAGTGGATATTTATACGAGTGTTAGAGAATTCAATTTAAGAGATACGCCAACATACTATGTACAATTTCGAGTTTATTAAGTGGGATGACCTAGTACTTTCATTGTCATTTTATTATTAAGTAAGTACTTGCAGTATCTGCTCATGTGCTCATTAATGCTTTATTTATAGGGTTACTAAAATTTGTCAATTTAAACTGAACTAGTGGGTACTTTTTTCATCAGTTTTATAAAAATAATAAAACACGACTATATTCAAATGATAATTATAGCGACTGACTAAGATTAGACTGATAACTTTTAGTTTTGTATGTGACTGGGCCATTTGCAATTTGGATTAGACGTAATATTAATACTTTTTGGTTTAAACCCTAATTTATAGGATTAACCTTATGAAAATTACTGTCTATAAACGTTTACATAAAAGTACGTAGGCCTGGCCATTTGTCTTTTTTGCTACCTACTCTGATGTTATATCATAAATAATCACATATTCATTAAGTTTCATACGAGATGTCAAAACTACTATTGTACCTAATAGTATCAGGGATGTTGCGAATATCCGCATCCGCATCCGCAACCGCTGAACTTCCGCATTATTTTCAACATCCGCATCCGCATCCGCATCCGCATAAAATCGATGCGGATTTCATGCGGATGCGGATGTGGAACAGGTCGGTACAGGAACGTCTTAGCATCAGCGTAAGTGCTAGACTGCTAGGTAATTTAGTCATTAACCAAAAAAAGTTAAGCAGTCAAGCGTGAGTGGGACTTAATGTACGGAACCCTTGGAACGCGCCGAACGCGAGTTCGACTCGCACTTGGCCGGTTTTTTTAAATAAAAATTACTAAACTGTAATATTTGACGTTTTTTATGGTACAATCTTGACATCCGCATCCGCATCCGCATCCGCGGATGTGAGCCTTTAAAAATCCGCATCCGCGGATGTCAAAAAATCGGCATCCGCAACATCTCTGAATAGTATTATGGTACGTAAAAGTAAAATTTATGATCAAATTAAGATTACAAACAAAAATAACGCATACATACTTTCTATAGTAAAAGTAATTGTTATAAATTGTTTTAATATAGGTACATAAATAGATACCGATGGTAGGACAGAAGTGATTCTGTTGAAGTAATATAAACAAATAAAAAAGGTAACATTGGTTTTGTGGGTAAAAAAAAAACTACATTTTCCACGTTTAAATATACAAAATAACAAAAATGGGAAAAAAACTTAACAGTGAATACATGTCTAAGTTTTTGAATAAAAAAAATGAAAATTATAGACATTACAGTACTTAGAAGTATAGTATTCCTTAAATGCAAGTTGCCATATTGCAACGAGATTATTGGATTTACGTAGCGTAGCGTATTGGAGTTGTTGTACAATTTATGATAAAATTAAGATTACAAACTGAAATAACGTAGGTATACATACTTTCTATAGTAAAAGTAATTGTTATAAATTGATTTGATATATATAAATATATACAGATAGCAGGACAGCAGTGATTCTGTTGAAGTAATATAAGTAAATAAAAAAGAAAACATTGGTTGTGTGGCTAAAAAAACGACCTTTTCCACGTTTAAGTATCCAAAATAACAAAAATGGGGAAAAAACTTAACAATGAATACATCTCTATAAGTTTTTGAAAAAAAATTGAAAATTATAGTAAGTACTTAGAAGTATAGTGTTCCTTAAATGCAAGTTGCCATATTGCAACGAAATTGTTGGATTTACGCCAAATGGTACTGAAATAGTATTTTTTTTTGTACATTACGCCCTTTTTAGAATAAGATAATCCATAAAAAAAGAGGCGTAAGAGACGCCCTTCTTAAAAACTGTCGTGTTTTTTGGCGTAACGGACATGTTATTTTCGTAACTAAGCATTGTATTATAAGTTGAACCAATCAGTTTAAAAGAGCTCAAAAAGTTAAGAATAAGCCACATACAGGCATCAGTTTATTGAAACAAACAAAAAAGTTATGATTTTTTTCTCAAAAAAAAATGTTTTTTGGCTCTCCTGAAAAATCGCGTTTTGTCCGTTAAGCCCTTTGAGCCTACGGTAGTCGATATGTTTTCCGAGCAAGGCTCCGTCTCCCAGATATTTATATTTATTTTAGCTAAGTTATGGAGAGGATTATAGGTAAACATTTGACCATAATCTTACCTTCTGTCGATTGCTTCAAGGATGATACTACATCTACAAATTGCCTATTCACTCTCGATTTCTCAGCCACTAAAAAAGTTTATGTTTTGTTATCTATAACGTAACACCCAATATCAATAGCATTCATATATTCCTTTATTAATAGCTTAGCTATTGTAGTATTTATATTTATAAATAATTACGTGACTTAATCTTTTCTGTGAACTTGAGCTATCTGACCTACATCTACCAGTACGGATATGATAGTCGTTCTTGTCTACGTGACAGCGTGATAAAACGGTGTCCGTCACTTTCTTTCCCACGGTGTTAAACAGTGACAGTTATTTTATCACGTGGATAAAGATGGATAAAGCTATCCATAATAGGCTGGCGAAGGCATGTTGCATTGCTGAAGACAGCATCATCAATTTCATCAACATATATAAATAAAAGATAAAAGATAGTTTATTCAAGTAGGCATAATTACAATGCACTTATGAACGTCAAATAAAGCTAGGTAGACCGGCTCCCCGAGAAGATTTAAATCCCCCCTCAATTGGAGGAGGGTATCCCAATATGGGACCGGCAACAAACTCGGCGGGACACATCTTTAAAAAAAAATACATTTTATAATTAACATGCATTACGAGAAAATAAGGAAAAAGAAATACAATTTAAATTACTATAGAATTCATGCAAATATACACATAAGGTGTAATAGAAATTAGATTTATACAACTCTGCTCAATGAATGGAAACGTTCTTCACATACCCTCAATATGATTGTCAAGTGAATGGGTCTGTTCAACCTGCTCATGATTCACCCCTAATTCTGAATGAGGTATTTCATCACTTTATGCATGGACCTAGAATATTACGGACGGACTGTCACCTAAGACAAACTGTGACACTGCAATGGCGGACGGTTTGAATGTGTGCGTGTAGACGAGTGTTACCATGTAACACAAATTCTCCCCTAATGGTGAAACAATTATTTTTAATATCGTCCTTGTTTTCAAATAAAAAAAATTAGGACAGTTTTACGTTAGACAATAAAAAAGGTGTGTACGTATCTGATTTTATAGGTCTTAAAAATGCGCAATATTGCACAATTACTTTGTGCAAACATTATTTTCAATACCTAATGATATTTAACATCGTAATGAAATCAGATCGTCATGTTTTTTTAATTTATACATTTAACTTGAAACATATCTGGTTTTCAAGAAAAAAATTATAATACATAACAAACAAACGTTAAGTATCGCTCCTTAGTATCGGGAAATTACCATATCGACCTAGTTTGAAATGCATAATCAATAATTTAACCATTTACCTAAATGATCTCTTAATACGTAATGATTTAATAAGAAGGGTATCAATTACCCTACTTTCGGGAAATTACCCTATTCATGTTACTGGTCACACTCCTGTTTTGCAGTTTGATAATTTATAAACAACAAATTATCGTGATTTTACGTACTACGTTGATAAACTTAAGTATGAAAAGTTATTCCGTGACTTTTTTTCTTTCGATCAGTACAATTCTAGCAGGATTTAGCTACGCATGCCGGCATATTTTATATTTTTCTTCGACATGTTTACTTCAATGACGTTTCGATTCATCTGACGGCAAACTGGTGGATGTGGGCTGTCAATGTGTGTGTGTCACGCGTAAATACTTAGAAACTGGTGGATGTTGGAATCACAGTTGTGTTGTAAGCGAAACTCTGTCCGTAATATTATAGGTTCATGACTTTATGAAATAAAAATTCCATGGGCCATGATAGGTGGACACCTATTCATCACTTGAACTAGTATTACCAGGTATGTATTACGAGTTAGATAGGTACCTACTATTATTAGCCTCGCCATTATTTCATATTGGAAAGCAAACCGATTTTTTATATCAAGTTGTGTAACTTCAAAATGTTAACCAATGATTTCAGGATAAGGATAGTATCCTTCATTAATGTACGAAGTAGGTACAATCAATGTCAGCTATTTCATCATCTTTAAAGATCATGCCAGCAGCATACATCAGTATAACGTGGTGTAATTATTTATTTCCAGCAGCTAGTTTCATCATGATTTTCAAACATTTCATCATCTTTGAAATCGGTATCCTGTCTCATAAATTCCGAACGGAAGACCAAAATTCCTGCTGCTGTTGCTTTCGTTTTATTATCCTGTTGTGTTCTACCGTTGTTGTCCACATAGAAAACAGTCTTAAAATAAACACTCTTCAACCCCAATAGAATTCTTGAAAATGCTTCGTCACCGACCCACGGGTGATTCAACCAAGTAGCACGCGTGAGACGCTTTGTTCTCCCGACATCAGGGGCATTAGTCAGGCCTCCTGAGCATTCCCGGGCGAGGTTTTTTAAGTGTTTCCTATTTGGGTTGTTTTGTGAATTTTAAATTAGATTTATGTTCGTTTACCTTTTGATTCTCTTGGTTATATTGTAAATTAATGAGTAATTACACGTTCAGGTTGTCTGTGACACGGCTTGAGTGGAGACAAGGTCGTGGGTGGGCCGGGTGAAGTGGATAGTGACCGTGTCGTGTATCCTTTAATATTACACAAGTAATGCTTGAAGTAACATTCTCTGAAACGGGTGCCTTGAAGCTGTAACTACATACTATTATTAGGAAAAGTATATTAGGTAGATATCAAGGTCAATGATATGATTTGTCGTACCTTCTTATCTGTTGCGATTATAAAATATAATACAAACATACTTAACTCCCAATTTTCGATATGTATTTATATTTTTAAAGTTTCAAGGAAACTGAAAGGCAAATTAAGACAAGAAGGAATTTTGAAACTTGCAGGGCTAACTTTTTGTTTAAACATCGATGTTGCCTTGTCAAAAGTTTTACACGAAACAGCATAATGTTGTGAAATTAGAATAGGTATAATACACATATTTATTGAGAAATTTCGTCATAGTTTATAACAAAGCATTCATTATAGAGTTCAAACAGTACTTACCTTTGTACAAATACATCAAAAGCCTTTAACCCGGATTTTTACATTAAGCCACTCAGAATGTTTGATGCACATTTTCCTTTGTCTTCTCAGCGATTCATCTTGAGCATTACTCACGGCAGACACAGGACCCTTTGTTTTAATTTAAATCAAGGGTTACTCATGCAGTTGCTGCATAAAAAAGCGGGGTCAAATGCAAATTGGGCCGTTGCAGCATCAGGAGAGCATGCGCGTGCCAAATCAAAAACTAAAAAAAAAAACCGCCCAAGTGCGAGTCGGACTCGCGCACGGAGGGTTCCGCACCATCAACAAAAAATAGAGCAAAACAAGCAAAAAAACGGTCACCCATCCAAGTACTGACCCCGCCCGACGTTGCTTAACTTCGGTCAAAAATCACGTTTGTTGTATGGGAGCCCCACTTAAATCTTTATTTTATTCTGTTTTTAGTATTTGTTGTTATAGCGGCAACAGAAATACATCATCTGTGAAAATTTCAACTGTCTAGCTATCACGGTTCGTGAGATACAGCCTGGTGACAGACGGACGGACGGACGGACGGACGGACAGCAGAGTCTTAGTAATAGGGTCCCGTTTTTACCCTTAGGGTACGGAACCCTAAAAAATGGTTGTCTGTAGAGTAGGTTTACGGACGATAATTTTACGTGATAAACGTCATAAGAAAACATTGATGAAAACCGGCCAAGTGCGAGTCGGACTCGCGCACGGACGGTTCCGCACCATCAACAAAAAATAGAGCAAAACAAGCAAAAAAAACAAGCAAAAAAACGGTCACCCATCCAAGTACTGACCCCGCCCGACGTTGCTTAACTTCGGTCAAAAATCACGTTTGTTTTATGGGAGCCCCACTTAAATCTTTATTTTATTCTGTTTTTAGTATTTGTTGTTACTTATAGCGGCAACAGAAATACATCATCTGTGAAAATTTCGTTCACGGTTCGTGAGATACAGCCTGGTGACAGACGGACGGACGGACGGACGGACGGACAGCGGAGTCTTAGTAATAGGGTCCCGTTTTTACCCTTTGGGTACGGAACCCTAAAAAAATGGTTGTCTGTATAGTCGGTTTACGGACGATAATTTTGCGTGATAACGTCATAAGAAAACATTGATGAAAAATTGCATACTTTTATACGTTACCATGGAGATCTGTCCACAACGTTACGATGGAGATCTGTCCACAACGTGACACTTTTTCGTGAATGCTACCGCGCGGTGTTCATCGATTTATAAGACGTTATCATGTCAAAAAATACAACCGAATTGAGAACTTCGCTCCTTTTGAAATTTTGAAGTCGGTTAAAAAGAAAAAAAAACAAAGGTTGTAATTTTGATTCTTAATAAGTAGGTACCATTCGAAAAGTCGTATCTATTTCTTGAAAGAATCTTGCTTCTTCAAAAATTCAGTTCGCCCGTTTCTTGATTTTTCTAATCTTATGTGTAATTTATGAAATATTTTTTTAACATATGTTTTTAATTACCTATATGTAAGTAGTAAAACATAATTATTATGACAGACAGAAATTACAAATTGCACAACAAATAGTGATGACTTTCAATAACATTTGAACATTGGCCATGATACCACACACTATCTCACCGCGTGTGCCTTTTTGACATTGTGGTTCTGTATTGTTGTTATCGCCATGGGAAATAATTACCTACTATGTAAATTTGTTTGATTGTTTATCATTGTTTAATTGTTGCCACTATGGGTTATTCCTTCTAGTGTTTACCTTATTATAATTCCTCTTACCGCTTTACCTACGCCAATATTATGCCTACTTATATTTTAGTATGTCGAAGCGCAAGGCCGACTCTTAAGGTCTTAGGCCGTATTTGCACAAATAAGATTGTGTGATTTGTGTGTGTCTTTTATTTCTGTAAATAAACTGATAGAGAGTCAACACGAATATTTGGGAAAACGCGAAGTAACTTATTTACTAGCCTGAACGCGCGATTGGCCAATGCAGTTGCATTGGCAAGAGTTTGCAAAAATTTTACTGCATAGGCTTGCATTTAAACAAGGTCACTTAAAGTCAACTGGCGAGCCTAAATAGCCAAGGAAAACCTGTTCGTTGAATTAGAGAGGAACGGTTTTGGTGAGGCTAAGTCGAGCAATGTTAATTGTGGTGTAGGCGATTAATGGGTGCACTGATTATTTTATCAGTCTAGTTAATAGGTCTTTGTAAATAAATGTTTAGGGGCAGTCTTAGAAACTGTAGCCACAAGCCACAAACTAAGTAAATAAGCTGGTACGTATGTACAATGAGTGAGTAAATAATGACTACATAAAGGTAAGCAGGTAAGTACATAAGGAGCTCCCATTTCGTTGGGCGCGCCGGCATTAGGGGGTAGTAGCGAAACTAGCGAAATGTCAAGAAAGGCGCGGCGCGGGATACGTGTACATTTTCAGAAAAAACAGGCAGAATTTTACGTGATGTGAAAAATGTGAGGATAAGGGAGTGTTTAACGACCAATTAGGTGGGGATTAGAACACGGACATATTAAAATGTACAGGCCGAAGCGTAAAAGTGGTGCTTTTATTAATACATATGTACCTAGGTATTAATTACTACTTAGGCAGAGTAGTTTCAGTCTCGGTTAGTCACATTAGTCAAGAAATATAAGTGCTCATTTGTTCTTAGTCCTAGTTGATGTTTGCGGTTGTGGAAGGAAAAGACATAATTTTGCGGTTGGGTTCTTGGGAGCAAGAAATTACATAGGGTAAATGTAATTTACGGACCTTTTATTTATAAATGAGAAGGAAAAAAAGAGATTCTATTTATATTTATAAAATAACTCGATTGTTTACTTTTTGACTTTTAAATCAAGTAGGTACTTTGTTAAACATTTTGTGTGTTTATTCCCATATCATATGTGCACGTACGTATATGTAATATAGGTACCTACATATGTACCGGTCTACAAACTAACCTTTACAAGTCGAAAAAGGTATTTTTTACCAACAAATTACTAATTTAACAGCAGTTCTTTACATTATCAATTCAAGTTTTCAACATAAGTTAAATAAGAACTTACTCACAGCTACTTATCTAAAATATCAAGGCACAATGTCAGTAAAATTACAACATATATTATACCATAGTCCAAAATCTAATACCTTTAAGCGAACAATTCTTGTATATTTATTTACTTGTTCTGTGTTTATTTATATACATATTTCGGGGATCTCGGAAACGGTTCTAACAATTTCGATGAAATTTGTTAGGTACTCATACTCATACTCATACTCGTTTATTCATAAAGCCAATTTACATGTCAAATAAATTATACACTTACACTTAAACTTAAAATTATATATACAATCAATCGAAAATTAAAACAAAGCTTATTTACATGTCGAATTAAAATTGGAAAACGTTTAAAATTAAAATTGAGGTCAAGACGAAAGACTTAAAATTTAAAATTAGGATACATTTTAAAATAACAATTAATATAAAAAAAGCTGATTCCCGTGTCTAATAATATTGAGGTCAAAATTGAAAAATAGTAGAAAAGCAAAAGTCAAAATTTAAGTTTAAAATAGTAGGTAAATATGATACATTTTTAAGATGAGGTAAAAATAATAATTATTCAATGTTAGTATATCTCACAATGGTTTAAATTTGAAAAATAATACATTTAATAACTGAAAGTCTGTTCAGATGGGCACTGACCCTGTATGCATAATGAACTCCCCGTAGGTGTAGAACGGGTGATCGACGAGCCAGTTCTTTAATCGATGCTTAAAGTTGCACAAACTTGGTGCGTCAATAGGTAACGTTTTGTGGTAGTTTATTAT
Organism: Cydia amplana; assembly: GCF_948474715.1. Lineage (NCBI taxonomy): Eukaryota > Metazoa > Arthropoda > Insecta > Lepidoptera > Tortricidae > Cydia > Cydia amplana. The sequence continues at coordinate 16,321,741 of NC_086073.1, forward strand.
AGACAGCAGGTCCCATTATTTATGTCCCAGGTATTTATAGGTATTGGGGTTTTGGGGAACGAAAAATCGATCTAGGTCTTAGATCTTTGGACAATCCGGAACTGTTTCCACTGAGATCGAATCCAAACGGTAGAAATACTAGATATAATAGACATGCAATACAAACGAGAAGTGGCAAAACTAAGCTTAAGCTTAAGCTTATTAAGGAAAAGTATATTAGGCATGGCGTCCATAATATACAATTCACTACCTGAAAGCCTTAAAGAATTAGAGATACAAAAGTTTAAAAACAAATTAAAGACAGAGCTCATCAAAGGAACCTACTATACCATCAATCAATTTTTATCTGACAGAAACTTCGCCCGTGACCAAAATTGTCCTTTCTATTAATTTATTTTATTTGACATAATTTCAATGTAACCGAATGTTTCAATATTTTATTTAACTTGCCCTGTTAGTTTGTACTCGTATGTTAGTTAGTGTGGTCATGTGTGGTTCAAATCTTGGAAATGGCATTTGAGCCACTTTCGGATTTCCGATTGAGTTGAAATTTTGGATACGTGTGCAAATCGGATGACAATGCAATAATAATAATGATAATGTTTCAATTAATTTGCTATGATGTAAATATGTAACAAGTTTTAAGCTAGATAATAAGTTAGATATAAGAATTAAGACTACATATTTGTACACCTATATGGTAGATCACAGAGTACCTACTGTATCAACTCACTGTCATCTGTATATAACCTGTGTTTCACAAATAAATATTACTTACTTACTTACTTACTGGAAAAACGCGCATTTTTGAGTTTTTATATGTTTTCCGACCAAAGCTTGGTCACCTAGATTGATACCTAACTACATATTAACATAGAGTTAACTTTACCACACTTTTGCAGAGATATAAGGTCCACCGACAGTAGTGTTACTGTCAGTAGTGTCATGTCAATACAATAAAAGTTAAAATAACACCTAATTAAAGCCAAATAAAAAGTGTTAACCACGAAGATGCAATACCTGCGTTACAGCCTTGACAGTCGGCAAGTTGCCATTGCCACTCGGTATTATGAATTTCACTCTTATGAAATGTTGCGTCAATTGAACGAAAATCAACTATGTATTGCCAAATGTCACTGTTTCGAGCTCAATTCGAAATTCGAATTCCGCAATGATATTTGACATTTCAGTTGTATTGCGCGAGGGCTCATTTAGACGATGCGAGAACTCGCATGCGACTTTCATTACATTGCGGGCTTTGATCGGTCGGTTGAATTTGACGTAACCAACAGTCCGCAATGTAACTTTACTAAAATCGCATGCGAGTTCGCGCGCCGTCTAAATCAGCCTTTAATGCAGGAGTTCCCAAACTTTTTTTATGCCGCCCTGCTGACTAAAATGAAGTTCCCACGCCCCCCTTTTCGCTTCGATGCAAGGAAACGGAGAACTAGGTATTATAGGTATTAGTATTAGGTATTAGTAGTAGGCAATCGTGTTCAAATTTCCCGAGGCCCCGCGCCCCCCTTAAAATGTGGGACTTTGGGAACCCCTGATTTAATGTGTAGGGACTGGTTTTTAGGCATGGATACTTTAGACAAGCTAAAATTACACTGGAAGTTTGAATGGTAGTTGTTTTTCGAGTAGGTGCACATGCATGCGACGTCCATTTCTGTGGCACGCCCCAACCCAAAGTATAATTAAGTTTTCGAGGTGTGAGGTTTTTCACAACATTTGTCTTAATTGACCGAGCGAAAGCAAAGGTCTCCGCTTCAGGTTGGGCAAACATATGCTTTCGTATGGCCGGTTGTTCTCCATGTCGCATTTTTCAACCGAATTTCGTGAAATTTTGTGAGCAGGTTCCAAAATTATATGGATTTTTTGTCGATCAGCTTTGTCAAATATTTCAAAACGGCGGGGTCGTGGGAGTTCGCGAGGTCTACACAGCTCACAGAGCTACTTACTAGTTTCAAGAGAAATAAATCTTAAATCATATTAAACTTTCAAAATCAGACAAAATTAAAATTATTTTAATTCATAGGTCTACCTATAGGTATCTTATACACTGAGTATTTCTTCTAAATTAGCATTACCTACGTCTGTAATTTTAATTGTAGCGAAAGCGATAATATGACGATAAGCAGAGATAAACGATTTAACACATGTATTTTAAACATTGACCTTTTTCCTTAGCACACTACATTATCAAATGCCGATGCCGCGTCGTTGCCGACGTTCAATTGTTTTTTTTTCCGGGCTGTTGATGCAGGGTCGTCATATTCAAATTGGACTGAAATATTTAAACACGATAGAGACAAATAAAGATAGGTATATGGGTTATAATACAAAAGCATGTTTATTGCAGGCACAATAATAAAGGAAGACAGAGTACGACGTTGTTGTTTGTAGATAGAATTCCGAAAATCCAAGTAGGTATAGAGTCAGGATTAAAAGTAGCGGATCAGAATACGCGTCAAAAGTATCTACTATTATCTAATAACTTAACAAAGAGATAAAGCTTTATAATGTAGAACAATTACACTGTTACTACTGTTAGTTAAATATACCTACCTACGTATACTGAACGCGAATTGTAGACATGTATATAAATGTATATCTTTATTAGGAAAAGTATTCCAGGTTGGTAAATACTTTTGGCGCGTTATTCATCCGCTACTATTGATGCTAACTGTACCATCCTTAAAGCGCTACCTATATATGCCGTATTTAAAAAAAAATTTCATTTACCTATATGACCGCCACACTAGGCTAGGCCTGTCTCGTGGAGTCAGTTCAAACAATTCTTTTGGATTTGTCCAAATAATATGTCCGTCAGTAGTATTGTCTAGCTAGATAATAAGTATGTCGGTCATCATTCTTTTCTTCTAAGTACATTTTTATAATAACTTTTACTCATATAAGTATGTTATCACTAACATGAGGTCATACACTCACTACTAACGGTCAATCAATACTCGATTTTACAGCTACTGTAGAGACGAGGCGAGAACTCACATGTGAGTTTCATTACATTGCGTTATTTGATCGGTTTGCCGAATTGATGTAACCTCAATGGTCCGCAATGTAACTAAAATCGTATACGAGTTCGCGCGCCGTCTAAATGAGCCCTAAGCGTTGTCTGAATTTTCCAGATAAAAATCTCTGATTCAAGAGTCCTGGCAAAATGACTCATTGTATCTGTGATTAACACGATTAGTTATCCGTCAATTCTAGTTTTGGGATAAAAATGTAGATATCTTTTTTATCGTAAATCGAGTCATGTTATGCAATCCGCAAAAATCTAGAGTTGAATTATCGAAAGTTATCTTATGTTATGTTCATTGATATACAAGAATATACTGTCCCAATATGTTATTTTATTATGTACTTAACTAAATACACTTTTGACTTATTGAGTCAAAATCAATGATAATGGCACACTTAATGTAAAATCCCATTTCTTTTGACTCATTTCACGACTGCCCAAACAAAAAGAGTGTATTGTTTTCATTACTACTTCCTAAGTGTATTTGGCCCATTTCAGTCACAGTTAGATTGGCATAAGATATTAACAAGTGTATGGTCTGATTTGTATTAATCTTATTGCAAATATATAAATATTAGTACGATCTGAAACCAAACGATAGCTAAGCAAGCTACATTGCTGAATTTCAGGCAGATATCGAGATAGGTAACTGAAAAACGTAGTAGGTAGGTCTCTATAGTCTCGAAGTTTACAGTCATGTACAACGGAAAAACCAGGAAACATGGAAAAGGTTTTTTTAACATTACTTATTCAATGATTCATCTATCACATCTTATTATCTTTATCTCTAGTATCTCTAAGTACCTACCTACTACGATTTTGTAACACACAACGCTCTTCTAAAGCATGCTACAAACTCCTATAAGTCTGAACTTTGATTACGCAAAGTTGTTACATCTCTAAGGGTCAAATTATACAAGACATAAGTACGTTTTACTTGTTATCTCTACTCACAACAGCTCTAGAAAGCGCGCTACAGTCCAGTATAGTGTGAACTCTGACTACGAAATATTATTACGAATAGACGGCTCAAATTATACTAAATATCAATTAATACTTGTGAATAGATAAGTTGACGTAGTCGTGATAAATATGCTAATAGTCTAACAACACGTGTCACTCATGTATCTAGAGTCCATCTGCTACTGCATCAGACGAAGTGGGACTTTAAACCAGAGCTGTTAAGGTACAAATTGGTTAATTAGTTTTTATACAAATCAGTGCGTGAGTTGTACGAGGGGCGTTCAAAATATTCTCGGTATTGATATCTTACGACCTCTTCTAAAATTTCTTTCGTTACTGGCCGCTAAGGTTTATTCATTGACATTAAAAAAAAGTATAATTCGAACCGAGATTGTCTTTTGTTTTTCTGCAATTGCTGAACAAACATGAACATCATGTGCGAATTGACAATGTTAACTAAATTAGAACATCGATGCGTGATAAAATTCTTGACAAAACAGGGTAAAAATCAAAAAACCATAAAAGAGGAAATGGATTGTGTTTACCGTGAGTCTGCTCCTTCTTTATCTACCATTCAAAAGTGGTCAAGCGAGTTTAAACGCGGAAGGGAGAGTATTGAAGATGACCCTAGACCTGGCCGGCCTGTAGTAGCTACTTCACAAGAAAATATTGATAAAGTGGAAAAACTTATATTGGAAGATGGTCGAGTGAAGGTAAAATCTATAGCACAAGTAACCAATCTCTCTATTGGTACCGTACATGATATTATACATGACCATCTTAATATGTCAAAAGTAAGTGCAAGATGGGTTCCGCGAATGCTGACTCGGCTTCAAAAAGACATGCGTGTAGCTTGTTGTTCCGATTTTATTGACCTGTGCGGTGAAAATCCTGATGAGGTGCTGCAAAGAATAGTTACTGGAGATGAAACCTGGGTTCATCATTATGACCCAGAGAGTAAACAAGAGTCCATGCAGTGGCACATTAAGGGTTCAGCTCATCCCAAGAAGTTCAAGGTCATCCCTTCAGCTGGCAAGGTCATGGCCACGATATTTTGGGATTGTGAAGGAGTATTACTAATCGATTATAAAGAAAAAGGTGTAAATATCACAGGACAGTACTACGCTAACATTCTACGTCAATTAAAGGATGTAATTAAAGAAAAGAGGCGAGGAAAGTTAACCAAAGGTATTCTGCTTCTGCATGACAACGCCCCCGTCCATACTGCTCATATTGCCAAGGCAGCTATTGTTGAATGTGGGTTTAAAACTGTTACTCACCCACCGTATAGTCCGGACTTAGCCCTCAGCGACTTCTTTTTGCTCCCCAATCTTAAAAAGGATCTGCGTGGAAATAAATTTTCTGACGATGAAGCATTGAAGGCGGCAGTGGAGGAGCATTTTTACACGAAAGATAAAAAATATTTTTACGAGGGATTAAAAAAAATAATTGATCGATCTTTTAAGTGTATGAACATAGGGGGGGAGTATATTGAAAAATAAAAATATCAAACTTTTCGTACTTGTTTGTTTTCATTCTCATACCGAGAATATTTTGAATACCCCTCGTATTTGTTCTCGGAAAAAAGGAAAGATAGGTTTTCTGATTAGATGTGCGTTATGAGGGAGTATTTTTCCTGAATATATAATATTAACGTCAACTTAAAAAGGATTTCTGCCGGTTTAACACGTTATTTCGCCTATACAATAATTTTGATGAATGCTCAGGTTGGTTTCGAATTTAACACATTTTCACCTAAATGTATTAGGATATGGATGTACTTATTAAGAATAATAAAACCTAGATAAGTACTTTTCGCACCTTTTCCTTTGCTTCTGGATGCATGGAAGTTGTACCCACTCAGGTAAAACTTTCAAATACATATGTAATTATATTTATAATACAAGTAGCTTAGTAGAAAAGGAATATTACGGTATAAACATAAATATTGATTTACGCAGAATCGTCTAGCACTTAACTATTCAAATTAGTCACAAATGACGCCGTTGTTTAGTTTTCCTTATTACGTACCTATATCTGGTGCGAATGACTATCGTCACTACCCTAACATCATTGTTGATTGTTGTTGATGTGACGATGATTCACGCATACGGAAACTTAGAAATGTTTGTCTTTTAACAATGATATTATATAACCTAGATAGGTTATACTCATACTTGAGGAGCACAAAAAATACTTCCATATTTATTTCTGTGCCTACAAAAAAATCTGTTATTTTTGATTAATTTTCTCATACCATCCATCTTTGTCACACTCGTTGTTAAACATAAGGTCGTCTCTTTCTCTTTCGGTGTGCGGGAGCTCGTTAGCACGTGCACATTTCTCGCTTGTTCAGCCGCGACGCCCGCGACTAAAGGCAACTTGTCCAATTGTCACAAGTTAAGCGCTTCAATTTTGGAACGCCTATAACCTATCTTGAGTTATAAATCATTGTCGTTTAAATGATGTTGATCTAGAGGGCCTTCCGCGTATATCGAAAATCGACGTCTCTGTCTCTCTATCGCTTTTGCATATTCGGTTAATTCAGTAGAGGCGGAAAACCAAATTTCGATTAACGAAGATTGCAGTAGATCCTGAGGCCTTAGGTAGGTATCTATAGGTAACTATGGCGGTATGTATTTAAATAAATATCTATTTATTATGTTAGCCCGTAATTTACAAAATATAATCCATTTTCATTGGTTAACAAATAGGTAGTAGCACTGTTGACCTTGTAAGTATGTACCTATGTATGTCAATATGATATTATCTGGCAAAGATAACTACGTACCCCAAAATCATCGCATTTGTTGATAAATATGTCGATGATTCACACACGGAAAGTTCGCAATAGTTAATGCGCACTATTTACGAGAGATGCCTGCTCTAGGACACGTATCTAAAAGTGGTAAATACCCCCGGGTATCTACACTGATAGATGTATTAGATACAAGAAAAACAAAGAATACAACATTTATGCAAATTTTATAACGATGGGCCTTCTTTGGCGCAGGTATATACCGTGGCCATCAGATATATCGGAGCGTCTAAGGTGCTCACAAATATATCAGAACGCGCCTCTATTGCCAAGGCGTTAAAGTGCTTGTTTAGATATTTTTGAGTATTTTGGCCGCCCCGATATAACTACTGGCGACTAAGTATGCCTAAATGATGTTTACCCAAGTCAATCAGCTCAAGGTGTTTCATACTCAAGTATTTGAAGTGTATCTAAAACTTGTCGCCGGCAACCCAAGGGCAACTAGGTTCCGAACTAGGCTTAAAAATTAACCGATTTCAGGGTCTCGTATCTACTCCACGGTCACTTAAACGATGGACTTTATCACACAAGGCTTAAAGTTCATTTTAGAGTTACTGCGGAGTGAGATACTAGGTTTAGGAAGTTATTAGACGAAATATGTTTGCCCTTAATCGAGTCGATTCGGCATTAATTAAGGTTGTTGCTAAATTGAGAGGTTTATCAATTGGGTGTTATTTGTGATAGTGTTTAGCTAAAGGGTAGGTACTTAGACTACTTAGTTTACATCTCTACATATACTTAGTAAATTTTAATGTTTGCGTAAATCCACTAGATGTAATAGGGCGTTTTTTTTTAGTTGTCCCCTACACTTTTTTTTTTCAAATTTGGGATTTTTTATGTTATTTCTACTCAGAATCACGAGTTCTTTCTATCCTAATAGGAGAAAAAAAGTGTCCTTAGGTTTTTATTTCCATTCCGTCACCATTTTTCATAGACATTGTATGGCGGTCGCGGAATGGAAAGACCGAAAAATGTATGGAAATGTTGGGACACTTTTATTCTCCTATTAGGATAGAAAGAGCTCGTGATTCTGAGTAGAAATAACATAAAAAATCACAAATTTGAAAAAAAAAGTGTAGGGGACAACTTAAAATAAAAAACGCCCAATAATATTAAAGTTGTGATATTGGTATAGGATTACGTCATCGTGGCCTATCCTATGACACTCATGGTCAAGTGGCGTAAAATGATACGGAATACGCAATGTATAGATTCCATTAAATCCATATACATATACGACTACATTGCCTACATACGTAAAAGTAATTAATGCCTACTTAGCTAGACCAATGGACGTAGTTTAGATCCAATCCACAAAAATCTGTTAGTAAAATTTGAACTTTCTGTCAAAAGGAAAAGTCATTCATTTAAATGACAAATTTTTGAGGATGAATTCTTTTCGCTAAACTGCGTCCTGTTAGGTACATTTTAGATACAGCTTCCTAAGGCCCACATAAGGCTCCTTAGGATTCCATAGTACTACATAATTACCTACCTACTTTTTGAAGAACACGACTCATTTTTACGAGAAGTTTTATGATTTTTTAAAGCCCAACTCAAAAGGACTCGAGCCTCCGAATAACGACTCCGAAAATAAATGTTGTAGGTTTTATCCACGCTTTATCTAAATGAAATAGGCGTTATGGTATGCCATGATTTGTGTAGGTGCAGGGATGTTGCGGATGCCGATTTTTTGACATCCGCGGATGCGGATGCGGATTTTTAAAGGCTCACATCCGCGAATGCGGATGTCAAGATAGTACCATAAAAAACGTCAAATATTACATTTTAGTAATTTTTATTTCAAAAACCGGCCAAGTGCGAGTCGGACTCGCGTTCCAAGGGTTCCGTACATTAAGTCCCACTCACGCTTGACTGCTCATTTCTAATAGGTTTTATTCTCCTATTAGGATAGAAAGAGCTCGTGATTCTGAGTAGAAATAACATAAAAAATCACAAATTTGAAAAAAAAAAGTGTAGGGGACAACTTAAAATAAAAAAGCGGCCAAGTGCGAGTAGGACTCGCCCATGAAGGGTTCCGTATTAAGACGATTGGAAGGCCCAATGCCCTTGAGCGTCAGGGCGGAGCTAAGCGCTCTGTACCCGCACCACCCGCTTACCCCGCTCGCTGCGATCGTACGTGAATTTTGTATCGCTGCACCGCCACGAGGTTCAAAGAATAAGATACAGCCCAGAGGCGTGCAGTTGGCGCTATACTCGTATACCTTTTGTTTGCAGATATTTTGTTGTTTGAGTATGAGTAGATAATGCATTTAGTGGAGGTCGTAAATTACATTTCACGGTTAATACGACTCGCGTCCTGTTTAAAACGCCGTATAAAATTATATTATTATTATATATTACTTACCCATCCCGTTACGCACCATGCTGCACGTTTGTGTAATTGACATAACCGTCGTATTGAATTGGTAGTGTCATTCGATGGAACTTGCTAACTATGTAAGTAATCAAACTTGATGAATGAATTTACTAGTGACTTTTGTTGACATAGTTAGTTCCATAGAATGATACTTTATGCAATACGCCGTCAGCCAACATTTTTTAATGTGTTTATTACCTACCTTAGGTTTTTTGTTTTGTCTAATATTTAAAATATCTTTTAAATTTGCTCACTAAGATTAGACTGACAAAGGAAATATTACATACAGCCAACGACCACTATCTGTAAGCTGTAAGCATACTTGCGACATATATTTTATTATTATTATTATGTATCATTTGGTGAGTCAATCGGTCCTCCCTAGAAATACGGGCTATATGTGATGTGTCTAGTAGGTGCATATTACAGATTTGTTGGGGCATACTTGCGACATTAAAATTAAAAAAAAAAAGAAAACAAATCTATGGTACTATATTTATAAGCGGTTAGACATGGTGCTCGAATAGCTTTTTCTAATGTCAAGTTAAAAAAATAAAAAAAGGCGGCAATTTACATTTTTATTTTCTTACATTGTTTGAGAATAGTACATTATTGTCGAGGCTCGGAAGTAGCTACTTGCAGGCTGAGGATTCGTTTTAAACGGACGACCTTGGGAGTCCGTTTAATTGAATCTGAAGCCAGCAAGTAGCCTTCCAGCCGAGTCATATATAGTGCTTTTCTCAAAAATGGTGCAAGAAATAGAAATATTTTACAGAAGCAACGTTCTAATCACAGGTTCTAATTTTCACAGAAAAAAGTAAAACCATTAAAAAGATTTGCTTGCCGCCTTAAAAAAAATAAAAGAAGTGTATTTTTCTGCTGAAAATACGCCAACCTATTTGAGACACCTAAATAGTCGCGGTACCAACATTAAGCCTGTAACAGACTATCGCACCGCACCGCGACCTTGTTATCGTCGCACCCATAAGTGAGAGCGAGAAAGAGATAGGTATCTGTTTCTCGCTCTTACTTATGAGTGCGACGCTCCAAGGTCGCGGTGCGGTGCGATAGTCTGTTACAGGCTTTATAATAATAAGTGCTGATCATCTGTTTGGCTGTTTAAGGGACCTATGCCTTCATTTGATATGGCCATTTAAAGTTTTAAAAAGTTTGGAACTCGTTAAATAATGGAATTTGTATGCAACATTGCAGTCTCGAAATCGAGACTGCAATGTTTTTAACTTTTTAATTGTTTGAATGACCATAAACTATGCACTTCGCGACCTATGTTTTAACCGGCAACGTCGACTTTGCTGTCCATTTTTGAGAAAAAGCACTATACAATGCTTGGCCGGAACAGGGATTGCAAGACTCGCTTTATCCGGCCTCGTCTACGACTCGGCCGTCTACCGCAATCTCGTTCTACAATCCCTTACTTCACGGCCTCTGCAGTAATGTACTATTTATGAACGTAGGGCCGGTAAATGTTATCGCGATTGAAATAATATGTAGGTATGTATAGGTACTTACTTCTCTCAAAAAATGCGAGGATATATATACCTATAAAAGTTCAAATAAGGACGGGACATTATGGTAATATTTCAACGCATGTTTGAGAAATTTCCACGCATGTTTGAGAAAACTTAATCCCATCAAAAACATTACATGTAAAAAGGTGCAAGTCTCGCAACGCTTCTACTACAAAAAAGTTTTGAGATGTAATGTGAAACCAAGTCGGTTATTTTAATCAGTGCCAGGGGGTGTTAGAACTGTATCAAATATATATCTTTAATTTGTAATACGTATAATGACTTGGCCATCGCACGGCTGCATAATGACATAAGGATCATCGTCACCTATTAAAAATATTTTTAATTGAACATAACGCTAGCGCTAATTGCAGTTCGAGCATTACACATATTTACGAGTACGGTACGAGTAAAGCATTATGTGCGATTGCCAAGTCATTATATGTATTACAAATTAAAGATATATATTTGATACAGTTTTAACACCCCCAGGCACTGATTAAAATAACCGACTTGGTTTCACATTACATCTCAAAACTTTTTTGTAGTAGAAGCGTTGCGAAACTTGCACCTTTTTACATGTAATGTTTTTGATGGGATCTCATCTCTTTTTGTAGGCAGTCCTTCTTTTCGGGTACTCATACTATGTATACACATATCATAAAGAAACACGTCTTCATCATCGTACATCGTAGTGTACCTTTACTTTACTACCTACTATTTGTAGGAACTGCAACAGTAACTTTGTAATAGCAAATATTTATATGGGATTACAAACTTACTTATGCAGTTCTTAGATCTTTAAAACGTGACTGATATTGCAATATTTTTAGGTTTTCTATGGCTTGATAAGCTGAAAACTACTTATGTTTAAAATTTGAAGCTTGTGGATATACTAGAAGTACCTTAGAATTATGATGATCGTAGGTGAGTGAGTGAGTGAGTGAGTGTGTCAGTGTCGAAAATAAGGAACTTTGACGTACAATAATTCTTAAACTACTAGTTCAAATTGAATGTTTTTGAGAATATATCTTAAGCATGTTTAGCCCTATATATTACTGAAAATTCAGGATTTTAGCTTCAGCCAGCACAAAATTACAGGACGTCGAAAATGGCCTGAATCGCTTCGAGAAAAGGATGGTACGGCCGTGCCTCTTTTTTTGCTCGATTTGGCGGGGGCAGTGCCCCCAGATTTACTTAATAAACTAACATCATTTTAATGGGTAACAATCCTAAAAATGTAATGGTTTCTGAATCAAACTATATAGTATATACCTACAACATAAATTGCCAATGTTGATCAATTTTTTTAGAAATTGAACTTTATTAAAAACGTTAAATTTTAATGGCAATATGTCGGTGCATGTTCGAAAACATTTTTTATATATTTCAAATGAAGCTTTCTGAAACATAAGTGGAAATATTGTCATTACGTTCGTAATAATAGGCTGCGAAACACCGTGTTGCGCGCGCTAAAGCGCGTCACAACCAAATCAACATTCTGCAGTTATTTAATCTTTGGCCACAATAACTCCAATTTTATAGCACCTCGGCTCAGAACAAGCATGCAGAATACAAGGACGGCACGGAGCGACGAGCGACACAGCCTCCTCGTCTCAAAGCTAGCACACGACTGCCGGCCACGCCTTTTTCGAGCTACATACGCACAAAATGTTGAAAAATATTCGATTTCTTAAAAAAAAAATTATTTATTAACATTATTCTACGTTGCATTTGTAGTATCTGTTAAAACAATTATTCTAGTCTAAAAATAACTTTAATCGAATAAACCGTTTACTAGAAATAGGCAAAGTTAGTCGCAAAACGGCCTGTCGTAATGTTCCTTTTTTGGAAAAACTATAAGTCATAGGGAACAAGTCAAACGTTAGAAATGTTGTACATAAAACGTAAAATCATATATATTTTTTTGTTGAACCGTTAAGAAGATATAGACTCTAGAATGTTAGAGTTTTCGGCCAAAAACAGCGTCTAGCGCCTTAAGGCGATTTATGACGTATAAAAAAAAACTACTTACTAGATCTCGTTCAAACCAATTTTTGGTGGAAGTTTACATGGTAATGTACATCATATATTTTTTTTAGTTTTATCATTCTCTTATTTTAGAAGTTACAGGGGGGGGGGACACATTTTACCACTTTGGAAGTGTCTCTCGCGCAAACTATTCAGTTTATAAAAAAATGATATTAGAAACCTCAATATCATTTTTGAAGACCTATCCATAGATACCCCACACGTATGGGTTTGATGAAAAAAAAATTGAACCCCAAAAATTTATTGTTTTTTTTTTCTATTTTTGTGTGAAAATCTTAATGCGGTTCACAGAATACATCTACTTACCAAGTTTCAACAGTATAGTTCTTATAGTTTCGGAGAAAAGTGGCTGTGACATACGGACGGACAGACAGACGGACAGACAGACAGACAGACAGACAGACATGACGAATCTATAAGGGTTCCGTTTTTTGCCATTTGGCTACGGAACCCTAAAAAGGACAATTAAGTCCAGTTAAAATTAGAAGCATCGCAAAATTTGCAAATCTTTGTTATTTTATTTGAATATTTGGTTCGGTATGGAAAAAAGCTACCTCGAGTTTTTAGTATCGTATGATAGGGGCGGTGGTAATCGATTATGAATATTATGATAGAGGTATGATCACCAAGTATGTGTCACATGATAGAAAAAATATGTTCATTCTGGGCGTTAACACTTAAATCCATCTCTACAGCCAGGATTCTCTGTAGATTTCCTCGCAACGCTCGGGATTCTCTTGCGCGTTCTCCTTTTCTGAGTTCAAGATTCAATGTACGCCCTCGCCTCGCCGTAAATATACTTAATCATCGTTTTTAGGGTTCCGTACCCAAAGGGTAAAAAAGCGGCCAAGTGCGAGTCGGACTCGCCCATGAAGGGTTCCGTATTTAGGCGATTTATGACGTATAAAAAAAAACTACTTACTAGATCTCGTTCAAACCAATTTTCGGTGGAAGTTTACATGGTAATGTACATCATATATTTTTTTTAGTTTTATCATTCTCTTATTTTAGAAGTTACAGGGGGGGGGGGGGGTCACACATTTTACCACTTTGGAAACAAACTAACTCGCGCAAACTATTCAGTTTAGAAAAAAATGATATTAGAAACCACAATATCATTTTTGAAGACCTATCCATAGATACCCCACACGTATGGGTTTGATGAAAAAAAAATTTTTGAGTTTCAGTTCGAAGTATGGGGAACCCCAAAAATTTACTGTTTTTTTTTCTATTTTTGTGTGAAAATCTTAATGCGGTTCACAGAATACATCTACTTACCAAGTTTCAACAGTATAGTTCTTATAGTTTCGGAAAAAAGTGGCTGTGACATACGGACGGACAGACAGACGGACAGACGGACAGACAGACAGACATGACGAATCTATAAGGGTTCCGTTTTTTGCCATTTGGCTACGGAACCCTAAAAACGCCCAGTAATATTAAAGTTGTGATATTGGTGGCTGTGACATACGGACGGACAGACAGACGGACAGACGGACAGACAGACAGACATGACGAATCTATAAGGGTTCCGTTTTTTGCCATTTGGCTACGGAACCCTAAAAACGCCCAGTAATATTAAAGTTGTGATATTGGTTATAGGGTTACGTCATCGTGGCCTATTATCCTATGACACTCATGGTCAAGTGGCGTAAAATGATACCTGGAATACGCAATGTATAGATTCCATTAAATCCATATACATATACGACTACATTGCCTACATACGTAATAGTAATTAATGCCTACTTAGCTAGACCAATGGACGTAGTTTAGATCCAATCCACAAAAATCTGTTAGTAAAATTTGAACTTTCTGTCAAAAGGAAGTCATTCATTTAAATGACAAATTTTTGAGGATGAATTAATTCTTTTCGCTAAACTGCGTCCTGTTAGGTACATTTTAGATACAGCTTCCTAAGGCCCACATAAGGCTCCTTAGGATCCATAGTACTACATAATTACCTACCTACTTTTTGAAGAACACGACTCATTTTTACGAGAAGTTTTATGATTTTTTTAAAGCCCAACTCAAAAGGACTCGAGCCTCCGAATAACGACTCCGAAAATAAATGTTGTAGGTTTTATCCACGCTTTATCTAAATAAAATAGGCGTTATGGTATGCCATGATTTGTGTAGGTGTAGGGTGTAGGTAATACCTAACTCATGATTTTATGTGAAGACGTTTCGAAAAAAAAATTGTAATCTCGACCTCGACCTTTAGGGGCTTTAGGTATCTACTAGATAGATTATAAGAGTCTGAAAAACTAAGTCGTACCTTAAAGCAGAGGACTTAATGTCTTTAATCCAACAATATCAAAAACTCTTAGGGGTGGGTGATGGCACCAGTAATGGACAAGAACCAATAGGTACTGGACATTTTTTCCCGTAAACTAAATTTTTTTGAATGCTTAGTTAGTACCTAGGTACTTACTGTATACAAGCAATGTACTCCCTATAGGTACATATTTTGTACTTAGAACTAGAAATGAGTCTAGCTATTAAATATGCTGCAATATCTCAATTGAAGATCAGGAAATGTAAGTTAGAATTAATTTAATACTCATAAGTGCCTTAGAACGCGGCTCTTTGATGTGTATTTTATTTATTTTTTAAATAAATTCGGTGTCTTAAGTCCACGGACTGTTTAGTTGATTATAGCCCCTAAGACTTATTAATACAGGTTACAATGGTACATATGTAAAACGAATGCGACTTATGTCAATTTCACGTTCTAAAATATCTGTGACACAATCAGGCACGTGTTAAGACAAACCTGTCCGTCGGTGCATTTTCGAGAAACAATTAGGTGGGTACTTAAGTAATTAGTTGCTAATTAAAGTACAATAATTGAGGGAACCAGTTTAATTTTTAACCGATTGCTGTTCTGTAGGGTTAACATGGGGTATGGGGTTAACATATTAGCTGCAAAAAAATGCAAATTACAAAAAGTTCATGCTGTTAAAGGGAAAATATAATTAATGTGACCTAAAGGCATTGCAACACAACCTTATGGGCTCCAATATGCAACCATTTTAGGCGTCGCGCCATTCAAAAGTTCATACTTCATTATACTTGATAGTCTTGACAGCGCCATCTATCGAAAAACAGTAAAACAAACGACACTCGTTACTTTACAAACAACGCAGACAAATATGTACGTTCACTCAAAATAAAACCCTCACACGTTTAAATTAAGGTGGATTTCGGTTTAGCACAAACGAATTAGTTAAGAGCTTGCTTAACTAATCGGGCGGCGAATAAAACGATGAATGGAGCAAGGAGGTCAATGTTGATTACTGAAATCGATCACCGCTGTCATCTCTATGCGTGTTGTCATGTCTCATGATCACAGCTGACGGACCTTGGCCCTCATACGAATAAATAAAAAAGCTTACTGCACTGATGTCACGCCCATAGAGTGTTTTTAGGTCTATGGTCACGTCACGTCACATCAGGCGGTCTAGCATAAAGGGCTAATTTACATTTTTTATAGATGGCGCGCGAACTCGTATACGATTTTAGTTACATTGCGGACCATTGAGGTTACATCGATTCAGCCGACCGATCAAATGACGCAATGTAATGAAACTCGCATGCGAGTTTTCGCACCGTCTAAATGAGCTCTAAGTTGCGTTCTCTCGCGCGAGTCCATACTTGAAGTCGCGCTTGATGTATGAAAAGTCGCGCGCGATAACGCAACTCATGCTAGACCGTCAGGTCTGTTGTTACGCCTGCGTGACATTTATATTTTTAATTAGTATAGTCAGCATCAAATAGATAGTGACAGGCAAAGTGGCCAAATATATCGTAACATATCTTAGCTCCCATAAAACTAAGGATGTGTTCCGAAATATTTGGACACAAAGTAGATGTGGAAAAAAGTAAAATAATGAAAGTTTTCAAAGCCGCGCCTTTAGCTGCTAAGAAATTCAAATCATGTGATTATTCCGCATGCGGTAAAATAATTCAAACATTTCTTATAAAATATTTGATTTTATTAGTTAACATACTTAAGTACTAATAATACAGTTAACTATTAACATGTGTACACAAGGGTTAGTTTGATATCTGTTATCAATGATCACTTTACGTCGGTACCCCTTTCAGTGACCCCTCACTTTATGTGGTGAGTAAAACAAGATAAAATGTATGGAGACATTAAGTCTTATTGCAACCATTCAAGGTCTATTTTCGCGACAATTTTCAATAAAAGGTATAACACAGTTGACTTAAAAAAAAAGCAAGTATAATTTACAAATTCCCGTAAAATTATTCATGTACTTCATTCGATAATAATATGTATCATCATCATCACCGAACATGACTAGGATATTATACATTTTATACAACCTTGTCAAAATAACATACGTCATGAACTCATAGGTGTACTAACTACTTAAAAAATAATGTCACTCACATATTGCGAGAAAGTCCTAGATAACTTTGACTTTAAGCCTTTGGGTATGCTTAAAAATGTAGTAGGTATGTTCATGTAATGTCCAGGTCACAGAAAAAAAGAAAACTTTTTCTTGTCTGTGGTCATAAATAATACAAAAATATGTCCTTGATAATAATGGTGCCATCTTCATTGCAGGATATTGTGCTCTTGAACTTTGTCCTCTGCAATAAATTATTATTATATAAACAAAACGTTTAATGTATATGGTAATTGATTACATACGTAAATAATTAATTCAAAACTGGTAATGTTAAGTCACGATAAATGTCAGGACATTATTAGTTAAAGATGAATATTGCTCTATTATAAACATCAGCAGGGAGTTTGATATTTTTAACGCCCACTGGCCCCACTGCGGCGCACGGCACGTACTCAGGATGTGCAAATTCTAGAGTCTGTGCGGAAAGAGAAGAGTCGTGGAATGTATTGGGCCCCATACATTCCACGACTCTTCTTTTTCCGCACAGACTCTAACACGTCATCATAATCGCCATGCATGTTCGCTTTTTGGATAGTATGTATTTAAGTTAAGTTTAGTATTTAGTGCATTAGTGCATAGCATAATATTTATATTTAAAACTTAAAAATGAGCGCGATCTCGCCAACAAACTGCAATCGCAGTTTGGCGAGGAATATAAATTGTTAAAAATTGTTGTGTACTTTGTGATAAATAAATAATAAAAAAAAAACGTGTTTAATATGATGCCAATAGAGCTTCATTTAAAATATCTGAGTTGGGGCCATACCAGCGCCATCTAGTGAAGTTTTGTATGCATTTTATTCCGCGTGTAAGGTTGCGAAGAAACTGACGTTAAATCTGTGGCCCTAGTGAAAAAAGGGCTAGGGTAGCTTAGGTCTAAAAGGGCATACATATGTGTTACGTGGAACTTACGCACTTTTACAACTGCGCTACCCGAGACTTGTACCCTTATTCACTAGGGCCACAAAAATAATGATACCTATAGCTGGTCAACCAAATCTTGTTAGTAAAAAAAGGCGCGAAATTCAAATTTTCTATGGGACGATATCCCTTCGCGCCTCCTTTTATCAAATTTGCCGCCTTTATCTACTGTCAAGATCTGGTTGACCAAGTATACTACTGATACTGAAAAAGATTTATGTATCAATGTACGGAATGTACCTAAAGCGCCTATGTATAGTATGTAGGTATAACTGACTAATCAAGCTCAGTATCAAATTTATTTCCACGAATATCACCAGAGGGGTGAGGGTAGGGGGTTGAAAATTGCTAAAATGGGAGACATGAATAGACCTAAAGGCGCTACCATGATTATCATTTATCTGCTGTAATGTAATCTATAGCTCGATTATGGTAAAGAGCATAATGGGCATTAAGAAAAAACAAAAATGTATAAGGGTAAATTACCCCATATCTTCCCATCCTGTGGCCCCGGAGCGGGACCAAACCTCTGCAAGAGCTGCCACACCCCCGCCCCCAGGTTCTCCATACTCGCTGCTACCCTGTTCTGAGCCTCCGCCATCTGTGCTAGACTCTCCGCTATCTTGAAGAGACCGTCGGCCTTAAGCCTGTCTACTTCTATGCGGGATTCTTCTATTCTTTCTAGAGTTTCTTTTGCAGAATTTATTGAACTGTCTGATGAGCCTGAAAGAAAAAGAAAAAAAAAGTTGAGTGGACTGTCCTGGATGACTTTGACAAAAGATGTGTTACAATTTTTCAAACTAGCTATTAGGTGATGTTTTTGTATCGAAATTACTTCAGTAACATTCTAGTCTGATTGATTTCTATAGAAATTGGGAACATTTGGTTCATTCGTTGGGCAAAAACATTTACAATTTATTGTATTTCTATAAGTGAGAACCTATAATTGGCTCTGTGATTCTATTGTAATTTCTGGATATAAGTAGTGCTGTTGGTTTTCCATGTCCTAAAATAAAATTAAAAATTAAAAAAATTAGGTTATGGGCCCAGTTTAATTTAAAGTTCAAAACGAATATAGGTACTTAATAAAACTCACTTGAGATATTTTACACTAATAAAAATCAAATATTCAAGAGAGCTAAACTATACCAGGAACCAGAAGTCCATTGTATTACAATTTTAACTTTTATTGCAAGGGCACAGAATTTCTATTTGCACTATAAGTTGTTATGTGATAGGCCTATCGTGACTGTATAATATTGTAATAATTACTTACTACTCCTTCTTCTTTTTAGTTTTACTCTCTTCGTTTTAATTTTTGATTCTTTCTTTGCTTCTCGGGTTAAGCTTAAAGGGTTTGCTTTCGCCATAAGCAGATCCTTGATATTGTACCCGAGGATATTGCAAAGCCTGGTTTCCAGTGAAGTGAGTTCTATTTCTGCTCCCGTTGCTGCTGTGGTTTCATTATTTCTCATTGCTCTTACTTTGTTGTTTAGCCGGGCTTTGTAGTCTGTATAGAACTGAAAAAAAAAAAGTTTATTTACCATAAACAATATAGACATCACGTAATTTTTCTGCAAGTGTTTAAAAAACTTTTTCATTTGAAAAATTAGTGTAACTGTACCTACTTAGCCCGTTTCTACACTTGTAAGTTTTACTTACGTAAGTAGGGACAAAGCTATTTGTTAGAATGAGATAACGATATTCATCTCTCATTCTCTAGTATAGCTGTGTACCTACTTACGTAAGTAAAACTTACAAGTTTAGAAACGGGCTTATAAACAATTTTATAACAACTATTATTATAAAACAAAAGAAAATACATGTTTCTGTTAAAGTAAGCAATATGGCATATGGCACAGTTTATTCTAATTTACCTTAGCCCATTCTCTGCCATTTCTAAATGAAGATCCGACGTTTTCAACATTTAAAATGTCCGCGCACTCGGCCCATAATTTTTTAGACAACGCGCGCCCTTCCTTGGATCTCAATCGGCCGAGCGCCAGATTTCTATTCTTGTCTAAAAACTCCAACAACAATTTCATTTGACGCAACGACACAGTTTTTTTCAGAGTTCGCTCCATGTTTAATAAAGGAACTTGTAAAAAACTGCAGCAGGATAGAGACTGTAAAGCTCGGTTTTATCAATTCATGAATGGGACACAACTTAATACCACGAAATTGAAAATTAAAAAATAATTAGGAATATCTAAATTATATTTAAACACGATTTAAGGGTAAAATATAACTAAATATAGTCGTAAGCGATAGTTTTAATTGCGTTTTACTTCACGCTGTCATATCGTTGACGTTCGTTTCGTTTGGCGTTTCTACTTTTTTGTAGTTACTGACGCAGAATACTCCTAGTTCTGCCAATTACATCTTATTACATATTTCTAATGTATTGTTAAAGTTAAATCTAGTTAAATCTTGTCTTCAGCAGTTAAGCTTAATGTATCACTTTGTTATCCACTTTATTTTGAATAGCGCTTTATTTATTTCTTGTATACGATAGTGACATCTATCCTGTCGGTGACGAATTAAAAAAAAAATATTCAGATTTAAACCTAAATTTAATCGTAATTAATATCAGAATATGCATGATTTATTGCATCATAATAATAGTATGCAGTGGCCATTGATGAATAATAAGATTAATAAAATTTGGCGGTATAAGTTATGAATGGCAAAATACTGCACGTTTGAACTTTCTGATCTCTATGGACGCACAAAACGTTTTAAAAAATACACACATTGTCTATAGACACTACTTGACAATCATGGCGAGCACGTCAAGGTCTGTTTTTCTCATTTATTTTTATTCCTGTTACCGTCGTACAGAAGTAATTTGTTTATAATACTGTATGACTGAATTTTAATAATGTTGGTTAAGATTCTACGTAAGTTATTTGTGGTAATGGTAGCCTCATACACAAAGGCACGGTAAAGTTACCTGATGGTACGTTTTGTAATTACTGATGATGAACTTTCCTTTGTGGTTTTAGAATTGAGGCAAATAAGGTGGTGTGCTATGCTCACCCCGACGCGCCGCTTATCGAGGATTACCGGGCAGGTGACATGATCTGCTCGGAATGCGGCCTTGTCGTGGGAGACAGGTAACGTTATTCTGGATATTTGGCAATGTTACGAAATTCACTTAGCTTTCCAAAGCTAAGTTTCTAAAGTTTCGAAACCGTACAAGTTCATTTTTACAAATGTATTCAGTTCAGAAGCTAATTGTACGGCGAGTTCGATTACAATTAATGCGAATTTAATGACTGCATGAATATTTCAGTTAAGTGCTTATAATATTTGTGGTTACAAAGTATGTATATTTCTTTATGGTCAGTCAAGAACTTTCGATAGACAAGTTTTGTAGCAAAATTTTCACAGTCAGAACACACTTATCTATTTGTTGATAAGAAAACTCTTTAATTCACAGAGTAATTGACGTGGGTTCAGAATGGCGTACATTCAGCAACGAGAAGTCGGGAGTAGACCCCTCTCGTGTCGGTGGGCCCGAGAACCCCCTCCTCTCAGGTGGAGACCTTTCCACAATCATCGGCCCTGGCCGTGGCGATGCTTCATTTGACAGTTTCGGTGTATCAAAGTATCAGAACAGACGCAATATTAGCAGTACAGACAGAGCACTGATTAATGCGTTCAGAGAGATCAACACAATGGCTGACCGCATTAATCTTCCCAAAACAATTGTGGACAGGGCTAACAATTTGTTTAAACAGGTATGTAAACATGTTCTTACATAAGCTATGCCCCGACTTACTGAAGCTATGCCTTGTAAATGACATTCATCATGTATCTTTAACCCAGTTATGAACCTTTTGCAGATTATAAGAAATCCTCAATTCAAGCCTCATTGCCAACTTGTAGTCGTAAAAATACTGCATAACCCTTTATAGGGCAACTTTATATTATGACAAAAATTATCACCAATCATCTTTTTGTGTTTTTCTTATGCAGAATTTTTGGACTAAAAGGAGTTAATGAGGCTTGATCTATTTTTTTTTAAATCTGGACCGTTCAAGTTAAGGTTAAGGAAAAAAACTGCAGATTTAGTGTGTAATTTATTTAAATTGAAATTCAAATACAAGATGAATATGCATGCCAATTGTGTTATAAAATAATTAAATTGGAGTTAAGAGAAGACAAGTAAGATTGCCAACTATGAGTTTCAATTATGATGCACAAAAACATAATAATTGAATGTTTGATGTTTATTCAAAGATTTAAATAAAATTTCATTGTGTCCTTCCAGGTACACGATGGCAAAAACTTAAAAGGCCGAGCAAACGACGCTATTGCATCAGCTTGCTTATACATCGCCTGCCGCCAGGAGGGCGTGCCCCGTACATTCAAAGAGATCTGTGCCGTCAGCAAAATCAGCAAGAAAGAGATTGGCCGGTGTTTCAAACTCATCCTCAAAGCTCTCGAGACCTCGGTGGATCTCATCACTACAGCAGACTTCATGTCTCGGTTCTGTTCAAACTTGGGGCTCCCGAACTCTGTGCAAAGGGCCGCCACGCATATTGCGAGGAAGGCTGGAGAGCTGGATATTGTGTCTGGACGAAGTCCTATTTCAGTGGCCGCTGCTGCTATTTATATGGCTTCCCAGGTAAGTGCGTGCTAAAGATAAATGTCGAGTGTATGATAAGAAAATAATATATTGACAACATTTATATACTTGATGGACTACTTATGTATGTTTTAAAGCATAGCATATTGATATAAAGATGTACAATTGTACAGTCGCCATCAGATATATCGGAGTGGCTGAGGCACTCTCAAATATCTGAATGCTATATTGTCAAGGCATTAGAGTGCGTGTTCAGACACTTTTGAGCACCCTGGCCGCTCTGATATATCTGATGGCGACTGTACATATGTAAATTGGAAACTTCTTTATCAACAAGTAAAGTATTTTTTAATTGGTATTCGGGTGAATGATAGTTTTACATTTAACTTGTTATTCTTAGTACTTGTGTTATCAAAAGAGCGTTAAACTCATTAAGGTAGCAATTAGGGAAACATGCGAATAAGTTTTAGGTTAATACCTTTTTATCTATTAGCATTTGTAGTTGAACTAGTTACCTGGTGCTATCTAACTCAGCCCCCATTCGTTAAAAAAGCGTTTGAATGACACAAATGGATACATGTGTATCTATTCACACGACAGCGGTGGTGCTTTTTATCAAGCGTTGTTGGATTTTCGACTTTAAGCCTTGGTCGTTAAATCGAATTTAGAGTGCGGACAGATTCAAGCGCTTTTTTAACGCGCGTTGAAAAATCTGCCGTGCGAATGCTAACTGATGCTATTCTGAGTTATTGAATAGAAAATTGAAAAGAAGGCCAACATATTTAATTTAGACCACAATTTGGGACTGCTTAAAAATTAAACTAATTAATAATTATTAATTTAAAAATTATGGACTTGTTAAAAAACTACCACTACCACCAATTACATAAGAACTCCTTAAAAT
The DNA here is from genome assembly GCF_948474715.1 of Cydia amplana. NCBI lineage: Eukaryota > Metazoa > Arthropoda > Insecta > Lepidoptera > Tortricidae > Cydia > Cydia amplana. The sequence goes on from NC_086073.1 coordinate 16,345,387, forward strand.
TTGAAACATAATCGAATTTAAACTGGGGTTAGTCCTACTAAGGCTAGTAACATTCAATTCAATTTAATTTTAAAATTAATTATAAACTGAAATAGATATCATACACTGAAGAAAATGTGACCAAAACCAAATACACCAAGCCGGTAATCGAACCCGCGTCTTCATAAAATAATTTTATTTGTTCCCAAGTTGTTTAAAAAAATATTTTAAAATTGAAAGTGTCATTAATGCTTCTTTTCCGAGGTTTATAGGTAAATTTATAAGAACTGATGTAAAATTCTCATATAAGATCCACAGTCCACACCAGCTATGTTATAATATTTCACATTTCTCAAATACCTATATTTTATTGTTACAGGCATCAGAAGACAAACGCAGTCAGAAGGAGATCGGCGACATCGCCGGCGTGGCAGACGTCACCATCCGGCAGTCCTATAAGCTCATGTACCCGTTCGCTGCCAAACTCTTCCCCGATGACTTCAAGTTCGCCACACCCATCGAGTTCCTCCCACAGATGTAGACTGTATGTGCAAACAGTAATGACAATATTTATCACTAAATGTGTTGACGTCAGTAATATTGACAGTACTTATCAACATACAAGGCATGGAAGCAAATTATTGCTGACAGTGTTCGAGGACCAGCATGACAATTATCTCAGGTTTGTAGTATCAATAATATAATGTTTGGTACATTGTTCGTCAAGTAATAAAAAATCCACGTTTTTTCCACCCCTACGCATGTTTTTCTTAAAACAACCTATCTGCCGTTTTAATTTGGCAAACGATGTACCAAACACCATTTATAATAAGTAACTATGCATTTATGCATCGGTCGGTGTACTCTGTGAATTGCCCCACTGAGGATATCGCCCGCTGTTAGTTGCATATTTACATAAATACAAATAACTTTGTACATTCTGTGGTAGGTATCTTTTCCAATAATATTACATATTATTTATACTAGTATTTTAATGAGTCCAGACTTATTTTGATCCATAATCGCAGCATATGACATGCAGTGAATTGCCCTACTGGAACTGTCGCCCGCTGTTGCTTATACATTCTGTTGGCCTGTACCATCGTCTAATCTGTTTACTGATGGTTCGTAAACCTTATTGCAAAGAGATAAGAACCATCATAGGTCAGTCAAATATTGTCATCGTTACTAATATAAAGTAAGCCTTGTAGTGATTGGTAAATTTGGCTGTATGAATTGTCGTCAGTTTAATAAGAAGTAAATATTGTCATTATTACTTTCAAATATCAAACATTTTAATAATTTAAAACAACTTATTAGGGGTCATCCATTAATTACGTCACACGTTTAGGGGGAGGGAGGGGGTCAAGAAAATGTGATATGTTGTGACATGGGGGAGGGGGGAGTCACAAACATTGTGATGTCACTTTAACTTCATCAGTAACCGAAAATTAATTTATATTTTTATCTACCCAAATATCATAAACCCTCCATGATGCGTCCAAGAACCACACATTATGACCACCATAAAAATATACTGTTTTGTTAGAACAAATTTCTTATCTGTATCAATGTTATTATTGCTAAATAATAACATCGATTTCGATAATATTATGCATTCAAATTTCGAACATCTTTGAAAAACAAAGAAATTTGATTTGACCTCTATTCTAATATCAGTCGAGATGACGTTTAGTTCGAAATGAATTGTTAATTTTCAAACAAATTTGACAAATGTCGCACGTAAGTAAGATATCGAACGATATGATAGTTGGGGCAGACTCTAGTTTGTCTCTGAATTAAAAAAAAAACTATGACAGCTGCCAGAAAACTTTTCAATACTGCCATTACAGGTTAAAATTTGTTTTGTTGCATAAAATTGTTCAATTTGTTGAATTTAAACCATAAAATGAGTGATCAAGATGATATAGATATTTCGGCGACGCCTCCTGATATCCGTGACAAAGCAACTAACGTTATAAATGACTTATTACCAGCTAAGTCAAGGAAACAATACAAAGAAACATACTTCTGTCCGAGCAGGGCAAGTGAATTATAATAATTGCACCATCCAAACTGTAAGTAAATAATCATTATTGTTCTAAATCAATTTCTTCATTTTCGCATTTGTTTTCTGTTTTATTTTACTAATAATTGTTGTTAGTGGCCCTGAACAACACCGCGATGCCGGTCATAATATGCGGCTCCTGAATGCATCATGACGGCTTATGATATGTGGGTAGATAAAGTAGTGTATGTAACTGTACATAATTAGGCATTAAAACACTCGTGTGATCCTTTTAAGAAACTCACTTCGTTCGTTTCTTAAACCCACACTCGTGTTTAATGCCCTTCATTATGTACAGTCACATAAACTACTATTTTATTCGCTGTACAGTTAAATAATGAGATTTTGGATGTAACTTTCGTTGTGTTATAAAATTACTAATATTTATATATCAAAAATATTTTTTATTAAAAAAATAATGCAGAGTTAATATTGTCGATTTCGTTGAAAACAAAATTGCCTAAAATGTGACGTCACACCAGGGGAACCCCACGTTTGCAAAATGTGACCAAGTATGACAAGGAGGGGGGGAGGGGTAAAAAAACCTAGAAATTCGTGTGACGTAATTAATGGATGATCCCTTAGTCTTATCTGTGAAAAGACTTCATGAGTTGCATAAAGGTTCCATTTCAAATTCGACTGCGGGCTTAAACTATATGGCTGTAGTTGCGGTCGGCGTTAAGTCGAGTTTGGAATGGTACCTTATGGGGAATATGAGTTATGTCTACATCCCAACGACTGCGCCAGTAACATTCGGTTCCCTGGACTGCCTTGTTAAAAAAAAAACTTGTCCAAGTGCGAACTGAAACTAAATTAGAGTTTGTTATTTGGTAAAAGACCTTGACTTTTGTCATATTAGCAAACGTTACTATGTTATGATTATTTAATTGCATGTTAAAAACTCTGAAATTATTTACATATAATTTAGCAGTTACCATACAAAAAATTGACTGACTGATTACCCTCTGCCATTCAACTAAAAACAGCTGTTTTGGCTAAGTAAAAACTTCCATCATAAATATTTTCTTAATTTTTTGAGACTAATTAATTCGCGAGGAACCACCGATCGTGTGTTCTCTTTCACGCGTTTATTTCGCAACCTGTGTGTGAGTAAGACGGAATAACTGACTTTTTTGTATATGTTGTATCTACTTATTAATTGCACGGAACTAGACTGCTAAATAAAGCGATGTATACAGCGTGTATTTTTAATATTACCTCAAATTTTAACCAGACGTAGGCGTTCGTGCTATGAACCGATATTGCAAGAAAAAAACTCGTTAACTATTATTTTTTTTCCCATACAAAATAATTCAGCCAGCCTATTATGGATAGCTTTATCCATCTTTATCCACGTGATAAAATAACTGTCACTGTTTAACACCGTGGGAAAGAAAGTGACGGACACCGTTTTATCACGCTGTCACGTAGACAAGAACGACCATCATATCCGTACAGCACGCAATGTATCGCTACTTTGCCTTACTGGCATGACATCACAACTGATAACTTTTAACTGCTGTCAATAATAGCCGACATTGAGTTTGGTATAAGTTTGTAAACGTACCCTACGATCTGGAAATCGCTGCCTGTAAAGCTATGGCTCGCCGCCCACTTCGTCCAGTTTCGCCATAAATTAAAATCATTTCAGCTAGTTCCTGGGAACTAATATTGATGATCTTGGAATTGTGTGCGCATTGTGTGCGGAAGTTATCGACACCGATTTACAAGACAATCTACGTCAAAACAACTTATTTTCTTTTTGTGCTTAATAGCATCATATCTTACCAGCCAGTAAACAGTAATGCGTAGTCTGTCGAGTTTGCTGAAATTAGTTATCTTTAGGTTGGTAGTTTGTATTAATACTTTACTTTAATTTTGAATGAACAAACTTTTTATTCAAGTAGGTAGCTATTTCTGTGGTAGGTATCGGGTTGAAGTGTGGCATTGACGTTGACTTGTCAACCGATTGTTGATTATTTACTATCTTCTTTACAGTGCTTAGTAATTTAAAATAATGCTAATTTAATAGTAGAATCATTGGTTTCATAGCAATTTCACAAGAATTCAATAAAAATTGTAGTATGAGATGAAACATTAAGTACCTATGTGATTTGTTCGTTGCAAGACAACGTTGTAATACAATGGTAAGTATTGTCATGATTGTTTTCTAATAAGAATTCTTTGCCTTTAATTTGGCTAGTTAATATTATTAACATAAAAAAATGTTTAAACGCAATAAGGATTCGGTTTTGGCTGCCAAGCAGTCTCATGTAGGAAATACGTAACGATACTAAACAATACTAGACCCTTTTCTTCCATGTGTCAAATAAGTGTACGCAATACATTGCTGCTCGATAAATTTTCAAAAAATCATTACGTTTTAGTGGTTAAGACTAACTTAAAATTACCTTGCAATATCGACTCATAGTACTAAAACCTACGTTTGGTTACGGTTTGGGGTAATATTAAAAATACACGCTGTATATTGCAGAGTATCGTGAAAATGAATTATTCCTAGTTAATCCAGTCGGCAATGAATCTTATTACAATGCCATAGAGCATACAATTGGGTATGCGTAAAGTGGGAAAACGAAAACAGGACTACGTACGCTTTGACATCATTGTGAACCTTCGTGAGCCGAAAGTTGACATATGTCAATTGTCGAATAACTAAGGTCACTTTTTGACAGCTTTTGTTAGAAAGGGACTTCCACTTGTATTACAAGTTACAAGCTTTTGAGAAACGGGCGCCAGCAACCAGATGGCGCCACAGGCGCACACAATATGGCGACTTTAACACTGGGAATGATTCGTAAAAAATGTAGTTGCATGACTTCGGGACCTATTTATCTATAAATAAGCCTTAGGACTGGTGTAGAATATTATAAGCATCTTCCACATTTTCGCTAAACATTGTACAGTCGACGTCAAAGATATGTATACACTTTTGCACCTTACTCCGTTGTAATAAGGCGAAAATGTAAACATATCTTTGACGTCGACTGTACCAGATAAGTAAAAAAGAGAGACTGCTAATGTTCATAAAATGCTCCTCAAACAAAATATCAATTTAGTGAGTTACAGGCATATTTCATTTTCATTTCATTTCATTTATTTACTGCAATCCATGGTACATATAGGTGTTATAATCATTTAAATTGTAACAGCATGGACCCTGAATAGGGTATAGCATGATAATCTTAAAAACTAAATACTTAAAATTACCTTAAAACATATTCTGATTTTGATAACAGATTATGAATTAGACCTGGATTAGTTATGGATCTGATCTGTCAGTGTCAAAAGTGATGTTTTTGGTAGAAGAAATAGTTAACTCAGATCTAATTCTTAACCTGTTATTAAAATTAGAAGACGCCTGTTAGTTTAACCTTTTGGACGCCAATGACCGGTATATCCGCACCGTAGGTTCAACGCCAAATACCGATTAATCGGTCACAGACCACAGAGCAACATCGACCTACGTGCATATACATAAAGTTCAACTTCAGTTTCGACACTTAAATGATGTGGCGTCTGAGTGACAGCTTTTATGTTTGACACGCCGTGGAAAAGGTTAAGATAAATTTAGAGATGCTATCCAGATCAAATAATGGAGGAGAGCAAACAGTGAACTTTTAGCAGTCCTTATTTAATTATGTCACGGTTTTTATGTACAGCCAGCAAATAGATTAGCTCGGCACCCTTGCATACACATGCAGAGGGGCGCTTGGCTAATAGTTTTGCCGACTGTACCATTGAAGATTTTTGCGTGAATGTGGAGGGATCTATTCGTTTTTATATTAACTTAGGTTTAAGTATTATTTTCGGACTTACCAGCCAACGCCGCGTTGGATTTTGTGATTAATTTTTGTACGAGAAAAGGCGTTTGTTGAAAGTTCTAGACGAGATTCTCCGCTAGTATGGTAGACATCCTATTAAAGCGTTGTAGTTACCGACTTTTTTTCTGTAGATTTGAATAAACATTTGATGGGTAATAAATAAGAAAATACTTTCACTGCTTTCTTTGCTGTTTAGATACAATATGTCATAAAATAGTCTGGGCCACACTTAAGGGAAACGCCGATTCGTTTCCCGTTATTTTGGCCCCGGCATTACACAGTTACGAATAATAAATTGAACAAACATCTTGCGAAATTGTGTTTCATTTGGAACTTATCTGCCCATCAAAATGTCGATAGTAAAAATGAAGATTGGCTTTATTTTTCTTCATTATTATATTATAATTATAACGCAGTGTTTATGTTATTGACATTAACTTTGGAGGAACAATTTTATACCCTTGATTACAAGCGATATACTTAACTGAGTTTGATTTGACTGTAAGTCTTTTGTTGCATGACTTTTGAAGCAATGTTTAAGTTATAACTTCTTTAGTTGTTCGTTAATATTATTATATTTATAAATAAAAATCGTTCGTTCGTTTAAATTTTACCTAAGTACCTTGCATTTTGATTCTTATATGCGTAAAGATTGTTTTCCGTTAACAGACATCATACTTTTCATACTGATCATTATGAGAATGACGAATTTAGTAGTGAAAGAAATTTAGGAAAATGCTTGACTTGCGTGCATATATACAGGGTGGATTTTCTTTTTGGGTCAGTGAGGGCAGCTACCAGATCCCGTGCTGCTACGAGAAAACGGTCTAAGAAGACCTTCCCTCGATTCCAAAATAATGAAGATTGGCTTTTACAGGTTTTGAAAAAAACATACAGGGTGCGAGAAAAAGGTCATTTTTGACAAACTTTTTTTTTGATGCCAATCGATCCCATTCCTATTAAGGATCAAAAGCTTGTATGGAACCAAAAAAAAATGTCCGGCTAGAAAAGCCACAAATCGAGGAAAACTTTTCCCATACAATTTGTATGAAAATTTAAACTTTTATTTTTCACATGCTATTTTTGTATGCCAATCGATTCCATTCCTATCCAGTATCAATAGTTTCTTTGGGGTCAACTTACGGTAATGTACTAAAAAGCCACAAATTAAAGAAAACTTTTTCCATACATTTACTATGGAGAAAACGTGAAATTTAATTCACATTTTTCTATCTGGCCAATCAGTCCTGTTACATTTAAGGACCATAATACTGTATGAAAACATTGCTGTAGGACTGATGGGCGAGATAGAAAATTGAGAATAACATTTCACATTTTCCATTTTTCACAGCTACTTCAAACAAAGTTTGCATTAGGTATGCGATATATTTACATGTGAAAATAGCAATACGAATGGTGTAAAACATCTACCAAACTGAGACTAGACTAGTTCGTGTTGCCAATATTTTTTTATCATTCTGTAAAAAGCTGCAAGGTACAATTTTACAAGAGTAAACTGGCAACATTGCTGCGATTGACGCACGCTAGACCAATGATGAGTTTTTTTTTATTTTATGGCCTGGTTAAGCCAACGATGAGAGGCCTTTTATCAGTGTTGCTATTTTTCTCTATTGAAATCGTTATATGTAGAAAATCTTATAAAATAGCAATAGCCCTGTAAATTAAAAAATTGCCTTCAAACTTCTGTTCTAAAATTAAAATAGAAATCAAACTGATAAAGTTACTCCAAAAGACCAAAACAGACAAGAACTTCATACTGTATTAATAGTGTATTATCGCCTTGGTCGTTTAAGGTTTAATTTATAATTATTATAAGAGACGCCACAAATAAATGTATTTTTAAGTTACGAACTGCTTTTATTATGAATCTTAAGTCCCGCGGACGCGCGATATCGCGCCTTACATGACAATCAAAATTCAATTCTAATTTTAAAACCGCCATGCCGTTTTTGGCTGACAAACTTAGGCCTCTGGGACTCAAAATGTTAAAGCTTACAGTAAATCCCGTATATTTAACCCTTTGAACGTCACGCCTATTATAAATTACACGACCACCCTTACCCGTGTGCGTCTGTGGACATCTTTGACGGTCAAAGGATTAACAGAGGTAATCCGTAATCGGCACATCTTCGCATTTCTCTGAAGTATATAGGTACTTATATAACATTAGACAATTCCTGCATAAGTAATGCCATCATTATGTTCCCGTACTTTAATGTGATTTAGGTAATGCCCTGATAACTCCCTTCCTGTAATATAATAATCGGATACTTACACTAATATTGCACTCGGACCCGGGTATGTCCTAAAACTACGCCCCACAGACAATCCAACCTCTAGACATAGCATAGTCGCGCTACCCCCTCTGCCACACATACGGTAGCGTTACTCCATCTTCGAGTCAATCCCGTGCCGTGATTGGTCCGTGTCTTTGAACGGACCAATCACGGCACGGAATTCGCTCACCTCGTCCCCCTCACCCCCGTATTTTTGGCAGCATCGGTTTCATGAAAGAATTGGCCTAAGCTCAGTCTAGAGGTTGGATTGTCAGTGCTACGCCCAAACGCCACCGTATGATGGTCAAAGACATTTCATACGGTGGGTTTTAGCTAGTCAGCTTCAAAAAGAGCTATTGTAAGCCGCGAACGCACTTAGAATTATTTTGTCACTGGCCCTGAATCCTGCCATCGAGGTCAAAATATTTTAAGCGCGAGCAACTGGTTTTGCAACTGACTAAGTATCTAAGAGCTATCTCCAGTTATAAAATGTATTGGAGCTGGCTCTTATTGGTAATCAAGTTTGGTAAACTAAGGTAAAAAAACGGTAAGTATTGGAAAATCCTAGATATAGCGCATTGGTGAGCGAAGGAGATTATCTAGAAGTCTCTTTTGGACATGGTAATTGCTTTGCTCAATAATTCTGTCTTGTGGTTTTCCAAGGTAATGGTGAGTATAATTTCTATTAGTAGGATAAGTACCTAAAAGGCAATGGTAAGTAGAATTGTCGGAAATGCTATTCTGATCAGTCCGAACTTGAACGCCATTAAGAAAGAAAAAAGTACTTCAAGGTTTGACTGACACTAGTCATTTCATGAACCCTTTGACCGCCATGACAAGGTTCATGAGTTCATGACGACGTGCGATACGAGAGGCGTGGCGTTCAAAGGGTTGATAAAGCACATCTTTACACACATTTCCCAATAATACCTACTTAATTTGAATTTTTGTACTATTCACCAGGTGAACAACGTCAACAACTTACTATATCTTTTGGCTCCAACCTCAAAAATGCTCCGCCAAATGTTTCTGCTGTGACCCAGAAGCAAGAATCCATTTGCGCTGACATAGTCATGCTACGTGGACTCGTTGAGATTGAGAGGATGGCTGAATGCGTTAAACTTCCCAAGAGCATCGTGGATAAGTCCTGGGACTTCTATAAACAGGTAATGTATAACCAAGCTTTCGAGGTTTTGGGTCTTGCCAGTCGGATTCCCTTTTATGCGGTCGGATTGTGGACAAATGCCTAAGGCAAATCCTACGTATCGTTTGGCCTAACTGAATCACACACGCTCACCTATGAAGAAAATAACCGGACAAGCACCCGTACACATCAAGGAGATCCAGATGCGGAAATGGCATTGGATTGGGCATATCCTCAGGAAACCTGACGCCCACCTATCCAAAGTGGCCCTGACCTGGAAGATGCCCGGCACACGGAAAAAGGGTCGCCCTAAATCTACTTGGCGCTGTTCTGTGGAGCAAGATCTGGGTGTATTGGGGATGGGGTGGGAGGAGGCTACCCAAGCTGCCCAGGACCGGAGTAAGTGGAAGGAAAAGATTCGAGCCCTACACCCCATCAGGGGGTAACAGGATGGAAAGAAGAAGAAGGACCGTTAAGGGTTGAGGAAAAAATACTGCAGATTTTAGTGTTTAAGTGTGTAATTTTTTAAATTGGAATTTATGAAAGTTAAAATGTTTGATATGGGGTGTATATGTATACTGTTATAAAATCATTCAATTGGGGTTAAGAGAAAACAATTAAGATTGCCAATTGCCAACAATGAAATTGGAGAAAAACTTGTTACCTTGTTGTTATTCAGTATCTATTATAGTGCACAAAAACATAATAATGGAATGTTTGATGTTTATTCAAAGGTTTGGTCACATTTAATTGTGTATTTCCAGGTACACGACGACAAAAACTTAAAAGGCAGAGCGAATGACGCTATTGCATCAGCTTGCTTATACATCGCCTGCCGCCAGGAGGGCATGCCCCGTACATTCAAAGAAATCTGTGCCGTCAGCAAAATCAGCAAGAAAGAGATTGGCCGGTGTTTCAAACTCATCCTCAAAGCTCTTGAGACCTCGGTGGACCTCATCACAACAGCGGACTTCATGTCTCGGTTCTGCTCAAACTTGGGGCTCCCGAACTCTGTGCAAAGGGCCGCCACGCATATTGCGAGGAAGGCTGGAGAGCTGGATATTGTGTCTGGACGAAGTCCTATTTCAGTGGCCGCTGCTGCTATTTATATGGCTTCCCAGGTAAGTGCGTGCTAAAGATAAATGTCGAGTGTATGATAAGAAAATAATATATTGACAACATTTATATACTTGATGGACTACTTATGTATGTTTTAAAGCATAGCATATTGATATAAAGATGTACAATTGTACAGTCGCCATCAGATATATCGGAGTGGCTGAGGCACTCTCAAATATCTGAATGCTATATTGTCAAGGCATTAGAGTGCGTGTTCAGACACTTTTGAGCACCCTGGCCGCTCTGATATATCTGATGGCGACTGTACATATGTAAATTGGAAACTTCTTTATCAACAAGTAAAGTATTTTTTAATTGGTATTCGGGTGAATGATAGTTTTACATTTAACTTGTTATTCTTAGTACTTGTGTTATCAAAAGAGCGTTAAACTCATTAAGGTAGCAATTAGGGAAACATGCGAATAAGTTTTAGGTTAATACCTTTTTATCTATTAGCATTTGTAGTTGAACTAGTTACCTGGTGCTATCTAACTCAGCCCCCATTCGTTAAAAAAGCGTTTGAATGACACAAATGGATACATGTGTATCTATTCACACGACAGCGGTGGTGCTTTTTATCAAGCGTTGTTGGATTTTCGACTTTAAGCCTTGGTCGTTAAATCGAATTTAGAGTGCGGACAGATTCAAGCGCTTTTTTAACGCGCGTTGAAAAATCTGCCGTGCGAATGGGGGCTAACTGATGCTATTCTGAGTTATTGAATAGAAAATTGAAAAGAAGGCCAACATATTTAATTTAGACCACAATTTGGGACTGCTTAAAAATTAAACTAATTAATAATTATTAATTTAAAAATTATGGACTTGTTAAAAAACTACCACTACCACCAATTACATAAGAACTCCTTAAAATTTGAAACATAATCGAATTTAAACTGGGGTTAGTCCTACTAAGGCTAGTAACATTCAATTCAATTTAATTTTAAAATTAATTATAAACTGAAATAGATATCATACACTGAAGAAAATGTGACCAAAACCAAATACACCAAGCCGGTAATCGAACCCGCGTCTTCATAAAATAATTTTATTTGTTCCCAAGTTGTTTAAAAAAATATTTTAAAATTGAAAGTGTCATTAATGCTTCTTTTCCGAGGTTTATAGGTAAATTTATAAGAACTGATGTAAAATTCTCATATAAGATCCACAGTCCACACCAGCTATGTTATAATATTTCACATTTCTCAAATACCTATATTTTATTGTTACAGGCATCAGAAGACAAACGCAGTCAGAAGGAGATCGGCGACATCGCCGGCGTGGCAGACGTCACCATCCGGCAGTCCTATAAGCTCATGTACCCGTTCGCTGCCAAACTCTTCCCCGATGACTTCAAGTTCGCCACACCCATCGAGTTCCTCCCACAGATGTAGACTGTATGTGCAAACAGTAATGACAATATTTATCACTAAATGTGTTGACGTCAGTAATATTGACAGTACTTATCAACATACAAGGCATGGAAGCAAATTATTGCTGACAGTGTTCGAGGACCAGCATGACAATTATCTCAGGTTTGTAGTATCAATAATATAATGTTTGGTACATTGTTCGTCAAGTAATAAAAAATCCACGTTTTTTCCACCCCTACGCATGTTTTTCTTAAAACAACCTATCTGCCGTTTTAATTTGGCAAACGATGTACCAAACACCATTTATAATAAGTAACTATGCATTTATGCATCGGTCGGTGTACTCTGTGAATTGCCCCACTGAGGATATCGCCCGCTGTTAGTTGCATATTTACATAAATACAAATAACTTTGTACATTCTGTGGTAGGTATCTTTTCCAATAATATTACATATTATTTATACTAGTATTTTAATGAGTCCAGACTTATTTTGATCCATAATCGCAGCATATGACATGCAGTGAATTGCCCTACTGGAACTGTCGCCCGCTGTTGCTTATACATTCTGTTGGCCTGTACCATCGTCTAATCTGTTTACTGATGGTTCGTAAACCTTATTGCAAAGAGATAAGAACCATCATAGGTCAGTCAAATATTGTCATCGTTACTAATATAAAGTAAGCCTTGTAGTGATTGGTAAATTTGGCTGTATGAATTGTCGTCAGTTTAATAAGAAGTAAATATTGTCATTATTACTTTCAAATATCAAACATTTTAATAATTTAAAACAACTTATTAGGGGTCATCCATTAATTACGTCACACGTTTAGGGGGAGGGAGGGGGTCAAGAAAATGTGACATGTTGTGAAATGGGGGAGGGGGGAGTCACAAACATTGTGATGTCACTTTAACTTCATCGGTAGCCGAAAGTTAATTTATATTTTTTTATTCGCTGTACAGTTAAATAATGAGATTTTGGATGTAACTTTTGTTGTGTTATAAAATTACTAATATTTATATATCAAAAATATTTTTTATTAAAAAAATAATGCAGAGTTAATATTGTCGAATTCGTTGAAAACAAAATTGCCTAAAATGTGACGTCACACCAGGGGGGGGGGAGGGGTTTGCAAAATGTGACCAAGTATGACAAGGAGGGGGGGGAGGGGTAAAAAAACCTAGAAATTCGTGTGACGTAATTAATGGATGATCCCTTAGTCTTATCTGTGAAAAGACTTCATGAGTTGCATAAAGGTTCCATTTCAAATTCGACTGCGGGCTTAAACTATATGGCTGTAGTTGCGGTCGGCGTTAAGTCGAGTTTGGAATGGTACCTTATGGGGAATATGAGTTATGTCTGCATCCCAACGACTGCGCCAGTAACATTCGGTTCCCTGGACTGCCTTGTTAAAAAAAAACTTGTCCAAGTGCGAACTGAAACTAAATTAGAGTTTGTTATTTGGTAAAAGACCTTGACTTTTGTCATATTAGCAAACGTTACTATGTTATGATTATTTAATTGCATGTTAAAAACTCTGAAATTATTTACATATAATTTAGCAGTTACCATACAAAAAATTGACTGACTGATTACCCTTTGCCATTCAACTAAAAACAGCTGTTTTGGCTAAGTAAAAACTTCCATCAAAAATATTTTCTTAATTTTTTGAGACTAATTAATTCGCGAGGAACCACCGATCGTGTGTTCTCTTTCACGCGTTTATTTCGCAACCTGTGTGTGAGTAAGACGGAATAACTGACTTTTTTGTATATGCTGTATCTACTTATTAATTGCACGGAACTAGACTGCTAAATAAAGCGATGTATACAGCGTGTATTTTTAATATTACCTCAAATTTTAACCAGACGTAGGCGTTCGTGCTATGAACCGATATTGCAAGAAAAAAACTCGTTAACTATTTTTTTTTCCCAGCACGCAATGTATCGCTACTTTGCCTTACTGGCATGACATCACAACTGATAACAGAACTTTTAACTGCTGTCAATAATAGCCGACATTGAGTTTGGTATAAGTTTGTAAACGTACCCTACGATCTGGAAATCGCTGCCTGTAAAGCTATGGCTCGCCGCTCACTTCGTCCAGTTTCGCCATAAATTAAAATCATTTCAGCTAGTTCCTGGGAACTAATATTGATGGTCTTGGAATTGTGTGCGCATTGTGTGCGGAAGTTATCGACACCGATTTACAAGACAATCTACGTCAAAACAACTTATTTTCTTTTTGTGCTTAATAGCATCATATCTTACCAGCCAGTAAACAGTAATGCGTAGTCTGTCGAGTTTGCTGAAATTAGTTATCTTTAGGTTGGTAGTTTGTATTAATACTTTACTTTAATTTTGAATTAACAAAGTTTTTATTCAAGTAGGTAGCTATTTCTGTGGTAGGTATCGGGTTGAAGTGTGGCATTGACGTTGACTTGTCAACCGATTGTTGATTATTTACTATCTTCTTTACAGTGCTTAGTAATTTAAAATAATGCTAATTTAATAGTAGAATCATTGGTTTCATAGCAATTTCACAAGAATTCAATAAAAATTGTAGTATGAGATGAAACGTTAAGTATGTGATTTGTTCGTTGCAAGACAACGTTGTAATACAATGGTAAGTATTGTCATGATTGTTTTCTAATAAGAATTCTTTGCCTTTAATTTGGCTAGTTAATATTATTAACATAAAAAAATGTTTAAACGCAATAAGGATTCGGTTTTGGCTGCCAAGCAGTCTCATGTAGGAAATACGTAACGATACTAAACAATACTAGACCCTTTTCTTCCATGTGTCAAATAAGTGTACGCAATACATTGCTGCTCGATAAATTTTCAAAAAATCATTACGCTTTAGTGGTTAAGACTAACTTAAAATTACCTTGCAATATCGACTCATAATACTAAAACCTACGTTTGGTTACGGTTTGAGGTAATATTAAAAATACACGCTGTATATTGCAGAGTATCGTGAAAATGAATTATTCCTAGTTAATCCAGTCGGCAATGAATCTTATTACAATGCCATAGAGCATACAATTGGGTATGCGTAAAGTGGGAAAACGAAAACAGGACTACGTACACTTTGACATCATTGTGAACCTTCGTGAGCCGAAAGTTGACATATGTCAATTGTCGAATAACTAAGGTCACTTTTTGACAGCTTTTGTTAGAAAGGGACTTCCACTTGTATTACAAGTTACAAGCTTTTGAGAAACGGGCGCCAGCAACCAGATGGCGCCACAGGCGCACACAATATGGCGACTTTAACACTGGGAATGATTCGTAAAAAATGTAGTTGCATGACTTCGGGACCTATTTATCTATAAATAAGCCTTAGGACTGGTGTAGAATATTATAAGCATCTTCCACATTTTCGCTAAACATTGTACAGTCGACGTCAAAGATATGTATACACTTTTGCACCTTACTCCGTTGTAATAAGGCGAAAATGTAAACATATCTTTGACGTCGACTGTACCAGATAAGTAAAAAAGAGAGACTGCTAATGTTCATAAAATGCTCCTCAAACAAAATATCAATTTAGTGAGTTACAGGCATATTCTGATTTTGATAAGACCTGGATTAGTTATGGATCTGATCTGTCAGTGTCAAAAGTGATGTTTTTGGTAGAAGAAATAGTTAACTCATATCTAATTCTTAACCTGTTATTAAAATTAGAAGACGCCTATTAGTTTAACATTTTGGACGCCAATGACCGGTATATCCGCACCGTAGGTTCAACGCCAAAGACCGATTAATCGGTCACAGACCACAGAGCAACATCGACATACGTGCATATACATAAAGTTCAACTTCAGTTTTGACACTTAAATGATGTGGCGTCTGAGTGACAGCTTTTATGTTTGACACGCCGTGGAAAAGGTTAAGATAGATTTAGAGATGCTATCCAGATAAAATAATGAAGGAGAGCAAACAGTGAACTTTTAGCAGTCCTTATTTAATTATGTCACGGTTTTTATGTACAGCCAGCAAATAGATTAGCTCGGCACCCTTGCATACACATGCAGAGGGGCGCTTGGCTAATAGTTTTGCCGACTGTACCATTGAAGATTTTTGCGTGAATGTGGAGGGATCTATTCGTTTTTATATTAACTTAGGTTTAAGTATTATTTTCGGACTTACCAGCCAACGCCGCGTTGGATTTTGTGATTATTTTTTGTACGAGAAAAGGCGTTTGTTGAAAGTTCTAGACGAGATTCTCCGCTAGTATGGTAGATATCCTATGAAAGCGTTGTAGTTACCGACTTTTTTTCTGCAGATTTGAATAAACATTTGATGGGTAATAAATAAGAAAATACTTTCACTGCTTTCTTTGCTGTTTAGATACAATATGTCATAAAATAGTCTGGGCCACACTTAAGGGAAACGCCGATTCGTTTCCCGTTATTTTGGCCCCGGCATTACACAGTTACGAATAATAAATTGAACAAACATCTTGCGAAATTGTGTTTCATTTGGAACTTATCTGCCCATCAAAATGTCGATAGTAAAAATGAAGATTGGCTTTATTTTTCTTCATTATTATATTATAATTATAACGCAGTGTTTATGTTATTGACATTAACTTTGGAGGAACAATTTTATACCCTTGATTACAAGCGATATACTTAACTGAGTTTGATTTGACTGTAAGTCTTTTGTTGCATGACTTTTGAAGCAATGTTTAAGTTATAACTTCTTTAGTTGTTCGTTAATATTATTATATTTATAAATAAAAATCGTTCGTTCGTTTAAATTTTACCAAGTACCTTGCATTTTGATTCTTATTTACTTGATGCGTAAAGATTGTTTTCCGTTAACAGATATACTTTTCATACTGATAATTATGAGAATGACGAATTTAGTAGTGAAAGAAATTTAGGAAAATGCTTGACTTGCGTGCATATATACAGGGTGGATTTTCTTTTTGGGTCAGTGAGGGCAGCTACCAGATCCCGTGCTGCTACGAGAAAACGGTCTAAGAAGACCTTCCCTCGTTTCCAAAATAATGAAGATTGGCTTTTACAGATTTTGAAAAAAACATACAGGGTGCGAAAAAAAGGTCATTTTTGACAAACTTTTCAAAAGCTTGTATGGAACCAAAAAAAAAATGTCCGGCTAGAAAAGCCACAAATCGAGGAAAACTTTTTTTTACATGTGAAAATAGCAATACGAATGGTGTAAAACATCTACCAAACTGAGACTAGACTAGTTCGTGTTGCTAATATTTTTTTATCATTCTGTAAAAAGCTGCAAGGTACAATTTTACAAGAGTAAACTGGCAACATTGCTGCGATTGACGCACGCTAGACCAATGATGAGTTTTTTTTTATTTTATGGCCTGGTTCAGCCAATGATGAGAGGCCTTTTATCAGTGTTGCTATTTTTCTCTATTGAAATCGTTATATGTAGAAAATCTTATAAAATAGCAATAGACCTGTAAATTAAAAAAAAGCCTTCAAACTTCTGTTCTAAAATTAAAATAAAAATCAAACTGATAAAGTTACTCCAAAAGACCAAAACAGACAAGAACTTCATACTGTATTAATAGTGTATTATCGCCTTGGTCGTGTGTTTAAGGTTTAATTTATAATTATTATAAGAGACGCCACAAATAAATGTATTTTTAAGTTACGAACTGCTTTTATTATGAATCTTAAGTCCCACGGACGCGCGATATCGCGCCTTACATGACAATCAAAATTCAATTCTAATTTTAAAACCGCCATGCCGTTTTTGGCTGACAAACTTAGGCCTCTGGGACTCAAAATGTTAAAGCTTACAGTAAATCCCGTATATTTAACCCTTTGAACGTCACGCCTATTATAAATTACACGGCCACCCTTACCCAGGGCCGGATTAACCCTAAGGCAGAGTAGGCAACTGCCTATGGGCCCCGCCACGGCTAGGGGGCCCCGCCTCGGCTAGGGGGCCCCGGCGGCCCGGGCGCGCCAAAAAAAAATGTGTTTGCCAAGTTTGGCATATGGCCAAAATTCATAAATATTTTTTTATGTTACCTACTTATACCTAATGTCCAATATCAGTTTCTCAGACACACAATCATCAAATGATTATGTAAATTATGTAATTTTATAGCTTTTAAAGTCTGTAAATCGAGCTCGAATTTCAGGCTCCCGAGGGCCTAGAACCTCATTAATGAAACTTCGGCCCTCCGAGTAACTCTTGTATGACACATATAATATTGTTGAGTAACATTTGACGATTGGTTCGTATCAGAGCGCTGCTTGGATTCATTGATTTCAGAAGCTTAGCCTTTTGCCTCGCATGAAAGCTCACCTCGCTGGTTAAAAGTACGCTTCGGGCTTGTTAAGAATGTTAAGTATGTGTAGATTGCTGAGCTCGACTTTCAGCCTCACTTTTTACCTCAATTTTTGGTTCGCCTACCAAATATCTTCTTCAGCTTAGCCTTTGGCCTCGCTGCGCCAAGCTCGGCCTGCGGTCTCGCTTTTTAATACAATGGACATTGGTTGTCGTCTGTGATCTAGCTGAGCTTATCCTGAAGCACGGCTTTGACCTCGCATGAAAGCTCACTGGGTAACTTCGGATTTTTAGGCCTTTTTAACACGCTTTCACAATTTTATCACAAAAAATTTCGCGCTCGCTGCGCTCGCGATTTTTATTGCTTTTCCGATTTACCCTATACTTACATGCTAGTTTCACTGGTTAATGAATAATCATTTAAACACATGTAAAATCATTATTATTAGGTTAATTTTAATCATGAGGATCATATGGTCGGACAATCGCTGTTCAGCCTCGCAAAATATTGAACTACTTATTGAGAAAAAAGAGCTCTCCCCACACTGGATGCAAGGAGGAATCGGCAAAAACTAATATAGAAAACCTTTATGTCCACGCAAGAGCGAAAAAAACATTCGGCATGTTCGGATCGATCGGCTCAACCGACACCTGAAGGTTGAAATTAAAACCGCAAACTTACTTGCCTGTACTGAACAACTGAATTTATGTATGCAGAATTAACTGTACGGGGGCCCCGAGCATTGCACTGCCTAGGGGCCCCGACATGCTTAATCCGGCCCTGCCCTTACCGGTGTGCGTCTGTGGACATCTTTGACGGTCAAAGGATTAACAGAGGTAATCCGTAATCGGCACATCTTCGCATTTCTCTGAAGTATATAGGTACTTATATAACATTAGACAATTCCTGCATAAGTAATGCCATCATTATGTTCCCGTACTTTAATGTGATTTAGGTAATGCCCTGATAACTCCCTTCCTGTAATATAATAATCGGATACTTACACTAATATTGCACTCGGACCCGGGTATGTCCTAAAACTACGCCCCACAGACAATCCAACCTCTAGACATAGCATAGTCGCGCTACCCCCTCTGCCACACATACGGTAGCGTTACTCCATCTTCGAGGCAATCCCGTGCCGTGATTGGTCCGTGTCTTTGAACGGACCAATCACGGCACGGAATTCGCTCACCTCGTCCCCCCGCACCCCCGTATTTTTGGCAGCATCGGTTTCATGAAAGAATTGGCCTAAGCTCAGTCTAGAGGTTGGATTGTCAGTGCTACGCCCAAACGCCACCGTATGATGGTCAAAGACATTTCATACGGTGGGTTTTAGCTAGTCAGCTTCAAAAAGAGCTATTGTAAGCCGCGAACGCACTTAGAATTATTTTGTCACTGGCCCTGAATCCTGCCATCGAGGTCAAAATATTTTAAGCGCGAGCAACTGGTTTTGCAACTGACTAAGTATCTAAGAGCTATCTCCAGTTATAAATGTATTGGAGCTGGCTCTTATTGGTAATCAAGTTTGGTAAACTGACTAAGGTAAAAAAACGGTAAGTATTGGAAAATCCTAGATATAGCGCATTGGTGAGCGAAGGAGATTATCTAGAAGTCTCTTTTGGACATGGTAATACTTTGCTTTGCTCAATAATTCTGTCTTGTGGTTTTCCAAGGTAATGGTGAGTATAATTTCTATTAGTAGGATAAGTACCTAAAAGGCAATGGTAAGTAGAATTGTCGGAAATGCTATTCTGATCAGTCCGAACTTGAACGCCATTAAGAAAGAAAAAAGTACTTCAAGGTTTGACTGACACTAGTCATTTCATGAACCCTTTGACCGCCATGACAAGGTTCATGAGTTCATGACGACGTGCGATACGAGAGGCGTGGCGTTCAAAGGGTTGATAAAGCACATCTTTACACATATTTCCCAATAATACCTACTTAATTTGAATTTTTGTACTATTCACCAGGTGAACAACGTCAACAACTTACTATATCTTTTGGCTCCAACCTCAAAAATGCTCCGCCTAATGTTTCTGCTGTGACCCAGAAGCAAGAATCCATTTGCGCTGACATAGTCATGCTACGTGGACTCGTTGAGATTGAGAGGATGGCTGAATGCGTTAAACTTCCCAAGAGCATTGTGGATAAGTCCTGGGACTTCTATAAACAGGTAATGTATAACCAAGCTTTCGAGGTTTTGGGTCTTGCCAGTCGGATTCCCTTTTATGCGGTCGGATTGTGGACAAATGCCTAAGGCAAATCCTACGTATCGTTTGGCCTAACTGAATCACACACGCTCATCTATGAAGAAAATAACCGGACAAGCACCCGTACACATCAAGGAGATCCAGATGCGGAAATGGCATTGGATTGGGCATATCCTCAGGAAACCTGACGCCCACCTATCCAAAGTGGCCCTGACCTGGAAGCAGGGTTGGGCAGTATTTCAATTACATGTATTTGAAATACGTATTTGAAATACAAATTAGTATTTTGTATTTGTATTTCAAATACTACCTCAAAAGTATTTTGTATTTGGTATTTCAAATACCGCACTCACATGTATTTAATATTTTGTATTTCAAATACTTCAAGCTTCAAAATACATTTCTATAAATACATTTTATTAAATTCTATAATCCTAAAATGTCTAATCTCTCGCACAAGCTGTGAGCCGACCGCGAACCTCCGATCCAGCCGAGATACAATTTTCATTGGCTGGATACTGGATCTATATTAGGTCAACTTCTGCGTGGAACTTTTCGTTTAAATCTAGGGGATAGGGCCATTGCAGTAGTTTCCGTCCATGCACTAGTTTTCGACGACTTGACGGATTATCAAATATATATTTCATTTTTAATTTACTACTTTTTGCGAAATCTTCATCTTCCTCGCGTTGTCCCGGCATTTTGCCACGGCTCATGGGAGCCTGGGGTCCGCTTGGAAACTAATCCCAGTAATTGGCGTTGGCACTAGTTTTTACGATAGCGACTGCCATCTGACCTTCCAACCCAGAGGGTAAACTAGGGCCGTAATTGGAATTAGTCCGGTTTCCTCACGATGTTTTCCTTCACCGAAAAGCGACTGGTAAATATCAAATGATATTTCGTACATAGTTCCGAAAAACTCATTGGTTCGAGCCGGGGTTCGAGTCGCACGCTCTTACCGCTAGGCCACCAGCGCTTCCTTTTTGCGAAATATCATTGTTATATGTAGACAGATATATTGCTTAGACGCCTTAGACATAAGGATTGAAATCAGTCCAAATTTGTGCAGGAATGTAGGTATATATTCAAATTTCGTCAAGTGGACGTAAACTAGAGCAGCGGGCTCAGCACGGTTCCATTTTTTAACCACTATCACTAAGCCCGTCACTTTCGCACTTACATACTTGTTAGAACGTGACAGGCATGGTGATAAATGATAAAAATGCGACCGTGCTACTAGGGCTGGACGAAAACTAGCGCAATGACCCTATAAGTTTATATGAAAGGATATTCGTTAACGTTAAAACTAAATGCTAAACAAAAAAATAAATAAAGGTATATTTTGTAATTGAAATACATTATTTTAAACACTGTAATTTGTATTTTGTATTTCAAATACCCGTCACCAAAGTAGTTTGTATTTTGTATTTCAAATACTTTTAAAAATGTATTTTGTAATTTGTATTTCAAATACGTGGAAGCCAGTATTTTGCCCAACCCTGCCTGGAAGATGCCCGGCACACGGAAAAAGGGTCGCCCTAAATCTACTTGGCGCCGTTCTGTGGAGCAAGAGCTGGGTGTATTGGGGATGGGGTGGGAGGAGGCTACCCAAGCTGCCCAGGACCGGAGTAAGTGGAAGGAAAAGATTCGAGTCCTACACCCCATCAGGGGGTAACAGGATGGAAAGAAGAAGAAGGACCGTTAAGGGTTGAGGAAAAAATACTGCAGATTTTAGTGTTTAAGTGTAATTTTTTAAATTGGAATTTATGAAAGTTAAAATGTTTGATATGGGGTGTATATGTATACTGTTATAAAATCATTCAATTGGGGTTAAGAGAAAACAATTAAGATTGCCAATTGCCAACAATGAAATTGGAGAAAAACTTGTTACCTTGTTGTTATTCAGTATCTATTATAGTGCACAAAAACATAATAATGGAATGTTTGATGTTTATTCAAAGGTTTGGTCACATTTAATTGTGTATTTCCAGGTACACGACGACAAAAACTTAAAAGGCCGAGCGAATGACGCTATTGCATCAGCTTGCTTATACATCGCCTGCCGCCAGGAGGGCATGCCCCGTACATTCAAAGAAATCTGTGCCGTCAGCAAAATCAGCAAGAAAGAGATTGGCCGGTGTTTCAAACTCATCCTCAAAGCTCTTGAGACCTCGGTGGACCTCATCACAACAGCGGACTTCATGTCTCGGTTCTGCTCAAACTTGGGGCTCCCGAACTCTGTGCAAAGGGCCGCCACGCATATTGCAAGGAAGGCGGGAGAGCTGGATATTGTGTCTGGACGAAGTCCTATTTCAGTGGCCGCTGCTGCTATTTATATGGCTTCCCAGGTAAGTGCTTGCTAAAGATAAATGTCGAGTGTATGATAAGAAAATAATATATTGACAACATTTATATACTTGATGGACTACTTATGTATGTTTTAAAGCATAGCATATTGATATAAAGATGTACAATTGTACAGTCGCCATCAGATATATCGGAGCGGCTGAGGCACTCTCAAATATCTGAACGCTATATTGTCAAGGCGTTAGAGTGCGTGTTCAGATACTTTTGAGCACCCTGGCCTCTCCGATATATCTGATGGCGACTGTACATATGTAAATTGGAAACTTCTTTATCAACAAGTAAAGTATTTTTTAATTGGTATTGGGGTGAATGGTAGTTTTACATTTAACTTGTTATTCTTAGTACTTGTGGTATCAAAAAAGAGCGTTAAACTCATTAAGGTAGCAATTAGGGAAACAATATCTGGGTGACCGAGCGAACATAAAAAAACTCGAAAATGCGCGTTTTCCCAGAGATAAGACCTAGCTAGATCGATTTTTCGCCCCCAAAAACCCCCATATAGCAAATTTCATCGAAATCGTTAGAGCCGTTTCCGAGATCCCCGAAATATATATATATATATATATATATAAATAAATAAACAAGAATTGCTCGTTTAAAGGTATTAGATAGATACGAATAAGTTTTAGGTTAATACCTTTTTATCTATTAGCATTTGTAGTTGAACTAGTTACCTGGTGCTATCTGACTCAGCCCCCATTCGTTAAAAAAGCGTTTGAATGACACAAATGGATACATGTGTATCTATTCACACGACAGCGGTGGTGCTTTTTAGGGTTCCGTACCCAAAGGGTAAAAACGGGACCCTATTACTAAGACTCCGCTGTCCGTCCGTCCGTCCGTCCGTCCGTCCGTCTGTCACCAGGCTGTATCTCACGAACCGTGATAGCTAGACAGTTGACATTTTCACAGATGATGTATTTCTGTTGCCGCTATAACAACAAATACTAAAAACAGAATAAATTGAAAGTGTCAATAATGCTTCTTTTCCGAGGTTTATAGGTAAATTTATAAGAACTGATGTTAGATATAAGATCCACACCAGCTTTTGCGAAGCAACCTTAACATCTACCTGTTATGTTATAATATTTCACATTGTTAAATACCTATATATATTTAATTGTTACAGGCATCAGAAGACAAACGCAGTCAGAAGGAGATCGGATACATCGCCGGCGTGGCAGACGTTACCATCCGGCAGTCCTACAAGCTCATGTACCCGTTCGCTGCCAAACTCTTCCCCGACGACTTCAAGTTCGCCACACGCATCGAGTTCCTCCCACAGATGTAGACTGTATGTGCAAACAGTAATGACAATATTTATCACTAAATGTGTTGACGTCAGTAATATTGACAATACGTATCAACATACAAGGCATGGAAGCAAATTATTGCTGACAGTGTTCGAAGACCAGCATGACCATTATCTCAGGTTTCTAGTATCAATAATATAGTAGTAGTAGTAAAAACTTTATTGCACAAAACAAGTACATAACACATAACAATGGTAAGAATGTTAACCTCTTTGAATTTCTCTCTCAGAGATACTCGAGCGCCCAGTCTGAACGTCTGCCGCTTTTCCCCACAACAGAATTCCATACGACATAACACTATGGAAATAACTAAAGTATAACCAGCTGCTGCTACCAGAATGCTGAGCAAACGTTACAATAGTCGCTTTAAGTTAAGAAGTAAATTTTGACAGTTTTGAATTGACCCTTATATTTACGAAGCTAAGACCTACTGTTTAATCGATGGCTTTAGTGTCATATATCAGTATTAAGGTTCAATTCTTAACTGTGAAATTTGACTGCTTAGCTGCATTAGACTATAATGTTATGATGATTTTCTTACATTTTAAGAACTCGGACGCTAATTTGTTTACATATTTATAGCAGTTACGTTACAAAAAGTTGACTGACTGATTACATTTTGTCCATCCACCCTCTGCCATTTAACTTACAGCAGAGATAGTTAAGTAAAAAAAGTTAAAAACTTCCATCATAAATATTTTCTTAATTTTTTGAGACTAATTATTTCGAGAGGAATTACCGATCTCTTTCACGCATATATTTCGCAACTTGTGTGTGAGTAAGACGGATAACGGACTTTTTTGTATATGTTGTATCTACCTACTTATTATCGCACGGAAATAGACTGCTAAATAAAGCGATGTATATATTGCAGAGTATCGTGAAAATGAATTATTCCTAGTTAATCCAATCGGCAATGAATCTTATTACAATGCCATAGAGTATACAATTGGTTATGTGTAAAGTGGGAAAACGAAAACAGGACTACGTACGCCTTCACATCACTGTGAACCTTCGTGGGCCGAAAGTTGACATATGTCAATTGTCGAATAACTAAGGTCACTTTTTGACAGCTTTTGTTAGAAAGGGACTTCCACTTGTATTACAAGTTACAAGCTTTTGAGAAACGGGCCCCTGCAACCAGATGGCGGCACAGGCGCACACATAGCCAATATGGCGACTTTAACACTGGGAATAATTCGTAAAAAAATGTATTTATCTATAAATAAGCCTTAGGACTGGTGTAGAATTATTATAAGCATCTGCCACATTTTCGCTGAACATTATACAAACAGCAACAGTCTTAACTGTCCATAAGTGGACCTTATGCCTTTTGTAATAACGTCCACTGATGGACAGTTAACAGTGTGGGCGATGGTACCAGATAAGTAAAAAAAGAGACTGCTAATTTTCATAAAAATGCTCCTCAGACAAAAGATCAATTTGGTGAGTTTCAGGCGTATTCTGATTATGATAACAGGTTATGAATTAGATCTAGATTGGTTATGGATCTGATCTGTCAGGGTCAAAAGTGATCTTTTTGATTGAAGAAATAGTTAACTCGGATCTAATTCTTAACCTGTTATTAAAATTAGAAGACGCCTGTTAGTTTCAGCTCGATTTTGCGATGCCACCCAGAAAAAATAATGGAGGAGAGCAAACAGTGAACTTTTAGCAGTCCTTATTATGTGACGGTTTTTATGTACAGCCAGCAAGCACGGCACCCTTGCATACACATATGCAGAGGGGTGCTTGGCTAATAGTTTTGCCGACTGTACCATTGAAGATTTTTGCGTGAATGTGGAGGGATCTATTCGTTTTTATATTAACTTAGGTTTAAGTATTATTTTCGGACTTACCAGCCAACGCTGCGTTGGATTTTGTGATTTATTTTTGTACGAGAAAAGGCGTTTGTTGAAAGTTTTAGTTGAGATTCTCCGCTAGTATGGTAGATATCCTATTAAAGTTACCGGCTTTTTTTTCTGCAAATTTGAATAAACATTTGATGGGTAATAAATAAGAAAATACTTTCTTTGCTGTTTAGATACAATATGTCAGTGGCGTGCCTAGAGTTTTGGAGTAAGGCAAGCCGAAATATATGTTTTCGTAATAAAATAACTGTCCAATCTTCACTCTTCGGATTCAAATGCATTCTGCTACCGTATCGAGGCTAGCTAATCATAGCCCACTGAGGGCATACGGCATACTATTACTAGTAACTAGATAGAATTTATCCACGAAATTAATTTAACGACTTTACCTTGCGTTCGTTGAGTAATACGTGGACGCATTTCATACCGTCACAAGGAACAACTTCATCCATTGCACGAATTAGACACTTAGGTATAAACGCCACAACAAACGAACAAATCCACATTCACTAATTCAACTTTTGTTTTGACTAAATAATAATACATTTGAAGTCAACGCGCATGAAATCGCGCTCGTGCAAACTTATGCCTCAGCTAACTTCACACCAAAAGCCAGGCTTAAATCGCCGTACAAAAGTGCTATATATACCAACAAATAGTTACATTCATTATATGGCGGTTTGTAGGCTAGAGCGCCTAAAAGCGGGACGAAAAAGCAAGCCCGGTTGCAAGCCGACGAGTGCGAGCAGAATAGCGAGCATAACCTGCGACTGATTTCTTTCGCGCGGAAGTGGCGCCACGGCAAACATTTGCAACACGCGCCGCGGTCGGAGCGCTGTGGCTTGAATTTAATAATACGGGTTCTTTTGGCGCGCGGTTTTAAAATAATCTATATTGATCTTATCACTACGTAATTTCGGTAAGGCAACTAAGGCAAGCCCGGCTTTTGGGCTTGTATGGAAGTACCGCCACTGCAATATGTCATAAAATAGTCTGGGCCACACTTAAGGGAAACGCCGATGATTATCGTTTCCCGTTATTCTGGCCCCGGCATTACACAGTTACGAATAAGAAATTGTGTTTCATTTGGAACTTATCTGCCCATCAAAATGTCGATAGTAAAAATGAAGATTGGCTTTATTTTTCTTCATTATTATATTATAATTATAACGCAGTGTTTATGTTATTGACATTAACTTTGGAGGAACTATTTTTATACCCTTGATTACAAGCGATATACTTAACTGAGTTTGATTTAACTGTAAGTCTTTTGTTGCATGACTTTTGAACCAATGTTTAAGTTATAACTTCTTTAGTTGTTCGTTAATATTATTATATTTATAAATAAAAATCGTTCGTTCGTTTAAATTTTACCTAAGTACCTTGCATTTTGATTCTTATTTACTTGATGCGTAAAGATTGTTTTCCGTTAACAGACATCATACTTTTCATACTGATAATTATGAGAATGACGAATTTAGTAGTGAAAGAAATTTAGGAAAATTCTTTACTTGCGTACGTATATATATATATATATGTAAAGATAAATAAAACGTACATGTGCCAACAAACATATTAGAGAAGCTAATACAAACAAAGTTTGCATTCGGTAGGGCCGAACTGACACTAGATGCGATATATTTACATGTGAAAATAGCAATACGAATGGTGTAAAACATCTACCAAACTGAGACTAGACTAGTTCGTGTTGCCAATTTTTTTTATCATTCTGTAATAAGCTGCAAGGTACAATTTTACAAGAGTAAACTGGCAACATTGCTGCGATTGACGCACGCTAGACCAATGATGAGTTCTATTTTATTTTATGGCCTGGTTAAGCCAATGATGAGAGGCCTTTTATCAGTGTTGCTATTTTTCTCTTTTGAAATCTTTCTACATATAATTAAAGATTTTCTACATATAATGTAGAAAATCTTATAAAATAGCAATAGCCCTGTAAATTAAAAAAATTGCCTTCAAACTTCTGTTCTAATATTAAAATAGAAATCAAACTGATAAAGTTACTCCAAAAGACCAAAACAGACAAGAACTTCATACTGTATTAATAGTGTATTATCGCCTTGGTCGTGTGTTTAAGGTTTAGTTTATAATTATTATCAGAAACGCCACAAATAATAGTAGTTTATGCAACAGTGATATAATAAGGGTTCTTAAAATTCAAGGGTCGAAGTTACAAAACGAGACGTAGTCGAGTTTTGTAAAAAAAGACCCGAGAATTTTAAGAACCAATTATGAGCTGTTGCATACATTACTTTTTCTATGACAGCTGCAGCAAAAAAAAAAAAAAAAAAAAAAAAAAAAAAAATTATTAAAAAAAAAGAGTTATTATTTAAAAAAAATTGAGTTATTATTTAAAAAAAAAAGAGTTATTATTGTAAATGAAAACATACCTCTTTCAATCAAGATGATCGGAACTTGTATCTTTAAAAAAAATAAAGCAGTTGTATTATACTCATAAGATGACTGCTAGCAGTCATCTTATGAGCCTATAGACAAAGCATTCAAATGACATTGCTTTAGATATCACTGTCAGTCATTTAATTGACACATTTAAGTGCTGGAGTAGAAAAATGTATTTTTAAGTTACGAACTGCTTTTATTATGAATCTTAAGTCCCGCGGACGCGCGATATTGCGCCTTAAATGACAATCAAAATTCAATTCTAATTTAAAATCTGCCATGCCATTTTTGGCTGACAAACTTAGGTCTCTGGGACTCCAAAGGTTAAAGCTTACAGTAAATCCCGTATATAAAAAAAATATTATAAATTACACGACCATCCTTAACTGTGTTCGTCTATGGACATCTTTGACGGTCAAAGGATTAACAGAGGTAATCCGTAATCGGCACATCTTCGCATTTCTCTGAAGTAGGTACTTAAATAACATTAGACAATTCCTGCATAAAGTAATGCCATCATTATGTTCCCGTACTTTGATGTGATTTAGGTAATTCCCTGATAACTCCCTTCCTGTAATATAATAATCGGATACTTACACTAATATTGCACTCGGACCCGGGTATGTCCTAAAACTACGCCCAAACGCCACCGTATGATGGTCAGAGACATTTCATACGGTGGGTTTTAGCTTCAAAAAGAGCTATTGTAAGTTGCGAACGCACTTAGAATTATTTTGTCACTGGCCCTGAATCCTGCCATCGAGGTCAAAATATTTTAAGCGCGAGCAACTAGTTTTGCAATTGACTAAGTATCTAAGAGCTATCTCCAGTTATAAATGTAGTTGGAGCTAGCTCTTATTGGTAATCAAGTTTGGTAAACTGACGAAGGTTTGGAAAAAAGGTAAGTATTGGAAAATCCTAGATATAGCGCATTGTTGAGCGAAGGAGATTATCTCTTTTGGACATGGTAATACTTTGCTCAATAATTCTAAGTCTTGTGGTTTTCCAAGGTAATGGTGAGTATTTCTATTGGTTGGATAAGTACCTAAAAGGCAATGGTAAGTAGAATTGTCGGAAATGCTATTCTGATCAGTCCGAACTTGAACGCCATTAAGAAAGAAAAAATGACTTCAAGGTTTGACTGACACTAGTCATTTTATTAACCTTTTGACCGCCATAGACGTCAACTGACGCACGCAGCTACAGCTACAGCCAAATATCAACCTTCGTGCATTCCGATAAGGTTCATGAGTTCATGACGACGTGCGATACGAGAGGCGTGGCGTTCAAAGGGTTGATAAAGCACATCTTTACATACATTTCCCAATAATACCTACTTAATTTGATTTTTTGTACTATTCACCAGGTGAACAACGTCAACAACTTACTATATCTTCTGGCTCCAACCCCAAAAATGCTCCGCCAAATGTTTCTGCTGTGACCCAGAAGCAAGAATCCATTTGCAATGACATAATCATGCTACGTGGATTCATTGAGATTGAGAGGATGGCTGCTTGCGTCAATCTTTCCAAGACCATTGTGAATAAGAGCAGGGACTTGTATAAAAAGGTAACGTTAGCAAGCTAACGAGGTTTTGAGTCTTGCCACTCTGATTCCTTACTTTTGGTGTATAGAATCTACATAGTGGAAGTTGGGCCAAGCCTCCTTTTAACACGTGTACCTTTAGGCGTCTTTCGCGAATGATGAAAACTTGATAATTCTATCAGATGATATTGACTCATCACGTTTTCAGGTACTAGAGAGCAAACAATTAGCAGCCAACACAAACGAGGCTGTCGCATCGGCGTGTTTATACATAGCCGCGCGCCAAGAAAAATCTGCGCTTTCATTCGATAACGTCCGTCATGCTAGCAAATGCGGCAAGAGATCAATACGCAAATGTTTCGACCGCATCGTGAAACTTTTTAATATCCACCTGGAAATTGATATATATACGGATCCGTTCTTGAATAGTCTGTGCAATGATTTGGATTTGCCATATTACATTCTGCGGATGTCGCACCACATCGTCCAAGAAGCTCTGGCGATGAAAATCGTGTCTCAGTGCGGTCGTCAGGCAGTTATTGCTGCGGCCGTTTTTATGGCTTCTCAGGCAAGTATTTGTAAAATACATTTAAAAAATATACTGCAGTGAACAAAAATTTAGTTTACATAGTATATCTATTACGGAAACTTAGTTATTTCTCATAAATTTAATATTTGATGCAAGCTTTTATCGCTGACTGTATTTTCCTTTCAACAGACAACTTAATGAATATTCATCAAGACAATTCTAGCAAACCCAAACAATTAGGTTGCGTTGTTTTGTCACAGAGATCCTATGGTCATCTCCTGTGTCCATCATTAGATCAGCTTTATGGTGCCATAATATTGTGTTGTGACTTGTGACCCAACTTACATAAGGTTTATTCGGGTAATCCCGGAAGTTGGGTAATCCCGAAAATCATTGTAAAATCACTCATATTCCGTTGTAAGAGTCAGCTTTCGGAATTATCCGCCACTTTCGTTCATTCGGAAATACCCGAATACACCTTATGTTACATATGTACCTACTTAAGTGAAGTTTCAAAGTTTTCAACTCAATCGAACTATGGATAGAAAGTGGGTCTAATAATTTAATTACAAACTTTAAAAGACTAATAAAAGCTTGTAAAATGGGTAAAACGTTTGAAACTAGCTCGAAAAAGGAAATATTTCTAAGTTTCCTTCAATTAAAAAAACTTTTTTGATATTTAATTCAGGTGTCACACGATAAGCGAACCCAGAAAGACGTCGAGAACATATCTGGCTTGGCGGGCGAGGCCATCTGGGAAGCATACAGGCTCATGTATCCACATGCATCCGAACTTATCCCCATTACCTTTGAGCTGAAAGTGCCCATTCAGTCTCTGCCTAGAATTTAGGTGGTACTTACACAACAGATTAACATTACAGTAGAAGCGAAATACTTCTTTTCATTTCTCATGCTCTGAAAGTGGGTCAGTTTTGTTCTATAAAGTGTGCAGAAAACGATACGTTTCTGCTCTAGAGCATTTTAATTACCAAGTAGGCTTTTTTCTTTTTTTTTTACGATAAGCTATTAAAATTTTGTTTGAAATGGATTTGTTGTACTATTTCCATTTTGATTAACTCGATCCCTACCTATTGCATAAATAACAATAGGTAGGTTGTTTTACCTTTATTGTTAATTGAAAATAGGTATTACTGAATCGCGATTAGAAAGGGATTGAGATAGCTGTCAATCCATATTGATTTTGACGTAAGTGTATGGAAATCTGTTATTTCTAATCCCTTTCTGATCGCGGCATGATATAGGTACCCTCAAGAAATAACTACAAAAAAAGTTTATACTTAGTCATGTTTTTTTTAAATACACGTGTTTTACGTACCTATCCGAAATGTAAAGTAGAGTGTTTAACTCTGGTGAAAGGCATCACAAAGGCAATATCGGATAATGGCGCTTTCGCTGCATTCGAGCGCCAAACTATCTCGACTGTAATCAGCGCCTTTCATTCCTTGGTTAACAATCTACTATTGTCTTGTAGGAAAACCTAATTTGTAACTACTAGTATATAAAATATATTAATAGGATAAGGATAAAATGTACGCTATTATATTTATTGCATCAGTACTGTCGTTGCCATACCCAATATATGGGTATCATGTATTGAGACAATTGTTTCCGGAAATTTAACTACAGGTATGAACATACATCATGATACATGTAAGCAATTGAAATAAAATAAAATAAATAGTTTGCTTAATTAATGGTTTTCCAATGTAATGGTGAGTATTGGTTTGCTAAAAGGGTCCTTTACGACAATTTTAGGTCCCAGGTAAGTAGAACTGTCGGAATACACTACTTAGTTGATCAGTCAGAGCATGAACGACTAAGAAAAAAAGGACTTCAAGGTTTGGCTGAAGAGTTATTTATTAATACTTATACCGCCAAAACTGACGCGCCCAATATCAATAACCTTCGTGAATTCCGACAAGGTTTATGAATTCATGACGGCGTGCGATACGAGAGGCGTGGCGTTCAAAGGGTTGATAAAGCACATCTTTACATAAAATTCCCAATAATACCTACTTAATTTGAATTTCTGAACTATTCACCAGGTGAACAACGTCAACAACTTGCTATATCTTCTGGCTCCAACCCCGATCATGCTCCTCCGAATGGTTCTGCTGTGACGCCTGTGACCCAGAAGCAAGAATCCATTTGCGCTGACACAATCATGCTACGTGGACTCGTTGAGATTGAGAGGATGGCTGAATGCGTTAAACTTCCCAAGAGCATTGTGGATAAGTCCTGGGACTTGTATAAACAGGTAACGTAATCAAGCTTTCCAGGTTTTGGGTCTTGCCAGTCGGATTCCCTTTAATGCACACACCCCAGGCCAAAAGTGTGGAAACAACGTTGTTTTCTTTATCTCATATTTCTAATATTATTATTGTATGGGTACTGATAAAAAAAATTACATTAGGCAACCCCTAAAGGTTGTTAATTGCCTGACAAAATGTTGAACTGGCTAAAATATATCGCAATAGCAGTATACACAGATATTTACTCTTATTTATAAGCTTGTTTCTATACTTTTGGTCGGGTGTATCTATATGGCTTCAACAACGAATGATTAAATGTTGCTATATTTACCAGATGATATTGACTCAAAGTTTTCAGGCACAAGTGACCAAACAATTAAAAGCGTTTCCAAACGACGCCATCACATCAGCGTGTCTATACATAGCCGCTCGTCACCAGCGGGCTCAGCACGGTTCCATTTTTATCGACTATCACTATGCCCGTCACTTTCGCACTTACATACTTGTTAGAACGTGACAGGCATGGTGATAAACGATAAAAATGCGACCGTGCTACTAGGGCAGGTCAGCAAATGCAGCAAGAGACAGATAGAAAAATGTTTCATAAGCATCCAGAAACTTCTAAATATCGAACTGGAACCTGTGTATACGGACCCGTTCCTGTATAGACTCGGCTGTGATTTGGATTTGCCTACAAGTGTTAGGCGTATGTCGAATCACATCGTCCTGGGAGTTGAGGCGATGAAAATCGTGCCTCAGTGCGATCGTCAGGCAATTATTGCGGCGGCCATTTTTATGGCTTCTCAGGCAAGTAACTATTTGTAAGTCATTAAAAATACCACTTGTCCCAAAATTCAACGATAAGCTGGCACCAGAAGATGGACCTGCTCATGACTGCTAGAGGAAAAAAAAGGAAAAAAATAGATCTCAATTTATTATGGAATTACAAAAAAAAATTAAAATCGACACCCCTAGTGGTACAGTGGCGTATTTTTAACGACCATGTCTACAATTTTTCATTTTTTTTTTTAATTTTTTCCTCGAGTACCTAGTCATGAGCAGGTCCATCTTCTGGTGCCAGCTTATCGTTGAATTTTGGGAAACGTATAGGTACGTACTTATCCACAAATTCACAAAATGTTTGTTTCGATAGGTGTTTAAGGTAAGTAAAATTAAAAACCGGCCAAGAGCATGTCGGGCTATACTCAGTGTATTCCGTGTTACCCTGCTACTTCTATCACAATAGGCTAAACGGGGGCTATTAAAGTGTCATTACAAGCAAAAGGGAGCATACGCGCACCTTCGCAGCGCTTTTACCTAGTATTTTGACTAAAAAGGAAAAGCTTTATCGGGTTATCTCTTAACTCAAAAACGGCTTAACCGATTTTTGTTTCGAAGAAATAATTTACGAAAATATTATCTATTAAAACAGAATTAGAATAGAATAGAATAGAAAAACGTTTATTGCAAAAACCATCTACATACAGCACCACACATATACATTTAAGACAGAAGATCTTATACACTAACTAAACAGTTAAAACTATTAGTAGCTTAAACTAACATGCAATAATAATCGTAGTATTGATGCTGCTAGAGGCTACAAATGGACACCACTCAGCATATGCTCTAACATAATATATATGCTATAGCGCTGGTCTTCCGTGGATTTCAGGTGTCACACGATAAGCGAACCCAAAAAGACGTCGAGAACATCTCCGGCGTGGCGGGTGAGGCCATCTGGGCAGCATACAGGCTCATGTACCCTCATGCAGCCGCGCTCATCCCCCCCGTTAACTTCGAGCTGACTGCTTCTAGTGCTTCTATCGAGTCTCTACCACGAATTTAGCTACACCACAGATTATAGTTTTACGACCTACAAAAGTACCTATGGAAGAGTTTCAGGTGTCAGCCGATTAAGGGACTTCGACAACATCTCTGGCGTGGCGGGCGAGGCAATCTGGGAAGCATACAGGCTCATGTACAAATCCTTGAAGCAACTGTAAAATATATGGTTTAACGTAAAATATAGGGTGGGCAGCAGACTTGTGACAATAAATCTAAAATAAATAGGTACCTACCTAGTTTTAGGCGATAATTTCTCGATTAGTTACACTTCCTCCTTGTTATATGGATCACTTCAAAACCCTACGCATCTTAATCCTAGCAAGCCTAGTTATTCTCCAAATCGCGACCTTTACCCACTCAAATATAAATAAATTTAAACGTAAAGGCATAGTGACGTCGCATAATCTACGAAGTAATTCACATCGAGACCGTCTAGTCGCACCGCTTCACAAACTCACAAGGTCAGAACAGTCGGTCTACGTCACACAGGCCCTGCGATATACAACCGCCTCCCAGATAGCATATTTAAGAGACGCCCCGTCTCACCAATCCTTTAAAAGGAATTTAGAATCAAAAAGGTTTTATACTTTTAAGTTTTAATGAAATAATGGAACTACCAATGACTATGTAACGTAATATAATTGTATATCTCTATTTAATTTTCTCCTATAACGAATCGATGACATTACTATACTATGTGTATATTTCTGTCTAAATACTCTGTAATGTGTACTTTGTATGTTGTACAAAATTGTATCCGACGTGTAGCTGTATTGTACCAATAAAGATTATTTTATCTTATCTTATCTTATCTTATATGGTTACGAATAAATGATTAACGGTATAACATTTTTTTACTTATTCCAAAATAGTAGGTATTCCCTAGGTAGTAGCCCCAAAAGTGCATGCTCACTTTATAAATTAGCACGATAGGGGTTGCTTTCAAAGGGCGCGTTCAGTGCCAGCACGAGCTACGCGCTATGACCGTACCTAGCCGATAACACGGGAAAAACCGTATGTAGCGAAAAGCGCCTACGAACAGTGAACCCGCCTAGCGGGTCGCTGGCAGTGTTAATAAGGGCAACGAACTGTCAACAACCTTTCATACACTCATTATTCCCAATCATTCCCAATTCCCACCATGTCCCTCGAATTTATTGTTTTTTTATCAAAACGCAGGTATTTCGTTAAAAAGAGATTAATACGACATTGACATCTCTATGCAGTTACGCTCTTCTGAAATAACATAAGAAAGGGCGTGAGCTGAGTAGCGAGTGAGCCCTTTATGTATATTTAGCTAAAGACAAGTATAGTAATGGACCCTATAATGGACGTGGAACCGGTAATGGGACATAAAACCACAAATCCTCTAAAATAAGTATGTAAAAGTAGTTTATAAACACTGGCAATATTTTACCATAAATAAGAGTCATAGAGCTGTTTAAGTTTGACTTTTTATTAATTTCGGTTACTTTTTAAGAAATTGGCGCCAACCCAAAAGTTGTCGTGTCACTGGAAAAAATAACCAGTAAGAATTCTTAACAACTTCGCTAAGAGAGGTGAGTTCATATATTAAATTGTAATTAATTATTACTTGGTGTAAACTAGAATCTGTTTTGTTAATTGCATTTACTATGAGATAAGGTATACAACACATTATGTTGTGACTCTAGAGATGTATAAAAAAATAGTGGTATTTTGCCCAATCCCATTATAGGAGCTGTAAAACTGCATACCTCCTATGATGGGATAATTTACATAATGATGCTTGCCATGGCGTAATTTCATGTTTAAACAATACAGAAGTATAATGTAGTTACTCGTACGAACTATGTCAGGAGGTCTTCTCGGACTTCGGATAAATTAATATCGTTTTTACAAAATTTTATTTAACTTGCCCTGTTAGTTTGTATACAGGGTGGATTTTCTTTTTGGGTCAGTGAGGGCAGCTACCAGATCCCGTGCTGCGACGAGAAAACGGTCTTAGATAACCTTCCCTCGATTTCAAATTAATGAAGATTGGCTTTTACAGATTTTGGAAAAAACATACAGGATGCGAGAAAAAGGTAATTTTTGACAATCGTTTTTTTGATGCCAATCGATCCCATTCCTATTGAGGATCAAAAGCTTGTATGGAACTAAAAAAAAATTTACGGCTAGAAAAGCCACAAATCGAGAGAAAACTTTTCCCATACAATTTGTATGAAAATCAAAACTTTTATTTTTCACATGCTATTTTCTATTATCTAGTATCAATAGTTTCTTTGGGGTCAACTTACGACAATGTACTAAAAAGCCACAAATTAATAAAAACTTTTTCCATAGGTACACTTACTATGGAGAAAATGTGAAATTTAATTTTGACCCCAAAATACTATTGATACTGGATAGGAATGGAATCGATTGGCATACAAAAATAGCATGTGAAAAATATAAATTTTCATTTTCATACAAAGTATATGGGAAATGTTTTCCTCGATTTGTGGCTTTTCTAGCCGGAATTTTTTTTGTTCCATACAAGCTTTTGATCCTCAATAGGAATGGGATCGATTGGCATAAAAAAAAAAGTTTGTCAAAAATTACCTTTTCCTCGCACCCTGTATGTTTTTACCAAAATCTGTAAAAGCCAATCTTCATTAATTTGAAATCGAGGGAAGGTCTTCTAAGACCGTTTTCTCGTAGCAGCACGGGATCTGGTAGCTGCCCTCACTGACCCAAAAAGAAAATCCACCCTGTATTAGTTAGTGTGGTTCAAATCTTGGAAATGGCATTTGAGCCACTTTCGGATTTCCGATTGAGTTGAAATTTTGGATACGTATGCAAATCGGATGACAATGCAATCCAATCGGGTGACAAAAACGTATTCCCTATTCCAATATCTTATACTGATAGGGTATGCCCATTATAGGGGGCCCATTCAGTAATGGGCCCCAATGGGGCTATTTTTCCGTGGATCCAGTATCCACGTCCATTACCGGGGTTCCATTACTGGAGCTTTGGTGTCCATGACTGGAGAAAAAAAACATACTTTTAATTTATTAATTATGTGGAAACTAACTGCAGTATCTTTGATACAACACGCCTGAAACATGAAAGAAGGATAGGATATTCATCTTTTAACAAGCTAAGCGGTAGAACTTTTACATGTATCAGGGAAATATCACAAATACTCCAAATTTCCTCTTAAATGTCCCATGACTGGTGCCGTTACTATAGGTAAATAATGAAGATAGTTAATACGATACGACTGCATCAATTACTGATGTGCCGTCGGAAATGTAATTTTGTACAAAATAGTTTTAAAAAATCCACTTGGGAATTTTTCGGAATCTCTTATTTTTGTATAGGAATAGAAATATTCCATTTCCAAAAAGAAACTTGCCTTTGTTTCCTGTGAAATTTTCAAACTTTGGAAACTTTCCGCTACATGCACATTTGTATTATGAATTACTAGTTTAGTTAATAGTATGTAGTTATGGCACATGGCAAAGCTTTATACAATATGTATATTTTTTCGACGAATCGCCTTAACGCCTGATGGTAAGCGCCCGCAACACCAGAGGCATTGTAAGTGGGTTGCCGGCCTTCAAGATGGGAGTACGCTCTTTTCTTGAAGGTATGAAGGCACACTCAAGCAAACCCTTGTCTTGTTGACATAGTTGAAATATTTTAAGCTAAGGTTTAAGCTGAGAGTGGCGGGTGGTAGAGTCGTTGCCTGATTTAATCTTGCTCCGTAAGATAGTATTTTTTTTACAAAACTGGTTTACATGTCAAAAAAGCTAATCATAATGATTGGCAACAGTTCCGTAACCGACCTCATTGTGTTAAGAAGTCTATGATTGACAGTCTTTATCAATAACTCGTCTCTGCTTTAGGTGATACTGGCTCTTTTGCCATACTACTTAATGTGCGGGCGTGCCTTCGATCTTGATGATTGGTGCCGACGGGTGTGGACCGTGGAGACATTTATTGTGTATGACATTATTTGGATCGGCTACGCTACGTCGTGCCGGCACGTCAAAGGAATAGGTAAGCTGGACCTTACTAGGCTTTTATTTCTTCGTTATGATTTGGCTCATTCTCTGAGAATACGTCGGCGGTTGCGTCTAAGCCACGACTCTACTAAAATCACTATATGTATGCCCTTAACCCTTAAATGCTCGGAGGAATAATCATATGGAGTGGTGACACGCACTAATTTCTATGTGAAAAATTCTGCCGTTTTCGGCGCGGGGGGCGAGGGACGCACACAAATAATGTAAACACTAATGCATTTTTCGCATGCGTCGCTACACACGCACACGACAAAATTATCAAACACTAGCATAAACTATATTCACACAAATACAAGAACAAACACAGACAACCCCGTCCGTGAACGAGATGATGTCAGTTCTAAGTAAACGTAGAAGTGCGAGGGACTTGTCGATAATATTGTCGATATTTTATTGACTGAATTTTAACTGTCTGCTTTAGTCAATTATAACCATCAAAAACATTACATGTAAAAAGGTGCAAGTCTCGCAACGCTTCTACTACAAAAAAGTTTTGAGATGTAATGCTAATGTGTGAAACCAAGTCGGTTATTTTAATCAGTGCCAGGGGGTGTTAAAACCGTATCAATAAGATATCTTTAATTTGTAATAAGTATAATGACTTGGCCATCGCACGGCTGCATAATGACATAAGGATCATCGTCACCTACTAAAAATAATTCTAATTGAACATAACGCTAGCGCAGCTAGCGCTAATTGCAGTTTGAGCATTACACATATTTACGAGTACGGTACGAGTAAATCATTATGTGCGATTGCCAAGTCATTATATCTTATTGATACGGTTTTAACACCCCCTGCGGGCTCAGCACGGTTCCATTTTTATCCACTATCACTATGCCCGTCACTTTCGCACTTACATACTTGTTAGAACGTGACAGGCATGGTGATAAACGATAAAAATGCGACCGTGCTACTAGGGCTGGCACTGATTAAAATAACCGACTTGGTTTCACGTTACATCTCAGAACTTTTTGTAATAAAAGCGTTGCGAGACTTGCACCTTTTTACATGTAGGTAATGTTTTTGATGGGATCTCATCTCTTTTTGTAGACAGTCCCTCTTTTCGGGTACTCATACCCATACAATGTATACATATATCATAACTAAACACATACTCACATCGTACATACATCGTAGTGTACCTTTACTTTACCTACTATTTGTAGGAACTGCAAGAGTAACTTTGTAATATCATATATTTATATGGAATTACAAACTTACTTATGCAGTTCTTAGATCTTTAAAACGTGACTGATATTGCAATATTTTTAGGTTTTCGATGGCTTGATAAGCTGAAAACTACTTATGTTTAAAATTTATTGCATCTTTTGGAAATCTAAAAAAATAAATCATAATAACAATATATTTATAATGTTCATATAGATTTTATCGATATTGGTTTTTATGGTGGCCCATCGCTAACTATGGTAGAGTGATACCAGAGTAATAAATTAAAAGTGCCTATTTATGGAAAATGACGGCAGTAAATACCTTAAAATAAATAAAATACAATACACGTATTGGACATGTCAAATAAAAAATATACGATAGAAACTAAGAGAAAAATGAATTTTCAAACAGTAGTAGGGTAGGTGCGTTAGTTTTCGTCCTGCCAGCCTATTATGGATAGCTTTATCCATCTTTATCCACGTGATAAAATAACTGTCACTGTTTAACACCGTGGGAAAGAAAGTGACGGACACCGTTTTATCACGCTGTCACGTAGACAAGAACGACCATCATATCCGTACAGCTCTAGTTTTCATCCACTTGACGAAATTGAATATAAATCTACATTGCTGCACAAATTTGGACTTAATGTAATCCTTAATGTCGAGACAATATACGAGTATCTATCTACATAAAAAATGTATTTGGTAAGTAGCAAATTAAATATCAAATATGTTATTTGCTAATCTGTCATGTGAACGAAAACTAGAGACTCCATGGACGGAAACTAGCACAACG
This sequence comes from Cydia amplana, assembly GCF_948474715.1. Classification (NCBI taxonomy): domain Eukaryota; kingdom Metazoa; phylum Arthropoda; class Insecta; order Lepidoptera; family Tortricidae; genus Cydia; species Cydia amplana. The sequence continues at coordinate 16,385,905 of NC_086073.1, forward strand.
ACCCTATATCGGTAATATCACGTTATTTATGATTTATACTATTTATTTCATTGAATGGATTATGTTGATATAAAAATAAGGTGTTATAGAAAAATAATGTGTTAAGTATATAAATTATATAATAATAAGCAACGCAAATTAGAAGTTAGGTATACCTATTACCTAATGAATATATAGAAAGTCTTCTTTAAATATTACCCTAAATTAGATCTTGTACCATGAAGTGGTATCACTTTCAGATTGACAATGTTTTTTAGTTTTTTGCTAAATTAGTGCACTATTTGATAATATTTACATGTAATAGTACTTACATATGAAAAGAAACGTGTTCTTTAAGTACGCTAGATGTGACCGATCGGTTTTTACAGGAGAAAACGCTACAATTCGGCATTTTCTGCTCCTAACATTCCACTTAGATTGACGTTTGCTGAATGGCGTATGACGTATGGCAACTAGTTTTATATAACCTCCTTGACCGGCGGCCGCCGACTTTTGGCAGAGGGGAACGCCTGTTAATGGCGGTTCCTGTTGGTTTATTATTCCGAGCTTAAATGCATAGTGATGCATTTATACACACAACATAAACATCAAATGTTATGCATTATTAAACAAATTCTATTTGTTCTTGTATATTATTTCAATAGTAAAACTAATAAATTTTCCGAATTATTACATAAATTTACGCAGTATTTTAATTCATAAAAATTACATTTGTTTATAGACGAAATGTCGGAAAATTTGGAAAAACCTGGAAGTTGATGATTTTTAGTATGTGATTTTGGGCAGATTTTTCGGGGTTTGTAATTATTTTATATTTACAAACTTTATCATAGGAACATCATAAATAGTGTACCTTTCTGATGGCAGTTAAGATTTTTCCTATACCCTTTACAAATACCTATATATTTCCAAAAATATGATTTAGCCTATGCAACTTTTAACACTGATTTCGCAGTGAAAATCGATGATATAATTTTTTTTACTATTTTTCCTAGAAACGGCAAACAATTATGTGATACATATATTAATTTCGGCCAAAAAGAAAAAATCATGCATTTAAGGGTTAAGATTTGAGGAGTTCCCTCGATTCCTCATGGATTCCATCATCAGAACTGAGTTTTGAAGAAAAACGGGACCAATCTGTATGCATATGCATACAAACAAAAAAATAATTTTCATAATCGGTCCAGTAATGACAGATTTCTATGGAGTAATAAACATAAAAAAAACATAAGGTTAACTGGAAGAGATCCCTTGAAGGGATAAGTTCGCCTTTGTACTAATGACAGATTTACTACCTCATTCTCTCCACTCATTCTCCACTGCACACGTCATAGACAAACTAAACTATAGAACGTCATCGTCACCCCCACGTGCATGGCAATGAAAATTCGATCAATCTTTGAGGGCTTTCCCAAAACGCTCGACGCTACGCTCCGTTACGGCTACGAAGAAAATTCAGTACCGCGCCAGCTTTCAGAGGAAGAGTACGCGTCGCGCGCGTTCTAATTCACGTCTTTCGTATTTACGTACGCAGTCATTCAACTTTAAATCCAATTATGTATTAATACAATGGCGTGTGTGAGTTAATGAGATTGTGTGATTAGTGCGTTTTAAATGTTATCTGATAGCGTTTGGTGTCGGAAAATGCTGAAGGATGTGAGTTTGGGAAAATGTTGAGCGCGTTCGCGCTATGGCACGTGGGATTGTTGGTATTGGGAGTGGATGGGCTTATAGGTAAGATAAAATGCTTTAGGTAAAACTATTTTACTTAAATATATATAATATAAATAATACATATATATATAATCACGAAAATAGACTAGCTATCCTATTACTTAAATTAAGAGTGACTAGTAGGTACGTATTTACGTAGTATGTATGTGTTATAGTTGTAGCTTTAAGAAGAACACTATAGGTAGGTAATAATATACAGTGTGGAAAGATAAGTCGGGCCCTGGAGGGAAACTACCTTAAATCCTTAAGCTGGCTCATTTTACTTAAAGGAGACATTCCCTTATTTTTAAAAAGAAACAAAACTGCATTCAAAGATTTTCTAAAACTCGCTTGCCTCGCCCGGGACTCGAACCGACTAAAAATCCCTAAAAATAAAAAATCGCAATTTTATTCTACTAGTCGATACAGTTAATGTTAATGATAACATTTCTCCAAGAAACATTAGGTCTTAAACTCGTCTGTCGTACAAAATATCCATAAAATGTAATATTTAGTACTCAAGATTTTTTTAGACAAGCCAAATCGAAGAAAAAAAGAAAAATACTTTGTATGCAGTTTTGTTTCTTTTTATAAATAAAGGAATGTCTCCATTAAGTAAAATGAGCCAGCTTAAGGATTTAAGGTAGTTTTCCTCCAGGGCCCGACTTATCTTTCCACACTGTATAAATCTTTAAAAGAGACAAAAAATAAAACAACACGAAAACAAAAGAGACTTTTCAGTATTTAATGACCAGAGTACGGTTGAACTTACACACCCTGTATTTCCCCATTTCGATAACAACAGGTACGGATTCGCAATAGTCTGGTGTTGCTCCACACTGTTTTTTTCGCAAACACCGCAAACAAATGTTCCGAACAACGCTGGACATGACGATAGAACTCCACCGTAGCGTGGCAGTTTGTTTGCGAAAGCTTTGAAAGAAAATAATCGGGCTTTTGTGCGAAACTACGTTTGTTTGTACAAACTATCGAGCTTGGCTGATTATTTATCTCTAGTTACAATAGTTACCGATATTTGTTTACCTAAGAAATATTTGCAAGTTGGTTAAAAAAAGAAGAGGTAAGTAAGTAACATATTATGTGATTGCATACAAAGTAGCTGTATAATACTTGCACGTTTTGCATAACTTCGCGTTGGATATGATGAAGGAAACAAACGGCATTTTGACATGTTATCCAAACGAACGTTGAACCTACACACCTACAGTGCATTTCCCTTAAGTTGGGTAAGCTGGAATTTTAAACAGGTGAAGTATAAAGGATTGTCACTTAAAACATGCTAGAGTCTGTGCGGAAACCCTGGAGTGTATTAGGCCCAATACATTCCACGACTCTTCTCTTTCCGAATAGACTAATTGGTAATTGAATAGTGTCCATTTTGAACCTAATATTTATCATGTTGCTCTTGTAAATAAAATAAGCTAGGAAAATTCTAAATCGCTATAAGAATCACCAAGAACAGCGCCATTGACAGGGTAAAAAAAATGTCGGACTTTCCCTTTCATAGATAAAATCAGAAAATTAAATTAAATTCATAGGAAATAAATTCGCGAGCGTTTTTGACAAATGGCTTCATCACTATCCCCTTCTCTATCCCTAGGAATATGGCACAGATGATAATTTCATACGGACTGACAGACGGCCATTAAGCCACTGGGGCAAAGTTTAGGGATCCGTGCGGTACTTAACTCACAAATATTCGTATTCTCGAAGGGATTTATCTACTACTAAGGGTCCTAAGTTTTTAATAAAATTTGGAACTTTAATTTGATATTCATAAGGTTTTCTAGAACTCAGGAGGATAGGTATACTTAACTAAATATATAATCCTAAGGATGGCTTTACAATTTACATAATGTAAACTAAGTAAGTATTTTGGACAATTATTGTACCTAAGCCCTTTATTTACAAATTATTAATAGTTTTATACAAAGGACTGTATAACTGAGTGTTTACGTAGCTGACTGTACTTACAATTCGGACGTGGGTATAACTCAGTAAATAGTTAGCCTTTGTTTCAATTAAGTAATGTAATTTATACGTTTGCGTGCTTGCCAAAGTGGTTCTATATTGTACCCGAAATTATTTGGTACCCGACCTGACTCTTTGAAGTAATAACCAGTTTGTCAAAGGACTGTCTCATTTCAAACATAGACAGAGATAATCATACTATCTTTGTCTTATAGTAGTCCTAGCATCCAAAAGAAAAGGATGAGTATAGTTTTCTTTGTTCTTATTTACTGACAATTTGGTTTGACCAACTATACGTGAATACATTGTTACTACTTTAATTACTTACTTACTTGGTACTTGGTGCGATGACCCAAAATGAGTCTTGGCCTCCAACACAAGAGCATGCCACTTTGCTCGGTCTAGAGCGGAATGACGCGTTTAATATAATATGTAGTTTTTTTTTGTATAGTTCTTATACAGGTAGGTAAGTACCTAAGAAAAGGTTGAGGCTAGATGCTATTTTTAAAACAGCCTTTGCGATAGGTAATAGTTATTTTCTTAGAACCCCGATTAACTTGTATCAATTCGCGCTTGGCCAATTTTTTCATGCATCCTAATCACGGTGATTTGATATTAGGTAGAATCGAGGGGTGCTATTGTGAATAGTTTTTTTAATGGTTACGACTTACGTTCATACGGCACATGAATGGTAGGTTAGAATACATTAGAAAATACTATTTTTGTATTGTGTGTGCAGTGATTGCGGAAGTAATTAAAAATAAATATGAAACGAATGGAATTAAGAAACTAGGTGGTTAACATTTTGCTCCCTTTTCTTTTGTTAATTTTCTGTGTTTTTTCTACTACCTTTTGTGGCATGTAATGGGTTAAAAATAAGACTAATAATGCTATTATATTTGGGCTAATTAAATAAAATGTTCTTAATTATAATAGGACCAAGTACAGAAATATTCGCGTCTCTAAAATGTTGTGTCCCAGTTTACAAAAGGAAGTGCTCGAATAATATTTACGTCTATCGTTCCGAAGTGACCTTCTAGTGCTGTCTTCCAAAATAAATGTTGCACATTCTGGAAGTAAATCCGGCAATTCATTGCATTACCACACTAAAAAGACTTTTATTTAGTTGTTTTGGCATTCCGTACGCGGAAGTAATGCAGAGTTTTTAAAGTATGTTTCCAAATTAGTTTTACATTGAAAAGAATTTTAAATCTTGAGATTTAGGTCAGAAATAATTTAAGATTGTTTTGTCTAATGCTAAAAAACGAAGTATAAGACGGATAGAGATAAGTAGGTACTCTATTATTGATTTTTACAACACGCATTACACAAACCGGGCTAACTTTACCACTCCTATTAGTTTACAAACGGTTAAACCTCCCGTAAACATGGGAATGAAGGGAATGAACGACAATCATTAATCATTCGTTCGTGAATGGGAACTAATCCCAACACCTTTAGCGGCGCGCTTTCTTGATGGATTGATTTCCGATTTGTAATCGTTTGACATCAACGCCGTATGTATAAACTAGCTGTTGCCCGCGACTTCGTACGCGTGGATTTGTATATTGGTGGTTATATATTCTACATTAGCTTAGAACATTATGCAGCAAAATATTGCAGTAGGACGGTTAATCATTTGTTAATTATTAATATTATACAACGCATGAGACTTGTCTTTCACAACCTACGAAGTTTCTAGCCCCTAACTGAATAAAATTGTTCTCAACATAATCCCTCTCAAACCCCTTAGAAGATTTTCATGTCCTCTATTTACCTAACTACCTATTTTCGAAGTTTGAAGTAAATAAAATTTGAACCCTATATATATATATTTTTCCACACTTACAACTATCTTTACAGGTAAACCTAAGACAATAGTGTAACTATTAACCATACATATCTAAAGTAAGCCATTACGTCTATAACATAATATATTTAATGTTGATATTGTGAACTGAATATAAACTTTCAACCCCTTTTAAACCATTTTAGGGGATGAATTTTAAAAAACGTTGAAATTACTTTTCTTGTATTCTAATAATATGCCTCTGTACAAAGATTCAAGCCCGTTCTCACAAAAATGTTTGAACTCCATACAAACTTTCAACCCCTTTTTCACCACCTTGAGATATAAATTTTCAAAAACGCTGAAATATTTTTTTTTCCGTTTTAAAATAATACCTTTTTATGAAGTTTCAAGTTCCTAGCTTAAAATAAAATTTGTACCCTGTACAAATTTTCAACCCCTTTTTAAACCTGTTAGGGGATGAATTTTACAAAACGCTGAAATTACTTGTATTGTCTTCTAATAATATTCCCAAATACAAAGATTCAAGTCCCGCGCTCAAAATAAATTTTTGATATCCATACAAACTTTCAACCCCTTTCTCGTCACCTTAGGGGGTGAATTTTCAAAAACGCTGAAAATAGTTTTCTTGTGTTTAAATTTAATATCTTTTTGCAAAATTTTCAAGTTCCTACCTTAAAATAAAATTTGCTCCCCAAGACGAACTTTCATCCCCTTTTTAAATCCTTAGGGGTTGAATTTCCAAAAACGTTGCAATTACTTTATTTTGTAATCGGCTATTATGCCTTTCTAAGAAGTTTCAAAGCATTTGTTATGGATTCAAACTTTCAACCCCTTTTTAACCCTGTTAGGGGATGAATTTTCAAAAACGCTGAAATTACTTTTCCTGTCTTTTAATAATATCCCCAAATACAAAGATTCAAGTCCCGCGTTCGAAAAAATGTTTGATATCCATACAAACTTTCAACCCCTTTTTTACCAACTTACGGGATGAATTTTCAAAAACGCAGAAATTAGTTTTCTTGTATTTTAATAATATATCTTTTTACGAACTTTCAAGTACCTAGCTTAAAATAAAATTTGAACCACATACAAATTTTCAACCTCTTTTTAACCCTGTTAGGGGATGAATTTTACAAAACGCTGAAATTACTTTTCCTGTCTTTTAATAATATCCCCAAATACAAAGATTCAAGTCCCGCGTTCGAAAAAATGTTTGATATCCATACAAACTTTCAACCCCTTTTTTACCACCTTACGGGATGAATTTTCAAAAACGCAGAAATTAGTTTTCTTGTATTTTAATATTATATATTTTTACGAACTTTCAATTACCTAGCTTAAAATAAAATTTGAACCACATACAAACTTTCAACCTCTTTTTAACCCTGTTAGGGGAAGAATTTTACAAAACGCTGAAATTACTTTTCCTGTCTTTTAATAATATCCCCAAATACAAAGATTCAAGTCCCGCGCTCGAAAAAATGTTTGATATCCATACAAACTTTCAACCCTTTTTTCACCACCTTAGGGGATGAATTTTCAAAAACGCTGAAATTAGTTTTCTTGTATTTAAATTTAATATCTATTTGCAAAGTTTCAAGTTCCTAGCTTAAAATAAAATTTGCACCCCAAGACGAACTTTCATCCCCTTTTTAAGCCCCTTAGGGGTTGAATTTCCAAAAACGTCGCAATCACTTTATTTTGTAATCGGCTATTATGCCTTTCTAAGAAGTTTCAAAGCATTTGTAATGGATTCAATCTTTCAACCCCTTTTTAACCCTGTTAGGGGATGAATTTTCAAAAACGCTGAAATTACTTTTCTTGTCTTATAATAATATCCCCATATACAAAGTTTCAAGTCCCACACTCACAAAAATATTTGATCTCCATACAAACTTTCAACCCCTTTTTCACCACCTTGGGGGATGAATTTTCAAAAACCCTGAAATTAGTTTTCTTGTTTTTTAATATAATACATTTTTACAAAGTTTCAAATTCCTAGCTTAAAATAAATCTTGTACCCCATACAACCTTTCATCCCCTTTTTAACCCCCTTAGGGGTTGAATTTTTCAAAATCGCTTCTTATCTCTTGTACACTTTATAAATGCAACCTAGTGTGCAAATTTCAACTTTCTAGCTTTTGTAGTTTCGGCTCTGCGTTGATGAATCAGTCAGTCAGTCAGTCAGTCAGTCAGTCAGTCAGGACACTTGCATTTATATATATAGATAGATGACAGTTTTTTACGACCTTTGTTACAACATGACTACGATATTTTTTTCTATACTTTATTCCACTGAGAAAAGGACTATTTTTGCGTGACTGTTTGCCTTCTTTTAGTGGTTTTACTCTAAGTGGTTAACACAGTGTTTATTGTTAGCTGGTGTTAGTAATTTTTCTGGTTGGGTGTCGTAAAGTTTTTATGTGGTTTTAACAGCAACGCTACGAATTACATGCTCGCATATTGCTGTTGTATGTCAGCGGCAAATTTTAAGTTTATGTTCATTATTTTATATTTAGAAGGATGTGTAGACAAAACGCTTTTAGGTACTTACTTACATAAAAAATCCAAAATAAATTAAGGATATAAACCACTAGGTATCGCAAAATTTCTTTATCGAAACTGCATGTTAACTTAATACCTACTTCATTGAAATTTTTGGTTTGGAGTGCTTCCAAATCGTTAAATTTTTCGTTAGCATCAAATAGATAGTGATTGCCAAAGTGGCTAAATATATCGGTACGCATTCTTTTTTCTATAACCATTGAAAAAAGGTGTCTTATCTTATGATATATTTGGCCACTTTGGCCGTCACTATACTTACGTATTTATTTGCTTCTGACTGTACCTACATTTTTAGCTGCACAAATCCACAAAATTAAACTTGAGAGGAAAGTGCTGAGGTACCTATCGTGCCAAGTATCTTTGCCAAAAGTTTATTTTACGCGAATGCATTCAATGAAAGACACGGAGTGCACTTTCGTCGTTCATCGGTTATTCATGCAACATGAAAGCTGCATTTGGTGTAGGTATGTAGGAAAAGATTTTTATTCAAATTCAAAGGTAGACAACCTTAGTAAAGAGATAAAATCGCCCATTTTGGGATTTTTATTATTTATAGTAAGCTTTGTAGGTAACCTAAGAAAGCGTATCTACTCGTATTAAATAGGTAATGTTTAAGTTTTTTTTTTACAATCATACATATCACTTACAGACGTGTGTCCAACGCGTGATAAATAATATTACATAGGTAACAAAACTAAACATTATTAACAGATAACAAAACATAAGTTTTAAAATATCATTATCTCATTTTGTATTATTCTTTTAAAAAGTAAGTTAACTTACTGAATATTTATAGGTACCTAATTAGTTTTAGAATGTCGGAACCCTAGGTGGGTCTGACTTGGGATAGCATTCCATTTAAGGATAACGACTGACGCTTATTAATGAGAGTTGAATATCTACGCAATTATTCGCCTAGTTTTTAACCAACGATATTTATTTCATCATTAGGACAACTAGGGTCATTGCGCTAGTTTCCGTCCATGCTCTAGTTTTCGTCCACTTGACGGATTAGCAAATAATATATTTCATTTTTAATTTGCTACTTGTGAATTATAATTTTTAACTACCTATGTAAATATATATTATATTGTTTAGACATTAAGGATTGCAATAATAAAAATATTCAAATTTCATCAAGTGGACAAAAACTAGCGCAATTGTTTGGAGTTACACAGCTCTCACTGTTACTGTAGGTAAACTACCCAAAGCTATGTGAAAACGTATATTACGATACTTTTCGCACTTGTATCGTAATGTAGTTACTAATAATTAACTTATTGACGGAATCTTGACATATCTCTCTATAGAGCACAAGCAAATTGTGCACAGTCGGTTACGCCCTGCTTTAAAGGCAGTTATGTTAGGGTTGCCACCCTCCGCGCGTGTTAATAATTAAAGAGTCCCACCTGACCCACGGGATGCGTTATCTCGATCCCGCCAAGTTCGTAGAGTTTTACTGCACACACGATCACTTGACAGCCCTATCGACGGGATGAAAAGGGACGATCAGAATATTCGGTAACATATTATCTATGGTTGGTAAAATGAAATACATTAGTTATTATTATTACTTCATTTGACAGTCTTCTTAAATCCATTTTTATTTCAAGATTAACACATTAACAAATTGTTATACAAACACAAACATCTTACACTAAATTAAAGTAAATCCTAATCTAACTTAAACATACAAATAATTCTTAAAATATTAACATAGATACCTAGCTGTTTTTAATACATCTTTCTCTTTGAGTCTCAGCATATTTTTATTGTTGAAAAACTTTTCTTTAAACTAAAAATTCGAGTGCGTATTAAGATTAAGAAACCTGTCCAACCTAGAAAATACTATGAATAAAGCTACACAAAGTGTTTTATAATATAAATGTTCTTGTCATGATTTGTATGCAAAGCAGCAGTTCATGTTTATCAGACAATCGTGAAGAAAGGGTAACACGTTCACATTGTCGCACGCGACACAACAAATGCCGATGGTTAATGGAAATAACTGCATAAAATGTTATTCAATATAACTTACTAGCGACCCGCCCCGGCTTTGCACGGGTTAACAAATACTATACATAAACCTCCCTCTTGAATGTAGTTTTAAAGATCTAAGTATACATAGGGACAGACAGCGGGAAGCGACTTTGTTTTAATACTATGTACTGAAGTATGTTGATAATTCCTATTTTTTTAAATAAACTATTTACCCTCCCTGGATTAGGTATGCGTTCTTAAAAACAGTTTATTCAAGACTGCTTGAACTACCTACTTAAGTATATCAGAGTAAAATTGGAACATAGAAAAATATTGAAAAGCGATTAACTGCTCATGGGGCCGGCCGATTCCGATTTAACAAATTGTTACGGTTTTGATCTTATTTTGATACGAATTCGAAGACCGCTACGTGCGTGGGATGCGCGTCAATCAAGACGATCATCAAGGTCTTATCAAAACCAGTTCAAAATCATTACAAATTGATAAATTAGAATCGATCTCATTGTCTTTGGTTGGCGCCAGTTTTTCGGAGATTTAGTGAATAAATATTGTTCTTGAAAATGGAAACACGGCCTAGACATCTTCACCCCTGTACCGTCTGTAGGGTAGCACCCTCATCGTTGAGGCGAATTGATTTCTTCTCCGAGTATTTTCTGACATGACAATGCAGTCTTATTTGACATGTTTTGTTTCTCGAGTGGTGTGCAGTGGTTGCAACCCTATTTTAATTTGAGGATTAGGGATACTTAGGGATCTAGATTGGGGTAGGTGAAAATATGTCAACGCTACCTTTGTCATGATTGTTTCATCTTTGAATCGAAGGCAATTGTTAGGTAACCTACCTACTTATATTGGTACATTGCGCATTGTAATTATGCCTACATGAAGAAACTATCTTTTATCTTATCTTTTTTAAGGTTCATGTAAAAGGTATAGGTACTTTACTTGTGTACTATTGCGTATACAATTGAAATGTCAGATACTTAATTCATATTTTCATATTAATCTGTCATGACCATGACCGAATTGTATCATTAGGTACAATAGGTACCTATATTGTGCATGAAATTGAAAACTCAACTTTTCTTTACAGCATAACTCTAGCATTATTAAGCTTCCATACCAAGCTGCTACTTCAACAAAATTGAAAACTGTGACCCCAATAACACAGTTTCCTCAGGAAGTGTATTCAGCAATTACAGTACTTATCTCCTGTGTGCAAAACATTACAAATACGCACCAATCCTGCCCCACAATCTTTGTCAAGCGGTCCGATTGTCGCCCCAACATCGGTACATACCTACCCTACTAACTCTTCGTTAATTAATCCAAATTGCACTTTAATTCCACCAATTAACGTTTACTTTCCCTTAATAGAGATTTCTTGTTAATCCCATACATAACCAATATAGCCTGAACTTCGATTGCCATTCTGTTTTACAGTAATTTCAAGTTAATGAGTAGATATCATGGATCAATGTAAATTGGTCGTGAATGCTTGTTTTGGACGGTCGTCAAGGTAACGCTACAATTTGGGAGCGCAAGGGTGCTGTACAGGTGAGAGGAGAATACAGATTTGTGTGTGTAAGTAAGGGATGCAGGATAGGGTGAATGCAGTGGGATACCGGTTAAATTGCATTAGGCTGCCTTTTGGGACGCAATCTGCTAGATTTGCGAATTGGACTGACTGTACTGAACCCTTTGATAACACGTAGGTATCGGACGAATTTCAAATTCTGACTCTATTTTATTTAGATTATGACAAAAAGTCACATCGCAATATCCACCGAATATTAAGCATAATGTCTTTAAATTAGGGCTTATTTTACATTGGTATCCTTTAAAACTTTTTGTGAGTTAATAAGAAAGCAGAACAGCAGTATCACCTTCGCGTGTTACCGCCGATACCCGATGTATCTTTCTAAAATCCGAAGGTCATTCTGAGAGTTAACGGACAGTATGCAACTAGGTTATATACATTATTTCCTGTAGACATCGCAAAGCAAATAAAATCTATGTATACCAAATTTTTACGCTACACTTTTAAGAATGTAATCGGCCTGGGTTCCATTTCTTCAGCACTTTAAACTCAAATTAGAAAAAAATATACGTATGTAGCCGAGTCGTTAACTTTTCTTGTATTGTCCACACAAGTGACCCTTTATGAAATGTGTTTGACCCAACTGTATTGTTCAGGTGGCGAAATAAATTAAAAGGGTTAGTTTTGTTATCTCGATGTCTGAAACATTATTGCTAAAATTATGACGCGTAATTTCGGTCTCATATTAAAATAAAAGGCGAGATAATACGGGACCTGTATAGAAAGTAGAGATTAACGGCGTTATTCATAAACGACTGCTAAGTTAATCAGCTGATGATCATCGTTTGTCCCTCTCTATGGCAAAACGACAGATAGGGACAAACGACGATCATCAACTCATTAAGTTAGCAGCCGTTTATGAATAACGGCATAAGTCAGTGAAACACAAACTCGCGTGGTAGGCGATCGTAAGCGTTTGTAAGCGAATAAAGTTAGACCAAGATCAGTCTGCAACGATTTCGATAGCACACGCAGTGCAAGTGTTATTTTAAACGTCAAACTTCTATGAAATTATGACGCGACGTATAAATAACACTTACACTGTGTATGCTATCAAAATCGTTGCAGACTTTTCTTGGTCTACCTCTATAACATAAGGCCTAGGCTAGCTTGATAGCTTAGGTAATATGTTTTTAACCGAATTCAAAAAGGTGGTGTTTCTTAATTCGTAGTTCAACTGCTGATGAAGATCAAAATAACAGGACAAGTGCGAGTAGGACTCGCGCACATAGGGTTCCGTACCATTCCGTAATATAGAGCAAAAACGGCAAAAAAATCAGGTTTGTTGTGTGGGAGCCCCACTTAAATCTGCCTTGTCACTAATCTGCCTTATTTGAGACCTTTAAATTTGCCAGAATTTGTATTCTGGCAATTTCAAAAAGGATCCTTTATAGGTCGATCAAAGCCACCTAACCGAGCTTTCCTCTAAACAATGAGCTCGCCAACTCTGTTATAAAGGAATCCTTTATAACGTAATCCTTCAAATTTTTTTCCATAAATATATAAGTTAAACATGCCGTGAATTTATTAGGGCATACCCGGGCAGTGTTTGAATCACAGATCACTTACCTGCAGCCCGTTTTTCAAAAGCTTGTAACTTGTAATATAAGCGGATGTCACTTTTTGACAGCTTTTGTTAGAAAGGGACTTCCACTTGTATTACAAGTTACAAGCTTTGGAGTAAGGGATTGCGTAAGATTTTAGTTACATTGCGGAATTTGCGATAAATATCGCAATGTAATGAAACTCGCATACATGCACCATCTGTAAGTGAGCTATAATGGAGTAGGTAAGGTAAACGTACTGGTGCTCGACGTGGTCCCAGTACTTACATGTCATCTTGAAACTTAAGTCATTGTCAATAGAGGTGTCATCTACTTATTGGACATTAGCATGTCGAGCACTACGTTTACATTATTCGACAAATCGGTGTCACTCGTTGCCGCTCCCAAACTTATTAAGTGTGAAAGCGCGATCGTGACCTAGCTGTACTAATAAATAAATAAATATTAAATTGCATTATTACACTAATTGATTATTAGGCCCCACAGTAAGCTCAATAAAGATTTTGTTGTACTTAGATCACTATATAATAATATATAATATTAAATTAATAGAACACAACACCCATGAGGCCATGACTCAGCAGCGTAAAAAGAGGGCCTACGTGTGACGACGTCGCGGCTTTCGGTACAAAGCGGAGTCTATGGTCGATGGTCTGTGGTTTGAATGAACAAAAAGGGCCGTGCAAGAATGCTGGCCGCGTGAATTATGCAACGGGTAGGATTTACTTTTTTAACCACCATTTTTATGAGGTAACGTGTAGTTGATGCATGAGAATTAAAAGTTAAATGAGTACGTTTGTATGGCGTTCGCTGCAAGAGTACGGTACAAGGATATTGAGGTAGAAGTTGTCGAAAATTTTCCTTAGGGAGTCGAAGGAAACCTACTATATTCCATAGTTAAGTACCTATTTAACTATTAAACTATTTAAGGTGCATTGGGGTAACTTCGAAAGCGGGGTATCTAATTTTGAAAATGGCAAATATCTATAAAACCGTCTACCTAATATCTAGAGATCTGTACCCGTACCATGAGTCAGAGTCACTAACAGTGTCAAAACTGAGTACTGACATAATATACGCTATCGAGGACGTAATTTACTTTCTATAAATCTTGCTCGCACTCAGTCGCACTAATTATGCGAGTACGAGCGAGATGCGTAGAAAAGTAAATTACGTTCTCGATGGCGTTTATGTCGGTGCCAAACTGGTGGTAGCCACACTTGTGCCTCTGCACTTTATACTTTAGCAACAATTACGCTACTATAAGGCTTACCAAGACATCTTGCTTGCTGCTACAGTAGAAAGATACTAAAAGAAGCCCCTGGTGTCCGTGGCGTCTGGTGCCTCGTCGGGTGGACGATATCCGGAAAATTGCGGGTCACTGCTGGATGAGATTAGCTCAGGACCGGGAAAAGTGGCGTATTAGAAGTGAGGGCGATAAGGGGCTGATATGATGATGATGACTGAACATGAATGCATTTGACAAGTTAATACGTCACCTGGCATGTTTACACAATACGGCACCCATATATCGATGCACCGCAACCGTTACTGATACGGCATTAATATGCATGAGCTGGTCGCTTTTACGATGAATGACAAATTAATTCCCTATTGCAGCACTGCCTGCATACTGGTTACTTGATAGTTTTGAGGTACTGTTATTATTAATACTAATATTTCTAGTTGAGAGAACGCCAAGCCCCGAGTCTATATTTTGTTTGCCATAAGAATATTTTGTTTGAAGATAGTTCAATATTTGTACCTAGAATACTTCTATCTATTTTCTCTTTACTTTCCTTAATAAATGTAGGTATGTATACACATTAGTGATGGGTAGGACATCAATTTAAAATAAGTTTGTACGAGTACCTCATTTTCTAAAATGAGGTGTTACAATGTCTTACTTCAAATGAGGTGAGGTACTAGCATATTTTCAGCGTCAACTATTCCATTAATTCCAACAGCGACAATTTTTTTAAGATGTATGAAAGCTTGCAGCGCTTACGCTTGTTGTCTTTCGTGTTTAAGACGAAACAGGAGCTGAGATTTAAATATTTTAGGTAAATATACCCGTCTCGCTAACGAAAGCGGCTCCTAAAACTAATGCGATAAGGACAAGGCGAAAATCCTGCGTAAAAATCTCAAAAATCGAGGTTTCGTACTCGACTGTTTCCTCCTCCAAAACTTAACCAATCGTAACCAAATTTGGAAATCTAAATGATTATGAAATGATCTGTGTCACCGTTTTGTTTTTTTGGCTAATTGATATCAGTTTTGACTACTACGCCTCTCATTGCGGCATAGTCAATTAGGCCATTTTGGCCATTTTTGAAGGGCTCTAGCGCCTTAAAAAACAAAAATATCAAAAAAAGCAAAACGGTCCGACACAGATATTGACAATATTAATCTGTGATGAAAAAATCATTGCTCTAGCTTCAAAACCCACGGAGGAAACAGTCGAGTACGTTTGTATGGAGAAATGATCACTCCTGTTGGCTCTTAATTGTTAACGTATTTTCGGTGGTGACGCGAAGTGATATTGAAGTACGTCGCGTGTCGGCCTCACTCCCTCTTTGGGTATTTCTAATTCATTGTTTCATTTTGAAAGGATTTTTGAGGGGTTCATGGCACAGAGAGGCGGTGAGTGGTACAAACTCAACGCATTTCTCGGTGGACCTTTTGTCGTTGCAATAAGGTTTGTAGTTCGGCAGTTGACAGTGTGAATCATTACTCGTTTCTTCATTTGAGACATTTGAGTTTTGAGTGTCGGCGACAGGCGAGCACCTAGCGCCTCGCGCGATCCAGGGACTCTGTTGCGAGTTGTGAGGAGTGTATGAGTTTTGAGGGTCGCGAGACTCGCGAGTGAATTTGAACGGATAAGAGTTTTTTTTTTAAATTTGAATTGTGTGAATGATTTGTGTGGCAAGAGGTGTTTGTGATGTGCGCGAGTAAATGAGTAAAATGAATAGAGGAGTGAAGTAAGACATTTTTGCGGTACGAAGTACTGCGACAAATTAACAAAATGAGTGGTACAATGAGGTGCCTCACGAGTGAGCGACTCAACACTAATACACATGATTTTCATTAAGATTTATTGGGTCTTACATGGGTCTTACAGACGCAACATTCGCACCTGATAGTTTTGATGAGTTGGTCATCTTGACAATGTGTGTATACCTAATAAATGTTGAAAAAACGTATTGACGCATTGTGACTTTTCTTGTTTCAGAAATCGTCGAAGAGCAACAATGCCACGATTACGCCTTCCGCCTGACCTGTCGCCAGCTCGACGCTCACATCGCCATCCTCGAAGCGTGGTACACCTCCACCGACCGCCTCAACACCTCATCAGACTTCACAAACCTCACCATCAAAACTGAGAACGACTCCGAACTCGACCGAGTCTACGTCTATTCTAGTCCCAAACATAACGGCGTTTACGAAAGCAACCATTCCAATTATGAAAACGTGACTAATGTGAACGTGTCGGAACGATTTGAATTTACAAACGAAACGGATTTTTTGGAAGTGAACGGGAGTGATTGTGGGGTTGGGGGGTTTTTGAGGAGTTATGGGAGCTGGAGGGAGGGCGATAAGAGGAGGAGGTCGCCGTCACGTGAGGCGGCCGTGAACTTGAGGGCGCCGGTGAGCTACCGGTGAGTGCTTTGCTCGTGTCGAGTGGGGTTATTGTGGATTTTGCTGGATTTATTATTACGTCGCATACACGTGACAAAAGCTAGTTAAGATATGAAACTAATTTAACGGTACTTTGCATTCTTAGAGCTTAAATATGGAAGTCTAGCTTCTCCGTAACATGTCATGTGAGTAGAAATGTACGTGGGTTAAAGAGGTTAAACCATAAAGTGACTCGCAACCGTTTAAATTAATCTTATTAAGATAGGTACATAAAATGTATATAAGAAGGATCATATACGTAGGTACAATGCGGTGAAGCAAGGATGACTAGTATAGGAATAAGAAATACGATACGTGTATGTTTTATTATAGGTATATTAACAAGCTTTTATTAGGTCGACCTGTATGTAACCAGGGGGGTGTCACTCCGCAGTTTAGGTACATTTGGCCGGCGCGCCCATCGGACAGGCGTATGGAAGTGGGCTGCCGCTCGGCGTGCACGATAGTCACGTCACGTGGCGCTCGCGCAAAATTGAAAATACACAATGGCTTCGAAACTTACTTCCGTGAGAATCAGACATACTATCTCCGGATAAAAAATGTATGTTTACATAATCAACGTTTGTAATTCCTACATATTTATCTTAAAAATAATAAATCAGTGGGTATAAAGTCAATTTTTTTATTCGGTAGACTAAAATGACATTTCATAGTATGAAATGACACATGATGTTCATACTATGAAATGTCATTTCAGTCTACCGAATAAAAAAATAGACTTTAGGTATAAAAACTTGTCAAGTGATAACCCCGTGCCGACACTCACAGCTTGGTCATAAAACTGCGGCGCGCAAAGGAGATTCACGGTTCGTGCGCGGTTATAACTGTTATAAGTTTCAATATTGCTTGCAGGCGGCGATATAGGTGTAATTTTATACCTAAATCTGACTTTTGTGAAGGAGTGAATTTTCTGTACGGTAGTACTATTAGTTATTCTGTGATGTAACTAACTATGCAATGGAATCTTGCAAGTTAAATTTGATCCACTTCCCGGTTTCCGATTGAGCTGAAATTTTGCATACACATGTAAGTCGGGTGACAATGCAATATTATGGTACCATCGAGCTGATCTGATGATGGAGACAGGAGGTGGCCATAGGGACTCTGTGATGAAACAACGCAACCTCTAATTGTGTTAAGGGTTTTTAGAATTGTCTCGATGAATATTAGTTGTCTGTCGGAAGAAAAGTACAGTCAGCGATAAAAGCTTGTACCAAAAATGATT
This sequence comes from Cydia amplana, assembly GCF_948474715.1. Lineage (NCBI taxonomy): Eukaryota > Metazoa > Arthropoda > Insecta > Lepidoptera > Tortricidae > Cydia > Cydia amplana. The sequence goes on from NC_086073.1 coordinate 16,404,081, forward strand.
TTTTTTCCAAAAACTTATTATACTAAGTCTGACAGTGATAAACTTTACTAGCTCGCTCTCGGCGTGATGTAACTTGAAGTTTTATAACTTAAGTCATTTCTACAACGTCTAGACAACATTTAAGTTCTAAGAATCCCACAAACTTGCAAAGCTATAATTATTCGAAACACTTTTTATATCACGTTCGAAAACATAAAAAAGGCATAAACTAGTCTACTAAGAAAACAAATAAAAGTGAGTTTAGTAAAGGAAGGTGCGTGACTACATTACCATTTACCATACAATTATCCAATTACGAATTACGGCGGTTTTGATGTTAATTATACCATAATATTTTTCGTAGAAATACTTTATATGAGATAAGGCTTAAAAGGAATTTCGTTGTGTTAAGGTTAACCCTAGTTGCTTTATAATTTCTTATTATTCCTTATCGTATGGTGTGTTCCATATTAAAAAAAAAAACAGACTTTTAAATAAAAAAGCTTTTGCTAAAATAATCTATAGTACTCCTTGTATTTGGGGATTTAGACATTAATTAAGTTATTAGACAAAGCATGAAATTAATCTAGATCTGTCTACTACATCTGTCTATATTTTTAGAAGTAGTCTTCTAGTCCTCTGTAAAGGCAACTGGACTTAAAAGAAACTGGACTTTCTAAATACAACGTTATAATTTAGATCCCCATCATCATCAGTAAATTTGATTAAAATCCGGTCCTTGAACTAACTGTCTCAAAAACTGTCATAGTCAATTTAGCAGAAACCAGTAAAGACGGGTGATAAAGTCAAAGGCTGTATATTTAGATTACAGGGACATTTATTTCATCCCCGACTCCACAGGGTGGAACACAGGACATAAAACAAGTTGTTTATTAAATTCAGGGCGCGGGGCACGGAAAAACCAAATGAAACTTCGAATAAGTAAGTGAATTGTACAATCAAGTTCTTTTGTTAAAATGTTATTTTTGGCATACCTATTACGAGTTCCTACTTCATGTTTTTATCTTTGTTTAAAGTGAGATTATTGTCGTAAAAGTTCTATTAGCATAAAACGACAGTTCTAATAAGTATTTATGTATTTATTTTACGTGGGGGCAAAGTTATTGTCCCGAGCATTCCAAAATTGAACCACGAGCGTCAATTAAATTCTACCAGCCAACGTGAAGAAATAACTCTATAATTGCATCAGATTACTTTGCCACTCTTGTAGATAAAATGCAACTTTCTCATTCGTTTTTGTTCCGGACCTAAACCTAATTTTACCAAAATTTAAACGTACATATTTGTTTGGGTGCTTGTAATATTAGACGTTTAATGTAAATAGGTTACACTGACTGACTTCGTGTTTGGATGTTAACAATGCTACCCATATTAAAAACATCTGCATTACCATAAACACATCGAACAAAAACAATATTTTAATACTTATCATCAAAAATACCATCACTATTTTGTACTTACGTCAATTTATACCTACAATTATAAAAATAAAAGCATATCCATTCACATCACGTTAGGAAACCAAGGTGCATATTACCGCACAGGCATTCCATGCATTAGAAGCATACGTAATACATACTAACAATACATTATCGCCCAAGGGAGACAATCCTATGGGACTGTACTGGAATACACTAATGTTGTTCTGATGAGGGCCGATATAGCCAAAGGCCAATAGTTAGGTACAAATGGTAAGCTAATATGAAATACCTATACTTTAAAGATTATTAACTAGGTATATAATACCTATTATTGTTTTGTAGCTGCTACTGTTGAATTCATGATTGGAATCAAACATTTCATTGTAAATTTGTAAGAGCTCAGCTATGATTTATTTTTAACGAAGTTTCAAGTACTAATTAGTTTAGTCATGTATATTTGTCATACATACATAAGAAACGATTGTCTCGAAACAAAATACTACTTCTATCCACCTTTATTCAATATCAGCTGCACAACTGCATAAAACTAATGAATGAGTATTGTTGTGACATAAATTTCAATGGTTAGAGGTTATCGGGTATTTAGGGCAATCGAGCGATAACCGAGCCGTAAGGTAATAAAGCTATTTCTTTCTCCTATTGTACAGAACATGAATTTATCGCTTGTTTGACAAATGTTAGTAAAAAACCCGCTGATTATGTAATAATGTAATTATGTAACATGTTTCACCTAACTTTTTTCTAGACGTAGTGTTGAAAGAACTGTCTAGAACTCTAGACAATCTATTGACAAAGCTCATATAATTGGAAAAGCAATAATGTAGGCTACAATGAAATCTTAATGTATAAGTGGCAATAGATATACTGGAATAGGCACCACAAACATGTTCAACATTGCCAATCATGCCAAACATTGGCTGTAAAAAGAATTGGCGATTGAAATTCCAACGTTGTTTGTGGCATAAGTACCAAAATATATTCAGGTTTTAAAATTACGCACTGATCCAATGATAAATTGTTCGCAATTTTAAATCCATCGAAAATTCCTCACGAAACCAACTCACGAAAACACTCAAAACGAGTTGAAAGATATTCTCAAAAGCAAGTAAACTCAATCACAGTGATAAACGACCATCCGAGTGTTGATGTAAAACTCGTTTGAAACCCTCATCAAGAACTCTTCCTTGCTCCTTTTGTTTAAAAACATTTTCAATTTCAAAAACGACTCAAATACTGGTAGTTAATAGCAATTCCTAATTCTTATCGAAAAGGCATAAGGTACAAATCTGGTAAATAAAGAATTTCTGTTTTACTGCTTGTTTTCTAGTAAACTAAACCATTTACAAAGTTTTGTGATTGATTGGGCGTAGTTAACGTTTACAGGGCTGTTAAATTTAACTGTAATTTTAATGTCATTCGTTGCGTGTCACTAATCGCCAGAGGAGAGTAATTGCTTGACGTTAAATTAGTTTATATTTATGTGAGAAGTATTACGTAACTCATAGCTAGCACTTCGTAAAATGAAGTTTAAAATAAAAAAAACAACGGGTTGCACTCCGGGAGTGCCGTCAGAAGTGAAATCTCAATGACTAGTCCAAAATGTCTGCAGCACTATGTATAATTGACCCATCCTCCTTTCTATTGAAAAACAATTTATTTAGTTCCGAAATTGCTGGCCAGTGAGCTTAAATTTGTAGCGTTAATTGTTTAAAATTCGAATAGAAATTGTAAAGTTAGCTTGCACACCTTGCATCTAAATATTTGGTCATGATATTTTGAGTTTTATTCACCAGTAAAAGAGTTCACTTTTATTAGCGATTTCATTAAGATGTAGCTTTAAGCTTTATTGAATTATATTGGAGTGATATAAAGTTAGAATGTAACTGTGAGATCCTCGTATTTCAGCCCGTACAAGATTAGAACATTGAGCTTTATTGCTTATTATAAAAGTCCAGTTTTAAATAATTGACCTGATTATGATAGGTACGTTATGAGTATGACTAAAGTTCTTTGGTGAATAAAAACGAAACAGCATGCTTAGGCATACATTTTTGCCGCGCGGTAGAAAGAGAGGGTTACGCCTTACGCTGTCTCGAGTTTAACATTTTTTTTCCACCTCAAAAAGTTCACAGCGCCGCTAAAGAAGTTTTCACTTCAATAAATATTAGGGGACATCTTACACACATCAACCTAGCCCTAAACCACCCTAAACTAAGCAAAGCTTGTAGGCACTATGAGTGCTAGGCGACGATATATGCAGGTACTTACGTACCTACGTACGTTAGTTAAGAAAAGTTGACGCAGATTTGAGGTTACGTTACGTTACATGGCAGCCATGTGGTCACATCACAGGTGACAAATACCTACTGATGAACATTAAAATGGGTTAAAATGGGAAATAGGTTGACGAAATAATTAAAACTTGAATAATTGGCCTTAGACTACATCGTAAACTGATACAGAAGTATGTACGTATATGTAAGATTCCTTTGTCCAAATATTTATTATCGTAGAATATAGTAACAAATGAAAACAAGGTTAGTGTTTATAGGTAGGTACATTAGATTTTAACATTACTTAACAACCGGCATGTATAAGTACCTAGCTAAAATGAGAGACATTTAGGGCCAGTTCCAGTTGCAATGCACCAAACTAGAGTTCCTTAAAATTTCATTTATGAAAAGCTTGACAATTCTCTGTGGGCAATTTGCCGCCAGTCTTATTAAATTAATTTATATACAGTACGAGTCGTCACAAACTGCCAAAAACAAAGTGCAATTTCCTCTGTACGTGTTATTGCAAGGAGCGTGACATCGGCTTCCGGTCCGGATGGCCCAATTTCCTTAATTCCGACGTAATTAAAAACGTTACGGAAAAATTGGAAGTGACAAGGGGCCCGTACGCTACGCCCGTACGTTATTGTTCGGTTTGACGGCTTTTTGAAGTGAAAACTTCTTTAGCGGCGCTGTGCACTTTTTGAGGTGGGGAAAAAATGTTAAACTCGAGACAGCGTAAGGCGATCACGTGACCGTAAGGGGCGTAAGGTTTAGATGGCCACTCATAATTTAGATGGCATAAAGAAAAACTTAATGTTATTTGACATTTATGTTGCGGACTCCTTTTCAAGACTCTTTACCTATGTTCAAATGTATGCAAATAAACATGTTAATGAAAAAGTGTGATCTTATTTGAGAATGATAATAATATATAATAAATAAATAGAATACCTCCGCTAAACGTATGTATCGTGTTACCGGGCGTCGGTAACATTATAGTGAGGTGAGTTTTCACTTCTATCGGCACTCCCGGAGTGCAACCGTTGTTGCTTGTTTAACCTGCAGGAAACGTTCTGGAATTTCTGACTTTATTTTCATTTTGATGTTTCGACTTGTTTTATTTACGAAAGTCGATATAAACTTTCGTAGAACATGATCAATGAATCGGAAACGTAATATTCGTAGGTAAGGTTCGTTGGGTAACTTCGAAAGCGAAGTAATTTTGAAAAAGGGAAATATCTGTAAAATCAGAAGCGCCTTATACTGTAGCAACACTTACGCTACTGCAACGCTTACCAAGGCATCTAGCTTACTGATGCTACACTAGAAAGTGCTTCTAGTTCAGTCTATATTAGCCATTTTTTAAATTACTCCGCTTTCGAAATTATCCCAATGCACCTTTACATCTGAAGATGATCTTGAAGAATGGTAAACAAAAGGTAAAAAAAGACTGTTTATTATAATAACTTTTTCATGTGAAGAAAATATTTGTTCAATTCTATTTAAGACTCTTAATATTTATATCTAAGGTGTTTTTTCAAGTAGAATGTTCAGGTCATAACAATATTCACTAAACAATCTATTTTATCGCCGAACACTAAAAGCTGAAAAATTGCTTGGCTAGCTAATGAATGGAGCTGTCTTGGACATCAACTAATCAATTTAATGATGAAAATGCCATTTTTAGTTGACGTTGTTTTTGCAATACTTCCGCTATGAAAAGAATTTCAATTGCCAAACTTTTACAATTAGGGCAAGAAATCGCGGAACTTTAATCTCGAAAATAATAAAATAACCGTTATGTAATAATAGGGAGTCTAGCCAAGATGACAATCGTTGAAATAAAAGGCTTTTAGGTACTTAAATAGTGACGTGAGTTGTCTAAGCATCTGACAATAGAGTCTGTGCGGAGAGAGAAGAGTCGTAGAATGTATTGGATCCCATACATTTCACGACTTTTCTCTTTCCGCACAGACTACCGATATATTTTCTCTTTTCGTTTGACATTTTTCAATGTACCTACAATTGGCTAAGCCCCCAGGAATTCGTCAGTGCCACAATAAGAACAAAAATAATATCCATAGTTTAATGTGTGATAAAAATTACACTACAGAGTGACTTGAAACCCCTTATTTAAAGTTAATGATTTGGGCTACTCGCATTTTTTTTTGATCGTATGGCGTATTTATTACGTAAGCATGTAAATACGAGTATTAATAATTAAAATTTCACACCACAAGATTGCGTCAGTTATTATAATAATTTCAAATAATTACTAAATTACTCAAGTGTAAATTCGACTAACTAAAAACTAACAAATTCGACGACTACGATAACAGCTGCAAAATTGCATGGACACATTATGAATGGAATTCATTAATAAAGTGGCCACATGCTCGTTTACATGCAAATTAAATTCAAGTTTTGAACTTGTACAAATAAACGAGAGTTCCAAATCCAAAACACAAACTTGCCCTGCATTTTACGAGGATAAATTCGCACTATTAAGTGGTAAAATTGAAATAAAAATATATATTACTATCTCGGAAGTAATATTAGATTCTACACCTGTATGCAGGAATGCATGAAACAGACTGAATTACACCCCCTACGAGCTGGTGCGATGATAAAAGTACTACACACACGCTACACGTAATTAAGTTGTACTACAGATTACGGCAGGCCGTGATTCAAAAATCAAATAAAAAACATTTTTATTCACACGCAAAACACAGCGGGCGAACAAAGCGTATAAAATCCCTGTTAATAATAACATACTGTTTTTATTATAAAACGACGTATCTGTCACTGGTCATTATGTATTGTTACGCCCTTTCAAAAATAACTTGGCATTCGATATAGGCAATTAGGAGCTTATCTATATTACCGGAATGGGGAATATTCGAAATGCCGCTTCTAAAATGGGTGGGATGGGTAACAAAGGTATTTGTATGGAATGGTGAATAACGTCGGACACGCGATCTTATAAACTTGTATACCTACCTATACACGGGTTGAAATAACGTTACCGTTGTTTTTTTTTAATACACTATGAAAATTCACCCTGTAGTCTCTTATGGTGTTACAATTAATGATACAAATATTGTATACATATTTAAATGGGATTACTGGTGCAATCTATTTTACCTGCAGTTAACCTAATTATTTTTAGTTAAAAATATTTTTGTCAAATTTTATAACCCGGGAAAATATGTCAATGTACGAGTATAAAGTGTTTTCTATGGAACTTGCTAACTATGTAAACAAACCGCCATATTGAAATTGTCTCTGAATGATGAATGTACTAGTGACTTTGTTTAAAACATAGTTAGCAAGTTCTATAGAATGACACTTTAGGTACATTAGGAACGATGACATATTATAATACTTTCTTGTCTTTACCTATGTATAATTAATATTTTTGAGTTAACAAACTAAACGGACGTTGCTCTGTTACTATAACTTTTCAGTTGATTTTACGCAATAGCAATTTAATCGTCGTCATCAAACGGTTACAAAATCCCTTAGCAAATGTTTACTTTTAGACGAATGCATTTTATATCAGTTACACTTGTACGCTGCTCGTAATTATGTTCCAGTTGGTTCCGGCTATTATTGAGAATACTTAAGCTGAATATAGAATCTTGAATTTGGCAGTGCACGCTTTAAATCTCTTATACTCTTGATAATAAAGTCTAAATCTGCTGCATCTAGGTGTATTTTTAAAGTGGAGCCGAAGCTAAGTTTGTAGGTTGCACGCTTGTCCGATGATAGAACGATATCAGGTACGGTCGAATTCATAAACATGTAGTGAGAAAAACCGCGGCCAATTTTAGCCATGCATAATAGCTATCTTCTGCAAATGACTCAACCTATCTGCCGTTTTAATTTATAAAACGATGTACCAAATCTTGTATAATATATTTACACGACCTAATTTATTGTCAGTGTCTTAGAGGAGTGTAAATTTTAATAGGAGCGTTAGCTTTTAAAGATATTTGGGGCATTATCTATGAAAAGAGACCTTATTGTCGATGGCGCTTACGCCGCACCCGCACAGCGTCGCCCGGCATATTTACATCGGAGCATCGTTAATAATGGCGTAAGCGCCATCGACAATAAGGTCCCTTTTCATGGATAACGTCACATTTGTGAACTCGAATGTACCATCGTCTACATAGTTACTGATAATTCGTAAACTGTATTGCAATTGCAAAGTTATAGACGGAGAAGAGTGAAGAGTGCAGGCGCGGATCCAGCCCTCAAAAAAGGTTGTGGTCACAGCAACCCAAAAATCTTAAAGTACGAGTCAGAGTATTAGGTGTCGAACTCGCTCATGAACAATCATGACTCTTGAACGACCATCCCGATCTCAATAGACCGTGATGACGTCATAAGTCTATTAGGGGGGTACCTAATGATTCTCCGAGCAATTTTGCGCAGATTATCGATTCAGAGAGTTTCGGCGAACATCTAACTTTTAGACGACATTTTCTAGTTTTGGTTTACATACCGTTCAATTCGCTTTTGTGTTGAACAATTATTGTAAGAATTTCATTTGGCAGAGTAATCTTTTTTTAATTAAAGTAAGATTTTTTGCCGTTTCTTGCGTAATGTTACGGAACCCTTCGTGCGCGAATGCGACTCGCATCACAGGTGACAAATACCTACTGATGAACATTAAAATGGGTTAAAATGGGAAATAGGTTGACGAAATAATTAAAACTTGAATAATTGGCCTTAGACTACATCGTAAACTGATACAGAAGTATGTACGTATATGTAAGATTCCTTTGTCCAAATATTTATTATCGTAGAATATAGTAACAAATGAAAACAAGGTTAGTGTTTATAGGTAGGTACATTAGATTTTAACATTACTTAACAACCGGCATGTATAAGTACCTAGCTAAAATGAGAGACATTTAGGGCCAGTTCCAGTTGCAATGCACCAAACTAGAGTTCCTTAAAATTTCATTTATGAAAAGCTTGACAATTCTCTGTGGGCAATTTGCCGCCAGTCTTATTAAATTAATTTATATACAGTACGAGTCGTCACAAACTGCCAAAAACAAAGTGCAATTTCCTCTGTACGTGTTATTGCAAGGAGCGTGACATCGGCTTCCGGTCCGGATGGCCCAATTTCCTTAATTCCGACGTAATTAAAAACGTTACGGAAAAATTGGAAGTGACAAGGGGCCCGTACGCTACGCCCGTACGTTATTGTTCGGTTTGACGGCTTTTTGAAGTGAAAACTTCTTTAGCGGCGCTGTGCACTTTTTGAGGTGGGGAAAAAATGTTAAACTCGAGACAGCGTAAGGCGATCACGTGACCGTAAGGGGCGTAAGGTTTAGATGGCCACTCATAATTTAGATGGCATAAAGAAAAACTTAATGTTATTTGACATTTATGTTGCGGACTCCTTTTCAAGACTCTTTACCTATGTTCAAATGTATGCAAATAAACATGTTAATGAAAAAGTGTGATCTTATTTGAGAATGATAATAATATATAATAAATAAATAGAATACCTCCGCTAAACGTATGTATCGTGTTACCGGGCGTCGGTAACATTATAGTGAGGTGAGTTTTCACTTCTATCGGCACTCCCGGAGTGCAACCGTTGTTGCTTGTTTAACCTGCAGGAAACGTTCTGGAATTTCTGACTTTATTTTCATTTTGATGTTTCGACTTGTTTTATTTACGAAAGTCGATATAAACTTTCGTAGAACATGATCAATGAATCGGAAACGTAATATTCGTAGGTAAGGTTCGTTGGGTAACTTCGAAAGCGAAGTAATTTTGAAAAAGGGAAATATCTGTAAAATCAGAAGCGCCTTATACTGTAGCAACACTTACGCTACTGCAACGCTTACCAAGGCATCTAGCTTACTGATGCTACACTAGAAAGTGCTTCTAGTTCAGTCTATATTAGCCATTTTTTAAATTACTCCGCTTTCGAAATTATCCCAATGCACCTTTACATCTGAAGATGATCTTGAAGAATGGTAAACAAAAGGTAAAAAAAGACTGTTTATTATAATAACTTTTTCATGTGAAGAAAATATTTGTTCAATTCTATTTAAGACTCTTAATATTTATATCTAAGGTGTTTTTTCAAGTAGAATGTTCAGGTCATAACAATATTCACTAAACAATCTATTTTATCGCCGAACACTAAAAGCTGAAAAATTGCTTGGCTAGCTAATGAATGGAGCTGTCTTGGACATCAACTAATCAATTTAATGATGAAAATGCCATTTTTAGTTGACGTTGTTTTTGCAATACTTCCGCTATGAAAAGAATTTCAATTGCCAAACTTTTACAATTAGGGCAAGAAATCGCGGAACTTTAATCTCGAAAATAATAAAATAACCGTTATGTAATAATAGGGAGTCTAGCCAAGATGACAATCGTTGAAATAAAAGGCTTTTAGGTACTTAAATAGTGACGTGAGTTGTCTAAGCATCTGACAATAGAGTCTGTGCGGAGAGAGAAGAGTCGTAGAATGTATTGGATCCCATACATTTCACGACTTTTCTCTTTCCGCACAGACTACCGATATATTTTCTCTTTTCGTTTGACATTTTTCAATGTACCTACAATTGGCTAAGCCCCCAGGAATTCGTCAGTGCCACAATAAGAACAAAAATAATATCCATAGTTTAATGTGTGATAAAAATTACACTACAGAGTGACTTGAAACCCCTTATTTAAAGTTAATGATTTGGGCTACTCGCATTTTTTTTTGATCGTATGGCGTATTTATTACGTAAGCATGTAAATACGAGTATTAATAATTAAAATTTCACACCACAAGATTGCGTCAGTTATTATAATAATTTCAAATAATTACTAAATTACTCAAGTGTAAATTCGACTAACTAAAAACTAACAAATTCGACGACTACGATAACAGCTGCAAAATTGCATGGACACATTATGAATGGAATTCATTAATAAAGTGGCCACATGCTCGTTTACATGCAAATTAAATTCAAGTTTTGAACTTGTACAAATAAACGAGAGTTCCAAATCCAAAACACAAACTTGCCCTGCATTTTACGAGGATAAATTCGCACTATTAAGTGGTAAAATTGAAATAAAAATATATATTACTATCTCGGAAGTAATATTAGATACTACACCTGTATGCAGGAATGCATGAAACAGACTGAATTACACCCCCTACGAGCTGGTGCGATGATAAAAGTACTACACACACGCTACACGTAATTAAGTTGTACTACAGATTACGGCAGGCCGTGATTCAAAAATCAAATAAAAAACATTTTTATTCACACGCAAAACACAGCGGGCGAACAAAGCGTATAAAATCCCTGTTAATAATAACATACTGTTTTTATTATAAAACGACGTATCTGTCACTGGTCATTATGTATTGTTACGCCCTTTCAAAAATAACTTGGCATTCGATATAGGCAATTAGGAGCTTATCTATATTACCGGAATGGGGAATATTCGAAATGCCGCTTCTAAAATGGGTGGGATGGGTAACAAAGGTATTTGTATGGAATGGTGAATAACGTCGGACACGCGATCTTATAAACTTGTATACCTACCTATACACGGGTTGAAATAACGTTACCGTTGTTTTTTTTTAATACACTATGAAAATTCACCCTGTAGTCTCTTATGGTGTTACAATTAATGATACAAATATTGTATACATATTTAAATGGGATTACTGGTGCAATCTATTTTACCTGCAGTTAACCTAATTATTTTTAGTTAAAAATATTTTTGTCAAATTTTATAACCCGGGAAAATATGTCAATGTACGAGTATAAAGTGTTTTCTATGGAACTTGCTAACTATGTAAACAAACCGCCATATTGAAATTGTCTCTGAATGATGAATGTACTAGTGACTTTGTTTAAAACATAGTTAGCAAGTTCTATAGAATGACACTTTAGGTACATTAGGAACGATGACATATTATAATACTTTCTTGTCTTTACCTATGTATAATTAATATTTTTGAGTTAACAAACTAAACGGACGTTGCTCTGTTACTATAACTTTTCAGTTGATTTTACGCAATAGCAATTTAATCGTCGTCATCAAACGGTTACAAAATCCCTTAGCAAATGTTTACTTTTAGACGAATGCATTTTATATCAGTTACACTTGTACGCTGCTCGTAATTATGTTCCAGTTGGTTCCGGCTATTATTGAGAATACTTAAGCTGAATATAGAATCTTGAATTTGGCAGTGCACGCTTTAAATCTCTTATACTCTTGATAATAAAGTCTAAATCTGCTGCATCTAGGTGTATTTTTAAAGTGGAGCCGAAGCTAAGTTTGTAGGTTGCACGCTTGTCCGATGATAGAACGATATCAGGTACGGTCGAATTCATAAACATGTAGTGAGAAAAACCGCGGCCAATTTTAGCCATGCATAATAGCTATCTTCTGCAAATGACTCAACCTATCTGCCGTTTTAATTTATAAAACGATGTACCAAATCTTGTATAATATATTTACACGACCTAATTTATTGTCAGTGTCTTAGAGGAGTGTAAATTTTAATAGGAGCGTTAGCTTTTAAAGATATTTGGGGCATTATCTATGAAAAGAGACCTTATTGTCGATGGCGCTTACGCCGCACCCGCACAGCGTCGCCCGGCATATTTACATCGGAGCATCGTTAATAATGGCGTAAGCGCCATCGACAATAAGGTCCCTTTTCATGGATAACGTCACATTTGTGAACTCGAATGTACCATCGTCTACATAGTTACTGATAATTCGTAAACTGTATTGCAATTGCAAAGTTATAGACGGAGAAGAGTGAAGAGTGCAGGCGCGGATCCAGCCCTCAAAAAAGGTTGTGGTCACAGCAACCCAAAAATCTTAAAGTACGAGTCAGAGTATTAGGTGTCGAACTCGCTCATGAACAATCATGACTCTTGAACGACCATCCCGATCTCAATAGACCGTGATGACGTCATAAGTCTATTAGGGGGGTACCTAATGATTCTCCGAGCAATTTTGCGCAGATTATCGATTCAGAGAGTTTCGGCGAACATCTAACTTTTAGACGACATTTTCTAGTTTTGGTTTACATACCGTTCAATTCGCTTTTGTGTTGAACAATTATTGTAAGAATTTCATTTGGCAGAGTAATCTTTTTTTAATTAAAGTAAGATTTTTTGCCGTTTCTTGCGTAATGTTACGGAACCCTTCGTGCGCGAATGCGACTCGCACTTGACCGGTTTTTTTTTAAAGATTTCGTTAAGTAGATAGTCTAGTCGAGAAGTTCAGGGTGGTGGAAAGTAGATATACTTGTGATGGCTCATTGAATTCGGGATAATGTCTAAAAATTTCTAACAGTAGTAACATGAATTAAATAAATAAATATTAATGGACATTTTTACACAAATTGGCTAAGCCCCACGGTAAGCTCAAGAAGGCTTGTGTTGTGGGTACTCAGACAACGATAGATATAATATACAAATACTTAAATACATAGAAAACAACCATGACTCAGGAACAAATATCTGTGCTCATCACACAAATAAATGCCCTTACTGGGATTCGAACCCAGGACCGCGGCTTCACAGGCAGGGTCTCTACCCACTAGGCCAGACCGGTCGTCAAAATGACATGGTTAAAATACACCATAAACCATGCATTATTTTTTTCCAAATTTTTAAATGAATATTTAATACCTTTAATAGTAGATTGTTAACCAAGGGATGAAAGGCACTCATTCCCCCCGAGGTAGTTTGGCGCTTGAACGTAGTGAGAGCGCCAATAGTCCGAGGCTGAAATGATGCCTTTCATCCGAGTTAAACACTCTACTTTTCATTTCGAATACGAAGAAAGTAAAATGTACGTGTTTTTTTTAAACATGAGAAAGTACAATTTTTTATAGTAAATCTTGAGGGTACTTTCAATTAACATTTAGGCAAAAGTATCAATATTTATGGAATGGGGAGTTAAATATCAGAATGACAATTTTATAACAAATCCATTTAAACCCAATTTTCAATTGGTTATCGTAAAAAATATATAGTCGTACTTGGAACGTAAAATGCTCTAGTGCAGAAACGTATCATTTTCTGCACACCTTTTAGAACAACAATGACCTTCTTTCAGAGCATGAGAAATGAAAAAACATATTACCCTTTCATGCCGCGTGCGCATCCTGAAAATGACGCGCGGAGGGCTATTTTTAGTGTTAAATGAAAACTATAAAGAGTATAAAGAGTACCTAACCTAGAGCTAGAATTTTTTAATGCGGATTTCCTCCTCTTTTGGAATATTTTGTCTTCATATCTTAAATTAGTTTATGAGCATGTACTGGCCAAAAATAAAATACCATATGTATTTTTTCATGTTTATAATTATAACTTTAGCAATTTTTGATGTGCGCTACGAATACATTTTCTAGACATTATTCCGAATCGAATCAGGTATCACACCTATCACTATCACACGTATTATTGGGTGCAGTATCTATATTTTTCATCATTTTGAGCTTGTAGACTAGACTACTAAAAGTACTAAAGTTACAGGTAAATTAGTGATTTAGCAATTGCGTTACTTACAACATTGATTCATTGATGCATATATGTATAACACTTTTTATACATAGATAAATATAAAATTAAATGCAACGCTTATTACGCGAAAAAAAACTCCTAAATACACCTGTAAATTAAAAGCTAGCATTATTAATTTAGAAAATTGTACTAATATTTGTGAATGTTTAAGATTTCTAAGACCCTTTAAGCTAAAAATAATTGCCCCTGTTAGTAAATAATCTTTATGCTAGCAAATAATTAGGGCTCTGTTGTCAGCTGATATTAACTTACGAGAATTTCTAATTCATAGGTACCAGTTGATCACATTACCTACCGTTTCAACTAATGGTTACCTACTCGGGTAATCGTGACAGTTAGGTACCAAACGATCAGTCTAGTAAAGTTAATCCGCATATCAATAGGTATTATGCCAACAACTCTGCGTAAAGAAATTCTGCGAAAGGTTCCTCTGCCAAAGTTTCTGCGAAAAATCGGCGTAGTTTTAGCCGGGGAATCGATAGGACATACTATTAGGGTTGTGGGCATGCCCATCGTGCCCACAACGGTGGATCCGCGCCTGGAAGAGTGTTGGGGTTTGGAAAATATTTGAGCAAGTGTTTGATTGTATCTCAACTATGTTCAACGTGTTGTCAATACACCTATTCTTTCTTGATATCACCTATACTGCTCCCGTGACAGTAACGGCCGGTTTCTGGACATAACAAAGTTTATTATCTCCTAAGTACTCCATTACTTTAAGTGGTGTTATTGGGAGAGCATTGATCGGGCGATTCGGTCCGCCCGGGGCACGTTTTGTGATCTCATTTAGTGTTTTGGGCTAAGTGGGGTTTATGTTTCCTTTATAGATTGTTAATATTAGTAATTCAAAATCGGTGATAAAAAGATCGTGGATCGCTTCTGGACAAGAAGCGGTACTGGGGGCCTAGATAGACAAGTGACAATCATTTATAGAAAACGCCAATCAAAACTTAAATAATGTATGAAATACGTTGCATCTATGCAATTCTAGCATCCCGATACATTTTTAACCGACTTCGAAATCTCAAAAGGAGGAGGTTATCAATTCGGTTGTATGTTTTTTTTTGCTTTTTTTAAAATGTTTGTTCTTCATATTTTACTCTTCGATTGGCATTTGCCAATATACGAATGTCAGTTAGGCTACGACCTCTGGAATGAGTCGCTTGGGTACCGGGATTTGCACCCGTTGTAGGTTAGACCATACATTTTATTCTTAGTAACAAACTACTCCACTTTCTAAAGATTTCGCCTGTCGAATATTCAAGTTCCTAGACTACCTACATCTTATCTTAACTGCCCGTTTCCGAAGTTGGAGCCTTGCAGACAAAGTTATATGTTACTCTCAGTTCCACTTTATACACTCAGACTATATTTGGGACTTTTAAGAAATGGGGTTGCTTTGATTCGCGGGATTAATCATCGATTTTTGAGGAATAGGGAGTTGAGTTTTGAACGCGAACATAATCATTATGGCATGCGTTCAGAAACGAATTCCTTATATGTAGTTTAAAAATCGACGATCAATGTTACCCCACGATTTAAAGTAACCCCAGTTTACGGTATTATAGGTAAAACTACTCTGAATTAAAATAATATTTTATTTCACTCATGAAGTTAGTGAAATACTTAGGTGGGAGACTGCCATGCAATACAAGGCACATCCGTGTTGTAATCGTTCCCCCATTAGAAATATTAATTTTGTTTATTACAAGAGAGTGGTAGTGAATAACTAGTCAGGTATTTTAAGTAGGTACCAAAAATACGCCTTCTGGGCATTTATACGATTTATTATCACTTGCAAACTCTCAATACATATTCAATACTGCTCTAGGTCTTATCTAAATGGAAAGCACTTAGTTTCTGAATGGTCGCCAGGAAAACCTCTATTTCTGCCAAAGTTACTTTTGGCTCCTGAGATTGTTCTAAAAGTTAACTGTTCTAAAAACAAAAGTGGTTTTGTTTTGTTTTGTCATTCTTATTCTTATTCTTAAGGTGACAGTCCATTTCCAACCGTAGCTGCACTACTGTTCATTTTACTATGGAAATTGACAGTAACAGCGACGCGTTCAGTACCAGTAGTGCAGCTGCGGACAGAAATGGAATGTTACCCTTATGCAATTGATGTTAATTACTCGCAGTGCACTATAATAATTAATTGACGTGAATTCGTTCGAATGAAGATCTTATTATTTTATAATCGAAAACCGCTCCCGGTTACTAATAAGTAAGTCGATCTCCAGTTAAGGTTATTAATAAATACGATTCAATGCGACTGCATCCTTCAATCAACGAGCCGACTCTCCTTACCGATTACCTTCTTAAGGGGCGGTTGATACATTAAATCGTCTTAAATACTCAACATTCGTGGCAATTTTGCAAAGTTGGCAATTAGAGTCGGTGCAAGCTAACTCTGCAAGTAGGTAGTCTAAAGGTGACAGTCCATTTTTAACCGCAGCTGCACTATTGTTCATTTTACTATGGAAATTGACAGTAACAGCGACGCGTTCAGTACCACTAGTGCAGCTGCGGTCAGAAATTGAATGTTACCCTAACTTTACTGTTGTCACAGAAAATAATCACGAAAACTTAGCTTATTTTCATTTGTATATATCGTTACCCTGCAGTATTATTTTAGTAGATATAATATAGCTAGTAACATTGTAACTTTATTCTAATGTTAAAATAGTAAATTGTGGCTACCAAGATTGTTGAAATGCCTCTGAATGAGAGATGTTTGATCAGTAATCATTATTGTAGTGTCATCTCGATCGCACTAATATGCCAGTACGAGCGAGATATACATAAAGTAAGTTAAGCATACGCTATCGAATATGCCAGTGTCAACTTGTCAAGCTCGTGGTAAGGCTACAGGTACTACTACTTTAATCCGTTAAATTTATCTAAAGCTGGTTAGCAGCATATTGTCCCAAAAACAACAAATAATCATAAGTACCATAACACTCTGTTATACTTTAATATTCAGCAGGAAAATAAACCCTATACCCTATAGCAATACAGTCAGGGTTCAAATTCCTAGTTTATTTAAAAAGGCATTGTCGAGAGTTTTCTATGAGCAGAACAGAAGAACACATTGTTCGACGATTTTCATAGCTGCGGTCGTGATTTATTCCATTTTTATTGGGTTTAGCAACAATGGAGAATGGACAGGCTTACACAATGCTCGAGATGTTTACTGGGATTAAAGTGAGGCTTAGATAACTCGGGCCTTTTTACCGCAGGGCGTTTTTTAGAATTGAATAATTTCACCATAACATTGATACTTTTTATTGACAAAAGCAGGCTTTTACATGGTGAAAATATTAAAAGTACAACAGATCATTAGAAAAAATATGTAGGTACCTATATTGATTAATTATTAAGCGGTGGTGGCCGAGTGAATATGACGTCCGACTTTCAATCCGGAGGTCGCGGGTACAAATCCTGGCTCGTACCAATGAGTTTTTCGGAACTTATGTACGAAATATCATTTGATATTTACCACTAGCTTTTCGGTGAAGGAAAACATCGTGAGGAAACCTGCATACATCTGCGAAGAAATTCAAAGGTGTATGTGAAGTCCCCAATCCGCATTGGGCTAGCGTGGGACTATAGCCCAAGCCCTCTTGCGCATGAGAGGAGGCCTGTGCCCAAAAGTTGGACGTATATAGGCTCACATTATTATTATTATTTCATTTCATTTTCATTTCATTTATTGAATGCCAACCATGGTATTACAAGGTGCTTACATATTATAATAATAACATTATAAAGTACAGCATGGACCCTGCTAGGGCGTGAAAAATCTTAAAATATAACTTAACATAGGGGAAAAA
The DNA here is from genome assembly GCF_948474715.1 of Cydia amplana. Classification (NCBI taxonomy): domain Eukaryota; kingdom Metazoa; phylum Arthropoda; class Insecta; order Lepidoptera; family Tortricidae; genus Cydia; species Cydia amplana. Next base: position 16,422,224 of record NC_086073.1, read on the forward strand.
AAAATGATTATGGATTATTATGATTATTGATGATTATGATATTATTGATTAATAAAAGCGGGCCCACTGTTTTCATGATAATATATGTCGGGTAACGTAAAATGGGGTGAGTAGGGTTCGTGGGGAGAGTTGGGTTATGAATGGGGAGAGAAGGGATGAAAGGGGGATGATATGGGATTTTAAGGCTACTGCTACAAAAATAATGTATTCCAATTTAAAATGGAGCTATAGTAATACTCATAATAAAAAAAATCGATCCGACAATCTTCCAAAATCACCTTTGTATGAAATCCCATCTCACCCCAATTACGAGGGACTACGGGGTGAGGTGGGATTTCCTGTTTATCGTCAAAGTTATGAAATGGAACTACCCAATGTAGTGTATGCGACCTCCGGCCGCATAATTATTTGGAAAGCCATAAGGCTTGTGTCAATTTGAATATATGTCAATGTAGTTAATCAATAAATAGATATTGTCCTGAATGCTGTTCGTCTATATATTTCTGCTAATATCCCAAGAACACCACAGTGGCGACGAGTAAATAAAATAAAATTCAGTGTAAACAAGTTACAAAGTAAGTACGCGTAAAAATTTGGCCCAAAAATGTCAGTCGAAAACTTGGAAGAGTTCGATGTCGAAACCGATCAATGGGGCTCATTTGTGGACAGGCTCGAGTTGTATTTTGTTGTCAACGATATAGCGGAGGTCAGGCGACTCCCCATCCTGATTGTTACGATGGGGGACGAAGCGTACGAGCTGCTCGTAAATTTAGTCAGCCCGAAGAAAGCGTCTTCACTGCCTTACTCGCAGGTGGTTGAGCTCATGCGGCAACATCTCCAGCCGACGCCATCCACTTTAGCCGGAAGGTACCAAGACGCAGCAGTAATGGACGGAGACATATCTACGACAGCGGCGGAGAGCGTAATGCACGCGCTGGAGGCAGCCGCGGAACGCAGCGAGCGGGCGCACGCGGGCGGGCAAGCTCGTGTGGCCGGCGCAGCGGCGGAGAGCGCGGTGCACGCGCTGGAGGCAGCCGCGGGACGCGGGCAGCGGGCTGAGCGGGCGCACAACGCGGGCGGCGAGGCTCGCGTGGCTGGCGCAGCGGCGGAGAAGGTGCGGGTGGACAGCCGCGCGGCTTGTGGAGCGCGCAACCACGGCTTAGGCACCTGTCGCTTTCAAGACTTCGTGTGCAGCAAGTGTCAGCGCACCGGCCATCTACGACGAGTGTGCCCTGAGTACAGCGCGCCTGGCGCGGAGAGCTGCAGCTCGAGTTCTCGACGTGGCGGTGGTCAAAGGAGGAAGGGGTTCAATTTCGGCTTGGAAGAAGACGACGTCGAAGAGCGTTTGAACGACCTCGCAGTTGGCGCAGCGGCGGAGAGGGTGCGGCCGTGTGTCGACCTGGCGTATTTTTGTGGGTGCGGAAGGGCGTACCGAGGCGGAGCCGGCGGCGTGGAGGCTGCGGCCCAGCGCAACCCGTCGTGTGGCGACTCGACGGAATGTTTAAGTATGGAGTGCGGGAGGGCACGCAATGCTGGAACAGGCGGCGAAAAGGCTGCAGATCAGAATGACTCGTACGACGACACGACTGAATGTAGCTGCGTGTTGATAGCGTGGTTAAGCATCTTGGGCGGCAGCGAGAAGGCTGTGATCCAGTCACTCTATGGTGACCTGGCGCAATGGTATCGCGCTCCATCATTCGCTCGAGAGACGATATTTGTCAGAGGAGAGTTGAGCAAGGATATGTATCGTTCAAGAGAACGTTGGAGAAAAATGTATGAATGGCGCCTGTTAAGCAGCGTCCGTCAGAGCAACAGACGAAGAGCCTGGTGGTTGCTGCATCGTCTTCATTGCGTGTTGCGAAGGAGCCTTCATCTCACACGTCCGCCTGATCATTCTAGGAATAAATGGAGCTCGGAAAGGTGGCTACTGGGTAATGGCCCCGGTGACTTACAGTATCCGATACAATTGCCTTATCCCAGTACCGCCTGAACCTCGCCACGTTCGTAAGGCTTGAAAAGGTTGTGACATTATAAGAAGTAGGTAGGTCAGTTAGGTTTAGTTATTATCTTATTTATGTTGTAGCATTTATTGAGCTAACTATATGTCTTGTGTGTTAATAACTAGGGTGGAGGAACTGTAGTGTATGCGACCTCCGGCCGCATAACTATTTGGAAAGCCATAAGGCTTGTGTCAATTTGAATATATGTCAATAAATAGATATTGTCCTGAATGCTGTTCGTCTATATATTTCTGCTAATATCCCAAGAACACCACACCCAAAATAAAATAAAAACTAAAATACCTACAAACGTCCGGAACACTTATTATATACACTAAACCATTGAGTTTGCGTATGTAAAAATAAAATGTTATCGAGGTTTGAATGTCAGTTTTGACCCTACTCACCCCATTTTACGGTATTAGATTTCGCTTCCAATTCAGATTGAATTATATTTTTATGTTTTTTGCATTTATTAGATTTCGGTTCCATTTCGGATTGAACTCTATTTTTTATGTTTTTTACATTTGCCATATTTTTTGCCTTAAAAGAAAACTTAAACTGGTTGAACATTCTAAAAAAGATTATCTTTAAATTAAAACTCGTATAATTTCCAGCTCAAATGCTACAGTCATTTTTCTCCAGTCTAAAAATAGCCGTATCTCTGACTAAAGAGAAATCGTCGCTTTCCAGAACTCTCAACTAAATGAAATTTCTGAAAATTTCCAATTAGATTCTGTTCTGATGTAGAACTTGATTGATACTAGGAATCGTTTCAAACGCTTTGATTATTTTAATATAAAATAATATTATTTTGCCTATTCATAAATAAAAACAATAACAACAACAAGTAAAAAAAATAATTTGATTTGTTCTTACTCGTTTAATTAAATTGCCCTGATGTTTGTCAGATAATTTTAAAATTACTCCCTTGTATAGGGCTAGAATTTAGGTACTAGGCGACGATCTATATGACAGGAGATTCCAATATAATTTTGCAACGAAATAACTAAACCTAATCGAGTTTGAGTTCGTTACAATATTGCTTCTAGCTAATAATAGTTCTTTACTCATTCCGAACTTGTAGAGTCGGCAATAATAAATAGCTTGTATTTAAACTAAAATAATTCGTACAAACTTATGTAATGACATACATAATATTGGACTATCATTACTTGCTTGTGGCTGCGGTAACACGGAACTAAGTTTTGCATACTCAATACCTTGGAGGATATAATCTAACGGAGACGCCATGTCTGTAATTTTCTCTACAAAACAGTCTGCCGATTTTTGCGGGGGAGGGGAACGTCAAATGTATGCGTAACGTAAAAATAGCCATGTCAGATAAACGTCAGTCCATACATTGTGTATGACCGTTGGCCGCCTATTTTCGACAGAGGGGAAAGCCTGTTAATGGCTACTCCGTTTAGTTGTATCCTCCAAGCTCAATACCCTTAAGTCCTATTCATTTATTATCTTATGTAACTAAAAGGTTACTCAAGTTTATTATATTACTCGCAAAAGGACGTATATTTTCTAGATTTATAAGTCTTTTCGTCCTTTTAGAACTACAAAACTCACTTCACGTCAGAACACTCAGAACCGCAGACCTGCGGTTTGAGTTCGAGGCCTGCTGTGTGTGATTTAACTAGATCCTTGGGCTAATTAATTGTTTAATTGAATAATAGATTGTTGTACTTGAATTTAGATTAGTGGACCATTTCGTGGCTTGTATGTTAAGTTGTGTTACGTGTTGTTATTCTTCTTTTATTTTGACACGAATGTTTCGCTCTCTATTATATTTTAAAAAGACTGAGATTAGAGAAAAAAGAATATAGAAGAGTATTGTAACACAATTGCTGGGTATTTGATAAATGCTATAGCATAATGATTAATGATGAATGATGTGGTAAAATACAATATTAAATGAGTTTAAAACAATTATTCTATGCGTTCAATTGTTTAATTTTACTACTTTCTGGTCGATGTTTGCTACCAGCAAAAAAATAAAAATAGACTTCAAAAGTCAACCGCAGATTGATATGACCCTCACAAACTTTATTGTGGTTCAAATACCTTTCAAGGGTTCAAATACCATATTCTGTAATGTTCACATCCAAACGTGTATGTGTCATAGTTGCGTATGAAATGGACTATGCAGTAATGGATCATTACACAACTCTAGCCCCAGTTATTACTATTGTGGAAGCCCCACAAACACAATCAATAGGCACCTCGTTCTGTGATCGGTCAACGAACGGCTTTTAAAGCGAAACAAGGCCTCCCTCACACGAGGCGACACAAAAATTATTAATTTACTAACCAAGATTGCTCCGTGTGAGAAAGGCCTAGAGTACCTACGCCTCGAAGAATACACAATTTTGAGTCTTACAGCCTAACCTGCTGTAACCATTTATTTAGGTATACATACAATAACGAAGATAAAATGGTTAGGAATTTGCGACTTAATAGGTAATTCATCGCTCTAAATTAATGACTACCTACTATTATATTTTTTTTGTAAAGTGGCTTTGTTTTAATAATAATTTATTTTTTAAGTAGGTATGATCAATTATATGAACCAGGGATCGGAACCGGTTTTTTGCAAAAACTTAGAAGTAACCATATTTTTCGAATTATTTTATACTCAAAATGTAGGACTCAGTTGTGTTTTTAGGTTACGACTTCGTATTATTAGATTGCCTAATTAGAAATGAAGTAATTAGCAAAGAACGAAAAAATACCGTTTCCGTTCCCATACAAAAAATACCGGTATCCGATCCCTGATATGAACGTTACGGCTTACAGACTAGTGCAACGCGTGATAAATATTGTAATTATAATCAATGATCATCATTTTATTCATCTTCATACTCGTACTCAATTTACAACGGTGCATCGTCAAAAATAAGTAGGTAGGTATCATAATGTGGCACAAAGGCAGTAGACCGTCGGCGAGTTTAAAAACAAACTTTTCCCATTTGCCCCCCCAATTTTTAGGGTTCCGTAGCCAAATGGCAAAAAACGGAACCCTTATAGATTCGTCATGTCTGTCTGTCTGTCCGTCTGTCTGTCCGTCCGTATGTCACAGCCACTTTTCTCCGAAACTATACGAACTATACTGTTGAAACTTGGTAAGTAGATGTATTCTGTGAACCGCATTAAGATTTTCACACAAAAATAGAAAAAAAACAATAAATTTTTGGGGTTCCCCATACTTCGAACTGAAACTCAAAATTTTTTTTTTCATCAAACCCATACGTGTGGGGTATCTATGGATAGGTCTTCAAAAATGATATTGAGGTTTCTAATATCATTTTTTTCTAAACTGAATAGTTTGCGCGAGAGACACTTCCAAAGTGGTAAAATGTGTGTCCCTCCCCCTGTAACTTCTAAAATAAGAGAATGATAAAACTAAAAAAAATATATGATGTACATTACCATGTAAACTTCCACAGAAAATTGGTTTGAACGAGATTTAGTAAGTAGTTTTTTTTAATACGTTATAAATCGCCTAAATACGGAACCCTTCATGGGCGAGTCCGACTCGCACTTGGCCGCTTTTTAGGTTTGTTATGCCCGTTGGCGACATATTTATTTTTCCACGCCTTGTTCTGCATTCCAGACATGATTGTCTGTATTTCACGAGTGTGTAGGTATTTACAGTATTGTTTGAAATCTCATTATAATTTTTTACAGGTTGATGTCATTGAAGAAATTACTAAAACTTATTTTAGATTTCGTTTTTGCAAAAGTATAAAATCACATAGTTACAGAAAAAAATGTACTTGTGTACGTGTGGCGATGAGTTAAATAATTTCGTTTTTTGGCCGAAACCGAAACTACGGCCGAAACATGATTTTAGGGCCAAAACTGGCCGAAACCGAAACCGAATCTTCGGTCGGACACTAGTTAAATTCTCAACTAATTTCAAAGCGTTTTCAACGCTAAATACTCGTTCGATAGGTATTATTAGACATACTTATTTTAGTGTTTATATTTCTTTGTAATAAAATATATAAATATCTTGCTTATCTACTGAGTTAAATTCTCAACTAATTGCAAAGTGTTTTCAACACTAAATACTCGTTCGATAGGTATTCGGCATATCTCAGTGTTTATATTTCTTTGTAATCTATATATATAAATGCAAGTGTCCTGACTGACTGACTGACTGACTGACTGATTCATCAACGCAGAGCCGAAACTACAAAAGCTAGAAAGTTGAAATTTGCACACTAGGTTGAATTTATAAAGTGTATAAGAGATAAGAAGCGATTTTGAAAAATTCAACCCCTAAGGGGGTTAAAAAGGGGATGAAAGGTTGTATGGGGTGCAAGTTTTATTTTAAGCGAGGAATTTGAAACTTTGTAAAAATGTACTATATTAAAAAACAAGAAAATTAATTTCTGCGTTTTCGAAAATTCATCCCCCAAGGTGGTGAAAAGGGGGTTGAAAGTTTGTATGGAGATCAAATATTTTTTTGAGTGTTGGACTTGAAACTTTGTATATGGGGATATTATTATAAGACGGGAAAAGTAATTTCAGCGTTTTTGAAAATTCATCCCCTAACAGGGTTAAAAGGGGTTGAAAGTTTGAATCCATTACAAATGCTTTGAAACTTCTTAGAAAGGCATAATAGCCGATGATAAAAAAAGTAATTGCGACGTTTTAGGTAATTCAACCTCTAAGGGGGTAAAAAAGGGGATGAAACTTTGTCCTGGGGTGCAAATTTTATTTTAAGCTAGGACCTTGAAACTTCGTAAAAAGGTATTAAATTAAAAAACAAGAAAACTAATTTCAGCGTTTTTAAAAATTCATCCCCCAAGGTGGTAAAAAAGGGGTTGAAAATTTGTACGGAGATCAAATATTTTTGAGAGTGCGGGACTTGAATCTTTGTATTTGGGGATATTATTAAAATACAGGAAAAGTAATTTCAGCGTTTTGTATAATTCATCCCCTAACAGGGTTAAACAGGGGTTGAATATTTGAATCCATTACAAATGCTTTGAAACTTCTTAGAAAGGCATAATAGCCGATTACAAAAAAAGTAATTGCAACGTTTTTGGAAATTCAACCCCTAAGGGGGTTAAAAAGGGGATGAAAGTTCGTCTTAGGGTGCAAATTTTATTTAAAGCTAGGAACTTGAAACTTCGTAAATAGGTAGTTAGGTAGTAGGTTTTATTAAATAGAGGACATGAAAATCTACTAAGGGGGTTTAGAGGGATTACATCGAGGACAATTTTATTCAGTTAGGGGCTTGAAACTTCGTAGGTTGTGAAAGACAAGTCTCATGCGTTGTATAATATTAATAATTAAGAAATGATTAACCGTCCTACCGCAATCTCTTGCTGCATAATGTTCTAAGCTAATGTAGAATATATAACCACCAATATACAAATCCACGCGTACGAAGTCGCGGGCAACAGCTAGTCTATATATATAAATGCAAGTGTCCTGACTGACTGACTGACTGACTGACTGATTCATCAACGCAGAGCCGAAACTACAAAAGATAGAAAGTTGAAATTTGCACACTAGGTTGCATTTATAAAGTGTACAAGAGATAAGAAGCGATTTTGAAAAATTCAACCCCTAAGGGGGTTAAAAAGGGGATGAAAGGTTGTATGGGGAACAAGTTATATTTTAAGCTAAGAATTTGAAACTTTGCAAAAATGTATTATATTAAAAAACAAGAAAACAAATTTCAGCGTTTTTGAAAATTCATCCCCCAAGGTGGTGAAAAAGGGGTTAAAAGTTTGTATGGTGATCAAATATTTTTGTGAGTGTGGGACTTGAAACTTTGCATATGGGGATATTATTATAAGACAGGAAAAGTAAATTCAGCGTTTTTGAAAATTCATCCCCTAACAGGGTTAAAAAGGGGTTGAAAGTTTGAATCCATTACAAATGCTTTGAAACTTCTTAGAAAGGCATAATAGCCGATTACAAAAAAAGTAATAGCAACGTTTTTGGAAATTCAACCCCTAAGGGAGTTAAAAAGGGGATGAAAGTTCGTCTTGGGGTGCAAATTTTATTTTGATCTAGGAACTTGAAACTTTGCAGAAAGGTATTAAATTAAAATACAAGAAAACTAATTTCATCGTTTTTGAAAATTCATCCCCCAAGGTGGTGAAAAAGGGGTTGAAAGTTTGTATGGAGATCAAATATTTTTGTGAGTGTGGGACTTGAAACTTTGTATATGGGGATATTATTATAAGACAGGAAAAATAATTTCAGCGTTTTTGAAAATTCATCCCCTAACAGGGTTAAAAAGGGGTTGAAAGTTTGAATCCATTACAAATGCTTTGAAACTTCTTAGAAAGGCATAATAGCCGATTACAAAAAAAAGTACTTGCAACGTTTTTGGAAATTCAACCCCTAAGGGGGTTAAAAATGGGATGAAAGTTCGTCTTGGGGTGCAAATTTTATTTTGATCTAGGAACTTGAAACTTTGCAAAAAGGTGTTAAATTAAAATACAAGAAAACAAATTTCAGCGTTTTTGAAAATTCATCCCCTAAGGTGGTGGAAAAGGGGTTGAAAGTTTGTATGGATATCAAATATTTTTTCGTGCGCGGGACTTGAATCTTTGCATTTGGCGATATTATTAGAAGACAGGAAAAGTAATTTCAGCGTTTTGTAAAATTCATCCCCTAACAGGGTTAAAAAAGGGTTGAAAATTCGTATAGGGTTCAAATTTTATTTTAAGCTAAGAACTTGAAACTTCGTAAAAAGATATATTTTTAATATGCAAGAAAACTAATTTCAGCGTTTTTGAAAATTCATCTCCTAAGATGGTGAAAAAGGGGTTGAAAGTTTGTATGGATATCAAATATTTTTTCGAGCGCGGGACTTGAATCTTTGCATTTGGGGATATTATTAGAAGAGAAGAAAAGTAATTTCAGCGTTTTGTAAAATTCATCCCCTAACAGGGTTAAAACGGGGTTGAAAGTTCGTATAGGGTTCAAATTTTATTATAAGCTATGAACTTGAAACTTTGTACAAAGTTATTAAATTAAAATACAAGAAAATTAATTTCAGCGTTTTTGAAAATTCATCCCCTAAGATGGTGAAAAAGGGGTTGAAAATTTGTATGGATATCAAATATTTTTTCGAGCGCGGGACTTGAGTCTTTGTATTTGGGGATATTATTAGAAGACAGGAAAAGTAATTTCAGCGTTTTGTAAAATTCATCCCCTAACAGGGTTAAAAAGGGGTTGAAAATTTGTACGGGTATCAAATTTTATTTTAAGCTAGGAACTTGAAACTTCGTAAAAAGGTATTAAATTAAAATACAAGAAAACTAATTTCAGTGTTTTTGAAAATTCATCCTGTAAGGTGGTGAAAAAGGGGTTGAAAGTTTGTATTGATATCAAACATTTTGTCGAGCGCGGGACTTGAATCTTTGGATTTGGGGATATTATTAGAAGACAGGAAAAGTAGTTTTAGCGTTTTGTAAAATTCATCCCCTTACAGGGTTAAAAAGGGGTTGAAAGTTTGTACGGGTTTCAAATCTTATTTTAAGCTATGAACTTGAAACTTCGTAAAAAGGTATTAAATTAAAACTGAAAAAAAACTAATTTCAGCGTTTTTGAAAATTCATATCTAAAGGTGGTGAAAAAGTGGTTGAAAGTTTGTATGGAGATCAGATATTTTTGTGAGTGCGGGGCTTGAATTTTTGTACAGAGGCATTTATTAGAATACAAGAAAAGTAATTTCAGCGTTTTTAAAAGTACATCCCTTAAAAGGTTTAAAAAGGGGTTGAAAGTTTTTATGGGGTTCACATTTTATTTTAAGCTAGGAACTTTTATTAACAGAGAAGAAAACTTATTTCAGCGTTTTTGAAAATTCATCTCTCAAAGTGGTGAAAAAGGGTAAAAAGTTTGTATGGAGATCAAACATTTTTGTGAGTGCGGGGCTTGAATCTTTGTAAAATGGCATTTTATTAAAATACGAGAAAAGTAAATTCAGCGTTTTTAAAATTCATCTCTTAAAGGGTCGAAAGGGGGTTGAAAGTTTGTAAAGTTGCAAACAAACTTGAAACTTCGTAAAATGGTATTTCATCAAAAGAGAAGAAAACTAATTTCAGAGTTTTTGATAATTCATCCCCATGGTGGTGAAAAAGGGGTTGAAGATTTGTATGGAGGTCAAACATTCATTTGAGTGCGGGACTTGAATCGTTGTAAACTTTGTATATGGGCATATTATTAAAATACAAGAAAAGTAATTTCAGCGTTTTTAAAAATTCATCCCTTATAATGGTTAAAAAGGGGTTGAAAGTTTGTATAGGGTTCAAATTTTATTTAAAGCTAGGAACTTCAAACTTCGTAAATAGGTAGTTAAGTAGTAGGTTTTATTAAATAGAGGACATGAAAATCTTCTGGTTGAGAGGGATTATATCGAGAACAATTTTATTCAGTTAGGGGCTTGAAGCTTCGTAGGTTGTGAAAGACAAGTATCATGCGTTGTAATATTAATAATTAACAAATGATTAACCGTCCTACTGCGATCTTTTGCTGCATAATGTTCTAAGCTGATGTAGAATATATAACCACCAATATGCAAATCCACGCGTACGAAGTCGCGGGCAACAGCTAGTAAAATATATAAATATTATGGGCTTTTTATTATAGGTATGGCCATGACCAAATACTAAATAGGCCTTATAATATTATTTTAATTTATTAATTTGTTAGTTTCGCTTTTGCTAGTAAAACACGCATTTTATATGATGTTTATAAAATAACAATCCAAAAATTTTATATAACGTCAGCTCATAATATTTTTATGCGCTTAGTAAATAAATAAGGCCAGTATACACAAACCTTGAAATGGTTATCGTTTTGGAGTTACGCCAATTTTCTAAGGAGCTCATTGTGTGTGAAGTGGACCTAATAAATTACGGGGATAATGTGTGATGAAATATTTTATAGCATGTAGAATGTTATTGTGAAATCTTACGAACATGTAAACTGACGATAAAAAAAATCTTGATATATTAGTGCTGAATTGAAATGAAAATCGCAACTCCTACTTTTCGCAATTGTATCGGAAAAACTTTGCAAGCGGATGCTATTTCGTTTCATATAAAAATGAAATATTTTGCTTTACGAAAAAAAAAACTCAATAGTATTATTGGGTATGTAATGTAGGTACCTACCCGTAGGCATAATAACAAAACTCATCGAATCCAATATAGAACGAACATAACGAACGTAACGTATCCGATATTGGTAGAAAACGTAGGGTTTTGCTTTTATTAAACCTGATATGAGTCGTACAAATCATGTTTAGGAAGAAAAAAAATGAAGTAAAGTTATGAGATTGTGGAGGTAATATGCAGCGTTGACGTGGGCGATTTTGGGCGTTTTTTTTTGTTGTCCCCTACACTTTTTTCTGAAATTTGGGATTTTTTATGTTATTTCTACTCAGAATACGAGCTCTTTCTATCCTAATAGGAGAAAAAAAGTGTCCCAAAATTTCCATACATTTTTCGATCTTTCCATTCCGCGACCGCCATACAAAGTCTATGAGAAATGGTGACGTAATGGAAATAAAAACCTTAGGACACTTTTTTTCTCCTATTAGGATAGAAAGAGATTCTGAGTAGAAATAACATAAAAAATCCCAAATTTAAAAAAAAAGTGTAGGGGACAACAAAAAAGAAACGCCCTTTTACTGTGAATTTTCTTGATAAATTATATTGCTATCGTTACCTACTGCTTTTAGAACATTCAATCCTTCATTCATTATAATATATCCAGCCCTAGTAGCACGGTCCCATTTTTATCATTTGTCACCATGCCTGTCACGTTCTAACAAGTATGTAAGTGCGAAAGTGACGGGCATAGTGATAGTCGATAAAAATGGAACCATGCTGCGACCGCAGGACATTGTCAATGACAACACCTGCGTCAACAGCAACGCTCCTGCAGTCGCCATCCGAAAAGTGGGATTATTTAGTATTTGTAATATTAATATTTGCCTCTCTCTTGGAAGAGAGCTCTCGCCTGTGGTTGTTACAGCCGTTATGTCGAGGCAATATAGTTAGAAAACGGTCCCTAAGCACAGGTCTGGGATGCTGTAAGACGGTCTTGGCGGTAACTCACCGTGCCTGAATGAAATTACTTCAGGTACCTACAGTCAGGTCACAAATTCGATCTTTTAAAACTGTACCAAGCCGCAAAATCAGACCATCGCAAGACCATGAAACTCGCTCGAAAAAGTGCAACTCGCTGTTCATGAATGTAGGTAGTAGTAAGTAGGTATAGTATTTAAATACAGTACCTAATTCTGAGTAATTGGTTTAAAACAGTGAGAGACTGGTTGTCCCTAAGATATTCTTATTGACTTATAATATTGTACTGCATACAAAATGTATGACCAATTTGACTAATCGATCATTAGGAAATCATCAAAACGATATAGTTTTGATCTGATTATAAGAGTCGACATTAAAAATTCTGACTAAATTATAAGTTTCAGAAATCCGTGCGAATGATGAGAAATATATTTAAAAGAAAAGTCATTATAATGACGCTCCCTCACTTTGTTGTGTTCAAATCGGTGCAAAGTTATCTTAGACGGACTCTATTCATACTTGCCTCTTTGGTGTCGACTGTACTACCTACATGTAATGTAAATAAGCACGTAAAAAGCAATTTCCTTTGCATATATTTTTCATGAATTCAGATCCCTTTTGCCGAGTGTGTTGTTTGCCCTTCATGAATATTTTCACGATAAGTCAAATGGCCGACCGGTCGGCAAGTCTAGCACGTACTAGTCTTAGTCTGACCTTTTTATCATGCTCATGTCATTAATCTCTAGCACGCTTCTTGAATATTCAAGGAGTGACTAATAAATACCTAGTGTACCGTACAGTTTGGGCAAAAATATGGTTTTAATATTTAAAAAAGCTTTAACTTAGGTAAGTACCTAATATTAATATTAAAGATAAGGCAAAGCCTGATCAGTAATACGAGTATATGATCATTGTCAAGAGGGCGCTGTTATTTATTCTCATGTATAGGGTGACAGTTCAGTATAGTATAAAAAAATAGTTCCAGTGATTTTCCGCAACATGGCGCGTGATCCTGGTCAGGGTTTACGAGTAGAGTATTTATTATCCGTGAATAATCATCCTATTTTGTGAAAGCGACAGACGAGATAAGGTGGTATATTTTACGTTATTATAGTACCTATGGGAGGATTGGGAATTTAACTTCACGCACCTCATTTTTAGGGTTCCGTACCCAAAGGGTAAAAAACGGGACCCTATTACTAAGACTTCGCTGTCCGTCCGTCCGTCCGTCCGTCTGTCACCAGGCTGTATCTCATGAACCGCGATAGCTAGACAGTTGAAATTTTCACAAATGATGTATCTCTGTTGCCGCTATAACAACAAATACTAAAAATAAAATAAAATAAATATTTAAGGGGGGCTCCCATACAACAAACACGATTATTTGCTCTATTTTTTGTTGATGGTGCGGAACCCTCCGTGCGCGAGTCCGACTCGCACTTGGCCGGTTTTTTTTAATTTGCCGCCTTTTTATACTGACGAGGTCGTTGTGCTAGAGTCAGCCATAAAACAATATTTCGTGACTAAAAGAACTAAGTATTTATAACGAAATAAAAATGCACAATGAAAAGTCGAGAAAAACTGTTACGCCTAGCCAATCGAATGACAATAACTTTCAACCTTTATTGAAAGTAGTAAGTGCTACTTTCAAGTGAACAGATAAGAATGAGTGCATGACGTGAGCAAAAAGCTTTAGAATATGTTTTTACGAAGTTATTACGAATTACGAACTTTCTACTTGCAATAGTGTTCTTATAGGAGACCAGTTACTTTTCTTGATAAAAGTTTTCTACTTATTTAGAGAAAATCATATAGCGCTAAGTGACTTTGAGTTATTTTTCTAATAAGAAATCTGAGGTAATTTTATTTTGAAGGTTTTTATTACATAATTATTTCTACCTATAATTTAATGTATTCATTGCAATATATTTATGATACATGAACAATCTGGTTTCTCTAATGAAATACCTACCAGATAAAGTGTAATTCTATAGAAGTTGCTAACTATGTAAACAAACCGCCATATTGAAACTGTCAAAAAACATGAATTTACTAGTAACTTTTGTTTACATAGTTAGCAATTTCCATAGAATGACACTTTACGAGGCACTAGGTTACTAGGTATAAACAAAATGTAGTGTTGTTTTTTTTTAGCTTAATTACGGTGAAGTATCTACGTACGTACCTATATGTTGTTAGAAATGCAAGAGTGCTAGTTTTTTAACAAATATTTCTCCATTGTTCATCCAACATAGTTCTCTTTTACGCTCAAAAACCTACATAAAGTATATAAATATGACCTTTACACAATCTCTCTGAACCCACTTGTAAAGTCTCTTCACTAAAGGAGTCTTTAATGGACACATAATTCGTTTTTAAATGGTCTGTGTCACTTAGATATCAACTATACTATTCAATTTACCAAACTGCATGAAGAAACAAGCAGGCCCATTCGAACGTATACTGAAATCAGAATGATGTCATTTAGTTATCGCGAGTCTCGCTCGTGCCAATACATGTACGGACAAGTACGAGCGAAATGCACGATAACAAAATGATATCATTTTGATGTCAGTTGATTTCATCACTTTGCAACGTAATATCACTGTGATCGTTGAACGAAATAAGGCCACTCTCACAATCTCAATAAATCTGGGGGCACGGCCGTGCCCCCGCCAAGACGAGACAAAGGGCAAAAGGCATTTCATTATTTCATGAAGAAACATCATTCCACCGACTTGAAAACACACTAACGACATTTTCATTTGCATTTCACATCGTACTTTTTGCTTTCCTCGTAATAAACGTTGAAATATACGAGAATTCACAAGAACTGGAATTTAATTAAGTGTCTTTGCAGCAGAATGCGCGTTTTCCGTCTCAATGGAGTTAATAAAGACAGAACTGTTGCTCACTGGTTTAAATCTTGGTGTGCTATTTGCATCGTTAACACAAAACAACAACCTGTGTACCTATGAGCTTTTTATCATTATACATAATGTAGTAACTGAAGCTTCCATTGATACTGGTTTGAATTTTAATGAGGAGACAACGGGGAAATCGGTAAGTAGGTATTCATGCAATGCATGCGTTTTTTTAGGGCAATCGTATGTCCTGAATTGAAACGTGAATATATATGTCAGTCAAAGGTTTATCAAGACAAGACAAGACAAATTATTTATTTGTAAACATACCTATGTTTACAAATAAATAGTGTTATAGTGTTGGCTAGGTACAAAAAGTATGTATTTGAGAACGCTATGTTTCGCCGGCAGGCATATAAATTTGAAATTAGGTATACACATACCAATTAAATTACATTATTACAAGCAAATAGGTACCGTAGAGTTTCGTATCTTTGCCTGGGCTCCCTATTTTCGCCTATCTTGACAAAAGTTGCCATTAACAAAATGTTTCTAATGTAAGCCTTACATAAAACTACTAAATACAAAGTATTTTTTACGGGTGTCAACATTCTTCGAACAATCTGCGGCTAACTTCACACAGTTTACGTTCAGTGAGGTTTTTTCGCGACGCCGACCACACGTTTTTTTAAGCCAGTGTTTGAACTTCGGTTTTTAACAGTGATACAGACCAGGTAATGTAGAACTCTTTACATGATTATATGTATACTATAACTATTTCTTTTTCATATGAAACTATTATTTAATGGCTAGCTTACGTTTAGAAGTCACAATTGGATAAAACATTGGTGAAGGTACTTTGCGTCCATCTTGTTGCCAAATTTCGCCTACCCCTAGGGTTGTCAAATTTGTTTTACCACATTAATAGGGTATTTGACTGTAAGTATTTCAAATAAATTATTTTACACCATGCATGAAATAAAGCATCATAAGGTTAATAGAGAAACGTAGACAGCAGTTATTTTTTAGACACAATTTATATTTTAAAACCGGTATAAAACTATAAACAATAGGTAACTTGATTGTGACGTCACATGCTAATGTTACATAATAAACCCCATAGTAGCAAAATCGTTTTGACAGTTCGAAAAAAGAAACTGATTTGACTAGTAGTCAAATACCCTATTGGTGGTGGATGGCATTACTTGTTTCCAAATTTAAATATTTTTGTACAGTCAGCAACAGAAGTTGCTCAGCGAGCCAGGTTTAAATATTAAATATTTTTGTTAAAAATTATAATTTTTTTACTTATAAACCATTACTCCCCTTTAT
Source organism: Cydia amplana (assembly GCF_948474715.1). NCBI lineage: Eukaryota > Metazoa > Arthropoda > Insecta > Lepidoptera > Tortricidae > Cydia > Cydia amplana. The sequence continues at coordinate 16,438,502 of NC_086073.1, forward strand.
TTGGCATGTTGGTTAATTTTTGGCAGCCCTAGCTTCGTTATAGAAAATGTATGAAACCAACTTCAGACTGTTACCAAACTTCGCCTACTACACCGTTTTTTTAAAATATGGCTAGTCTGGTGTAATTAAGGTTCATAGTATAGTAGCACATTCCAAATAGATACGACTTAACATGTGTTAGTCACAGAAAAGTGTATTATTAGCGGTAAAGCATGCCGTAGGCGAAGATTGGGAAAAATACCCAAACATCGCCTATTGCCTTTGAGGCCATTTTTTACCAACTTAACCAATGAAATTCAAAGTTTCAATTGTGAATACTGATAGTTAGGAACACTAAAAAACGTTTTTTCGCCTTAACGGATTAAAATGCTTTCAAATTTGAGAGATTTTTAGGAAAAGTGTCAAAACCCAGGTGAAGATAGGAAACTCTACGGTATACTTAACTAAAAAAATTAATCAATTATACAATAACTTAATCATAATTGCGCGTATTACAAATTCATAATTATTTATTAAAATATATTCATATTTTTTTGTCAAAAAGTCATGCATATATATACAATACTTCCATTCACCAATTACTTACAAGCTAATTTAAAGTGTCACCAATAAACTCTGGCAACGTATAATAGCACTTAGAAATTAATAAATTATTCAGGTCATTTTTAAACAAGTGCAATGGTTTCATTCTTAGAGCTATAGGAATTTTGTTAAAGGTCTTGCTCGCCAGGCAAAACACACTTTTTCGCATTAATGCAGTACGTGAAAATACTGTACAAAGGTTGTCAGCATGGTAGGTATCTCTGTTAAATATCTGTGACACTTGTTTAAATAAATGCAGATAACTATTTTTTTTTTTTACTTAGGTAGTTGCTTTTTTTATGTAGCTTTATGCATGAATAGGCTAATAGTCTTACTGCCATTATAAGTAATTATTTTCCCACGCTTTTCTAAATAATAAGCTGACCAAATATGTAAAACTCAAGACTCCAGTACGACCCATGTTCAATTTTGATTATAAACGAGGGTATTTTCTCGACAATATTAGACCAGGAAAAGTTACGAGCCCACGAAAATAAATAACCAAGATTACCAACATGTCTGTTCTTTTTGGTCTGCCTTTTTAGGGATCCGTACCCAAAGGGTATAAACGGGACCCTATTACTAAGACTTCGCTGTCCGTCTGTCAGTCTGTCTGTCACCAGGCTGTATCTCATGAACCGTGATAGCTAGGCAGTTGAAATTTTTACAGATGATGTATTTCTGTTGCCGCTATAACAACAAATACTAAAAACAGAATAAAATTAATATTTAAGGGCTACCATACAACAAACGTCATTTTTAGGGTTCCGTAGCCAAATGGCAAAAAACGGAACCCTTATAGATTCGTCATATCTGTCTGTCTGTCTGTCTGTCTGTCTGTCCGTCTGTCCGTCCGTATGTCACAGTCACTTTTCTCCGAAACTATAAGAACTATACTGTTGAAACTTGGTAAGTAGATGTATTATGTGAACCGCATTAAGATTTTCACACAAAAATAGAAAAAAAACAATACATTTTTGGGGTTCCCCATACTTAGAATTGAAACTCAAAAATTTTTTTTTCATCAAACCCATACGTGTGGGGTATCTATGGATAGGTCTTCAAAAATGATATTGAGGTTTCTAATAACATTTTTTTCTAAACTGAATAGTTTGCGCGAGAGACACTTCCAAAGTGGTAAAATGTGTCCCCCCCCCCTGTAACTTCTAAAATAACAGAATCTCTCTTCTTCCTCGCGTTGTCCCGGCATTTTGGCCACGGCTCATGGGAGCCTGGGGTCCGCTTGGCAACTAATCCCAGTAATTGGCGTGGGCACTAGTTTTTACGAAAGCGACTGCCATCTGACCTTCCAACCCAGAGGGTAAACTAGGCCCGTATTGGGATTAGTCCGGTTTCCTCACGATGTTTTCCTTCACCGAAAAGCGACTGGTAAATATCAAATGATATTTCGTACATAAGTTCCGAAAAACTCATTGGTACGAGCCGGGGTTCGAACCCGCGACCTCCGGATTGCAAGTCGCACGCTCTTACCGCTAGGCCACCAGCGCTTCTAAAATAACAGAATGATAAAACTAAAAAAAATATATGATGTACATTACCGTGTAAACTTCCACCGAAAATTGGTTTGAATGAGATCTAGTAAGTAGTTTTTTTTTAATACGTCATAAATCGCCTAAATATGGAACCCTTCATGGGCGAGTCCGACTCGCACTTCGCCGCTTTTTTTAAATCGTATCGTATCGTGGAAATCGTACGGAACCCTTCGCGCGCGAGTCTTACTCGCACTTGGCCGGTTTTTTCCTCTTTGCTTCAACTTTCCCTTCCACAATAATTCGTACGAAGTATTTATTGTAATCGTCGTGTCATAAGAGGCAATAACGTATCCCTAATAGATACGACAGTACGACACCGTGATCCGCGAAGAGATATTTATGTTAATAAGCGGGATTTGCGGGCCAACATGAAATATGATCGCTTTATGTTATCAACACCTCGGAATATGGAAAGGGTCGGGATAACGATGGAGGCAAAATGAGACGTTGATTATTTTGCACGATCATATACTGTTATTTATAGGTTAGGCAGAATACCGGCGATGTGGCTGCCATAACATATCGTCAGGTGACAAGTGACAAGCAAAAGTCACTAAGTACCTCCACAAGTTCATAGCCATAGTGAACCATATTAGTACGAAAAGAAGGTTGATTTTTGTTTAAATATGTTATAGTAATTAGTGACTTTTGCTCGTCACTTGACGATATAAGGTAAACGTACTAGTGCTCGACATGCTAATGCCCAATAGATGAGACACTGCTGTCACCTCTATTGACAATGACTTAAGTTTTAAGATGACATGTACTGCATGGTACCGCGTCGAGCACCAGTAGGTACGTTTACCTTAGCTTTATGATATCATTCGTACCTACAAATTATATCTTTTTGTATTTAAGTTGCAAATAAGAGAATACCATCATAGGGCAAGAACTCTTGTATTTGTATTTTGAATACGAACGTCGCTCAGACACAGTCAGAAAGAAGAGCTTCGGCTTCGGCCTTAATCTACCTTCCGTGAGTATGTGTACGAATGTGAGAGTTAAAAGCGACGCAAGAGCTTGTAGACTGTTTACCCTAAGGGCTCATTTAGACGGTGCTAGAACTCGCACGCGGGTGTCATTACATTGCGGCATTTGATCGGTCACCTGAATTGACGTAACCTCAATGGTCCGCAATGTAACTAAAATTTTATACGAGTTCGCGCTTATAGACGGACTTTCCACATCGATCTTACTTTTCTTTCCTAATTTTGATTAGTTTTAAATAGGAAGTATTTTATTGCAAGCTACCTATCTAGAAAGTATTTATTTTAACAATATATCGATATTAAACCGGAATGTTGCATCTGGCGTGTAGGTTTCGTATTATTACGGAAACCCTTATCTCCGGGTCGGCCACTCGCCGGCGCCGGTTGAAAATTGAGCGCGCGCCAAGCAAACTACAAAGCTTAATGCAAATTGTACCGTACCAATCTAATAATAAGAAATTTTTTATGGATATCTACGTATTTCACATATCAATATTAACGTTACATCTGGCCCTAGGTTTCGTATTATTACGGAAACCCGTATTTCCGGGCTGGCCACTAGCAGCTACTAGCTAGCAGCTCGCTGAAAGTTGATCGCGCGCCAAGCAAACTGCAAAGTGTTCAATTGAAATTCGACGCTGCGCCAGATGGTACGAAATAAGTGCAGCGAGAATTTCGTACGTGGCTTACAATATTTGGGGTAAGTTTTTTATTCAATAGGTATGTACCTACTTACCTACTTACTTGGATAGAAATATTAAAAAATAAAATAAAAATGCATTTCTAATTACCATTTATTTCGGATACCGTAAAACGTTGGTACATTTCAGTTTAGATTAGAGCCAATATAGGTAGGTACCTAATATGAATACAGAGTAATGTACTTAACAATTAATTAAGTTTAAAACTATTTTTAAGTGTCGAGTACTTATTTTTCCTAAAGTCGCCCGATTTTACGGTACCACATTACAGCGTGTATTTACACTTCAATTATTGTACAAAGGGCTCCAAAAACCAAAAATATGTACTCTAGTGACAAAACTATTAAAGTGAGAAAATCTAAATATGTCACGTTCTTACATTATACCTTGATTAGCTCCGATTGTCACCTGTTTTGGGCTGACATTACACTCTCCATATCTCCTACAGCGTCATCCTTGACATTTGACATCCCTCCTACTACATATATCTCAACGTATCTAGGTGGCCTCTACACCGACTCCCAAAAAGACACTACCAACTTCGTTTGCTACAAATCAGTCTTTAAAACATTGATATAAAGTTTAAAATGGCGTGTATCGAGTTCCTTCTTAGTTGGTTCACCTATATTTTTCTCTAGTTATCAAAAAAGGAATGCGTTAATGTGAAATCCTTGCAACCTTAGCCGTTTTCTTTCCGTGTCATCTTTTTATTCATCTGAAATGTAGCGTGTTAGTTGAATAACCTTGTAACTCATACATTTTTGTCGCTATAGCAGTATTCTTGGATAGACTTTTAAAGAGGAAAGTGGACGACCGTGCGCGACCGCTTCTCTGTACAAACGTAGTCTCCATTTTTATGTGTGGATATTTACATTTTAGAAAATATTTTTACTCAATTGTTTCTATATTAACTACAGTTACGCCGTGACTATGATGTAAAGTCAAACAAAGGGGCTAAACTATGGTTAATTTAATTTTCATAACATCCAGAGAGAATAATAGGGACCTATCACCTTTGTATGGAGAAGCGATCGTCATCTATCCTCTTGAGGCGGAACGGTCAGGGCCGCTTCGGGAATAGCATAGAATTAGACAACCGCTCATCGGAGAGCTCACTGTTTGGACGTGACACCTATTCGGATTATTTTACTTTTATAAGTGTTCTTTTTTTTAAGAATTAATTGGGGCTCCGTTTAAATTAACTCTGCACCGATTTTGACGTGAAGAAATGTGGAAGTGTCACAATAAACGTCATAGTTTCATAGAAATCTGACGTTTGTTGTGCCACTCCACACTTTGTCATTGTAAACTCTGTGCATGTTTCTTCGACTCTGGTCAAAATCATATGACTTGTATTTTCCAGGTGGGTATATATACTCGTAATGTTGCCCACCCGTTTTCAAGGGTCGATTTTGAGTCATGTCACTTCAATACCTACTGTATTGTAAAAATAATCTTCTGTATGGTTAACACGTGTAGCTAAACTGTGTTATTATTAAATTGAACAAAAATATTTTTTTGACCAAAACATTACTTTCTGAGTAAATGTAATGTTGATTTTTTTTATTTTAGGCCAAATTAAATAAGAAATGGTATAGATAAAGTATGTATACCATTTAAAATGTTATGCTATTTTTTATAAAGGTTTGATATAGGATATAGGTCAGCAAAGTAAGATTGAAAATACAATTAGGGAATGTAATTTGGTCCCTCTTGCGTAACGCTATTAAATTTAGGGGGAACTTTCGTTATGTCGATGACGTACCCAAAAAAGCCACGGCTAAATGTTTATGATATTTTCATGCTCTATAAAATTTATATTACGTAGTCGCGGAAAAGATGATTCAGATGATGGTTTCAGTTATTTGTGTGATTGTGTTTTTGTAGTTTCTATTTAATGACTATTCGGTAAAGATAATTAACCACAATTTGATGTTTGGAAACCAATGTGTCTTCACATTTCTAGAAATGCAAGTTTCTAATTTAGTTAAAAAAATGAAGACGTAAGTTAAAAGACTGGGTAATTCGCATTGTCATAACTTTCAATTGTGGGCCTGTAATCATAATATATCGATTTAAACTAGCACGATTTTCACTCATACTTTTATAACTGATTATTTAACTGAGATAAAGTCCCGTGTTAGTTATAAAAGTAACCTACCTGTAAAATCATAAGATTGAAACATGTACTAAAACATCTTCAGCCTTCAGTGTTTAACTTTTTTCCACATAAACTACCTATTTTCCAATAGATAATTCATCATTCAATTACTAATTTCGGAATCTAAACTAATCCAAGAATCTTAATATTAAACAATAAGACTGTGAGACAAACTCTTTACTTCTAACCACATCCATAAGCCGCTAATAAACCAGAGAGCATAAAAAAAACAATCATAGACTAATTATAATTAATCAGTACTTCCGACGTCACATGAGCCATGTCTTAAGTACTCTTAAAACGTTTAAAGCCGTCAACCCAGTACAGCTTCTTTACTCATAAATAAGACGCTGATCTCACTATTAGTAGGGTGGCAATAATGTGCTCCTAGTTTTGGGACATGTATTCTTAAAACATCTAAAACTGTCAACCGAAATTCCCGGTTTCTGTACTGATAAAAAAGACAGTGATGTTACGATTACTAGGGTGACTTTGATGTGCAGTTAATTTTTTTTCACGCCGATGTTTTTCCATCGCGTGAAGCACCTAATCCTATGGGACCCCAATGTAGGGCAGTCAGCCCTAGTCACGTAGCCTTAATGCGCAGTTTCTATTCTTCTCAAAAACCTTTGAATACCTACGCAAATGTAAAAGATCCTTACTAGAAATAGCGGAATGTTTACCAAACTTCTATTCATCCGAAATATTCTGAAGTAGGTATGTGTCCGACTTTCTTCCTATCGCATGGTGCACTTAGTCCTATGGGAACCCCAATGTCAGCCCTCTGAATGGAGTCACGTGGTCCTACTGCGCAGTTTCTTTTCTTTCTTCTCAAATCTATAACTATCTTCGCTGATATACAAAGTATATTTCCTCGGCACAGTTCAATTTATACAGAATTATATTCAACAAAAAAAATCGGTAGGGCTTGTCCGACTTTTTCCTATCTCGTAGTGCACTTAGTCCTATCGGAACCCCAATATAGGGCGGTCAGCCCTCTGAATGGAGTCACGTGGCCCTACTGCGCAGTTTCTTTTCTTTTCTTCTCAAATCTATAAATATCTTCGGTGATATACAAAGTATATTTCCTCGGCACAGTTCAATTTATACGGAACTTCTATTCAACAAAAAAGTCTGTAGGGCTTGTCCGACTTTTTCCTATCTCGTAGTGCACTTAGTCCTATGGGAACCCCAATATAGGGCGGTCAGCCCTCTGAATGGAGTCACGTGGCCCTACTGCGCAGTTTCTTTTCTTTTCTTCTCAAATCTATAAATATCTTCGCTGATATACAAAGTATATTTCCTCGGCACAGTTCAATTTATACGGAACTTCTATTCAACAAAAAAGTCTGTAGGGCTTGTCCGACTTTTTCCTATCGCGTGGTACAACTAGCTATGGCTGTGGCGCTATGGGAACCCCAATGTAGGGCAGTCAGCCCTCTGAATGGAGTCACGTGGCCCTACTGCGCAGATTCGGCTCTTTTCATTTCGTTGGCTTCTTTCAAACATTTCTTTGCTGTGTCATGAGATTCAATGGGTCAAGGGATGTGTTTGCTTTCATTGGTCATTTCTCGGACGGATTTTGTACTATACTAGTATACTATATGTATATATGTGGCTTTTCATAATATGAGATGAGTTCTTATGCTTTATGGGCATATACCTATACTATAGTAGGTTTAGCCATAGACAAAGAATGCTATTGAGAATATGGAATGGATGAATATGGAGTTTATTAGCGATATGTATGCATTCTTGTCCACTTCTAACAAACAAATATATGTGTATGACGACTAAGGGCTTGTGATACTTGGCAGGCGTTTATGAACGCAATCATAGAATACTGTATTTATTTAATTTATAACAGAAAAGTGTTGTTGTTATGTGAATGCTGCATAAAATACGATTTATTAACCTATCCTATATATACAACCCATAGATATATCGTGTTCGTGAATACGTACTATCTCTGCCTACTATAATTATCATCAACTAGTACCTACAAACAGTCAACGAGTTGACACTTTTCACAGAAACAAAAGCATATTCTTTTGTTCTATTTTGATCGTCACCCATGCCCTAGTGCGCCACATTCTAAAGCAGACTCGGAAATGTCGGATATACTTACCTAAATAAATACAAACAAGTTTTTGGGAAAATAAGCGCTCAGTGTAGTTTTTATTGCTTAAAAACTTTTGTATCCCTCTCAGAAGATGTTTTCACACAAAAAAATGGTAAAAGAATAGAATACTTACTGTTGAGAAGATAATTATATGTTTATGCAAATTTCATTGTTGTTTATTGTAGACTGGAAAAGAAATACGTAGGTACATCCTAAATTTAGGAGGTAAGTACATACAATTAATACACATATTCCAAAAGGTAAACCATTTTCTCGCCAAAGACAGTTTCACCACACCTTTTGCTTCCTTTTTCTACTATCAAATTCGGTTTGCCACACTATATAACTACATACACTAAGCTACTAGGTAACACTGCATATTCTTAGGTATAAACCAGGGATGTTGCGAATATCCGCATCCGCAACCGCGGAACTTCCGCATTATTTTCAACATCCGGATGCGGATGTGGAACAGGTCGTTACAGGAACGTCTTAGCATCGGCGTAAGTGCTAGATTGCTAGGTAATTTAGTAATTAGCCAAAAAACCTATTAGAAATGAGCAGTCGAGTGTGAATGGGACTTAATGTACGGAACCCTTGGAACGCGAGTCCGAGTCGCGCTTGGCCGGTTATTTGAAATAAAAATTACTAAAATGACATACCTATCTTGACATCCGATTTTCCCGCAACATCCCTGGATAAACCGTGGTTACTATGAGCCACCTTCTCGTTGCGGATGAGTGCTTTAGCCCGGCCCAGTCCATTTAAGCTTAATGTATGTTCACTACGATGTGAAAACACAGTTTATGAGAGTTCATTTTGCGAAATAAGCTTTAAATTTTTGCCCCGTAGCCATTCCATTGTTAATGTTACGCGATTTATCTTACGTAGAGGCTAAGTTGCTGATTACTTTGGAATATGACTGTGGGAAAAATATTGTAGGTAATATTATATGTATGAAGTGCCGACTAGTTACTTAGGTTAGTGGGAATTGTAAAAACTTTTGGGACACTTGATAACCTCTATAGTTTCGATTACAGAATCTGCTGATCAATGCATAGTAAATAATGATTATGTGAATAAGAATGTACCTAATATGTATATTTTACTATAGGTATACAAAGTCAAAGAAACGCGCAGTGTTAAAAAGTGACGTTTGTGTACTTTGTCACTAAGTTTAAGAGGCTATTTATTTAATAGGTTAAACTTTGTTTCGTCGCTTCAACAATTTATTGTTTTTCTTTGTTCATTATGTATGTTACGCATCGATCTCCACAGTCACCAAACCCGTTGTCTAAACAGCAATGCATAAATCGTCTGCAATAGACGCAAAGGCCTGTGAGGATGATGATGTATGTTAGTCCATGTTTATTTATACAAATATTAATACGTTACATTATATAAATCTCACAAAATTGTACTTACACAAATCGTAAACATAAGAAGCCTGAAATCTGTGGTTTGCCCATGTATCGTTTGAAGTCAATCATAACTTTGATCTGGTTTATACGACCATATTGTATGAACTTCAACGCATTACGTTTATTCAGTTCCCAAGGGACTTATGACCTTTTGGTCCCCAGATTTGTCTTTGATCTATATGCGATCTATAAGAGTTTACATTGAGCCGGAAAGTGATTCTGTCGTATTGTTTATTCTGGATGAGCGATCGCCGATGTTTACCGATTGGATATTGGTATGCGTAAAGTTTACGACGACCACGGAGTCTGGCTGATTTAGTGGGCCTACCACGAATTTCGAAAACTGAATCGTTGTTACATGCTTGTTGATACTCGTAACTACAGAGAGTAGAGAGGCTGTAGGCGATGGACCTATTACTAACCTCTGTGCTGCGCGCGTGTTGGCAGCCTGGCCGGTACCGGGTACGGATCGCGCGTCTTTTGTTTATCCGTCCGTCAACAGGCAACAAATGAATATTTGCACATCTTTTGTACATTTAACTAAAGTTTGTCATCTTAGACAGCGTTTTCTTGGCGATTAACCAAGTTGCGAAATTTATTTAGGTACTTAATGGATTTTTATTGGGCTGTTTAAGTCTTCTTTTGTTTATTTCCTGTTCCTTTTTACCAGTCTTAACTTCCTTCACACAACTGGCTTAAATTAAGAAAACGTGAGAAACAATAGACTATCTTTTCCAGTATCTCGTCTAGCTATAAATCACCGCACACTAATTACGAGCACTTAATTACTAAGCGGATTCACTGTTCATTCATCACGCCGAGCGTAGTCAACGGGTGCGGTTCATTCATATATTCCATTCATTGTCTTTGTACTATCATCGTCCTTATTTGACCATTCGTAAGCCTTATTGCGAAGACATAAGGTACACCGATGATCAGTTAAGCGTTGCTGTAGTATACCATCAGCATCGAATACCGCTCCATCAAATACTAAGTATTCTGATTCTGAAAGAGTTTTCATTGTATGTCCATATGATACGTTCAACGTTGAAAAAAATCCGTCTGTATTTATTTGTAGTTTTAGTATATAAGTTAGTTTATAGGTATTTATTGTAAATTATCTGTAATGTGACTTAATTGAGATGTTTTTTTATAGTAAAAAATCCTATATAATGTGTATGTAATCATGTATGTATTATGTAATAATAATGTTACTTTATTTGCCACGCTACCATATTAATTTCCGTGAAATTTTAATTGTGGGAGTTGAATGAGCTTCCCTCGACATTAATCATTCGGTCATAATTAAGACCATGTTTCGTTACTTTAAGCTTGTACAAAGCAACATAAACATGATTTAAGCCAACATGGTTGTTTGTCAGCAAAGAAAACCCAGATTGAAGATAAATAAGTTTTTTAACAACAATTTCATTTTAGATACAATATTTTATCGCTGACTGTACTTTTCTTTCAACAGCCCACTAATACACATCGCAACAATTCTAAGATACTCAAACACAATGAGGTTGTGTTGTGTTTGAGTATTTTAGAATTGTCGCGATGAGTTCATAGGACCACATCCGGTCTCCAGCATCAGATCTGCCCGATTATAACAACCATATTCGAACTTTAAGATACGTCAAATATTAGATATTGAAACGATGTGGATCGGATATATCAATAATACAATCAGCTGTAATACAATATTGCATGAGTACTTATGTGAAGTTTCAGCTCAATCGAATAATGGGAAGTGGGTAATCGCGCATAATTAAGCGTGGTTATTTAATGATCATGACAGCCGCATGTAAAAACAGTTTTGTCCGAATTTACTCCGTGTAACGGCCGAATATAACTTGTATACGAGTAGGAGAACTACCTTAACCTTATTTTCATGTCCATAAACCCAGAAGTAGCCATTCGGACTCATCCAGCACGTTCAAACGCGGCATAAAACTGCAAATTGCCGAAACAGTACGTCTTCGTAACCTTAGTGAAACAAAGTTCCAACTGAGGAAGACGGTTGACGGCAGATACGCTCTTGTCGCAACAGGAGCTAGGTTTTTTTAGTGACGAATAAACGTCCTAACTTTGGTAGTATAGTTTACGAGTTTCGTGTTCTTTTGATGATTATTTGCAGTTCGTTTCAGATATGGACATTTTACTCGGTATTTGAGTACTGACTCACTTACAGCACTATATAAGAGCGAGCTTATGTACAGTCGCCATCAGATATATCGGAGCTGTCAAGGCGCTCACAAATATCTGAACACGCATATATTGTCAAGGCGTTAGAGTGCGTGTTTAGGTATTGTGAACATCTTGGCCGCTCCGATATATCTGATGGCGTGTCCCAACTTAAGTAACCAAGTTGCCATACTAATTGTATAGGAAAGTGGATACTTACCTGAGGAAACCGACTATACTACAGCCCTAAAAAAGAAACCGGCCAGTGCGAGTCGGACATTAAGTCCGACTCACGCTTGACTGCACATTTCTAATAGGTTTTACTGTCATCTATAGGTAAAGAACTATTTTGTGTATTTTTTTCAAAATTTTAGACCCTGTAGTTTAGGAGATAAAGGGGGGGAATGGTCGGACAGAGAGACGCATCGAGTGATCTATAAGGGTTCCGTTTTTTCCTTTTGAGGTACGCAACCCTTAAAATAGAATTCAAAGCGAACCACTTTGCCACACCATTTAATTTGTCCTGTCACGACAATCAATTATTTGTGAGATTTTTGTTAACACGGAGAAAGTATAAAAACAGTACACATAAACTTAAACTTGATTGTTTACTAGCCTCTGCTGAGCCCGTACCATGAGTCATTGACAGTGTCAAAACTGACATAAACGCTTTCGAGAACGTAATTTACTTTCTATACATCTCGCTTGCACTAACACTAATATGCGAGTTTGAGCGAGATGCATACATAGAAAGTAAATTACGTTCTCGATGACGTTTATGTCAGTGCCAAAATGATAGTAGCCGTACTGATGACAAAAATGTTATTCTAGTAGTCTCACTGTAATAAAACTTTGGAAGCTTAAAATTTCAGCAAAATGTCTGATGAAAGGATTTATCGTATGATTAAAAAAGTTTGGCGCTTTGCAACTCAACAGTTCGCTTGTGAAATCCCAAACTTGTAGGTATCGAAAAAAATCTGAAATGATGAAACATTCTACGAAACTAAAGAGTATTTGCTGAGAGTACGAGATGTTCAAAATCACCTACACACAGTCTTCCTTCATCAGAACCTAAGAGGTGATTAAATAAATCATTTTGGATACCCGTTTAGCTAATTACTGCTAACTAATGCTGACTATAATATACATACGTTTGGGTCGGATTAGCTAAACTATGACCACGCTAACCCTGCACAAACTTGGCAGTAAGAACGCCCTATAATTTCCTTGCTTGACCTAGCACTAGGCATAAAAACAGCGTGGGCTGTGGTCCGACTCAATGTTCACAGCAAGTTCCGTTTTGCAATACACTTTGAGAGTAATGACTACACATCGGTAATTCGTGGCATTTAGGTAGCACTTAAAAGATTAGTTTAATTAATTCCTTTTTTTAGTGGTTTCTTTTTCTCGACTCGTATAGGAAGAACATTGTCAACATCACTAGTCTGTTAGAAAGAAACTGTCAAGTGCTACCTAAGTGCCACGAGTTACCGAGTTATTAATGACGCTAAATAAATGTAAGTACCTAATCCTATTTCCGTGACTTTTTTAGGCAGTTGCGCATAATTGCTTTCCGATATTGCATGCTAATTTTCCAAATCGTTCGATCTTACGATTTACCCACGCGTGTTTTTCCTTTCAAAGCATTCAAATTGGATACTGGAAAATTCATGAAATATATCCCACATTACTCGTACTTACTAGTGGCGACGAAATGTGCATAGTTTTCCAGCATAATTTATCAAGCTGGCAGCTGGTGATTGCACTGCACATACCGACTGCAACTTAATCGGGTCACGCGACGTCAGAGGCATGGTTACTAAATTGCACCTTATTGCAATGAAATAAGGCGAAAATGTATACGCATTTTTGTACATAAACTTGGACTGGACACGAAACATTTTAAACAAGTAGGTACAGTTGAAAGAGTTTATGACCAGGGAATAACTTATTTTATGCTGACTGCTGAATGCAACAGTTTCCATATATTTACTCGTAAATTCCATTATTGCCAAATCGTTTTGACTGTTCTAGAATTTCTAGATGATTTGACTTGTAGGAAAGTACCCTATTATGTTATGTTTTCCCGGATCAAGCCCTGATATTGTTTGTCAATCCTCGGTTTGTCCTGGAACTGTGCCAACCCGTTTGTAATGAACCTACGATTCTAATTGATATAGTCGTTTTGATGCTGGTTTCTCATTTCATTAAGTAGGCTATATTTAGAATTAGTTTGTCAGGTGAACGTTATTATTAACTTACTGAATATAAAACTTTACCTGATTCCTTAAACAGCCTTTTTGGAATACCTAAGTTAGTACTTAATAGGTTAAGCCCGTACACGTAAGTACAGTCAGCAAATGGTTTTACAAAATAAGGTTTCTTCTCAACAAGTTAAAATTTAAAAAGCGAAAATTCAATTTCATTATATACCTAAACATCGATATCGAAATGGTCGATAAAAAACACATTTAACTGATTTGCAAGACCGATGTGATCCCATAAGTGTACCGCGAACAAAGTTTGTTCGGTACACTAAAAAACATTCACGCTTTACGGAAAAGCAATGTCAGTGCGACAAGATAACGGAATCTAGTCATAGCCATTTGCAAATCAAAGTTCAGTTTTTGTTTTAATATGCGAAGTTTGTTGCCAATGTTAGATATACGAATGGATACGTCAAAAAATATCTAGATTACGTTTTAACTTCTTGGATTATATGCATAAATGAACAGCTCGAAATGTGTCTAGTAAAAATATTGGTGTCTATTTACCAACAGAAGAAAGAGCGAAAAACCAATCAGTATCCCAGTAGGTATTTGTTCAGGCACTGAAAGAGAGAATTCCACTGTTTGCTTATTTTATTCAAAAGACCGTATAAAGCTCGCTCATTCTCCGAATTCTGAACCTTACATAGAGGCTTTAAGGTTCATTTTTCAACTGTGATAGATTAAGATAAGAGTTTCAGAAAGCGACGTGACCGTGGTAATCTAAGACGGCTCGATATCAATGCCTCAATTTAGCGATATTAAAAGAAGGGAGACAGATATATACCTATACCTAGGTATACTTGTAAGAATACTTCAGGAGCGAGATAAATCGCGATATTGATTACTCGAGATTGGGGTAAAAGTGTGGAACGATTGTAATATTTATTGTGATACTGACGATGCTCAATTAACCTACGTTTGTAACTTACAAAAAAGCACGTCCCTCCTGTACAGTCAGCAGCAGAAGTTGCTAAGTGGGCGAAGTGTTCAAAATTACCGTGACTTGCTCTTATTTTCTTAACAATAAAGTCGCGTCAAGATAATTTTGAAGGCCTGGCCCGCTTAGCAACTTCTGCTGCTGACTGTACTAGAAAATGGCCTTGTTGCTGTTAGCGTCGCTGGTTGCCAGACGGACATAAAAATATATTTTTTTTCTGTGAGAATAAAATACCTAGACATTAAACTCGGCTTCGGTCGTAAAACTCAGCAATATTTGGATGTAAATATCTATGTATAGAAGAAAAGAAATGATAGAATATAAAAAAAAGCTCGCTTTGTATAGGACAAAGCTTTATTATCCAGTAGAAAAGATTTTGAATGTTATTTAAGACTAAGAGCTTTATTTGACGTTCATAAGGGCATTGTAATTTGTAATATGCCTACTTGAATAAACTATCTTTTATCTTATCTTTATCTTTAAGACCTCAGACCTCTACTATATAACAGCATTTAAGCAATGACGTATTTTCTTAAATTATTATCTAAGGGGCTATTTAAAATTTGCTTTTTGCCTCTAGGAAACTTTTGCTACAAGATATAAACTTCGCAACTTGTCAACTCATAAATCCAAGTCCTTTCTGCTACGGTGTCAGTTTCAGTAATAAACTGGAGGAAGTAAATTAATTGCATTAAGTCTTTCAATTGGCTTCGAACAATTTTCAACTTTATTCGAAGGCGCATAGAGCATTAAATCTGCTGAATGTTGTTATGTAACACTTAGTAATTATTTCAGCAAAGTTGTCTAGTTAGTGCATACGTGCATCACCGGAATTTATACAAATGTATGTCCAGAAAATTTAGTTACAGAACGTTGAATAAAAACTATCTGCTTATTTTAGTTTACAGTTGTGTAAATAGGTAAAGTCAAGTCGAGTATGATAACTAATCTAACTAAGCAAAAACCGGCCACTGAGCTTCACTGTGAATGTGTCCGACCGAAATTCCAGTTTTCGGTAGGTATAAAATCATGTTTCGGTCGAAGATTCGGTTTTGGCCAAAAGACTGCCGAACCTTGCTGAACCGAACTCCTACGTCGAAACCCTATTTTCGTTAGTGTCGGACCAAAGTTTCGGTGTAAATTTTGACAGGTTTCGGTATAGAAATCCGGTTTCGGTCAGATAACCTAACGCTTCCCTTCCCTACTCTGCTAGTAGCCAAGAGTGAATTCGTTAGCCGTATACAGTGTAGTGGCAAATGGGTCGAGAGCTCGAATGGTCTGCTTTCAGTTCCGAAAATAAACTGAGAACTGTTGACATTTTGACTTTTTTAGCTTTTTTACAAGTTTATGGTGCAGTGGGTTCAGCCAGCATAGTTTTTGATAAATCATAGCGCTTTTTTAGATCACAATACGGTTGCCAAAAAATATGAGTATTAGCAATCTTGACTTGAGGTCTTTCTCTAGTAACAATCGATTCGTAAGGGTCAATTTCAACAAACGAGCATTTTTGTCTAATTCCCATGGAATTTTGAAATATCAACATTACACAAAAAAAATTATGCTGATAATTTGATAAAAAATATAATAAACATTAATTTTCTTATGGGGTAAAAAAATTCATAAAACTATAAAAGTTATTTCAATTTAAAATTTTGGTCAGGGCACGGGAATTAGTGTGTCCATGGGAATTAGATTTTACTAGCACGGAAATTAGAACATGGCACAGGAATTGTTTTCTTAGCTTATTTTGGTAGTTAAAACTATTATTTATATATATTTTAATCTACAATAATATACTTCAACCATACTGAAGCGGCATCGAACATATTTATCTTCTTTAATTTTAGTTTCGGACGACAAATCTACGAAAGTATGATACACTAAAAACTACGTATTTGACTAATCGTTTCCTTGATTTTAATGGCAACTAATCTCTCTTTCTTAGTAAAATATACATATTTCAAAACAATACTTTGAGTAGTTGCGTAAACATGTCCGCCTTACATACAAAACTATTCATTAAAAAGTGTCATTATGTATCTGCATGTAGATAGGTACAAGGTGTATGATCTGGTATATGGCCGTATAGGAAATGATACTAAGAAATAAATAGGGGCACAGAGAGAAGAAGTTATTGTGTAAGTTAATCTGAAGAAATCGAATATGCTGCCTTTATAAATTCATAACACAAAAAATTGTTTAACCACATATGAGGTAAGGTGGGGTAAGACTATCACCGGGGTAAGACTATCACAGACAGACAGACATGACGAATCCATAAGGGTTCCGTTTTTTGCCATTTGGCTACGGAACCCAAATAGTATTACGGTTTAATTTATAACAACTAATCTATTAAACGAGCAATTCTTGTATATATTTCGGGGATCTCGGAAACGGCTCTAACGATTTCGATGAAATTTGATCATATATGAGGGTTTTCTGGGGTGAAAAATCGATCTAGGTAGGTGTTATCTCTGGAAAAACGCGCATTTTTGAGTTTTTAGGTAGGTATATGTTTTCCAAGCAAAGCTCGGTCTCCCAGATATTTAAACTTTATACGGCATACGCTGTCAGCTGTCAAATTTACAAAAACAAAACATTGCAAATGTGATTCATTTTGTTTCATGTAACTTTAGGTACAGGTATTATAATATGTAATAATTCCAGAAATAGTTTTATGTTTATATAATATTTTAATGTTATAATATGATCAATGAATAAGGTAAGGTGGGATAAGACTAACAGTACAAGGATTCCATACAAGTGATAGTCTTACCCCGGTGTCGTCTTACCCCACCTTACCTTACGTATTAAAATTGCCCGGGTTATTCGGGTCCATCCTGTATGTACTATAGTACTTATATTAAAAAACTATTCACAGATTTTTGTGCATTCTTTAAGATTTCCTTAAATGTAAAATAGACAGATATACGTCGTATTATTATTACATATAATATATATTCAATGCCAATATATATATGTAATAATAATATGACGTAAACATTGCCAATTAACTTACAGTGCCCCCAATAAAAGATTTGTTGACAATATATGTAATACTTTCTAATTCCCGTGCCACTTAATCAGCTGTTTTAGGTAAATTTGCTATGGGAATTAGGGCACGGAAATTAGAATTCGTAATAAAAAAATTCGCCAAAAATTTAAATCGTGTTTGACCAAACTGATATGTTATCGCTTACATAAAGATACATAAAGGGCTCCTAAATATGACAATTGTCATTGAAAAGCTATGTGGAAAATAAAATTTATAAGGGGCATCGAAATTAGAAAAAAATTGTCGCCCACCCGGATTCCGAAATACTTACGCGATTTCCTCGAACACGCCGCGGCTTGACTTACATCCGCTTGCTTTGAGAGACAGCCGAATACTGCCAGTACAGGTGAGGCGGGACACGAGGCGGTTCAAATACAAACGTCGGCTGTCAGTGCCCTTTGAGTTTTGCCGACGAAATTTTACTCGCGCGCTCGGACAAAATTTAAACATCGATCACAAGTTATTTACCACAATTAAGTTAATAGTATATGTGCTCAGTGATAGTAAATATCATCTAGTTTAAGTATTAGACACTAAATTAGTGATACTAATGTAGAATTTTTCGTAGGATTTTTCATTATGCTTAAAAGTAGATTCCGGACAGGGCACGGGAGTAGTAATTTGAGCCTTTAGGTATTTTTATGTGTACTCTAAAAACCAACTAATCAGTGAATTCATATGGAACTCGGTGTGAA
This sequence comes from Cydia amplana, assembly GCF_948474715.1. NCBI lineage: Eukaryota > Metazoa > Arthropoda > Insecta > Lepidoptera > Tortricidae > Cydia > Cydia amplana. The sequence goes on from NC_086073.1 coordinate 16,457,175, forward strand.
AGTGTGACTTCTTTATGTAAAAAAAAAATGGTAAGTATTATCTGATGCTAACCCGCGATTTTCATCACGGACAGAAAAAAAATCGTGTTCAGAAATTGACCCGTAACCTAAACTATTTGATTAAACAGCTTTCGCTTGATAAAAAAAAACACGAACATAGATTATAAAACGCACCATTATTTTGTAATGATTTGAGCAATGGAATGGAAACTGCTTCTAAAAATGCGTACCTAAATTTATTCTTGTTCATCGATTACATTTATGTTAAAATAACTAAAAATAACAATTCTAACTAACCCCAAATACCATATAAGCTGATAATGCTTGATACCCTCATTCCAAACATTATTCGCCCATAAAAGCTCTTTTAAAACTGCAATTTGTTGGTCTATTTATCACAACATGCTTCGATGCACATATACCTACATTACAAAACAAACAGTAATGCACTTTATTTCAAAGCAATAAGGCGCAAATTTTATACATGTTTATGACCGTACATGCATAAGTATCGTGCTTTTTAATAGGGCGTATGTTACTGGGAATTTAGTGTCAGTTAGGTCCTTTTTAAAAATAGCATAACAATACGAGTACTACACCGCAATTTGCCGATAATCGTAGCGTATCGAACTTGCCTCCTCGGGGGAAATTACTACTGTTATTATTTTATCAAACTCGTATCTTACCCAAGTGAGTTACTGCAAAAGTAATCTTATTATCTACGTAGTAAACTTTGAGTTACGAGCATACTATAATTGTTATGAGAGTAATCGAAGTTTATAGGTTGCTATTATTTTTTAAGCCGATACATACATTTTTGCCGTTAAAATGTTTTCGTGGAACAAATTTTGGATTTACCGCACGTTTTTTGGCACGTGTTACTTTTTTGTGTGTCGAATCATAAAAAAACTCAACCCAAGGAACTAAATTAAACAAAAAAACCGGCCAAGTGCGAGTCGGACTCGCGCACGGAGGGTTCCGCACCATCAACAAAAAATAGAGAAAAAAAATCGTGTTTGTTGTATGGGAGCCCCCCTTAAATATTTATTTTATTTTATTTTTAGTATTTGTTGTTATAGCGGCAACAGAGATACATTATTTGTGAAAATTTCAACTGTCTAGCTATCGCGGTTCATGAGATACAGCCTGGTGACAGACGGACGGACGGACGGACGGACAGCGGAGTCTTACTAATAGGGTCCCGTTTTTTACCCTTTGGGTACGGAACCCTAAAAAGGGATTAAACTTAGGGGATTATACCTACTCGTATTGTAAGCGTAGCAAAAATTTGGCACGCGATAGAGAGAAGCTTAATTTCTACGATCGTTGGCAAATTTATGCAAAATGTTTTGAAAGTACCTGAATAGCAGAAAATAATAATTGATCGTGGTTTTGTATTTTGATTTACAGTAAAATTTCTTACCTCTTGCACAGTATAATAAAGAGTACTAGCATACAGTATGGACGCTCCCTGCCTCCCGTTGAAAGTGCCACCCACCCGCTGAGACCCGCTCTCGGTTATAGTACGGCTCTTCTGAGGTGAACTTTTCGCTTCGAGCCTTAATCTTTCAAACAAAGGCCATTGTCTCTATTATCGCAAAACCGCTTGCTCCTTGGGTTAGCACGTGCTAGTACAACATTCATATTGAAAAACAACCGGTATCGTCATAGTATTAAGGTTCAAATTTAATGTCACTGATATTCTAGATATTACGTTTTGGTAGTGTAGGACGATAAACCGCCCCGAAGCGATACGGCGCTCATATTATTTTGATACTTAGTGTGGTGTTAAAAATGAAACGTGGTTATTTATGATAAAGCGTTGTATATTTGTTATATAACAAAATCTAAGGTAACAATGTAAATTTAAGATTAATAAGTTTAACATAGGTATAATCAACATTTTTCCGTATAAACAGTTATACGTACTACTAGATAAAAACGTATCATAAAAAATCAGATATAATCAATTTCTTTCTTATAACCGACCTTTCTTCTGACCGTTGACACGTGACGTTTTGTTAGAAAAGCTGTACGCTTCAAAGCTCCACGTTTGCCTTATCAGTGTTTTTATTGTCACTATGCGTCGGCATCACATCAGAGGTGCTAATTTCACAGTATCGTTATTTTAAAGATAAGAAAAAATAACAATGCTTGCAGCTGCACCTTTGTAAATTATTACATTTACCACCGCAAGCTAATAATTTAAATAAAACAATATAATAAATAACCACGTTTCATTTTTAACACCACACTAAGTATCAAAATAATATGAGCGCCGTATCGCTTCGGGGCGGTTTATCGTCCTACACTACCAAAACGTAATATCTAGAATATCAGTGACATTAAATTTGAACCTTAATACTATGACGATACCGGTTGTTTTTCAATATGAATGTTGTACTTGCACGTGCTAACTCAAGGAGCAAGCGGTTTTGCGATAATAGAGACAATGGCCTTTGTTTGAAAGATTATTATAAGTAAACACAATTGGCAAACAATAACAAATAATTGTCATGCATAAATTCATATCATAAATTAGTGAAAGTCTTTGCATTCGTAATGTCTTTTCTTTGATCAACAAAACAAACAGGTCAATATGTTCCTGTTTTAAATTTATCGCAGCGTGAATAACTACGAGGGGCGTTCAAAATATTCTCGGTATTGATATCTTACGACCTCTTCTAAAATTTCTTTCGTTACTGGCCGCTAAGGTTTATTCATTGACATTAAAAAAAAGTATAATTCGAACCGAGATAGTCTTTTGTTTTTCTGCAATTGCTGAACAAACATGAACATCCTGTGCGAATTGACAATGTTAACTAAATTAGAACATCGATGCGTGATAAAATTCTTGACAAAACAGGGTAAAAATCAAAAAACCATAAAAGAGGAAATGGATTGTGTTTACCGTGAGTCTGCTCCTTCTTTATCTACCATTCAAAAGTGGTCAAGCGAGTTTAAACGCGGAAGGGAGAGTATTGAAGATGACCCTAGACCTGGCCGGCCTGTAGTAGCTACTTCACAAGAAAATATTGATAAAGTGGAAAAACTTATATTGGAAGATGGTCGAGTGAAGGTAAAATCTATAGCACAAGTAACCAATCTCTCTATTGGTACCGTACATGATATTATACATGACCATCTTAATATGTCAAAAGTAAGTGCAAGATGGGTTCCGCGAATGCTGACTCGGCTTCAAAAAGACATGCGTGTAGCTTGTTGTTCCGATTTTATTGACCTGTGCGGTGAAAATCCTGATGAGGTGCTGCAAAGAATAGTTACTGGAGATGAAACCTGGGTTCATCATTATGACCCAGAGAGTAAACAAGAGTCCATGCAGTGGCACATTAAGGGTTCAGCTCATCCCAAGAAGTTCAAGGTCATCCCTTCAGCTGGCAAGGTCATGGCCACGATATTTTGGGATTGTGAAGGAGTATTACTAATCGATTATAAAGAAAAAGGTGTAAATATCACAGGACAGTACTACGCTAACATTCTACGTCAATTAAAGGATGTAACTAAAGAAAAGAGGCGAGGAAAGTTAACCAAAGGTATTCTGCTTCTGCATGACAACGCCCCCGTCCATACTGCTCATATTGCCAAGGCAGCTATTGTTGAATGTGGGTTTAAAACTGTTACTCACCCACCGTATATTCCGGACTTAGCCCCCAGCGACTTCTTTTTGCTCCCCAATCTTAAAAAGGATCTGCGTGGAAATAAATTTTCTGACGATGAAGCATTGAAGGCGGCAGTGGAGGAGCATTTTTACACGAAAGATAAAAAATATTTTTACGAGGGATTAAAAAAAATAATTGATCGATCTTTTAAGTGTATGAACATAGAACATAGGGGGGGAACATATTTTTATTTTTCAATATACTCCCCATATTGAAAAATAAAAATATCAAACTTTTCGTACTTGTTTGTTTTCATTCTCATACCGAGAATATTTTGAACACCCCTCGTATAATCGACACTTTGTCGGCCACATTCTCGTCACGCATCACTTTCTCTGGCCCTACAGAGCCCTACGGAGCCCTACAGCCCTAATTACTAAAGATTTTAAGCGCCATCTTTATCTAAGTACAGATATCAGCAATTATAGTCATCCATATTGAAAAAGTAGGTATTATTGGTCCTTACTTTAGTTAGTCCGTATTTTACATTCACACGATAAAATCAACCATTCCAAAACTTAACTCCAGAAAGGGTAAGACCTGCTGCTGGTGTATAAGCTTTTGTAAAACCAGTGTGGCTACCACGAGTTTGGCACTAACATAAACGCTATCGAGAGTAACTACCTTTCTATGCATCTCGCTGGTATCGCATATTAGTGCCAGCGAGATGTATAGAAAGTTAATTACGTAGAAGTTAGCATATATGTCAGTTTTGACACTGTCAGCATGGTACGGGTACAGTTCGAAAAATTCACCCGAAAACCTTCAAAAAACTTTGTTCAAGCGCCAAAAAACAACAGTAGCAATGATTCACTTTTAACCCTTGGTTAACAATATCCCTTATGAGTCGAGTGTCCTTAAGCCTTTTCTAAATCAAGCATGAGAATACAGGTGTGGGGTCCGTTTCCGGAAGCCGCCATGTTTGTTAAACGCCAGTTCCGGCGTACGCGCCGACGATAGGTGTCCGGAATGACGGACACTATCGCTGACGAATTGACGATATAGGGCGATAATTGATGACTGCTATAACTATAGTGGCGATAAATGACATGCGTTAATGGGCAAAGCGGTGTAGAATGAATTGTTGATGGGATTGGAAAGTATTGTAATGCCTAAGGCAGTAGGGTAGGAAGACTTTGAAAGATTGCGTGTAGTCAAACCATGTGATCGAGTAGCTGAAGAGTTTTCAAATCGGTCCAGGCACTAGAGTCCTTGTGACACTTTAGTACAGGAGTCACCAATTAAGGCTTCGTCACACAGGCGCGTTTTCCGGGCGGGGCGTGAGCGTTTTATATGTAAAAGCGGCGCTCACGCCCCGTCCAGAAAACGCGCCTGTGTGACGAATCCTTTAGGTTTTTTAGGGGTCCGGTTCTTAAAATAAAATGACTATTGCGGTCCGTTTCTCCTTGAGCTTATTAAATAAGCAATAAAATAAAATAGGTCGGCGGCGGACACGGACCGCGGTCCGCCATTCGGTGACCCCTGCAGCTTTAGTATATTATGCATAAAGGTATTTCTATTGACTACTGACGTTGACGTGATTACCCTTTATTGTATAAAATAAACACAAACATGATTCAATGAGCAGTAAAGACGTGAACTTGTTCCTTCTACTAATTTAGTCCTGATCCCAAATCAGATCAGACCAGAGATTAATGTGTGTTTTTAGTTTAGAAGGTACCTACCGGAATTTCGCAGGGAAATTTTACAATAATGGCGATATAACATAACCCCCTAATTTGCACAACTTTGTGCTCCTTTCCTACTTTTCCCAGCACTTGACACATTTGCAGGCTCAGTTCACGAATTCTCTCTTTGACGCAAAGCCTGCATTAGCTGAGTCTTATGTATGCAGAAACGTTGGGAACTTTGTTGTTAATTAAGACAGTGTAAGCCGTAAGACTCTCGTAAACCACAGAACTTGGTGCATTGTTATACATATATATTATATAAGTATGTTCATAGTTCTATTAAATATATATCTAAGTAGTCAAAGTTTTAAAATTAAAAAAATTACAACAACTCTTAGAGTGGTAAAAAAAATCTTTGGGTGTATCAAAGAGCTGCAATTTTAACTGCAAAGATCCGTATGACCTGACCCAGTAAAAAAAAACTTCAACCAATTCTCTGACACCGCTCGGTGATAATCAGAGATCGGACAAATTTGCGTCATTGCTCGCAAGAATGTGGACATGACTCCAAAATTGATTAAATAATTAATCATTTAATTAATTTCTTACCTGAGGTTTAATTTTGATTCCTAATCAATAAATAACACAAAGATTTCTTATAATGTAAATTTATAAAAAAAAATAGTATGTTTTCCAAATTTACTGCAGGTACTCATTTTTTATATCAAAAATATATTTAAGTGCTATTTATTGACTAGGGAACAAAATTAAATCTCAGGTAAAAAAATAATTAAAATAATTTTATGATTAATAATTATTTAATCAAATTTGGAGTCATGTCCACATTATTGCGAGCTATGACGCCAATATGTCCAATCTCTGGTGATAATTGTAAGATTGATACGCTTGAGCACGGACGCTTGATCTTGTGTTTAGCTATTTTTAAAAGAGTCTAATGTCTACGAGTATATTGCACTAAACTTTATTAATCAGGTTTATCACGTTTGCATTAAGATAAACCTAGTTCTAATAGCGTTCATTAAGTTTACGTCTATCCAGAATATTTCGTTGAATTGATTTGTAAAATATGTCTAAAGTCACTTTACAGGAGAACGGCCCATTTGTCTTAAAACATACATGTTATTACACTTTAAAGAAGACGGATAGGCTGAAAAGGGTTCATTTGAGCGAGGATTTACGCCAGACTATAAATCAAGAGTACAAACGGCCCATCGATGCGACTAACTGCTTGAAATACGAGCCTGCTGCTTCGCCGCGATGGTGGTATACTGAAATTACGTCATTAACATAATATGAAAGATACTTATGGGAGATAGAAGGATGATTTGTAAGTGTTTGGGGATGAGTTACTCATGAGAAAAGTCATCATCATGTAGATAACTAGAAAAGTAGGTAACGGACAACGCACAGTCGCATTATCTTGAAATTTGAAACGTTTACTTTTCAAATGACGTAGAACGACAAAGAAGGAGTTTTCGGAAATTCAACTCAACTGAAAATGGAGTTGATAATCTTTTGCGACTTCTACGTGGACAACCTTGCGAGAGAGTAGAGTTGAGCAAGTGTTTCTTCTTCAACCTAGCGTTTTCCCGGCCTAGCGGCAAGTTGAGCAAGTGTTTATAGAATAAAATTTCTAATAACTTTTGAAGAATAGTGGCTTGTAATGTACTATTTTGGCGTTTTGTCAGTTATGTAAATATGTCCAAATGTCAGAAGTTTAAGCCACATCGAAGGGATGAAACATATTAGAATATATCCTGAGTTTGTATTATGTTTATTGTTGGGTCACTTAAGCTTGTACGAGTACCTACCTACGTCCAATGTTTTTCGTTCTTTGCATGATTGGTTTTAGTATTCATTTAAGTATGAATTAAATATTTTAGTAAGCAGTGAACAATAAACTAAGTTAGCCTTATTTATTTTTACAGCCGTTAAATGGTAACATTATAAATTTTACCAATTTCCCTGTCCAATAGACCATACTATTGAATAATGTAGTATTGAGACTCGGGGCGTTTGCCAGGTGTTGGATTTGGGGTGGCTGGTGATCTTATCTGTAATTGATTATATACTACTTTCAATAAAAATGTGATTAGTAACATTCAATTTGAATAAGTAGTCGTGATACTGATAACTCAGCATGTGACCGTTTTTTTAAAAACTTTTTTGCGATACAAAAAACCCTACAAGGGTAATCGAGGTCATCAAAAATAAAGACAAGAAACTTAAACTTTAATTTCATCGGTAGGTTAATAGGTATGCAAGTTGACCACTTGACAAAATGCTGAATCAATACACTATAAGGTAGGTACCTACTACTAATACAGTAAGTAGGTACCTAAATTATGTTTGAATATTTAAGGCCAAACCTTCTTTAGTTTTATTTCTGTTATTAATTTTCTTCAAATCACTTTTAAATTATCAGAAACAACCATCAACTACTGCTTACGTCGAAACACAAGCAATTAAAATAAAAGCAAAGTCATCCATTCACTTTGTAAATATTTTATTACAAGTACAACACGGAAATAGGGTAAATATTAATTAAATAAAAATCTTGATGATTAAAGAGGTTCATATAAAATCAACATCTACTTATTACTTTTTGACTTCGAAGTAAAATCCTGTGTTAGAAGAGATTTTTAGTTTAGATACTTAAGTCCTAAATATAAATTTTGCAGTTTTAGTACATAATAATTGACTATTAAATGTAACGTTTGTTTTAAGATTATATTAATTCAGTTTAAGTAGACATCAAAATAAGGCTTGGTAGCGATGTAATATCTAGTAGATATATTCTACTGCCTCACCACGCATATCAGCCGTAAAGTACTTTACAGTACATATGGTGCTACTTTCCCGCACTAGTGCGGGAATTAGCACTTTCCGTGTCTATGTCGAAATTTTAAAGGGCCATATGTAGGTACTGTAAAACGTTGTACGATACACGTGCGAATAGGTAATTCGCAACTCGAGTCGATTTAAAACAATCCCTTCGGTCGTGATTTAATTTATCGCCACTCGTTTCGAATTTCCTCTTTTCCGCATTTGTATCGTAAATAACTATTGTTAAACTCATTCATTTGTTTACCGTGTTCTTCAAGTATGTTTCAATGGCTGTTGGGCAGAATAGTCAGTACTTCTTTTAAATGCTAAGCTATGGTTTAAGTATTACGTGGTACCCACCTCGAAACATAGTAAATGTTTCGAGGTGGGCTACAAACCCACATCCAGTATATAATTATCTAAAGCTCTCCCTAAAACAGGAGGCGTCTAGCGGGGAACGGTGAGCGGAAACCGGCGGTAGCTGGAAATTACCTGATGCTATCTCTGTAATTTGGCCCAAAATGACAGAGACGAGTAGTTTTGATGACTGTCAATTTTCTACTTCATAATTAGGTACCTATAAGTTTCATTGGCTCTGTTGACTTTAGAATTAGAGTTCAGCTGACAAATAGAGTTACCAAAAGAGTTGACTTAAGTAAGACGCTTAGGGCCACTTGCACCATTCACTAACCTAGGGTTAACCTGTTAAACCTGGAGTTACCATGGTTACCAGTACAATTTGACACTGGGTTAACGGTTTAAAACCGCTTAACACCGGGTTAGTGGGATGGTGCAAGTGGCGCTTAAAGTAGTAAAAAGTAGCCACAGCCGTAGAAGGCTTACGTAAGTAAATGGCGCTGATTGGTTCCGGCACAATTAGACAAAATAACCTATGGGCAAGAGTTGTGAAGTCATGCACACGCACACGACAACAAAATCATGGGGAGTTTTTGAAATTAGTATTAATTTATCGCACCGATAGTCCGATACCAAGTTGAACTGCAAGATGGACCAAAAAGTTTATTTAAGAGGTATTTGTTTTTTTATCTTAATATCGTGCGCTTGAGGGACTCAATGAGTGCACGGGAAATTCACTCATTCACATATTCAATACTTTCGATTTGTTACTCTGTGTGTGTACTCATGCTACTTCGACTTTCCTGCTGATACCAATAATTAGGCTGTCAAGCGATGACGTTTGACCGCTGTCAAGTTGCGACAAAAATATTTTGAACTACTTTACGCGTCTTAATGCGCCTTCATTATAGTCAACGCACCTATGCGTTAATCTTCTTCATCATTCTTCTTCGGATCTTCAACACTGCTACAGTTGCCTTCTGATATATATTCACACCATTTATAAAAACTAACGTGAACGCACCTTTTGGTAATCTTTATTATTTACTTATCTCTGGTACTGTGCTAGGGTTATCACTCCAGAAACAAAACAGTACTGTCACTGTAATTTATGGTAGGGCTGTCAGTAATGATAACACAATTATTATTCCGGGCGAAAACTAATTATTTTGTCTGTAGATTAAGATAATCAAATGCCCAGTTACGCTTAGGTGACAACTTTTATTTTTGGGCTTAGCAGCTTTTCAAAAACGTATTAATTACAAGGAGAGATGTAACTTAAAATTTGCGTATAATGCGCATTACTCGTGCGATATATGAAATTACCTGAATTACGGACGGGCGTGTTCTGAATAGGGATGTTGACATGAATCGCGAATATATAACATGTTATGTTTTTACCATAGCAGGGAATATTAGAATGCGAAAAACCATATTTTGCAAGTGTAAATATGCGTAATAAATTAATTAAAAATAATCAAAAGTATTTAAAATAATGCCCAGTATCACGTGACTGCAAACCCCAATCGGAGCGCGTGACGTAATCACAGTGGAATCACCAAAGACAGGTTATAAAACCTACCTAAGTGTCTACAGATTATCGTACCGAAACGCGATCTTGGTGCGGTGCGGCGCACGAATCGATAGTGTGTAAGGTGGTGCGTTAAGGACGCAGCTATAAGTTAGAGCGAGAAAGAAGGTCGCTGTTCGATGCGGTAGTGTGTTAAGGCTTTAAAAAGAATTTGTCAGTTGCCATATAAAGAAATTAAAAAAATGACTGACAGCAGTTTGTTTAAAACGCCGTTACGTCATCAAGGTCACGTGACAATTTGGAGCGTTTAGGCGCGAAATTTTAACACGAAACTTATTATACATGTTTTTTTATTCAAAATTAATGAATATATTTTTTAAATATTTTTTTCTGTAATTATTACGTGTCTATCTACAAAATGAAACGAGTTCCAAAAAATTGTCAACATCCCTATTTCAGGAGGTGAAGAATATAATTTCAACATAGGTACTAAATGAAATATGTTTTTTATGTAGGTACATTATAATTTGCTTACATCTTGCATAAATCGCTTTCGCAAACAGTCCCTATCTTTTTGGGCGTTATGTATAACCCAAACAGTTAGAGTAGCGTTCGTAAGTAACAGCCTGATATGTATATCAGGCCGTTACTTACGAACGCTACTCTTTAAAACATTTTATACTTTCGAAAATGTTAGGAAACTAGTAATTTTTTGATGTCCTAATTTAAAAAAAAGTGTCAAGTCTGTACCTATTCGGTTCTTAGCATTTTTAGAAAAATGAAATGAGTTAGCTTTTGTATATAAGCAACAGTCTGCTGTTGTAGCTTTTCCATATACCTACATATAGATAAGTGCAGGATTAGTAATAATTGTAGTAGTAAATTAACATTTCTACTCGTACATAATTCAATTCAGTATGAAAAGCTTTTGTGAACCTAACCTTCACGAACTTTTGCATCAAAAGTCACCCGAATCGCTTTACCTTAAGCTTTAGTCATTAATTCTACAATTATACTCAAATATAATCAAAAGGCAGGTGCCAAGGATTTCAGACAAAGTTATCAAAGGAAAGTTGAGCCTTAATAAAGTTACTTAAGGTAAAACATTAGCGGTGAACGTTAAAGCGCCGTGCTTTGAGAGTCACGCGAGTAAAAACGTTTTGTTATGAACAGATTTGGTACCTAAGGTGGAAGTAGAATTAATGAGAACGGATACCTACTCGTATCTAAGTAAAAACTTAAGGAATATGTAGAATGACCGTTTCTCGCCAAATTGCTGTTACTTAGGGCTCATTTAGACGGCGCGCGGACTCGTATACGATTTTAGTTACATTGCGGACCATTGAGGTTACGTCAATTCAGCCGACCGATCAAATGACGCAATGTAATGAAACTCGCATGCGAGTTCACGCACCGTCTAAATGAGCCCTTATTTGCTATAAAAACAAAGTTTTGTACGGAACGCTAAAAATCAAAACCATGATAATTACTGATAACATATCTATTATTTATATCTGCGTGTCCCTCCAAGAAACAATGTTATATCACCCCCGCTTCTCTCCAATGACCAGTCAATTATGTTATAAAGTGCCTATAGACAGGGGCATAAAACTAACTTCACGCGATTGTACTTAATTGAGAGGTATTGTTTTTAGATTAGATCGAGGCATTCCAAAATTTAATCTCTCACTTAATCTTAGTTCTTAAGTTCAACTTCTTAAGGTCCATATTCAAATGGTTTTAGAAGAATAGAAAGATGTTTATAGAAATGTTTTACTTTTTACGACTTTAAGCGGGCCTTTTGACTTTATTTATCTGTATTTAGTAGAATGCATCTAATGAGATGAAATAAAACTGTTTTATAAATAAGACATTGTAAACTTAAGTGCTCTTGCGCCATTTGGAAATAACGACAAATGCGTCGACGCATAGGTAACAATAACCCTTTTTAAGAGTTGAAAAATGTTTAATTTTACTTTAGTGCAGTGGGGCGCAACGGTTAAAAGACTTCGATTATTTTATTGTTAGTGAAAGTAGAATAAGTTGCTCGTTTTTACAATATTGGCTACGCATAGTAGTGAGCATTCTTCAGCAACAGTCGTACGAACGAGGTATTTTATTTCAGTACCATTTCGTACAATAATATGAGATCCCTTCATATTCATTGGCTTTATATTATTCGGCTTTCATATTGATTATCACTGTGACTGTTACGAAATGGTAAAACTGAAAATATTACCTATACAACCAAACCTTGATTTCCGGTTGAATTTCAAAATTAAGAGTCTTGAGATTTTTAATTCTTAACTCATATAATGTTGTAACTGCATTGATAGCGATTTTGACTTGGTTTGATGGTCTTGCCAACGACTATTTATTAATTATTATAACAACAACAGACCCGTCTCCTTTAATAAAATCCGATTGTGTATTCTTTCGATCATGCCAATTTGACTAACAGACAATACAAATAAGATCCAAATACAATTGATGTCAATCAATACTGTTCATCTTCAATCAGTGAAGAAATTTGCATATTTATAAACAACAATTTGGACTTTGGACGCATTCTATCCGGAATAGCGGGAATATGCAGCCGACAGGGTCGAGTGGAAGACACGAGGGGAGGTCTTGGGACTCTATAGCCTTCAGCACACGAGGCGTAGGTGTGAGCATGGCGTGTTACGAGAGTTATATAGTCCTGGTAGAGCTTTCTCTGCCAAAAATGTGGGAGGTCGTGCCGCTCACGCATCGGTTTCCACAGTCACCAAACCCGTTGCCTTAATAGCAATGCATAAACTGTCTGCAATAGACGCAAAGGCCTGTGATGATAGGAGATAGGAGTTCTTGGGAACCAAGCGTCGCGTGAGCGTGATCGTTTTGTTTGCATACAAGTTCTTCACGCTTACGCCACGCTTACGAGTTACGCCTATCGTAATAGTCACACAGATCTCATACGCTACGCTCACGCCTACACCTCGTGTGCTGAGTGCCTAAACTAGGCAAATAAAAAATAAAGAAACGGATTAGATTAAACTAGAAGTAGGTAAGTACATGCTTTTTTTGAAGATAATGAACTTCTATAAACTTTTTTTTTCTTTTTTCAGATGTACAGGAGTTAATCACTGCAGCTTCGTGCTCCGCGAGGACTACCCCCCAGCGCGGGGGTGGCCGGCGGGGGTGGTTTATATAAAATACGCATGCTTTGACGGTATGTATCGCTTGGACCGTTTCTGAGTAGCTTTGAAGTTAAGATTGAAAGGGAAAGTTTTTGTGGGCGGTTAAGTTTTTGGTATGCGAAGCATAATATTTGATGCTCATATAAACATTATAAACCAAGTTTATAATGTTTTCAAAGGTAGATTCTTTCGATCGAAAGTTGGTTACCAAGGTAACCAACGTTACAAGGTAACATTCATAGAATCCTATGTCAAAAAACTTTCATAAATTTGTAACTAAACAAAAAATAACACCTAAATAATTGGAAATGGCTCCATATGCAAAATGAGTCCACCAACCTACCCATCCTAATAAAGCAAACCATGTCAAAATGCAAACCGCACATGTTGTACACGGCTTTATAAAGCTAGCTACACACGTGCGTCCATAAATCGTGTTTATTAAAAATTTGCCCCAGTTGCGTAATTGTTACAGCGACATCATGACGCCACGGTTGTCAAAATTGGCAGTTGTTATTAATGGTGACGTCACGCTTGGAATTTTTCGCCCATATGGCGTCAATGGAGTCCGAAATAATTAATGCCTTACCTATTTGAAACAAATACCTACATTTAAGATATCGTCACTATCACTAGGTATTGTCTTAGGAACACCTAAAGGTGTTGTGGTTCTGCTCCTAATTTTTATTTTTTATTAACCACAAAGGAGCTTTTAAAATGAAAACGACTTCTTTTATGACGCGAATGAATTGCTTTTTATATCCAGTGTGTAATGGTTAATAAAAGTAGTTTGAACTAATTTGTTGACAGTTTTCTTTATAAGAAGGTTTCGAACTATTTTATAGTTAAATTAAGAAATTATTAAACTAGTAAAACAAATGACATACACATTATCAATATGCACAGTTGATACGTGTAAGCGTACTTAATGTGTAAGCCTCAATGTACTGTTAGATTAGAGGTACTTAAGCAAAAATGTGCCCATAATCTCCTGTTTCTATATTAAGTACTTAAATCGGTTGGCAATTTGCGTATCAAAGAAAACGTTTGCTCGACATTCTAATGCCCAATAAATGACACCCTGTTCACCTCTACATTAACAATGACAGTTTGAAGATGACCTACTCGTATATCAGGACAGTGATGAGACCGTGGGCCCGATTCGGATTATGAAATAGACATCTATTAGATATCTTTTAGACATCACCAAGATACGATAACGATATGTTTAAGATCTAACATGTCAAATTTGACATTTGCATTTGCGATTCTGGAGATACTCTTGAACGATTTCCACAGGATACCTATGACTTATCCAATTCACATCTAATATATATCTAACTCTATCTAACGTAAAAGTGACATTGGTTGCCCGAATTGCGCTGCAAAAGAGAACTAGTTGATATCTAAACTATAACGTATCTAGAATGGATCTAGTACGTGTCGTCTCTTGTGAATATCTTGAAGTTTGAATACGGCAGAAAAACTCTACCTTACATAGATAATCTACAGAGACCAGAAAGGCAGCATGCCGTAAGGGAAATAATAAGTTGGTATCTTTGTAAGGTCGATACCCTACGTTTTACTTTAGTAACAATTTCCAATGGCCACAAAATCTATATTATCCGTAACAATAAGTTGCGAACCGTAATTTTATGGCTATTGTTTGTTATCTTCCCACACTTTACTTGTCCCACAATAGCGTCCCCAAGGAGTTTAGATAAATGAACGACTGTATTTAGATAACTCGCACTATTGCTCATGTTCATAACTTGATAAATGTTTTATTGCATAAAAAATATATAAATATAAAATATATAAATTATTGAATAAAAAAACCTGTTATAGAATTAGGTCGACCTGTATGTAACTATGTAATGGAATCTTGCAAGTTAAATTTGATCCACTTCCCGGTTTCCGATTGAGTTGAAATTTTGCATACACATGTATGTCGGGTGACAGTGCAATATTATGGTACCATCGAGCTGACCTGATGAACGAGACAGGAGGTGGCCATAGGAACTCTGTGATGAAACAACGCAACCTAATTGTGTTAGGGGTTTTTAGAATTGTCTCGATGAGTATTATATAGTTGTCTGTCGTAAGAAAAGTACAGTCAGCGATAAAAGCTTCTACCAAAAAAGATTTTTTTGCCAAAAACTTATTTAAGCTAAATATCCCAGAAAATAACACAAACGATATACAGAAAACAACAAGTTCATAGAACAGTCACATTTAGGTATCCATATCCAGCAATATAAAATGGTAAATAAATATAAATATTATAGGACATTAGTACACAAATTGACTTAAATATGACTAAATGTGAAAGTAAAATACCATGAAAATTGATAATAATTTATCTATCATATGACAAAATATAAGATACCTAACTTTAGAAACGGCTGAGATAGGATGGTTTATATGTTGAATGTTTCATTGATGGCAAGGTTAAGGTCACATGTCTAACATTGAAACAGTCGTTTATAAACACTATGTTGCAAGAAAGTGTATGATATCAAGCATGGAGATGCTCAAAACCCTCCCGCGTCCACCTAGTTGGCAATCATGCTCCTTGGACATAAAAGGCGTACCTTTCTCGCAGCATGCCGTACCTACGTGCTGACCAGATTCTCGATCCACAATGAAACTCAAGTTATGTATAATGAAACAGGGCTTTCGCTTTTATATATTTCAGCAATCTTATAATCATTCCATATGTCGGAAACCTTTTAAATAACCAATTTCAGCCTACCACTATTTCCTCCTTTCATTTTTCAATTATTGATTGAAAGCATATATGTATTAATGTCACTTATTTATAACACCGTTTCAATGTTTATTAACGATGTTTCATGGTAGATTAAAATTATTACGTTTGTTTCACTGTAAAAATTGAAGTGTTTCATTGAAAACATGCATAAGTACACAATGAAACAAAACTCATTTTTTGAAAAAAGGATTATAATACAGAAACTGTTAAAAATAAGTAAAAACCGAGAATGCCATACGATAGCCAACTAAATTGTTTATCTTCATACGCAATATTACGCTCATAACTTTAAGAACATCAGAGATAGGATGGTTTGAACTTTTGGTGTTTCATTGATCAACAACTTACCCTACATTGGATGCAAAATAAAGATCTCTATCTCTATCTCTAAAGATGTCATCCCATTGTTACCGCGATAAAACGCAAATAAAAGGCCATCCCAGTAACATCACGCACAGTCTCCAAAATTAATTGATAATGACACCAAATTTACAACCGACGTTATGATAACGACCAATTTAAATGTACCGCCAACGTCACTTTTATTACGTTCACACAGAGCTTAATTCAGTTTTAAAGACATGTCTTTGATTCCGTGAACATTTGGTGGCTATAAACTTATTGTAACAGCTCCCTATTCCCACGTGCCCAATATCTATTGTATAAACCGGCCAGAATGAGAAGAACTCATCTGCTCCTGCGGTGTCATTCTAATCGCTTACCGTCCACAGGCGAATCAAAAGTTTTAATAACCATTTTATGCGCGCTGTCTTATTACGCATACTTGTTACAAATCTAGAGGTCAGGTAAAACTGGGCATCTGAGATCTTTGATAACCCGCGTTCGATCCACCAATGACGGCAATGGGAACTCCCCTGCTTCACTTTTGTTCTCACATGCAGGGCGGGTCAACTAAAACTGGTCGGTTTTTTAACTTGCCGATACATTGACGGATTTACCCCAAAATTTCTGAAATCAGGGGATGTGTAAATGGAGTATGGCAACAAATAATTCGGGCGTCACGTGCGTGTGATTTGCCGGATGTGTGGAGTGACTGTTCGGTATCGATCTTTGTTGTGTTAGGCAAAATTAAATTGACGATGAATTTGTTCATATCAATCCTACTGTGAGTCTGCGACGGTGGCGATGCACATGTATGCGAATAAGAGTAGGCCATAAGGTAGGAAAGTGACAGTTAGACTTGACTGAAACGGAACTTAAGTCGCGCTTTAAAGTAAAAGTTTTTTTTTGACAGTAATATTTAAGTAAAAGTTAAAATGAAAATGCTTAAAAGGCCTCATTTAGACGATGCGAGAACTCGCATGCGAGTTTTATTACATTGCGTCATTTGATCGGTCAGTTGAATTGATGTCACCTCAATGGTCCGCAGTGTAACTAAAATTGTATACGAGTTCGCACGCCGTCTAAATGAGCCCTAATGCTAAATGCAGGTGTTGTTATACCGGTTCTATTTTTCTGTTAAAATTAATTTGTTGTTTTACATGTATGTAAAACGTATAATTATTGGTGCAATAAAGAATATTTACTTACTTACTTAAATGCTAGCATACAGCTACATAATGGCAGCCGCTCTATCAGCAATTAAAATAATGTCACCGCTGTCATATTTCGTGACTTATCACCAGAATTAGTGGCTTATTAAAACGACTGTTAACATAAATGGCGTGAAAACGTTGCCTTTTGATAGCGTAATAACAATAACACCATTGTTATAGTTAGTGAATAATTCTCCCATTTTGGTACCCGCTAACCATGGCGCTTTTTTCAGTGCATCCTGCTCTTACTTAAACCAAATATTCATTGGTTGTGTTTGTGTAATGAGTGTTAAGTCTACGACTAATTCGTGCTTCGAATTCAACAGGTAATTTACTGTACATCGCCATCAGATATATCGGAGCGGCCAAGGTGTTCACAATATTTGAACAAGCACTCTAACGCCTTGACAATAGAGGCATCAGAGGCATGCTCAGATATTTGTGAGCACCATGCTCCGATATATCTGATGGCGAATGTACATTGTACGGAATGTACATTATTATGCGGTGTATGATAACTAATATAGATTGAAGCCTTCAGCGCGTAGTTCTGTAAAGCTCTTGGCCACCCTGGGTCCGAAGTTCTGCAACCAAAAATCAACCTTAAAGCGGTTCATTTAGGTGGAAATTCTAGTGAGGTAGGAACTTAAGTTTACTTGTCAAGCTTTCACACCGTTACAATTTCAATTTATATGCAAAAAGGTGTAATTTATCATTGGCACTCACAGCAGTTAAGCCTATTTGCAATTCAGGCAAATATCGTACAGGATTCTGGCAATAAATAGCTATTGTATTGAAAACGACATCGATTATGTATTTATCATTATCGGACTTAGATGAATCGAATGCCATTTGCACAGGCCTTTTATTGTGATATTGAAACGCTTAGGGTTTGGTATCCACACTGGCCTACGAGATCAATTTGAAATCAATTACCTACATCAGTCTGAATGCAATGATTTATAACTTGTGACAAATTGGACAAGTTGCCTTTAGTCGCGTCTGGACAAGCGAAAAATGTGCACGTGCTAACGAGCTCACAGAAATAGAAAGAGACGAGCTTATGTTTAACAACGAGTATGACAAAGATGGATGGAATGAGAAAATTAATCAAAAATAACAGATTTCTTCGTAGGCTCGGGAATAAATATGGAAGTATTTTTTATACTCCTCAAGTATGGGTATAACCTATATATGGTTATATAATATCATTGTCTGAATGTTGCTCCGTATTCCCGAATTTAGCAAACGCCAAACAACAAGAATAAATAATTTTGGCCTAGCCAAGGTGACGATCGCTTACGCTTCGCTATCGAATAGCTTTGTTTCTCTCTATCACTCTTCCATATTAGTGTGACAGTGACATTGCGTTTCGTTCGCTACGTAGCATTAGCGATTGGCATGTTGTCTACGCGGTCACGATGACAGATGCTACGATTGGTGTTTTCTATAAACGATTGTCACATTGGTTAGGCCCCCAGTCCAGCCCAGACTCATTCACGTCACCCTAAGAGAGATGGCCATTGGCCGATATCTATGTAGATATTTATGAGTTTCGTGCCAAATCGGATATTGCCGCGTTTTCGAAGATACCCGTGCTTATCGCCACATAACATCTTTCCAATATCCTTCGATAAGTATCTACTTAATCGATAGTTTATGGTTAGGGGAGTTATAAGCTGGTTTATAAAATGAGTGTACTGTGTACTTATAAAGTGCTTTGTTATGGTATATTTGAGAAGGGAATATATGTACGAGTATGTACTGGTATTTACATAGGAAGTTTAAGAGTCACACAAACCCGTTGTTAAAAATCCGCTCCCATGAAATCGAAGTTAGGGAGAATGATATACACCACAGTAAGCGAATGCTCACGGAAAGCAGCTACGGGAGGAATGGAGATGGCCACGACCACTCTGTCAAGAGTGTAACGAAGAAGTATAACCATACTTACAAGTGCTTTTTCTGGATGAAAACAAAGCAATGTTTAAATAAGTTATTCTTGCAGTAAGGCATTGAAGTATGCCATTGCATAAACAATCGCGAATAATAATAAAAACCGGCCAAGTGCGAGTCGGACTCGCGCACGGAGGGTTCCGCACCATCAACAAAAAACAAGCAAAAAAACGGTCACCCATCCAAGTACTGACCCCGCCCGACGTTGCTTAACTTCGGTCAAAAATCACGTTTGTTGTATGGGAGCCCCACTTAAATCTTTATTTTATTCTGTTTTTAGTATTTGTTGTTATAGCGGCAACAGAAATACATCATCTGTGAAAATTTCAACTGTCTAGCTATCACGGTTCGTGAGATACAGCCTGGTGACAGACGGACGGACGGACGGACGGACGGACAGCGGAGTCTTAGTAATAGGGTCCCGTTTTTACCCTTTGGGTACGGAACCCTAAAAACGACAGGGTTTTACCCATTTCGCTTTTGAAATTCAAAATCATCGCAGCCAATGCAGCGTGCGGATTAATTATCTATAATCGGATTATTCGAGATCGATATTTTGGCTTATTCGATGCAGTCTGTTTACATCGATATGTTTACAAACTGACAAACAAAATAAACATTGACACGTGATGTCGGCGTGACGAAATCGTCACGCACATCTTTTGTGTCAGTTTAATGTGATGTTGCGTAATCTTAATCCTTAATGGGTGATGTTTTTTATGTTGGGAGGCGTGTGTGTGTTACTTCCTAAATGTACACGTGGCATTATTATGGTGCACATTTTGTTGTTGATTTGTACAAACTTTACTTGTCGAGGAGTCTAATGATTGATGACGCTTTTAATATTTTTAACATCTCCATGCTTATTGCAATCATTATTAATTGTAACATGTAACGTGTAAGACGATCCGACTATTGCAAACCTGTGAAGCTCTCAATTTAAGAAATTAGGTACATTCACCCCTTGACCGACAAAGACGTCGACTGACGCGCGCGACTATATCGTCAGGTGACAAGCAAAAGTCACTAATTAGTCTAATTACTAAATAATATTTAAACAATAATCAACCCTCTTGTCGTACTAATATGGTTCACTATATGGCTATGAACTTATGGTGGTACTTAGTGAGTTTTGCTTGTCACCTGACGATATCAACCTTCGTGCATTGCGACAAGGTTCACGATGACGCGACGCACGCCGCACATGGCGTTCATAGGGTCAAAATTATAAGAATAATAAAAATCATTCTGCTGATTCCAACATATATACAGTATGTATAAGTATATACTATATACATATTTCTATAACGAAATTCATGAAAAAAACACAATGACCAAATAATTTGTACATAGGTAGGTACTTATACGTTAGGAATCATCCATTAATTACGTCACACGAATTTTTAGGTTTTTTTTTACCCCTCGCCCCCTCCTTGTCACACTTGGTCACATTTTGCAAACCCCTCCCTCCCTGGTGTTACGTCAGCGTCACATTTTAGGCAATTTTGTTTTCAACGAAATCGACAATATTAACTCGGCATTATTTTTTTAATACAAAAATATTAGTAATTTTATAACACAACGAAAGTTACATCCAAAATCTCATTATTTAACTGTACAGCGAATAAAAAAACATAAATTAATTTTCGGTTACTGATGAAGTTAAAAAGTGACATCACAATGTTTGTGACTCCCCCTCCCCCATGTTACAAAATGTCACATTTTCTTGACCCCCTCCCTCCCCCTAAACGTGTGACGTAATTAATGGATGACCCCTTACGTTGAAGATTTTGTTAAATAAATGACATATCCACCCTCGTCAAGTAAATACGGTTAATCGTAGTTATGCTAACCCATCTGAACTATCCAAAGGTCCATAACTCAGCTTAGAGACGATATTCCCAACCCACTACCGAATACCGATGAATCGAATTCGCACATAACCAATTAAATCAGGGGGCCTAGCCAAAATGAAAATCGTTGATTAAAATCACTAATCGAAACTGAAATTGAAATAGTCACATGACTTTTCTTTGCACCAGTCATCCCGATTTATTTTTACTTTTAATTTGGCGTTTGTAATTTGTAACCTACAATTGCCTACAATTAGTGTCATTTTACCTTAAGACCAGATCAACAGAGCTTGGGCAAAAATGCTTTCATTATGTTCGAATGTTCTGCTCTCCAGGTTGCATTTCTCAAGCGATTCTCGTAAAATTTTGTGAGCAGGTTCGATAATTATGTGTTTTTTTTTTAAATTTAGTTTTTGGAGTTTTTCAAAATGGCGGAACCATGAGGTTTGCGTCGTCTACAGATCACAGAGCCTAGTCTCTAAGAAATCTAATTGCGTCTGCGTCTATGTAACCAATTAGAATATGTGGCCAGCTATTTCAGAGATGCGCTAATCCAACTCAAATTCTCCTAAACTCGACTTAATCCGGCTCCGATTTACATAATTTCCACTATAATTCCACTTTATTCGTGTACACAATATCTTAAGTGCCATGTATTTGCTTTTAAGATTACGTCTCTTTTAAAATTTTAGGATTCGGCATAAGCTTGGCGGATTTTGCTCTTATATGTTGGTATACCTATAAGTGGTTGTGGTTTAGAGTCGTGAAATGTATTGGGCCCCATACATTCCACGACTCTTGTCTTTCCGCACAGGCCCCGTAGACAACATGACAATCGCTAACGCTCCGTAACGAACGAAACGCAACTGTCACTGTCACACTAATATGGAAGAGTGATAGAGAGACACAAAGCGATTCGATCGCGAAGCGATAGCGATTGTCACCTTGGCTAGGCCGCCGGGCTCTACTATTAATGATATAAGCTGCTTTGGGCAAGTTTACCCGCTTCCTATAGGAATATGTTTTTCAAGTCTGAATATTCAGAAGTTCGATTGGATTATCTCTCGATGGATTTAACGATCTTGTCGGCATTAAGTAAGTATATGTATGTATATTGCTGCTTTTGTTTCTGTCTCATCTTATGTTGTTTATTATGTAGGTAGGTACGAATATCAAAATATTTGAAAAGAAACTTACATACATTGTACAAAATGTACACCTTTCTTTTTTTCAAACACCGGTAAGACTGGCTTTTTTTCATTTTAGCATATCACATCGCTAGAAGGTTCCATCCACCGTTTTAGTTACCACTAAGTCGTAAATTTAGCCATATCTGAAGGGTTAACGTTCATGATATGTTTCTAGCCCATTGAATATCTTTGACGGAGAATAGTCGATTTGAACCTTATTGCCACGTGTTAAGGTTTTCCAAGGGTCAGTGACTACTGTCTGTGTCCTTCTGAGTAGGTATCTACTGTCCAATCGGAGCACGCTATATTTCACTCTGTCGTGTTTCCTATTCGGGATATTTGCGACGAAAATTACTCGTAAATCAAATGCTTCAGAAAATAGCTTTGCTTCGGAAAATTACTAGTGTGTGGGCTTTGGGAAGATTCCTATAGGATATTGGTGATAGACATGGTAATATATTAGAAAACCGTTGAAAAAGGCTCATAATCAATCAATAATAAATAAGGTTGTTTATTTACTCACCTGCAATAATTTACGGGCTGAATATATAGGTCATACTGAGCAACTTTTACTATGGGACCAACCCCGAAATCGCGGAAAAAAATTGCCCGAATGCGATGCTTAGATTGCTTAAGCTGTGGCTTAAGGTGGTTCGATTTTCATACAAAATTCAATCGTCTTTCATTAAGTAACTACGTACACTATTACTACATAAATATTTCCGCATTTATCTTCTTTCGAATATTCATTTTCGCTAAATGAATAGGAAAACAATGTTTCATACAGAAATCATGCAAAAATCATAGTTAACTTTTCATCAATTTTACGTATGTGTGCGTCACAAATGTCGTGTACGGATACATTTGCGACGTTGCCATACCATTTCCGACGTTGCCGGGCTGACCACGGCGCGAATTTGAAGTGCCGTCATGTTTAGCGCAATTTTGTTGACCTACCCGATTTTGTTGAATAAGTACCCGAAGTTCGTCAGCTTAGCTAAGAACTATCATGGCGCGTTTTGTAAACAGTCGCTTTTTTGCTTACAAACGGAAGGTTCCCGGTTCAAACCCCAGTCATTGTATGCTGGGACATAACTTTTTGTATTTTTTTTTACACCTAAATTTCGTGTTGTGTTTTTTATTTTTATTGAATTTTTCTTATTTTCAAAAATCGATGAATTAAGTATGGGCTAAGCTTATTCGTTTAATTTTTACAAAGATAATTAGAAATTATACTCTACCTAATCTCTTTGATTTTTACAATCAGGACATCCTCACAACAATAAAAAAGAAATGTATAAAATTTCCTGTGGTTGAAAATAATGGAATTTTGTCTATGAATGAAAAACACAATTATTACTAGTTACTACCAGGTATGTAAATTATAACTTGATTAGAATCCATATTGTTGCATCATCTTTCTTCCTATTACATTAGATATTTTTTTCTATCATGATTCATGATATTATATTTCTTTCAGGTACAGGGACTACTATGGATAACAAATATAAAAAAATGTACTGTAGGTACTTGAATTAAAAAAAAAATGTTTTCCTTTTATTTTATTTTACAATTACCTACTACTTTATTAGAGGCTGGGCAGTAAGGGATTGCTTTACTTGTAGAACAAACTATTAGCGCTTTAAAAAAAACTGATACCTGACACTTACAAACTGGACTTTCTTGGGCTTATTCTACTAAGAATCGTCAGTAGGTATTCTCCATCCTAGCATAAAAAGATATCCTAAAATGTCGGTCATCACGTCAGGTTTTAGTATCAAAAATGTTTCCCAGCCTGCGTGACGTAGCGGAAACTAAAACTTCTATACAAATATTTGGGACATAGTTTTTATATTAGCTTCAGGATTCAACAAGAATATGCTAGTGATTCTGAGTTGGAAGAACCCAAAAAGATCATAATCTGTGAAAATCAGGTATTGATATTTTTTTTAAAACGTTGATAATGTAATTTATTGATAATAGCTACCCGCCCCGGCTTCGCACGGGTTAACAAATTATACATAAACCTTCCTCTTGAATCACTCTATCTATTTAAAAAAACCGCATCAAAATCCGTTGCGTAGTTTTAAAGATCTAAGCATACAGACAGACAGACAGAAAAGCGACTTTGTTTTATACTATGTAGTGATAGTGATGATGATGATACTGAATATCTGGGGGAAGCGCTGGTGGCCTAGCGGAAAGAGCGTGCGACTTGCAATCCGGAGGTCGCGGGTTCTAACCCCGGCTCGTACCGTCGTACCAATGATTTTTCGGAACTTTTGTACGAAATATCATTTGATACCTATTTACCGGAACCTATTTATATACCGATACCTATTTTTCGGTGAAAGAAACCAATGTGAGGAAACCGGACTAATCCCAATAAGTTTACTCTCTGGGTTGGAAGGTCAGGGCAGTCGCTTTCGTAAAAACTATGTGCCCATGCCAATTCTGGGATTAGTTGCCAAGCGGACCCCACGCGAGGAAGAAGAGATTGAATATCTGGGAGACCGACCAAAGCTCAGAAAACATATAAAAACCCAAAAATGCGCGTTTTCTCACAGATCAGACCTAGCTAAGAGATCAAACCCCTTATAGCAAATTTCATCGAAATCGTTAGAGCCGTTTCTGATATCATCCAAATATATAAATAAATATATATATAATAATTGCTCGTTTAAAGGTAAGATAACACAAAAAGGACAAAAATAAACAAAAAGAAATTACCTACTCGCACCAGTCTTGAACCCCAATCCTCTTGCACGTATTTCCACGAACATACCGTAACGCTATTGCAGTATACTTACGTTGTGTGAAGTTGTCTACTATAAGCATCACGGAAACACTGTTTGCATGTGTGAGTTATAGTAGGAAAAAGCATGACAGCAACACTCCGTCGACTTTAAAGGGTGGTTTTTGCACAATGAAGTATTCAATGTTTATTTTAATAGTTCAATATTTACTTAAAGAGTTCGCTAAACATACTTTTAAGTATACAAATACCAAGACCATTCCATAAAAAAATTAAACATGAAATTTTGCGAAAGTGGCACCATCTAGCGAGGGTTAAGCTTTGAGTAACCTAGTCGAACCACCTTAAGTATTATGAATCCATGAATGTTTTAATGGAGGTGAAATGAATAAGTTTTACGCGATGGAAGTCGCAGCGAAAACTCTTTTCAGAAAGCTTGCTCATAAAAATACATCAAAATGGGTATTTTGTGTTGAAATGGCCGTGTTTGTGAATGGGAATAGTTGCGAAATATCTCTCGTAAATCAGACATTGAATAGGTAGTTTCGCTCGAAAAACACAAAGTATTTTTATTTAAGCTTTGGTAATTTGTGGATATTTGACCTTAGTCATAAACAACACTGTGATGTCAGCGTTTTTACAGTTGATCGCGTTGTTACCTACCTACCTAGGTATTTGGAATTACGGGATACACTTTAATTAGGCGTTTCGAAAGGTCTATAGGTACATTTTATACCTACCTAGTAGTAAAATCCAGTTTAAGTAAAGTGCCTTTTAATTTAAGGGTCACACGAACCCGCCGCCAAAGCGCCGCACCCATATAATCGAAGTTATGCTCTCGTTTTAAAATGACATGATTAAAATTACATGAAATTTGGTATGAACATTTACGTTACTAACATATAAATTGTCTAATTACTAGTTACTATAAAATAACTATAGGTACATATAAATTGTCTAATACTAGTTACTAACTAGTAGTTAGGCGGCGGCTAGGTAAAAAACCGGCCAAGAGCGAGTCGGACTCGCGCACGGAGGGTTCCGCACCATCAACAAAAAATAGAGCAAAACAAGCAAAAAAACGGTCACCCATCCAAGTACTGACCCCGCCCGACGTTGCTTAACTTCGGTCAAAAATCACGTTTGTTGTATGGGAGCCCCACTTAAATCTTTATTTTATTCTGTTTTTAGTATTGGTTGTTATAGCGGCAACAGAAATACATCATCTGTGAAAATTTCAACTGTCTAGCTATCACGGTTCGTGAGCCTGGCCTGGTGACAGACGGACGGACGGACGGACGGACGGACGAACAGCGGAGTCTTAGTAATAGGGTCCCGTTTTTACCCTTTGGGTACGGAACCCTAAAAAAAAGATACGGTACAAACTAATTAGCTTAATGAAACAAGTTGGTATCGTGGTACCTCGTATAAAGCTAATTAGAGTGAATCTTACGTAAAAATTAATAGTGTGTTCAATCAAACAACGGTTATCTTAATGTTTGCGCCCTTGCAAGTTACAATAGAAAGTTTAGGCGAAGAAAGGTCGCTGCGGATTTAAACGCGCAAAATGTTTAACAAACTTTATAGAATAACTTAGGAACTAAATATTTGTGCATTTGAGTTTTTTTACGTAGTCACACTACTATAATTATTTATTATGTAGGTACCTTTATAAATTATAAACAGGAATAGATGTAATAATACTAAAAAAACCCTGTTTAGTTATTGATCAGGCCCCTATTTCACCACGGTGACAGGTGCGTGCGACAATTGTCGACATCACTGTTACTGACGTACAGGCCTCCATAGACTACGGTAACCGCTTACCATCGGACGGGCGGTGTGCTTGTTTGCCACCAACATATTAATAAAAAAAAAAAACTCCATTATATCGCCAATAAATAAGTACTTATTTTGCGAAGCTAATGACTTGAAATTTGAATTTTACTGACATGACAATTGTCACAAGAAACACGAAAATTGTCACGAAATTTCGACACAGAACTCATTTCCTGTCAAGAATTACCGCAAGTTCTATTAAATCGTGTGACAATTGTCATCATCATCATCATAAACTTCGAAAGAGAAATAACTGTTTTTTGCCGATATAAGAAAGTTTTTTTAAATAATACAATGACGGTGGCAAACAGGAATACGGCCCGCCCGATGGTAAGCGATAACCGTAGCCCATGGATGCCTGTGACGTCAGCAACAGTGACATTTGTCGAATTGTCGCACTTGTCGCCGTGGTGAAATAGGGACCAGGTCACCTAATAGCTATAGAAATATACGTACAGGTGTGGTATTTAGATATGTCTAGCGGATAAATCTGTTAATGTATTTTTGGAATTATTAGGCACTAATATATATTATGTCTCTTCTGGAGATTTACCCAAAATTATGTTCACGACATAAGACGTTTGAAAATTTCATTTAGTTTTGCTAACTAGCCTAAACCCGTAGCCTAGGCTTGCGGCCCGATTCGAACTTTAAGATATGTCAAATATTACGTCTAGAATCTAGATACGATATGGATTAGATATTAGTGTCAAAAGTGACGTCGTATCTTTAGCAAATTGTTGACGTTATTGTAACGTAAGAACGTTCGAATCAGGCCGAATAATGTTCTCACAAGACGTAGCTGTTTTCCTCTACGCCGTAGCCGTAACCGGCAGCTACGACCTTGCGAGTTCAAGGCCGCTGCTACGGCACGAAGGCTCGAGCGGCAATTATTACTGAATTTATTGCTACGAAACTAAGCTGTGACCAATAATGGCCTATACTGTTTTATTGCTTATTTTTCATTTATTTTTCTTTATTTTGTGTTGTGATTGTGGTGGTTTTATTATAGGTATTGCTGGAAAACAGTCCATGAAAATAGTTAACATTCCTTTTATTACACGTAATTTTCTATGTTATTTATGTTATGTGTATTTGTCTATGTATCTAGAGGTGGGTATTTTAGGTTTATGTAGGTACCTATAGTACCTACACATACCTATAGCTGGTCAAGCAGATCTTGTCAGTAAAAAAAGGCGGCAAATTTGAAAAATGTAGGCGCGAAGGGATATCGTCCTATAGAAAATTTGAATTTCGCGCCTTTTTTACTGACATGATTTGCTTGACCATGTATAAGGTCATACTTGAGTATACCGCTATCTACGCAAACTGTGTAAACTATGCCAGCTGCTAATACCCAAGCATTAACTTAATACTCTAGTGTTAACTTTATTAGCAGCTTGCACTGCAGTTGGGGCTCTAACCTCCTTTAAATTTCTTTAATCTTTTCGACCTCGGCCAAATGCCTCGCTGCCGAGGCCAAAAAGTAGTTAAATTTAAAAAAAGTTTACCCTTAGCTAAAATTAGTTAGCCGTTTGCGCAAAAATGTCAGCCAAGTCTTACCTAAAAGCCAAGGCTATCGGAGCGGTTGCCAAGCACGATTCAGTTTGATTTTCAACTCAATTATGTACAGTCAAGTGTAAAAATATGAGTACATATAACTTACTCAAAAATATGTCTCATCGATCTTAATTCGCTGACATACGAGCTATGGGACATGTCTTTGAGTATGATGTGTGCACCCATATTTTTACACTTGACTGTATCTTCTTGTATTACATTTCAGATACCCTCTCTATCCACTACTGCAACCGCGAGGTCGCTATAGGCGTCTCCGGCCCCGAGAGCGAGGGGTACATACGGACCCCGGGCTACCCTAACTTCTACGTGGGCGACGAGTGTCGGTGGAAGCTGGTGGCTAATCCAGAGCAGAGGATCAGGATATCGCTGCTGGATGTCAGTTTGAGAAGTAAGTGGTACATACTGACCCGGGCTGCCCTATCTATGTTTTTATTTTATTTTAGTGCATGGAAAACCAAAAGCGCTATATATATCCAGAAATTACAGCAATCTGGATGCAGATGCATCCAGATTGTAGTGCTACAATCTGATCCACATACGCATCAGCCGGTGAGGTAATTTTATTAAATAAAAACATGTCGTCAGCAAAGCTGAGCAACTTAGAGAACTGGAAGCAGGTACTTATGTCATTCACAAAAATGTTTAAAAGAAGTGGGCCCAATATAAACCCCTGGGGGACTCCACTAGTTATAGTTACCCAGCTCGACATGACATGTAATTATTAATTACCACTGACTGACACCGATTTTTTATGTACGACTTAAACCATCTTAAAAGATCCCCTCTAATACTAATCAAATATAGCTTAGATATTAAGATATCGTGATCAATACGATCGAAAGCTTTACTGTAATCTGTATATATAACATCCACCTGTACGGTTACCATCAGTTTGTCACTGACATAAACGCCGTCGAGAACGTAATTTACTTTCTATACATCCCGTTTGTACTAATATGCGAGTGCGAGCGAGATGTATAGAAAGTAAATTACGTTCTCGACGGCGTTTATGTCAGTGACAAACTAATGGTAGCCGTACTGATGACTATTGTCCATCGACTCAGAGATAAAGTCATTGAAGTTAAGTTTAGTTAAGAGTGTCGGTGGAAACTGGTTGTGCATCCAGAGCAGATTATGAAGAAAAAGTTGGTAGGTACTTAATACCTACAGTCAGAAATAAAAGCTTGTATCAAAAATTTTTTTTTGGCCAAAAATTTAGGTATTAAAGATTTTATTTATTTTCCATTCCAGGTATAGGCCCGTTCGAGAACGAGTGCACCGACTACGTCCTAGTGACGGACGGGAACGGCGACGCGCTGCTCTCGTCGTGCGACCAAGTCGCGCTGCCGCTGCGATTGTCGTCCGCGACAAACGCGGTCCACGTCACGGTCGAGACGCGGAGCGAAGGAGCGTATCCTAAGAGAGGCGTGTTGTTTCATTATAAGAGTAAGTGTCATGTGTCATGAGAACTCACCTTAAGTCGGCATTGTAAATAATTTTACCGTTTGTCGTAAAAACTAAATAAAATATAGCAGCAGGTATTTACGCAATTCATTTATTAAAGAGAGTTAAAAAGCTCTAAATAAGTAGATACTATTTAAGTATTTTTTACACGATATACAAAATTGAAAACACAGCTCAAGATAGTCAGTAATGTCAGTATACTGTATTTAAAAATTTCTTCTGCGAAATGTAACTCTTAACGCTATCTATTGAATTAATTTATATAACTAATGTTAGCGCCATCTATGCGTTTCTTGCGTAAACATAGGCAACTTGCCGCTACTTTAGCATCACCAATTCACCTAGCATCTTCTGACTGCAATTTAGTATGATATGCTACAACGATGTAAATTAAAATGTGTGTTATTTGTGTAATGTGTATTGGTGATTACTCGAACAAGCACGAACAAGACTTTAAAAATATGTATTAACAAAATAATTGTACCGAAATTTTACTTACAGCGCCATCTATCTTCCCTTCCCGCAGGTATAGGCTGCGTAACGCTGCCAGCGCCATCCGACGGCTACCTAGTGTACCGCAACGAGGACGTGGCGCACTACATGTGCAATGTCCACCATGTTTTCGCCGATACGCGACAGAGGGCGCGCGTCATTTGGTGCTTTGACGACAATAGATGGAACGACACTGTGCCTTTGTGTGTTGGTGAGTTGTTGAACTTTATTTTTATGAGCATAGCTATTACTGACGACTCGACGAGTATCAAATAAAAATCCTACACCGCTAATGGACGTGTCGAAAGACAATTTCCGTTGGCAAAAAGTATGAAAGTTATTACATTTTCTCTTTGTAAAAAAACCAAAATGGTGCAAAATTAGATTCACAGTTCACTATTTCTTCTTCTTTTACACTTCCTACCGGATGAGAGTATGTCGCGATGCGCGTATGTAGAGATGCGGCGCTGTAAGAGCGATATACCCACTGAAAATGCTGTTTGAGCTGATGTGGAATTTGGGGTGGCCCACCGTTATACAACTACACGCCTAAGGGCGATTGTGCACTACAATGAATTTTACTGTCCGGCAGTCCGAGTTTTTCCGGTCCGATATGGCACGCCATTAAATGTATATAGTAGCTTGTGCACTAGACGTAATTTTACCGTCCGACATTTTACTTTTCCCCATTCCGGACAGTTTTTTTCCGGTCCGAGATGACAGCCATGAAAAACGTGTTTATGCTTGTGCACTGCGTCTGGAATTAGTATATTCATGACTTGGCCGAGCGGGGGCGGGCCTCTCTTTTAGTAAAAAGACGGTCAAGTGCACAAGCCAATCATCCGTTTTTTTCATGCCATATCGGACCATGAAAACTCGGACTGCCGGACAGTAAAATTCATTGTAGTGCACAATCGCCCTAATGCATTAGATTTAGTTTCCCCGAAATTGATATATGTAGGTAGGTATTTATTAGGTTATTGAGATCCTCTTATTATTGTGTAGAGCCGAAGACGAAACAGGACACTAGTCACTCTACATTTTTTAATAGATAGACATTTTATTTAATGTAAATCTTTTCACGTTGCTGAAGATATACCTAAGACAGATATTTTAGTGTCCAAAAAGGACCAAAAAATTGTAAAGAAACGTTTATTTTAGTAGTACCTACCTATTGCCATTTCCAACGATGAGTTCGATCAACTATGAGATCGATCAATTAATAAATATTTTATTTATGACTATAAAAATTTAAGAAATATGTTATAAGTAGAGGAAACATCTCTATTCTCTTCTATTTTTAAGAAAAAACCTAGAATAAATTTAAAAGTGGAAAAATGACTGCCTTGGGCGAGACAGCAGCATGCTTGGGTGGCAAAAATCGCAGACGTTTCTGCTTGTTAAAAAAAACCTAGCTTATTAAAACAATTGGTGTCTACGCTTTTTTAAGGTTTTGGTGTAGTCTTTGTAAGCAATAAACACAATAGCAAAATAAAGAATACATAGGCGCCAGTGCCTTTGCCTGAGTCAATTCGTCCCAATATAAAAGCAAACCATTCGATTGTTCTTTTTGTTTTTTACAACCTTTCTCTCATAACAAAGAAATGCAACCAACAAATTGCTTTTGCGAAGGACTTTGTCCGCTAATGTAATGACTAGAGAGACAAAGGATCCATTACTTCATTTATTGCTACTAACTTACTCTATAAAACCCATAGAGAAAAAAATACATAGGGTGCTCACTCCATACATCAGTTTTAGTACCAAAAAGACTATTAGCATCTAGTATCGAGTAGCGGAACTATCAGTACCGCTACTTGACAATAGATGTAGCAGTACTGATAGTTCCGCTACTCGATGCTAGATGTAGACACTGAAATTAATAGTCTGAACTGATGTATGGAGTGAGCACTCTTGTCTTACTATATTTCTCTATGATAAAACCAGAGGAAATTGATAGCAATTATGTACTTATCTTCCTTTATATCTAAAGTTTCAGACTCATAAAAATTAATACGGTCGTATTTTTCCTTTCTGAAAACTAGACGGCCATTTACAATCATACGTCCCGTCCGTCAATAACAACAAAATACTTTCATGAAAACTTTTTTTGATGTTTCGTTTTCGCACTAGGAAGAGAGCACATGCGCAGACTGAAAATCACCCCACTCTTTCACGCGCCTTGAAATATGGAACTAATGAAAGTGACAACTACATTTGTGTGCGTCAGCACTCAATTATTAACGTCAAACGTCTTATAAAGCGAATTCAAACCGTAAACTGATCGTGATAGGGTTGTAATTTGATTATGATTGTTCATTATTTTTATCATGCATTGTAGGGGTTCGCGTTTCGTAAATACAGGGATAGTTCATTCGTCGCTCAGCCGCCGAAGCGTCAGTTCGAATTTAGAACGTGCTGTCACTCGCGTCATCGAAACACGTGCGAAGTGAGTTTTATTATTAATGTGATTCTAAAAATATTTTTTAGAAAGTGTCTGTTATCTGAAAATATTTTTGAGTGTTGTTAGTGATTGTATTAAGTAATAATGTAAGTGTAGTTTATATTTGCGGTATTCAAATACACGTGTTTGAAAGCGGGGCTTTCTTTTTGTAAATGGGCGGATTGTTTTGAAGGCTAAGTAAGATTTTGCATGTGTGGTCGACATTAGCCACATATGATAATTTGCGTAAACACGTAAATGGAGTTAATAATGGCTTTAATTAACAAAGCTAATTAAAAAGGCTTTGATTTCCTTTTCATTTAATATACCAACATAATCCCTCTGTTAGTGATTTCTGTTTATAGGTATTACCTTTAATTCTTGCTGATTTTGGTATATCACACGGTTTTCCTCAATTGAAATACTTACATAATTATTTCCGATTCATGTTTTATAACAAGCAGTAGGCAAGGATCGATTCATTGATAACTCTTTATCAATGAATTACGGGTACGAGTAGGCCAGTTAAAATGATAATTGATAAATTTTCTCATAACTTGACCTAGGTCTTACAAATTCCTATTAAGTAAAGTCTACAATAGTTGTTTGTACAACAAGTGATCAAAGTTTGATATTTCTTC
Source organism: Cydia amplana (assembly GCF_948474715.1). NCBI lineage: Eukaryota > Metazoa > Arthropoda > Insecta > Lepidoptera > Tortricidae > Cydia > Cydia amplana. Next base: position 16,490,943 of record NC_086073.1, read on the forward strand.
GAGTGCTTATTTTGAGTCCCGTGCAAGCGAAAGATTCTATAATAGATTCACGAGCGTAGCGAGTGAATCTAATTTAGAATCTTGAGCGTAGTAAGGGACTCAAAAGCGCACGAGATGTAAATAACTTTGATCTCGTGTAGTACACAACATTTTTCACCTCAGCGCAGTGAGAACATACCTATTAGACAACTTGAAAAATGTAATCCTTCTTCATCACTTAATACCTGCACTCATGTTTTCTTAAGATATACAAACAATTAAGTTTAATTACCGCAATAGAACACAAAAACAAAACGTAATAATAAATTCCATTAAAATAATATAGAAATAACAAACATTAACTGACACTTCAATCGACAACTTTTTTTTGTAAAAAAATCTTTGTAAGATACGGTCCGAATTGCGGATATGTACTATTTGTCAACTATTAATTATTAAGAATTCATACTCGTACGTGGTTTGGAACGATGCGGTCTGAAGTTTTTCGGGGGTCTATTATAAACCGTGAATATACTGTTGAATGTCGTTTTAACTTTTTTTGTCTGTTTCTTTTTGCTAACAGTGTGAAAGGGACAGAGATAATAGAACCCAAGTATTTCGAACTTTTATTAGACCCCGCATGTTGAAATGACATTTGACTATAAAGGTCACTTGAATGTCATTTTGTCTCACTCAGGGAGCAAAATCGCATTTTGCTCACTGTTTTTAAGAATCAAAGTACCCTTGTTCGAGCTGCTGAGGTGAAAACGTAACTCGGCTAGAGAAGAGGAAGAACATACAGGGTATGTAGATATGTATGTATGTGTGACGTCCCACGGATAAAGGTACCTTATGGCTGGTATGGAGTATGTCCCAGTAATCTACAATAAATAAGCTATCGATAACACAAAAGATCAACCTCGTAAGTTGTGTAGTTAGGAAGATATTATTTTTTGAAAATAATGTTGTAATATGAGCAACTTTACGATAGAGACGCTCTATATAGTGTTAGTGTGTGTGTAGTGTAATAACGCTCATTTTGAGGCTTAAAGACACGAACCCTTAAGACTCTCGAGGCTTAACGCCTCAAAGGGGCAAAGACGATTTCTTACATCCATACGCGTAAAATAAATAAATACAATTCTCAATCGAGTCTTCAAGACTTACGAGTCTTGAGGGCTCGAGCCTTAAAGCCTAAAAATAAGCGTTATTCACAACACTGGCTCTATAAGTACCTACCTACATATTGTAGACTGATTAGTGATTAGTTGGTTTTGATTACTTGATTATAGCTTATTGGTAAAGCTTTTGATCGCGGGCGTCACGTCATGAATAAAATTGTATGACAGCGAAAAATTGGGCAGATGACATGTCATTGTTTTTAAAACCGGGGTGAAAAAATTGTAATTAATACCTCAACGGGCAGTGATCGATTTGACCCCTTTCAGAAGCTTTTTGCGCATATTTTGCATTATTTACGAGTATGACGACCTGTCTGGCCTAGTGGGTAGTGAGGTAGTGACCTTATGATGGTCCTGGGTTCGAATCCCGGTAAGGGCATTTATTTGTGTGATGAGCACAGATATTTGTTTCCGGATCATGGGTGTTTTCTATGTATTTAAGTGATACTTATGGTATTAATTATTAGTGGGATTTATTGTGTATATTAGTTTCATATATATCGTTGTCGCAGTACCCACAAGAGTATGCTCAAGCCTTCTTGAGCATACTGTGGGGCTTAGCTTAATTTGTATAAGCATGTCCTATAAATGTTATTTATTTATTTATTTCTTTTTTGTTAACAAGATAGCCTGAAAACAGTTACAGTCGTAAAACTTTCGTCCCCTTAACAAGATTTAATGACGCGATTAAAGTTAAAAATGGCGCTGACAGCTGTGGCAGTTCTACAACAAAACGTGATTTTTCCGCGTTATATTTTGTCTGTTAGCTTGCTGTGTTTCGTGAACTATTGATAAAAAAAAGTTACTTACCTAAACTACATTTATACAAAGTGGAGGAGAACAAAAACAAATTTCGCTTGGGTATATTATACAGCATAGCGAACTCTATCTATCCATCAAATTCTATCGTAATCTGACCAAAAAAAATCGGCCCATCTATACACAATTTATGAAAACGCCCTCAACTTTCTACTATAATAGATCTGCAAAACCCATATTTCAATGAACCCAGTCGTCATGAACAATACTTATTATTATGTTAACGATTAACCATGACTTCTGTACAATGGACCACTGGTTGATAGCTCTATCTCCGTAATGATAGTAACGGAAATGAACGATTTATTCAACGAGCTCTGATGGAAAGCGATGCGGGCGACTGTACCCGCTTATCAACGTTGATAAGAGGTAATCAGCTGTTGTTGATTATATAGTCTCATTTTATTACATTATTGAACTATTTGTGAAGGTTATTTACTCAATCATAATTTAACCTACATATTTTCAAACGGTCGCTGTTCATCAGGCTGATTAGTTATTCCGTTATTCGTAAGTTACTTCTCAAATTTGTTTGAGAAGCAAAAACGTCGTAATTGCATAAAACTTGAAAGATACGTGATACAAACCTAGCCAAACGTACATCGACAAATGCCAAATGAAAATACAATACGTTAGGTACGGATACGGATGACAGATGTTACGAAAAGAAACGTGACAATTCCATACATTATTTAAGTATAGATTGGCATTTTCTACGCTCGACTTCAGATCGCTAAGTACTTAAATAAATAAGCGTGCGCACACGTAATTTGTAATGTTTAGAATTATAATGTAATGTCCAACTCTCACATCGCTTGAAATGATTGCTCGTAATGTTGCGTGTAGGGTGTGCTCTCAGGTCTGGTTTTCTATACAAAATCAGTCCCGGAACCGGGAATTCCCGGGAAGTTACGGGAGCATTTCCTAGTTGCGTGCCTCACGTTACGTGCTGTCAATGCCGTCATTTTAGAACTAGAATGGAGACTATAGTTCAATTTATTTGACCTATAACAGGAGGTTGGTGTCGCCACGTTATAGGTGTACCTATTGTATCTTAGGGTACTGTTCGGATCAGACTGCACTTTACTGCTGCAGTATTGTGGCGCGACATTACTGCGGACTGCAAAAATGTCGATGTTGCTGTCCAGATTGATACTTACCTATTATTCCCAAAATATCTTGGTTTAGCGTCATGCTTACTAAGCCTTGAACATTACGCGGTTTGTAAACTAGTAAAACTAGGCACAACGGAACTTTACACACGTTTTCACAAGACAGATAGATATAAGATATAAGTATACCTACATGTGTCCTTCAGACAGGTTAAGATAGACCCCTGAATCAATGAAAACTATGCCTAATCTGCGGTCCTAGCTGCACTAGCCATATTTTGTGACTCAAAGGTCAAAACGTTTCGAGAATGCTTACCTAGAGGTCAGCACGTGCTCGGCGGATTCTCGCGACGAGTGGCCATTATGGCTCGTTTAGCGCTCTCATACAGCCCTAGTTAAACCTTACGGCCGGATGTATTGCTGGTGTTTCACACCGTTTTGTTGGAGTAGCAACTTACGAGTAACTCTATATTTAACATTTTTCGTAGCACTATTATTTCAATGAGGGTGTTTTTGTTAGGAGTTGGAAAATGTAGTTATTCCACTCAGAGGCAAAAATACATATCAATCACTAAGTACATAGTATAAAACAAAGTCGCTTCCCGCTGTCTGTCTGTCTGTCTGTATGCTTAGATCTTTAAAACTACGCAACGGATTTTGATGCGGTTTTTTAAATAGATAGAGTGATTCAAGAGGAAGGTTTATGTATTAACTATTAAAAGAAACTTACCTAAGGGAAGTTCAATAGTAATTATACGAGCTTGTTCTTCCAAGAGATTATTATAACTTGTAGTAGTGTTCTGGTACGGCCGTTGTCACAATATTTAGAGAATCCGTTAAAAAACGAATTTTTTGTAGGCGCCTACGTAAATTGAATAGCAAACTTTTTCTCCCCCCCAACCCGCACCAGCCGCCGCCCGCTTCATCGATACGTCACCTCGTCATTCAGTTCAAAGAATTAGTTAATCGGGTAACATATTTATTTTATTTATACATGGGGCTTTAATAAACGGGTTGGGTGGGACTATTCTGGTCTAATCTCTCGGAAGAACAAGCTCGTATAATTACTATTGAACTTCCCTTAGGTAAGTTTCTTTTAATAGTTAATTATACTTCACTTGTTCTTCCGAGAGATTATTATAACTTGTAGATGTTCAGAGTGTTAAATAAAATAAATTATACAAGAAATCAAATTTGATTTATTTGTAACATATGACAATTTAGAGAAATCATTCAATCATTCACTCGATCTGAGACAAAATTGATCTAGCAAAACTTTCCTCAACCTGAGTATCGTCAATGACAGGCCTGTTGTAAAACATTCCAAATACTTTAGATGTGCCGCTCCATCCAGCTGTTTTTCGAATTAATTGAAGGTTTACTCCAAACCTTTGTGCAGCTGAAGTGGAAGCATGTTGGGTGCTATAAGCGTTAAAGATTGTGGTGTTTATTCCACACTCTTTAAGCATTAGCTTCACCCACCGACTGAGTGTCTGAGACGATACTCGGGAGTGTGGTTTTTTGAGACCTATGAACAGTTCATCAACATTGTTGTTGTTTCGTAATGCTTGTGTACGATCTAAATAAACTGTTAAAGTTTTGGCTGGACATATCTCTGGACGTTCCAAAAAGAATGGTAAAACCAAAATAGGCTGAGTTCTATTTAACCCCGAGGTTTTTATAAAATCAGGAATTTTTATGCATATTTTGGTATCGGTCTTTTCAATATTGCAGACTTTTATAATTGAAAGAGTTTGCAAACGATGTGCAGTTACCAACGCGAGTAATGTAATCAACTTTTTTGATAACATCTCTAGTGATATAAGATCATTATTTAAATTACTTAAATAATTGAGTACAACTGAAGTGTCCCAAGTTGAATTATACCTCGGTACAGAAGGGACTCGCCTATAAACGCCTTTTAAGAATCTTGATACTAAATCGTGATTAACTTCATCACCTAATAACAAAACTAAAGCTGATTTATACGTATTTATTGTACCATATTTGGCACCGCGATTGTAAATCGATGATAAAAACTTTAAAATAATTGACGTTGATGCACTATAATAATCGTGATTATTTTGATTACAAAAGTTTAGCCATTCTTTCATACAACACTGATATTGTTTTAATGTGTTTTGAGATATCGAATCTATTAATATATCTAATGCTTCTGTAGGAGCTCCTCTTCTTACGAACGCTTCCCGCATAAAATTCCTGCCATCAAAGACAGTGTTCTGTGAAGCGGATGCGTGATTCTGGAAGGAGACGATAATAATCTTGGATTAGCATCCAGAATCACAAGTTCTGATATCAATAAACGATTGTACAAAGGAAACCATGGTTGATTAGGCCAGTTGGGTACGACAACAATCCCTTTAGCTTTGTCTGAAACAATTTTAGACAAAACTTTTAGAATCAAACAAAACGGAGGAAAGGCATAAAATAAATAACCTTTCCAGCTCAATGTAAATGCATCAGTTGCAGCTGAATTTGGGTCCCCGTGCCATGATACATAATTTTCACATTTATGATTTAAACGGCTGGCAAACAAATCAATTTCTGGTATAGCGAGTTTTCTTTTAATCATCTCATAAGCGTAATCACTGAGCTGCCATTCAGTATCATCATTTAACCGTCTAGATTCAAAATCGGCTACATTATTATCAGCTGATGTAATATATGAAGCAATCACGAAGTTACTTCTAGCTTCACACCAATCCCATATATCTCTAGCTACTTTGTTTAAATGGGGATACTGAATGCCGCCCATTCTGTTTACATAAGCAATAGCAGTTTTATTATCGATTCTCAAAAGTATTTGGGAATTATAATAATCTTTTCCAAAGATCTTCAAAGCAAAGTAAGCTGCGATAAGTTCTAACTCATTTATATGTTTATTAGCTTCATCATGAGACCAAAATCCGTTTGCGGTTTTATTGTTACAAGCCGCACCCCAGCCGCTCAGAGAGGAATCTGAATAAATTTCAATAGCGTATTTTTGATCTCTTATTAAGCTGATTGAAGTATCAATATGATCTAACCACCATTTAAAATCATTTTGTAAATATTTAGGAATGTTAAATGGTTTATCATAATCTTCATTTCCTTTTAACTGTAAGTATTTAACGCGTTCAAACAACTTTGTATGAGCCAAGCCATAAGTTACTGCTGGGCAAGCTGAGCCAAGTAACCCTATCACTCTAGCAAACTCTCTTACAGTGCAACGTGTCATGTCTTTTAGCTTTAAAAGTTCGGATTTTATCGAAGAGCGCTTGTTGTCTGGAAGAACAATAGACAGATCTTTCGAATTTAAAATAAAACCCAGAAATTTACTTGTCATTTGAGCTATCAGTTGACTTTTTTCATAATTAACAGTAAATCCTAATGATTCGAATAGAGTTAATGTGTCTGACAAATTTTCTTTACATTTTCTGTAAGTGTCGGCCAATAACAAAGTGTCGTCTAAATAAATAACAGACAAATGACCTTGTCTTCTTAAGTGTTGCATCACCGGCTTCATTAATTTCGTGAAAACATAAGGAGCTACATTAAGTCCGAACGGTAGCACTGTAAATTCGAATAATTTTGACTTGTATTGAAACCGAAGAAATTTCCTATAATTTTTATCAATACTGATAGCATAATAAGCATCTTTTAAATCAACACAACACATAAAACAATTTTTTGATAATAATTTTATTGCCGTTCTAAGATCTTCTAACTTAAAATGAGCTGTGTCAATAAATTTATTTAATTCTTTTAAGTTAAGTATCATTCGTTTGTCGCCATTTGGCTTGCTTAGCAAGAAAATTCTAGATACAAATTGATTTTTACAAGGTAAACATTCATTTATTACCCCTTTAAAAATCAGTTCTCGAATTTCCTTTAAAAAACACTTATCCTCGTCGGCATTATGAGGAAGAGTAATAAGAGGTTCATTTTGATGTACCTTTCGAGAAAAGGGTATTTTGAAACCTCTAACCCAAGACAAAATAACTTCATCAGTGGTTATTTGTTGCCACTGAGCATAAAAATACTGCAATTTTCCCGCAGACTGCATTACCTGAGAATGAGCTAATATCTCTTGGTCGATGTCGACGACGGGTGCCTGGGGTTCCGGTTGTACTGTCTCCGGGCTGGAGCAGCTGCTGACTGGCGACGGTCCCGATAGCTACCCGTCGTCATCGCTTGATACGCTGTGCGACGCGACGGGCCCCTCCAGTTTAAAGAGTTTGATGCAGTCCTGTGTGTGCTAGGCCCAGCTGTGCTGTCATTTGAACGCTGAGCCGACTTTGCAGGCTTATTTTTTATGTCCGATGCGGATCTAGAACAGGCTTTTATAGCCTTTAATGTCTCTGAAAGACTTTCGCCAAATAAAAGCTTGTCTCGTGTGAGGTCCTTTACCGCATCCTTAGTATTTTTGTTAAGTCCATGAGTTAACAAGGATCTTCGTGTTATTGTGTCCAAATAATGTAAATCGCATAATATTTGTCCTGCTTCACCTAAATGTTTAACAATCAAGTCGCGAGACTGTTTGTCTTGTATTTTAAAAGCGGCATCTAGCGCTCGACCTAAGCAAGTAATACCGGATCCAAGTTGAGACTGCTTTATGACTAATTTTTCATCCCGCTTTACTGAAGAATCTATAACAGCTGCCTTTATTTCTTCATTAAGCTTTGGAGCCTCCAAAAAAGTACAATTAGCTGGAGGTACGTACTTTTTTAATAAATCCGAGCGGAGTTCTTTTTTCAAACCCTTTGAAAGGATGTGAGTCCATCTAACGGCGAGATGAGCATGAATATCATCGCTGTATTCCTTATTTTGCGTTGGATCCTCGCCCAAAAGTGTAAATACGTCGTCTGTTTCGTCTTCATATTGTAATTCGTTGGCAACTCTTTCAATCAAGATGATCGGAACTTGTATCTTTAAAAAAAATAAAGCAGTTGTATTATACTCATAAGATGACTGCTAGCAGTCATCTTATGAGCCTATAGACAAAGCATTCAAATGACATTGCTTTAGATATCACTGTCAGTCATTTAATTGACACATTTAAGTGCTGGAGTAGAAAAAATATATATTATGAGGGTAGACCTTATATCATTGCGTGAGACATGCAGTCGACACTTGCAACGGAATCTAGGTCATTTGGCTTTATACCCTTTTAGTACGATCATTTTTTGTACAATTTTAAGTTTTATGCATAGTTGCGTATACCATTCAGGTAGTACTTGCAACTGGCAGATTTTTTAGTTGCGTATGCCATCCAGGCGATACTTGCAACTACGTAACGGGCTGCTTGTTGCGTAAGCCATCCAGACAATACTTGCAACAAGGATAATATACGAAATATGAACTTACCGTTAATATTTTCGTTGTCAGGCTCTGATTCCGATGTGTCGGTAGAAATAATTCTTCTTCGACAACGCCTTTTTGGAGGAGAAGCACGATCAGGTGAAGAATCTGATCGAGATGGTGATCTTGTTCGCTTTAGATTTCGCATAAGATTTTCTAACTTTCGACGAATCGATGCCCTATCCATGATGAATGATGATGCGTGTGAACAACGGCGCACAAGAACAAAGAATGACGAGGTGACGTATCGATGAAGCGGGCGGCGGCTGGTGCGGGTTGGGGGGGAGAAAAAGTTTGCTATTCAATTTACGTAGGCGCCTACAAAAAATTCGTTTTTTAACGGATTCTCTAAATATTGTGACAACGGCCGTACCAGAACACTACTACAAGTTATAATAATCTCTCGGAAGAACAAGTGAAGTATAATAATTTGTTAACCCGTGCGAAGCCGGGGCGGGTCGTTACAACATAAATAATAAATTTGTCCACCGTTTTGATAATTTTTGAGTTTTTTTATCTGTCAGTTAAAGTTTAGGTCTGTTTAGGTCAATCGAATCAATTTAATTACAATCGTTTGCAGTAGACGAGAATTCGGAAGGAAATATGAAACTTTGGCAAATTTTTCACTCGAGAGTCGTTGTTCCTTTTTTAAGAATTAAATAAATCTTTCCAAGTTGAATTTAATTAATATTTTCAAGCCTTTCCTTAAACTTGGCCGCGTTAGCTAAAACTTTTGTTTGTCTCTTACATCTTCTCAAAGAAAAGGAAATAATTGAGACTATCAATTAGGTACTTTTTTTATGATATAGGAGGCAAAAGTCGTGTTCTTGGTAATTTCAGATAGTATCGTTTATCGAGTGTATGGACTGAATGACATATTTTGCCGGTTTGCCACTGACTTTAGAATATTTAGATACGTAGGTAAGTATAAATAAGGTTTTTTAATACTGAACATTTTCATTCATTACCTACCTTAGTTAAGGTAGGACCTTAATGGATGAATCAATCAAAATACCAATGTCACACTAAAGTAAAAATAAACTTAAAAATACATGTCAACAAAAAATACCGATTTGTTAGATGTATTTTCCGATATTTTTTTTTTCTTGTATAATAAATTCCGATCGTCTTTTTTCCCTGTATAAAAATTTCCGCACGCCTTTTTTCCCTATAGATATATTTCCTGGTATATATAAATCTGAACGCCTTCTTTCCGTATAGACATATTTTCCGATAGATTTATTTTCTTATACACAAATATCTGAACGCCTTCTTTCCCTGTATTTTTTTAACATAATGCAATATTTTATAGTCCTTAATTTTACTAGGGGACAAATTCCCGGCTGTCTTTTTTCCTGATCAGAAATTTTAAAATAGATATGATTCTTGATAGAAAATTATATAATATGTATTCGCATGTTCGCAATTTTGCCCGTTTACGTTACTACCTACTTACACTACAACATAAAAGTTTATTAAAGTTTCTTGCCTAACTAAGTACAACGTTTCACTCGTTTGATTTGATTACTGATTGGTAAAATTCCTTTAAAGATAACTAACCATGATACACAAAATATTCCACACAAGATTGCAAACAGGGTCCAAGCAAATAAGAAGTTTTGCCCCTAGTAAAATGAATGACCATGAAATTTTTCGTTAAACAACAAAAATACAGGGAAAGAAGGCGTTCAGATATTTGTGTATAAGAAAATAAATCTATCGGAAAATATGTCTATACGGAAAGAAGGCGTTCAGATTTATATATACAAGAAAAAAAATATACCAGGAAATATATCTATAGGGAAAAAAGGCGTGCGGAAATTTTTATACAGGGAAAAAAGACGATCGGAATTTATTATACAAGAAAAAAAAAATATCGGAAAATACATCTAACAAATCGTTAAAATATTTGTTAATACATAATACGCAACTTTGTATGGAAATTAGCAGTCTTTACTACTCTCCTGTCTCTGACTTTATACAAAGCACGGGTCGGCAACTTTCTTTCATCCTTTTAGTCCTTTATTTTCTCATTTTTCGGGATTTAGCCGTGGGCGATTAATATAGGTACACGTGCCTATTTTATTTATTTTTAGTCTTTGTACAGGATTTTCTTAGGTAAGTAACTATATTTATTAAAAAAAGGTACCTTTTGCTGTGGAACCCACATGTCTTTACTATTTCATATCTAGTGAATCTCTAATTCATTTCCCGAATCGCGCCGTTATAGTCAATAAAACCGGACATTATATTTTATTCATTCACTACAATTTAAACTTATCTACTTACATACCTACATGTTTTATGTGTGGTGATTTAGGGTCGATTGTACTACATACTTAAAACGTGTGTCACCGTTAATACGTTTGCTAATTGCACAGTTCACTGCTGATTGCCCTTCATCAGTCCGTCAATTATGGTTGGCGGTACCCTAAGTCTCTAGGGTAAAATCGAACGCGTTTATGGTGCGATTAATGGATTGTAGTGGCTATACTGTGTGTGGCACAGAATAAATATACGTACATAATTCAAGTTTAACAAAACCAATGTTTAACAGCGAACCATGTTGACCCTCCCTAACGTATGACGCGTTCACTTTCTTGCTCACTAAGGCTGTGCCTAAGTGTAAGGCCTGAGTGGACGCTCGAAGCGGAGCGTTCGGCGGGGCGTGCAGCGTGGCGTCGAGCTCCCAAGTAATTTGAGCAGCGTGCACTAAGGCCGCTCCTATACGTTTGCATTTGTTTAACATGCACGCCGCACGCCCAGCCCCGCTGTACGCCCAACTCGAGCGCCCACTCAGGCCTTACACTAAGACTGCGCGGAATTTGCCCAAACAATTATAATTAAATACCAGTGCTGGTAGTGAAGTAAGGTTTAAATAGTAGATTGTTAACCAAGGGGTGAAAGGCACTTATTTCCGAGGTAGTTTGGCGCTCGAACGCAGTGAGAGCGCCGATAGTCCGAGGCTGAAATGATGCCTTCAACCGAGTGCATTTTACTTTAAACATGACTAAGTACACATTTTTATAGTATCTCTTGAGGGTACATTCAATTAACAATTTAGGCAAAAGTATCGTTATTTATGGAACGTGGAGTTAAATATCAGAATGGAAATTGTACTTATAACAAATGCATTTAAACCCAAATTTTAATTGCTTACCGTAAAAAAAAACGTACTTGGAACGTAAAATCTAACTCTAGTGCAGAAACATGTCATTTTCTGCACACCTTTTAAAACAACAATGACCCTCTTGAGAGCATGAGAAATGAAAAATACGTAACCCGCGCTATCCAAACACAGATAGGTTAGCAGAATAGTGTACAATATCGAACCCAGAATGGGTTCTTATACAGGGTGGATAATTAACTCTTCAAGTCCCTATCGCTCCACCAACGTTCATTCGAGCCGAGCTTCAGAGAGCTTGCACTAGCTAGGGTTATCACTGAAAAAAATATGGTTAAAATATGGTAATGTGGGAATTGAAAAACTAAGGGGGACCTGGCGAGACGGGAGTCGGGGCAAGCTTCAGGGGGCGTACCACGAAAACCGAAATTCGCAAATTGCGGGGATCTTTCTCTTTTACTCCAATGAAGGCGTAATTAGAGTGACAGAAAAAGATACCCGTGTCAGATTTACTAATAGTAAAATCATGAACAACATAGGAAATCAGGATGTAATGCAGTATTTAATTAAGATCAGCTAGTTATTGGTCAAAGTAATGTATTTATTATAGGGACAACTACAAGGTTTAGAATATAAAAATGGTAAACATTATTTAAGTAATATATTTATATAAGAAGATTGTAAGTAAAAGTATATTGTAGATTTACTGAACAATTAATCGGCTTTATTTACCACACAATTCACAAAAATCTTAATATTGTATCCGGTTATCATAATAATTCAATTTAACAAATGTATTTGCTACATTTTAATTTAATTTATTATAGAATAATTAATCGCAAATTAATACTAATTTAATATCATGGCTTATTATTATAAGATACTTTATTTACGTTACTAATGTTCTGACAGTTATGGTCAAGAAATATACATGGAGGGTAGTTGTGCAATTAAACAGCAGTTCTAACTTATTATTTCGATATACGTATTAGCTTAGCAAAAGTGGACTATTTCGTGAAAATGTAAGTGTGATCTTTGTTTTTATACTACGTATCTCACACCCGCAATTTGCGAACTTAGATTTTCGCGGTTATAGCCCTGAATCCAATAGGGTTGCTATTGTAAACATATTTGAACAATTATAGCCCGAATGAGTAAAACAGCAAAAGTAGCCTTTATCAGCGGATAATACAAATAAATATCCATAAATAATATTGATTAAAATCGGCAGAAGTACCTAGTACTTGTAATTATTTTGACCGCATGATATGTCAGCAAAATGTAAAGCAAAACCTTTTTAATAAGTACTGCCTTTATTAAATTAACCGAATAACAAATTTCATTAACACTGGCCTCGTAAATATGTAAACACCATTCGTCCCAATAGACTGCGCTGACATTTATTACAATTTTATTATAATATTCGTAATTAAAATGGCATTTGCCGTTTTGTAAATAACTACTATTTTCAGTTCGAATTGATAATGCTCTTAGTACCGAATTGTAGAGTACTAACAAATTATTATAACTCGTTTTGATGACGAATTTAGGTCTCTAAATAGTTTTGAGTTTCAATCGAATTTTAATTTCATATAAATTGTCGTTCAGTCGAATTGAAACATCTTCGGTCTAAATCTGTCTTCAGAATTAGTGCACTAAAAATTAAGAATCGTTAAATTAGTTTAATTTAGAACTTCAATAAGGTACCTGCGCCTAAGAAAGCCTGGTATTTTTAGTTCAAGCTTGCCTACTTACTTTCAAAATCTCATACTTTTATAAGTGTGAATGGGTTAAAATTTTGCATCAAATGTTCGCTAGTACCATAGACAAAACTGCAAGTTCATATTAAACATAAGAAAAATAATAAAAACGATGGGCCTTCTTTATGCAGGTAGTTTTTTAGGTAGATTTTTTTTTGTAGTGACAACCCTAGTGACCCTAGAGTGCCATACGTCACATTAGTCGTCTGCGTCTGCGAACTGAATTATCCCCAGCCTCCCCTCGAGGAAACTGGGGACTCAAGAAACATTGTTATTTAGTCTGATTACTTTGTTGACCGTTTCGCTCGGCGTTCATGTGGTATACCTGGGTCTCTATTTTTTCCCAAAAATGTTTAAGTCATAATGTATTGTTTGCCCGCATTTTCCAGAAAATTTACCGTTGACCATTCTTAAAAATACATACAATACAAATCCTCTTTATTGGATAATCTCAAAATAACATTTACAGAATACCGAACTTACGGCACCGCCACCACTGTCTTAAGGGGCCCACTGATTACCAGTCAGATATCGGCCTGTCAGTTAGAACAAAAAGTTGACAGTTCCGAACAACTGACAGCTAGGCCGATACCGTCCGGTGGACTGGTAATCAGTGGGCCTCTTTAGAATAAGATTGGAGTTGCCAACCATGGGCCGCCAAGTTGCCAAAATAATAGTTTTTAAACCTATTGTTACAACTTACCGGACAACCAAGCGATCTCCCCTCAAAGAGCATACCGGGGACAAAGAAGCCTTTCAATAGCGTAAAGCTGCGGGCGCAGCATGGTTCCATTTTTATCGCCTGTCACTATGCCCGTCACTTTCGCACTTACTTAGAACGTGACAAGCAAGAGATAAAAATGCGACCGTGCTACCGCCGGGTCAACTCGCGTTATCGAGTGGATTTGACGTTCAATACTCAGGGGATTTCTGTAAAGAGACTCGTTATAATTCAGGCGTTTACATAAATATTATGAAAACGGGTTGTTCAACTCTTAGCTATATATTGCGAGGGGAATATATACAGGTTATAATTCATTCATTGGCTTTTACATAAATATTACGAAAACGGGTTGTTCAACTCTTAGCTATATATTGCGAGAGGAATATATACAGGGTGGCCCATTTAGATCGGGTAGTATGGGAAAATCTGAAACTAAAAGACATTACGACGATCTCTTCTTAGGAACCATGTCATCGATTTTAGGAACAAGAAAAACTTGTGTACTTACTCAGCTAGGGAATCAAACCCGGACATTTAGAAAAATAAAACTAACACTATTTCTATTTAGATATCGATTGTAAATGTTACTATGAAACATGATGTCTGAAATGAATAAAATGCATTGTTTTCATATCCTTTAATTTATTTTAGTAAGTTTTCGAAATTGCCACCATTTTATTCAATATTTTTTTTTTTAATGTATGATTGCAATTTTTCTTGTTACTAAAATCGATGACATGGTTCCTAAGAAGAGATCGTCGTATGTCTTATAGTTTCAGATTTTTCCATACTGACCGATCTAAATGGGCCATCCTGTATATCGTAGCATATTAAACTTTTACTATAGGACCAACCGCAAAATTGCGAAAATAATTGGCAAACTAACTTAGTGAAATTGGAATACAAGAAGCTGCTATCTTTAATATCTTGTATGTATACGTAATTAAGAAACATTTGTCAAATAACAACACTAAAAACGGTCCACCCTTGAAGGCGCTGAGGTGCTACGTCGGTAGTCTGGCAAAGGGTTGAAACTTAACACCCCTGCGTTTTGTCGGGGTGAAGAAAATGGGGAGATTGCTTGGGTGCATTTTAAAGGGGCGCGCTTGTAAATAAAGGAAATTAGGGGAGACTCGAAACCTAAGTAGAATTAGTAATAAGCGTTTGAAGGTTTGAACACTTTAACCCAACTGCGGTCATTTCGTGAAAAAATCTCGTCTTCTTTCAGTGTCAGCTGAACCTGTTGGCGACGATGTGTCAAAAAAAGAATCGATTGAAAACTCATTTACAAAAATTTATTCAATACATACACAATTTACATTTACATTTACAAAGGCTCAGTATCAGCACAATAAGGCTTGTAAAAAGGTAAGGTCTAAACTAGGTGAAGGCAAATTTTCTTTGTATCTATTTTCTATGTCAGATATATAGGAGCGGCCAAGGTGCTCGCATTATCTGAACACACCTCTATTGTCAAGGCGTTAGAGTGCGTGTTCAGATATTTTGAGCACCTCGGCCGCTGCTATAACATAAAAGCCTTATTGCGTAATAACTTAGTAATAAACCAATTTTAATGTGATCCAATGGTAAGAACGCCTTATTTTTTATACCTATTAGTCATGTCCCGAGTTAAATATTGATTTATTCTCCCAGCTACAAGTGTCACTATAAAACACCTACTTGAAATCAGCCGCAACTTCTACCGTATAATGTAAACTTGGGACCAGATAAGTAGTTCCTTTAGATTAATGCGAGGGTTCGCAGCGGGGTCTAGCCGAGTGTTTAATTATTTAGCCTGCCTACACGTAGGCTGGTGTTCATAATGCTAAATCACAGACAAGACATCCTCCAGACTGAGCATAGTAGCGCTACCCCCTCTGCCACAAATATACGGTAGTTTTACTCCATTTTCGAGTCAAACTCGCTCACCTCGTCCCCCGCACCCCAGTATTTTTGGCAGCATCGGTTTCATGAAATAGTTGCTCTAAACCGTCTAGAGGATTCCTAGTCTATGTGCTAAATAAATGGTATCGCTTTTGGAGACCCAGTAAAATATTATCTACAATTACTCACTCATAGAGTCTGTGCGGAAGAGAAGAGTCGTGGAATGTATTGGGCCCCATACATTCCACGACTCTTCTCTTTCCGCACAGACTCTAAGTGAAACTAGACGGCGTCGCAGTCGCAGTGAATGAGGATTATGTAGCTGTCATTTAATCATGGTTAGAAAACAAATGTCAAAATTTAAGATGGCGTCAAATTTTAATCTGATTTTTAGCAAATTTCATTGAAATCCGATTCACTATACTGAAGTATAGGTAATAGAGAGAAAAACTATAAAAATTAATTCACTTGCTCAGTTGAATGCTTAGTTCGCTGCGTTCAGTCAATAATGGCATTGTCAAATGCATTTTGAAAACGTAATAAATTTCTCCTTTGTAACATTTCTCAAAAAAAATCTAATCTAAACTCCACTTCAGAACTTTCATCTCAAATAATTTAACATACGTTTCCATATTTAATACTAACAAAACCGGGAGAGGTTTTACATACCTAAACTGGTGCTTATTTGAATATTTTTATGTGCCCCCAGGGTCCAAAGTGGAATTGTCTCGTTACCGCTGGGGCAGCCCTAAGTTAGGGCAGATAGGGATGCCTACTGGTATAAAGACTCGAGTCTTTTAGAGTCCTCATCTTTAGGCTTCAAGTCAATTTTAGACTAGTGGCGGCGGTGGCGATACTTGAATTATAGGGATCCCCTTTGGTTTTTAGGGTTCCGTAGCCAAATGGCAAAAAACGGAACCCTTATAGATTCGTCATGTCTGTCTGTCTGTCTGTCCGTCTGTCCGTCTGTCTGTCCGTCCGTATGTCACAGCCACTTTTCTCCGAAACTATAATAACTATACTGTTGAAACTTGGTAAGTAGATGTATTCTGTGAACCGCATTAAGATTTTCACACAAGAATAGAAAAAAAAAAACAATAAATTTTTGGGGTTCCCCATACTTCGAACTGAAACTCAAAAATTTTTTTTCATCAAACCCATACGTGTGGGGTATCTATGGATAGGTCTTCAAAAATGATATTGAGGTTTCTAATATCATTCTAAACTGAATAGTTTGCGCGAGAGACACTTCAGAAGTGGTAAAATGTGTGTCCCCCCCCCTGTAACTTCTAAAATAAGAGAATGATAAAACTAAAAAAAATATATGATGTACATTACCATGTAAACTTCCACCGAAAATTGGTTTGAACGAGATCTAGTAAGTAGTTTTTTTTTATACGTCATAAATCGCCTAAATACGGAACCCTTCATGGGCGAGTCCGACTCGAACTTGGCCGCTTTTTTATTATTCTTATTTTCTTCTGCACGCAATATCGTATTAGTGATTTTACTTTATTGACATGTGTCATATGCAATTATGCACACTTTCTTTTTCCGTCTTGCCGTAACTTTTAAAACCCGACAAGGAGGTCAAAATAGATACTAAAATGTGGCGCAAACAACTAGTAATTGTAGAAACATGAGTTTTTTTAAACATATTAAGACTTGAGTCTTTACTCTCTTGTAAAAAACCCAATTCCTTTAATAGACTATTTTTTTAGGGTTCCGTAGCCAAATGGCAAAAAACGGAACCCTTATAGATTCGTCATGTCTGTCTGTCTGTCTGTCCGTCTGTCCGTCTGTCTGTCCGTCCGTATGTCACAGCCACTTTTCTCCGAAACTATAAGAACTATACTGTTGAAACTTGGTAAGTAGATGTATTCTGTGAACCGCATTAAGATTTTCACACAAAAATAGAAAAAAAACAATAAATTTTTGGGGTTCCCCATACTTCGAACTGAAACTCAAAATTTTTTTTTTCATCAAACCCATACGTGTGGGGTATCTATGGATAGGTCTTCAAAAATGATATTGAGGTTTCTAATATCATTTTTTTCTAAACTGAATAGTTTGCGCGAGAGACACTTCCAAAGTGGTAAAATGTGTGTCCCCCCCCTGTAACTTCTAAAATAAGAGAATGATAAAACTAAAAAAAATATATGATGTACATTACCATGTAAACTTCCACCGAAAATTGGTTTGAACGAGATCTAGCAAGTAGTTTTTTTTTAATACGTCATAAATCGCCTAAATACGGAACCCTTCATGGGCGAGTCCGACTCGCACTTGGCCGCTTTTTTAACTTTATGCTTTATAGTGAGGACAAGCAAGGATCTGTTCGATGAGATACCTATACATTATTTTAGTGTAAATAATGAATGGCTTGATAAAATGATTCAATCTTTAAGTATTTAATCGAGTCAGTCAAATAGAACGCGTAGTAGACTCATAAGACTCGATCTCTTACCAACACTAGCATAACTTAGGGTATTGTATTATGAAGTTATATTGTTTACTTTATGACTTTAACATGTAACTGATGTCTGGAGAGTTACGGTTATAAGTTATAACTTATAAACTACAATATAACTAAAAGCTATAAGTAGGTAATATAAGTTAGATCAGAATGGAATCTGCTACGAATTAACCACCCACGCTCAAAGCTCACTGATAATATGATTTGACTTGACAATTGCACCATTACACTAACCCGGGGTT
The DNA here is from genome assembly GCF_948474715.1 of Cydia amplana. Lineage (NCBI taxonomy): Eukaryota > Metazoa > Arthropoda > Insecta > Lepidoptera > Tortricidae > Cydia > Cydia amplana. The sequence goes on from NC_086073.1 coordinate 16,509,605, forward strand.
AACCGGTTAAACCTGGAGTTACCATGGTTACCAGTACAATTTGACACTGGGTTAACGGTTTGGGATGGAACGGGATGGTGCAAGTGGCACTTAGGCTACATTTAGGTACTCTAGATAATATATTCTTAGGTTATATTATTAATAATACTATTGTATTTATTAATTAATGTGTGAAGGAAACTACGCAAATAGGTACGAATCGATATGCTGTCATTTTTAATTTGAGCCTTTTTAAATTTAATTGTGTAGCTGACACATTTAATTTAAAACTACATACTTATTCTATTTTGATTATGTAATTTTACTGGTAGTCGTATTCGAAATCAGATATTAAAATACAAATACACAGTAGCTAATAAAATAGACATATTTTTACTACATTCAGCTATTCCGGGAATATTAATAATATACTTTTACTCTCTTTTTACTCTCAGTGGAATCTGATATTGTCTACAATGGAATTCAGTTCCAGGAAATTTGTTATTGTTCCTGAAACTACAGCTTTAAAAATATTTCATATTTATACTTTAGTTTGTAAAACTTTTGCAATAACAAAGTTTTTAGCAAAATTATGGCCCGGTATGTTTCGTTTAATATAAAAACTTTAATCTTACTACGGTTTTTTCGTATATTTTTTAACCGACGAAAAAAACAGAGGAGGTTCTCAAGTCGACGCGTATATTTTTTTTATATTATGTATGATCACGCATAACTTTTTACATAGTACCTAGTTCGATTTTGATAATTATTATTTTTTATTTCCTGTTTCTTGATGGTCGGTTAAAATTGTATGTAACTCGCGTGGTGGTATATGGGTAGACAACACGACACAAACATACCAACATAACAATAACAACAATAACAATATTTTTATTCATAATAAAAGTTTAGCAGGAACGTTACGGTGAACCCCGCACTAGGCATGGCCTGTATCGCGGGGGTCATGATCAACACGAGTCACCAAAAATAAAATTTATAATTATACTAAACATAAGAATAGGAATTATTTAGGAAAGAGAGAGGAGTGTGTACTCGTATATGTGTAAGGGTGTTGTGAGGAGGTAGTGAAAAGTGTATGAATGAAATCTAAGAATGTGTGAGTGTAAAAGTTTGTTAGATTTAAGTGTGTTCGAGCGTTAAGTATTAAGAACTGAAACTGAACTCGAAGATCAATGAAGAAGTAATCCTATTAGAACATACATACATAACTTTCCTTGACGCTTTTCTGGTTTGCCCTATGGTTGACTGGTAGAGAGAACGCCTATATAATAGCGGCATTAAGTCCGTCTGTTGTACTTTTTTTTATGTGCAATAAAGTTTAAAAATAAAATATACCTATGAATAATAACAAAGTAATTATAGCAGTCTATTTGTAGAGATATATGTATTATGTACAGTCACGCTCCGTGATTGTTACGCCATTTAGGGATCTAGCTAAATTGGACATTCCGTAGCGAAAGTATAGAACAACCAATTCAGCTAAGACGCTAAATGGCGTTATAGTACGTACAGATGTGTTCGCCAGATCTATCTGACGGACGAATTCGTTAATGTAGTATGGCTGGAATTAGGCATTATCTGACGAACAAATTATTCCGTACATATCTTTAGCTATAAATTGCTAAAATTGTATCCCTTCCCGTAGCAGGCGTGTCTCACTCCGCGATTTCGTCGCTTTGCTACAGGTAGCTAAAAGTACATCCGTTCGGCCCCAATTTTGGGGAAAGCCATAAGCCGCGCGTGGCGCTGTCGCCACCTAGCGGCCATATCTGTGCTGATCGTAACAGACGCGTTTTGTTAGAGAGTGAGTCTTCTGTACTTAGTACTATTATTTATTCTGTGCCCGTAGTAAGAGACTTTAAGATGAATGCTGTATTTCAATAATTTAACTAATAATAATCTTTGTGCCCCCTCGCCCGGCTTATGAAACTTGTGCCCCTATGACTGGTAGAGAATGCCTAAAAGCATTAACTCCGCCTTTTGTACTTTTGGTAAGTGCAATAAAAATTCAAATAAATAAATCCTAATATGATTGCGAGATAATTTCAATGTTAATTTAATTAGCTATCGATTAAAGCAAATAATATTATAGTTCTAACTTAATCAATGTATGATCATGCTCATGTGATGTGGTTTAGCAATTTGAAACAAATTAATTCACAAATGAAATCTGCTTGTAATTACTTTAGGTCTGTGCAAAGCATTTTCATTAATATCAAAGTGGTTTTTGATTAAATGTATTATAGATTATAGAACAAAGAAACACAATTTACTTCGTTACATACGAGTGTTATCGACTGCTCAGTTTGTAAATGCCACATTATACAGGCTGAACTCTGAAACGTGATCGAAATTAGAAATAATCTTTTTTGAGATCGAGGTCTCTTTAGTAGTAATTTCATACATAAACCGTCAATTAAAACAACAGGCATATTATAAGTAAAATAGCATTTATAGTTGCCATCCAGCAATTCGTCGGAATCTTTTATTGCATATCATATAACTTCCACCAAAAGTGCTCAATTTCTTCAACGAAAACTTATTCTATATTTACATTACATATTCTATATTTTATGCTTTATGTCACAGTAAGGGCCCCAGAGACATATAAAGTATGCGAACTGTCAGAACGTCAAACAGGGAAACATATTAGACATAATAAATTAAATCACGCACACGTTTGCTGTCTAAACATATTGCCGGAAAGTAAATCAAAATTATAAGGAAAGTTTTTTATTTATATGCGTATGCGGTAGTCGAATTCGGGTATCTTATCGGGTTATATTAACGTTTGAGGTCTCATGAGCACGACCGGGTCAAGTGCACGAGGTCAAATATCTTGGCCATATTCTACTATCCAGTTTAAAAGATCAGGATGACATAGAAAGGCAAAGGCGAGCTACTGCGGTACGGGCGAATATGCTGGCGAGAAGATTCGCCAAGTGTAGTAATGAGGTAAAAAGGCAGCTGTTCCTCAGTTACTGTACAAGCGTCTACACTGTGGAGCTATGGGCAGACTACACCTGCGCGGCGATCAGAGACTTCCGCGTGCAGTACAACAACGCATGGCGAGCGCTGTTCCGTCTGCCGAGCTGGTGCAGCGCGAGCGCCATGTTCGCGGAGGGGCGCGCGCCGGGCTGGGACGCGCTGCTGCGCGCAAGGAGCGCCACCGCCAGAAAGGCGATCTACTTCTCCTCCAACACTCTACTGTCGGCGGTCAGAGAGTAGGACGCCAGTCCGCTGCACGAGCGATGGAGGGCCTACCACAAGCCTGTCGTATCGGGGTCGGGGTGACCCGAAACTCAGGTCCTTAGTAATTAATTGTTGTGTTTGTGTACGTCTTAATTTAATTTAATCATAATTATTATAATTTGTTATGTAATTAGTTTTAAATATTTTAGATATTTTAATCACATATGGAATATTTCTGGAATAAATTTATTTCATTCATTCATTCATTTATTCATTCATGAAATAAGTTATGATAGTGAGATAAGTATCTCAGTACCATATACATAAGTATGTATGCTTAGGTAAAAAAACCGGCCAAGTGCGAGTCGGACTCGCGCACGGAGGGTTCCGCACCATCAAAAAAAAATAGAGCAAAACAAGCAAAAAAACGGTCACCCATCCAAGTACTGACCCCGCCCGACGTTGCTTAACTTCGGTCAAAAATCACGTTTGTTGTATGGGAGCCCCACTTAAATCTTTATTTTATTCTGTTTTTAGTATTTGTTGTTATAGCGGCTACAGAAATACATCATCTGTGAAAATTTCAACTGTCTAGCTATCACGGTTCGTGAGATACAGCCTGGTGACAGACGGACGGACGGACGGACGGACGGACGGACGGACGGACGGACAGCGGAGTCTTAGTAATAGGGTCCCGTTTTTACCCTTTGGGTACGGAACCCTAAAAAAATACATACACATCATTGTGTATGTATTTTTTTTGTAATTCTAAGTACATTTGTAACAATATTTGTTATTTGGTACCTAAGTGATATTTCCTTTCTAAAAGCGTTGAAAAACGATATTTATGGAATTTTAATCCCTTACTTACAATATTCGATTCAATTACGTGACAAATCTAATTAAATACTCGCGTGTACAATTTGATAAAAATGCGTTTAATAAAATTTGTAAGGATCCGTATAACGCTTGCCTTCATAATAATAATAACAAAACGCTCGTTCGTTCGGAAATCAATAGGAAAAATATTCCATGTTGGTTCTTTTTCCATTTCCCCATGAGGGGACACAATGTAAAGTGTTTATTTGCGAGAAAGGGCGTTCCCTTTGTACACTCAGCGGAAATATCTACGCATATAAAAGCCTTCAAATAAAGGGTATTATTATCCACACTGTGCGAAGTGAATTAGTAGATTGACACTGAAAAAATCACTGGGTTCACTGAAGAACTTTAACTATAGGATCAACCTCAAAATTACAATGACATCCTGCCGTATTCTAACTTCAAGATATTCACAAGAGACGACACATACTAGATCCATTCTAGATACGTTATAGTTTATATTTCAACTAGTTCTCTTTTGCAGCGCAATTCGGGCAACCAATGTCACTTTTACGATAGATCGTGTTAGATATCTATCTATTAGATGTGAATTAGATCTCTAAGTAATATCTTGTGGAAATCGTTCAAAAGTATCTCCAGAATCGCGGAAATGTCAAATTTGACAGGTTAGATCTTAAACATATCGTTATCGTATCTTGGCGATGTCTAATAGATATCTATTACAAAATCCGAATCGAGCCCATCGGATCAAAAAATTCTTTGCGATTAAAGGGTTGGTCCAATTGTAAAATATGACGTTTTGTTAAGTGTAAAAAAACATCCTGTATATATTGACGCTGGCCTCTTATAGAGTTAACTAAAGAAAGGTTTTGTATGACTTGTATACATCTATTTCAGTTTATAATAACTTTCGTATGTTACCTACTCAAAATTCTTATTGGTAGGGGATTTATTGCGATAACAGACCTAATGTTATTAATACCCTGCATGACTTTCCTGTCATTTCACCTGTGACAAGCGAATATAAACCTCACTCGAATAACATAAAGATTTCGACATACGAACTTAGAATGTGAGTCGCGTGTGTAGATAATGGTCGGATTGCGTTTCAGATTCACATACGGACACATTAATCATGTGTAATAAGGATTTCAGAGTCGTTTTGTTACTGGAACTGTTGTTATCATGTTTCACATGCTTGAAATTATTAAAACTAATAATATGAAATGAATCATTTAGGAGGGATTTAAATCTACCCGGGCAGAGGTGTAGGGTTAGAGAGTTATAAATATTAGACATAGAGATTTTTCTAGCACGAACGAGGCAATGCTAGTGACTTCCTTCCGAAATTTAGTTTATTCTTGTTCATTTATTTCCAAATCTGGCCTTTGTATATGAAACTTATAAGAAAGGTATCGATAAACTAAATATCGGAAGGAATTCACTAGCTTTGCCTCGTTAGTGCTAGAAAAATCTCTGTCTAGAAATGATATACTCAGCAGCCACAGAGTAGATAATGCAATTATTTTTTCTCCAATATGCTCGGAAATGTTCACCTTATTGTAGCAAAAATAGTACAGGAAGTTCTACGTTATTGTCAAACTCTAATTTAAAAAAATCAAACTATCGCTGTCCTGTTCTAGCGGACGGGAATGAAAAAAACACTACAGTAATAACTTATTACTGTAGTGTTTTTTACTTTTTAAAAATAAAAAACGCAAACAGCCAATTATTAAAGCCGCGAGCCGCGTCTACACGACCCGATCAGCTATCATTTCAAGCTATAGGATAGAGTGAGATAGTAAGATAAACGACCTTACTTGTCTCGTTCTTACAAGACCGTTGTGCTCGTGTATGATCGTGCGAATACTGCTTAATAAAATCAAAGATTATTTTTATATTTTTTTAAGGATCTCATCCGTGTACATAAAGTTTATATAGTTTGTCAAAGGACTTTCTCATTTCAAACATAGACAGAGAAAATCATACTATCTTTGTCTTACACTAGTACTAGTACCCAAAAGAAAAGGATGGGTATAGTTTTCCTGGTTCTTACTGACTGACAAATTGGTTTGACCAACTATATTGCACAATTATATTGAATGAACGAATATTGAATGGTACTGAATGGCAGAATAACTTTGTGCCCTTAACTTTTAAAAATTAATTTTAGAGAAAATTGTAATGGAAATTGTTTTTGACATTTTTGATGTGAAGGTTCGATTTGAGTCATGCTTGATGCTTAAATAATTATTATTTTACCTTATTTCCTCGCATGTTTGGAGAAAAGCACTATATATGCCTTGGCAGGAATAGCAATTCGTGGATTCGTCTTCTTTGTCGGACTCCGCTTCGCGACGTCCGACACAATCGAAACTCATCCACGAATTGCGCTTTCCCGGCCTCTGCAATAATGTACTAATAACTCTGTAACCCCCACGCCCCACACCTCTGCCCGAGTATATTTAAATCCCTCCTAAATTGGAGGAGGGTATCTCAATATGGCACCGGCAAAAAACTCGGCGGGACACATCTTTTCTTAACATTACATGTTATAAATAACATGCATTAAATTAAAATATACAATTGAAATTACGTACCCCTACTATAGAATTAATTAAATAACATAACATGCATTGGCTTTTTAGATGATTAAATCCAGGTTGTTCATTTCATTTCATTTCATTTATTCAGTCACAATTTACATTGTATCTATATATATAAATGCAAGTGTCCTGACTGACTGACTGATTCATCAACGCAGAGCCGAAACTACAAAAGCTAGAAAGTTGAAATTTGCACACTAGGTTGCATTTATAAAGTGTACAAGAGATAAGAAGCGAATTTGAAAAATTCAACCCCTAAGGGGGTTAAAAAGGGGATAAAAGGTTGTATGGGGAACACGTTTTATTTTAAGCTAGGAATTTGAAACTTCGTAAAAAGGTATATTATTAAAAAATAAGAAAAGTAATTTCCGCGTTTTTGAAAATTCATCCCCCAAGGTGGTGAAAAAGGGGTTGAAAGTTTGTATGCAGATCGAAAAAAAATTTGAGTGCGGGACTTTAAACTTTGTGTATGGGCATATTATTAAAATACAAGAAAAGTAATTTCAGCGTTCTTAAAAATTCATCCCCTAACAGGGTTAAAAAGGGGTTGAAAGATTGAATCCATTACAAATGCTTTGAAACTTCTTAGAAAGGCATAATAGAAGATTAGAAAAAAAAGTAATTGCGACGTTTTAGGCAATTCAACCCCTAAGGGGGTTAAAAAGGGGATGAAGTTTGTCTTGGGGTTCAAATTTTGTTGTAAGCTAGGAACTTGAAAATTCGTAAAAAGGTATTATAATAAAAGAGAAGAAAACTAATTTCAGCGTTTTTGAAAATTCATCCCCCAAGGTGGTGAAAAAGGGGTTGAAAGTTTGTATGCACATCAAATATTTTTTTGAGTGCGGGGCTTGAATCTTTGTATAAGGGCATATTATAAGATGACAAGAAAAGTAATTTCAGCGTTTTTGAAAATTCATACCCCAAGATGGTGAAAATGGGGTTGAAAGTTTGTATGCACATCAATTATTTTTTTGAGTGCGGGACTTGAATCTTTGTACAAGGGCATATTATAAGAATACAAGAAAAGTAATTTCAGTGTTTTTGAAAATTCATCCCCCAAGGTGGTGAAAAAGGGGTTGAAAGTTTGTATGCACATCAAATATTTTTTTGAGTGCGGGACTTGAATCTTGGTATAAAGGCATATTATTAGAATACAAGAAAAGTAATTTCAGCGTTTTTGAAAATTCATCCCCCAAGGTGGGAAATAGGGGTTGAAAATTTGTATTCACATCAAATATTTTTTTGAGTGCGGGGCTTGAATCTTTGTATAAGGGCATATTATAAGAATACAAGAAAAGTAATTTCAGCGTTTTTGAAAATTGATCCCCCAAGGTGGTGAAAAGGGGGTTGAAAGTTTGTATGCACATCATATATTTTTTTGAGTGCGGGACTTGAATCTTTGTATAAGGGCATATTATATGAATACAAGAAAAGTAATTTCAGCGTTTTTGAAAATTCATCCCCTAAGGTGGGAAATAGGGGTTGAAAATTTGTATGGAAATCAAACATTCTTTTCAGTGCGGGACTTGAATCTTTGCATAAAGTCATATTATTAGAATACACGAAAAGTGATTTCAGCGTTTTTGAAAATTCATCCCCCAAGGTGGTGAAAAAGGGGTTGAAAGTTTGTATCCACATCAAATATTTTTTTGAGTGCGGGATTTGATCTTGGCCATATTATAATAATAAACAAGAAAAGTGATTTCAGCGTTTTTTAAAATTCATCACTTAAAAGGATTAAATAGGGGTTGAAAGTTTGTATTGAGATCAAACATTTTTTTGTGTGCGGGACTTGAATCTTTGTATAAAGGCACATTATTAGAATACAAGAAAAGTAATTTCGGCATTTTTGAAAATTCATCCCTCAAGTTGGTAAAAAAGGGGTTGAAAATTTGTATGGAGGTCAAACATTTATTTGAGTGCGGGACTTGAATCGTTGTATAAAGGCATATTATTAGAATACATGAAAAGTAATTTCAGCTTCTTTAAAAATTCATCCCCTAAAAGGTTTAAGAAGGGGTTGAAAGTTGATAGAGAGTTCAAATTGTATTTAAAGCTAGGACCTTCAAACTTCGTAAATAGGTAGTTAGGTAGTAGGTTTTACTAAATAATGGACTTGAAAATATGCTGGGGGTTGAGAGGGATTATATCGAGAACAATTTTATTCAGTTAGGGGCTTGAAACTTCGTAACCAGGTTGTGTATAATAATTAACAAATGATTAACAGTCCCTACTGCTATATTTTGCTGCATAATGTTCTAAGCTAATGTAGAATAAATATATAACCACCAATATACAAATCCACGCGTACGAAGTCGCGGGCAACAGCTAGTATGAATATAAATTATAATTAAAAAAAAAAAAACTTAAATAATACCATGCAACTGTAACAATTATTTACAAGACTTAATAATATTTACAGATATGGTACTTATATCAGAATAATGATTGAAATGTTAAGTCAAAATGTTATAGGTTTAGTCAATAAAGATTATTATCATTAATAAAGTCCTGGACAGAATAATAGGACTTCCTTAAAAGAAACGCTTTAAGCCTTGCATTAAAAATACAATGATCTACTATAGATTTCAACTCGATTGGTAATTTATTAAATAATTGAATGGCCTGGACACAAGCAGCGCATGCTTCGGTATATTGAACTCGAAAAGTCAAAACGAAGTTGAAGTTGAAGTTGTTAAAAGTCGAAACGACGTCTCTACCTACATTCGTGCCTAACATAAGCCAGATTTACGTTATAATTGAATTATGAACGCGTGTTACATCCTCCCAACTCATAAACGGAACCACTCACGCGAATTTTCCATATGAATGTTTTTATTCCGCTAGAAATGATAAAAGTCGATTAAACGATACCCGTGTAAGGGATAAACCCTGTACGAGTACTTATAGGTATTTTACCGATTGAAGGGAAAGGAAGGTAAATTAAATATGTTTTTTTACCACACCAGCTCGTAAAGCCTCTCTTTATTTTTCAAAAAATGAGAGTTACATTTTATCCATAAGAGTGGATGCAAAATTTGGGTTATTTCCTCAGGTGAAATTGACTTTTAAGTGATGTTGTTGAATGATAAATGACTACATAATATAAAATAAAGTCGCTTCTCGCTGTCAGTCTGACTGTTTAAAACTACGCAACGGATTTTGATGTGTTTTTTTTAATAGATAGAGTGATTAAAGAGGAAGGTTTATGTATAATTTGTTAACCCGTGCGAATCCGGGGCGAGTCGCTAGTATTTTAATATTTTCCTCGCGTTAGTGTAGCAAAATTTTTGTGTTTCACTCGGTAGCAAAGTTTGTTTAACCTTCTTGCCTTGCCTTGCCCTTGCGATGTTCTACATAGATTCCACTTTAGCAAAAATAATAGGAACGTGCCAAATAAGCTAAAAGCCTAAGCTGTTCAATATAATATAACGTTGAGTTTTATTTACACATGGTATAACGTTACTAGTTTCGTGCTTACGTAAAATAAATTGTATGAACTTCACTTTTAATATCAGACTTTATCTGAACGCATTAAGGTTTCAATTCAAATAAGCCTTCGATGGTACTTATAACTTTTCCAATTGTATCAAGTTTCACGATAACTGAAGCCGCACTGGAAGCCGCCTGGAATAAAAACTAATTGCACGATCCCAAGTGACTAGACGTATTTTAGTACCATGTCGCTTTACACACGTTATTGTTACCGTATACAAATGGCTTCGTATTAGTTAGAGGCGGTGCAGCGACAAAGTTCCAACTGTTCTAAATAGTAATAATAGAGAAAGCGGTTGGAATAAATTGGTTTTTTGCTTGCATACATCTGTACGTGATGTGAGATAGTTTTTCTTTTAGATAGAATTGATGATACGTTTTTTACTCGTTCTTTATACATATACGTAATTCATATATGATCACAACAAAAGTTACAATTACTACTAAATTTATTGAATGAACCCTTTACAAATGTATATAAACTTTTTTGTTAATCGTAGCGCATTGGCATTGCTTCTAGGTTACTCTTTAAAACCATGGTTTTACAGGATTTCAATTCAGCAGACATGTTTTTTTGTGGTGCAGTTACCATCAGATATATCGTAGCGGCCAACGTGCTCAAAATTATCTGAGCACGCACTCTAACGCCTTGCACTCTAATAGAGACGTGTTCAGATTTGTGAATACCTTGGCCGCTCCTATATGTCTGATGCCTGTGCTGGAGATTAGTATCTAGTAATTATTTAGTATATGTATTTGAGACCACTGTGAAACTATTTTATTTGGGCTACCGAAAACTCGGTACCTACCTAAAAGCGTCATATTCGTAGCATAATATATACAAAGATGTTATATGAATACTAATTAACGAGGATCGGGCGTACCGGCGTGCCTGTACTCGAATACCAGAGCGTAACCAAATTAACAAGTATAACAAATGCTTGCAGCTGCATTGTTAGCAGGCAACCATAAATATTTATGTTCCTACCTTATTCCATCGAGATAAAGTTGAAAATTGAGTAGGTACGTATGTGCCGTCGCCGGAGCAGTAAGCGATAAGAGTTCCGCCACGCGAACACACCTAGGTATATACGTACTGAAAACGTTTGCACATTAAAAAAGTATATAATATTATACACTAAACTATTAAAAAAACAGGGCGTCTAGCCAAGTGACAGTCATAAAGTAGCTGAAAATGTGTCTGTGAAGTCGGTTTACGGACGATAAGTAATTTTGCGTGATAACGTCATAAGAAAACATTTATGAAAATTTGCATATTTTTATACACTACCATGGAGATCTGTCCACAACGTTACCATGGAGATCTGTCCACAACGTGACCCTTTTTCGTGCATGCTTCTGGTGTTCATCGATTTATAAGACGTTATATCACGTCAAAATCCCGCCTGATTTGTGCACAAGCCAAACGAAACTTATAATGCATGGAAATGATCACTGAACTATTCGTTGCATATGTTATCCCGATACATTTTTTGTATTTAGTTTAATGCTTGATGATATCGCTACGATTGTCTTAATCCTTCTTCCCTGTGAAGAAGCTGGGTTTAGGCTTGGTTTAGGCAGTTTAGGCTCTAAGAGAAGTACTAGATTCCACTTTTCAAACATACATTATTATGTTGATGAATGCTTGACTCCTAAGTGTCGCGTAACCACGCAGTTTATGGTTGAAAAAAAATAATAATACAATTATTGTCAAAAGTCTCCAACTGTCATCGGATTTTGGGTAAAATTTGGGTTAAGTTATAGGTATACATTTTGTTTTGTATTGTTTTTTATTTATTCCTAATATGTTTCTTTACAGAAGAGGCGAGTGGTGACTCGGCGGGAGAGGGCAAAGACAAAACCATGACGCACACCGAGGCCAATATGATAGTTGGTGAGTACATTTTATTTTATTTATTTTTATTTATATGAGCCTAGAGTGTTGTGAGAGCCTCGCGGCAAAAAGTTTTTCGGAACTTAGTACGAAATATCATTTGATATTTACCAGTCGCTTTTCGGTGAAGGAAAACATCGTGAGGAAACCGGACTAATCCCAATACGGGCCTAGTTTACCCTCTGGGTTGGAAGGTCAGATGGCAGTCGCTTTCGTAAAAACTAGTGCCCACGCCAATTACGGGATTAGTTGCCAAGCGGACCCCAGGCTCCCATGAGCCGTGGCAAAATGCCGGGACAACGCGAGGAAGATGATGATATGAGCCTAGAGTGTCCCACTGCTGGGCAAAGGCCTCCCTCCCTTTCCACGTATCCCGGCCTTGACCCGTTCCCACCAGTTCCTGTCAAAGACGTCGAGGTCATCCCGCCAACGCCGTCGAGGTTTTCCGCGACCTCGAGTTCGATTTAGTTACCTATTTATCATCATTATTGATTAAGAGAAAACTTTATACATTATATATAATTATAATGTACCTATAAAGATATCTATACTATATAAAGACCGTCCCTTAGAGACTGCCACCTAGTGTTGCAGCGAGAAATGATATATTATCTGTATTCTACTACCTAATTTCAGCAACCTTGATTTATATTTAGTACCTACTAGCAGAGGCGTATTTACAAATTTGGCGCCCCGGGCCATTTTGATTTGCCGCCCCCCTTCATCAGTGACGATATAGTATTTTATGCAACCGTTGTTTAAGAGAGGTCAAAAAAGGCGAATGGCGTGAGTAACAATTTGAGGCGAAGCCGAAAATTGTTAATAAAGGCGCCACGAGTATTTTTTGACTTAGTTAAACAACGTTGCATACAATACTTTTTCTACGACCAAGCACTTACTTTGAAATAAAATTGTAAATTTAACAAATATTTTTAATTCAAGAAGTAGCAAAAATGGAGGGTACGGGCGGGAAAAGAATGAATGAATGAATGAAATTAAAAAAAACATGTCTGTGGTTCACTTATTTGTCAGAGGTGACATTTAAAATAAGGTTGGCAACACTGTATTTCATTCAATATTTTTTAAGTGGTCATTACACGAAGTATCGTAAAATCGCCAAAAAGCCTTCGCTGAACAAATGTTGGTCAGTTTGAGGAGTACAGCCTACAGTTTAATTTATTGCTCCTGTTACAGGAAGCACTCTGTATAAGTCATACCTTCGTCCTTTACTTAAGTATGCTTTTCAGATATGGTCCCCCTACTTTAAAAAGGACATCACATTGCTGGAGAAAGTTCAGCGAAGAGCAACCAAAATGGTTATTTCATTGAAAGACAAGCCATACGAAGAACGGCTTCAGGAATTAGGTCTTACAACATTGGAGAACCGAAGGAAGCGAGGCGATCTTATCGAGACATACAAAATCTTGTCTGGACACTACAATGTTCCTAATATTATAGACCTATACACATCAAGCCAGAATGTAAGGTTAAGAGGACACTCCAAAAAACTTGTCAAACCTCCGTGTGCTAGTAATCCTAGAAAACACTTCTTACCGAATCGTGTGGTAAATGTGTGGAACTCTCTACCAGAAACTGTTGTTAGTGCACCATCGGTCAACACTTTCAAAAATAGACTGGATACACATTTTAGAACTTTAAAAAGTGCAAAATAAAATAAAATACAAGTGCTTCGATATACACGCATCAGCTCCAAGAGCTGCTGGTGTATCAAATAAAATAATAATAAAAAAATTAAAATAATGAACTCAAAAAATACACAGTAGATCATCACGCAAAATTAATTATTTTACTTTTAAGAATTTCTACCATACTAATACTTCTTGAACGAAAATGTTGCTTAATTTAGGTACTTGTTGGTAGATATTTTAAGCAATTGGTGGGGTTTGAAGCGTTCGTTTGTTTATTAATTTAAATGTCAATTAATATAAAATATAATAAAAAATATAGCTAAGTTTGATTATAAAAGGCGCCCAGAAAAAGCCGCGAGGGGGGCCGCCCCCCCGAGGCATGCCGCCCCGGGCCATGGCCCCCTTGGCCCTAGGGTAAATACGCCCCTGCCTACTAGTTTAGTACTTAGGATAAAAAAACATATGTAAGCAACATCTGTTACAAGCATGCCGTGTTTGCCTGTAATTGGGTGAATACTCTAGCAATATTATTTTATAACTTGTTATTTATAAGTATTTTTGTATTGCACCTGTTGGCGAACCTAATAAATAAATAAATATAACATTTTTTTTTTATGAGCTCGATATTTTTTTAACGGAACGGTTACAGTTTGGCGGCTTGCTATAAAATATACATTTTGTTTACAATGTGTAAAGTTGCGCCCAAAAAAACATCAGGCTTGATATATTTGCAATACGTCGAATATTTCGGCAAATAGACCAAAGCGTGCCTTAAATGGTTTTCCGGGTTCTTTTTCCGCCCGATCCACTAATTAGAGGCGGCTTAGCCAGATGGTTTACCAATTAACCCTGTTTGCGAAGTAAGTGAGGAATTGCTAGACATAGCTAAGTGAATTCTAATTCACAGTGGAATTGTACCAGGATATATATTATATATTGTTTTTTCCAAGCCCAACAGCAATGGAAACGGAATATTTTGTATAGATTTCCGTTCAAAGTGACACAATTTCATTTCTCCTGAATTTTGTTCACGCGGAGTCTAAAAACTAGGCAATATCCACTTTTCAAGTAAAATCATTGACATATATATATATATATCTCAGGACTAGCCTTACGGGCAATAAGAATGGAGCATGAATGGGGCCAGTACAGCGGTGTGAAAACGCTGCAACGCGATTAGTTGATGAGTTGATTGGTTGATTGGTCGCAACTAGTTGCGTTAGACTACACGATTGGCTCGAATTCGTGAGTGACACCGCTGAACTAGTACCATTTTTAGTGCACGTAAGGCCAGTCCTGAGATATATGTATATATGTCAATGAGTAAAATACGATGTATTGAAGAAAACTCTGCTATCTAACTTGCAATAGTTGAATTGTTGATGTTGACATGCGATATGCTGCGTCAATTTGAGTAGGTAATATCTTTACCACTACATCATTATGCACTCAGTAAACCCATTAAACGCTTAGCCGCTTAATCGGTCGGTTCTTTACCACCCCGAGCCACTAATTTCATTTGAGACGCGTATAGCGAGATGGCTTTCCACTTAACCCTGTTTACGATCCTGAGAGGTAGTAGTGTAGTGAAGTATTCATCTTGCTTCATAGGTTTAAGTTAGTTTAAATTAATATAAATTATATTAATTTAATGATTAATTAACCATAATTCGCTGCATCACTTTGAGTGATGTCTTAAATCTAACCACTACATAATTATGCACTCAGTAAACCCATTAAACGCTTAGCCGCTTAACCGGTCGGTTCTTTACCACCCCGAGCCACTAATTCATTTGAGACGCGTATAGCGAGATGGCTTTCCACTTAACCCTGTTTACGATCCTGAGAGGTAGTAATGTAGTGAAGTATTCATCTTGCTTCATAGGTTTAAGTTAGTTTAAACCAATATAAATTATAGTAATTTAATGATTAATTAACCATAATTCGCTGCATCACTTTGAGTGATGTCTTAAATCTAACCACTACATAATTATGCACTCAGAAAACCCATTAAACGTTTTGCCGCTTAACCGCTCGATTCTTTACCACCCCGAGCCACTAATTTCATTTGAGACTTTCTCTTCATTTCGCATGCACCGATCAGCGTGTGATCTTCGTCGTATCAAATAAGATCAAACGGTAACATATTATTGTTAAATCGGAATCGAGCTGGATAATAATCCGTAGAGGTGGTGTAATTAAAATTTATGTTGCTTCATAGTTCATAGGTGTACTTAGTGACTTCTTATAAGTATTGTTCGAATCGGGCCGCTACTCGTTCTTTTACCGCCCGTTTCGCCCGAGCCACTAATTTAATTTGAGGCGCGCATAGCGAGATGGTTTACCACTTAACCCTGTTTGCGACGTGAGAGCGGTAGTAATTCTAGTGAACGGGGAATATAGTGTCGGTGTCGTGGGGTATTTATGTCACTATACCGGGTGTTGCCTGTAAAACGAGCAAATAATTAAAACATATACTTACTATACTCCTCAAACTATAAAACTTAAGTTAAACAACTTTTAAAAATTAGGTATAAATCCTTTAGACTTCCTCTTTTTCATACAAAATAAATATTGTCTTCAATGTACGCTGACATCAGTGTGTTTGACGTTCCTTGTCAAGCATTAAACATAACAAAATTTGCAAAACATTGCGTCTTAGAATAAACTTTAAAGAATAATAAAAAATAAAACATAAGTTATTTTTAAAAGTTGCTCAACAAATGTTGGTCAGTATGAGGAGTACAGCCTACAGTTTAATTTATTGCTCCTGTTACAGGAAACACTCTGTATATCTATATATATAAATGCAAGTGTCCTGACTGACTGACTGACTGACTGACTGACTGACTGATTCATCAACGCAGAGCCGAAACTACAAAAGCTAGAAAGTTGAAATTTGCACACTAGGTTGCATTTATAAAGTGTACAAGAGATAAGAAGCGATTTTGAAAAATTCAACCCCTAAGGGGGTTAAAAAGGGGATGAAAGGTTGTATGGGGTACAAGATTTATTTTAAGCTAGGAATTTGAAACTTTGTAAAAATGTATTATATTAAAAAACAAGAAAACTAATTTCAGGGTTTTTGAAAATTCATCCCCCAAGGTGGTGAAAAAGGGGTTGAAAGTTTGTATGGAGATCAAATATTTTTGTGAGTGTGGGACTTGAAACTTTGTATATGGGGATATTATTATAAGACAAGAAAAGTAATTTCAGCGTTTTTGAAAATTCATCCCCTAACAGGGTTAAAAAGGGGTTGAAAGATTGAATCCATTACAAATGCTTTGAAACTTCTTAGAAAGGCATAATAGCCGATTACAAAATAAAGTGATTGCGACGTTTTTGGAAATTCAACCCCTAAGGGGCTTAAAAAGGGGATGAAAGTTCGTCTTGGGGTGCAAATTTTATTTTAAGCTAGGAACTTGAAACTTTGCAAATAGATATTAAATTTAAATACAAGAAAACTAATTTCAGCGTTTTTGAAAATTCATCCCCTAAGGTGGTGAAAAAAGGGTTGAAAGTTTGTATGGATATCAAACATTTTTTCGAGCGCGGGACTTGAATCTTTGTATTTGGGGATATTATTAAAAGACAGGAAAAGTAATTTCAGCGTTTTGTAAAATTCTTCCCCTAACAGGGTTAAAAAGAGGTTGAAAGTTTGTATGTGGTTCAAATTTTATTTTAAGCTAGGTAATTGAAAGTTCGTAAAAATATATAATATTAAAATACAAGAAAACTAATTTCTGCGTTTTTGAAAATTCATCCCGTAAGGTGGTAAAAAAGGGGTTGAAAGTTTGTATGGATATCAAACATTTTTTCGAACGCGGGACTTGAATCTTTGTATTTGGGGATATTATTAAAAGACAGGAAAAGTAATTTCAGCGTTTTGTAAAATTCATCCCCTAACAGGGTTAAAAAGAGGTTGAAAATTTGTATGTGGTTCAAATTTTATTTTAAGCTAGGTACTTGAAAGTTCGTAAAAAGATATATTATTAAAATACAAGAAAACTAATTTCTGCGTTTTTGAAAATTCATCCCGTAAGTTGGTAAAAAAGGGGTTGAAAGTTTGTATGGATATCAAACATTTTTTCGAACGCGGGACTTGAATCTTTGTATTTGGGGATATTATTAAAAGACAGGAAAAGTAATTTCAGCGTTTTTGAAAATTCATCCCCTAACAGGGTTAAAAAGGGGTTGAAAGTTTGAATCCATAACAAATGCTTTGAAACTTCTTAGAAAGGCATAATAGCCGATTACAAAATAAAGTAATTGCAACGTTTTTGGAAATTCAACCCCTAAGGATTTAAAAAGGGGATGAAAGTTCGTCTTGGGGAGCAAATTTTATTTTAAGGTAGGAACTTGAAAATTTTGCAAAAAGATATTAAATTTAAACACAAGAAAACTATTTTCAGCGTTTTTGAAAATTCACCCCCTAAGGTGACGAGAAAGGGGTTGAAAGTTTGTATGGATATCAAAAATTTATTTTGAGCGCGGGACTTGAATCTTTGTATTTGGGAATATTATTAGAAGACAATACAAGTAATTTCAGCGTTTTGTAAAATTCATCCCCTAACAGGTTTAAAAAGGGGTTGAAAATTTGTACAGGGTACAAATTTTATTTTAAGCTAGGAACTTGAAACTTCATAAAAAGGTATTATTTTAAAACGGAAAAAAAAATATTTCAGCGTTTTTGAAAATTTATATCTCAAGGTGGTGAAAAAGGGGTTGAAAGTTTGTATGGAGTTCAAACATTTTTGTGAGAACGGGCTTGAATCTTTGTACAGAGGCATATTATTAGAATACAAGAAAAGTAATTTCAACGTTTTTTAAAATTCATCCCCTAAAATGGTTTAAAAGGGGTTGAAAGTTTATATTCAGTTCACAATATCAACATTAAATATATTATGTTATAGACGTAATGGCTTACTTTAGATATGTATGGTTAATAGTTACACTATTGTCTTAGGTTTACCTGTAAAGATAGTTGTAAGTGTGGAAAAATATATATATATAGGGTTCAAATTTTATTTACTTCAAACTTCGAAAATAGGTAGTTAGGTAAATAGAGGACATGAAAATCTTCTAAGGGGTTTGAGAGGGATTATGTTGAGAACAATTTTATTCAGTTAGGGGCTAGAAACTTCGTAGGTTGTGAAAGACAAGTCTCATGCGTTGTATAATATTAATAATTAACAAATGATTAACCGTCCTACTGCAATATTTTGCTGCATAATGTTCTAAGCTAATGTAGAATATATAACCACCAATATACAAATCCACGCGTACGAAGTCGCGGGCAACAGCTAGTTGACTATAATTATTGACTATTTTAGAGCATTTCTAGATAGTATGTATTTTCAAAAGTGGTTTTAGTTGGTTGATTATCGGACGGGTTAGCTTTCGTTTTCCTAATAATAAAAAATTAATAAATAAAATAAATCATTTATTCAGGCGAAATAAATCCTATTTTTACAATTTGTTCTTCGGCCAAACTGCAGAACGGTTTGTTGGCAGAGGGGACTCCCTTTAAACCTAGATGGGTAGACTTAGCTAGTTAATTGTTAATTACATCTTATTGCTTATGGTGGTAACTTCAATTTAATAGATTGGCACTGACTGTCAATTAGACAAGAGTTTTCGCAGTCTCAGGTCCTTAGTACAGTATAGGACCTCGCTAATCCGGACGCGCAAAAAACCGGCGTTAACGGATTACAGAGGTTTCTGGATTATCTATATTATCATCAGTAAAATTACTATTGTATAAAAAACCCTTAGAAAGTAAATAGTTCAGGATTTTTGTATGCATTAACATGTAACTTTAATGAAATAGTTTATATAACAGTAAAATCAGTTTAGAAATAGTATAGGCACTTTTTTAATGATCGAATGTGACAGGCAGCATACGAGGGGTTAAAGTCTCTTGCGGCGCGAGGCAGTAATATCTGTGACCGAACTGCAATATGTATGTAACTAATGGCTGAAATATACCGACTACCGAGTAATAGCCTAGGGTTTTCTGAGTATATTACTTAGACCCTGAGGAATGGATTAGTTTATGCATTTTAGATGGACTGACAAGTTAAGTGGTGCAATTTGCTACCTGAACCTGTAAATATTTAGTTCAACTTATACTTGCTGTAATATTTACAGTATTTCTGAGGATATTATTAATGGTAAGGTCAATGTGGCTAATTCCGTCATAGGGACTATCCCGTCTACTAGCGTTTTTCTCGAACCACGAATAAGATTCCAATTTCCTGGTTTCTTTGTACTTATGATCAGGCAACGCGAAATACAGAGTAATAATCGTATTACATTTTTCGTTATGGAAGTAAGCTTTACTAGTAGGTTAAGATAGGCCGAATAGGCCAAACGACTCAAGCTAAGATGTCAGTCAAGGTATATCGATTGCTGGTGCTGGTGCACGCGATTTGCGGTTGAAATCGATTCGCAGGGACATTAGGCGGTTAGCTTACTCTGGGGTTGCGATTGTTGACATCATTATTTTAGAGATCTTGTGAATTAACGCGTTCACTGCGGGTTAGGGTAGAAAGATCCCAGGTCCCATTTAAAGTATTCTTAAAGTGTCATTCTATGGAACTTGCTAACTCTGTAAACAAAAGTCACTAGGACATTAAGAGACAATTTTAATATGGCAGTTTGTTTACATAGCAAGTTCTATAGAATGTTACTTTAAGTACCTACTTATCTGTATTTTTAAGCTTTTTTGAATGTGTAAGTTTATAAACTTCACCTTGTTTTCTTCAATTCTCTTCACGATGACATTACATTGAATAAATTATTATTTGTCAGAAATAACCGTTTTCCTTACTTTCTTTTATTATTTTTATAAAATACCGGTAGGAAATTGTATTAGTTAAGAACACGATATCTGTTTTAAGATTTCAAAGAAATCGAAGAATCAATGATTGAATAATGTTAAGGAAACTCTCTTTAATTATATAAAGTTACTTTTATCCTCCGGGGTTTTAATTATCTCCGATTTATTCGATTACATTGGAGACTAATTAAATAAAATTAAGAAATAAATTTAATTAAGCTTCTATGCTTCTTAAGAATCAGATAGCAATCACTATAACGTATGCATATGTATTTTTACGATTCAGCTAAAGTACTTAAATTAGTTAACTTTCCGATCCAGACACTGTTCGAGAAAAACAAAAATTAATATTTTCATTTTCTTCGTTTCATTCCGATTTTCATATTGTCTATTTCATTTGATCCAATCACGATACTATACATTTTTAATGTTAATATGTAGGTAATTAAAGTAAATTAAGACATAATGTATTACGAGTATTCATGCTAGCCGCATTACACGTGTAAAACCACCAGGGGCCTTACCATGATGTCCTTATTGCGATTCTGTTTAGGACCTAATCAGAATTGCTAAAGGTCGGAGTGCTATAAGTCGCATAAAACTCCGTCCTTTAGAAATGCAGTTTATGTCCTAAACAGAATCGCAATAAGGACATCAGGTAAGGCCCCAGTAATCGTGTAAAAACATTTTTAAGTCACAAATAAACTTTTATCTCATTATTTAGCTTGGTAGATGAATCCGAACATTACAAAAAATTCCCAATTTGTAGACGTCAAGGATAGTCAAGGTAAAGTCCAAGACACAAGTCAAAACACGTCCTCGTAACAAAGCTCTATACTACTTCACTTTAGATTTCCTAAACCTTTCAACTCACATCATCACGTCATTATCGTTTTCAACCGTAAGCCCGATTCAGAATTAATAACTTGTTACGGTTTTGGTCTTATTTTGATACGACCTTGAAGATAGCTGACGCTGATTGGAGCATGCGAAATGAAGTGAAAGTCGTGCGTGAGGCGCGCGCCAATCACCACCATCAATCATCAAGGTCGTGTGCCTATCAAATCTAGTTCAAAACTGTTGTCTTCTTCTTTGTCGATCCCTCTACTCCCTAACTGCTGAGGATAGTGACCACTTTTTGCAGTTCCTGTGATTGGTCTCCATCGGTCTCGATCTCCCGTAGCCCTCACCGCTTCATGGAGTTTGCCTGAGTTCGCTTCTTTTTTTGGAGGAGACCATCTAGGTCTGACCAAGTTAAGGGGCCCGGGTCGTTCTCGCATTTCGTGCAAATCGGTGTTTTCGGAAATTTACCAAAAATGTGGTGGCGTTTTCAAATATCTGTTAATGCAAGGTTGTAACATAGGGCCTAAAGTATATGTCTCTCCAATGAACAATTCTAAAAAGATATGTATTTTCTTTATATGTACAATTAACACCCAATTTTTTCATTCATCTCTACATGTAACGCGTGAATATATAACTTTGACCTACATTTTAACCTTAAGATACTACAAATAGAAAATTCGTTGTTTGTTCAATAAATGACTTATTTAGTTATGTTTTAAATCGTATAATATTAGAAGCTAGAAATAAATAATAAAAACTATACAGCCTTATAAGTGTATGGTTCAAGTAATTTCTTCATTACCGACGCGAGAAATAGATTAGCTATATTTTGCTATATAGCGAGGGTATATAGCGCCTACCGCCGATGCAACACATTGTTCGTCAGTCAGTTGGCCGCGTGATCTCGTAGCGGACGCCCGTGTGCCGCTGTTAGCGAAAATATATACGATCTCTCGGGTCGGGAAGGAGTGTGGTTCTCGTTAGTCTTCATCGCCATCGCGTGATTTATACAGTAAGTAGCAAGTGTACATTATTATAATTATACGTAATGAAGTGTTTTAGTGTCCCCTTTCAGATGGTTTATTCTGCAAAATTAAGGTCTGATGCCAACTGATGTAGGCGACAAAAACTTCCAAAACTTCATTCATATCGGTTTCATTCACTTCTTTTCCTTCTAATTTTACTGGGAAAGGTAATGAATGACTTAAGAAGGTAATGATAATATATTCGAGGCAGTGCATTTAATGGAAAGAGGCTTAGTTATTATAAATATTACGTTGTTATAAACATTTAAAACTGTATATGATAATAGGGGAGCCCAACCGGGGAGCCTTTGTAGTCTAAGATGGTCGACCTTCACCGATATGTCTGACGGATGAAACTTACATATTATAAAAGAAAATATATTCCTGAACATAAATAAATAGGGTTGCTTAAAGAAATATGGTCAAAACTATGTTTAATTATTTTTTGAAAAAAAAAAAAAATTTTTTTTCTTCAAATTTCACCGATCTGTCTGACAAACGAAATAAGTTCCAATGGAAAGTATACAACTTGTACAATATAAATCAACTAGGTTGCCTATCTTTTTCCGGTCACTATTATGTGGTTATAGGATTGCTTGCGAAAATCCGGTCACAAATAAGGTTTGCCAGGCTTTTAAATAAAATAAGAAGGGAAGACTTTTAGCGATAACTCATAAACGGCTTAACTTATCAAGTTCGCTTTAATTTTGTTTGAATGAGTTTATTAAGCACTATTTTTATGATTTTTTTCCATATTTTTTGGATCGATTTTTCAAAAGTTAGAAGGAATAACCGTTTTTTATTCTTTCTAAATTATTATTTCCGAATTGATTGACTTTATCAAAAAATGTTGTTTGCAAACTCCTATTTATTTTTAAAGACCTATCCGACGACACCCCCCACTATAGGGTTAAAACGATAAAAAAAAATTACATAGGTACAAAACGCGAATGATTTAAATATATTTTGTCTATGCTAATTTTTGAAAATTTGAAAACTATGTTTTATGTGATATGGTGCGCAGATGATCAAACCGACTTAACAAACACTTGGGGTTAACAATCTCGACTTATAATGATGATAAGTAAATGGTGAATGTACCATCTAGCTTGATAAGATAAGATAAGATAAGATAATCTTTATTGGTACAATACAGGTACACGTCAGTTACAATTTTGTACAATATTCATACAAATTCCACATTACAGAGTATTTCAATTGAAATATAAACAACATAGTAATGTCAACAATTCAAAATAGAAACAAAATAAATAAATTAAAACATGTTTTACATAGTCATTGGCAGTGCCATTACTTCATTAAAGGTGTAAAAGTTTTTTGTGAGTAACCACGATTCTAAATTTCTTTTAAAGAATTGGTGAGACTGGGCATCTCTTATGCTATCAGGGAGGCGGTTGTATATCGCAGGGCCTGTGACGTAAACCGACTGTTCGGACCTAGTCAGCTTGTGGATCGGTGGTACTAGGCGGTCTCGGTGTGCATTGCTTCGTAAATTATGTGAGGTCACTATGCCTTTTCGTTTAAATTTATTTATGTTTGTGTAGGTAAAAGTCGCGATTTGAAGAATAACTAGGCTAGGTAGGGTTAAAATGCGTAGGTTTTTGAAGTGATCGCGGACTGATTCATCACTGCGGATACCTACGATGCCTCGCACTGCGCGCTTCTGCATTCGAAAGGCACGGTCGAAATCCGATGCTCGGCCCCACAGCTCAGCGCCGTACGACAGTATCGAATGGACGGTGGCGAAATAACAGGATCTGACTGTATCTCTGCTAGCCGTCGATGCAAGTCGTCGCAGTGCGTAGCATGCTCCACCCAGACGTGCACATACGCTATCGATATGTTCCCGCCAAGACAACGAGCTGTCTAGCACAAAGCCGAGGAGTTTAGTGGTCACAACTTGTTCAATTTTTATGCACCCCGCGTGGATCTCAAGGTCAGCACTCTGGTGGCCGTTTAGACTGATGCGTAGAAAACAGGTCTTTTCCGTATTAAGTGCTAGGCCGTTCTGCGCAAACCAAATATATAATCGATTGACGGTGTCATTAAGAGCCACTTCAAGTAATCGTTCGTTCGGTGCTGTGATCACTACGGTTACATCGTCAGCGTACATAAATACTTCGTCTTCATCGAGAGCCCCCGGTAGATCGTTGAGTAGTATTGTAAACAGGGTATTAGATAAACAGGAGCCCTGCGGAACTCCCATTACGCTACTTTGTTCTGCAGACCGTACCCTTCCTCGATCACCGACTACGGTTAGAGTTCTGTTCCTCATGAAAGACACTAGTATCCTGAGCGCGGGTCCACGGAAGCCGTAGTGATCAAGCTTGGCCTCGACGAGACCGTGGTCCGCGGTGTCAAAGGCGCGCGAGAGGTCGCAGCACAGCACGGCCGCCTGCCGCCCGGCTTCGCGCGCCCTCATCACCGCCCACACAACCTCGCGGACCAGGTCCGTTGAATTCCGACCTCTTTGGTACGCGTACTGCCGGTCCGACATCGCGACGTTGAACATTATAAGTTGAGATTGTCAACTCCAAGTGTATGTCAAGTCGGTTTGATCATCTCCGCAGTGCTTAAGACACATGTTTTTAATATTGTTGATTTTAATTGGTGTTAATTTTCTTGAAATACAGTTTTTTATATAAATAATAAATAAATAAATAAATATTGGGGGACATCTTACACAGATCAACCTAGCCCCAAACTAAGCAAAGCTTGTACTATGGGTGCTAGGCGACGATATACATACGTATATAGATAAATACATACTTATATACATAGAATATGTTCGATTTCATAAGTTTGTTTCATTACCGTCCACTGATAAAATTACCATCTCGGCCGAATTCATTACCAGCGCGTAGTTCATTACCAGTAGCCTTATTAAATGAAAAGTAATAACGTTACAAAGGTGCCTTTAGCAGAAAAATGTTAATAAATGAATCCACAAATTGACGAAACTCAAAAGTTTACCATTTAAAGCAAAAATTACAAATCGAGAGAATCTCACCGATTTGCACGAAATGAGAGAATGACCCGCCCACAGATTACCAGTTCGCCGGACGATATCAGTTAAACGCAAGAAGTGACAGTTCCGAACAACTGACA
The DNA here is from genome assembly GCF_948474715.1 of Cydia amplana. Lineage (NCBI taxonomy): Eukaryota > Metazoa > Arthropoda > Insecta > Lepidoptera > Tortricidae > Cydia > Cydia amplana. The sequence continues at coordinate 16,535,128 of NC_086073.1, forward strand.
GGCTGATATCGTCCGGCGAACTGGTAATCTGTGGGCTCCTTTAGATCTAGATGATCTGAGCCTTAAGGACTTTCGCCTTCCACTTTTCCGACCACGATTCAACACTTTAACAAGTTGTGTTTTATCTGAATCGGGCTCCGTTATGTCACATAATGGACAGTGTAAAGTGTAAGGGTCGAACGCTCAAGTGTTTGGGATACTTGCCTTTGTCCAACTAGTCTTTGATAAACACCTTCCAAGGAACTTGGGGAACTTTTAATTGGCTAAGGGAACTAGTTAGTTTGATTCTCGTAAATTATTCCGGAGGGCTTGTCCCTGAGGGTTATGTGCGTAGAATGAACGTGAAAAAATCTAGTGAGGCGCTTTGTGGTAATTCTGATTGACGGGTTCGGTTCTGAATGTTTCTTTTTATTAATTAACTGTCGATTTAGCCTAATCGGTGGCCTTTACATTGTTTGTGTGATAAACACTAGTATTTGTTTTGGTATTTCAGTATGTATTATCTTTCAGGCGTTCAGTTCAGTTCGTGTCAGTATTCAAGGCGTTCATAAAATATTAACGTAAACATATGCCCTTTAACATCTTGATAACAAAGGCTTTATTTAGATATTTGTTAACACCTTGACCGTTCCTATATATCTGTTGGTAACCGTAAAAGCATTGCTTTGGTAGGGCAATTGGTTGATTTATGGACTTTATGGTGTTAGGTTGCGTAACGGTAACGAATGTTAGAATTTATTTGATATAACACTATATGGGGCGTCTATGAAAAGGCACAGCGTCGCGCGGCATTGTATTTATATAGGAGCAACGTTAATAATGGCGTAAGCGCCATCGACAATAAGGTCCCTTTTCATAGATAACGTCACATATTTTATTATCATCGGCTTTTATGTAACTGTAAGTCGATGGCGCGAAAACGCCAAAATTTGCATCTATTTTCCATCCCAGTCCCACTATCCCATTTCCAACTTATCTCGGCGAACTCCGTAAGCAATACTTTCCCCAAAAGCACATCAAAATGCAAAAGCAAGTGTAACGCCGCCTTTGTACCGCGGCCGTAAGCGGCCACCACAAAGGATATGCAAATTGCACAGAGTTTGCATGAGAAGTTCCTGTATCCTCATCGAAAACTTGCTTCAGACGCGTTTAAAGAGCGATTAAACAATTATTGTAACGCCCTGATATAGTCTTGGTTAGCTTTCTACTGCCATAGTTGCTACATATAAAATAAGGTTAGAAAGTAGAAACTGCGTAGCGGGTTTTCAAAATATGAACAAATGTAACTTTTCCGTGAAGAAAACATCGTGAGAAAACGTATGATGCAGGTGCAGATGTATGTTGCACGTTTTGTCGAAGAAATTCAAAAACACATATGTGAAGTTCCCAAGCCTCATTGGACTTGCGTGGGGATTATAGCCCAAGCCCTCTCCCGCTTGAGAGGAGGCCTGTGCCTAGTAGTGTAAGTACGTATACAATGTGTATATTATACATATAGGATTATTTGATGTTTATTTTATTTTTATAACAAATTTTGTGTTTTTCTACTTACCTAGAGTCAGAAAGACAATAAAGAGGTATGTTAAATAGAAATAAGTTTTAATATGTTTATTATAGCAATAATCTTTAATTAAACACATCAAAAATGTAAAAGACGGACATCATACTTAACTAAATAAGGCTTTCAACTTTAACAAATACAAATAATTTATTAATAACGCCAAGTTACATGTCAGGTAGGTACATTCCACATCGAATTTAAAATAAATTGGAACGTTTAATAACGCGCAAAGCGGGAGAAATTATACAGGAGGGCTATGATGCTTTGTCACCAAAACATTAATCATTTATTGCGTGATATGTGAAATACCTAATAAGTGATTAAATTTGGTAAAAAGACGCGAGGATAAAGTACAAGTGACTAATGATAGCGTGACATGATTTGAGCTTTTGAAAAATCAATTTTAATCTCGATGACTTAAGGCCTATTTTAAAGAATAGATTACTTAATCACATTCCACCACTTATCTACTTTTGCCATTGACTGATAAAAATCATCCGTGGTTTGAGCTTTTGAAAAATCAATTCTAAACAAGTTTACTTAAAGCGTATTTTAATGAATGACATCCTATCACCACTTATCCACATGTGACGTTGATAGTTAAAAGTTATCCACGGTTAAAGCTTTTGAAGCTTTTATTTCTAAGTACTTAGAGTTTATAGTCTTTGAAATAAGCTACATTATCGAATTAAGGTAGAACCGGCTGCAATACTTAATTAACGAAGGCTCATATTTGCTTGTAAATTCATGCAAAATTTTAAGGACAGTAGACCTTATTAACCTCAAATACGGTGAATTTTATACGTCAAACCATCTGTCAAAATCAACTAAATTGTAGGCCCTCCCCAAACTTAGCCACCTTACTAAGACAACTGCTCGATGCATGTGGCTGTTGCTCTCCGCCTAATAGGTTGCCATGGGTATGCCAACCTCACCAATGCATCTACGGTTCCACTGTGGGGAGCAACGGCCACCATGTCTTGAGCTGCTGCCGTTGCGCTGGGAGGTTCCCACGGCACCATGTTCTTAAATGACATCGTTAGGAGAGCCTTATTGTCAGAGTTACCTAATATCCCATGTATGCTTGAGCCGCCAGGCTTTAGCCGATCGGACGGCATAAGGTCTGACGGCTAGACCCTGGTGCCGTGGGAAAGAAGTAAGTGCTTACTGTGGGACGCCACGTGCGTCAGTACTTTTGCCGCCCCGCATCTTAGTCGTACAATGCGGTCGGCAGGAGCGGCTGCTGAGCATGCGGCGTCTCTTAAAAACCGGCCAAGTGCGAGTCGGACTCGCGCACGAAGGGTTCCGTACCATTAGGTACGCAAAAAACGGCAACAAAATCACGTTTGTTGTATGGGAGCTCCACTTAAATATTTATTTTATTTTGTTGTTAGTACTTATTATTTGTTGTTGGCAACAGAAATATATCATCTAAATATACAGACAGACCGACGGACAGCGGAGTCTTAGTAATAGGGTCCCGTTTTTCCTGAAACCCTAAAAAGATAAATACTCGGCGCTGAGCGGGTATTTATTCGTCTCCCTCGGTGTCGAGACTTCGGGATGCGGGATGCTTCGGGAGCTAGGACCTCGCCTGTTTGAAAGGGGCCTTGACCCCCGCTCCGGATTTTTCCTGATGCAAAGACTGTCCATCGCAATCTAAGGCGGTCCTAGGTCCTTGCTACTCGTAAAGTCTGCAGCGATATTGATAGCCCACGCAGTGCAAGTGTTATACTTGGTCAACCAGATCTTGACAGTAGAAAAAGGCGGCAAATTTGAAAAATGTAGGCGCGAAGGGATATCGTTCCATTGAAAATTTGAATTTCGCGCCTTTTTTTACTGACAAGATTTGGTTGACCAGCTATATTTACCCGTCATAAATTCATAGAAGTTTGACGTTTAAAATGACGCTTGCACTGCGTGGGCTATCAAAATCGCTGCAGACTTTTCTCGGTCTGACTCTATTAACTACTCTATACAGGGTGGTATAAACCTCGATGTCCAACATTTTTTTTTATTTTATCACTACGTGGGCTACTACCAATATTTTTTTATATTAAGGCTAGATTTTAGGAAAGAAAGTTGTGTATCAAAGAAGTAAAAAATAAAATTCGGCACCGAAGTCAGGCACCGAACGTCATCTCTGAGAATCGCCTAATAGCCCACGATATGAGGAAACTAAAAAAAAATTTGAACGTTGTGGTATAGACCATCCTGTATAGTTTGAGTGTTGGATTGCAACTAAATTAGTACGACGCTGTCATTTTCTATTACGCGATTACGTCCGATTTTACCCGAAAAACGAAGTGCATTCTTGTAAGTATAGTTGGTCAAACCAATTTGTCATTAAATAAGAACAATACAAACTATACTCATCCTTTTCTTTTGGGTGCTAGTACTAGTGTAAGACAAAGATAGTATGACTCTCTCTGTCTATGTTTGAAATGAGACAGTGCTTTGACAAACGATATAACCTATTTGTAGTTTCGCATTTTAAATATACTTGGTCAACCAGATCTTGTCAGAGGAAAAAGGCGGCAAATTTGAAAACTGTAGGCGCGAAGGGATATCGTCCCATAGAAAATTTGAATTTCGCGCCTTTTTCTACTGACAAGGTTTGGTTGACCATCTATAGAAAAAGAATCAGCGATGTCAAATCGGCGACATGATAGATTTTCATTGTCAGTCAGGCTAAAAGTACAATGTAATATTAATTTAAAAATTCATTGCGTAACCTATACCTATAGGAAGAAAACAAACAAATAAATTGCATTAAATATATGCAGAACATGAGAACTATGAGAGTATGGATCACTCCATAGGCAGAAGTGATTGATGGCTGAACATATATTCTGAAATTCGGCGAAAAACGCTATGAAGAAAAAATCCTTGGACGCCTATTCTCCACAGGTGACACGAGAGGAAATATTGTCTGAAAAAAAAACTGCAAGAGCTGATTTTATACGCTACAGTTTATGGAGACATGACAGAAGACGCGGTATGCTGAAGAATATGTTGTCACAAAAGGAGCGGCAGTCCGTTTAAATGTAAATATGTTGGAATGACCTTCAACTGGTGTCAGCGAGCTTGCCGTGATACCTTCACGAGCTAATCACAGCGGCGTATGATAAAATAATGGTTCCTACTGTGCGAAACATTTAGGGCGCGTGTACACGGTGCCGCCTCCGCGCCGCCGCCGCACCTTCGCGCTATGTACACGAGACGCGTAAAACCCGCGGCGGCGGCGCGGCGGCGGACTATACTTGTCTCGTGTACATAGCGCGAAGGTGCAGCGGCGGCGCAGCGGCGGCGCGGCGGCGGGCTTTACGCGTCTCGTGTACATAGCGCGAAGGTGCGGCGGCGCGGCGGCGGCGCGGCGGAGGCGCGGCGGCGGCGCGGAGGCGGCACCGTGTACACGAGCCCGTGCGGCGGCGTCGCGGCGGCGGCGTGGAGGCGGCACCGTGTACACGCGCCCTTATGTGTATGGAATCGAAGCTGTTTCCAGCCTAACTCCAGTCTGTGGCTAAATGTTTTGGTGCTTGTAGTTTTTAAGTATTCTGAATTAAATACTCTGATTTAAACATAATTAGATTGTTTTTTTATTATTATTTATTTCTCTATTTTCACTTTATTGCTCGAAACATAGGACGTATTGCCAAATTCTCTACCAGTCAGGCGTAAGGCAAACAGAGATTGGTGTTGGTATGTAGGATATAAAAGCGACCGTATGTTGAACAGGTAATCTGGTTGCTGGCATTACATACATCTTTCGTGCTGGTATTTTATACTGTTAAATCGTACCTATGCTAAAAAAGTGACGAACTCCAAATGTGACGTCCTCAGAAAGTGGCGTTCTCAGAAAGTGACGTCCTCAGTGCTACATTATATCTTTAATTAAGTACTTTAAGATGTGCCGGCAATCCGTTGCCATGTTGAGTTTGAGGTCGGCGTCTAGGTCGGCACACAAATAGAGTGCCAAGTCTTTGAGCACTCTATCTATATATGTGCCGAAACTCCTCGTTGAGCATATCAAAAGGGTTCCATGTATCCCTTATGGCACGTCGTTGAATTTTTCTTTGTTGATGCTTTTCTTCCATGGCAGCAGCTGCCAAGAAGAAATGATATCTTTGCCATCCCTACAAATAATGTAATGATTTTCTTATATGAATACAAATGGAGTTCAAATAGTATATATTATATTTGAAAAAAAAAACTATACCGGCCAAGTGCGAGTCCAAAATTTTAGACCCAGTAATTTCGGAGATAAAGGTGGGGGGATGGGGTAATTTTTTGGCTATTTTCTTAAATAACTTCTAACCTATTTATTGTACTTAAAAAAATCGCTGGTAGCCTAGCGGTAAGAGCGTGCGACTTGCAATCCAGAGGTCGCGGGTTCAAACCCCGGCTCGTACCAATGAGTTTTTCGAAACTTATGTACGAAATATCATTTGATATTTACCAGTCCCTTTTCGGAGAAGGAAAACATCGTGAGGAAACCGGACTAATCCCAATACGGGCCTAGTTTACCCTCTGGGTTGGAAGGTCAGATGGCAGTCGCTTTCGTAAAAACTAGTGCCCACGCCAGTTCCTGGGATTAGCTGCCAAGCTGCCCAGGCTCCCATGAGCCGTGGCAAAATTCCGGGACAACGCGAGGAAGCCATGTCCGTCTTTGGGTGAGGGGTCACTAATTTACATATGTGTACTAAATTTCAACTTAATTGGTCTAGTCGTTTCCGTGAAAATAGGCTGTGACAGACGGACAGACCGACGCACGAGTGAACCCTAAAAATTGTATTTTTCACCACTTCTATACCATGAGAGCACCTTATCGTGCCCAGTGAGCACCACGATAAATTAATCAAAGGCTAGCCGTCAAAAATCGACTATATGTCTAACTATCCAACAAACGTAGCCATTTACCGTCTATCGCTGTCAAAGTGGACAAAACGGTATGAATGTTATAAAAATGTATAAATCTAGACAAGTGACTTTTATATCATTTAACTTATCCACTTATCAACTAAGTTTAAGTTGGAAAAGTAGACAAGTGACATATTATCCAACGACCATGTTATGCAGTTAATCGTTTAACGACTATCGCTGTCAAAAGTGGAAAAGACGACAAATCAATAAGAACTGGATAAAATGTCAGTTTTATCATCATTTATACAACTATATCATTTATACAGTCGACCATCATAGCCCTACAGATCAGTTAAATATTTTGATAAAAGACAAATGTTCTCTTAAACGTTTCACCAATTAATAAATACCAGATAGTTATCATTTTCTACCGAAATTACCCTAAACTATATTTTCAATAAAAGGAAATAAAACCCTGATGACCTGACGGAGCTTAAAATATCCGTTCCTCATTAAGCATTTCATTCGAATCAATTAGAGGTAAGCCCAAAGGCAGAAGTTTGAAAACATTAGAAACACGACTAAATCGGATATCGATCGGCTCCCCAATCAAGTCGGTAGAGAAGTTGTCGGCTGGCAGGGAATTAATTTGGCTTGTGCCACAGACTACATAGATACCGCATTTTGAAGCGCTTATGAACAACACGAGGTTAGAGTCTGTAGGGAAAGAGAAGAGTCGTGGAATGTATGGGGCCCAAGACATTCCACGACTCTTCTCTTTCCGAACAGACTCTACACACACGTGCAATTTTACTAATAAAATGCTACTCGGCTACTCGGATTCAGAATACAGCAGCAATGCATCAAAATTCCGGGCAGCAAAACCAATATTACCACAATATAAAATGTAGTATAAGGTAAACGTACTGGTGCTCGACGCGGTGCCAGTACATGTCATCTTGAAACTTAAGTCATTGTCAATAGAGGTGACAGCAGGGTGTCATCTATTGGGCATTAGCATGTCGAGCACTAGTACGTTTAGGTACCTTAAATGTTTCGATAAAATTACCTTTTTGATGTTTCATACAGTAAGTCGCACTCGCAACAGTAATGCAGCTGCAAATGACATCCGAATGTCACTTTATGCGATGACCAGTGGCCTATTTTATAAAGCTACAAGTTACAATTTACAAGCGGAAGTCTCTTTCTAACCCTATGTGTTAGAACGAGACTTCCGCTTGTAAATTGTAACTTGTAGCTTTATAAAATAGGCCACAGACAGACAGGTACCAGATGCGATGAAAAATTGCGTACCAAATCATTTCCATACAATATTTAAGTTACGTTTGACGTTTTATAAAAGATTCTCGCTTGGCTATACCTACTATACTATACATCTTGCTCGTACTCGCATATAAGTGCAAACGAGATGTATATAAAGTAAATTACGTTCTCGATAGCGTATATGTCAGTTATGACACTGTGAGTGACTCATGGCACGGGCTTAGGAGCGCCAGCCTATGTGCGGTGTCCGCGTAATTATAAATGCTCCATCTTGTTGGAGGTGATCTGACCCAGCGCCGAAATTTGGAATCATGCTGCTTATTTAGACTAATTGACTATGCATTTCTGAGGATTCTGGTAGTGGGAGCAATGGAACTAAATTTGTAGTGCGAATAACTTTACACCCGTAACTATTTTATAGTTTTTCCATGTACGTCTGTCTGTCTGTCTTCTTGAAAGTAAGAAGATGTCGTACAAAGCATTTTGCTTGTTATGTACTCGTAGGTACATGATACTTACTAGTAGCCCCCGTTTAACGCAGTTATGGAGACGGACGGGTAACTACAGAACCCCTACACCGCCGATTTTTAACCGACTTCCAAATCTCAAAGAAGGAGGTTATCAATTCGGTTGTGTTTTATTTTTTATTTTTTTTTTATTTTTTATGTTTGTTACTCCATATCTCCGTCATTACTGGACCGATTTTGAAAATTCTTTTTTTGATTGTATGTATATGCATACAGATTGGTCCCGTTTTTGTCAAAACCCAGTTCTGATGATGGGATCCATGAGGAATCGAGGGAACTGCTCAAATCTTAAAGGCGTTAGAGATTTTTGTATTTTCATCAGAAAATCAAGCATTTTTGTTAAAAACTGTCGCATTTGATGAAGTGGAACTGATGATGATGATCAGAACAGAACTCTTCAACGACCCATAGTTCACGTTTGGCGATTTGTCCTCTTCGTTATGTTTGTTAAGCAAGTTTAGTTTTTAAGCCACATTTCTGTCAAGCTCGAGTTCTGATGATGAGATCAATAAGGAATCGAGGGAACTCCTCAAATTTTAAAGGCATACATATAGTGATTGTTGTGTTTTAATCAACAAATCAAGCATATACATTTAAAAAGTAACATTTGAGGAAGTGTAACTGCTGATGATGACCAGAACGAAACTCTTTAACGACGCATAGCTCGCGTTTGGCGATTTTACCTTTTCGTTATGTTTGTTAAGCAAGTTAGGTTTTTAAGCCATATTTATGTCAAGCTCAAGTTCTGAACATGGGATCCATGAGAAATCGAGGGAACTCCTCAAATCTTAAAGGCACACGTATATAATTTTCTGTATTTTCATCATAAAATAAAGCATTAACATTAAAAACTGTCGCATTTGATGAACTGGAACTGCTGATGATGATCAGAACAGAACTCTTCAACGACGCATAGTACATGTTTGGTGATTTCGAATTTCGACTTTGACTTGGACTGGGACCCGGACTCGGATCCAGATCCGGCCTCGTACCCGGATCCGATTCGGACCCGGACCCGGACTCGGACACAGACCCGGACCCCTCCCGCTCAAACCCTCGTACACCGCACCGCATGCGCCGTTAAGTGGGTTAGGTTAGGTTTGAACTGCTATCCTCACAGAACCGAACAAAAGTGGGTTAGGTTAGGTTAGAACTGCGAGCCTTACAGAAACGAAATGCTACTAGAAAAGTGGGTGGTTTTACCTCCTTTTCTACATAGCGCACCATCTACAATAATCTTTCACCGGGCCGCATAGAAGTCGGTTTTTTTTTCTTAAAAATTATTTAATTATTATTACTAACTTGGTTATAAGAACTAGTCTTTACTTTGGTTTTACATATAAATTAAAAAAATATCTGGGAGAGCGAGCTTTGCTCGGAAAACATATAAAAACTCAAAATGGCGCGTTTTTCCAGAGACAAGACTTAGCTACATCGATTTTTCGCCCCCGAAAACCAACATATAGCAAATTTCGTCGAAATCGTTAGAGCCGTTTCCGAGATCCCCGAAATATATATATATGTGTATAAATAAATATACAAGAATTGCTCGTTTAAAGGTATTAGATAGATAGATATATTAAATTAAAGTAACTATAGAGGCTGTATCGCCATTATTGCATTTTCAATGATTGTGGGGCCTATTTTAGGTTTATAACTGGTTCATAGTTCATGCTCGTATTCATGAGTGCATTGTACCTACATAGGTACTCGTAATTTTCACTTATTACCTTTGACATGCCAATTTTCTTCTACAAGTGCTATCCACTCTCGCTAATTAGCAGCCGTTGTACATATTTCAATTTCTACCTCCAACACAGACGCTTTCACATTGCCCGGCCTTTTATAAAACCATGCTGTCCCGAAAACATGCCTCTTATATTGATATCAAACTCTACTATCAGGCAAATTAATTAATTAACATGTAGTTATTTAGTCCCTTCCCTCGTATACAAGATGTCCCTATTTGGAGCATACACAGCGTGTCCTCTATTCAACTAGGCGGTTCATTTAGTCGTGTGTGGGTCTGTCCTTATTGATGGTGACGTCATACGAGATAAGGAAACGGAAGAGTATCAATAGCGAGCGGGTAGGGTTGTCGACATGTATTATTATACAAATTTTCTTTTCAGTGAGCTTTATTTATGCTTAGTTAAATATTTTTTCGCGTGAATCCTCTAGAAATAAATAAAAATATAATAAATTAGGTATTATTTCCAAATATGACAAGTTGATATTGAAGTTTGTCAAGTAATTGTTGTATGTATGGCAGTAAATAAAAATGTTTCTCGTATTATTCATACAATAGTCATATTTTAATATACATATAATAAATTTTTCGCCATCGAATATGAATTATCAAATGCGCTTAAGCCCTATAACTATTTTGAAAACCAAACCTTCGTGTTTAAAGTCCAAAATCCAGAATTATAATGATATTTTTGTCTGGTTTGTTACAGAAGGCAGACATTATCAAAACAACTTATTTCTAACTCGGCTCGTTAAAACTTGGCTAGTACAGTTTCCAGACTCCGTGTCTGACAACGGCTTAGAATTCAGTGATAATTAATTTTATATTCAATTAAATTAGATCGCAATCATTGCTTTCGATATCAGAAATTTATGTCTTACACTAAAAAATGTGCAGTATTATTATAAGTCAACACGCCTGCAAACAGGGATAGAGTCTCAAGGCACGTGTAATCGCGTATGTACTCGTACTATCAGTTTTTGGGGTAAACCCTTTGATATCTGTATGTTATTTAACTTATTATTTATAATTAACCGAGTGCACGCTGTATATGAGTGATTACTTTATTTGATTACACATATTTTGACCTGAAACCGTTTTTGATTTCTAATCTATTAAATATTTCCGTACAGCTCCTAGCTTTTTTAGGGTTCCGTACCCAAAGGGTAAAAGGACCCTAGCTATTACTAAGACTTCGCTGTCCGTCCGTTCCTCTGTCACCAGGCTGTATCTCATGAACCGCGATAGCTAGACGGTTGAAATTTTCACAAATGATGTATCTCTGTTGCCGCTATAACAACAAATACTAAAAATAAAATAAAATAAATATTTAAGGGGGGCTCCCATACAACAAACACGATTTTTTTGCTCTATTTTTTGTTGATGGTGCGGAACCCTCCGTGCGCGAGTCCGACTCGCACTTGGCCGGTTTTTATGTATGATGTCAACTAAATAATTAATTACGTTCAATACCGTAACAGATGCTCTGCCACTTTGGCCGTCGTCCAGTAATATGTAAGAGATATCATAGTAGAGTATCCAGTTCCTGTGCTGCGGTACGAAAAGCATGTTAAAGACCTAAAGGGGCCCACTGATTAACAGTCCTCCGGACGGTATCGGCCTGTCAGTTGTTCGGAACTGTCAACTTTATATTCATACAGGCCGATACCGTCTGGCGGACTGTTAATCAGTGGGCCCCTTAAGGGTTCGATACAATAGCATTTTTTTAAATATAGATACATAGGTATAAAAATCCGTGAGTTTGGAACGATCACTGGTAACAGTGGTAACCACATATTAGAGTTCCCCATTAGGTAATTTAATAATCATAATTTAAACTACCATATGTTCTTCTTCCCTTAGCCTCAAAGTATCTCCACCCAAAATTCCATCTAAATCTCTCCAGATGTTTAAGCGTGAAGAGGTAACACACTAGACAGAGTAACTATTCAATGAACTATAATATTAGTGAACGAATGATTCAAAAATAATAAAAAAAGTGAGCAAGTGGTATTTGAATAAAATAAAAAATAATACGTAATGTAAGTAAGTAAAATGTGGCAACCCTAACCAGTTGGTTTGTTTCAGACATCGTGATCCCGTCGCTGCTGATACTGGCGCTGTTCATCGGGAACGCGTTCATCGTGCTCATCATATACAAGTACAGGAAACGGTGAGTACATGTGTGATCAATATATTACACATAAATATATGTTTGTTGCAGAATTCATTTATGACAATCATAATCATGCAATACACTTAGATAAGGAAAGATTGCAACGAGATAACTTCATACCAACATGACAAAAAGTCGTTAGGGCTCATTTAGACGGTGCGAAAACTCGCAGGCGAGTTTCATTACATTGCGTTATTTGATCGGTCGGCTGAATTGATGTAACCTCAATGGTCCGCAATGTAACTAAAATCGTACAAGAGTTCGCGCGCCTTCTAATGAGCCCTTACAGTCACGTTACAACTTTATATGAAAGGCTAAACTAGCATAACTGATTACGGAGCAATTTTAGTTGATGTCATGTCATCCTAAAACATCAACTATTTAGGTTGCAAAGGATCGAAACAAATGGGGGGCTCGCCTAAATTACAAAGACAAGAGCTTGGCTCAGATAAGATAAGAATATCAATGAGCTACAGATATTTTCAACAAAGCATTTTATTTAAAGATCACGAAATTTAGGGGGAAACCAGAAATACACTTAAGAGGACGTAAAGCCAGAAAATTAGAAGGGAAGAAAATATATAGCGCGCCGCGTGAAACTTTCAACGGAAGATATGGCATTATGCGTGAGCTGAAAATATACTTCTGTTGAAAATTTTCCTCTTCAGATCCTCGGCTATTTTATTCTAAAATTAAACTGCTGCTGTGGTATGCAGGGTAACGATACATAATTTAAATTAAATGAAAAGTAGACATTCCGAAGGTGACATGCGGATTGCAACTGCAGTTGCAACTGTTGTGGCTAGGGTTTGCAATCCGAATCCTAAATGTATGAAATTATCCGGATCTGGATCCGGATCCGCGGATCTTCCCATACATTTCGGATCCGTCGTGCAAACCCTAGTTGTGGCTTTGCTGCGGCGGCGTTGCTGCGGTGGCGTTGACGAGAGCGCTGTTAGTGTCAATATCCTTGATAAAATGAGTGATGTTCGTGGCCGCATTACTGCTGCGATTAGGATGTTCAATATAGAACACATTTTAGTCGTAGCAGTAATGCCGCATCAGTAATGCAACCATGGACCTAGAATATTACGGACGGACTGTCACCTAAGACAAACTGTGACACTGCAATGGCGGACGGTTTGAATGTGTGCGTGTAGACGAGTGTTACCATGTAACACAAATTCTCCCCTAATGGTGAAACAATTATTTTTAATATCGTCCTCGTTTTCGAATAAAAAAATAGGACAGTTTTACGTTAGACTGGTAATTTCCCGATACTAAGGAGCGATACTTAACGTTTGTTTGTTATGTATTATAATTTTTTTGTTGAAAACCAGATATGTTTCAAGTTAAATGTATAAATTAAAAAACATGACGAACTGATTTCATTACGATGCTAAATATCATTAGGTATTGAAAATAATGTTTGCACAATTACTTTGTGATTTAATTTATACATTTACCTTGAAACATATCTGGTTTTCAACAAAAAAATTATAATACATAACAAACAAACGTTAAGTATCGCTCCTTAGTATCGGGAAATTACCATACCGACCTAGTTTGAAATGCACAATCAATAATTTAACCATTTACCTAAATGATCTCTTAATACGTAATGATTTAATAAGAAGGGTAGGTATCAATTACCCTACTTTCGGGAAATTACCCTATTCATGTTACTGGTCACACTCCTGTTTTGCAGTTTGATAATTTATAAACAACAAATTATCGTGATTTTACGTACTAATTGATAAACTTAAGTATGAAAAGTTATTCCGTGACTTTTTTTCTTTCGATCGGTACAATTCTAGCAGGAATTAACTACGCATGCCGGCATATTTTTATATTTTTCTTCGACATGTTTACTTCAATGACGTTTCGATTCGTCTGACGGCAAACTGGTGGATGTGGGCTGTCAATGTGTGTGTGTCACGCGTAAATACTTAGAAACTGGCGGATGTTGGAATCACACTTGTGTTGTAAGCGAAACTCTGTCCATAATATTATAGGTTCATGAATGCAACTGTAGTTGCCATCCGAATGCTATCTTAAGAGAAAACTTCTTTGAAGATCTTTATAAAACTACGATATCTAATCTAATCTAATACCTTTAAACGAGCAATTCTTATTTATTTATTTATATATATATTTCGGGGATCTCGGAAACGGCTCTAACGATTTCGATGAAATTTACTAAATGAGGGTCTTCGGGGGCGAAAAATCGATCTAAAGCTAGGTCTTATCTCTGGGAAAACGCGCATTTTTGAGTTTTTATACGTTTTCCGAGCAAAGCTCCCAGATATTCTACATAGTAAGGCATGCCAAGATAGCTGTGTATCATGATATACGTAACGTATAGGCTCGTTATGAGCTTTTGCCAGATAAGGCCTAAGCCCGAGCGACGGTTTTGATTTATACCCTCGGGCTATCTCTTGTGTATAGCTTTATCCGTTGGTGCAAAGTTAGTACCTTCCTTGTGTTATGGGTGTAGTTTAGACAATGATCAATAAATCATTTTTATTTTTTTGAAGAATCGAAAAGATGTAATCGTTGTTCGGTAGATGTCGCTATACGCCACCCCAAAGGCGTGTATGCATAAAGGAAGGAATGGAAAGATTTGCGATGTCCTTCCTGGTGCCTACCAGGACATCGCAAATCTTTCCATTACGGAAGCCTTTCCGTAGCTCAATTGGTTAAGAGTAACACACGGATTGTGGAGGATGCGGGTTCAAGTCCTACCGGAAGCGTAACTTTTTCCATTTTTTTCTTTAGTATAGGTACAATTTGGAATGATAGATGATATAGGATAACTGAATATTGGGCTTAAAGTTTTACGGCGTTATTCATAAACGTCTGCTAAGTTAATCAGCTGATGATCGTCGTTTGTCCCTCTCTATGGCATAACGACTGATAGGGACAAACGACGATCATCAACTGATTAAGTTAGCAGCCGTTTATGAATAACGCCATTAAACATTGTCGGTCTAGGGTGCAATAGTGCAATGCAATCCCGGTAAAGGCATTTTATTTGTGTTTGTGTGTTCATCACGAATACATATTTTGTTCCTGAGTTATGAACGTCTTCTATGTAAATATCTATATCGTACATCGTCGCCTACTAAGCCCATAGTACAATTTTTGTTTAGTTTGAGGATATGTTGATAAGTTTTTATCATTAAGGAGATTAATTTTTACAACTGGATTTTTTATAAGTAGGTACGCTTATGAACGTCTAACGCAAAATTTTCAAGCTTCTCCTTATTTTGTATCTATTAGAACTCATTTAGACGGTGCGAGAACTCGCATGCGAGTTTCATTAATCGTTACATTGCGTCATTTGATCGGTCGGCTGAGTTGATGTAACCTCAATGGTCCGCAATGTAACTAAAATCGTATACGAGTTCGCGAGCCGTCTAAATGAGCCCTTATCCTCGCGATGCTACATGTACCTATCGTATCTGTACGACTTTATTTCCCTGCCTTATTATGTTATCTTACCCCAACTCCATTTAATAATAGGTACGATATATTACCCTCATCTCGCTTTTACAAATTCTAATACGCATAAAAAGGACGATATTATGCACTTCGTTATCCGTGGAATGTAACCGCTATATTATAAGCAACGCCCCAGGGCGTACATGGATCGTAAATTATTTGGTGAATTTTCGCTTTAATATTATATTTGATAATGCAGTCTGCTTTATCAAATATTCACGGCGGGGGCGCGTGGTGGATAAATAGAATGGCTAATAATATATTGTTTCCCGTAGTGTGGCTCATCCATTTATTATATTGTAAATGTCGATCACGTTATTTCTAGCGTTGAGAAATACTGTATTTTCTACCGAATATTGTTTTTCTTTCTTTGGTGTTACGAAACGAAGCGGTAGTTTTATTTTTAACTTAGGAGTTCGCTAGTATCGATTGTTACAATTTTGATCTTTAGATTTTTCATCCTAAGCCAAATCAGCGAACACACAATTAAAAAAATTATGTTTAAGAAAAAAAACGCAATCTCTAAAATAAGCCGAATTTCGTTTGTTTGATACTACTACTATTATAATATGATATTAGGTAGGTACTTTAACCTTTCGGAACTATCTAAAAGTCCAAGATATGTTTTCTCAACCCAATGTAGCACGTTGTGAGACTAATACAATACTTAAATATGGTCTAGAAAGAATCAGCTAAATTCAAATGGAGTAACTGGGAACTAGGGATAACATTAGACAAGGAAAAACTCCCCTATTATCTACCTATATGAATACCTACGGCTGATAGCTCTGTCCTGTTGCAATCTGTTGTGTCAATCTTTCAACTAACCACATTACTCGTGTTTAATGTTACCTTTTTGTCACCAGTTTCAAAAATTGTGACCTAATATTCCCACTAATACAATCCCAACTGTCGCTACCACTATACACATGTTGCTCCAAAACCCAGCTCCAACTAGGGATAACATTAGACAAGGAAAATCTCCCCTATTATCTATATGAATAGCTCTGTCCTGTTTCAATCGTGTTGTGTCAATCTTTCAACTAACTACATTACTCGTGTTTAATGTCACTAATTTCAAAAATTGTGACCTACTTCCAACTAATATAATCCCAACTGTCGCTACACTACACATGGTGCTCTAAAAGCACGCGCGCGTGCGTAGTGTGCATATTGACGCGTATTTTACACATAACAGAGCTTCATTAGTGCGGTCACACACAAAACATCTGTGACCTTTATATCCAATATCAGACCGCAGCGATCGATGCGAAGAGGATCCACTTGAAAATATAAGCGCCACAGTAAAGTGTCATTCTATTGAACTCGCTAAGTATGTAAAAAAAATCACTAGTAAAATGACATTTAGAGACAATATGGCGGTTTGTTTACATAGTTAGCAAGTTCCATAGAATGACACTTTAATGTATAAGAAAATTTATAAGACATCCAAATTGTGCTAGTTAAACTAATGCAAAAGAGGAAGTCTGTTTTAGATTTGTATGTTGCTGATAAATCGTGGCACAGTTTAAGTGACATCGCCATCATCATCGCACTCTAGTGCCTTGACAACATAGGCGTGTTCAGATATTTGTGAGCACCTTGGCCGCTCCGATATATCTGATGGTGACTGTACCGACATAGAAGTTCGATGAGGCTCACTTATTAAACTAATATTTATATGCGTAAACAGTTCTCATCCATTTTTTCATAGTCTTTAAATAATAAGTACAGATGTAGTGCATAGGTAATAGTTTTCATTCGTATTTTCACGGAAACGTATTTGTCATGCTACTTCAATCAACCGCAGTACTTTTTGTACGGAGACTGACTGAAATAGCAAGGCACGTTTCCGTAAAAATACGAATGAAAATAATTATGCACTACATCTGTATACTTTTCGGGCACACAGTTTTTAATTGAAACGATACCTTAACCATAATGCCTTTTTGAATTTTCTTAATCTTGCTTGGTCTTTTGAAATCCCAAATGAGCTGGCTGTGTTAAGCTGTGACCTCTCTTTATTGCGACACGTATCACACAATAAACTTCACCCTCCCAATATTGGTTCGATGTTTGTCAGCCGTTAAACTGTTAGTGGCGAAGCTGTTGTGAGTTACTGCGACACATCGAGTGACCGAAGTCCACAGGAAGTAGGGCCATTAGCTGATTATTCGACCGCACTATCTTTATATAACTAAGTATAGTAAATATAGTGATATGCCTTGAGAACTAACAAGGAAAGGTGCCCAACTCTCCGGCTCCGATTTGATTTATGTATTTTTAATTTTTTACAAGCTTTTTATTAACTTGCGATGTACCTAATGTATATATGTATGTAACTATGTTTGTACGGGTCAAATATTGAAAGTTAAATTTGAGCCACTTCCCGACTTCCGATGAAGCTGGAAATTTGCATACATATGTAGGTAAGTCGGGTGACAATGCAATATTATGGTACCATCGAGCTGATCTGATGATGGAGACAGCAGGTGGCCATAGGAACTCTATGATGAAACAACGAAACCTAATTGTGTTTGGGGTTTTTAGAATTGTCTCGATGAGTATTAGTTGCATGTGAAAAGAAAAGTACAGTCAGCGTTAAAAGCTTGTACCAAAAATGATTTTTTGCCAAAAACTTATTAGATTCCTATGTTATACTCGTAGAGTAGTCTAAAAATAATAGACACGTGTTTTTTTAGCTGCCACACACACACACACCACGCACACTTCAAAGTTTCATACTTATTCGCCAGATTATTCTAATTTCACCTACTATTTAGTCCATATTTCGCAAAACTTTTTAGAACTGATATTGTCATGTTTTTAATACTAATTATTTTGTTCATTAGCGAAAATCTACATACACCCTTATTCTGCCCCTGCACGGTTTAACGTCTCAAGAGTAGCAAACGCAAGATGGTATTATTCCACTAGTATTATTTCAGATGTACCTAATTAGTTGTTTGTTAGTTACATTCTGTAGAAAATATATAGCAAATAAATAATATGTAACTCCGTATATTTACTTATTAGTCTAAGGAAAAAACGTGCCTCGGAAATCAGGAAAAAGTCATTTTCGGATAGATGGCGCACACACCTTTGGCCTATGCTTGGCTAGATGGCGTTGACGACGCCGTTTGATATTTAACAATTTTAACACATTAAGTATCCGTGAAAGAACATCATGGGTCAAAATAATAATTTATAAAAGTAATAAAATCATTTATCCATACACATTTATACATTTTTGATAGTTTTATACATTTTCATTTTGAGTTTTAATCGAGTGTCGATAGATGGCAGTAAATTTACTGCGATTACAAAATTTACTATGACAGGACCCCTCTATACTATATATTCTCTTTGCCAGTAGTTTTTAATGTTCATGTGCATCTTCAAAACGCAAAGCGCTCGCAACACTCTTAGCGCCACTTGCACCATCCCACTAACCCCCCGGGGTTAAACGGTTAAACCGTATACCTAGTGTCAAATTGTCTCTTTATCGCGTTAGTTAGTAGTACTTACCTATATTAGTTATACAGATGTGCATTTGTGCAATGCAAGTTGTGGAAAGTTTCGAAGAGTTCTCGGATACTTCATGTATAACATGAAACAAAGGAATCTTTCATTTTGGAAATGGAAAATTTTTGTTGCTATAAAAATACTATAAGTCTTTTAAATTTTACCTTGTGAAAATTTCGGGAATTCGAAAAGTTTCCGATGTCACATCAGTATGTCCATCGCGTTTCTTACAACTGAGTAAAACTTAGAAGAAGTTGAGTCCTTCAATTGAGCTGGTACGTAGGAAAATGGTATCTGTGCTTGCATTTTGTAGTCCACAGCCACTATACGTATGCCTGAATTTTATCATAAGTTTTCGATATGATACATAAAATATTGCTTTAGCAATTTTGAACCTTAATTTTAAAATGCAAAACAAAAATGGCAAAGTTAACTGAATTTGGTAGTAAAGTGTCAATTTATGATGCAAAGTGAATTATACATTCGGCACGTAACACGTACAGAGTGTCCGAGTGTGTTTTTACAGTGCAATAACACGATTGGATTCTAATTTATAAATAGGTTATGGTTTTGAACTGGTTTTGTAAGACTGGCGCAACGCGCTGCCAGTGCAGCACTGGCAGGATCGCCATGTGAGGTGGGGCGTTAAAGGAGAACTCGATCGTCTAGAGGTTTATACAGTCTTAAATAACAATTAAGTACATGCCATCATATACTAAGCTATGCACGTGTGTGGGTAAGTCGTAGTACACACACTACACCTTGACTTGACGATTGTCTTATTCATATTCACTCTTGCTTTGAAGACAGTATTTGTAACTGTAAGGGATACAGACGACAGAGCGAATTTCTATTTTCTATCTTAATTTTGTCGAATCGCATTCATTCCTAGGTACTTTAAGTGTGAAGCTTACAGTTGAGCTAAACTTCCACTAATCCAAGTTGAGTGGACAGTTTTTCGTACTTACTTGTTAGTTGTTGCATAGTCTCCAACTTCTTAATCTCAGTTTAACTTTCTTTGAGTTCGAGATAGGACTAACGAGTTTGGACTGTTGGAAGTCAAATGACTTCACTAAATGCTGCCTGCAGAGGTGCAGATGAAACAAAATTTGAATTTGAGCTTGAATTAGTATTTGAGTAGTTCGTTTGGAAATCGTGTAAATAATTTAGACAACGAACTCGTATGGGCTCAGTCGGATTTATGCCTTTGGCTCTGATTTTTCAAATTAAAGCATACGTGTGAAGTACGCCTTCTGAAGTAAACCTTGCATTGCAGTGGTCACCGCGGACTTTACTCGTAAATAAAAAACTTGTATATAGTGTTTGAACACAATTATTCATCATTTTTAACTCTTCGCAATTTCTAGACCTGAATTTCCTCTTCTTCTTAAAAACACTGCCACACTCCTTAAGTATGGTATAAGTCCTCGAATGTTCATTGGTCATTTAACTGTGTCAAAGGAACTCGAAAAATCCGTGCAACCCTTTTATACATTAAAAGATTTTTATTATACACGTGTTCGATAAAATTCACAATTGGATAAACCGAAAGTAAAACAAAGCCCCTCATATTACCTCATGTTCCCCAACTTATTTTTTAATATCTTCCATTCCGTTACGCGTCTTAAATATTGCACGAATGTTTTCGAAACTCAAAAGAACGGGGAACTCGCAAAAACGACGAGATGTTTCAAGGCACATAGTCAAACACAAATTTAATTGCAACCTCCGACTGACCTAATTATAATTTTGCGAAAATTCATTCCCATCCCATCAGAAGTTCCAAATTTATCTTTCACGTTAATTTATTAATGGTATGTCATGTTTGCGTATTAAAAAGTTTTAAGGAATTATGAATAAAATTGCGGTGTTTTTATGCTGATAGGTTATAATTTATTTTTCAAATAATTTGTGAGCTGTTTTGTTGCTTAATTTGAATTTATGAGGTAAAATTATGGCGTCGCGCCGTAACAAGTCGCTTCCAATTTTATTTTGCCGACAAATTAGTCTAAAAGTCATATTGTGGCTTGAGTAGTACTCTTTATTATACTGTGCTTGAGTGCTGTGAAAATTTTAATAACAATTGCAAACAAGACTAATTTTTGGTCCTTTCTTTTCATAAAATTGTACCTATTGATATCTTTTAGTGCTGCGTACGTGATGTGCTTAAAATATTTAAGATTAATTTAGCTTGATTTAGAATGTACCTATGTTCTGAATGGTGACGAGATTACAGGATGTATAGTCAACAAAACTATTAGGTATTAATGGAATAATCATTTATTTACAAACAAGATATATACAGTGTATTAGTAAAAGAAATTAAAAACTAGCTTAAATCTAAAATAGGCCCTTGAGGTATTAATTAGCATCTCTGCATTATTGTATAATTTTTGAACGTACATTCGTGATAGCATAAAACCATTTTTCTATAGGTGCTATCTTTAAAATGAGTATGTATAGATGGTCAAGCAAATCTTGTCTGTAGAAAAAGGCGCGAAATTCAAATTTTCTATGGGACGATATCCCTTGGCGCCTACCAAAATTTTTCAAAATTTGCCGCCTTTTTCTACTGACAAGATTGCTCGACCATCTATAGCTAAGTGTTAGGAGTAGAGAATCATTTCTTGTATTTAGTAGTATGTGTCAAAGATTTTTCAATGTCAGATCGAGGCAGCTTGTTGGATGCGTTTCTGAGACGTTCGTGTCAATAAAAATAAAATCTCGGAAGTTTGTAAGTAATTTAAAAATTGCCATTTTTTTTTGCTACAATTAGGTATACAGTTATTAGGTTCCCCGTAACCGCACGATTACTCGTACTCGACCCGCCGCTCCGACGCCATTTAGTTTTAAACGCTGAACTTATAACCTAATGCATTTTCAATGACCTAACTTCCTTGAGCGTTGATCGATTCTCTGCCTAATGAATTTAATTTCTCCATCGGATTATACAACTTAATTTCCAGTAACTAATAATTTTTATTTCAAATTTAATTAACTTTTTGTTCGATAAAATTTAGGGAAGGATGTGTTTGACATCTGTTAACTTTCGGAGTTTGTTAATTTAAGACCTTTGTGCTGTTAAGTCTTCAGAAAGTTGAAACGTGATGATTTTAGACTTTTACGATTACGTCACGGTGCTGAATACTCGTCTAAAGTTTCGTCTCAACTTTGTATTTAATTTAACGTGTAATTACGAAGTACTTAAGGGTTATTTGTACGTAGTGTAGCGTATAATAGGCACATACTTTAGTCCTTAGTCCAGCTTTCGAGGATAATTTTAGCGTTTGAATATTGCGAAGTGTTGGATAGTTAGTATTTTTATCGTAATGTATTTTGATGGGTAGATTATCCGTGTGTTAATATTCTGTTTTGTTTGTTACAGAAAAAATGATGACCTCGACGACGAATTCAACACCATCCCACTGAGCGTCAACGGCAACATTCACAGCGCGGGGAACGCGGTTTAGACAAACAAATTCAAGAGGGATTACACGTTAGACTTTGAAACCCTGTTATATCTTTGACGTTCTCACACTACTATTATTCGCCTCGGGGACCGACAGATTTAAAAAATCATGTAATTACTTCAGTTTGTTAATAAAACAGGGACGCGCCTGTTTATACGCGCAGTATGATTTATGTCGCGACTGACACCGCGACCTCTGTCGCTTTCCGTGGCAGAGTGTTCGAACAGCCTAATTTTGGCAGCTATTAGTCAAAGGCATTTCGAACAAATCTTAATAATCCAATTCGTGCAAAAACATTACATTATGAATCGATGGCCTTTGATAGCTCAACAGGCTAGATCCTCCCTTGCATTGTATTATTTGTATGCTGAAATGGCTTAGATTTTAATGAGATTACTAAATAGTACCCATATTCCGTGATAGGAAGTCGTTTTATTGCTTAGTTTTAAGATATGTATAGGCAATCAGACTCGGGAGTTGATTCAAAGAGTCTTTCAGTAATTTCAAATATGAATTCAATGATCTCTTTGAGCCGTATAAAGCCACATAATAATTGTGAATAAGGTGTAAAGGAGGCAGTTTAAAAGATGCATTATTTATGGAAGTCTGTTGAACCATAGAACAGACATTTAAAATGTTCTTACGTGTAATCTCTCAAAGGCAGCTGGACGAAAACGCGTTAGAAATCGGACGAAAGCATCGATTCTAGTCGCCGCGTGTGCGAGCGGCCTTAGGCCTTAAGTTACCCTATTTATCCTTTAATTACCTCAATTAGACAGTCCAGCCGATTTAGGGCGAATTCAGAAAATTAAACCAATCAAATTGTTACAAGGACGACGGATATCTGAAGATGGTGTAGGGCCTTTTGTTGTTTAATTAAAATCCGTTTTATTCAGTTCATTGTGGTTCATTTACGATAGTTCATGACAAATAATGACTAAGCTAAGACAGTTAATGTATTTATTAACAGACGGTATCTCAAAACCTGATGTTTATGTCTCGAATCGAAAGTTATTGTAAATGAAGTATTTATTTATTTGGCTAACCTATATAGGTTATCATATGATATCGAAATATATATTCAAATCATGAGTTGGAAATTAATGTAAAATCGTCAAGATTTAAACTTATTTTAGTTCATTTTCACGTCTTTATTCAGCCGAGGCCCTATTTAGTAATTCTACATGTGTAACTAATATTTTTTAGTCAAAGCTGGCATCACTGGTAAAAAGGTCTTTCTTTTTCATAGAGCACTTGTCATAAAACAATGTTGCCAGTGTAGATAAAAACAATACTTTTATCATCGGCCTTTTTTCTGTAAATTTGATCGTTTTCTGGATTTTTTTTCAATAGCTTAGATGTTAAGTAAGGACTGATACGATGTAAAAATACTCTTATTTTCCCCAGTCGCACATCTGTCACTGCCTTGTTTTTCATAGTAAGTCAATTAAGAAGTTATTGGCTCTAGTACTGTGCTAAGTATTTATGATTTGGTTTCGTCTCGAAATTGTTGATGTTTTTGTATTTGGCGAAGTCTGTATAGATTCAGTAATGAATAAAGCACTTTATCTTTATTGTGTTGTTTTATTTGTGATGAAGTAGAATAGGCCACCAAACGAAGGAATTACAGCGGAAATAATACGTGTATAAGAACATTTTGGCATAGTTGTAGGGAATGGTGTATAAAACAAGATACTAAAAGTACCGGGAGGTAGGGGTGAAGATAACAGGTAGGGTGGGGTTTTAAGGTCCCTTTTTTATAGTTTTTCGTAAATAACTCTTTAACGGTGGCCCGTAGCAAATAATCTTCTATTACATAAGTAAGTATTTACGAAAAACTATAAAAAGGGACCTAGTTTATTCTCTGGGTTGGAAGGTCAGATGGCATCAGTCGCTTTCGTAAAAGCAAGGTCTTTGGTAAAAGCTAGTGCCTTCGCCAATTCTTGAGATTAGTTGTCAAGCGGACCTCTAGGTTCCCATGAGCCGTGACAAAATGCCGGGACAACGCGAGGAAGATGATGTATCATACCATTTATTGCATTACAAAATTTACAACAAAAAGAAATTCTAAGAATACAAACTGTACAAAGAGTCGTACCCAAGTAACGAGGATTTGCCTCGATTTTCTAAACAATACCTTTTACAATCTTTTCTTTTCCCCAAATTCCGTTCACGCTACAATTTCCCTTTCGGCTTTCCCGGAAATATGACAAACTGCGAAGGGGTGAGCATGAGTAAATAAACGCGGCAGAGTGACAGATTCAGACCACGCTACATTTTTATCTCAAGTGTATTTTGTATTTCTATATATGGCGCTTCTATAGGATAGGTAAATCCTGACCAGGAATATATGATCATTGTCAAGTGGGCGCTATTATTTTCATTTATTTAGTTGGTCAAACCTATTTGACAGTCAGTAAGAACCAGGAAAACTATACTCATCCTTTTCTTTTGGGTGCTAGTACTACTACTACTAGTACTAGTAGTAGTAGTACTAGTAGAAGTACTAGCACTAGTGTAAGACAAAGATAGTTATGATTCTCTCTGTCTATATTTGATTGAAATGCGACAGTCCTTTGACAAACTATATAATGACAACAGTTCAGTATAGTCTGAACAATGTGGATTGGCAACTCGTTATTTTGACTTAACTTTAGGTACATACTTTTATTCACCGTAATGACAATCAGACCCGTGATGATCCGTGATCAGATATCCCGCGTCACACATAAGTCAAAATTATATATAGGTACATTTGTCAATGAACAAAATTGATGCAATGTCACCACTGCCACTGACTTTGCTGTAAACTTAGCTTGGTTGCTCGAAGTATAGGTATATGTCACTCTTTGCCAGTTACTTATTACTCTTATTAGGTAGTAAATTAAGAACTGTCACATTTCAACACAGAATGTTAAATGTATAGATGGTAGGATCTTAATCTTAATAGATGTGGTATAAGGTATAAGCGTGCGTTTCAATGGCTTCCCGTACTTTCAAATCAAAAAACATTGTAATTTCAATCGGGACGAGGGTTTCAAGATCTCATCCACTTGGAATCCAGTCATTAGTAAATGTAAGCGTAAACGAATATCGACAGTTGATAAATCGAATATCGTTAGTGTTGTGTGTCGACAGAGTAACATCCCTAGTGCGCAAAACGTTCTTTCAAACTGATAAACAAGACCAAGTGCGGGTAGTTAGAAAAACTTTCGCGGCTAGATGTTGATGTCAACTTTAGCCAGTCTTCTCTGAGACCACGGGAACTCATAGTGACTTAATTCTCTTTGCACGGGAACAACGCCGTTCTCGAAACGTCGGAGGTAAATCTTAAAACTTAAATACGCGATTAAGTCCCGTTGTACAATTAAATAATGTGTAAACATCGTGAAAGTTTAAATCAGTGTTTATCTATCTATCTATCTTTCTATAAGAAGCTTTCTCTCTGTTACGTTATTTATTCTTATGAAAAGAACGCGGTCGGCTGGAATGGGATTCATAAGGAAAACACACTTAAGAAAACTGGGTAAGTAGATAAGTAATCTGAAAAAACGTCGCTATTGATTCCGAAATACAGGGCATTTGCAACTAAAGCGCTGCATGGTAACCTAGCGGTAAGAGCGTGGGGCTTTCAATCCGGAGGTCGCGGGTTCAAATGAGAGTTTCGGAACTTTTGTACGATATATCATTGAAGCATGTATGTGTATCATTGATACAGCCACTTTTCGTTGAAGGAAAAAATCGTGAGGATGTCGAACCCCTATAAGGCCTAGTTCCCCCTAAGGTTCGTCAGCTTTCGTAAAAACTAGTGCCTATACCAATTCTTGGAATTAGTTGCCAAGCGGACCCCATGCAGGCTCCCATGAGCTGTGGCAAAAAGCCGGGACAACGCGAGGAAAAAGGCGATGAATTTTACAGTAGGTAAGTACTGAAACTACTTTTGGTTAAATAAAAACTCTTAAGAGCGCTTTCACATGAAAAGTCGAAATAATGCAAAATTGATGGTAATAGGTACTCCTCGATAAAATTCAGGACTTTTCGCTCATTATTAGAAACAATGAGTACTTGTTCCAGTAAAAGCGTCTTCTTATCTTTAGTAATATAGTTTTAAATATTAAAAAAAGAACTTATTAAATTAGTAATTTTTTTTTTCTGTTGGTCGTTTCCGAAAAACGACGTGAAGCACTGAATTGTGAGCTCTTATTTGTAAATGTTGAGAAGTTTACTCTGCTAAAACTGACTATTTTGTATTAATAATACTCTGTACTTTATACACCCATATATTTTTAAATAGGTATATTACACGTTATCTTAGCCTTAACATAACATAAACCTGCACTTCAGCAACTAGCTAGGAGAGCTTTTATTTACGAACCCGATACTGAAGCCGCAGGGAAACTTGTACTTTGCGCTCTTGAAATATTATATGCACGGGAACAGGACTAGAAAACTTTCCATTGTTTCACAACTTCTGATAAGGAAACATGATGCTTCGTTTTCTCTGGGAACATACTGAATTTTATTCATAATAGTTTAATGTTGAGTTTATTTCATCGATAGGTAGGTATGTAAGGTAAACGTACTGGTGCTCGACGCGGTACCAGTAGGTACATGTCATCTTGAAACTTAAGTCATTGTCAATAGAGGTGACAGCAGGGTGTCATCTATTGGGCATTAGCATGTCGAGCACTAGTACGTTTACCTTAACAACACTAAGTATGTATATAAAATAAGACCCCAAAACATCGGTTGTTATTGACATACCAATGTAAACATGACTCATATAAAATGTTCGGTACAATGAAGCGGTTGTATTTGACCTCTTTTCGATATATGGCATCCTTCATAAAAGGAAAAAATAAATGAAATGAATATATAAATACGAAGTTAGATAAAAACTGTGCGCCTAAAGATTTTGTAACGTCAAATTCTTTTTCATATGTTTTACAGGTTTAATGACTTTAGTTGTTGGTTGTTAATGATCATGTTTAGAAAAACATAAAATCCTTAATTTTCCTCCAATTTTCTAACGCTGTTAACGATTATTTACTCGGTAAATGTATGTACTAATATGAGGTTGTAGAGCGTATCACAGAAGATAGGTAGGTACATACCGACATTACATACAACTTTCGAATATCGCTCCCGTCTACGTACGTATAAAAGAGGACAAACATGTTAACATTACATTTTTACTTACTATGACAAACGTTGACCAACAACAATCTAAAGCCATACTCACCATTTGGATCTTACTCTAGTATTATATTGTTCATAATGTTCTTATTGTTAATATCGTACCTATATATTAAATTAAGTAAGAGAAATGAAATATGACATAATTATTTGCAGTCACAAAGCAGATTGAACTATCCCAAAAGTTGAAATGTACGATTTTGTTCGAAGTTTCTCGATATTAAATAACTATTATATTGGCTCCATATTTGCTAATAAGATCGATATGTATTGTGCTTATCGTCAAAATGATTATATTTTTATTTAAAAATATATAAGCTGATTTTGTCGTACTGAGTCCGTGATTCGAACGTTTACCAATTTTAATAACTTGTTATCATTTATCGAAAAACGAGTATTTAATTAAGTTTGAAAATCTGTGTAAATGTTTGTATTCCATATGTTGTCTTATTCGTGCGATTATAATGATAGAATTTGGCTAGGAAACGTCAAACTTACAGAATTGAACACAATGGTACTTATCCGTTAAGATCTCCGATAAAGAAAAAAAGTACTGTAATTAGGTTATTATAATTAATACCTACTATATGGGTAAACAACGTTTTAGATTAGAAACTAAACGGTGTCACGCAAACCGAGACCTGAAAGAAGTAAAGGGTATCCTTAGAACAAAATGTCATAATAATTAAAGGAAATCTAGGCTGTTAAGTCCTTTTACGGAAAGCGAAGATTAAATTAGCTTGGGACATGAGAACGCTCTTTCGCTAACGCATGATTATGCGGTTACAATATGCTATTATTATATACATGTACTCTGCACTTATATAGAAAGGCGTTTAAGCTTAACTATGAACCCGTTAGCTAGCATAAAAAGTAATGTCTTTGCCAAAAGATAGCTAGCTAGAGTTTGCTTTGTATTTGTAATGTTGAGATTCTGGAGAGTTAATTCTATCGTTATAATTATAATTGTTCAATCTCTGATTAGTGATAACGGTGATACCTACCCCGTTGTCTATTCGAAAGCCATGAAAATTCATTCCGTAATAACACTTATTTCGCAATTTAGGTAAAGGCAATTATGAAAAATATCTACAGCTCTACATACATAACATTTTTTTTAATTAATCGTTTAAACTTTTTCTCTACAACTACATCGTCCAAAATACTGAATACAACCTTTGAATTAGTTCTCCATCATATTCGCTATACTCGTATACTCGTAAATGCAAAACTTAAGACTTTTCGTTTCATCTGTACCCGCCCTACCACACGTGGGGCTTACTTCCAATATTTAAGGGTCTCTGAGCACCCGTGACCTAAATTGATGGAATAACCCTATTAAAAATATATTTACAGCCAGAATTAAGCTAACAAGCTGCTTTCTTGGCGTGGGGAAATTATTTTTTCTGGCGTAGCAATCAAAATATGCCGTGACACGGTACGAAAATTAATTGCTTGGTGTGGTTTTCGAGATTGGTACGTATGTGATTGTAATAAAGTATTAAATACTAAGGTTCAGTTTCATTGGTTGGTAACTTGGTCGATATACAGCGTGCGGTGACTCACAGGCGGTATAACAACTAGTGAAAGTCATAGTGGTATGCGTTATGAAAAATCTCCCGCGCCCCGCAAAAAGGGCCTATCGACCAATGAAACTGAGACTTACAATGATTACAACAAAATCAAAGAAGTTTATTAGTAGATGTCTGTGCTGCTAACTGTACAGAGGGTAAGTAAAGCCTGAACCTGGAAGCCTAGCGGTAGAAGTGATCGTGAGTTCGGATACAAAATATTCTAAAAACATCCCCTTGGAATAAAAATTGTGAGTTAATACCCACTTCAGACTGCTTTCCCTTTTTCAAAGAGTGTCACTGTGGTACAGCCGCTATTATATATATCTTAGCGGTTACTGTCCTCAAAAATATCTGAATATGCGCTATAACATCTTGTTAATAGAGGCTTTGCTCAGATATCTGTGCTTACGTTGGCCGCTCCGATGTATCGGATGCGGACTCTAGCTAGCTGTACTTTGTTTTAAAGACGGACGAGAAGTAAAGCTTTACTGGCGGTGTCTTGTTGAAGTGAAAACTTCTTTAGCGGCGCTGGGCACTTTTTGAGGTGGGGAAAAAATGATAAACTCGAGACAGCGTAAGGCGATCACGTGACCGTAAGGGGCGTAAGGCGATCACGTGACCGTAAGCCCCGTAAGGTGGCCACTCATAATTTAAATGGCATTTAAATCAATAAAGAAAACTCAATGTTATTTGACATTTATGTTGCGGACTCCTTTTCAAGACTCTTTACCTATGTTCAAATAATTTGACGTTGTCATGGCAGTAGGTATGTAAATAAACATGTCAATGAAAAAGTGTGATCTTATTTGAGAATGATAATAATATATAATAAATAAATAGAATACCTCCGCTAAACGTATGTATCGTGTTACCGGGCGTCGGTAACATATTAGTGAGGTGAGTTTTCACTTCTATCGGCACTCCCGGAGTGCAACCGTTGTTGCTTGTTTATACACTACGAGTATGCAGGTAAGTTCTGAAAGGGTCTTAGTCTAAGTGTGGTTGCCAACCTCTGGTTGCACGTACTTGAAAGTTGTAACGGCTTTGTACGGAAACATACCGGCGCTTCCGTTTCAGAAGCGTTACCTTTCAAGAATCTCGACAAAGTGTGGGTACTTATCTACACTTTTCAGTACCTAGGGAAACTAGTAGCGTTGCATTTTGTATCGTTTACTTAAATAAGAAAAACAATAGTCGATATAAGATAAAGATAAAAGATAGTTTATTCAACGTCAAATAAAGCTACACCGGCTCCAACCGTTGTTTCTTTCGTTTCTGAAAGATATAGGTACTAGAACCTCAGTTTGTTTTGTGATGTACCATCATTAAAAACCGGTCACAACATACGCTTTAAAAAAATCAACAATGTTATAATAATACGTAGGGTAGGTATTTTAATTGCTGATAACTATATTTTAATTTAAAAATTATTTACCCAGAATAGTAAGGTCACATCGGGGAATACAGTCTACAAGTTATTTCGTAGCTTCTAACTCTTGCATTTGTACACATACCTGCCTACCGACCTACCTACCGACCTACCTACCGACCTACCTACCTACCTACATATCTACCTACATACCTACCTACATACCTACCTACTCTACTAATAGAAGTTAGCAGAAGGAGCGGAGCTTTTCCTTTCTGAGGGACGTACGAGTACAAATATGAGAGTTCTTGCCCTATACGAGTCCCTACCTCTAGTGTGAGTCAACGCGTAATGGTTGCTACCGCGGAAGTGGCAGTCAACCCGCGATAATTTAGAATAATTACTCCATTGTGTTTCAATCCCTAGACCAGGTACTTACATATCGAAGGTAAGGTTTCAGACGGGGTTCCTAAATGCTTCTATCGCTTACATTCGTATCACACAATCAAGGATTAAACAAGTATTTTTAGGG
Source organism: Cydia amplana (assembly GCF_948474715.1). Classification (NCBI taxonomy): domain Eukaryota; kingdom Metazoa; phylum Arthropoda; class Insecta; order Lepidoptera; family Tortricidae; genus Cydia; species Cydia amplana. The sequence goes on from NC_086073.1 coordinate 16,566,459, forward strand.
TTCCGTAGCCAAATGGCAAAAAACGGAACCCTTATAGATTCGTTATGTCTGTCTATCTGTCCGTCCGTCTGTCCGTCCGTATGTCACAGCCACTTTTTTCCGAAACTATAAGAACTATACTGTTGAAACTTGGTAAGTAGATGTACCTATTCTGTGAACCGCATTAAGATTTTCAAACAAAAATAAAAAAAAACAATAAAGTTTGGGGGTTCCCCATACTGTAAACTGGAACTCAAACATTTTTTTTTTTCATCAAACCCATACGTGTGGGGTATCTATGGATAGGTCTTCAAAAATCATATTGAGGTTTCTAATATATTTTTTTTCTAAACTGAATAGTTTGCGCGAGAGACACTTCCAAAGTGGTAAAATGTGTCCCCCCCCTCTGTAACGTTTAAAATAAGAGAATGATAAAACTAAAAAAATATATGATGTACATTGCCATGCAAACTTTCACCGAAAATTGGTTTGACGAGTTTTTTTAATACGGCGTAAATCCCCTAAACACGGAACCCTTCATGGGCGAGTCCAACTCGCACTTGGCCGCTTTTTTTGCTAAAGTTCAAATAAAATAATAATATTAACTACGCCTTATTACGAATTTATTGCATCTTGTCTTCACACGAGAAACGAACCTAACGATACTTAACTGAAGCTGTAAAATGTTAGCAAGAAATCGCTATGATTTGGAACTTTTAAGAATACATATATGTATACATACGGCCATATTCGAACTTTAAGATACGTCAAATACTAGAGATTGAAACGATATGGAATGGACATGTCAGTGTCAAACAAGTGTCAAAAGTGACGTTTCTTCAAACAAACGCGCCACTTTTGACAGTTGTTTGACACTGACATATCCAATCCATAGCGTTTTAATCTCTAGTATTTGACGTATCTTAAAGTTCGAATATGGCTGATAGAGATGGAAAACGAAGCAAAGCTCTCTCTTCTCTGTCAGTCACGTTTAAAGGATAACTCACGTTAGACCGGGCCGTGTCCGGCCGGAACTTCCGGCGCTTCGTTTTTAGGGTTCCGTAGCCAAATGGCAAAAAATGGAACCCTTATGGATTTGTCTGCCTGTCTGTCTGTCCGTCTGTCCGTCCGTATGTCACAGCCACTTTTTTCCGAAACTATAAGAACTATACTGTTGAAACTTAGAAAGTAGATGTATTCGGTGAACCGCATTAAGATTTTCACACAAAAATAGAAAAAAAAAAACAATAAATTTTGGGGGTTCCCCATACTTAGAACTGAAACTCAAAAAAAATTTTTTTATCAAACCCATGTGGGGTATCTATGGATAGGTCTTCAAAAATGATATTGAGATTTCTAATCATTTTTTTTAAACTGAATAGTTTGCGCGAGAGACACTTCCAAAGTGGTAAAATGTGTCCCCCCCTGTAACTTCTAAAATAAGAGAATGATAAAACTAAAAAAATATATGATGTACATTACTATGCAAACTTCCACCTAAATTGGTTGGAACGAGATCTAGTAAGTAGTTTTTTTAATACGTCATAAATCCCCTAAATACGGAACCCTTCATGGGCGAGTCCGACTCGCACTTGGCCGCTTTTTCTATAGAAAGCACCTCGTCATCACTGATCAGCCTTCATAGAAAATGACATGTCAGACGTCTCGGCCCGGGGGTAGTCCGGTCTAGCGTGAGTCATCCTTTAGTATGAAAGGTAGTTTGAGAAATTATTTATACATTTAATATCAGCAACAGAGTCTGCGTATTAGGCAATTTTCATAAAATAAACATGCAAGAGAACAATCTCACACCTAAGGATGCCGAAGACCGGGCAAAGTGGAGAAGTCTGAGCAGGAAAGCGGACCCTGGCGCCAGGCCGGGAAAACGCTAGGTTGAAGAAGAAGAAGAAGAAACATATGTAATATAGTAATACATATGTGCCTATAAGCGTGTAATAATTTAACAACAAAATATTCTAGGATTTTTTTAAATCACATTTTAGTCGGCTTCCCTCAACCCTTTCACGTCCTCAAAGGTGAAAAATAACAATCTAGTCACACATGCTCTTCCCCATTGAACGCGTATCGCGAGCATTATGGTCTTGACATGTGACATATCAAAGACTCTTTGAAATTTACGTTTTTATCACAAGGCTGTAAAAGCTGTTGACGGATTTCTTTAACAATATTGACAGTAAGGATATTACTTAGGTATATGGTATATTTCTTATTTATTGTTTCTGTCGTAAACAGAGTGACTAAAGGACAAAGGGGAATATTTAAAGTTATAACCGTTTGATAAATGATGGTTTCATAATGGCAGAAAAGAGTGCGTAACACGTAACCTACCTAGTATTTTTCTAATACAATGTAATGTATCAACGGATGATAAAAAAACACTCATTCTTGCTTACATCCAAAACCTTAAAATTACCTACCTAACTACTCCAATAACTCTACGGTTGATGTCATTTTCATATTTCTTTTATCCCATATACTTACTCGTTTTATAATAATTATCTGCATAAGTATCTATTTACAAATTTTACAATGTTAACTCACCACTACACAAGATTACTGAAGCACTACCATGAGTTCCGTAAATGACAGTCGATAGTGAGAACGTTAAGGAAAATGTATGGAGTATTTGTACAGTGCCTCTACCGGTCACTTAAAGAACTAAAAATTTCAACTGGTACCATGAGTTCCTAACGTTTTTACGTAAGTTTTCTATCCATGCCTAACTTCACACCTAAAACGCTCTCTTTCTAACTATATAAAGAAAACTGAGCCAGAATTATACAAGTTAATTACTTTACGCCGTTTACGCGAATAAACGTGACAGATGTCATCGAAAAATACGTGCGTTTTCGACGTTACATTTCTGTCAACTTGTAAACACAACAAATAAACATATTTTTCACGATTATCTTTGCAATTTTCAACGTAGTATGTATTTATTTATAAGAGTTACGTGAACTCCAGGCAAAACTAATACGGAATAAATCAATTAGTAGCTCGAAAAAAGGCTGATTTGATACAAAGGTAATGAGTTATATTTACTCCTATTTCTACTGTTTAGTTAAGTACATTTGCAAAGATCACATTACTTACGAGCAGTTTTTGCTTTTAGGCATGAACCTATGATTGAAAACAACATTTCCATACAAACCCGGATGGCATCCAGCGGTACATGCGTGCAAGCAAATCGTTCATTGTTGTATGCATTGTAGAAGTGATTAGTTGGCAAGTGGCTAAATGCCGGGACAACAACTTGAGGAAGATGATGATGTCAAGGAGCGGTACATAGACATGTTGTGTTGTTGTTGCCGGGTGCACATACCACATAGTAACACAATATACATACTTACTGCAAGACCTGTTGTTTATATGTGTACACAGAGAGAGTTCCTACGTATTTTTTATATTATTACCTATTATTTTATATCTTAATTAAAATAAAACATACAAATGTTCTGTGAGTTTATTTATTTTTCTTTACTACCTATATATTATTTCCCGATGTTCAAGTTCAGTTCGATGTTTCATGTGTGTGGTGATGATGTTTCATGTCTCGTCAGTTTGGCAACAGGAAATATAAAACTTAACATTTTTTGCTGGTAGTTCACAATCTGAAAATTAAAATAAGGTTTAACACATTCACTGCCCAAAAACCCGCTGAGTGGGTTCATTTTGTATTGGGAAGGGGCGCTTGGCACTGAAAGTGCTAAGATCGAGATCATTTAGGTACCATAAAATTTAGATCGCTGTTAAGGCCGTATAATGTTACTTACTTAGTACGCCGGCACGTACAGCAACCTACACAAAGCGAGGCCAGCTAACCTAACCTAACCTAACCTAACATATATACATACCTATTTTAATACAGATTTCTTCTCACGTGTGTACTATTTTCAACATACGTACATAATAATCTTATTTATGTAGCCAAAAGTAGCCCGTATAATTTGCTTCATATTTTTTAACACGCAAAGGTATAATTCTAACACGATTATTAATGGTGTTTACGTATTTATCATATATTATTTTGCATTTTTTTCTTGAACACAGCACTGTTTATACATTGTTTACTAACATTGATATGTTTAATATTTTCGTAACTATGGCAACGTCAAATCTTTATAAATTGTATAGGTGAACCAGGATCTATTGAGGGTGCGCCATGTTGCGGAATTTCACAGGAACTAATTTTTTCATACTACACTGAATTGTCACCCTATACATGAGAATAACAGCGCCCTCTTGACAATTATCATATATTACTGGTCAGACTATAGAATGAATGTTGAATCTGTAAAAAGTGACAAAATAGCTCGCACAAATTCAAGAATGGCGGGTAGCGTGTCAAGCCAAGTTTAAAAGAGAACTGGCGACTCCGCGGCTATGTGTTATATTAACTAGAAATAATTGTTAAATAGAAATAAATGTTAGTTTCGAAATCAATTATGATGAATACTAATAATTTCTGTACAAAAAGTAATGATAATGCATCAAAAACATAAAATAATTTGAAATGAAAGTCAAGTTCAATACTAGGTACTTATAAAAAATATGCGTCGTTGTGACTTCGCCGGAAAACGAATTGAAATCTTTACCTATACGGGGTATTTTGCCAGTTACTGGCCCTAAACTAAAAATGAATTATATTCACGTATAAACAGAATTCATTTTAGTATTAGGTGGCCAGTTATTGAAAGCTGACCAGTTATTGAACCTATACTACATTGAATTCTGTTTATAGATGAATAGAATTCATCATTAGTTTAAGGTGGCCAGCTGGCCAGTCACTGGCGAATTACCCTGGGTGCAAGTCCTAGTTCGCTTGGGATGAAATTAAAGTTCAGGATTTGTCTTGTCTAGTTTTTATACCAACAAACTAAATTCTTAAAAAAGTAACATAGACAAATATAATATAGCGTGTACGTAAAAACTAGTCAAGTAAAATCCTGAACTTTAATTACATCACAAGCGAACTAGAACTTGGCACCCATATAGATATCAATTCTTTTTTCCGCAAAATCAACACCGAGGCATATTCTAAATATTGGACTTGGCTCTCATTTCACATTTATGTTTTTGATCACCCTATTAGAAACCATAGAAACAGCTAAAACATTTCACAGTTCGCAATATGCGGGCATGCTTCTCTTTTACTCTAATTAAGGAGTAATTAGACTGACAGAGAAAGATGCCCGCAATTTGCAAACTTCGATGTTTTCGGTAGGTTACTTTGATATTTAGTTCTTTAGGTGACTCCTAGGGGCGCTGTACAATCCTCCGATATAATTCTTGCACTGTTTTTTAGTATACTTAGAAAGGGACAGCATCGTTTCTAGTGGAGTGAAGTTAGGCACATTAGACCGTAAAGAAACGTAAAACGTGACATAAGGCACGTTTATTCACATAAAGTAAGTGAGAAATACTCAGGCAACTGATGGTAGAGGCTCTGGGATCCATTCAATACTCCAAAAAGCCGGGAATTGCCGATCCAACGTTTTTCTCCGACGTCATTACTTAGCTTCACCTATCCCCATTTCGGGGTCGTAAACAGCGGAGGCATGATCGATTTTGCCATAAAGCAAACATAATCAGACGAAACAAAAGGCCACGTAATATTCAAATGCATTGCTGGAGCGCTTTGGGGCCAGCAATGTCTTATTTATTCACGGCAGGGGGGATGAAATTGTGTTGTCGATTATTGAGACTATTTTGGTTAAATACCTAGTAGTCGTTATGGTAATAAGTAGAGCGTCTCGTTATTGTCTTACAAATTAGTCTTTCTTTAAGTTATTATTTCAATACCTAAATAAATATTCATTTCAGTTACGTAGTAAAACGAAATCGTGCTTCACCTATCTACTCATATTTCTTGATCCACCATTTCAATGTTGTTTTATTAAGTGTATGTTGTATTATAAAACTGATAAAACCCTCAGCTAATGAGAAGGTACCTATGCAATATGACTAAAAGAATTCTACTATTTTTTTTGGACATTTTATGTAGGTAACGTCTCGGTTATTTCTATATCGGTTTGTATTTTATTGACCGAAGCGTAGCGAAGGTCTACGTTTTGACTCGGGCATTTTGCTTTTGTATGTCCGGATGTTCTCCTCTACAGGTCACAGTTCTCAACCGATTCTTGTGAAATTTTGTGATCAGATTCTATGAGTAAATAAATTTTTTTGTCGATCCCGTTTTTGGAAATTTTCAAAAATGGAGGAGTTGTGATACCTCGCGCTTAAACAAATAGTCGTATCGATATCATAAGAGTATTTTATTTTTGAGACATATTTACATAGTAAATGGCAAAAAATGCAGAAAAATTGTATTGCTGGTTTAGGCGGTATTTAGATATTTAGTTTGTACTCGACAATGAGTTGCCGAATTTCGTCAGCGTAGCTAAGAAGAACTATCATGGCGCGTTTTGTAAACAATCACTTTTTTTGTTCGCACACAGAAAGTCTGGGTTCGATCCCCAGTAAGACATAACTTTTTGTATTTTTTTTTCACTTAAACTTCGTATTTTTTTTTAATAAATTAAAATCTTTGTATTGTTGATTGATCAAACCGCTGTGTGGCGCTGTCATCGTGCACGGTCCCAATAAGCTATGCTCGCGAGGTCTACAGCTCACAGAGCCACTAGTTTTAGTTTTTAATTGATACTTCAAATGTGTCTACCAAGAAAGTTTAACAAACGGGATCATTAGGAGTCGGATATTATAATACCAAAATTAGGTAATAGTTCTGTACGATTTGTTTCTAATACCAAAAGCTGATTAGATAAATATATCGGGGCATGTAAGTACAGGAAAGGTACGTGATGGTGTTGTCACAACACATAATTAACATAATCTATTTATACTATTAATTTTAATGAGGCCATGCTAATTTGAGACATTATTTGCGACAGCTCAGTCAATTTACATGTTGTTAATGTCGAACAAATGGTTCCGAGTCTAAACATCGTTGTTACCAAGACTTTGAAAGCTATTGTGATGGCAAATATGAAAATGTTAGGCAAGACAGGGCTTTAGTGGTGAGACCGTTTAAGTTTTAGGCCGAGGCCGACCACTGGGGATTTAATTATGCTACAATTATTTGTAAAATGAAACTTTAAAATACAATTGTGTATTTTGTGAATTTCATAATTTAAAAATTATTTAATCTTAATACCATTCCAATTAGCTGACCAAGGGCGGGTTTAAATTCAGCAAGCTGTACCCGCACCTTTTTCATTACTTACACAATTTGTTGCACAATGTTTAGATAAATACTTACCTACTTACTTCATATACCTAAGATGGACTAATTACCTACCTAACCCTTATATTATACCTAAGAACTGATGTAAAATGTAATGAAATAAATGCATTTGTATTTGTATTTTGTATTTTTGTATACAATGTTTTACAATTCTCGTGTAAGATTAACTTTTTATTCCAAATTAAAAAGAAAAGTCATGCCAATATTTAAATACTACAATACAATTCAAAAGAACCGTAGTTAATTAAACCTCATATTACTTTGTAGTCGGTAAAAGGTTATACCATATTTACGATATCGAAATGGTCCAATATTATCCTTTGTTGTGCGAAAAATAATTGAATCGCGATTCGATTACTCATGTAATATCTACTCAATAACTTCATCACTTTTCTTTGTTTACTTACGTTAAGAGATAATTATGTAGTCAACTAGTCACAATAACATAAAATAAGTAATTTGTCATTCGATAAGAGTTGAATTATACTGCAGCTCGGCATATTTGAAATAATCCAAATGATAACCACTTTTTCTCGTAATGTGTATGAAACGGCCAAATATTTTTTTGTGATTTCGGAGTTGGTCCCATAGAAAAAGTTGTTCAGTATAGCCTACCTAATCACCTCGCACAATATGGCTAACGGTCTAAAAATTACCCTGTATAATATAGTATTAATGTGTACACTGTACGTGTCACGTAATTCTTTTTTTACTACGATTATTTTTCATTACAAACATTTTTTTCAACATGCTACGTGCCTAACGTGCCTATAGCGATGTTAGACCATGCGTAAAGCATTTCCCCTCTTAAAAAAAAAAAGGCCGCGTAGCCAACATGCCAATCGCTTACGCTCCGTAGCGGTCGAAACGCAACTGTCACTGTCACAGAACATATTAAAGAGGTTAGAATGGCTATCGCGCGCAGTTAGTATGGGAACCGGTGTCGCCGCTCGTTCCTCTCCACATTTACTAACGCTCGCGCAACGGTAGTAAAAACTTGTGTGCGTGGTGAATGGATACGCCTCCTTTAGACAGATTTGATGTCTGGCTTCTTAATCTGAAGGTTATTGTGGCGCAAAAAGGCATGTTTACTTAATTTTCGGGCAAGTAGCATGCGAGCGTTTGCTCAAAACCGGCGGCGACACGTACCCTGCTCGCATCGCCATTCTAACTTGTTCTGTGGTCACTGTCGCATTAATATGGAAGAGTGATAGAGAGACACAAAGCGTTTCGTTGTCGAACCGCTTTGTGTCTGTCTATCAGACTCAGTGAAAATTCACCCCAAGCGGCCCAGCCCTATTGCCGCAGCTGCAATCGTCTGTATTTGCATCACAAGGGCCGGAGTTCACTTCCCGGCCAGCCGACTTGTTTGTTGGACTTCAAACGGACAGTTGGCTTGCAATTTGTACTGCCTGTGTTTTGACTACAAGATGCCTATATTGTCTAGGCCTGTAATGCAAAATGTTGTAGAGTCACTACGCTACGTTTTCATGCCAAGTTTGTGCAAAGTTATCGTGGTCACTGGTTAGGTTAGTTAGTTAGGTTAGGTTAGGTTAATATACTATTACACATTTTTTCCGTTTTTTTTTGTACAAGTTAATTTTCAAGATATTGTACATGTACATTTCCTTTAATTTTACGAACTTCTAGTAGTTCTGGGGGTCTACCCAAAATGACAATCTAATAAGAGAGGGCGGCGGCGTCGAGACACTAGGTCCCTGGGGTAGGGGGGCTCGGGGACTCCACAAGGCGCTCAGAAAACGCCTAAGGGAGGCCACAGGTGACCCTCGCGCAGGCAGCTTTCTCGCGCAAAGATTAGCCATAGCAATCCAGCGCGGGAACGCTGCCTGCGTGATGGGCACCCTACCACGGGCGCAAAATTTTGATAGGTATTTTTTTAATTTTTTAGCTTTAGTTATGTTAATTATAGTTAATTTTAGTTTTATATTAATTTTATAACACTTATTATACAATAAATGAGTTTTTTGTTATCTAATAAGTATGCATGTCCCTATAGGTAACAAACGCAAATCGAGAAGTACAATCGTATCAGAATAAGAGATGGGACGAAATACTAGTCACGTCATCATTTTTCGATTGCCGTTTTCTGTCTCGTCACTTGGCTAACCGCCCAAGGGCCTTACCATGATGTCCTTATTGCGATTCTGTGTAGGACCTAAACTGAATTGCTAAAGGACGGAGCTATATAAGTCGCATAGCTCTATCCCTTAGCAATTCAGTTTAGGTCCTAAACATAATCGCAATAAGGACATCATAGTAAGGCCCCTGAAGTTATACCTACACACTTAGGTAACTGGAGCAATTCTAGGCATTTCTGTATTTCCATATTTCACTAGCCAGGCCAACATAAGAAAATCAAACACGCCGTAAATGAGTAATAGGTCTCGGCGAGCGAGCTAACTTGATTGATTTTCTTTATCTATCAGAGCTGTCATGGCGAGACAAAGCTCAAAGGTCGGTGCCTTTGACTTTGCAGACTTGATACCTATTAGGAAAATGGATCAATATGGGCTATGCCAAGATCATATTAACAGTTTGTTTGGTACATCGTTTACCAAATTTAAACGGCAGATAGGTTGTCATATGCTATCTTCTCATGTCTAGAAATAGTTATTTGTACAACAAGTGATCAAAGTTTGATATTTCTTCGAGTGCTTATTTTGAGTCCCGTGCAAGCGAAAGATTCTATAATAAATTCACGAGCGTAGCGAGTGAATCTAATTTAGAATCTTGAGCGTAGTAAAGGACTCAAAAGCGCACGAGATGTAAATAACTTTGATCTCGTGTAGTACACAACATTTTTCACCTGAGCAGTGAGAACATACCTATTAGACAACTTGAAAAATGTAATCCTTCTTCATCACTTAATACCTGCACTCATGTTTTCTTAAGAAATACAAACAATTAAGTTTAATTACCGCAATGGAACACAAAAACAAAACGTAATAATAAATTCCAGTAAAATAATATAGAATTAACAAACATTAACTGACACTTCAATCGACAACTTTTTTTTGTAAAAAAAAATCTTTGTAAGATTCGGTTCGAATTGCGGATACGTACTATTTGTCAAGTATGGTAGAAATTGTTAAAAGTAAAATAATTAATTTTGCGTGATGATCTGTGTATTTTTGGAGTTCATTATTTTAATTGTACAATAAAATACCTAAAATAAAGTATTTTATCAGTTTTTATTGATTAAAGTTTAAGATTTGAATCTTAAACTTTATTTTTATTAATTAATTATTAAGAATTCATACTCGTACGTGGTTTGGAACGATGCGGTCTGAAGTTTTTCGGGGGCCTATTATAAACCGTGAATATACCGTTGAATGTCGTTTTAACTTTTTTTGTCGGTTTCATTTTGCTAACAGTGTGAAAGGGACAGATATAATAGAACCCAAGTATTTCGAACTTTTATTAGATCCCGCATGTTGAAATGACATTTGACTATAAAGGTCACTTGAATGTCATTTTGTCTCACTCAGTGAGCAAAATCGCATTTTGCTCACTGTTTTTAAGAATCAAAGTACCCTTGTTCGAGCTGCTGAGGTGAAAAAAAAATTGCCACGATTTTTCTCACTACGCGCACGTAATAATTTAAAATTGGGGCATTATCTATGAAAAGAGACCTTATATATTGTCGATGTCGCTTACGCCGCACAGCGTCGCGCGGCAAATTTATGTTGTATTTATATCGGAGCATCGTTAATAATGGCGTAAGCGCCATCGACAATAAGGTCCCTTTTCATAGATAACGTCACAATTTACGAAAAACTGGCGTAGAGCTGGAAAAAAACGTGCGCGTTTCTTCAACCAGAAAAGTCACTTTTGTCATAATGAGATCGTATATAACAAATGCAGATCAAATTGTTAACTTGTCAATACAATCAGAATAAGCCTCTTGGCTAGACTCGCCTCCACGGTAGCCCTATTCTGAATACGGGCCCTTAACATAATGCAATATTTTAAAAATAAGAGTCTTGGAGTAGGAATGGAATTCCCAGGCAGTTCCATACATCGGAGCAAACGGCTTCGTCAGGCCGTACGCACGTTATTACTGAACGTACCTACTGCTACCTACTCCACAGTGGCCCTATTCTGAACACGGGCCCTTTAAAAACATATGTATATTAAAAAAAAAGTGTATTGGAGTAGGTAAGATGGTCCTTTTATTAAATTTAAACTAATATTCATCATACAAAGGGATGATAATCCAATCTAAAAATGTAACTCTCAAAAATCGCTGTTTTCAGATCTCAGTTTCGACAAGGTGACAAATCCGTTCAATGAAACACGTTAAAATTACTCAAATTACACCTCATGTATAAATATTAAATTTCAAAAAACATTTTTTGAATTTGTTTGCAGAGCTACGAAAAATTTCACACTAGAAATGGCCTTTTTGCAATAGGTTTCAGTCACAGGCTGGTCAATTCGCACGTGTACTTGACATCAAAACGATGTCATTTTGTTATCAATGTTATCATTCGCGCGTTCAGTTCCCTCGGAATTTTCCGTACAAGTATTAACGCGAGTGAGATGAACGGAAGAAAGAGAACAAAATTACATAATTTACATTTCGTTTTGTTGTCAGGTGTAAGTTTAAATAAGGTTTAGTTTCATACAAAAATATGACAAAAAGAATAATAAAGACAACTTAAAATTACAATTAAAATAAATACAAACTATTCCAAAATAAAACTTAACTAAATCTAAAAAAGGCCCCTGCGGCAAGGTCCCTAATACGCTGGCTGCGTTACCCCGCTGAGTTTAAATTAGCCCCAGGATCAGAATACGGCCGGCCGCCCCCTAACTGAACCGAGAACCTTTCGTTTACGGTTAAAGGTACCCGTTTATTGCTAAATGCTGCAATAAATACCAACGAGAATGCGGTAAGCGATCGTTATCGAACGAGTGTGACACGAGTGTACCCCGCGTTCCTATTCGCCCCGTGTACGTGTACGTATTTCCTCCAGTAGATGGTGCATTTTATCACGCGCTACATACGTATGTGTTAAGGGTGCTTTTATACTAAAAAGTACCTTCTACTTCACGAAATGACATTACTACGTATTCAAATAGGAATTAAAACTATATATTAAAACTGTTCGTCAGTTCTGAAACCTAAATAAATTAATTGGTTTTATTATGCAGTTTTTGCCAGCGTAGCATTCATTAATCACTTTCTTATGCCTATTATCGCCTCCTATTTTTCCCATTTAAGGGATGAATTCAGGAACCAAAGGCAGTATGGACACGATATTCCCTTTTTTCAGCGTACTGTATACTCGTAATGTCACGTTTTTTCTATCACCGCGTCCACCATATGCAAATATTGCGTAGACGTTAGCGTATATGTTAGTTTTGTCACTGTTAATGACTCATGGTACGGGTGCTGGTGACAACTTATGCTGTAGGTAAGTGTAAATACTAGATATGCTAAATTAAATGATGTAGGTACATATATCAAAATATATTTAAAAAAAAGTGTAAAATAATTTATATTGTAATTTCATATTATGAAATAAATAAATCTAAATCTAAATCTAAATCTATGCTTAACATTTTGTTATTGGATTAACAAGGCATCTAGTGGTAGATTCGCGCCGTGTACCCATGTGTACCCACTGGTATCTGTAATTGAAATCGATTTACTTTTTCCGCGAGTGTGTTAAATGACTCGCAGATAATTTGTTTGCCGTTCCGAGTGTTTTATTGCGCTCGTTTTAAACAGTGTTGAAAACAAATGTGACTTTATCTATGAAAAGGGATCTTATTGTCGATGGCGCTTACGCCATTATTAACGATGCTCTGATATAAATACAATGCCGTGCGACGCTGTGCGGCGTAAGCGCAATCGACAATTATCTCATAGAAAATGCCCCTTTTCATAGAAAATGCCCCAAATATAATTGTTAGACTTTTATAACTACCACGGGACTTAATCGCGTAAGACTTACGTTTATTTATAGCCTGACGTGTGGTGATAATTGTTATCTACTTTAAACACTCTAGTGCAACGAAAACGGGTCGTTTTATATGATTTTTTTTAAAACAGTGACTCATTTTATTGATATTTTAAAAGGTTATGATGTTTTTAAATAAGATGTTTACGTACCTACCACGTACGTACCTACTTTGGACATATACTTACCTATTTTATACAATTACAACGGTTCATTTTCATATACCCACGAGTGTATTATTTACACAATCCTCTTAATACGACTCTTGTTACGCAAAATAGTATCAATTTGCGGATCTTATAGCAGGGGTAAATAGAGACGCATAGCGGGGCGAGTTTCAGCGTGTAATTACTGTGCCCAACGGGGCGGAACAGATGCGAGCGATTGTTATAAGACTATTAGTCGTGTAAGACGGTTTATGGAGTCTTAACTACAGCTAATATACGACGGTTTGTTATTAATTAAGCTTAGGGATGTGAATAAGAGGAAATATACGTACATAACATTTAACATAAAGAGTCCGAGAAGTAAATATATATTCATACATTTCGCATTGAACACAACTATATCTATTTTTTATCTACATATTTAGAAGAAGCCATTATCAATGAGACGTGTCGGCTCCGTTGGGCCTCTAGGTCTCTACATAACAGAGTTTCAATAAGTGTTACTAGATATAAAAAAAAAACTGTACACGAATTTCGCAGTTTTAGACATGGGTTCCGCCAATATCGAGTGAAAAACCCCAATATCAGTTACTGCATAACCCCCTGGCTTCAAATAGTTACAACTATATCTGATATAATGTATACACGACGTTTATACATTTCTACCTTTATGAATTAAGTGTCTCATTATCCTTGATGAGAATAAAAGTCAACGTTATTTCATCTCTTCCTAAATTAATGTTCTCTTCTTTACGCCACCTCCAGTACTCGGACCACGCCCACCGATTAGACCACATACATATAAAAACTAAATTAATTACTGAACCATTGACCAATGGTAATAACAATACTTGAGTTGTTTCAAAAACCATTGATTGACTTGTAATAAAAAATATGAAAGTAACTGTTAATAGTTTCTTTTTCTGCCCTCTAAATTCAACATTCGCAATTAACTTATAAACAATTATTAGTGCTATAATGATGTACATTATAATATTTATTATTATAATTACAATATAAAATAAATTAGTAAAAACAACCAGTTCATATTGGTAATATAAAGTTAAAGATACATTAAATGGTACGCCCCACACAAATATACAAGATTTTCGATATTTAGTTTCCCAATCCACAAATCCATCAAACATAACGTTATTTGTACAAAATACCACACACGTTTCACACAACCAAAGCATTAAAGATAATCTAAGAAATACAAGTAAAACTGTTGCTCGTTGATTTTCTATCTCTATATCAAAAATAAGAAAAACTTGCCAAAATAACATTAGTAGCATTTTAGTAAAAACAACATTTATAAGAGCAAAATGCTTAAAAGATCGCCAATTTGGTAATAACATCCAAGACGTTGCAGCAAAAAGTACAATTGTTATCGATGAAGCTGTAGTCAACAACCATAGAACATTTATAAAAACATTGTTTTCTATTGATGATTGTCTTAAGAAATCTTCGTCTGTGGTCAAATTTAAATTATTAAAAATGACTGGACTTAAATCTAAATCAGCTACAGGAGCAAGAGATGTAGGTTTAAAAAGTACAGTCGAATAAAAGTCAGAGGTAGTAGTACTCTGACCGACAGTACTTGAAGACAACAAGGAAGTAAGAATCGTGTTCAGTTTAGGAGGTGATATAGGGCTGTAGAGTACGCTAGCTTCATGGTCACCACTACCACTTCCAGCGTCAAAATCTTCGTCATCGGAAGGTTGCGTCCTGTGGAATGACATTTTTAATTCATTAACAAAATGCGAAAGTGCGAAATCTCTATACATATACATTTCTGAGCGTTTTATAGATGCGTCTGGTGACCAGACTAGAGGGCTGGCAGCTACTTCGGCCAGAGACTAAGTCTGGCCATCCAACGAGGTAACGCTGCCAGTCTTCTGGGCATCATATCACATGACAGCGACCTGAGAGCATTTTTTATTTATAAGATTATTTTAAGATTTAGTTTAGTTTTATTGTTTAGTTTTTTTTTTTATATCTCAATAATAAAGTTTTGTAATTCATTAACATCTTCCATTATTATTTAAACATTTGGATAGTTACTTCTTTTTTGGTATTTTGGTTTTTGATTCTTATATTATAATAATAATAATAATAATTTTTATATCCATATTATAAAATAACCTAACTTAAGACCAAAAATAAATAAAGAGATTAATAATAATAAAAAGCTTTATTTATTCCATAGAAAATAATAAGTTACAAATTAAGACAATTAAAAAAAAATCATTAACATAAGATAAATATTAGTAAATTTAGAATGTCGTGCAGAAGTTGAATTTAAACATATTTTCATGCCATAATTGAATTAGATAACTAATATTGATTACAAAAAAAATCCTAGGTAACTTATATTATATGGACCCCCTTCGGGTAAAAGCCTCCTCCATAGAACTCCATTTGTCTCTATTTTTTGCTGCATTTATCCAATTTTGGCCCGCAATTGAGACTATTTCATCTTGCCACCTGTTATTATATTGGTCTTGCTCAAATTGCTTAATACCCCTATCAAGCAACCAAAGCAAGAAGCATAGCCTAATACGGTCTTGCTAACAAGAACATTTTATATTCTTTATATGTAACTCTGTCTACATTACTTAGAATACATTTTTTTACCAGAATCATTTATGTAACAATTTTGGCGCGCATGGCATATTTTCTGAGCTGGCGAAGCGTCTCGTGGAGGCGTCGGGTGACAAGAGGGCTGGCTCCTACCTTCTTAGCACCCTGCCACAAGGCACGGAGCTGGAGCCAGTTTTTTATTTATAATTTTAGTTATTGTTATTGTAGTTAGTTGTAGTTTTTAATTTTAGTTTATAATTTTTAGGATATATTACTTACTTGTTTATTTATTTAATAAATCATCTTACAATTTTCTGAACTGAACAATAGTTTTCTAACGCAGTAGGTACAGCAAGGAGAACTATTAGCTTAGCACCCCTGGATATATATTTGTATGCAGTGGTGCTAACCTAATAGTTGTACCGAATACATATTTGAAAGATTCACAAATCTAACAATAAACATTAGATGGTCTAGGGAAATAATTCTCCTCAATTCATCTTTGCGTGGACGGGGTTTATATACCACTTTATCAACATGAGTAGGTACTATAAGGTAGCTAAGGGCATACGTGCCAAAATTACATTTATTGTCTAGTAAGAGTTGACGCGTGAACCCACGGACAGACAGACAAACAATCAAACGAAAAGAGCACCTTGCATGTTAACCTTTAAAACGTCTAGTCTAATGATAAAGAAAAAATATACAAAAACATACTTACATTATTAAAACAATTTTTAAACAACCGTACAACTGTTTTTAAATACGTTTAAAATTGTATTATTTAATGTAATAAATGCACAGTAAAAAAAATGATACCTATATAAACCGTGTCCGGTCAACAGATTGATTATACTAAATGAATTGTTCGCTTACTCGCTTCTATTAATAATTATGCGATATGGTTTTATCAATATTGTTTATATATATGACATGCATTGACCTAAATTAATTTACTCTCATTTTACATTCTTTTTTAGGGATCCGTAGTCAAAACTAGGAACCCTTATAGTTTCGCCATGTCCGTCCGTCTGTCTATCTGTCTATCCGAGGCTTTGCTCTGTGATCGTAAGTGCTAGAAAGCTGCAATTTGCCATGGTATATAACCAAATAAAAAAAAAACAAGTCGTACGACAAAATCTAAAAAAAAATAAAAAGTAAAGTAAAGTGGGGGTGGATTTTTTTTTCGCTTCAACCCTCGTAATGTTAGAAAGGTCTTTCAAAATGAATAAGGGTCTTCATGAGCCACTTTTTGATGAAGTGAATATTTTCGGAAATAATCGCACCGAAAGAAAAAAGCGGCCAAGTGCGAGTCGGACTCGCCCATGAAGGGTTCCGTATTTAGGCGATTTATGACGTATAAAAAAAACTACTTACTAGATCTCGTTCAAACCAATTTTCGGTGGAAGTTTACATGGTAATGTACATCATATATTTTTTTTAGTTTTATCATTCTCTTATTTTAGAAGTTACAGGGGGGGGGACACACATTTTACCACTTTGGAAGTGTCTCTCGCGCAAACTATTCAGTTTAGAAAAAAATGATATTAGAAACCTCAATATCATTTTTGAAGACCTATCCATAGATACCCCACACGTATGGGTTTGATGAAAAAAAAATTTTTGAGTTTCAGTTCGAAGTATGGGGAACCCCAACAATTTATTGTTTTTTTTCTATTTTTGTGTGAAAATCTTAATGCGGTTCACAGAATACATCTACTTACCAAGTTTCAACAGTATAGTTCTTATAGTTTCGGAGAAAAGTGGCTGTGACATACGGACGGACAGACAGACGGACAGACAGACGGACAGACAGACGGATAGACAGACAGACATGACGAATCTATAAGGGTTCCGTTTTTTGCCATTTGGCTACGGAACCCTAAAAATGTGTCCTCTCTCCTCTCTAACTCAATAAATACTTTCAATGAAAACTATAGCGAACATAATCGGTCTAACAGTTTTTGAGTTATTCTAAAAAGTCTTCTCTTCTTAGTAAAAATACGTACAAAGCGCTGCGATAGTAGGTAACTGTTACTTTTACTAAGAAGAGAAGAACTCAAAAACGGTTAGTATAGTACTCTCTAATGCTTATTACATGATACTCGTACTTACTAATATGAATCATTGGACATGAAATTTAATTAATTAGACTTCACTTGTATAACATTAATAATTAATATATTATAAATAGAGACATTATTTGTATATATTTTGCATGATAGTTTATAAGTTTTGTACATATTTTGCATACCTATATTTATAGTTAAACATGAAACCTACCACCTATCGCATGAACACCGATGTACCTGGTAATGTTTATCGCAAATAAAAGACTTATTCTTATTCTTAGGGCGTTTACTCGTTTAGCCTATTTTGACAGAATGGTAACTACGGAACCCTACACTAAGCATGGCCCGACATGCTCTTGGTATTTTTTTTTTATACCTACTACTAATTAATAATAGTTCAAGCTTACAGACCTACAATATTATACGATTCTTTAGAAAAACATCGATTTAAATATATAGGCAAGAACAGGAGTGCTTTTTCGTATGTTTTTATTTAGAGAGAGTTAAAGTTGATACCAACATGTCTTTGTCTCTACCTAGAGTTAGAATATTATATTCAGTGATGCTAAGTGTATCTTGCGGATCGAAATAAAATATCCATAAGGGCTCATTTAGATGGCGCACGAACTCGTAAACGATTTTAGTTACATGAGGTGAGGTTACATCAATTCAGCCGACCAGTCAAATGACGCAATGTAATGAAACTCGCATGCGAGTTCTCGCACCGTCTAAATGAGCCCTAAGGAAACCCAATAAAAACAAAAGAGAGTCAAATTGTCTACAACAGTGGTGTTGTGTCGATTTCAATAGAAACCGATACCCATCTTGTTCCCCACTAGGGGGTTGCGTCTTATAATAATGCTTCTTACCAGGCACAGCCTGGACTCGTCATGACTTCACATGTAGCTTCAACCGTTTAGGCCTCAGCGGACTTCTATGATTAGGCAACTTCACGCCTTGAGGCAGGAGACAAATGACCACCCAACATAAGTCTCGACCACCGTGGGGTAGGAATCAGGGCAGCTCCTAACCCCATACACTGCTCCACTCCATAGACACGGACTCTCGGACAGTAAGGCGACCGATTCGTATATATAGCGACGGACCTTGAAAACTTTAAAAGCGCGATGCAGAACACAGGACGTTAAACTTGAAGTTAAAGGCACAATTTATCATATTTCGTTTAATAAAAAGCGCTTAACGAATATAAAAAACTTCTAACATATATTTTGGATTATATTTTAGAATGTATACCGAAGTAATTTAGTCTAAAATATACATTTCTGTTTGAGAGATTGTCGCATCCATTTGTTAGTCCAGGCATTGACGCTAGTAACGCCATCTGATGCATTCGCAAGAAAATACTGACTCTACCTCTATCGATAATTGAAGGGATGATTTAAATCTCATACTATATAAAGAAAACTAATAAAATACGAACGGTGATATTATATTCACATAAAAAGTTAATACTAATTCTTACTGCTAATATTTGCTGTTAATATTTTGAAGAAACATAGTAGAAAAAAACTGTAAACAGTAGAGTCGGATCAAGCTTACTCTGTATGGTATTGCAATAACAAAATGTGGCAATTTTATCGTTAATATTAAATTTCTATGAAAATATGTCGTTAAAAAGATACTCCCACTTTGTTCTGTTCAAATCGGTGCAAAGTTAAATTAGACGGACTCTACAAGAAAAACATGATTGGCCTTAATAACGATCATTAAGAAAAAAGTCTTAAATAATAATATGTCATGTAAGTAAACTAACATTGATCATTAAATAAGTAACACGTACGTTAATTTATCAGACAAAATCGTCTCTACATTTTCTCCGAGACTCAATGAGAGTGTTTCTAAACAGTTTGATTTATACTTAGCACGGCGCCGGCGCCCGCATCCGATACCACGTTATACCGGATTAGGTTTAACAGGGATCTACGGGCGTTATCCTATTATAAATGTCTAATTTACCTAGGTATATATATTTACCACTAAAGTTTTAGTCTGCGCTATACTGGTATTCGTGATCTTTGCAATCTATTGTGTGTACCCCTACGGGTTGCATATTCCCCTATATTATTACAAAGGACGTACCATTCAAGCAACTACTTTGAAAACACGTTTTTAAATGATTGAGAATAATATATACTTACCATAAAAAAGACGTATAATTTATATTGTCAGTAGAGCATTCTCTTGAGTTCTTGACAGCCACAAAACGGTTTGATAACCGTTATTTATAAACAAATTAGGGCCATTCTTGTTCATTTTATTAGGATGCGGCCAGACATGTAGGAATTCACCGAGTGCCGAGCCGATTATTTCTAAGAAACAAAAATTACTATTTATTATTTATGTATGTCTGGCCTCATTAGATAATTTTAACATACTGCTTTGAGATTGATCCAGACGTACAGACGAACCCTAGCTGTTTAATAACATCGGGTGGCTTCGGAGAAAGTCTAAAATCAGAAAACGGTTACACAAAACAGCAACTTCCAGTATCCATACATGTCGAATCAGCAGTCGATTCGCAATAGCGACAGACAAATAAAGACACGGAAAGCAATCTCACCAAAACCTTTTTGTACTAAGTATTTTTTCGCGTTCTAATCCGTCAAGGAGTCTTCGAAGGCTTGTACTAATGTGTGCGGAATAAATAATGATACGGACGCCACTCACACAGACACGTAACGATTACAATGATATTATATAACTACAGATAGATTATACTCATACATAAGGAGCACCAAAAATACTTCCATATTTATTTCTATACCTACGAAGAAATCTGTTATTTTTGATTAATGTTCGCGTTCCATTCATCTTAATCATCCTCGTTGTTAAACATGAGCTTGTCTATTTCTCTTTCGGTGTGCGGGAGCTCGTTAGCACGTGCACATTTCTCCTTTGCCCAGGTGCGACTAAAGCCAACTTGTACAATTTGTCACAAGGTGAGCGCTTCAATTTTGGAACGGCTATAAGATATCTTGAGTTAAAATGAATCATTGTATCGATTATAAAAAATTGAACTTAATAAAGGGTTGGCAACTGTCAAAGCTTTGCATAGATGGCGCCAAAATTGGTTTCCCCTGTTTCTCGTTTTGTTCTATGAGATTTAATTTAAAGGGTTTTTTGGTTGAAAAAAGCAAGTATTTGACACGATTCTAGGGATTGACAGGTAAATTTATGCCGGCGCCGTCTATACTTCGACCGGCCAACCCCATTGTCCTAATAGCCCTTTTACTCGAACTCAATAATCAATAGGTATAGTACGGCTCTTCTGAGGTGAACTTTTCGCTTCGAACCTTAATCTTTCAAACAAAGGCCATTGTCTCTATTATCGCAAAACCGCTTGCTCCCGACTTAGCACGTGCCAGTACAACATTCATATTGAAAAACAACCGGTATCGTCATAGTATTAAGGTTCAAATTTAATGTCACTGATATTCTAGATATTACGTTTTGGTAGTGTAGGACGATAAACCGCCCCGAAGCGATACGGCGCTCATATTATTTTGATACTTAGTGTGGTGTTAAAATGAAATGTGGTTGTTTATTATATTGTTTTATTTAAATTATTAGCTTGCGGTGGTAAATGTAATAATTTACAAAGGTGCAGCTGCAAGCATTGTTATTTTTTCTTATCTTTAAAATAACGATACTGTGAAATTAGCACCTCTGATGTGATGCCGACGCATAGTGACAATAAAAACACTGATAAGGCAAACGTGGAGCTTTGAAGCGTACAGCTTTTCTAACAAAACGTCACGTGTCAACGGTCAGAAGAAAGGTCGGTTATAATATAAGAAAGATATTGATTATATCTGATTTTTTATGACACGATTTTATCTAGTAGTACGTATAACTGTTTATATACCTACACGGAAAAATGTTGATTATACCTATGTTAAACTTATTAATCTTAAATTTACATTGTTACCTTAGATTTTGTTATATAACAAATATACAACGCTTTATCATAAATAACCGGGTTTCATTTTTAACACCACACTAAGTATCAAAATAATATGAGTGCCGTATCGCTTCGGGGCGGTCTATCGTCCTACACTACCAAAACGTAATATCTAGAATATCAGTGACATTAAATTTGAACCTTAATACTATGACGATACCGGTTGTTTTTCAATATGAATGTTGTACTGGCACGTGCTAAGTCGGGAGCAAGCGGTTTTGCGATAATAGAGACAATGGCCTTTGTTTGAAAGATTAAGGTTCGAAGCGAAAAGTTCACCTCAGAAGAGCCATACTATACTATATGCCGACATAAAGTCATAAATGGATAGATACGGTTACATTTCAATGGATTGGATTTTAATATATTGAATAGGATTA
Source organism: Cydia amplana (assembly GCF_948474715.1). Lineage (NCBI taxonomy): Eukaryota > Metazoa > Arthropoda > Insecta > Lepidoptera > Tortricidae > Cydia > Cydia amplana. The sequence continues at coordinate 16,588,897 of NC_086073.1, forward strand.
TCTTGATTTTGTTTACTTGTATCTTTAATGTAGTAAAATTATGTAAACCTCGTTAAAATGTATTCGAAGTTGTTTAGTAACTTGCTCGCACTTAATACACATCATACGAAGCGTGCTTTCGGGATATTGTTGAAGCTGCCTCGCTAGCCTCACACTTATTAAACATCAAACCAAATTACACCCGTTAAACCGGGGTACGCATATATCAGTAACAATAACAAGTCAAGACGTGGTTTGAAAATTTTCACTCCGGTGTGATCGACGGCCTCTAAGACAGATAGGTTTCGGGAGTGAGGTATCCACACCGCTTGAATAACAGATACCCGCTTGTTTTCTTTATATGTGTGCTTAGTGCGGTGTCTTATAAATATTTGTGTACTCCAAGATTTGGGCGGTGAAAGTAAATCAATGTTAGATGCGGTGAAATTATTTAAACGTAGTAACCAAGCGAAATTAAAGCAAAAATTCATCATCAGATACCATATTATTGCATCGTCACCCAACTTAGGTATATATGTAGGTATGAAGTTTCAGCTCAATCGAATTAGGGGAAGTTGGTCTTATTTAGCTTACAAGATACTAAACATACATACACACAAACATTGCGAGTTAAATAAAAACTTGTAAAATGCTATTTCATCATTCATCAATACAGCTATAGGTTCTTGGATTAGAAAAGGACTTAATGAGATAGCAGATTAGACACCTACCTGACGGTATGCTATGCTACACGTTTACCTGACTTAGGTCGTCCCTCGGATTTATTTAATCCTCATAAGGATTTACTAATGATCAAAATTCTTGTTAAACCTACCAAAATCAAATGGGATGCTTTTTTGCGACTTACGATCTAGGAGCGACAATCTGTTGTTTTCATATCTTATACTGGGTCAACCAAATCTTGTCAATAAATAGGAACAAAAAAAACTATACCCATCCTTTTCTTTTGGGTGCTAGTACTAGTGTAAGACAAAGATATTATGATTCTCTCTGTCTATGTTTGAAATCAAACAGACCTTTGACACACTATAATTATATTCTCAATTATTGACGAAATCGAGCGCTCGATATTCAAAAATTAGCCCCTTAATATAATTGGTTACTTTCTTTTTAGTAGACATCTATTTCAGTTTATAATTTTTATACTTACGTAGGTATACTGTATAGTAGTGTGACCACTTAAAAATCACAAATCTAAATACCTATTTAATAAAATACCTAATTTATTTTGTTTTGTTCACTGGGTAGGATTATTGTGTTTAATGTGAATTTTTTAGTTGTAACGTAAATTCAGCTAGATTTAATCTAACGCATCTACTAATGAACGAATTCAAGCCAAGGGTAGGAAGGAAAAATGTTCGACCCTGTGGTAATGCGATTGAGTGTGTGGGATTAGGAGTTACCCTATCGAGCGGAATTACCACTTGAGTGGCGGGCGATATAAACGGCCAACGCAAATATAAATGTGCGAGTAGGGTTGGAAATCCCGATCCGAAATGTATGAAATTATCCGGATCTGGATCTGGATCCGCGGATATTCCCATACATTTCGGATCCGTCGTGCAAACCCTATGTGCGAGTTTATACGGTAAAGGCCTGGTAAACCAGCGGGCGCAGCATGGTTCCCTTTTTATCGCCTGTCACTATCATATGCCCGTCACTTTCGCACTTACATACTTGTTAGAATGTGACAGGCATGGTGATAAGCGATAAAAATTCGACCGTGCTACCACCGCAGATGCGTGGATGACGTGCACGTGCGGATTGTAATACTTATATAGATTCTTATGAAAACGGCAAACCACTTGCGTGACATGTGTGTGCACGGTTCCAACATTTTAGCGCACGTGCACGTCTACGCACACGCAGCCCATGTGCTCTGGCCCTTAATGTTAGTAAAAACGGGCCATATATTATGGCACACAGTTTATAGCCTAGTTTAGCGCTTTCAGCCAATCATGTAACACAAAATAAGATGATTTGAGCATTATTTGCCAATTCAATACATATTTGGAAGTAAAGTAGTATAATAATATAAGGTTATATAGGTACTTATAATATAGGTAACCTATCTCTACAAATTATCGGGACTTTCCTGTTACTCTCTTAATACAATAGGTGGCGTTACTAGCGTCAAAACCACATCTAGCAAAGGGGTTCGACGAATTTCGAAACATAAAGGTAGAATTTAAAATACATTCAATCCATTTAACATCCAAAGCTCAAGCCAATACACAAGGCAGTAGATTTTCTATTCGTCTAGCGCTTTTCATTAAAATAAATATGATAAATGGTGCCTTTAAATTTAAAGTATAACGTGCGTTGTTCTGCATCGCACTGCTGATGTTTTTAACTGCCGTCGCTATATATACAACTCGGTCGCACTGCTGTCCGAGAGTCCGTGTCTATGGAGTGGAGCAGTGTATGGGGTTAGGAGCTGCCCTGATTCCTACCCCACGGTGGTCGAGACTTATGTTGGGTGGTAATTTGTCTCCTGCCTCAAGGCGTGAAGTTGCCTAATCATAGAAGTCCGCTGAGGCCTAAACGGTTGAAGCTACATGTGAAGCCATGACGAGTCCAGGCTGTGCCTGGTAAGAAGCAAGACGGCAACCCCCTAGTGGGGAACAAGATCCATGGGTATCGGTTTCTATTGAAATCGACACAACACCACTGTTGTAGACAATTTGACTCTCTTTTGTCTTTATTGGGTTTCCTTAGGGCTCATTTAGACGGTGGGAGAACTCGCATGCGAGTTTCATTACATTGCGTCATTTGATCGGTCGGCTGAATCGATGTAACCTCAATGGTCCGCAATGTAACTAAAATCGTTTACGAGTTCGTGCGCCATCTAAATGAGCCCTTATGGATATTTTATTTCGATCCCGGCAAGTTCCGCTCGCGATCTTTTTTTGTACGAGAAGGATACACTTAGCATCACTCAATAATATTCTAACTCTAGGTAGAGACATGTTTGTATCAACATTTACTTGCTCTAAATAAAAACATACGAAAAAGCACTCCCGTTCTTGCCTATATACTTAAATCAATGTTTTTTCTAAAGAATCATTTAATATTGTAGGTCTGTAAGCTTGAACTTAATTAATTAGTAGTATTACAAAATTGACCAAGAGCATGTCGGGCTATGCTTAGTGTAGGGTTCCGTAGTTACCATTCTGTCAAAATAGGCTAAATGCCATGGGCCCTAGAGGCCTGACAAGTCCAGGCTGTGCCTTTTAAGAAGAGCGGCAACCTTCGGTTGCTGGGAATAGACGAGACATATCGATTTTTATTGAAATCGATATAACACCACTGAAGTAGATAATTTGACTCTCTTTTGTTATTTTTGGCGTGAAAAATTGTAAGTTTGAGAAAAATATATTTGTTTTCAGGCTAGCCCAAATTTTTTATTTTAAACTACAGTCATTCAGGTACCTAAAACATCTTTAAAATATTCTCCCTTAGCTTTAATACACACACGCACACATTTGTTAAAATTATTAACAACAAACTGCAGAAAAAAGTAGTTATAATAAACGTATACATAGGTAATAGAAAATCGAGAGCTCTATTTTTAGATATTTTAAGTTATGACTTAATGATTTATTAATTTAAAGTTTTAATAAACTCATTTTATCTTTCTGCCAAAGGAGGAAGTCGCACGTGAAGTAGGTAGATACTTTACCGAGATTGAAAAAGTTCCTGACAGTAAAAGTTATTTAATTCTAACATAAATCTACAAAATTTATTGCTTACATTTTTCCTATTTGCGTAAAAATCGTGAATCATTCATTGTATATTATGTATATTATGTATAAAATATATAAGCATGGTAGAAATTAATAAAAACTTTTTACAAAAAAAAACGGCCAAGTGCGAGTCGGACTCGCGTTCCAAGGGTTACGTACATTAAGTCCGACTCACGCTTGACTGCACATTTCTAATAGGTTTGCCTGTCATCTGTAAAGTACTATTTTGTATTTTTTTTTTTAATTTTAGACCTGGGTCTAAAATTACTGGTAGTTTCGGAGACAAGAGTCATTTCATGCCTATTTTCTTAAATAACTGCTTAACTATTAATTATAAAATTATAAAAATAGCTCTTTCATTTGATATATAACACGATATAGTTTGAAAAACTTTATTTTTTAATTTTCTCATTTACCCCCCAACAATGGCCTCCATATTTAAAATTCATTTATTTACGTTACACGTCCATCTTTGGGTCACAAACTTACATATGTGTGCCATATTTCAACTTAATTGGTCCAGTAGTTTCGGAGAAAATAGGCTGTGACAGACGGACGGACAGACAGACGAGTGATCCTATTAGGGTTCCGTTTTTTTCCTTTTGAGGTACGGAACCCTAAACAAGAAAACCGACTTCAAAAAGGATGAAATAAAATATTATCCTTTTTGAAGTCTATGCGTTACCAACTGATATGTTTGAAGTCGGTGCCAAGCCAAATTTTGAAGCATACCATGATTTTGGTGCGATTCAATAAGGATGTACGTTGGATTGCCTTATACGACGACAATGAACGTACTTTCTGTAGGTACAGTCGACGTTAAAAATATGTTTACACTTTAAACATATCTTTGACATCTTTGACATCTTTGACGTCGACTGTACCTAAGAAGTCACCTCAGAACATACGATCAAACCTTCTTGGCGCAGTCCGTACCATGTTTGTCGGCACATTAGTGTAAATCCAATGCATTTTTTTGCCGTTGTGTTTTTAAAAAAGCATTTCTTACAAATGCTCGAACAGTCACGCAAGTGTGGGATTGGGACTGAGTTATTTCTCGTCTCTTATCCAGAGGACTACATTTCAAAATATAAAACAATTCAAGGAATTTACCTTCTTGCCAAATTTCACCTAAAGCGGTTCAGTTGTTTAGCCATGAAAAGGCGATAAAGAGGCAGACAGAATTACTTACACATTTACAATAGATATTAGTACAATTCTAATGGGATTTATAGCCATAAAGCTGATTATTTTTGACTGGTATTGTTACTACTTGGCTTGGCACCGACTTCAAACATATCAGTTGGTAACGCATAGACTTCAAAAAGGATAATATTTTATTTCATCCTTTTTGAAGTCGGTTTTCTTTTTTTTTGTAAAAAGTATTTATTTTTCAATTTTTACTTTTAACGCATTGTTAAGAGCGCGACGCATAAATGAAAAACAAGATCATGCTTAACACTAAATTCGTGTACCTATTACTTTAATAAATATGTAATCAGGAATTTTCTCGAGTCCGTCTGGGAAATTATAATTCCTGTCACTTACACTAAATCCATCCTCTGCCCCGCCACTGAGGTAATCCCTCAACCCCCCCGATCACTTAACCTCACAGCGCATCAACCCCTGATCCAGGAACCCCTCGACCCTGAACCAGCAACCCTTCAACCGCCATTCCCCGACCCCTTAATCCCTGATCCCTTAACTCCTAACCCTAATCCCCGATCAGTAGCCTTATTACCAGCTTACCATGAGTTTGACATTGATATATTCGCTGGCGTGTGTGTTACTTACTTTCTTTGCATCTCGCTCGTACTGGCATATTAGTGCGAGCGAGATGCATAAAAAGTAAGTTACGAAGACGTTAGCGAATATGTCAATGTCAAACTTGTGGTAAGGCTACTGATCAGGGGTAGTGTCAAACTCATGGTAAGGCTACAGTTGCACTACATCAAATTGATGGTTTTCCGAATGCAATGCAAGCAAATGCTCGAGTTACTTTAGAAAACACCGAAATCACTTTACACGTGCCTTTAAAAATTGAGGAGTTCTCTAAATTCCTCATGGATTCCATCATCAGACCAGAACCAAATATCAAATATCAAATATCAAATATCAACATTTATTCAGCAAATAGGCCACAAGGGCACTTTTACACGTCAATATGGAATTTACATACAGCAAAATAAACACGTCAATAATTATAAAATACAACTAAGCCGTAAATATCAAATCAAACTAACATAGAGATGTATAAAGCCTCTAAGTGTCGAATTACAAAAAACGCAATAACAATAGTATTGAAAAAAAAAACACAAAGATACAAAAACTATAATCTAAAATTATTTAGAGATGTAAATGTCTCTAAGTGTCATCATAACTAAAAGATTACAATATATAGTAGTTAATCAAATTATCCTTAGAGATGTATAGGGTCTCCAAGAGTCAAAATCCTGTATACCTAATTAAAACATTCATTAAATTAAAGAAAATGATAGTAAAAATAAAATAGCATACGAGAACCGAATGAGGTGTGTCCATGTAATTATACTCAAAAATAAAGTTACTAAATATAATAGCTCGTGTTAGCTTAAATAGACCAGTCTCCACAAACAGCACCCGTTCACGAGTATGACGCGTATCTCAGCCATCGCCTCTCTCAACCTTCATTCGGGAAAGTGGCGACCCGATTAACAACGCCACCGTAAGCAAAGACTTTTAAGCGAGCATGACATATTCAAGCTGCCGGGCCATATTAATATTTAAATTGTAATAACGTATAGCTGTGAGACACAACATTTTGGTCTTGTATGTTACATGAAAAACGGTATATCTTCACATAATTACTAAGCAAAATGCCCTATATTGACTAAGAGATGTATAGGTCTCTCAAGTGTCAGAATCATTAAAAATATAAATATGTACAAACAAATTAAAAATAAAATTAAAACTTAGAGATGTATAAGGTCTCCAAGTGTCAAAAACTAAAATTAAATTAAGCAATATAAACAATATACCTAATTAATCGAGAACATGATGGTCTCATGTGTCAATTCTACTGGACACTAGCATGATTAATTCACAATGAAAAGAAAAAAAGAAAAGAAAAACAATACATATTAACTCTTATTATACTATCGAAATCAAGCTGCCGGCTTAAAGGCATCTCTATCATCTATAAAATCATTTACAATGTAGTACGCCTTACTCAACAAGGAGCGCTTAATGTGTGACTTAAATTTGTTAAGTGGTAAATTCGCTATATCAGTGGGAACTTTGTTATAAAAACGTGTACAGTTCCCGACGAAAGACGTACTAACCTTACGGAGGCGGTGGGCGGGCACAGCAAGTTTATGTTTGTTTCTAGTGTTATAGTTATGGATATCACTGTTAAGCTTGAATTCGTGGACGTTTTTCCGAACATACATAATATTCTCAAGTATGTATTGAGATGCAAGGGTAAGAATGTTCACTTCTTTGAATTTCTCTCTCAGGGATGCTCGAGCGCCCAGTCCATAGATAGAACGTACAGCTCGTTTTTGCAGCACAAATATTGTCTGAATGTCTGCCGCTTTTCCCCACAACAGGATTCCATACGACATAACACTGTGGAAGTAGCTAAAGTATACCAGCCTGGCCGTCTCTACGTTTGTCAGATGTCTGATTCGCCTCACTGCATAGGCAGCAGAACTAAGTTTGCCGGCTAGAGTGGCTATATGTGCATGCCACTGCAGTTTTGCGTCTAAAGTGACTCCAAGGAAAACCGTTCGATCTTCGAATTCCAGCGTATTACCTTTTACTTTAATATTGCTGTTGTTTACCTGCTTGACGTTCGGCAGCGTAAATTTGATGCACTTGGTTTTCTTGGCATTCAAAAGTAAGTTATTTGCCGTAAACCAGTCTACTATGGTGGATAGTGCATCGTTAATGTTATCGAAGCTGTTTTCCTTCCTGTCTACTTTAAATATAAGAGAAGTGTCATCTGCAAATAACACTATATCATGTCTATCTTGCACTAGTTTTGGTAGATCATTAATGTATACCAAAAACAGAAAGGGACCAAGAATGGAACCTTGAGGCACTCTAAGAGCTACTGGGGACCCCGCCAATTGAGCTCCATTGATAACTACTCGCTGAGTTCTATCCGAAAGGTACGAAGAAACAAGATCAAGGGCAGTAGCTTTTATCCCATAGCGGCATAATTTTCTTCTTAAATTCTCGTGATCAACGCAATCAAATGCCTTTGATAGATCACAGAAAATTCCAATAGCATCTTGAGCTTTTTCCCAAGCGTCAAAGATGTGTTTTAGAAGTACCGCACCGGCGTCAGTAGTTGACCGACCTCGGGTAAAACCAAATTGATTATTGTCAAGCAATTTATTTCTGTTAAAATGAGACAAAAGTTGATTAAGAATAAGTTTCTCGAAAACTTTGCTTAACGCCGGTAGTATAGAAATTGGTCTAAAGTTGGTGGGGTCTGTTCTCGTTCCAGATTTAAACAGTGGGATAATTTTGCTGTGTTTCATAATATCTGGAAAAATTCCAGTATCAATGCATCTGTTGAAAATCTCGGCTAAATATGGTGCGATCGATTCTACAATAGAATGTAATACTTTTACTGATAATCCCCAGAGATCTTCCGTTTTCTTTAAGTTTAATGATCTGAAAGTTTTAAGAACTATATTCGGAGTGACATAAGAAAATGTGAACATTTCTGTACATTCCGCTACGGTTGTCTTCAGAATTTCTTCAGCGACCTCTGGCGATGAATTAAGTGACTTTGTTGTTTCTACCGGTATATTCGAGAAAAACTGCTCGAAATGATCTGCCACTTCACGGTCGGAACTTACTAAAGTGTCAGCGATTCGTAGGTTGTAATGCGGATCCTTCATTTTACGTTTTCCAGTTTCGTTGTTGATTACTTGCCATACAGTTTTAACTTTATCGCTGGAATTTAGAATCTTTTTGGACAAATAATCAGCTTTAGCGGCGACACACATCATCTTAAAAGATTTTGAAAAATTCTTTACGTACTCTAGAAATTCCGGCCTTTTATCTGTTGTTCTCAAATCATATAAATCATAGAGTTGGCGTCTCTTCTCGTGAATATCCGGCGTAGCCCAGTCGCTAAATTTAGTCTTGATCTTGCCCTGCAACTTCTTTGGAATGAAACAGGCATCAAATTCCTTTTTAATACAGTTAAACAACTCTGAGCTCAAACAGTCAGGGTTATCCTGGGTACATGAAAGATAACATAATCTTCTCTTGATATTTCGATTGAATAACTCCAAACGCCTTTCGGAAATCGGTCTGCACATAGTGTCTTGTGGAATTTCCTCAATTTTCCCGCTGAACGAGGCTTTTACTCCACAGTGGTCAGAACTTAGGGTATTTATAACAGATTTACAAATCGCATCCTGGTTACTGAAGATGTTATCTATACATGTAGCACTGGTTGCCGTGATTCTAGTAGGTTCACAAAATAAATTGACTAAATTGAAGGACTTAAAAGTATTTAGTAACCTTCCACATAATGGCGATTTTTCTAGCAAATTAATGTTAAAATCACCACATACAATTATAATTTTCTGACTTCTAAAAACAGTACTAAGCACTTCATCTATGACCGATTCGAATAAGTTATAGTCTGCCGATGGGGGTCTGTACACGCATATAATTATAAATTGTTCCAACTCAACGCAGGAAAGTTCTATATGGCGTTCCACAGACATGTCAACAATGTCTCTACGCTCCTTACTTTTTAAATTATGTTTAACCATTATCAATGACCCGCCGCGGTTGCAAGATTTCCTAAAAAAAGAACTTACTACACTATGATTATTGAAGTTAAACATAAATTCATGACCTTTAAGCCAGTGCTCAGTTAATTAACCAAAACAGTCAGTTAACCAAAAATAATACGGAAACACCTTGGAGGTAATTTATTCCAAACAAAAAAGAATTACTCAAATCGGATCACAGGTGCCGGAGTAATCGCTGAACATACTACATTTAACAAAATCATCATCATTATCATCAAAACAATCATCAACATCATCAGGTCTACTTCATCAAATTGATGGTTTTCGGGAGAAAATGCTCGAGTTGCTTAAGAAAACACCCAAATCACCATGCATGTGCCTTTAAAAATTGAGGAGTTCCCTCAATTCCTCATGGATCCCATCATCAGAACAGAACCAAATTAATATGGGACCAACTTGAAGGTAGCTCCTTTCAAATAAAAAAAGAATTACTCAAATCGGACTATGGATGTCGGAGTAATCGGTGAACGTACATAGAAAATAAATAAAAAATAATTAAAAAATTAAAAATAAACAAAAATAAAACCAAAATAAAATTACTTAATATAATATCTTTTAAAAAAAAAGGGAACCGCCTTCAAAAAACCAACCCACTGAAAAGTACAAAATAATTTTTATATGGCACCCCTTTACGTGTCCAGTCCCTATCCCACGGCGTAAAGCAAATTTTTGCCAAAAAGTAATTAATACCTATTAATAAGAAAATTAATAATCATCCGGGTAATTACTTAGTTTTTGAAGTCGGTGCCAAACCAAAATTTTTGAGAACCGATATTTTATACAACGAAGAACGCTGCACTTACTTGCATTATAAATACATACTTAGTTTACTCATTAATTTAGTTCTTGTAGGTTAAGTACTACGTACTCGTATTGTTTTTCTGATTGGTAGTAAAGACTGTTTTTGTTGGTTTGGCACCGCCTTCAAAAACTAAGTAATTACCCGGGTGATTATTAATTTTCTTATTATTAGGTATTAATTACTTTTTGGCAAAAATTTGCTTTACGCCGTGGGATAGGGACTGGACACGTAAAGGGGTGCCATATAAAAATTATTTTGTACTTTTCAGTGGGTTGGTTTTTTGAAGGCGGTTCCCTTTTTTTTAAAAAGATATTATATTAAGTAATTTTATTTTGGTTTTATTTTTGTTTATTTTTAATTTTTTAATTATTTTTTATTTATTTTATTTTATTTTTTACTTTTTAGTGATAGGTAGGTACTTCATTTATTTTAGGTTTTGGGCTAAAATACTAGTTTGTTAGGCTCTCTATTTAGTCTACTAATGTTGGTGATGGCCTAACTCGATGATAATCGCGACACAACATAATATGACGTTTTGGTGCTAAACGATTTGTATGTATATTGCTCCCACTCCCACTCCCATTCCCAGTCCCAGTCCGAGTCCGACTCCCACTCCCACTATTTTATCTAAATCGGTTTTAGCAACATAAATTTGTTGGTAGGTATACCGAATACCGATAGCATGGCCACCTACCGGGTCCAATTGGTTTTTCAAACCATCCATGTACTGTACACTAAAACCTTCTCCAGAATGTAACAAACCCTTTTCTGAAAACCGCATCAAAATCGGTTCAGCCAAACGCGAGATAATCACGAACAAACATACATACACATACATACGTACATACATACGGGTCAAACTGAGAACGTCCTTTTTTTAAAGGCAGTTAGAAAAAAGTTCATCGACCCACCTAGTGGACCTCTGCAACATAGGCAAACGACGACAAGTCGGTTAACCAAAACAAAGTGTGCCTATGTTGCACCAAACATAAGTTCCACTAGGTACAACAAGGGTTCAGCATCAGCTCTATCTTGGGTACTGCTCTCCCAAGTGCTCATCAAGATGTGACGGATGACCAAAATAGCGTGGGCCTATGTTGCACCAAACTTGAGTTCCACTAGGTACAGCCAGGGTGAACCCTGCCAGCCAGGGTGGTTTGGTGCATCAGCTCTATCTTGGGTACTGCTCTCCCAAGTGCTCATCAAGATGTGACGGATAGCCAAAATAGCGTTGGCCTATGTTGCACCAAACCTGAGTTCCACTAGGTACAGCCAGGGTTCAGCATCAGTTCTATCTTGGGTACTGCTCTCCCAAGTGCTCATCAAGATGTGACGGATGACCAAAATAGCGTGGGCCTATGTTGCACCAAACTTGAGTTCCACTAGGTACAGCCAGGGTGAACCCTGCCAGCCAGGGTGGTTTGGTGCATCAGCTCTATCTTGGGTACTGCTCTCCCAAGTGCTCATCAAGATGTGACGGATAGCCAAAATAGCGTTGGCCTATGTTGCACCAAACCTGAGTTCCACTAGGTACAGCCAGGGTTCAGCATCAGCTCTATCTTGGATACTGCTCTCCCAAGTGCTCATCAAGATGAGACGGATGACCAAAACAGCGTGGGCCTATGTTGCACCAAACCTGAGTTCCACTAGGTACATCCCGAGTTCCACTAGGTACATCCAGGGTTCAGCATCAGCCCTATCTTGGGTACTGCTCTCCCAAGTGCTCATCAAGGCGTGTCGGATGACCAAAACAGCGTGAGCCTATGTTGCCCCAAACCTGAGTTCCACTAGGTACAGCCAGGGTTCAGCATCAGCTCTATCTTGGATACTGCTCTCCCAAGTGCTCATCAAGATGAGACGGATGACCAAAACAGCGTGGGCCTATGTTGCACCAAACCTGAGTTCCACTAGGTACATCCCGAGTTCCACTAGGTACATCCAGGGTTCAGCATCAGCCCTATCTTGGGTACTGCTCTCCCAACTGCTCGTCAAGACGTGTCGGATGACTAAAACAGCGTGAGCCTATGTTGCACCAAACCTGAGTTCCACTAGGTACAGCCAGGGTTCAGCATCAGCTCAGATCTATGTATACTAAAACCTTCTCCAGAATGTAAGAAACACTTTTCTGAAAACCGCATCAAAATCGGTTCAGCCAAACGCGAGATAATCGCGAACAAATATACATACATACATACATTCATACATACATACATACATACATACATACGGGTCAAACTGAGAACCTCCTTTTTTTTTTAAGGCGGTTAAAAAAATAGCCACAACCGAATACAGAACCTCCTATGAAATTGAATATTCTATGAAATTGAAGTCGGTTAAAAATTGAGATTCCACAAATAGGTACCTATTTATTGCATGCGGGTATTTTCCTTGTCTTTAAAAATATTTCCGGAAAAAGATATTCAAATTAAACGTAAATACATTGCTTCGACTAGTCGATAAATTTATAATTAGGTACCTAATTAAGTACGCTTCTTGGAATTTCGGAATCTATCTAAATATCCTCCTCTTCAGTTCGATGAAATTTAAATCATATTCGATTGAAATAGAGTCGCTTTTGCTTTGTTTCGTTCAAATTCCAAACAACGCAAAATCAACTCTTTTTTTTTCAAATTTTAGTGTCAAATTTTGGATTTTTCGTTTGTATAATACCTTAGGAGACTGTAGCTGCTGCGCACATATCCGCGCAGGGTTGTCTGCGCGAGGAAGAAAAGTCTGCGCAATTGTCAACATATATTATTGTCATCGAAAATAAACTAATTTAATAAGAATTTTCATGTTTTAATCTTGGGCCCTAAAGTGGTGACCCCGCATTCAGAGCAGCACCCAGCCTTCCAAAAACATGTCTGATAACGAAACGACTGAAAAGTTCGAACCTGCAGTTTCGAGCTCGATGCTAGAGCTCTCGGGTATCGCGACCAACATTCGTATTCCGCCAATATGGCGCGACCAAATAAGACTTTGGTTTGTGCAGTTTGAATCCATCGTCGCCCCCCTCAAGAAAGGCGACCAGGCAATGTACGAACTCGCAATAGCAAAACTGGAACGTCAGGATTTGGACGAAGTAAGCGACATTTTACTAAAACCACCTGAAACTAAAAAGTACGAAACCTTGAAAACACGATTGATTACCGTCTAAGTCTGCGCAATTGTCAACATATATTATTGTCATCGAAAATAAACTAATTTCATAAGAATTTTCATGTTTTAATCTTGGGCCCTAAAAGACTAATACTTATACAGAATGGTCCAAAAATACATGGACAAAGAAAATATAATATGACTGTGTTGGTAATTATAATTATGTCATAAGTTTAATTAAATGTTTTCTCAAATTAGTAAAAAAATACCAGAGGAGCTGGGGACACGCTTTTGTAATTTTTATAAATATGGGATACACTGAAAACTGTCAGTACCGACCGTAAAGGTACCGAAAAACTGTAGCTATTTATAATTTTATATTATTCACATTATATCGCTTGCAAATTTACCCCATAAAAATATAAGGGGATACCGGAAACCTTATTTTTTGCGCATTTTGCAGTTTTTGCCATTGTCTTGAAATAAGGTCGAACGTGTCAATAATTGGAGAGGTTCTAACAAGGTTTCAGGTTTACCCTCTTTGTTAACGTAACGATACAAGCCATCAATTTTTAGGGTTCCGTACCTGGGAGGAGTGAAATTATCTTTTGTATAGCATTCGGCTTTGTTGCACTTTGCTATCTCGCGTAAATGGTTTTTATTACTTTTATAGGTAACTACTTACCATAATACATATAGTAGTTTTAAACGTACACCTTTATAAATATTGATTTAGCCTTGCTATTATAGCCGAAATAAAAAAACACGTGTTCATTATTTTTTCATGTTCTCCAACATATAATCAAACATATAGGTAATAAACTATCAATTTCCTTGAATAAAACTTTCTACAGAAGTTAGAGGGTTTTGTCACTTTTCAGTACTTTGGAGGCCAATTTCTCCCAGTAGGTTGAGTATGGGCAGCTAAAAAATACGTGTCTGTTATTTTAGACTACTTATATAAGCTATATAAAACCCTACCGTTCCTTGTCAGTGAAAACCAACTATCTATGTACAATTTTATAGAAATGTTCCCATAGATCTTCGTCTTCGAAAATAACTGATCTTAATAAGATCCGACAGAGCTTAATTCCTCTTTTAATGAAGCATAATCCTCTTAAGTAAATAAAGCCACAGTTAATTATTCGCCTCAGTAATGCCTGTATTATCTGAATTAAATCCATAGGCTTGGGCTTATCTGCAATCAATTTTTTGTGTCTGTCTATACTTATCCGTATTAACATTTTTAATGCGAAAATCACTCTTTCTGCCTCACTGCGCTTAAACTGCTAAACCAATTTAGATGAAATTTGAAATGGAGATCATTTGAATCCCGGGGATGTATTAGGAAGTTTTTATCCTCCTAAGTAAGGCCCAGCCATACAAACAAAACATCCAAAATTTGCCACTGAAATTTGAACCTAAACTGTAGGAAATAGAGATGATTTTGCGTTGTTTGAAAATTGAACGAAACAAAGCCAAAGCGACTCTGTTCCAATTGAACATGGTTTAAATTACATCGAACTGAATAGGTACTAAATAACGAGACCGAGCCTTGCTCGGAAAACATAAAAACTCTAAATTCGCGTTTTCCCAGAGACAAGATAAGACCTAGATGGATTTTTCGCCCCCAAAAATCCCTATCTATATATATGTAGCAAATTTTATAGAAATCGTTTGAGCCGTTTCCGGGATCCCCGAAATAAATATAAATAAATAAACAAGAATTGCTCGTTTACAGGTAAGACAAGAATTGCTCATTTAAAGGTATAAGATAAGGTAAAGTTAAGATAGAGGCAGACAACGCACTTGGCCGGTTCTACCAAAAAAAGGGTCAAACCATCTACAACAGTGGTGAGCGGACTCATTGAGTCCTTCGAAATTCACAGAGAACCATGCTCGGAAGTGCTCACATTGACTGCACGACGCGGAGCGGGAACTCATAGACCTCAGGACCTTAGGATAAACCTAGGCAGTTTCACGGGACACATAGGCCCGGACGTAGGACGCGGCACTATACATGACGGCCTGACGGGAAACAAGTACGACCCCCAGAATACTCGTGAATCCCTTTGTGAGGACAAGAGTTAGGGCAGCTCATACCTCATTAACTGCTTCACCGTGTAGATACGGACCCTCGGTAATACATGTGCAAATTTGATATATATATCAAACGCCTGCCAAAATGTTAATAGTGCGATGCAGGACATTGAGTTTGAAATTTGGTTTTTAATGATTTATTTGTTGATTGTATGAATATAATGTGATTGATAATTGAAGATATGTTCTTATTATATTTATTTTGCATACATTTAAAAGAAAACAATTCAGCATATTTTATAATCTCGTATTTAAGGTAAGGTTGCGCGCAAATTCGATTGCGTTGTAAGGAATTTGCGACCGTAGCGCCATCTTGTTATTTTTTTTAAACTTGTCACTATAAATCTTATTTTCTATTATAATCAAATTCATCAATTATAATAACCATAAAAACGGCTGAGATTTCGTGCCACTTTCTCGTCTTATGTTTTGACGTGAAACGTCTTTAAAAACCCGTAGTAGAGGTGCCGGACCAAAAACCAAGTGTAATGAAAAGTGTTATGGCGCGGTGGCTTATATCTCTGTAACTGTAATACCAATATGTATAGTTATAACATCAGTGTATAGAGGAAAGTAGCCATTACTCGGAAATGCATGTTCCGCTGATATAGATGGCGCTAATTCTACGCTAGAAACGACGCAATAGGAGCTAAAATGACCCCTATTTTCAGTGTTCATTTAGTAATTACTCATCAGCCCATTAACCGATTTCGGTAAAATTGGAGTCATTTGATAGATCTTATTCCATTTTAACGAAATAGGAGAAAAATAAAACAGTAGAAATTATAATAAGCTGCAAAAAGGTAAAAGAGTGACAGTTTTTACACAAATTTTATCACTGCTCTTGTTTGAGGCCACTGTGTGCGAAAATTAAGGCGCAAAACTGACGAAGTAGTAAGATAACGCAAATACGGTTCTTTACATACCACTTTTACCCTAGTGAAACCTGTTAATCTCCTCAAATAGTTCATTAGAATCCATGGCGGCGCGGCGGCGCGGCGGCGCGAGTTAGTAAGAACACGTAGAACGAACGTATGGCGGCTGCTTGACAATCTCGAGTTCCTATTCCTAATTACTATCTTAGTTGAGTAGGTACTTTCTGCTGTATGGGTCAAACGAATTTTAGAAAAGGTCACTTCTGTGGACAATACATTAAAAGGTAAGTGTAAATTCTCTTCTGTTTGTGCTTCCGAATAAATTATTTGTACCTATTTCTATTTCTTTACTATAATAATGTATTCAAAGTGGTCAAATAATTATATCGTAAACCGAAGCTGAACCGTAACTAATCTAGTCAGTGAAGCGACAATCATCAGACATGCAAGTTATGTGGTTATATCCAACTCCAAACTAATTCGTTCCTCTGACGACATATCTAATAGAGTTGCTTAACTATTGATACCAAGACGTGTGTATGTGTAAGTCGAGTAATACCGAGAAACTGGCGCTAGAGTTAAGCAATCACACGGTGTTTGGTAGTTGACGGAATATCCAGACTAGATTTCAATGGGGTTGATAGGTATCAACCATTGACAGTTGTCAATGGTTTTAAATTAAATTAACTATCATTTATTATCAGGCAACTAAAGGGGTCCACTGATTACCAGTCCGCCGGACGATATTGGCCTGTCAGTTAAACGCAAAGAGTGACAGTTCCGAACAACTGACAGGCTGATATCGTCTGGCGAACTGGTATTCTGTGGGCCCCTTCAGGCCCATAGATACATACTTTACAAACTAACATACATAACAGTAACAAAAATTTTACAAGCTAAAAAATATTTCAGCGACTCGGCGGTTTTCTAGCTGTTGTGTCGCATGTTCCGGTGTAGGATTTGGCAGATTCCCACGGAACCGCCGAAACACCACTCCCTTCGGCCTTCGGCAGGTGGTGGATGGGATGGCGCATGGTGATGATCATAGATAGCATAGCTAGCACAGGTTTTACCTGTCTAAAGACTAAAGTTTAGTTTTGTTCTTTGAGATTTGGCTTAAAGGGTTCTAGCTAGGCCATAAAATAAAACAAAACAATAATTTTACTCTATTCGTAAGATTTACAGGTAAGACCTATGCCGGCGCCATCTGTAAAATACTTCAGTCGGCCAATCCCAATGAATAGAGACTGTTACAGACTTTGTAGCGATAAAGTCTCTATCACTATGAGCGTTGTTTTCATGTAAAAACTTTGACAGGCCGCGCGTTTTTTTATGCGGCGTAAATACTTATTTTACACGCGGCGGGCGCCACTTTTATTTTCGCTATTTTTGGAAGTTTCTAGGGTACAAAAGATAGAAGGGCTTTAAGAAACATTTGAATCTCTCGGGAAGTACAATCGATCGACACCTTTCAAAAAATCATGCATGCAATGTAGTGAATAAGAAATTCCTATATGACACGTACTATACGGGCCTCACATACGGCCATTCGCTCACATTCACCCCATCTATCCACAGTCTATTACAACCTGTCACATAAATTAGAATCCGCTTCGTTGACTTCGTAAATTGCTCAGAAAATTCCATCCTCAATGCAAT
Source organism: Cydia amplana (assembly GCF_948474715.1). Classification (NCBI taxonomy): domain Eukaryota; kingdom Metazoa; phylum Arthropoda; class Insecta; order Lepidoptera; family Tortricidae; genus Cydia; species Cydia amplana. The sequence continues at coordinate 16,607,000 of NC_086073.1, forward strand.
ATCTAACGCGAAAATTGTCCAAATAATTTTTGACAATAAACCTTCTGGGCGGGGCTCATCAACCCTCTGTAATAACTTTGTTTCCGCGACCAAATGAACCTGGAGATATATTGTAACTTTAAAAATCTCAACTTGACTTGATATTTTTTTTGACTCGCAGTGCATCTGAAGAGTCTCAAGCTCAAGACCAACAATATACATACATTAAAAGATTACAAAACAACTTTCAATATAGGACCTACTCAGAATAGTAGTTTATGCAACAGTGATATAATAAGGGTTCTTAAAATTCAAGGGTCGAAGTTACAAAACGAGACGTAGTCGAGTTTTGTAAAAAAAGACCCGAGAATTTTAAGACCCAATTATGAGCTGTTGCATACATTACTTTTTCTATGACAGCTGCAGCAAAAAAAAAAAAAAAAAAAAAAAAAAAAAAAAAAAAAAAAAAATTAAAAAAAAGAGTTATTATTAAAAAAAAGAGTTATTATTAAAAAAAAAGAGTTATTATTTAAAAAAAAAAGAGTTATTATTTAAAAAAAAAAAGAGTTATTATTGTAAATGAAAACATACCTCTTTCAATCAAGATGATCGGAACTTGTATCTTTAAAAAAAATAAAGCAGTTGTATTATACTCATAAGATGACTGCTAGCAGTCATCTTATGAGCCTATAGACAAAGCATTCAAATGACATTGCTTTAGATATCACTGTCAGTCATTTAATTGACACATTTAAGTGCTGGAGTAGAAAAAAAAGGTTGTTTCACAAAAACATAAACATCTAAGACAAAACGTTTGTCTGTTTCATTATATTTTTATGGCATTGTACTACAATTGTTCAGTACTATACCTATGTATTATAAGTTCGAATTGTTTGAAAGTTACTATTTGCTTGTATTATCTCTCTCTACAAGCTTAAGCCGCTGAACCGATTAAAAATTTTATTACAATATATGGAGATAGCTTGAGTCCCGAGACGCAGAATGCGGATGCGCAGACGAAGTCGCGGGAAGAAGCTAGTAACACCTATCACATTAATATCCAATCGAAATAAACTTTTGAAAGTGTGAATGCCGTTCTTGGGACCAAAATGACTTGGACTTGTTAAACACACTTCACATTTTGGAGATTAGCCGTAACTTCGTTAAGTAGACGGGTCAGGTAATGTTGGTCGGAAAAGGGCAAGAAAAATATTTATTTGGCTGGTTATGTATAGGTATGTGAGTGCTTTTGTTTTATTTTATTTATTTATTTATGTATTTTATCCAAAGTATAACTTTAGGTCAATCATTTATAATTTTCTTATAAAAAAATGTATACATCAATAACATAGTAAAAGGGATCACCTGTTATATAACCTTAGGGCTCATTTAGACGGCGTGCGAACTCGTATACGATTCTAGTCACATTGCGGACCATTGAGGTTACATCAATTCAGCCGACCGATCAAACGACGCAATGTAGGTAAAGGTAATCAAACTCGCATGCGAGTTCTCGACCCGTCTAAATGAGGCCTTAATGTACTGCTAAGGTATTTAGAGCTAGAGAGAGGAAGCTTCTGACTATTTGCGACGTATTTATAAAGACTGCATTCTGTGCCTGACCCTCGCCCTCGGTTTCAAAGCAGAAAGCTCTAAAGCGGCTGTTCTTTTCAAGGAATTAGAGCTCATTTAGACGGTACGAGAACTCGCATGCAAGTTTCATTACATTGGTCGGCTGAATTGATGTAACCTCACTGGTCCGCAATGTAACTAAAATCGCATGCGAGTTCGCGTGTCGTCTAAATGAGCCCTTACTTTCTTGATTTCAGGGCGAGAGTTGCAGAAAAAAAAAGCGGCCAAGTGCGAGTCGGACTCGCCCATGAAGGGTTCCGTATGTAGGGGATTTATGACGTATTAAAAAAAACTACTTACTAGATCTCGTACAAACCAATTTTCGGTGGAAGTTTGCATGGTAATGTATATCATAATTATATTGTTTTTAGTTTTATCATTATCTTATTTTAGAAGTTACAGGGGGGGGGGGGGACACATTTTACCACTTTAGAAGTGTCTCTCGCGCAAACTATTCAGTTTAGAAAAAAATAATATTAGAAACCTCAATATCATTTTTGAAGACCTATCCATAGATACCCCACACGTATGGGTTTGATGAAAAAAATATTTTTGAGTTTCAGTTTTAAGTATGGGGAACCCCCAAAATTTATTGTTTGTTTTCTATTTTTGTGTGAAAATCTTAATGCGGTTCACAAAATACATCTACTTACCAAATTTCAACAGTATAGTTCTTATAGTTTCGGAAAAAAGTGGCTGTGACATACGGACGGACAGACAGACGGACAGACGGACAGACAGAGAGACAGACAGACATGACGAATCCATAAGGGTTCCGTTTTTTGCCATTTGGCTACGGAACCCTAAAAACAAAATCAGCGAGACGTCGTTCAACTTAAATATTTCACACCTCAATATGAAAGACGACGAATAATCTACTGGATTTAATATTCTTGATTTAGACTCTATTTGTAGATATTGTATTTAATTTAAATTAACCTTTAAATAAACAAGTGCAATGCTGTCGCACAATAAATATTTGGTACTGAATTTCCACAAAGCCAAATCTGTAGAGAAAAAAGTGCGATAGGTAATTAGCACAATACGTGCCTAAATGTGTCGAGAATTTAAAGGGCCATAATTATGTACTGTAAAACGTTGTACAATAACGGGTTGGCTTAAAGTAATGAGAATTTTTATTTTCAAAAACATCAATAAAAACTCAATTGCTATAGGTTTAAGGATTTGAATATGGTAAACTCAATCGTGTTTTATGTTTTAATTTAATATTATAATATTGCAATAATCTTCGATTTTTCTTAGCTTACTTTTCACCGTCACACGTGCGAAAAGGTAATTTGCAACTCGTGTCGATTTAAAACACTCCTCGAAAAATGGAAATCCTTTCTGAGAGCCCTATGTTCCTGATGAGGGATAAAATAAAACTGATAAAAGGATACCATCATCATCATCATCATATCATCAAAATATGTTATGTAAATGTTCATACTAAATTTCATGTTATTACAAAATGATGTTTTTAAATGAGAGTTAACTTCGGTTGTATTGCGGCGCGGCGGCTATTTTCGGGTAAAGTAAGTCTGTCTCAAGAAGTAAACTACTACATGTAGGTACTTGTATACAATAAAGAATGTATTGTCCGCAGCAATTCCTTTCACCACGTGCATTACGTGCAGTTTCCCGGCCATTGTGCAAGGCATTTCTGTTCGATTGGAGTTTCCTTTACACTAAGCCGAGAGTTCCATTAAACTACTAATCGTCGGATAGCCGCCTAGCACCACTTGCAGCATCCCACTAACCCGGGGTTAACCGGTTAAACCTGAAGTTACCATGGTTACCAGTACAATTTGACACTGAGGTTAATGGTTTAGCCGGTTAACCCCGGGAAAGTGGGATGGTGCAAGTGGCGCTTCGTGTAAGTTTAAAGAGGATAGTGGAGGACTTCTTCTCCAAATGAACGTAGACCCCATTTTCCTCCTAGATATTGACATTATATGGAAAATATTTTTACACAATTGATTGTATATTAACCATATCTATAACCCACATTTTGACTCTTTTAGATTTTTTGATTATTATACGAGTTAAGAGCGAAAAACTAATTCTATTAAAAATTGTAAAAGGTCCTAACCCTAACATCTAGCTTTACGTGCTAATGTGTGATGTTTAGTTAAATTAAATTAATTTAATTTCTGGTTAAAAAGTAAGAATGCTGTAGGTACCTTTGCAAAATAAAGTGTGCAAGAAATTCAAAAACCTCATGGCAGATATCAATTACAATTATTTTATTAATTCATCATGTCTCGGTACCTGAACCTTAGAAAATCGAAACATTATCTGCCTCTCTATTGCTCTTGCATTTACGAGTGATTTGTGCGAGCTCTATGAGCTCTCTAGATGTATCTCTCAATATCTAACTGTACAAGTGCCTAGTAGGTATAATAAAGAGTATTGTAATACAAGGGGCTAATATATATAAAAGGAACAAATTAAGAATCTTATTAAAAGTAGTAAAATACCTCCACGCGCTCGCTCCTGTACTACGCGAGCTATTTCTGTTCGATTGCACGTTCCTTTTAAATTGCGATCCATTGTACAGCGTGCCGGATAATTGTGGCACGTTGTGTAAACATTTCGATGGAGTTTAAGAGGTGGGACATTGGTTTTGTTCTTTAACTTTTGTTACTTCAAATTTTATATTAAAGGAAAAAATGGAAAAATTTACGCTTCCGGCAGGACTTGAGTCCGCATCCTCCACAATCCGTGTGTTGCTCTTAACCAATTGAGCTACGGAAGCCTACCAGGACTTAGCAAATCTTTCTATTTCTAATTCTTTTGTTACTTCGTTTCCTATTAGCTTCACAGAACATGAGTATTTACTGTAAAACCGAACGACTACAATCCAAGCACAAATAGTATTTAATTATTTATTAAATATCACAAACCATCAATTTGATATATTTTTTAAATCTTCTTTTTGATTTTATCTCAGTCATTTTGTCCGATTTCTAGAAAACTATCGCTTTAAATAGAACTGCATCAGACAGAAAATTTCAGATGGTTTTGATGTGGTTTTGATACTTTGGACTGAGAGGGTTCCGTGTCCATGTTTCGTATATGTTAGTATTTACATTTAATTTTTTTTCCCAACAAATAGTAATAATAAGCAAATTCAAACTTTCCCCTGTAAAGGTGCATTTCCGTGTAATATCTATAATGCGTCGACTGCCTCGCCAACTCGAGCGCGAGCGAGGGCTTTCACAAAGACATTTCCTTCGGGAATTTCAATTTGGCGCCGATAGGGCGAGTCGATGCGATTGCTTGATCGCACCCAGGCTTTGTCGTGTTAGTATACTGTATACAGGAAAACAGTAGGGTCAGGTGGGGTAAAATATAACAGACGTGTAAAAATAAGACTAAGTTTTTAACACTCAAAAACTTGTTCTATTTCATTCATATTCCATTTAAAAAGAAGTCCTCAACTTCTTCAGGGTTCAGGCTTCTTTTTAAAATAGGAAGTATCTTTTTGAATAAGACATAATAATTTTTTCGTAAGAACAATTAGGTAGGTACCTACATCGTCTACCGTTGCTTATTTTTATGTAGGTAGTACCTACATATATTTCTTATCCAGCAAACACATTTTGTTAAACAACATAGACCTGTTAATAAAGACCTAATATTAAGTATATATACAGGATGATTCATGAGACGTGAGCAGGACTAAGCCTACACAATCAGTAAATGTAAAAGAATCGTTCACCACAATATTTAAGTAAAAAAACCACGCTTTTTTTCTGTTGTTACACTTTTTGGTAAGGACAAATTTAATTATCTACAATCATGGATACCCTACATTTACTTAACAAAAATAAAACCTTATTAACCGTTATGACAGCACTTTGAGTATGAAGAAAATAAAATGTCACACTTGAGTGAGATACGATTTTTCAAAAGTAACCAGACTCCGATGACATTCGATTTGGCACTTGTTATGAATAAAACAAAGAGGGTGACCATTAATGTCGTAAATAAATTATAACTTATTTTTTAAACAGTATAAAGTAAATAAAAGTTAATCTCACAAATACTGGTACGAAACAGTAGTTTATAACGTACTGTATGCGTAGGCTTGATCCTGCTCACGTCTCATGAATCACCCTGTAGGTACACAGTTACAATTGAATTAACTAAGAATGAAGTAGGTACACCAAGCACAGCTGTAAGTACAGCGAGCTGCAAAATTACATGCACACATTGTGAAAGTCGCCATGCACTTTTGCAGCTGCGTGTACATAACATTGAAAAAGACATCCTACTGTTTCACATTTACTACTGTACACCGTCTTGCCAAACCGTTCAACCGAAAAAATATTAAAACTTGTGCGCGTTAGAGAACCGAGTGTGAACGTTTGTATTGCGAGAAAAGAAATTAGGGGAAAATGGGGCGCAATGAACCGTGATGCAGCGAAACTTTACAGTTTATAAGAAAATAATGCCCCTTCAGAGCCCTGGGAGCCCTGATAATCAGGCGCCTGTTTTATAAACGACAATTGACACTGTCAATTTTCAATTACATTTCTGGGTCGGTAAGTAACGACGGTACAATAAGTAGCTACAATGTAAAAATACAAAAGTACAATGATTAAATTGGTACTTACTGATAATGATAATGATTACATAGGTCAAGTACCTATATTTCCGCCAACATTCTCTCAAACCGTTTTTCCCAAAACAAGACACGGTTCCATTGACGAATTCCCAGCTAAAACAAAGTGAACTAATCGAGTTGTGAACGAACTAATTATGAACGAAGTTATCTAAGCGTGCAGGTGCGAACGATTCGCTCTTTCGTTCTTCCGCTCGCATAATCGGAGACAAATAAATAACTTAGACTGACAATTCTGTAGAAAGTTGAGTATAACAGGGCAAGTTAAATAAAATCTTGTAATTAAAACACAACGTATGACCTAAATGTAAGATAAAGGTACGTTATTCTGCAGAGGTCAAAGCGCCTTACAAATTATATGGAACTGTGCCAACTTTCTCTTTAGACAGTCTTTGTCAATCACTTGTCTTTGACTGAACGAATTAATTCTAATTTCATTAAGAGTTGTGACGAATGTGAAGGAAGTTTCTGTCGTTTGAAAATGTGTCGTAAGACTTAAGGTTAAAGTTTGTTTTTCTACAATGTCGTACTAAAAGGGACTTTCTTAAAACATAGTCGTATTCACGGTCCTGTTTGAAGTCCTGTATAAGCGAAAGGCAACTATATGTTAGAGTGAGATCCTACGTTAGAAAGATTCAGGCAACCTAGTGGTATTCCGTATTGATTAAAATAAAGTGACATTACGACGAGATATTTTTCTGAATGGGATTTACTTTTTATCTTCTCTCTCTTCTTTCTCTTATATTTAAAAAAATCCTTTATCATGTTTTTACGTTATGCTTTCTGTAATTTTCAACAAAATATCCACTATACCTACATCAAATCCGTGCTTTGTGTAATATGTGGTTAATTATGTATATAAAATTGCTTTAATGCTTTATTGCTTTTATCTAATAGCCAAAATGTCATTATGTTTTTGTTTGAAAACTGTATTGAGTTAATTTTTATACCTAATGTTTTTATAAAAGTAACCGTGATGTGATTTTAATGGCTACCTAATATAAAAAATATTGCATCCGCATTGCTCGTTTTTACATAATTTTAAATATTAATTAATATTTTTTAATTTTTAGCTTTCATTAACCGGATACATTTTATACGATAGCGTGGCCCGAAGGACGCGTTTGCGTGGGAATTCAAGTTTCCAAAACGTCCCGCTTAACGCGCTGTTCAAAATACCATACAAAAATAGACAACGCAACCGCGAATTACCTTGACACGCTCTTATTCTCTTAACAATTAAGTCGCGTCAAGATAATTTTGAACTCCACGCCCGCTTAGCAACTTCTGCTGCTGACTTAACATGGAACATTTCGATTCCCATACTATAATATGAGAAGTTTCCGGAATGGCATATGGAAATATCGCATCTTTGTAAAGTTTCGGACAGCATATCAATAATTGCTGTACAGCAGCAGAAGTTGCTAAGCGGGCCAGGTGTTCAAAATTATCTTGACACGACTTTTTTGTTAAGAGAATAAGAGCGTGTCAAAGTAATTTTGAACACCTCGCCCGCTTAGCAACTTCTGCTGCTGACTGTACTGTAACGTGGTAAGCGGCGCTTCGAGACGGGGACTTGGCGAGATTTATCCAGCAATTAGCAGTTAGTTGGCAAGTTCCAGCCTAGGTGGATAACTCTGGATAATGAGCCAAGTTTGCTTGTTAGCACGCTAGGTATCGCGATACACTGACAATCGCGATACAAGTTACACGAGTGGCCACTTAACTTTGTTTGTATAAAGCAGAGTCCAGACGAGCTGAGCAAATCGACCGATTTGATCAGGAAAATATCCACACGTACACAATTTAATCACCAATTTGCATTCCATAGATACTAAGTTCGAAAATTGGCATTTGCTCTTTAGGGCTTTTTTAGGGCTGAAGGTCAAATGGTGTGGTTTTGCTCTTTAGGGCTTTTTTAGGGCTTTAGGGGTTTTAGAATCAAGTTTTAAAAGACTCGGTTGGAGTTACAAGCGTCCATAAACTACCATTGCTAAACTGCTTACTATTCAGAAGGTGTACCTATCCTTGATTGCCACATAAAATTTCCAAAATATGCCAATACGTTGCATACTTTATCTGTAGGTATCACTTAAAACAACAAAAAATATATGTGATATTTTACCCTATTTATGAGAATATCACGGGCCAACAAATATAATGTGAAATTGCGCCCTACTTACAAGGAGAGAGCCATCAAAGAAATCTGGTCAGATTTAATCTTGTCAAGCGCAGGTTGCCTCAAAGCGAGGGCCATATTTCAGCCTTGGGGCCTTTAACTCTAGTTGAGGGCAATGGGAATTATAATAAGGCCATCAGTCTCTGTTCGACGAGACGTTCTGCAGTTTATTTCGGTCATAAGAAAAACGTATCTTCACGATACTTAAGTCCTTTTTACTAAGAAGTATAGTTTTCGACCATAACTCAAAAGCTTTTAAGGCTTAAGTTTACTGGATTTGAATCCTTTATTTCAACTTTCCTTTAGTTCGAGTGTGTGAGTTCTTTACCAAAAAAAAAAATTACTAGCGACCCGCCCCAGCTTCGTATGTAGTTAATAGTCAATATAGTGAAGTAAATCTATACCTACGGTTTTTAGGGTTCCGTAGCCAAATGGCAAAAACGGAACCCTTATAGATTCGTCATGTCTGTCTGTCTGTCTGTCTGTCTGTCTGTCTGTCCGTCTGTCCGTCCGTATGTCACAGCCACTTTTTTCCGAAACTATAAGAACTATTATGTTGAAACTTGGTAAGTAGATGTATTCTGTGAACCGCATTAAGATTTTCACACAAAAATAGAAAAAAAAAACAATAAATTTTGGGGGTTCCCCATACTTAGAACTGAAACTCAAATTTTTTTTTTCATCAAACCCATACGTGTGGGATAGGTCTTCAAAAATGATATTGAGGTTTCTAATATCATTTTTTTCTAAACTGAATAGTTTGCGCGAGAGACACTTCAAAAGTGGTAAAATGTGTGTCGCCCCCCCTGTAACTAAAATAAGAGAATGATAAAACTAAAAAAAAATATATGATGTACATTACTATGCAAACTTCCACCGAAAATTGGTTTAAACAAGATCTAGTAAGTAGTTTTTTTTTAATACGTCATAAATCCCCTAAATACGGAACCCTTCATGGGCGAGTCCGACTCGCACTTGGCCGCTTTTTTTATTAATAAAATTAGTCCGACGGGAGTAGGAACGGTAGATTCTCGATTATACGATCCGAATCCTCAATTATCTAAACAGTTTTGTATTCTATATTTATCGAAAATATGTTCAGGGAGCTGTAAAATTGCCTGTACACTTATGAATGGAATTCATAAGGTGGCCATGCAAATTTTCGACTGGGTTTACGTCAAATTTTAACTGTTCAGTTCTTGTGTAAAAATGTGTTGTTTTAGTTTGATCTCTTCCATAAAAACAAACATTTTGATTATTCAAACTAGTCACGGTCCCAATTAGTTCGGATAACCGAGGTTCTACTGTAAAATGTCTGTATATGGAAGAGATCCCTTATGGGGATAAGTTCGCCTTTAAAAAAGATAAAAGATAGTTTATTCAAGTAGGCATAATTACAATGCGCTTATGAACGTCAAATAAAGCTAGGTAGACCGGCTCCAACCCTACATCTCTGCCCCGATTTGCTGCCCTTTGTATTGTATACTTTTTGTTTACCTGTCTTATGTACGGTAAAGTGTTTACATAGGTACATACAAATACATGGTACATACATATCTCTATCTTACTTAGGTTCAATGAAAGTGACAAAAAAACTTCCAGACCGCACAGCAAGAATCCAGAGTGTCTATCGGGAAAACCTAAAATCAATTTGTTTCGTTATCTGCCTCTCTAGTCTCTGTCGCTCGAATACGCAAGAGCGATAGAGAGGAAGATACCTAACGAAATTGTGTTCCCTATATACCCCCTGTTCCCAACAAATCAATCACGTAGCAGCCCCCGATACCGTTACCGTGATTAAATGTCCAAAATTCCCCTTAAACTCACAAGTACTTACTACAAATTTCGTGTAATTTGTTCCCGAACAAACTTGCCTGAATAAGGTTACAGCAATTACCAAGTTTTCCTCATAAAAGTACTCCGAATGTAAAGTAAATGAAGCCTGTATTAATTTACATAATCCATTATAGCCCCGGAGAGAAAAACAGCCTAAAACATTATGCCTATTACAACGCTTATACGACGTTTTGGGTTTCGACTTATTGTATTGAATCGGTCATCAAGGTTCCGACTTGACATTTTCATGAATATGGCAGTAATTTAAAGATCTGTGACTTCTTCTATTGTTTGAGCGTTTTCCTTAAGTGGGGTCGAGAGTTTCCGGGGTTTGGAATTGTTTAGCAGGAGACCAAATACATATTACGTCGTACTTGTACTGGTACGGTCGTTTATTTAGGCTACCGAATGCGTGACCGGCTATAACCGCGAAAATCGAACTTCGCAAATTGCGGGCATTTTTCTCTGTCACTCTAATTACGCCTTCATTGGAGTAAAAGAGAAGGATTCCCGCAATTTGCGAATTTCGGTTTTGTTGCACTCAATACGCAGCGGCCGACAGCGATCGACGACGACCGAATACTATGTTCGTAAACTATTTATTTTATTGCCAGGCGCTTACAGTGGCGAACAATTCCTCGACTGGTCTTTATTTGTTTATTTTCTTAATTTCTAGAGCAATGTCTAAATGCGGAAACTGGAAATACTCGTAAATCTATCGCATTCGGACTTAATGTTGGAAAACATAGTTTAAGAAACTTTAAGAATAATGGCTATGGTTGGGTACATTGCGCATTTCTTTCAAAGTTTTTCGCTTCTTGTTTCCAATCCCATCCGTGCAATTTATGTCTGTAACTATACGTAAAGGTTTCATTCGGATGGCGAATGCAGTTAGTGTCACTGCTGTTGCGGCGGCGTTGACGTGCGAGATGTAAAGGTGACATTCAGATGTCAACTGCACCTGCATCACGGTTGCGAGGTTACTGCAAAGGCGTTGATATCGCCGATGTATCCGTCATTAAGTACTGCTGCGATTATGACGTTCAATCCGTCACTCAATGTAGTTAAACAGGAAATTGACAGCTTAGATACAGCGCTCGCACGCGCCATTGCCGAAAAATAATCGCACCATTAATGTAGCTACAGTTGCCATCTGAACATTACCTTTACTGTCCTTCATACATTGTGCCTGATGGGAAGCGGTTACCGTAGCCGGCTGTCGTCTCCAACTTCTGCTTCAATCTTTATTCTTCAGCTATAATACAATAAAAGGAATTAAATATAAATGAGATTATTTATACCGCAAAATAATGTGATGTTTGCAAGCATTGATTGCGTATATTTTGACGAATTCAACAACAAAAAAGAATAAAGCATATTTACACCGTTCGCCATTAAATATTCATCGGTGCCCCGAGTTAGTGGAATTCAATTGTCGAGTTACTGCAGCCAGCGGTAATAGGATTTGAGTCTACGATAGGCAATAAATGTGATAAACTAGCGAAACAGTTTATTTAAAGGTCAATTTAGTTTATGGGCAACTACGGAGGATAACAAAAACCAAATTATTAAAAACATTTATCATTAAAGTAAGTAACTTAGGCGGTTATCGCACTGAATGCGATACGGACGTCGCTCTATGTGCGAGCGGGAGGTCACTATCATACGCGCATAGCGTTATATCGCTCAAACATCCAGTATGATAATCCATAATTATATCTAAAGTACATAGAACCCATTGCACACCAGTTCACCCCACACTTGTCCTTTTCATTCCTGTTATATCAAGCTGAGGATTCGAGTGATTTATATTTGGCCGATACTAGCTAATCCCGTGGTAATCCTTAATGGATTTCATTCAAATCGACTGGGAGCCGTTTTGGGCAGAATCGGCCATTTTATTGGCGAAGTTTTGCAGGAAATTTCCTAGTCTAGTCTAGTTATGAATAGTCCCAATGCGTTCATTTACCTCCGTCCTTAAAGCCAATTGGCTTTAAGGACGGAGGTAAATGAACGCATTGGGACTATTCATGGTTTTGGCTACCGGTTAGCAATTTTTACCTATTTAGGACTTAGGACTAGGATCCGTTCAAATTTATCTTATACATATGTATTATTGTCCAGTGTATTATAGGGCCTGCTGAAATATTGAGCTTAGAAATAGATTAAAAGTGGAAAAATTCACTGCCTTGGGTGGGACTTGTTCAAGTCCTACCCAAGACAGTGAATTTTTAATATCGGCGTCACATTGAGAACTTAAACAGAATAAAGTTATAGCTGGGTACGCAAAACTCGCGCTTGTATTAAAACTTCCACCAAAATATTCACTGTCGACATGTCCTAAGCTTTTTCACTTTAAAAGCGGCAAAAAACAATGGGGCGGGACAAAACCAGCTTTCGGGGCTGTTGAAAAGTGCAGCCGATCGCAAACTAAACCTTTTGTGCCTGCAACTTATGACTGCTGATGTTGGGCCTCTAAAACTAAAGGTTCCGTCACACAGGCGCGTTTTCCGGGCGGGGCATGAGCGCTTTATATGTACTTAAAAGCGGCGCGCCCCGCTCACGCCCCACCCGGAAAACGCGCCTGTGTGACGAAGCCTTAAGGCTTACCTCAAATATAACTATCCAAGTGTGAATCGCATTCGCACGAGAGCTCTACGCAAACTAGCAACATTTAGAGATTATATTATTGTTCATATTAAAAGTTTAAAACTTAATCTTACCTACCTAATTAAAAAGACGGACCCATCAAATCATAAACTACCTTACAATCCGTTTATGCTATAAAATATAAAGAAATAACTACTTACAGATTTGTTAATGACCCGATGAATTAATGATTAATTAAATATTATTATAATAATTTGATGGTAGGTAGGTACTCAAGTGTTGTTAATTTTTACCTACTTATAAATTGAAATAAATGTCATATACTAAGAAGAACCTCCTCCTATTTTTTTACCTCCTTATTTAAACCAAATAGGAATTTAATAGTTAATTGCTTTAGTTAAAAGTGGAAAAGGAACAAAGAAAAATTGATAAGATACCTTTTTGAATAAAATCACGGGCAACAGATACAGATAAAAATTAAAATATATAACTGTAAGTAGACAAAACTTAAAACGCTCTTCGTGTAGCACCGCTAGTACGGCCACCATCAGTTTGTCACTGACATAAACGCCATCGAGAACGTAATTTACTTTCTATAGGTACATCTCGCTCGTAATGGCATATTAGTGCGAACGAGATGTTAAGAAAGTAAATTACGTTCTCGATAGCGTATATATGTCAGTTTTGATACTGTCAGTGACTCATGGCGGGCTCTGCAGAAAGTTCTATAAATTCAGGAAGTGCATACGGCACGTAGCATCGCCCACATTGTTAACTGTCCATCAGTGGACCTTATGCCCTTTGTAATAAGGTCCACCGATGTACAGTCAAGAGTGTTGCTGTTTGATGTACGAGTACAATGAGCATTGTCCCGCTACCGCTCCCGCCTCCGCTGCCTCGTAGGTATTAATTATGCACTTTATGCAGGTACACAGACCTGCAGAATATCAAGTTCCTCTTGTAACTTACGCACGCTTAAATTCTAATTAGAACCTTAGTATAATGTAACAAGGTTGTTTTCAGAGTGGGATTTTTAGTGTGTACGCTTGGGAGGATAGCCATAGATTCGAAAAGGCTTTCAGGTATTGTTTTACGGCAAATGCTGCCGGTTGTTTTAGTCGAGCGTGTTTTTTTACACCTTTTAGAACGTTTGTGGAGGCTCACGAGGCTGCAGTGGATCTAGCTAAATAAGTAATTTCCATTGTTGTATTTCCTGCACTAGAAATTTAATTTGTTAGTTGGTTGCAATAGAAAACCTTGGTACCTATAGGTATATGTTACGTTTTTATTTTAAGCTACACGCACACACGGGTAGTGATGGGTAGGACATCAATTTAAAATGAGTTTGTATGAGTACCTCATTTTCTAAAATAAGGTGTTACAATGTCTTACTTCAAATGAGGTGAGGTACTAGCATATTTTCAGCGTCGACTATTCCATTAATTCCAACGGCGATAAAAATATTTAATGTATATACATATTTATGTATTCATAACTTCCTTTATAAATAAATAAATAGTAACATTTAATTGGAGTGCAATTCTGGAGGTTAAGAATAGAACTTTTAGGAGAAAGATAATTTTAGAATCAAGTAAAATGAATAGAGGAGTGAAGTAAGACATTTTTGCGGTACGAAGTACTGCGACAAATTAACAAAATGAGTGGTACAAATGAGGTGCCTCACGAGTGAGCGACTCGACACTACACACGGGGTGGGCGCGTGCCAAAACGGGCGCGCGGTGCAGTGTGAATGCTCGGCGGCGGGTCCTATGTAGTCAGTATTAAGGTCCATTTTAGTTGTAGCTAATAAAATACAATGTAAATGAAAAGCGCGCACGCGCATCGGGTGCGGTTGACCCGCACCTGCGACCTGTGAGGTCATATTCATATAAAACTAGCCGATAAGACGCGCCGCGGGACCACTTGGTATATATAATTAAGTACTAATTACCTACACCCCATCGGGGTTCTTGTGAAACTTTCCATAATTTGTATCATTTACATATGTACCATACTTATATAATAATGTATATATAAACCATGGTTCGTAATAAAGATTTAGGTAGGTACTTACTCTTACTACACTACACCTATTTTAAATATTTTCCCAGAACTGAAATTATAAGATATTACTTACACACAACTTTAATCTCCCCGTCATATACCCGCAATGCAAATAAGAAAATACTGCCAAATAATAGAAACGAGTTTCTTCACCCCGACGCCCCTGGGGTTCTCTAAAGTATACCCTGTCCAGACACCCCTAATATCTTTAGCCCTAGAGCTAGCTGACATTTTTCTTCACTAAATGCTGAGCCGCGGGCCGCAAGCAAAAGTATAGGTAGGTAGGTACCTGCATGAGCGAACACTTTCGCAGTATGTTTTTAAAATACATAGATAACTATTTGCTCGGCGAATCATCTGTCATGAGATGTGAGTAAGACCAGCCCTACACTTTCAGTCAGTTTTTATGGATCGTTCACAATCTTATTTAAGTATGATTTTAATCAAAACGTTTTCCTATTTTTAACATTTTATTTTTATTATTTTATTAATTCTTCAATATATCTTTTATATTTATTCTTGATATGTGAGGCTATTATTAGTATTCTACGTAATCTCGTATCAGCTCTACCCGTTCATTGTTGTAAGTTATTGGTTTCCTGCTACACAAAGGTTGTCTAGAAGAGATCGCTTTTGAGCGATAAGACCGCCTGTTGTTACCTAATGTAATGTCTGTTCTTTTTCTGTTTTCTTTTTCATTATGTGGTGCACAATAAAGAATATATTAATTATTATTAAGAAATGTTTAATTTTCTACAAGCATGGTCAACTTATAACGTCTAATTAATAAAAATAAAACGTCTTTAACCGTGGTGACAGAAAATTGTTTATTGGAGAAATTGTAGTTTTTCAATATAACCAGGCTGATGAGATGACATTCAATTTGACACTTATTATGGATAAAGCAACAAGTATCGGTACCTATTTAGTGGAAGTATCTAATTGTAATTGTAGGGTCACAATGCATGTCGTAATTAATTTAAAACTTTATCTTTTCAACACTAAATAAACAAATTAATGTACATACGTATTACGTATCCTTGCTTGTATTTATTCCACATTTTTTTTCATCCGCATTATGATCTAAAAAGCGCTACAATTTTTCAAAAACTCTGCTAGCTGAACTATGTAACTTAAACGTAATATTAACGGTGTAGCTCCTAGACTATGTGGTCGCGAATCTATGGCGAAATTTTATTATAATGTAAGCAGTGACTGTGCCAACTATTTGTGGTTTCGGTGATAAGAAAAAAACGCCCGTAGCAAGTATTTGTGCCCCCAATAATTTGTTACATGTATTGTGTAGCTTAATTAAAAAACATTTTTTTAAACAACTCCCGAGCCCTCACATCCATCTCGCTCACGTTTACACTTAGTGTGAGTGACAGAAGAACACGAACCTACGGGGCCTACACACACCCAACCCATGAAGATTCCCAGTTTTTCCAGTCGAGTAAAAAGTCACCGTAGGTATTGTCTAAAAAAAATCGCATCGCCCGCACGTAGCTGACAGAGCGATCAAATATGGCGGACGATTTATAGTAATTACCACTCCGCGTCACCGGCAACTTGAGGAATTTCTTATAAGCTCTTACACTGATTATATATGGCTCTTATACGACGGGCATTCTGCGGGCCTGTGCGATGAGGTTAGGATTTGGAAAAGTAAGCCCTTTTCTTCCCCGCTAGGAGGGTTCAAAGTGGAACTTTTCTTCCCTGCTAGGAGGGAGCAAAGTTCTTTCTGTTCTACTTTGCTGTTCTAGAATCCATTTTTTTTTTTCATAATATTTTGGAACATAATAATTTTCTCATAGGTAATGTGAAATCAGTGTCACATAGTAGCAAAACTATTTCCACTTTGGGCGATAACACATATGGGGCATTATCTATGAAAAGGAACCTTATTGTCGATGGCGCTTACGCCGCACAGCGTCGCGCGGCATTGTATTTATATCGGGGTATCGTTAATAATGGCGTAAGCGCCATCGAAAATAAGGTCCCTTTTCATAGATAACGTCACATATAATAAATCCAATGTATAAAAACGCGGTTATACGCCCTCTCCGTAAATGTATCATTTTCCTCCCTTGTGACACAATCTACCTACTATTCCGTAGGTAGTTGTAAAGAGTGTGTATGACTACAGATGTAATTTAAAAGCTATTCGGTCCACCATTTCGCCAACAAATGGTTACCCGCGATCATCGCTTACCGTGTCAGAGGCGTTTTTTTATACCCCACAATAGCCCAAAACCATTTAGAAAACAATTGCAGAAAGCTCTTATCTCATCTAACGTTATTGCTCTAATTTATGTTTAAAATAGTACGAAATAAGGTTCGTTTTACAATCGGAAATAAAAGTGTTTTATGATGTTTTTGATTTTTTATCGGCTGGCCTATTTTTACCTTTTCAAAGAGGTTGCCTTAATTTATGTCATTATGAAAAGACGCGGAAGCTAGATAATGAAAAAAATTCGTTCAAAAATACAATGTTTTTGCTTTTTGTACAGCGTGAAATTAAGGAATCGGGATTTTCTTCCGGTAAAGTTGACGCTTTTATGTATGGTAAAATTAATATATGTAATATTAATTAGGGTTCCGTAGCCAAATGGCAAAAAACGGAACCCTTATAGATTCGTCATGTCTGTCTGTCTGTCTGTGTGTCCGTCGAATGAAAATATGACGTTAATAATGACACTCCTCCACTTTGTTCTATTGAAGTCGGTGCAAAGTTATCTCAGACGGACTCTTAAATATGCCTGTCCAACTGTATTAAATATTTACCCGTCGTGCACTCCACACATCCTCTACGACCTTCAAATTGTCGATCGTAGTCGTAGTATGTCGAAGAACGTATCGACGGGTGGAGGGTCAAACCCGATAACTCGAGTAAAAGGGTTTTTGAAATTGGAAGTATATGTGACATGTGAAGCTCTAATTTGAATGAATTTTTTTTTTATTTATCGGGTTTGACCTCCCAGCCCTCGGTATTTTCAAAATGAAAACGTCTCGTGCGTTTTATTTTGTTACTCTCAAGTTTTTCTTCTCACATTGAGTGTAGGTAGGTACTTACTTTAAATTTAAATGTAAATACTTTATCTGAACATAACATATTAGTAGAGATTATTTTGATTCAAATTCTAAATTAAAAACAGAGAAATGATCGACATTTTAAACATATTTAACTAACATTCACTAACATAATAGTTAATTCGGTTAAAGTTTGGTGAATATGGTTAACATTTTGAACTGATTGTGTATGTAGGTACCTAATGAATCTGAAACAAAGGGGTTTTTTGCAAATTCGTATCCTTTATTTGGCTGCTCATTGAATTTTGCTTCTTATCTTAAGGGCAGCAAGGTACTAAATAGTTGAAAAGTTTACGTGTTTGCGCGAAATACGGAATTGTTGTGATAAAGATAACTTTGTTGAGAATTCGAGCGTTAAATCAACAACAAGTGAAGTCGGGAAATAAATAAACAGAATATCAGTTGTGCTGAGGAATAAATGTTTCCGGCAATTCTGATAGTTTATGGAGGAAAGTGATTGTTTATTTTGATAATATTCGAGTATGAGAAAGAACGGGAGAAGATAACGTCTGTGGCGGTTCCTGGGTCTAATCCACTGGTTTGCTTTGAATAAGAAGTGTAACGTGTGCTATGATTTGTAATCAGTCGAGATTGAAGGTCCTGATGTGCTTCTGATAGTATGATACGCCCACGATTCCGACATTATTTTAATTCTAATGTTCTTTAATGTAATTTAGTATTCGTTTTTAGTTTTAATTTAGTTTTATTTTATAGATAAGTTAGTTTATTTTTTTGAATGTACAATTAGGACTTGTAATCTTATAAATAAACTTATCATATTCGAGTTAAATTTATTGTTATACATGTTTGAAAGAGGTAAGGTCAAATGGTATAGTTGAACTGTTTCTTGTTTACTTAGGTATCATAATTGTAGGTATATTGTAGGTATTGTAGGTATCGCTTTTTAGCGATAAGACCGCCTGTTGTTTACCTCTGCTTGTGTTTCTGTTTTCTTTTGTATTGTTTTCTTTTTGAGGTGTGCAATAAAGAGTATTTGTATTGTATTGTATATTTACCTACCTAAGAATTTTTAAGTAAAAATAAGTCTTTATTAATAAGTATCTTTATATTTCTAACGTAAGTTTGGACGATCTTACAATTTGGTCGTGTCACTTCGGTATTAACGACATTTCGTTAAGTTATGGTCTGTGCGGAAAGAGAAGACTGATGGAATGTATGGGGCCCAATACATTCCACGACTCTTCTCTCTATTATTTTTTTTATTTTTTATTTTAGTTATTTATTACACAAAAGTTACTCTTTCCCCACAGACTCTATGAATGTTATGATGCTCTAACAATATTATCATATTGTCCCTGCCACACGATGTTTTATAACGTGTATAACTGTGGTCCCGATTGATTGGTTTTCGTACCTACGAAAATCACTTCACTTTAACGATATTTTGGTGAGTCAGGGTTCCAATTCCAATACGGCTGAGTGTATGTACATATGTACCTACGAAGCATTGGTAGCTGAGAGGACGTGGCGGGTTCAAGCCAATTTCCGTGGCTTATGTAAGTTATGTACCCTTGTACAGTCAGCTACAGAAGTTGCTAAGCGGGCGAGGTGTTCAAAATAACCTTGACACTCTTATTCTCTTAACAATAAAGTCGCGTCAAGTTCATTTTGAACACCTCGCCTGCTTAGCAACTTCTGCTGCTGACTGTACAGTCCTCAATCCGCAATCCTCTGGCTCTTGTACAGCCAGCTGTAGAGATATCTGGGTGCATAGCCAACGAGCAATCGTTAACGCTCCGTAGCGAACGAAACGCAACTGTCATTATCGCACTATAGGAGTGATGAGATGACTACGATACTACCTCAGGCGGTCTAGCATGAGTTGCGTTCTCGCGCGCGACTCCATACTTGAAGTCGCGCAAGATGTATGGAGTCGCGCGCGTGAACGCAACTCATGCTAGATCGCCTGCTGTAGCTGCTGTACAATGAAGAGCAAACGCCAGCTAAGCTACCGGTGCCTTCACCGCGGCCCCGATACCTGGCCCTGCTCAAACGGTATCACGAGGCTAGGGGTCGTGGGGTTGGGTAACGATCGGTAGCGAAGCTGGCCCACATCAGCTACAAAATGGTCCTAAAAATGACGACAGACTGACCTCCCCACACGGTGGGAAGCGACCCGCAACAGCCGTCGCAGCCGGAAGGCGGATACGGCCTCTCATACCTCTAAGGAGTCTAAGGGGTATCGAAAGAAACTCATCATTCATACAATGAAGAGGCCTGTGATGACAATGATGATCTAGATTTCTATATAACTAGAAAGATAATGGGCTCTATTCGGATTTTGAAATAGATATCTATAAGATATCTTTTAGACATCACCAAGATACGATAACGATGTTTTTAGGATCTAACCTGTCAAATTTGACATTTCCGCGATTCTGGAGATACTCTTGAACGATTTCCACAAGATATGACTTAGAAATCCAATTCACATCTAATATATATCTAACTCTATCTAACGTAAAAGTGACGTTGGTTGCCCGAATTGAGCTGCAAAAGAGAACTAGTTGAAATCTAAACTATAACGTATCTAGATTGGATCTAGTACAGTCTCTTGTCAATATCTTGAAGTTCGAATACGGCAGAATGATGACGTATGTCTTCGTCATCATTATTTTTCTTGTTATATACGCCATTACTACGCCAAATGAAATTCTGTGCTTGTAATATTTCAACCTAACCCTTTAAATGCGCGCACACCTAATATAAGAAAATCAGGACAACCGCAAACCGTTGTCGACCGTCCGAGTCGGTCAAATGACTAATGCGATGCGGTCGGCCAACAACTTTCGCTAAAATTGCTGTCATGAAAACGAGGTAACTGTAAATTATGAAATTTCAAGGGCTAACAAATTGTTGGTGTAATTTACCTAAAATCCAACATGACTTAATAAGGTCACTGAACTGTAATAAAAGGCCGGTCTAGAGCACGTCGGGCCATGCTCAGTGTGAAGTTGCAAAGTTTCCTGTTAGGCACAATAAGCGGACTCAAGTTGTTTTTTTTTAAAGTAAAATGAATAAGTTTATGCAGTAGGTAATCAATAAACCGAACCGCTCAACCGAACATTATCAAAATAGATCTCTAGCATTATCTCTAGTTAAAAAAATAAAGTAGGTACGACTTAACTTTCATGCACGGTACAAAAGTTAGAGAAATAACGATTACCTACTTTTAAAATCGAACAATATTATTTAAAGTTTCAGTTATGCTTCTTTATAATAGCGGCGAGAGATGAAAGGTCAGTTATTTTCAGCACGGATTTTTCCGACCTCAACGTTTTGTTCAACCTTTCGCAGTGCCACAGTAGGTACCTATTTAAAATTCATCACATTTTATAGATATTATTATTGGGTAAGTATTTATTATTTAAATTTTAACGATCACATCTGTAATGTAGGTATAAATAGACACCAATTTCTTTTCAATGATTGCCGAAGTATAAATACCTACATTCAAATCAAAACTATCTTCAAAATCCAATACAGTACAATTAGTATTGTACAAAAATGAATACATAATTATGAGTTCTTTTGACTACATGAGTACGCCTTTTTTTGTGTCTAGGTGTCTATTTTTGACGATTTTTGACCCCCCCTCCCCTAAAATCATCCAAAAATCATGCTTCGAATGACCCCGTTCCCTCCTACGTCATGCTACCATCATCCGATGTCCAGATCCCCCCCCCCCACCAATTTGAAATGACGTAATTTATGAATAGCCCCGAACGCGAAATGTGTAAACTACCTACACATTTTTAATAAATGCGAGTAAATCCCTAACCGTAATTGCATCTTAAGCGATTCTAATAATATAGGTAAGGAGGAAAACCGCCATAATTTCGTTCCGTTATACGCTGGTGAAGTGAAATTAGCGTACATTATAGAAGCACGGCAAGGCATACTCAAGAGGCTGCGGTTACTCCAATACACCCACTTACCTGTTTGATAAGGGAGATAGGACAGGGTACTAAGCTTAGTCTCATAGATGGTATATCTAATACCTTTAAACGAGCAATTCTTGCATATTTATATGTTTATATATATATATATATATAAATATATATTTCAGGGATCTCGGAAACGGCTCTAACGATTTCGATGAAATTTGGTATATGGGGGTTTTCGGGGGCGAAAAATCGATTTAGCTAGGTTTTATCTCTAGGAAAACGCGCATTTTTGAGTTTTCATATATTATGTTTTCCGAGCAAAGCTCGGTCTCCCAGATATTGTATATAAATATATATATGTGTCGGAGCGAGACACCAGAAAGACTTATTGCAGCATTACAGTTCATAGTTAGACGCCTGTATAAAATCGATTAGCAATGTTTGGCGTATTGTTAAACTAAAATGACAGGTAGAAGGCTTTGGAACGTCAAGATGTGTACCTATCTTGAGTGAACGTAGGCACGGGCAGGCATTTTTGTCGTTATGTTGGTAGACTGGTCAGGCAGGTTTACCAACTTGAATTGGAGGCGGGAGCGGTTGGCTCCGCCGCTGGAACTGGCTTCCTTCTTCTTGATCGGACCGCGCTAGAGATCGGACGTTAGCCAAGCTCGTGCCTAATTCGCTACGTTCCTGAAGGCTTACACCTGAAGGATTATTCTGAAAGCTTATAGATTCTCACGTTGTTTAACCGTTTAGCTAAGTGTTTTATTCCAAGTGTTATTTTGATTTCTTATGTGCCATTAGAAGCTTACTTTTGTAAAATAAAGATTTGAACGGTTTCACGTGATCTTTTATTTTGATTCAAATAATTTTGGAATAGTGATTAGTTATTTTTATTATTTAGTACTCAAATAATAGTAGGCACTAGTATGGTTAATGAGTCCGAATGTTTATTTCATGCGTAGGTAGCATACCTACTATTTTGGCTGTGAAGTAATACATCTAGGTACTACCCCCACGCGCCCACCGCCATCGGGACCATCCGTCGCCGACATCAGCAAGTGGGATACATGCGGAGTTTCATGTATTGCTTACACAGCCACCTGGGAGCGTGGTGTATTTCTGGTGACCTACATTCCATAATCTGGACACTTTGTAATGGTAAGCTCACGTGTCTAACCTTGATTGAATGGTGAGTGTAATTCATTGTTATTTGGTGAGAATTATTGTGAAATTGTGAATTATGATTGAGGCAGTCGAGCATAGCGGGCGGTCGTTACGTGACGTCATCTCTGGTATCGCCGCGTTTCTTTACAATTAATTTTTGTAATCCATTTAGATCGAGGCGATCTCGAGTTATTTTGATTTGAAATCCATACTGTTAATTAAAACCAAGTATTAGCTATCACGACGTGATATTATTTCATCGCTCACTTGTGAATCTACCCTCAATAATTGATTTGAAAATACAATTAATTTTTAAAATCCGTTGAAATCTAAGTGATCTTAAGTTATTTTGATGTGAAATCCATATTGTTAATTAAAATCAAATATTGGCTGTCGCGACGTGATATTATTTCATCGCTCACTTGTGAATCTACCCTCAATAATTGATTTGAAAATACAATTAATTTTTAAAATCCGTTGAAATCTAAGTGATCTTAAGTTATTTTGATGTGAAATCCATATTGTTAATTAAAATCAAATATTGGCTGTCGCGACGTGATATTATTTCATCGCTCACTTGTGCATCTACCCTCGAAAAATATTTTTTTTCATAAAAATACAATGCACCGTTAGAAATTGATCCTGCTGATTTGCCAATGCAAGCATTATGTAATCTTTACCCTGTAATGTTTAGTAATTAATAAAATTGCGACAAATTATTGCTCGTAATGCCGTGATAGATCACAAATCGTGCATACTATGGAAACATGAGCTACGCATATGAAAATTAATGTTACAGTGTCCTGCAGCCAGAGCCGAGCGAACTTGCAGACACCATTACGCCCGTGACACAGAAGCACCTGTGCAGTATCTTCTGTGCTGGAGATTTGGAAATAAAAGGACAGGTTTCGTTCTAATTGTTTATTACTGAATTTTATTTTGAGTGTAATGGCGAAGCATAACAGTCGAACGTAACTAATAAACTGTCACTTTTCGTATTGGCCTATTTACCGTGTTACTTATTTTTGGAACACGTGTTTGTTTGTTCATAGAAGGAAATAAAACGCACTCATTGAAGTTTAAATTTTATTCTGAGATTTTTGAAGTCCCGTATACATTGGAAACATGTTTTTTTGTGTCTGCTACCTTGCATTTCATAAACCTTTTGAGTTTAGCCTGCATTCATGATAAACCTGATACCGTGCAAATGATGATTTCAGTATCAGCCAGCTATGTTGAACCACATCGTGTCTCTCGCAATCTGCCGCAGCAACGGCAACGGCAAGCGGAAAGGATCAGCCTCCGTGCTTGGGTTGGATCTCACCACCACCACCTTTGACTTGGTCGCGTGCATCATACTTTATTAAGCTGGTGAGCAGTTCCCATTTTGTTGGGATTATTTTGAGATGTCTTACATCTGTTTAGAACTCTTGAGCGAGTTTCTGTTGTAAAAGCTAAAGTAAAAAGCGATTTTCAGTTATTTTGATCAGTAAAGTTCAGTTTCAGTCGATCAGTTGACGCTGATAGTGTCAGTAATTCTGAGTTACATGATTGTAACACCTGTGTTTATTTTCTTTCCGGGATTCACTCTTAACATTTTTTTGTGCTTTCGATGGATTGAAAGCTTGTACTTTCGTAGGACTGAAATTACGCCCGATGGACTGGGCACTACTCTTTTGCTTTCGATAGACTGAAGGCACGCCCGATGGACTGGGCAATACTGTCATGCTTTCGATGGACTGAAGGCACGCCCGATGGACTGGGCAATACTGTTTTGCTTTCGATGGACTGAAAGTATGCCCGATGGACTGGGTATTGTTTAGTGACCGCATCAGAAGTACCGGAGCATGTAAGAGGTGCACGTGGTCTGCTTTTTATGTGCAGAATGCTCTTTGCGAGGAGTAGCACTTACGCAGCTGAGATGGTTACTTCTGACGAGGGTCTGGTATCTGCCGAAGGACTGGCAATGCACCGAAGGACTGGTGTTGTTTTGTTAAAAATGAATTCCCGTTTATGTACTGTGTTCATATGAGTAAAATTGGAAATATCAATTCAGAATGTTATTTATTTTAAGATGTCTTACAGAAATTTAGATCACATATGACCAATTTTTTTTTTATGCCAGATAATTTCCTCGTAAATTGGTATTGACGACAATAGTAGTGATTATGTCGAGCAATGAATTAGAGCCGTTGTGATTTGTTTTTGATGTTTGGGATTGTTCTGTTTTTACATAAATTTGAGAGTATCCGCCAGATGGAGGCGATGATTATTGGAGTGTATCCGTTAGATAGCGGCGATGATTACTGATGATTATTTTTATTTAGTCGTTGCTCGATGGACTATTTTTGACTAGAGAATTGAGGATTGTTAAAGTAATTTTGAACAATTATTTTTTCTGGTTTGATTGACAACAAAGTTTGATTTTAATAGTAATTTGAGTGAGACCCAAATTGTTGGTCAGGAATGACCGAGCGATGAGATACTGTGCTGAGTATTTTGTTTCAGTATCAAATGCATACACCCACACACGAGGACGTGTGTAGCGCAGGACGGCCGTGTCGGAGCGAGACACCAGAAAGACTTATTGCAGCATTACAGTTCATAGTTAGACGCCTGTATAAAATCGATTAGCAATGTTTGGCGTATTGTTAAACTAAAATGACAGGTAGAAGGCTTTGGAACGTCAAGATGTGTACCTATCTTGAGTGAACGTAGGCACGGGCAGGCATTTTTGTCGTTATGTTGGTAGACTGGTCAGGCAGGTTTACCAACTTGAATTGGAGGCGGGAGCGGTTGGCTCCGCCGCTGGAACTGGCTTCCTTCTTCTTGATCGGACCGCGCTAGAGATCGGACGTTAGCCAAGCTCGTGCCTAATTCGCTACGTTCCTGAAGGCTTACACCTGAAGGATTATTCTGAAAGCTTATAGATTCTCACGTTGTTTAACCGTTTAGCTAAGTGTTTTATTCCAAGTGTTATTTTGATTTCTTATGTGCCATTAGAAGCTTACTTTTGTAAAATAAAGATTTGAACGGTTTCACGTGATCTTTTATTTTGATTCAAATAATTTTGGAATAGTGATTAGTTATTTTTATTATTTAGTACTCAAATAATAGTAGGCACTAGTATGGTTAATGAGTCCGAATGTTTATTTCATGCGTAGGTAGCATACCTACTATTTTGGCTGTGAAGTAATACATCTAGGTACTACCCCCACGCGCCCACCGCCATCGGGACCATCCGTCCCCGACATATGTATATAGCAAAGTCTTAATTAATGTTTTTGAACGATCAAATTGAAGATGTTAAGTTTAAAAATTGACAAAAAGGTTTTGTCTAAGGAAAATTTTCTTTTTTTCAGGTAGTTACATACCATTATTGTATCATATTCAGAATTGTTTTTCAACTCGTGATAATTTTCATTTATGATTTTATACAACTTTTGCTAAATAACCTTGTTCAAAATAATCTAACTATATTTGTATGTGAGCTAATTTTCCTCTTTCTAATTTACTGTTTCGTATAGTACTTCTTGTACGTACTGTACGTACGAGTAACTAATAGAGCCACTACTGCCCCGGTACTAAATAACTGATCAGAAGTTGCCATCACCAGCGTGACGAGGGTCGGCGGTTCACTTTTTAATGTCCGAATCTGACCAGGCGCCGGTTCAAGTCATAAACTTTTAAGCGAGACATAGGTATTCTAACATCAGCATCATACCTACCTGTATCTAACCAGCAATCCCAATCAGCCACACTACCTAAGTTAAAATGCCCCCCGGCTCATATGAGTCAACTTATAATAATTATTTTGATGTAAAGTATGTCCAATTGTCCACTGGCGTTTTTCGGAAGACTCTTTCGATTCTAGAGACCGATGGTTCGGGAAATCTGTTCCCAGTGTATGATTTTACCTAAAAGTTTCTAGCCGGCATGTACAGTCTATCGGAACGGCCAAGGTGCTCAAACATATCTGCAGAACACGCACTCTAACGCCTTGACAATAGAGGTGTATTCAGATATTTCTGAGCACCGATATATCTGATGGCGACGACTGTACAATAAAAAATCAGTGAATCTCTAAAGGGCACATTTTTTGACATTAAACATTTAAATGACTTGTCGTGATATCGAAATTGGGCCCGAAAAAGTTATTTTAAATGCACGTGTGTCTTTCAGTAAGGATGAAATAAATGCCAAAATTGATGACCTTTAATTATAAGCTACCAATTTGACCCCATGGAACTTAAGTGAAAATTAACGGTTTTGAACATGACATGACCCCTGTTTCCCACCAAGTGCGATGTAATCTATACAGGGTATTTTTTTAATCACCTGTTTTTTTAGGATTTGGGGGTTAGTCCCATAGTAAAAATTGCTCAATGACCTATCTATTCATTCGTTAATTATTGCAGGTGACAAAAAAAAACGTATAAGCCAATGAAAATCTCCACCCGCTTGTATTCTGTAACTTGGCGTCTAAACACGGAAAGTAGGCTTTATGTAGACGAGGGTAGCCATTTAGCCAGGCAGGTTTTAGCCCGCTGACCCTTCGGATTGTCAATGAGTTCCGAAATGATGATCTATGGCCTTTCAATCATTGTAAAATATATCCTTTTGTAAGGATATTTCCACGTTTTTTTTAGGGTTCCGTACCTCAAAAGGAAAAAACGGAACCCTAATAGGATCACTCGTCTGTCTGTCTGTCTGTCTGTCCGTCCGTCCGTCTGTCACAGCCTATTTTCTCCGAAACTACTGGACCAATTAAGTTGAAATTTGGTACACATATGTAAGTTTGTGACCCAAAGATGTACGTGTAACGTAAATAAATGAATTTTAAATATGGAGGCCATTTTTGGGGGGTAAATGAGAAAATTAAAAAATAAAGTTTTTCTAACTATATCGTGTTACATATCAAATAAAAGGGCTCATTGTAAGAATCTCAAATATATTTTTTTTATAATTTTAAAATAAATAGTTTAGCGGTTATTCAAGAAAATAGGCAAAAAATGACCATTCCCCCCCCCCCCTTATCTCCGAAACTATTGGGTCTAAAATTTTGAAAAAAATACACAAAATAGTTCTTTACCTATAGATGACAGGAAAACCTATTAGAAATGTGCAGTCAAGCGTGAGTCGTACTTAATTACTTAGTCTTTGACCCTACCCCTACGGGTTTTTTTAAATGTTTTCTCCGAAACTACTGGACCAATTAAGGTGAAAATTGGTACACATATGCAAGTTTGTGACTCAAAGACGGCCATGTAACGCAAACAAATTAATTTTAAACATGGGAGCCACTTTTGGGGTGTAAATGGGAAACTTAAAAAATAAAGTTTTTCAAACTATATCTTGTTACAATTCAAATGAAAGAGCTCATTGTGAGTAACTCAAAAATGGGGGGAAATGCCTCCGGCGCGCCTCACTCTAAATTTTATATCTGCATACATCTAGCAACTATATCAAGTTTGGTGTCTTTTTCGTGTAATTCGAGGATAAGGAATTCATACAATACAAAAAATACGAGAAATTCATAAAAAATCTTTACACTTTTTTTTCAGCTTCAGGCAATGGAAGAATGTGGAATCGCGGGTCCACTCCACGGGTGGCTCCGCGCATACCTCGAGGGTCGAACCTTGCGCACGGCCGTGGGAGGCGAGTGCGGCGCGCCCGCGCTCGTCTCCTGCGGCGTGCCGACCGGCTCGGTAACCGGGCCCGTTGGGTACATAGTTCATGTTAACAGTATGTGTAATGTTGTCAAAAACTGTAGTGTCTACATGTATGCAGATGACACCTGCCTAGTATATGCGGATAAAGACCTAGGCCTAATAGAAAACAGAGTACGGAGGATCTAACTAACATTATTAAATGGTCACATGATAATGGCATTATTATTAACATCGCAAAAACTAAATGTATGTGCATACGGTCTCCTTACTCTAAAGATAGTTACAGGACGCCGTGCATTGTGGGGCACAGTTTCGACTGCCTCCACAGTGCGCGGCCGGCCGGGAGCGTGTGCGGCTGTGTCGAGCTCCAGGTGGTGGAACAATACAAGTACTTGGGCTTGCTTGTAGATTATAAGTTCTCATGGCAGCCACATGTAAATGGCTTATGCAATAAATTAAGAGCAGTACTTGCAAAATTCCACCACCTGAAGTTCGTGTTAAATAGGGCTACTATGTATGCAGTGTACTATGCTCTAGTGGATTCGCTGTTGTCGTATGGGCTGTCAAGTTACGGTCGTACATTTAAAACGTATCTAGATAAGATAAAGGCACTGCAGATTAGATTCATGAAATTAATGGTTGACAAAAAAACTAAAATAAAATGTAAAAGTACTACCTATGAACAGCTCTTCTTAGAATGTAATATTTTAACAGTCCATGAAAAAGTCAAGTTAGTATTAGCTCTAGAACAAATGTGTAATGATGAGTTTAAAATTACCTATTGTCAATCAAAGGTTAATAAGAAACAGAGATAGTAATAAATTGCTGGTACCTAGTTTTACGAATTATTATGGCCAGAGAAGTAGAAAATATTTAGTCCCTAAGATCTATAATGAGTTACCGTCGGATTTAAAGACCACAAGGATGACAAAACAAACATTTAAAAAGAAACTAAGCAATTTTTTATTAAACAAAATACAAAGTCAATAATACGTTACATTTTTATTTTATTTTGATTTTCTTTTACTGTACGCTAAGAATATTAAGAGTTAACCCCTTACTTCATGTCATAAATAAAAAGTATTTGTTTAAAAATGAACTTTAATAGTTGCTATATAGGGCTGCGCATGCGGTAAAGGGTTAAGTAGATACCTAAGTTTAAGTTACCTATCAACTACCTAGCTTGCATGATTATACATAAAGGAGCCTCGTCTGCCAACAAACCACTCTGTGGTTTGGCAGAAGAATATATGTAATTAGTTGTAAATAGATCTCTGAATAAACGTTTTATTTTTTTTTTTTTTTTTTTTTTACGAAACTCCTCTACAGAATTAAAAGTATGGGGATTTTATCCTACTATATATAATATAGCTGGTCAACAAATCTTGTCAGTAAAAAAAGGCGCGAAATTCAAATTTTCTATGGGACGATAGCCCTTCGCGCCTACATTTTTCAAATTTGCCGCCTTTTTCTACTGTCAAGATATGGTTGACCAAGTATAGTAAACTTATCAAACATGTTTCTTTTATAACCCTCTTAAAAAAATGTTTTGTGTCTCACGGCGTACCCGCATTGTAAGAGCGGTAAGCAGCTTTTAGGATTTTTAAGTATGTTTAGATGATTTCTGATAAGTTGTTATGCTTCTGTACGGCTACCATCAGTTTGGCACTGACATAAACGCCATCGAGAACGTAATTTACTTTCTATGCATCTCGCTCGTACTCGCATATTAGTGCGAACGAGATGTATTATAGAAAGTAAATTACGTTCTGGATAGCGTATATGTCAGTTTTGACACTGTCAGTGACTCATGGTACGGGCTCTGGTTGTAGATAACATTAATAAATTACTTCTGGACTTGATATATATACACATACAATTTAATTATTTTTTTAAGAAGCAGAAATGTCTGGGACCGATGCTATTATGCTAAGAATAAATTAAAAATTGGAAAAAATACTGTCTTGGGTGACACTTGAACTCCAGACGCCGTGAGTTCAAGTCTCACCCAAGAGAGTAATTTTTCCACTTTTAAATTCATATAAATAAAGATGTTGGGAACACTTTCGCCAGTAGAGTTATTATAATTGTGATAAAATTAACATATTTAGTTCTTAGGATATGTCTGACAAAAAATGCACATAGGTCCGTGCAAATGTGCAGTCAAGCGGGAGTTGGACTTAATGGACGGAAGCTTTAGAACGCGAGTCCGACTCGCACTTGGCCGGTTTTTAAAGAATCAAAGTACTTTGGAAGACGGAGGCTATCGGACTACGCGGCGGAGCGGAGCTTAGCGCCACTTGCCGGTTACCGGTTAACGTTAACCCAGTGTCAAATTGTACTGGTAGCTCCAGTTTTAACCGGTTAACCATGGGTTAGAGAAATATAACATATATAAATATAAATAACAAGTGGCCCTTAGAGAAACAAGAAAGCTAGCAGTATTCACTCCATACATAGACAAAAACCCATATACATATTAAAATAAGTTTTAACTGAGCTTTGCGAAAACTTATTGAAAAATTATTTGTAATAAGATAAGCCTAATTAATAAGTATAAAGTTTTAAACTTGTTAATAAGTGTAAATACGTTTTACCATACCTCCCAAACAACTTATTATTATTAATAACACTCATGTACCAGCTATTACGGATTTCTCTATGGCCGGAAGGACCATTACACAATATGTATTCGATATGTCATACAAGAATTAAATAATAATTTGTACAATCATGAAAGTAAATGTTTAAACAGTAGCTTTCAATCTTACGGATGTCTTGTCGATTAAGTACAAAGCTTCACTTAGAAGTAGGTACTTTTCACGGGGTACAATATACTGCTTAGGTACATAAATACCTATAGATATTCTTTATTAAACTTATTCTAAGTAGGTGTTATTCACAATGAAGAAATAAAACCATTTATTTTTCGTCCACGATAAAAAGTTCACGTTAAAAGGACTTTTTGAGCGCAATCACAAAGTTGATTAGACCAACTCCATACATATCTTTGGGTGAAATGATATTTCACAATCTTCATTGTTAAAGTCAATCTAAAATATCGTCGGAAGTTATGAGTCAGCGAGAATATACCTACAGGGTGAAATCTGAGGCGGGATCAGAAATAGCAAGTCACGATAAACATTTAACAACGACGAAAGGGAAACCGTTAAAGTTGGTATCAAAGTTTATATTAGAATTTATATTAGAGTTGAGGTTATTTGTTTATTTTTTCATTTAAACTTTATTGCACATCAAAAAAAATACATAAAACGGACTTAAATACTGCCTTGTGGCATTCTCTACCAGTCAACCATAGGGCCAAACAGAAAAATGTGAAGATGGGCGCAGTGAGAACTGTTTAGAAGCAAACAAATATTATAAATATTGGAAATTATAAATATAAAATGTTACGAGTAAGTAATATCTTGTCTCCTTGCTATGTTTCGAAAGTCACAGATAGATCCTTTTGATTGATTGATTGATTGATCATTTATTTGTCAATAGTGGGTTCACAAAGAGGTCTTAAAACTATTTACAATATGTAAGCACATATAGGATCTCCACATTGTGCCAAACTGGCATACAAATCTGTTGTGAAAAGAGTGTAGCCGCAATGCATTTAGGCTGAAAGGCATTGAACACACTGACGCTACCGTTGCCGGATGTGGCGACAGTGTGATAAACGCCTAGTTTCCGATCATGGCCCTCGGTTTCACGGAGGTCAAAGCGGGTCGTCAAGAACGAGAAGAGATTTATACGTTATCCATATTTAAGTAGTGATTGAAACGGATATAACTCGATATCATTTCATTCTTTTTACCTTATCGGACGTTTCAGCTGTGGTCACGGTTGGCGCATCCCTGCTGAAACGTCGGATAAGGTAAAAATATCGAAATAATGTAGCTTTCCCGTTTAAATTACTAAATATGCGAACACAACACACAAATAGGATTTTTTTTTTCAAATAACATCTCCGATTCCAGTTTCCACCCTGTATAAAAAAGTACTTATTTGTTTTCTTATTCTTTTGTACAAGGATTTAGCTTTGTATGTTATATGGATAAATATTTTCTGAGGTCTGAGTGATTTCGGAAGCATTTAAATTAAGTGGATTTCCTTTGTGGAAAACATTTCAATGAAGTATCGTCCCATCAAAAACATTACATGTAAAAAGGTGCAAGTCTCGCAACGCTTCTACTACAAAAAAGTTTTGAGATGTAATGTGAAACCAAGTCGGTTATTTTAATCAGTGCCAGGGGGTGTTAAAACCGTATCAATAAGATATCTTTAATTTGTAATACCGTAAAACGAGGTGACTTTAGGAAATTTTGGGGATACTTTGATAGTTTTAAAACTGCCACTAAATTATCATTATTCATTATTTTCTCGAACTGTTCGTGTAACAAGTTAGATTATTATACATACTTGTTTACCTAATACTAAAAAATCCGAATAAAAATATGTAACGGCTGAAAAACTGAAATATCGAAGTCGCCCCTGCATTTAAAAGTCACCCCGGTTTACGGTACGTATAATGAATTGGCCATCGCACGGCTGCATGACATAAGGATCATCGTCACCCATTAAAAATAATTCTAAATGAACATAACGCTAGCGCTAATAGCAGTTTGAGCATTACACATAAATACGAGTACGGTACGAGTAAAGCATTATGTGCGATTGCCAAGTCATTATAATTATGTATTACAAATTAAAGATATCTTATTGATACGGTTTTAACACCCCCTGGCACTGATTAAAATAACCGACTAGGTTTCACATTACATCTCAATTTTTTTTGTAGTAGAAGCGTTGCGAGACTTGCACCTTTTTACATGTAATGTTTATGATGGGATCTCATCTCTTTTTGTAGGCTGTCCTTCTTTTCGAGTACTCATACCCATACTATGTATACACATATCATAACTAAACACATATTCATTCATACTCACATCGTACATGTATCGTCGTGTACCTTTACTTTACCTACTATTTGTAGGAACTGCAACAGTAACTTTGTAATAGCATATATTTATATGGGATTACAAACTTACTTATGCAGTTCTTAGATCTTTAAATAGTGACTGATATTGCAATATTTCTAGGTTTTCTATGGCTTGATAAGCTGAAAACTACTTATGTTTAAAATTTGAAGCTTGTGAGTATGCTAGAAGTACCTTAGAATTATGATGATCGTGAGTGTGTCAGTGTCGAAAATAAGGAACTTTGACGTACAATAATTCTTAAACTACAAGTTCCGATTTAATGTTTTTGAGAATATATCTTAAGAATGTTAAGCCCTATATATTACTTACTGAAAATTCAGGGTTCTAGCTTCAACCAGCACAAAATTAGAGGACGTCGAAAATGGCCTGAATCGCTTCGAGAAAAGAATGGTACGGCCGTGCCCCCAGATTACTTTATGTAGTAATATAATCTGTTTATCAGCCTGTATGTGCCCTGTATACGTCCAGTGGGACGAAGGCGGTCTTCACATTGGATGCGGATGCGCACATCGCTCCGGTGTGATAAAATAACCATGGTATTATATATGGTAAGCATATGCCGCCTCTTATTGTATAAGAAGGCGATAGTCCTCATCCTCGCACTATTTCCATTCCCATGTGAGTTAGGAACTTAGACAGTTTGAAAAGTTTATACGATACGCACATATTTAAAAAGTTTATAAGTGACAGTTCGTGGGACATATTACTCTTAGAATCGAAAACTACCGGGGCTCTGAACTCTGAACCCCTAGTGTAAATTTCTTTCGATTGCGTGACGAGCGTTCGCGTTTGCGTTATATCAATTTCTCTATCTATGGGTTATGAACAGCGCGCCAAGCGGGACGTTTTAGAATCTCAAAATTCCATAACGCGTACGTCCCGTCATGCTATCGAATGAAATTTTCACTGGGTAACATTCCATTTCTGACCGCAGCTACACTACTGGTACTGAACGCGCCGCTGTTACTGTCAATTTCCATAGTAAAATGAACAGTAGTGCAGCTGCGGTTGGAAATGGACTGTCACCTTAGTGTGCAGAAGCGGCAAAATTACTTTAGACACAAACACAAACCTATAACTCCGATCACGATAACTTTTTATCAACTTAGCAGGGACAATGCATATACATATATCTACACTCATACTCATTTGACATACTCATGCCTGCTTGATGAGGCACGAACTGCATGCAGGCATTTAAAAATATTCATACTTTGTAAAAAAAATAACATTAGAATGTTAATTAATTAAATATTAGTCTTATCCTCTACCAATAAGCATTTAAATATTTTCTCAGTATTTTCATTTTCTCCATGATAAACTTCAATGACGTCCTTATTAAATACCTATTAATTGAATCCGGGAAATCGAAACTTTTATCATTTCATAACTTACATTTTACTTACGTACGGAGCAGAAACTTGGGTCTTTACAAAATAAATCTTGCACAGATTACAAGTAACCCAAAGAGCGATAGAAGGAAGAATGGTAGGAATCTCACTTAGGACCAGGAAAACAAACAAGTGGCTTCGGGAACATAGCAAAGTCACTGATGTAACCAGACGAATGGTGAAACTGAAGTGGGA
Organism: Cydia amplana; assembly: GCF_948474715.1. Taxonomy (NCBI): domain Eukaryota; kingdom Metazoa; phylum Arthropoda; class Insecta; order Lepidoptera; family Tortricidae; genus Cydia; species Cydia amplana. The sequence goes on from NC_086073.1 coordinate 16,642,362, forward strand.
GTGGGCTGGACATGTGTCCCGTAAAGACGGCTCGTGGTGTAAGAGTCTGGTAGACTGGAGACCGTGGGGAGAGTCACGCCCAGCAGGAAAACCAAAAATGCGTAGGTATGACGACATCAAAAGAACGGCTGGATCAAAAGAGCACAAAATAGAACAGAATGGCAAAAATTGAAGGAGGCCTGCATCTTAAGGATTGAAAAGGGCTAAAAAGAAGAAGAAGAAGAAGAAGAAGAACTTACATTTTGCTTGGGTTTTTTTTTGGTTCAATTTTTATTATTAGCAAAATTCAGGTGAATTCGTTTAAAGCGTTTTTTATTGTATTATCAATTTCATCAAAATACCTATATATTTAATTTACGCAGATTTATTATAGAGCTTGTTTAATATCCCATTCTTCTTTGCCATGCCATGACATTTGGCTTTTAGAAAACATATTTTCTATTTTTAAATTTTCCCTCCATTAACATTTGAAACTAGTTACCTAATAAAATACACATGTGCTCAATTCTAGCGAGAGAAGTTCGCCGTAACCATCCATAGGTAACTGTTATTTTTCTTAGTTTGGTTTTTTATAGATATCAAAGACTCTCCCGCAAGATGGAGCATATAAAACTACTCACGCTTAGCTCTCACTGCTCATTGGCACGTAGTGAGTTACTAAGCTATTTAATGAGCGTTATTTTTGATATTTGTTATGCGCTTTGATATATACATGATATATGAATTTTCAAGTCAGTTTTCAAGTTAAGTTTAAACATTTTTACTTTGTTAGTAGACTTTTATCACCGCACCTCCGGCCAAAGGACGAAAACTCATTTCCACTTAGATGTATGGCATACCAAGATTTCTTCTCTGAACGTGCAACATGGGGTTATTCAAGAAGCTAGTATTCAGGGTTCTCAAGGGTCGGCAACCAACACATAAGCCCCGATGTAGCTTATGTATATGGACGACGCGGACCTCTTCCCATCAGGCGGCCCGTCTGCTCGTTTGCTATCATAAAAAAAAATTAAAAATTGGAATCATGGAATGCCAGTGCCTATCTTCCGGCTTCATCATCAGCTCTTGAAACCTAATCGTGGTCAAAGTTCATTACAAGACTTTTCTAACAAATTCAAACGCAGCTATGATACGATGTTCCATCATGAAGTTCCAGTTCATATCTTCCGCCTCCATCATCAGATCAGTTCTACAGTACCATTATTGTATTGTCATCAGAACTACATACAGCTGCCAAATTTCATGACGCTACGATCCTTGGAAGATGGTTAAATTAGTTACCTTAGATTCCATTACATAGTTACTGTAAGGGTAAAAACACCAGAGCACCATTTTAAACAATATTTATTAGGGAATCACAATAATAATCAGAGTTTTGGACTTAGGTAATACGCGACGCCGATCACGCGCAAAAACCGATCTCTAGATGACAGACGTCATAGTGTTGCTCTATTCCCGACTCGTAGTGATGTCAAGACCGCTGTTTGACGATGCCGCCTTTTAGCTCGGCCATCGCCTGACCCGACCAGCGCCCCGCAGGTCACTGTCATCAGTGCAGCCACTGAAGTCTGCCACAGCCAACGCAGTCGCAGCAAGCTGGGTCTTCACCAGGTGGATGTAGCCTCCACCAGTTCAATATTCTGCGAATTGAACAAGCACCTTTTACGCTCAGCCGATATACAAGCCTTGGTCCTTTTGAGTAATTCGACTCGAGTTCCGTTGAAACGGTCTATTTCGTTATTATCAACTTACACCAAGATATTTAGTTCTATTTCAGTCGAATTGGAGTAAGGGCTTAAGCCGACTGAACCAAATGTAAGAAAACATGACCAGGCTAGGTACCAAATAATCCGTGGTATGAGAGGTGTTAGGATATGCAAGTCTGCTCAGCACTTGCTTGAAATACACAAAAGGCTTAATTCACGTGCATATGACACCAAGAGGATATAAATACCAATTAATTAATTATGCAAAATAATAAAATATTGCGATGAGCGTGACATCTAGCGGCAGGTAGATAAACCACCCCCTTTTTTTGTAACACCATTTAACATAAATTATTTTCTTGTGAATAACGTCATATAACTTTGAAGGATTTATTAGATTTTGATAAATTTCTAGCATGTATACCCATGCAGCTAACCCAAACCTTCCATTGAACGGTGCGTTCATACTGACCGCTTAACGTAACAATGACTATTTGTGTCGTTTTAAAAGCAAAGACTTGGAACAAACTCACAATTGGCTTCTCCGTTGTAGGATGTAAGACTCCCTCGCATGCACGCACAAAAATGCGTACAACTCGTGAGAGGCTAACATGGGACACGTCTCATGCATGTGCGGAGCTGCCTAGGCTAGGACACCACTGCCCTTGTAGGCGCAACGACCGTAGAAGTCGGCCCTTCACGATAAGGTTGTCACGGAGCCCGGTGCACGCACTCGCTCCAACTGGGTATTTCGAACAGGCACTCCCTCCAACTCTACTGGATCCGGTACTTCGCCAGCGATCCCTAGAAGGTATAAGTGCAAGCAACCCTTTCAAGGTAACCTTGAGATCATCAGTCTTAAGGTCATTAAAATATCCTTTTGTAAACAAGGTCTCAAGCCAACCTCTCAAGGTCAACAACAAATAGTACGATACGATATAGATAAAACATTCATCGGTAGTAGAAATAATGGTCCTCTTAAGGATAATATCATATCACATGCAATGGTCCGCCTCTTAAAGCCTGCACTGCAGATACCAGGAACAAACTAGCCTGTTAAAGATAGTCTTGTATCACATGCAATGGTCCGCCTCTTAAGGCCTGCACTGCAGATATACCAGTAACAAAATTAGCCTATTAAGGATAATCTAAGCTCACATGCAACGGTCCGCCTTTTAAGGCCTGCATTGCAGCAAATACCAGTAACAACCATCCTCTTAAGGATAGTCTTATATCACATGCAATGGTCCACCTCTTAAGGCCTACACTGCAAATACCAGTAACAACCATCCTCTTAAGGAAAGTCTTATATCACATGCAATGGTCCGCCTCTTAAGGCCTACACTGCAAACACCAGTAACAACCATCCTCTTAAAGATAGTCTTATATGACATGCAATGGTCCGCCTCTTAAAGCCTACACTGCAAATACCAGTAAACAACCATCCTCTTAAGGATAGTCTTATATCACATGCAATGGTCCGCCGTTTAAGGCCTGCACTGCAGATATACCAGTAACAAAATTAGCCTATTAAGGATAATCTAAGCTCACATGCAACGGTCCGCCTTTTAAGGCCTGCATTGCAGCAAATACCAGTAACAACCATCCTCTTAAAGATAGTCTTATATGACATGCAATGGTCCGCCTCTTAAAGCCTACACTGCAAATACCAGTAAACAACCATCCTCTTAAGGAATGCAATGGTCCGCCTCTTAAAGCCTACACTGCAAATACCAGTAAACAACCATCCTCTTAAGGATAGTCTTATATCACATGCAATGGTCCGCTTCTTAAAGCCTACACTGCAAATACCAGTAAACAACCATCCTCTTAAGGATAGTCTTATATCACATGCAATGGTCCGCCTCTTAAAGCCTACACTGCAAATATCAGCAACAACCACCCTCTCAAGGATAGTGACAAGCAACAGGCCGCTCCTTAAAGCCTCTGTTGCGATTACCGGCGCCAGGAAGTAGCCTATTAAGGATAGCATCCCTTGCCAAGACTAAAGTAACAGCCCTTCTTAAAGAGCACATAATAATTAAAGCTCTATAGCAGACATTGAAGAGAGTAAGTAATATAAATAAAATAATCACTCAGTTCTCAATCCGAGTGTCTAATAAAATTAATCAAGCACAATGTGTTTATTTTAGTCGCCAAACCTGTTAACAAAACGCATAAGTATGACAACAGTAACCCAGTTCTAAATCTGGGATAAAACAAAATTACAACTCGATTCCAAACTCGAGAGTAAGTAATATAAATAAAATAATCACTCAGTTCTCAATCCGAGTGTCTAATAAAATTAATCAAGCACAACGTGTTTATTTTAGTTGCCAAACCTGTTAAAAAAACACATAAGTATGACAACAGTAACCCAGTTCTAAATCTGGGATAAAACAAAATCACAACTCGATTCCAAACTCGAGAGTAAGTAATATAAATGAAATAATCACTCAGTTCTCAATCCGAGTGTCTAATAAAATTAATCAAGCACAATGTGTTTATTTTAGTCGGCAAACCTGTTAACAAAACACATAAGTATGACAACAGTAACCCAGTTCTAAATCTGGGATAAAACAAAATCACAACTCGATTCCAAACTCGAGAGTAAGTAATATAAATGAAATAATCACTCAGTTCTCAATCCGAGTGTCTAATAAAATTAATCAAGCACAATGTGTTTATTTTAGTCGGCAAACCTGTTAACAAAACACATAAGTATGACAACAGTAACCCAGTTCTAAATCTGGGATAAAACAAAATCACAACTCGATTCCAAACTCGAGAGTAATATAAATGAAATAATCACTCAGTTCTCAATCCGAGTGTCTAATAAAATTAATCAAGCACAATGTGTTTATTTTAGTCGGCAAACCTGTTAACAAAACACATAAGTATGACAACAGTAACCCAGTTCTAAATCTGGGATAAAACAAAATCACAACTCGATTCCAAACTCGAGAGTAATATAAATGAAATAATCACTCAGTTCTCAATCCGAGTGTCTAATAAAATTAATCAAGCACAATGTGTTTATTTTAGTCGGCAAACCTGTTAACAAAACACATAAGTATGACAACAGTAACCCAGTTCTAAATCTGGGATTAAACAAAATCACAACTCGATTCCAAACTCGAGAGTAAGTAATATAAATAAAATAATCACTCAGTCTAATAAAATTATATCTCAGTTCCTAATCTGAGAATATACTCGTAGTCAGTTCTTAATCTGAAAACGGTACCTGAAATAACGGCATTTTCCCTTAACATGGAAAATATAAAATAATAAGCAGATGCTACTATGCAACCAATTGTAAATCATCATGTGCAACTTGGCTTGCCTCTTCCGTGCCCCTAAATAAAGGCAACACTCTTACTATACCACCATTGAACTACAGTAGAGCCTGAACAGAAGTTCATGTTATCGAGGTTCCTCTCTTACCCAGGTTCGCCTTATCGAGGTTTCACAAATTGTATTTTTCAACCATCATGAAGTCTATATTGATAATGATCAATCAGTCAAATCATGGCACATATGCTTAAACCATAAAGCTTCCAATCCCAAGACACACATGGTTGATTTTCTCCAGCTGTGCATGTGCATTTTATGTGTAGATAACTCAACACATCATCATCCAGGTTAACTTATACCTGCACAAAACTAAATAATTTTGTTAAATGCCATGCAAGCACACATTGTAAGGTAAATGAGTTCATAACATAATAAACCACAATTTAAGCATTTTTCAAAACAATGAAATACATACTTAGTGAACCCACAAAATTTGTGGTTATTATTTATAACTTCTGATTTATGAAACCCAGAAGTAATAAAAGTGTACTGTTTTATAAGCAAACAGTACCATAACACACTACAAGTTCAGACGAAGACCGTCAATAACTTCAAACAGTAGCTCATGACATGATATTCTTCAGTCAATGTTCATTAGCAGTGAATGGGTTAAAATAGTTATTTGGAAAGCTTTAACCAAGCTATTTACCTTCGTTTAATATTCATCCATTTAACACTTAACTGACCGGTACGTTTAGAGTCCAGTAGCACTTGTATGTAAAGACATGTATATCATATAGACCGTCAATATTCATATTGACTCCTGAAAGTATTCACCTCGCTTACCATTAGCAACAACCTGCTTTACCAGTGTCATACTCAGCTTAATAAATATCTTGTTCAATATGTCCATCTCTTTGACAAGATTAAACCTTGGAAACACCTGTAATCATACTTCATCGGTGCAAGTATTATAAAATTATGGTCAAAACTTCACCAGCAATAAAGTTTTGTTATAAGGAAATGCATCTGAAACATACTGTTAGAACACAAATGATTATCATTGTCAATACCCCCATCACTTGACAATGTCATGCCAATAACTTTCATTAGTTTGGTAAGTCTGTTTAAATATATGTCTTTGGTTCATTTTATAACATGACATTTTGTGAAAAATATTTGCAATGCAAACTTAAACCAACATCCCAATGAACAAAACAACAACCACAACATACTATAAGCTGTATGCAATTAATTTGTATAAACATTCATAAGATTTTTCATACATAGAACCAATCAATAATATGTACAGACAGAAATTTTCTCAACATCTCACATGATTTACTGCCTTATTTATCTGTATGTCTGCAGCTTAATGTTAATTGCAAAGATGCAGGAGGTTATATGTTATATGAACTGTCTTTTAAAATATTCAGTCCGAGGAGGCTCCGGAAACATGGAGTGACTACATTTGTCGCAGACACTACTAACCAGCTTGAAATAAATGTCACCTTTCGCTTATTCACAAAGCGCATTTTACTAACCACACACAGTCAATGTAACACGTACTGACCGTTAGTATACATGTACAACATGAACAAACATTTTATTTCTAAATAAATACCTCATTTTCCATGACATCGGAGATTAGTCACTTATCAACATATTTTCTCCATATAATGAATTAGTTGAACACTAGGACATATTATACCTGGCATCCATAACCAACTAATTTTGAAATATTAGCCATGTCCATCCGGGTTCATTACAGAGGCCTGACCCGATAGCCACTCTAGTGTCTTCAATGACGGTATGGTCGTTCAATTCAAGAATCATTGCTGTCAAATATCTGGAAATTACACAAACCAAAAACACACCAACAAAGCATTATGTCAGTTGCAATAAGCATGTGTAATATCATACACACACACATATGAAACAACAAGTAATTTCTCCTTATTGTTGTTGTAACCAATATTCCAGTGTTTTTGAAAACTTGTAATCTATTTTAATTTGACTGAAAGGATAAAGTATTAAATAGCACTCATTGTTAATCATGAAAGCATAATACCACCATACATATAGCATCAATCAAGGCTAAATTTACATTACCAAACTTGTTTTATATGCTTTTTACTTGAATGCAAATCTCACCACGACACAAACTTTAGAAAATGTTCATAGCATTTTGTTAATATGTCATGTAGACATACTTAATCACATTATGTTATGTATCTGAAAGCACATAGATTACAAAAATAACACAACATATAAGTGAGGCAGTGAATATTTACCACTATGGCCCCGGAGCATTGTTAGGTGTTGGATCAACACAGACTTCTTACCTGAGTTAACTTTTACCTGAGTTACTCTCAAATCCCAAGGATTTATTTTATTCATACCAATATCAAAATTCAAGAGTACCTAATGGTATCTGTCAGCTTATGTCTTGTGATCTTCTGCTGTGAATATTGTAATATACATACATGCCAGCAGCCTTATTACACTGTCAATATGTATTATTTTTGACAGTCATGATCATTGATGTACATAAACTGAAATAGGTATCTGAAAGCAAACACAAAACACACGGCAAGGCTCGATACGCCAACAGCCAATAGCCGGCACAGGTTAGTTTTTAGGTTATTCTTGTAGGTATGATTTTGACACCAATCTTGGACTTTGTATATTTAAGTCCCTAACTGATGAGTGGTGTTGGTGCATTTACTCATTACAATCAGATTAACGATCAGAACAATGAAACAAGGAAGGACTACGCGCGGTAAATTTCGTAATGTCAATTTCGACAAATTATATCGTAGTAGGCGAGGAATCACTATCGCACTTCTGAAGCTGTAAGGGTAAAAACACCAGAGCACCATTTTAAACAATATTTATTAGGGAATCACAATAATAATCAGAGTTTTGGACTTAGGTAATACGCGACGCCGATCACGCGCAAAAACCGATCTCTAGATGACAGACGTCATAGTGTTGCTCTATTCCCGACTCGTAGTGATGTCAAGACCGCTGTTTGACGATGCCGCCTTTTATTACATACAGGTCGACCTAATAAAAGCGTGTTAAAAAGAAAGCAATAAAACACTATAATAAAAGATAAGCTGGATCTAGCGTGGGGTATCTGGGTTTCTTTGAGCGGCTGTATCCAGGGCTGTCGCCGGAACTTTATGATTAATCGCCGGTGTCCGGGACACAAGGCCATTATCGCCACAGCCGTTCGCAAGAAGCATTCCAATTTTAAATTACGTAATTGGTTTGATATTGATAAGATAATTATCATCTCAAACTCTCTTGTGGATCTACCGCCTTATTTTTAATGGGAGCGCGATGATATCACAATAAAATCAGAAATTAACAAAGTCAGAAATATAGGACTAGTCATAGAGCCCGCGCAGATAGAGAGTGGTCTGGAGTTCCGAGTTCCGCGTTACTCCAATCTCTCTTTTACTCCAATGAAGTCATAATTAGAGTGACAGAGAAAAATGCCGGCAATTTGCAAACTTCGATAATCGCGGTTATAGCCCAGAGTTCTGCGTTCGTAAAACATTCGGTAGGTAGCTCAGTTTGGTCGGTGGAACGTCGGGGGGTAATATTCCGAAGTCGCGAGTTCCAGTCTCGCTCGAGGCAAGGAACGAATACCTAATCAATTTTTCCTTTATTTCTATCATTGCTATTTTTCATTAACAGATTTTTACGAAAAATAATATGAATATCAAATCTGGAACAGAATTCTAGAATCTGAATGCCACTCCGGGAATTGGGTTATAGTGAGTGCTAAGTTTATGGAGGTGATGATGATACCTGTTGATCCGGCGGTTTTTTGTTGAGTATAACTTATGGAATTATATTCGGTATTAGTTAAGACTCAAGCTGGCTTTAGGTAAGGCTCGATTCAGTTTTTAAGACTCTAGTAACTCGAATTGATAAGTAAGGTAACTTGAATTAGGTATTCGAGTGTTGTGCTTAAGAATTATTGGAATGTAAATTCAATATAATTTTATTTTAATATAATATTAACAAAAGAATAAAAAAAAGGATACTATAGGCTTTGTCCAAGCTTTGTCAAGTCTTTCAGAAAATAGGTGACTATGGATCTACGCTGTTTTGGACAATTTTTAAATATTTTATTAAATAAAATGCTAAAACGAAATTAAAACTGAGTCCTAAATATATCTAAAATTAAACAAGCAATATAAAAACTACTCAAAGAGCCCCCGCGCAACCCAACCTATTTTTAAATAGGTTCCATATTATCCATATTTATAAACAAACATTAAAACAGGAACACAATTCATATAAAAATACCTACCGAAAGAAAAGCAAATCTATTAAAATATAAAATTTTCTTGGCTCTTAGAAATACTGAACCTAGAAAAAGACAGTGGTATTTGCAGAAAACCTACACAATTCCTGCCACAGTCGTCGAAAAGAAATGCGCACAGAATCCCGGTGTTATCCGACTGCGAGAACCACGGTTGCACGGTGGGCTGGATGGCTCGAAAAGAGGACATTCGCACTTTTTTCAGAAAATATTTTTTTTTTAAATGCTATCCGATAGAGAATTATATAAGAAACAATAAATGTGGTATACATTTTTTCGAAATAAGGTATATTGACAGCAGAAAAAAATAAAGTCTGTTTTTTTTTGTATGGGACCCAAAAATAGGTATCATGTTTCTCAGAAACTATTAGAGGTCCCGTCTTCTACCTTTCAAGTTTTTGTTTTTCTACTTTTGTAGAGTAGGAAACGATAAGCAGATTTTTTATATAGGTGCTGGTTTTTTTAGTCCAGTAAAAAGTCTAGACATGTTTGGATTTTTCGTTTGTCTTTTTTGGGATTTCACATTATTTTTCGATAGTTAATAGTGAAAATGATAATAACACATAATGGATGTAACGTTTATTAAGTTATGAAAAAATCATAAGTAATAACTAACAACAAATTTGAACCAAAATCAACTCTTTCCCCAAAAAAAAATTGTCAATAAAACGTCGCATGTGTAACTTTTTATAATTATTATAGAATTAAACTATCGAAAAATAATGTGGAATCCCAAAAAAGACAAACGAAAAAATCAAAAATGTGTGGACTTTTTACTGGACTAAAAAAAACCAGCACCTGTATAAAAAATCTGCTTATCGTTTCCTACTCTATAAAAGTAGAAAAACAAAGTCTTGAAAGGTAGAAGACGGGACCTCTAATAGTTTCTGAGAAACAAGATACAAATTTTTGGGTCCCATACAAAAAAAACAGACTTTATTTTTTTCTGCTGTCAATATGCCTTATTTCGAAAAAATGTATACGACATTTATTGTTCCTTATATAATTCTCTTTCGGATACCATTTTTCAAAAAATGATTTTCTGAAAAAAGTGCGAATGTCCTCTTTTCGAGCCATCCAGCCCACCGTGGGTCGCGTTCTTACCTAGTTGCCACAGTGCACCAAAAAAGCTCAGTACGTCAAGACATAAAACATTACAACCATAAATCAGCAACAGACTTCGTCATTTTCCCTTATGCTAGTCGCAAAGCAAATCTTCACTCTATACCTAGTAGAGTCCAGACAAGCTGGGCAAATCGACCAATTTGATCAGGAAAATAATTGGCGCCAATCTCATCTAGCGTCCACACGTACACAATTTAATCACCAATTTGCATTCTATAGATTGGCATTTTTGTATCCGCACCTGCTGATTTGATCGGGGAATCAAATTGGCGTTTGCACGGCCTGATTCGATCGGACAATTTCATCAGATTGGCGAAAAATTGTCTCGTCTGGACTCTACTTATTTCTGCTAAAATATATCGTCTTTTAAACACAACAGTAAAAGTACCGGATAAAGTAATTTAATAATGGTGGCTTGGGTTGGGAGGGATGATTTGCGTGCCAATGTTCTCACAAAAGACTGCCGAAGTCTGTGCGAAATTGAGGAGAAAATTTTGTAGAGTGAGAAACAGCAGTTAACTTAAGGGTGCAACAGGGACGAACAGTAAGACGAAAGAGCGAAGGTCAAACGTGTACAGGGCGCTTCCTGTAACAGGAGCAATAAATTAAACTGTAGGCTGTACTCCTCAAACTGACCAACATTTGTTCAGCAACTTTCGAAAATAACTCATGTTTTGATTTTTATTACACTTTAAAGTTTATTCGAAGACGCAATGTATTGCAAATTTTGTTATGTTTAAAGCGTGACAAGCAACGTCAAACACACTGATGTCAGCGTACATTGAAGGCAATATTTATTTTGTATGAAAAAGAGGAAGTCTAAAGGACACATAATTTTTAAAAGTTGCTGAACAAATGTTGGTCAGTTTGAGGAGTTCAGCCTTTGGTTTAATTTATTGCTCCTGTTACAGGAAGCACCCTGTATAATTACATTACTCAGGTAAGTAAGTCACTCTAAATACCTACAGCATGAAGTTCTATATAAATGTTGCTTTAATAGGTATAAAAACGTGACGCAGCAAGCAGCGTTTCCACCCTTTGTCAACCATGGCAACTAAGACTTCTGGTTTAAAATATGACGACTGGTCCGGCCTAGTAGGTAGAGACCCTGCCTGTGAAGCCGCGGTCCTGGGTTCGAATCCCGGTAAGGACATTTATTTGCATGATGAGCACCGATATTTGTTCCTGAGTCTTGGGTGTTTTCTATTTAGGTACTCGTATTTCTATATACATAGAAGTCTGAGTACCCACAACACTGAAGCCTTCTTGAGCTTACTGTGGGACTTAGTCAATCTGTGTAAGAATGTCCTATAATACTAATTATTGTTTATTTATTTAAAATCAACCAGAGACCATCGTCCTATTGATATCTTCTAGCCACTATACTCTTTGTTTCCGCGGTACGAACACACCACTTCAACGAACATCTCTGCCATCCACACGACACGTCGTAACATACACGTGTTCCGTAGGCACTTACTGCCTTTCTCTCCTGATGGGCAATCTCCTGTAAGCAAATAGAATGGACCCATTCGAGCATGTTTAATTTTTATCCCCACACAATGCGGTCCGACCTGGAATAGTTTCTTAGGTTTTCAGGTCGGCGTTTTGTAGATTACATACGCTGATAGCGGAATAAAATCTATAATATCTTCAATAAGGGTGGTTATTTAGTGTTTATTTATTTCCTTCTCAAGAGTGTCATTATATTCGAAGATTTGGTCAGCTATTTATTCCATACTAAGTAACTGCCATGACGAAAGTCGATTTAAACGTCTTGTTAAAAAAAAACAAGTTTTAAGTTATGATTGCGGCCAACTCTCTGAATATCAAGTGAAGACACACGGAAAAGGTGTTAATATGGCAGTATAGTAATTTTTGCTAGCGTAACTAGGATTAACTATAAATAATTTAGGGGTTTAAAAAATGCGGAATGCTATTAAATCTATTAATTAAATACCCTGTTTCCATAAGCAGATCCTTCACAAAATGATATTACGAAAGTACCTAAATGAACGAGTTAAAGATATATACCGAAATAAAGGTGTGCCAAATTTGAAGATACGATTTCTCCAGGATGCCATTCAATTAGACATGATAAGAATGGTAATAACCGTAAGAAATCGATTCTCTCTTATCTCATACATCACAAACAATGATCCTAACAAATTGAGAATTTCCTTCATATTAATCAGTTTAAAATTGGATTTTTCCGTAATGTAGTTACCAATTTCCGTTTATAGGTATTACTGTATTATTAAAATTTCCGTCGGCCGCTACAAGAATTCCATGTAAAACAGCAATCTCGTATTAGTTTGGCGGAAGCACAGTTTTTACGAAAAAATATATGGAAAGGCGCTGCAACTACACTGAAGTATATATAAACCAAAATAAATGTCATCAATATCTGTGGGAGACCGAGCTTTGCTCGGAAAACATTAAAAAACTCAAAAATGCGTGTTTTTCCTAGAGATATGACCTAGCTCGTCGATTTTCCGCCCCCCAAAACCCCCATATAGTAAATTTCATCGAAATCTTTAGAGCAGTTTCAGAGATCCCCAAAATATAATTATATATCAATAAATAAACAAGAATTGCTCGTTTAAAGGTATTAGATTAGATAGATAGATAGATATACGAAGGAAAAAATGACCAAAGCCTCCAGTGTCCAGAGCTGGAATCGAACCAGCGTCCCCCGTTAACCGGACAGGTGCCTGAACCACTCGGCTATCCGGTCACGGTGGAAAAATACAAATTAAAATATTTTCATAGAAAGTAATTTAATTTGCTCTTAGAGTATATACTGAAGTACACTAGAGCTTATAGAGACACAATATTAACATATATTTAAGACAATTATAGCTAAAGCATATGTATTGCAATAAAAACAGAAAATACGAATCCCATCAAAAACATTACATGTAAAAAGGTGCAAGTCTCGCAACGCTTTTACTACAAAAAAGTTTTGAGATGTAACGTGAAACCAAGTCGGTTATTTTAATCAGTTCCAGGGGATGTTTAAATCCGTATCAATAAGATATCTTTAATTTGTAATACGTATAATGACTTGGCCATCTATGTATACACATATCATAACTAAACATATCTTCATTCAAACTCACATCATACATCGTAGTGTACCTTTACTTTACCTACTATTTGTAGGAACTGCAACAGTAACTTTGTAATATCATATATTTATATGGGATTACAAACTTACTTATGCAGTTCTTAGATCTTTAAAACTTGACTGATATTGCAATATTTTTAGGTTTTCCCTTTATGTGGCCATTAAACCCTAACTCTGTACCAAATTTCAGCTCTCTGAGTTTATGGGAAGTACTAGTTCTATTCTGATGATCATGAGTGAGTGAGTGAGTGTCATAAATGCGAAACTTTGCTTTCGCTTAACTTCGGAACTAAATGACCTACAGACTTGAAATTTTAGATTTTAAGTATGTGATTATAGCTTACTGGATGACAAAAATTTCTGCGTTCTGGTCTTATCCAGAGGTTCTCAAATAGGGGCCTGAAAATGCGGCGAAATGGTTCCAGTAAAGGATGGTACGGCAGTGTTTGCTTCGCGCTCGACTTGGCGGGGGCACTGCCGTGCCCCCAGATTCATAAGTTTCCTCATAACTGCTAAGAGAAAAGTTGAGCGTACAACTTCATTATTGGAAAAAGAAACAAAGTAAAAGTTATCTGTCGTCGAAGCTTGAATTTTTCTTTAATCTAATTCAATTCCAATTCAATCATTGAACCGATATTTAGATTCACGTTGTCAGAAGCAGATAAGCATGTTCCAATAAGATATCAATTTAATACTGGGAAGTCAAAAATGAATTTGAGAATTGACCCGCGAGAAGAGCCATTGAAAAATTCATTATTGAATGAAGCAATACAGATACAGTACAATTAGTTTCAGTTCGATTGGTGTTCAGAGTTTCTCAGCCTTTGTTAACAAGGGTCATATTAGGGTTCCGTACCCAATGGGTAGAAACGGGACCCTATTCTGTCTACTGACCGTCTGTCTGTCACCTCCGTCCGTCTGGCTGTATCTCATGAACCGTGATAGCTGCAGTTGAAATTTTTAAGGTTCCGCGTACGGGTATACTCAAAGGGTAACAACGGGACCCTATTACTAATACTCCTCTGTCCGTCTGTCTGTCTGTCACCAGGCTGTATCTCATGAACCGTGATAGCTACAGTTGAAATTTTCACAGATGATGTACCTATTCCTGTTGCCGCTATAACAACATATACTAAAAACAGAATAAAACAAATATTTAAGTGGGGCTCCCATACAACAAAACGTGTTCTTTTTGCCGCTTTTTGCTCGATAAGTATTACGGAATGGTACGGAACCCTTCGTGCGTGAGTCCGACTCGTACTTGGTCGGTTTTTTATCAATTAAAATCTTATTATATGAAATTGGTTATGTAACCTCGTCGTTTAGCTTTCGAAACATCTATGCAATTACAAGTTACAAGCCACTATTGTAAATGTACCTATATGATAATTACTATGCATTCACAAGCCAATTTCAATCAAACTGTAATGCATTACATTTTAGCACGGGAGGCCTCAAAGCGTAAATTAATTACGTATGTGCGATTACAATACATATACATACCTTACCAGGTAATAGTAGATAATGATTTAAATTGTTCAATACAACGGAATTGTGTTTTCAAGTTACGGTCGATAATTAGTAACTAGCGACCCGCTCCGGCTTCGCACGGGTTGACAAATTATACAACTAAACCTTCCTCAAGAATCACTCTATCGATAGTTGAAAACCGCATGAAAATCCGTTCTGTAGTTTTTGAGTTTATCGCGAACACACATACACACAAACAGACAGACGCGACGGGGACTTTGTTTTATAAGGAGTGATAAGCTGTAACCAGTGTTGGCCGAACGTTAATCCCAATTACCATTAAAAATTAACCATTGAAAAGGTTAATTCGAATTAACCATTAACCATTGAAGGAAAATTAATTGTCAATTCGCATTAACATCAATTTGCATTAATATTAATTTATTTCGAACCATTAAAAATTAAAAAGAATTAATGGTTAATGCTTCACAAACCATTAAAAATTAAATCAATTTTTAATGACAATTAAAAATATTATTGATAATTATCAATTAACAAAAATATATCGTAATTTTATAAAGGCGCCCGTAATTTTTATCTAGCTAGTGGACCTCAGGTTTGGTGCAACATAGAAACACGCCGTTTGGTCATCCGACTCGTCTTGATGAGCACTTGGGAGACCAGTACCCAAGATAGAGCTGATGCTGAACCCTGGGTGTACCTAGTGGAATTCAGGTTTGGTGCAACATACACACACGCCGTTTAGGCTATTCGACTCGTCACAATGAGCACTTGGGAGAGCAGTACTCAAGATGGAGCTGATGCTGAACCCTGGCTGTACCTAGTGGAACTCAGGTTTGGTGCAACATAGACACACGCCGTTTAGGCTATTCGACTCGTCACAATGAGCACTTGGGAGAGCAGTACCCAAGATGGAGCTGATGCTGAACCTTGGCTGTACCTAGTGGAACTCAGGTTTGGTGCAACATAGACAAACGCCGTTTTGGTCATCCGACTCGTCTTGGTGAGCACTTGGGAGAGCAGTACCCAAGATAGAGCTCATGCTGAACCCTGGCAGTACCTAATGGAACTCAGGTTTGGTGCAACATAGACAAACGCCGTTTTGGTCATCCGACTCGTCTTGATGAGCACTTGGAGAGCAGTACCCAAGGTAGAGCTGATGCTGAACCCTGGCAGTACCTAATGGAACTCAGGTTTGGTGCAACATAGACAAACGCCGTTTTGGTCATCCGACTCGTCTTGGTGAGCACTTAGGAGAGCAGTACCCAAGATAGAGCTGATGCTGAACCCTGGCTGTACCTAGTGGAACTCAGGTTTGGTGCAACATAGACACACGCCGTTTAGGCTATTCGACTCGTCACAATGAGCACTTGGGAGAGCAGTACCCAAGATGGAGCTGATGCTGAACCTTGGCTGTACCTAGTGGAACTCAGGTTTGGTGCAACATAGACAAACGCCGTTTTGGTCATCCGACTCGTCTTGGTGAGCACTTGGGAGAGCAGTACCCAAGATAGAGCTGATGCTGAACCCTGGCAGTACCTAATGGAACTCAGGTTTGGTGCAACATAGACAAACGCCGTTTTGGTCATCCGACTCGTCTTGGTGAGCACTTAGGAGAGCAGTACCCAAGATAGAGCTGATGCTGAACCCTGGCTGTACCTAGTGGAACTCAGGTTTGGTGCAACATAGACACACGCCGTTTAGGCTATTCGACTCGTCACAATGAGCACTTGGGAGAGCAGTACCCAAGATGGAGCTGATGCTGAACCTTGGCTGTACCTAGTGGAACTCAGGTTTGGTGCAACATAGACAAACGCCGTTTTGGTCATCCGACTCGTCTTGGTGAGCACTTGGGAGAGCAGTACCCAAGATAGAGCTGATGCTGAACCCTGGCTGTACCTAGTGGAACTCAGGTTTGGTGCAACATAGACACACGCCGTTTAGGCTATTCGACTCGTCACAATGAGCACTTGGGAGAGCAGTACCCAAGATGGAGCTGATGCTGAACCTTGGCTGTACCTAGTGGAACTCAGGTTTGGTGCAACATAGACAAACGCCGTTTTGGTCATCCGACTCGTCTTGGTGAGCACTTGGGAGAGCAGTACCCAAGATAGAGCTGATGCTGAACCCTGGCAGTACCTAATGGAACTCAGGTTTGGTGCAACATAGACAAACGCCGTTGTGGTCATCCGACTCGTCTTGATGAGCACTTGGGAGAGCAGTACCCAAGATAGAGCTGATGCTGAACCCTGGCAGTACCTAGTGGAACTCAGGTTTGGTGCAACATAGACACACGCCGTTTTGGTCATCCGACTCATCTTGATGAGCACTTGGGAGAGCAGTACCCAAGATTGAGCTGATGCTGAACCCTGGCAGTACCTAATGGAACTCAGGTTTGGTGCAACATAGAAACACGCCGTTTTGGTCATCCGACTCGTCTTGATGAACACTTGGGAGAGCAGTACCCAAGATAGAGCTGATGCTGAACCCTGGCTGTACCTAGTGGAACTCAGGTTTGGTGCAACATAGACACACGTCGTTTTGGTCATCCGACTTGTCTTGATGAGCACTTGGGAGAGCAGTACCCAAGATAGAGCTGATGCTGAACCCTGGCAGTACCTAATGGACCTCAGGTTTGGTGCAACATAGACAAACGCCGTTTTGGTCATCCGACTCGTCTTGATGAGCACTTGGGAGAGCAGTACCCAAGATAGAGCTGATGCTGAACCCTGGCTATGCCTAGTGGAACTCAGGTTTGGTGCAACATAGGCCCACGCTATTTAGGTCATCCGTCACATCTTGAACCTGCAGGTACTGCCAGGGTTCAGCATCAGCTCTATCTTGGGTACTGCTCTCCCAAGTGCTCGTCAAGACGAGTAGGATGACCAATACGGCGTGTGTCTATGTTGCATCAAACCTGAGTTCCACTAGGTACTGCCAGGGTTCAGCATCAGCTCTATCTTGGGTACTGCTCTCCCAAGTGCTCATCAAGACGAGTCGGATGACCAAAACGGCGTTTGTCTATGTTGCACCAGACCTGAGTTCCATTAGGTACTGCCAGGGTTTAGCATCAGCTCTATCTTGGGCACTGCTCTCCCAAGTGCTCATCAAGACGAGTCGGATGACCAAAACGGCGTTTGTCTATGTTGCACCAAACCTGAGTTCCACTAGGTACAGCCAAGGTTCAGCATCAGCTCTATCTTGGGTACTGCTCTCCCAAGTGCTCGTCAAGACGAGTAGGATGACCAATACGGCGTGTGTCTATGTTGCATCAAACCTGAGTTCCACTAGGTACTGCCAGGGTTCAGCATCAGCTCTATCTTGGGTACTGCTCTCCCAAGTGCTCATCAAGACGAGTCGGATGACCAAAACGGCGTTTGTCTATGTTGCACCAGACCTGAGTTCCATTAGGTACTGCCAGGGTTTAGCATCAGCTCTATCTTGGGCACTGCTCTCCCAAGTGCTCATCAAGACGAGTCGGATGACCAAAACGGCGTTTGTCTATGTTGCACCAGACTTGAGTTCCATTAGGTACTGCCAGGGTTCAGCATCAGCTCTATCTTGGGTACTGCTCTCCCAAGTGCTCATCAAGACGAGTCGGATGACCAAAACGGCGTTTGTCTATGTTGCACCAGACCTGAGTTCCATTAGGTACTGCCAGGGTTTAGCATCAGCTCTATCTTGGGCACTGCTTTCCCAAGTGCTCATCAAGACGAGTCGGATGACCAAAACGGCGTTTGTCTATGTTGCACCAGACCTGAGTTCCATTAGGTACTGCCAGGGTTCAGCATCAGCTCTATCTTGGGTACTGCTCTCCCAAGTGCTCATCAAGACGAGTCGGATGACCAAAACGGCGTTTGTCTATGTTGCACCAGACTTGAGTTCCATTAGGTACTGCCAGGGTTCAGCATCAGCTCTATCTTGGGTACTGCTCTCCCAAGTGCTCATCAAGACGAGTCGGATGACCAAAACGGCGTTTGTCTATGTTGCACCAGACCTGAGTTCCATTAGGTACTGCCAGGGTTTAGCATCAGCTCTATCTTGGGCACTGCTCTCCCAAGTGCTCATCAAGACGAGTCGGATGACCAAAACGGCGTTTGTCTATGTTGCACCAGACCTGAGTTCCATTAGGTACTGCCAGGGTTCAGCATCAGCTCTATCTTGGGTACTGCTCTCCCAAGTGCTCATCAAGACGAGTCGGATGACCAAAACGGCGTTTGTCTATGTTGCACCAGACCTGAGTTCCATTAGGTACTGCCAGGGTTTAGCATCAGCTCTATCTTGGGCACTGCTCTCCCAAGTGCTCATCAAGACGAGTCGGATGACCAAAACGGCGTTTGTCTATGTTGCACCAAACCTGAGTTCCATTAGGTACTGCCAGGGTTCAGCATCAGCTCAATCTTGGGTACTGCTCTCCCAAGTGCTCATCAAGACGAGTCGGATGACCAAAACGGCGTTTGTCTATGTTGCACCAGACCTGAGTTCCATTAGGTACTGCCAGGGTTCAGCATCAGCTCTATCTTGGGTACTGCTCTCCCAAGTGCTCATCAAGACGAGTCGGATGACCAAAACGGCGTTTGTCTATGTTGCACCAGACCTGAGTTCCATTAGGTACTGCCAGGGTTCAGCATCAGCTCTATCTTGGGTACTGCTCTCCCAAGTGCTCATCAAGACGAGTAGGATGACCAATACGGCGTGTGTCTATGTTGCATCAAACCTGAGTTCCACTAGGTACTGCCAGGGTTCAGCATCAGCTCTATCTTGGGTACTGCTCTCCCAAGTGCTGATCAAGACGAGTCGGATGACCAAAACGGCGTTTGTCTATGTTGCACCAGACCTGAGTTCCATTAGGTACTGCCAGGGTTTAGCATCAGCTCTATCTTGGGCACTGCTCTCCCAAGCGCTCATCAAGACGAGTCGGATGACCAAAACGGCGTTTGTCTATGTTGCACCAAACCTGAGTTCCATTAGGTACTGCCAGGGTTCAGCATCAGCTCTATCTTGGGTACTGCTCTCCCAAGTGCTCATCAAGACGAGTCGGATGACCAAACCGGCGTTTGTCTATGTTGCACCAAACCTGAGTTCCATTAGGTACTGCCAGGGTTCAGCATCAGCTCTATCTTGAATACTGCTCTCCCAAGTGCTCATCAAGACGAGTCGGATGACCAAAACGGCGTTTGTCTATGTTGCACCAAACCTGAGGTCCATTAGGTACTGCCAGGGTTCAGCATCAGCTCTATCTTGGGTACTGCTCTCCCAAGTGCTCATCAAGACGAGTCGGATGACCAAAACGGCGTTTGTCTATGTTGCACCAAACCTGAGTTCCATTAGGTACTGCCAGGGTTCAGCATCAGCTCTATCTTGGGTACTGCTCTCCCAAGTGCTCATCAAGACGAGTCGGATGACTAAAACGGGGTTTGTCTATGTTGCACCAAACCTGAGTTCCATTAGGTACTGCCAGGGTTCAGCATCAGCTCTATCTTGGGTACTGCTCTCCCAAGTGCTCATCAAGACGAGTTGGATGACCAAAACGGCGTGTGTCTATGTTGCACCAAACCTGAGTTCCACTAGGTACAGCCAAGGTTCAGCATCAGCTCCATCTTGGGTACTGCTCTCCCAAGTGCTCATTGTGACGAGTCGAATAGCCTAAACGGCGTGTGTCTATGTTGCACCAAACCTGAGTTCCAGTAGGTACCTACTGCCAGGTTTCAGGGTCATTTTGTTGTCTCATTTTAAAATATCACGACCTGATAATTACTGAAGCTTGTATTCATATGCTTATTTTTAATTTTAATACCTAGCTCCAAGTTTCTAAGCAATAGTAACATTAATTATTAGTTTATGAAAAAATTGATTTAATTGCATTAAACGTTAATTTAGATTGACAATCAATGTAATTAAACGTCTCAAAATTCAATTCTAATTAACTTAATTTAAATTGATGCGTAATGCAATTGACTAATTGCGGATTTAATGGTTAATGGAAATGATTAATTGTTAATTAGAATTACACATTACGGCCAACACTGGCTGTAACACTGAATATTCAATAATCATACCTACTTACCTATTTTATTACAAATTGGCTAAAAATCTTATGTCACACGAAAATAACTAACATTACTTTAACAAAAGTTTCATTTTTAAGAGCGCTCCAACAAGAAAAGTCAAAATAATGCAAAATTGATGATATTCCTCGATGACATTCAGTACTTTAGGGTCATTATTAGAAACAATGAGTACTTGTTACGGTAAAAGCGTCTTCTTATCTTTAGGAATTACTTTTTAAATATTGGAAAAAGGGCTTATTAAATTAGTAATGATTTTTTTTCTGATGGTTGTTTCCGAAAAACCACGTGAAGCACTAAATTGTGAGCTCGTATTTGTAAATGTTGAGAAGTTTACTCTGGTAAAGCTGGCTATTTTGTATTACTAATACCCTGTACATTAGGAATTACTTTTGACATTTTTCCTAAATACCTTTGAGAACGAGAAAATCGAAGAAAAACAAACTCAATTTTCTCTCCGAAACAAGTGTCAATTCCTACGAAATTCTACTTAATATCGAAGTCATTTTCATACTCAAGCAATCTACAGCGTTTGCTTATACTGATGGTATACATTAGTGTTTATGAAATTCTACTATAATTTTTTGGCAATTTTTTGAAAACGACTCTAATATTACCGATGACGCGCGGTCGTGAGCTCAGTGCCGCGGCAGAGCTTGTAGAGGTAGGACGTGTGTCGGTCGGCTCCGCACGTTTTCAACGGCGACGACGAGGTTTTTATCATTGTGTGCGGCAGGCGCCGTGTAAAATGCTATACTGTGTGCGTGACAGTGCGTGTATACGGCGACTGAGAAACTTTGATCCTAGTATTGTGTATTTGGTTTTATAGTATAGTATGTAACTACCGGACAGCATTAAAGTTATTTGAAATGATCTGATATTTTATAGGTACTAAATTAAAAAATGGCTGAATACAAATGCTTTTGATGACATGTCAGAATCAGAATATTATATAGGTCTGATGATGGAGTTGGGAGGTGGTCACCGGTACCAATCAACCATGCAACTAAACCACTTCGTGTTTCGGCTCGTTTGATTCGTCTCAACAAGATCTTTGACATAAGATAGGACTCAGGGTCTGATGATGGAGCTGAAAGGTGGTCACCGGTACCAGTCAACCACGCAACTAAACCACTTCGTGTTTGGGCTCGTTTGATTCGTCTCAACAAGATCTTTGACACAAGATAGGACTCAGGGTCTGATGATGGAGCTGGAAGGTGGTCACCGGTACCAGTCAACCACGCAACTAAACCACTTCGTGTTTGGGCTCGTTTGATTCCTCTCAACGAGATCTTTGACACAAGATAGAACTCAGGGTCTGATGATGAAGCTGGAAGGTGGTCAACGGTACCAGTCAACCATGCAACTAAACCACTTCGTGTTTCGGCTCGTTTGATTCGTCTCAACAAGATCTTTGACACAAGATATTACTGAGGGTCTGATGATGGAGCTGGAAGGTTGGCACCGGTACCAGTCAACCACGCAACTAAACCACTTCGTGTTTGGGCTCGTTTTATTCCTCTCAACGAGATCTTTGACACAAGATAGAACTCATGGTCTGACGATGAAGCTAGAAGGTGGTCACCAGTACCAGTCAACCATGCAACTAAACCACTTCGTGTTTGGGCTCGTTTGATTCCTCTCAACGAGATCTTTGACACAAGATAGAACTCAGGGTCTGACGATGAAGCTGGAAGGTGGTCACCAGTACCAGTCAACCATGCAACTAATCCACTTCGTGTTTGGGCTCGTTTGATTCCTCTCAACGAGATCTTTGACACAAGATAGAACTCAGGGTCTGATGATGAAGCTGGAAGGTGGTCAACGGTACCAGTCAACCATGCCACTAAACCACTTCGTGTTTGGGCTCGTTTGATTCCTCTCAACGAGATCTTTGACACAAGATAGTACTGAGGGTCTGATGATGGAGCTGGAAGGTGGTCAACGGTACCAGTCAACCATGCAACTAAACCACTTCGTGTTTCGGCTCGTTTGATTCGTCTCAACAAGATCTTTGTCACAAGATAGGACTCAGGGTCTGATGATGGAGTTGGAAGGTGGTCAATGGTACCAGTCAACCATGCAACTAAACCACTTCGTGTTTCGGCTCGTTTGATTCCTCTCAACGAGATCTTAGACACAAGATAATACTGAGGGTCTGATGATGGAGCTGGAAGGTGGTCACTGGTACCAGTCAATCATGCAACTAAACCACTTCGTGTTTGGGCTCGTTTGATTTGTTTCAACAAGATCTTTGACACAACATAGTACTCACAGGGTCTGATGTGCAGCTGGAAGGTTGTCATCCCAGACACGAAGTGGTTTAGTTGCATGGTTGACTGGTACCGGTGACCACCATTCAGCTCCATCATCAGACCCTGAGTATCACCTAGTGTCCAAGATCTTGTTAAGACGAATCAAACGAGCATAAACACGAAGTGGTTTAGTTGCATGGTTGACTGGTACCGGTGACCACCTTCCAGCTTCATCATCAGACCCTGAGTCCTATCTTGTGTCAAAGATCTTGTTGAAATGAATAAAACGAGCCCAAACACGAAGTGGTTTAGTTTCATAGTTTACTGGTACCGGTGACCACCTTCCAGCTCCATCATCAGACCCTGAATATCACCTAGTGTCCAAGATCTTGTTGAAACGAATCAAACGAGCTCAAACACGAAGTGGTTTAGTTGCATGGTTGACTGGTACCGGTGACCACCTTCCAGCTCCATCATCAGACACTGAGTCATATCTTGTGTCAAAAATCTTGTTGAAATGAATCAAACGAGCCCAAACACGAAGTGGTTTAGTTGCATGGTTGAATGGTACCGGTGACCACCTTCCAGCTCCATCATCAGACCCTGAGTATCACCTAGTGCCAAAGATCTTGTTGAGACGAATCAAACGAGCTCAAACACGAAGTGGTTTAATTGCATAGTTGACTGGTACCAGTGGCCATCTTCCAGCTCCATTATCAGACCCTGAGTGTCACCTAGTGCCAAAGATCTTGTTGAGACGAATCAAACGAGCCTAATCATGTTACTACATGGTTGATTGGTATCCGTGACCACCTTCATCATCATCATCAGGCTTCATCATCAGATGCTTAGTATCAGCTCGTTTCTAAACTTAAGATACAAATTAAAGGTTTTATTATATAGCTAAAATAGTTTCACTATACAACCTATACCATATGCAATGACGAAAAATGGAAATAAGCGAGTACCTAAGTAAGTACGTATAATTTCTTTCTAGTAATAATGACCTACATAAGTATGTATATTTGCACTGGATTTAGTATTTTCGTACCAAATAACATTTTTAGAACTTTGATATTAAAGTACAGTTAGTGTTGTTATGATTGATTTCAATGTGCTTCACGTTCGGATCAAGAATGTTTAATCCATCATTGTAGTGCGACCGAGGGAAAATGCGGTGGAAGGGTTCGGCGACCTGAGATCGCGGGGCCTGCCGCAGCGCGTAAAATACCTAAACTCGCTCATCCCCGAAATGTAATAGCACTCTTAACTCGTCAACTAGCCCGGACCACTTTGTCGGAACTCGGAACTCTCGGAAGCCTTACTACAACTACCAACTTATGTTGGTTCTTGAGCGAAGAAGCGTGAATTCAAAATTATTGTCTACGGTATACTTGGATGCATTCTAAATGAAATGGTGGAAATTCACAAGCGATCGAACCGACTGGAGAAACTATTGGGGGAGACTCTTTCCAGCAACGGGACTAGGGTTTGCAATCCGGATCCAGAATGTATGAAATTATCCGGATCCGGATCCGCGGATCTCCCCATACATTTCGGATCCGTCGAGCAATCCCTAAGCGGGACACTAAAATAAGCTAATAAATAAAATGTTAAGATGTAATCTGCAACGCTCATTGAATATCTTATCGTACGTAAACAATTTGAGTGCTAATCCCACGTAGGTCGTAAAAAGAAAAGTTTTAAACGAATTCATAATTTCAGTTGTGGCCTAAATCATCAAAAAGGGATGTTTGGGCGAAGTTAAATTAACCTTGATCCTTGAAAAATCACTGACGTGTAACAGTTTAAATTCGCACGTTTTGTATAAAAAATTAGTAATTTTAACGGTTCGAATGCGATATATAATTGGTCAAACCAATTTGTCAGTCAGTAAGAACCAGGAAAACTATACTCATCCTTTTCTTTTGGGTGCTAGTACTAGTGAAAGACAAAGATAGTATGATTCTCTCTGTCTATGTTTGAAATGAGACAGCCCTTTGACAAACTATAATTTCATTACCTACTTTTACCTTATTCGACGTTTGAACTGGGTTACACCAGCTATGGTCACAGATAAACTGATGTCCCAGCCCAGCCAAATGTCAACGGAGTTATGGGTAAAAAATAATGAAACTAATATCCCGCCCCGCTCGACCCGCTAAAATACCGACTCGTAGTTACAAAGTACAAACTAACGCAGTCTTTCATGTTTAACCGACTCTAATGTAATGTACTGATGACTCTGTTATGTATTTTTATCTTATTGCCGTCTTTGTCTTTTGTATGCTATTTAATTTTGTTTTTTATTCATGTTACCTGTCGTGATTGTTTCACCGGATGATCTCATCTGATGATCAGCGCTGGAAGTCGCCAGCAACATGCTGAGGTGAGACCATTTAGTGGCACTTTATCCTTTTATGTTTCTCTGTATAATTTTCTATTTTGTGTTTGTGCTTATTATATAAAATTATTTCTATTCTATTCTACTCCAAACAAGAGTAACAAGAACAAAAAAAATTGGAGTCATCAATTTCGATCTCGTAGCTTGAAAAATGACTAGACATTACCCAGCTCACGGAAACTAGGAAACTTTCCTAACTTGTAATAATAAAATGGAAATCTGCACCTGATTCTCTCAGAGTTCAACTCAACGTAGTTTCAAGAGATTTGTTCTACTAAGTCATTTCGATATGATAGTTTCGTAATGCAAGTTTCTTGAGTTATGTGGCTGTCACTGACGTTTAATGCATTTTCTTCACGTATTTTGGTGTGATTTATTATCGGATTTCATTGAATTTATATTCACCCTTTGAAAGTGTTTTGCACTCGTTATTTTCAGATTTTTGGTGGACGTACTTTTATGCATTGGACCTTGACAATTAGGAAATTTACTATCGCAACACTATTCAAATGCCTGCTAAAGCCTTGAAGTCTTGAGTCATTAAGACTAGAGTATGGCTTTTTTCTGCTCTCCAACAAAATCTCCCTAAACTTGATCATTTGTGGAGGTAGGTAGAGGTACCTGGTACATGCATCTGAAATAAAATACAATTTTCCCACCCTCTAAAAAACTCCGCTATTTCGGCAAATAAGACAATATATCAAACCGCATTGCAACGAAACCTCTGATAAACCACCTAATCTGGTTACGTGGCATAATTTTATGAAATATAATCGCCATCTTGTCGAGGGGCACTCATTTTGTTGACTTATGAGTCGCCATGTTTATTCACTCCACAAGCTATTCCCAACCTTAGCGCTTAAGCTTTAAAGTTCACAATGCTTTTATAGGTTTCCTGAAATAGAGGAATGTTTTGGTGCATGAAGTGGTCATTAGCCGGAGTGCAGCGAGTTACCCTTTTCCATCGGTAGGGGGCGTTGTTTGGCTGATTAAATACGGCCGATGTTGCGGTTTGCGGTTTCGCTGTTTGTCGATTGTTTTGCGGGATTTTCACGGTTTGAGTAGTCAGCCTTTTGCGGTGTGGGCTCGGACCGATTTGGGAAATTATCGATTGGGTTTTTTAAAAGGCGAATTTTGGGCTTGTATAGTTTCATGAATAAAGGGAAAACAATGTAACAACTAAGAACGTTCCGTTTCTTACGCCTGAAAACATTATAAGTACATGGAATTTGTGCCCAGTGAAATTTTCACACTGTAAATGCTATATTTACTGTAATTAAAGTGCGGAGAGTAAATATCACCTACGCAACTCGGCGGGAAGTAGAACGTGCTTCCAATAACCTCGCTAACAACGCTTAGATTTTACGAGTACTTCGCACGAAGAGGGTACAGTTGTAACACAAAATAGTTATTAAATGTAAGACATTACAAATCTAATCCAAATGTATGCTATTATTTAATAAGTATTTACCACAAGTATTTACTTGAAGGTGGTCAGCAAGTTTTGCTACCTTGGTTCGCTTGTGTCGAGCAATCTCTCGCTTGACGCAGAGATCGACTCCCGCATCGGCAGAGCAGCCACTACGTTCGGGAGGCTCCGTGCAAGGGCTTGGGACAACAAACATCTCACGGTAAAAACGAAAATGCTTATTTACCAAGCATGTGTCCTGAGCACACTTCTGTATGGAGCGGAATCCTGGACGACTTACGCAAAACAAGAACGCCGGCTGAACACCTTTCATATGCGCTGTCTGCGGGGCATACTTGGCATCACATGGAGGGATCGCGTGACAAATGAGTCTGTTCTAAGCGAGGCACAGCTCCCCAGTATCACAGCCACACTGAAGAAGAGACGATTGAGGTGGCTTGGGCATGTGTATCGAATGGAACGGACTCGTTTGCCACGCCAAATCTTGCTAGGAGAGGTTGCGGATGCAAAAAGACCGGTCGGGCGGCCAATACTGCGCTTTAAAGATTGCGCGAAACGTGACATGGTTGCTTTTAACATCTCACGCAACCAATGGCAGAAACTGGCCGAAGACCGACCCATGTGGCGTCGTGCTATTCATGATGGTCAATCCAAGCACGACGATGCCTGGTTTTTCTCATTAAAAGAAAAACGCATGAGGCGCCACGAGCAGGCTTCCAACCCCCGCCCACCTGGGGGAGCATACACCTGCTGCGTGTGTGGCCGAGGGATCCTCTCTCGTATAGGGCTTTACAGCCACGAACACAAGTGTCGTAACCGGGATGCTACTTAAACATCTGACACAGATGGTAAAGGCCTATTATTATTATTATTATTTGTATCTCCTTTTTTGGGATCACGGGCCTATAAATCCCGGTCTTTTGATAGGCTTGCGTGGGAATATAGATCCAACACGTAGAGGCCCCTTGGAGAGATTTGATGTCATGTAGAACGCCTGATGGAACCCGTTCACAGGTGCAACAATAGACACTCATGAACCGGTCGCAGCAGGCATTGGGACTATTGTAGAAAAAGTAAACAGTATATCGGTCTATGGATTGAAGTTTGGGTGGACAATGATACTGGGCTATTGTAAAGAAGTCCGGACACCTGCCATAACAATGCTAACACACGTTATCGAGGCAGGTGGTGACTCGCCGCTGACTAGATGGGCCCTTGAAACTGTCGTCGTAAAGACGACCAGGGGCAACATCGGTGTGAACGGCTCAGGGGTGTCG
This sequence comes from Cydia amplana, assembly GCF_948474715.1. Taxonomy (NCBI): domain Eukaryota; kingdom Metazoa; phylum Arthropoda; class Insecta; order Lepidoptera; family Tortricidae; genus Cydia; species Cydia amplana. The sequence goes on from NC_086073.1 coordinate 16,670,883, forward strand.
AGAGGTGTACACCGCTTTCTACCCAGTGGCTGTAAACAGCCACTGTGCCAACTCGCGCTTACGCAAATTTCACTTCCATCCCCTGGATCATACAGCTCTAACGACTCCTCTCTGGACGGCCAATGAAGGCAAGCCAGAGCCGAGAGTCCTGCGGGTCTCCTTGGGGTCCACTCCGACCGACGAAGACACGCCGGAGACGGAGACCCTGACTGACTCTCTGGAGCACTCGGGTCCGTGGGGTCGTTACTCCCCAACAGCTCGCCACAAGCTGCCCTGCGGGCTTATTATTATTATTATTACTTGAAATTAAACTTTCGTGAGACATATTTTAAACTGTTTAGACGACAACGGTTTCACTCACTTAGATTTTTAGTCGCTATGTATTGGCATAGAGAAATATAGTAAGACAAGAGTGCTCGCTCCATACATCAGTTCAGACTATTAATTTCAGTGTCTACATCTAGCATCGAGTAGCGGAACTATCAGTACTGCTACTTGATAATAGATGTAGCACCGACCGAAAGTCTTATCTCAACAGCATAAGACTTTCCGGTGATACTACATCTATTGTCAAGTAACAGTACTGATAGTTCCGCTACTCGATGCTAGATGCTAATAGTCTTTTTGGTACTAAAACTGATGTATGGAGTGAGCAATCTATGTATTTTTTTCTCTATGGTATTGGGGACATGTTTCGGGCCCTTCGGAGGCCCAGCCTTAGGTTCAGGGTTTACTTATTCAAAATCATCACTTAAAAGTCGATTCAACTAGCGAACATGAGGAAATAACTCAAAATTTGGATGTAAGTAATTACTTTACCACTTTTGTAGATAAAGTGTAACTCTCATCAGTTTTTGACGAATAAAGAAAACTCATACGAGCTGATGTGGTGAAAAATGTTATATTTATTACAAGCAGTAGGTACTTTGAGTCCCGTCAGGCATCACTAGAAGGCCTTTTACGGTACAAATTATTCATAGAATGGTAAATTATTCCTAAGGTTATACAAGCAAAAGAGAAAAGTGTCAATAGTCTGTGTCAGCGTAGAATTTACTGGAGACCGAACTGAACTTGAAATATTGTAACTCTTTTTAACGTGACTTTTGTTTGTTTGTGTCTCAAGTCGAACAAAGCTTCCCTGAATAAATAGGTAAATATCTGGGAGACCGAGCCTTGCTCGGAAAACATATAAAAACTCAAAAACGCGCGTTATCCCAGAGATAAGACCTACATCGATTTATCGCCCCCGAAAACCCCCATATAGCAAATTTCATCGAAATCGTTAGAGCCGTTTCCGAGATCCCCGAAATATATATATAAATAAATATACATATAAATAAATAAATAAACAAGAATTGCTCGTTTAAGTGGAATTGACGCGAAGTGTCGCTAATATATGAGTATAAAACTGCAAATGCAAACTTTAGACTAGAAGCTCAGAACATATATTACAAGATTGTAAATCTACTTTCAATTAATGGAGGTTTAAATAACAATATTGTTGTTGTTTGGTACGACCTGCTTAAATGGAAAACCTGATTAATTGACACAAAATTGCCGGTTCCTTGGGTTTTCAATTATCCAGATTATCATTACAGATTTTAAAAATCGAACTTCGAATGTCACTATTGCTTTATATCATGCTGTTAACCGATAAAACGGGGCATTATATATGAAAAGGGACCTTATTGTCGATGGCGCTTACGCCGCACAGCGTCGCGCGGCATTGTATTTATATCGGAATATCGGAGCATCGTTAATAATGGCGTAAGCGCCATCGACAATAAGGTCCCTTTGCCCCTTTTCATAGATAACGTCACAAATGATATCTAAAGACCTACTAAAATATGTAATGGCGAGTGGGGAGTGGGTAATTCCCTAAGCTGTTCACAAGATGCATAAAACCCCGTTATTAATTCAGCAAAAAATGCTAATAACGTTGCAGACCATCGCCATTAGCCGTGCTCTTCAAATTTCATAATTCATCGAGTCTTAGCGTCGTCGGCGATCTGATGCGGACCTACTACTCTTGTACAGTCAACTCAATTCATTTCAATTCAATTCAATAATCATTTATTTAAAAACCGGCCAAGTACGAGTCGGACTCGCGTTCATGTTCGCGGACATGGGTTCCGTACATTAAGTCCGGTTCACGCTTGACTGCACATTTCTAATAGGTTTTCCTGTCATCTATAGGTAAAGAACTATTTTGTGTATTTTTTTCAAAATTTTAGAACAAATAACTATTATTCACTTGAGAAAAAGCATTAAAATGTGACATGTAAGTAATACGAGTTTAGATGTGAGTTTTTCATTCAGGCGACTAACGTCCGAGAACCCTTAGTTCCTAGGGTATTATTGAAATATTAATATTTGCATTACATCAAGTAAATAGCTTCTGCTCTAACAGCACGGTCGCGCAGATGGCCCCATTAATGTTATATTTACTGTTTAGTGGTTTTTTATGCATTGGAAGTGAAAAACGCTATTAAAATGCCATAGTAGATTATATCAATATTGGTGCTTATCGTTATTCTTTTACGTATTTAAGCAAAATTAAAAAGAAGAGCTGTGATTTTATTAGCATAGTGTAAAATTTTCACCACAACAACCCGAAGAAAATTTTAACTATCAAACAAGATCAAACCAAATCAAATACAATTGGACGTCATTCAATATTTATCATTCAAAATCATCATAAAAGTTATTTCTACCAGCTAAAAAACAGGAAAAACTAAGGAAACAACTCAAAATTTGTATCTGATTGCTTTGCCTCACATGTGGATAAAATGCAACTTTCTTTCAGTCTTTGAACAATCCAGAGAGCCTTTACCAGCTGGTGTGGTGAAATAGTTATTTACGATACAAGTGCGAAAAAGAGAAAATTCGAAACGAGTGGCGATAAATTAAAATACGACCGAAGGGAGTGTTTTAAATCGACACGAGTTGCGAATTACCTATTCGCACGTGTATCGTACATATGTTTTACAGTACCTACATATGGCCCTTTAAAGTTTTGACATACGCACGAAAAGTACTATTTTACGCACTAGTGCGAGAAAATAGGGCCATAATTATGTACTGTAAAGAATTTTTTGTTGTTTAGTTCAATACTAGTTCAACACCGCTCCTTTATTATTGTTTCCTTTTAATAGGTATACTGTGCTAAAAAATACGGCTTGTTTGAAAGCGTTCAATCCAGATCCTAACTCAATTTACTTTTATTAATTCTCTACCTTTCTCTCTTCTCTCTTTTTAATTAGTGCATGAAAGAGACAGTGTTGGGATTACAGAGAATATGGAAGCATTTGTTTTAGTGTGCCCGTTTTTTAAATCCGGAAAAGCTTTTTCGGCGATTCGTTTCCGGATTGTGTTGGTTTATTCCTTGTTGTTCTTTTAAGGACAATGTTTTGGAATTGAAACTGTATCTTATTTGATTTACATTTACATTGAATTGATGTTTTACATTTTTTTTTCGAAATTTTTAATGGATTTTCTTCTTATTAAAATCAGGCATTAGCTAAATAAGTTGCCTAATATATTGTTGGTGATCTGAGTAAGTTAGTATCTAGGTACTTACCAATAGAAATATAAATAATTTATTTGCTTATTCATAATTAAATTAATTTAGTAGGTACCTACCACATACGCAACATACGACCTGAAAATTTCATGATTTACATAAAAAAATAACACAATACATACACATATACATAAAAGTTTGTATAATTTTCATGATAAAAAACCGACCAAGTGCGAGTAGGACTCGCGTTCCAAGGGTTCCGTCCATTTAGTCCTACTCACGCTTGACTGCACATTTCTAATAGGTTTCCTGTCCTATAATTTAAGTAAAGACCTATTACGTGTATTTTTTTCAAAATTTTAGTCCCAGTAGTTTCGGAGATAAAGGGGGAAATGGTTGGACAGCCAGACAGACAGACGCACGAGTGATCCTATAAGTGTTCCGTTTTTTCCTTTTGAGGTACGGAACACTAAAAAATATACAAACTATAATACTAAAAGAAAACACTGCTGCAAATAAATAGCTCGCCCATCGCTACTAGCTAATCTCCGCCCGTCTGACACCTGCCTAACCCCTCAATCCAATTGTCACAAACGTCACGTCACCATAGAGAAATATAGTAAGACAAGAGTGCTCACTCCATACATCAGTTAGACTATTAATTTCAGTGTCTACATCTAGCATCCAGTAGCGGAACTATCAGTACTGCTACTTGACAATAGATGTAGTACCGACCGGAAAGTCTTATCTAAACAGCATAAGACTTTCCGGTCGGTGCTACATCTATTGTCAAGTAGCAGTACTGATAGTTCCGCTACTCGATGCTAGATGCAAATAGTCTTTTTGGTACTAAAACTGATGTATAGAGTGAGCAATCTATGTATTTTTTTTCTCTATGACGTCACGTACGAATATTCCCATCATTTGCAGTCCGCGTGCGCAGGATCATAATTAACTAGATCCGTGATAAACCAATCAGCGCTGACTAACTAACTAGACACTGTGGGCTCAATATCATCATTAAAATTAGCTAATTTCTGATTGCGATGCAGCGTCAGTGTACGATGGTGTGATTTCTAACGAATATGGGCGCCTAGCAAACATGACATCCAAAGGAAGAATAAAAAAAAAGGTCCGGGTGTATTTAAGATTGGCTCAATCGTATAAATTAATATAGGTAGACTGTAAGTAGGTAGATACAACGCGTTGTCAAAGAGTTAAGTAATTTTAATATTTATATGTAATATTCTGAAAGCTTTCCGTTTTACCCTAGCACATTATTCCTACCAGTTTCGTTTCTATTGAACGCCTTTTTATCTGTACTAATTCACAACCTACGCGAGTTTTTTTACTCTAATTAAAAAACGACCTAAGATAATACCAGGGATAAGTAAATAAGAATGACTTGTAATCTCCGTAATACCATTCTAAGATTGTTATTCTGTAAATGGTACAAACAGCAACACTCTTAATAGCCCATCCTGGACCTTATGCCTTTTGTAATAAGGTTTACGAAATGTCAGTTAACAGTGTGGGCGCGATGGCACAGTGGGCCAAGAAAGTGGTCTACCTGTTTTGACAAAAGTTTCTGCGAAATCTAACGATCGCTAAGGTTGACAATTGTCACCGACATAAATTATTGCAAGGGGAAATCGACCTTGTTGTCTCATGACGTTCAAACGAACCTCAACCGTAGGGTGGTAGACCACATTTTTGGCCGACTGTACCACAATGCCATATATGTATATTATTTTGTAAACCGTGCTGTTTTAATGAAATGAAATGAAATGAAATGAAATGAAATATTTTTATTTCGAACATGTAGTCCATATATAGGGTTAGGTATTACAATAACTTATATCTATAGTTAGTATTATAATTACGACAAAACAAACAAACAAAACAAAACATTTATAGCTTTCGCGGCGGAACAGCAACAGGTGAGTGTAGCTGCACACACCGCTTGACCAGGGGCGAGTCCCAACGCTGCGCCAGCGTACTTAGGATGCTGTATGCTTAATGGTATTGTCTTTTAAATTTCAATATGGCTGTTGTTTTGAGCTAAGAGGTCAAAGAATGTGGTCGATTATTTATTTATTTATTTTTAGTTAGGTTATTGAAGGTGCATAAATAGAAAAATAACTTCATACGCCGATTTTTAGAAAAATTTAGAGGCCGCAAAATGCTAACTTTATAAATACATATACTAATGAAGGGTTAAAAACTCAAATACACCAAGCTTACAAGACAAGTCACAGATAAAAACAATATTTTCCTAGCAATTTATGTAAAAATGAAAAAAAAAAGTTTTATTTTTTCGAAAAATTGTTAAATGCAGTTATAGTTTTTAGGAAAAATGATGCTTTGATCGATAACTTAATTTTCTTAATTTTCCACCTTGGATTTGGTACGTTGTCAAGGACAATTGGTAAGTAGGATAATTCGCCAGTAACTGGTCACCTGTTAGTGACTGGGCACCCTAAACTAAAAATTAATTCTATTCACCTATAAACAGAATTCATTTTAGTATAAGGTGGCTAGTTATTGAAGGCTGGCCAGTTATTGAAACCTTATACTTGACTAAATTCTGTTTATAGGTGAATAGAATTCATTTTTAGTTTAGGGTGGCCAGTTATTGGCCGGTGGCCAGTTGAATTACCTTATTTTTTATGGACTTGGACAATTAGATATTGTCAATTTTCTTTATTTACAAGTCCCTGCCTCACACATTACATGCACGAGAACGAGACTAACGTATTTAGTGACGTCACACTCTGGCTTCTCTCATTATTCCTACTCGCCCCGCGCTAACTCGATTACGTAGTCGGGTTCATATAGATTACGTCCCATAGATGCTGCATTTTCAAAGTGTAAACGATACCTATGCGGCGAGTTCCACATTCTTGTGATTTGGTACATCCGTAGTAGCAGTACGGGGGAAGAAGCGTAAGAGCTCGTGGCATGGCGGGCGTCTCAAAAAATTTATAAATTAGTACTGAAAATCTCTGCGTGTGTCAAAATCAACACATTGTGGGGGAATATAAATAAAATCAATTACTATCAAAGGAAATTCAATCCCAAAATCACATACAAAAGTCCCCTTGGATCTTGTAATTATGAAAAATAGGTACTACAGTGTGAATCGCACGCATTGGTTTTATGCAATATAATATTATACTAAAATCGATCATGTTAATCCTTCAAACATGATTTGGTTGCTGTATTTTCGGCGTATATATAGATATACCTGTACTAGCGACCCGCCCCGGCTTCGCACGGGTTAACAAATTATACATAACCCTTCCTCTTGAATCACTCTATATACATCAAAATCCGTTGCGTAGTTTTAAAGATCTAAGCATACATAGGGACAGACAGACAGCGGGAAGCGACTTTGTTTTATACTATATAGTGATAGTGTAAACAATGACTCTAATCTAAGCGTTGCATTTATACTTTATTCGAAGGAGACCATGGTTCTCCTTATGCGTAGTTTATGCATGTTGTTCCATCTAGCGGGTATGCAATCTGTGGGCATTAGTCACATGTTAGCACAAAGTCTGAATAATGTACTGGAATACTAATGGTATTTTACTTCTTCATTAGACTAAATTAGATTTCTCTTTCTTCCTTTGAGAAGTTTAATTAACAAACTAAATAAGTTTATAAAATGTGTCCCACAATAGTAAAAATATTTGCACATTTTTATTTAAATAACAGTAGTGCAGAAATAGTATTTTTCATTCAAGAAGTAGCAAAGATGGAGGGTACGGGCGGGAAAAGAATGAATGAAATGAAAAAAACATGTCTATGGTTCACTCATTTGTCAGAGATGACAATTAAAATTAGGTTGGCAACAATGTATTTCATACAATATGTTTTAAGTGGTGATTACACGAAGTATCGTAAAAGTGCCAAAAAGATACTGCGTGTGTGCACAAATACTTTTTTGGGGAATAGACTAAAGACTTGTCTTCACAACTATAAGATAGGGGTTTAATGGTGTGTGCACGACCCTTTAAATGACAAATAAAAGTACGGGAGTAGAAAAAAGTACTTAACAAAGCATTTACTTTTCCTGTCCATTGCTTTTACGTTCATCAATGTCATCATAAAGTAGAACTTGCTAACTATGTAAACAAAAGTCACTAGTAAATTCATCATTCAGAGACAATTTCAATATGGCGGTTTGTTTACATAGTTAGCAAGTTCCATAGAATGACACTTTAGAGAAAGCTCCTTAGGTTTCGTTTCGTCAAAATAAAACGTGAAAATAAGTTTTTGGCGCAAATTTCATTTTTAGTACAAGCTTTTATCAATGACTGTACTTTTCTTTCCACAGGCAACTAATACTCATCGAGACATTTCTAAAAACTCCAAACACAATTAGGTTGCATTGTTTTATCACAGAGTTCCTATGACCACCTCCTGTCTCCATCATTAGATCAGCTCAATGGTACCTACCATAATATTGCATTGTCACCCGACTCATAGTCTGTGCGGAAAGAGATGAGTCGTGGATTGTATTGGGCCCCATACATTCCACGATTCTTCTCTTCCCGCACAGACTCTACATATGTATGCAAATTTTCAGCTTCATCGGGAAGTGGGTAAAATTCTACTTGCTAGATTTAGATTACATGTCAAATCTTGCAAGTAGAATTTAGAATACACAAGAGCTTGTAAAATTAAATAAGAGTTTGTAAAAATCTGATATGTGTGATTATAAATTGCTAAATTTCTAGTGTCACTGTCCATGTAGGTTTATGTTTTAAATTCCTTTGACCAATTTTCACGACCTATGTTTTCATTTGCTATTTTAAAGTTAGCTTTACAGACTTCTGATTAGTCAAATTTTCTTCTTAAGTACATATGTATCTAGAAAAGTTTCGAGCTATTCAACAGGTTGTACTTACTAATTTGTTAATTTTTGTGCTAATATTTAAATATTACTTACTTACAAATTTTTTGGCTACTTACCCAATGTTGAAAAATAAACTGGAATATCCTGGATCCAGAAACCACGAGTGTCAACCCTACGGATCCTTCAAAGTACCTACTTCAGTAGCCCCTCGAATCTTAAACAAGAGCGAATCCTGGAACGAATTAATTAGGGTTATCACTCAACGCAATATGAATTGTGAATTGATTGCCTCGATTGACAATTCCGGGGTTCACCCCCGGTGAAGTGTACAGGCCTGTTGATGTGAGACTAATTGTTTATTAGTAATTAATATTATTCAGTCGATGAGAATAATTTTGTTCGCTAGTGTAACATGGAACGATCCAGAAATAGCGTCAGAGAGCAAACTAAATGTCATTGTTAATGTAAATTTTGTATGAAAATATGTCGTTTATAATGTCTGTCCTCTTGTCTGTCCCAGTTGGCGCAAAGTTAGTAAGATGGAGTTTAGGTATGTTTTACTAAAAATAAATTACATATATTAAAGAAAAATCCGGCCTTCACCACTGGAGGGCTTCGTCACTTTTTCATTAATATATGACATCTATATGTAGTAGTGTGACTACTTGAAAAAAGAGAAATCAAAATATTTAATAAAATACATAATTTGATTCGTTCGCAAAGTTGTGTATAAAGTAGATTGTATTACAGTCGCAGAAATATTTTAAAATAAAAATCCTGTTTACAAAAGTCTCACAAAAACGTGATTGTTGTGATAAGTGAAGGTGTTGCCACTACGTTTCACATTTAGTACCCTTTTATTTAGTTTCTACATTTTTCTGTAGCACTGTACAATATTATGAAGTTCAGTCACGCGGAAAAATCAGAAAAAGTTGTTCTCGAGTGGACATCACGGGCTTTAATCGTACGTGAGTGGCAAACAGAGGGGCTACCGCGGAAACCGAAAATCGCAAATTGCGGGCATTTTTCTCTGTCACTCCAAGTACGCCTTCATTGGAGTAAAAGAGAAAGATCCCCGCAGTTTGCGAATTTCGGTTTTCGCGGTAGCCCCTCAGGGCGTAACGTTTAGGTACGGATTAGTGTACCTACGTGGTTTATTGAAAAATATAATTGACAGTGACATATTGGCAGCTTTAAGTTTCGATTTCGGCAAGGTTCGGTTTTGGCTAAAAAAATGTAGAACCAGTCAGCAGCGCTGAAACTATATTTTAGGTATTGTCTGACCGATGTTTCGGTTTTGGCATAAAAATCATGTTTCAGCCATTTCAGCCGAATTTTCCATTTAAGCCATTTCAGGGTTTGATTAAATAATCTATTTATATTTAGGCCAAGTCATTATTATGTATTAAAAATTCAAGATATCTAATAATGACACGGTTTTATTTAACACCCCCTGGCACTGACTAAAATAACCCACCCAAGTCGGTTATTTTAGTCAGGGTTTAGTGAAACCAATTTCACATTACATCTCAAAATTTTTTTGTAGTAGAAGAATTGCGTTGCGACACTTGCATCTTTTTACATAATGTTTTTGATTAGATACAATAATATAAAGGATATATAGTTGTCTAAAAGAATTCATTATAGTATTGTAGTTCGCTTACAATAATAGGAAGCTGGATTACTTATAAAACCTATTCTTTTATTTCTAAACAAAAGAACAAGACAGACGATACGCCGCAAAGCTGGCTGGAATACTATCATTTATTCAATACAAGCTTTCAGCTTTTTCTCTCCGTAAGCTTTCGCCAAGCTAAAGTCTATTTTTTAATTCGGTAGACTAAAATGACATTTCATAGTATGAAATGACAGATGATGTTCATACTATGAAATGTCATTTCAGTCTATCGAATAAAAAAATAGACTTTACGTCCACAAAAAGCTCAGTAATTTAAAAGCTTAAACCAAAATTCGGATTCAAGCATGATTTGTGCCTAGAAAAGTCTAAAAGTCTACTAAAGTCTAATATATAAATAATATTATACTACTAGCGACCCGCCCCGGCTTTGCACGGGTTAAACTAACCAATTATACACAAACCTTCCTCTTAGGCCGCCTTTACACCTGTAAATTTTACTTACGTAAGTAGGGACACAGCTATACCACAGAATGAGAGATGAATATCGTTATCTCATTCTAACAAATAGCTTTGTCCCTACTTACGTAAGTAAAACTTACAGGTGTAAAGGCGGCCTTAAATCACTAAATTTATTAAAAAAAACCGCCTCAAAATCTGTTACGTACTTTTAAAGATCTAAGCATACATAGGGACAGACAGCGGGAAGCGACTTTGTTTTATATATGTAGTGATTATAAAGAGGACAAGTGGAACTTATATTCCGATTTTCGATGTCAAAATGATGTTTTGTGATCATTCGCGCACGGGCCATTCGCCATAAGGTACCTACATGTAGAATTGTACAGTGAGCTACAAAATTGCATGGTGAAATTATGAATGAATTCATTGATAAAGTCGCCATGCACTTTTACGGCTGATGGTACCTACAATTTATGTAAAACATTAAACATGGCCGTTTTGTTTTAGTTACATTTTAAGCCAATTTAATAACAGACAAGAAATTTAATTGAATCTTTTGGAAACACTAACAAAATCTGAGCACATGTCGACAATAAATAATATCACAACGGCAAACATCATGGGGTTCAGGCGGAGTATGTCACTTTCTTAGGACGTCACATTCTGAGTTCGTCACTTTCTGACTTTGTCACTTTCTGAGATCGTCACATTCTGAGTACGACACTTTCTGAGCACGTCACTTTCTGAGTACGTCACTTTCTGAGAACGCCACTTTCTGAGGACGTAACTTTCTGAGAACGTCACTTTCTGAGAACGCCACTTTCTGAGGACGTCACTTTCTGAGTACGTCACTTTTTTAGCAAAGGTACGATTTAACAGTATAATATACCTGCACGAAAGATGTATACTGCCAGCAACCAGATTAGCTGTTCGACATACGGTCGCTTTTATATCCTACATCCAAATTCAGGACACGACTGAGTGATTCTTCAGTAACATATCGCTGAAATGGCATGGGCAAGCATGAGGAGTTAGAAAGGATAACAACGTCATTTGTGTAACAGTCTGTTGGCATTGAGACGGCGGGAATATCAATCAGGCTTCCAACTAGGCGATCACAGGTAAAATAATAAAACCAGTATATTGAATTTAACCCTGCTCGGATATTATGGTCGTGTATGTCTACGTGACAGCGTGATAAAAACAGAATCCGTCTCTTTCAATCACGTGGTGTTAAAAAGTGACACTTATTTTATCACGTGGATAAAGCCATCCATAATTCGCTTGCTGAGCATACTGAGTAAAAAAATGACAATTAAAAGCAGCAAATAACAAAAGTATAGTAGATTATGTAAACCCAGGTTTTATAGGGACCGTGCATATTGGAGGGTCTGCTGTCTTGTGGCCAGAATCGAAATCATAAACATGATCATTGCCAAAGCAAGTACTGCCTTCTGCATAGTAGGATCTGCCATCTTGTGGGCTACATCGCAAGCATAAACTTCACATTTACGCCTCGCGCCAAATATCTGACGTCTCCTGTGCTACTCTATAGTTCATGCACGCATCCTATCGTATAGAGACATACAACTTATACAAGAGATTTCATAGTATTCAAGATTATGAAATAGACCAAGTAAACAATGAGTTAAAATACTGTGTGTTATATCATTAACATTGCCTTGGAACGCGTTCAGGAATCGATCTTGTAGATGGAAGTAATGCATCAGCCTTGCGTCGAAAACTGTAATGCAGTGGTAAATTGCTTCCAAGATTTAGTGCTGTTTGTGGTTAAACTGTGTGTTTTCATTCGCTAAGTAGTAGTGAAATGTAGGAACCTAAATTGGAATTTATTGTATTAGTAACTGCTTTTTCCATCGCCATTTTTTTTTTAACTTCTAATGTTGTACAAGTTCTGTTATATCAATAGACACCTCAATCATTATATTCAGTATTTTCAATGAATTATTGGTAGCTATAAGATAATAATATCAAATACATAGAAAGATAAGGGTCAAAAGATAACCCGGGAATACGCTCCGCGAATCTTTGGATAAAATATTAAAGTCCCAGTACTGGCAGTAGTAGCATTGAAACCCACCGAATTCATATTTGAACGCGTATGAATTTCATATTCAATGTTGAGTGCATGCAGAGTGAAGTTTAAACGAGATTGCGGCGTTATATTATTATGACGATCACAAACATCCATACTATATATTATTAATATTATAAATGCGAAAGTGTGTCTGTTTGTCCGTCTGTCTGTCTGTTTCCTCTTCACGCTTAAACCGCTGAACGGATTTAGTTTCAATTTGGCATAGAGATAGTTTGAGTCCCGGGGAAGGACATAGGATAGTTTTTATCTCGGAAGTCATCCCTAAAGAGAGTGAAAAGGGGGGTGGAAATGAGAGAATTAATGAATTGCCTATTAATTGTTGAAAGCAATGCTCAAATTGAAGGATTGCATTTTATAGCTGATGTTACTGAACTGAACTGATTCCACGCAGACGAAGTCCCGCGACTATTACTACTTTTAAAATTATGGCTTCAGTCCAATGGGACCATTTCGCCAGTATCAAGGTATTATAGGAGCAAGGTAATACGACTAAAATTGTACGGTTAGTACAAGACAGTGTACGGTGATTTTATTAGCTCTTGTAAAGCGATAGCGGCCTTTACAAGAAGCACGTGGACTACCGGCCGTTGACTCCAAAATGGTGGCTAAACGCGCTTCAAGATTAATTCTCCATTCACTGTCTTGGAGGATACAACTAAACGGAGTAGCCATTAACAGGCTTCCCCTCTGTCGAAAATAGGCGGCCAACGGTCATACACAATGTATGGACTGACGTTTATCTGACATGGCTATTTTTACGTTACGCATACATTTGACGTTCCCCTCCCCCGCAAAAATCGGCAGACTGTTTTGTACAGAAAATTACAGACATGACAAACAGCCTGAAATAAGATATTGATCGGATCTGTCAGTGCCAAATCCGTTGTTGTTTGACGAAACGTCACTTTTGACACTCCTTTTGATCCATATCGTATCAAGATGTAACTTTTGACATTAATTAAAATTAGAATCAGGCCGTAAGTGACAAATCGTGTATCGATAGGCTTTCACAGATTTTTTTTGACCATAATGTGCAAGGTGAACATTGCCAAAATAATAAAAAAATTAAGTAAATTAAATCTTGCGACTATCTGTTCACTAAATTACTTTCATACAAGAATACTAATAGAAGAGAACTAGTTTTAATGCGATTATTAAGTACTAGGTATGTTTACAGTTCTGCCCGCCTGGACCGTAAAAGGCAAACTATGTTCAAAGCAAAACATTCTAGCATAATATAATAATAAACACTTTCCCTAGGGAATAGATGATCCAACTAGCTTTTACATTTTACTAACAAGTAACAACATGGTGCATTATATTTTTACATACTGCTTGTGATCTTGCCACGTTAAGTACTTTGTACCATAGAGTTTAATAGGTAACTAAATCTATATAAAGTAGGCTGAATAGAGCTCAAAAATTACCCCACGTGTGTGTGTGAAGCGACTCGACTCAACTGAACAGTGCGCAGATCTTAGTAGATTCCGAAAACGAAGTTTTTCAAAAATTCGTAGCGTTTTTTTGGATCACAATACGGCTGCCATAGATTTAATTAGACACTGAATTCAAGCTATCTAGTATCTACTTAAATTCTTTTAGTTGATCGGAAGAGCTTTTCCTTAGAACACAGTCTCGTGAGTACAATGAATTGCAATCCAGTTTACCGTCATAAATCCATTTTAACAATTAAGTTTATCTCTACCAAGTTTTTAAATGAGCTCAGCGACCAGTGGTTCGCCTCAGGGACCGATTTTATTTTAAGTACCTACTGCGAAGAAGCATCTCGATTCTAGAATACCCGTTTCATGTTTCAGAGGAAATGCAATTTGCCAATTCAAAATTGAAATCTAATGAAATGTCGCCAGCATCCTTGGTACAATGCCTCAAGGGCCTATTTTAGATTTAAGCTAGTTTTTAATTTCTTTTAGTAATACAACTACTGTATATATCTTGTTTGTAAATAAATGATTTTTAATACTAAAAAAAAGAAATCTATTGATATTAGTGAAACTTGGAATTTTAATGCAAATAAACGACATGATCGTTTCAAACCGGAGAATAAGTTAAAGTAGGAAATGCATTTTAAAAATCTGAAAATTATAGGAAGATGGAAGTTAGGTACCGTAAAATGGGGTGAGTAGGCGCAAAACTGACATTCAAACCTCGATAACATTTTACTTTTACATATGCAAACTGAATGGTGTAAATAATAAGTGTTCCGGATTCCGGACGTTTGTATTTTAGTTTTTATTTTATTTTGAGTACTTTTTTTTTAATGTCTATTATGTGCATTCGTTTTGGTTTAGATTGTAAGGTTTGACATTAGGAAGTACAATGTTTAATTTATTTTTGTGTATTAAAATTAAATATAATATAAATTGATTTCTTAAATAAACAGATTAATTATATTTTGAGTAGTTCCATTTCATAACTTTGACGATAAACAGGAAAATCCACCTCACCCCGTAGTCAGTCGTATTTGGGGTGAGTTGGGTTTTCATACAAACGTGATTTTGGAAGATTGTTGGATCGATTTTTTTTTATTATGAGTATTAACTATAGCTCCATTTTAAATTGGAATACATTATTTTTGTAGCAGTAGCCTTAAAATCCCATCTCACCCCCTTTCATCCCTTCTCTCCCCATTCATAACCCAACCCTCCCCGCAAACCCTACTCACCCCATTTTACGGTACATCTAATTCTACTTGGGACGCGACTGATTGTCTAAAATTCACAATTTATCTTCGAGGTTCACTTTGAAGTTTGGAATATATCTCCAAACCTCCTAACAAACCAAAAAAATTACACATTCCACTTAGAAAGCGCATTTGTTTCATGAATACAATAATAAAATACTACAAATAAATAAGTACCTACTGATTTAAATGTACAACTTTGCAACTAAGCTTTATTGTAAAGTTCCTCAGATTTATCTACATACCAGATGTCTCAATTAAGTATCTAACGTAAAATAACGTAAACATAAAATGTCGCAGACACTTTTTTTAAACAACTACCTACCACCAATTACATAAAAGATTTGATGTGCATTAAACTGAAATTAAGCGGCACTACAAACTAAATCTCGCGAGCTAACGAGCAGGTGCCGCTGAATAAAACTTAATTACGCTATTAGCTTACTAAAGTGTACTTTATCGCGGGATTGTACTAAAAGCACACTAAACTACTACTAAAAAGGTCAGTTGTTTTCCAACGAACGTACATCCATGCTTGGCTATGCATTTTTTCCGTTTAGCCATTTGCAGCTGAAATGTAATTGAACCAAACAAAATGCCGCTGGCGTCGGTTGTGAGGGTAAACGTTGGATTAATATTTTTCCAATAAGTACTACATTTGCGTATAGCGAATAAAATATGCACTAAGACAGGCGGGGCTAGTTGACGTGAGTGCTTCGAAGCAGTGACGGATCCAGAATTTTGGTTTGGGGGTGGCATGAACCAATATGAATGATGATATGAGGGTAGGTTTAGGTCGGGACCTTTAAATTTTTTCATAGAGGGATTTAGATGCTTCTGTGGAAGTTTGGGCCCCCTGCTCTGCTGGAAATCCGCTTCGTAAAGATACGTCTAATGACAACCATGCGAGCCGGAGAATTTACTAGACAATTATATAGGCGTGACTACGAGCGAAGCGAGGAAGAGCGTGTACTATAAGCTTAACTGAAGTTGAGACGACGCTGCCCGTTATAACTCGTTCGTAGTCGCAACTTTGTAATACTTCAATAAGGGCTCGATCACTTGTGAAAGTTATAAAATTTGTTAGTGCAGCGTTCAATCAGGCGAGGAATTAGTTTTTAAGAGTGAGTAAAGTGGAAAGTATACTCTGGCCGTGGCCTGGCTATTTGTTTTAAAATATATTTTTATTTTATTATAGGTATTGTAATGATGTTACATTGTAAGGTGTTCACACCAAGATTAGTATAATAATATTTTTTCTTAAATCCTTTGACATAAACCTCCTTTCAGTTACAAAATAGTTTTCCTACATACTCGTACCTTGGTTAAAACTAGGTAAATTTTCAAGAAACCAGTTAATTTATACATATATTATACCTACCATAACACTCATGTCCATGACCAGTCTTCTTCGGCAGAAATAATATTTTGAAAATGGAAAAATCTAAAAATTCCAAATAGGAAGTAGGTATCTATTTAAAATCCTGCATCACCTAAACTAGGCACCAACTAAGCATAAACGATAAATCCGGGGCTAGTTCTATCTGGCATTTACCAGATGGCAGCACAATGGCACACAGTGGCTGGCCAGAGACAATGGGGCCAGATAATGTTTTTCACAATGTTGCAGCCGTTGGTTGCCAGTGCTAGCGGGGTTTATAAAAGTTCATCAATCGTGCGGTTATGGATTTGGTAGATCAAAATTTGATCCAAGAGGTGATTTAATCACCTCTTGGTCATCTCGGTTGCGAGAAGCTACGGTCGAATTTGTTGTCAAATGAAAGGGGTCCATAGATTCTTATACGAAATTGTATTTATCTTTAATGTTAAAAAAATATGGGAAAAAATATTTGATAATTGATAAACTTGCCTGACATTTGTCGTTTTGAGTTTGATTAGCCTCCCAGTTAGTTATTATACTGTACTTACTACCTGTTTTACTTAAGGCCCAGTGGTTCGAGTTCTTCTGTCACTCTTCCTAAGCATAAGCATAAGCGAGATGGATGTGAGGCCTCAAGATTGCTAATTAAATTTGTGGCAGCCGTAATGTGATCCAAAATTTTCTGAACCTACTGCGCCTTAAAATGCTGTCACTCGGCTGAACATTTGTTTCCAGTGACTCGCGTTTTATGCAGCGACTTAACACTTTTCATCCACACAATGGAGCGGAGTTTTAAGCAACCGCTGATCGCTTAAGCTGTGTATACACTGGCGGGCGCGGCCGCAGCGGGCCGCTACATCGCTTAGGATGGGAAGTGATTTTCCAACCGATTTCAGAGGGCAGGGGAGACCTAGCTAAGGAAAATCTCTGAGCCAATATTGCACCTTAAAACGCTGTCAATCGGCCGAACATTTGTTTCCAGTGACTCGCGGTTTATGCAGCGACTTAACGCTATTCATCCACACAATGGAGCGGAGTTTTAAGCGACCGCTGATCGCTTAAGCTGTGTATAGACCGGCGGGCGGGACCGCAGCGGGCCGCTACATCGCTTAGGATGGGGAGTGATTTTCTAATCGAATTCAGAGTGCATGCGGCTAAGGAAAATCTGACGTCAATTCTGATTTAAAAAAGTGTTACGGTTTTGACGTGAGTCGTGTAATTGAGCTCTAATTCGCAATTCTTGGTGCGCGTGAATTACAATGTGATTCACTGTCAGGGTCGTTCATTCAAAATTATAAAATTTAATGCTATAAAGACATATATATATATTTTCATTTAAACTTTATTGCACAGTAAAAAAATGTACAAAAGGCGAACTTAATCCCAGAAGGCATTCTCTACCAGTTAACCCTCGGGCCAAACAGAGAGCAAGCAGTAATAGGTGCAAGAAAAATTAAAAGTACTTACATATATAAAAAAATAAATTAATGAATTATAAACAATACATTTTATTATACTTTGTTATTAGTAGGAGACTGATGCAATCAACAGCGAGTCTGTACCTAGCTTTAGAGCAATCTTTGCTCGCCTTTCATTACCTACGCCATTAAGAATCACGACAGTCATCGCAGTGATAAATATTAACTACAATTTCCCTAATTTAAATACAGTGGAGTCCATTTATTATTGGCTTCGCAAAGAACAACTTCACGTTAGGTTTTCATTCATATCTATTACAACTAAGAAAGGGAAGAAAGCCAATTTTCATTGATCTTTAGTTTATTTACATACTCGTATAAAGATACAATACACAAGCTCGCTCGTTTCGTTCAATATCCTAACTATATAATAGTAATATGGCTAGACTTATATCGACCGAAATATGGACCGTGATTACCTTTTGTATTGTTTTCGAACTCCCTATATTTACACCCGACACAGTATTAATACCCATGAACAAGATGCATGTAACTGCATGGAAATACCGCATCCAAACTGACCATATGATATACATAAGTCTAGTGAAACTAACCGTGAATCATTCAAAACTGTTATTTGGTAGGATCTGGTACGATGCAATATCAAGAATTCCTTGATCGTCAGATCGTCACATATTAGGTATCAAAAATCTACTTCATTGTATTCGATTCCAAACCAATTTTCAAATCGTTGGACTTCAAAAGAACCGGACCTGATAAACTTCTGATTACAAGTTGGAACTTGTAATCAGAAGTTTATCAGGTCCGGTTCGTTTGAAGCTTGGAAGCTTTCATGAAACGTGCCTCAGTTATGATTTAAAAAACCGGCCAAGTGCGAGTCGGACTCGCGCACGGAGGGTTCCGCACCATCAACAAAAAATAGAGCAAAAAAATCGTGTTTGTTGTATGGGAGCCCCCCTTAAATATTTATTTTATTTTATTTTTAGTATTTGTTGTTATAGCGGCAACAGAGATACGTCATTTGTTAAAATTTCAACTGTCTATCTATCGCGCTTCATGAGATACAGCCTGGTGACAGACGGACGGACGGGCGGACATTGAAGTCTTAGTAATAGGGTCCCGTTTTTTACCCTTTGGGTACGGAACCCTAAAAAAAACAGTACCCACCAGGTACCTACCTAATTTGCAGGGGGTATTGAACATCAACAAACATATACCTATACCTACACAATTTATTTTGACCTAACTTTAAACCGAAATACGTAAAAGCATCACCATACCAATAAAATATTCAAGCTATAAAAGCCATTTTAAAATGTAAAAAATGACTAGCGACTCGTATGTAAATCCCCACTTTGCATTTCGTCCCACAAAATTCGTCACGTCAGAAATCATTCAATAAAAATCATCCCCGTGATTTCATGAACGCGAGGCGAGTTTCACATAAATTTACATGATCGCGGCTCCGATAAATATGCGTCGGAAAACAGCGGATGATAATATGGAGATAGATAGGGCAAGTTACACAAAATAGGGCACACAGGATAACCTGTCCATAAGGACAGGAAATATAAACTAAAAGGAAATTGTCTTTGAAGTTGACTTCCTTTGTTAGTAGTATTTACACATAACCGATTTGCAAGACCTAAGTGTAAGGCCTGAGTGGACGCTCGAAGCGGAGCGTTCGGCGGGGCGTGCAGCGTGGCGTCGGGCTCACAAGTAATTTGAGCAGCGTGCACTAAGGCCGCTCCTATACGCTTGCATTTGTTTAACATGCACGCCACACGCCCCGCCCCGCTGCACGTCCAACTCGAGCGTCCACTCAGGCCTTACACTAAGTGGTCTAGTAAGAGCTCCGCGAACCGTTTTGTGCGGAGCTTTAAAAATAACGATCCGGACGTTTTAAATAAATTAAGCCCTTGTGAGAAATCATACCTTTAACTAAACCCTGAGTAACTGTTTTACAAAATTAATCAGTTACAGATGAGGACTTTTTAATTCAACACAACACGAACAACAAGATATAGATATAGATCCATCCTACATTAATTACTTAATAATAGTCTGTTTTAATCTACAAGCACATAGGTACCTACTATTTTTACACATAGTATTATATCATTAAAACTAGCTTAGTTATAATGTAAATTTTGTTTTGATTCGCTTTGCTTTGAATTTTATTGTATTCTTTGGCACTTTGAAGTATTTTTATTTCTTCAAAACATTACACTACAAAACATTTAGCAATACATTACAAACCCGTCTCAAACCGTTATATCACATAACCGTGAATAACGGTTATAGCACAGCTTATGCGTCCCGACTCCCGATTTACGGAATATAACTCCGTTTACCAAACAAATTGGATGTGGTCATGTGACAAATGACGACGATGACTGGAACGTTGAGAACTTGTGGTTCGATTATGGATCTTAAGATTATGGGATAAGACCTGTTGTTCCTTGAGACAGTCTCTGAATACTTATGTATTTATAGGTAAATTTGAAATTAAGAAGGAACTTTCTCATGTATACCGAAGAGACTGACATCAGTTATGACTTATCTGATTTGTTTTTTGGGTGAATCAACATTTTCTTGTCACTCGTTGCCATCGTTACGTTCTCCTGAGTCACTCATTAAAACCTGATTTTTAGGCATTTGAATTCACCAAACACGCTTTTTTGTGATACTTATAAACCCTTTCCATTGAGGGTCGTCTACCAGGCGTGTCAGAAGAAGGTGATGGTGTACAATGTCTTCTAACAAACTATGCTACTAACTATGCTATTGTCTCTTGGCTGACCGGACAGAATCACAATAATAAAATAAATAGAATTCCTAGGTAAATATTACATAAATACAAGTTATACTGTGTTAATATGATATAATTACTTATGTACTAACTTAGTAATAGATATAAATTAAAAAAGTAATTTAGTTTAAGGTACTAACGTTAAAAAAGAGTGCCTCAATTCGCCGTTAAACGTAAGTTTGGCGAACCTAATATAAGTGTAAAATGTACCATACTTTTTTTGAAAAAAAAACAACAAGAAATAGTTGATCCACCCATTTATGAATGATTTTCTGAAATGTCAGGTATGAAATCAAATGTATTTATTAATAAAGAACTTTAGACACAGTACTTACCCTCATTTACATTAAAACGCAATAAGATCCCACTGTAGAAACGAATACATTATCCAAAGCTAGAGTAACCATAACCTCTAGCCGCCCAGAGACCTATAAAAAGGTCTCCTGTTCCATTCTAATTTGAACTTTGTGTTGACAAAATAAAATTTCATTTTGCTTGGCAAGGTTTGACGTATCGTCGGCTAGAGTAACCATAAAGAAGGATCTCAGCTTGGTTGTCTGCAAGTTCTTGCATTTCATTTCCGAACTTTGCAAGTTATTCAACGATAATACTGATCTGAATAATGGCGGTTGGCGGAAAACAGACATTTATATTGTGAGACAGTTTATTGTCGTAAGAGTCTGCAAAGTATCTAAGTTTTGAGTTATATATGATACTACAATTGGTTTCAACATAAGTACGTAATTAACAAATTAAAACAATTTTATTTCTCCAGATATAGACAGTGTGCCGCCATTTATTTTAAAACAGACAGGAATTAATGAAACTTCAAACTTAAACAAGTTTATGACTTTTTTCTTTATGGTAAAACACTGACTTAATATAAAAGAAATAGACACACAAAGCAGAACAAAAACGTCAAGAAATGTGGATCCCAATGACGTTTCGCACCATTTGCATTGATGATAAAAACGCTTACGTAAATTTTGAGTCAAGATAAATGTTTCGTACAGAAAAGAGCTTAATGTCGTAAGCATTAAGTGTCAAATTTGCAAACATAAGTACCAACACTGTTAAAAAATTTAGTCCGATGGCACTAAACGTAACGTATTTACGTCAAACAACGTCAAACGAGAATAATGAACGAATGGAGTCAATTTGGTACACTTTAATATGTATTACTGTACAGGAAAACCAATTGAAGTAATAAATAAAACAAATTTAATTTAATCGGGAGCTCAAATAAAATTAATTCGTGGTTCAAATTCAAACAAATTAAATTTTTAATTCGTAAGTATACGT
This sequence comes from Cydia amplana, assembly GCF_948474715.1. NCBI lineage: Eukaryota > Metazoa > Arthropoda > Insecta > Lepidoptera > Tortricidae > Cydia > Cydia amplana. The sequence goes on from NC_086073.1 coordinate 16,693,122, forward strand.
CTTTAAATACTAATTTCCTTGAAATAAATTCTACTTATTAAATAACTGTGTATTTAAGATCTACATTTACTCATAGCACGGGTGCACGGGGAAATTTAGATACTGATTGGATTTTTTTTATAAAGTCTACCTATACTTTATAAAAAAAATCCTGTGGTTGTCACTGTGTTCCGACAGGTTTAGCATTTACAGTTAGTCGATATAAGCCCTTATTGGTGGTGTATATGTCGGAAACAGGGAAATGGGCCGAACACACAAGTGCCGTTTTGCCTTGTTTAAAACTGCATCACCCCTATCTCTTGCTATAATTAAATAGCAGTCCACTTTGCACGTCGCATAGGTTTTCTTGGAAATCTTCAATTTAAACATAATATTATTTCTTATGAATTCCATATAAAAAAAAAAAATATTGACCTCACATCGACTCATTAGAATTTTGTTCCTTGACATCCCTTCTTTGGTACTAACAAATTAATTTATTCAAAACCATAAAATTACCACCAGATTACATAAATTATGTAATGCTATCCAAAGAACTAACCGAAAGAAATACATTCCATTCTTTTTCCTTGCTTTATCATTGTTATTTTTACATATTTTAACGGCACATTTCGTAATTGTTGACAACTTCACATTTGAGCGTTTCAAACAAGACTAAACGAAAAAGTAATGCATGATCTGTTTTGACATCACTTTTGTGGGGCCATTTTTGGCGGCTGATTGGGTATCCAGTTCTTTATACTATATCAATGTGGTAAAATGTTACCCGTGTCACCCCGTGTTTAAAAACATTAGTTTTAGGATTTGCTTAAATTATTACGTCTCATTATTAGCGTCACGCCCATTATACGGGTGTTTACTAGGAATATTTAATCGCATGGCAAGATTGGAGTCGCTTAAAATATTAGAAAGTAATAAAGAATTAAAGAACATATCCTTATCCAATGTCTTAGCCCATAGGACTGCGTCTTCACTAGGGTCTGTGTGCGGAAAGAGAAGAGTCGTGGGATGTATTGGGCCCCATACATTTCACGACTCTTCTCTTTCCGCACAGACTCTAGGAGCGAGCAAGTCTTCATGGTTGCCCATAAACTTTCTCTTAGGGCAGTCGACTAGTTACCTATACAGGGTGTTTCCTGTAACAGGAGCAATAAATTAAATTGTAGGCTATACTCCTCAAACTGACCAACATTTGTTCAGCAACTTTTGAAAATAACTGATTTTTTGATTTTTATTAATTAGACGCAATGTATTGCAAATTTTGTTATGTTTAAAGCGTGACAAGCAACGTCAAACACACTGATGTGAATATTTATTTGTATAAAAAAGAGGAAGTCTAAAGGATTCATAATTTTTAAAAGTTGCTGAACAAATGTTGGTCAGTTTGAGGAGTACAGCCTTTAGTTTAATTTATTGCTCCTGTTACAGGAAGCATCCTGTATATCTCCACATGTTATGTGCGCAATAACAAACTTTTATCCCCGTTACTTTTGCCGTATCGTACCCTTTTCCCGCATTACACGTGATGGATCGGGCTTAGCGAATATTAAGGAAGGTATAATTGCTTTCGGGATTCTTTTACGTTAGAAATTATATGACCACAGCAACTCTAAGAGGGGTAATTATTTGGTAGACTTTATAACACAATAATTATGAACATAATGAATTTTACAATTCATCTGGTAACCCATTACGACACCCTAAGCACATTACGCAACTACGTCGAAAATTTAAAGGGCCATACTGCAATGCAACACGTACGATACACATGCGAATACGTAAATTCGCAACTCGTGTCAATTTAAAACACTCCTTTTTATCGTACTTGTATCGTAAATAACCGTCCTAATACTAGTACTAATTACCTACAATGAAATTGAAATCATTAATATTATATGGAATAGAGTTGCTTTTGTTTTAATTCGTTCGATTTTAAAACAACACAAATCTAATTCCAACACCATTGATACTGTACCTTAACCCTCTACTATTTAAACTACTTTAATAAAAATGAACCAGAATTATTTAAAAAAAATTAAGAAACATAAATTAATTTGGCCATGTGATCGTCTAGTGTATTAAATACGTTGTGAACCTTAGTACCCATTGTCTTTTATGTGCAGACTGATTAGATTTGGATTTTGAAATACTAACCCTAAATAAATAAATACCCTACTATGTAATTATAAATATAGCTACTGTAAAACATCTCCTTATAAAAGGCAATACTATCATAAGATTAATAAATAATAAATTATATTTTTTAGAATTTATCTCCTACCGGGCCCTACCGTGACCAGTTACCGTGAACAGTAGTAAGCCCTTGCTGTTTGTAATTTAAATTGTATATTTTCCTTCCATATATCCCTTCGCTAACCTAGCTAGCTAAAGGAAAATAACTTTATGTAAAATTTTGCATATTTAATAATTACGTACAAACATACTTTAGCTACTGTCACGCCCGGATGAAGACAGGTCCCTAGACTAAATAATACCCATTTTATTTTGTTTTATTTTTAATAGGCATTCCTAAACACTATGTAAAATATACTTAATAGCGTTTCGTAATCTAATTTCAGACGAGAAGAAACGCCAAGAAACTCATCTGAATATATTTTTAATGTATGAATTACTGAAACAATCGTCTATTAAATATGACTTAAATTACCCTTATTTACCCCAGTAATAGAAAAGCTCAATTGTCACTAGTGAACTGCTCCGCCTGCCACTAGCTCCCTATAACAAAATTATTTAGTATGTCCTCAAATAACTTTGTTCCCCTATCTTTCCCAATATAAAAATGTGTTACCTTTAAATCATATTTAATGTACGAGTCCCAGCAACCCATCCATATGCTACTGAAACTAGATTTTAATATATTTTGTACTTTAATACAATTAACACTCTACTGATTTTAATACCATATGCAATTGAATTACATGTGAAAAGAAAATAAATAAGCCTAACACCCAAATAATGACTCTACCCTAACTCTACCCCAATTTCACCTATTCTAATGTGTAAATCTAGAGGCGAACCTCTATCTTTACAGGGAGGAGTGTGTGTGAGAGGGAACCTAATTTTAAGCTGTAAGCGTTCGGCCGACAAAACCGAGGTATTGCAAACCCTAGTGTCTGTGTAATTGCCTCCCTCCGCTGTGTAGGCCGTAGCCAAGGGTACAGACGAATAAGGCGCCCTATCCAAATATATGATGTGAATATATAAATATATATAACAAGACCACGCTTCTTCAATTACTAACAGATTTCAGTGAGTAAGGATTACTCCTAATGATCCACATGCGAGATCCTCACATCCCTCTGTCAGACCTTGAAGAGAACGTAAGAAGTATGTTCGTCACCTGTGTTGGTAAAAAGGTTGACGCCAGGCCCTTCTCCCGACCTGGTACTAACACTCTACTGGATTCCCGGAAAAGCCCGTTTAACATCCGCTAGGTTAGGCGTTTCCGGTTTATTGACCATGCAATCAGACACTAATCTGGCTCTAAAACACAAAAATCACCAAAACACACGTAAGTATTTACACTAAACTAACAATTGAACAGTCTGACAAAAAGCAGCATAGTAACTACGTAACGTCAAACATTCAACTGTCAAAATAACACCTTTGTTTTAACGTCTACGGGTGAGCCAGAGGTCGTGACAATCCGACGGATAAAAATAGAATCCCCTGTCCCAGCTTCAACTTGGGGTTTATATAACCTAACAGGCCATTAAGCAGACGTGTTTGACGCGTTAGACGCACTTGAAGTGGTTCCAGAATAAGATTTTTGTAATTTATTACCTTTGAACTCGAGCACCATTCTTGAGTATTTTTAGCAAAGATGCAATGCAACTCGGAATAGATACGCAAAGTCTAAGGAAATACGTGCTTCGGTAATCTAGAAAAAGTTATTCTCGAATAGACGGCTTCACACCTCCCTAATTTTTACTCGGCTGGTAAGTGTTGAAGATACCGTTTGATATTTAACAATCCCAACACATATCAATGAAAGGACATCAAGGCTCAAAATCATATGGTGATCCAGAATAATAATAATAAAGACAAATATAAATAATTTAACCATATATAAACATTCTTTTGATATTTCTATACATTTTCGTTTTTAGTTTCAATGCTACATCAACAAATGACAACCAATTTACGGTGACTACAAACTCACCATGTCAACAACCCTCTATTCCAATCTATTCTCTTTGGTTTAGCCAATCACTTTTTCTAATTTATGGCCCTTTACGAAACATGATTTAGTTAAAGTTTTTGTTTGTTGTTTGGATTTCTCGTGTGAATATTTTGCTTTTAGTTAAAAATAATTTACTGAATGCATACATTATATTTACTTGTATGTATTTATTTTAATTAAAATTTGTACATAATAATTGAAGTTTTAGGTTTATGAAAATATTAAAGACCGATCAGTTGTGTCAATCATTTTATATGTTAACTAGTTCAGCTAGTGCGTCTAGTTACAATACTGTCAATTTTTCTTGTTCTATTATGTCCTGATGGACTGTGATAATATAAAATACTTAATTATTTCCAAATCGTTTAATTGGTCTAATACATGAGTCTCATTTAGGTACAATTTGCACGTTCAAAATTCACGCTGTATTCTGACTCAGTGCAAAGAAACGCTGCCTTGGTATAATTGGTAACTAATTAAATTATTAATACACGATGTAAGTATTGCAACGATTTACAGAGATCAATTTTGCATTACCGATGCGATTAGTTTTAATTGCATTGTACAGTCAAATAAATTAATTTTCGTACCATTTCGTAACTTGTCACAATATGAATGTCGCTAGGGACTAGTCGCTAGCACACAAATAAGTAGGGGGGGTCCCTAGGGACCTCATACTACTTATTGTCACTGGGACAAGGTACAAAATGGTACCTACTAAAATTAAATTCCTTAACGTTGACAAAGAATTTTTTTAAATAGTTTTCTTACTTACGCGTCTTTTACAAAATATAAAAAATTAATACATATAATTAAAAAAACTACAATAATTTAACCAAAACAAAATGTATTATCTTTTAGCTTTAATACATAAACGCAAACGTTTTTTAAAATTATCAACAATATATGGAGCAGTAAACAAATCGTCGACGTATTTCTGGGCCACCCTGTATTCATATCTTTTTTATAACTATGCTGATCCAATACCAAGATAATAATGAATACATAATCTACATTGAAGTACTTTAATGATAGGTTTATTACCTACGGATTCGCGGTGCATTTACTTAATTGCATTACAATTAGAATATCCAGGGCCAAGTTATATGCAATCCCTCCAGATCCTTTTCCATTTAATTGCATTAAAAAAGCAATGTACAATAGGTACATAGTTCAAGAGAAGGTAATGTAGGTGTTTAATCCTCGTACTAATATGATATATGTACCCGAGCAAGCGAAAGATTTCAAAATTAAACCACGAACGTAGCGAGTAGAAGATCGAAAAGTGAAATCTTGAGCACTGCAAGGGTTTCAACTTCAAGGCAAAAATTATAACCATACTAAGCTAAAATACTAAGTGTAGGTAAAGCATTACAAATCAAATCCAAATGAACGCTTTTAAATAATAATAAGTAGGTATGAACTATGTATCATTCAAAATCGTCACTTAAAATTTAAAATTAAAATTGGGCTACACAGAAACAGTTCATTTGGTGCAGGATTGTAAAGATTGGATATTAAAATAGACACAAGTAGACTACTATTGTATTTTTCTGATAATCAACATTAAATTTTTCCAAACCTGAAGCTTAAAAAAAGACAAATAACCCTACCTCTTAACTTATTCCCCCATAATTTCATATTAGTTATGCAAATAATAGACAAGATAATGATGAAATTACTCCGTATTAAACAACCGACAATTTATTATTTATGTTGGTGTGAGGTCGAGTAGGTAATCTAATAGAGCATTTTCAGGCTGTATATTGCCGCGAGCACGTCAGGGTGCGTGGGCGCAATGGATCGAGTCACATTCAAAGTTAACGGGGAGCCATGCTCAGGTATGGATTAGCTTTTTAAACCGATTTCAAAAAAAATTAGACAGAGAGGTTTTCTGTTCGTCAGGTCCTTTGTTTTTCAGAATTCTGAACCTCAATAGAAAACCATGGAAACCTTTTAAAATCATTTTTGCGTCCGTCTGTCATAGACAATTAGTTCTGAAGTCTGGTTGTGGAGGATCATGAAGTCTAGTGCGCGCACTTGGAGCTTCTCTTCTTCTTATAATCCAGTTTTCTAAATGGTCTAGGCCCTCGCGACGTCACGACCCTGGAGTGACTACTCCGAGTTTAGCATCGTAGGCTCCCCTAGGTACTACAATTAGCGATCGTATAGTTTCATGATGATGATAAACAAAAAATATTTTATTTTATTCAGTGAGTTCGGAGGTAGACTCAGACACGTCGGTGCTCGACTATGTGCGTGACACTCTGAACTTCCATGGCACCAAGTTCATGTGCAAGGAGGGTGGCTGTGGAGCATGCGTCGTCAACGTCACCGTGCCCGACCCCTACACTGGCGGCCGACGAACTATGGCCATCAATTCTGTATGAATACTCATATTAAGTGACACTACTGGGCACAGGTCTCCTTTCTCAAAGGTGTTTAGGCGTGTTTAGACTTTGTCTCGATGCGGATTGGAAGACTTACACACACCTTTAAACTTTCCTTGATATGTGTTCCTTAATCGAAGAGCAACAGAAATTAATACGTGGGGAGCTAGGTACAGTTCATAATGCATAATTTCTCTAGTTAAATCTTCATGAGCCTTCATTTGTTTAGATGATGACTGACAGACCTTGTTTATGTACTTATGAAAAATCCATTAAGATTCGATCAGGAGATACATTTGTTTTGCTCTATAGTTACATCTCTTGACCAGTTCTGAAAATCGCACATTAAGAATTCCTTTCCCTTATTTTTTGAGTGCCATATCAAACCATATTCGGACACAAAAGGTAATTACATTTATATTTATAAAAATACTATTTTATATTTGTTGGTAATAAAACTAGAGTAATATTCTTTCTTAAGTGTTTAGTATCAATAACGTCATGTCAAGACTGGGAGATCAAGACTGTAGAGGGGATCGGAGACCGCCGAAAAGGGTACCACCCCGTCCAACGTGCGCTAGCAGAACACAATGGCACACAGTGCGGGTTCTGCAGCCCTGGTTGGGTTATGAGTATGTACAGGTAACCTAACTACTTATACGAGTATAACATTCTTAATATAACTTTAATAAGGTCCAAAATGCTTCTGCCTAAACTCGTAATCCTTATTTACTTAATTCTGGCCAGCCAGCCTATTATGGATAGCTTTATCCATCTTTATCCACGTGATAAAATAACTGTCACTGTTTAACACCGTGGGAAAGAAAGTGACGGACACCGTTTTATCACGCTGTCACGTAGACAAGAACGACCATCATATCCGTACAGTTAACACTAATATTATCCCGTCCGTAATATTAATCCATCTAGGTACTGTAAAATTGACTTACGTGTCAGTTTCAGTCGATAGTGCGCGTTTTAGAAAAATGCATCCTTACTAACGGGAGTAGCCTAGACAAATACAGTAAAGTTATTGCTTCAAATCATTAATGATTTTAAAATCAATTCAATTATTCACAACAATGTTATATTTCAGCTTGTTGGAGTCAAACCATTACGATCTCACCCAGTTACAGATAGAACAATCATTTGGTAGTAACATATGTCGTTGTACCGGCTATCGCCCCATTCTTGATGCGTTCAAGACCTTCGCAAAAGACGCACCGAAACCTGATCACCTCACTGATATAGAAGACCTCAAAATATGTAACAAATCTTGTGACAAACCATGCGATGGCAAAGATTGGTGTTTAGTTGACAAAGATAATGCTGGAACGAATGAAGTGAAGAAGATTATTTTGAAAGATAAACGTACATTTTATATAGTCTATGATCTCAAGCAAATTTTCGAGATTTTAAATAAAGAAGGCGATGATTATATGTTAATTGGAGGAAATACTGGGAAAGGTAGGGGATAAAGAAAATAAATTTATTACCTATTAGTCTGTTACCTTCCGTGATTCTTCTCACTTGATGGTCTCATCGGAAGATCAGCGCTGGAAGCCACCAGTAACATGCTGAGATGAGGCCATTTCGTGGCACTTTAATCTTATTTTATGTTTCTTTTATATATATATTGCCTCGTTTGTTTGTGCTTAAGAATACATTCTATTCTATTCTATTCTTAATTGTCAAATTTTAGTAGCTTTCAATTGTTACCAGAGTTTACTTCCTTTTATTCCAAACACTTTTTTGTGTTATCTCATTATTGACTTAAGTACGTTGGTATTTCACCTTCCAGGAGCCTACCCGATATTCGCATATCCGCGTGTCCTCATAGACATAAGCAGAGTTCTGGAACTAAAGACGCACGTAGTGGATCAGAACCTGGTGCTGGGAGCTTCGACCACCCTCAATGACACGATATCGATCTTCTACGAGGTCTCTCATCAACGCGAGGAATTCAGTTATCTTGCTTTGCTTGCCGACCATATAACATTAGTGGCCCACATTCCTGTTAGAAATGTAGGTACCTTAACCACTCGTTCCTCCTTATTCGATTGAAATTCTGAATACATTTTCATGTTAACGCCTCTCACACTTTTCTGTTCCAAGTTACCACTTTGTATGTGATAAACAATTACGCTTTTTGATTTCAAGTCATATCTTTCGGAATGTAAGTAGAACCTTTTAGATATTCTTATAGGTGAAATAAAATATAATTAAAATATGCAAACGAACTGTAGAATTCTCTACCCTTATGCTCTTACTTGAATGTAGCCTCGTTCATTTGAATTTACAAAGTCGTTCTTTGTTTATTATTTTGGCAGCTTTTGTTTTAATTTATGAACTGACTTTTATCTTTATAGGTAGTCCAACCAGTAATTGTAGAATATTATTGAGGGCGCCCCTTCCTACGTAACTGTCACATTTTTGACTTAAAATGCTAACTTAAACATGGCAACAATTTAGTATGGAATTATTTTGTTCCATTTTATTTAATTTCTACTATTTTATGTCGCACTATGTGTTTCCAGATAGGCACCATAGCTGGCAACCTCATGGTTAAACACAGAGTACCAGTGTTCTCGTCTGACTTATTCTTACTGTTGGAGACTATTGGAGCTGTCCTTGTTATCGGTACCTATGTTAATGTTATTTATATAGGTATCTTTTCGATATATATGTATAATAGTGTTCATCCAAAGCAAATATATATAGTTGCAAAACGCCAATAGCATGAGAACGTGATGCAGGAGAATAAAAAATTAGAAAGTCTGAAGATGATTTGAAAAAAAAAATGAGAACGAATATTGAGAGTTCGGGCATAATGACGCTGCTACAACACCATGCGATAACCGTGTCAACCGTGTATCTTTAAAACTTTCACGATTCCAAGTTCAAAATAATTTTCCATTACCGTAAAATAGGGTGAGTAGGGTCAAAACTGAAATTCAAACCTCGATAACATTTTATTTTTACATATGAAAACTGAATGGTGTATTATAAGTATTCCGGACGTTTGTATTTTAGTTTATTTTGGGTAGTTCCATTTCATAACTTTGACGATAAAGAGGAAAACCCACCTCACCCCGTAGTGCATCGTATTTGGAGTGAGAGGGGTTTTCATACAAAGGTGATTTTGGAAGATAGTTGGATCGTTTTTTTTTATTATGCGTATTACTATAGCTCCATTTTAAATTAGAATACATTATTTTTGTAGCAGTAGCCTTAAAATCCCTTCTCACCCTCCTCTCAAACCTTCTCTCCCCATTCATAACTCACCTCTCCCCGCGAAACCTACTCACCCCGTTTTACGGTATCTATTTATCATATAGCGGTTACACACTAGCTAAAAAACATTTACACTAAGACTTCTAAAAATAATTCTGCAGATATAAATGATTGTTCTGCGTAAAACACATTTAGGCGTTCGAGAAATAAACCCCAGCACAAAGTTTTTCCGTTGATGACACTGCATTACGAACTTATTTTCTTTTTTCTAGTTGATAAACATGGAAAGGTGTATATGGTGACCCCAGCAGACTTCCTTCACCTGGACATGACGGGCAAGCTTATAACAGAAATCAGGATACCACCGTACTCGCATAATTATCGTTTCGTTTCATTCAAGGTATATTTTTATTTCACTGAAACTTTTCTTTGACATAAAAACTTGAACTAATTTTTCCTAATTTTAATTGATTAGTTATTAACCTCTCAGTTCCCAGTGGCTCCAATATGAGTCGGAATTGTATGGATTTGAGAGGTCCTGGGAAACGAGGGGTTAATACCTACTCGTATTTCTATGAATGTCATTAATTTTCTATTAGGTCATTATGACCAAGATTTCAGCAAAACGGTTAATTTTGACTTAACTAATCATATCCTCGTAAGATCCAGGGCAATTTTAGTGCTTTCGAATTTGTAACTTTTTTTAAAGCGCCTTCCTATAAACGCCACTTGCACCATCCCACTAACCCGGGGTTAAGCGGTTATACCGTTAAGTTTTTTAGTTAGTTAAGTTAGTGGGATAGTGCAAGTGGGCCTAAGAGTATATACAAAACTCGAATTGTGCATGGGGACCTGGGAACTTACGTGAATTAAATGTTGAAAGCGAAATCTTTTCGACATGGATCATCGTATTGTACCTAGATGTATGTGATTAATTAATTTATTAATTTCAAAAAATACTTCTTTCTAGGTATACAAAAGTTTCGCCAAGCTTTGATGTCTAGGTTGTATTTTTTTAAATTTTTTTAATGTGCAATTTATAAGTATTTCTATTTTTTATTTTATTTGTAATGAATTGACATTGTTTTATTAGGATTATTATAATTGTATTGCATGTACCTGATGTACCCGTATTATAATTTACAAACATTTTGCATGTTGGCTTTATGTCGACTGAATACTGATGCTATAACTGTATTAAGACCAAATTGTAACGTATTCTAGCAAATAAACATTTCATTTCATTTCAAGCGATATTTTATGTTCAATACTATTTTAAGTCGTCTTTCTCTGTCCCAGATCATGCCGCGAGGCGAGAGTGCGCATGCGCAAGTGAACGCGGCATTCCTGTACGAGTTCCACCCTGATGGCGAGACCGTGCGCTCGGCCAGGATCGTTATCGGAGGCATCTCGGCTACCTTCGTGCACGCTTCGCACACTGAGGAGTAAGCCAATGTTTTTCGTGTAGTTTCTTTAGTCACGATCATCATCAGCGGCAATTTGGCTAAAGTATCCGGGTTTCAGTTTAAATTGTTAAGCTTATTCAATGTGTCCAGATACGTGGTTGGCAAGAAAATCTTCACCGACGAGGTGCTGCAAGGAGCGCTGAAGGTATTGGAACAAGAACTGAAGCCTGAGGAAATTGCCGGAGAATTGAAACCTGAGTATAGAAAGAAGTGTGCTTTGGGACTTTTTTATAAGGTGAGCTGAAGAAAATACCACGCATGCTACGTTTTATATATAAGGTTACGACTAGACTAGTATGAATATGTTGTGAAATTGACTCACGATAATATTACTAATCGAATCTTTTCCCCGTTTCCCTGGTACGGCTTCATTAGGAAGACCGAGAATCGACACGGTGAGCGATGATACATGCCTGTTAGTCACAACAGACATGGGGTTTCGAAGTAGAAAAAAAAATTCCCGGCTACGTTGTGTTGTAGATACATGTTTGATAGTTGCATTCTCTCATGCCTACATTTAAGCTGTTAGTAATTGGACCTCGGAAAATAATCTTGGAAAAAAGTTCCTCAATATTCCACCATTTTTGCAGTTATAGGTCAAAGCCACCAAAGGCATCTGAAATTACAAGCAGCAGTAGACAAGCGCTTTTGAATTGACCGTCAGAGACTGAGTACCTCCTGCTTTTGACTGGCAGACCGGCCAGACCTAACGACGAAATTGATAAAAGTGGACTGTTGTGAAAAAAATAAATGTATTAACTATTATCAAAAAAATTCCGCAGATGAATTCAGCCGCAAGGTTTTCTCATCATAATAATACTAACATACTATGTTAACTTAAATTAACAAGATTTTAAAATACCCATTTACCAGATTGTGTCAACTAATTTTGTTTCCAGGGTCTTCTTATTCTAATTCCTGAGAACAGACTGAACCCTCGCTATCGCTCGGGGACGCGACGCCTTCGAAGGACGAGGCCTTTGTCCAAAGGATCCCAGGAATATGATACCAATCCCCTCATCTGGCCTATTACGGAACCTTCACCTAAGGTAACCGCCACCTGAATATTAAGTAGCTTGTTGGTGACTTTCGACTATCATAAAAAGATGAGTGTGATTTACAGGTAGAGGCATTAATCCAATGTGCAGGGGAAGTAAAGTACGTGAACGACCTACCAACACAGCCTCGCGAGGTTTTCTGCGCTTTCGTCACCTCAGACATCTGCACCGGAGAGATCGAGGAAATTGACCCTACACCCGCGTTGGTAAGCATTTTTATAAGCTTTTGTTTATATTTTTGTTTTGTTTTTGCCCATATTTATGCCCAATGGGTCGCTTTCGACCCTCTTAGTAAAACTCGCTCCTACTCATTAAAATTAGTAGGAGAAACAGCCTGTAACCTCAAGGAGTTCAGATCTAAAACAAGTTTTGGGCATAAATATATATGGATTAGTTTAGAAGCATAGCTACATAATAATTGGACTCGATTTAATGATACCATCTAACTATAATAGTCTGCTGAAGAAGAATGAGGGGACTTTGTAACGAAACAACGCAACCTCATTGAGTTTGGTGGGTGCATTAGAAACATCTTGTTGAATTTATTAGTAGAAAATATCTACGTGACGCTATAAATAGCGTCCTGTTAATTAACTAGGGAAGGGACAACAGTCTTCCCTAACGATTCTTCGATATCAATTCCAGAAATAAGTTCAATATATTGATGACAGTTAAAGAAAAGTCAGAACAATTTTTTTTTTAAACTTTGTCATGAATATTTAGTAAAAAATATTATTTGGTAAACTTGGCTAAATATTAAGTGGTGGCACAATTACGGTACCTGTTACCTTTTTTTAACAGTTTCAAGCCTAACCTGAGCGTATATTTAATGTTGTACTTTAAGGTTGACTTTATCTTTTTTTTTTCATTTCAGAAACTACCCGGTGTCCTTGCTTTTTTCTCAGCGAAAGACATACCGGGACCGAACAATTTTCTTCCACCTCGAGTACCGACACTTATAATGAGAGAAGAAATTTTTTGCAGTGGTCAGATCAAGTATTACGACCAACCCATCGGAGTCATAGTCGCAGACACAGACAAACTAGCTAACCGGGCTGCTTTGCTTGTCCAAGTCAAATATAAGAAAGATACGAGAAAACCAGTTTTAACTATAGCAGAAGCTGTAAAAGATCCTAATAGGTAATATTATTATAGAGAAGAAATGATACCTGATATCTTTGTTAAGATATTCGAATTTTATAGGCACAGTACAATATAGAAAAAAATCATGTAACTCCACATGAGGTCTCTAACTAAAAAAATTGACCGGAATGGAACCATCGTATCTATTTTAATTTTTTGGTTTTATATTTATTACTTTGAATGGTAGATAGAAATAAATTCATGAGTAGATATAGGTACATTGTGTATTTCAGGGTGTCAGTGTACTTTGCCCTACCAGCACGTAACGCTGGCACAAATGTGCAAAGAGTTATTAAAGACTATAACAGGATATTACATCAGTACCACTTCTCAATGGAGACGCTTCACAGCGTGACCAGGCCTAGTGACGATGGCCTGGACGCATACATCAGCACACAGTGGGCTGACGCCGTACAGTCCGCCCTGTCCTCCGCTCTTGACATTCAATCAAATCGGTGAGTAGTAGAGGTTACAAGCACGTGACAATTTAAAAAGTTAAATTACCTTGGGGTATTTGAAGCACTCGGTTAATTTATTCGGGGAAATGACAATGTTTGGAGTTGGAACAAACCGTTTCTTCTGGGAATAGGTGGTGAACGAGATGTACCTAGCATGGAAAGACACTAAAATTTTAACGTAACCGTAGAGTGGATAGATCACGAGCGATCGCTGAGGTAAGGGCTCTTTATATGGACACTGCTGCACAGTTTAAAATATTCGCTTAATTAAGTTTATTACGTTGTTATTCAGAATAAACCTAGTGATACCTCGGTGCGGTGGTGCATACGGGTTGAAGTTAACTCGACCTGGCTGGAACGCGACAACTTGTGCATTGGTCACTTATCTGACGAATCGACCCTGCCGCTTTACCATGAGCATTCAGTCCATGATGAGAGTAATAGGGAAGAGGCCTCCGGTAACTCTAGAATTTGAGGTTAGAAAATCAGCTTTATTTTATAGTTTGGGATAGGTCAATCGGTGTAAGATTGTCCCCAAATATTTATTTATTATTACTTATTCCATTAAGTATTCTTTATCTGATCTATATACAATTCCTAATTGGATGATATCTCTTTTATTCCATTTAATATAGTTTGTAAATTATATGTATCTGATCTTCCGCCACCGTTTCGACTTACTCAGTCAGTCCAGCATTTTAATGCATAAGTATAATTACCAATAATGACGGCAACCCTGCAATTTAAATGATTTACAATATTTGGTTAACAGGTGGCCGTTGACGATAGAGGTGAGATCCAGCAGCTGGAATACAACTTGTACGAGGACCTAGGGTACACGTTCAGTGACCAGTTCATCATTTTAGTGTCGTCTGGTATTAAAAACTGCTACGAGAATTCACGCTGGTCAATGAAGGTTTTTAATGTATTGACAGATAAACCTACCTCCACGTGGTTTAGGGCACCAGGTACTAAATACCATTTAATTAATCTGAATAATAAAATGAAATTATATTCCTGTAAGACATGAATGCCTAATGAAAAGTATAGACGCCAAACTTTGTTGTTAATTCCAGGCAATTTAGAAGCAATTTCGCATACCGAAATGATGATGGAAGAAATATCCTACGTCCTAGACAGAGACCCCGCGGAGGTTCGTCGTGCCAATCTTAACCCTCAATATCCAGAAGTCGAGGAAATGCTCGACGAACTGTTGCAAGAGAGAGAATATGATAGAAGGAAAACGGAAGTCAATGAATTCAACTCCAGAAACCGTTGGAAAAAAAGAGGAATACGAATTTCCGCCATGAGTTGGGGTGCCAGCATTAATTCCGGATTTCAAGTTGATATAAATATTTTACATAGTGATGGCACTGTGGTTGTAAAGCATGGTGCCATTGAGGTCGGTCAAGGTGTGAATACTAAAATGATACAAATAGTCGCATACACTTTGAATATTTCTACAGACTTTGTTAAAGTAAAACCAAGTGATTCAGCAACTGCAAATAGCTACTTAGCTGGCACGAGTAGAGCTACATCCTCGGTGTGTGTTGGTGCTATTAAATGTTGTCAGGTGTTACTTGATAGGTTATCGGCTATCAGAGACACGCTGAACAACCCTACTTGGGAATTGTTGGTTCAAACCGCATTCCTAGCGGGCATCAATCTTCAAACAAGTTATTACACGACGTCAAACGACTTGATTATCTATAGAGTGGGAGGAGTGGCTATGGCTGAGGTGGAGTTAGATATACTTACAGGAGAGCAAGAAGTTAGGAGAGTCGATATAATTGAAGATTGTGGAACACCGGTTAATCCGGAAATTGATGTTGGACAGGTAATTTATTGAAAAAAAAAATCTGCACTAACCCTCTATGATGCGTTCAAAAATCACAAATTACAACCAGCATAAAGATACATTATTTTGTTTAAACAAAGTTATTCTTTCCAAACAACTCCGAAACACAAAGCAGTTACAGATAGCCTGGCGCTCATTATAGTTTCCGAGATTTGATGTTTAAATGCCTAAAAATAAAATGCAGCGCACCAACTCAGGATTTCTGAGGAGGCTTCTGAGGCTTATTTTATACTCGGTGTCGCTTTTAAAACAAATCAAACGAATGTCAATGATAGAGGAACTGAAGATCTACCGATTTGACCACCTGTTCATCTCTCTCTGAACATGGCTTACTTTTGACTTATAGTCCTATGTCCCCTAGATGGGGGGCGTCCACAGCGCACCGCCATCTGGGTCAGTCTTGAGCTTCGTGCTTGAGTTCGCTCCAAGTCTTCCTAATAGCCTTCGCCTCTTCAATAATAGTCCGGCGCCAGGTCTGCTTTGGACGGCAACGTTTTCTCTTTCCTTGGGGATTCAGTCTAGGGCTTGCTTCGGTATGTGTGTGTGTGGCTATCCGAACATGCATGGGGGTCAAATCGGTGGCTCTTAAGGTCCTTTATATCATTGGTCTTCGTTTGATCCGTACTGAACGCAACAATCATTCGTTTTGCAGATCGAAGGTGCATTCATCATGGGCATGGGCTACTGGACCACAGAACACCTCATATACGACGAGAACACTGGAGAACTCCTTACGGACCGAACGTGGTTCTACGATGTGCCGAGTGGGGCCGATATACCCCTTGATTTTAGGGTCAAGCTGAGGAAAAATTCTTACAACCCCAGAGAAGTTTTGGGCAGTAAAGGTGAGTTCAATGGTTTCAAATTATGAAACTTATACAATTCGTAATAATTAATAATATGTGTAGAAAAATTGTTGTGGCAGGTGTCCGGACCTCTCAGCAAAAGCCCAATCTTAAGATCAGCCAAACTTTAACACCATAACCGGCACTCATCTCCGCTGTATTTTCAATAGCTCCTACGCCCGCTGGGACCGATTTACGGGTATCTATTTGTACCCGTGAATGGGTTCTAGCTGGTGTATTACATATCATCTCATCAAACTTGTCTTAAAGCTTGCCTCTATACTGTTGGCTTCAGCCCCACGCACGCATCATTCGCCTGTACATCAATAAAATGATGGTTCAAACAAACATACCTACAAGTAATATTATGTAAATTAACGTAACATTACATCAATGACAACGGCTGAATTTCAATTTTGGTCCATAATAGTTGAGGTCTTATTTGAGCCTTGTATTAATTGTAAAAACAAGAAAATATGTGTAGTTTTATAATTTTCTTACAGCGGTTGGAGAACCTGCCACGTGTTTGTCGATATGCGTGGCATTTGCTCTGAGAGAAGCTATAGCGGCATCTAGAGAGGAGACCGGATATCCCCGGACGAAGTGGTTCCATGTTGGTACGCACTTAAAATTCCGGTTCAGGCGGAGTATGTCACTTTCTTAGGACGTCACATTCTGAGTTCGTCACTTTCTGACTTTGTCACTTTCTGAGATCGTCACATTCTGAGTTCGTCACTTTCTGATTTTGTCACTTTCTGAGATCGTCACATTCTGAGTACGACACTTTCTGAGGACGTCATTTTCTGAGTACGTCACTTTCTGAGAACGCCACTTTCTGAGGACGTCACTTTCTGAGTTCGTCACTTTCTGAGTTCGTCACTTTCTGAGTTCGTCACTTTTTTAGCATAGGTACGATTTAACACTATAATATACCTGCACGAAAGATGTATACTGCCAGCAACCAGATTAATAGCTGTTTGACATACGGTCGCTTTTATATCCTACATACCAATACCAATCTATGTTTGCCTTACACCTGACTGGTAGAGAATTCCATTTGGCAAAACGTCCTATGTTTCGTGCAATAAAGTGAAAATAGAGAAATAAATAATAATAATAAAACAATCTAATTATGTTTCAATCAGAGTATTTAATTCAGAATAAGTACTTAGAAACTACAAGCACCAAAACATTTAGCCACAGATGGGAGTTAGGCCGGCAACAGCTTCGATTCAATACACAAATGTTTCGCACAGTAGGAACCATGATTTTATCATTCGCCGCTGTGATTAGCTCGTGAAGGTATCACGGCAAGCTCGCTGACACCAGTAGAAGGTCATAATTCCAACATATTTACATTTAAACGGACTGCCGCTCCTTTCGTGACAACATATTCTTCAGCATCTTCTGTCATGTCTCCATAAACTCAAACGTCTTTTTTTCTGATGATAGTGTAAATTTTGGATATAAAATCAGCATTGCAGTTTTGTTTCAGACAATATTTCTTCTCGTGTCATCTGTGGAGAATAGGCGTCAATGGATTTTTTTTTCAAAGCGTTGCCGAATTTCAGAATATATGTTCAGCCATCAATCACTTCTGCGTATGGAGTGATCCATACTCTCATAGTTCTCATGTTCTTTATTTGTTTATTTTCTTCCTATATAGGTTACACGATGAATTTTTAAATTATTATTACATTATACTTTTAGCCTGACAATAGAAATCTAGCATGTCGCCGATTTGACAACGCTGATTTTTTTTCTATTTAAAATGCGAAACTACAAAAAGGTTATATATAGTTTGAGGACTGTCTCATTTCAAACATAGACAGAGATAATCATACTATCTTTGTCTTACTCTAGTACTAGCACCCAAAAGAAAAGGATGAGTATAGTTTGTATTGTTCTTATTTAATGACAAATTGGTTTAACCAACTATAATTAGATAATATGGTGCGCTAGCTTCGACCCGCGACTTCATCTGCGTGGAAATATGATGATAATAATTATAGCTGGTCAACCAAATCTTGTCAGTAAAAAAAGGCGCGAAATTCAAATTTTCTATGGGACGATATCCCTTAGCGCCTACATTTTTCAAATTTGCCGCCTTTTTCTACTGTCAAGATCTGGTTGACCAAATATATGTCCTTCCCCGGGCCTCAAATCTTGGGGAACGAAAATTTGATTATTTTTGCGCTACGACGTACGGTTTAGGAGATACAGCATTATAAAGTTTTTTTTTGTTTTTTTTTATTTCTTTTTTGTTTTTTTTTTTATATTAATTAGGGGTTTCTTACAGAGGAATGAACATTTTATTATTTATGCACTACGACGCACGGTTTACGAGATACAACCCATAAACCTTTTTCTTTCTTTTTTTTTTTGTTTTTCGTGTTTTTTAAACATCACTTACGGGTTTCAAAGGGGAACGAAAATTTGATTATTTTTGCGCTACGACGCACGGTTTAGGAGATACAGCATTATAAAGTTTTTATTTTGTTTCTTGTTTTTTTTTTTAAATATTAATTAGGGGTTTCTTACAGAGGAATGAACATTTTAATATTTTTGCGCTCGGTTTAGAAGATACAACCCTATAAACATTTTTCTTTCTTTTTTTTTCGTGTTTTTTAAATATTACTTAGGGGTTTCAAAGGGGAACGAAAATTTGATTGTTTTTGCGCTACGACGCGAAGAACCTAATTATTGTTTATAAATCATCATCATCATCATTATATTTCCACGCAGATGAAGTCGCGGGTCGAAGCTAGCGCAACATATTAGAGTCGGACCAATAAAAGTCTGCAGCGGATTTGATAGCCCACGCAGTGCAAGTGTTATTTATACGTCATAATTTCATACAAGTTTGACGTTTAAAATAACACTTGCACTGCGTGGGCTATCAAATCCGCTGCAGACTTTTATTGGTCTGACTCTATCTACAGTCCGTTAACTCTAATGACCTTCGGATTTTAGAAAGATACTTACATCGGGTATCGGCGGTAACACGCGAAGGTGATACTGCTATTCTGCTTTCTTACTCACTCACAAAAAGTTTTAAACTTACCGCAAAAAGTTAGGGATACCTATTGTCTCAATGTAAAATAAGCCCTAATTTAATGACGTTATGCTTAATATTTGGTTGATGACTATATTGCTATTTGACTTTTTGTCATATTCTATATAAAATAGAATCAGAATTTGAAAGCAGAACGTCACACCGTCATTTACTACTTCTGGCTGAAATTAGAGCTGTATAGAGTGGTAATAACAGTCACATTTTTTTTTTGTAGGTAAGTAAGTATATTTTATAGTTTGTGTTTTTTATTTTATCTCTAGATTTAATTCAAATTTACTTTAAAATAAAAGAATAAATTAAAACAATAATTTTAAATTTAATTTAAGTACTTAAAAGTCACATATTTTAATATGAATTTAAATATTTACTTACCCACTAGTTATGGTGGTATTAACTACTCTATACAAGGTGGTACAAACCTCGATGTCCAAAAATTTTTTTAGATTCTTCACTACGTGGGCTATCAGATTACTAATTTGGGAACTTTCCACCTCGGTTCCTTTGACCGGCGACTCTGTCAAATTATGATGTTATTACATATGGTGTTAAGGTCCCTTTTTAGAGTTTTTCGTAAATAACTCTTGAACGGTGGCCCGTAGCAAAAAATGTTCTACTACATAAGTAATCCATATAAAATTTCCTACAAAAAAGATTCAGTACACTTTTTCGCTAGGATCAATGTTTTAAAATATATTAAAGTGGGAAAGTCACGTATAATTTATTCTAAGGTTGTTATTTTTTAGTTTTTCGTAAATAACTCGTAAACGGTAGCCCACAGCAAAATATTATCTTTTACGTAAATAATCTATTTGAGATTTCTTATAAAATAAATGCTACTTTTTTTCGCTAGGATCAACATTAAAAAAGATATTTTCTATTTTCTATTACGCGATTACGTCCGATTTTACCCGAAAAACGAATTTCATTCGGAGAGTTAACGGACTGTAAGTATAGTTGGTCAAACCAATTTGTCATTAAATAAGAACAATACAAACTGTGCTCGTCCTTTTCTTTTGGGTGCTAGTACTAGAGTAAGACAAAGATAGTATGATTATCTCTGTCTATGTTTGAAATGAGAGAGCCCCTTTGACAAACTACTTATATATAACCTTTTTGTAGTTTCGCATTTTAAATAGAAAAAAAATCAGCGATGTCAAATCGGCGACATGCTAGATTTTTATTGTCAGGCTAAAAGTATGATGTAATAATAATTTAAAAATTCATCGTGTAACCTATACATATAGGAAGAAAACAAACAAATAAAGAACATGAGAACTATGAGAGTATGGATCACTCCATACGCAGAAGTGATTGATGGCTGAACATATATTCTGAAATTCGGCAACGCTTTGAAGAAAAAATCCATTGACGCCTATTCTCCACAGATGACACGAGAAGAAATATTGTCTGAAACAAAACTGCAATGCTGATTTTATATCCAAAATTTACACTATCATCAGAAAAAAAGACGTTTGAGTTTAAGGAGACATGACAGAAGATGCTGAAGAATATGTTCTCACGAAAGGAGCGGCAGTCCGTTTAAATGTAAATATGTTGGAATGACCTTCTACTGGTGTCAGCGAGCTTGCCGTGATACCTTCACGAGCTAATCACAGCGGCGAATGATAAAATCATGGTTCCTACTATGCGAAACATTTGTGTATTGAATCGAAGCTGTTGCCGGCCTAACTCCAATCTGTGGCTAAATGTTTTGGTGCTTGTAGTTTCTAAGTACTTATTCTGAATTAAATACTCTGATTGAAACATAATTAGATTGTTTTATTATTATTATTTATTTCTCTATTTTCACTTTATTGCACGAAACATAGGACGTTTTGCCAAATGGAATTCTCTACCAGTCAGGTGTAAGGCAAACAGAGATTGGTATTGGTATGTAGGATATAAAAGCGACCGTATGTCGAACAGCTAATCTGGTTGCTGGCAGTAAACATCTTTCGTGCAGGTATATTATACTGTTAAATCGTACCTATGCTAAAAAAGTGACGAACTCAGAAAGTGACGAACTCAGAAAGTGACGTCCTCAGAATGTGGCGTTCTCAGAAAGTGACGTACTCAGAAAGTGACGTCCTCAGAAAGTGTCGTACTCAGAATGTGACGATCTCAGAAAGTGACAAAGTCAGAAAGTGACGAACTCAGAAAGTGACATACTCCGCCTGAACCAAAATTCCGGATGACCAGAATCCCGAGATTCCAGGATTTTTGATTCTTGAATCCTGAGGTTCCAGTAAAACAGATATTTTATAGAAATGAAATAAAATTCCGGTGATGCCGGAATTCCAGGGATCTGGGTTTTCTGGAATTCAGTGACACGGAACTTCGGATGTCAGGGACCCCGGAACTTAATTTCAACTTAGTTTCCAATCCTAAACTGGAATTTCCCCTCTAATATATATGTTATCATTGCAAAGGTGGCAAATTATAATATGTGCATACGCGATGAAATTTATTTATGTCTCGTGTATATACTAGATTCTAGAAGCACAGAAACGAATTGTGCTATATTGTTAATAATTTTATTTTATATAATTGACAAGTTTTTATTTTTAACTAAGTATAGTTTTCTTTTAACAACTACATACCATTGAGATGATTCTAACAGATTAAAAAATATTTTTTTAAGTCTACAAAAATTCGTATACATTTTTTTTTTTCTTGCAGATGGCCCGTTCACATTGGAAGCAAACGTGCTGTCAGCAGACGTGCGACTTGATGAATTCAAATTCAAATAACAACTGTTTAACAGCAGAATTATGTTTTACAACCTTTATAATGTAATAATATAGCAAGTAAAAAATAATAGGATTAAATTAACATACCTGAAGTCTTCACTTCAGGTATGTTAATTTAAACCTATTATAGTTAGATATTGTAGTTAGATATTGATAAATGATAAGATTGTCGTAGACTTTTTGAATTTAGAGGATACGGGAAATTCCGGGAGCTGGAGCCGATACGGCGGTGCGGTGCTAAAAGGAAATTTATACTCGCAGATGACTAGGTACTTACCCCGTTGGTCCGTGGTCCTCGTCCACTAAATCTAAAGCAGTTTCTTGTTATTAATATGCGGCGGGAGGCGAGAGTAGGGGTCACAAAACCGTGCGTATTTTAGAAAACCGGTTTTTCGGCTTTTGTGAAACGTCAAAACCGGGTTTCCGGTTTTTGCGGTGATTTTGAGTTTACGTATAATTTGTAAAATAAGCAAGTATTTTTAGAATCAATTTTTTAATTTTCAATACACGACATTTCTATTTAACACTCCCCCTTATTCATAAAACTTTTCTTTCTTACAAATACCTACACAAGTCAAAATAAAAAATAAAGGCAAACACAATTCAGGCTTGTAATGCGTTTAGGAATAATGCCATCGCCACTAATCTTTACCCAGACCATCAAATTCCATCATTCAAGTTTTTAATAACTAACCTGGTCATTATCCCAGAAATTATCCTTTAAGGGGGTGAAAAGGGGGGTGGAAGTTTGTATGACAAAACGATAAAAAGCAGATTGGATAAAAAATGTTACCCAAATTACTGAATCCACGCAGGCGAAGTCGCGGGCAAAAGCTAATATACTAATATTACATAACAACGGTTGACGTAGTCCTCCTTCAGGAAACACACACCTCTGATGATGCCAACTCAACTCGCTAAACGAGTTATATGGTATATTGCCGCTTCCAAATTAAATCTCGGTATTTTACCTCGTTTAGCGAGTTGAGTTGGCATCATCAGAGGTGTATGTTTCCTGAAGGAGGACTACGTCAACCGTTGTTATGTAATATTAGCTTTTGCCCGCGACTTCGCCTGCGTGGCGTTTAGTACAGGTTTTTTTTAAATGTATGAATGCAGTTTTTCTTGTTATTAAAATCGATGACATGGTTACTAAGAACAGATCTTCGTATGTCTTATAGTTTCAGACTTTCCCATACTGACCGTTCTAAATGGGCCACCCTGTATAAGTCTGTAGGTACCTAAAATCGAAAAACTCGAAAAAGCCGGTTTTATCAAAGTTAAAACCCGGTTTTTGCAATTGGCTGTAAACCCGGTCTTTCCGGTTTTTTCGATTTCGGTGAAACCGGGTTTGTGACCCCTATTAGGCGGGAGCGATATTTCAGCGGGTTACAATTATATTTATATGCGGAATAATAAATTAGAATCGCTTATATGTGTATCTTGCGGTAATTAATTTTCAAGAGTGATGTCTGTTGTCAGCATATCAATATGTCAGCGTCATGTCTAAATGGCCAGCAGTCCCCGTAGTTTTATATTTTAAAAAAGGTCGAAAGGGACCAGATATGTTATAGCCCCTGAGTATAAAATGTATTTTACAATCCATATGCCCAGAAACTTAAGTAGTTTTTTAATTGACCAAATATCTAATTTCGTGTTGGCCAAACCAAGGTAATATTTTAACAACTACAATCGGAGAGTTAAAATTTTTATGCTAATGAAGTATAATTGATAAAACATTTATAAACAAACTTTAAACCCTGATATACCATTGTGTACCGATATAAAAACAGATAACATAGATTGTTCTATTGCAAAGTTATAAAATAAATATGTGTTACCTACATTTATTATAGGTACTTCTACCTACTCTGTTACGGCGAGTAACAACAACCATCATAGGTATTACGCTGCGCTTAGCTTGGCTTAGCGCTGCGATTGATTGATTTTATTAAGTCTAAACAGGCAAAAGTATTATCTGCAGACCACGTCAAAAAAAAATATCGACGAAGCACCCGATCACAAATTCACACAATCATTTTATTATAATAAAGAAATTAGAAATTTGTAGTAACAACATCATTTTCAGAGAATGTTTTCACGGCTTATTTTTAACAAATTAGCAACAAAATATAAGCCGTCAACATTGTGGTCGGTTTATTATCTGTTAAAAATCTTGTTTTTTTTAAAT
The DNA here is from genome assembly GCF_948474715.1 of Cydia amplana. Lineage (NCBI taxonomy): Eukaryota > Metazoa > Arthropoda > Insecta > Lepidoptera > Tortricidae > Cydia > Cydia amplana. The sequence continues at coordinate 16,717,795 of NC_086073.1, forward strand.
TATACTATAGTGTAGGTATAGCTAGTTTGTAAGCGATTTGGTGCAACTGTTATGCTTATGAATGACTATTAAATAAACAATAAACAATTGTATTATAATAAAGATTAGAAATGTGTAGTAGGTAACCTCAATAAAACATTACAAATTACTGCCAAACATTGTTTTTATTTCCTCTCATTGTAAAATATTGTATGATACAAGTGAATTGATTTCAATGCCTCCACATGATTTCGGTGTTTTTTAAATCTCAAATATCATACAAACTATAAGGTTCTAATGGAGGCCTCCACTACCAATATTTTTCTATATCAAGGCAACATTTTAGGAAATAAAATCGCGAATCAAATAAGTTTAAAAAAAAACGGCACTGAAGTCAGGCACCGAACGTCATCGTCATCTCTGAGAATCGCCTACTTGGATCTGATAACTGAGAGCTCGCAAAGAAGCCTACTTCTTAATTGATTTTCATTTTATCATAAATACATTTTAAACAACCAGCGTACGGCCCGTACTATTGAAAGTGGACACCGAAGCTAATAAACGCTTGCAACTCAGGCGCGGTGGTCACAAGCGATATACAAAACATTGTGACTATTATTAGATACAAAGATTCACTGTCATGACATGTTAAAAGACAAATGCAAGCCCTTCGCCAACAAAACAGTGCCTCTTTGGGAGCTCTGGCAATTTTATTTACTATCAGGATCACAAAGTTATACCTACCAAAATAGATAGTTATAGTCTTATGGCGTTATTCATAAACGGCTGCTAACTTAAACAGTTGATGATCGTCGTTTGTCCCTATCTGTCGTTATGCCATAGAGAGGGATAAACGACGATCATCAGCTGATTAACTTAGCAGCCGTTTATGAATGACGCCGTTATAATGTATGTCTGTGTTCTGTAAGATGGAGATACTTCCCAAGTTTAGCTGCTCCAAATTCTAGCAAGACGACACTTCTCCGTGCCATACCTCCTTTAAATCTAATTTTTTTTTAAACGTACCTCTTAGCTTACTCAAACATAATAACATATTTCCTCAACAAATGGTTATGCAAATAACAGACAAATATAATGATGAAATTGCCCTGCATCCGACAGTGCACATTACATAACTTGTACTGGTGTCGGGTATCTAATCGAGCATTTCCAGGTTGCACGGCGGCCCAATGGACCGAGTCACGTTTAAAGTTAACGGGGAGCCATGTTCAGGTATGGATTGTGTTTTAACAGACTATAAATATTCGAAAATCATCTTTGGATTGTTTTTTAATGTCGCTCCATTTATAGTCATCAAACATCAACATTTATTCAGCAAATAGGCCACAAGGGCACTTTTACACGTTAACAGTATGACTTGACACAGAGTACATAGGAAGTTTAGTTTCAATGTTCATATAAGTAATTATCCTAATGTTGTCCCAAATATCCATGGAAAACAAACACTTAAATCAGCCTCAAAATGATAAAAAGGAATCATAAATGTGTGTGGTAAATCACGATGCTCGCACCTAACACCAAATCCCAAACAAGCACGTTTCAAAATTCTAACTAATAAACTCATAAAATGAAATGACTCTTTGTCAGAATTAATGGCAATTTGATATTCGGTATATTGTTAACAACATTAAAGACAAAAAAATAAAATTTGACAAAACTAGCACAGTAAACATCAACTGGTTATGGTTCAGAATTGCCACAGTCTGAAATAAAAATCTTCCCAAGATTCAAATAGTGTAATTAGTTTTTTTTTTCAAATACCTACTAAACTGCAACGCCATTGACTCCTTCGCACCGTAAGCTCCCCAGATATAATGTGCGGTCACAGTTTGATTTTTTAAGAATATTTTCTCTTCCCACAGTGAGTTCCGAGGTGGACTCGGACACGTCAGTGAACGACTATGTGCGTGACACTCTAAACCTCCATGGCACCAAGTTCATGTGCAAGGAGGGTGGCTGTGGGGCATGCATCGTCAACGTCACCGTGCCGGACCCCTACACTGGCGGCCGACGAACTATGGCCATTAATTCTGTGAGAATACTTTCATCATCATCACCAGCTACTACTGGCCATAGGTCTAATTCACAAAAGGGTTTGGGCTATAGTCCCCTGCACGCTAGCTCAATGCGGATTGAAACGTCTTTCCCCGAATTTAATGAGTGCCTAACCCAATTTCAGACACGAAAATTTTTTTTTCGTAAAATACTAGAGTAATATGTTTTCTTAACAGTGTTTAGTATCAATAACGTCATGCCAAGACTGGGAGATCAAGACTGTAGAGGGGATCGGAGACCGCCGAAAAGGGTACCACCCCGTCCAACGAGCGCTAGCAGAACATAATGGCACACAATGCGGGTTCTGCAGCCCTGGCTGGGTTATGAGTATGTACAGGTAAAACCTAACTAACATTCTTACTTAATATAAATTAAATAAACCCCAATATGCTTCTGCTTAAACTCCTTATCCTTTTATTTTTCTGACCCGTCCATATCCCTATCTCTTCATCATCTTGTCTTCAACTCTCCACAGTCCAACTTGGATTGGTTTACGTGACCATTTCAGTCGACAGTGCATGTTTTAGAGTTTTAATAACTTTTATTTATGTCACTATTGGGCATTCCTTAATCCATTACACCAAACCATTAATGAAATATTTTTGATTCAAAATACATTATTCACCAGTAATATTTCAGCTTGTTGGAGTCAAACCATTACGATCTCACCCAGTTACAGATAGAAGAATCATTCGGTAGTAACTTATGTCGTTGTACCGGTTATCGCCCCATTCTTGATGCATTCAAGACCTTCGCAAAAGACGCACCGAAACCTGATCACCTCACTGATATAGAAGATCTCAAAATATGTAACAAGTCTTGTGATAAACCATGCGATGGCAAAGATTGGTGTTTAGTTGACAAAGATAATGCTGGAACGAATGAAGTGAAGAAGATTATTTTGAAAGATAAACGTACATTTTACATAGTCTATGATCTCAAGCAAATTTTTGAGATTTTAAATAAGGAAGGCGATGATTATATGTTGATTGGTGGAAATACCGGAAAAGGTAAGGGATAAAGAAATTATGTTATTACAATTTGTAATCTTTTCAATGTTACCATAGTAGTTTCGTTTATTCCCGACATTTCATCTTGTCATACATGTTATTTCATCTTCCAGGGGCCTACCCAATATTCGCATATCCACGTGTCCTCATAGACATAAGCAGAGTTTTGGAACTAAAGACGCACGTAGTGGATCAGAACCTGGTGCTGGGAGCTTCGACCACCCTGAATGACACGATATCGATCTTCTACGAGATCTCACATCAACGCGAGGAATTCAGTTATCTTGCCTTGCTTGCCGACCATATAACATTAGTGGCCCACATTCCTGTTAGAAATGTAAGTAACACACTAACACTAGTTGTCCCTTACTTTAAAGGGATTGGATGAATTTTTCTTTCTTTGTCGTCCGTCTCATCTATTGCACTCCCTTCCTGATGACCCTAGGCTGGGCTTACACAGTCCGAATTCGCAACGGAATTCATAATATAAATTAAGCTTCTTAATTTTTAACAAGCGTTACGAATTCAGAACATAAAAATAATGTTATTAATTCATATGAACTTTAATAGTTGCTATATAGGGCTGCGCATGCGGTAAAGGGTTAACCTGTCAGCTCCCAAGGGCTCGAATTTGCGTCAGAACGCTTATGGGTGACGTCATATCGTGGGAAATGAGGGGTTAAGTAGATACCTAAGTTTAAGTTACCTATCAACTACCTAGCTTGCATATACATAAAGGAGCCTCGTCTGCCAACAAACCACTCTGTGGTTTGGCAGAAGAATATAATATGTAATTAGTTGTAAGCAAGATCTCTGAATAAAAGTTTTTTTTTTATAATGCACCTCTTTCTATACATTGTCTAGGAGCGAGTACACACACGCTGGAATGAGATTACGAATTTATCAGTCAATTTGTCCGTTTACATTCTTGAGAGAGTGAGATAGACGCTCGTGAGACAGCTGACAAATCAGAATAGACAAGTGTAAGGCAAAGCACCGGAATTCAGACTATGAATTCCGTTGCGAATGACTGTGTATTTAAAACTGGCCATACCCATGGAAAGCACCTCAAACATTCTAATTTGCTCGGCTATCCTGCTCGTATCCATATTTGTTCGTCAACAGGATACAGGATTTGTTAATTATATGAACTGACTTGACCCTTCATGTTTCCAGATAGGCACCATAGCTGGCAACCTCATGGTTAAACACAGAGTACCAGTGTTCTCCTCTGACTTATTCTTACTGTTGGAGACTGTTGGAGCTGTTCTTGTTATCGGTATGTTAATTTTCTATGTGTATATGATTTATAATAACATATAACAAAGTCAATACATAATAATGCAAATATAACTGCAAAACGCTATGAGAACGTGGTGCACCAACATTCAGTGTGGCTCAATACCACCAGTTTGGCACTGAAACGCTATCAAGAACGTGACTTACTTTCTCTGCATCTCGCTCGTACTCGCATTTAGTGCGATGAGATAGAAAGTAAATTACGTAGACGTTAGCCTATTTGTCAGCTTTGACATTGTCAGTATCTCATAATACGGGTACTGGGCGCGTAGCCAACGCGCCAACGTTAACGCTCCGTAGCGTATCGTAGTCATATATTATCTCTCTATCACTCTTCCACTACGGTTTCGTTCGCTACGGAGCGTTAACGATTACACGTTGGCTACGCATCCTGTGCGACATCTAATTGGCTGAATGGCGTCACAGGAACTCCGATAGGAACTTATTTTTTTTATTTTTCTAGTTGATAAACATGGAATGGTGTATATGGTGACCCCAGCTGAGTTCCTTCACCTGGACATGGCGGGAAAGCTTATAACAGAAATCAGGATACCACCGTACTCGCAAAATTATCGCTTTGTGTCATTCAAGGTACTGAAGCATTACCCATTTTACGGTTAAAGATTCTTTATTCTCAGTAACAATATAAACATTTTAAAAAATAAACCGGCCAAGTGCGAGTCGGACGCGCGTTCCAAGGGTTCCGTACATTAAGTCCGACTCACGCTTGACTGCACATTTCTAATAGGTTTTCCTGTCATCTTTAGGTAAAGAACTATTTTGTGTTTTTTTTTTACAAAATTTTAGACCCAGTAGTTTCGCAGATAAAGGGGGGGGGGAATCGACAGACAGACGCACGAGTGATCCTATTAGGGTTCCGTATTTCCTTTTCATGTACGGAACCCTAAAAAGGTTTAGCTGAAAGGCGAAATGTGCTATAACGATGGACAATATGATGCGACAAATGATAAGAAACTTACGTTTCGCCCTCGAAAATATAGCTCCATATATATGAGTATTTCTGTACGTTTTTCGCTTTATAGAAAGTCACAGACTGAATCGTTCTTCTGTCCCAGATCATGCCGCGAGGCCAGAGTGCGCATGCGCAAGTGAACGCGGCATTCCTGTACGAGTTCCACCATGACGGCGAGACCGTGCGCTCGGCCAGGATCGTCATCGGAGGCATCTCGGCTACCTTCGTGCACGCTTCGCACACTGAGGAGTAAGCCAATGTTTGCAGTATTACTGAAATATGTACGAAGCATGTGTATTGTTTATAGTATACGTATTGCAACATTTGCAACCCTATGAGGTACAAAGCATTACGGCCCAAAGAATCTGGAACTTCCTGGATTCAACGGGCATTAATAGTGAAATTTAAAGGGCCGTCACAACAGATCACTACTTGGTCGAAGTGGCACTCCAAAGGCCCAAAACACCCCAATAATAATAAATAACAATTGTACATGATAAGTGATGAGGTATTTGGTGCATATTAGCTTTCCTACGACTTTTACCTCGACGGAGACAAGGGTGCGCTTCGTTAACGTTATGACTCAAGCTAGACCAGGCCGGGGCAGGGCCGGAGCATCTGGCGCTTCGTTTTCTATGGAAAGCACCACGTGATCACCACACGTCGGACAGGGTGAGTTATTTACTTTGTAATTTCTAATGTCTTACGTCATATTGATCACTGATCACCGATCAGTTGTCAGCTGTGTGTGCTGTGCATGTGCTGTGCTTGTCGGACGCTTCGGCCCGGGCAAGATCCGGTCTAGTATGAGTCATCCTTTATTGTCATCGATGTCTTGGCTGTTTCCGTGCAACCTCCACATTTAATTAGTAATATGAGTAAATTTCCTCTACGAATTCAGCAACGACGACGAGAAGGTGTTTTTGCATCAAAATCGTATTCGGTGGCATTTCGACAAAACATGTACAGCGTAATTTTTATGATCACTTGTCTTTAATTAGCGGAATTAAACAGATTCTATCTGTCTTCTAGTACAAGTTTGTGCTAGGTAGGCAGTGGCTTCCAATTGAATCTTCTAGAGGACCTCATGGCGATCTTACTGTCCGAAAGTTCAGCATTCTAATTATGATTCTTACTTCTTCCAGATACGTGGTTGGCAAGAAAATCTTCACAGACGAGGTGCTGCAAGGAGCGCTGAAGGTGTTGGAACTAGAACTGAAGCCTGAGGAAATCGCTGGAGAATTAAAACCTGAGTTTAGAAAGAAGTGTGCTTTGGGACTTTTTTATAAGGTGAAAAGGAAAAACTACCACTCATGCTACGTTTTATATAAAAGATTACTGATGATGATGATGATGATGATGATGATGATCCTTCCGGCCGATTTCGACCATGGCGATCACTTCGACTCCTAGTTAGTTAAAAGATTACTACTAGTATGAATGAATATGATGTGAAATTGACTCACGAATAGTATATCTCATCATCATCTTCCTCGCATTGTCCCGGCATTTTGCCACAGCTCATGGGAGCCTGCTGGGGTCCGCTTGGCAACTAATCCCAGTAATTGGCGTGGACACAAATTTGTACGAAAGCGACTGCCATCTGACCTTCCAACCCAGAGGGTAAACTAGGCCCGTATTAGGATTAGTCCGGTTTCCTCACGATGTTTTCCTTCACCGAAAAGCGACTGGTAAATATCAAATGATATTTCGTACATAAGTTCCGAAAAACTCATTGGTACGAGCCGGGGTTCGAACCCGCGACCTCCGGATTGAAAGTCGCACGCTATTACCGCTAGGCCACCAGCGCTTCACGAATAGTATATCTAATATATTATAATAAATATACTTCCCCGAATATTTCCCCGTTATAAAGATTTTAAAAACACCCATATACAAGAGTTTGCTAAGTAATAATCGTTCCAGGGTCTTCTGATTCTGATTCCTGAAAACCGACTGAACCCTCGCTTTCGCTCGGGAACGAGACGATTTCGAAGGACAAGACCTTTGTCTAAAGGGTCTCAAGAATTTTCTACCAATCCCCTCATCTGGCCTATTACGGAACCTTCTCCTAAGGTAAGAGACACCTTACAAATATATGACAACAACTGTTTTCAGACAAAAAAAAATGCGCATTTTTACAAGAAATTTTCATTATATTATTAGCTTTTGTACCTATGCTGCACCGAAATTGTAACAAATTTATAAAGTGCGTTTTAGACCTATGTTCGTGATTTTTTTTCCATTGAACGAAAGTCAATAAGTCAGAATTCGAATCGATGAAGTCACTACAGAAAATCCTCAAGATTGCTAGTTAATGTTTTGGCAACCGTATTGTGGTGTGAAAATAAATGAAAATGATGGCGGTTTACAGGTAGAAGCATTGATCCAATGTGCAGGTGAAGCAAAGTACGTGAACGACCTGTCAACACAGCCCCGCGAGGTTTTCTGCGCTTTCGTCACCTCCGACATCTGCACCGGCGAGATCGAGGAAATTGACCCTACACCCGCGTTGGCAAGCAATTTTTACAAGTTTTTGCTTAGTTTTACATGCCTAAAAATATATTTGTCTATGTTTCTGTATGTCTGTTTGAACCTCTTTTACTTACATCTTGATCGTGTCGCGATTAACCAATACGCCAAATTTTGCCTAACGAAACTCCGATCGATTCCTGAAATAGAACCCAGACGCTGATGACAGCTATGCCTAATTGTGAAAAATTAGGCTGCCTATCCACTGAGGAACAATCTATATCAATAGCATTGGTTATAATCCAGTGGAGCAGCCAATATACTATTGCTTGATAGCTCCGCCGCAGGGAGTTAGGAGAGTAGTGATAGTTAGTAACTCTGTCATTTATTTGATAGTTAGTTGAAACACCTACCTATATTTAAGGTTTTTCAAGCCTAACCTTAGCGTATACATACATAATGTTGTACTTTAAGGTTGACTTTGTCTTTTTTTAATTTCAGAAACTACCGGGTGTCGTTGCTTTTTTCTCAGCAAAAGACATACCGGGACCGAACAATTTCCTACCACCTCAGGTACCAACACTTATAACGAAAGAAGAAATTTTTAGTGATGGTCAGATCAAGTATTACGACCAACCCATCGGAGTCATAGTCGCAGACACGGACAAACTAGCTAACCGGGCTGCTCTGCTGGTCCATGTCAAATATAAGAAAGATACGAGAAAACCAGTTATCACTATAGCAGAAGCTATTAAGGATCCTAATAGGTAATATAAAGAAGAAAGAATACCGGATAGGTAGTATTTCAACCTCCTCTGTTTCATCATCATCATCATCATAACTTAAGAGCTTTGCTCTTGTCGGTGGAGTAATCGCCAATCATTTCTTTCTTGTGCCAGTCTTTTAATTTCCTCGTACGACGTATCATTTTTTATCAAATCAAATCAAAGACTCCTCTGTTTATGAAAGACAAATTGATTTATAAATTGAAAGTGCCAGCCAGTCCCGGCATAAGCTTCTGTTTATCAAATAAAGGAGGTTGTAAGGTATTCAACTTTACCGTATATAAATTGTGTATTTCAGGGTATCATTATACTTTGCCCTACCAGCACGAAACGCAGGCACAAATGTGCAAAGAGTTATCAAAGACTATAACAGGATATTATATCAGTACCACTTCTCAATGGAGACGCTTCACAGCGTGACCAGGCCTAGTGACGATGGCCTGGACGCATACATCAGCTCGCAGTGGCCTGACGCCGTTCAAACTGCCATGTCATCCGTTCTGGATATTCAATCTAATCGGTGAGTCGGTTATTAAGAAAAAAATACAAATACGTGCGATTTAGAGAAAAACTACCAGGTGTTTAGAACATTCAGCTAATTATAACAAAGAAATGAAAGCGTTTGGAGCAGTGTCTTGTGTTGTTAACATGAACATAAAGCACGGAGATACGTAAAAGAAGGTCATTTAAGGAACTACGATGTTTATGGAAAATCATCATACCCTAACTATTGATCTTAACATTATAAGTATTATAACGCTACCGTCGGCTGTTTATTCGAGACCACTGTTGAAATATTTTTGCCTAAAATGATGTAACTGTCAGGTGAAAGTTTTAAATCGTTGCTAAATAAAGTAATTCCGTTGTTTTCCAGCATAAGCCTAGTGATACCTCGGAACGGTGGTGGATACGGAGTAAAGCTATCTCGAGCTGGCTGGAACGCATCAACGTGCGCATTGGTCACTTATCTGACGAATAGACCTTGCCGCTTTACCATGGGCATCCAGTCCATGCTGAGAGTCTTAGGGAAGAGGCCTCCGGTAACTCTAGAATTTGAGGTACCTAAGACAAGCAGCTTTATTAGGTGCAACATAATTTTGTCCATTTCTCCCATCAGTTTTTAATTCCTTGACCTCGTTTCAATTCCTTGTTGGATAATGTTTTTTTATCAGATTTATTGACGCCGTTGAATTAAGTTCAAAGTGTATCTGCAAGCAGTAACTTCTTGATCCAGAACTTAACACATAAGCATATAGATATTACAAATAATTGCAAAAAGGCGGAAATGCTGAAATTCATCCTGCATTGCTGTTTCATCAATCCTCATCACTATCTCTCATCATATATCATATTACATTCAAATCAGAGTTACCACAAAAAATGCAATGTTTCACAATACTAACCGTTCCAGGTGGGCGTTGATGACAGAGGTGAGATCCAGCACCTGGAATACAATATGTACGAGGACCTCGGATACGTGTTCAGTGACCAGTTCGTCATTCTAGCGCCACCCGCTATTAAAAACTGCTACGAGAACTCACGCTGGTCAATGAAGATTTTTAATGTACTCACAGATAAAGCTACCGCCACGTGGATGAGGGCGCCAGGTACTTGCTTGATACATAATTAAAAAAAGCGGCCAAGTGCGAGTCGGACTTGCCCATGAAGGGTTCCGTATTTAGGGGATTTATGACGTATTAAAAAAAAATACTTACTAAGATCTCGTTCAAACCAATTTTCGGTGGAAATTTGCATGGTGATGTACATCATATATTTTTTTTAGTTTTATCATTCTCTTATTTTAGAAGTTACAGGGGGAGGGGGGGGGGCACATTTTACCACTTTGGAAGTGTCTCTCGCGCAAACTATTCAGTTTAGAAAAAAATGATATTAGAAACCTCAATATCATTTTTGAAGACCTATTCATAAATACCCCACACGTATGGGTTTGATGAAAAAAAAAATTTTGAGTTTCAGTTCTAAGTACGGAGAACCACCAAAATTTATTGTTTTTTTTTTTCTATTTTATGCGGTTCACGGAATACATCTATTTACCAAGTTTGAACAGTATAGTTCTTATAGTTTCGAAAAAAAGTGACTGTGACATACGGACGGACAGACAGACAGACAGACAGATATGACGAATCCATAAGGGTTCCGTTTTTTGCCATTTGGCTACGGAACCCTAAAAATCTATTTCTTTGTGGACATTATGGTTTAAAGTTTAATTGTTCTTAATTTAAGGCACCCTTGAAGCAATTGCACATACCGAAATGATGATGGAAGAAATATCTTACATACTAGACAGAGACCCCGTGGAGGTTCGACGTGCCAATCTTAACCCTCAATATCCGGAAATCTCTGAAATGCTCGACGAACTGTTGCAAGACAGAGAATATTATAAGAGAAAAGGAGAAGTTGAAGAATTCAACTCTAGAAACCGTTGGAAAAAAAGAGGAATACGAATTTCCCTCATGAGTTGGCCGACCCCAATTTCTTCCGGATATCAAGTTGATTTGAATGTGTTACATAGTGACGGAACTGTGGTTGTGAAACATGGCGGCATAGAGCTCGGCCAAGGGGTGAATACTAGAGTGATCCAAGTAGTCGCATACACTTTGAATATATCGACGGACATGGTGAAAGTGAAAGCAAACGATTCAGCAAATGCAAATAGTTTCACAACTGGCGGGAGTAGAAGTACAAGCTCGGTGTGTCTTGGTGCTATTAAGTGTTGCCAGTTGCTGCTTGATAGGTTATCAGCAATCAGAGAGACGCTGAACAACCCTACTTGGGCATTGTTGGTGCAAACCGCATTCCTAGCGGGCATCAATCTTCAAGCCAGTTATTTCACGACATCGAATGATTTGGTGAATTATAGAACGGGAGCAGTAGCTATGGCTGAGGTTGAGTTAGATATACTTACAGGAGAGCATGAAGTTAGGAGAGTCGATATAATTGAAGATGCTGGAACATCGGTCAATCCGGTACTTGATATTGGACAGGTAAATTTTGTAAAACTTTTGGTTTTCAAACACGCAATAAAATATAGCTTCAAAGTAGCCCATTTCGCAGTAGCTCCAGAGGACTATAACGGGATTTTCATACAAAAGTTATCGTTTTGCAGATCGAAGGTGCATTCATCATGGGCATGGGCTACTGGACCACAGAGCACATCATATACGATGAGCACACCGGAGAGGTACTCACGGACCGGACGTGGTTCTACGAGGTGCCGTGCGGGGCCGATATACCCCTTGACTTTAGGGTCAAGTTGAGGAAAAACTCTTACAACCCCTTAGACATTTTGGGCAGTAAAGGTGAGGTCCATTATTTGAAAACATTAATATTATACAATTATCATCATCACAGGCTATTGCAGACGATTTATGCATTGCTGTTTAGACAACGGGTTTTGGTGACTATGGAGGCCGATGCGTGAGCGGCACGACCTCCCATATTTTTGGCAGAGAAAGCTCATGCCACCTGAGGTTCCAATCCCGTAATAAAATGTGATGCACGCATTCGTCTATTTTATTTATTTACGTACCTAACTTGTGTCACATCAATGGTTTAAGGGTGAATTTAAAAGGTTGTACATGTAGAAGTAGACTGTAGGCCTACTTAAAGGGTACAGATTACTAGTTCGCCGGACGATATCAGCCTGTCAGTTGTTTGGAACTGTCACCTTTTGCGTTTAACTGACAGGCTGATATCGTCCTACGAACTGGTAGTCTGTGGGCCCCTTCAGGGTTAATATAGTAAGAATTACATAAAGAATTTTTTGTAGTTTTTAGAAATGACTTTGTTAACAGCGGTTGGAGAACCTGCCACGTGTTTGTCGATATGCGTGGCATTTGCTCTGAGAGAAGCTATAGCGGCATCTAGAGAGGAGACCGGATATCCTCGTACGGAGTGGTTCCATGTTGGTACGTACTAAAATAATCCTTTTGAGATAAAAATTTAATTGGAAAAAAGTACGTACTTTAATTCGTTTGGAATTAATTGGGAAATTATAGAGATTAAGCGAGTGTAATAGAGATACGGGTAGGTACACGCGTGTCCCGATTTGCAAACTGGCCTGATCAGAACTGGGGCCTTACCATGATGTCCTTATTGCGATTCTGTTTAGGACCTAAACTGAATCGCTAAAGCACGGAGCTATATAAGTCGCATAGCTCCGTCCTTTAGCAACTCAGTTTAGGTCCTAAACATAATTGCAATAAGGACTTCATGGTAACTTGGTAAGGCCCCTGACCTCGCCTTAAATATAAGACTAAAAGGCGTTTTCATTAACTATTTTATTTTCTTGCAGATGGCCCCTTCACATTAGAAGCAAACGTGCTATCAGCAGACGTGCGACTTGATGAATTCAAATTCAAATGATATAATTAATCACCAAACAAATGTACTTTCCATGACCTAATTAATATGACTGGTCACTAAAATAATATATCAGTCACCAAAATTGTATCATCAAATAATTTCAAAGATTAAGATAAAATAAGATAAAAGATGTTTATTCGTGACGATCACAAAACATGTACAGACAACAACAACAGCAAGAAAAGAAGAAATTAATAAGTGTGCATCTTCAAAAGATTGTTTAAAAGAACAGTTTCTTTAAAAGATTGTTCAAATGTCTGGCAAATAATATCAATCATAAAATAATTGTACCCGTTTTACTTTACAAAATATAAAAGTAATAAGTTTTTGGCAAAAAAATCATTTTTGGTACAAGCTTTTGTCGCTGGACTCTACTCTTCTTTCCACAGGCGACTAATACTCGTACTCATCGAGAAAATTCTAAAAACCCCAAACGCAATTCGTTTGCCTTTTTTTATCACAGAGTTCCAATGCCACCAGTCTGCATTATCAGATCAGCTCGATGGTACCATAATATTGTATTGTCACCAGACTTACATATGTACCTATGTTAATTTTCAGTTTCATTGGAAATCGGGAAGTGGATCAAATTTAACTTGCAAGATTTGGTCCGTACAAACATACACATTGCAAGTTAAATAAAAGCTTGTAAAAAAATCTACGAAATAATATTAATAGATGTTTTACATAATAAGAGTATTTAATAAAGAGTATTATATCTATTTATCTATCTATACTTATATCGACCGGGATATGAACCGTGATTACCTTTTTTATTGTTTTCGACCTCCCGATATTTCGTCGCAGTATCCCGGTCGATATAAGTCTAGTGAAACTAACCGTGAATCATTCAAAACTGTTATCTATCTATATTCTGGAATTGGGCGACGCACCACTGAACTGGCGTTTGCAATAAACTGGCGATGGCGGCCACATCTATTCAATACTGGACCACAATTAATATCGTAACCTATTAAATTGGTTAACGCGATCCAAGTCACGGGGTAAAACATCACTTACGTAAAAAAAAACATTATGATCTTAGGGCCACTGGCGTAGGTACTAGTTTTTACGAAAGCGACTACCATCTGACCTTCCAACCTAGAGGGTAAACTAGGCCTTGTTGGGATTAGTCTGGTTTCCTCACGACGTTTTCCTTCACCGAAAACCAACTGGTAAATATCAAAGGATATGTCGTCCATAAGTTCCGAAAAACTCATTGGTACGAGCCGGGTTTTTAACCCGCGACCCTACGGATTGAAAGTCGCACGCTCTTACCGCTAGGCAACCAGCGCTTGTAAAAGAAAATAGCATTAAACGGCCATTAGTAGATTGGATTTAGAAAGAATTCGACATTTAGAGACTTTATACATCTGTGTTAATTGTAATACATTAGTTTTTGAATTGATATTTGCGGTTTAGATGTATTTTATAATTGTTGTGTTTTTTTTTCGCTTGTAAATTCCATGTTGACGTGTAAACGTGCCCTTGTGGCCTATTTGCTGAATAAATGTTGATGTTTGAATATTATACTATAACCGTTTTGCCCCGCCTTCCTCTCAACCCTTGCAATGCTGCCAATCGACCGGCACAAACAAACGACAACTGACCCCGATTAAAGTCCAATGACGGGACAAAAACGTCACGTTAACCCCGCACGTGCGTGGCAACCCCAATTTGCGTTATAGCGTAACGACCGCGGTTATCTGGACATTAGCCGTGTTTGGTCTATGATAAGCAGTTGGGGGGTTAAGTGTGATTAGGTTTTAAAAGGCGACATTAAGCCGTAATGTACCTTACATGTGTCAAAGATAATTTGAAATAGAGGCGGCTTGTCAAATTAAATTATGTAGCCACAGTAAATTCACTGCCATATTTTGACAAAAGATTAAAACTGTTAGAACGCCATTTGACTTTGACCCTTATTTTTTCACTGCTATGTGTTAATCTGTTAAATATTGAAATTCACGCCATCTACCCGACAGTAGGCCAAAGGTATGGTGCAATATTTTCGAGCGATGGCGCCATAACCTTTGGCCTCTTGGAGGATATAATCAAACGGAGACGCCTTGTCTGAAATTTTCTGTACAAAACAGTCTGCCGATTTTTGCGGGGGAGGGAAACGTCAAATGTATGCGTAACGTAAAAATAGCCATGTCAGATAAACGTCAGTCCATACATTGTGTATGACCGTTGGCCGCCTATTTTCGACAGAGGGGAAAGCCTGTTAATGGCTACTCCGTTTAGTTGTATCCTCCAAGTTTGGCCTACACCTACAGGCTACATATTAATTTACCATGACAGTAACTCTCTATATAATACTTACACTCTATTCTCTTTGCATGTGTGTTTAGACTTTTGGACTTGTCATATAGTATTATAAAAATACTGATTATATTCGATAGCAGATCATGTAAACCTGTGAAGTTGTTTTTTTATGGTACAGTCAGCAGCAGAAGTTGCTAAGCGGGCAAGGTGTTCAAAATTACTTTGACACGCTCTTATTCTTTAACAATAAAGTCGGGTCAAGCTCATTTTGAACACCTGGCCCGATTAGCAACTTCTGCTGCTGGCTGTACCTTACCTACCCTTGCTTGTTCACTTCAAAAGCATCCTAACCTAGACGGTAATAGAGATGCTGCCGTGAAATGGAGATCCCGGGTTCGAATCCCAGTAAGGGTATTTATTTGTGTGTTCTTCACGAATATTTGTTCCTGAGTTATGGATGTATGTATGTAAGTATAAATGTATCTATATAAGTACAAGTAGTGTACAAGCTTTGCTTAGTTTGGGTTGGACCCCGGACTCCGGACTCGGACCCGTACTCGGACTCGGACCCGGACTCGGATCCGGATCCGAACCCGGACTTGACCCGCTAACCACTATGATACCTAAACTAAATAAACCACTATAATCATAGTGGTTTATTTAAACCACCAATCACCATAAAATATATATACATATTACCAAATAAAGTATAAGCGCCGTTAACTTGGGTTAGGCTAGTAGTTAGAGAAGTCGGTTTTTTTCCTATTAAAGATTATTACAGTACCTACTTATGGTCATATATGGTGCTACTTTACCACTCTAGTGCGGTAACTAGCACAATACGTGCCTATGTCATTATACGTACCTACGATATACGAGCCATTATGTGCCTACTGTAAAACGTTGTACAATACACGTGCGAAAAGGTAATTCGCACTTGTATCAGTTATATCGTAATGTACTATTATTTACTTTTTTTCGCATTTTTTTAAAAGTTACAGTTTATGTTTCAGCAGATGTCAAATAGTTTTATACAGAACACAAGTTATATTTATAGGGCTCGGCTATCCCGAGACTTGCCATCCGTTTTCCATAGAGTAGTGTAAAATATTGACAGAACACTCGACATACGATTTCGTAGATACATTACAAACACCCGCTGACGCCAACCAATGAAGAACTTGGCTTAAATATTATACAATTTCCATAACTTAATGACATCACATCATTCTAATATCCGTGTTAGTTCGATTTGACCCGTGAACAATATGCATGTAACTGCGTCGAAATATCGGGAGCTCGAAAACAGTACAGAAGGTAATCACGGTTAATATCCCGGTCGATATAAGACTAGATATTCGTTAATTGTACTACGTTTAGGGGGGATTTCCTACTCAACAGATTCACGCATGAGCGCTTAGAAACTCAATCGCAATCTTCGTACACTACACGTTTCGAGACGATTTACATGGCCTTAACTTAATAATGCGAGTTCTAAGAAAAAGGAGCTATTAAAATAGCTTTTTATTCGTAAACACACAGACATTAGACAATTATATAAAAGGCTTTTTTATATAATTTATTAAAATTTCGTGGCCCCATCTCAGCATGTTGCTGGCGACTTCCAGCGCTGATCTTCCGATTAGAAGTCTTTTAATTTTCAATACCTTCTAAACAGCATATAGTACTGTCACTGCCAATAATAACAGAAGAGCTTTAGTATAAGAGATATGTCTTTATATTATATTTATAAGTACAGTCAGCAGCAGAAGTTGCTAAGTTGTTCGAGGTGTTCAAAATTACCTTGACACGCTCTTATTCTCTTAACAATAAAGTCGCGTCAAAATCATTTTGAACACCTGGCCCGCGTAGAAACTACTGCTGCTGACTGTATGTATATACATATAAACTTATATAAAAAGTCAAACGTATTCTGACACATATATAACTATCAGTCAAGGTATCGCCATGCTCCAAGCAACTCGCATGCGATTTTAGTATCATTGCGGACCATTGAGGTTACATCAATTCAGCCGACCGATCAACTGCCGTATTCGAACTTCAAGATATTCACAAGAGACGACACGTACTAGATCTATTCTAGATACGTTATAGTTTAGATTTCAACTAGTTCTCTTTTGCAGCTCAATTCGGGCAACCAATGTCACTTTTACGTTAGATAGTGATAGACGTCTATTAGATGTGAATTGGATCTCTAAGTCATATCGTGTGGAAATCGTTCAAGAGTATCTCCAGAATCGCAGAAATGTCAAATTTGACAGATTAGATCTTAAACATATCGTTATCGTATCTTGGTGACGTCTAAAAGATATCTAGTAGATGTCTATTTCAAAATCCGAATCGGGCCCCAAATAACGCAATATAATAAAACCCGCATGCGAGTTCTCACAAGTCGCACCGTCTAAATGAGCCCTAAGAGGCAACAGGAGTGGTCATTTCTCCATACAAACGTACTCGACTGTTTCCTCCGGGGGTTTTGAAGCTAGAGCAATGATTTTTATTGTCAATATCTGTGTCGGACCGTTTTGCTTTTTTTGATATTTTTGTTTTTTAAGGCGCTAGAGCGCTTCAAAAATGGCCAAAGTGGCCTAATTGACTATGCCGCAATGAGAGGCGTGGTATTCATGGGTCAATTTCACCAAACGAGCATTTTTGTCTAATTCCCATGGAATTTTGAAATACCAACATTACACAAAAAAAATTATGCTGATAATTTGATAAAAAATATAATAAACATTAATTTTCTTATGGGGTAAAAAAATTCATAAAACTATAAAAGTTATTTCAATTTAAAATTTTGGTCAGGGCACGGGAATTAGTGTGTCCATGGGAATTAGATTTTACTAGCACGGAAATTAGAACATGGCACAGGAATTGTTTTCTTAGCTTATTTTGGTAGTTAAAACTATTATTTATGTATATTTTAATCTACAATAATATACTTCAACCATACTGAAGCGGCATCGAACATATTTATCTTCTTTAATTTTAGTTTCGGACGACAAATCTACGAAAGTATGATACACTAAAAACTACGTATTTGACTAATCGTTTCCTTGATTTTAATGGCAACTAATCTCTCTTTCTTAGTAAAATATACATATTTCAAAACAATACTTTGAGTAGTTGCGTAAACATGTCCGCCTTACATACAAAACTATTCATTAAAAAGTGTCATTATGTATCTGCATGTAGATAGGTACAAGGTGTATGATCTGGTATATGGCCGTATAGGAAATGATACTAAGAAATAAATAGGGGCACAGAGAGAAGAAGTTATTGTGTAAGTTAATCTGAAGAAATCGAATATGCTGCCTTCATAAATTCATAACACAAAAAATTGTTTAACCACATATGAGGTAAGGTGGGGTAAGACTATCACCGGGGTAAGACTATCACAGACAGACAGACATGACGAATCCATAAGGGTTCCGTTTTTTGCCATTTGGCTACGGAACCCAAATAAGGTATCTAATAGTATTACGGTTTAATTTATAACAACTAATCTATTAAACGAGCAATTCTTGTATATATTTCGGGGATCTCGGAAACGGCTCTAACGATTTCGATGAAATTTTATCATATATGAGGGTTTTCTGGGGTGAAAAATCGATCTAGGTAGGTGTTATCTCTGGAAAAACGCGCATTTTTGAGTTTTTAGGTAGGTAGGTATATGTTTTCCAAGCAAAGCTCGGTCTCCCAGATATTTAAACTTTATACGGCATACGCTGTCAGCTGTCAAATTTACAAAAACAAAACATTGCAAATGTGATTCATTTTGTTTCATGTAACTTTAGGTACAGGTATTATAATATGTAATAATTCCAGAAATAGTTTTATGTTTATATAATATTTTAATGTTATAATATGATCAATGAATAAGGTAAGGTGGGGTAAGACTAACAGTACAAGGATTCCATACAAGTGATAGTCTTACCCCGGTGTCGTCTTACCCCACCTTACCTTACGTATTAAAATTGCCCGGGTTATTCGGGTCCATCCTGTATGTACTATAGTACTTATACTAAAAAACTATTCACAGATTTTTGTGCATTCTTTAAGATTTCCTTAAATGTAAAATAGACAGATATACGTCGTATTATTATTACATATAATATATATTCAATGCCAATATATATATGTAATAATAATATGACGTAAACATTGCCAATTAACTTACAGTGCCCCCAATAAAAGATTTGTTGACAATATATGTAATACTTTCTAATTCCCGTGCCACTTAATCAGCTGTTTTAGGTAAATTTGCTATGGGAATTAGGGCACGGAAATTAGAATTCGTAATAAAAAAAATCGCCAAAAATTTAAATCGTGTTTGACCAAACTGATATGTTATCGCTTACATAAAGATACATAAAGGGCTCCTAAATATGACAATTGTCATTGAAAAGCTATGTGGAAAATAAAATTTATAAGGGGCATCGAAATTAGAAAAAAATTGTCGCCCACCCGGATTCCGAAATACTTACGCGATTTCCTCGAACACGCCGCGGCTTGACTTACATCCGCTTGCTTTGAGAGACAGCCGAATACTGCCAGTACAGGTGAGGCGGGACACGAGGCGGTTCAAATACAAACGTCGGCTGTCAGAGCCCTTTGAGTTTTGCCGACGAAATTTTACTCGCGCGCTCGGACAAAATTTAAACATCGATCACAAGTTATTTACCACAATTAAGTTAATAGTATATGTGCTCAGTGATAGTAAATATCATCTAGTTTAAGTATTTGACACTAAATTAGTGATACTAATGTAGAATTTTTCGTAGGATTTTTCATTATGCTTAAAAGTAGATTCCGGACAGGGCACGGGAGTAGTAATTTGAGCCTTTAGGTATTTTTATGTGTACTCTAAAAACCAACTAATCAGTGAATTCATATGGAACTCGGTGTGAAAGTGTGACTTCTTTATGTAAAAAAAAAATGGTAAGTATTATCTGATGCTAACCCGCGATTTTCATCACGGACAGAAAAAAAATCGTGTTCAGAAATTGACCCTCATAACAGATATCAATTAGCCAAAAAAGCAAAACGGTCCGACACAGATAATTTCATAATCATTTAGATTTCCAAATTTGGTTACGATTGGTTAAGTTTTGGAGGACAGTCGAGTACAAAACCTCGATTTTTGAGATTTTTACGCAGGATTTTTCGCCTTGTCCTTATCACACTAGTTTTAGGAGCCGCTTCCGTTAGCGAGACGGGTATATTTACCTAAAATATTTAAATCTCAGCTCCTATTTCGTCCTAAGCCGTTACTATTATGTATTATAACAGCTTGTAAAAATAGATTTAATCAAGCTCGTTTTACACCAAAAGTTAGAGTACGACACAAAGTTGCCTAACTTCCAGTAATATTCGCGGATGATCCAAAACTTTCCCTGGAAACACTAACGATGTTCGCTAACTAGCTAATTTTCCACTGGAAAATGCTGAAAGTATTTGCTTTCACGCCGAAAAGCGTTATTTGTTTATCCTAACTCGAAACACGGACACAGAATAAGTAATAGTATTATCATACAGAACGGCCACGCACCGCCCCGCCCCGACTCTGGTTACCTCGCCCCGCGACCGACTGGTCGCCAATGATTTTGCCAGCCATATCAGAGTTCACGCTCGTAATTAGCTAGGGTCGCCGTTGCCGATTACGGCATGGATAACTATATATAACTCAAGATAGGTTATAGGCGTTCCAAAATTGAAGCGCTTAACTTGTGACAAATTGGACAAGTTCCCTTTAGACGCGGCTGGACAAGCGAGAAATGTGCACGTGCTAACGAGCTCCCGCACACCGAAAGAGAAAGAGACGACCTTATGTTTAACAACGAGTGTGACAAAGATGGATGTAATGAGAAAACTAATCAAAAATAACAGATTTCTTCGTTGGCACAGAAATAAATATGGAAGTATTTTTTGTGCTCCTCAAGTATGAGTATAACCTATCTATGGTTATATAATATCATTGCTGGTCGCGACATGAATCTGACGGACTTCTGGCATGCTCTCAGTAGAGCGACTTACGCACACATACACAATGACGCGTGTCCATCCTGTGACACGGATTTACATTGTACTTTATATTAGGTAGGTAGGTACAGTCAATAGCAGAAGTTGCTAAGCGGGCCAGGTGTTCAAAATGATCTTGACGCGACTTTATTTTTAAGAGAATTTAAGAGCGTGTCAATGAAATTTTGAACATCTCGCCCGCTTAGCAACTTCTGTTGCTGACTGTACTTTACTGTTCAACATGCCTATTATTCGAGGTTTACACACTGATCTTATTTTGACATCGCAGTTAACCTACAGGGTGGTCAAAAATAACTGAACATGCTTTGTATCGACTTTTGTCCAGATATTTGTGAGCAAGGTCTTCGTTTTGATAAGTCCTGGGACTGTCTATCCTGACATACCGCGTCTATCCAGAGGGGCTACCGCGAAAACAGAATTTCGCAAATTGCGGGCATTTTTCTCTGTCACTCTAATTACGCTTTCATTGAAGTATCAATGAAAGATCCCCGCAATTTACGAAATTCGGTTTTCGCGGTAGCCCCTCAGTATTCACCTCTATAAGCATTTTCACGTAGCTTCAGTATTATTTAGCGGGTAATTTTACGACTACTTTAAATATTACAACACCTGATACTCCCTAAAGTTGCCAAAAACACCCTAATTTCGCCGCTCAACTTCTCCAGATTATATCAGAACTTATATTTTATGAATTATGAGGCATTTATAACACAGCTGGGCCATCAGATGAAAGTACAAAAGGATGCAAATCTTACCTCAGATAATCTGTATGTTCATCTGTTATTCAGTTATATGAAATATACATGAGGTGAAATTAGCTCAGGCCTCACAAATGACTGGGTGTTTTACATTTATATTACCCCTGCGACACTTTTCTTTTGAGTAATATTCCTTTATGATCGCCTTGCCATAAAGCGGTGGGAATTTGGTAAATATTTTCAAGGAGTATTAGAGAGGTGGGAAATGACCGAAAAATAACAAAAAACCGGCCAAGTGCGGATAGGACTCGCGCACGAAGGGTTCCGTACCATTACGCAAAAAACGACAAATAAATCACGTTTGTTGTACGGGAACCCCACTTAAATATTTATTTTATTCTGTTTTAAGTACATATTTAATTTGTTGTTATAGCGGCAACAGAAATACATCATCTGTGAAAATTTTAACTGCCTAGCTATCACGGTTCATGAGATGTACGGCCTGGTGACAGACATACGGACAGACAGACGGACAGATAGACAGACAGACGGACAGCGAAGTCTTAGTAATAGGGTCCCGTTTTTACACTTTAGGTACGGAACCCCAAAAGGTACATTTAGTACAGTAGTAGGTACACCAAGACAAACTGAGCATAATAAAATAAAGTAGCGGAACCGTTTTTGCGGACCATAGACGGCATTGACTTAGAAATTATTTATTTGATAGAGAGAATCTGTTTAATTGTTTATTTGATATTAATTTCAGCTTTCAAGCAAAAGGATCTTACCAGACGGATAGAAGGACTGACGGACTACAAAGTACTATGAAAACTCCATGTATATCGACTGAGGTTCGGAACCCTAAAAACGTAGGTACATATTAGGTAGCCGTAGTTTGTATCTATCCCTACGAGTACCAAACAGACACGAGAGACTAGACAATACACATTTTTCGTAGATTCGCTGAATCAACTTAAATTAATTTCGCACTCCACGTCGTGTCTAGAAATAGTTGAAAGTTTCAAACGTATTGACGCGGGCGAATTAAAGGCACACAGGGCACAAGATTTTCACATTTGAAGTGACGTCTACAGCAAGTAAAAGGATAACCCTTTAAAAAATGTAAATGGCACAATTACGCTGCGTCTTACGTAAGCGAACAACTCGCGAAACCGAAGCGAACCGGCACGGCGGGCCCACGGCGTTCGCGTTCGCAACGAGATCGCCCACGTAAAGTGTCATTCAATAGAACTTGCTAACTATGTAAACAAAAGTTACTAGTAATTTGACATTCAGTGTCAATTTTAGTATGGCGGTTTGTTTACATAGTTAGCAAGTTCTATTGAATGACACTTTAGGTTATATGAAAGGATTGATTCACCCGCGCCGCATCGCTTCACTTCGCGTTCGCGTGTTATTCGCCTACGTAGTACGCTGCGTTATCTACTTTATATGCCCAGGAAAAATAATCCAAGATACAATATACCAGCCGGGACACGGTATGCCCCAGGTTTTCTTTAGGTATCTACCTAAATTAATACCAAGCTAGCTTCGACATGAAGTCTGAACTTTGATTAGTTTAGCGCGTTGCAAGCAGTTTATGAGGATTGAAATACGTTTCTAATACATTTTATTAGGTGTAGTTAGGTAGTTATACTGTGAAATGTTGAAATTAGAGTTCGTAGTAGGTAGTTTAGCGAAGGCAAGTCTGTGTTTATAGAAGTTAGACAAGTCTGGCGGGTATTTCACATGGAAGAGCTGTGACTGCCATCATTTCTAACATAGTTCAGTACACCTTGTGGCTACCACCAGATTGGCACTGACATAAACGCCATCGAGAACGTAATTTACTATCTATGCATCACGCTCGTACTCGCATATTAGTGCGAGCAAGATGTATAGAAAGTAAATTACCTACGTTCTCGATTGCGTATATGTCAGTTTTGACACTGTCAGTGACTCATGGTACGGGCTCTAGTTTAAATTTAATTCGCGTGACGTGCGTTTTTCGTTACGTGTAATGTAATTATGTATGGGATTTAGAGTTTCTAAAATGTCCCGCTTGGCGCGCTGTTCAAAATCCCATACAAAAATAGACATAACGTTCGCGAACGCACGTCACGCTATCGAATAAAATTTACACTAGGGATTCTGTGTCTGGAGGTTTAGTTAAGAAGGAGCTAACAAAAAATACAGTTTATTGAATTTTTACTTGATTAAATCAGGGGCAAATGCAGCGAGCAAAACTCACACGGAAATTAGACTATATTTGCAGTTATTCTAAAACGGTGTGCATATTTTTTAAAGGGTGCGCGTGCATGTGACTTGGCTTTGCAAGCGTGCACAGAGGATTAGAGGGGAAAAAAAATTATTAGCTCTCTTGAGGCCTTTCTCTAGGGCAGTGGTTCCTAACCTGGGGGTGATTACCCCCGTGGGGGTAAAACTGGTATTTTACGGGGGTAATAAGCTAACCTAATATAACAATACAACAAACATACACGTTTAATTTTTTTATTACCATTGTGAGGAGGGGTAAAATCAGGTTCCCTAGTTATTAGTCATAGGGGTGACCGGACTGAAAAGGTTAGGAACCACTGCTCTAAGGACTTCAGCGATTCTAATCCTGGACTATAACCGCGAAAACCGGAATTCGCAAATCGCGGGGATCTTTCCCTTTTACTCCAATGTAGGCCTAATTAGAGTGACAGAGAAAATGCCCGCAATTTGCGAACTTCGATTTTTGCGGTTATAGTCCAGGATTAGAATCGCTGAAGTCCTTAAAGAAAGACCTCAAGAGTGCTAATGAAGTTTATGTCAACCGTATTTTGATCTAAAAAGCTCTACGACTTCAAAAACTCCGTTCTCTGAGCCTTCTGCACCATAACGAAATATTTCCTGGAGTCTTGCCATGATGTCCTTATTGCGATTCTGTTTAGGACCTAAACTGAATCGCTAAAGGACGGAGCTATATAAGTCGCATAACTCCATCCCTTAGCGATTCAGTTTAGGTCCTAAACAGGATCGCTATAAGGACATCATGGTAAGGCCCCTGTTCTGTATGTTTACTTTGAACTACATTTTCGTTTCCAATAATTCCCACTAATAACCGCACTGACGATATTGGCAGTCCTTTGCGAATGTTCCCCTCTGACCGCCTTAGTATTGGTACAAACAAGTGTTTTAGTTGTGCAGTCGTGGTAGCCTCTTTTGAGGTAAACTTTACGTTTTTGAGAGTAAAATAAACATTGATTTTCTAACTTTAACGAAATATGGTGTAAAACTGTTGATAGTGTGACTAAAGTGTTTAGACGTTTCACATTTTAAATTTGTTATATGACGTAAGGTCTGACATTGTTTACTTGGCTGAGAAGTTTGATTATGAATGAATGAATGAATGATTTATTTGCGTAAACATGGTACATTAAGTTGACATTATCAGTATAAGCAAACAGTATCACATGTTTAGCCAAGGGCAGCATGCAAATATTTATCTTATAATTAAGTTAATTACATTATGTAGGTACATTAACAAACAATTATTTACTTTACAATACATCCAGTTTCCATTACAACTATTAATTAAATTGAATACTTATACATTTTATTATCATTTTACATTAAATTAAAAATAATTTAATGTAAAATGATAATAAAGTTTTTGATAAGTTAGTTATATAGTTGTTAGATAGTTAGATAGTTGATAAAAAAGTTTAAAAATAATTACAAAAAAACCATTTTAAGTGTACAGAAAAACCGTGGTTAGAAGTCTGTGCTAATTCTTCTTTTTGTGTGCCTATGTGTTTCTTTTTTCTTTGTGAAACTAATTTTACAAGTAACACAAACACAAGTATGACTTACTGTTACTGTACGGGTCAATAGTTTTTACAGTTTTATTGTGGATCCATAGTCTTAATAATTTAACTAAATTATATTTGATTTAATTTGTATAGCTGTAGTATTATATTTAATTTAAATTGTATAGCTTATAGTTGCGCTCTCTCGAAAGGGTTTCCACGGAAGACCAGCGTCGGGGACTTCAAAGGTTCCTTGACATGAAGCTGAGTGGAGACCATTTCAGGAACGCTTTATAACCAATCTATGTCAGTGTTTTTATTAGTTAAGTTTAAATTAAGCGTTTTTGAATAAAGCTTTTTCTATAAATTACACATTATTAATTCTAAATTCAATTATTTTAAATTTTTTGTCCCACAGAAATACTTGTCAATTTCAAGTAATTTATTTAAATTCCTTTTTGTAAACTGCTGAACTCTGTACAACAGTACATATAATAGGGGTTTTTGGCTTGAGTGTTTTACCTATAGTCCTATATCATTAGTGATTGAGATACATTTACATATACTATTTACAAATGTATCCATTGCGCACCTTATGCTCAAATTCGGTATATCAGCCCTCGCCTTGTCGGCTCGGATCGATCAATAGCGTTCTATAAATTGTTTAATCTACTATACTGCAAGTAGTCTAATTAAATTTAGTAATAATGTCCAGTTATGTAATAAATCCTTTTAGTTTTGTTTATTTTATGGTCCTTTTCTACTTACATTTATTGTTGAGCAAACGTATATTAAAAATGAGGTAGGTAGCTTATCAAGGCACATCACTACTGCATTCAGAAGCCCGGCGTCGTTAATGACAAGTCGAACCTTTGATTAGAAGAACTACTATTGAACTATTTGAACTACTCGTATTCTGTATTCGCTTCCTTCACATTGGCAATGATATCGTTACTCGTGACCAGTCAACTGGAAGCCTGAGTTGCCAGCATGGAAAAATAATCTGAAATCTGGGGTTATATTTCCAAGGGTTGAAATGTGAAAGTAGAGGACGTGTAATGAAAAAGATAAGGGTTTTATGCCCAATAAGCGATTATAAATAAATAAATAAATAATAATAAATAAATATTATAGGACATTATTACACAAATTACATAACACTTTAAACTCTCGCGTTTTGTACACATATTTAATTACACAAACGGGTCTACCGCGATATAATTTTATTGTTTTTACCTTTAATTCCGACGTTTCAGCTGAGTTGCTGCACCAGCTGTGGTCACGGAAAGACCACAATAAAAGGTAAATAAGCGATTATATCCTAGCGGTAAAGCGGTCGGCTTCCAAAACAGAACTCGTGGGTTCTACACTCGTAGGTAAAGAGCTTCACCAATTTTGATATTACCCAAAAACGTTTACTGATTAGGTAAACTGACTTTAGTAACAAAAAATTGCGTCGTTTCTTGTTATAAGGTTCATTAAAGCTAACCTCGGGTTACTTTATATCGCCTTTTCATAATTGAAAATATATTTTCACACAATTTGTTGTGGCTCCTCTACACGATGGGCCAGCGCCGGCCACTCCAAGAGACGCATTTATGCGTTAGATAGAGGGAGCAAGTGATATTGCTATCTCATTCTACCGCATGGCTGCGTCCCTTGGAGTGGCCGGCGCTGGCCCATCGTGTAGAGGAGCCATTGCATATCAACCACGGCTATGCCCCTACGTTCTAATTTTTAATTATTATAAAAGTTAGGAGCTAATAAATATTTGTATGTACGTAATCTGTGTTCCGCTCCAAATTTTTATAATAAAAACATACGTAGGGGCATAGCTATGGTTAATATTTTAATATACATCCAATTACGTGAGAATATTTTCCATAATGTTAATATTCAAGGAGGAAACTGAAGACTACGTTTGTACGGAGAATCGGTCAAAGATGCTCTTTCGGCGCTGTCAGTATCACGCTGCCGTGCAGACAAGTACGGTCATAATCCCACGTCTCACGTCAAGATCAAAACAAAATTAGTTGATCAAATTCAGCGTTCATTCTACGTGGAGTATTGCAACACTTTAAACAGAGATCGCAGTTGTTTGTTAACAAACTATCAGATACCGATTGATAGGATCCGATGCAGCATCTTTCACAAATTATCCAATACAGTTACTCCAGTCATTTTATGGACCTCGTATTAAATAAATAAATATTATAAGACATTTTTACACAAATTGACTAAACCCCATGGTAAGCTCAAGAAGGCTTGTGTTGTGGGTACTCAGACAACGATAATTATATATAAATACTTAAATAAAGAAAACAACCAATACTCAGGAACAAATATCTATGCTCATCACACAAATGAATGCTCTTACCGGGATTCGAACTCGGGACCATCGGCTTCATAGGCAGGGTCGATCACTACGGGGTCGGATCAAAAACTCCGTAATTAAGTTCGACTCACGCTTGACTGCACATCTCTAATAGGTTTTCCTGTCATATATAGGTAAAGAACTTTTTTTATGTATTTTTTTTTTATTTTAGACCCAGTAGTTTCGAAGTTTTTTCCTTTTGAGGTACGGAACCCTAAAAACGAGTTTAAAATAATAATCTGCATAGGTACAACTCGAGAACCACAATTTACCGTCTGACCCAACCAGTTCCACAGAACTGGAATTTTCCACAAAGCCTCAATAGCACAATGTAAGTTGAAATGCACATGTACAATGCAACTTCGCGAGCATACTTTTAACCGCCCGAAGCCATGTCAGTTGCCTGGCTGTGTATTCTGTACACTGTAACAGAAAATTATACTTTTAGATAAGATAAGATGTTTATTTGTATAGTTATGTACATAGGATGTTGTTACAATTATTCAGGAAGCTTCCATGACACCCCGTTAGGGCACACAAATTGTCTTATATCTAGCTTAATACTAAATATATTTTTCAACTTGACGTACTTTTCTTATTTGTTGATATGATATATCTGGATAATTATTTTTTAACATTATATAGAGGATATTCACAGTAATTTGGCATTTATATTTTTTCTTTTATACATATATTATTGGACTAATCTATTCAGCCATTTTCAATTTAGAGCTGCTCGAAGTCAACTGTGAATTGTGATGAACGTTTTCTAATAATTAGTTAGACCAAGTATTAAAAATGGTAAAGTATATTATATATTTGTGATCTACTCACAAAGCCCTTTCATTTGGTATCCCACATGGTATGTTTAAAAGAAAAAAAAAAGGTTTGTACTGGCGACTTTATGACGTCACAGCAACTACCCCCACCACTTTCGCGCTTGTCATCTCATATATTTGTGTTCAAGGCATTACACTGAATGCATCGATACCATATTCACCCATATCCGAGACGACATGAACGAGAACTAACCTAAAGCCTGTGTTAACGCTCTACTAAATAGGTAATACGCCAACTATGTCAGTTAAAGGCGCGAAATTTAAAACTTGCACAATCTGTCCGTAATTGTATGTATTATGTAGGTATCTCAGTAGTCTCAGTACAGTTAGACCATTTGACCCGCTCTTGTCATGATTCTAACGGCTACATCAAATCTCTATATCGCTTCACATTTGAGCCATAAACTGCTTTTATGCTCAATATCAACTTAACCACAAAACAAAATTATCCAGTAGCACAATACATGAGCATTTTGACTATTATTAGTACATTTGTTTTTATAATTATAATTCCTAAAACCAAAAAAGATTAGTTTATAACTTTACAACAAAAATATTGGTTCATAAACTCTCACTTACTTAATGAGTAAAAAAATGTTACAATTGTGACACAAAGTCTCTATACTTATTGGTTAAACTGACTAGAAAGAACAAAACTTACCTAGGTACCTATCCAAATTGTACTGATAACTTAACAGGATTCAAACGAAATAATCCCTAAAATAACACTGTAAAATTTACATCACTAGACTAGACCTTCTGTGCCTATTTAGTATATTATGAATTCGCAACAAAGTATGTACGTAAAGGTTTACGATCCATCCAGACTGGCGACAGTCGTTATAATAAATGTTTTATACATCTGCCATTTGAGATATAATAACTCATTTGCATATTCTACGTGGTTAGGGACATCAAAAAAATGTTGTCAACACATGACATTAGGATTGAGATTTTGAGATGTATACTGTTCTTATACTGTTCGCTCTTCAAATTTTCCTTTTATTTGCAGGAGTAATCAACTTTATTTTCTTTTTTAAAGCGCGTTTGGAGAATTTTATTTTATGATACGTTAAGTACAATAGTACTTAAGTTAATGGTGCGTCGTTTGATATTCTGAGCACGTAAGGTTTAATGCTGTTAAGTACGAGTATAAATGGCCTAAAATGTGCCTAAATAATTTAGGTATTCGCGAAAGTTCATTCGAACGTATCATTAGCCAGTTTAGGTGTAAAGATATATTTAAAAATAGTTACAGTGACATTTTAAAATGGCATTCTTAAAATACATGAATCTTGGCATGATCATTTACGTACATAACATTTATACGTATGTATTGTACTATACAGTGTGTAAGTCAAATACGGGCAATAGATTAAACCAGATATAGAATTTACCCGTCTTATCATTAATTAAGATGTTTTTTTAAGTTACACTTAATTATGACCCCGTGATTAATTTTTTCCACATGTACCGAGCAGCAATGTACTGTAAACATTAAGAAACAAGATGATAATGACATTACGAGATACGAGCTTTTCATAGTAACTGCCAACAAGCGTTGACAGTTACTTTAAAAAGCTCGTATCCCGTAACGTGTGTGGTGTATTACATTGCGGGCCGAATTATTTTGTATGGTTATAATTTTCAATGCATTTGTAAGTAAAATCTATCTCAATATACTTTTTAGGTCCTATGCTAACCACCGTTTAAATATTCGCCCGTATTGGATTTACACACTGTATATCATTGCTAAGTATTGTTATACAGAGAAAATACAGCGAGTAGAAGTTTTGTGTGTAAAGCTTTTTGTACATATTACAATTCCTAATCTTTTGGTATTACAATTCCTTCTATAATCTATACGGGAGATTCCAACTAGTGCTATTGGTTGATTCCACACATCTCCGCTCCGCTCCGCCTCAATGGACAGGTAGCCTTACAGTGGTTTGCATTCATATTTAACTTACAATATTAAGTGCCAATCGTAATGACTTGAAGAACCTTGCTAAAATTTAATTGTGTATTTAGAACAACAAACAACAATCAATCATTAAACATTTTAATGATCATTATTTCGTCATAATCGTTCTCGTCAACCCCGACAGTTTCTAATTAAACAAAACATTTTATTTCGCCTTTAATCGGGTCGATTAATAACGAACCCGCTGTTCGTGTCGGCTCCGACAGGTAGAATTTAAACAGGGGGCATATTCGAAATATATAAATCACATACCTAAGTAATTTTGATATAAATATTTTATGTATGTTACCCGATCGAGCTGAATGTGCCGGCAAGATATACCGATATCAATATTATACTGACATAATCAAATTAAAATGATATTTATAGAGTTTGAATTGACTTCCAACGCCTAACCCTAGATGACGATGAACACACAGGTCGAAATAACAACCGTCTCTGATATAAGTATAATAAATAAATAAAGAAAATAAAATATTTTTTGGCAACGTACTAAACGGGGTGAAATATTTAAGTTGATATAAAATACCTAGAAATACGCGTTTGCTCTCCTTGTAACTTTTTTATAAAAGCGACCCTGAAATCACAAAGACTAAAGTTCAATTCGACACAATTGTATCGAGACCGGGATTTTTTGTGATTTCAGAGTTGCTGACATAAGTAAAAGTTGATCATAGAAATGAGTAGGTACGAATCCTTACATAATATATAATATAATATATCTTGCATAACCTAAAAAACGACACCCAGAACATACAGATACATGACACACAGACAGACACACACAGACAGATACTAACACACAGATTAGGACACGGACAGATAAATGATAATAAATAAATAAATAAAAACTTGTAATATTTGTATATATTTTTTTTTAATATTTTGATTGGAGTCACAGTATTATACTATACTATATAAATTAAACTATTTTATTATTATTATATGACATCTGTTTTAGTTGTTAAATCTAAACTAAATTATTTTTAAAAATTGCCGACCCCTGCAAAAAAGGACGCCGCGTACATCTCAACCCCAATCAATGGTATTGACAACATATTTTGAGAAATTATAATTAATTATCAATGAGACCTTTCGAAATCAGAAATTCTTTAATTTTCGAAAAAAAGTTAGAAGATGGGCTTAAACACGCCACACACCATGAAAGTTGGAAAAAAACGTGTCGATATTTTTTTATTATCTTATTTAGGTTTTCATGGTCGTCAATATTTTTTTACAACAGCGTGATGCCCCGTATGTCCTGTAACCTCTACCTACCTAACCTGTACCTAACGTCTATGAAACTTTTCTTAAGAGTCAGCACTTTCCTAACTTAATTACGAACTTCTCAGCCTAAAGATTAATCCAAATTTAAACTGGGCTTAAAATTAATTATTAAAGAGATAAGTTTCAAGTTCAAACTTTAAACGCTTAATTTAATTGTAAGTTTATTTCAAAACTACAAAGACAAGGGGTCTACATACATACCTACGACTAAAATTAATTTTGATTAAATGTCATTAGAATCTTTCAGACCTTAAGGGTCGAGCGAAATTGATCGTGGTTAAATATGGCAGCGGCTACTTAAAAACTGTCAAACTATTCAAAAAGCAAATTTTAACGAACTAACATGATATTAGCAGACGGCCTGGGGCCCGTTTCTCAAAAGCTTGTGTGGAGCGGGAAGTAGGGCAGCAAGTAAACAACACGAGTATTGCGTAAAGACTGACCTTTATTCAGACAAGCGTTACCTATTTATACTTACATTATTAGAGACATGCACAAAATATAAAGGAAATTTTAAAGGAAAAAAAAATGTATAACATATAACATTTTTTTTTAATATACTAGTGATTATACAAGATTTGTTTACTTTTACACTTTTACATAACAAATATATATATATATATATATTTTTAGCTAATTCAATATATCTATATGTATATATTAATCATAGTAGGGCTTAGTTCTATTCTTATGTACTAACATTGATTTTCCATCAATTTCGACTTCCACATTAGGAGACAAGTCGCGTAAAACTCGGTATGGTCCCAAGTAAACATTTGCTAATTTATTGCCAACTTCATTTTTAATCAAAACTTTGTCGTTTGGCTTGTATAAAATACAATTTGTTTTTGAATCATACCTGATTTTTCTTGATTGTTTAGATTTTATTAAATTCTCACGTGCTTCTTTTTGACTTAATTGGATTCGGTATTTTAATTCTTTTAGGTAGCTTTCATGATTATATAAGGGTTGTACTATATTTCCCAATAAATTACTAGGTAAATTACACTTCCTGCCATACACAAGTTCAAACGGGGTATATTTGGTTTCGGTATGCACCGATGTATTAAACGAAAAACTCCAAAATGGCAGCCAAGTGCTCCAAGTTTCAGGGTGAGTATCAGTTTGGATACGTAAGAATGCAGCTAAATGTTTATGCGTGTTCTCGAGAGCGCCTATACTTTGATGGTGATACGCTGTGGAGTTTAATTGTTTTATATTTGGTAGTGTACTTACCTCTTTAAAGATGGATGACACAAACTCCGTACCCCGATCGGAAGCTATCTGCCTGGGAACGCCGTATCTAATTCCATCCTACTAATAAACCGTAACTCTACTGAAATGATTATAATGATGATTAAATGCCAGCATGTCACCCGAAGTCGTTGTTATTGCCGTCTCTTCGTCTTTTGCTCCTTGTACAGCGTCCTTCAGCGATTGGTAATCGCGTGCTGCAATAATGGTGCTAATTCGCCGATTTCGCAGACCGTCCGCGAATTTTTTGATGACTTGTTTTTCATTAATTTTTTTTAATACATTAAATGTAGTAGAATCGCCTTCTGACTGCGCTATCGTCAAATTAACAAACAGCTCAGATAACTGCTTACCGTAATCGTCGATTGAACTCTCTCCTTGTTTTAACACCTGTATTTGATTTTGGATGGCAAAAGCTGATTTTTTAGTCAGTAAGTGAGTCTTCATGTCTGTAATCATACTTTGTACTGAACTATAAGTGTCACTTAATTTAAGTTTTGCTAGTTTTGTAATTCGGTTTTTAAGAACGAAATTAATTAACTGTGGTTTGGAATCTGACTTAAGCACAGAGTCGTAATATTCAATGGAATTAATAAGCTGCTCTATTACAGCCTCATCCTCTGTCATAATTGGTATTAAAGACAACGCGATTTTTAAGTTGAAATCTTCCATTGTGGAGGTTTTGTTAGAACTTGTGTATGATTTATTGCAAAAATCTTCAATCCACTTATATAGTCCTTGAATTTTATCGCACTCTGTTTGAATGTCGACTAAACATTGACCCTCTAACTTATTATTTTCTATTTGGTCACGTATCTCCCTAATAATAGCACGAAACTTCCCATGAATTACACTTGCTTCGTTTAACTTAACTTTCAATAGCTCTGGTTTCCTTCTATCGTAACTAAGTTTTGATAAGTTTTCTTTTATGTTCTTTAAATCTGAATAGATATGAACTAATTCACTTGTCATGACAGACTAAATTATATTATTGCTATATATTTGTATGTTTTGCATTTAATGTTACTTAGTAGAATATTTAAAAAAAAACTTACGTAGATTTCCCTTATTGTACCTACATGAATACACTGATATTAAGTACCTATGTTAAGTATAATGTCTCAGTGTCCATCAGCTAGCTGGAGCGGTGGCGGGAGAAGAGAACGTGGATAGATATATAAAAAAAAACACGCTATGCACTGGTATCACTTCACTAATCACATTACGCGTAGACACGAATTAGTCCTTGCTAGTACCGGCACGAGTAGCAGAGCATCCACGGCAGTGGGTATCCTCAAGTTCACGGCGATCGTTACGAAGAGATCTGCGAAGGTTGTATTGCACAATCCAGTCAGCAGCCCATGATTCGTGGCATCTTTTGTACAGCCTGTAGATAATGTACAAACCTCCAATAAACATTAAGGTGCACATAACAATCATCAAAATGCTAATCAACGAGAGGTGATTCTTCATTTCAGTCGTCGCATCATTATTGCCTTTCCCGGCAGAATTTTGGGTGATAAACACGGCATCTTTTTCCACTCTGGAGTTGCACATATTAATTTTTAATTGTATATTTATTCTGGCACACGTCGAATAAGAAATAAAAGGTATTAAATTGTATCCACTTTGTTCATATAAAGTGCGCGGTTGCACTTCCGACTTCAGAACCCGACACCGCACGTGGCAGGATCGCCATGTGGAGCGGGAAGTAGGGCAGCAAGTAAATAACACGAGTATTGCGTAAAGACTGACCTTTATTCAGACAAGCGTTACCTATTTATACTTACATTATTAGAGACATGCACAAAATATAACTCCTCACACTTGTAACTTGTTGCTTTTGTTAGAAAGGGACTTCCACCTGTATTACAAGTTACAAGCTTTTGAGAAACGGGCCCCTGGTGGCAGCATGGTTCCATTTTTATCGCCTGTCACTACGTCTGTCACTTTCGCACTTACATGCTTGTTAGAACGTGACAGGCATGGTGACAGGTGATAAAAAATCGATCATCTTAGCCCTACTGGTGGCAGAATGATTCCATTTTTATCACCTGTCTAGTGACATAGGCATAGTTGCCTGTCACTTTCGCACTTACATGCTTGTTAGAACGTGACAGGCGTGGTGACAGGTGATAAAATGCGGCCCTAAGAATTCATCTCGTCTTGTTCAAACCTGAATGAAGCCCCTTGGGAAAACTACTCAGTGTTTCCGACATCAATAACGGAGAATAAAAACGGACAAACAAGAAATAAAAACAGTAGTTTGTAGTTCTACCGGCTGATCCCCACGAGGTTTCTAACAAACTCACTCGCATTAATAACTTGATATGAGGTACTATATAAATATAATACTCGATTATATTTTTGTACTTAATCAAATAATTGACGAAAACAGGAACAGGTAATTCAACTTTAAAAATGTTACTGCACTCAACACGATGATTTGCCTCACCTAGATAATTTAAAAAACTAACAGATTAGAAACTTTTACGAGCAAGAAGTAGAGGAAATAACAAAACACATTCTTCTGGACTAGAAGCAAGAAGTATATAGGAACAAGAATAGGTACAGGTACTAGGGTCTTTTTATACACAAAAGGAGGCAGTTAGCAACCTGGAGACCTTGCGGGGGACCTGGGGTGGTTAGAATAGCGCTACTTACCTAGTTTTTCACGCAAAGTAGACAATGGGCCGTATTCGGATTTTATACTAGATATATCTATTAGATATCTATTAGACATCATCAAGATATGTCAGTGTCAAACAAGTGTCAAAATTGACGTTTTTGTTTGAAGAAACGTCACTTTTGACACTGACATATCTTGGTGATGTCTAATAGATATCTAATATTTGACGTATCTTAAAGTTCGAATATGGCTGTATAATGGTTGTCGATTTGTGAAAAATTCCACGAAAACTATCTAGGCAGTTGCCTGAAATAGATTTGTTAGCCCGAGATGATTGCCTCGTGGAAAATATAATAAACATTACATCACATAATTGGACACGTTTCCATATAAAACCACAAACAGAATTTTTAGGTAGGTACATATCGAATAGGATCAATGGCGAATAAAAATAAATTAAAATTTGTTTAATTTCAAAGCTGGATTAAGCGGATCTAACACTCTTGTCGGATTTACGATATCCGATCCATTTTGTTTCCGATATTTAGATGGGGAATCCCGGATCATGTAAAATGAGAAATTAAGCCGGTCCGAGCAAATGGAAAGCTTACTTACAATTTTTAGGGATCCGCAATTTGCTCCATTTTCTTATTTTTTGTAGAGTATAGGCTCATGAGAAAACGAATTATTTATTCTATAATTAGCGCCAAATGCCGAAATTGTCTCCAAAATCCACCACACTGCCTGGGGTTAAATTAAATTAAATATTCCTTTATTTCAGGCCTGTGGCCCATAAAAAGTTGTTAGTAACAATGCCTTAGTCTATGTTAGTATACAAAAAAGTAAAAACTAATAACAATTAAAATAACAACTAAATAAATTAATATATTTTACACAAGCCCGAGGTTTGTTTGCCTCCATTTGTTATAAATGGGACAGTCAAACCTTTACGCAAACAGTCCCAGGATGCTGTTGCTGCTGCTTCGAACGCGACTGAGCAAGGAGGCCACTTTCTTGCGGATGATGGCGTGGAACCCGTCCGTGTGCGCCTCCGCGAACATACCAGATGCGCTACAGAACCGGGGCAGCTTCATCAGCATCCTGAAATGTTAAAGCCGAACCGCCCGCACCCGCGCTTCTGAGTTTATCTATGGTAGTATTTACAGTTCCAAAAAGTACGATAAAATAACCTCGACTGTATGACTTTTTTGTTTATAACCCTCATGGTTGAGGTCGGAGAATACCCAATAAAAACGACTCATTTTATCTTCATTCTAAGATTTTCTATTCAGAAAATAAGATCAACATCATTAGGGCACATTAAAAGCCTGTCATTAGGGCTCCAGCCGCCAGCCGCCTTTACCTTTTACGGGACCTAAAGCACTAAAATAACAGGCTAAAGGCTAAAGCCTGTTATTTTAGTTCTTTATTCACTTAAAAGGGTTAAAAGCGTTTCCAGACTGAAAATCTAACCCTAACTACCCACGTACGCTTATAGAACAGCATTTTTCAAGCGATTTTCAGTTTCAAAGTGCCCGATAAAGTTATTGTTTGCGAACGCTTATAAATGGGGCCGATTTAAACCTTTCCGAAAAATGCCGAAGTTTTGATGAGTTATACAAGTTTCAATCGTGGCTGATGTCTTGAATCGAAATTGGAAATGCTGGGTTTGAATCGGTATAATTATGTGCACACTTTTTCTCTATAATGTACCTTACTACATAATGACACTGAATTTCAGGCTTAGATATAGTGACTTATTTACCTAAATAAAATACATTATTCGATTAATTGGGTTTATAATGACATACATACATATATATTCAACATTCTTTCAAAGATTATTGTAGGCATTTATGTAAAACCACTGGTAAAATTATTTGGAAATAGGATAATAAAAATTTTAAGAACATATTTGTACCGAAATCCTGCCAAAGGATGTTTCCTGAGATTGCGTCTGGTTAGCAACTTAACTGCTTATGTGCGCTCGCTGCTTATATGCGGGTAAGAGCGAGATGCACAGAAAGTAAGTTATGCACACGCTAGCGTATATGTCAATGTCAAACTAGTGGTAGCCGTAAAGGTGTCGATAACCGATTAGCTCGAGAACTCGACTCTCCCTGGACCAGGCGTGGATCACTCCGCGATATTGTCGCGTCGCTACAAGTACATGCGGCCCACACCAATTATGGTGTCTAGCCATAGTAGTTGTCGCGCACCGCTACGGAACGGACGCCTGCTGGCGCTACCTAGCGGTCATATCTGTCGTAATAGACGAGTTTTGTTAGAGAATGAATCTTCTGTACCTAGTACTATTATTTATTCTGTACCTGGACCAATAGGACCCACATTATACACGAATATATGTGGACACGCCCAAGTAGTGGGTAATCTGCCGCTTATCCGGCTAGCGCTTCCATCGGTACTTTACCGATACCGATAGGTTTATTGTTAATCCGTACTTTGTTTCCGGATCGTATTGAGGAAAAAAATGAAGGATGGGAAGGAAAGGAAAACTTCGCTGCGTCAACTAAGCTTTCGATTACAGCCGGGACTTTAGCTGGACTAAATTGAAAACTCTTAGCTGGGATTAGCCAACGCCAGTAAGTTTTTTTTTCAGTTTCCTCGTGTTTTTAATTAAATTCCAGATAGGGCTAATCGGAAACACGAGTGACCAAAATATTTATAGCAATGTTTAAGCCGTTTTCTACTTGAAATGCAAATGTATACTAGATAGTAGTGACGCAGCCTGCAACTGAGAGCCTTCTGCGAACCACGTTCGACGTGTTGCCTCCCTGTCACATTTACGTACGAATTTACAAGTGCGACAGAGAGGCAAACGTCGACGTCGATGGACGTGGTTCAGGACTCACTTTCTAGAGTCGGAGTTAGACTTGAATTTGACAGTTATGAATATAAGTAGAACCACTCGTGCGACATATTGTCGAGAGCCTGGGTCTCCACTTTTTAGATTTAGTCGGCGCGATTCGGGAAATGAATTAGTGATTCACTAGATATGAAATAGTAAAGATATGTGACGTTCCACGGCAAAAGGTATCTTATGGCGGCTGGGGCTTACGCTATTATTAACGCCGCTCCAATATTCAGCCGGGGCAACGGTATCTTTTGCGGTGGAACGTCACATATCTTTACTATTTCATATCTAGTGGATCTGCAGCCTGTGGGCCAGCTATACTCAGCGAGCGTACAACGCTCTACGAATATATACAATATAACAACGTTTTCAGGATACTGATAGGGCTGCCACGTCACTGTAGTGCATCTGGAATGTTCGCGGAGGCGAACACGGATGACTTTTTTGCAATCATACGCAACAGATCGGCGTCACTTGCAGAGACTGTGTGTCAGTACCAATAGCATCCTGAAAACGTTGGCAGGTAAGGTAGATGCACCACTGCTCATGCACTGGAATGGACTGCATGTGGCAGCCACAGATGCTGAGAAGTGGTGCATTTAGGTGCCTAGTTATATAGTTATATTTATTGTTAGTACTTACTTGTAGATTTATTATTGGATTGTCCTTTCCATATCTCGGGACCATGGGGTCCCGGACCTTTGGGAGGCGTGCGTGGGGCCGAAGCCAACAGCGCAGAGGCCCTTTAAGACAGTTTACTCTAAAAGCAAGGGATACACGTGGCGGATACTATCCCCGAGCGCACAATATGATACATCCGGAGATGGTCTCCGCCAGGTGCAAAGACTATTGCAGTGCAGCACTTTTGTGCTGCGATGGGAACTAAGGTCATGGGCTATTGATATGCAAGTTGGATGGACTGGATAATGGGCTATGGGAGGAGACTAGCGGACACCTGCCGTGACAATCAGTCTCAAAATTGTGTAAGACAGGTGGTGACTCGCCAACTCATTTAGTGGGCCCTACAATGGCCGCACGCACAGTGCGACAACAGGGCAACACTTTGGAGCGGCTGTAAGGTTGTCGAGAGGTGAGTCTGCGGTAGCCAGATCCCGGTGATCCATTCAGCAGGCCGCCGGCGTTATGACATTTTACACTTCCAACCTGGAGCATAGGTCCCGCTCTTGCGACTCCACTCTGGCCGGCCAATCAAGGCAAGCACAGAGGCGAGGGCCAGATGACAGGGCCCTCTGGAATAGGGGTCCGCGGTGTCGCCACTCACCGTCAGCTCGCCACAAGCTGCCCCCGCGGGGTTATTGGATTTATTATTATTATTTTGTATTTTTAAATATCACTAACCTTAATTAATTTTAAGATTTGTTTGTTGTACTAACAATTATGGATCGTATGGATTCGAAATAAATTAATAATTGAATTGAAATAATTGAACCTCTTATTCATTTTCCGAATCGCGCCGAGTGTCATTTTTCTTTGTCCCGACGCCGTCGCGTTCAGAGGGTCTACCGCGAACCACGTTCGACGTGTTACCTCCCTGTCACACTTACGTACGAATTTACAAGTGCGACAGAGAGGCAACACGTCGAACGTGGTTCGCGGTAGGCGCTCAGGGTGGCAACCTGGCAACATGACAAAAAAATGACAGCGGAATCGCTGAAATAAATGATTTAATCCAAATTTATTGTAGCTGGTAGCATTGATAAGCTGAATATATGAGTAAGGATTTTTAGCCTCGGAGGGGTGTTATACGGTTTGAATTCGGTAGCTTTAAAAAAAGCATGCAACATAATAATTATTCGTTGAGTTAATATAATTATAATTATTATAATTAATATAATTATAATTATTATAATTATATTAACTCAACGAAATTTCATAGCATAAAGGTACACTTACTCGTATTTATTTATCCTCACGTTTTTGGCACAGGAAATTCTCCCTTACTCGTATTGGAGGAAGTAGTATTAGGTACAGTCAGATGCAGAGAAAAGGTATCAAACACGACCTGATTTAAAAAAAAATGTTTTCACCACACCAACAGGTAAAGGCTCTCTTGATTGTTCAAAAACTTTGGAATCTTTCGCTTGCTCGGATATCAATATTAGCACGAGCGGTTAAACAACAACTTTGCCCCCTTGTAAAACAATAGTTATTTGTTTTACAAGGGGGCAAAGTGCTATATTGATACCCGAGCAAGAGAAAGAGTTCAGAATTGTACCACAAGCGTAGCGAGTGGTTCGAAAAATGGAATCTTGAACGTTGCGAGGGTTTCAAAGCACGAGGGTTAAACAAAATTTGCCCCCGAGTGAAACACAAAATTTTTCACCACACCAACCCGAAGCAAATATTAAATGTAAAATATCAAACAAAATCAAACCAAATCAAATCCAAATTAATGTTATTAAATATTTATCATCCAAAATCATCATTTAAAAGTCAATTCTACCAGCAAACACATGAAAACAATTCAAAATTTGCATTTGATTACTTTGCCTCACATGTGAATAAAATGCAACTTTGCTATCGGTTTTTGAAATGCAAAGTAAGCCTTTCCGAGCTGGTGTGGTGAATATAACTATTTCCCGATTCAACCGGGGTCAGTTGGATTTCATTCCCGTTATTATTTCTTTTTAACATTTTTCTCGTCACTAGCGCGCTAAGCGGGCTGCTCAGACGCAGTCTGTCTTAATTGGCGGTAATAACTTGCTTTTAATTAAAAGCTGCTTTGTGAGGCTACCTGCAGCTGCGGAACGGGATGGATTACTAGAAAAGGTAGGTTTTAACCAGTTTTCCCCTTTTAATTATAAGGGGAGGTGGGGTAAGTTGAGCACCGGGGTGAGAACACTTATAGAATCGTCATTATTATCGTCTGGGCTAAATAAACTGTGTTCTTTTTACGCCAACTGAGCTTAATTGGATTGTCTTGAAAATGATAGAGAACATTTTTTTTTATGATATACGGCTTCTTTATATATAGCATACGGATCACCTGATGGTAAGCGAATACCGCCGCCCATGGACACCCGCAACACCAGAAGGGTTGCAAGCGCGTTGCCGGCCTTTAAGATGGGAGTACGCTCTTTTCTTGAAGGTTTGAATGTCGTATCGGTCCGGAAATACCGCAGGCGACAGGGTATTCCACAGTTTGGCTGTGAAAACACATTGCGGAAACTAGTGCAATAAAACATCCTATCTCTAATTATGTATCGATTAATATAGGTAATGCCTTAGGTCAATAATTTTATTCTTAGAAAAAGGATATTAAAACAAGAATATACTTAGATTATATTTCTTGCTCGTGTTCTTTCTAATAAACGTTACTTTCTTTGCCTTTTATGAAAAATTTAAATGCATTTATCTTGTAAAACATTTATAAATACCTCCGTAAGAAAAACATTTGGCTGTCAGGCCGGGACGTTGTTTCATTTGGCACTGTCAAAACGGGAAACGAGCAGTGACATCTGTCAATCAAGCGAGTTGCGTGTTTCGAATGTAACCATTCGGCTGAAATGTTTATTTTAGTTAAGGATACCGGGTGCCTTTTTGCGATAAAAGAAATACGTTTGTAAATCGGAAACGGATTGTGTTTTGATGGTAATGTTTTAACCCAACGCAAAGCGAGGAATATTAAGTTAAACGTGATGTGTGTTTGTCTGTGACATAGTACATCCAGATTCTAGTGCAGTTTTTTAAACAAAATATTTTATCAGCACAGTTTTAACTTTGATCGGGATATTTAAATAGCAACCTATCTGACG
The DNA here is from genome assembly GCF_948474715.1 of Cydia amplana. Classification (NCBI taxonomy): domain Eukaryota; kingdom Metazoa; phylum Arthropoda; class Insecta; order Lepidoptera; family Tortricidae; genus Cydia; species Cydia amplana. The sequence goes on from NC_086073.1 coordinate 16,760,616, forward strand.
GCTTGCTCGTCAAAAATTGTATACCTGAACTATTTACATGTAATAGTAATTTTATTTTATTTGCTTTAAATGTAGTACAATTGTGGTGTTACAATGGTTGAGTGAGCGTACATTCAGACTTTAATAAGTCATGCAAATTATTTCCTTAATAGCTAAATTATTTCTAAACGTATAATTACTATTTACATATGTAGCTTAAACATTAGCGAAGATTACATGTAAACAGATAAGAAAGGAAAAGGCAAGAGAGAACCATCTATTTTCAATTTAAAAATAGAATTCAAGATAAATTAACATAATTTAGCAAGTTTATAATATAATATTTTAAAATATAATGACATTCATAAAATAAAAAGATTTCAATATAAAAGGAGAATAATAACATTATAACAACAACCGTTAAATTGAATTAAAATACAAACTTTATAAGTAGGTTACAAAGAATGAAAATGTCAGAAATTTTAAATATACTTACAATTAAATCAATCAGTTAGAACAATAAGTCACTAATGAAATAAATATTAAAATATACAAGGTTTTACTTAATAAATTAATTAGGTAAACTACTTTAATAGTCAGTTTGTACATTATCGCAATTTAAAAAGTCTTTTAAGCTGTAGTAACACTGTTGGGTCAGGTAGTCGTACAATTTGTTTTTAAATCTATTAAGGGGTAATTCTTTAATGTCCTCAGGCAGCTTATTGAATATTTTAATGCACATCGCGTAGCAGCAGCTACTTTTCATTTTCGTGTTAGTCTTTGGTAGGACTAATCTGTTGGGGTATCTTGTATTGAAGTGGGTTATGTTTGTTTAAATTATGAAACTCAGCAGACAATTCCCAATATGTTAAAGGTACATTATATTACATCATAAAGTATAGGTAGTCTGTGATAATATGTATCTACACTTTGCGCTCCTCTACTCCGTGAACCCTAACAAGCAGACATAAACAAAAACCTTCGATGAAAGCCTTTATACTCATCGCAAAGATGAGACCTGAAGGCGAATTCTGCTTTAACTATTTGGTAAAGCTTGGAGCTTATTTTGATACGACCTTGAGTCTGCGTTCGCCGATAATATCAACGAGAGCCCTCATTAGCATGACATCGGGGTTTTCGGTGCGGGAATGTTTTACACCAGCCAAATAACAGGTAAAATTTTTAAAAACCATACTAATTTAACATTTCTAAGCACATTTAGACCTTACTACCTACGTTTAATTCATAGTTTGGTAATTATTTTACAATAAACAAAGTTATAAATACACGAAATCATTCCCGCACCGAAAACCCCGATGCATGCTCATTACTCCTCACGAAATGCAATCAGGAGCTGTCTCATAAGGTGCGCGTGAGATGCCGGAGGGCCTACCACGCACCACGTATGAAATTTAGCATCGCTTTTGCACTTGTAAATTCGTACGTAAGTGCGACAATGAGGCGAAACTTCGTTCGTGGTTCGTGGTAGGCCCTTTGATGATATGACTCAAGATGTCAAAATAAGATCAAAACCATATCAAATTGCTAAATCAGAATCAGCCTACTGCCTTATTAAAACCGCTCTCATTAATACGGAACCTCGGAACCATCTAAAGGTGACTTGTAAAATACAGCTACAAATAAAAATAGCACAGTACTGACTTACCTGTGCCGGTGGTGAAGATTGGAACTAAAATGTGTTCCTATTGCTTCACAACTCGAACGCTTTGACAAACCAGTGTAGGTCCGAGTTGGTAAGAACTGTCGTCAATTAACCAATTTATGTCAAATAGATTAATGAAAAAGACTATGAAATGGAAAGACAGCACATATTGTCAAAATGCTTAATAGAGCAAAAATTGGTGACTCAGTGAAACGGCCCAATTCCAACAATGCTTATAAGATGTACATGCTTATAAGAGTTATAAGTTTTACAGTACCGTAAACTAGGGTGTATAGGGATGGCTGGGGTGAATAGGGACAAAACTTAAAATGTGATTTACCTGACAATTTCTTAAAAAATACCCACACAAATTGTATCATTCGATTGAAAATAATAGTAGATTTTGTATTTTATATTATTTGACATTGTTTTTGTTAATTCATTGACTGTAATGGTTTTATTAAATTGTGTATTGCTTGACATATGTATAATTATAATCAATTGTTATTTTCCTACTTGACGATCATAATATAAATTTGTATAGATTAGTGTAAAATAATTTATATTGTAATTTCATATTATGAAATTAATAAATCTAAATCTAAATCAAAATCTATGATACAATTCGTGTGGATATTTTGTAAGAAATTGTCAGGTAAATCACATTTTATGTTTTGCCCCTATTCACCCCAGCTATCCCTATTCACCGCGGTTTACGGTACTGCTAAACTTTTCATACAATCATATTTTATTTAATTAATTAAGATGACTTTGACGGACGATTTGGTGCAATCGGCTCTTATCTATTCGCCCACACCCGGCAAGCAATTGCCATACCTCCCATACCCACTGTTATGTATATGTCTCGGTGCAAGTTGGTGGCGTCATACAAAGACAAAAGACGTGAGCATTCATTTTCATACTTCGATGGATGCCGTTGCATATGTTGGGTGAAAGATGAGACGTTCGAAATTTGAAAGGTGCTTTCTTTCTAGAGATAGTTTTTTCCCCGACTCTGATAGAATGCCACATATACGAATGGCTGTTTGTGTCGTGTTTTACGGTAGCGTCGAAACTCAACTCATATCCAGATGAGAAAAGTAAGCATATTTTCACCACACCAGCTGGTAAAGGCTCTGTTGGTTGTTCAAAAACTGATAAGAAAGTTGCATTTTATCCATGTGACGCAAAGTAATCAAATGCAAATTTTGAGTAGTTTTCTTATGTTTGCTGTTTACTTTTAAATTGTGATTTTGATTGATTAATATTTAATAACATTATCTTTTCCTCAATAGAATGATGTTTCAAATAGGGTAGACTGAGGCAAATCGGATCACGATGAAAAATCCGTTGATACTTAAAATATTCTATTGATATGAGCACACTTAAAATTGCACCGCACGTCTCTTCTCTTAGCCTGCGACGCCAGTCATAAGAAGATCCGATTCTCCCTGTGATCCGATTCGCCTCAGTCTACTATTATGTGTAAGGTATTCTTTCAGTCCTATGCTGAAAGTCTCTTCAGTCAGTCTGTCTATGCTGTCTATTCAATTCTGATATGACTTGAATAGACGTAGTGGTTCATTTGCCGCGCACTGTATTCAGATTGCATATGACTTTGCCGCTTGTTAAATTGAGTTGGAAGGTATTCAGGTTGTGATTGCACCTGCATTCTAGACACGATGTCTTCTGTGAGATATTCGAACTTTAGATATTTATCTCGTTTTGATTCATTTTGACATCACTTTGCAGGTGCGTCTCGCTCGCAATTCCCCTACGAGCTAGATGCTCAAGCGCTTCATAAATAAGTCTATATAATAATGATTTTAGTGCCCAGATGATCAGGATAGGTCGCCGATAGGAGTAGAGAAGAGGAGAAGGAGAGAATAATTTAATCGAGAAACCTATAGGCTTTCTAGCCTACTGTGGGTATGTCCAGAGAGACGTGAACCCAATTACTGTACCCAAAAAGTGATGAAATTAAGATCACTTTAAACTCGCGCGTTTTGTACACATATTTAATTACACAAACGGGTCTACCGCGATATAGTTTTTAATTATTTTTACCTTAAATTCCGCCGTTTGAGACTTGAGCTGAGTTGCGCCAGCTGCGGTTACGGTAAGACTGACGTCCCAGCAAATGTCAACGGAGATATAAATAATATCGCGGTAGACCCGATTGTGTAATTAAAGATCAGTTTATTGTGAGGTTCGAATGCCGCCCTCAGTGTTGCAGTTAATTCGACTTTCAAAGGAATTCGTGCTCCGTCTGTTCTGTAGGTGCATTAATTAATATTCTGTCTGTCAGTTTTTTCGTCGAATGTGAAATAAATCGCGTTTCCATAGTTTAATGAGAAATATATTCCTATAATGTATGTAGGTACTCGTATGTATTTACATTTATACAAATATTCATAAAAGGTGCTCACGAGGAACCCGAAAAATTTTAACCACTTATTTACGAGGCCAAAATAAGGAAAAATAGTATATGGGATTAGGTCAATTTCGCAAAAAAATATTCTAGGCAACACTTCATTTCAAAACGCTTGTTAGCATTATGGGTACAGTCACCTGCAATAATATTAGGTATATTATTGCAGGTGACTGTACCCATAATGCTAACAAGCGTTTTGAAATGAAGTGTTGCCTAGAATACTGTTACTGTTATTATATATACCTGTTACTGTTCGAAGGCTGCAAAAATATGTGACATACGCTTACCGCTCTACAAATAAGATATTTTTGCGGCCTCCGTTGTGTAACATACTATTGCAGGTGACTGTACGATTGCATTTTTGCCGCCGTCTATCACCCATCAGCTCACTGCACAAAGCCGCAGCCTCCCTTGTGATGCAAATGTCGAGATGGAACATTGCTCAGCCGGCGGCGGCGGCGGCTGCCACCGAGCCAGGTATTGGGAATGCTGACATTCTATTACGCGTGTGCTTTTCTTTGTGAGCTCGAGACAATATAGTCTGTCAAGCTGGATATCTCAGTAGCAATGTAAATCAAACTAAAGTATGGTATCCCTAGGAAATAAACAAAAAGCGGCCAAGTGCGAGTCGGACTCGCCCATGAAGGGTTCCGTATTTAGGGAATTTATGACGTATTAAAAAAAACTACTTACTAGATCTCGTTCAAACCAATTTTCAGTGGAAGTTTGCATGGTAATGTACATCATATATTTTTTTTAGTTTTATCATTCTCTTATTTCAGAAGTTACAGGGGGGGACACACATTTTACCACTTTAGAAAATTAAAACAAACTATTCAGTTTAAAAAAATATATATATTAGAAACCTCAATATCATTTTTGAAGACCTATCCATAGATACCCCACACGTATGGGTTTGATGAAAAAAAAATTTTTGAGTTTCAGTTCTAAGTATGGGGAACCCCCAAAATTTATTGTTTTTTTTTCTATTTTTGTGTGAAAATCTTAATGCGGTTCACAGAATACATCTACTTACCAAGTTTCAACAGTATAATTCTTATAGTTTCGGAAAAAAGTGGCTGTGACATACGGACGGACAGACAGACAGACATGACGAATCGTTTTTTGCCATTTGGCTACGGAACCCTAAAAAGCAGCAATATACATAGAACAACGATGAAAGGTAAACAAAACAGTTCAACAGATAAGAAATAGATAAATGACACGCGATTTTCGAATTGAATTCAAACGTAGTGTTGCTAGCCCGTGATTTCCAAATTAGTCGCCTTTTTTCTACTGACAAAATTTGCTTGACCAACTACATAGTTTGTGGATGACTTTCAATTTTACAAGCTTTTATTTAACTTGTATCTTTGTACGGGTCAAATATTGCAAGTTAAATTTGACCTAATTCCCGATTTCCAATGGAGCTGAAAAGCATACTATATATAGAATAGAATAGAATAGAATAGAAATATGTAATTTTATTCGTGAGCACAAACACAAAATAGAAACAGATTTAACAGATATAACAGAGATATAACAAGAGATAACCAAGAGATATAACAGAGAATAAAAGGATAAAGTGCCACGATGGTCTCATATCATATATAAGTTAGGTGACAATGCAATATTATGGTACCATCGAGCTGATCTGATGATGGAGACAGGAGGCGGCCATAGGAGCTCTAAAACAACGAATTCTAACTGTGTTTAGGGTTGTTAAAATTGTCTCGAAGAAAAATCTTGATGTATCAAAAATCAAAAGTGAATTTTTTGACATAAAACTTATTGATATTTCGTTCGGTTTGTGGCGTAATGCACGACTTCCTGCGTAAACTTTGGACTGGCTTTACAAATAAGATCGTGTCAGATATTTTTCGGCCTATGTTGTGTAACATATTATTGCAGGTGTACTGTGTACTGTGTGTAGGTGTATTGGACTGTACATAGGTACTTTTCACGACCGAGTTGTTTAACTGCCTTCACTACACCGATTTTACATACTAATCCATTTAGTACATATGTACTTTTTGTTTTTTTTTTATCTTTATTTAACGAACTTAGTCTAAAAGGCGATGCCGCTCAATAATAGGTACACAACAAGAAATGCTCTTACAATATGGACTGTACTTGTACACTTGTAGGTACTTTACGACCGAGTTGTTTAACTACCTTCACTACAGCGATTTTACATACTAATCCATTTAGTATGTAGCAGCTGATTAAATTTAAAAGCGCTTTTACTAATTTCCAAGACGTAGGAACCAGATTAACGAGTTGCCGACTGAAATGAATTTAGAGCGAGATGCAGTACTTTGACTAAGTTTTGGCATTGTGCATAATTGTAATATGTAGTTTGAGTTTGCAAGATTGTTGAGGGTACCTAGTTTAGCAGTGTTGGGCGAATTTATGTGATTTTTCTAGTTCCCAAACTAGTTATTAAAAAGTTAGTTAAGATCAATGTGGCTAATTTCGTCATAGGGACTATTCCGCCCACGAGCGTATATTTCTTTGATTTTCAATCGTACGAAAAAAAACCATTTGCTTTTGATTGCTGAAACTAAAAGCAATCGCTGCTTTGTCGATGCATTTATCAATTTTGTTCGTTGTTCGAGAAAAACGCTAATGGACGGAATAGGCCCTATGACGGAGTTAGCCACATTTACCTTACAATAGTTTACATTAAATTAAGTATAGGTATGTACATATATAATACTTACTTTTTTTTCAATTCCATCCAATTATCATTTGTTCCATTCACCTCTTCTGAAAATACGAAAAGCACACTAGATAACTCTTGTATTACGAAATTACGATACGATACGGTGTTATCCCAGTCCTTTAATAACCGACCGTGTGGTGGCCCGATGATGAATGTGTTTCTCAATATCGCGCCTATCTCGCTCTAATGGCCACCCGATACCATATTGAACTGCAATAAATATGTCCCGTTTTTATCCCGACGTGTGGACGCAATAACGCGGAAAATGAAGCAGAAAAATGGGAATTTAAGAGTCCATTTTAAAGCTGCTGTTCTTTTCTATTCCATTCTATTCTGCTTTTTATTGTACATAAGTTTTTGACGCTTTTTCGTAAAATGCATATTTTAGATTACGTGGTCATTTCATTTTCCGTTTTGTGATAGAGAAAGAGGCTTAATTAGGCCATATAATAGTGGCAAAGGCCAAACACAACACATATAACAGTGGACAGCCCATATGTCAGCATCGACGACCCATCAAGATAGAACGTCTTGCCACTAATATGTGAGGAGGCCCGACCCCAAATAATGGGAAAATGGATGGAAGAAGATAAGTATAAGTAACCTAGATACAGTCAAGTGTAAAAATATGGGTGCAGGATACATTACTCAAAAATATGTCCCATAGCTCTTAATTCGCTAACATAAGAGCTAGGACATTTTTTTGAGCATGATGAGTGCACCCATATTTTTACACTTGTGTAGGGTTTTTGGTATTTAGCATACCTATTTAATTCGTTTTTAAAGTTACGGGTAGTTTGAAATAAGACCTAGCATACCTACTTAATAAGTTTTTAAAGTTAAGGGTAGTTTGAAATTGAAGACTGTTATTGGTTGGGTATAAAAAGAAAGAAACTTGGCGGACAGCTCTCTTTGGTTGTTGAGTCGTGCTAGCAGGCGGTTGTCAAGAGAAGAGATTATTGTAAATTGGAAGAAGACAAGAAAATAAATGGATAAATATCTTCAAGGTGTTGTTATTTTTACACTTCAGAAGTGTGCAGAACGTAAGTACACGCCTACTGCTATTACTTATTGATTTAGTGAGATAACTGATAACATGACCCTTATTCTGAGCTTGGAGATAATTAATTAACTATACGAAATTCTAATGGATTACGTAAGAAATATGGTACTGGTAACATTTTTATTTAATTTAAATGAGTACCTGCATCATTTATTAATAATATTATGATGATTATGATTATAGGCTATCTAATTGCATATCAGTTAAACTTAGGTTAGTTTGACCCATAAATGTAATTAAATGGACATAATATCAATGTGTAATCATAAGAATATATGCGTCAGTTGGTCGAGAATTCAAAGTATTTAACCACCATGCCACCGACAGCTAGGCATAATAATGTTCAGTTAACAAAATAAAGTACACGTGTTCTTCTTAATAAATAGATACGTGACTGTAGTTATTAACTTCTTTGCTACTTACTTACCCACACACATGTGGGAATTAGGCAGAATATGTCAACACGTGGGTCTTGATATGTGTTGGTTGGAGTATTCAAGGGTGCCTTAATTTTCATTATTTCTTCACTACGGCGCATAGTTTCAGAGATAAATTGATATTTATGATTTATAACCAGGTCTCGCAATTTAATTGAAGATTTTGAGTTTTGATTTTGATCCTTAATGTTAAAATTTGTGGAATATAAGTAGATGGCTTACTATGCAAACGGGGCATTGAATTTTCAGTAATTTTTTTTGCTACGACGCATAGTTTTTGAGATAAATGAATGTTTATAATTTGAACTACCATTAAACATTATTTTGTCATATAATTCCTTTATAGTTTATAAGGTATTATGATATAGTATATAGGTATATGTAACACCGGATACTTTTACGTTTCATGCCGAGTTGTTGGAGAATATGGCTGACGATGACTCATGATGATCAACGGCGCTTGCGAACACCAGAAGCCTCGGTCTTCGCGAAAGGGAATGTAGCTGGAATAACAGCGGCAGTGAAAAAGGAATCCAGACCGAAGCAGAGTCCTGTTGTGAAAGTCAGGAGTAACCCCGCTTCGACAGCCTTAGCGAGAGGCACGCGCCACTGGACATCAGGTCATGTACACCTACTTTTACTATTATATTATGAATGATTTGATATGGTAATGTGTGTTAGATACCGTGAATTGCTTGACTTCATCTCGTTCATCGACATCTAGCACATAAGATGAATATATTGCCAGAGGATAAGTTGAGAAAAATAAATTTGATGAACCGATAGAAACTATTACTTGTGTACCAATTATGAGAAATTTTTGCCTAAATATGTCAATGCGATATAATAACGCGTATATATCTTATCTTACGAAATAATAGATACGATCTATGAGTGGTTCTCAGCCGGTCAGGCCTTTGACCAACTTTTGTGATTTCTATTTGAACTGCAAGGAAGCTCCACATTTATAATGCCATCTGATTATAAACAAAATTGGACAATAATTAGCTCATTAACGGCACATTTTCTGTGAATTGATTGATTTGTTGCTTTGTTTATTTATTGATCGAGTATCGAGTATCGAGTATCGAGTATCGAGTATCGAGTATCGAGTATCGAGTATCGAGTATCGAGTATCGAGTATCGAGTATCGAGTATCGAGTATCGAGTATCGAGTATCGAGTATCGAGTATCGAGTATCTAGTATTGATAGTCATTTGGTTTATTGAATTATAGAGTCATTTGGTTTATCGAATTATAGGGTCATTTGGTTTATTGAATTATAGAGTCATTTGGTTTATTGAATTATAGAGTCATTTGGTTTATTGAATTATAGAGTCATTTGGTTTATTGAATTATAGAGTCATTTGGTTTATTGAATTATAGAGTCATTTGGTTTATTGAATTATAGAGTCATTTGGTTTATTGAATTATAGTCGTTTGGTTTATTGAATTATAGAGTCGTTTGGTTTATTGAATTATAGAGTCGTTTGGTTTATTGAATTATAGAGTCGTTTGGTTTATTGAATTATAGAGTCGTTTGGTTTATTGAATTATAGAGTCGTTTGGTTTATTGAATTATAGAGTCGTTTGGTTTATTGAATTATAGAGTCGTTTGGTTTATTGAATTATAGAGTCGTTTGGTTTATTGAATTATAGAGTCGTTTGGTTTATTGAATTATAGAGTCGTTTGGTTTATTGAATTATAGAGTCGTTTGGTTTATTGAATTATAGAGTCGTTTGGTTTATTGAATTATAGAGTCGTTTGGTTTATTGAATTATAGAGTCGTTTGGTTTATTGAATTATAGAGTCGTTTGGTTTATTGAATTATAGAGTCGTTTGGTTTATTGAATTATAGAGTCGTTTGGTTTATTGAATTATAGAGTCGTTTGGTTTATTGAATTATAGAGTCGTTTGGTTTATTGAATGATCGAGTCGTTTGGTTTATTGAATGATCGAGTCGTTTGGTTTATTGAATGATCGAGTCGTTTGGTTTATTGAATGATCGAGTCGTTTGGTTTATTGAATGATCGAGTCGTTTGGTTTATTGAATGATCGAGTCGTTTGGTTTATTGAATGATCGAGTCGTTTGGTTTATTGAATGATCGAGTCATTGGTTGATTGAATCAGGGATGTTGCGAACATCCGCATCCGCATCCGCAACCGCGGAACATCCGCATTATTTTCAACATCCGCATCCGCATCCGCATCCGCATAAAATCGATGCGGAGCTTATGCGGATGCGGATGTCGAACAAGTCGGTACAAGAACGTCTTAGCGGCGGCGTAAGTGCTAGGTAATTTCGTCATTACCCATAACGAAATCGTCTAGATCCAGAAAAGTCGGCGAAGTTACTGTTTATTAAATATAACGCACCTATATTCTTGCTCAAATACTAAACGTTTGGTTTTTTTTAATAAAAAAATACTAAAATGTAATATTTGACGTTTTCTAAGTACCTAATCTTAACATCCGCATCCGCATCCGCATCCGCGGATGTGAGCCTTTAAAAATCCGCATGGTCAGATTTCGGTAACCTGAAAAAACAAAAATATTATATAACATATGATTACTTACTTTCCCTCAGTACAACCGCTTTCAGGATACAGGTTTTAAGTATATACATACAATATATACTTGGTCAACCAGATCTTTTCAGTAGAAAAAGGCGACAAATTTGAAAAATGTAGACGCGAAGGGATATCGTCCGTCGTAAAATGAGATTGGTCCAATTTTTGCTAATTAATTGAAAATATAAATTTACATACAAAATCTTTCAAATACATGTTAAGATTCTTCCCCAAACTTTTCTTAAATTCGATATAAAAGGACATCCCTACTATGGCACAACATGGCATAACACACTAGAACCATCATTTTAGGAGGTTGGGGAAGCGGTTACATTTTAGTTGCTATTTAATCAAATATGTACCTAATAAGACTAGCCTAAGTAGACGGGAAGGAAGTAATTATTCGTATACAATAATATAAAACTTCTGTGTGGGTTTGTTTATCTTAGGGCCAGTTGCACACCAACCACAGAGTTAATATTACACGCACGTAGCACGTTTTTAATATTTTAATTACCTATTATGTTATTTATTAATTTGTTATTTTATAGTTATAGCAAAATTAATTTAGTTGTACCTAGCTTTTAGATTTAAGAAATATTGCGTGCTGGACCTCGGCAGATTGTGATGGACTTTTTGTATATTAACACCTTTTGTACTCACTTTCATGCAATAAAAAATTATGATTATGATTATGATGAATAGTGGAGAGGCCAATTCGTAGAAATTACCTTATTTACGATTTACGTAATGTGTGGCTACGGAACCCTGTGAATCGCGAAAGTAATAAGCCCGTGGGACATGTGGTGGGCGTTATGAAAAAACTTACGGCGCCTCGTGTGTCCTTGTACAGTCTGACTCATCCATATCACTGAATGTACCTTTGCAAGTTTTCAACTTTATTTATTCCTATAAAGGAGAAGGAGGAGGGTTATTTTTTTTATTATTAATCGCTTTACTATATGCGATTTTCAGCTCACTCAATTTAGCCAAACAAACTCTTTCAATTGATATTACCTTACCATTAGGGCTTTTTATTTCACTAGGTACTAGCGACCCGCCCCGGCTTCGCACGAGTTAACAATACATTAACCTTCCTCGAATCACTCTATCTATTAAAAGAAACTGCATTAAAATCCGTTGCGTAGTTTTAAAGATCTAAGCCAATGAAAAAAGAATCATATGGAAGCGACATACCTACAAAAAAAGTGTGGCCGACGCCATATTGCCGAGAACTGAACATGGCGGTCTGTAGTGCTGCGAAGACAAGTTGATATTTGACAAGGATATCGATAAACTAAGTTGTCATCATTTTAAACACATAAACCTATTAGATCCACTTAAAGACAAGAAAAACATAGTGTACAAAAGGCGGAGTTTATACGTCTTATGATATTCTCTACCAGTCCACCTTAAGGCAAAGCAGAAAAAATGTTGATGTTGGCCTGTAACTTGATAACATATAATTGAGAGAACGCTATTTGTTGGCTTATGAGTCTTTATGACGGCCGTTTGCATTATCGATACCTACTCTAGTTCATAATCGTACTAATTACGATTAAAAAGACGATAGTGCAGATATCACAAAGTTGCAATTTAATTATTAATATAAATGCATAGATGGTCAGGCAAGTCTTGTCGGTAGAAAAAGGCGCAAAATTCAAATTTTCTATGGGACGATATCCCTTCGCGCCTACATTTTTGAAATTTGCCGCCTTTTTTTACTGACAAGATCTGCTTGACCATTTATAATTAGCGGTATTGTGAACTAGGGTACCGTTATTAGTTAAATATAACATAAGAAGATTATTCTTCCTATGTAGAATAAAACAACATTCATACACAAAAATATTCTTTATTCATTTCTGATTTTGAGGAAAAGATCGAAAACCAATGATTTATAACTCAAGATAGGTTATAGGCGTTCCAAAATTGAAGCGCTTACCTTGTGACAAATTGGACAAGTTGCCTTCAGTCGCGGCTGGACAAGCGAGAAATGTGCACGTTCTAACGAGCTCCCGCACACCGAAAGATAAAGAGACGAGCTTATGTTTAACAACGAGTGTGACAAAGATGGATGGAATGAGAAAAATTATCAAAAATTACAGATTTCTTCAACAGATTTCTAGGCACAGAAATAAATATGGAAGTATTTTTTTGTGTTCCTCAAGAATGAGTATAACCTATCTATAGTTATATAATATCATTGCTCAAAACAAAGATTCAAATTAGAATGGAACAGGAGACCTTTTTATAGGTCTCTGGGCGGCTAGAGGTTAAAGCATAGAGGTCAAAATGAAAATATATAAACCTATATAGTACATGGGGCACAATTGAACATGACACGTCCTTTTTATAAAATCAATCAACCCTTGACAAATATTTGATTGATTAATACTTAAGCCTCCCTTTTCCATTGTCATATTCTAATTTATCAGCGAAACAAAAGGACAGGCTATTGAGCAAATACCGTCAACCGGGGTGAATAGGGATGGCTGGGGTGAATAGGGAGAAAACTTAAAATGGGATTTAGCTGACAATTTTTAAATAACCACCCACACAAATGGTATCATACAAAATCTACTATTATTTTTAATCGAAAGATACATTTTGTGTGGGTATTTTTTAAGAAATTGTCAGGAAAATCACATTTTATGTTTTGTCCCTATTCAACCCCAGCCATCCTTATTCACCCCGGTTGAGTGTATCGTATATTCATATTACAATATTGTTTTACAGTACATATGGTGGTACTTTTCCAAACTAGTGCGGGAAAGAGCACTTTCCGTGCGTATGTCGAAAGTTTAAAGTGCCATATGTACTGTAAAACGTTGTACGATACACGTGCGAATATGTAATTCGAAACTCGTGTTGATATAAAACACTCCCTTCGGTCGTGTTTTAATTTATCGCTACTCGTTTCGAATTTCCTCTTCCGCACTTGCATCGTAAATAACTATTCTTACATCCCTGTACGCCCATACAAGTCAATCAACTAGGGCAGCCATACTCTAAGTACTACAGCCATACCCTAGGGTTCCGCGTCACCCCTGCAGGGGTTCCGCAAGAATTTAGAACACTATGATTTAGTCGCCTCGAAAAATTTTACTATGCCGCCACCGTATTGTAGGGTAGGGTTCCATCAAGTATTTCGCTTTCCAAAAGGGTTCCGTCAAAAAAAAAGATTGAAAACCGCTGAACTAGGGTACAATGAGTCTGGGTACTGTTGTAATGTTGTCTGCGTAGTACGGAGTATTCCTAGATCAATTTAGTCTGTCTTGTGGGCGGATCGTGCCTTATTATTATAGGTACATACTGTACATAGTCTTGATACGCGTGTCCATTTGATCATAATGAAGAGCTAACAGAGACAAATTAAAAAACAAAACCTTTTGAAATCCACGTGTAAATTCCGGTTTAGCGCAAAAACAAATGAATACAACTTTGTTCAGGTAGTTCCAGAAAGATTCTTTTTCCGTTTGTTTTTTTTTCTATAATATTGGAAACGTACATCAAGGTAAGTTTGAATTACTTACACTTTTCATTAGCAAGAGTTTGTGTTTTGCCTTATATTTTCTGTTCCAATGGTTTCTAACCATTTTTTTCTCGTACATTCAGTTCAGATTTCGGTAACCTGAAAAAACAAAAATATTATATAACATATGATTACTTACTTTCCCTCAGTACAACCGCTTTCAGGATACAGGTTTTAAGTATATACATACAATATATACTTGGTCAACCAGATCTTTTCAGTAGAAAAAGGCGACAAATTTGAAAAATGTAGACGCGAAGGGATATCGTCCGTCGTAAAATGAGATTGGTCCAATTTTTGCTAATTAATTGAAAATATAAATTTACATACAAAATCTTTCAAATACATGTTAAGATTCTTCCCCAAACTTTTCTTAAATTCGATATAAAAGGACATCCCTAGCTGTCAAATGTACTAATTTCTATAGTACGAAAATATCGAAAATAAATCCTTAATTTATTCCAGTATATCGCAAATAGTATTTATTGGCTAGTTATTAACTAAATACACACCATAAGAAGGCAGTCATCTATGATATAACAAATATTTCAGTTAAAATGTAAACATACCGGTGAAACGACAAACTTTTCCGGTTTTCCTTTTTTCTTGAGCCACACCAACAAAACTGCACTTAGGGATTATGTCCTTTCTTGTCCTTAACCACTACACCACATTATTAAACAGAAATATTCGCAAAATTTCCGAATATCCAATATTTTATTTTAATAACAGAACACTTTGACGCTTCATGTACCATGGAAAACGTGAACTGAATATGGCGGACCGGCCACAGTAGGCATGTCACGTGACCATCAAATGAAAAATGTTGCCATAGCAGAACGCACTGAAGTATTGTTATCCTTTTCCACATAAGAGAAAATATATTGGTTAGAAAGTGACAACATAATGTTTACTTATTCTGCATCGAAATGCTTGGTATTTGTATAACTGATTGCATGTATAGAACAATATGCCGAGTCCACTCTTTTATACGTCATTGATCTAAGCATACATAGAGGGACAGACAGCGGGAAGCAACTTTGTTTTATACTATGTAGTGATAACGGGATATTTGACCGCAGAATGTAGGTAGCTAAAAATAAAAACTTAAACACACCGGGGTTACCGTTCGCCGAACACCTTACAAAAGTAAAGCAGCCAATTTTCTGACAATACAAACAATTTAATACAATAATTTATAACACTAACAACCAGTCACTGCAAGGCAAGGTATCGCATTTGTCCTAAACATCGATCTTTTAAATAACTTGGGCAATAAATATAACGAGCGAGGGGAAGTTTGTTTGTTTCCTGATTTATGTGCGTGAGTTCATAACTGATACATTTACGTGTTGTGTGTTGTGTGCGCGGACTATGTGAACAGGCTGTAACACTTGTAACGGATAGTGATATTTTGGAAATGTTTCTTTATCATTAAATACATCATATTTTCATATAAATTTGACATCAATTATGACATCGCCGCACTACTTAGAACATTTTTTTGTCTAACAATTTTCGGACCAACACTTGTAAGGAGTAGCAACATGATGGATTCTTGTCAAAAAACATTATCTCAAACAAAGAAAAATGTTTTGTTTATAGACAATTTCGTTTTCTAGAAATCGATAGAAGGTAAACAATCATTTTTGAAACTATAAAAGAAAGGAACAGCTTATTGACCTATATCTTAACGATTTACCTAGGGGTCGGTCCCAATAAAATGTTCCTCCCCTCCACCTACAAATACGTGACTTCCACATGCTAGATCACCTGTATGAGCAACTGCATCCAGAAAGTAACCAAGGGAATACATCGAATCACCTTGATTTGAATATCATAAAATTGAATGTGAATACAAAATATATTCTGTATATTTGCCGATGTGATTGGCCCGCTCTGATTGGGGAATTTCCGTCCGTAGGCCAAATTGGCGTAAAGTTGATTTACGCCATTGTTGGCAACCTCCTCGCCTAAATTAAGGCGGATTGGGAAAGGAATATAACTTATATTTTCCCAAAAATGGTCATGGAAGTATATTGCGGAAGGAATGTGGAGTGAATAATTTAATAAAATTATTTTTCTACTCCCGTACCTTTATTTGTTATTTAAAAGGTCGTACACACACCTTTAAACCCCTATGTTATAGTTGTCAAGACAAGTCTTTAGTCTATTCCCCAAAAAAGCATTTGTGCATACACGCAGTATCTTTTTGGTACCTTTACGATACTTCGTGTAATCACCACTTAAAAAATATTGTATGAAATACATTGTTGCCAACCTAATTTTAATTGTCATCTCTGACAGATGAGTACTAAGTGCATTGCTGCCAATTTACAAAATATTCATTAGGTTCTATAGTAGAAACAATAAAATTGCTTCAGAAGTCAGAAACGCGCATGTGACACCCGTAATATAGCAAGATCCATAGACTACGAACACCGCTTAGCGTTGCTTGTTAGTCTCCATAGGCTACTGTGGCCAAAATCAAGAAAAAAACTATCCAAAATTGTGTCGCTGACCAACCGGCCGTGGGGCGCGGGGCGCGGTGGCCGGGTTTGGTTTGTTTACCTACATATATGTCCTATATGATTCCACTTGTTTAAAGTGTTATTTTTGTTTAATGAAATATATTTGTTAAGTTTACAATTTTTTTCAAAGTAAGTGCTTGGTCGTAGAAAAAGTATTGTATGCAACGTTGTTTAACTGAGTCAAAAAATACTCGTGGCGTCTTTATTAACAATTTTCGGCTTCGCCTCAAATTGTTACCCACGCCACTCGCCTTTTTTGACCCCCCTTAAACAACGGTTGCATAAAATACTATTATAAAATCATTGAATTGTTAGTAAGCAAATAAACAAATAATAATTCGTTTCTTCGTTTATCGCTACGTAGTATAAAACAAAGTCGCTTCCCGCTGTCTGTCTGTCCCTATGTATGCTTAGATCTTTAAAACTACGCAACGGATTTTGCATGATGCGATTTTTTTTAATAGATAGAGTGATTCAAGAAGAAGGTTTGTGTATAATTTGTTAACCCGTGCGAAGCCGGGGCGGGTCGCTAGTTAAATATAAAATGTATGATGCTTCCATAACAACATTGTACTGACATACATTTTACGTTAGAAACTTATAAGTCTAAATCTGGCCTTAAGTCAGATACTTAGGTACTTACCAATTAGTGGTCGATGACTGAGCCCGTACCATGAGTCACTCACAGTGTCAAAACTGACATAAACGCTTTCGAGAACGTAATTTACTTTCTATACATCTCGCTTGCACTAATATGCGAGTACGAGCGAGATGCATAGAAAGTAAATTACGTTCTCGATGACGTTTATGTCAGTGCCAAACTGGTGGTAGTGGTACTGGTTTGCAAATTTGAAGAAAAAAAAGCTTGTAAAAGTTTATTGTCCCGTAATGTATGCGCTACTTCCACGTGCTGATTTATGCCACGTCTCGCTCTCGCTTGGCATTCCCGCCGTGCGTGACAAAGACAAATGACTTTATCTAAGCGTAAAGACCTATTTGGATATACGGGATATATTGTAGTTTTTTTGCGACGGGGCTATCCTCTAAACGATTATTTTGTGACTGAGTTTTCTACAGAATGTGCAGAACGAAGATGGAAATTGTTTGTTACCTTTCACATATACTTGTTTGTTATATAGGTATACCTGTAAATTAGGGATCAAATAACCAACCCATGGTCTAATAAAACATGGTCTTCTCTTCCCAGAGTGTCACTTGCCTACGTCACAATAACATTGCCACTTTATTTCAACATAACATCTTACATGGGTACATTATATCTATGGTTCATAAGTTAATTTATTTCTTTATAATTTAATAATTTTCATTTATATGTATTTTATCTTAAATTTTACAATAACACGTCATTTTTAATTATTCGTTAGCAATATCTTCCGATTCACGAAAGAAATTTCAGACGTTCGGGTAATTCTGTTTACACTACTGGCAACACAGGATAGCGCTGTCACATTTGACAATCCGCCATTTTGTCCCTGACCGACCGTCCTTGTCGAACGCGTGTTAATTGTTATTTCCTTCTCGCTCAGTGTCAGCAGTCGCAGTGTTTTCCAAACTTTTCACGTCGTAAGCTTCGTAATTAATGTTTTGTTACGAAAATGGTTGGCTGCTCTATTCGGAACTGTAAGAGTAGGAGTGAAAAGTGCAGTATAGATTTGTTTTATTTTACTATGTTTCTACATGAATAACTTAAAATTAATGCCGTTAAAATAATTTTCACTGTTGGTTAAAATTCTCCCACATTTTAAAGTTTGAGAACCTGTAAACAGCATGATGACGTAGGCAAGTGCCAGTTAGGTCATTCGCGAATCTCGGAAGAGAGTACCAGGCGAAGTATATTATTATACCATGTAACCAACCCATTATGTAAGAAAATGTTTTAATGTTATGTTTGTAGTGTGTACCTACTAACCCTAGATTTAAGTAGGTATTAGTATTTTACTAACACATTATGGACTTTTGTTCAAATTTTTGATTCGTTTTGATAACTAAAAAATAAAGATGTGAATCCCAGGGACATTTACCTTATTCCGTATTTATTTATCTACCCATGTACTAGATCACATGTCGTGGTAAAAGCGGTTTATTGAATATAAAAGTTTCTTGAATGTTTAAATGTATTTCAATATAAAAGGTAAATTGGTTACCTACAGCACATTTTATTTCATTTGCCAAATATTTCCACGGAAAATGTCGATAAAACAATCCCACCTGAATTTACTTGGAGAACTATAGTCCCCAAAGACCCCGAAGTCATTAGAATAACACATTGATGTCTAAAGTGTTTTGTGAGTAGGTAAATATCTAGGTACCTACATCAGTGTTGGCCGAAACGTTAATGCAATTGAAAATGGTGGCCATTAACCATTATAAATTGAATCGTAAACTGTAATCGTCCGTTACGGTTTAAGGTTCAATTTATAATGGTTAATGGCCAACATTTTCAATTGCATTAACGTTTCGGCCACTGACCTACATGAATTTAGAGTTCTATTGAATATTTTATTTACTACTACATACTTTGTTTTAAAGCGTCAAACTAAAGGTTGAGTAATTTTATCGTTTGGAAAATATATTTAAACACAACCGTATTAAAAAAAATATCTCAATCGTTAAAATATTGCTTGCTGTTGTGTTCAGTTTTATGACTACTGTATGTCATTCCAAATGATAGTGTCTGGTCTATAGTTTTAGTCAATTTATTTATGAAATATGACGATGACGAAACATATGACGGATGAGAGTATAATTAAGTACATTACGGTACAAGAGGGAAAAGAAGGAAATTCGCAACGAGTGGCGATAAATTAAACACGACCGAAGGGAGTACTCATAGTGCACGTGTATAGTGCTAGTTACCGCACTAGGGCGGTAAATTAGCACCATATGTACTGTAATATTGTGTCACAAGGGAGTAAAATAGCATATTTACGGCGTAAGCGAACATAAAATCCTGAACGAAGCGAACGGTTCTAAAAAAGAGTCCTGAGTGTATTGAGAGATTCAAGTGTTAACGCCCAAGGTGGAAATAATTTTGCTACCATGTGTGTGCTGCTTTTCACATCACCTATGAGGAAATTATATTCCAAAATATTATTAAACTAAATAAATTGCTAGTATGCAAAAAATAAATAAAATAGTGTCCTAGATCAAAACATACGTGTTCCGTGAACAAAGTTTTGTACGGAATACTAAAAATTGTCACTTTAATCCCTCCTAACAGGGAAGAAAAGGCCCTTTCTCGAAAAAGTGATGTGAAAAACTCTTTTCCAAATAGGATGTGATAAATAATATCACAGCTATAAACCAAACACATTTTTATTTACTCAAGAACATTAATCCAATATGTCACACAACCTGACATATAAACTTTCATCAAATCAACGGTACATATACATTGCATTACCATTTATATCACCAACAGATATACAGGGTGAATCATGAGACGTGAGCAGGACTTGTTAGTCAGGGTACCCAACTGTCCGGCTCCGATTTGATTAATTTTTATATATGTTATAGATTTATACTACATAAAATAACGGACACGTATTTTTTTTTTAGCTGCCCATACTCAGTACTCACCCTACTGGGAGAAATTGGCCTCCAAAGTACTGAAAAGTGACAAAACGCTCTAACTACTGAAGAGAATTTTGTTCAAGATAATTGCTAGTTAATTACTACTTTGAATATATGTTAGAGAACATGAAAAAATAATGGACACGTGTTTTGCTATTTCGGCTCAAACTCATATTTTACAAAAAAACACACTTCAAAGTTTCATACTTGTCATCGTTTCACGCGCTTCACTTCAGTACCATGTGTTCACGTCGCCCGCCCGGCGCCCCCAGGCCCCAACACATTGCCGCGCGCCTGCAGCTCCGGGTTCACCACGATACCGCGCGCCTAACAGGGTATTCAAATATTTCAAATGTACACGTCTAGGATCTTTGATGTTCTAAAATATGCTAGGACTTAATGTCCAAATCGGTTAAAAACCATGACATCATTCTTCACTATCGGGAAGTTTTTAGTTTTTATGATAAAATAAACGAATAAAATAATCATGGTGAAGTTCGAGTGAAAGGATGAGAAGTATGAAACTTTGAAGTGTGTTTTTTTGTGTAAAATATGAGTTTGAGCCAAAATAACAAAATACGTGTTCATTATTTTTTCATTTTCTCCAACATATATTCAAACTAGTAATTAACTAGCAATTTTCTTAAACAAAACTCTCCAGAAGTTAGAGCGTTTTGTCACTTTTCAGTACTTTGGAGGCCAATTTTTCCCAGTATGGGCAGCTAAAAAAATACGTGTCCGTTATTTTAGACTACCTACTCTATAACATATATAAAAAATAATCAAATCGGAGCCGGACAGTTGGGTACCCTTCCTTGTAAGCCTACACAATCAGTAAATGTAAAATAATCGTTCACCACAATAGTATTTCAGTAAAACAAACACGGTTTTTTTTCTGTTGTTATACTTTTTGGTAAGGACAAATTTAATTATCTACAATCATGGATACCCACAACATTTAATTAACAAAGATAAAACCTTTTTAACCGTTTTATGACAGCACTTTGAGTATGAAGAAAATAAAATATCACACTTTAGTGAGATACGATTTCAAAAGTAACCAGACTCCGATGACATTCAATTTGGCACTTGTTATGGATAAAACAAAGAGGGTGACCTTAAATGTCGTAAAATAAATTAAAACTTTTTTTAAACAGTATAAAATAAATTAAAGTTAATCTCACAAATACTGGTAGGAAACAGATGTTTATAACTTACTTACTGTATGAGTAGGCTTGATCCTGCTCACGTCTCCTGAATCATCCTGTATTTACGGCATGAAATGATACCGCAAAACAAGACGTCGGTACAAATAGGTTCCTCGTCATGTTTTTCAATAAGCCTTCCTGACATTTCCACTCAAATATGTCCTCTATTCCATTACGTTAGAACATATTTTTCAAGCGCCCGTGTCTATTCCATCTAGAAAGATGTCTTGAATGTATCAAACTATCTACGATCAAATAGATACCTAATGTAAAGGAGATAGAATACGTTTTTGTTGAACAGTTTTATATGTGGTTCGGCTGAACGTCTTGATCCTAATATACGAGGTAAACATACAGTAGTTCAGCTTTAATGTTATTGAAAAATTCGTAGAAATCTTTCGTAAAATGAATAAGGATTTACTTACTAAATTGGGCGTTAATCTTTTAAATTGCAAAATTGGTGCAAAATTAAAGTGGGTTAATATATCCACTTAACCTAAGGTCGTGCTATTAGTAAGGATGACTCACGCTGGACCGGTCCGTGCCCGGGCCGAGGCGTCCGACATGTCACATTCTATAACGGCTGTTCGCTGATCACGTGGTGCTTTCTATAGGAAACGAAGCGCCGGAAGCTCCAGCCCAGCCCCAGCCCGGTCTAGCGTGAGTCATCCTTTAACGTGAAGTGGAAGTAACGAGAATGATTTATGACAAAAACCTTTGGAACATTTGAAACTATTAAGTACATGGCTATTACCATAGAGAAAAAAATACATAGATTGCTCACTCCATAGATCAGTTTTAGTACCAAAAAGACTATTAGCATCTAGCATCGAGTAGCGGAACTACCAGTACTGCTACTTGACAATAGATGTATCACCGACCGGAAAGTCTTATGCTGTTGAGATAAGACTTTCCGGTCGGTGCTACATCTATTGTCAAGTAGCAGTACTGATAGTTCCGCTACTCGATGCTAAATGTAGACACTGAAATTAATAGTTTGGATGATGTATGGAGTGAGCACTCTTGTCTTATTATATTTCTCTATGCTATTACTTAGAAGCCGAAAAGTGACATGAGTACCTACCTAATCTATTAAGTTAGTTAATGTTGCATTTTATATTATAGAAACTTTCCCATAAAAGAGGTAAGTATATTTGAATATTATAACTTAATCTCATTTTGACAGCACACGCAGAACACCTCTCCCGGACCCAAATACAATACCCGGACGTCAAAACTTGCCAATAAAAATGCAATTTTGAATGCTCAAAACCAATGATTTATAACTCAAGATAGGTTATAGGCGTTCCAAAATTGAAGCGCTTACCTTGTGACAAATTGGACAAGTTGCCTTCAGTCGCGGCTGGACAAGCGAGAAATGTGCACGTTCTAACGAGCTCCCGCACACCGAAAGATAAAGAGACGAGCTTATGTTTAACAACGAGTGTGACAAAGATGGATGGAATGAGAAAAATTATCAAAAATTACAGATTTCTTCAACAGATTTCTAGGCACAGAAATAAATATGGAAGTATTTTTTTGTGTTCCTCAAGAATGAGTATAACCTATCTATAGTTATATAATATCATTGCTCAAAACAAAGATTCAAATTAGAATGGAACAGGAGACCTTTTTATAGGTCTCTGGGCGGCTAGAGGTTAAAGCATAGAGGTCAAAATGAAAATATATAAACCTATATAGTACATGGGGCACAATTGAACATGACACGTCCTTTTTATAAAATCAATCAACCCTTGACAAATATTTGATTGATTAATACTTAAGCCTCCCTTTTCCATTGTCATATTCTAATTTATCAGCGAAACAAAAGGACAGGCTATTGAGCAAATACCGTCAACCGGGGTGAATAGGGATGGCTGGGGTGAATAGGGAGAAAACTTAAAATGGGATTTAGCTGACAATTTTTAAATAACCACCCACACAAATGGTATCATACAAAATCTACTATTATTTTTAATCGAAAGATACATTTTGTGTGGGTATTTTTTAAGAAATTGTCAGGAAAATCACATTTTATGTTTTGTCCCTATTCAACCCCAGCCATCCTTATTCACCCCGGTTGAGTGTATCGTATATTCATATTACAATATTGTTTTACAGTACATATGGTGGTACTTTTCCAAACTAGTGCGGAAAAGAGCACTTTCCGTGCGTATGTCGAAAGTTTAAAGTGCCATATGTACTGTAAAACGTTGTACGATACACGTGCGAATATGTAATTCGAAACTCGTGTTGATATAAAACACTCCCTTCGGTCGTGTTTTAATTTATCGCTACTCGTTTCGAATTTCCTCTTCCGCACTTGCATCGTAAATAACTATTCTTACATCCCTGTACGCCCATACAAGTCAATCAACTAGGGCAGCCATACTCTAAGTACTACAGCCATACCCTAGGGTTCCGCGTCACCCCTGCAGGGGTTCCGCAAGAATTTAGAACACTATGATTTAGTCGCCTCGAAAAATTTTACTATGCCGCCACCGTATTGTAGGGTAGGGTTCCATCAAGTATTTCGCTTTCCAAAAGGGTTCCGTCAAAAAAAAAGATTGAAAACCGCTGAACTAGGGTACAATGAGTCTGGGTACTGTTGTAATGTTGTCTGCGTAGTACGGAGTATTCCTAGATCAATTTAGTCTGTCTTGTGGGCGGATCGTGCCTTATTATTATAGGTACATACTGTACATAGTCTTGATACGCGTGTCCATTTGATCATAATGAAGAGCTAACAGAGACAAATTAAAAAACAAAACCTTTTGAAATCCACGTGTAAATTCCGGTTTAGCGCAAAAACAAATGAATACAACTTTGTTCAGGTAGTTCCAGAAAGATTCTTTTTCCGTTTGTTTTTTTTTCTATAATATTGGAAACGTACATCAAGGTAAGTTTGAATTACTTACACTTTTCATTAGCAAGAGTTTGTGTTTTGCCTTATATTTTCTGTTCCAATGGTTTCTAACCATTTTTTTCTCGTACATTCAGTTCAGATTTCGGTAACCTGAAAAAACAAAAATATTATATAACATATGATTACTTACTTTCCCTCAGTACAACCGCTTTCAGGATACAGGTTTTAAGTATATACATACAATATATACTTGGTCAACCAGATCTTTTCAGTAGAAAAAGGCGACAAATTTGAAAAATGTAGACGCGAAGGGATATCGTCCGTCGTAAAATGAGATTGGTCCAATTTTTGCTAATTAATTGAAAATATAAATTTACATACAAAATCTTTCAAATACATGTTAAGATTCTTCCCCAAACTTTTCTTAAATTCGATATAAAAGGACATCCCTAGCTGTCAAATGTACTAATTTCTATAGTACGAAAATATCGAAAATAAATCCTTAATTTATTCCAGTATATCGCAAATAGTATTTATTGGCTAGTTATTAACTAAATACACACCATAAGAAGGCAGTCATCTATGATATAACAAATATTTCAGTTAAAATGTAAACATACCGGTGAAACGACAAACTTTTCCGGTTTTCCTTTTTTCTTGAGCCACACCAACAAAACTGCACTTAGGGATTATGTCCTTTCTTGTCCTTAACCACTACACCACATTATTAAACAGAAATATTCGCAAAATTTCCGAATATCCAATATTTTATTTTAATAACAGAACACTTTGACGCTTCATGTACCATGGAAAACGTGAACTGAATATGGCGGACCGGCCACAGTAGGCATGTCACGTGACCATCAAATGAAAAATGTTGCCATAGCAGAACGCACTGAAGTATTGTTATCCTTTTCCACATAAGAGAAAATATATTGGTTAGAAAGTGACAACATAATGTTTACTTATTCTGCATCGAAATGCTTGGTATTTGTATAACTGATTGCATGTATAGAACAATATGCCGAGTCCACTCTTTTATACGTCATTGATCTAAGCATACATAGAGGGACAGACAGCGGGAAGCAACTTTGTTTTATACTATGTAGTGATAACGGGATATTTGACCGCAGAATGTAGGTAGCTAAAAATAAAAACTTAAACACACCGGGGTTACCGTTCGCCGAACACCTTACAAAAGTAAAGCAGCCAATTTTCTGACAATACAAACAATTTAATACAATAATTTATAACACTAACAACCAGTCACTGCAAGGCAAGGTATCGCATTTGTCCTAAACATCGATCTTTTAAATAACTTGGGCAATAAATATAACGAGCGAGGGGAAGTTTGTTTGTTTCCTGATTTATGTGCGTGAGTTCATAACTGATACATTTACGTGTTGTGTGTTGTGTGCGCGGACTATGTGAACAGGCTGTAACACTTGTAACGGATAGTGATATTTTGGAAATGTTTCTTTATCATTAAATACATCATATTTTCATATAAATTTGACATCAATTATGACATCGCCGCACTACTTAGAACATTTTTTTGTCTAACAATTTTCGGACCAACACTTGTAAGGAGTAGCAACATGATGGATTCTTGTCAAAAAACATTATCTCAAACAAAGAAAAATGTTTTGTTTATAGACAATTTCGTTTTCTAGAAATCGATAGAAGGTAAACAATCATTTTTGAAACTATAAAAGAAAGGAACAGCTTATTGACCTATATCTTAACGATTTACCTAGGGGTCGGTCCCAATAAAATGTTCCTCCCCTCCACCTACAAATACGTGACTTCCACATGCTAGATCACCTGTATGAGCAACTGCATCCAGAAAGTAACCAAGGGAATACATCGAATCACCTTGATTTGAATATCATAAAATTGAATGTGAATACAAAATATATTCTGTATATTTGCCGATGTGATTGGCCCGCTCTGATTGGGGAATTTCCGTCCGTAGGCCAAATTGGCGTAAAGTTGATTTACGCCATTGTTGGCAACCTCCTCGCCTAAATTAAGGCGGATTGGGAAAGGAATATAACTTATATTTTCCCAAAAATGGTCATGGAAGTATATTGCGGAAGGAATGTGGAGTGAATAATTTAATAAAATTATTTTTCTACTCCCGTACCTTTATTTGTTATTTAAAAGGTCGTACACACACCTTTAAACCCCTATGTTATAGTTGTCAAGACAAGTCTTTAGTCTATTCCCCAAAAAAGCATTTGTGCATACACGCAGTATCTTTTTGGTACCTTTACGATACTTCGTGTAATCACCACTTAAAAAATATTGTATGAAATACATTGTTGCCAACCTAATTTTAATTGTCATCTCTGACAGATGAGTACTAAGTGCATTGCTGCCAATTTACAAAATATTCATTAGGTTCTATAGTAGAAACAATAAAATTGCTTCAGAAGTCAGAAACGCGCATGTGACACCCGTAATATAGCAAGATCCATAGACTACGAACACCGCTTAGCGTTGCTTGTTAGTCTCCATAGGCTACTGTGGCCAAAATCAAGAAAAAAACTATCCAAAATTGTGTCGCTGACCAACCGGCCGTGGGGCGCGGGGCGCGGTGGCCGGGTTTGGTTTGTTTACCTACATATATGTCCTATATGATTCCACTTGTTTAAAGTGTTATTTTTGTTTAATGAAATATATTTGTTAAGTTTACAATTTTTTTCAAAGTAAGTGCTTGGTCGTAGAAAAAGTATTGTATGCAACGTTGTTTAACTGAGTCAAAAAATACTCGTGGCGTCTTTATTAACAATTTTCGGCTTCGCCTCAAATTGTTACCCACGCCACTCGCCTTTTTTGACCCCCCTTAAACAACGGTTGCATAAAATACTATTATAAAATCATTGAATTGTTAGTAAGCAAATAAACAAATAATAATTCGTTTCTTCGTTTATCGCTACGTAGTATAAAACAAAGTCGCTTCCCGCTGTCTGTCTGTCCCTATGTATGCTTAGATCTTTAAAACTACGCAACGGATTTTGCATGATGCGATTTTTTTTAATAGATAGAGTGATTCAAGAAGAAGGTTTGTGTATAATTTGTTAACCCGTGCGAAGCCGGGGCGGGTCGCTAGTTAAATATAAAATGTATGATGCTTCCATAACAACATTGTACTGACATACATTTTACGTTAGAAACTTATAAGTCTAAATCTGGCCTTAAGTCAGATACTTAGGTACTTACCAATTAGTGGTCGATGACTGAGCCCGTACCATGAGTCACTCACAGTGTCAAAACTGACATAAACGCTTTCGAGAACGTAATTTACTTTCTATACATCTCGCTTGCACTAATATGCGAGTACGAGCGAGATGCATAGAAAGTAAATTACGTTCTCGATGACGTTTATGTCAGTGCCAAACTGGTGGTAGTGGTACTGGTTTGCAAATTTGAAGAAAAAAAAGCTTGTAAAAGTTTATTGTCCCGTAATGTATGCGCTACTTCCACGTGCTGATTTATGCCACGTCTCGCTCTCGCTTGGCATTCCCGCCGTGCGTGACAAAGACAAATGACTTTATCTAAGCGTAAAGACCTATTTGGATATACGGGATATATTGTAGTTTTTTTGCGACGGGGCTATCCTCTAAACGATTATTTTGTGACTGAGTTTTCTACAGAATGTGCAGAACGAAGATGGAAATTGTTTGTTACCTTTCACATATACTTGTTTGTTATATAGGTATACCTGTAAATTAGGGATCAAATAACCAACCCATGGTCTAATAAAACATGGTCTTCTCTTCCCAGAGTGTCACTTGCCTACGTCACAATAACATTGCCACTTTATTTCAACATAACATCTTACATGGGTACATTATATCTATGGTTCATAAGTTAATTTATTTCTTTATAATTTAATAATTTTCATTTATATGTATTTTATCTTAAATTTTACAATAACACGTCATTTTTAATTATTCGTTAGCAATATCTTCCGATTCACGAAAGAAATTTCAGACGTTCGGGTAATTCTGTTTACACTACTGGCAACACAGGATAGCGCTGTCACATTTGACAATCCGCCATTTTGTCCCTGACCGACCGTCCTTGTCGAACGCGTGTTAATTGTTATTTCCTTCTCGCTCAGTGTCAGCAGTCGCAGTGTTTTCCAAACTTTTCACGTCGTAAGCTTCGTAATTAATGTTTTGTTACGAAAATGGTTGGCTGCTCTATTCGGAACTGTAAGAGTAGGAGTGAAAAGTGCAGTATAGATTTGTTTTATTTTACTATGTTTCTACATGAATAACTTAAAATTAATGCCGTTAAAATAATTTTCACTGTTGGTTAAAATTCTCCCACATTTTAAAGTTTGAGAACCTGTAAACAGCATGATGACGTAGGCAAGTGCCAGTTAGGTCATTCGCGAATCTCGGAAGAGAGTACCAGGCGAAGTATATTATTATACCATGTAACCAACCCATTATGTAAGAAAATGTTTTAATGTTATGTTTGTAGTGTGTACCTACTAACCCTAGATTTAAGTAGGTATTAGTATTTTACTAACACATTATGGACTTTTGTTCAAATTTTTGATTCGTTTTGATAACTAAAAAATAAAGATGTGAATCCCAGGGACATTTACCTTATTCCGTATTTATTTATCTACCCATGTACTAGATCACATGTCGTGGTAAAAGCGGTTTATTGAATATAAAAGTTTCTTGAATGTTTAAATGTATTTCAATATAAAAGGTAAATTGGTTACCTACAGCACATTTTATTTCATTTGCCAAATATTTCCACGGAAAATGTCGATAAAACAATCCCACCTGAATTTACTTGGAGAACTATAGTCCCCAAAGACCCCGAAGTCATTAGAATAACACATTGATGTCTAAAGTGTTTTGTGAGTAGGTAAATATCTAGGTACCTACATCAGTGTTGGCCGAAACGTTAATGCAATTGAAAATGGTGGCCATTAACCATTATAAATTGAATCGTAAACTGTAATCGTCCGTTACGGTTTAAGGTTCAATTTATAATGGTTAATGGCCAACATTTTCAATTGCATTAACGTTTCGGCCACTGACCTACATGAATTTAGAGTTCTATTGAATATTTTATTTACTACTACATACTTTGTTTTAAAGCGTCAAACTAAAGGTTGAGTAATTTTATCGTTTGGAAAATATATTTAAACACAACCGTATTAAAAAAAATATCTCAATCGTTAAAATATTGCTTGCTGTTGTGTTCAGTTTTATGACTACTGTATGTCATTCCAAATGATAGTGTCTGGTCTATAGTTTTAGTCAATTTATTTATGAAATATGACGATGACGAAACATATGACGGATGAGAGTATAATTAAGTACATTACGGTACAAGAGGGAAAAGAAGGAAATTCGCAACGAGTGGCGATAAATTAAACACGACCGAAGGGAGTACTCATAGTGCACGTGTATAGTGCTAGTTACCGCACTAGGGCGGTAAATTAGCACCATATGTACTGTAATATTGTGTCACAAGGGAGTAAAATAGCATATTTACGGCGTAAGCGAACATAAAATCCTGAACGAAGCGAACGGTTCTAAAAAAGAGTCCTGAGTGTATTGAGAGATTCAAGTGTTAACGCCCAAGGTGGAAATAATTTTGCTACCATGTGTGTGCTGCTTTTCACATCACCTATGAGGAAATTATATTCCAAAATATTATTAAACTAAATAAATTGCTAGTATGCAAAAAATAAATAAAATAGTGTCCTAGATCAAAACATACGTGTTCCGTGAACAAAGTTTTGTACGGAATACTAAAAATTGTCACTTTAATCCCTCCTAACAGGGAAGAAAAGGCCCTTTCTCGAAAAAGTGATGTGAAAAACTCTTTTCCAAATAGGATGTGATAAATAATATCACAGCTATAAACCAAACACATTTTTATTTACTCAAGAACATTAATCCAATATGTCACACAACCTGACATATAAACTTTCATCAAATCAACGGTACATATACATTGCATTACCATTTATATCACCAACAGATATACAGGGTGAATCATGAGACGTGAGCAGGACTTGTTAGTCAGGGTACCCAACTGTCCGGCTCCGATTTGATTAATTTTTATATATGTTATAGATTTATACTACATAAAATAACGGACACGTATTTTTTTTTTAGCTGCCCATACTCAGTACTCACCCTACTGGGAGAAATTGGCCTCCAAAGTACTGAAAAGTGACAAAACGCTCTAACTACTGAAGAGAATTTTGTTCAAGATAATTGCTAGTTAATTACTACTTTGAATATATGTTAGAGAACATGAAAAAATAATGGACACGTGTTTTGCTATTTCGGCTCAAACTCATATTTTACAAAAAAACACACTTCAAAGTTTCATACTTGTCATCGTTTCACGCGCTTCACTTCAGTACCATGTGTTCACGTCGCCCGCCCGGCGCCCCCAGGCCCCAACACATTGCCGCGCGCCTGCAGCTCCGGGTTCACCACGATACCGCGCGCCTAACAGGGTATTCAAATATTTCAAATGTACACGTCTAGGATCTTTGATGTTCTAAAATATGCTAGGACTTAATGTCCAAATCGGTTAAAAACCATGACATCATTCTTCACTATCGGGAAGTTTTTAGTTTTTATGATAAAATAAACGAATAAAATAATCATGGTGAAGTTCGAGTGAAAGGATGAGAAGTATGAAACTTTGAAGTGTGTTTTTTTGTGTAAAATATGAGTTTGAGCCAAAATAACAAAATACGTGTTCATTATTTTTTCATTTTCTCCAACATATATTCAAACTAGTAATTAACTAGCAATTTTCTTAAACAAAACTCTCCAGAAGTTAGAGCGTTTTGTCACTTTTCAGTACTTTGGAGGCCAATTTTTCCCAGTATGGGCAGCTAAAAAAATACGTGTCCGTTATTTTAGACTACCTACTCTATAACATATATAAAAAATAATCAAATCGGAGCCGGACAGTTGGGTACCCTTCCTTGTAAGCCTACACAATCAGTAAATGTAAAATAATCGTTCACCACAATAGTATTTCAGTAAAACAAACACGGTTTTTTTTCTGTTGTTATACTTTTTGGTAAGGACAAATTTAATTATCTACAATCATGGATACCCACAACATTTAATTAACAAAGATAAAACCTTTTTAACCGTTTTATGACAGCACTTTGAGTATGAAGAAAATAAAATATCACACTTTAGTGAGATACGATTTCAAAAGTAACCAGACTCCGATGACATTCAATTTGGCACTTGTTATGGATAAAACAAAGAGGGTGACCTTAAATGTCGTAAAATAAATTAAAACTTTTTTTAAACAGTATAAAATAAATTAAAGTTAATCTCACAAATACTGGTAGGAAACAGATGTTTATAACTTACTTACTGTATGAGTAGGCTTGATCCTGCTCACGTCTCCTGAATCATCCTGTATTTACGGCATGAAATGATACCGCAAAACAAGACGTCGGTACAAATAGGTTCCTCGTCATGTTTTTCAATAAGCCTTCCTGACATTTCCACTCAAATATGTCCTCTATTCCATTACGTTAGAACATATTTTTCAAGCGCCCGTGTCTATTCCATCTAGAAAGATGTCTTGAATGTATCAAACTATCTACGATCAAATAGATACCTAATGTAAAGGAGATAGAATACGTTTTTGTTGAACAGTTTTATATGTGGTTCGGCTGAACGTCTTGATCCTAATATACGAGGTAAACATACAGTAGTTCAGCTTTAATGTTATTGAAAAATTCGTAGAAATCTTTCGTAAAATGAATAAGGATTTACTTACTAAATTGGGCGTTAATCTTTTAAATTGCAAAATTGGTGCAAAATTAAAGTGGGTTAATATATCCACTTAACCTAAGGTCGTGCTATTAGTAAGGATGACTCACGCTGGACCGGTCCGTGCCCGGGCCGAGGCGTCCGACATGTCACATTCTATAACGGCTGTTCGCTGATCACGTGGTGCTTTCTATAGGAAACGAAGCGCCGGAAGCTCCAGCCCAGCCCCAGCCCGGTCTAGCGTGAGTCATCCTTTAACGTGAAGTGGAAGTAACGAGAATGATTTATGACAAAAACCTTTGGAACATTTGAAACTATTAAGTACATGGCTATTACCATAGAGAAAAAAATACATAGATTGCTCACTCCATAGATCAGTTTTAGTACCAAAAAGACTATTAGCATCTAGCATCGAGTAGCGGAACTACCAGTACTGCTACTTGACAATAGATGTATCACCGACCGGAAAGTCTTATGCTGTTGAGATAAGACTTTCCGGTCGGTGCTACATCTATTGTCAAGTAGCAGTACTGATAGTTCCGCTACTCGATGCTAAATGTAGACACTGAAATTAATAGTTTGGATGATGTATGGAGTGAGCACTCTTGTCTTATTATATTTCTCTATGCTATTACTTAGAAGCCGAAAAGTGACATGAGTACCTACCTAATCTATTAAGTTAGTTAATGTTGCATTTTATATTATAGAAACTTTCCCATAAAAGAGGTAAGTATATTTGAATATTATAACTTAATCTCATTTTGACAGCACACGCAGAACACCTCTCCCGGACCCAAATACAATACCCGGACGTCAAAACTTGCCAATAAAAATGCAATTTTGAATGCTCAAAACCAATGATTTATAACTCAAGATAGGTTATAGGCGTTCCAAAATTGAAGCGCTTACCTTGTGACAAATTGGACAAGTTGCCTTCAGTCGCGGCTGGACAAGCGAGAAATGTGCACGTTCTAACGAGCTCCCGCACACCGAAAGATAAAGAGACGAGCTTATGTTTAACAACGAGTGTGACAAAGATGGATGGAATGAGAAAAATTATCAAAAATTACAGATTTCTTCAACAGATTTCTAGGCACAGAAATAAATATGGAAGTATTTTTTTGTGTTCCTCAAGAATGAGTATAACCTATCTATAGTTATATAATATCATTGCTCAAAACAAAGATTCAAATTAGAATGGAACAGGAGACCTTTTTATAGGTCTCTGGGCGGCTAGAGGTTAAAGCATAGAGGTCAAAATGAAAATATATAAACCTATATAGTACATGGGGCACAATTGAACATGACACGTCCTTTTTATAAAATCAATCAACCCTTGACAAATATTTGATTGATTAATACTTAAGCCTCCCTTTTCCATTGTCATATTCTAATTTATCAGCGAAACAAAAGGACAGGCTATTGAGCAAATACCGTCAACCGGGGTGAATAGGGATGGCTGGGGTGAATAGGGAGAAAACTTAAAATGGGATTTAGCTGACAATTTTTAAATAACCACCCACACAAATGGTATCATACAAAATCTACTATTATTTTTAATCGAAAGATACATTTTGTGTGGGTATTTTTTAAGAAATTGTCAGGAAAATCACATTTTATGTTTTGTCCCTATTCAACCCCAGCCATCCTTATTCACCCCGGTTGAGTGTATCGTATATTCATATTACAATATTGTTTTACAGTACATATGGTGGTACTTTTCCAAACTAGTGCGGGAAAGAGCACTTTCCGTGCGTATGTCGAAAGTTTAAAGTGCCATATGTACTGTAAAACGTTGTACGATACACGTGCGAATATGTAATTCGAAACTCGTGTTGATATAAAACACTCCCTTCGGTCGTGTTTTAATTTATCGCTACTCGTTTCGAATTTCCTCTTCCGCACTTGCATCGTAAATAACTATTCTTACATCCCTGTACGCCCATACAAGTCAATCAACTAGGGCAGCCATACTCTAAGTACTACAGCCATACCCTAGGGTTCCGCGTCACCCCTGCAGGGGTTCCGCAAGAATTTAGAACACTATGATTTAGTCGCCTCGAAAAATTTTACTATGCCGCCACCGTATTGTAGGGTAGGGTTCCATCAAGTATTTCGCTTTCCAAAAGGGTTCCGTCAAAAAAAAAGATTGAAAACCGCTGAACTAGGGTACAATGAGTCTGGGTACTGTTGTAATGTTGTCTGCGTAGTACGGAGTATTCCTAGATCAATTTAGTCTGTCTTGTGGGCGGATCGTGCCTTATTATTATAGGTACATACTGTACATAGTCTTGATACGCGTGTCCATTTGATCATAATGAAGAGCTAACAGAGACAAATTAAAAAACAAAACCTTTTGAAATCCACGTGTAAATTCCGGTTTAGCGCAAAAACAAATGAATGTTGAATAGGCCGTTGACCCCGGGCCGAACAATTAACGGGTTGCCAACTTTCGGGATGATTTGCCGACAGGTACGGATGTATTTTAAACCGTAGATTAATGTTTATTCTTGGTATTTCAGAGCGGATGTTTGGATTAACTGGTACTGCCTGGAATAACCTAAAATATGGCTTTGTATAATTACTAATCTGTTGCTTTAGTTACACGCATAACAACCATTGGATGCAAATTCAGTCATATGTCGACTAATGTCGGGATGGAAAGTTCTGACATGTACCTACAGACCGCTTTCAACCCCGAGTAACCTTATGGTAAGTAGTTCAATTGAATCACTTTATTTATTTAATCGTATGGCATGCATAAAGAAGGACAATCAGAGTATAGCTTTGAGGTCGCGAGCCAGGTAACCAACTCAGGCAGGACTGAGTCCAAATCTTCATCTGGTCCAGAATACGAGTGAAGGGGACAGCGTTGGAATCAGGGATGTTGCGGATGCAGATTTTTTGACATCCGCGGATGCGGATGCGGATGCGGATATTTAAAGGCTCACATCCGCGGATGCGGATGCGGATGCGGATATTTAAAGGCTCACATCCGCGGATGCGGATGCGGATGCGGATGTCAAGATTAGGTACTTAGAAAACGTCAAATATTACATTTTAGTATATTTTTATTAAAAAGAAACGAAACGTTTAGTATTTGAGCAAGAATATAGGTGCGTTATATTTAATAAACAGTAACTTCGCCGACTTTTCTGGATCTAGACGATTTCGTTATAGGTAATGACGAAATTACCTAACACTTACGCCACCGCTAAGACGTTCCTGTACCGACTTGTTCGACATCCGCATCCGCATAAGCTCCGCATCGATTTTATGCGGATGCGGATGCGGATGCGGATGTTGAAAATAATGCGGAAGTTCCGCGGTTGCGGATGCGGATGCGGATGTTCGCAACATCCCTGGTTGGAATATATGACCTATGGTCTGCTCTTCCTGACCGCACTCGCAGAGTGGAGAATCTTTCCAACCCCATTTGTATGTCAGCGAATTACAGCGGCCATGCCCGGTTCTCAGCCTATTTAGGCGACACCAAAGTTTGCGATGGGGTTAAACCCTTTTGTTTTTTTTGTCGGGTCGGTTAACCGGGCGGTCGGCCCTGTTGCAGCAGAAGACCACTCCGCTTTCCACCGATCTGAGATATTGGAGGTGTTCAGAGTCTGGGCTGCAGAACAGGGTGGATTTCGGGATTTTAGTCGCTGAGGCGGTGGATGGCAGAAATCGTCATGAACTGTTGCATGGATGCATGCATAATATATTGCATGCACATAAATAATACTTAAGGTGTTCCATATTTTTATGCCAACGACGCAACGTTGTACGAAAGACACCCGACATGTAAGTATTGAATTTTTTAACATATCAGTTTATTTCCTATACAGATTATTTCCTATGCACACACAGCTACCCCTGTTCGCTCGAGTACCTCTATGGTGGTTGAATTGCATGCACCCTGCGGCTTTGTAGTGATGCATTAAGGAGATTGGATCCAGCCTCCCGGGCCGTACCTGTGCGTCAAATTTAATTAAAACCTGGCGTAAGCCGAGCGTCCATTGACGGTGGGATATATATTTAAAAATATGGAATTTATGGCTTAATTTAAATCCAGAAACGTCTCTAAACGGTGCCATAAAACTAAGAAATAGAAAGTGGAGAAATTCACCGTGTCAGGCGTGGCTCGAACTCGCTATACTAGGTACACTAGACTCATATCGACCGGGATATGAACCGTGATTACCTTTTGTATTGTTTTCAAGCTCCCGATATTTCGACGCAGTTACATGCATCTTGTTCACGGGTAACTAAAGATAGCGGATGGGTGTCTAAGTTGTGTAGACCGATGGAGTCTCGTGAAACTAACCTTGAATCATTCAAAACTGTTATCGCTACTCTACTCTACTACTGCGCTACTGTACTCTAGATAGGCCAGCGATCGGCAACATGCGGCCTGCAAGCCTCCCTGGCTATTTTGTATGTAATATTAACAAACGACAATGTCTGATAAAGTCATAAATATTAACAAAGTACGTTACGGCTTGCGTCAACTTCGTTAACTACTATCGTGGCCCTTGGCTGCTAAAAGGTTGCCGACCGCTGCTCTAGGCGCCTCCCTATGGCGCATATGGTGGAAATATTCTCTGTCCTCGAGTGAAGTCTCGGTAGCTCAGTTGGCAGAGCGATGGACTAGTGATCCAGAGTCCTGAGTTCGAGCCTCGGCCGAGACAGTGCATGAGAAATGAAAAGGTAATTTCCAACATTTTTCGGCAAAATACCTATTTAGTTAAATGATGAATGTCTACCCCCGATTTACGTAGTAAACAAAAGAGGGCGTATTAGGCTGCTACATTATGCAGAGCCAGTCCGCCTAAGCAAATATTCAAGCAAAGTGCAGTGCTATGACCATTCCGATCAGGGTTACCAGAAAGAAAGAAAAGAAAGTCCCGACTTAAGCCAATAGGTTCCCGACTCATGTTGTGTCATCATCTTCGGTTATTTTTCTTGTGTATTTTGTCTTTTTAGGTACCTAGGTACAACAGATATTCGGTATTCAACCGAATATAACCGACCGAATATAAGTAATTTTATTTGACCTATTTTAGTGGTTACCTACGAATTTTACTCGTATAACTGGTAACTGGAACTGGTAACCCTTTCCAACTACTCACGCGCTGGAAACGTACGCAAACATTTGCTCTTCACAGTCCGGTAACTACATTATCTACACGTGAAAAGGCACGTTTACTGAGCATTTAGCTTTCCACAAAAAATGTAGTAATTCTTGTGTTGCATTGTCTAAGAATATAAAGCCTGACGAGCGCGCCGCCATCATGGTCGTATTTTTATCATCTTGTCACGTCATGCGTCACTTTTGCACTTACGTACTGTACGGATATGATGGTCGTTCTTGTCTACGTGACAGCGTGATAAAACGGTGTCCGTCACTTTCTTTCCCACGGTGTTAAACAGTGACAGTTATTTTATCACGTGGATAAAGATGGATAAAGCTATCCATAATAGGCTGGCTGGTTAGAACGTGACAGGCATGATGACAGATGATAAAAAACTGACCATCTTAACCCTACAGGTTACATATGATCACGCGCGCGCCATGTTGCGGAATTTCACTCGGACTATTTCTTTCATACTATACTGAACTGTCACCCTATACATGAGAATAACAGCGCCCTCTTGACAAAGATCATATATTACTGGTCAGACTTTAAATGCATAGACGAAGGCAGGAAGGAAGAACTCCAGGTTATGGTTGTTCAATTAAAATTACGTAGTTATGTTAATTGTTATAACAGATAGTTGGAGTGAGTTGCATAACAGATAGCTCTGAAAGTGTTTTTACGCGGACGGCAAAATAAAAAAATATGACTTAGTAAAGTGCGACTCGGTCAATTTTCGCACAGCTTCGGTTGAAATTTGCTACAGGAAATTTGATACATTACTGCACATGTATGTTTCACATATGTTGAAAGTATTTAACACATCCGTCTGACTATGCAACGTAATTTCTATACGCGCACAAATTATAATTAGTATTCCATTTCCGCAATGCAAAGCAATTTTAACAGTTCACGTATCTAATTAAAATTGTCAGTGGATGTGCGAGCAACAAAAACTCTAATTTAGTTTAGTTTTATACAACGATGCAATGCGGGACGGTATTAACTTTGCATCTCGGCTTGAACCAACGATATTGTTGGAAATATTGTACAAAACATCCTGAATATGGATCCTGATATTAATTTATCACACAAATAAGTTTAATAATGCTAGTGAAATCCTTGGTTCGAGTTTTACTAAAGCCTAAACCAAACCTATAGGAGCATTTCAATAGTGCAATGTCCCATCCCGAAACGTATTTTAACCTTTTCCACGCCGTGTCAAACACAAAAGCTGTCACTCAGACGCCACATCATTGAAGTGTCAAAACAAAACTGAAGTTGAACTTTATGTATATGCACGTAGGTGTCGTAGGTCGATGTTGCTCTGTGGTCTGTGACCGATTAATCGGTCTTTGGCGTTGAACCTACGGTGCGCATATATCGGTCATTGGCGTCCAAAAGGTTAATACATATAGATGTATTAAGATATACCTACGTTTGTTATTAATTACGATGAAAAAATAATTAACTCAGTGCAACTTGAAGTACTAAAAACTTAAGACTGTAATATTCGTAAAATAATCGACGATTATTTTGTGTTAGAATAAATAATAAATAAACTAGGTATTAAATAAGTATTGATGAACGAATAAACAACCTATATCGTAGAGGTCGAGCAAAAATATTTGGTGGATGTCGAGCCTTAGCAAACGCATATTGTATCTGTTGCAGATTTAATTAATTTTTTGATTAATGTCTCGTCGGCTTACGCGTGCATTTAAAGTTAAGCCTCGGCTTTTCAATCAAAGCCTTCGTTTACTTTCAGAAGCTTTGGAAAGTTGGGATTCGTATTTTAGCCGGCGGCGGCAAATACTTAGATGTTTTATTAACGTTTCACCTTACAGGCTAACTCGACCGAACACTGATATCAAAATGATGTGATTTAGTTGTCGTGCGTCTCGCTCGCACCAATAATACATGACTGTATGGACAAGTAGGTACAAGCGAAATGCTCGATATGACATGATATGATAATATCTGTAAAATATCACCTACTTACTTAATAAATATAAAATCAAATAAATATCAAATGACATTTCATTTTCATGTCAGTATTGTACGGTTGAACTGGATTGGCCTGTTGCCTTGTTAGTTATTTTACGTCACCCTAGGCCCGTAAGTGGGATTTTCTCCCCGCTACGCGAGGAGAAAATCTCACCTCCTGGCCAAGGCAAGACGTAAAACTTTAAACAAACCACGGGCGGTAATTCGTAAAGCCCCAGATCGCAAACACCTGGGATCTGGAGCATTCACGAATTCACCTCCCTTAGGTATGTAATGTACTATTACGTCTTTATATATCAGCTACAAACTTTATCATTTATCAAATTACACCGCGTACACAGGGGCGTATTTACCCTAGGGCCAAGGGGGCCATGGCCCGGGGCGGCAGGCCTCGGGGGGGCGGCGAAGCTGCCCCCTCGCGGCTTTTTCTGGGCGCCTTTTATAATCAAACTTAGCTATATTTTTTATTATATTTTATATTAATTGACATTTAAATTAATAAACAAACGAACGCTTCAAACCCCACCAATTGCTTAAAATATCTACCAACAAGTACCTAAATTAAGCAACATTTTCGTTCAAGAAGTATTAGTATGGTATTAGTAAGGTAGAAATTCTTAAAAATAAAATAATTAATTTTGCGTGATGATCTGTGTATTTTTTGAGTTCATTATTTTAATTTTTTTATTATTATTTTATTTGATACACTAGCAGCTCTTGGAGCTGATGCGTGTATATCGAAGCACTTGTGTTTTATTTTTTACTTTTTAAAGTTCTAAAATGTGTATCCAGTCTATTTTTGAAAGTGTTGACCGATGGTGCACTAACAACAGTTTCTGGTAGAGAGTTCCACACATTTACCACACGATTCGGTAAGAAGTGTTTTCTAGGATTACTAGCACACGGAGGTTTGACAAGTTTTTTGGAGTGTCCTCTTAACCTTACATTCTGGCTTGATGTGTATAGGTCTATAATATTAGGAACATTGTAGTGTCCAGACAAGATTTTGTATGTCTCGATAAGATCGCCTCGCTTCCTTCGGTCCTCCAATGTTGTAAGACCTAATTCCTGAAGCCGTTCTTCGTATGGCTTGTCTTTCAATGAAATAACCATTTTGGTTGCTCTTCGCTGAACTTTCTCCAGCAATGTGATGTCCTTTTTAAAGTAGGGGGACCATATCTGAAAAGCATACTCAAGTAAAGGACGAAGGTATGACTTATATATTCTAACTAGCTTTTGCCCAAAGCTTCGCACGCGCAGGAGAGTTTTTTTTATTGGACCCCCATTTCACCCCTTTAGGGGATGAATTTTGAAAAATCCTTTTTTTGTGGACCCTTAGACCTTATAAGGAACCTACTTGCCAAATTTGGACTTTCTAGTCCCAGCGGTTTGGGATGTGCGTTGATTTAAGTCAGTCAGTCAGGTCTTTCACGTTTATATATGTAGATAAATAGGTCCTTAGTAATTACATGGAATGCTTTCCGGATCATAAATATACAGCATAGAATTTGCTCTCTTGGTGATTTTGGTTATATACGTGTCCCATTTCAAATTATGTGAAATAGTGATACCCAGGTCTCTTTGACTAGCTACAGCTTGGAGGGGAACAGAGAATTGTACAATACCTAAAATATAGTATTTTATTAGTTTTTAACAAATCTTAAACTTTATTTTTATTAATTAGTTATTAAGAATTCATACTCGTACGTGGTTTGAAACGATGCGGTCTGAAGTTTTTCGGGGGTCTATTATAAACCGTGAATATACCGTTGAATGTGGTTTTAACATTTTTTTGTCTGTTTCTTCTTGCTAACAGTGTGAAAGGGACAGAGATAATAGAACCCAAGTATTTCGAACTTGTATTTAACCCCGCATGTTGAAATGACATTTGACTATAAAGTCACTTGAACGTCATTTTGTCTCACTCAGTGAGCAAAATCGCATTTTGCTCACTGTTTTTAAGAAGCAAAGTACCCTTGTTCGAGCTGCTGAGGTGAAAATACTTTTTTCTACTCCCGTACTTTTATTTGTCATTTAAAGGGTCGTGCACACACCTAACACACCTTTAAAACCCTACCTTATAGTTGTCAAGACATGTCTTTAGTCTATTCCCCAAAAAAGAATTTGTGCATACACGCAGTATCTTTTTGGCGATTTTACGATACTTCGTGTAATGACCACTTAAAAAATATTGAATGAAATACAGTGTTGCCAACCTTATTTTAAATGTCACCTCTGACAAATAAGTGAACCACAGACATGTTTTTTTAATTTCATTCATTCATTCATTCTTTTCCCGCCCGTACCCTCCATTTTTGCTACTTATTGAATTAAAAATATTTGTTAAATTTACAATTTTATTTCAAAGTAAGTGCTTGGTCGTAGAAAAAGTATTGTATGCAACGTTGTTTAACTGAGTCA
This sequence comes from Cydia amplana, assembly GCF_948474715.1. Lineage (NCBI taxonomy): Eukaryota > Metazoa > Arthropoda > Insecta > Lepidoptera > Tortricidae > Cydia > Cydia amplana. Next base: position 16,802,584 of record NC_086073.1, read on the forward strand.
AAAAATACTCGTGGCGCCTTTATTAACAATTTTCGGCTTCGCCTCAAATTGTTACTCACGCCATTCGCCTTTTTTGACCTCTCTTAAACAACGGTTGCATAAAATGCTATATCGTCACTGATGAAGGGGGGCGGCAAATCAAAATGGCCCGGGGCGCCAAATTTGTAAATACGCCTCTGGAGATAATAGAACCCAAGTATTTCGAACTTGTATTTAACCCCGCATGTTGAAATGACATTTGACTATAAAGTCACTTGAACGTCATTTTGTCTCACTCAGTGAGCAAAATCGCATTTTGCTCACTGTTTTTAAGAAGCAAAGTACCCTTGTTCGAGCTGCTGAGGTGAAAATACTTTTTTCTACTCCCGTACTTTTATTTGTCATTTAAAGGGTCGTGCACACACCTAACACACCTTTAAAACCCTACCTTATAGTTGTCAAGACATGTCTTTAGTCTATTCCCCAAAAAAGAATTTGTGCATACACGCAGTATCTTTTTGGCGATTTTACGATACTTCGTGTAATGACCACTTAAAAAATATTGAATGAAATACAGTGTTGCCAACCTTATTTTAAATGTCACCTCTGACAAATAAGTGAACCACAGACATGTTTTTTTAATTTCATTCATTCATTCATTCTTTTCCCGCCCGTACCCTCCATTTTTGCTACTTATTGAATTAAAAATATTTGTTAAATTTACAATTTTATTTCAAAGTAAGTGCTTGGTCGTAGAAAAAGTATTGTATGCAACGTTGTTTAACTGAGTCAAAAAATACTCGTGGCGCCTTTATTAACAATTTTCGGCTTCGCCTCAAATTGTTACTCACGCCATTCGCCTTTTTTGACCTCTCTTAAACAACGGTTGCATAAAATGCTATATCGTCACTGATGAAGGGGGGCGGCAAATCAAAATGGCCCGGGGCGCCAAATTTGTAAATACGCCTCTGCGCGTACACAAATTCATTTTGCAATCATGTAAAAGTTTATAATAAGAAACAAAAACTGTACAGTCGAATTTTTAAGGTGTACGAATTGTAGGAAGCTAATAGGAAGTTCGGATAATAATTGTGATGCAAAACTACAAAAGTTGAGTAGTTAGTACTCGGCCTATGGCCTATGGCGTAACTTTTGCCAACCGTTATAGTTTTTACGACGCACTCATAGTAATGGGTGACGAGTAAGGATCTTTTTAGTGATTTTTTCATAAAATCATAAAACATTGCAGTGTTTATTGCAGTGTAATACTGTTTGTATGTTACGTAGTGTCGGTCCGCCGCGGATGGGGCTGTAGTCAAGCAGATCAGCCGGCCTAGCCAAGACAACCGCTATCGCTTCGACAACGAAACCCTTTGTGTTTCTCTCTCTATCACTCTTTCATATTAGTGCGACAGTGACAGTTGCGTTTTGATCGCTACGGAGCGTAAGCAATTGGCATGTTGGCTACGCGGCCTGGGGCCATATTAGCCAATGATTATCGATGTACCTACAATTGTCAGCTTAGCTAGCCCCCCAGGCACCCGCGACGGGCAGCATGTCAGTAGTCTATCGTTCGTGTTTTAAGTACCTAAACCGTAGCCTTAGAGCTCACCAAGATGGTCGAGTAGGTTCTTTACATTATTAAGTTACTCTTCTTTACTCGTTAGGGTCCTGAAAGCCGCTGAAATATTCACACATGTGCTGAATCATTATCCGCACCTTTAATGTGTGCGGTTTTGGTGAGGTTGTAGGGTAAAGGCACCAGTAGTTAGCCTTATAACGACTTTTTTAAGTTTGAACGTTCGGCATTTCTACAGGATTAGTCGGGTAACTAAACAAATGACATGGTTAGATCAATTATTTATCAGAGTTTTAAAACAAAATATTTAAATAAATAACAATCCTCTTTATAATATGTCTAATTAAGTTTAAACAAAAAGTGGCACTTTTCTCCAGTAGTCAGCCTCCAAAATCCAGTAAGCAGCCTCTGTGTACCCAGTACTCAGCCTATATAAACTATTCATAATAATTAGATCAAAATCACTAATATTTATATCAAAATCAACGATATTATAATATTTATTTTTTCTTTATAATTTTTGTTATCGTTATTGTACTTAGTTGTAGTTTTTAATTTTAGTTTATAATTTTTTTCATATATCAAAATCAACGATGTTAAACAAATATAAATTTTTTATTAATAATTTTAGTTATTGTTATTGTAGTTTTTAATTTTAGTTTATAATTTTTTTGCATACATGTATTACTTACCTACCTGTTTACTTATTTAATAAAAACAAATACTTATAGGTACATACAATTCTTATGACACGAAATTTGTTGGCCATAGGTACTTAATTAACTAACACTATTCTTGCAAACTAAGAATCGCAATATTTATTTTCTAATAATGAATCCGTCAAAAATTAACGAGGTAAATCAGGTAATATATAATTATGTTCCTAACAGGTATTCGGTAAAAAATAATTAATTGAGTCTATGCAGATCTAATTATCATTAATAAACAAAGTCATATACCGACCAGGAAAAAGCAAAATGATAGTTAGGTATAGTTAACGTCAAAAATATGTATACACTTTTGAACTTTATTTCAATGAGATAGGGTTTAAAAATGTGGACATATTTTTGGCGGCGACGTACCAAGCAAGGTCAATGGCTGAGTACTGGATCCGCGAAACCCAGTGCTCAGCCGCATTAAAACGTTATTTCAAATGCGGCTGACTACTGGGTTTTGCTTTAAATTGACTAGGGCATGCCTAACTAAATTTGAAAATGTAAATTTAACGGTCCTAACGGTCGCATTGGCTCGAAAATAATAAAATAAATGAATAACCCAAAGGTCAGCCGTGGGGGGCTGGGCACTGGATTCTTTGGAAAAAAGTGTTATCCAGTGGCCAGCCCCCTCAATTTATAAGTGAAATATTGACATTTTCATTCAAAAATAATGCATGTTAATAGATAAACTAATAAATAAACCAATCATTAACAAAAACAATAACTTTTAACATTAAAACATAGTTTTTCTTGCCTGTTAAGAGAACTCCACGTGCAGAAAAAAATATGGCGGACATGACACTATTGCACTCGTCGACAAACAGCACCTGTATGAACGAGTATATCTCTTCCCCCCGTTCCCTCACCGCACCTGTCGTGTGACGTATTAACCAATAAGGAATCAAAGCTCCTATTTGAGTACTCGCGATTTGTTTAAACGAATATACCAGATATTTATGACCAATAAACGACTCAAAAGGCTGACCACTGGTACCTGGCTGGCCACTGGTGCCGTTACCCTATGTAACTAATGATCTTTATAGTGGTAGCTTGGAGGATTATAACCAAACGGAGACGCCTTGTCTGTAATTTTCTGTACAAAACAGTCTTATTGCGGGAGAGGAGCACGTCAAATGTATACGTAACGTAAAAACGTCAGATAAACGTCAGTCCATACATTGTGTATGACCATTGGCCGCCTATTTTCGACAGAGGGGCACGCCTGTTAATGGTTACTCCGTTTGGTTATATCCTCTAAGAGTTGTAGTGTTTGTTTGTAGTCCAAGAGAGGACAAGGTAGGTACTAAACTTGTGCAATAGGGCTAAGATGGCCGGCTCTTTATCATTTGTCACCATGACTATACACACATGACGTACTAACAAATATGTAAGTGCGAAAGTGACGCATAGCATGACAGGTGATAAAAATGCGACCATGATGCTGGTCTGACGTCTGGAAACAACGGTCACCGGTGACCTTTATAGGTATAACCTGTTAGGATTTCAAATAAAATTCAATAAGAATTCAAATCAAATAGTCAATCATCATCACCTTTCTAAAGTTTTCCGTTTTGGTCGACTCGGCAACCAACCCCAAAACTGGCGCATGCACTAGTTTTTACCAGCGACTGTCATCTGGGGAGCCATCTGAGATCTTCTATAAAGGGGAGCTCGTCCTTAATGGGTTGTAATTCCCGGTCTAGCGTTAGTCATCCTTATTAAGATAGGGTTAATACGATTTCCCGTGTCATCTCATAATAGCTCAGCTTTTTTTAATATTATAAATAGGCTTACTCATGGCCACAGACTAGCCGAGGCGAAGACGTGGCCTACGATGGAGCGAGCCTGCCCAGAAGGTGCAACGCTTAACGCTTTCCCGATTAAGATTCAGATAATTCAGATTATTCTTACGCGGGTTTTACTCTAAGTAGAATCGTAGATAGGTAGGTATGATTTTTCTCTAATAGTCACGTGACTATAAATACAGTATTTATCTCACAATCCTCAGCTGTCAATTAGGTGGAAAAGAAAGTTTCACTCGAAGACAGATGATGGTGCGGCGAGTAATTGAATCAACTGTCCCATAGATCAATCTTCTAGTTATCTGCTTGACACTTCCCAGCTCCGCCATCTTACGGATGTTTGTAAACAAAGTTGAAGGAACTGCTTTCATATAGCATTTGCCAACGTGACCAACTGCCATTAAACACATAGACAAGATACTTAATGAAAGATCTGATCTCTTGCGCAATATGGAAAAGTAATGGAAAAAATTAACACACCACAGATAGAGAGAGACCAGAGACAGAGATTATTGGATTATTAGAATTAAGTACATCATAAGAAGTACATAATTTTACCACATCATCCTAGTTCACGGCTCACTTGGTATTGGTACAGAAATTATTTTTGCGAAACAGACTGTCATGTGTTATCTGACAGTACTTATTTAACTTCCCCACCCTATTTAGTTTAGTTGGAACTAGTCCGGCTTCCTCATGATGTTTTTCTTTCACCGAAAAGCTATTGGCAACTACATACATATATGTATACGTGCGAGTAAATATAATTATTACAAATATACTTGGAAAACATTATCCCGCCTAATTCAGTCGGATAACAAGCACATGCCTCTTGGTTTAATCATTCCCTCATATCTTACGAACGTTCCACGTTACGTAGCTAAACTTTTAATTTGCCCGCGTCAGATACTTCCAACCCGTCCCGTTTAATTATGCAGTAATTAACTAATTACCTAAGTAACATATGTTTAATTTGCGCTCATTTACTTTTTTACGCTTAGCTAGCTTGCCTTTCATTTAACGTAGGACGGCTACCTTTGATGCCTTCGAGGTACGGTGGGCAGCAAAAGTTTTAGACAAATGTATGTAGGAATATTTAGATTTAGATTTGTACACAAGATGTAAGGACGGACATATATATACCTATCCAAGTATAGCTCCGTTTGTGGCTTCGTCGCGGTCAGGTAGAAGGAAATAATCCCACAAAATATGTAGTATAGATAATACATATAGGACCTGACTAAACTCAATAAAGTCTAGTTTACCCTCTGGGTTGGAAGGTCAGATGGCAGTCGCTTTCGTAAAAACCAGTGCCAATACCAATTCTTAGGATTAGTTGCCAAGCGGATCCTATGCTCCCATGAGCCGAGGCAAAATGCCGGGACAACGCGAGAAGGATGATGAATTGTATGGCCTTCATTAGAAGTGTCCACTTCACCGAGTTACTACAAAATCCTAATCACTATACAGCGTTTAATATTCGAAGAATTTCATCGATTTCATTTCACCATGTCCTGGTGACAATGGGACCAACAGTTAAGTAAGTATATTTAAAGCAAAAATTAGTTTCTAAATTTGTCACCAGTACAGAAATCGGGAATAAAAATACATAAAAAATCCAATCCCGAAGAAATGAACACTTAAAGCTTAAAATTTTTAGCGTAACTTAAAAACAACGCAGCAGAAAAACATTAAATATGTTAAGCTTAAAATATTAGGCAACATCTTTCAAAGCGTTTTAGGTAGCCTAATCAAAATAAAATGTTTTTAACCGCAGGTTCCAGCAAAAAAGCCTTAAAAAGTGTTTTGTGGGCACTCAAATGAAAGAATATTTAATAATGAAACACAAAACTTACAAGGTTGCTCGGAAACTTTATAAATACATTGTTCCCATTTATTTCCTCTCTTGTGCAGGGACCGGAACCGGTTACCTTAACCGGGGTTTTTCATAGGGTTATTTTAGAAGTGGTTATAAAAACCCCTACCATAACGGTAACCGTCTGATAAGGTAACACTTTGATTCGGTAACCGTATCAGTTCGAGTTAACCCCTGTTACCGGTAACCGAAATAAAAACCCCGTCTATGCTGTTACCTCATAATAAGGTTTTGAACCAGTTCAAACGATTGTAAACTTTACGCAGACTTAAATTCAACTTATTATTGAATAACCGTGGTTGGCATGGGCGGTCTATGAAGCCTCCAGCACAAACAAGTTTTTTTGCCGGTAACTTCGCTTATTGTCAATTCAAACAATATTGCACTTTGAGTCCTTAAGCTAAAATTGAAAACAAGTGAGCGATTACAGTATTATTTTTAGAGCGACAGCCGCGGCGCAGCGCGGCCATTCCTTTGTTTATCTTTATACCTGTGTGTTCCTATTGTTTTTGTCAATTCTAGTTTAGAAATTTTTAGAAAAGGGGTTGCAAGTAAACAACATCCTATCCTAGTAATATCTGCTATTATTTAGATATATTTTATGCTACTTAGATTATTATTTTTATTTTCGGGTTCACACTTGATATGTACCTACAGATTAAAGACTGATTTAAAGAAAAATTTTCACCTAACTAGTAATTTTACTGGTACCTAGTTAGGTATAATTTATCTTAAGTGATTTAAAAAAAACACTTTGTGATAAAGATACATGCGCTAGCGGATTGTGGTAGATATTTTACCATTGTTAACAAATGACATATGTACTAGTTATTATGAGCTTATTTTATAATAAGCAATTAAAGTCTATTTTTTTATTCGGTAGACTAAAATGACATTTCATAGTATGAAATGAAATGACACATGATGTTCATACTACGAAATGTCATTTTAGTCTACCGAATAAAAAATAGACTTTAGTTTAAAATGTTTTCAGATGCGGTGAGTTGTATGAGCTAAGTCGTAATTTACCTTGTACCGCTTAATGCAGCGATCAGAAAATATATATCTATAGCAGTTATAAACTTATTTTAATATTACAAATCTTTCATTAATACCAGGGGGCTCAGCACGGTTCCATTTTTATCGACTATCACTATGCCCGTCACTTTCGCACTTACATACTTGTTAGAACGTGACAGGCATGGTGATAAACGATAAAAATGCGACCGTGCTACTAGGGCAGAATTCATTATACATATTCATTGGGTATCTATAACATTGGTAGGTGAAATAGTTTTGATTAAATTAAATAGATACATACATTACATACATACTTAGTAAGCAGTGTTGGGCATTCAAGAATAAAATCATTATTTAAATAAGAATTCCTAAGAATAAAATCATGTTGATTTTATTCCCGTCAAAATTATTCAAATAATTTTGATCGGAAATAATTCGTATGTGAAAAAATTGAATAAGAATCATCTCATTCTTAATCAAATAAATATAATCATGATTTTAAATTCTAAATAATATTCCTGGATTAAACATGTAGTATGGGTGCCGTATAGGCGTTACGTATAGATAGAAGTAAATTAGACAAGAAACTATTATGTTTCTTGACTAATTTATACCTGATTTTATGCAATAAAATCTTACAAATTTAATTTACTGCCGCATAGTCTTGGTATTGGACGATACCCGTATTTATTTTAATGTGATAACTAAATCATCAGGTACAATTCAGCTGCTCTGAACGGATGGTGGATAGCGAAACTCTTCAATGGCTCACTGTGCCTAAATTAATGTAAAAAATAAAAAACCGGCCAAGTGCGAGTCTGACTCGCGCAGGAAGGGTTCCGCACCATTACGCAAAAACCAGCAAATAAATCACGTTTGTTGTATGGGAGCCCCACTTAGATATTTATTATATGCTGTTTTTAGTATTTGTTGTAATAGCAGCAACAGAAATTAATTATTTGTGAAAATTTCAACTGCCTAGCTATCACGGTTCATGAGATACAGCCTGGTGACAGACAGACGGATAGAGGAGTCTTAGTAATAGGGTCCCGTTTATACCCTTTGGGTACGGAACCCTAAAAAAGATGTTTTTAAAGGTAGGATAAGGAATGGCTTGATATGGTGTATTCCTATTCCTCCCCGCCGGGCACAGATGGGAATAGGCGCTTCAGTTAAATCATTCCCATATGTCCCCGCCTCATGTATCGCGGCGATCACGTTGGGCAGGAACAAATGGGGAAAATACTCATGATTTTTTTCTGTTTTCGAATTATGTTTATAATTCGTTTTTTTTAGCATTAGAAAGAACTTGAAAGAAGGTAAGCGATTTTGACATGTCTTTTAATTGAAAAACACTTTTTAAAAACCATAACTATTACTTATGAAAGCAGAAGACTATAAAAGATCGTATTAGATTCATAATTGTTATATATTTACCGTAACTTATTTTTAAAATGTGCTTTTCAATTAAAAGAGACATCAAGATTGTTTTCTCCAATATGCTCGGAAATGTTCACCTTATTGTAGCAAAAATAGTACGGGAAGTTCTACGTTATTGTCAAACTCTAATTTAAAAAAATCAAACTATCGCTGTCCTGTTCTAGCGGACGGGAATGAAAAAAACACTACAGTAATGACTTATTACTGTAGTGTTTTTTACTTTTTAAAAATAAAAAACGCAAACAGCCAATTATTGTAGCCGCGAGCCGCGTCTACACGACCCGATCAGCTATCATTTCAAACTATAGGATAGAGTGAGATAGTAAGATAAACGACCTTACTTGTCTCGTTCTTACAAGACCGTCGTGCTCGTGTATGATCGTGCAAATACTGCTTAATAAAATCAAAGATTATTTTTATATTTTTTTAAGGATCTCATCCGTGTACATAAACAGAGACAGAGAGAATCATACTATCTTTGTCTTACACTAGTACTAGCACCCAAAAGAAAAGGATGGGTATAGTTTTCCTGGTTCTTACTGACTGACAAATTGGTTTGACCAACTATATTGCACAATTATATTGAATGGTACTGAATGGCAGAATAAGTTTGTGCCCTTAACTTAAAAAAAAATATTTTAGAGGGAAATTGTTTTTGACATTTTTGATGTGAAGGTTCGATTTGAGTGATGCTTGCTGCTTAAATAATTATTATTTTACCTTATTTCCTCGCATGTTTGGAGAAAAGCACTATATATGCCTCGGCAGGAATAGCAATTCGTGGATTCGTCTTCTTCGAACGAATCGAAACTCATCCACGAATTGCCCTTTCCCGGCCTCTGCAATAATGTACTATTACCTTATTTCTAATGCTAAAAAAAAAACGAACTATAGTATGTGGTTTCAGTATCCGAGTTACTACCAAGACTTATGGTGTTTTTAAAAGCTCTTCTGATATTTAAAATTTGCATTTATTATTTAGACGGAAATTAACAGGTATATTTGACACAACGCTTGCCGCACGTGTTTAGCAAATGCTGACAAAGAATTCACCACGCCACGACTTAATCCTATTGTTATTGCCAATGAGTAATGAATGACGGTCTCAAGTGCAAACACGCCTGCAACTTTCTGCAAATCTATTTAATTATAGTGATAAGCGTAGGACATTTTTCTTACCTGCAGTAATTTACTATCTCATTCACTTTCCGTAGGTGTGAAAGAGATAGCATACGTAAGACCTCAAGGCTGGTAGAAATAATAAACAAAATACATACTTAATACGCAAAGAAATATACATTGAACCATCATAATTATAATTTCGCAGTTTACTTTCTATGTAGCTTCATTATAAAATTATCATCACCGTTTCGAAGGCTTCAAAAAATTCAAATCAATCCGACCATTGAAAAGAGGGGTGAAATTCATTTTACTATCTATATACATTGTACTACATATAATATGACGTATAATATGACCAAATAAATGCCATTTAACCTTGTTACCACTAACTCATGTATCTACAATTACATCAATTAGTCATGACACGGCAGAGTACTGATAACAATACTGTAGTGTAGTACAATAATAAGGCTTTATTGTTGTCACTATGACTCTCACCGCATTCTGCTTAATCCTAAATATCCTAATACAATAGAAAATACCACGACCTTTAAACATTCGGTGCACTTGCGTTGTAGCGCGTGCCAGCGGAGCGCAGCGTTTCGATTTAAATACGCATGTTGCTTCGCCCGTGTAGGTATATTTATTATCTTCATGTTATTAGGTACTAGGAAGTGCAAATAATTGACTTCATACATGAAAGATATTTTGCAGATTTTGTTCAATAGTCACCTTCAACAACACGAGAGTAATCTAGAGCAGAGTTGGGCAAAAAATAACTTGAATAAGAATAAGAATAAAAACAGAAATTTCATTCTTATTCCAATCGATTTGAATAAGAATAATTCTTGCACTCGTTATTTTAGAATAAATAGAAAGTGAATAAATCATGACACTTTTATTTTAAATGAAAAAGACAAAACGGAATATTTATTCCAGATGTAGGATTATACTAAATAAGGTTTTATTCAATTAGAATGTTATTCTGAATTAATTTAACTTTTGTAGTTACATACTACTACTTTTAATTTTGTAAGTTTCTAAAATAAATAAAACAAATAAAATAGATAAAATAAATGAAATAAATAAAAAAAAAACAAATAAATTATATTATTGACATCTATTTTATTAGTATTGCATTTTAGTTTTTATATAATATTATAAGTATTAGTTTAATTTTTAAGTAGGTTTATTTTAATTTTAGTTTAGGTTTTAAATTTTTAATTTATAGATTTCATAGTTAGTTGTAATGTTTTTTTATTATTACCTTTTAAGTTAAATAAATGAACTTTATCCTAATAAAATAAATAAGATAAATAAAATAAACAAAATAAATAAAATAAATAAAATAAATAAAATAAATAAAATAAATAAAATAAATAAAATAAATAAAATAAATAAAATAAATAAAATAAATAAAATAAATAAAATAAATAAAATAAATAAAATAAATAAAATAAATAAAATAAATAAAATAAATAAAATAAATAAAATAAATAAAATAAATAAAATAAATAAAATAAATAAAATAAATAAAATAAATAAAATAAATAAAATAAATAAAATAAATAAAATAAATAAAATAAATAAAATAAATAAAATAAATAAAATAAATAAAATAAATAAAATAAATAAAATAAATAAAATAAATAAAATAAATAAAATAAATAAAATAAATAAAATAAATAAAATAAATAAAATAAATAAAATAAATAAAATAAATAAAATAAATAAAATAAATAAAATAAATAAAATAAATAAAATAAATAAAATAAATAAAATAAATAAAATAAATAAAATAAATAAAATAAATAAAATAAATAAAATAAATAAAATAAATAAAATAAATAAAATAAATAAAATAAATAAAATAAATAAAATAAATAAAATAAATAAAATAAATAAAATAAATAAAATAAATAAAATAAATAAAATAAATAAAATAAATAAAATAAATAAAATAAATAAAATAAATAAAATAAATAAAATAAATAAAATAAATAAAATAAATAAAATAAATAAAATAAATAAAATAAATAAAATAAATAAAATAAATAAAATAAATAAAATAAATAAAATAAATAAAATAAATAAAATAAATAAAATAAATAAAATAAATAAAATAAATAAAATAAATAAAATAAATAAAATAAATAAAATAAATAAAATAAATAAAATAAATAAATAAATAAAGTAAATAAAGTAAATAAAGTAAATAAGGTAAATAAGGTAAATAAGGTAAATAAGGTATATAAGGTATATAAGGTAAATAAGGTAAATACGGTAAATAAAGTAAATAAAGTAAATAAAGTAAATAAAGTAAATAAAGTAAATAAAGTAAATAAAGTAAATAAAGTAAATAAAGTAAATAAAGTAAATAAAGTAAATAAAGTAAATAAAGTAAATAAAGTAAATAAAGTAAATAAAATAAATAAAGTAAATAAAGTAAATAAAGTAAATAAAGTAAATAAAGTAAATAAAGTAAATAAAGTAAATAAAGTAAATAAAGTAAATAAAGTAAATAAAGTAAATCAAATACATAAAAAATAAAAAAATAAAAAAAAAAAAAAAAAAAAAACAATCAAAATAATCAAAATAAATTATATAAATAAAATTAACAAAATTAATGACAAATAAAATAAATGAAATAAGTAAAATAAACAAAATAAAAAAATAGACAAAATAAGTAAAATAAACAAAAACATTAAAATAAACAAAAACATTAAAATATGCAAAATTAAAAAAAAAATACAAAAATAACAAAATAAACTATTAGTTCTATTAATAAATTAACTTTTTCTTTTAGTAGGTATTTGACTGACGGCACATCACTAAATACGAATGTAGCAAACCAATAAGCAACCGATAATAAAGGTTACCATAACTGAATAAAAACCGGTTAAAAACCCCTAACAAAAACCCTAACGCGATGGGGTTTTGAGATTAACTCGGTTAAAGGTTAAGGTTACCGTTTCAATAAGCTTACCGTTACAATCAGGTAACAGTATGATAGGGTTACCGAATGATACGGTAACCGAATTGATTGGGTTACCGAATGGATAGGATTAAGCGTAAAGAGGGGTTTTCCGGTCCTTGCTCTTGTGTTTCAGCTTTTGAATTAACAAGTACCTACCTATTCCTATTTCCTAGTTAAGGATGACTCGCGCTAGGGCGGGCCAGGACCGGGCCGGAGCTTCCGGCGCTTCGTTTTCTATGGAAAGCACCACGTGATCACCGATCAGCCGCCATAGAAAATTACATATCGGACGCCTCGGCCCCGGCCCGGCCCGGTCTAGCGTGAGTAATGCTTTATGCTTTCATAAAAGGTATTGTTTGTTTGTTGTTTGTTTGTTTGCTTGCATTTATATACGATTTTTTAACCACCGACGCAAAAAGAGAGGGGTGTTATAAGTTTAACGTGTCTGTCTGTGTATCTGTCTGTGGTATCGTAGCTCCCAAACGGATGAACCGATTTTCGTTTAGTTTTTTGTGTCATAGATAATTTTATCCCGAGTGTTCTTAGGCATGTTTCATGAATATCTGTTCAACCGTTTGAAGATCATCAGCTCTTATAATTGTTGTATTTAAAGGTGCATTAGCTACGTATTTTTGATATGTAAATTAAGGACACTATAGGTCTATTTACTGCTGCTTAATCTACTGATTAATGTTAATGAATGACTGTTTGTTTCTCAATTAAAAAAAAGTAAGGTAATACAGTGGAACCTCGATAGCACGAACGTCAAAGGAAACGCCAAATACTTCGTAGGTATTGACGAGGTTTCATCTTATAGAGGGCATCGACTTAGGGAGGTACTTAAAGGTTTTTGTTCGTCTTAAAAAGGTTTCGAGTTACAGTGGTAAAACGTATGAAAAATTCGTATTAGAGAGGTACAGTGGAATCCGTTTATTATGACTCCGCCTATACTGACCAACCGCTTACTATGACGTAATTACTGTGCGAAGTTTGGTTTTCATATAAAATTCTTAGTGACAAAGTCGGATAAGATGACTTCGCTTATAGTGACAAACCGCTTACTATGACCTAAAACTCATATTTTCATGAAATTATGTCCGGTTATACTTCGCTGGTTTTCGTGGCCGTCCCCACATCTTTCCCTGCGAGGACGTTTGGTGCGTGCGTGGCGTTTAAGTTGATATAGTTTTGACTCTCGGTGACAAGTTGACAATTGGTTCCAAGTTATTAATAGTTATTTGTACAACAAGTGATCAAAGTTTGATATTTCTTCGAGTGCTTATTTTGAGTCCCGTGCAAGCGAAAGATTCTATAATAGATTCACGAGCGTAGCGAGTGAATCTAATTTAGAATCTTGAGCGTAGTAAGGGACTCAAAAGCGCACGAGATGTAAATAACTTTGATCTCGTGTAGTACACAACATTTTTCACCTCAGCGCAGTGAGAACATACCTATTAGACAACTTGAAAAATGTAATCCTTGTTCATCACTTAATACCTGCACTCATGTTTTCTTAAGATATACAAACAATTAAGTTTAATTACCGCAATGGAACACAAAAACAAAACGTAATAATAAATTCCATTAAAATAATGTAGAAATAACAAACATTAACTAACACTTCAATCGACAATTTAAAAAAAAAAATCTTTGAAGATACGGTCCGAATTGCGGATACGTACTATTTGTCAACTATGGTAGAAATTCTTAAAAGTAAAATAATTAATTTTGCGTGATGATCTGTGTATTTTTTGAGTTCGTTATTTTAATTGTACAATAAAATACCTAAAATATAGTATTTTATCAGTTTTTATCAAATCTTAAACTTTATTTTTATTTATTAATTATTAAGAATTCATACTCGTACGTGGTTTGGAACGATGCGGTCTGAAGTTTTTCGGGGGTCTATTATAAACCGTGAATATACTGTTGAATGTTGTTTTAACTTTTTTTTGTCTATTTCTTTTTGCTAACAGTGTGAAAGGGACAGAGATAATAGAACCCAAGTATTTCGAACTTTTATTAGACCCCGCATGTTGAAATGACATTTGACTATAAAGGTCACTTGAATGTCATTTTGTCTCACTCAGTGAGCAAAATCGCATTTTGCTCACTGTTTTTAAGAATTTTAGTACCCTTGTTCGAGCTGCTGAGGTGAAAAACTTATTTCTTACAAAGGAATTCGAGATTAATTCGGAAAAATTAACAATAATAAGAAATTAATTCACTATGCTTTATATGACATCCGCTTAGTATGACGTGTTTGTCACTTTCCTTCGATGTCATTATAAGCGGATTCTACTGTAATTAATAATTATACAAACGCGTAATGTACAGTCTTAGTGTCTTTTTCGAGTTACAAGGTTTTATAGTAAATAACTTCGAGATATAGAGGTGTTGCAACAAGACGCTTATTTTTTCGAGTTATAGAGGTCAATTTTTTTTATTTCGAGTTATGGAGATTTTGCGCTTTGCTTTGAAGGGAAGGGGACTGGAATATGACATGGAAAATAATACATAAAAGGCGGTTGTGTGAGAAATAACTAAATCATCAGTTATGAATTATGTATTTAAATTACATAACAATCACTTATCATATTTTAAACTCTTAGTTCAAAATAGCTATACTGCCTTTATCCAATCTATCTCTAAAGTTGCAGGACCTTTCTGTTTAACAGGCAGGTACACTCCTCCATACATTTGAATACCAATACTACTTATATGCCACGATAGTATGCTTTAAATTATGTTAAGGGCAGATCACGGACAGCGAATTAATTCATCCTTAGGACCCTGTAAAAAAAAGTTTTATCAGTTACATCATCAGTCATCACTTACATAGTATAAACCAAAGTCGCTTCCCGCTGTCTGTCTGTCCCTATGTATGATTAGATCTTTAAAACTACGCAACGTATTTTGATGCGGTTTTTGAAGTGAAAACTTCTTTAGCGGCGCTGGGCACTTTTTGAGGTGGGGAAAAAATGATAAACTCGAGACAGCATAAGGCGATCACATGACCGTAAGGGGCGTAAGGCGATCACGTAACCGTAAGCCCCGTAAGGTGGCCACTCATAATTTAAATGGCATTTAAATCAATAAAGAAGAACTCAATGTTATTTGACATTTATGTTGCGGACTCCTTTTCAAGACTCTTTACCTATAAATTTGACGTTGTCATGGCAGTATGTAAATAAACATGTCAATGAAAAAGTGTGATCTTATTTGAGAATGATAATAATATATAATAAATAAATAGAATACCTCCGCTAAACGTATGTCTCGTGTTACCGGGCGTCGGTAACATAGTGAGGTGAGTTTTCACTTCTATCGGCACTCCCGGAGTACAACCGTTGTTGGTTGTTTTAATACATAGAGTGATTCAAGGGGAAGGTTTATTACATTATAATTAGTTAACCCGTGCGAAGCCGGGGCAGGTCGATAGTCGTAACTTAACGCAAACGCGCACGCATGCCATGGTTTGAGTCCCAGTATACAGAATTACATAGATTATACTGATAACAGGTTGAATTAAGGTATTATATAAATGTTATTTTTTTATTAAAAAAAGTATTCAACGGAATTGAGTACCTCCTGTTTGAATATTTTGAAGTCTGTTAAAAAAAACATAAGAAATTAAATACAACCATGAAATAAAGGATGACTCACGTTCGTTAGATCGGACCGTGTCCGGGCCGGAGCTTCCGGAGCTTCGTTTTCTATGGGAAACATCACGTGATCACCTGTCATCTGTCATAGAAAAGTATGCGCCGGAAGCTCCGGCCCGGACTCGGCCCGTTCGGCCCGGTCTAACATGAGGACTTACGTTAAGGAGGACTACTTAATAGTACTTTTGTAATACCGTTCGTATAAGAGAGGTAAGAGGTAAAAAAAAACAACTGTTTAATTATCACGGTTTATGGGATACAGCCTCGTGACAGACAGACAGACACACGGACAGACGGACAGTGGAGTCTCAGTAATAGGGTCCCGTTTTTACCCTCCGGGTACGGAACCCTAAAAAGGGAGAAGTAAAACTAGAGCGCGCGTAAAGCGTATCCAACAAGCGTCGGTTAAAAACCGGCCAAGTGCGAGTCGGACTCGCGCACGGAGGGTTCCGCACCATCAACAAAAAATAGAGCAAAACAAGCAAAAAAAATTGAGAGAGGCTGTGTCAGGGACACAGCCACAGTGGTTGACGTGAAACGTTGGTGTGGATAGCTAATGAGAAAGCCGAAGGCCCAGCTCTGTGTAGGGCCGAAGGCCCGAAGCGTCATAGTAGTAAACGTGTCTAAATGCGAAGGCCGAAGGCCGAGCTCCGCGTAGGGCCGAAGCCCCGAAGCGTCCAGGATGCGTGCTTAAACACAGAACAATAGTATAAGTGTCTAAGTGCGAAGGCTGAAGGCCGACTGAGAGCCGCTGGCACATGAACATTATTAGTCACACTTAAAGAATGCGGCACCCTTCACACTTAAAGGTCGGGCAAAGCCCGACATTCAGCGCGCTTCGCGCGCTCTTTCATACAGGGCGCCTGCGGCGCCGTTCACACTTAAAGGTCGGGCGAAGCCCGACATTCAGCGCGCTTTGCGCGCTCTTATATACAGGGCGCCTGCGGCGGCCTTTACACTTAAAGTTCGGGCGAAGCCCGACATTCAGCGCGCTTCGCGCGCTCATACATACAGGGTGCCCGCGGCGCCCTTCACACTTAAAGGTCGGGCGAAGCCCGACATTCAGCGCGCTTGGCGCGCGCTTTCATACAGGGCGCCTGCGGCGCCGTTCACACTTAAAGGTCGGGCGAAGCCCGATATTCAGCGCGCTTCGCACGCTCTTACATAAAGGGCGCCCTTCACACTTAAAGGTCGGGCGAAGCCCGACATTCAGCGCACTTCGCGCGCTCTTACATACAGAGCGCCCTTCACCCTAAAAGGTCGGACGAAGCCCGACATTCAGCGCGCTTCGCGCGCTCTTAAATACAAGCGCCTGCGGCGCCCTTCACACTTAAAGGTCGGGCGAAGCCTACGCTTAAGTAGAGTGCTTGCTTTCTTGTGAATGTCTAGCGTCCAGGATGTGTTTTGACACACTTATGTGTGTTGTGTGTCACACTTACATCCTTCGGCCTTCGCATTTCGTTAGACACTTGTACTATGGTACTATTGCTTTGTGTTTGAATACCGAAGTCGCGCATCTCGCGATGTTTGATGTATTATAATAATTAATAATTATGGGTAATATCTTAAATGTTATCTGTAAAGATTGTTTGGGGTGATAATGATTAAAAAATGAACACGGCTTTTATGGGAAATTTTAAAATAATTAATTACAGCGTCACACCTGTTTAATTATAAATGATCAATTCATTTTGGAGTAATGAATGTAATAATTAGGTACAATTTTTTTGTAAATTACACACCAAAATTACGAGAATAGATATTTTATACGGGTAATACACGTTTTATAGCAATCTCGTTCGCGTCTTTCCAGTAGACATCGCAAATTTAAGGGAATCTAAAAGCATTTTTTTACGCAGCACCTTTACAGGCGGAATACATGTTTTCAGTTCTTGAGACTCAAATGAGAAAAACGGGATATATACGTATCAGAGTCGTTACCTTTTAATGTATTGTCCACAGAAGTGACCTTTTCTAAAATTTGTTTGACCCATACAGCAGAAAGTACTCAACTAAGATAGTAATTAGGAATAGGAACTCGAGATTGTCAAGCAGCCGCCATACGTTAGTTCTACGTGTTCTTACTAATAGTGTTGAGTCGCTCACTCGTGAGGCACTTCATTTGTACCACTCATTTTGTTAATTTGTCGCAGTACTTCGTACCGCAAAAATGTCTTACTTCACTCTTCTATTCATTTTACTTGATTCTAAAATTATCTTTCTCCTAAAAGTTCTATTCTTAACCTCCAGAATTGCACTCCAATTAAATATATGTTACTATTTATTTATTTATAAAGGAAGTGATGAATACATAAATATGTATATACATTGAATATTTTTGTCGCCGTTGGAATGAATGGAATAGTCGACACTGAAAATATGCTAGTACCTCACCTCATTTGAAGTAAGACATTGTAACACCTCATTTTAGAAAATGAGGTACTCATACAAACTCATTTTAAATTGATGTCCTACCCATCACTACTTACTAACTCGCGCCGCCGCGCCGCCATAGATTCTAATGAACTATTTGAGGAGATTAACAGGTTTCACTAGGGTAAAAGTGGTATGTAAAGAACCGTATTTGCGTTATCTTACTACTTCAGGCAATTTGCGTCAGTTTTGCGCCTTAATTTTCGCACACAGTGGCCTCAAACAAGAGCAGTGATAAAATTTCTGTAAAAACTGTCACTGCTTTACCTTTTTGCAGCTTATTATAATTTCGCGTGTTTTATTTTTCTCCTATTTCGTTAAAATGGAATAAGATCTATCAAATGACTCCAATTTTACCGAAATCGGTTAATGGGCTGATGAGTAATTACTAAATGAACACTGAAAATAGGGGTCATTTTAGCTCCTATTGCGTCGTTTCTAGCGTAGAATCAGCGCCATCTATGTCAGCGGAACATGCATTTCCGAGTAATGGCTACTTTCCTCTATACACTGATGTTATAACTATACATATAGGTATTACAGTTACAGAGATATAAGCCACCGCGCCATAACACTTTTCGTTACACTTGGTTTTTGGTCCGGCACCTCTACTACAAGTTTTTAAAGACGTTTCACGTCAAAACGGTCACCCATCCAAGTACTGACCCCGCCCGACGTTGCTCAACTTCGGTCAAAAATCACGTTTGTTGTATGGGAGCCCCCACTTAAATCTTTATTTTATTCTGTTTTTAGTGTTTGTTTTTATAGCGGCAAGAGAAATACATCATCTGTGAAAATTTCAACTGTCTAGCTATCACGGTTCGTG
The DNA here is from genome assembly GCF_948474715.1 of Cydia amplana. Lineage (NCBI taxonomy): Eukaryota > Metazoa > Arthropoda > Insecta > Lepidoptera > Tortricidae > Cydia > Cydia amplana. The sequence goes on from NC_086073.1 coordinate 16,822,019, forward strand.
AGATACAGCCTGGTGACAGACGGACGGACGGACGGACGGACAGCGGAGTCTTAGTAATAGGGTCCCGTTTTTACCCTTTGGGTACGGAACCCTAAAAATCAGTAAATTACTATTGTTGTCCTATTACTATTGTTTGTCACGTAGTTTTATTTTGCTAATTATTGAATGTGGCCACCATTTGCCGTTTAGTTCATAAAGCGAAAAATAAGCACTCGCGTATAAGTCGAAAATGCTCGACGTGTTTCACTCCATAACCCAGGGGCGCATTTACCCTAGGGCCATCGGGGCCATGGCCCGGGGCGCCAACCCTCAGGGGCGGCATGGGGCGGCGTATGCCGCCCCTAGCGGATTGCATTTTGTTTTTCTTCCTTGACTTCTGGGGCGGCGAAACGTATTGGCCCGGGGCGCCAAATTTTAAAATACGCCCCTGCCATAACCCATACCGAGAAATGCGGAGCTGTCTACAATTTTTGCCAGCCCTAGTTCCATGTAATCAAGTGATATTTCTGTTGTTACCTTGAGAGGTAAAATTTTAACCTTTGACATTTTCATCAAATTTTGCAAATCAAAAAGCGTTCGGTTCTGGCATAAACAACTCAGCAACAAACAAGCCATCTTTTATTCATGCCCCAATTTACCGGGATGTTTTCCAGAACCAAGCTAGAACGGGGCTAAAATATAGGGATTTGAGACCGGTCTACATTTTACAACAGTGAAATATGTACGGTGTGTAAATTATCCCGTAGATTATAGAATGTAGATCACACTCGTATAATAACTACTTACTATAACTAATAACAGTAGTAACCGTACTTTTTAGGGTTCCGTAGCCAAATGGCAAAAAACGGAACCCTTATGGATTCGTCATGTCTGTCTGTCTGTCCGTGTATGTCATAGCCACTTTTTTCCGAAACTATAAGAACTACACTGTTGAAACTTGGTAAGTAGATGGCCTAGGTACCTACTAATTTGTGAATACCGAGCTAGTAAGAAATAAGTTTTTGTTGGCACCGTGAATTTACTAACTATAAAGAAAAAGATAAGAAGAAACCCATTTATTTATTTATTGCAGTAACTCGTAATAAAATGCATTGAATAACAGCGCCACCTTGTGACAAAAATAAAACCAAATAAAAAGTTGATTTCAGCGACATCTAGTGCGGAATCTCTGCAACACTTTGTAACGTTAAAGTTAGCGCCATCATAATCATAATATATTTATTGTGACTATAGGTATACAAAAAAGGTGTTACATTTTATAAGTACTAAAACCATAGCCTACCATCTTAATGGTGTACAATATTTGTTACTTAAAGCTAAAAAATAATATTTAATGTCATTATTATAGCATAATTGCATTTGGCTAAGCATCTAGCGTTGTCTTATCGCATTACTTAACAACGTCATCTACCGAGTTTTATGTGCATTACTTGAAAGCCCCTTGCACGTCGCTGTTAGTACTAAAGTTTTAATAGTAACAGTTAAAGGAAAACTCACTAGATGGCGCTTAAATTAAAAACGTGTAACATTTTTTGCAATTTTTTTACTAAGTTTTACCAAACATTTGTTTATTTAGTCTTAAAAATTAAAAGTATTTTTCTAAAGGCTCCCCAAGTATGGTCTCCAGTTTCCGAATGGCATCTTTCGTGGTGGCCTCGATCTTGGGGTCGCCGTCTTCAAGCAGTTCGGCGAGGAACGGCACGCTCTCGGCCAGGAGCGGCAACCAGCTGCTGCCGAGCTGCGTTGCCATGGCAACCAGGCCGTCAAGGGCCAGCAACCTGAAGGAATAATTTAGAGTTTATTAGGCCAAATCATAGAGAAAAAAAATATACATAGAGTGCTCACTCCATACATCAGTTTTAGTACCAAAAAGACTATTAGCATCTAACATCGAGTAGCGGAACTATCAGTACTGCTACTTGACAATAGATGTAGCACCGACCGGAAAGTCTTATGCTGTAGATAAGACTTTCCGGTCGGTGCTACATCTATTGTCAAGTAGCAGTACTGATAGTTCCGCTACTCGATGCGATGCTAGATGTAGACACTGAAATTAATAGTCTGAACTGATGTATGGAGTGAGCACTCTTGTCTTACTATATTTCTCTATGGCCAAATGCTTGAGTCGACTAAAAATGAACAGATGTTTTTCTTACGGAATGTTCTAAATAAAAATGGTTGGCGAATATTTATTCATTTATTTTTTGGTACCTAATTTGGTTTTAATATTGACTGAGCGTAACTGTAGTACGAAATGACAAGACCATCAGGATTGACCTTAGAGGTCCATTAGGGGTATAATAACATAAGATAAGGACGATTATAGCCGTTTTATTACAAGCTTTTATCATAAAGAAATATAAGTAAAGAAAGAGTGGTAGCGGTACTAGCGGTACTGATAGTTCCAATACTTGACGTTAGATGTCGACAACGAAATAACACGCGTTGTGGCAGGCGTGTCTCACTCCGCGATTTCGTCGCTTTGCTACAGGTAGCTAAAAGTACATCCGTTCGGCCCCAATTTTGGGGAAAGCCTTGCCGCGCGTGGCGCTGTCGCCACCTAGCGGCCATATCTGTGCTGATCGTAACAGACGCGTTTTGTTAGAGAGTGAGTCTTCTGTACTTAGTACTATTATTTATTCTGTGGTTATGGTAAGAAAACTGTTGTATGGAGTTATATTATATTTCTCTATGCTTTTATTTAACTTGCAATGTATGTATGTAACTAAGTCTTACCTTATCTCAGCATCATTATGTCTCGTCTTCAGCAGCACCTGGTAATTCAACAGCTTCCACAGCGAGTCATCTGCCGTGGCCACCGCGAACTGCGCCACACAAGGCACTAGCGACCCTACCGCCCTCTCCTTAAGGCTCACAATCCCACCGAGCTGATTCTCCAACTGATCCACCACTGGCTGCATTAGTGTCTCAAATCTATCCTTATTCAGGAAATTCTGGCTGTCGTATAAGAACACTATATGTAAAGTTTTGATAATGTAGTTGACCAGTGTAATGCATTTTTCTTCGGAGTCAAAGTATAGGTCTTCCGTTTTGCTTTTGTTGCAGGAATCTAGGAGTTCTGCCGCGTTTTTGATGAAGTGGCCCGCGAATAAGACGAACAGGCCCTTTAGCTTATCAGCGATTGCGCTGCTAACCCTGAAATTAGTGAAAAAGATATTTTCACCACACCAGCTCGGAAAGGCTTACTTTGCACTTCAAAAACGAATAGCAAAGTTGCATTTTATTCACATATGAGGCAAAGTAATAATAATGTTATCAAATACGAATCGAAATCTATGTACTCTCAATAAATTCACATTAAGAATCTAAAAGAAATATATAAAAATAAACAAATAATGAATTGTCTTACCTATAGAAAGTAATCGCTCGGTCCCTCTGCCCTTCAACATTAGTCCTTATCGCCCAGTCATAGATCTTGAAATAGAACGGCCTAAAGCTCGTCTCCGACAACTTCAGCACTAGACTCACTAGAGCATTCACCACTTCGTCCTCCGCCGAATCTATAGTCGCATCATCTGCTTTATCCACTGAGTCACTTCTTAACTGCAGAGCGGCTAAGAAGAAAGCTGTCAAATCTTGCTGCAATGCTGTGAAATCACTTGACGTTATATTCGCAAAGCTTTCAGCTAATACTGACATCACTGGACCAACGGCAACATATTTCTCCTTGTCCAAAAGTAATTGATAAGTAGCGTTAGCAACCGGGATCAACACTCTAGGAGGAATCGAGCTAGCAATCTTCTTTTTGACCGCCATCAATTTTGTTACTATCGCTGTCACTTTCGTACACTCCTGATCAAAAGATTGCCATTTCGCTAGCAATATTGCATATTCGTATAAAATCTTCTGCAGATACGGACTGAGAAACAGTGGTAGGCTTTCGATAATCTTTGCTAGCGATGTCACAGTACTTAATAAGACTAATTCTGGTGTTTCTGCCTTACGCTGCAATTTCAATACTTTTATCAACGCCGGCATGAATTTATGAAGGTATTGTAAAGCGTATGCCTTCATGTTTGCACATAACTCTGCCAATGTTAAGACAACTGAAGCCATCACGTTGCTGGAAATGCTTGGTTTGCACGTGAATTCTGTGACAGTTTCAAGTACAGGTCCAAATTCTTCCGGTTCTTTTTCTGCCAACATTTTGGCTAATAACTTCAAAGATAGTAGAGCAGTTTGTTGATTCAGTTCCATATCTTGAGCGACCGATTTATTTGATTCTTCATTAGTAACATCGATAGTTTTGACAATGTCAAGCAAAGCGGGCAGCAGAGAATAGACCAAAGTTTTGTCAACACTGTTGAACATTTCTGGGTTATGTTGGATTTTATTATTCAGCAGTTCCATCGACTTTCTTCTGACTGTCTGTAAAGTATGTTTTAGTAAACCTCTGACAACAGACAAGAACATTGGTGCGGATAACAAATTATTGGTATGGTCCAACAAATCATAGCTGTGGTGCAGCATAACTCTGTAGTACTTGACGGTTTTCTCATCTGTGATTTTGGAAATGCTTTGGATGAATGTCAAGATATTTATGATGAAAGTTTTGTAGTGGCCCTCCATCGTCTCGATGTCAGTTGCCTGCCTACTGTGATTGATGAACATTGACGAAGCCAAGAAGCTATTCATGAAGGTAATAATGATGTATTTGTAATGTCGGAGCTGATTTGGCCGGTGTCCGGTCACGCTGAATATCTCAGTAGGGTCGACATTCGTTTCCATGGCGTTTTCATCTTTCTGCAAAGGCAGCGTTTTGACGTATGCCATCAATTTGATGAACGTCTCCATGCAGATTTCTGGCGGGAACTCCAAAAGGAGATTTTGTCCAAAATCGAGTCTGTTCATTGGAGATTCTCTGTCAGCTAAAGATTTCGGGCGCTTGTCTTCTTTCTCCTTTCCTTCATTGAAGTGTGCCACGTGTGTCTCTAGTAGAAGAGCTAGGAATGTCCATAGGAACTGATTAGGTCCAATAGTCTCCATCAGTTTCTTGTAAAGTGGCAACCTCCTGTGTTCCGGTACGTGCAGTACGACATCAGCAAATATACGCAGAACGGGCACAACGCGCTTCTGCAATTGCTGCAACTCTTTCTTACTGTACTCTTCTACAGGGCGATCTAGTTTGACCAAAATTGGTATCAGCGTTTCAATAATTCTAATGATGATTTGGAAGCTGTAAGCATCATCATGTCTTAAGACAGAAGAGCCCATGAATGTGAATATTTCCATAGTGTGGTGCAGCACTTGTTCTGGGAGCATGTATGCAGCGTGAGACAAAAGTATCAAGGCATGATGATGAGTTTGAGGGTTCTGAGTGCCTCTAATACATTGGACGATTAATTCAATATCAAATATGGATTTAAGGTTCTTCAATTGGTCTTTGTCTTGGTCATCAACAAACTTCTTGCAGTAATAAAACAGAGAAGACAACACCAGTTGCTTTGGGTACTCGACATAAGACTGTTCTTCGAATCTCAAGCATTTGTTTAGGACTTGGAACAAGGTTGAGACAAAAGAGTTGTCCACAGTCATTTTTTTCTTGTTCTGTACGTATTCAAGCATAGTGACGCCTAAACGCCATTCGTCTGTCTCTGTCAGTTGATAAGAAATCATGGAGACGGAAACAGTTTTCTTCTTCTGACTGTGAGCACCAGGATCAGGCACATTTAACATTTTCTCGAGTATTGGTTGGAAATCGGTAAAATTCAAGTGGATCTTTCGTATTACTTTAGAAGCGGCGCTTGAAATGAGCGGATTATTACTAAAAGCACCAGCAGCAGCGATAAGATGGACCAAATCCTTGGTTTTCTCTTCTGGAACTTTCTTAAACGCTTCCTCGTCAAGTTGTTTCATTATCAAAACAGATGGGCTCCGGAACGTCTGATCCTCTTCCATAATGCATTCCCTGTACTCTCTCAAAGCAAATGCTATAGGATCCCAGACAGTTTGCTTAGTCAATGTCGAAATCGTGACAGCATTGATTCGACTGCAGATAGTCCTGAAGATCTTAGATTCATAGACATCGAACGTGAATTTCGGATTGTCCTTGTTCAATTTAAGAATTAGTTCAAACATGTTAAAGGATGGAATAATTATAGAGAAAGCTTGGACATTGTTGATATTTGCCATGATCTTAAGAAGTTCGCTGGATACATGAGCGGGCGTGTCTTTAACTACAATGCCTAGGAGTTTTTCCACACACTTCTTCCTGAAAACTTTATCTGCAGAGTGAGTTAGGAGTGTCTCGAGAACTTGTGATATTTGTTCAGGGTCCATTACAAGTTCTTCTCTATGGTCAAATAATCCTTTCATAAGCTGGACATATATTTGGTTTTTGTTGGACATATTCTTCAATAACAGCTCGATCATGTCAACAGTGTAAGATCTAATCACAGAAATGGGGTTGTTCAGATTAAAAATAATCATGAGCATGATGACATCTGAATCGTACAGCCATTTCTCGTTTTGCTGCATCTCTATGAAGGTGTAAATCAATTTGAGACTTTTCAGCTGAAGTTCTGGGTTGATCACATCATTAGGATCATTTGCATACAGAATATGCCCACAAGCGAAGTTAACAATAAATTCGAATTTTTCTTTTGCGTCAGAAAAGGATTTATCAAGCAGTTTTTGAAGCAATTTTGAGTAATTCTGGCTGTAGCCTTCGAGAGAACATCCGGTGATAAAAATCTCGTATAATCTTCTTATAAGGATTGTGTCTGCATCTTTGCAAAGATCACACCAGGGTTTGGACAGTATTTTGATCTGCATACCTTCAATCATTCTGCTAAAAATGTACTCCATAACTTCAAAGACAATTTTGTTCTCGCGCGACATTTTTATAAAAATTGAAATCATTTCCATTGAAAAAGATTCTCCTTTAGTCACTGGAACTATTTCTCTGCCCTGAATAGGTTCTAGAATTAAGCCTAGGACATCTGTAAACTCTTGGACAGGCATTGTCTCAAAGGAGCAAGATTTTAGCAGCAGATACATAGAAATGTCGAGTATGTTTCTTTTATTCAGTTGCAATGGATTCAGGAAGTCAAATTTCATTGATCTCTTTACAAACAACTCATTGTACACCATCTGTATTAAGACTCCATAATTGTCGCTGTATGACTCTTTCAAGTCAAGATTTTTCGTCAACTCAAACCTCTTTCCCCAACTTGAAGTCAATATTTTCCAGGTTACTTTAGCCGATCGTTCGTTAAATGGAAATAAGTATGGCATTACGGCGAGAATCGTAGCCTGATTCACAGGTAATGCATCTAATTCGCATAATTTGTTGATAGCTTGTCTTACAACAGGTTTCCAAGCATTGCGGCGTTCTTGTTCCAAAATCGATTTAAATGCATCAGTAAGTTCCGTATCATTAAATACTTCATTCAAATTGGCAGTTGAGATGTTCAAAACAGCGGCAACTACTTTAGCATTTTCGTCGTGAAGTCTATCCAACAGAGCATCTTTGACAAACTCTTTGCTTTCTGTTTTCAAACGCTTGAATTCTTTGGCTATATATTCTACAGCTTCGACTCTTAATTGTGGGTTGACATTAGTAAGGTTTTCGAAAAGAAACCCCCCTCCAACTTGGTGAACTACGGCAGGATTAAACCCTAGAGCTTTTATAAGACCCCTATTCAGTTTTCTATTAAGCTTATCGTCAGTCAAACTTAGTTGCTTTTTCACCACTTTATCAAAGTCTTCTGGATATTTTCTTTCAATGCTTTTCAGGAAATGTGAATACCAGTTGAGTAATTTAAATGAGAATGAGCTTTCATCAACCATGTTGATGTCCTTATCAACTATCATTATTTCTTGTTTTGGTTCCTTGTAAGATGTGATTACAATTCTGAAAGAAAAAAAAAACTAGTAAGAGAATGTACAGAAAACTACTAATGAAGAATTGAAAGCCTATCGTATAAGAATAAGGATTAAAGTCAAATGGCGTTCTAACAGTTTTAATCTTCTGTCAAAAGATGGCGGTGAATTTACTGTGGCTACAAAATTTACCATGACAGTAACTCTCTATAAAATCTATATTCTTTGGTATAACGTAACACAGGGGTCACCAATTAGTATATCAGGGGTCCGATTTTTAAAATAAAATAACCATAGCGGTCCATTTCTCCTTGAGTCTATTAAATAAGCAAAAATATAAAATGGGTCCGCCATTTGGTGAACCCTGACGTAACAAATATCATATTTAAAAACTTTAGTTTAACACAAAGTTGGTTAAAAACTTAGCTTACAGATGTAGTGCATAATTGTTTTCCATCGTATTTTCTAGGAAACTTTCGTATATGTCATACTACTTCAGTCATCCTCAGTAGTTTTTGTACCGAAACTGACTGAAATAGCAAGACACATTCGTATGTTTCCGTCAAAATACGATGAAATATAATTATGCACTACATCTGTAGTAAGCTATGTTATTAACATCAAAATTAGCTCAGTAATTTAGAACCTACTGTTTAACATATAAAAATCCAACCAGTAAATAAAGTCCTAAAATCCTTTCCGTAACAAAACATAATTTTATGTGCAACAGTTTTACTAAAATAAAAAATAGAAATATTCACTTACTCAATTATTTTTGCTGGATTCTGGTTTGTCAGATCAATGCTATCAAATAATATCAGCGGCATGTCACTATATAGCATAAACTCCTCAGAGTTCGTCACCAAATGTCCCAGGATGGTCCTCAGGAATGCACAAACAAATTTGTTTACTTTAATCTTGCTCTCAATTAGCTTCTTCAAATGCATGCAGAGTGTGCTCACAATGTCGTTTGAGATATTGTACAGTATAGGATCTAACAATTTTAACAAACCCTGCTGATTGTTATAAATCAAGTTTATAAGCAGAACTACATCGTACGTCAAATCCGAGTTTAATAATCTATCCACAATATTTATCAGTACTTTCTCTTTGAAAGTAGTTTTGGTAGAAATGTAGCCGAGAATCACCAAAGATGAGGATTTAAAATCGGGTATAGGAGAATCTAAACCGTGGACCATAGTTTTCATAATAGGGCTGATAACCTCTTCTTTAACTGTTTTAGAGGATTTAAGGGTGCCGATGACGGTTGAACACCAAAAAGCGTAGACAGTATTTAGTTGTGTAGCTCTCTCGCCAAATTCCTCAACTGCTTTCAAGGTGTTTGTAGATATGAACTCTAACACTGCACGGTTAGAAACACACTCATTATGTAAAGCCTGTTTTGAGAGGGGTGCTCCAGTCTTCTGCACTGGTAATAGCCAACTGACTGTAGGTGATTTCAATTTCAAAATCTGGACAATACGGACAAATATTAATGTCTCATGATATGGCAGAATCAAACCTACTAAAGCCAATGCATTGTAGTACTGTATACTGTATCTATTCACCAGCCATTCTAAAGCTTTATGAGCTGACTGCAGTTGTAAATATGGCGACAATTGTATGAGGAACTTTTCAATATTATTATTCAAGATGTTGTTAACTTTATCAGTCTCTACGGCCCTTTCAAAATCTATTGATGACTTATTGAATAGTGTCTCCTCGAAGGCCTCAAATTTTGGGTCCAATGTAATGAGTTCCTGCAGACCACTGCGCCCGAGTTCGTAGAAAGTATTTCGGTCCTTCAAAGCGGCTTCTCCCGGGTCGAATAACAAAGATGCCTTCTTTTTATCTTCTTTGTATACGTCAGTTTGAGGAGCAGCTAATTTCTGCAGCTGTTCAGCTAGCGAGGTCGTTGCCATTGTGTTATTCTGTTAACAAAGTACAATTTAAATGAATACTTACAAAAGTGGCGAGGCGGCGTTTCATAACCTGAGTTGCACGTGAATATATTTTCGCAGCGCTATAATAAAAGTTCTCAAATTCAACTTACCACGGATTCATTGATTATAAAAACTAGTGTAAGTCAACACACGCCACAGTTCAGCTTCTAAAATAGAAAAACTTTTTTAGTGAAACACAAAACACGTGCATTGCATGAAACCATCATGAAACGCATGTCAAACTTTTTTTTTTTTTTTAATGGACTTGAGGGCGGTGTTGCCCGTAGCCAACGTCAAGTAAATTAAAGGGAAGGAAATTAAACGCGGAACAAGGATTAAAGGTAATTCGGAATTTGGAAAGTGTAGTGGTCAGGACAGGTAGGTATAGATGAAATACAAAATGATAAATATACTTAGTTTTATAAAATATTATACTTTTATATCATTGTAAACGATGAATGAAGTTAGGATGTTATAAAAGTCTGGATTGATGAGCAAGGAAGGGATGTCTATTGGAAATGGAACATTTTTGGATAGTAAAGAATCCATCAAAGCAGTACGATCATAAAAAGGACATGAAAAGAATATATGATTAATATCCGCCTCCTCGGCACCACAGTCACAATTGGGATCGTTAATAAATTTAAATCGAGCAAGGTCAGAAGGAGCAGATGTATGGCCCAATCTCATGCGTGTTAAACATGATATTTCACGTCTTTTAAAGTTTTTATTGTAAAACCACGGCTTTACAGGGATGTCACTTTGAATCTTAAGGTAATAACTTCCGGATTCCAGGCTGCTCCAAAACCAAAAGAACTCCCAGGCTAACCTGAGATATCTTTTGGGGAGCAACAGAAGGTCATGACAATAGTTTTTATATGGAAATATATCACCAGAAGCAACAGCATCTACCGCCAGACGATCAGCCTTCTCATTTCCGGGAATTCCACAATGACTTGGCACCCATACAAAGTTTACAGTAAGCCCTTTCTTTTCGCATTTTAACAAGACGTCTCGGATATCATATAACAAAGGGTAACTGTTAGTCATTTTGAAAGGAGATTTTAATAGAATTTGAAGGCAACTTTTAGAATCGGAAAAAATTACACATTTATTTAAATTGAACATGCAAACATATTCAACAGCTTTATAAATACCAAATAGTTCTCCGGTAAATACCGAAGATTCTGGAGGGAGTTTAATTTTTTGTACAACATTATACTGGTGATGAAATACACCAACCCCAACACAACTATTTGTAGCAAGTTTTGATGCATCTGTGTATATGTAATGCCAACCAGACCAATATTCGCCCACTAAGTTGTTAAATACAGGTTGAGCAGTTATTATATCCTTAGAAATATTGGAGTCTAGAAAAACTTGTGGAGAAATAATCAAAGAGTCAAAGTCTTTCTCGTATATAGGAAGGTTAATATGTCTGACAGTAGGAGAAGATAGAGCCAAAAATTTAAGGTAACTATTAATTATACAAGGAGGAGTTCTATTACGCCAATATGGAGATGACTGCATATGATCATAAAGAGTCGATAATTTTGTGATAAGAGGATGAACCGAAAATTGCATAGTCCTAAAAATGAATCTGTCGGATAAAAATTGACGTCTCAAATGCGCAGGTGGGTCAACACACTCCACTTGCATGGCATTAGCCGGACTGGTTCGCATAGCACCAAGGATTGTCCTTAGTGACTTATTCTGTATGACATTGAATACTTTAATGGCATCTTCTGTACCCGGAGTTAAAAGAAAAGAACCGTAATCAACAACGCTTCTTATTACTGCATTATAAATAAGCTTCAAATAGAAAGGATGGCTGCCCCACCATACACCAGCCAAGCATCTCAATATGTTTAATGAGCGTTCACATCTACCTTTAACATAATTACAATGACCCTTGGCTGACAAATTGTAGTCCAAAACCATTCCTAAATACTTGACTTCTTGACGAAAGGAGATTGTAGTTCCACCATAGGATAAACTTTCATTAACAGTTTTTTTCCTGGGAGAAAATATAATTGCTGAGGTTTTCGGGACTGAAAGGTCTAACCCATTATTATTTACGAGGGGTATTCAAAATATTCTCGGTATGAGAATGAAAACAAACAAGTACGAAAAGTTTGATATTTTTATTTTTCAATATACTCCCCCCCTATGTTCATACACTTAAAAGATCGATCAATTATTTTTATTAATCCTGCATAAAAATATTTTTTATCTTTGGTGTAAAAATGCTCCTCCACTGCCGCCTTCAATGCTTCATCATCGGAAAATTTATTTCCACGCAGATCCTTTTTAAGATTGGGGAACAAAAAGAAGTCGCTGGGGGCTAGTCCGGACTATACGGTGGGTGAGTAACAGTTTCAAACCCACATTCAACAATAGCTGCCTTGGCAATATGAGCAGTATGGACGGGGGCGTTGTCATGCAGAAGCATAACACCTTTGGTTAACTTTCCTCGCCTCTTTTCTTTGATTGCATCCTTTAATTGACGTAGAATGTTAGCGTAGTACTGTCCTGTGATATTTACACCTTTTTCTTTATAATCGATCTGTAATACTCCTTCACAATCCCAAAATATCGTGGCCATGACCTTGCCAGCTGAAGGGATGACCTTGAACTTCTTGGGATGAGCTGAACCCTTAATGTGCCACTGCATGGACTCTTGTTTACTCTCTGGGTCATAATGATGAACCCAGGTTTCATCTCCAGTAACTATTCTTTGCAGCACCTCATCAGGATTTTCACCGCACAGGTCAATAAAATCGGAACAACAAGCTACACGCATGCCTTTTTGAAGCCGAGTCAGCATTCGCGGAACCCATCTTGCACTTACTTTTGACATATTAAGATGGTCATGGATAATATCATGTATGGTACCAATAGAGAGATTGGTTACTTGTGCTATAGATTTTACCTTCACTCGACCATCTTCCAATATAAGTTTTTCCACTTTATCAATATTTTCTTGTGAAGTAGCTACTACAGGCCGGCCAGGTCTAGGGTCGTCTTCAACACTCTCCCTTCCACGTTTAAACTCGCTTGACCACTTTTGAATGGTAGATAAAGAAGGAGCAGACTCACGGTAAACACAATCCATTTCCTCTTTTATGGTTTTTTGATTTTTACCCTGTTTTGTCAAGAATTTTATCACGCATCGATGTTCTAATTTAGTTAACATTGTCAATTCCCACATGATGTTCATGTTTGTTCAGCAATTGCAGAAAAACAAAAGAACATCTCGCTTCGAATTATACTTTTTTTTAATGTCAATGAATAAACCTTAGCGGCCAGTAACGAAAGAAATTTTAGAAGAGGTTGTAAGATATCAATACCGAGAATATTTTGAACGCCCCTCGTAAATATACATTTAGTTCATTCAAACTAGCATTTATGAGTTCACAGGCCTTTTGTACGGATTTATTTCTTGAGTAGAGCACTATGTCATCGGCATATTGTAAAATTGATATATAATCTGGCAAATTGGAACTAAGGTCGTATGTATATACATTAAAAAGTAAAGGGCTAAGAACAGAACCCTGTGGTAGTCCTTTCCAAACTGTCCTGTGAAATACTTTATCATCTAAATCTAACCTAATCGTCCGTTCATAAAACATAGCAGCAATAATATTACACAAGCGTTCAGGAACTCCCAAGAGGAACAACTTATTTACAAGAATTGATATATTTACATTATCATAGGCCGAATTGATGTCTATAAAACAAGCTACGACATATTCCCGTTTCGAGAAGGCTAAAAGGATATCAGAAACTAACAAACCCACACAGTCTAAAGTGCTTCTGCTTTTGCGAAAACCATATTGAATATCGGGTAATAATTTTTTACTCTCAATAAACCACTCTAACCTATTTTTAACTAAATGTTCTAAAATCTTAATTAAAACAGAAGATAACGCAATTGGACGATAAGAATTTGGATCATTACGGGGTTTATTCGGTTTGAGAAAGGGTAACACCAACTGTATTTTCCAATTTGGTGGAATGTCACCTGTCATAAAAATCCCGTTGATAATATTAAGAAAGTAACCTATAACGTTGTCACTAGAATGTTTCAAAAATGAATATGGAATACCGTCGCATCCTGGTGCAGAATCAATAACATATGATAAGACATTCTTTAGCTCTAAAAACGAAAATGGACTGTTAAAAGGCTGCACGTTATCATTATCAATATTGGGCGAGGAAGCCAGTTCAGGACACACAGGGAATGGGACAAATGAAGGAGCTAATTTATCTAAAAATTTCTCGGCTACTGGAGGATCAAGATTGATGGCGTTATTTTCTACAAAAGCTCCTCTAAACATTCTAACCTTCCTCCAAACTTCTGACGGGTGAGTGCTAGGACTTAAAGATGCACAAAAGGATCTCCAACTGTCAACTTTCTTTTTCTTCAAAAACTGTTTTGTTTCTTTTAAAGTAACTAATAAGGAATTAAAGATCTCTTCGCTCATATTATTATTATACATTAACTCACACTGTTTTCTCTTTTTAACAGCTTCTGAACATTCAGAATCCCACCATGGAGGGCTGGGAATATTGAATTTAGAGGACTTCTTACGAGGAAATACTTCATCAGCTATATTAATTATAAACTTAGCAAAAGCATCAGAAGTTTTAAACAAATTTTCACGAGATACATCGGGTAATTCTCCCAACCTCTCATCCATATGTTTGCGAAACTTATCCCAATCTGCATTTTGAAGTTTATATGCTAAAAGTGGAGATCTTTTATGTAATGTTCTGTTTTTAATAGGAAAAGAAATGAGAATTGGAAAATGATCACTGCCATAGGAAAGTGGAAGTACCTCCCACAGTAAGGAGTGTGATATGGAAGAGCTACAAATTGATAAATCTAATGCACTAGGATTCTCATTGGGAGCAGACCGACGCGTAGGAACACCAGAATTCAATATACATAAATTATAATAATCAACTATGTCTATTATTTCCTCGCCTAAAGTACTTGAATTGAAACACCCCCAAACTGGGTGATGGCAATTAAAATCTCCTAATATTAAACATGGAGTAGGAAGAGATGATATAATGTTTCTTACTTCACTAAGTATGGTAAGCGAGGGATGAGGTATGTACACTGAAACTATACAAATGTTATCTACAAGAGCTGAAATTATGGAAAATTCATTATTATGAGGTGCTAATGGAACATGAGAGAAATGATATGATTTTTTAACCAGGATGGCTACACCACCATGCCCATCCGACCTGTCTTCGTGGAGGCATGCATAGCCAGGAATTTTGAAACATGACTCAGACCTGAGCCATGTTTCAGATAGGGTAATAACAAAAGGGTCATACTTCTTAATTAAATGGATTAAATCGCTTTTTTTATTGTTAATGCTGCGACAATTCCATTGAAGAATTTTGGAATTGTTGGCCATTATTGGAGGAAACATGAGGACTAGTAATATGTGCAGCGTTGGACGGTTCTGAATGGTTTTTGTGTAAATTAATACTTAACAGTTGAATAAGTTCTAATATGAGGTCATTGGTAGTTTTATTGTTAAATTGTTGCACAATGGCACAACCATTCCCAGAGGGGGATGGCATGTTATAGTCTTTAGATAAATTGTAATGTGAGGCAGTGTCAAAACCTTTCTGGGATTTTGGCAAGCTGCGAGGTTTCAGAAAGACTGTTTTTTTATATGAGTGAGTAGTTGTACCTAAGTTATTATTATTTCTATTATGCTGAGACGGGAGAGATGTTGGAGTGGACATGACCACATCTGCATATGGTTTTGTTACAGGAGGGTGCAGTTTAGAGGCCTCTGTATAAGATATAGCACTTTGTGCCATAGATAGCTTAATATTTTTCTGGCGCTCATACTCTGGACAGCGAGACTTATTAGTGGCAAAATGAACACCGGAACATAAGCAACAAGATGCACAATCTTCTTCAATAGTGCATGTGGAGCCAGTATGACCCTCTCCACACTTGTAACACCTCGGTTTAGATCTACATTGTCCCTGCGTGTGACCAAAGCGAGAACAAGAGTAACATTGGATCGTTGGATAGATGTATAAGTCTACTGGTAGAGCGTTATAAAACATAAATATGCGTTTTGGAAGAACTTGGCCATCAAACGTTATAACAACTGTTTGTGATGGCTTCCAGACCGGAGAACCATCCACAATCACTTTATAATTAATTCTCCTTACTTTTAAAACTTCACCACAACCTACTGGGACACTGATGTTTTCTTTGACCTCCTCTAAAGACATTTCAGTTGGTATGCCTTTAACAACACCCATTCTGATAACGTTAAAACTTGGAATAAACGCCTTATATTTGTTGTCAGTCAGTCGAGTGTCTTTTAGAAAATGGTTGGCATCCTCATACTTTGAGAATGATAGAGCGACTCTATTGCGGCCTATACGTTTGACACTACCATTAACAATGTTCCTAAAATTGTGCCGTTTCAAAAAGTTGCCAAAAGCAATTGAATGAATAGAAGTGCCATCATTGGGAGATTCTTGTTGTTTCTGGACATGTACTACATACGGCGAAGAATCAGTTTGTATATATTGCTTCCTGGACATGTCTGTGAGCTGAGAGGTGGTATTCACTGAGCCAGCTGGGGCTGCAGCTGGGGCTGCAGCTGGGGCCGCAGCTGGGGCTGCAGCTGGGGCCGCAGCTGGGGCCGCAGCTGGAGCCGGAGCAGGAGCTAGAGCCGGAGTAAAAGCTGAGGCTGAGAGTGGTGCTTGAAATTGTGACTTTGTATCGGAGTTGTTTGAGCAAGTTTGACAATTGCAATCATCTGTAATGGATTCTTTATCCCTATTTTTGTCCTTGTTATGTCGCTTTTTTTTATTACAGTGACGACATATCCTCCTGGATGCGGTCTTTCGTTTTCTCACCTCAGAAGATACAGAACTATCTGTATCCACGCTGTGATACTCTTTCATATCAATTTCATTATCAGAATTTTCATTATTATCGATTGTAACAGTGTGGGAAACCGGAGGACCACCTCCTGGGTCGTGAGGCTCGTCGTCATCACCGCCCATGGCGGTGAAAAATGTATTAAACACTTACCTAGATAATGAATAAATATATACAAAATATAATAAACTAACTACCAATGATATTTACAAACTATTTACACTGCGGTGACCACTATTACTACTAAAAATATTTAAAATTGTATAAAGGAGAAAAAAATACGCGCGCACAGGTCGAAGTTTCCCGCCCTTTTTTCCCATGTCAAACTTTGATCAATGTGATGTCACTTTTGACAAACAACAGTAAAAGCTATGTTCCAAAATGATACTCAATCTCTCTTAGAACTAAAGCCTCCCATTTACACTCCTACATTGCAGTCAGTTACACCGACCGCCTCTTTATGTAGGATTGTGTATGTGGTCGCGGACTGCGTGGAGTCCTGCAACACCCACGTAGGATGCTTCTTGGGTCCTGCAAATCCTGCAATCCCCGCCGACCGCTTACAGTCCGCCGCGCAGGTTTGTCTGTGGGTTGAGGGCTGCTATGTGGCTAATTGGACCGTGAATGTAGATGCAGAACTGCAATCCGCCATTTTGTTTACAATGAAAAACACGGGTGTAATGTATGCGATTATACGAGTAGCTGAAATAGCATACATACACTGTCTCGTGTACACGTCCAGCACGTCCTTGTGTTTGCGCCGTAAAAAAGGCAAAGCCGTAAAAAAGTAACTGTCACTGTCTATGGTACGATGGCCGTGGGCATAGATATAATATTTGTAAAGGTGGAGTCTAAGCGAGCTGTCACTGTTGCCACTTTGTTTCATAGATATAATTTTATACCTACTTAAAGATGGAATCTAAGCGAGCTGTCACTGTTACCACTTTTGTTTTATGTAAGATTAACAATGTGGCTCCACTTGGCTGTGGCCATGTCGATAACGTCATATTGATAAACTATCGACATTTCTTGCAATTTTAATTTTACTTCAAAAGTTTAACGATATCTAAAATGAACAAAAACGCTTTTATTCTTTATTGTGGTTATCAGATCACGATTTTATCGTCACGCCCCAGCAGGGAACGAAGGGAAAGTTCAGATTTATAATTACAATACATAAATACCTAGAGTAAGACCAAAGAAAGTCTGCAGCGCTAGATTTAAAATAGTTTTTAAAAATCAGTATGTGACAACACCACAGAAAATGGATAAATAGTCTTGATGCTTGTGAAATTTCTACCATATTTACCGTCTATGAAAAAATTAAGCTGTGCATTATGGTATAACTAGGTAATAAATTTAATTCCAACAATAGATGTCACTATTAATATGTATATACATATACTAATATTGATAAATTTATAATATTGGGAGAATGTGACATTTGGCTTCATCAATATTATTGAGCTTTTGGAATATCCGCGACGGCCTAGTGGTAAATAGGTACAGCTTAGAGGGTCTACCGCGAACACCGAAGTTCGCAAATTGCGGGCATCTTTCTCTTTTACTCCCATTAAGGCGTAATTAGATTGACAGAGAAATTGCCCGCAATTTGCGAACTTCAGTTTTAAAAAACGAAATAACCAATAATACAATAAACATATATTAAAAATAAAATTTAGCTTTAACTGCCATGCCGTGAGTGCGTGAGCATAAGCATTGAGAGGTTGTGGGTTCGAGCTCGAAACCCGGCTAGTACCAATGAGTTTCTCGAAATATTAAAGGAAATTCATAAGGTAAGTATGCCTATATCTATTAGGTGTGTTCAATTTGCTGTGAAACCTTAGTCTAAACCAATATTATATTATCTAAGACCTAAGTACATATGGTGCAAGTATTAAAATGTTTCATTCGACTTACCCGTCATCAACTCCAAATTTTGTAAACATTGTCGTTTTGGGCCTTGAATTGCCGCGTGCTGATTTTTTACTAGTGTAAAATTATTATTCGTCATGCGGAAAAGTAACTCCCGGACGCCGGTTTTCTAAGGTTTCACCATGTTTTTTTCCGTTTATCACAAAACACAACGAATATTTAAACGATTTTGACAAACACATACCATAGTGAATGACGTTTATAAAATAAATAAAATAAAATAAAATAAAAAGCCTTTTATTTCCTGCTACAAATATGTTATATGAATGTATGTTTGGTTAGTTAGATATTAGTTTTTAATTTATTTGGTTGTTAGTATTTTAGTTACTTAGTCTATAAGCAGGAACCCCTTAGGTGAAGGCCTCTTCCAAAGCTAGCCATTTTTCTCGGTCCTGAGCAGTTTTTTGCCAGTTCGGCCCGGCGATTTTTCTTATGTCTTCGTCCCAGCGTGCAGTTGGTTTTCCTTGTCGGCGTTTGCCATCAGGCCCTTTCCATGCTGTTACTGTTTTTGTCCATCTGCGGTCTTTCAGACGCGCCACGTGTCCAGCCCATCTCCATTTTAACTTTCTTGCTTGAGCAAGAGCATCAATTGACGACGTTTGAATGACGTTTACTGACTGCTAAAAAACATTGCCATATATAGTTTTTTAATTCGCTGTCAAATTATTGCGCTGCAGACTTTCTTTGGTCTTACTCTACTACAATAAAATACAACTAAAAAGAGCACACATACACGTTTTTACGCACACATACACAACTTGACACCACCAAAAACGGTAACACTTTGATTGATTTAAAGTTCATCTTGTCAACAATATGGTTGTCCTTTTTTGACAAATTACATTTTTAAAAGAGCGAGGAGAGAGAAGTGATACTAGTTGCTGCGCCGTCAAAGAGAACAGACAACGTTGGGGCCTTGCTTTGTTTTTATGTACGATTAACAACGTGTAACCACCTGGCTGTGGCCATGTCGATAAAGTCATATCGATAAACTATCGACATTTCTTGCAATTTTAATTTAGCTTAAAAGGTTTAACGATACCTAAAATAAACAAAAAACGCTTCTATTCTTTATCGTGGTTTAGTGATATTAGTTGCTGCGTCGTCAATAACAGACAACGTTGGGGCCTTGGCCGCGGGCTATACGACTTGGGTGTTGCAGGACGCAGAGCAGTCTGCGGCCTCATACCACATATATAATCCTACTTAATGACATAATATAGCCGGACTGCAAATTAGGAAAGTGAATGGGGGGCTTTACTTGAAAAGGGGATTGTTCCAAAATATCAGAATTTCATTAATGTTGTTTTGTTGTCAGAAACAATGACAACAAACAACTGTCAAATCTCTTAACTGTCAATACAGTCATTCGTTTCATTTCGTCATTCGCCTTTGAACTCTAAATTTCTGTTCTTATTTGCGTAATAATCGTCCTTCCTCGCTATCAGCAAAACGGAATAAACATCAGCTGACGAATGTAAACCACAAGTCATACGATACCATACTACAAATACTCAGTCTCAGTCATAACTTTGCTTGCGTCGACTCGTATCCTTTGTTCTACTATTTAAACTCAAGTTGAGTAATGGCTGTGTGGATATACGGTGTGTTTTTATTAATAAGTTCATGCTTATGTTATAAGCCAGTGGTTTTAATACATGGTGTGATGACGGGCAGCGGCAGCATGGAAATGATTTCGCACAGAATCCAAGAGGTAAACAAACAGATGTTTACATATTCTGCTACCTGAAGCGTTCGATACATGATGACTAGAGGTACAAAGTGGTAATAATAATAGTGTCATGATTATAATTACTTTGATAAATAATAAGGAGCATAACTTGGCTAATTTTGAAAGTGGCAAATAACTCTCAAATGTCCATTTTTGTATACATATATGTTTTCTTTAAAATTTTTACTATTTGCAAGATTTTTTCTTACCTTTTAGCTTATTTTATAAGAAGCACTTGAACATAATTTTATTAGCGAAAAGGATCCATCCTCCAAAAGTTGTCGTGACTTTTTAAATCAATGACTTTTCCTTTCACTCCACACTTCCACTCCTTCCCAACAAATTTTGCTTTTGCAAAATTGGTTAAATTATTTTTACTCGGAGACAAATTGACATTTGACATAGATACAGTAGTGTCCGGCTAGTACGACTTCGCATATAACAACCAACCGTATAGGCACTTGTTTGGTTTTAGTATTAGCTACTATGAAAGTACAACCGTTTATTACGACTCCGCTTATAACAACCAACCGCTTTTAACGACGGAAATTGACACAAGATCCGTCCGTCAAGTCCGGTTACAATGACGAGCGACGTAGTTTTTACAAATAAATTGTTGGTTAGCTTACTCCGTCCCGCGCACCCAACTGCCCTCCCCACTTTGCCTATACGCAGCAAGATGAAATAGTCATGTGACTTTTCGTAATCTTGCTAACTAAATAAAACCCAATTCGCATTTTTCATTTGAGCTTAAACTTCACATAAATTATGTAAGTTGGGTGAAAATGCAATATTTTGGTACCTTCGAGCTGATCTGATGATGGACACGGGAGGTGTCCATAGGAACTGCGACATAAAACAACGCATCCTAATTGAGTTTCGGTTTGTAAGAATTGTCTTAATTGAGTATAAGTTGCTTGTTGAAACAAAAGTAAACAAAATAAAAGTCCGCGATAAAGGTTTGACCCAAAATTGAAATTTTTGACAAAAAACTTATTTATTTTTTGATTGTCGATGTACGATTGTCATCTTAATTAGATCCCTAAGAATTATTTTATTTTACGGAATTCGAGTAATTTGCGGATGATGAGTGAGTACTTACGCGTATCTAAAAAAGTGGCTTCTTCTAAACACACAAGTCTCTGCATTTAAGACAAAGTGTTGTAATACTAACGTAAATAAATATTTTAATTGAAATGTTTTTTTTTCTTTAATTGTCGCAAAGTATTAATAAATACACAATAATGTAATTAATTTGATTAAAAAAATATATTAAAATTGGCAGTTCGTTTAGTACGACGTAATATTATCGGTCCCTTGGGCGTCGTTATAACCGGACTCTACTGTACCTAATTTGTTTCAGAAACATCCAAACACAACCGTGTACAATTGCAACAGGTTCGAAAACTGGTCCAGCCTGGAAAACATGTGGCACCAAGTGCTGGAGATTGGCCAGGATGTGGCCAACATCTCGGCGCAGCATCCGGAGGGCATTAACCTTATAGGTGAGTTACTGATAGCCTGGAAAGAGTGATAATGACGGGCAAAGTTGAAGGCTCGAGACCTCAGGCCCCTCCTCCTACTAGATGACTCAAATTACGGCACCTATGCAATTAAAACTGCACGAGGCCATGCGCTTGGTGGGGAACAGGACCTTATGGAGGAACCTGGTCTTAAGGCTCCGTTAACGATTTTAGAGCCAAAATGTCAAATTGATAGATTTAGTCGTTGAAATTGTACTCCTTTTGTTACGTAATATCTAAATAACAAGTATTGGTTTCTATTAACACGTCTTCTCATCTTGCCTTTTAATAATATGGTCCCGAGCGTGCGTCACCGGCAATATGTGACGAGAAGGGGCAGTTTTTAAAAATTCATCATAAAATTATAGTTATAAATTATAAAAAATGATGTATAAGAACAGTTTCAGGAAATGTTGTAGATTGTTTAAGTATCAATATTACGTTGAAATTAAGTCGATTTTCACGAAAAATGTTCACTTGTTTTGAAGTAATTTCTGGTGAAAATTGATTTCGTATAACTTTCATTTACTCTTGTCGCCGCGTTTATTAATGAGGATGTAATAGACGACAAGACTAACAGTCCTAACAGTTTATATTGAATAGAGTATCCGCACAAGGTTTTGGAACTGCAATATATTTACTTGAACCTTTGTGAACGTTTATTAACATTTGTAATCTGACTCGAGCGACCCGTGGCTTCTGCACGGCTACGGTCTAGCCTCGCCTTGACGAGCTATTGACATCTCGGGGGACTAATATTGTATTGCCACACGGCAAGGTGTGCAATCACTACATTGATCGCTTGTATAACATACCCTTACTCGAGTCATATTTGGTTGGGACCAATGGTCCCTACAGGTCTCCTCCAACCCCTTACAACCTGCCCTGACATTGCCTCACTTGTATGCTTTGAGTATCACACTCTACTTGTACTACATATTGCTGTTCCACAACCGTCAGTGCGGACTTGAATACTTGGTATAAGATTTATTCTACAGTTCAATAGAGAATAGCAATTGTATATGAAACTTACCACATCTCATCAACCACTTCTCGCCATTTTGTTCCTCACTTAACCCATCCACCTGTTCTCTTTTGTTGTCTACCTTACACTAACATTTTTTCTTCCATGTCAGTGTTGCCAGCAGGGTTAAAGATACATCGAATCTATATAGTATTTGTTGTGCAACTTACCAACTGTATGATACTCGCGGTTCTCCGCGACACTCCCCGGCAACAGAGAGTCTACTGCAACAGGATTATTAGGTTGCGCGTCCATTCGGCGATTTTTTCCTTCGCTCGAATGGCTGCTTGTCTAGCTGGCGTTGATCTTTGGACAGCATCGTCCCGCATATTGGGTGTAACTGGTGCGGTTGGTTCAGTCACAAATATGTCATCGGGCTCTGACATACATTCGTCAACTGGATAAGTTACATCTTCATTGGTTGAATTGGCTACATCTTCCTCTGCCGGAACAGTCACTTCCTTGTGGGACAGATCTGCCACATCTCCCTGATTTTGTTTAGGGTACTCGCAGCTTTGTTGCGGGACTTGTGGGTTTATGTTGATTGGTATTGGTGTTGGCACGCTGTTGATTTCAACTTGGTCATTGTTTGTAGGTGGATCCAATGGAGTTGGAATAACCGGATTTAAGATGTCAGAAGTTTGGGTGTCTTCACTGGCGTTGTCAACTTCTAGTGGGTAAAGATGACCGATTGACCTGGTGAATTCTGTATTACCCACTTTCACTTTCGCTACACGGCACTGACCATCCTGACCTTTTATTAACGAAGTTATCTTCCCAACTTTCCATGTATTCCTATTCTTCAATTCCTCTTTTATTTGTACTATGTCTCCAAGTTGAGGTGTCCGGTCTGAAGTTACTCGAGGTTGTCTTATTGATCCCCGATGTTTCTCACGAAGACTAGTCAGATATTGTTCTTGAAACATCTTCTTAAATTCCGCTAAGATAGACTGGCCTCGTTTCCATCCTTGGACAAGATCCGTTTTTGTAGTAGTCCCATCAACGCCTATAACGTTACTTGAGGGAGTCAATTCCAAACATTTCCCTAGAGTCAAAAAATCTGCAGGTTTCAGGACATACTCCAAATCAGCACCTACATTAGTCAAAGGTCTTGTGTTGACCACTGATTCGACTTCTTTGATAATGGTGACTAATTGACTGTCATTCAATAAATGCTTATCCAAAGTCCTTTTAAGACAGTGCTTTACAATTCCAACTAGCCGCTCATAAAATCCGCCATGCCACGGGGCTAACTGCGGAATGAACTTCCATTTTATTTTATTTTCGGTGCAGTAGCAGTTAATTAATATTTCGGATGTTAGCTTAAATTGCAAAGCGTTGTCTGATATAATTGTATTTGGTATACCTCTAGCTGCCACCAATCGTCTTACTGCAAGGAGACACTCCTCCGCTGTCAAGTCTTTCACTAATTCTAAATGTATCGCACGGACTGCCAGACAGGTGAACAAACAGACCCATCTTTTTTCTCGATTTCCATTTGTGGTGGTAACATACATTGGCCCAAAGTAATCAACCCCAGTAAACGTAAAGGGAGGGCTATAGTTTACTCGCTCGGGAGGCAATGCTGCAGTTTGAGGTAATTTGTAGGGCCCTCCACCTTGCTTCAGACATTTCTTACACTTTTTAATGACCTTCATTACTTGAGCTTTACCTTGCGGGATCCAATATTGCTCTCGAATAATATTCAAAGTATGAGGTGGACCTACATGGTAGTTTTTTTCGTGTACTTCTTGTATAACTCTGTTGGTAAACTCTGAGTTCTTTGGAATAAGTATCGGATGCTTTTTATCATAAGACCAGTTCGTATGTTTCATACGTCCACCACACCGCAAGATTCCATCCACATCTAGGAACAGATCAAGGCTTCTCATTAACGCAGTCTTTTTTCCGTTTATCTCATCAGGGAAATGTTTCTTTTGTACTTCCAAGATTTCTGTAATACCGGTTTCAGTCTTAGTATCATTAGTAATTACCCCCTGATCCACTCCTGTGAGGGAATCAGGTAAATCTGCGGTACCGATTTCAGGCTCTTTGTTGTTAGTAACTTCTGTTTCACTTCTGGCATCTACTTCCTGAATTTCTCCCGTAAGGTAGGCAGGTGGGTCTACTTCATACCCTTTCAGTACCATTTCTGGACCATCTATTATGTCCAGGACCTCCCCGGCCAAAAGAAGAGTATTTTGTTCTAAGTACCTGTTACTTGACCAGAATTTTGAGTCTTTGACAAGGAAAGGTGGGCCTGTAAACCATAAGGCTTGCTTTTCATCCCATAGTTCCGGACGTGTCCCTAAATCAGCTGGATTTTCGTTAGTGTTTATGTAACAGAACTCGACGTCCTTTAGTTGATTTATTTCATCTATGCGTCTCTTTACGAAGGGTGGCAGTAAGTGGTTAGTTCTAAGCCAGTAAAGCACAACTTGGCTATCCGTCCATAAGTACTGCTTATGAATTGTCAGGTTCAGGTTATTCTTCAAGTACTTGAGCAACCTACTTCCTATCAAATAGCCCAGTAGTTCTAGACGGGGAATCTTCAAATTTTCTTTGTCTTCTACAGGCGTTACGCGGGATTTTGACATTAGGAACGCAGTTTTAGTCGTCCCTCCACATTGGGTGCGTAAATACGCAACAGCTGAGTAGGCGAACTTAGAAGCATCGGTAAAGACATGAAGTTCATATTGCATTGCGCCTTCCGGCATGTCTTCGGCCACATATCTAGGGATCTTTATATCTTTTGCTGTCTTTAATTTCTCCACAATGGATTTCCATTTTTGAACTATATTCATTGGTAAAGGTGCGTCCCATCTAAATTTCTGGATGCACAAGTCTTGAAACAGTAATTTAGCTGGCAGAATAAGAGGCGACGCAAACCCACATGGATCATAGACACGGGCAAGAGCTCTAAGGATATCCTTTTTGTTCAGTTCATCTTTGGCTTGAGCTTCAAGCGCCTTATCTTCAACTTTAAGTTGTAAAGTGTCATCTTGTAGGTTCCAAATGAGACCCAGTATTTTCAATTTTACTGATTGATTTCCTGACTGGCTCTTTGGGATCTTCTCCATAAATTGACTGTCATTTGACACCCAGTCTCTTATATTCATTGAAAGCTCGTTAAATACTGTCCTGGTTTCATTATACAAGCGTAAAGCTTCATCTAGCGATTCAACAGATGTCACTAAATTATCAACGTAGCACTTGTCTGCTATTTTTGTGAGTAGAGCTTCATTTGTTTTGGTTATATGGTATCGAATTGATGCTGTTAGTAAGAATGGACTAGAAATTATGCCGAACGGGATTCTACAAAATCGGAAATGTCGTATGTTATCATCTGTCAGTTCTTTACTAGGGTCCTTAACCCAGAGAAATCTTGTTACGTCTCTGTCTTCATTTTGAAGACCAATTTGTAAGAACGCCTTCTCAACATCTGCAGTAATTCCTACTTTGCCGGTTCTAAATTTAATCAATAGCGCAGTGAGATCTTCTAGCAATGAAGGACCTCGGTACATACATTCATTTAAACTATTGCCTTCCTTTATCTTCGCTGAACCATCATAGACGATCCGCCCGCTTTTACCTTCTTGTTTTACTATGTGATGTGGCAGATAGTGCACAGGAGGATTTACTTGATAGATAGGTACCGTTTTAGGTTCAATTTCTTCGATGATTTTTTTATCTAATTGTTCTTTTAAAATTCGGTTATACTCGTTGAGCGTGCTCTCATCAGATCTCCGTAACAAGCCTTTTAACCTACCATAGGCTAAACCATAATTTGTTGGTAAATCAGGCGGGTATTGGATCCATGGCCACTTGACCTCATATCTGCCATTGTTATACTGTACCGTTTCATTGAAATATTTAACTGCTTCTTCTTCTCTGGTTGTTTTGGGAGAATCTGTTATACCGATGCTTTCTAAACTCCAAAGGAATTTCATGTCAATACTTCTTAGCGGTAGATCAGGTTCATTAAAGTATGTACAATCTGTATCATGGCACTGACAATAGTATGTAATGACTGATAAGGTACTATGTTCTCTGTCTTGTTCGCCATTCCCGGATACAATCCAACCAAAATCCGTATTTATAAGAATCATGTTCTCCTTTTCAATGCGCTCGTTTCGAATAAGCGAAAAATAATAATCATTACCTATAAGTAAATCAACATTCTCGCCCCTGGTGTCATCATCTGCTAGAAAATCAATCGGCTTTTCTATATCAATCTTCACAATAGGAATCCTTCTTGTTATATGAGGAACTATGTTGATTCTTAAATCCTTAATGACGTCTCTTTTTGTTTTAATTTTAATTTCAGCTGATGGGCTATATATAGTTTTCGGTGAAGTTGATGAGAAAGTATACATTGTGAGAAAATCTTCTCCATCTGGAATAATGTTTAATGTGTTTGCTATTGCTGAAGTAATGTAACTACGTTGTGATCCACCATCCAAAATCAGTCTGCAAGGTAGATGTTTATTCTTGTTGTGGATTGTCGCCACTGCCATCTGTAAAAATGATGATTTTTCTTTAGTAGTAGAATTTAAGGTGTCAGTTTTTGCTATGACAGCGCTATTAATATGTGTTGGCTCACCCTTTTCAGTATTTTTTAGATCAGGTGTAGTCTTCTTAAATTGCTTCGGGCATAAGGCACTATTGTGATCACCTTTACAGAAATAGCAATTCTTCTTGAATCTGCAACTTGAAACGTTGTGTCCTCGCTTAAAACATTTGAAGCATCTATCCTTCAATTTCTCTTTCCTTCCTCTTAAGTTTGTTACCTTCCGGCATTCATTACTGTAGTGGGTTCCTTCACAAAAGATGCAATTCTTTCGGATTTTTTTAGAAAGCTCATTACCGCCTTTCTTCTGTCGATATGAGATGTACTTCCTTTTTGATCCCGTTTTCGCCAATCCTAACAATGAAGCTGTTGATGGAAGCGCTGGTGTTGAGCTTGATGGAAGCGCTGGTGTTGAGCTTGATGTAACACCACTTGCAAATTGGTTATCCTGACCGGAACGCTCCATGGCCGTTATCACTTGTTCGAGTCCCATTCGCAATTTCTCAATACTTTGATCTTGAGGAGATAATAAGTGAACTTGGTAAATTACCTTCTCCGGGAATTTATCAGTCATCAGAACACGAAGATGACTGCTGTTAATATCCTCTCCTAAATTGTTTAACACGCGTAAGTGCCTCTCTAGGGCATTTATGGTATGCCTACAGCTAGTGGCATCATCGCTACTTTTTTTAATATTCATTAAGGCCTTATAATGGGCATCAATAACTTTCTCCTTTGTCCCATACCTTTCCTTCAACATACTGACTGCTACTACATAGTTTTCGTTTGTTATAGAAATTCCTTCAATTGTTTCTAATGCAGCTCCTTGTAGGGAAGTCATTAAGTATGAAAGCTTGTCTACATCTTTAAGATTTCTTGTTCCGACACTAGCCTCAAAGTGGTCCCAAAACTCGGTAAACTTTAGATAATCTCCATTGAATTTTTGGAGTTCCAGTTTCGGTAGCCTTGATACTTGACTGTTTATTCCCTTATGTTCGCTGTCACTATTGATGTTTAACTCTGTGTATGTGTCTAGACGGGATAGGATATCTTCAGCTATTAATTGGTCCTCCAAATACTCGTCTGACATGCTGCCAGTACTACTAGTACAATGCTGCATACAATTGAGAGTTTCCTTTTCTAATGCATCAATCGACCGTTTCAATTGTATACGAACTTGCATCAAGTCCACCAATTGTATTTCTCCCCCTTCCAGTATTGTTGCAGCATGTGCTGATAATTCCTTCATTTTACGATGTCTGATTTTTACTCGTGCATGTAATGCCTCGTCCATTTTGCAGTTGATCTCTGTATTACTGATTTAATCTTGAGTGAAGATTTTTTCTGTTTTGATGAAAGCTGCGATAAGTTTAATTACCTGCAAATAACAACACGCCCTATGGTATATTTCTTACTAACAAAATATTATTATTTCTCTTAATGTCTCATTCTTATGGTTCGGGATAGAATAACGGATAAAAACTTAAGATGATGTTAAATAAGAACTCCTTTGCTTGAAGTCCTACGTACATAATATTTTAACATCTCTTCATTAGATTATTACTAAATATCTTCATACATTGATGAAAAGGCACCGTTAACGATGATGACCATGGCACTTATTTCCGTTCATTTCACACAGAGTTTTCCTTTTTTTTTTGCGAATACATTACTTACCACAATTCACGCTTCCTTATGTGATCCAAAAACACAGTTTTCTAGTAAATATCACTTTTCTGTACTAAAAATCAAACTTCGATAACATAAAACACTTGTTAGATTCCATCCCGTCAATGTCAAAGTGAAAATTTTCATTTTGACAACCAGAAAAAGCGGCACTAGTGATGCGCCACTCCAAACGTAAAAAATCGATTGATCAATGGAATGAAATTGATGCGTTCAAGATAACGAAGATATTAAACCTTTCATAGACGCATCGACCTCGTACTAAATATCAGTCCGAATGAGAGGCATGTATCATTCCAACACGCTTACACGCGGATCGAAACGCAAAGCAATTCAATAAATAATATCATAATACGATAATAATAAAACAAATTTTCATTGTGTATATATTTATTATCTCCTTTTTATTATCATTATCATAAAATTGTTGCATAATTATTGTTGTTATTTAAATGATAAACCTATTAACTTAGAAACCTTGCACAACATTCAACTAATATTATTATAATTTCATAACACTTAGTTTGTATTTGCTTTACTCTATTCAGGGTTCACCTGACACACAAGAACTATGCAACAATCAAATATGCACCACTGAATGCCAGAAATAATGTGCATCAATGATGAATACCTATGGAATTATACCTATTCACCCACAAATATGGGAAATTGCCGATGCCGCAATTATAATTAAAACATAAAATAGTTAAATCTGGGCAATTTCACGTCGCTGTGTGGGAACTTGACTTTTGATCTACTTGATTAATTGACTATCCACTATTCATCTCTAACAGTGTCCGTATAGACTTGTGTTGATTGTTGATGGTTTCGGAGCCACGTTGTTTTACGGCTCTTGGTGAGCTAACATGACATCCTACTGAACCTTGTGGAGCTACTGCGAGCCTCCCTTATGGAGCCACTACGGGCCTCCCTAGTGGAGCCAATACTGGCCTCCTTGTTGGTGTTCGGAGCTACGTTGTTTTACGGTCCTTGTTAGACCAACATGGCTCTTACTAGACCTTGACAGAGCCACTTCTGGCCCTTATGCCGTTTGGAGCCACGTTGTTTTACAGTCCTTGGTGGACCAACATGGCTCTACTAGACTTTGATGGAGCCTATACAGGCCTCCAGGCTTTAATTGTTACTCGGAGTCTTTAACACAATTACTACTAGTAAGGTAACTGAACACAAGGATTCAGCTCCCGCTTTTCTGTTCCTCCACAACAAACGTGAAATATCCGAGCATCTCCACCAATTAATCTTGTCGCCGCGTTTATTAATGAGGATGTAATAGACGACAAGACTAACAGTCCTAACAGTTTATATTGAATAGAGTATCCGCACAAGGTTTTGGAACTGCAATATATTTACTTGAACCTTTGTGAACGTTTATTAACATTTGTAATCTGACTCGAGCGACCCGTGGCTTCTGCACGGCTACGGTCTAGCCTCGCCTTGACGAGCTATTGACATCTCGGGGGACTAATATTGTATTGCCACACGGCAAGGTGTGCAATCACTACATTGATCGCTTGTATAACATACCCTTACTCGAGTCATATTTGGTTGGGACCAATGGTCCCTACAGGTCTCCTCCAACCCCTTACAACCTGCCCTGACATTGCCTCACTTGTATGCTTTGAGTATCACACTCTACTTGTACTACATATTGCTGTTCCACAACCGTCAGTGCGGACTTGAATACTTGGTATAAGATTTATTCTACAGTTCAATAGAGAATAGCAATTGTATATGAAACTTACCACATCTCATCAACCACTTCTCGCCATTTTGTTCCTCACTTAACCCATCCACCTGTTCTCTTTTGTTGTCTACCTTACACTAACATTTTTTCTTCCATGTCAGTGTTGCCAGCAGGGTTAAAGATACATCGAATCTATATAGTATTTGTTGTGCAACTTACCAACTGTATGATACTCGCGGTTCTCCGCGACAACTCTCGTTCAGTATCATATAACAAAAATGTAGTCTATGCAAGTTGGAGTATAGGATATGTGTAATACAAAATTACCATTTTTAGCAGTCCAAACTTTACGAAATTTACAAATAAGATCGACTAAATCAGTGCTTCACGCGCGTTTACCTAAACGTCCATCAGAAAAAAAATCATTACTAATTTAGTGAGTCAGTTTTCAAAAAAATGATCTGTACAAATGCAAGATAAGAAGACGTGCTAATAGATACCAGTACTTGTTATTTCTATTACGTAACAAAAGGTGTACAATTTCATCGACTAAATCTATCAATTTTACGTTTTTGCGACTAAAATCGATACCGGCCTCTTAAACAGAAGGACATGATGTCACGATCCTCAGTATTGAGGGACCGACTGAAGAAGAAGAAAACTTATCTATACATTTTATTATCAGAAACTGTAGAGGAGTACATCTGGACTTTTGAAACCATTTTTCCCCAAGCTTAAAAAGAGACCTTCAACAATGCTCGGTCAATAACTCATCATAGTTAGACCACTTTTTACAAGCTTGTTATTTACTTGCAATGTACCTATGTATGTATGTAATATTAACTATATTTGTAGTGTTTGTATCTGTCAAATCTTGCAAGTTGAATTTGACCCCATTCCCGGTTTCCGATGAAGCTGAAAATTTGCACATCATGGTACCATTAAGCAGAATTGATGATGGAAACCGGAGGTGGCCATCTCGCCATAGGAACTCTGTGATAAAACAACGCAACCTGATTTTGTTTAGGGTTTTTAGAATTGTCTCGATGAGTATTAGTTGTCTGTGGAAAGAAAAGTACAGTCAGCGATAAAAGCTTGTAGCTTGTACCACATTCTGCATTAACACATTAACTGCCAGCGACTCGCTAGGGGAGTTCACTGTTCGTAGGCGCTTTTCGCTACATACGGTATTTCCCGTGTTATCGGCTACGCTTGTAGCGCGTAGCGCTGGCACTGAATGTGTTAAGCATGGTTTCACTCACTTGAATTTTTAGTCACTATTGGCGACATGTTTCGGGCCCTTCGGGGGTCCATCTTCAGGCTCGAGTGCTCGCGGCGACTGCAACTCGTGCACCCGAAACCGTTGTCGTATAAACAGTTTAAAATATGTCTCACGAAAGTTTAATATCGGTGTTAAGCATGTGTATCATTTCTGTCCGTTGCACTGAACAGGGTATTCCCAAGGCGGCCTGATAGCCCGAGGGATCGTCCAGACATTCCCCAATGTCTCTGTCAGCACCTTCATCTCTCTGAGCTCGCCACAAGCTGGACAATATGGAGGTAAACCACATTATATGTGACATTATCTATGACTAGTAGTTCGCCCCGAACTGAGAACTCGCGGTTCGCCAAAATGTTAGATCATTATTTTAAAATTGTAAATTTAATGCAAATAAAGAATTTACTTTACTTTAAAAACTATATTATAAATGTGTAAGCCGAGCACTTTCATTTGATACCAAACTCGACCATACTTTCTTGCAAAAAAGATGACCAGAATAGCAAGACCCCTCACAAATAGCTTTTAGCCTTCTAAGCTCTTCTAGCTCAATAACCGCTTGATCGAGTCTGCTCATAATTTAATGGCTAAAATATAATGCCCTCCACTACACGTTTACCCAATTTCATTTAAATTAGAACAAATTTACTTAAGTTATTGTGTATCAAACTATCCTCTGATAGTTCAGCTTAAAAACATCGAAATGCCGGGACGTGCCCCTAGCCAGCCGTGTGCTCCAAGTTGAATGTAAGAACTTCACTTCGCTTCGCTCGCTCGTTCGAAAAGGGACCTTATTGTCGATGGCGCTTACGCCATTATTAACGATGCTCCGATATAAATACCGAGCGACGCTGTGAGGCGTAAGCGCCATCGACAATAAGGTCCCTTTTCATAGATAATGCCCCATATTAAGATTCTATAAATCAGCATTACAATACAACACTTCTTGTCAAGTAATCATCATCATCTTCCTCGCGTTTTCCCGGCATTTTGCCACGGCTCATGGAACCCTGGGGTCCGCTTGGCAACTAACCCCAGGAATTGGCGTGGTGATGTTATCATCATCATATCAGCCAAAAGTCGTCCGCAACACAGCTGTTCTTAGTTATAATACAAGGGTTAGGTAGGTAATTATATTATATTTAATTATTATTAATTTCACCTTGTTTGACTTGTATCTTTGTTTTCAGCCGGTTTCCTCCACCTAGTATTCCCCGGGCTAGTAAAGGAGAGTGCATACGAGCTATTCTACTCCCGAGTGGGCCAGCACACGTCAGTGGGGAACTATTGGAACGACCCCTACCATCAGACCTTGTATGAGACGTACAGCGTGTACCTGCCTTATATTAACAACCATATTGCGTGAGTTTATTTTTATTATTTAAATTTAGTGACGTAAATTTCGTTAATAGGTTAGTGTAGTGACGTATTTGTCCTATATACAAATAAATGATGCATATTGGTTATGTGGATGACTGTGGCGCTCGTCTGGCGGCCTTGTTTATTAGTAACTATAAAAAATGTGGGTCAACAAAAGAATAATATTTGCGACGATAGCATGTTTGTATTATAGTTGCGCCACCACGCATTGCGTATTTAGTCGATAATAATATATGATATGACGTAAAATTAAATTTTGCACATGAAAAATCAGTAACGTTAATTATTAAGAGCTTGTGATGAGTAAATTCGTCGATTAGCTCAGCCGGTTCCATGGTGTAATGGTTAGCACTCTGGACTCTGAATCCAGCGATCCGAGTTCAAATCTCGGTGGAACCTGACTTTTTGTATTTTTTCTTTTTATATTTCCTATTATTTAGGATATATTTCATAAAATATATATTTTTTAAAGATTATTAAATAAATGTTTTTAAATTTTAACTAAAAAGATTTAAATTTTATTAATCTCTATTCAGTTTACTATTACGTAGTTGCAAGAGCTTATCAATTCAATACTTTGCGTAATTAGGTTTATAGGTCAAAGTTATTAATTATTTACCATTATTCTAGGTCAGCAAAGACGACTGATTTCAAGACCAATTTGCTGAGGCTAAAACGTTTCGTTTTGATCGGAGGGCCTGATGATAACGTTATTACTCCTTGGCAAAGCAGGTATTTTTTTTTTAAGTTTAAATATCCATTATTTATGATCTAAACTAAACCAATAAAAATTCGCTATGCAACATTCCTGAGGCACACTTAATTTTTTTTTCATTCCCTTTATAAACATTTTGCCTTGATTTCTTTAGTCAATACTGTTAACATTTCTATTTCTTTAACTTTTGCAGTCAATTCGGCTACTACGATGCCAATGAAACCGTAATTAAAATGCAGGACCAGCCAATTTACAAAGAAGACAAAATCGGCCTCAAAGAACTGGACAAAAATGGAAAACTCCACGTGGTCACTGTTCCTGGAATCAACCATTTCAACTGGCACATGAATGTTAGTATAGTTGACGACTATTTACTACCATATTTGGATTAATTTAACCATAGTTTAGCAATTTTATCATTTTTATTACGCCGTAAACTGAGGCAATTTTGTTTAGTTCCATGTTTGTCCGTGGCGCTACTAATCGTTCCGCAGTATGTCAGTAGATGGCACTTAAATCAAACTCGAATACTTTAGTTAGTCTTTTTCCCGTAGAAATGTAGCGGCGCCACTTATTAGTATCACATTATATCAATAGATGTCTCTGTGATATATTCTTATGAATAGCTTGTAAATTGCAAAGTCTAAATTATATTTTTGTAAAATGTTGATCTGAAGTGTACAAGCTTTTATTATCGTACAAAATCAGCCATATTTTTTCACGATTTACAATTATAAATTATATCTTTGATTTGGATTCGGCTGTAATTTAGAATTACTTAGTAGAATTATATTTCTAAGAGGGATTTAATGTTTTGAATACTCTCACCCAAGTATTTTGGCTATTTACCAAATAATAGCTCAATTTTAGGATGTAAGCGTGCATTATGACTTTAATATTTTTCTTATAATCAACTCATCTGAAATCTGAATACTAGGAGTAGGAATCAATTAATATCAAATAATTAATTAACGCAATACCTACTTATTTGTATTACTTTATAAGTACGTCTGCAATACTAATATTAAAGTGATGTTTGTATAAAAATCATGATTTGAATATGCATGTGTGTGTGTGTGTATGTGTTTTGGTAGAATATGTTTTACATACTTTACTACTACTTCATAGCAGTAGAGTAGTAGTGTGAATAAATTTACTTACAATGAGGAGTGAAACTAATTTTTTCTATTGTTTTATATGTAGTGTATTATAATTATTTTTTATTTCTATATCCGATTTTATATGATTTTTACACAATTTTGAAGATTTTTTATATTCTTTTTTTGTGTAGCTGTTTCAATATTTCTATTTTAAATATTTCAATACCAGTGATGTGATAAGTCCATGGTCTGGGCTATAACCGCGAAAATCAAATTTCGCAAATTGCGGGCATTTTTCTCTGTCACTCTAATTACGCCTTCATTGGAGTAAAAGAGAAAGATCCCCGCAATTTGCGAATTTCGTTTTTCGCGGTAGCCCCTCTGATTTTAGACATACCTACCTTCTCATATCATAGATACCTAGGCTATGCATTTTGTAATCTTTTTTTAGGGTTCCGTAGCCAAATGGCAAAAAACGGAACCCTTATAGATTCGTCATGTCTGTCTGTCTGTCTGTCTGTCTGTCCGTCTGTCTGTCCGTCCGTATGTCACAGCCACTTTTCTCCGAAACTATAAGAACTATACTGTTGAAACTTGGTAAGTAGATGTATTCTGTGAACCGCATTAAGATTTTCACACAAAAATAGAAAAAAAACAATAAATTTTTGGGGTTCCCCATACTTCGAACTGGAACTCAAAATTTTTTTTTTCATCAAACCCATACGTGTGGGGTATCTATGGATAGGTCTTCAAAAATGATATTGAGGTTTCTAATATCATTTTTTTCTAAACTGAATAGTTTGCGCGAGAGACACTTCCAAAGTGGTAAAATGTGTCCCCCCCCCCCGTAACTTCTAAAATAACAGAATGATAAAACTAAAAAAAATATATGATGTACATTACCATGTAAACTTCCACCGAAAATTGGTTTGAACGAGATCTAGTAAGTAGTTTTTTTTTATACGTCATAAATCGCCTAAATACGGAACCCTTCATGGGCGAGTCCGACTCGCACTTGGCCGCTTTTTTGTTGATGGTGCGGAACCCTCCGTGCGCGAGTCCGACTCGCACTTGGCCGGTTTTATAATACTTGTCATTAAGTTTTTGGAAATGCTCTGGAAATTACAAGAAATGTGATTTTTACACATTTACTAAATAATTTAATCAAAGTTAGATATGACTATGCGTTTAATCAGTTTGATAATACGAGTAATATGGTGATATTGATGATAATGTAAACAAAGTACCTACTACCTACGTCATTAATTCATGATAGCCATATGTTTTTTCTGCGGTGGTAGCACGGTCGCATTTTTATCCCCTGTCAGCAATGTCAGCATGTCTGTCACGTTCTAACAAGTATGTAAGTGTGAAAGTGACAGGCATAGTGACAGGCGATAAAAATGCAACCATGCTGCCACCCCTGGAATTCCCTCTAATATGTTGATGTATGTAGCATTATCTAAACTACTCTTCTCAAACTCTTCTTCTTTTTAGGGTTCCGTATACTTACCCAAAGCCCCAAAGGGTAGAAACGGGACCGAATTACTAAGACTCCGCTGTCTGTCTGTCACCAGGCTATATCTCATGAACCGTGATAGCTAGGCAGAAAATTTTCGGAAATTTTCACAGATAATGTAGGTTTGTATTTCTGTTACCGCTATAACAGAAAATACTTAAAATAGAATAAAATAAACATTTAAGCCCATACAACAAACGTGTTTTTTTGCCGTTTTTGTGTAATGGTACGGAACCCTTCGTGCGCGAGTCCGACTCGTACTTGACCGGTTTTCTTCTTTTCTTCTTATTACTTTGGTTTTAAACAGAAGGATGTTGTTGTTGTTCTCATTTAGATAACCAATTCTTTGAAACGATACAATTACGTTCTTAGAAGCAACATTGTCTCAAAAATGACAATGATTGACTTATCTGGATTCAAAGTAGCGTAATAGTTATCAGGAGAAAATCTCGCAAAAATCACAAGTTTATTGTACGACCATGAAATGAGACCTTATATTTTAGTGAGTAAGGTCTATTTTTGAAAGGGGCAAAATCGATAGTTTTTTCGCTTGTCACGATTTAAGAGCACAGAAGATTAGATACAATTTGAATTTGAGCAACGTGTCTAGTGTTGAATAAGATAGATTTACTGGAATTTATCTTAAAAACATCGTTTGAAAAATATCTGTCTTTCACATTGAACTTAGGGATATTATGCCAGTATTCAGGTAAGTAGACGGTATGACGTGAGGTCACCTCAACATAAACATAAGTAAATAAAACAAATCCCGTTGGACAAGTCAGAGCTAACTTGCACTTGAAAATTTAAGGTTAATTAAAGATATCTGAGTCAACTTGTTAATATCCTATTTGAGATACAGATACGGATGTTTCTAAACAAACATCCGTTAACATATCTTATCTAATTAATTAGATAAAAGATTAAACATGTCGATATAGGTACGAGTGAGTTGTTTATGTATGACACCTCATATAAAACTTTGTTATCAAGTTCTAGTATTCCATAATATGTTAATAATAAGATATGCTATTGAAATAGGTAGGTATGTATAGGTACGATACCTATAGTCAGTATTAAATTATAGTGACGGCCAGGCCAGAGTACCTATCCAAAATGCCCAAATATATCGGAACACATCCTTATTTCGAGGTTAACAAGGGTATGTACAGTCGCCTTCAGATATATCGGAGCGGCCAAGGTGTTCACAATATCTGAGCACGCACTCATAACGTCTTGACAATAGAGATGTGTTCAGATATTTGCGAGCGCCTTGACCGCTCCGATATATCTGATGGCGACTGTCTGTAAGTACAAAGAACGTGCCTCACTTTACTCCTTACGCATCTGCTAAAACAGCGACAATAGCAACAGGAATGCCGGCACAAAAACCTGGCATTCAGTGCCCTTAGGGCTCGCGGGTCTGCAATTTGATGACTCACACGTATCGGGTACGTATCTTATCGAGACACGTGCGGTGATTCATGCAGGTGACATGTTGGTGGTTAGGCATTGCGTAAATATTGTGCATGAACTTTAGGCAGTACGAGTTAAGTGTAACTTTCATATGGACGGTCGTAGGTTAGAATCTAATAGGAACTTAACTTACGTAAGCAGCAAAAATCTGTTTTTAGTTTTAATAAATGACAACTACATACAATTGGGATAATCGACCTATCATTTAGCTATCCGGGTTATGGAAACAAGGGTAGGTATACCCCGGCCACACACTCGACGAGTGGTATGGGAAGTAGTGTAGTGAGGGAAGTATGCATCGGGGCAGTATGGCGGCCGACGACGAGTAGCGCGGCCACACTGCGTCTCTGCCTACTCCCCTCACTACTTTCCAATTTCCATGCTTTCCAGGACATTTTTGTTAAAGGAAAAACATTTTGAAGAGAAAAGGAAACCATAATAATCCCAGAAAGTCTAGTTGCTTTCTAAATGATCAAGAACTCTGGTTTTAAAGATTTGCAAAAAAAAAATACGTAGATAGCGTCTGACGAAGCCAACTCTGTATGGCAATAGCATTTGCAATGACGATTTGAAGTGTAGAATGTCATGACTAATATCAAATTCTTTAAAAATATGTCGTTTCTAGACTGTCCCTCACTTTGTACTGTCCAAGTCGGACTTGAACGCCATAGGTAAATACCTACCTATCTAAGCCTAAGTAAGCCTAGCTA
Organism: Cydia amplana; assembly: GCF_948474715.1. Taxonomy (NCBI): domain Eukaryota; kingdom Metazoa; phylum Arthropoda; class Insecta; order Lepidoptera; family Tortricidae; genus Cydia; species Cydia amplana. The sequence goes on from NC_086073.1 coordinate 16,861,098, forward strand.
CCTTCTTAAACAAGAATTACATCTGAGCGATCGCGAGCTATGGAGGATGGAACCTAAACACAAACATACGATTCGAACTTCTAAAAAATATATCAGTAAAACCATTAATTACTGTCACTATGAGTCGAACCGTCCCGACACAGACTGTTCCAGAGGTTAATAATAGTGATTACGCACTGTCGTCTAGACTAGAGATTTAACACGATATCCTCACAAGTTCGCACTTCAATATGAAACTCATGAGAAATCGTCAATTGGAGAAATCACTGAGCGGTAGATGAAGTTACCTGAGGCCTTTCTCACACCCAACGCACCTTGAAAATCAGTTTTCGATAAATTGTTGCGTATTGCGACTTGTCAGAGCTGCCAACGCAGACGCGTTGTTGCCGTGGCAACAACTCGTCTGGTTGCGTTGCAGTTGGCAACTAGTCATTTTTGGATTCCTTCGTGCTTAAAAGGCCTAAGCGCAGGCTTACAGCCAAAAAATTGACGCTCGAAGTCAATTATGCCTACAGATTTAGGTACACCTCGTAACTTGAAACTTGTAGGTATTACTTGTATGAGTTATTCCCCTTTCCAACCGCTCTCCAACCCTAGTTCAATTCAATTCCAAAAACAGGCGCCAGGAAATTCCAAGCAATTTTCAGTAATTTCCCAGCCATGTGTTGATAACTGATAAGTTGATAACGACCACTTATTTCAAATGACAGTGAAGTGCACCGATCAAGTGTTATTCATTATGCGGCCAGTGTGGCTACCACCAGTTTGGCACTGACATAAACGCCGTCGAGAACGTAATTTACTTTCTATAAGTAGGTACATCTCGCTCATACTCGCATATTAGTGCAAACGAGATGTATAGAAAGTAAATTACGTTCTCGATAGCGTAAATGTCAGTTTTGACACTGTCAGTGACTCATGGTACGGGCTCAGTTAAGATTGTTGAATGCTGTTTACGTAGGTACTCACTTCAGCTGTAATTTTATTATATTTAGGAATTTTATATCGATTTGGTACTTGTCGGGGAATTTTAGAAAGTTTTTCCCCATCGTATGTTTGAGATTATAGTAAGTACTTATCGTTAAGTATAGATAATCGTTTTGACTTTTTCCTCTTGTTTTATTAGGCTATAGGTACATTTAAGGCGAAAGCAGAAGTGTAATTTCCTTTTTAATCGAAATCAAAAAGGAAGAGTCTCTCTTTCCGTTGGGATCTTTTTTTAATCGACTTAAAAAAAAATCAAGGAGGTAATTCTCAAGTCATCGAATTGAGGGATATCCTAAACTATAGACACACCTATTTGGTTTGAGTATTTTCGATATAAGGTGGCTAAAAAATAACTGCATTCCCGTTGCCAGGGAGGTTTTGGGATTATACTGAGCAACTTTTACTATGGGACCAACCTCGATATCACGAAAAACAATTTACCCTCCCATAGAAAATGGACCATCCAAAATGTATGAAACAGCCAAATTTTTTTTCACGATTTCGGTGTTGGTAGCCATAGTAAAAGTTGCTCAGTATAATCGCAAAACCTCCCTGGCAACGGGAATGTACTTAGTTATTTTTTAGCCACCGTGTAACTCATTTAATTTTTTTCTCGGAAAGCGACATTTCGTGAAGTGGAAATTGCTGTAATGTTGAAGACCGTGAAACGGTGGCATACTGTTTTGTGAGGTTGGTATTTTTTGTGTAAACTAAAACGTTTTTTTAAATTAGACTTTATTTAACAATGACGCCAACGTCGGGTGTCCCCTAGGTAGCTCTAATTTTCAAAGCGGCGCCAGGGTCGACTGTATAACAGATTTTATAGGGCAATGTTCCCAATTAAAAAAAAAACCGGCCAAGTGCGAGTCGCACTCGCGCACGGAGGGTTCCGCACCATCAACAAAAAATAGAGCAAAACAAGCAAAAAAACGGTCACCCATCCAAGTACTGACCCCGCCCGATGTTGCTTAACTTTCGGTCAAAAATCACGTTTGTTGTATGGGAGCCCCACTTAAATCTTTATTTTATTCTGTTTTTAGTATTTGTTGTTATAGCGGCAACAGAAATACATCATCTGTGAAAATTTCAACTGTCTAGCTATAACGGTTCGTGAGATACAGCCTGGTGACAGACGGACGGACGGACGGACAGCGGAGTCTTAGTAATAGGGTCCCGTTTTTACCCTTTGGGTACGGAACTCTAAAAATGACGCGTCCGCTGACCTGTTTTGTTGACAAACGTGTTGGCAAGCTGCCTGATGATGATGATGGCTGGCGCCTGGCGCCTGGCGCCTGGCGCCGCTGTGAGTCGCCGGCGTCTTGCAGCTACAGTCAGAGTCAAATATAAATGATAACAACCAAAGTCGCTAATTATACCTATAGCAAGTTAAGTACTTATTTCTATCACTACATAGTATAAAACATAGTCGCTTCCAGTTGTCTGTCTGTCCCTAGTATGCTTAGATCTTTAAAACTAGACAACGGATTTTGTTGCGTTTTTTTTTAAATATACAGAGTGATTCAAGAGGAAGGTTATGTATCAATGCCGGGACGGGTCGATAGTCTATTATAAGTCTTCCTGCCTTGCACAAGTAAACTGTGGAATGAAGAGAATGAACTGATTGTCGGCCACAGTATTTCCGGACCGATACGACCTTCAAGAAAAGAGCATACTCCCATCATAAATTCCGGTAACGTACTTGCAACCTTTCTGGTGTTGTAGGTGCCCAATCTATTTAATGCAGAGCTGCTGACTGTACATGACAATCCGCACAGTAAGGTTTCGTGAACATTTTTGCGAATAACAAAAAAAATCACGATTATTTTAATTAGAGTATTTTAATTTAAATAACAACATTTGTATTAAGTACCTTAGTACAGTTAGTAGTGTTAGTAAGTACCTATTACAAATTTATTAAAATGCAATATATTAGGTACATAAGATACATTATTTGTGCTGCCAATTAGGTAACAAAATCATTCCGGAAAATATTAAAGTCAGTGTATAGGTACCTAAATAAATGTGATATTTCAATATATTTAGGTACTTATTTTAATATTTGTAACCTGTCTTGTGTCACGCACTCACATGGTTTTACTGAGAATGTACTTTCATGGCGATATTTTTTGCACAGTTCAACAAAAACTGAAATCGCGAGAAAAAAGTCATAATGCTCTGATTCACAGGGCAAATAAAAATATGCTATTTTATAAATGCCGCGAAACATCGTAAGTCAAAAATTAATAGTCATTCCAGAAAGGCATCTATTGCACTCTTAATACGTTTCAATTTTGAATGCGTTTTTTTGTCTATGCATCGACTCATGTCTATCATGAGTCAGCTGAACCTTGGAGACGAGCTCAAATAAAAGTCAAAATGTTGTAAGCGCATATGATTTTCTATAAACTTATGATTGTTTCATAACAATATATTTAAGCGTGATTCCGTTAAAACGTATGTGATGTATCGATTATATAATCTCACGATTTTACAGCACTACCGTGTAATATGATCGGTTGACCTGTCGTTGATTAATTTGTTTACAAACAATTATATGGCGATGTGATCGATGTGTTATTTTCGTAGTATTTTTATTATTAGGAAACATGTGTGTATTATATATCTACGACTCAACAAATTAATTCGAGGAATAGTTACAAAAATAATTGAATTAAATGCAAGATCTTTATATAGGTCTCTGGGTGGCTAGGGGATCAATAATAATAATATTATATCACAATCATACAATAATAATATCAACAAATATCTTTGCATAAGAGTAATGATTCAACGTTACTATGTTACAGTAACGCTATCAGGTTTTTCATATGACATAACTCACATAACCCGTCCTATCCTTACTCGACCAAGACAACTAGAGACCCGCCGCAGAAACAAGCCCATAGATTCCCTGGGTCTAGTTATCTTGGTCATTGACTCATGTCACCGGCCAGGACAACTGGACCCGTCGGAGAAGAAAGCCCATAGATTCCCTAGGTCTAGTTATCTTGGTCGATGAGTCATCTCACCGAATTGGTGCGTGTGAGCCCGGAGACGGTGAGTCATGCGCCCGCGTCGGTATGCGACGAGTTTGCTGGGGTCCAGGCTAGGGGTTAGGACATACAGGATACTCCGACAAGTATTTGGGGACTTGACACCTCATTTACTTAAATAAATTATAATTTTAGAGTAGAGACTCCTTTCAGGATTCAAGAACTTTACAAAACATACCTAAACCGCATACCTAACATAGAATAAAAATGGAAAAACCAGAAAAACACTAGAAATCGCCGTAATACAAGTGTTGTTCTGTTCACGAAATGTCGGCAAAAAAGCTTATTTAAGGGAGATGTGATGACATCAATCAGACAGAAGCACAGGTTTTTTAGACACATATATGTATATAGGTACCTACATATTTCAAAATTAATGACTAAATGAGTAATTTTTAAACAAAATTCGCCGTGAAGATAAATAAGTAGTCGAGGCCGGCGTGGCGTCTTATAATTTAGAATTAAATAGTCTTATAATATGTAGTTATAATTTAGAATAGAACCAAAATATCTAACGGTACAATATTTGTACCCCGAAAGTTCCTTTACCACCTCCACCACGCACTTCGCAACTTACTTCGTTTTTCGCACACAACGGGCTCATTAACTCGTCAATGACGATTATGATGTATCAATATGAGTATGAGAGCAAATGTTGACGTATATGGAAGCGTGACGTACCTACCGTTGCACTGTGGTTGTAAGCCAGGGAAATACCGGTAACATCCTGCTCAGGGCTCAGATGCCGGTCGAGGTGAAGACTGAGGCGTTATGATTGTGTCAATTTAGCTTTATGTTAGAGTTTGTAATCTTATTCTTCAGCACGGATATGATGGTCGTTGTTGTCTATTTTTTTGTCCGAGCGATCAGTCATTTGAGTATTAAATTGGTACAAAAACAGGACGATTCGTTATTAAATCATTAGCTAACCGAAAAAAGCTGTCATTTTAATATCTGAAGTATAAAATTAGTTGCAATTAGGTTTTGTCAAGTTAGTGGGTGAACTCACTTATCAACTAACGTCTTAATCTTAACTTGTCTTCAAAAGTAACGTAACACTCAGTCAGTGCACGGAATACAGTCGTTAGTACGAATCGACCCAAACTAAAGGAATTTCCAATATGGACTGTTTTATCTACGGCGGAAAGATCCTCGTAAAAACGTTACTTGGAATGTCATTTTGCTTATTGAGGGCGAGATATACCTGGCAGGTACTTAAAGAAAGGGATTGTTTAAACATTAGCTAATGCTTACCAGCTTCACTGTGCCATGGTCGCATTTAAAAGTTTACTCGTGTTTCTATTAGTGTTTTGTATTGAGGGAACTTATTGCAAGCCAGCTTACGGTAAGTAATACTTTTCACGTTTAATTTTATAGGGCTATTTATTGTGTCAAATAATTATGTTTAGTTTACATAGTCCACGAATATACTGCCGCCTACTGTTAACGTATAATTTGAAACCTTATTACAAAGGTATAAGGTCCACCAATGGTTAGTAAAGAGTGTTGTTGTTAGTCTTAGACTAAGACTCTTAGTACATATTTTTGAAGTGAAAACTTCTTTAGCAGCGCTGGGCACTTTTTGAGGTGGGGAAAAAATTATAAACTCGAGAGCGTAAGGACCGTAATGGGACCGTAAGGACTACTCAATGACATTAATATAATTCAATAAAGCTACATCTTGATGAAATCGCTAATAAAAGTGAACTCTTGTACTGGTGAATAAAACTCAAAATACCATGACCAAATATATTTAGATGCGAGGTCTGCAAGGTAACTTTACAATTTCTCAAATTTTAAACAAATAAAGCTACATCTTGATGAAATCGCTAATAAAAGTGAACTCTAGTACTGGTGAATAAAACTCAAAATACCATGACCAAATATATTTAGATGCGAGGTCTGCAAGGTTACTTTACAATGTATATTCGAATTTTAAACAATTAGAGTCTGTGCGGAAAGAGAAGAGTCGTAGAATGTATTGGACCCCACACATTTCACGACTCTTCTCTCTCCGAACAGACTCTAACGCTACAAATTTGAATTTCGAATTTTAAACAAGCGTAAGGCCCTATTCGCATGGCAGCTTTTTCAACGCGCGTTAAAAAAGCGTTTGAATGATACAAATATATAAGGATACATGTGTAATAATTCACACGACTGCGACTGTGACTGATGATGGCTTGACCGTCTGTGTAAAAAAGGGGAAGAAAATGAGTGAGTACTTTATAAATATACTAGATGAAAACCCGGCTTCGCTCGGGTGAAATGTAGAGATTTCTGTAGTTATCGGTTCTCAAGGAATATTAAAGGCAAAGCAAGGCATAGATTTGTATAGCATCGTTCATTGTATTTAATAAATATAGGAAATTAAAACTGCAAAAGTCAAGAAAAAATATGTTGACGTAAGACGTAAGACGCTTCGTAAGACGGACACGTGACCTAATCAAAAAACTGTTACAATGTCATTGAATTTTCACTACTGCCGGCACTCCCGGAGTGCAACCCGTTGCTTGTTATTTTTATGAATTTGACGTCATGTCCTGTAGATGAGAATCGCTATTAAGAGTGCCTACAGGTAAATTCCAATGTAGCGTTACTAGCAATTTATTTTATTAATTACTATCATCTTTCAAATGAATAATCCTCGCTTTCAGATGAGCAAGCCGTGGCTCCTGGTATTTGGTCCAGAATCTGGGGATGGGCCACGTACCTCAACCCGTCGGGTTCGGCTGTCGATACAAGTGCGACCGCTCCCGTGCTCAAGCACGATGCCAATTCAATTCGAATAAAAAACCCACCAGTTGTCGAAGCAAGGCAGTTCACTGCCACAACTATACCTGGCAATTTTACAGCAGCAGTACAATCCTTAGCAGATTATTCTGTGGAAAATGTAGAGACAACTACATCTATGATATCAGTTCAGAATGTTCAGATCTCGACAACAACAGAACAACACTCGTTAGAAGCTAATACATCATCTAGAGTTATAACGTCAGGCCAAAACAATACGTCAACATTGGAAAAATCCGTGACAGACTCGCGGGAACCAAAAACGTTAACTACACCCGTAGAGTCGGTCCACTATAACCCAATAGCAACTGAAGAACTTGTGTTAGAACATCATACAGAACCAAACCTATCAACTACAATTATTAATCAGGACGTTTCGCCGACAACTGAAGAACCTGCGATAGATGAACCTGAAGGAATAAAAACATCTACCACACCTACCGTGTTAGATTTAATCAACCCCATAACAGCAGGAGAGATTGTTACAGAAGAACCTTTAGAACTAGAAGTGTTACCGATGGACCAAAATAAACCTCTGAAACCAGAAGTCACAACTAAATCCTTCATCCCGGATACAGACAACCCGACAATAGTAGAATCGGTAACCTCGAACTATGTATCAGCATTTGACACCCCGGCAGTATCAGAAGGTTACGCGACAGATTACCCATTGGCACCAGAAGCGTCAACCACAACCATCGATATAGACCAAAATATCCTGACATCAAAAGAACAGCCAGTGACAGAACAAACTTTTGAACCAGAGGTAACAACTATATCATCCATCGTGCCGGATACGGATACCCTGACAACAGCAGAAGAACCACTAGAATCGGAAACGTCGACCTCTGTATCAGCTTTGGACACCCCGATAGTAATAGAAGAACCCGTGACAGAGCACCTATCGAAACCAGAACTGTCAACCACGCCTATCGCGATGGACCCGGATCTTCCGAGATGGACAAATGAGCCCGCAATGGAACAACTATTTGGATTTGAGTCGCCAACCACCGCTTCGGCCTTGAACAACGCAACAACAGAAGCACTCGCGGCAGATTACCCCTTCGTACCAGAAACGACAACCACAGACCAGAGAGACCAGAATACAATTACCAAAGAAACCGTAACAAATACGGGAGAACTTCCTTTAAAAATTGAAGTGTTTACTGGTAAGATATCCACACAATCCACCCGCGATGACGATCAAGAGTCTATAAAAAGAAGTGAAGCAGTGTCAGGTAAAGACGAAGCCACAGAAAGAAGCGAAGGATCGATACTAACTGAATTGGTCACAAGTCCGTACCCAGATGTAGCCGTCGCGGTGTCAGAGAGACAAGAAGAGCCTACATATAGAGGGGAAGCGTGGATAATGTCTGAATCTGTCACTGGCCAGTATTCAGGAGTAGCTCCTGCGGTTACAGTAAAAGAAGAAGAGTCTATGGACAAAAGCAAAACGTTAATATTCTCTGAAACTGCTATTGAACCAGATGATGCCATTACGTTGCCAGGTAGAGGCGAAGAGTCCATAGAAAGAAGCGAAACGTCGACACTGACTGAAACTGCAACTGCTCACTACCCAGAAGTAGTCGTTGCAGTGTTAGGAAGAGACGGAAAATCCACAGAAAGAAGCGAAGTATCGATACTAACTGAACCTGCTACAGATTCCTACCCAGGAGTAGACGTTGCAATGTCAGGAAAAGAGGAAGTATTCACAGAAGAAAGTAAAGCATCAATACTAGCTGAAACTGATCCATACAAAGAACTACAAGAAATGTCCGTTTCGACGGTGACAAACCCCAGTCAGTTTTTAGAAGTAGAAAAGGCTTTATCCACACGCGTGATCGAAGTGTCCACGAACGTAAATGCCGCATCTACATCTGTAAATGAAGTTGAAACAATGTTTACAGAACAAGATGAATTTGCTGCACCAAGAGTGTCGAGATCACACAGTGCAGGATATCGACTCAGTTTTGATCATCTTCCTTTCATGTTTTTATTCTACGCAGTATATTTTTGAGAGCTTAGTATCAACTTAAATTTAAATTCATTGGTTAATTGGTTGATTGTAAATTATAAATAGATGAAATTTTATGGAAGCCTTCATGACTCTGACGATCAAAAATATGACAAACTGTGAGTAAATGTGACGATTTCAATTAAAAGGATAAGACTTCAAGGAAAGAACGTTGTCGATAAGGTTGATTTTAAATTTAAGCTTTATAGAAATAACGTCTTTGACAACCGAGAATAATTACCCTTTTGGTTGAAAACAGGACAAATGATTTATTTATTTATTTCTTAATGTTACAGATGTATATTTAGAATTTAATGATAAACAAGTAGCTATCAGTCCATTTTTAGAGAGATTTAAAATTTTCCATTTTACTTATCGTAAAATCATTGACCAAGTTATTTTGGTGGAAATGTCTATTTTGGTTGCCGTTATCATATCCAAATCACATACATGTCTTATATCTTTAATGTCAACTTCTAAGATATAGGTACTTATAGATATTTTGCACGTGATTTAATATTTGTGTTGTTTTCAAAAATATCTCTTATAAGTAGTTTACTTTTGTAGGCCAGTAATATTTGTAAACAAAATTCTTTATTCCTCGATTGGACGCAGACTATTTTTTGCATTGAATATTCTGACTGTGTAAGTCCTGACAATTATATTTAAGTACTTAAATATATAAAAGTTTGTTGACACACAAAGCGCAAGTTTCTCAATTAAATAATCATAATTGATTACATCTTATCTTATACCTTTAAACCAGCGGTCGGCAACCCGCGGCCCGCGGGCCGCATGCGGCTCTTGAACCTGTCACTTGCGGCCCGCGAGCCTCCCTGGCTATTTTGTATGTAATATTGACAAACGATAGTCTAGTCATAAATATTAACAAAGTGCCGCCCGCGTCAACTTCGTTATTAACTACTATGTGGCCCTTGGCTGCTAAAAGGTTGCCGACCGCTGCTTTAAACGAGCAATTCTTGTATATTTATTTATTTATATGTATATATATTACGGGGATCTCGGAAACGGCTCTAAAACATAAAAATAATTCGGCGGATTTCGATGAAATTTACTATATAGGGGTTTTCGGGGGCGAAAAATCGATCTAGCTAGGTCTTATCTCTGGAAAAACGCGCATTTTTAAGTTATTATATGTTTTCCGAGCAAAGCTCGGTCTCCCAGATATTTACTATTTAATCTACACGCATAAAATAAATGGCCGTATTTATCTCAAGCTGTAAGTAAGCATATCTAAATTATATATTCAATGAATGTTTACTCTATGACACATCAAATAGGTAGGCTAGTTCCAAGCATGATTATATTATATTACCTACGATAAACATTCACCTAGCGTGAATAACTATCCGGTGGCGAATGCACTAGTCCCAAAACGCACTATTAGTCAATACACTCTAATTTCGAAAGCCCCTCTTCTCATAAGAAACTAGGCCCAAAATACCATATTTCCAAAAAGGCTCATTCTCGATTTACACGAGAACCATTGAGAACTAGTCCCAAAATACACCTTTCCCAAAATACCCCAAATTGTGTTCACCTGTGCGTGGCGTAATACTTTATTCTCATAATGCGTAGGTCTCAAAACACTCTAGTTCCAAAATACCCTATTTTTTTGGAATGTCTCTTTATGACTGCTTTCAGCCGTAATCATTACCCGTTTGATGCCTAAAATATTTTTTTCAAAAATAGGATTTATTTAATTATTATTTTGAGCTATACAGGGTGTAATCGTTAAGTGTTGCTCGGCGATAGTTCCGTAAATATATATCCGTTCCACGGATCACTCTTGATAGAGCTACGCTTTACGATTGGCATTTTGGACGATCAGATAACATTATAAATTAATAATGATTGTTTTGATAATGATCATTGCTCCGGTGATTCCCTGGCTGTTTATGCACGTTATACTGTCTAATCTGTCTAATGAATATTGATTGCTGATTATCGATGAGCTTTATTATTGCCATGCCACATCTGTGCCATCAACAATTGTCAGCATTCAGCATTAAAAATATAAAAATAAATCAATATTGCATATAAACACACAAATTATGGCTCCTCTTCACGATGGGCCAACGCCGGCCACTCCAAGGGATGCATTTATGCGTTAGAGGGAGCAAGTGATATTGCTATCTCATTCTACCGCATGGCTGCGTCCCTTGGAGTGACCGGCGTTGGCCCATCGTGTAGAGGAAGCCATTATACCTAATGACCTTATCTAAGGATACGAACCCGAGACCTCCTGATACGTAGCGGGAGCATCGCTTTTATATACGAGGGGTGTTCAAAATATTCTCGGTATGAGAATGAAAACAAACAAGTACGAAAAGTTTGATATTTTTATTTTTCAATATGTTCATACACTTAAAAGATCGATCAATTATTTTTTTTAATCCCTCGTAAAAATGTTTTTTTTCTTTCGTGTAAAAATGCTCCTCCACTGCCGCCTTCAATGCTTCATCGTCAGAAAATTTATTTCCACGCAGATCCTTTTTAAGATTGGGGAGCAAACAGAAGTCGCTGGGGGCTAAGTCCGGACTATACGGTGGGTGAGTAACAGTTTTAAACCCACATTCAACAATAGCTGCCTTGGCAATATGAGCAGTATGGACGGGGGCGTTGTCATGCAGAAGCATAATACCTTTGGTTAACTTTCCTCGCCTCTTTTCTTTAAATACATCCTTTAATTGACGTAGAATGTTAGCGTAGTACTGTCCTGTGATATTTACACCTTTTTCTTTATAATCGATTAGTAATACTCCTTCACAATCCCAAAATATCGTGGCCATGACCTTGCCAGCTGAAGGGATGACCTTGAACTTCTTGGGATGAGCTGAACCCTTAATGTGCCACTGCATGGACTCTTGTTTACTCTCTGGGTCATAATGATGAACCCAGGTTTCATCTCCAGTAACTATTCTTTGCAGCACCTCATCAGGATTTTCACCGCACAGGTCAATAAAATCGGAACAACAAGCTACACGCATATCTTTTTGAAGCCGAGTCAGCATTCGCGGAACCCATCTTGCACTTACTTTTGACATATTAAGATGGTCATGTATAATATCATGTACGGTACTGTAGTAAAACTCCACAATACGATATAATATATAATTTTAATCGATTACTATTACACGGTAGGTACTACAATGATCCCCTATAATAGGTAACTTTGTTGAACACCTTTCGCTTGTCCCAAGCGTCCGAACCGTACGGCCGTTAACCTTCGAATCCCGCCATGCTCCCACTTGCCGCCAAACCAACCTGACAGCTGTCACCAGCTGTCATAAGTGTCATAACTGACAGCTGACTTCCAACCGATTTTAATAATACCCTCAAATGATTATTAATTCAGTCAAATCACCTTACACTCGTCCATCCTGACCGCGTGTATGTCCCCATACACGTAGCCAGAGTGGTTGTATTAAAAGAAACTATACTTTCACCTTACACTCGGCAAGTAAGAGCATCGTGGTTTACAAAATATCTAAATGTAAGTCATGATTACGTACATCAACATTACAAAAAAATATATATATTACAAATGTTAAACATTAGTTTACCCAATCCAACTAGATATGAGCGCCGATAGGCAGTTAGCCGGCGGCGGCGCGCCGGTCAAAATTGGTCGGCGGCGGCGGCGAATCGGCGGCGTGGCCTTGAAACACCTTCGATGAATGAAAAAAGAATTCAAACCAAAATTTTACCGAAAAAACATGTTTTTGCTGTAGGAAAGTTATGAAATAAATGCATTTTTTATTTTCAATGATAATTTATTGAATAATGGTACGAAAAAAAATGATATCGTATAAACTGTGGATAAGCGGTATCGCGCGGCATCAGAGGCGGTCTTAATCTTGGTGAGGCACTGGCCGTAAGATCTTAGCGAGGCCCTTATCTTTTGAGCTAAGTTAAAAATTGTGAAATAACTGTATCAGGGAAACGTCTTGTCGACAGTCCAAAGAAAATCGAGCTCCGTCATTAACCAATATCGATTCAACAAAACCGATTTATGTCAAAAAGTGAGGCCCAACGCCGAGCTCCATGTAACACCGAAGACTTGATTTCGACGCCTCCCAATGCGAGGCCAGAGGATGAGCTGCAGGTAAGCATACAGCTAAGAATCGAACGCCAAGTGTAAGCTTGGCTGACGGCCGAACGCCTGGAGCGCCGATTGCGGCGCGCTTCTGTGCAAGGCCGAGCTGCAAGAGAGCAGAGCGAGGGCGCAGGCCGATAAAGACTGAAGCCATAGTGTTAAAGATCTGGAGCTTTCTTGCGGGCGCATTCGTGCGACGCCAAAGGCCGAGCTGCAATGGAGCTAAGATCGGATAAGGACCAATGCTCAAGCGTTTTAAAACAGGCCGAAAGTTGAGCTCCAAACAGGGCCAAAAACTTGCAGGTTCAGATAGCGGCTTAATTCCATACGAGCGATGCAAGGCCAAAGATTGAGCTGCGAGAGAGCAAAGCTTGAAATTTAAACAGTGGCCAAGTTTAATTGAGACCGGATTCCGACGCCCTTCCGTGCGAAGCCAACGGCCGGACATTTGGACGTGGAAACGCTTAATATCTCAAAATTAACCCCCTTTTATGCCTTTTAAAGACTTTTAACCATGCTTGCAATGGTTAAATTCGCGGTAAATGACGGATGGTTAGCTGGCAAAATTAGTTAAGCATTGGATCGGTTAATCGGTAATCCAAAGATGTGGGTTCGAGTCTCACGTTAGCCAGAGTTGATCACAGTTAATTTTTTAATTGTGATTGACATATGTGTAGTGTATATTATATACAATCTATAAATTGTAATGTGGAACGTTCCACAATAAAATGGAAGGAAATCAGTATGTTTATTACAAGCATATTGATGTTAAAATTGATATTAAATCATTTCGTTTCCCCAAGACTACTACGCGGTTACTAGACAGATAAGTTTGCATTTGCCTTCGATATTTTTGAATTATATGGGCCTAAAATACCTTGTGAATGCCTATAAACTGTTTGAAGTGGCGCCGTTAATGATCTAAACTCGATTAAAAATATATTAACTGATTCCGAAAGTAGTAGTAACTACCAAGGTCACGCCGATGCCACGCCGATAGCGCAGCGTCGGCGGCGGCGGCGCGAAAATTTTGTCGGCGGCGGCGGCGCGCCGGCGCGGCGCTCATATCTAAATCCAACCAACATAATCAACAAAACAATCAAATAGGAATAAATTATCCTCCTACATTGTCAAAGGAGGTGTAGGTATTCTATTTTTCCCTCTTTCTCTCTTTTGTTTTTCGCTTATCAACTTTTCAATTTTCCATTTTTCTCTCTTTTAGCGAAATCAATTTCACAACCTCGTGAACCCATCCATTCTCACGAGGCACCATTATTTAAAGAAATATCATTTTACTAACCCATCCATTCTAGTAAAATGTATTTCATTCCAAACAACCCAAGCAGATTTCGTGAACCCATCGATTCTCACGAGTACATATTATAAAATCTTATGTTGCTAGCCAGTCCATATTAGCAAAAATAGATATCACAACAACCAGTTCAACATAACATTATCCACAATCAATAATTAACAGACTATATTAAACATTTATCCATAGAAACTTCTACATTCGTATACTTGGTACCAAACACCACCATAATATACTTAAAATAACAGCAAAATCGACATATTCAATCACCGTGTGCGACAAGTACAATATATTTAAACATCATCATCACCATCTGACATGGAGCAACTTATATCATCATGAGAATCGCTATCCTGAACTTCAAGGGCAGCTATATGCACCCAAGGCATCATGCGGTCTGACGCAACAACTGTAGATCGCTTGTGTCTACTACCAGTTAACCCCGGAATAGCAGCCACTTTATAGCGATCATGACCTAAAACCGTAACTACTCTATAAGGACCAATATATGATGGCATAAGTTTTGTGCTTTTGCCGTCATTGTTGAAAGATACCTTCGTTATTTTAACCAAGTCTCCTATCTCGTAAATTCTAGCTGGTTTCCTATTTTTATCGAAATTCTCTTTTTGTTTTATCTGGCTCTCCTTGATTTTATCCTTAACCTCTTCTCGTATGGCTGTCACGTCACTATTTTCTTGTAAACTCTGCCTAATCTCATTAAGCCTCGGATCTACCTCAGCGTTCATTGAAACTCCAAACATGACCTCAGAAGGAGCCCTGCCGGTTGTCTTCTGTTTCGTGTTGTTAAGGCCCCACTGCACAATACCAACTCTCTCATCCCATTCCCTCTCGTCATGATTCAGGTTTTGCGCCGTCAGTGAGTCCAAGATAGAACGATTGTATCGTTCTACTTGTCCGTTCGATCTCGGACTCGCCACGGCATTCAAAATATGCTTTATGCCCTTATCAAGACAAAATCTACGAAAGGCATTGGATGTAAAACACGAACCTCGATCACTAATCAATCTGTCTGGAAACCTAAATGTATAGAACACGTCTTGTAGCGCTCGTATTGCATTCGCGGTGTTCGTATTCCTGACAGGGCGAATGAAGACAAATTTGGTAAAGGCCTCCACCAAGACTAGTAAATGAGTGTTTCCCCGTTTCGACCGCACAAAGGGCCCGAGATGGTCGATGTGCACGGTGTGAAAAACAATATCAACCTTTTCAATGACATGCAACTGTCCTTCTTTTGAATGAGATGACTTCTTGGCATAAGCACACTGAACACAAGCGTTTACGTACTTTTTGACAAACTTTGCCATCTTCGGAAACCAATAAGTATCTTTAATTCGATCAAGTGTCTTTTCAACACCGAAGTGACCCATCTCATCATGATTGAGACGGCACAACTGCCATCTCGCGCCCTTCGGCACAACCCAACGTAATTTACTTTTATCGCCATCTACACATTTGTACAGCTTGTTGTCCTGAATTACGTAGCTGTCCTTAATGTCCTTCAACTCGTCAACATCTATGTCTGAAGAAAGAATATCCCTGATTCTATTTAGCTCAGTGTCCCCTAGTTGAAGAGTTTGTAACCAATCGTCACTAGTTATAGACATTACTGATGGGTAAGAGTCTAAAGCGTCGAGTGTTTCTTTATCTGGAATAGGATTCCGAGACAACGCATCCACATGTGTCATTTTGGAACCGGAGCGGTATTCGATGGAGCATTGAAATTCTTGTAAGAGAAGCCACCACCTAGCCACACGTGGTATGATGTCTCGTTTAGAAAACGTACTCCTTAAAGCACTACAATCCGTTACGACTTTAAAGTCTTGGCCTATCAAATAGACGCGAAATTTCTTTAAGGAGCATATTACCGCCAAAGTTTCCAGCTCATAGGCATGGAAATGTTTTTCCTCAGGGCTAGTCTGTCGGCTATAAAATGCTACCGGACGAAAAGTGTCATTGCTACCTCGCGGGCGTTGCAAAAGTATACCGCCAATCCCTACTTTGCTTGCGTCCGTATGTAATTCAGTCTCGGCATTGGGGTCAAATATAGCTAAGATTGGTCGCTCTACAAGTCTATCTTTCAGAAGGGTGAACGCATTTTCTTGTTCATCTGTCCAAGACCAGGCGGCCTCCTTTTTTAATAATTTACACAATGGGTGTGCGACTTGTGCAAAATTTCTAATGAATTTGCGGAAATATCCGACCAATCCCAAGAACTGTCGAACCGAGTGTTGATTTGTGGGTCGAGGGAAATCTAAGACAGACTGTATCTTCTTGTCACCCGGTCTAACACCGGCAGCACTAATTTCATAACCGAGGTAATCTATTGACTCGCGCAAGAATTTACATTTCCCCAAATTCAACGTCAGATTGGCTTCATCAAGTAATCCCAGAATTTTGTCTAATCGATCCAGACATTAATCTTTAGTTTTACCATAAATCAACACATCGTCTATGTACGCAGTAGCCTCATTATAACGAGCTGATCCTAATACCCTGTTCATCATACGCTGAAAGACAGCGGGCGCGTTTGCAAGACCGAAGGGCATACGATTAAATTCGTACTGCCCGTCCGGTGTTACAAACGACGTCAGAGGCTTGGATGATTCCGATATTGGGACCTGATAGTAGCCCGATGCCAGGTCAAGCGTGATGAAATAAGCTTGTCCCGAAAGTCTTGCGATTTCATCTTCGATTACGGGCATCGGGTAACGTTCTTTAACCGTAGCTGAATTTAGTAACCTATAGTCAACACACATGCGCAAGTTACCATCTTTTTTCCGTACTAATATTATTGGGCTCGCAAATTCCGATACGCTCTCCCGTATAATATCTGCCTCTAACATATCATTTACCATACTGCGAACTTGTTCGCGTTCTTTGTGCGATAAGCGATATGGGCGGTAGACTACAGGACGCTTGCTATTTAATTCAATAGACATTTCGGCGGCATCAGTACAACCTAGCTCTTTTAATTCAAACGCAAAACAATGCCTATATTTATGCAATATATCATAAAGTCTCTGCCTGTCCGCATCGCTTGCACATTCACCTGTATGTATCAAGTCCTTGTCCAACTGTTCGGGCAATGAAATCGAATTGCTACCAGGAACAATACGCTTGACAATTTGAACTTTTACTGCTCGACACAAGGTCATTCCGGCAAGCAGCTGAACTCGGCTTGAAAGGGGTATGATATTTAAGTGAGCTTGACCATTTTTAACTTGACAAATACCTTCACATACAAAATACTGTTGACACGGTTTTCCAACAACTTTGCCACTTACGAGAATTTCGCCATCAATACTCGGTTCAGTAACGACTCTAACAGTAGCAGGTCCACCTATGTCAACACATGACAAAACCTTAACCCTGACTGACCTATCATCATCTATCACGCTCTTTGGAGCTGGTATTTCTTTTCCAATATCGTAGAACATCAGATTTTGGGGATCCTTAACGACAATTATATGGGGTAGCTCCGTGAACGACTGCCCTACCAGTATCGGAGAATCAAGAAGATCGTCATCAACTATATGGACTTTAATTTGAGCTGGCACACCGTCAACAGATAAATCAGCAACTACACTTCCATACGATTGCACAACCTTATTGCCAAATCCTTTAAAAGGGACAGGAGCATTATTGGACACGAGCCCTAACGAATTTGCAGCGAATTTTGTTATTAAGGTTGCTGCACTTCCGAAATCTATGAAAGCTGGGAATTGCGTATTGTTAAACAAAACGTCCTTATAATATTTTGTGTTTGATGCAACTGAATTAATGCACATCTGTTTGCGAGCTATCTCATCTTTAGTTTCAGTGCTGCCTAGCTTAGTTCGACAGTTGTCGGCCGCATGACCAAACCTATTACAATTTGCACATTTAGATATGGGTTTAGGGCATTTCGAGTAAGGATGACCTTTCTCTTTACAATTGTAACAAGTGATTTGATTATTAATTTTAAATTTGTCACCATTTTTATGATCTGCATTACTATTAATGGACTTGGCATCTGCAACCAATCTATTCTTAAATTGAGGTCGCTCAAAACTCTGTGAAATGTCTTTATTTGTAAGTAGAAACTGTAGCAATTGATCGGGTTGTGAGCATCGAATTGCGTTGGCTGCAGATCTCATAGTTCTATCGTTTAATCCGTGTATTATGCAGTCTACCGCATGCTTACCTTCAATGCCACATCGATTCAGGAGAGCAATCTTCTCGTAATAGTAAACTTCGATCGGTTCATTGAACTTACTTTTACGCCTGAGCATATCTTCGAGGGATTGGCCATAATTCTGTTCATACGGGAATGCTTCTTTAAGCTTATCCTGCCACTCTGCCCACGTGAACAGAATGGTTTGCAAGCTATCGTACCAGGTTTTGGCCAATCCCTGAAGCTTTTGCACAGCAAAATGTACAATCGTTTTGTCGTCCCAGCCGTAGACGGTGGCACATTCATTGACCTTCTTAAGCCAGGTGTCTATAGTTTGGGTCTTCACCGACGGGTCAAACTCTGGCAGAATATTTTTATGGCTTAATTTGCCACTGTTATTATCGAATGGGCCATTCTGCGGCTGAGACGACTGTGGTTTTATTTTTTTAATAGAGCTTAAAATACTAGCTACATCTTTAGCAGAAAAACCAGGGCTAGCCGACCTTTTACCACGCGTTCGACCTCGCTCCTCTTCATGGTGACGTGTATGCTTCTCCCCTGAACGTGGCTTCGAAGATCGTCCACCGTGTGCTGTGTTGCCTAGATTTGTCACGACGGAAACCTTACTAGTAGTGCCACGCAATCTCTGCTGCTCTGAGCGAAGCTCTGCCATTAAATGTTCCAGCTTTTCACATTTTCGTTGCAGGTCCTCCTCTGTTCCCCGGCGACTACTGCTGCGTCTACCAGGGCTGCGACTCCTATGACGAGTGTGACTTACATTAGACCCGCTGCGTCTGGTATAACTTCGGCTGCGTCGACTACCTCTATGGTCTCTCCGAATTGGACTGCGGCTTCGGTTACGCGTGCGGCTTCCGCGAGAATCCCCTCGTCTTTCAAGAGTTCGGCTTTTCCGGCTAGTGCGATTGTCCTCTCTCATTCCGCTTTCGCGCCGAGCACTAGGCGTTCGCAAGCGCCTGCTGCGGTCTGGTTCCTTGTCACTCATTATCTGGAACTCGTAAACAATAACATATATGTCTCAATGTCATAATTAATTAAAACATGTTTATAGAGAAATATTAGTATTTGTTAATCATCATTTGTCCCTCTGCACGCATTAAACTAATTGCATAGTGTACAGTGATTATTACATTATTATTGTCGAAAAACTAAACTTAACTCTGCTTTCTCTATGCTTAATATATTTGTCATATTAAGGTATTTGCTGAAAAGGTCTTTCAATGCTTACCACGTGGTTGCTAAACCATGTGTTATGGCTTTCAATAATTTAAGTAAAGGTTCACATACTCACTGTCAAGATATAAGATATATAATAAGCTAGCGACCCGCCCCGGCTTCCCACAGGTTAACAAATTATACTAAACCTTCCTCTTGAATCACTCAATCTATTAAAAAAAAACCGCATCAAAATCCGTTGCGTAGTTTTAAAGATCTAAGGCTACATAGGGACAGACAGCGGGAAGCGACCCTGTTTTATACTATGTAGTGAAGTATCGCAAGTATCAAATACCTACTATTATACAAGGAAAGGTTAGTTGCCGTCATACAAAGTAGAATATCTTTATAGGCCTTTATCTCCTAAACCGTGCATCGTAGCACAAAAATAATGAAATTTTCGTTCCCCTTTAATACCCCCTACCCTGAATAACCTATCACATGAGGGCATGAAACATTGTTATCATCATCATATCACTGTGTATTTATGTCTGTGTATAACTTAAATCATCAAGAAATAAGAAGATTTATATTGTAGAATCTAAATAAAACATTAAGCTTCATATTGTAGTTGTTTTTAGCTTCATATTGTAGTTGTTTTTTTTTTTTCTTATCTACCAAACTATTTCAGGGGAAATTCGTGACAGATTACACAAACAAAGCGCACAGCAATTTCGACTATTAATTCATTAAAAGAACCGTTAGGTAATCAAGTATATTATTTCTAAATATTACAGTTCGTAAAAATCATTATTTTCGTTAAGGTTTTTTTTTTATAATTCAAAAGTACAGTCAAGAGAATGTCATTATACGTAAGTCAAATTATTAATAAATAATTGACATAGCTTTATCTTTGTACGCGCATCTAGCCATAACAATCATAAGTGTAACGAATGTTCTATACACATACACAGACGCAGCACATACTTAAATCACGACACTGACAAAATATGTGGGCATGTACTTACCACGTCTGATCTGTAGTAAAACTCCACAATACGATATAATATATAATTTTAATCGATTACTATTACACGGTAGGTACTACAATGATCCCCTATAATAGGTAACTTTGTTGAACACCTTTCGCTTGTCCCAAGCGTCCGAACCGTACGGCCGTTAACCTTCGAATCCCGCCATGCTCCCACTTGCCGCCAAACCAACCTGACAGCTGTCACCAGCTGTCATAAGTGTCATAACTGACAGCTGACTTCCAACCGATTTTAATAATACCCTCAAATGATTATTAATTCAGTCAAATCACCTTACAGTACCAATAGAGAGATTGGTTACTTGTGCTATAGATTTTACCTTCACTCGACCATCTTCCAATATAAGTTTTTCCACTTTATCAATATTTTCTTGTGAAGTAGCTACTACAGGCCGGCCAGGTCTAGGGTCATCTTCAATACTCTCCCTTCCGCGTTTAAACTCGCTTGACCACTTTTGAATGGTAGATAAAGAAGGAGCAGACTCACGGTAAACACAATCCATTTCCTCTTTTATGGTTTTTTGATTTTTACCCTGTTTTGTCAAGAATTTTATCACGCATCGATGTTCTAATTTAGTTAACATTGTCAATTCGCACATGATGTTCATGTTTGTTCAGCAATTGCAGAAAAACAAAAGACTATCTCGGTTCGAATTATACTTTTTTTTAATGTCAATGAACAAACCTCAGCGGCCAGTAACGAAAGAAATTTTAGAAGAGGTCGTAAGATATCAATACCGAGAATATTTTGAACGCCCCTCGTAACTCGTTACTTAATTCAATAATGTACAATTCTTGTCAATTTGTAACCAAATATTTTCAATCATATTTTTGCTTAGGACTATAAAAAAGTTTTTCTGTACGTTTTTTTTGTTTTCTTTCTTAGTATTTTCTTTTTTAAAGTCTTAAGTACTAATATGTATTTCTGATTATTTTACGTCATTGACTCTATATTTGTCATTAGGTAAGTATACCTAATAAAGATAAAATCAATAACTTTCACGAAATAGTGTCATATTTCTGAAAACCCCATAATATATAATATTACTAGTACCTAGTACTTATACTGTAATCTTATCACAGGTGTAATGTGAATTGAATTTCACTGAAAATAACAAAATTTCGCGGAATTTTGTAAATTCTTTCGAACTTGGGAATTTACTTTTTAGTCATTATTATTTATCAGTAAATATCTGAAAAACAATAAACCCGGACATAGAAAATAAATTTCCTCAAGAATATGTAGGTCGCAAATTATTTAGGACGTTCTAAAAACACTAAATCTCAGTTTTTAATACAGTTTTTTTGTTGATTCTAATCAGATTTGTATCTATCTAAGAACTACGCTGTCAATTTAATTGTAGTTGTTACCTACGCCTGTATTTTATGTACATTACCTATTACAGTAAATAAATACAGATATGGACTTGCTACTTAATTTTTTAAATTATACTTCATTTATTCGAAAATGTAGAATTCAATAATCACATCTAAACTAAACCTATCTTAACCTATGGGGTCTAAATTACTTATATGTAAAAATATCCCCTATGCCGCTCGCACTTGGGAGTGTACCCACAAAACTGGCCGCGTTTCCTCGCTGGATGGCAATGCCAGCTGAGCGAAGCACGAGCCAGCCCTGCGGTCGCCAGTGGAACGGATGAGAAGAATATATTATATCAATTTATAAGGTTTGATATTGCTAGAATCATTCTACCATGATAAAAGGAAGTAAATAACTAAATATTGAGGGTCATGAACAGGAAGAGCCTTGATAAAATCCAAGGTCACAATCACAACAGTACTAGGTCAATGACTCAACCTGACCAAAATATACTTCTAATTTTAAATGCCACGGTCATGAATCTGCCAAAATACAAACATATTAATAGGTAGCTGTATATGTAGGTACTTAATCAATAACTCTTTCCTGTTTTGTACCTTATAGTTATTTTATTACGTAATTTTTATTTAAGAATTGTCTACTAACAAAAAACATAATGACGAGCATAATTACAAACCCATACCTAATGGATACAAAAAATAGAGTTGGTATGTTGGTAAAGAATACCTACTTATTAAAAATACTTATCTGGGTACGCTACATATCATAACTGGTGAACAAGATAATATTCGTTTGCGAAAAAGCTAAAGTTTTATTTTGAGTTTTATAGTACCCATACCAACCCATGCAAAGCTATTAAATAAATATCTTATTATATTATTTGTTAGTTATCTATACATAAAGAGACAATAAATTACCATATAATGCATAGAGAATCAAAACAATATGAAGTATTAGAAATTATACTAGATATCCGCTTAGAACCGAATTGTCATTGCTAATCGTAGAGTAAAACACCCTAGGACCGAAACGTATCACTTTTAATTAGCATGCATGAGAAATGAAAAGTAATTATCTCTTCCGTTTACTATACTAAAGTACCTAACTTATTGGATTATGATAACAGAATACGCAAAGGTACCACATTTACACATTGATGTTACAAATGTAAACATGACGTAGTAGCGTAAGACTAAATTAAATACAAAACAAAACAACATAATTATAACGTACTTACGTACCGTAAACCGGGGTGACTTTCCAATGCAGGGGCAAATTCGATATTTCAGTTTTTCAGCCGTTACATATTTTTATTCGGATTTTTTAGTAGTAGGTAAACAAGTATGTATAATAATCTAACTTGTTACACGAACAGTTCGAGAAAATAATGAATAATGATAATTTAGTGGCAGTTTTAAAACTATCAAAGTATCCCCAAAATTTCCTAAAGTCACCTCGTTTTACGGTACTACCTAATGAGAAAATTAAAACATTTTTTTAACCCGTTAGAAAGGTGGACACCTGAATTCGTCGGGGAATAACAGCTCTACAATTACAAACGCCGAAACTCGATGAATGAGTGACGCATTGCTAGGGGAATCCTCCGCGGGGAAGGGGCTGCGCACACGCCGGCGCGGCCTATAAAACGAGCACATGCGGCGAGCTCGAATCATTCTTTATACAACCAGCCAGTAAGAGGCAATCAAAATCTCTCCAGCCAGTATCAACACTAAAAAAATCGATACAACTAGCCAGTTTTTTAAAAAGAATAACATTCCAATTTCAAAAATGAAGCAATACTCGATCGTCGGCAACAAGAAGAAAGTCACCATGGAAACAAACGCCACGCGCCTAAAGGTCGTTGGCAACGGCTGCGTCATCATAGTCAAAAGCAACCGGGGACACATCGAGGTCATCGGCAGCGACTGCAAGATCGACGTTGTTGATAACTTTGGGACCATCAACCTGGTCGGAGCCAGTGGTCTAGTGACAGTTTCCAAGCGCTATAAGAATGATGATATTCAACTTATTGGTGCATCTTGTCACTTATTAGTGGATGGGAAAGAAAAAGCTACATTTGAGCCGTTCTCTGCTCAACTGTCGCCGTTCAGCAAGAACTTGGATGACGTTATTGAGTCGATCTTCACCTTCGTCATGCGTTGAAGAAATGAGACTTAGTTATGTGATTGAACTTTGCCGCTCAGTGCTATCTGTGACGCGTTGTTTTTGATAAGTGACGCGTTGTGCCAGCCGGTGCGTGATATGATAAGTTTGATACCAGTGATTCCTCGTATCAGTTTGTAAGGAGGCCGCTTTTTTCATCTGAATGTAATTTAAGTACGTTCTGGAATTGTAGAATGGAATTACGTTGTTTTTGAAAACTGTGTTGTTTTAAATGCTTGCTTAGTATCTGTTTCTTAAATGTTAGAAAAAAAATGATGTGAAAATAAAATAATGAGAGCTATTTTTACTTTTATTATTTAATTTATCCTTACTGTTACACTATACCTTTTAGTTCTATTCTAATTATCTTCTCTGGCTTATTTTTTAGCAGCAGAGCAACAGGATATATTTTAATTCTAGAATTTTTTTAAAAAGTTAAAGCGTTCCGAGTGAAATGCTTCAAAACGGAAAAGTTCTCAAAACACTTGCCTAAATATGTTTGTTCATTGATAAACCAATGTAAATAGGTATGATTATGATTAAGTTTAAATAACATATAATAACACGAATGGTATTTATTACTTGATCGTATATCATACAGGGTTACCTATCGGTCCCAAAAACCCACATGCCTCTATTAGATCAATTATTAATCACCAAGGAGTGGTGACACTGTTACGTAGGGCTGGCGAAAGTTAGATAATACTCACTATGACATCATATTTCATTCACGGATACATAATATGACGCACTTTTTTCAGTGTAGGTACATGATTACATTGATTAATTGCACTACGAGTAAAAAGTTTGTCATAATATAGGTAAGTACCTATGACTCTTATGAGTGTAACTTGTCTAAATGTTTGTGGTTAAGTATGTTATCAAACAGTTCCCAGCAGCAAAAGCAGAATCGACAAAAAATCTATTTAATTATTGAACTTTGTGCAGGTTAGTTAATTAATTAATTAAGGTAAGTTAAGGCTAAATTTCACGAAAATCGGTTTAGAATTGCGACCAGTGAAGCGAACATTCGGACATATGAAAGCATTTTAACTGTTAATTATTTGTCTTTTATGTACTTAATACATGTCACGTATTTGACTACTCTGTAAGTGGTATGTAGGTATAGATGGTTATAAAAAGGGTTTATCAAAGGTTTATAAACTATAGTTTGTTAAAGGACTCTCATTTCAAACATAGACAGAGGTAATCATACTATCTTTGTCGTACACTTGTACTAGCACCCAAGAGAAAAGGATGAGTATAGTTTTTTTTTGTTCTCATTTCCTGACAATTTGGTTTGACCAACTATAGATGCTTATCAGGATCGGCGACAGCCCTGTGTACACGGATAAAGACATTCCGTGACTGCCGGTAGTTTGGTCTCTAGTTAACACATTTGCTGTAATTACCATACCATAACTTCACCATATAATTGCGCAGGGTGACATCGGTTTTAATTTTTTGGGGATAAGTCCCGTATATATAAGTTTAGTCAGTGTATTTCAAAATGCTCTAATTTGTTTTGATTCTTGATATTTAATTGATAGTCCTAGCCAATCTACTACACTATCCTGTTTTTGTTACAATTGTTTATTAAAGTTACAGAACGTTTTGATAAATTGGGGCAATTGAAATACCATACTTACTGTCAATTTAGTAAAATTAGTGGTTATATTAGTGGTTATATATTCTCTTTGTCTAAAATGAGAGCTTTAAAATATCTTTAGTATCCTATGTCTTTATTTTATCGTCTGTAAGTCCGTGATCAGTTTTGTATTTTTGCAGTAATTCTTGAAAATACATAATCTCCATCATCATAATTTGTATTGTATTGTATTGTAATCTCCACTAACTACCGTTTCTGTGTATTCTCTCAGTAAAAAACGGGAACAACCCAATTTACATAGATAAGTTCCGAGAATCTTAATTCCCGATTGCGTGGGCGCATGCTTGCCGACATCCAGGAATTTATCACAACCAAATATCATCTCTATGACATAGTACAATGAGACGAAAACCGAATGGCAGGTGTTTGGACTTAATGTGTTATGGATTTGGATGCGGGAAGTAAAGAGTAATGTCCCGATTTCGTGCCAAGTTCATTTACAGGAAGCTTTAAAACAATAATGTGTGAATTTTCCTGCCAATGTGCCATGAAGTCTTCAGCGAAACTAGAGCATATAAACGTATCAAGGTGAATGACATTTGTAAACAAAACTACCAGCACGTACTATTATTTAAATATACGCAATGAAGGCCACTGCATTTTTAAAATACATACCTACCTACTATATATTATATTTAAAAAAAAATCACATCGTGTCGCTTGTATCGGTTGTAATCAGCAGATGGTAATTGGATAACATGCTGTTTGTTTGTTAGCGTGTTGTTGACTTGTAATGTAAGATATTAATGATAACATGATTTATATAAAAGAGGCCAAAGGAAATAAGGACATGTGAGTAATTATTAGTCCGCCCCGTCCGGATATTCCTGGGATTTCCCCGGCCCGTCCTTGTTACGTCGATGCACGTCCGGTTTATATCCGGAATTCGTTCTAATAACCATCTGGCTTCATATTGGAAAATAATACTTTCAACACATTACCGGTTTGAATCATACTTTAATATTGACTCGATTGTTTTTAATAGCTACCACATTTTTAAACCAACATGTTTAAATGTAGGATATTTTACGATCAAAAACAAAATTATATTAGAAAATAATTCGGAAATATGTTGCACACCGTTCACAATAATAGTGTACGTGTAAGTATAAGTATACGGGGGTATGTACTCAGGTTAGTGAGTACTGAGTAGTAGTTGATTTAAAATTCAGTTCAAAAATAGTTGTTATAAGTACAACGGTATTAACCTACTTTACTAATCGTAGCCAGAACCCCATAGAAAATGTAAACGCTAATATGATTAGCCTCCTAACTTTCATGTAACGGACAACTGGTTCAGTCCATTCTAACTTCTAAGTTTAAACTTTCTATTCCAGACTTGGCAACGATTTCAAAATTGGAACATTACTTCACAAGAATTAAATGATAACGCGTTGACGTAAGATTGATAATTTTGAAGACTCTCATGGCCCCTATAAGGTAAGAAAGGTGTTGAGTCAGTAGTTTCCTGTTAACGGCCAAAATACTAGTGAATAATAATGCAAACAGGCGTAGCTGATTAGATTAGATAAGATGGTCTCAGTCACAGTAGGTAATTATATCAATAGTGAATGTCTGCTTACGTATTTAATTTGTATTTATAAGTAGTAAAGTATGTAGGTACAAACTCTTTAACGAGATGGATAAGCGGCGTATAAAAGTAATACATACATGTTTTAAACCAATAAAGTCAAAAGAAATTAAGTAAAATCACAGTTTATAATTTCATTTCAAAATTTACTTTGCTAACAAGTAGGGAGGGTGTAGGTAAATCACCTCATTTTGTATCCATATTTACAAAGCAATCAACAATATTTTGATGTAGGTAGGCATATAGGAGGTGTGTACAGGAATAAGTATAGGTTCTAACATAGGTCATATGCCTACTCGCTTACAAAATAGCAGACAAACGAGTATAATATCATTTAAATATACTTATTCAAAACATTTTTTTTTATCGCCTAATATTTTAATTAGGTATCTGATTATCAAAGACGAGTCAGTGTCTCTATTATTTTTTCCACAGAAGTCTCCTAAAACTTGAAAGTATTGTCACCCTACAGCCAAAGAGTGGCCATTAGGTAAATGAGTGAAAAACACTTGGACGACGAGCCCTGAATTTGGAGCGTACTACAAAAAATACCTGCGGATTGATACAATCGCGTGCAAAACTGTTTTATTATAAACTTTTTATTTAAGTGAGTAAGATATATAATTATATTATAAAGCTATCTCTTACCTATATTTAAATGGAGTAATTGGCAAAGAGGAAATATTTATTAAAACCCTTAACCTAATCATTTTGTACCCATAACTCTTTTTTTTTATCTGTTGTTCAATTCAGCCTGCTAAGAAAGCAACATACAAAAATGTACAAAAAATCGGTAAACAAATAAATTGCGCGGTCAGTTGCTGTTTTCGCAAAGTGACCTATAATTAGTTTTTAAACAATAGAAGACATATTTTCAAATGACAATCATTACAAAGTATTGTAAAAACGGAAGACGATCATTGCAAGCGCGCTAAAGTGTCATTCAATAGAACTTGCTAACTATGTAAACAAAAGTTACTAGTAATTTGACATACAGTGTCGATTTTAGTATGGCGGTTTGTTTACATAGTTAGCAAGTTCTATTGAATGACATTTTACATTTTGCTATGATTACCGTTGTAATTATGTGCATTACCATTATGTTTCTATTACGTCTCTGGTAGGAACCCCCGCATATACCTACTAGGTTAGTTATGGAAAAGTTATTTTAGATACCTATTCTAGAAACCTAGTGCCTCATGCTCACTTTATTAGAAACAAAAAACACTCTTAAGAATTAGGTAACTTTGATTTCTCACTTAAAAAAACTTTCAGTGTTGCCTATGTGGGGTCATTGCACTAGTTTTCGTCCGGCTTTAGTTTTCGTCCACTTGACGAAATTTGAATATAAACCTACATTGCTGCACACATTTGGACTTATTGCAAATATTGCAATCCTTGATGTCTAAACAATATATCTATCTACATAAAACATATTTCGCTAGTAGCAAATTCAACATGAAATAAGTATATTATTTGCTAATCAAGTTGACGAAAACTAGCGCAATGACCCTAGTTGTGGACCTTATTACTAAAGGCAAAAGGTCCACCGATGAACAGTTAACAGTATGAGCGATGGTATAATTATTAATGTGTTTTACCTTCTATTTTATTTGTGAGGTATTTATTTATTTATTTTATTTTTTACGGAGTACCAACAGCTACAAAAACATTATACAGATTTAGGTAACAATACAAAGCATATTGTTTATTTCATTTCTATCTGTGAGTACATTACAGTTCTTAAGTACTCACAGATAGAACTATACTATACTATACTATACTATACTATACTATACTATACTATACTATACTATACTATACAGATAGAACTCCCTTCGGTCGTGTTTTAATTTATCGCCACTCGTTTCGAATTTCCTCTTTTTCGCACTTGTATCGAAAATAACTATTTTAGGGTTCCGTACCCAAAGGGTAAAAACAAGACCCTACTAAAATTCCGCTGTCCATCTTTCTGTCTGTCTGTCTGTCCGTCAGTTTGTCTGTCCGTCTGTCCGTCTGTCTGTCTATCACGAGGGTGTAACTCATGAACCGTGGTAGCTAGACAGTTGAAATTTTCACAGATGATGTATTTCTGTTGCCGCTACAACAACAAATACTAAAAACAAAATAAAATAAATATTTAAGTGGGGCTCCCATACAACAAACGTGATTTTTTTTGCCGTTTTTTGCGTAATGGGTACGGAACCCTTCGTGCGCGAGTCCGACTCGCACTTGGCCGGTTTTTATTTTAATAGTGCAAAGGAGTTGCGGATGTCGAATTCTGTACCTAAGCAATTTATGGTTAGGTAGATAGTCAACCTTCGTTACCATGGGGAGTCCCCTGTGATGTCGCAGTTTCGCAAGGTGCAGATGCCTTCATTTTTGTACTGTGCTGTGGAATGATGAAAAAAGAAACGAAAATGGCCAATACACACATAAAATTATTGCTATAGTTACTAAAGGAACGGTACAGTAGAAATATTACATTTATAATGTAAATTATGTATTAGTTATGTATTCTTAAATTACGTTGTTCTTACCTACCTTTTTATTTTATTAATATTGTATAGAATAGAATAGAATAGTTTTTTATTCGTAAACACACAGACAATAGACATACATAGAAATAACATAATGAAAGATAAAGTGTCACGAAATGGCCCCATCTCAGCATGTTGCTGGCGACTTCCAGCGCTGATCTTCCGATGAAACCATCAAGTGAGAAATAATCACGGAAGGTAACAGACAAAAAAAGAAACATAAAATAAGCCGAAAAATAAAATTATACACAATAAAGAGATACAACATGACGACATAAGTAAAGTACATGACAGTGACAGTAAAATTAGAAAATTACAACGGATCAACCGAGTGTGTGAATCTAACATTTAATTTTAATATTTTATTAGGTAAATCTCAAACCGTTCTTAATCATGAAAACAATTAAACAATGTTATAAAGTTGGCCAAAATACATAAACAAAACAACACCAGAGTTAAACGAACAGAAACATACAATGACACAGACAAAAAGGATGGCGTGTCGGGAACGGTGTCAACTCCAATGCGGAAGGAACAAAAACATTGTGTTTAATGAACCTCCAGGTCTGTTTGTGTACTACATATGTGATATGTTTATTATGACTGTTTGTGTTCTAAATAAATTAAAAAAAAATCTCTACATGTCTTTTTATATGAATAAAGAATTACATATTACTATGATCAAAATGAACTTTACTCCATTAATAGTAGTTTATGCAACAGTGATATAATAAGGGTTCTTAAAATTCAAGGGTCGAAGTTACAAAACGAGACGTAGTCGAGTTTTGTAAAAAAAGACCCGAGAATTTTAAGAACCAATTATATATATATATAGTTATCCATGCCGTAATCGGCAACGGCGACCCTAGCTAATTACGAGCGTGAGCTCTGATATGGCTGGCAAAGCCGAACTTATTTTTAAAAACTCTATCGCAGGTGGGGCAGTAAAGTTGACCAGAATTATTGTACGTATAATTATAGGAGGGTTTTGGCCGGGATTTACGTATCTGACGTTTCGCATCAAGATCAGTGAGACGAGCGTCTTCAAAGTTCTTTACGCTCAACTTAACGCGAGAACGCCATTCTGGCCGCTGAGAAGCAAGCTTCTCCCATTTGTCAGGTGGTATACCGCAGGCAGTTAGGTGGCGCTTAAGCACATCCTTGTAACGTAGGTGCTGCCCACCTTGCTTCCGTTTACCAGCTGATAGCTGGGAGTAGAAAACGGCTTTCGGTAGTCTGCAATCACTCATACGCCAAACATGCCCACACCATCTTAGCTGACCCTTCATCAAGAGCGCCTCCATGCCAGGCATCTTGCAGCGACGAAGTACTTCAGTGTTGGGAACGCGATCTTGCCATTTTATACGCAGAATGGAACGTAGACAACGCAAGTGGAACGTGTCTAGCAAGCGAATGTCGCCTTTGTACAAACACCATGTTTCCGAAGCATACAAAAGAATCGAAAGAACCATGGCTCTGTACACCGACAACTTCGTCCGCAGCTTTAGATCATGCGATCCCCAGACACGATGCGTTAACCGACCGAAAGTGGACGCAGCCTTAGCAATTCTAGATGGGATCTCGGAGGCTAGTCTGTTATCCTTTCTGATCTGGCTCCCAAGATACTTGAAAGAGGACACTTCGGTTAGGGGTTTCCCTTCTATAGTTAGGTCGGAAGTGTCCGCTTCGCAATTACGGGCTGGTTGTTTAAGCACTTGAGTCTTGGATATGCTTATTACTAAGCCAAATCTAAGGCACGACCTTTGCAGAGCATCCATGTAGGACTGAAGCGCCTCCATGCTATCGACCAACCATGAGCTGTTGCATACATTACTTTTTCTATGACAGCTGCAGCAAAAAAAAAAAAGTTATTATTAAAAAAAAAGAGTTATTATTAAAAAAAAAGAGTTATTATTTAAAAAAAATTGAGTTATTATTTAAAAAAAAAAGAGTTATTTTTGTAAATGAAAACATACCTCTTTCAATCAAGATGATCGGAACTTGTATCTTTAAAAAAAATAAAGCAGTTGTATTATACTCATAAGATGACTGCTAGCAGTCATCTTATGAGCCTATAGACAAAGCATTCAAATGACATTGCTTTAGATATCACTGTCAGTCATTTAATTGACACATTTAAGTGCTGGAGTAGAAAAAGTTCTAAATGATATCGTTTATTCGAACTAAATCAATTACAAAGTCGTGAACTCTATCGAATTGAGTAAATAGAACACGTCACATTCTAGGCGTGCCGAAGAGCATGCGACAGCTAGTCGGTAAATTCGGCCGCCATCTCACCGGTTCCATGGTGTAATGGTTAGCACTCTGGACTTTGAATCCAGCGATCCGAGTTCAAATCTCGGTGGAACCTTGAAGTACTTTTTGCATTTTTTTCCCTCTCTTATAGGTTCTTTGTCGTATATGGATTGTGATAATTGGGTTTACAGTACGATATTGATAATTGGGTTTACAGTACGATATTGTCAATTTGTATCTTTATTCTTACATGATTTTATTCTTTGATGACAAATACTACAATTTGTATTGTTTTTGAATACCGTCACTACATGTGGCTAGTTTAATTTAAATCATTTGAATCATGTGACGGTTTTTCCATCTTTTATTGATTTTTTATAGTTAATATTTAAGTAAAAATTGTAGGCCGATTTTTATCCACTTTATAAATTCAGTTAATTGTAAGTAAGTATATTAGTAATGTAAAAAATATTTTTGACATGGACATTTAAAACAATTCTCTGAACACTCCAGTGGCCTCCAGGCCTTGGTAATTTTTTCCTGCGTGGCATCAACATAACAACTATTAGAATCAGCATAAATTAATTTGCCATTAGTACCTACTTATCACTAGAACCATCTAGAGCTCATAACATCCCTATTTTAATTATGTTTGTCGTTGTCAGGCTGTCATGGTGCCCAAGGTTATACGATACCTATATCTATATATTATGATCTGCACTGCATAGAAAACATAAAATAAAAGATTCAACTTTTTCAATTCAATGGCTACCTATACGCACCTGTATCGTACAACGTTTTACAGTACATATGGCAATTTAAACTTTCTACATACCCACGGAAAGTGCTATTTCCCGCACTAGTTCGGGAAAATAGCACCATATGTGCTGTAAAGTATTTTTTTAAATACACAAACCTAACATACTCGTATTATACATACTGTATTCGTAACCCTAATAAAAAGTCACAACTAACCTACTAGCCCCGCCTTTCCCCAGAGCTCTATAGGGTTTAATGAAAAAACATCAAATTCCATAAATGATGGTATCACCAGCGGTGACGCTAGGGACGCAATTTATTAATCAGAAATAATAATTCACAGGTAATGTTTAGTGTTAAGATATATGTGAGGGTTGGGCACTGGGCAGTGAAGGGTTGAGGCCGGTGGAACCGTTAATAGTTAATGATATGGTTTATTCGAGTAGGTTTAAGGTAAAATAGAGATGCTTATGCTTTATTTTATATCATGAAAGTTATGAAATGTTTAGCCTATCATTTTCTTAATTTATCTTTCATTAGATTTATTTATTAGTCAGATCTAAAAACAATGTTTTTAAAATGATCTGCCATATTCGACACGACGCCGGTTTAGCCACTTATAGGTACTAATGGTTGTAGCCGTTGCTGTAGGTAGTTAAGAGTAAAGATATGAGTGCATACAACTTACTCAAAAATATGTCCTATTAGTCCTTAATTCGCTGACATAAGAGCTATGGGACATATTTTTGCGTGTGATGAATGCACCCATATTTTTACACTTGGCTGTACAACACAGAAAGAGAGGGATAACCCTCTCTTTCTGTGTCATAAGACAGTCTGCATTATGCGTCATTTACAGGCCTATAGACGCTACTGTAACACTGTTGTTGGATTAGAATTCCTTTTTATTAATGGTATGTCTTTTAGTACCGGTCTCTACCTTCTAGCTGAATGAGAATTGAGCAAAGTGTGAAAATCATGTGTATGTGATCTACTCGCTAAATAAATACAAAATTTGGTACAGCATAAATGTGGCCAAATAAAAATAAAAACCATTTAAAAGTTAACTTTAGTTTAATTAAAACCACCAGCCCTTAGATTTTGTCGTCCCATGGGCCGGTAGCGAAAGAGTTAGTGTTTTTAATTAACTAATCAGTTAATAGGGGTGTGTCGTTCAAATGCTAATAGTGCAACCGCCAGAGGATTGAATAATCTTTGTATCACGGAATAATGGGGCAAATCCATAATGGGGGTAGTTTGCCTAAATACTAGTCCGTCTAAGGTAACTTTGCACAGATTTGTATAGAAAAAAACCGGCCAAGTGCGAGTCGGACTCGCGCACGGAGGGTTCCGTACCATCATTAAAAAATAGAGCAAAACAAGCAAAAAAAAAACAAACAAAAAAACGGTCACCCATCCCCTGACCCCGCCCGACGTTGCTTAACTTCGGTCAAAAACCACGTTTGTTGTATGGGAGCCCCACTTAATCTTTATTTTATTCTGTTTTTAGTATTTGTTGTTATAGCAGCAACAGAAATACATCATCTGTGAAAATTTCAACTGTCTAGCTATCACGGTTCGTGAGATACAGCCTGGTGACAGACGGACGGACGGACGGACAGACGGACGGACGGACGGACGGACAGCGGAGTCTTAGTAATAGGGTCCCGTTTTTACCCTTTGGGTACGGAACCCTAAAAAGTAAGGGAACGTCATTGCAAAAGTCATATGTTCATTGAAATTTGGCATTAATAATGACATTGCCACACTTTCTCATTGAAAATACCATGTAGACTAATGTAGAGTTATCTTGGTCCGATTCTAGAGACAATCATGTTAAGTGTCATTAAAGGTTAAAACGGGACCCTATTACTAAGACTCCACTGTCCGTCTGTCTATCAACCGTGGTAGTTAGACAGTTGAAATGTTCACAGATGATGTATTTCTGATGCCGTTATAACAACAAATACTAAAAACAATAGATATGGTACGGAACCCTTCGTGCGCAAGTCCGAGTTAGCCGTTTTTAGGGTTCCGTAGCCAAATGGCAAAAAACGGAACCCTTATAGATTCGTCATGTCTGTCTGTCTGTCTGTCTGTCCGTCTGTCTGTCCGTCCGTATGTCACAGCCACTTTTCTCCGAAACTATAAGAACTATACTGTTGAAACTTGGTAAATAGATGTATTCTGTGAACCGCATTAAGATTTTCACACAAAAATAGAAAAAAAACAAAAAATTTTTGGGGTTCCCCATACTTCGAACTGAAACTCAAAAAATTTTTTTTCATCAAACCCATACGTGTGGGGTATCTATGGATAGGTCTTCAAAAATGATATTGAGGTTTCTAATATAATTTTTTTCTAAACTGAATAGTTTGCGCGAGAGACACTTCCAAAGTGGTAAAATGTGTGTCCCCCCCCTGTAACTTCTAAAATAAGAGAATGATAAAACTAAAAAAAATATATGATGTACATTACCATGTAAACTTCCACCGAAAATTGGTTTGAACGAGATCTAGTAAGTAGTTTTTTTTTATACGTCATAAATCGCCTAAATACGGAACCCTTCATGGGCGAGTCCGACTCGCACTTGGCCGCTTTTATTTTTATTTTTACAATTATTAGAATGAAAAAGCTATGATGTTGGCATACTATCGCCAAAGAAAATAGTTCAAATTCTCTTTGCTATAGCTCAACATACTACATAGTAGGTATTTTTATATTGTTTCACTACCTTAGTTATTATATTATTATCAAGTTAGCGAACCTAGGCAATATTTTATTTCAAACACTGTCAGCAGTTGTATAAATATAAAAGACATTGTTCTATAGATCGTAATACATAGTCACCAATTATAATTATTAACAACTAATAATAAATAAGTAGGTTCACAATATTTGCAACATGTAGTTACGAGGTTCCATTTTATTCAATTCACTGTCAATAGTAATGTCATTTCTAGTATCATTACTTTGACATAACTCAAATGACCACGCCTGTTGGCTCTTAATTCGGCATGATTGAACTTGGGTATGTGCCATGCCAAATTCACAATATGTGTGTCACGCTAATGTATGACGTATCCGGGTGAAAGTGTTTTCAGCCGTGCCAAAAGAGATGCTTCTATTTCGCGCGTTGGTCAGCCGGTTCCATGGTGTAATGGTTAGCACTCTGGACTCTGAATCCAGCGATCCGAGTTCAAATCTCGGTGGAACCTGTTCTTTTGTTAATTGATAAATTTTCTAATAATTATTAAAATAACCTGATAATTATACCTACTTAAGGTCTATGTGGCTAATTCCGTCATAGGGACTATTCCGTCCATTAGCGTTTTTCTCGAACAACGAACAAAATTGATATATTCATCGACAAAGCAGCGATTGGTTTTAGTTTCAGCAATCAAAAGCAAATGCGTTTTTTTTCCTACGGTTGAAAATCAAAGAAATATACGCTCGTGGATGGAATAATCCTTATGACGGAATTAGCCTTTTTACTTTGTTGAATTGTATAGAGTTTTATAACCATTTTTTATAACCAAGTGGGCGTTTTGAAGTGAAACATCGATTGGTTGAAGATGAATAACTAATCATCTTCAACCAATCGATGTTTCACTTCAAAACGCCAACTTAAAGATTCGACCGTATTCAGAACATATATATGTCGGAGGCAGATCGTAAAATCGGCCATATCGAGATATTCCTAGGCATACCATGAAACGCCGCCATTTCATGATCTGACTAGCGACTACCAGCCATATCGTTTAAACATAAACGTTTGACGATTTGCCTAGCGACGTTTAGGCATATCAAATAAGTAGGGTGTGATATTCCTAGGCATATCATGAAACGCCGGCATTTCATGATCTGCCTAGCGCGACCATCAGCCATATCGTGCAAACTCAAGGGGTGATATTCCTAGGCAGATCATGAAACGCCGGCATTTCATGATCTGCCTAGCGACCACCAGCCATATCGTGCAAACCTCAATGGGTGATATTCCTAGGCAGATCATGAAACGCCGGCATTTCATGATCTGCCTAGCGACGACCAGCCATATCGTGCAAACCTCAATGGGTGATATTCCTAGGCAGATCATGAAACGCCGGCATTTCATGATCTGCCTAGCGACGACCAGCCATATCGTGCAAACCTCAAGGGGTGATATTCCTAGGCAGATCATGAAACGCCGGCATTTCATGATCTGCCTAGCGACGACCAGCCATATCGTGCAAACCTCAAGGGGTGATATTCCTAAGCAGATCATGAAACGCCGGCATTTCATGATCTGCCTAGCGACGACCAGCCATATCGTACAAACCTCAAGGGGTGATATTCCTAGGCAGATCATGAAACGCCGGCATTTCATGATCTGCCTAGCGCAACCACCAGCCATATCGTGCAAACCTCAATGGGTGATATTCCTAGGCAGATCATGAAACGCCGGCATTTCATGATCTGCCTAGCGACCACCAGCCATATCGTGCAAACCTCAAGGGGTGATATTCCTAGGCAAATCATGAAACGCCGGCATTTCATGATCTGCCTAGTGACGACCAGCCATATCGTGCAAACCTCAAGGGGTGATATTCCTAAGCAGATCATGAAACGCCGGCATTTCATGATCTGCCTAGCGACGACCAGCCATATCGTGCAAACCTCAAGGGGTGATATTCCTAGGCAGATCATGAAACGCCGGCATTTCATAATCTGCCTAGCGACCACCAGCCATATCGTGCAAACCTCAAGGGGTGATATTCCTAGGCAGATCATGAAACGCCGGCATTTCATGATCTGCCTAGCGCGACCATCAGCCATATCGTGCAAACCTCAGTGGGTGATATTCCTAGGCAGATCATGAAACGCCGGCATTTCATGATGCCTAGCGACGTAGCGACCACCAGCCATATCGAGCAAACCTCAAGGCTCAAAAGGAACGTAAACTTGTATTAAAAGGTACGATCTGGCAACACTGGACTCGGACGCAGCGCCATATAGAATGCAGCGCCACCAGTGGCAAAAAATGCAATTATTTTACGATGCGATCGGTATGAATGAAGCTAGGAATTCGACGAATACATTGCTCCCATCCCATCGATCTGCCGAATCTTTTATAAGACAGATCGTGATATGCCTGAGTTAATTTTAGTCAGATCATGAAATGGCGGCGTTTCATGATATGCCTAGGAATATCTCATCAATTATTTTACGATGCGCCCGGTATGAAGCTAGGAATATCAACGAATACATTGGTCTGACCGATCTGCCGCCTCTTTTATAAGGCAGATCGTGATACGCCTGGGTTAATCTTAGTCAGATCATGAAATGGCGGCGTTTCATGATATGCCTAGGAATATCTCGATATGCCCGATTTTACGATCTGCCGCCGACATATATACGCAGAGATATTATGTCAGGCGCCCGACACACGCTCCCCCGGCGCCCGAGTTTATCCCATTGTAACACGATTCGACATTTAAACGATATAATAACCATTATTAGTTATTCATCTTCAACCAATCGATGTTTCACTTCAAAACGCCCACTTAAAGATTTGACTGTATTCAGAACATATCTAAACGCAGAGATATTATGTCAGGCGCTCGACACACGCTCCCCCGGCGCCCGAGTTTATCCTATTGTAACTCGATAAGATATTTATTGGCGGGTAACGTTCCAAAATGGAGCACGGGCACTCGATGTCTACATTTTTATATTGTCAATATTTAATGTGATGCCAGGACGGCGTGTGATGCGGTAGAGTAAGGTATCCGAAGATATCTATAATATCTCAAGACTGAAAAGAGTGAGACCTTTCATATGTGGGTGGTGGTCAAAAATTGTGGGTTCAAACCTCGGTTTTGCTGTAAGTATAGAGCAGAAATAGGGTAGACCGAGGCGAATCGGATCCGACTAAAATCTGTTAGTACCTATTTAAAATATATCTTATCGTTCTTGAGAATAATGCAAAAAGATGACTAAAAAATCGGCCAGGATTTTCAGAAGGACAAAAGGGATGTTTATTATCAATATTTAAAAAAATGTCTAATGATGCTTCTATCTATACCACAGTAATATAACTTTATATAACATGGAATAACGGTAATAAAACTATGTAAAATGCTACAGTCCCAAACCTATGAACTCATCTGGAATGTTTGGATCACCGGATAAGGGCAGCGAACGAACAGTTGTATTCTAGATTATTTCCAAGTAGAATATATTCTTGAACGCTAGTTTTTTTTCTGACAACTTATTAAGTTTCAAAAGTTTCATATAACTTGAACTTCTCCTTAACTGTAATTTTAACACGATTATTTTAAAAGCGCGTTGGTGCTCACCACTTTCACCAGCCGAGTTTAAATTGTCCGATACTAACAGATTGCTGTATATGTATATACTTACCTAACAATAGTGCATCAACATTCCGTTCTTTTATTTTTTATCAAAATACCTGTTACCTATCTCGAGACACATCCCGGACTAGATATCTCGTACAAGTTTACCCGTGTATCGTCCACGGCATACATTTGCGGCGAACGCTTAGCGACCGGTATAAAATATTGTTTTTTGCCAATATCCCGACTGGGGAGACGGGTATCACCGCCCGAATAGGCCAGGAGCCAGGAGTAGTTCCATTAGTTCACTTTATATTGATACAATTTTATAGTGTTGGTCGGCTTTCCTTCCGAAATTACAAATCTATAGAAACACCTATAGTTATTTATTCGGCCCGTGTTTAAATTACCTGCCGCATTCTAATTGCTTTACGTACATAGAGACATGTCTCTTTTTATAATGTAATTGACACACACTGTTGTGGTTAATACTTTTGACGGTAAATCTCATCAGCTTTGTTGTTACTGACTGCCTTTACTTTGTTTGTATTAGTGAATAGAAAACTAGGGTCCGATGCAAGCAGAAAGGGCTGGTCTACGTAAAGATAGAGAGTGGCATATTCAGAATCATAAGATAGTGTATTATTTTATACTTAGATACCTACTATACATTAAATTTTATTATACCAAACTGTTTCCAATGAATTGACCTTTTCCAGGTACTAATATTAATTCAGAAGTTTAAGTAAGAGATACCTCAATTGTATCGTAAATTAACGAAAAAACTTAACTAAAATTTTTAGGTTCCACCGAGATTCGCTGGATTCAGAGTCC
This sequence comes from Cydia amplana, assembly GCF_948474715.1. NCBI lineage: Eukaryota > Metazoa > Arthropoda > Insecta > Lepidoptera > Tortricidae > Cydia > Cydia amplana. The sequence continues at coordinate 16,901,267 of NC_086073.1, forward strand.
AGAGTGCTAACACCATGGAACCTGTTAATTGCTCATTATAAACATCAATTGTGTTTTTAGTTGTCGGTGGCTAATTATTTTATGTACTTACCTATGTGACGTATTATTGAATTAGTTGGTTTGAACAATAGGCGATGGCACGAATGGTGTTTTTGTCTTACTTTATACATAGTTTATTTTTCAGCGTCGTCAGAGACTGCGCACTACTGAGTAGCCAATTGTGGGTGGGGTATTAACTTAATACCCACTTAAAGGTTCCGTCACACAGGCGCGTTTTCCGGGCGGGGCGTGAGCGTTTTATATGTCGAAGCCTTATTAATACTAGTGGGCCTGACGCAAAACTTTGTAGTTTGACGCAATATACCTAATTGTTTTCGACTTCGTTTTCGACTTCAAATATATACGTGAGTGAGCCGTTTCTAATATATTTAATATGTCTGTGTCTCACGGAAGTTTTGTTATTAAAATATCTAATTGTTGTAAAGAGATAAACCTGTAAACGATTGTGTAATAGAAGTTGCACGATGTAACAAACAAAGCATTTTTTTGTTAACACCCACTTTGATAAGCTACATAGCCAGACCAGATGTCTTTTAAATTTTTCTGTAAATGTTTAACAAAAAATATTGGTAGGTACAGTACCTAACGATTTTCTTGATTACCTATGGGTCGTGTGGACGTAGTAGATTAAAATTCTATCTCTTCCATATTGATCTTTGGTTCAATAATTCGTCAGTTAGGTACTTAAATCTTTCTAATTATAATAATTCTTCACACAGTCCATTCACTTCATAGTACAAAGTTGTTATTTAGTAACATAATTTACAAATTAAAAAAACGGCCAACTTACGGAATGAGTGTAAAAAAAGTTCCTAGCTCTCGGCCTCGAATAAGTACGCTGTAGGCGGCAATATGGAACATGCTCGCTTGTACATGATTGATATCATGAATGCTTCACTTTAACTCTTTATACATACCGATATAAGGCAGAATACGAAAACCTTGTTTCCGTGTGACTGGTTCAAGTCTTTCTTGAGTTACTTGTAAGGTTTTTAAATTCAGTTGACTTTTGGGACCCTCGCTGGATCCATTTGTGGCAATCAAATAACAATTTTGACTGTAGGTACCATTTGGAATTAATCAGTGTTCTTAATTAAGAATTTTATGACTAGCCAAGTCAAATCCTTTATAATTTCAGGATTTTCTACATAGTACACAACTTGGCATCCATATAGATGTTATAGATCTTAATTCTTTTATCGCCGAGTCAACAACATATTCTTAACATAGAACTTGGCTCTCTTTTAATATTGATGTTTTTGTTAGAACCTTCCAACGATTTGAGATGAATTATATCGCTATTTCTTATTCCTTGCACGCAGGAATTTGATTACAGTGACAATAATGTGAAATCTAGCTGATTTCATATTTATTATTGACACACAATATTTTTCTTATTTTTGTAATCTGCAACGAAATAAAAGGCTTTTTTTTATTTATTTTATTATTGACACTGTGACAAGGAAAGTTATGGCTTAAAAATCAAATTCCTTGACTGTACGGATACATTTTTTGATATTAGTGCAAAAAATCAGGTTCCACCGAGATTTGAACTCGGATCGCTGGATTCAAAGTCCAGAGTTACTTTACTTACACCATGGAACCGATGTTATTTATATATCAATTTATAAAACGTGATCAATTATATTTACCATACGTCATTTAATTTATTTACTCAAGTGCGTTGCTATGTAAGGTGGCACGTGGCTTACAATATTTTCCATTGGTCTATAGAAGTTTACAATGCTATTTTCATTTGCATATCTTATACCTTTAAACGAGCCATTCTTGTATATTTATTTATTTATTTTCCTTTAACGATTTCGATGAAATTTGTTATATGGGGGTTTTCGGGGGCGATTTTTGAGTTGTTCCGAGCAAACATCGGTCTCCCAGATATTTTAATTTAAGGTCAATGTGGCTAATTCCGTCATAGGGACTATTCCGTTCACGAGCGTATATTTCTTTGATTATCAATCGTAGGAAAAAAGCCCATCTCCTTTTGATTGCTGAAACTAAAAGAAATCGCTGCTTTGTCGATGAAATTATCAATTTTGTTTGAGAAAAACGCTAGTGGACGGAATAGTCCCTATGACGGAATGACGGAATTAACCACATTGACCTTACCTAGTACTCGTAGTACCTAGTTTATTTTAATTATTCAACAGAAATGTTTTTATTTTATTTTATTTGGGGCATCAACAGCAATACAAAAAGTAATACATAGCACAATACAGATAACATAGCCAATAGGTAATATATTATGTCCACAGAAATACATACAGCTAACATGCAATAACTAAGACGAAAATATTTAAGCTAAGAAAAGGGAGTAAAATTACATTTTATACAATGTAGCTATGTGCTTGCGTTATGTTTGTGTGTGTGTGTGTGTGTGTGTGTGTGTGTGTGTGTGTGTTTACTTTGCGTGTACGTGTTTGTGTTCGTGTGTGTGTGTGTCTGTGATTGAGTATGGTGTGAGAAGACTGGTTACTTAATTTATTTAAGAATGTATATGTAGGGAGTAGCATGTAGATGCTGCTGCTGCTGCTGCTGTAAGTTGCTGTAAGTTGACAGTCAGATAACAGCTGCACCGCAGCTGCATTACTGTTGCAGAATTGAAAATTACTGCTGCAACGTTAACGCCGGCGCTGTCACTGTCAATTTCCTTGATAAAATGACTGTCGGTGACTGATTGAACATTATAATCGCGGCAGCATTGCGGCAGGAAACTTCACTCATTTAATTCAGGATATTAACAGTGACAGCGGCCGCGTCATCGCCGCAACGTAATGCAGCTGCAGTTGCCATGCGAATGCATCCTTTAGTACAGGGGTCACCAAATGGCGGACCGCGTTCCGGATCCGGACCTATATTATTTTTTTACTTATTTAATAAACTCAATTAGAAACAGACCGCGATGGTTTTTTTTAAACCGGGCCCACTGAAGAAACTAATTGGTGACCCCTGCTTTATTGTATTTTTTATATGAACTTATGATTGATGACTACATCCATGTATGCTTCTCCCACACGCTCGCCGCCGCGCTCAAAACTGAGAAATAGGCGCCCCTTCTGCAACGGGAACGTCGAGAGCATCGGCAGATTCGGGATGGAGTGGTTCAAGAATTTATATTCTCCCTGAAAAATAAGTAATTGTTAAAATATTGTTTGTAATACTTACCTATAATATAATCGACTAAAGCCTTAAGCGGGATTTACATTAAAATAAAATAAAACCGGCCAAGTGCGAGTCGGACTCGCGTTCCAAGGGTTCCGTACATTAAGTCCGACTCACGCTTCACTGCACATTTCTAATAGGTTTTCCTGTCATCTATAGGTAAAGAACTATTTTGTGTATTTTTTTTTCAAAATTTTAGACCCAGTAGTTTCGGAGATAAGAGGGGGGGGGGGGGGTTGGTAATGTTTTGCCTACTTTCTTGAATAACTGCTAAACTATTTATCCTAAAATTATAAAAAAATATGTATTTGAGATTTTTACAATGAACTCTTTCATTTGATATATAACACGATATAGTTTGAAAAACTTTATTTTTAATTTTCTCATTTACCCCCCAAAAATGGCCTCCATATTTAAAATTCATTTATTTACGTTACACGTCCATCTTTGGGTCACAAACTTACATATGTGTGCCAAATTTCAACTTAATTAGTCCAGTAGTTTCGGAGAAAATAGGCTGTGATAGACGGACGGACAGACAGACGAGTGATCCTATTAGGGTTTTACCCTAAAAATTAGAGTCATGCATGTTGAAATAGTTGAAATCAGTTTTAAGAAAGTAGTTTCGATATATTCGCAAGTACCTAATTTCGTGAAATTCTCAGTATCGCAGTGACCATGGCGCCATCAGCATCGAAACTACACGTCCGCACAGCGGAGGCACTTTCACGACACTAAGTTTACGTCACTACGAAATTAGTTGCATGGCACTAATTTCATTAATAAATCGCAGGACGCGCGTTATCCCTTGGACGGTCGACCGACCGACGACGCCACGCTGCACGCCCCGCCTCAAGCGCCTCTGGACACAGTGCCACTGTATTTTACGTAGAGCGGCCGTACGTGCCTCAGCTCCGGTCCGGTGCTTGAAAATGGAGACCTAGGCTCTCCGAAACGCTTGAGACGGTGGCGGCGGCAACCATAGGTGGGAACGAAAGCTCCGATCGCTGTGTCTCGCTCCAACCTATGGTTGCCGTCGTCGCAAGTCGTGCAATGTCGTGGCCGAACCGAACGATGTTGCGTAAGTGGCTAAGAATTTTATGACATAATATAAAGACGCTTCTTTACCTTTGGAAAAGGACAAGATGAGGCGTTAAAATATTTCGAGGTGAACTGCCTAAACATGGCATATTTAGGTTCTGAAAACCAATCGCAAAGCTTGAAACGCATGATGAACATGCTGGGGCGATACTCATTGCTCAGGAACTCGTATACATTGACCGTCATCTGTAAAGTAATCATAAAACCCCGTTTTGAATTGAGCACGACAACATATCATTGTTAACCCACAACGTCTACAGATTTTTACATAAAGGTGATGTCCGGAATGGGAACTGCAGTATTTGGGAGGGGGAGCATCTCAATCTGTCAGTAACATTTGGATTGAGATTGCACCAGCCCGCAGCATTGCTGCAAGAAATGTCAGTTTTCTAGGACATCGGAACTGAGTTAGTCATTTGTGAAACAATACCGCAGACTCTAGACTCTGGCCTAGTGGGTGTGAAACCGATGGTCCTGGGTTCGAATCCCGGTAAGGGCATTTATTTGTGTGATGAGCACAGATATTTGTTTCTGAGTCATGGATGATTTATGTGTATATAAGTATGTATATCGTCGTCTAGTACCAATAGCTACAAGCTTTAATATAAACAAGATTTGCAGTTTGGGGCTAGGTTGATCTGTGTAAGATTTCCCCTGATATTTATTTATTTCATTATTATTTTGATAAGCACGATTTTCATCGAAGTCCGATCATCTCACGAGTTTATCAACATTTAAATAAAAGTCAACTCACTACAATGTTGTTTCCAAATTCAGTTAAGGTTTTTAAATTAAAGTTTAAGTAGTGGATGGGGTCTCGACGGCTGTATCTCTGGGCTCTGATTTTCACATACTCCAAATATTTTGGATTCCAGTACGTAACGTTTGGATGCTCAAAGTCAAGGTAGTATATCTATAAAAAATAGACAATAAGACATAACAAACAAGAGTTATAGGTGAACCAGGATCTATTGAGGGTGCGCCATGTTACGGAAATTTGTTGGTACTAATTTCTAGCAATGGCAACAATTTTCTCTATGATAGTTGTCAATATTGACAATGTAAACATTGCTTTGTCAAGTTTCGTGTGAATTATTATTAGACTGCAATAATCATACCGAAAGTTTTAGATTTTACAGAGAAAAAAGTTGTAAATAGTGTATATAGTTATTTATTGGAAAAAAAACGTGCGGGAGAGAAATTTCTTCCATTAGAAAACATAACGAAATTAGCATCTGAATTGACGGGTAAGTTTCAAACTTATGGACAAATGTCACTATAGTCAGGTCGTCACGATTTGGTTGATGTCTTGTAATCATTTGATTTGTGTATTAGGTGTATCGCATGCATCGGTATCACGGATTGCTAGCGAAGGGCGTTAGGGCGGAATTAAACGACCAAACCTAAAAAAAAGAAAACAAAAAAAAAGAAAATTGACTTTACGCTATTCATTTTATCTAAATCGAGTCAGCCATTTAAGCGTAAAAACCGAAGAAATATCCAAACATCAAACTTCGCACTTATTAAAGTTGTCGGAATAAAACAAAAATCATCTGCCAATTTCCATTGTCCCCACTATACAAATTGTTGCTATATAAAATTCAAAACGAGCGCCCTCTTGACAATACTCCCAAAGTTCTGGTTTACCTATACAAGAAAAAATAGGTAGGTAATTGACACAAAATACAGATCGTGGTAGCAGACGCAAATACACTAACGCATACCTTTTGTTAAAGCTTACTAATTAACAAAAATAAAAGTAACCAACGATGCCCGCAAGCCGCAATACACTTGCCTTTTGTATATGCGCAATATATATATATATATATATATTGCAGCGTAATTCTTATTTGCGATGTTAATGCAAGAAATGCTACCGGAATATTCGGACAAATAATATTTAGTAAGTAAGTCGTATAGTAATGACCATGTCTGAGCGCCATAGGTTAAGATAGGCAGAATACATACATACATACAGCATCTCCATAAAAAGTCAAATGTACAAATTACTGACCAGTTCCTTGCCGGTGAACATTGCTGCATAAACAACGACAAGCAGCATTGACATGGACCACATCTCTTACAATTATAACAGTCTACCAAAAGGAACCCAACCTATTAGGGCTATATTAGCAAAGTGTCCGTCCGTCACAGTTTCCAGTGCTGCAGTGATCACTCCATTTGATAAATCCACTAAAGTCAAATTAAATCTGAAATAATCTGTTCCGCTTTTCTAGTGCTGTTGACCGCGGTAATTCACGCTTTTTTAGGGTTCCCATGCCTAAAAGGAGACAGTCGGAACCCTATTGCTAAGCTTACATAGTACGTCTGTTAGGGCTCTATTACATTACGACGCGTCGAGTTGCGGAAACTATGCCCGCGAGAACTTATAACCTATTAACATAACCTATAGGGCTCTTATCAGGTTTCGGTTTCAGGGTAGGCCAGAAAGAATTTAAGCAAGCATTTAATAAAAAAGGTTGACTGCCTCATTACTACAAATTCTCTATTCTAAAAACTTTCAGTGTTGCCCTTGTTTATTGTTTATTGTTTATTTTATACATACTAGCACTTACAGATAAACCTTACGTGCTAATAGTGTTGTTAGTATTATTTATTATATTATATTATTGTATACATTCTAATATTATACAATTCAACATATTAATCTCTCTGTGATTACAACATATTAATCTCTATGTATACAATTCTATCAACTGTTTCATGTCGAACTATATCATAAAATAGGTCACTCATTTTTAACCGACTTCAAAAAAAGGAGGAGGTTATATATTATTATGTCATAATGAAATTACAATAAATTATTCTTATTATGTATGTATGTATGTCACATTATTAACTACTTTTTTATTACCAAATATTACACTACAATATAATCCAAACGAAATTTCAACATATTATCATTATTTCACAGTACAATATAATCTAATCTTACTTACGAGTGATCATTATCATTATGTCACAGATTCTACAATTGAGCTAGGGGTTACAATATTTTCCAAGTAGCGAGATGATGCACTTAAAAATTTAGTATCGGAGGAGAAGAAAATGTCAAGCTGCTTGTCACTGTCCAGTATGTCATTCATCAATTTCAACGCGTGGTGCAGTGGAGAGGAGGCAAGAGCGCGCGTGCGCGCCGGAGGGATGCCGAACAGATCGCGGCGGCGAGTACGGAGTTGTTTGTTTGATAAACGGGGAACGCGCAACGGTATTTGTGCTAACAGCTGGGAATTTGTTAATTGACCTCGTATTAAATGGAAAAAATATTTAATTAAGTATATGTTTCTTCGGGCTTCAAGGGAAGTATAGTTTACCATACCATATATGAAGAGCGTTGGATATAGGAAAGGGTATGCGCCGTATATTTTCTTATATAGAAATCGCACAAACGATTTTTGCACTCTTTCCAATAGCAGCACGTATTGTTGCTCATGGGGGCTCCAGATGATGGCATTCGTCTCCAGCTTGCTACGCACGTAAGCGTTATACAAGATGGTAATGGCGTGCTGATTGGTAAATGGTTTAGCTTGCCGAATGATGAATCCCAAACATCTTCTAGCGTCATTACCAATGTTGACTATGTGTGGATTAAATGTTAGTTGGGAATCAAACGAGACACCAAGGTCTTTAATTTCATTGGTTCGCTTCATGGATTCGCTCTGCAGAGTATATTGGTAGGTTATAGGCTGGCGAACTCGGGCATATGTCATTACCGAGCATTTGTCTTTGTTTAGGGTGAGGCTATTTTTTGATGCCCAATTACAAGTGGCCTCTCGTGGCATTAGAATGACAGCTGTCAAACCGGTAATACGTACAAAAAATCGTTGCTAGTATTTAATTAATAAACTTACATGCATCGTATTATATAGGCCCGAGTGGCCAACCATTGTGTAGAACATAACCTCACTGCCGTGCACCAACATTTTCACCATCGAAACCGTGAGTTTATACAATTTATGGCTAAAAAACGAATCTTACAATACCAAGACCACTAGACGCACACATACGCAAGCCAAAATAACGTTAATTACATTTTGAAAATATTTAACATCTACCGGCTACATCAATCAATCAATCAATCTTTGGGTAATATGGCTCCATCGATACTGTCGATGATTTCGCCAACGTCGAAGTGGATCCCTCGTGGGATCGAATTAATATTATTTGTAATAAATAAACTTCAGCCAGTGTACGGTATATAAAACTATAAAATTATGGCCTCTAGGGCTCTAGCCAGCCACGGTTAGAGGTAGAAATACCAAAGAAAGCCACTAAGTGCTCGTTCAGAAATCCTGCCCGCGTTTATGGAGCTAGTTAAAGAATCTACTTATTAAGCAAACGGACATTATGGAGAAATGCGCAAAATGTACTGAAAATATTCTAGAAAGACGTTTTCTCACTTGCTCGCGATGTAAAAAACTATTTCATGTGAAATGCACAAAAATTTCGGAAAAATTGTATGACCTAATGAGAGCAAAGGAATCCAAAAATTGGAAATGCAACGCTTGTGTTCATGTGCCTGAAAATGCAAATTCCTCTCTGACGACGTCATCTAGAGCAACGACATCCTATCCACGAAATGTACACACCCCTTCAAACTACGTGACGGAACGTGTTAAAATAAAACCAAACATACCAACAGAAAACTCTTTCGACTCACTACCATCGGATGAATCTAGTAACGAAGACTACTCATCAATCCTAAACAGAAGTTGTCCTGGAGACGGGTATAGTATAAAAGAAGAGTTAGAAGAATTGAAAATTAAAATAACTAAATTAGAAACGCAACTCCAAACAGCTGAAACGGAAATTGAAAATCTAGGGTTGGAAAATGTTGGCCTAAAAAAACAGCTTTTGGCATATGAGAAGAAAACTGAAAAATTAACACAAATATGTAAATCGACACCTACAAAACTCATCAAAGGACACAGAAGTATAAATAGGACAAGGCTAAATTTTACAGACGCAGAAACGTCGGAACAATCTAATATTGAACAGAACACGGACACTGTAAATAGGACAGAAGGAAACATAATGACGAATAATCAAAACATAGTGGAGATAACAAATACAAAGGTAGGAAATGTGACAGATTTAATTAAGTTGAACAGGGAGAACACACGGAAAAAGAAAAATGAGGAAGCAAACTGGAAAAATCCATCATATATGCATGCTACGTACTCAAGCTTTACTTCAAAAAAAAAAGTGATAATTTTTTGCGATCAACAAGGCAAGGGACTTCGGAAAGTACTACAAGATTTACTAGGAGACAACTATAATGTATCGGCTATTGTTAAGCCTAATGCACGTATTGAGCAAGTTTTATCTTCATGTGATATTATATGTAGAGACTTTACAATGTCAGATTTTGTACTGATAATTGGCGGATCAAATGACATGAACCCCTTTAGTTTTAATTCCACTCTTCTGAGTAAATTATCATTGCTTTCGAATACAAATGTGTTAATCGGAGAGATTGGGCACAATCAATATCTAAATGTACATAGTCTTAATGACTCGGTTCGTAAGGCTTGTTCTAGTTTTTTTAATACAACTTACGTAGCTTTTGAATATAATAATAACACACAAAGTCGAAAACGCACTGGTGGCTGGTTATTAAGGGAAATATTACGCATTGGTTACAAAAATAGAGTTACAGATAGCATAAATTCAAAAAATCAAATAGCAACAAATCACCCATGTACAAAACAAAAACAAAAATGTATTACTGAATTTTTCGCGAGTACGAATAAAATAAATATACAAAAACAAAATGTAGATAAAATACGGAAATGGCGAAACACCACAATTCCGCAAATGTTTGAAGCAATCAAATCTAAACAAGGCAGTGAAGCACAAAATGGAAAAAAATACTCATTGGTAAGTAAAAAACATCAAAACCAACAAACCTTTTTTCGAGCAGAAACATAAAAATATGTTTAAAAAGACACAAAATAACCTCGTCATATTGCATCTAAATACACAAAGCTTAAAATCAAAACAAGAACAATTAGAATTAACGCTGTATGAAAAGGATATCGATATCTGTTGCTTCACGGAAACATTTTTAAAAGATGAGGAAGTTGAAATCTTACAAATTGACGGTTATAAAAAAGTTGCTCATTTCTCACGCAAGTGGAAAAAACGGGGTGGAGTAGCAATCTATGCAAAACACGAAATAGAGTGTTGCGAGCTGGATTGGATAACCAAAATGTCGGTAGAACGTCATTTTGAATGTTGTGGGGCAACAGTGTGTGGTCTCAACTATCTGATAATATGTGTATATAGAACGCCAGATAGTAACCTCGACGTCTTTCTTGTAAACATAGAATTTCTTTTAAACAAGCTAGTGACAAGGCAAAGACACAGCTATAAAAATATTTTTATCGTGGGGGATTTCAATGTTAATATTCTTGAGAAAAACAATAAAACTGAACTTTTCCTAAATACTTTCCATTCCTACAAACTTCAGCCTAAAATCTCAGTACCAACTAGGATAACAACACATTCACTAACATGCATAGACAACATTTTCAGTAATGCAAAAAACTGTCAGGTAGAAGTGCTGGACCTGGGACTGTCTGATCATACTTGTCAGACTATTACGGTATATACGGTTCCAGCTGGCTTAGAATTTAAAGAACGGTATTGGTACATATATACGCGTAATCCAGATAAGTATTTGGAAATTTTTCTAAAATACATCTCTAAAATTAGCTTTGCAGACGTCTACTCCTCAACAGATCCAAATTATGCTTATAAAGCATTTATTGATACTTTCAGTCTTGTTCTTGACCTGTGCATACCGACTGAAAAAATTACAGTTACTCACAAAAAAAAGCCAAACTGGAAGACTAAAGGGATTGTTGTAGCTAGCAAACGGAAACGGCAACTATACTTGCAAACCCAAAAATCAGGGAATGAAATAGTCAAAAATGAGTACAAAAAATATTGCCGGATCATGAAAATGGTAACGAAGCAGTCGAAAAGAAACACAAATATAAACTATATTACCCAAAGTACGAATAAAAGTAAGGCTACGTGGCAAATAATAAAACAAAATACCTCACAAACAAACACAATAAAAAGTACAGTAGAGTCTATAAAGATAAACGATATGGTTCTGGAAAATACTCTTGACATTGCAAATACAGTAAATAAGTTCTTTATAAATTTTAATAATTCTAGTACACAAAATGACATTCAATATAAACCGCTGTCTCGGCCAATTTTAACTAGCATTTTTATGAGACCAACGACAAAAGAAGAGATCGTGAAAATTGTTAAAGAATTAAAAAGTAAGAATACCACTGGTCATGACCAAATACATATGAAAGTAATAAAAGCAAGTATTGAATACATAGCGGAACCCTTGACACATATAATCAATTTAACTTTAGAAAACGGTATCTTTCCGGACGATTTAAAGAAGGCGTTAATAAGACCTTTGCATAAAAAAGGATCCAAACAGGAATTAAACAATTATAGACCCATTGCTTTGTTGCCAAATTTTTCAAAAATATTTGAAAAAGTTATATTGCATCGCTTGACATCATTCTTTGACAAGTATAAAATATTAAACGCTAATCAATTTGGGTTTCAAAAAGGGAAAAACACAACCTTAGCCGTATTCAAAATTCTGCATCAGATATGGATAGATATGGACAAGAAAAAACCTTCATTCGGATTATTTATAGATCTGTCAAAGGCTTTTGACTGCGTAACTCACAACATTTTACTTAAACAGCTGGATCACATTGGGATACGGGGAGTTGCCTTAAAATTAATAGAAACCTATCTTGATAAAAGAACTCAAGTCACTGTATTAGATTCATATGACAGGACTACTAAAACAGTAAAACGAGTGCAGTCAGATTGTGAAATAAATCGACAAGGGGTACCGCAAGGCAGTGTGCTGGGACCACTATTGTTTCTGGTATATGTAAATGAGTTCCCCTTGATAGCTCACCACTTGTGTGTTATGTTTGCCGATGATGCCACTATCTTTGTCTCCGAAGAGAATGAGTCAGATATAGCCAACGAATTACATAATACCTTAACTCAGGTAATTGATTGGTTGTCTACTTTAAATCTAAATGTAAACCTAGACAAAACGAAAATTGTACAATTTCTAAATTATAAACAGGTATCAAAAAGTGTTAATGTAGTTATGAACAGTAAACAAGTTGAACAAGTAAATAGTACAAACTTTTTAGGAGTCACAATAGATAGCAACCTAAACTGGAAGCATCACATAGACAAAATAAATAAAAAACTAGCTAGCGCATGTTACGCATTATCAATATTGGCCAATATAACCTCAACTGATGTCGCAAAGAAGGCGTACTATGGAAATGTTTATCCTCACTTGACATATGGCATAATATTTTGGGGAAATTCGGTAAACGTTGAATCGACATTCATTCTTCAAAAAAGATGCATGCGTATAATATTTAAGCTTTGGCATCTGGAATCTCTTAGAGAAGTTTTTAAAGACAATGAAATATTAACTCTGACATGTATCTATATTTTGGAAATTTGTGTATTGGTTAAGGAACAAAATGACATATTTATGAAAAAAAGTGACTCAAAAAATAATATAAGATCGCAATATAAATATGATGTTTGTACAGTTAGGTCGTCTAGCTTTATACTAAGCAAGAGCACATATGTCTCAGGTATAAAAATATTTAATCACTTGCCTGAATATATTAAGGCCCAAGAGGGGATTAGATTCAAAAACAAGCTCAAGAAATGGCTGTTAACAAAAAGTTTCTATAATTTAAATGAATATTTTATGTACATAGACAATGAATCGTTATGATGTTATGTTATTGTTATTGTTTTTTGCATGCACTAGGTTAGTTTATAATTGTACGCCCGAAATGGGCAAGCTGATGGACTTTTTTGATATTAATAAGACCTATGTACCAGCTTTGACAATAAAGAAATCTTATCTTATCTTATCTTATCTCTATATCAAGCTGAAGTAACGTGGGATCACTGGGATCACTAATCGGGAGAGCTAATTTTAAATCATCAGCAAATAACAGACAGGTCGAGAACTTAATTTCTGCTGGTAAGTCGTTTATGAGAATGAGGAACATTAAGGGTCCCAGATTACTTCCCTGCCCAATACCAGAAGTGACCAAGAATGGGGAAGATCTATAGCCATTAAACTGGACGTACTGGTGCCTATCTGAGAGGTAACTGGCTAAAAACTGAAGTAGGTGTGCAGTAAATCCGGCCATAGACAGTTTTTTAAGTAAAATATCGCAATCCACTCTGTCGAATGCTTTTTGGAAGTCAAAGTAGGCAACATCTACTTGCCTTCTTTGATCCAAGTTATTAGCTATTAACGTGACAGTATTAATCAGGTTTGACGTAGTTGATCGCTTTTGCAAAAAACCGTGTTGCTCGTCACAAAACCAACCATTCAGCTGCTTTCTCGCTTGGGCATATATAATGGACTCAAATACTTTTCCGAATATCGATAATATTGCAATCGGTCTGTAATTATGTGTATCAGATTTGGATCCGGATTTGTGTATTGGTAGGACTTTTGATGTTTTCCAAACCGACGGGTATGCTTTATTTTTTAATGCCAGGTTGAACAAATAATTGAGTGGCTTGACAAATGCTTCACGGCAGTCCTTCACTACGAATTGAGGTATGCCATCGGGGCCCTGAGTAGACTTGGGTCGTAGACGATTGATAGCCGTGCGAATATCCGCATCATTAATATGGTCAATGCTAACGATCCGACCAATTTTATCTTGTGACTCTGCCGTAGCAGAAGTGCATGCTGCCGTTACATCCTTGTATACATAATAGAGAGAGGTTTTTTATTTTATTTATAGGTGGACATAAAAATTTCTCTATTTTTCTATTCCTACTATACCAAAAAAAAAAGATAAGAAAGCGGCGCTTACAAAAAAAAGTTTTTTTGTTGTGTTTTTAAGAGCGATATCGCCGGATTCATCTTATGAAGCGTAATGGGTCCAAAAGTTTTCATACAAACCTCAAACTCGGTACCTATAATCATAGAGAAAAATATACTACATATAAATAGCAAATAGACGGCCATTTGGGGCAAATTTTGTATCTGGGTGATTATCTCAACGATTTTTTTTTGCGGCGGAGCTGATAATGACAGTGTGGACTAATTGTTTCACAATGATATTTTTTTTCTGAAACCCTTGCACAAATTATTATCTTAAGCCAAATCGCAAAATGTTATAAAAGTTATTATTATTAATTAAAAAAATTTTTTCGCCGCAATTATAATTTTGGTGTAGTGTCCCGAATCCGTTTTTCTTGAATGATTTCTATAGTAGAACCATAACATCCATTGATTTAACTAAAACTTCACAAACTTTTACTCGTTATTAGTCTACGTATATTATAAGAAAATAAAAGTGAAGATTAGTACATGAATTGATACTCTAAACTAAGCATTATTAGTTGTCCTGGTAAAATAGTAAATTTTGGTGGTAAATATTGAAAACGAATTTTATAGTCGAACGAAACGCAACAAGGCTAACAAACGTGGAGTAACCTGTTAATTCAGGTCTGCTCCGGCACTGAGCGATGATGCACGTGTCGTATGACGCTGGATCTGTCCAGCAAACGCGTAAGTATCTAATTTTGGTGTATTAAAATACTTTTTAATGCAATTTTGGTGGTGTATCTAACTAATGACCGAAAAGTAGTTGTTTTTGTGTGAACTGTATTTAAAGCATGTTTATAGTTTCTAGTGAGTGATACGGTTTACTTTTAAATATACTTTTATGCAATGGTTCTAATTTTGGTGCATCGATTTTGGTGGTTTTGGTGGTAATTTGAAAACCACCAAAATTGCTTAATGCCACCAAAATTGATACTTATGAGCCATAACTAAGTAATTTTGTATTTGCTGTCATATATTTATATTTTGTATTCACAGCATTAATGACTAAGTGCATTGATTACCAGTAAAAAATAAATACTTTACAATAAAACAAAATTTCACTTTTTGTAATTGCACTGACTTTAACCTACATTATTTGATAGTGTAATGTTTTCATCTACCCTCAACTAACTTAAGGAGACATTTGAGGGTAGATTTCGTTTACTTTTATTGAAATACCTAAAGATACAGACTATAATAGGGATGGTGGCCAGTAAATCTAATTTTGGTGGCAACCAAATTATTAAAATCATAATATCTCTAAAACTACCATGTATAATGAAAGGCCATTACTACACAATATCGATTGTGACTAGTTACGTATTATCGATACATAATTTAGATATAAACTACAAAAATAAAAAATCCCACCAAAATTAGGTAAATTTTGGACCTGTTGAAATTCACCCATCTATAGTTTATTTTTAAGCTTAGTTTTTAATTTTAGTTTGTAATTTTTTTAAAGGCTTTTTATTGTTTCTTATATACTAATTGTTTTAAAATAAATTCAGCTTTCTATTATGACAATGCTCTATCAAATCATAAAGAACATGTCAAACGTGAGTCGGAAAAAAATAAAACATTGTAAATATTGTGTGATGGTATGGAACCCCTAGGGCGCGAGTCCAAATCGCACTTGGTCGGTTTAGTTACGCGTGTGCGCACATCCACAATTACCGCTTTTATATTCATCATTTTTAGGGTTCCGTAGCCAAATGGCAAAAAACGGAACCCTTATAGAATCGTCATGTCTGTCTGTCTGTCCGTCTGTCTGTCCGTCTGTCTGTCCGTCCGTATGTCACAGCCACTTTTCTCCGAAACTATAAGAACTATACTGTTGAAACTTGGTAAGTAGATGTATTCTGTGAACCGCATTAAGATTTTCACACAAAAATAGAAAAAAAATAATAAATTTTTGGGGTTCCCCATACTTCGAACTGAAACTCAAAAAATTTTTTTTCATCAAACCCATATGTGTGGGGTATCTGTGGATAGGTCTTCAAAAATGATATTGAGGTTTCTAATATCATTTTTTTCTAAACTAAATAGTTTGCGCGAGAGACACTTCCAAAGTGGTAAAATGTGTCCCCCCCCCCTGTAACTTCTAAAATAAGAGAATGATAAAACTAAAAAAATATATGATGTACATTACCATGTAACCTTCCACCGAAAATTGGTTTGAACGAGATCTAGTAAGTAGTTTTTTTTTATACGTCATAAATCGCCTAAATACGGAACCCTTCATGGGCGAGTCCGACTCGCACTTGGCCGCTTTTTACTTCATTAATTTTTAGATTACAAAGTGAACACCTATAATATTTTGAGATAAAATTCGCATTGCAGAATGGCATCATTAAAATGCGAATTCACTATTAAATGGCCATAAATTGAGTTGCAATTAGTATTTATCACTAAAATCATCTATATAGTTATAGAGCTCATGATATTAAACGTTTTATTTAAATGTGTTTCGCGTGGATTAGCCAGATTTTATAACCTGTTCAATTATTTGAAAATTCTAGATCAAAACTATATTACAGGTTTAACTATAAACTTAATGACCGTCATTTGTTTATCTATATATATAAATGCAAGTGTCCTGACTGAATGACTGACTGATTCATCAACGCAGAGCCGAAACTACAAAAGATAGAAAGTTGAAATTTGCACACCAGGTTACAGTTGTAAAGTGTACAAGAGATAAGAAGCGATTTTGAGAAATTCAACCCCTAAGGGGGTTAATCTATTATAATTATTGCTATCATGTCATGAGTAACTATTGCCATAACCAAAGACAATATTTTGAGAAAAGTATCTATAAGATCAAAAACCATAAGTAAAGCCTGACCAGTAATATATGATCCCATCAAAAACGCAATTCTTCTACTACAAAAAACAAACAAATAATTTTAATTCATTCATTACATCTCAAAACTGTTTTGTAGTAGAAGAATTGCGTTGCGAGACTTGCATCTTTTTACATGTAATGTTTTTGATGGGATCATATATCAGGTCAGGCTTAACTTATGGTTTGTGATATTATAGATACTTTTCTCAAAATATTGTCGTTAATTTTGGCAATAGTTACTCATGACATGATAGCAATAATTAAAATAGATAAACAAATGACACGGTCATTAAGTTTATACTAGTTTATAATTAAACCTGTACTTAATATAGTTTTGATCTAGAATTTGCAAATAATTGCACAGGTTATAAAACCTGGCCAATCCACGCGAAACACATTAAAATAAAACGTTTAATATCATGGCCTCTATATAGATGATTTTAGTGATAAATACTAATTGCAACTCAATTTATGGCGATTTTAATAGTGATACTATCGCATTTTAATGATACCATATGCAATGCGAATTTTATCTAAAAATTATATAGTTATTCACTTGTAATGTAAACATTAATGAAGTAGGTAAATAATGCTAAATATATAAAAGCAGTAATTGTGGATTTGCGAGCACGCGTAACTAAACCGGCCAAGTGCGATTTGGACTCGCGCCCTAGGGGTTCCATACCATCATACAATATTTACAATGTTTTATTTTTTCCGACTCGCGTTTGACATGTTTTTTATGATTTGCTAGAGCATTGTCGTAATAGAAAGTTGAATTTATTTTAAAACAATTAGTATACAAGAAACAATAATAAGCCTTTAAAAAAATTACAAACTAAAATTAAAAACTAAGCTTAAAAATAAACTATAGACAGAAAATTAGCCCCAAATTGCCGTCTACTTGCTACTATTTATATGTAGTATATTTTTCTCTATAATCATACCGAGTTTGAAGTTTGTATAAACTTTTGGACCAATTACGGTTCATAAGATGAAGCCGGCGATACCGCTCTTGAATACACAAAAAAAACAACGGGTTGCACTCAGGGAGTCCCGGCAGAAGTGAAAACTCAATCACTATTGCAAAATCTCTGCAGCACTATGTATAATTGAGGTTAACGCCATCTAGCGTTATTTCGTCGCATTACTTGAATCCCCTAAGCAGATCCCTGTAAGTACTCGAGTTATATTAATACCAGTTAGATCGAAACTCACTATATGGCATTTTAATCATTAAAGAAAAACTCAATGACATTGAAGTAGGTAACAATTTTTCGATCAGGTCACGTGTCCGTCTTACGGTCACGTGACACCTGTTACGAGTTTAACATCTTTTCCTCATCACAAAAAGTGCACAGCACTGCTAAAGAAGTTTTCACTTCAAAAAACCTCTCTCTGTTAAGTACAAGGGCAACACTAAACGTTTTTAACCGACTTCCAAATCTAAAAGGAGGAGGTTATCAATTCGGTTGTATGTTTTTTTTTTATTTTAATTTTTTTTTTTTTTATGTTTGTTACTCCATATCTTCGTAATTACTGGACCGATTTTGAAAAATTTTTTTTTGATTGTATGTACATGCATACAGATTGGTCCCGTTTTTGTCAAAACCCAGTTCTGATGATGGGATCCATGAGGAATCGAGGGAACTCCTCAAATCTTAAAGGCATACATATAGTGATTTTTGTGTTTTTATCAACAAATCAAGCATATACATTCAAAAAAGTGACATGTGATGAAGTGGAATTGCTGATGATGATCAGAACGGAACTCTTCAACGACGCATAGTACACGATTTGTCCTCTTCGTTATGTTTGTTAAGCAAGTTAAGTTTATAAGCCACATTTTTGTCAAGCTCGAGTTCTGATGATGAGATCCATAAGGAATCGAGGGAACTTCTCAAATCTTAAAGGCATGCGTATAGAGATTTTTGTATTTTCATCAAAAAATTAAGCATTTTCATTAAAAACTGTCGCATTTGATGCAGTGGAAATGCTGATGATGATCAGAACAGAACTCTTCAACGACGCATAGTTCACGTTTGGCGATTTGTCCTCTTCGTTATGTTTATTAAGCAAGTTAAGTTTTTAAGCCACATTTTTGTCAAGCTCGAGTTCTGATGATGGGATCCACGAGGAATTGAGGGAACTCCTCCAATCTTAAAGGCATGCGTATAGAGATTTTTGTATTTTCATCAGAAAATCGAGCATTTTCATTAAAAACTGTCGCATTTGATGAAGTGGAACTGCTGATGATGATCATAACGGAACTCTTCAACGACGCATAGTACACGTTTTGTGATTTTGAATTTCGATTTTGACTTGGACTGGGCCCCGGACTCCGGACTCGGACCCGTACTCGGACTCGGACCCGGATTCAGATCCGGACGCGGAGCCGGAGCTTGACCCGGAAAACCACTATGATACCTAAATTAAATAAACCACTATGATTACCATGTAATGTATACATATTACCAAATAAAGTATAAGCGAAGTTAAGTGGGTTAGGCTAGTAGTTAGAGAAGTCGGTTTTTTCTATTAAAGATTATTAGAATAGAGAATCCCACCAAAAACATTTTCATGTAAAATGTTGCCAAGACGAAACCATAAGGCTCGCACTGACAAAAAGTTATCAGATATCTTGTAGAGCCAAGCTTCTAACTCTACAGGCCCTACCTTCACAGACTCTACACCTTAGTCAAAATATGTGGCTTGACCGTTTCGTCACATGGGCGTAAGGTGAAATATGTAATCACTATGCATTATTTTTTATTATAAAATAGTTTTTGTAATAATGAAACGGCCAAGCCACATATTTTGACTAAGGTGTAGAGTCTATGAAGGTAGGGCCTGTAGAGTTAGAAGCTTGGCTCTACAAGATATCTGATAACTTTTTGTCAGTGCGAGCCTTATGGTTTCGTCTTGGCAACATTTTACATGAAAATGTTTTTGGTGGGATTTCACATCTTTTTGTAAGTTGCTTATGACAATCTTCTGATTTAAAGGGTTGCGGGTGATTTACTATTAAAAATCCTGAAATACGTACTTGGGGGCCATCTTTTACATACAATCTGCTTTTTTACTGATTCCCCATACAAACTTCGACCCCCTTTTTCCCCTAACGCCTTTTTCCACCCCTTTTCACCCTTACGGGGTGATTTTGGGGATGAAACTATTTTATATCCTTCCCCATAACAATAACTATCTACATACCAAATTTCAACTAAATCGGTTCCGCGGTTATCGATTTCCCATACAAAATTCCACCCCCCTTTTCACCCCCTTAGGTGCTAATAATTTCAAGTTTTTGATTTTTTTTGTTGTTTGTGGACTAATACTATCTCACATACCAAATTTTAGCTTCCTAGGACTTCAGGAAGTACCCTAGAGGTTTTGATGATCAACAGTGAGTGAATGAGTCAGTGACGAAATCAGGGTTTTTTAGACATTAATAAAATGCAAAGTATAAGAGCTATGCAATTGAAATTTTTTATGCTTAATAAGTCCACTATTGACATCATATCCCGAGAGTTTTGTTTATCTGGTATAATCCAAACCCAAGTTAAGAAGGTACAAAAAAAACGACGAAGCGCTTCGAGAAAAGGTAGGTAGTGCCCTTGCGCTTCGCTCGTCTTGGCGGGGGTACTACCGTGCCCCCAGATTTGTAGTAACAAGGCAGTCAATCTTTTGTTATTAAATGCTTTCTGGGTTACCCTGAAACCGAAACCTGATAAGAGCCCTATAGGTTATGTTAATAGGTTATAGGTTCTCGCGGGCTTAGTTTCCGCAACTCGACGTGTCGTAATAGAGCCCTAACAGACGTACTATGTAAACTTAGCAATAGGGTTCCGACTGTCTCCTTTTAGGCATGGGAACTTGGGAACCCTAAAAAAAGCGTGAATTACCGCGGTCAACAGCACTAGAAAAGCGGAACAGATTATTTCAGATTTAATTTGACTTTAGTGGATTTATCAAATGGAGTGACCACTGCAGCACTGGAAACTGTGACGGACGGACACTTTGCTAATATAGCCCTAATAGTCGTGGTTGGGTTCCTTTTGGTCGACTGTTATAATTGCAAGAGATGTGGTCCATGTCAATGCTGCTTGTCGTTGTTTATGCAGCAATGTTCACCGGCAAGGAACTGGTCAGTAATTTGTAAATTTGACTTTTTATGAAGATGCTGTATGCTGTATGTATGTATTCTGCCTATCTTAACCTATGGCGCTCAAACATGGTCATTACTACGGCTTACTTACTAAATATTATTTGTCCGAATATTCCGGTAGCATTTCTTGCATTAACATCGCAAATGAGAATTACGCTGCAATATATTTTTTTTTGCGCAAATACAAAAGGCAAGTGTGTTGCGGCTTGCGGGAATCGTTGGTTACTTTTATTTTTGTTAATTAGTAAGCTTTAACAAAAGGTATGCGTTAGTGTATTTGCGTCTGCTACCAGGATCTGTATTTTGTGTCAATTACCTACCTATTTTTTCTTGTAACTCTTGTTTGTTATGTCTTATTGTCTTTTTTTTATAGATATACTACCTTGACTTTGAGCATCCAAACGTTACGTACTGGAATCCAAAATATTTGGGGTATATGAAAATCACAGCCCAGAGATACAGCCGTCGAGACCCCATCCACTACATAAACTTTCATTTTAAAACCTTAACTGAATTTGGAAACAACATTGTAGTGAGTTGACTTTTATTTAAATGTTGATAAACTCGTGAGATGGTCGGACTTCGATGAAAATCGTGCTTATCAAAATAATAATAAAAAAAATAAATATCAGGGGACATCTTACACAGATCAACTATGGGTGCTAGGCGACGATATACATACTTATATAGATAAATACATACTTATATACACAAAAAAACCCATGACTCAGAAACAAATATCTGTGCTCATTACAGAAATAAATGCCCTGCCGGGATTCGAACCCAGGACCATCGGTTTCACAGGCAGGTTCACTACCCATTAGGCCAGACCGGGCGGTCGTATAAGTCTGCGACTCTCTTAGTAAGAGCCTCTAGAATCTGCGGTATTGCTTCACAAATGACTAACTCAGTTCCGGTGTCCTAGAAAATTGACATTTCTTGCAGCAATGCTGCTGCAATATCAATCCAAATGTAACTGACAGATTGAGATAAATAAATAAAATAAATAAATAAATATTATAGGACATTATTACACAAGTTGAGTAAGCCCCACGGTAAGCTCAAGAAAGCTTGTGTTGCGGGTACTCAGACAACGATAGATATAATATACAAATACTTAAATACATAGAAAACGACCATGACTCGGGAACAAATATCTGTGCTCATCACACAAATAAATGCCCTTACTGGGATTCGAACCCAGGACCGCGGCTTCACAGGCAGGGTCACTACCCACTAGGCCAGACCGGTCGTCTATATGCTCCCCCACCCAAATACTGCAGTTCCCATTCCGAACATCACCTTTATGTAAAAATCTGTAGACGTTGTGGGTTAACAATGATATGTTGTCGTGCTCATTTCAAAACGGGGTTTTATGATTACTTTACAGATGACGGTCAATGTATATGAGTTCCTGAGCAATGAGTATCGCCCCAGCATGTTCGTCATGCATTTCAAGCTTTGCGATTGGTTTTCAGATCCTAAATATGCCATGTTTGAGCAGTTCACCGCGAAATATTTTAACGCATCATCTTGTCCTTTTCCAAAGGTAAAGAAGCGTCTTTATATTATGTCATAAAATTCTTAGCCACTTACGCAACATCGTTCGGCTTGGCCACGACATTGCACGACTTGCGACGGCGGCAACCATAGGTTGGAGCGAGACACAGCGATCGGAGCTTTCGTCCCCACCTATGGTTGCCGGCGCCGCCGTCTCAAGCGTTTCGGAGAGCCTAGGTCTCCATTTCCAAGCACTGGACCGGTGCTGAGGCACGTACATACGCTCTACGTAAAATTCAGTGGCGAGCGCCCAGAGGCGTTTGAGGCGGGGCGTGCAGCGTGGCGTCGACCGTCCAAGGGTTAACACGCGTCCTGCGATTTTTTGGTGAAATTACGCAGCATACTACATAGGCGAACAACACACGAATGCGAAGCGAAGCGATGCGGCGCGGGGTGAATCAATCCTTTGATACCTATAGAAGTGTCCTACGTGGGCGAACTCGTTGCGAACGCGAACGCCGTGGGCCCGCCGCGCCGCGTCGCGTTCGCGAGTTGATCGCTTACGTAAGGCCCAAGATACACTTGTAAGTTTACTTACGTAGTAGGGACACAGCTATACTACAGAATGAGACATGAATATCGTTATCTCATTCTAACATATAGTTTTGTCCCTACTTACGTATGTAAAAATTACAAATGTATCTCAGGCCTAAGACGCAGAGCTGTCATGCAACTAATTTCGTAATAGTGACGTGAAAACTTAGTGTCGCGAAAATGCGTCCGCTGTGCGGACGTGTAGCTTCGATGCTGATGGGGCCATAGTCACTACGATACTGTGAATTTCACGACACTAATTATTTCACGAGATTACTTTCGAATATATCGAAACTACTTTCGTGAAACTGATTTCAACACGCATGACACTAATTTCGTAATGTAAATCCCGCTTAAGTGTAAGGCCTGAGTGGACGCTCGAGTTGGGCGTGCAGCGGGGCGGAGCGTGAGGCTTGCATGTTAAACAAATGCAAACGTATAGGAGCGGCCTTAGTGCACGCTGCTCAAATTACTCCTGATCCCGACGCCAGCCACGCTGCACGCCCCGCCGAACGCTCCGCTTCGAGCGTCTACTCAGGCCTTACACTTAGGCTTCAGTCGATTATAAGTATTACAACCGATATTTTAACAATTACTTACTTTTCAGGGAGAATATAATTTTTTAAACTGCTCTATTCCGAATCTGCCGATGCTCTCGACGTTCCCTTTGCAGAAGGGTCGCCTATTTTACAGTTTTGAGAGCGGCAGCGAGCGTGTGGGAGAAGCATTCGTGGATGTAGTCATCAAACATAAGTTCATATAAAAAATACAATAAAGCAGGGGTCACCAATTAGTTTATTTAGTGGGCCCGGTTTAAAAAAAACCCATCGCGGTCCGTTTCTAATTGAGTTTATTAAATAAGTAAAAAAATAATATAGGTACGGATCCGGAACGTAGTCCGCCATTTGGTGACCCCTTTACTAAAGGATGCATTCGGATGGGCAACTAACTACAGCTGCATTACGTTGCGGCGATGACGCGGCCGCTGTCACTGTCAATATCCTGAATTAAATGAGTGAAGTTTCCTGCCGCAATGCTGCCGCGATTACAACGTTCAATCAGTCACCGTCAGTCATTTTATCAAGGAAATTGACAGTAACAGCGCCGGCGTTAACGTTGCAGCAGTACTGCCGTGCAATACTTAAACAACAGTAAGTGCAAAAAGTGAGTTTCGAGAAAAACGCAAAAAACCCTTTCAAACCGTTTTTTTTGGTGGTCTCGATGATACGTGAATACTTTATTGTAATTTATCAATTATTGAATAAATTATTGCTATTTTTCAAAATTTTACAGTTTTACTGTACCCTAGGAAAGAAGTAAAAACACAATAAATGCAGAATAAAATGCAGTAAAAAAGCGGATTACTGTAAACAACCCTCGTACACTAATAGCTACTTGGATTAATTGCAAGCTAAAGTACAGTATTTATAACTATTTACTGTAATTTACTTAGTATATATATTGATTAAGTTCTGCGAGACACCAACACGTGGTACAAATAAGGTATGTTTATAAATACTCATACTCATACTAATACTTTATTGATAATTATAAATTACAGGTCAGGCTTATATGATATACATGGATTCTATGCCCTAGTGTCCCACTGCTGGGCAAAGGCAATTGTATTACACTTAGGAAATTAAAATAAGTATCTCTTACTAAATAAGTACTTAGTTGTAATTAGTTGACTTTTCTCCATGGCACTTAATCCTTATAAGTGGAAACTTATTATTAATCAATTTATAGAACTGCGTTATGCAATTAATAACAGACCTAAGGATGGTTTTTGAGAGCTCTCGATCTTTGGAAATATCTCATCATCATCACGCGTGACTCATGACAGCCTGTTTTGAATATCTGTAATTATTAGTCAAACTTCTAATTACGTAGCATTATAAAAATGATAATGATATAGGCATAATATGTATGAGCAAACTTTGATACATGTTTCAATGACCTAGCTGAAATTAACTGTTTTCTTTAGAGGGGTACCTCGCTATTACAGACTTAAGGTATGTTAGACCAACCAAAAATTGAGTAACTATCTACATGACTTTATTAATTATCACGAGTTGCCTAAATAATTTGCGTGCCAATAATAAACAAAAATTAGTTTGTAATTTATTCTGGTTACGGAATAATAAAATTACCCACATAATATTTATTTAATTATATGGTTGGATAGGTAGGTACATCACAAGTTATGTTTTAAAGTAAACTACTATGTATTTATTTTTGTCATTTCGGCCAAGGCGCGCCTTGAAAAACAATAATTATTATTTATCAGACGAAAGCTAGCTTAACTCTTGTTATTGAAGTAAATCGCACTTATTCATCCTCTCTCTCTTATTATATAATCGCTGTCACGAATGCAGTAAATACATTTGAAAATATCCAAACGACAGTTTAAATCACAGTAAAAGTGAGCTTATAGTACTGTACTTTAGGTTGTATTTTGCTCTCTTATTTACGACTGTTCGACTACTTAAATTATAGTGAGGAATATTATTACTGCATTTTAATTAGTAATTATGCTGAAAATACAATAACATTTCAAACACAGTACATACAAATATTTTAGAACATTTATATTGTACTGCATTTTAAACAGTTTCTGGCGTAAGCATTAACTTCCCTTTACTAGTTAATTTAGGATTATCGTGACACCTTTACTGTATTTTAATCAGTAAAGTCTCAAAATTCACAGCCGACAACTTTATTACGGCAGTTTAGTTAGTTTTACGTCAATAATTTACCAAATTCTTCTGATTTACTGTACATGGATGATTCGATTTTTATATGTTCCCATTGTCATAATCGCACGTGGACTATATACATGTGTGCGTCTTGACATGGTGGTCCAAGATCAAGAAAAAACAAAAAATCGCAAAAGTAGCACTTAGTACTGCACGGCAGAGTAATTCTCAATTCTGCAATAGTAATGCAGCTGCGCTGCAGCTGTTATCTGATTGTCAACTTACAGCAACTTACAGCAGCAGCAGCATGTAGTCCCTACAATATAAATTCTTAAATTTGATAAGTAACCAGTCGTATCACAACATACACTCAATCACAGACACATACACATACACATACACGAACACAAACACGTGCACGCAAAGTAAACACACACACACGTTACGCATGCACATAGCTACATTGTATAAAATGTAATTTTACTCCCTTTTCTTTGCTTAAATATATTTGTAATCTCTGGTTTCGTCTTAGTTATTGCATGTTAGCTGTATGTATTTCTGTGGACATATGTTATAGTCTGTGCGGAAAGAGAAGAGTCGTGCTGGAATGTATGGGGCCCGATACATTCCACGACTCTTCTCTTTCCGAACAGACTCTATTGGCTTTGTTTTCTGTATTGTGCTATGTATTACTTTTTGTATTGCTGTTGATGCCCCAAATAAAAAAAGTAAAAGATAACATTACTATTGAATAATGAAAATAAACTAGGTACTACGAGTACTAGGTAAGGTCAACGTGGTTAATTCCGTCATGGGGCCTATTCCGTCTACTTGCGTTTTTCTCAAACAACGAAAAAAATTGATATTTTCATCGACAAAGCAGCGATTTCTTTTAGTTTCAGCAATCTAAAGCAGATGAGCTTTTTTCCGACGATTGATAATCAAAGAAATATACGCTCGCGGACGGAATATACCCTATGACGGAATTAGCCACATTGACCTTAACTTAAAATATCTGGGAGAGATCTTTTTGATGGGATCTCATCTCTTTTTGTAGGTAGTCTTTCTTTCCGGGTACTACTTACTTCTTGTACGTCAGCTACCACTTTTCTCAAAGCTCATACCTACTCATACCCATCCCGCACTATACTTACGAGTATCAGTTCTTAAATCTTTAAAACCTGACTGATATTGCAATATTTTTAGGTTTTTTATGGCTTGATAAGCTGAACACTACTTATGTTTAAAATTTGACGCTTGTGGGTATGCTAGAAGTACCTTAGAATTATGATTATCGTGAGTGTGTCACTGTCGAAATTAAGGAAATTTGACGTACAATAATTCTTAAACTACAAGCTCAAATTGAATGTTTTTGAGAATATATCTAAAGCGTGTTAAGCCCTATATGTCACTGAAAATTCAGGGTTCTAGCTTTAGCCAGCACAAAATTACAGGACGTCGAAAATGGACTGAATCGCTTCGAGAAAAGGATGGTACGGCCGTGCCTCTTTGTTTTGCTCGACTTGGCGGGGGCACTGCCGTGCCCCCAGATATATCATTGCCAAGAGGGCGCTGTTATTCTCCCGTATAGGGTGACAGTTCAGTATAGTATGAAAAAATTAGTTCCAGTGAAATTCCACAACATCGTGCGTGATTATATATTCCTGACTTCGATCAACACGGGCTTCCGACACGTTCCTGGTCAGGCTTTATCACAGACAAGACATCCTCTAGACTGAGCATAGTAGCGCTACCCCCTCTGCCACAAATATATGGTAGTTTTACTCCATTTTCGAGTCAAAGTGTCTTTGTGTGACGTCTGCGTCTTTGAACGGACCAATCACGGCACGGGACTCGCTCACCTCGTCCCCCGCACCCCAGTATTTTTGGCAGCATCGGTTTCATGAAATAATTGTTATAAACTCCGTCTAGAGGATTTCTAGTCTATGGGTTTTATACATATCCAAAAGTCATCATCATCACCATCGTCCGAACGTTTGTCCCGGGTTTTTGCCAATGCTATTCACACCTATTTATATCTAGAACTATCACAGAAATAAAACAAAACAAAACACAGAAAACAAATGAACGCGCGAAAAGAATTCCCCGCGAAGCAAATCAGTCAGGTTGACACCCGGGCGGACAAGTATTTACGACGGGGGATGGGAAAAGTTTTAAAAACTAACCACTTTTCATTTCCAACGCAATCTACGGGGCACGACAAATGGACTTGGGACATGACCATGCTTGTTCCACGTTCCATTTTTTTAGCTGTTGCTTTTCATTTTGAGGTTATTTGGGTTCCGTACGGTTTTTTTAATAAAATTATCTGGTTTAGACTTGAATGAGCACTATAATCCACGCATATGCTTCAAGAAGTTAGAGTGTGCAAAAACTTAAAATACCTGTTTTTTATTTCGCCAAAAATATTACTAGTGGCTCTGTGAGCTGTAGACCTCGCGAGCAGAGCTTAAAACTGAATAAATGTATGGCAAAAATATTTATTAAAATATAGGTATAGTACCTACATGTAATATAAATAAAAAATTAAAAACTACATAAAGCTACAAACAAAAATTAAACGAATACGCTTAACCCGCGCTTGATAAATAAAAAATACGAAATTTTTCATTATTTCAAAATAAAAAAATAAAATAAAAAACAACTATACGAAATTTAAGTAATAAAAAAACACAAAAAGTTATGTAGCAGTATACAATTACTGGGGATTGAACCAGGGACCTCCCGATGCAAACAAAAAAAGCGAACGTTTGCAAAATACGCTATTATAGTTCTTACTAAAGCTGACGAAATTTAGCTACTCATTCTCAACTAAAAACTAAATATCTAAATACCGCACAAAACCAGCGATACAAATTTTCTGAATTTTTGGCCATTTAATCTATAAGCTTATCTCAAAAAGAAAAAACTCTTATGATACCGATACGACTATTTGTTTAGACGGGAGCTATCACGACTCCGCCATTTTGAAAAATTTTCAAAAACCGGATCGACAAAAAATTTTTATTTAGTCATAGAATTCGGTCACAAAATTTCACGAAAATCGGTTACGAATTGCGGCCTGTAGAGGAGAACATCCGGACATACAAAAGCAAAATGCCCGAGTCAAAACGTAGACCTTCGCTACGCTGCGGTCAATTACGCCATTTACGCCTTATAAAGTTCACTACAAAGTTTTAGTTGTGTTTGAAGTTGGCTGATAGAGACTATCATAATATATGTATAGTGTGTCAAAGGACTGTTCCATTTCAAACATAGACAGAGAGAGACACGCGGTAGCGTGTCCAGCCAAGTTAAAAAAAAAAAGGAACTGGCGACGTAGCAACCGTGTGTAATATTACACGAACCATTTCGAGCTACTTTTGACCCCTTCACAACTTGAAACCTACTTAACCTACACACATGAAATTTGGCACATGTATTCAAGTCCCTTACCTTGTACAAAATACAAAATTTCATAAACATAGCTCAAACAGTTATTGATAATTTAAAAACCGCCATTTTTGTGACTGACTGACATATAGATCAAAAACCTAAAGTTGACCTAGAAACTTGAAATTTGGCATCAAGGTAGACTATTAGGTGTATATAGAGGGAAAAATCTGAAAACTGGAATTTATTGATATTTAGGTGGATTTTTTTTTATTAATACTTATAGACCAAAAACCTAACCTACTTCTAGATGACTTAGAAACTTAATATTTGGCATCAAGGTAGACTATTAGGTGCATATAAAGGGAAAAATCTGAAAACTGGAAATTATTGATATTTCGGTGGAAAAAAATAATTAATACTTATAGACCAAAAACCTAACCCACTTCTAGATGACTTAGAAACTTGATATTTGGCATCAAGGTAGACTATTAGGTGCGTATAGAGGAAAAAATCGGAAAACTGGAAATTATTGATATTTCGGTGGAAAAAAAATAATTAATACTTATAGACCAAAAACCTAATCTACTTCTAGATGACTTAGAAACTTGATATTTGGCATCAAGGTAGACTATTAGGTGCATATAGAGGGAAAAATTGGAAATTATTGATATTTCGATGAAAAAAAAATGAATTCTTATAGACCAAAAACCTAACCTACTCCTAGATGACTTAGAAACTTGATATTTGGCATCAAGGTAGACTATTAGGTTCATATAGAGGGAAAAATCAGAAAACTGAAAATTATTCATATTTCGATGGAAAAAAAAATTAATACTTATAGACCAAAAACCTACCCCACTTCTAGATGACTTAGAAACTTGATATTTGGCATGAAGGTAGCATATTAGGTGCATATAGAGGAAAAAATCTGAAAACTGGAAATTATTGATATTTCGATGGAAAAAAAATAATTAATACTTATAGACCAAAAACCTAACCCACTTCTAGATCACTTACAAACTTGATATTTGCCATGAAGGTAGACTATTAGGCGTATACAAAAGAAAAAATCTGAAAACTGAAACTTTTTGACAATTAACCGCGCGTTAGCGAGGGTTTCCTTTTCAGCTTAGGCTATAGTAATTTCATGAATACTATAGTAATTTCTGTACAAAAAGTAATGATATCCCAACAAAAACATAAATGTGAAATGAAAGCCAAGTTCAATAGGCATTAAGAATATGTGTCGTTGTTGACTCGCCGGCAAAAGAATTGAGATCTATATGGGTGCCAAGTTCTGTGCTGTGTAGAAAATCCTGAAATTATAAAGGATTTGTCTTGGCTAGTTTTAACAACAAACCAAATTTTTGAAAAAGTAACATACCTATATAACCTATATGCCTATAGGTAAAAACTAGCCAAGACAAATCCTTTATAATTTCAGGATTTTCTGCACAGCACAGAACTTGGTACCCATATAGATCTCAATTCTTTTGTCGGCGAGTCAACAACGACACATATTCTTAATGCCTATTGAACTTGGCTTTCATTTCACATTTATGTTTTTGTTGGGATCTTTGTCTTACACTAGTACCAGCACCCAAAAGAAAAGGATGAGTATAGTTTTTTTGGTTCCTATTTACTGACAAGATTTGGTTGACCAGCTATAATTGCCAAGCCGTAAACCGAAAAAATATAAATTAGAAGCGGCGCCTGATATTTTTACTTAAAACTTAATTGTGCGCCTACAATTTTTTCTAATCACAAAAAATGGTTGCTGAGACTATTGCTATTAAATAATATTAATAAATAGCATTTTTGTGCAAGTAAGAAGGGTTTTCGTCTCTGCCCGCGGATCTCCAGCGTAACCCTTAGAAAAGTTGTCGCAAAACGATTTGTACAGCGTCGCGCGATATTGCGCGCGAGACGAATGGTTCAAGCGCCCGCCCTTTCATAAAATATGTACTAGGTAGTCAAGTCCGAACGAGGAAATTAAATGACTTTAAATATGTATTGTATGGTGACTTAAGGAAACACTTGTGATGGGATTTCACTGTAAATAACACCTCGGCGGCTCCGATATATCTGATGGCGACTGTTGTTTTAAGTAGGTACCTGTTGAAATTTTTTAAAGTTTTGGAATACTACTAATCAACATTGTTTACAAATAAGGATTTTTATTGAATTTGAAATACCTATATACAAGTGGATAAAAACATACTTACAACGAAATATGTGCAAGTGGATAAAAACATAATAAAATACTTAAATGAAAACAATACAAATAATAAAAAAAACCTAAGTCTTCGTCGCTAGCTAGGATGCCCAGAAGGTTGGAGCAATGTTAATCCGTTGAGCAAAATATTGGCCAGCCCTCTGGTCACCCGAAGGTCCCGAAGCGAAGCCTCCATAAGGCGTTTTGATAATATACAAATTGTATAAGTATGTCGCTATAGTTTCAGACAGTTTTTAAATACCTACCTAATTATATGGATATATAGAGTTTTCTTGAATACATTGTTCAAAGTTTTCCTGCCACTATTCCAAAACTCCCTATTTATTTAATCACCACCTTGTGATAACGATAACCCTACAATAGAAAACGCAGCACCCCTCAAACCCTTCCTATAATTCGCACATTACTACTTACTCCCACCCTCCTCACTCCATTTCCAACCTTAATTCCTTGTTTTAAGGTTGATATTCGTTGGAAGGGTTTGTAGTAGTTACTCTTGGGAAATTGGCGGGTGTGTCTAGGGTTGTCACTCGGCAAGATGAAGCCTCGTCCGATGGTGGAAATCTTAATCCAATACGAAACGACAGCGCATGATTTATACGGAGTCGATCAGGGCGCTAAGAGGGTGTTTTTCCAAGTGGTTTTTTATTCGACTTTTAAAGATAAAAGTCTTTTATTCGCGACGATCACAAAACATCTACGGACATGTACAGACAACAACAATAGCAAGAAAGGAAGAAATAATTAAGTGTGCATCACGAAAATAACACATCACTTTTGTGAATGTAAAGCTTCAAGATCGACAATAAATAAATATTAGGGGACATCTTACACAGATCAACCTAGCCCCAAACTAAGCATAGCTTGTCTATGGGTGCTAGGGGACGATATACATACTTATATAGATAAATACATACTTATACATACATAGAAAACACCCATGACTCGGGAACAAATGTGTTTTTCACACAAATAATTGCCCTTACCGGGATTCAAACCCGCGACCATCGGCTTCACAGGCAGAATCACTACCCACTAGGCCAGACCCGTCGTCGAGTTCCGTCCCCGCACCCCGCACCAAGGTGCAAGACGTGGGTTGCGTCATTACCAAACTAAAATGGAGTTGGGCGGGACATGTTGCTAGGCAGAGTCATCACTCTGCCATCGCAGGTGCTTAATGTTAACGGAATGGTGGCCGCTTTCGGATGAAATAAGCGCCTGGCGTCCGTTGGCTCGTTGGGTGGACGACATCCGGAAGATTGCGGGTCACTTCTGGATGAGATTAGCTCAGGAGTCTCAGACCCCGTAGCCAACGTGCCAATCGCTTACGCTCCGTAGCGATCGAAACGCAACTGTCACTGTCGCACTAATATGGAAGAGTGATAGAGAGACACAAAG
The DNA here is from genome assembly GCF_948474715.1 of Cydia amplana. NCBI lineage: Eukaryota > Metazoa > Arthropoda > Insecta > Lepidoptera > Tortricidae > Cydia > Cydia amplana. Next base: position 16,934,417 of record NC_086073.1, read on the forward strand.
CGATTCGATGGCGAAGCGATAGCGATTGTCACCTTGGCTAGGCCGCCAGGACCGAGACAAGTGGCATACTTTTGCGTGGTATAGTGGCGTAGTTTCAAATTTCTATTCGCTACCAGACATAGCATAGTACCTATACCTATGTTACGTAAAAGTTTCATTAAAAGTACATTTTATTATGAGAGCGAAACTGCGATTTTATGGAAACGGCGTTTTAGCGGCTCGTTTAACTGAAACAAAACTTTTGAAAATAAATATACAAAATATTCTCCGCAAACACATTATTGTTAATGAAAATTATTACATGTACTTACCTATGGACGAAAAGATCCATCTTAGTGGCCCGGCCAGCAATACACTCAAACGCGCACCTGCGCGCAATCACATTACCATCTTCGGCGTCGTCGGGCAAATATGGGATTTCCAAAAAGTTTGCCTCTAAAGTCTAGCCAGAACGATACATCGGTTTTTAGGGTTCCGTAGCCAAATGGCAAAAAACGGAACCCTTATAGATTCGTCATGTCTGTCTGTCTGTCCGTCTGTCCGTCTGTCCGTCTGTCTGTCCGTCCGTATGTCACAGCCACTTTTCTCCGAAACTATAAGAACTATACTGTTGAAACTTGGTAAGTAGATGTATTCTGTGAACCGCATTAAGATTTTCACACAAAAATAGAAAAAAAACAATAAATTTTTGGGGTTCCCCATACTTCGAACTGAAAATCAAAAATTTTTTTTTCATCAAACCCATACGTGTGGGGTATCTATGGATAGGTCTTCAAAAATGATATTGAGGTTTCTAATATCATTTTTTTCTAAACTGAATAGTTTGCGCGAGAGACACTTCCAAAGTGGTAAAATGTGTGTCCCCCCCCCCTGTAACTTCTAAAATAAGAGAATGATAAAACTAAAAAAAATATATGATGTACATTACCATGTAAACTTCCACCGAAAATTGGTTTGAACGAGATCTAGCAAGTAGTTTTTTTTTAATACGTCCTAAATCGCTTAAATACGGAACCCTTCATGGGCGAGTCCGACTCGCACTTGGCCGCTTTTTTGAGAAATAGACCCGCGCGTTAATAGACGACATCAAAAGAGCAGCCGGATCGAAATGGGTACAATGGGTACATTGTTTTCCAAAAGTTTTAAGTCATAATAATATATTGTTTACCTGCATTTTCGTTAGTCATAATTCATTTGGTGCAGAAACGCGTCAGTTTTCAGGATTACCATAAAACAAACCTAACCTAACCTATCTATAGGCAGTGGGGACTCCTGACTTCAGGCAAACTCGGCTCCGTTTGGCTCAGAATTGCTCCGAGCAATTATTAGGGTTGACACAGCTTGACGTGCCTTTGTGTGCACGGCCACAGATGAGATAATCACTTGAATTTTGACAACCCTAAATAGCCGAAAGGGATAGTGCCATAAGTTCAGTAAGAAAGGGATATCATGATTCGACCCTGAATCGCTGTCAAACTTCGGTTTTGTAGGAAGTGTCCTTTCTGTACGGTAGTACCTACTATTACTTATTCTGTGCTGATATCGTTACGAAAATCCTGAAAAGTTAACGGTTTCAGTTTTATGACTAATTATGACTTAAAACTTTATCGGAAACAATGGTACCCCGGTACAAAGAGCACAAAATAGAGCAGAATGGCAAAAATTTAAGGATCATCTCAAAGATTGAAAAGGGCTACAAGAACAAAATGAAGAGAGACCTGCGCGTTAAGGATACGGTTGCCAGATGGTCGGGATTTGACTGGATTCTCCCGATTTTTAGCATGTATTCCCGATTCCCGACCAAGTGAAAATTGTCCCGAAAAACAGCTTCACGTTATAAAACAATAATTTCATGTTCCGAACTGTCGTCGAGCGAGCGAGCGACCCGCGCCGAGCCGTAATGGACAGAGCAGCTGACGTAGTGCCAATAATGTAAAATATCGTTGTTTTTAATACAATTACTTTAATTTGAATGTTTTTTTCCCGGCCTAAGTCCCAAAATCCCGAAAAAATTATTTTTTTCCCGATAATAGCGCTTTTCGATCTGGCAACCCTAGTTAAGGATGACACGTGCCCGGGCCGAGGTGTCCGACATGTCATTTTCTATGACGGCTGATCGGTGATCACGTGGTGCTTTCCATAGAAAACGAAGCGCCGGAAGCTCCGGCCCGGCCCCGGCCCGGTCTAGCGTGAGTCATCTTTTAGGCGCCGGATTTAGGTCAAAATGTTCATTACACTATCCAGGTCCTAGTCTCCAAATAGGACTATGCCTGGATTTCGGGCTGCATTCCCGCGCGACGCCGTTATAAATTATGGCCGTGATTTATTGCATCGAATTCTCGTCGGTAATTAGTGCGTGCCACCGGGCCGGTGGTACTTTGTTAACTGTAGTTTAAATTTGGCGCGCTTGATTAGTAAACTAAACAGTTTACCTGATTTAAAAAGTGGAAGGAAGGGTCGTGTCTTATGAGTTGATATTATGTTTGTACGTCTACTTTTAACATGAAAATTCCTAAAATCGGTCGGTAATTCACTTGCAAAAACTAAATGTACCTAATGTAAGTAAGTATATGATAGTGTTGTGGTGCGATCGTTTGCAAGCTTGCAACTATATAGTGACAACCAGCTTTATTTTGTTGTTTAAGGAAAGTAAGTAAGCCATTTTGTTTGCATATTTAGGTGACACCATAATCACATCATGCACAACAATACGCAATTAATCAAAATAAAGTACCGACCCATTGTTGCTGATTATTTATCGATTATACTCGCACTTACTTACATATTACAATAACTAGTAAGCGTGATAACTCAAATTGATGTCCATTGTAAATAGTACAGTTGTAAAAAATTGGCTATGCTAAGGCGCCAGCGCATGCAATATGTGAGTACACATCTTCTGTCCCTCTCTCTCATCTTCTGTCTCTTGAAGAGAAGAAATATATTTCAGCATTTTACGACCCCCTTGAACCCAGTTAGTGTGGTGTGAGGCGAAATACCAACATATCCTAGTTTCTTTTTGTCAAAATGCGATTTCAAATCACTTAATTATTTCTATGATATAGTACGGCTCTTCTGAGGTGAACTTTTCGCTTCAAACCGTAATCTTTCAAACAAAGGCCATTGTCTCTATTATCGCAAAAGCGCTTGCTCCCGACTTGGCACGTGCCAGTACAACATTCATATTGAAAAACAACCGGTATCGTCATAGTATTAAGGTTCAAATTTAATGTCACTGATATTCGAGATATTACGTTTTGGTAGTGTAGGACGATAAACCGCCCCGAAGCGATACGGCGCTCATATTATTTTGATACTTAGTGTGGTGTTAAAAATGAAACGCGGTTATTTATTATATTGTTTTATTTAAATTATTAGCTTGCGGTGGTAAATGTAATAATTTACAAAGGTGCAGCTGCAAGCATTGTTATTTTTTCTTATCTTTAAAATAACGATACTGTGAAATTAGCACCTCTGATGTGATGCCGACGCATAGTAACAATAAAAACACTGATAAGGCAAACGTGGAGCTTTGAAGCGTACAGCTTTTCTAACAAAACGTCACGTGTCAACGGTCAGAAGAAAGGTCGGTTATAATATAAGAAAGAAATTGATTATATCTGATTTTTTATGACACGATTTTATCTAGTAGTACGTATAACTGTTTATATACCTACACAGAAAAATTTTGATTATACCTATGTTAAACTTATTAATCTTAAATTTACATTGTCACCTTAGATTTTATTATATAACAAATATACAACGCTTTATCATAAATAACCGTGTTTCATTTTTAACACCACACTAAGTATCAAAATAATATGAGTGCCGTATCGCTTCGGGGCGGTCTATCGTCCACTACCAAAACGTAATATATAGAATATCAGTGACATTAAATTTGAACCTTAATACTATGACGGTACCGGTTGTTTTTCAATATGAATGTTGTACTGGCACGTGCCAAGTCGGGAGCAAGCGCTTTTGCGATAATAGAGACAATGGCCTTTGTTTGAAAGATTACGGTTTGAAGCGAAAAGTTCACCTCAGAAGAGCCGTACTATATCACTATATTGCTCTATAGTGCTAACATTAAAATTAGGTATTAGTTATGTTTGCACAGTTTAGTACCTAGTGTAAATTGGTAAGTAAATGCAATAAGTAAACAAACTTTGTCTTTTTTTCTTACCGTTTATGCAATTCGCTTTCTAAAACACACGTTGCACGATTTTGCGATCCCTGATGGCCATGAAATTCTGTACCTAGTGGCCCTAATTCAGCTTCCATTAACCGCCGATATCACCCTACTTAAACTCCAGTTTAACCAACTGTGCCACCGGGCCCCTCCCCGCGGATTATCGGAGATTGAGTTTAATCGGGCCCGGCGCGTCCCATTAATAACCGAGACTGTTAATTGAACTTCTACCGACTGTACAAAGTGTGCAATACAAATACATACAACCCTAGTACAGTCAGCAAGGGTTTGACACGTGTAAAGGGGCAAATCAGGTAACCGGCAATTCGTAAACTAAATACCTATAAGTATTACAGGTATATTTTTAACTCTGCTTTCTGTAAGGTAGTAGGTATTCAAGTAGGTATATTAGTATCAATAGTCTCTTCTCGAGGCATCTGAAGAAGAAGATGTATTTATTGCCACAACAGCGAAAACAGAACACACAATATTAAAAAAAGAAGTTACTTAACCTATAAACTTTATCTAAACCCTTAACCAGACTATTGTAACTTAATAACTAAACATTTGCTGTGACAAATGGTTTGGGCGTCAGCATAATGCTGAAATTGCTTTATACAGGGTGAAATTTTAATCAGCAGTCACACTTGCGTAGCGACTTTATTTACATACTGAACAACTTTTATTATGGAACCAATCCCGAAATCGCGAAAAAATATTTGGTTGTCCCATAGAAATCAGCAGCATCACAATCATCAACCGGGATGTATAAAAATGTGAAGTGAGACAAGTACATATATTTAACTGGCTGAAAAAACCCCTTTTTCCGCGCCGCCGCGGTACTTATGTGCAATATACCGTCCTTTTCACACTCAACTAGTCTCTGTTTCTGTTCCACCCTAGTGTGGAAATCAGTCCGACAAATTAAATCCTGCCTCAGATTATTACATAGCTCAGTGTCACCTCATAAATAACCGTTGGAACGCGCGAAATTTGAATTTAGAATAGAATCTCATTTTTTGCGCTGTTTTGGTAAATTGGAAAGGGAAGTGTGAGTGATTATGACTTGGGGAAAAGGTCCGGGACGCGTTTATTTGTTTTTTGGAACGGTGACGAGATGGGTTAAATGTGAAAAGTTTTTATTTTATGGTTATCGACTCAAAATTACTTAGGTAGAATCTGTTCGGAAAGAGAAGAGTCGTGGAATGTATTGGGCCCAATACATTTCACGACTCTTCTTTTTCCGCACAGACCCTATAATCTCTATACTTAAGTACATTAATATAAGAACTTCGTTATTAAGGCTAAATAAAAAAGGTTTAATAGTTTTTGATTTTCAGTTATTTCGGCGGTTTAATTTTTTTGTTATAAAGTTTTTTGCACTTAAGCCACGGGCGGACAGACAAACGGACGGACATAGCGAAACTGAAAATGTTCCTCATTGACTATGGGACCTTAAAAAAGTACGTCACAGGGTTTTACCCATAATAACACTGAAACAGAAACGGAAAATCCATAATAATATTTTGCTCGCCACGCCATTTATCTAAGCACCTGTTTACACAAAACTAATGAGCCATTCATACACTATCACAATGTTACACTTTGCACCCTTGGCAACAAAGTGCCAAATTTACCGTTTCATTTAGGCCACACCGTCAATATTTGAATAAAGTGCCCCCAAAATGTACAACTATAATAATCCCGTTATAAACGCTACAATGAGCTTTTATAAATAAAAATTCAATCAAGAGGACCTAGGCTCAACCATTGTGCCTAAACAATAGACGAAATGTCGAAAAAACTTAACTAAAACCAATCCAATATCAACCTAAATAAGAAACCTTTAAAGTCCATTTTCGATTAGGGATGGTAATAGAGATTTTAAAAGGGGGCTTCCATTTTCATCGTCATCACTAACTCGCGCCACTAACTCAAAACTCAACTCTATTTGCGTTTGTGTACAGTCGATTTTCAATTGCGTTTAAAAACTAGGGGTGTGCAAAGCCGTAGGCCTATTTGTGTCGGTTTCACACTTACAACAATAGTGTCATGATTCCTGATCCGGGATTATGCCGGTGTGTACCCGGGCTTAGGTCGCCGCGGGAAACAAATGGTTGCGGGCTAACAAGTGTGCATCCCTAATGGGACTCCGGTTTCAAATACACCCTGTATACAAGAATGACGTAAGCGACTATACTTCTGGAATAGGATAAGTACGTTCTTTTGACATCAGTGACTAGTTTCTGAAATAAAATGTTTGGTAAAATCTTTATACGAGTAACTATAATCAGGGTGCATGCAATTTACTCGTATAGCAGCTCTGATCTGTGTCGTTTTTGGCTAAAATGAATTTATTTTTATTTTACTTTCAGCCGTATTCGAACAATAAGATACGTCAAATATGTATAGATATTGAAACGATATGGATCGGATATGTCAGTGTCAAAGAAGTGTCAAAAGTGACGTTTCTTCAAACAAAAGCGTCACTTTTGACACTTGTTTTTGACACTGACATATCCGATCGATATCGTTTCAATTTCTAATATTTGACGTATCTTATTGTTCGAATATGGCTGTTTGTTACTTCTAAAAGTTCTAACTGTATATAATGTACCTACCTATTTACTGAGTGTTAGTGTAGACTGAGTGTTTGCGTCATAATTTCATAGAAGATTGACGTTTATAAATAACAATATCTGGGTGACCATATAAAAACTCGAAAATGCGCGTTTTCCCAGAGATAAGACCTAGCTAGATCGATTTCTCGCCCCTGAAAACCCCCCTATAGTAAATTTTATCGAAATCGTTAGAGCCGTTTCCGAGATCCCCGAAATATATATATATATATAAATAAATAAATATATAAATAAACAAGAATTGCTCGTTTAAAGGTATTAGATTGTTGCACTGCGTGTGCTATCAAAGTCGTTGCAGATTTATCTTGGTCTAACTCTATCTACAACTTGCTGAGTTGCTGAGAATATAAAACGATAGAACAACCACCACTCACCAGTTTGGCACTGACATAAACGCCATAGAGAACGTAATTTACTTTCTGTGCATCTCGCTCGTACAGCTCGTCTCGTACTCGCATGTATAGAAGGTAATTTACGTTCTCGATAGCGTACGTATATGTCAGTTTTGACACTGTCAGTGAGTCATGGTACGGGCTCAGACAGTTGCACGGACACGGACACATTATGAATTATGAACCCACCAAAAACATTTTCATGTAAAATGTTGCCAATACGAAACCATAAGGCTATAGCTAGCACTCTGCCGTATTCGAACTTCAAGATATACACAAGAGACGACACGTACTAGATCCATTCTAGATACGTTATAGTTTAGATTTCAATTAGTTCTCTTTTGCAGCTCAATTCGGGCAACCAATGTCACTTTTACGCATAGAATTAATATGACTAGAACAACTGTCAATCTTCAAAAGTGCGACCAAAAATGAAATGCAAGTGTGTGCGTAAATTGTCCATGTGAGATCAAAAATAGTGATGTCATGTTACAACATATTAATAATCTGTCGATGTTTGATTGCTTTATCGACTACTTTTTCAAATGTGTTATTTGAAACGTTAAAATTCTACGACATTATGACGTATAAATAACACTTGCATTGCGTGTGCTATCAAAATCGTTGCAGACTTATCTTAATGTAACTCTTACTGTGTTGGAAAGTGAAGTTTAAATTTACCGCTAAACATGAGCACCTTCAAAAAGGTATAACAATCGTTATTATTTGAAGTCGGTTATAAAAGCTAATATCTTAATGATGTCTTGTGAAGAAATAATTACATAGCTATTAATATACCGACAAGTTATCGATACTGTCATATGAACATTTTGTCAAGCCCTAGCGTAAAGTAACAGGTTATGTTTTTACACAAAATATTTTAAATTATAGACTAATATGATAAAATATTAGCATACAAAGGAAGAAAAACTTATAATGAACTTTATAAACCGGCTTCTTACACCTTTTACGCTGTTAATTTGACAAAATATCGTTATGAAAATTTCGCTCGAAATATCATAAATCCTCTGAAATGAGTATTTGCTTGGATTATTTGGCACTGTAACACTGAAATCCGGCACACTACAAGACACCATCTTCACTGAATTACTTTATTTAATACTTTTCGTCCTAATCCGTGTATATTTTTCAATTAGAAAATTACCGTGATACGCTCTTGGCCGTCCGCGGCCGTCGTCAAAGTCAAAAGTGGTTACGTTTTCTCATTGGTAGTCTGACTTTTTCGCACTCATGGGATGTTCATATACGTGATGGCTTCCCTTTCGCACACTTAAGCTGTCTGTCAAGCGCGAGCGGGAATTGTATGTCTGTGCTTTTACGTTAAAATATCGTATGAAGGAACGATTTCCATTAGATATCTATTAGATGTGACTTGGATGAGTACCATCTCCAGAATCGCGTAAATGTCAAATTTGACAGGCTAGATCTTAAAAATATCGTTGTCGTATCTTGGTGATATCTAAATTGTCTAATACTTAGATGTTTAGTTCAAAATCCGAATCGGGCCCAATGTCAAAATGTTATCATATCTCTTGTAGAGTCAAGCTTCTAACTCTACAAGCCCTAACTTCACAAACTCTACACCTTAGTCAAAGTCAAATAATGGCTTGGCCGTTTCGCTACCGTTACATGTAAGTGAAAATTTTATTCACTATTCATTTAATTTAATCCATATCCATACTTCCATAGTAATATAATAAATGCGAAAGTGTGTCTGTCTGTCTGTTACCTCTTCACGCTTAAACCGCTGAACCGATTTAGTTGTAATTTAGTAAGTATCGGAAATAGTTTAGGACATAGGGTAGTTTTTATCCCAGAAATCATCCTTTAAGTGGGTGAAAAGGGGGGTGGAAGTTTGTATGGGAAATCGATTAAAAGCAGGTTGGGTAAAAATAAGCTACCCAAATTACTAACTCCACGCAGACGAAGTCGCGGGCAAAAGCTAGTATTATAAATGCGAAAGTGTGTCTGTCTGTCTGTCTGTTACCTCTTTACGCTTAAACCGCTGAACCGATTTAGTTGTACTTTGGTATGGAGATAGTTTGAGTCCCGGGGAAGGACATAGCGTAGTTTTTTTTCCAGAAATCACCCTTTAAGGGGGTAAAAAGGGAGGTGGAAGTTTGTATGGGAAATCGATAAAAAGCAGATTGGGTAAAAATAAGCTACCCAAATTACTAACTCCACGCAGACGAAGTCGCGGGCAAAAGCTAGTAATACAATAGTTCTTGTAACTGTATGTATCTCCTAAACTAAGTTTAGTTGGCTAGAATATTCGATAGAAGTAGTTGAGCCACACGCATGGGGACGATACATTTTATAGCATAAGGGGCGACCGAAGCAGTTGCATACGTGGACGATTCGACTCCGAATGCAAGTGGACGTTATGCAAGCACTAAATTTAATGGGCCGTTGCCGTTACGTTTACGAGAGGCCTATGGGCCACATTTGGGTGATTCTCATCCATCTTAAGGCTTCGTCACACAGGCGCGTTTTCCGGGCGGCGCGTGAGCGGGGCGCGCCGCTTTTACATATAAAACGCTCACGCGCCGCTCACGTTCCGCCCGGAAAACGCGCCTGTGTGACGAAGCCTTTAAGGTACGGTAAGTCGACAAACAAATGTGGTTTTAAAACAGAGGAAGGCCCTTTATGCTTCATCTGCAATAAGGAAGTTTCTATCAGAATTTCTATTATAATTTCAGATGGAAACGTCCTTATTGCACTCGAAGTTTACTTAACGACCCTTCTGTGATGGAAAACCGCAAATTGTCGTTTCCCTCTTGCTTGACAGAGTGGTCGTATGGTCACCATAGATAAATAGTTATAATCGTTTATAGGAGAAGTATGTTGTATATCAAAATATGCATAACTACTAGCGCCATCTATGCGCAACTTGTAAGAAACTTCTCAGTTAATAAAGCAGTCACTTTATCATTCGAACAAAACTCGTCGTTTTATTAACCGCCTTCAAAAAAAAAAGGAGGTTCTCAATTTGACCAGTATGTATGTATGTATGTATATTTGTTCGCGATTATCTCGCGTTTGGCTGAACCGATTTTGATGCGGTTTTCAGAAAAGTGTTTGTTACATTCTGGAGAAGGTTTTAGTATACATAGATCTGAGCTGATGCTGAACCCTGGCTGTACCTAGTGGAACTCAGGTTTGGTGCAACATAGGTAGACGCTGTTTTGGTCATCCGACACGCCTTGATGAGCACTTGGGAGAGCAGTACCCAAGATAGAGCTGATGCTGAACCCTGGATGTACCTAGTGGAACTCAGGATGTGCCTAGTGGAACTCAGGTTTGGTGGAACATAGGCCCACGCTATTTTGGTCATCCGTCACATCTTGATGAGCACTTGGGAGAGCAGTGCCCAAGATAGAGCCGATGCTGAACCCTGGCTGTACCTAGTGGAACTCAGGTTTGGTGCAACGTAGGCCCACGCTATTTTGGTCATCCGTCACATCTTGATCAGCACTTGGGAGAGCAGTACCCAAGATAGAGCTGATGCTGAACCCTGGCTGTAACTAGTGGAACTCGGGTTTGGTGCAACATAGGCCCACGCTACTTTGGTCATCCGTCACATCTTGATGAGCACTTGGGAGAGCAGTACCCAAGATAGAGCTGATGCTGAACCCTGGCTGTACCTAGTGGAACTCGGGTTTGGTGCAACATAGGCCCACGCTACTTTCGTCGAGTTCCGTCCCCGCACCCCGCACCAAGGTGCAAGACGTGGGTTGCGTCATTACCAAACTAAAATGGAGTTGGGCGGGACATGTTGCTAGGCAGAGTCATCACTCTGCCATCGCAGGTGCTTAATGTTAACGGAATGGTGGCCGCTTTCGGATGAAATAAGCGCCTGGCGTCCGTTGGCTCGTTGGGTGGACGACATCCGGAAGATTGCGGGTCACTTCTGGATGAGATTAGCTCAGGAGTCTCAGACCCCGTAGCCAACGTGCCAATCGCTTACGCTCCGTAGCGATCGAAACGCAACTGTCACTGTCGCACTAATATGGAAGAGTGATAGAGAGACACAAAGCGATTCGATGGCGAAGCGATAGCGATTGTCACCTTGGCTAGGCCGCCAGGACCGAGACAAGTGGCATACTTTTGCGTGGTATAGTGGCGTAGTTTCAAATTTCTATTCGCTACCAGACATAGCATAGTACCTATACCTATGTTACGTAAAAGTTTCATTAAAAGTACATTTTATTATGAGAGCGAAACTGCGATTTTATGGAAACGGCGTTTTAGCGGCTCGTTTAACTGAAACAAAACTTTTGAAAATAAATATACAAAATATTCTCCGCAAACACATTATTGTTAAAGAAAATTATTACATGTACTTACCTATGGACGAAAAGATCCATCTTAGTGGCCCGGCCAGCAATACACTCAAACGCGCACCTGCGCGCAATCACATTACCATCTTCGGCGTCGTCGGGCAAATATGGGATTTCCAAAAAGTTTGCCTCTAAAGTCTAGCCAGAACGATACATCGGTTTTTGAGAAATAGACCCGCGCGTTAATAGACGACATCAAAAGAGCAGCCGGATCGAAATGGGTACAATGGGTACATTGTTTTCCAAAAGTTTTAAGTCATAATAATATATTGTTTACCTGCATTTTCGTTAGTCATAATTCATTTGGTGCAGAAACGCGTCAGTTTTCAGGATTACCATAAAACAAACCTAACCTAACCTATCTATAGGCAGTGGGGACTCCTGACTTCAGGCAAACTCGGCTCCGTTTGGCTCAGAATTGCTCCGAGCAATTATTAGGGTTGACACAGCTTGACGTGCCTTTGCGTGCACGACCACAGATGAGATAATCACTTGAATTTTGACAACCCTAAATAGCCGAAAGGGATAGTGCCATAAGTTCAGTAAGAAAGGGATATCATGATTCGACCCTGAATCGCTGTCAAACTTCGGTTTTGTAGGAAGTGTCCTTTCTGTACGGTAGTACCTACTATTACTTATTCTGTGCTGATATCCTTACGAAAATCCTGAAAAGTTAACGGTTTCAGTTTTATGACTAATTATGACTTAAAACTTTATCGGAAACAATGGTACCCCGGTACAAAGAGCACAAAATAGAGCAGAATGGCAAAAATTTAAGGATCATCTCAAAGATTGAAAAGGGCTACAAGAACAAAATGAAGAGAGACCTGCGCGTTAAGGATACGGTTGCCAGATGGTCGGGATTTGACGGGATTCTCCCGATTTTTAGCATGTATTCCCGATTCCCGACCAAGTGAAAATTGTCCCGAAAAACAGCTTCACGTTATAAAACAATAATTTCATGTTCCGAACTGTCGTCGAGCGAGCGAGCGACCCGCGCCGAGCCGTAATGGACAGAGCAGCTGACGTAGTGCCAATAATGTAAAATATCGTTGTTTTTAATACAATTACTTTAATTTGAATGTTTTTTTCCCGGCCTAAGTCCCAAAATCCCGAAAAAAATATTTTTTTCCCGATAATAGCGCTTTTCGATCTGGCAACCCTAGTTAAGGATGACACGTGCCCGGGCCGAGGTGTCCGACATGTCATTTTCTATGACGGCTGATCGGTGATCACGTGGTGCTTTCCATAGAAAACGAAGCGCCGGAAGCTCCGGCCCGGCCCCGGCCCGGTCTAGCGTGAGTCATCTTTTAGGCGCCGGACTTAGGTCAAAATGTTCATTACACTATCCAGGTCCTAGTCTCCAAATAGGACTATGCCTGGATTTCGGGCTGCATTCCCGCGCGACGCCGTTATAAATTATGGCCGTGATTTATTGCATCGAATTCTCGTCGGTAATTAGTGCGTGCCACCGGGCTGGTGGTACTTTGTTAACTGTAGTTTAAATTTGGCGCGCTTGATTAGTAAACTAAACAGTTTACCTGATTTAAAAAGTGGAAGGAAGGGTCGTGTCTTATGAGTTGATATTATGTTTGTACGTCTACTTTTAACATGAAAATTCCTAAAATCGGTCGGTAATTCACTTGCAAAAACTAAATGTACCTAATGTAAGTAAGTATATGATAGTGTTGTGGTGCGATCGTTTGCAAGCTTGCAACTATATAGTGACAACCAGCTTTATTTTGTTGTTTAAGGAAAGTAAGTAAGCCATTTTGTTTGCATATTTAGGTGACACCATAATCACATCATGCACAACAATACGCAATTAATCAAAATAAAGTACCGACCCATTGTTGCTGATTATTTATCGATTATACTCGCACTTACTTACATATTACAATAACTAGTAAGCGTGATAACTCAAATTGATGTCCATTGTAAATAGTACAGTTGTAAAAAATTGGCTATGCTAAGGCGCCAGCGCATGCAATATGTGAGTACACATCTTCTGTCCCTCTCTCTCATCTTCTGTCTCTTGAAGAGAAGAAATATATTTCAGCATTTTACGACCCCCTTGAACCCAGTTAGTGTGGTGTGAGGCGAAATACCAACATATCCTAGTTTCTTTTTGTCAAAATGCGATTTCAAATCACTTAATTATTTCTATGATATAATCACTATATTGCTCTATAGTGCTAACATTAAAATTAGGTATTAGTTATGTTTGCACAGTTTAGTACCTAGTGTAAATTGGTAAGTAAATGCAATAAGTAAACAAACTTTGTCTTTTTTTCTTACCGTTTATGCAATTCGCTTTCTAAAACACACGTTGCACGATTTTGCGATCCCTGATGGCCATGAAATTCTGTACCTAGTGGCCCTAATTCAGCTTCCATTAACCGCCGATATCACCCTACTTAAACTCCAGTTTAACCAACTGTGCCACCGGGCCCCTCCCCGCGGATTATCGGAGATTGAGTTTAATCGGGCCCGGCGCGTCCCATTAATAACCGAGACTGTTAATTGAACTTCTACCGACTGTACAAAGTGTGCAATACAAATACATACAACCCTAGTACAGTCAGCAAGGGTTTGACACGTGTAAAGGGGCAAATCAGGTAACCGGCAATTCGTAAACTAAATACCTATAAGTATTACAGGTATATTTTTAACTATGCTTTCTGTAAGGTAGTAGGTATTCAAGTAGGTATATTAGTATCAATAGTCTCTTCTCGAGGCATCTGAAGAAGAAGATGTATTTATTGCCACAACAGCGAAAACAGAACACACAATATTAAAAAAAGAAGTTACTTAACCTATAAACTTTATCTAAACCCTTAACCAGACTATTGTAACTTAATAACTAAACATTTGCTGTGACAAATGGTTTGGGCGTCAGCATAATGCTGAAATTGCTTTATACAGGGTGAAATTTTAATCAGCAGTCACACTTGCGTAGCGACTTTATTTACATACTGAACAACTTTTATTATGGGACCAATCCCGAAATCGCGAAAAAATATTTGGTTGTCCCATAGAAATCAGCAGCATCACAATCATCAACCGGGATGTATAAAAATGTGAAGTGAGACAAGTACATATATTTAACTGGCTGAAAAAACCCCTTTTTCCGCGCCGCCGCGGTACTTATGTGCAATATACCGTCCTTTTCACACTCAACTAGTCTCTGTTTCTGTTCCACCCTAGTGTGGAAATCAGTCCGACAAATTAAATCCTGCCTCAGATTATTACATAGCTCAGTGTCAGCTCATAAATAACCGTTGGAACGCGCGAAATTTGAATTTAGAATAGAATCTCATTTTTTGCGCTGTTTTGGTAAATTGGAAAGGGAAGTGTGAGTGATTATGATTTGGGGAAAAGGTCCGGGACGCGTTTATTTGTTTTTTGGAACGGTGACGAGATGGGTTAAATGTGAAAAGTTTTTATTTTATGGTTATCGACTCAAAATTACTTAGGTAGAATCTGTTCGGAAAGAGAAGAGTCGTGGAATGTATTGGGCCCAATACATTTCACGACTCTTCTTTTTCCGCACAGACCCTATAATCTCTATACTTAAGTACATTAATATAAGAACTTCGTTATTAAGGCTAAATAAAAAAGGTTTAATAGTTTTTGATTTTCAGTTATTTCGGCGGTTTAATTTTTTTGTTATAAAGTTTTTTGCACTTAAGCCACGGGCGGACAGACAGACGGACGGACATAGCGAAACTGAAAATGTTCCTCATTGACTATGGGACCTTAAAAAAGTACGTCACAGGGTTTTACCCATAATAACACTGAAACAGAAACGGAAAATCCATAATAATATTTTGCTCGCCACGCCATTTATCTAAGCACCTGTTTACACAAAACTAATGAGCCATTCATACACTATCACAATGTTACACTTTGCACCCTTGGCAACAAAGTGCCAAATTTACCGTTTCATTTAGGCCACACCGTCAATATTTGAATAAAGTGCCCCCAAAATGTACAACTATAATAATCCCGTTATAAACGCTACAATGAGCTTTTATAAATAAAAATTCAATCAAGAGGACCTAGGCTCAACCATTGTGCCTAAACAATAGACGAAATGTCGAAAAAACTTAACTAAAACCAATCCAATATCAACCTAAATAAGAAACCTTTAAAGTCCATTTTCGATTAGGGATGGTAATAGAGATTTTAAAAGGGGGCTTCCATTTTCATCGTCATCACTAACTCGCGCCACTAACTCAAAACTCAACTCTATTTGCGTTTGTGTACAGTCGATTTTCAATTGCGTTTAAAAACTAGGGGTGTGCAAAGCCGTAGGCCTATTTGTGTCGGTTTCACACTTACAACAATAGTGTCATGATTCCTGATCCGGGATTATGCCGGTGTGTACCCGGGCTTAGGTCGCCGCGGGAAACAAATGGTTGCGGGCTAACAAGTGTGCATCCCTAATGGGACTCCGGTTTCAAATACACCCTGTATACAAGAATGACGGAAGCGACTATACTTCTGGAATAGGATAAGTACGTTCTTTTGACATCAGTGACTAGTTTCTGAAATAAAATGTTTGGTAAAATCTTTATACGAGTAACTATAATCAGGGTGCATGCAATTTACTCGTATAGCAGCTCTGATCTGTGTCGTTTTTGGCTAAAATGAATTTATTTTTATTTTACTTTCAGCCGTATTCGAACAATAAGATACGTCAAATATGTATAGATATTGAAACGATATGGATCGGATATGTCAGTGTCAAAGAAGTGTCAAAAGTGACGTTTCTTCAAACAAAAGCGTCACTTTTGACACTTGTTTTTGACACTGACATATCCGATCGATATCGTTTCAATTTCTAATATTTGACGTATCTTATTGTTCGAATACGGCTGTTTGTTACTTCTAAAAGTTCTAACTGTATATAATGTACCTACCTATTTACTGAGTGTTAGTGTAGACTGAGTGTTTGCGTCATAATTTCATAGAAGATTGACGTTTATAAATAACAATATCTGGGTGACCGAGCTTCGCTCGGAAAACATATAAAAACTCGAAAATGCGCGTTTTCCCAGAGATAAGACCTAGCTAGATCGATTTCTCGCCCCCGAAAACCCCCATATAGTAAATTTTATCGAAATCGTTAGAGCCGTTTCCGAGATCCCCGAAATATATATATATATAAATAAATAAATATATAAATAAACAAGAATTGCTCGTTTAAAGGTATTAGATTGTTGCACTGCGTGTGCTATCAAAGTCGTTGAAGATTTATCTTGGTCTAACTCTATCTACAACTTGCTGAGTTGCTGAGAATATAAAACGATAGAACAACCACCACTCACCAGTTTGGCACTGACATAAACGCCATAGAGAACGTAATTTACTTTCTGTGCATCTCGCTCGTACAGCACGTCTCGTACTCGCATGTATAGAAGGTAATTTACGTTCTCGATAGCGTATATGTCAGTTTTGACACTGTCAGTGAGTCATGGTACGGGCTCAGACAGTTGCACGGACACGGACACATTATGAATTATGAACCCACCAAAAACATTTTCATGTAAAATGTTGCCAATACGAAACCATAAGGCTAGCTAGCATTCTGCCGTATTCGAACTTCAAGATATACACAAGAGACGACACGTACTAGATCCATTCTAGATACGTTATAGTTTAGATTTCAATTAGTTCTCTTTTGCAGCTCAATTCGGGCAACCAATGTCACTTTTACTTTAAAATATCGTATGAAGGAACGATTTCCATTAGATATCTATTAGATGTGACTTGGATGAGTACCATCTCCAGAATCGCGTAAATGTCAAATTTGACAGGCTAGATCTTAAAAATATCGTTGTCGTATCTTGGTGATATCTAAATTGTCAAATACTTAGATGTTTAGTTCAAAATCCGAATCGGGCCCAATGTCAAAATGTTATCATATCTCTTGTAGAGTCAAGCTTCTAACTCTACAAGCCCTAACTTCACAAACTCTACACCTTAGTCAAAGTCAAATAATGGCTTGGCCGTTTCGCTACCGTTACATGTAAGTGAAAATTTTATTCACTATTCATTTAATTTAATCCATATCCATACTTCCATAGTAATATAATAAATGCGAAAGTGTGTCTGTCTGTCTGTTACCTCTTCACGCTTAAACCGCTGAACCGATTTAGTTGTAATTTAGTAAGTATCGGAAATAGTTTAGGACATAGGGTAGTTTTTATCCCAGAAATCATCCTTTAAGTGGGTGAAAAGGGGGGTGGAAGTTTGTATGGGAAATCGATTAAAAGCAGGTTGGGTAAAAATAAGCTACCCAAATTACTAACTCCACGCAGACGAAGTCGCGGGCAAAAGCTAGTATTATAAATGCGAAAGTGTGTCTGTCTGTCTGTCTGTTACCTCTTTACGCTTAAACCGCTGAACCGATTTAGTTGTACTTTGGTATGGAGATAGTTTGAGTCCCGGGGAAGGACATAGCGTAGTTTTTTTTCCAGAAATCACCCTTTAAGGGGGTAAAAAGGGAGGTGGAAGTTTGTATGGGAAATCGATAAAAAGCAGATTGGGTAAAAATAAGCTACCCAAATTACTAACTCCACGCAGACGAAGTCGCGGGCAAAAGCTAGTAATACAATAGTTCTTGTAACTGTATGTATCTCCTAAACTAAGTTTAGTTGGCTAGAATATTCGATAGAAGTAGTTGAGCCACACGCATGGGGACGATACATTTTATAGCATAAGGGGCGACCGAAGCAGTTGCATACGTGGACGATTCGACTCCGAATGCAAGTGGACGTTATGCAAGCACTAAATTTAATGGGCCGTTGCCGTTACGTTTACGAGAGGCCTATGGGCCACATTTGGGTGATTCTCATCCATCTTAAGGCTTCGTCACACAGGCGCGTTTTCCGGGCGGCGCGTGAGCGGGGCGCGCCGCTTTTACATATAAAACGCTCACGCGCCGCTCACGTTCCGCCCGGAAAACGCGCCTGTGTGACGAAGCCTTTAAGGTACGGTAAGTCGACAAACAAATGTGGTTTTAAAACAGAGGAAGGCCCTTTATGCTTCATCTGCAATAAGGAAGTTTCTATCAGAATTTCTATTATAATTTCAGATGGAAACGTCCTTATTGCACTCGAAGTTTACTTAACGACCCTTCTGTGATGGAAAACCGCAAATTGTCGTTTCCCTCTTGCTTGACAGAGTGGTCGTATGGTCACCATAGATAAATAGTTATAATCGTTTATAGGAGAAGTATGTTGTATATCAAAATATGCATAACTACTAGCGCCATCTATGCGCAACTTGTAAGAAACTTCTCAGTTAATAAAGCAGTCACTTTATCATTCGAACAAAACTCGTCGTTTTATTAACCGCCTTCAAAAAAAAAAGGAGGTTCTCAATTTGACCAGTATGTATGTATGTATGTATATTTGTTCGCGATTATCTCGCGTTTGGCTGAACCGATTTTGATGCGGTTTTCAGAAAAGTGTTTGTTACATTCTGGAGAAGGTTTTAGTATACATAGATCTGAGCTGATGCTGAACCCTGGCTGTACCTAGTGGAACTCAGGTTTGGTGCAACATAGGTAGACGCTGTTTTGGTCATCCGACACGCCTTGATGAGCACTTGGGAGAGCAGTACCCAAGATAGAGCTGATGCTGAACCCTGGATGTACCTAGTGGAACTCAGGATGTGCCTAGTGGAACTCAGGTTTGGTGGAACATAGGCCCACGCTATTTTGGTCATCCGTCACATCTTGATGAGCACTTGGGAGAGCAGTGCCCAAGATAGAGCCGATGCTGAACCCTGGCTGTACCTAGTGGAACTCAGGTTTGGTGCAACGTAGGCCCACGCTATTTTGGTCATCCGTCACATCTTGATCAGCACTTGGGAGAGCAGTACCCAAGATAGAGCTGATGCTGAACCCTGGCTGTAACTAGTGGAACTCGGGTTTGGTGCAACATAGGCCCACGCTACTTTGGTCATCCGTCACATCTTGATGAGCACTTGGGAGAGCAGTACCCAAGATAGAGCTGATGCTGAACCCTGGCTGTACCTAGTGGAACTCGGGTTTGGTGCAACATAGGCCCACGCTACTTTGGTCATCCGTCACATCTTGATGAGCACTTGGGAGAGCAGTACCCAAGTTAGAGCTGATGCTGAACCCTGGCTGTACCTAGTGGAACTCAGGTTTGGTGCAACATAGGCCCACGCTATTTTGGTCATCCGTCACATCTTAATGAGCACTTGGGAGAGCAGTACCCAAGATAAAGCTGATGCTGAACCCTGGCTCACCTAATGGAACTCAGGGTTGGTGCAACATAGGCCCACGCTACTTTGGTCATCCGTCACATCTTGATGAGCACTTGGGAGAGCAGTACCCAAGTTAGAGCTGATGCTAAACCCTGGCTGTACCTAGTGGAACTCAGGTTTGGTGCAACATAGGCCCACGCTATTTTGGTCATCCGTCACATCTTAATGAGCACTTGGGAGAGCAGTACCCAAGATAAAGCTGATGCTGAACCCTGGCTCACCTAATGGAACTCAGGGTTGGTGCAACATAGGCCCACGCTATTTAGGTCATCGTCACATCTAGAAAACCAAACCAAATTAACTTAATACTAAATTACACTAAAACTAAATGGAGAGCCTAACAAACTGGTATATTTTAGCCCAAAACCTAAAATAAATGAAGTACCTACCTATCACTAAAAAGTAAAAAATAAAATAAATAAAAAAAGTATTACAAAATTAAAAATAAACAAAAATAAAACCAAAATATAATAACTTAATATAATATCTTTTTTTAAAAAAAAGGGAACCGCCTTCAAAAAACCAACCCACTGAAAAGCACAAAATAATTTTTATATGGCACCCCTATACGACTCCAGTCCCTATCCCGTCGTAAAGCAAATTTCTGCCAAAAAGTAATTAATACCTAATAATAAGAAAATTAATAATCATCCGGGTAATTACTTAGTTTTTGAAGGCGGTGCCAAACCAACAAAAACATTCTTTACTACCATTCAGCACCTACAAGAACTAAATTAATGAGTAAACTAAGTATGTCTTTATAATGCAAGTAAGTGCAGTTCTTCGTTGTCTAAAATATCGGTTCTCAAAAATTTTGGTTTGGCACCGACTGCAAAAACTAAGTAATTACCCGGATGATTATTAATTTTCTTATTATTAGGTATTAATTACTTTTTGGCAGAAATTTGCTTTACGACGGGATAGGGACTGGACACGTATAGGGGTGCCATATAAAAATTATTTTGTGCTTTTCAGTGGGTTGGTTTTTTGAAGGCGGTTCCCTTTTTTTTAAAAAAAGATATTATTTTAGGTTATGGACCCAGCCCCTTAAAATTACTATTTTACAAGTTAATAGTCAGAATTATCAGCAAAGTTTTGTGTGATGGACTAAAGGACTTGTGTGTTTTACGGTTGGAATAAAAAGTGAAGTAACACTGTGTGAAAATAGTACTTCGTGAAAACCGTTATTAGCTGCTAGCTCAAGTTATTTAGTGAACGTACCGAAACTGAAAGGTCGCGAGAACTATAGTGAGTGCATGGTTTTTTGCAGTCGAGAACTTTCTGGTGCTGGAAGGCATGGTCAAGTGTATAAAAAAGCCAGATGACGCAAATACAACGCCGGCGGCGTCAGCGACAGAAGATGGCAAAACAAAAGCTAAATTGATTTTGACAATAGATCCATCTATATACATTCATAGGAGGCGGAGTAAGGCCTTAGTTGAAAATATTTATATTTCTTAACCCTTTCAGTCGCAGAATAACCCTCAGACGTGTATAGCCGTTCGATAATTATCGCCGGTTCACGACGCCCGCGGGCGTCGTGCGCGACACGCCGCCGTTTAATGCCATGTAAATTTATTTTTATTTGTCGTGCGGCGTAAAGTCCACCATTACTGATATTGCTTTCGATTTGGTGGGCTGCCAGTTTTATTGCTACGTGAGGTACTTATGTATCCAACGTACCTATGTAAAATTGAGATTATTTAAAAATTAAAGTACTTAGGTATTGGAATTGGAAAATCGTTAGAGGTCTAGACAAGAGGAATTATAACGATTACCTAATTAATATTGAGCGCTTTTTATTTAATTAAGAAATCAGTGAAGTGGGTTTACACACTTTTACAGCAAGCAATCGCATCCCGAGATCCCGACCTTTTAGGAGCACACTTTTTAAAATTCAAAAGCATATTTTTTGGAAGCAAATATCTAATGTGCTTTCAGAAGAAACCTGTTTCTCATTGGGCTTCGTTCATTGACATATATATATATATATATCTCTCAGGACTAGCCCTACGGGCAATAAGAATGGAGCGTGAATGGGGCCAGTACAGCGGTGTGAAAACGCTGCAACGCGATTGGTTGATGAGTTCGCATCACGCGCGCGCGGCCGCGCGATTGGTCGCAACTAGTTGCGTTAGACTACAAGATTGGCTCGAATTCGTGAGTGACACCACTGAACTAGTACCATTCTTAGTGCACGCAAGGCCCGTCCTGAGATATAAGTCCAGGCTTCGTTTCCATTGAGCTTAGTTTTCAGTAAAGTTTACATATAAACAGATACAAACACAATCAAATACAAAGCACACAACACAGCCATACAAACCATTAACACGGACCAAGATCGCTTTAAAGCAGATACAATGGCTTTTAATCCCATTGTCACGAGCTTAGCCTGATTAATTAGTATAAAACGTCAGCCGCGCGAATATAAACCTTGTGGAATTGAGATATGGTGCATGATGTGACGTTTTAGAGAGGACCACAATGTAATTAACGTTTAATCTTGAATGGATATTCTACGCATAGGTTAGGTTAGGTGTAGGTACTTAAGTACTCAAATTTGAACACCTAGTGGATTAGTGTCGTTAACAGAACAAATTAGCATTAAAATTATGTAATAGCACAACGTGTATTTTAAAATACTAATATACTTAATATAATATGTGTAATATTTTAATGACTATGATGAAAATTGCGCCGTAGCGAACGAAACGCTATCTGCCACTCTTTAGTCACTAAGTCTCTGTATCACACTAAAGTTTAGTGTGATAGAGAGAGTGTTAGGTTTAGACGCAAACGATTGTTATCTTGGCTAGCTGCCTATGATATGATTTGGTATTTTTATTTTATTTTATTTTTATACCATCTTAAACATTTTTATAAAAATATATAAAATAAACATTTGGACAGATGTGTTTTATTTGGTTGTCATTTGTAGGAAATTCATCATCAAACATTTTTTCGTATCGTTATAACTTTCATTGTGGCTCAGCCAACAATGTTACAGCCGGCTTCAGTTACAGCGATAATATCACATTATAGTGATGTAACGTATAATGCGAATTTGGTTTATAAATTGTATTCACGGACAGTTTAACTTTCAATGGTTATGTAGGTATATTGATGAAGATGCTTTCAATAATAAATGCTGTAATTGTGGATGCGCGAGCAACACGCTTAACTAAATTGTAGACATTTTTTTTACCGGCAAAGCGCGATTTTAACTCGCGCTCTAAGGACTCCGTATACCTACTAAAAATTCTGCACAAGAGAAAATACAAAAAGGTGATGTTATATAGCGGTATTTTTGAGTCTTTTGCCCTATAAAGGGTAAGTAACATACATACAAAAAATACAGTCGACTCGATAACCTCTTCCTTTTCTTTTGAAGTTGGTTAAATATAATAAAATTAAAAACACGAGTGTAACCAAATATCAAATTAAATATTAAAAATATTTAATTTGAGTAATTTATTGTTTAAAATATTTTCATCGCACTTGCTCGAAAAAGATCTTATTCATGCAGGTGCACTAAAGAGGAAAGGCCTATATTGCTCCCGCGGGAGTTATGAAGCCATGGGGGTTCGCGAGGTCTGCAGCTCACAATCACTAGTATATTACGATATTTACGATCAATAGAAATTTAGAAATAAATAAATATTATATGCAATTCTTACGCAGAAAACATTGCTCCACTTGTTTTCAAAGGCGCTCAACGACAAAGCAGGCCAATTCGAACGTACATACACTGATATCAGAATTACATCATTAAATTAGTGTGCATTTCGCTCGTACTATTCCGTTCATGAATTGGCGCGAGCGAGACGCACGATAATAAAGTAACATGATTCAAATCACATTCTGAAGTTAGTGGACGTTCGAAGATTTAAAGCAGTGTTTGGCCGAAACGTTAAGCGATAGGGAATATTACGCGAAACTATGCGTAGGGGGCGCCACTCGCACAATAAGTCACAATCTAAGGGTCTACCGCAAACGAGAGTACGGGCATTTAATTGTGTGATGAGCACAGATATTTGTTCCTGAGTCTTGGATGTTTTCTATGTATGTATTTATAGGTATTTTACCTATAATATCGTTATCCGAGTACCCACAACACAAGCCTTCTTGAGCTTACTGTGGGAGTGGGACTTAGTCAATCTGTGAATGATTGTCCTGATTTGTCCTATTACATTTATTTATTTATTGAAATAAAGGAAACGTGCCTTTCACATTGGGAATAAGCTGGATGGTCTGGCAAACTCAATTCTTTCCTCAAATGAAGATACACTTCCCTAATTGATGAACTAAAGTTCGCGTGCCGAGCGCCATCTAGCGAACTAACCAAGATTTACCGAGCGCGGGAGATTCCTTACACTACCAACATACATTATACGATCTATCAAACCTTTAATTGTTACACATAAGGCTTGCTTTCGCGTAATTGTGAGTAGGGGTAGGTTTGTGACGCTGTGCCGAGTTGCCACATTGATTTGTTGCTGGCAACTTTTATTGCCAATTAAAAAGCGGTTACGTTTAAATAATTAGAGTTCGATGGGGGTTCGATAATTGCCGATACTACTGACGTCACGCGAAGCACAAGTCTATGTAGTTTATTTATAGGGACATCAATAAATAATTCTACATTGTTCAAGTTGTATAGGTTCAGACTTTAGTCTGGCTAGACTCCGGATCCACAGCCATAAGTTTAGAAGAGATTGTTGTGGTCATCTTTAACAGCCTACCGATCATTAAATATGACTGTACATTAAATAAAATGTAGGAACTTTTATAACTAACACAGGACTTAATCTTAATCGGGGATATAAAAGTATGAGTGAGAATGGTGTTAGTTTAAATTAATATAAAAAACGTAGGAAGTTCATTTTCAATTTCTGACACAAGTTTTTATTACTGGCCGTACTTTTCTTTCAACAGGCAACTACACTCAGTCAATCTTCTATGAAATTATGACGTTTAAATACTTTAAATTAAATAACACTTGCGCTGTCTGGGCTATCACAATCGCTGCTAAGCTTGGTCTAATTTTTAATCCCCACTTGTCCAGTCGACGTCAAAGATATGTTTACATTTTTCGCCTTATTACAAAGGAGTAAGGTGCAAAAGTGTTAACATATTTTTGACGTCGACTGTCCTGATTAAGGAATTAACATAACAAGAAGTAAACTAACCATTAACCTTTTCGACGCCGTGTCAAACACAAAAGCTGTCACGCTGACGCCACGTCACCCAAGTGTCAAAACTGAAATTCAACTTGATGCATATGCACGTAGGTCTATGTTGCTCTGTGATCTGTGACCGATTTATCGGTCTTTGGCGTTGAACCTGCGGTGCGGATATATCGGTCATTGGCGTCCAAAAGGTTAAATCCCTAAAAAAAGTTAAATACTCAGGGGCAAGCTAAATAACTTGAGTGAGCGTTGAACAGACTCCGCACCCTTCAGCTAAATCACATGCGGACAAGATCCCAGGGGCAGTGGGTAATTGTTGCCATGCGTATTAATTTTCACCCAATGAGGGTAATCGCGTTAATTCTTTATCGGGGCAGGCAACTTTGCCTGCTTAACGGTTTCTTTTCTAAGCAAGTGCGCAAAGTTACATCTACGAGTTTAAGTTACCTACTATAGACTTTTATTCACACCTATTATTAGACTTTAGTTAGAAGCATACCTATTTTAACAGGTACTTAAATGAGATAACCAAGAACGGGTCTCTATTGTTTCCCATAAAGTTTTTAATCATAATGTACCTATTGTTTGACGACCGGTCTGGCCTAGTGGGTAGTGACCCTGCCTGTGAAGCCGCGGTCCTGGGTTCGAATCCCAGTAAGGGCATTTATTTGTGTGATGATCACAGATATTTGTTCCTGAGTCATGGTTGTTTTCTATGTATTTAAGTATTTGTATATTATATATATCGTTGTCTGAGTACCCACAACACAAGCTTTCTTAAGCTTACCGTGGGGCTTAGTCAATTTGTGTAATAATGTCCCATAATATTTATTTATTTATTTATTGTTTGTCCGCATTTTCGTTAGTCATAATTTGTTTTTTCTCAGAAACGCGAAACTTTTCAGGATTGCCATAAAACAAAGCTAACCTAACCTAAACTATCTCTAGTTTATAACCTAACGAAAATCCTGAATAGTTAACGGTTTCAGAATTATGGCTATTGATAATCTGACAATCATTACATTATGACTTTCGATAATTATGTCAAACAAAGGGATCCGAACCAAAGTACTTACACATCTTTATACACATATTTCTACTTAATTGTACACATCTTTATACATTGTCCTATAGTAGGTCTATCTACTCTGAAATGTACCTACTTATTTATTATACATATAAACATTTCAAACTTTCGCGTTTTGAACATATAAATTGCGTCGCAACTTGCGTCGAAATGTCGGAAATAAAGGTACTTACCTATGTATCAAAATAAATTCTCGATAGACCCGGTTTTAAATATGTTTTAATATACCTACATATTAATGATGTTTAAAACTTTTCTGTCTCTTATGATTACATTTTTGAATGTGAACCTTCATAATGTAACCTTTATCTTTTAAAATTAAAGTGTGATCATCAGGAGCCATAGACAAGGTGGTTTATTAACAAACGCTAATCAAAAAGGTTTCCACTGAAGAATTTCTTATTTCTAAGTTTGTATATTTCACGTTTCATTATTATAAAATACCTTATACACAGCCTAAGGTAAACCACAGTATAACTACACTAGAGCGACACCCTCTGTCCCGTTTTATGTCAGCCATCCAATACCTATCACGGACCGTCCTGAATTTTGCATAAGGAAAATATGGCAAAAACGCCTCTGAATATAAAGTAAGCAAAGAATGATTGATTCTATATAGCGAGTGAGATGTCACATAAAATATTGATGTCGCATCATAAAGGGTTCCTTTAGTGTCCGAAGTGCGGGCTTTTTGGAAATTAGTGGTATTGGTATCTGGTTTCGGTGAAGACACTTGATAAGATTAGATTGTTTTGCTCTCAAATGGAATAAAATAAAAAACAAAAATAAAGCTACTCTATGATGTGTTCTGGAACCGTATGTTACGGCCACCATGCATTGCGTCATTTGTTCAAACCGCGTTATTCGGAAAACAAGATCCGTTCTAGACTAGAGAATGATACGATAATATGTACTAGGTAGATACGCGTTGTAGTTTACATTTCAACTAGTTCTCTTTTGCAGCTCAATTCGGGCAAAAATGTCACTTTTACGTTAAAATATCGTAATAATATCTTGTGGAAATCGTTCAAGAGTATCTTCAGAATTGCGGAAATGTCAAATTTGACAGGCTAGATCTTAAAATTATCGTTATCGTATCTTGGTGATGTCTAATAGATGTCTAGTTCAAAATCCGAATCGGGCCCAAAGTTTCAAACTGTTAGGTACTTAGCAATTGACATTCCATTTCGAATAAAACGTCATCCCGATTTTACGCTATTATTTTTAAACAATATACTTAATATGAAATTAGACAAGAATATTTAATACCAAATGACGATTTGATGACCTGTCTGGCCTAGTGGGTAGTGACCCTGCCTATGAAGCCGATGGGTTCAAATCCTGGTAAGTGCATATTAGAAAAGTGGTCAAATCAAATTCTTTTGTTTTTCAGAGATGTTTGGAATGTCATTAAGAAAAGCGTTTCAAAAAAAGAAAATTGCGAAAAAAAAAATGATTAGAACACACATGTAGTCGATTAATGTTGTATTAAGATTGCAATTGTTTTTATTCTATGAGTTGTATAGTGCCATCTGTATTTACCGTATTTTATAAAGGAGGTACCTTTATGAAATACGGTTACGTCATGCATTATGACAAAATTTATATGATGATCACTGAACAAGAACAATACCTACCAAAGTACTTATTTGTTCAACTGATTGTTTTCTAGTATCACCATCTTTGATTATTTGGATTGTTAACCAACTGGTTCCATGGTGTAATGGTTAGCACTCTGGACTTTGAATCCAGCGATCCGAGTTCAAATCTCGGTGGAACCTGATTTTTTACACTGTTTCAAGTGGTTTGCAAGATTTATAAAATGAGTGATTTTTTTACTTGTTAGCAATTTAAGTGTTTTCTTATTCTAAAGCTTAATCTTAGTTAAGTTCATTTTTCGAAAGTAGGTTCTGCAGCGGTATTATGGTGGCGTTTTTATCACCTGTTATGTCATGCGTCACTTTCGCACGTACATACCTACTTGTTAGAACGTGACAGGCATGGTGACAAATGATAAAGAGCCGGCCATCTTAGCCCAACTCTAGGTTTGTCCCATTGACCAAGCTTCTCTATATATTTGCCATTATGCTTCTAAAAACATCTTTGCTAATTTCTGGTTTCGGTGAAACCAAATCACCAGCCCAACTCTAGGGTTGTCTCATTGACCAAGCTTCTTTGTATATTTACCATTATGCTTCTAAAAACATCTTTGCTAATTTCTGGTTTCGGTGAAACCAAATCTCCAGCCCAACTCTAGGGTTGTCCCATTGACCAAGCCTCTCCGCATATTTGCGGCACGCACCTTGATTCTCAGGAGTGTTATGCCGGAATTATGTTGAATTTGGAATTGAATTTCTGTTGATCGTTTCCCGTATTTGAGTTGTGTGGGTTTACGTTCGCGGTTTTATGTCGCATGCATTTGTTAGTTATTTTAGAAAATATATTTAGGTAAGTGCAACAATGTTTACATTTGAGAAGTTTGCTGTAGCTTAGCCATCTGCTAGACTGAGCATAGTAACGCTACCCCCTCTGCCACTTATACGGTAGTTTTACTCCATTTTCGAGTCAATCCCGTGCCGTGATTGGTCCGTGTCTTTGAACGGACCAATCACGGCACGGGATTCGCTCACCTCGTCCCCCCGCACCCCCGTATTTTTGGCAGCATCGCTTTCATGAAATAATTGCTCTAAACTCCGTGGCCATCGGTTATTAAAAAACTAGGTATTACGTTAGTTTTAAAGATACAAAAATTACGAATGATCTTTTTGCATATACAATAGCAGCTGTCGCGTTCCACTGTATTTATTAAGTAATAGAGTCAGACCAAGCTAACTTTTCATATCATTACCAATGACAAATTCGGACAATGTTATCATTAATGTCTAATTTATATGAAAATTCAATATCGGCCGACAATCACCTCTCACACTAACGAATAAAATGCTAGTGTATAAATGCATTAATATCTGGGTGACCGAGCTTCGCTCGGAAAACATATAAAAACTCGAATATGCGCGTTTTCCCAGAGATAAGACCTAGCTAGATCGATTTTTCGCCCCCGAACCCCCGTATAGCAAATTTCATCGAAATCGTTAGAGCCGTTTCCGAGATCCCCGAAATATATATATAAATAAATATATAAATAAACAAGAATTGCTCGTTTAAAGGTATTAGATAAAACCCATATGGACACATGAGATTGAACTCTGGGGAACGGCCAGTAACTCAAACCTCGAGATTCTGCAAAGGTTTCAGAATAACGTCCTAAGGGCTGTAACATGTGCACCATGGTTTGCAAAGAATGCAGAGATACATGAATACCTAAAGATTCCAACAATCACAGAGGAAGTTAACAGATATTGTGTTAAGTACAAAGAACGACTAAAAAAACATACAAACAAACTTGCAAGGGACCTGGTAAACACCAATGACAATCCGAGTAGGCTGAAAAGGTGGCAAATACTGCGGCTAGACCAGAGGCACTAAGTGGCACTAGAAGATAAATTCTATCAAAGTCAAGAGAGAGTATTTAATGGAATACCTCTCAAAACCCTCAAAAAAGACATAACATCTGATTATGGCTAAAACAGCCGATTGCAGATAAAAAGAGAGAAAAAAAAATGACACCTCGTCCCTTTGTTCTATTCAAATCGGTGTAAAGTTTCCTAAAACGGACTTTATCATGATTTTCAAACGCCTAATACGAGCCTCTCTAGTCCTTTATCTATTCTGTTTTTTATATTAAAATATATATAAATAGATCGAAACTAATTGGCGGCCTAACTCTTTTCAAGTAAAATACTTAAAGTACTCTTAACATAACACTCGACCATAAACGAAAACCCAATAAGGCAATATTAATTCCCGCGGTTAGTGATTACTGCGGTAAACCGCCATATTTTTATGTCGCCGTAAATATGGGCTTGTCGTATTTACGACAGCAATACGATAAAGTGATATAAGTGATAGGAGATAAAGTTTATGTCGTGCGTCATGAGCGTGCTTTTGGAGATGGCATTATTTAGAAATGAGATCCGACATCCGAGAAGATCGTTCTCAAAAGTCTTGCTAGAGTCCATCTAATCTATCCTGGCACCGATTTTATTAGAACGAAGTGAGGACGTGTCATTATGACATGAGCTTTAACATGCCGACCGCCTGTTGTCTACCATAGTTTAAGTTATGATTAATTTGAATAATATATAATATATCATGTTCTTTGTCATATTGGTGAGCAATAAAGAATATTTGTATTGTATTGTATTGTACGAGTATTAGCAATGACATAACCACACTATGTCATTGCATTGCCCTTCATAGTTGTCTTGGCCCGGCTCTACTTTTAAGACTAACAAATCCATAAAACACAGAGTGTCCGCGTGCCTCATTATGTTGTAGATGGCGCTTTTTTACTATTTTTTACAAGCTTTTATTTAGTTTCACCTGTCCCGTTGTCTGTCTGTCGGTCTGTAATCAAATCTTGCAAGTTAAATTTGATCCACTTCCCCGTTTCCGATTGAGCTGAAATTTTGCATACACCTGTCAGTCGGGTGACAATGCAATATTATGGTACCATCGAGCTGATCTGATGATGGAGACAGGAGGTGGCCATGTGATGAAACAACGCCACCTAATTGTGTTAGGGGTTTTTAGAATTGTCTCGATGAGTATCAGTGGTCTGTCGTAAGAAAAGTACAGTCAGCGATAAAAGCTTGTACCAAAAATAAAAATTTTGCCATACACTTTTTCCATTTTAGCTTTATGCGTTCAAAATTTGTCGTCTATTTATGACACTTAAACATGAAATCGTTGCCTGGCCGCTGTTATACGCACAAACGTATACTTAACTTTATTGAAGCTTTAATGAAACGATGAGATTACTTTAAATGCAGTATTTTTTTTTTCATTTATTTATTAACACAAAATATTTACATTCAAAAAATTATGACAGCGATCAAAGCCCCCTGAGGCTTAACTGCCGCTGTAATCGCTCTTATATTAACTCTTAATACCGTAAAACGAGGTGACTTTAGGAAATTTTGGGGATACTTTGATAGTTTTAAAACTGCCACTAAATTATCATTATTCATTATTTTCTCGAACTGTTCGTGTAACAAGTTAGATTATTATACATACTTGTTTACCTACTACTAAAAAATCCGAATAAAAATATGTAACGGCTGAAAAACTGAAATATCGAAGTCGCCCCTGCATTTGAAAGTCACCCCGGTTTACGGTATTATATTAAACTATGGAGTATTTCATTTCACGAAGTCGGCAATCATGTCTCTTATAATGAAGTGTTAGAGTCTAGATTCCGCATGCACCCCGTCTTCGTGATATGAAACATTCCTATATTTCCTATAAGTAAGTGTGACGTAATATAATTTACTTAACTAAGATATAGAGCTAATATTATTCTTTAATTTGTTAGATAAGATCCATTTCAGTTGCAACAGGTTACATTCTTTTGGTAAGAAAGACATCACCATGGATTTACCCGTCACGTTCCTTTATATCAATTTAATCTGCAATTGAAATTCACTTGGCGCGCCCACGAATCAATTACGGAGGCTGTGGCACATTCAAATACGCTGGAAGGGTGGCCATGGCTACTTGAAGGAACGGGACAGAGGAGCTTATTTTTTGTCAAATTAATTTTGAGATAAAAAGTTTAGCTACCTACCTCTGTCCTATGTGCTAAACAAAACAAATATAAAATTTAGGCACCAACTTCAACGCAACTTTATACATTTTTAAACTTGATGATAATATTTTTGTCCTAACACTCTTAATTGAACATCGAAACCGAGACAGCGCTCGCAAACTTAATTGTCATTGTTTACTTACTTACTGGCATTGATTTTACGTCACTCATTAAATGTTTTACAAGAGCCAAAAACTGGCTAAAGACTGGAAACTCAGAAACTATTGTACTATGTAGAACTTTTGAATTCATAGTTTTGTAACTTCTTTACAACAAACAATTTTTCCATTTTAGCTATAGGTAAATTAAAAATATACTTAAAACAATTCCCGCACCAGCTCATTAAGAATTTTCTGAATTTATCGTTGCCCACCAATTTTTTTTGAGTATGTCCTACAAAAAACATTGGACGTGGTATCCCTATCACGGATAGAAATGTTATTGAAGAATGCGCGTGTGATAGAATGTGAGCCAATATTGTAGGTACGTGTGCTTGCTTGTTCGGGCCCTTTGCATGTTGGCTCTATGAACGGCTGGTTTCGGTAAATAAATACATATATTTACGGTATTTCTAGTACCTAGTTACATAGGTACTCGGATCTAAAACTTCTAAAAAACTGTTTCTTCTTTCTTCTGTGTCCAGCCCTTTTTCCAGTCCAGCTGGGGTTGGGCCTAGGTTTTGCACGACGGATTCGAAATGTATGGGAATATCCACGGATCCGGATTAAGATCCGGATAATTTCATACATTCCGGATCCGGATTGCAAACCCTAGTCGGGCCTCCTCGTAGGTTAACGCCAGGACAATCATCCTGGGTTGTCTGTGTGGTCAGGTTTTTTGTCCTCATCTCTAAAACAAAAAAACTCTTTCCATTCCAGTGAATTTTCTCTTTTAAGGATGACTCACGATAGACCGGGCTGTGTCCGGGCTGGAGCTTCCGGAGCTTCGTTTTCTATGGAAAGCATTACGTGATCACCTGTCATCTGTCATAGAAAAGTAAGCTCCGGAAGCTCCGGCCCGGACACGGCCCGGTCTAACGTGAGTCATCCTTAATTTCCCTTTTGCTACGTACTCCAAAATCGAGGAGCCTAGACCAAAAACCCAACAAACATCGGACAACAAGATCTTCATACTAGAACAATATTTTTCAAAGATCAGTTTAAGTGGTTATCTAATTCAGACTGAAAACTTGTTCATCTACTACCTGCATGATTTTATATTGTTAAACATGGCGTCAATCAAAAATCGAAGCATCTTAAGCCCTTGCTACACGGTCGCCGACAAGCCTTCTAACCGTCTGACCTTGGTCTTACCTTGGTCAGTTTTGGTCAAATTTTGTTGGAAACAACTGTCTACACGGTCCGGGACGGACCAAGACCACGCGGTCTGAAGGCTTGTCGGCGACCGTGTAGCAAGGGCTTTATATTTTGGTGTACCAAATTACCAATACATTCGTGTAGTTCAAATAAGCAGATATTATCATATTACCAATAGCAGTATGTCCAAAACTGTCCGCTGTACTTCAAGGCGCTATTATGTAAATACCCGGATTACCACCGACAATGGATATTATAATGGCGCTGATGCGATCGGCCCGGTGTTGGGGCGCGTAACTCAATACGCAACTTGGACGCCCCCAGTGGCGCAGGGATGGGGTGATGTCGATACTGTCGATAGTTTAGGCGGAAAATTTAAATATTCTAGTATTCTATCTTATGTTATCTTGTATTTCGGGGGCAACCTTTTGCCTACTCTTGAGCTTTTCCGACCATTTCCATTTGTCGGATGATTGAGCTCAAGGCTCAAGTATTTTTCGAAAAATTTCGAATACCTATGAAATACCTAATGCAAAACAAATCAATCCAGGAGTTGTGGTAGAAAACCTTATGAATTATGTATTCGTAAAGAAACAAATTACTTAAAAAAAATGTGGTTAAAAATTGTTAAGCATTTGTTTGGTACTTGATAGTTGTTATGCTGACAAAACGAAATTATATTACTAGCGAATTATGGATATACCTACTATTTACCTGTTATAAAAAAAAAGTCAGGATCCACCGAGATTTGAACTTGGATCGCTAGATTCAGAATCCAGAGTGCTCGCCATTACACCATGGTGATTGTCTGGTTTGATATCAAGTTGCGCTATTTGCATCTATTTCCTAAATAGGTCAAAAGAAAGTGAAGCAGCACTACTATGAATTAAGTAGCATTAGATACACTGGCCTCTCGCTCGTCCAGTGTTTTTTTTAAATCCAGGAAAAAAAAACTGTAACACAGAACGATGTATCGATAATCCGCCATCACTAACCTCTCCGTAAACTCGCAGAAACTCGGTAAACGGATTCGACATCTCAACTAAGCGACAGTTTTAAAGTACCCCCCTTCCTAACTCGATTCTGAGACGTCTCAACTCTCACCGGCCATCTTTATGTAAATTCGACAAGGATAACTTTGCGTGCGCAAGAACCATCAACACGCAGAACCCCAAAGAGGAATGTAGCGATGTAACTGTAAATATATATTTGTGATCGCGCTCAAGAGATGTTTGATTATGTCGTGTCGTGAGGGTTTTTTAAATGTTAGAAGGTTGTGTTCTAAGTTGATTTGTGAAAGATACTTTACAAGAACATGCGTGAAAATGGAGTTCTGAAGAGTTCTGTTTATTTGAATTGTCGTGAAAGCGGCATTTTCGTTTCTTATATTTGCTGTAGATACTTTTGTCAATAGGTATTTCCGACAAAGAAAATGAAAAGATAATGTGTCAGATTAAATATGCTATGTTATGATCTTAGTTATATATTTGCTTATAATTTAATCCACTGTATGTACCTACCTGTACACATTGTAACAAGAAATGCCAGAAAGGCATACACTTTAGCCAGGGACAATTTCACTATAGGATTGCGGCTAGACCCTTTGGAAAAAATTTGAAGAGTCTCGTATCAGTCGTAACCCTACAATGTAATTTTGAGATTTTCGGATTGGGTGACAATCTTAATCTTAATGAGGATATAATACGTATATATATATAGTTAACCTAAATCCTAAAGAACATTGAAATTCAGCAACAATTACCTATTTCTTATCACTCCTATAAAATACTATAAATGCACTTAGTGAGTTTCGAATCAAGGACTTTCAGCTTCGTAGGCCAGATTATTATCAACTTTACAAGACTGAGATACTGAACTATTACCTACACGCATTTCAGAACAAAGAAAACGGGTTACATGTGATTTTTTTTATACAAAGTGATCAAGTTTTAGTGTTTTTGACTGTATTTTACTGTGTGCATGTCAAAATGTATTCTCAGCAGCATATTATCGAGTCATGCACCCTTCAGACGATCAGACCAAGCACCCCGACAAAAGGCACGTCTCCGTTACAAAGGCAGACGTTTCAGCTATTCGCCATTTACTTAACTACACGACTTATATGTATAAGCTCTATCTCAAACAAACATCAACTCTATGACACAATAATAAGGTTTACTTTAAGACAAAGATGACTCTAAGGAGCCAAGTGAACCTCTGCTAAGAGGAAACGGATGTTATTTTGAGTGGAATAAGAATTTCTATCTATAATCATATATCGCAATGTTCGGAATTGCGATCAACACGTCTCACTCAACTTTGAAACTTATCTAGCTAGATTCTCGGTTGGTTTTAGCTCGGTGGTTGTTTAAACCAGGTGCGATGGGAGTGCGGTGGTGACACGGTGCAATTTGAATAAATTTGATCGCGGCACCATTTCGGTCGGGACGGTATTGGAAAGTGATGTGGTGGCTTGATGAAATTTTGTCCAACTGCGATGTTTATTCTTGGCCGCTCGATTTGGGATACTGTTACAAAAAGGGAGGAATTCAATGCGTGAAAAGTGCGCACTTACATTACAAATGGAACGATGTCAAACCCTCTAGTTTGATAATAACATTTGCCATTTTCTACCTGACTTTGGGAAGGATTATGATTTTCAATAGTAATAGGTGCGTTATACATTATATACATAGTTGGTTCTTGTCTTCCAGTGTCGCTTCAAAATTAGTAATAAGATAAACAAGCAAAAACGACAATGCAACAACAACAATTTAAATTAGGTAAAGTTCTTATTATTAGAGTCCAAGTTTAATGAAAGAGTTCTCGACTATAATGTGTACATATTATATTATTTAAGATCATCATAATTATATCAACCTGTATATACCACACGCTAGGAATCTCCATTACAGAACATGTCCTGTTTTGTAGGACGCACTCACGTACTGTTTATTAGGCCTGAGATACACTTGTAAGTTTTACCTAAGTAAGTAGTATAGGGACAAAGCTATTTGTTAGAAAGAGATAAGGATATTTATCTATCATTCTGTAGTATAGCTGCGTTCCTTTACGAGTACGTAAGTAAAACTTACAAGTGTATCTGGGCTTTAATTTTAAGCTAATTAACGGTAAATATGTTGATAAAAGTCAGGTTCCACCGAGATTTGAACTCGGATCGCTGGATTCAAAGTCCAGAGTGCTCACCATTACACCATGGAACCTCTTTTTTAACTTTCCAAATTACAATACAGGTTGTATTTTCTTTTACTGAAAGACGGAGTTTAAGTCGATGTATTTGTTCAACTGTAAACACTTTTATTTAATTGCAGCTATTATTTTTGCTGCTTTCATCAAGAGGTTCCATGGTGTAATGGTTAGCACTCTGGACTTTGAATCCAGCGATCCGAGTTCAAATCTCGGTGGAACCTGATTTTTGCTAAGTTATCTGAACTATTCTGAACCTAATTATTAATTTCAGAACTATGATTTTAAGTTTCGTTCGAATCATTATCAACAAAAACAGTTTGTTAATTTTACATAGGTATTTTTATACTTTTAGGGTCGGTTGCACCAAACTGTTTGTCATCGTTAAAGAGTTCGCTAAATTTTATTGTATGGAAAGTTTCATAGTAAACCACCGCGGCGCACCGGGTGACGTTGATCAGTCTCTCAAGTGCGGATGGTGCAACTGGCACTTAGTATTGTATTTCATAAATTGTACTAAAGACCGACTTTGCTCATGCCTAAAGACGTCATTAATTGAAACCATTGTTGTTAACAGATAAGATAAATATGAATACTTAGGTAATTAATTAGGTCACCTAATTATAAGCAAGAAATAAACTAAAAGTTCAGGTTCCACCGAGATTTGAACTCGGATCGCTGGATTCAAAGTCCAGAGTGCTAACCATTACACCATGGAACCACACATCAGTGGTGCTGAATATACGAGCGATATTGCGCCTCTCACCGTGACGTCACTCGCGAGGTTAAAGGCAGATGCGCGGGTGAAAGTTCTTGCCAATTGTAAAACAATTTGATAGTACAGTGCGCGTGATGATCAGTCACGACTAAAATGTTACTAGCGGCAGGATCTCCTCAATAGTGTATCAAGTGTATGTGTGTGCGTGCTTAATAAGTAGGATATACTCGTACAGCGAGGACCTGAATAATCTGATTAACATTGACAATTCGATGGCTACTTTATTTCCCCAAGGTGTAGGCAAAAAAGACTTCATTAACGACATATTGCTTGCTAATCGCCACAGACAAGACATCCTCTAGACTGAGCATAGTAACGCTACCCCCTCTGCCACAAATATACGGTAGTTTTACTCCATCTTCGAGTCTGTCTTTGTGTGACGTCCGTGTCTTCGAACGGACCAATCACGGCACGGGACTCGCTCACCTCGTCCCCCGCACCCCAGTATTTTTGGCAGCATCGGTTTCATAAAATAATTGCTCTAAACTCCGTCTAGAGGATTCCTAGTCTATGCCAATCGCCAATCGTTTATGGTTGTTAACTGTTTATAACCGTAGTGTGACTTAAGGCGCTGTTCATGAACAGCGCCTTAAGT
Source organism: Cydia amplana (assembly GCF_948474715.1). NCBI lineage: Eukaryota > Metazoa > Arthropoda > Insecta > Lepidoptera > Tortricidae > Cydia > Cydia amplana. The sequence goes on from NC_086073.1 coordinate 16,972,187, forward strand.
CACACTACGGTTATCGATATTTATTTTCAGAAAATATATTTTTATGGCTAATAAGACCTGCTGAGACTGTTGATTTTCGGGGGTTTAATTGTCGGGTTTTTGGTGCCGATTCTGTTTTACAAAGTTGTTTAGTCCAAGCCTTCCGCAAACTGTGACAAAATAACCAAGTTTCTGAAGGTATACAATTCATGTATTTTTCCAATACATAATTACACATGTTGAAAATACACGTCACACGTCAAAAATGTCTCGTCTGTCCATCCAAATTACCAGCAATCTCACGCATCAACAATAATTTTCCAATGCATGTCTTGACCCTCGCAAAATTACTCGGACAACAAATTGAATAATACAAAACATCAAAGATCAATGCATATTTCGTGTCCCAACAAGCTAGCGAATTTGGACTCTACGAGTTAGAGTTTTTGGCATTTTGGCTAGAAAATGCTCCCGATTCGTAATTTTTCAAGAATGTCTCATGTTTGGGGGTATGCGATTTTGGACCGTATGTCTTAGAGTTTTTGTAGTTGAAGTGGTGATTCGTGAATCTCACGACGCTCGCCGCTCATCCATTATGCACCATACTGATTGCGTTCACGCACGTGCCGCGCATGAATTATAAATGCGCGGCGATTCTGCGCACAGGGATGGACTGGGAAGACTTTTCTTTTGTTTAAGATGTCCTTCATATTTCACTAAAATTCATTGTGTTGCTATTGTTTCAAGTCAACCAAAACAATAAGTGCAGTCGACGTCAAATATATGTTTACAATTTTCGCCTTATTACAAAGGAGTTAAGGTGCAAAAATCTTTGACGTTTTAAGATTAATACTGGTTTTATTGTTAGAGTCTGCGTGGAGCCCGATACATTCCACGACTCTTCTCTTTCCGCACAGACTCTAGTAATGGAGGTTTCAATTATAATTCTCGATCTAAAAGACAAAGTTCTAAATGGTTAATGGCATATAAATAATAATAAGAGGGTTAGGTCATATTATTTACCTAGGTATATTAAAATTGCCTTATATTCGTAAAAATATAATATTTAAGAGAAGATACGATGGGGCAAGAAGTCATCATGCCTTTTTAAAAGCTGTTCAAACACAAAGTAACATGAAAATGATTGATTAAATAATATTATGCGTAAGCGCGTTACAAATAATTACGAGCATTTAGTGTTATACACTTGCGTCAACATTTTAATCAAGGTTTTGTATTCAATATCCGAAAAATAATATAAGTACATAAAACATTTTTGGGAGCATTTGTATCCGGTTTCATGGTGTAATGGTGAGCACTCTGGACTTTGAATCCAGCGATCCGAGTTCAAATCTCGGTGAAACCTGCTTTTTATGTTATTTTTTAAGAACTACGTTGAATTTAACAAAAAGTCAGGTTATACCAGGCCCCAATTTCACCACGCCGACATTTGTCAGTGACATATGTCGGGTGACAATTGTCAAGTGACAGGTGACAAGTGACAACTTCGTAAACTGTTTTTGTATAGAAGTGCTTATAAACATGACAGGCATTTAGTTACAATTGTCCAATTGACAATGATTTGGTGAAACAAGAGTAGTTTTTATAAGTCGACATATTTGTCAATTTGTCGGTAATTCTTGACATGAGATCGGAGCTGTGTCAGGCTTGGGTGACAATTGTAGTGTTTTCGTTGTTAGCAAACCCCGTTATCATCGTTGCAGTTCATTGAAAATAAACGTTCGCAAAACTGTGTACCCTAAATTCGCCTTTAGGGTACAAATAAAAATCGCTTTAAATCGCTTTTAAATTCTTCTTAACTAGCATTAAATCATAATTCCATTATAAATTGTAATTGTTGCCTATGAAGGCGTTTAGTAATTCAACATTTAGGATTTGGAATAAGTCTCAGTATAGTTTTCATAATTAAAAAAAATATATAATGCGAAGTTGGGGACCGGTAGCGAAATTAGGTATGTTTAGATAGGTATTGTTTTTTTAATAATTTACTTGGGCGAAGTTGGGCACTAACAGTAAAGTTAGGGTTTTGGTTAGGTTAGGTTAGTTAGAAAATGAATCTCCGCGAAAGCAATAGTGGTGATATTCTTATACAAGGGAATATATAAAGTACGAATAGATTCCTACTTTGACGTCACTGACTTTGCATTTGCAGAAAAAAATACTTAAAACAAACAAAAAAATAATGCTTTGACGCCTTGTCAACAAATAATGTAGGTATTGTAATTGTAATTAGCCTTTATTATTGAAGCTGGTACATAACATATATTAATTTGATTTATCAACTTTAGCTTCAACTCGTCCTTTGACGTAGGCCTCCTCCATAGCTTTCCATTTGTTTCTTTCTTTTGCTGTTTGCATCCATTTACCTCCTATTCTTGTTAAATCATTCGACCATCTAAACTTTTGTGGGCGACTCTTTCTTTTATTATATCTAGGGCACCACTCTACAAGGTCTCTTGTCCACTTATCCAAGGTTTCTCTCATCATATAATGTAGGTATACGCTGCATTAAATGGGGTCGGGACACAGATGGGATCTCAATCAATATCACGTTAGTGATGACAACACGGCACATCGAAAGCAATTAACGATCACTTGTGAAGAATTGACAAATATGTCGACTAGTAAACATTACCCTTGTTTCACAAAATAATTGTCATTAAATTTAAGATGGACAATTGTACTAAACTACCTGTCATGTTTATATGAAGTTCTATACAAAACAATTTACGAAATTGTCATCTGTCACCTGTCACTTGACAATTGTCACTCGACATATGTCACTGACAAATGTCGGCGTGGTGAAACAAAGGTCTGTCATTTTTTTGACAATTGTCGTACCTGTCAGCTTGGTGAAATAGGGGCCAGTTTGAACTCGGATCGCGGATTCAAAAAGACCCATCAGATCTCATTTCTCATCGGACTCTCGTGGAATTATTTTCAGCAGGTTCGATACTTACATACATTGCTATTTTTAACAATTTTATTCAGTTTTTGGATGTTTTGTTCTCTACAGCTTACAAAGCCACTTGTTTTGGTTGTTATAAAGGTCAGTGCCCAGAGTGCTGCCCTGAGGTACGCCGGAGTGCGTGCTAACAGGCGTTTAGCGCGCGCGGGACAAATCCCACAGCCCGCCGGCGGTGATCAAGCACGACAGGTTTTATTTGCTTTTGTCTTCTATGTAACATGTAGGTACTCGTACATATGTACATATATGTAAACTAACCTTTGGAATAATGAATCTTCAAAATTGAATTGATAGCGATGTCGCTATGCGCCTTCTTAAAACGAGTAGCAAAAAGGAAGGCATGCAAATATTCCCTTCAGTAGCTCAGTTGGTTAATAAATATTAGGACAGTTTTACGCAGATCGACTAAGTCCCACAGTAAGCTCAAGAAGGCTTGTATTGTGGGGAAGCTTACTTGGTTAAGAGTGATTGGACAGGTGTTCTGAAAGGTCGCAAGTTCGAATTTTGCAAATCAGTGAATTCTTCCATTTCTCCCTTATTTAAAAAATGTATGGTGTGCAAAGCTAATAACTTTCCCTGCTGTGGCTCAGTGTTTTTGCAAAAATAAATAAGCACAAAAAATTCTATATAACCACTTATACACTTAATACAAGATAATTAAAAGCTTCACCCTCTTGCGCAACTAATATCAATCAACCGTTGTTCAATCACTTTAGCTGGTTACAGATAACCATTAAGTTAATGATCCATCGATCATGGGTCTTCAAACAGTAGTCATGAGCAAACACAGGGGCGGTCTCATTACTTTCCAATCGGCTATACTTTGATAGTTAGCTTGATTTGATCAAATTAATCTGCTTTTGGTTGACATTTGAGACTCGGACACTCCTTGGACAAATATACGGTAGGGTTACAATTTTGTTACTATGAAGGGCATAGGTAGAAGTATGAAATCTTTTTCTAAAGTATGTGTCCCTCTCCAGATTATCTCTATAATGAATCTAATCTTATACTTAGAGGCAACGCAGAGGCGCACACTCCAACGGCAATAGTAAAATGTTTGAAATCAAATGAGAGTGACAAACTTGCAACTTTTAAAATTAAAAACTTAGCAATGCTTAAAATTTCTACAATTACGACTTTATTCCAAAAACTTTCATAAACCTTTTCATTTCTAGACAATAAAATCAAAGGTGATGAAAAATTCAAAAATACTGATAGGGGAGCTTTAACGCTGATTTTCATACATTTCGGTGTGGAGACCTTTTGACCCGAGGGGTACCAGTGCCCACAACCTTTTTAAAGAAATACTTATGAGTATTATGTGGATTATCGGCGACCACATCTAGCAGCTTCTTTGCTCAACAAGGAAAGCAAATGCAATATTTATTTTTTAAAGTTCCACTTATCTTACAGCTTTTATTTGTCCTAAAGCTTTTACTTTTTCCAAGCAAAAAAGTCCCACATTGTCGCTTGCCATAAGGACGCCTTGACAGGTCGTCCTTATGGTAAGCGACAATGTGGGACCTTTGATATGACTCCGACATATTTTATTAGAATCATACTTACCGTAATTTACCCTCAAAAATCTGGCAAACCTAACTAACCTATCTATAGGATAACCTTACGAAAATCCCGAACAGTTAACAGTTTCAGTTTTATGACTAATGATAATATGACAAACAATACATAATGACTTAAAACTTTATGGGAATCAAAGGGACCCCTAAATAACAAGAAACCAGTTTTTCATACTAAGCCATTTTCATCTTGATCCACCCGGTTCCCAGTTCCCATTAAGTCGTCTCCATTTCGCCACCTAACCAAATATACATACATAATTGTAGTAACCGAAGACGCTCCGAGGATCGCAAATCATATTCCTCGCCTTCCCGTTAATGGGCAAACGAAGTTACTATCGTCGCTTGTATTTGCATAATTCCCGGCTGACGGCTCTTGCGAAATGAAATTCGACCTTAACGAGATGAGACTCCCTATAATGAAAGCTTCTAAGCTTTGAGTTGTTGGTGAAGATGTTGGATTATAAGGATCTCTATCGCTCAAATATAGAAGAGCGATAGAGATGCATATATAGCAATGTCCCTACAAGTTATAGAACTTAAAGAACATTGTCAAAATTTCTGAGAAATTCTGGAAACTTTCATGAGAAAATTCTCATATCATCCACTTAGAAAGTTCCCGTTCAGATTAGAGATTATTACTTAATGTCCTGGTTAACTGCTAACAACCGTTTCATTTAATATTTACGTCACTCATTGGAGTCTATTTTAAGTGTCATAGAAATCGAAAGTACCTAACTGCAAGAAGGTTTGGCAATAAACGTACAACAAATATACCGAGAACATTTCGTGGGAACTTTGCAAGTTTCGAAAATTCTTTTTGGCACATTGCACAGTCTCACAGCTCATACATATTTGGCGATTTTGGCGACACTATATAGGTACAGTTAGAATCTGTGCGGAAAGAGAAGAGTCGTGGAATGTAAGGGAGCCCATACATTTCACGACTCTTCTCTTTCCGCACAGACTCTAGCATCAAAAGTAACGGATCAAACTAAGCGTAGGTAGAGTCTGTTCGGAAAGAGAAGCGTCGTAGAATGTATTGGGCCCCATACATTCCACGACTCTTCTCTTTCCGCACGTACTCTGCATTTATTAACTCACATTTATAGACGGGTATATCGCGAAATTTATTTTTTACCGACTTTTCGACACAGGTTTCACTGTTCGTGGTCGCGGCTAACTGATGTCCCAGTAAAATGTCAAAACAAAATCACTAAATAGTACAAAACAAGGTCGCTTCCCGCTGTCTGCTTCAACGGATATTGATGTGTTTTTTTTTAATAGATAAAATTCAAGAGGAAGGATTATGTATAATTTGCTAACCCGTGCGAAGCCGGGGCTGGTCGCTAGCAAAGGTAATAAAATAAATTTCGCGATAGACCCGTCTATAAATGTGACGTGTGTGTAAGGTACATTCTCTAACAGTACGGCTACCATCAGTTTGGCACTGACATAAACGCCGTCGAGAACGTAATTTACTTTCTATACATCTCGCTCGTACTCGCATATTTGTTCAAACGAGATGTATAGAAAGTAATTTACGTTCTCGATAGCGTAAATGTCAGTTTTGACACTGTCAGTGACTCATGGTACGGCCTCAGGTAACTTAACAAAAAGTGATGTCTCTTTATATAGAGCTATAGAGCAATTAGACTGTGATAGATGCTTTTGGATGCGAACTTTAGAGATATATATATCCTATTTGAAAAAGTAACTATTCCATAGTGCAAAACTTTTGGTCCATTGTTTCAGCCGCTACTATTGAGTCAGTTTCAGATTTTAAATGGCTATATCCATTCATACGTACAGAAGTGATAATGATGAAATTTGGCAAGATGAAAGCTTACGCCCTGCGGAGCGATATACATATATTGCATGTATATGCATAGATAAGATAAAAATAAGTTTATTGCACATAGAACAGGCGTACAATACATAAATTGTTGTGACATCGGGTGGGTGTATAGCATGGGTTAAATAGTACCGAATTTCCAGGGGTCCCCGCACTAGGCTAGGCCTATACCGCGGGAGACCAAGTATGCATTAGTATGTCATGAGTGAGTTGGAATAATAGAGGAAACAAATAATAATTGTGAACTAAAAGTACTTTGTTAGTATGGTATGTATATAGGTATGTATATACATAAGAGCTGCGGATACAGCTAGTGTGATATAAAGAAAACAACTTCATAAACATCATCTTTTATTGAAGTGACTTGTCTTTAACATACTTTAGGTATTATATTACGACGTAGGATTGCACGTTTGTCTTTGGATCCGTTTATACGTACTTAACTATATGTTACAATATATACAATTAATATTAACATTAAGGAATTATGTGAAAACTTCGACACTTACTTTAAAATACAATTATACAAACATATTAAATGTCAGTTTAGCTGTACTTGGTGAGTTCAAATATGACCTAAAGTACATATGTGTTTGTTTGAATATAAAGAAACATTTAAATGTCACTTACAACTTATTTTGCATCTTACGCCAATGCGTACCAATGTACATAGTATATTTAAACTATCAACTGTTATAAATATATAAAGCATTCAAATAAAGGAAATTGTGTTATACTCGTATTATTGCCTATTTACATTTTTTCTATTTTGTCTTTGGCATTAAGGATTTCACTGACAGAATCTGTAGTTAAAGTAGACTTGGAGCTTTAAAAGCACTATTCACAGCTTATTAATATATTTCCAAACATTATCTGACGATAAAATCTTCTGTGCAAAGTTATAATATGTAATACTATTATAGCCATTATTGAAACATAATATTTTGTGGAATTATCAGGGCAAAGGAACCTAAAAGTTGCGACTTGCGTGATATCGGAGCGTTGTTATAGTTAGTCAAACCAATCAGGAACAAAAAAACTATACTCATCCTTTTCTTTTAGGTGCTAGTACTAGTGTAACACAAAGATAGTACCTATGATTATCTCTCTCTATGTTTGAAATGAGACAGTCCTTTGATAAACTATATATAATAATGACGTACTTACGCTTCTTTTACATTATGGTCCCTTTTCTCTGATAACACACTTTATCGACACTTTTTGTTTGTAATATTTACTGTAAATTCATTTCTGTCTTAGGTTAAGAAATTATTTTATTAAACTATTTTTTTGGTGCACGTACATACATATACATCATTTGGTGTAATTAGTGAGAACAAAAGGCATATAACTTTACAACGAATAATTGATGGAATTATATTAACCCAGTGCTTTAAAATGTAACTAAAGCTATAAAAATAGACAACATTTTGTACATTCAATATACTTAGCATAATAAAGTGAAATATTTACAACGCTGCAACAAATAACTTTCATTATAACTAAACAATACTATATGAGATATAGTGATATGTGAGTATTTGTTATTTTAATAAAATAAAATAAATTTGATCTCTAAGGAGTAATTTTAAAGTAAGGTATACTGGATAGCGAATTAAAATGAGATATTCAGTGATTGGATTTAAAAAATAATAATATGAATTCTGTAAAGATCACAATATGACATAAAAAGAAAATTTGTATGTCGTTGCCGACAGCTATGAAATTATTTTTTTCAAGTTTTCTGTGAATTATGTTTATTTCATCGTTTTGTAGTAGACAAAGCACAACAATAACTTGGTAATAAGGAAATAACTCAACTGGAATGACTTATTCGGAATTAATTTAAAACTAAGTCAAAAATCAAAAACAACATTCTCAAAATACAATATTTGGAATGGTATTATCAGTCTACTTACACATGTTATTCGCTTTTTACAATATTAATTAAAAGGAGATCAAAAACTCACATGCACGAAGCCTTCACAATATATATATTATTTTATCCTAAAATCAGCTAAATATTTTAAACAGCAGTTTTAACAATATTGTGTGGGTCCAGACATAGGACCATTTAATTCGTCCCTTACGACATTTGGTTTCACTTTTTAAAAAAGTTGTAAAGCATAATCTAGTTCAATTTAAATAAAATTATAAATTAGCACAGTTTAAATATGAGAATTTGTACATTAAACTTGCCACAACTAAGTTAAATGCCTTAAAATAATAATCTTTGGATTACCGTAGCGTGTAGGTTATTGGATAATATTAGGTAATTTAATTGTATTTTGGTAATCTTTGGAAAATCGTTACTTAATGTACAGGCAGCAAAACTATTAGCTTAGCTGACTGTACTTACGTAGGTACAGTTAGCGTTAACATTTAGTGAAGAAAAAATACGCTTGTGTAAAATGTTCTAAGGTCAGTGGTTGAAATTGCCTCAGTGTCATTTTTCGGACGTGGATCCAAAAAAGACATTTCAATAGTCTCTAAAAATCACGTTGTACCATTTCAGACTCTATCGTGATCGCCACAGAGTCGTTATTGCCTCGGCGCCAATTGGTACGATAGACACCAATAGTCTAGAAGCACTGTTATATTTCTGTCTGTGTGTACCTCGCCAAAGGGTTGCGTTTGCCTCAGCACCAGTTGGTACGTAAGACATTCCAATACTTAAGAATCACTGTTGTATAATTATAGACTCTGCGCTAATCGCTACAGGGTCGATATCGCCTCAGCACTAGTAGGCGAACGCGGAACTCTAATCACTGTTCTTCTATTTTCTTATATTTTCGACTCTGTGGATGGCTACAGGGCCGCGATTGCCTCAGCGCCAGCTGGGCGGCGCGAAGGCGGTCGCCGTTCAGGAGGCGAGCGGCTGGAGCGGCGCGGGCGCGTGCGGCGGTCTGAAGTCGGGGTGCTGCCGCATCTCGGGGTGCGGGGGGTGGAGGTCTGCTGGAAGAAACGGTTTGTTTAGTTGTTTAGCTACTTGGTTGATTGAAAGGTGAAATTATGGAGGCCATAGAGTGTTTGAGTTTAAAATTATACGATTTATACGTCGTTATGGGACAGACAGTGGAGGCGTAGGCGTAAGATGAAGATATCTATATAATACCTTTAAACGAACCATTCTTGTATATTTATGATATGATATGATATGATATTTATTGGTAAATATTTACATTTACAAGTCATTTTATTTACAATTATCCTTAATATAAAATTTCAAAACATATTACAATTAATAATAACATTTTATTTATATTCCTAATATAGTTTAGTAGGTAGGTAGGTAGGCCATGACCCATGGCCATCAAAGAACTCTTCAATGGTATAGCAAGCTATTTCCAGTAGTACGGCTTTTAGTTTGCGGACAAATATTGCATCGCTAGAAGCTTGCTTTATTTCATCGTCCAGTATGTTGTACAGTCTGATTCCCATTACATGCATAGACTTCCTAGTTTTCGCGAGGCGACACGCGGGTACGACCAACTGATTACGCCTGCGCGTCACGCTACCCCGGAGTTGACTATGAGTGGGGATCTGATCGAGATTTTGTCTCAAGTATTTGCATGCTTCTATTATGTACACACTAGGTAACGTAAGTATTTTACATTTTTTAAACAGTTCTTTAGCCGGATGGTCGAGTGGCTTTCTAGTCATAATGCGGAGGGCACGCTTTTGTAATTTAAATAGTCTCTCACGGTCCGCAGCAGTACCCCATAGATCTACACCGTAGATGAGTATAGAATGGAAGTAACCATAGTAGGCCTTCCTTAGGTTTTCCTCAGAAAGGCTGTTAGTTAGCCTAGACAACGCGAAACACGCAGAAGCGAGACGCTTACACGTCGCGTCTATGTGAGGGGCCCAAGTTAGTCCCGAATCGATTACGAAACCTAAGTATTTCACTTCGTGGATATGCGGTACCGTAATATCATTCAAAACGATCTCCATCCGAGTATTTACATTTCTCTTTAATTGGAAGTGCATTTATTTATATATTTTGGGGGATCTCGGAAACGGCTCTAACAATTTCGATGAAATTTGCTATATAGGGGTTTTGGGGGGCGAAAAATCGATCTATGTTTTCCGAGCAAAGCTCGGTCTCCCAGATATTCTAGTTAAAATGACTCCATAGACGTCTTTTTGTATTGTGTATAACTCTTATGATGTACTGGGAATACTGGGATACATTATATGAGCATAGTTAATTCGTAAATTTTCGAAGCCATTCACCTTACCTGCCATAACATTATGTTTTAGAACTTGCTTAAGGACGGATATCAATCCTGAAAATCTCAAGTTATGATTCTGGGTCTCCCTGTTTCTATGCTTTCCACTCGCTTTCCGCTCCCCTGTGTTGAATTTGGAATGTTCTACACCGCGCTATTGACATTTTAAAGCCACTTTATCGCTTACCTATTCTATGTTCCGGCATCAACTCCGCGTGCATACCATGCACATCAGTATGTGGCACGTGTCTAAGATCCGCGTGTTGCGTCTCCCTGTGTCTACGCAAGTCCACCTTGCGTTGGAACGCCCGTCCGCAAAGTTCGCACGCGAACGGCTTGAAGCCGGTGTGCTTGCGGGAGTGCGTGATGAGGTTGGAGCTCTGGCTGAACGCTTTGCCGCAAACTTGGCATTTGTGGGGTTTCTCGCCTGTTGACAATGAGAAAAAGGTTTTTAATACAATACAATACAAAATCCTCTTTATTGCACAACCTCAAGTCTTATCGCTAAAGTGCTATCTCTTCCAGACAACCTTTAAGGAGGGGGGTTTTTAAGTGTTTCTGACGGATTATTTTCGATAATAGATACAGAATTAGGTAAGTAGGACTCTTTACTTTGAATAGGTACCTATATCTAGTAGGTATATCCTAATGATATTTACCTACTTAATTATTTTTATTTATATATTTTTAATTTAATTTGTAATTTTCCTGTAGAGGAAACATAGGTACCTTCCTACTAAAAGCATTTTCTATAGCAAGTTCATCACTGGACCCCTTTAAAATACCCGTGTAAAACTGAAACGGATATGGTCTAGGAAGTAAATATATATTAAGGTTTGATTCGTTAAGAAACCCATTCATATAACCCCCTTTTTGTGTTTAAAGGTTCAAGAGCAATATTAATACTTCACTTAGTACCTATTTGGTCAGATAAAGGAATACATAGGTACATAAATAGAAAACTCTTACTCTTTTTTATCTCCAACAACTTAACCAGACAACAAGCCTTCATCTTACACGGCAGCACGTCCGCAAAAACAACCCGCCGCTCCATTAAAACCTAATCCGACCCGATTCCGCAAATAATCCTATCGATCGTACGTGGACTTGCAGTCCCGCAATACCCGCATACCCGGGTACCCGGACCCGGTCACCGCGTGCGCGTATACACGTCCGCGTAATCTCTGCCCAGCCCAGCATTTCTGATTCGACCCTGGACTTATAAAATGTATAGCTGATCTGACGTTTTCTAGAAATATCTCGAGCAAAGGATCTTATTGGGTCGGGTTAAGAGCTAGTTTTGTTTGGCGCCTGTTGGTGTGAACGCATTAAAAGTTTATGTGTATCGTGATTCAAGTGTGGATAGGAATTTAATATTGCGTCGTGCGGAGCGTCTTTTGTTTAATTGTTTACGAATGCTATTAATTTTATTGTTTGCCGCACTGTGTTGCTAATATTACTTATAGGTATACCTACAGGATATGGTTTCTAAGAGTTTGAATAATTAAAAATTACTAATTGACTACGTAGAATATCCGTAGGTACCACCTAGTTCCCGTATTGGTGTTTAATACAATTTGGCATAAATAAATTGACATAATTCATTTTTATAATCCAAGGTTTTTTTCCATTAAAACCCTTATAAAATATAATTGGAGGTTGGGTTATATAGGTACAACAGTTTACACGTATCCTATAAACATTTATGACTTTATGAACTTGTTCAATTAATTACGTATTCATATTCAGTTCAATCACTATGTACTTACATTTATTTAACTCTTTATTAAATAAGTATGTACACCATTTCATAAAAATAACCTAGGTACAAGTAAATATTTAATTAGGTAGGAACTTGTTTATTTTTTGAATTATCCTACATTCAAAACAAACAATAAATCTAATCCTTGCTTCCAATATTTTCATTCAAAAGAACAAATTAAATTAATTAAATTAAATTAATAAACCAGGTAGCCATGCAACTTTATATACGACCGCAAAACAATACAACTTAGTACATAACGAGCTGTAAACAGCGCGGACCAATGCCGTGTCAACTGCAGTAGGTAATTACCTACACAAATCACGGCCGTATCGACCAGAAAAGGGCCGACGTCAATCAAGGGTAGTGGTGAAACCCAGTTCATTAGAGAGAGAGCGCTACAATCCGTGTACACCTCCCGCTCGCGCGGAGTGTCGCGATACGGGAGCAATTTATACCCGTCGTACTATTGGCCGTGATTTTAGCGCGACTCCTCCCCGCGTCGCGTAGCAACCGAGGGGGGATTAACCCCCCCACTGCCGTTATGGATCGCAATTTTCCTTTGAATTGGAAATCAGCGCCGGCCCGCTCGTTAGCTGCCGTCTTCGCAATACGGCTACAGATTTTTACTGCCGGATGTTTCAGGGAGTATTTTGGGAGGTTTTGTTTGAAGTGTGTTTCAGTCTAGTATGCTGGGTACATCTTTGTTTTATTGTTTGAGAACCTAATATATATGATACTAAATCAGGTTCTATCTTTCTATTTAATAGGTATAAACCGACAAGAAGCTGTTTTTAAGTTATTATTACCTATTGTTATAAATATTTTAAACTTTTCGTTTAAATTAGAACTATGTACCTGCGATGATGAAATCTCAGAATAATATAAATAGTCGTCAATTTTTATGTTTTACAACATATTTGGAACATTTACTTATTTTTTATGTCACTTACGTCAAAATGAGGTCCCTTACGTCATTCACACCAATTTTATTTTAACCTCAACTTAAGTGTACTTATACCAAAACTTCTAAATCCTCGGCACAATTCTCGAAACAATAAAAATGTACTAACAACACGTTAACAGCCTAAACAGCTGTTTAAACTCTCAACTCTCGGCAGCGGGCGCGTTACCCCTCCCTTACAAGATGTAAGGCGTAAAACGTAAGGACTTACGCCGGCGTAAAATCTTGGCTACTCTTATACTAGGCTGTGCGAAGCCGCAATCCCATACAAATTATTTACATTTTATTTTACTATTTTTTTTAGAATTGAGATTATGTCGTCATTTCCTCATTAAGTTAAGGTATAAGCACCATACCAAATTAACTATTAGGTGTTATTTAATAAGACGAAACTTTACAAAAGAAGTACCTTAGGTAGGTACTTAATCGTTTGATGTTTATGACGTAATGATAAATCTCAAAATTATAAGATGTCAAAATAAAATGAATGTGGAAAACAGAATAGCTTAGGTTAACCTATTTGTTTTGCTAATAGTAGAACTATTAGATCCCCAACTTCCCTAATGACCTAACCCAATGTTATTTACCTACCTAAAATACTTAAGCCCCACTTCTGTAGGTAGGTACCTACCTATCATGAATAAATTCTAATAGCTGATATTTATTACACTTTTATCTACCCAAATATCATAAACCCTCCATGATGCGTCCATGAACCACACATTATGACCACCATAAAAATATACTGTTTTGTTAGAACAAATTTCTTATCTGTAACAATGGTATTATAGCTAAATAATAACATCGATTTCGATAATATTATGCATTCAAATTTCGAACATCTTTGAAAAACAAAGAAATTTGATTTGACCTCTATTCTAATATCAGTCGAGATGACGTTTAGTTCGGAATGAATTGTTAATTTTCAAACAAATTTGACAAATGTCGCACGTAAGTATGATATCGAACGATATGATAGTTGGGGCCGACTCTAGTTTGTCTCTGAATAAAAAAAAAACTATGACAGCTGCCAGAAAACTTTTCAATACTGCCATTACAGGTTAAAAATTGTTTTGTTGCATAAAATTGTTCAATTTGTTGAATTTAAACCATAAAATGAGCGATCAAGATGATATAGATATTTCGGCGACGCCTCCTGATATCCGTGACAAAGCAACTAACGTTATAAATGACTTATTACCAGCTAAGTCAAGGAAACAATACAAAGGAACATACTTCTGTCCGAGCTGGGCAAGTGAATTATAATAATTGCACCATCCAAACTGTAGGTAAATAATTATTATTGTTCTAAATCAATTTCTTCATTTTCGCATTTGTTTTCTGTTTTATTTTACTAATAATTATTGTTAGTGGCCCTGAACAACACCGCGATGCCGGTCATAATATGCGGCTCCTGAATGCATCATGAAGGCTTATGATATGTGGGTAGATAAAGTAGTGTATGTAACTGTACATAATTAGGCATTAAAACACTCGTGTGATCCTTTTAAGAAACTCACTTCGTTCGTTTCTTAAACCCACACTCGTGTTTAATGCCCTTCATTATGTACAGTCACATAAACTACTATTGAATATCAATAATGTTTACATACAGTTAGATACGTAAATAATTATATACCTATATTTGAAATTTCCAATACCTATCGGCGTAACAACTAACAACCTATGTTTACAAAATGAGTCACTTGAAGTGGCTCACTATTGGCAGTTATTTAATGGGTAGTTGGTAAGTAAATACCTACTTAGAAACATATACCTAAGGTACATACTTAAATGCCTATTATTTCTCTATGTGGATGGTTACGAGGTATATATTTATAAATGCGGCTATTCCTATTTACAAAACGGAATCATTTTTGTAAAAACATTTCTCGATATGATTTACCAAGCCTCAACATTTACGTATTACTTAAATTAAATATTAAATAAACATTGTGAAATTCAAGAGTAATGCTATAATTTACAAATAGCGGATTTAATGTCTTTATCTACCAATTAATTATTGGGTTAAACTAAAGCATGGCGCAGGATTATAGGTATAACTCGAAAAGAGATATCAAACCAACAAATAGGTATTAAAATTTCATAAGTAGGTACTGAGGTAGTATTTTTTCCTAAAACACGGGTTTGTAAAGGCTCACAAGTAAAATATTTTTGAACAGGGTACACTAAGTCTCTTTCTTCCATCGATTAAGTAGATCATTTGTCTGTCCGCCGGTTCTCCGCGACCTCCGCGTAATGACGGCGATATTGCGAGGGCGGCTCTTAATTGTCCGGGGGGACCCGGGTGAGAACTTGTCTATCGAATCGATATGCTGAGGTACAGAGTATCACGACATTTGAGTGACAAAGGCTTGTGTTGACAAACCTACAACGGGGCCCTTGTTTCCCATAAAGTTTTGAGTCATAGTGTACTGTTTGTCATATTATCATTAGTCATAAAAATGAAACCGTTAAAATTGCAGGATTTTCGTTAGGTTATCCTATAGATAGGTTAGGTTAGTTTAGGTTTGTTTTATGGCAATCCTGAAAAGTAAATAGTTTCTGAACCAAAGGAATATGACTAACGAAAATGCGGGCAAACAATACATTATGGCTTAAAACTATTTGGGAAACCATAGAGACCCTTCTACAACACATTGAATGTAACTTCTACAACACAATTTTGTATCAATCCAATGGAAAATACAGCAGTTCGGAGTAGCCATTATAACAGGCGTTCGCCTCTGTCCAAAATAGGCGGCCAATGGTCACACACTATGTATGGACTGACGTTTATCTGACATGGCTATTTTTACGTTACGTATACATTTGACGTGCCCCTCCCCCGCAAAAATCGGCAGACTGTATTGTACAGAAAATTACAGACAAGGCGTCTCCGTTTGGTTATATCCTCTAAGTACAACCGTATCCTCGACTATCGAATCCAAAACAGATTCATTTTTCAAAGAGCACAGTTGAATTTTAGCCGGACGATAAAAATCAACGGCAACGTAACGTAAACGTGTGCAGTAACGTTAATATCGGGTTGTGATTGAGCGCATCCCGGACGGCTATAACCGTAAATCCGGGATTCCCGTCCGGATAACCGGCCAGGCCCGGACTGAAGATGTTACGTGATGCGATGTGGAAAATATTAATAGTTTTTAGAATTAGGGGTAAGATTTATATCGACCGGGATATGAACCGTGATTACCTTTTGTATTGTTTTCGAGCTCCCGATATTCATATGATATCCCGGTCGATATAAGTCTAGTCTAGTGAAACTAACCGTGAATCACTTAAAACTGTTATTCGGGTAAGATTATTAAAATAAAGATTTTATGGGCCCTACGAAAGATCAGCGCTAGTTTTTAGCCTATCATTATGCTGAGTTGGGTCCATTTTGTGACACACACTAGGTATACTAATTATTATGAGTTTCGTAAGGATACGCGTTTGTCGATGAAATAATGCTTCATATCTATCTGACACCCTGGAACTCCAGATATATCTCTACAGTCACGTTCTAAAGTATCTGTCACAGTGTAATTATTCTAGATACTCGTATAGGGACATATCTGTCTAGATAATGAAGTTATATAGAGAAATAGAAGAGAATAATATTAGAGGACTTTTTATGCTGACTGTTTCCTATAGCTATATAATATTGAAAAGTATCACCCAACCTTTGGCTACGTAATTATTGACAAGTAGATCAATAACTTATTAAATACATACTTTTAACAACATACATAATAGGCAAACAAAATAAATGGTAATCGTGCACATAATTAATCATACTATGTATGTTTGAAATAATGGGTAGATACACGTACCTATATAATTAATTGCTGATTATTAAAGCGTACCTACTATAAACAGAATTACCGCATCCACTAATATAAATTATATAAATATCCGTAAATGGCAAAATAATGTTATTACGCCATAAAATAATCACAGCGACATTATTGCTAAGGTCGGCCGTTATCGGGTAACGCGGGATTCGCAATAAAACCAATTATTATAATACTATTACACAATCGTGGGGGTCTAGTCTGTAATCATTTCTTTTTGGTCGGAATTAGAAAAATGTCTAGCTTATAATATAAAGCGAACACCGTAGGTTATGACAGTTTGTGACTCTAGATATACGAAATAATAATGATGAATTGAAATTAACTTCATGCCTTACCGATATTTATAATCCTGTGGAAAATCTAAAATTATTTGTCACTCTGACATTTGGGTTAAATAAAATAACCTACTTACGTATAGATCGATAAGTAGATAATATTTTCTCTAATCCAATAAGAAAGAAATCTGTGCAGGGATTCATAACATTATCATTGCAACCATTTTCTACTTTTACAAACATCTCTAAGCAGGGCTTCACAACCTTTTTCCTGATCTCCCAATCTGCGTTTATTATAAGTTAGATAATTCAAATATAATTACCGAATCCGGCCCTGCGCGGCTCATCTGCACAGTATCACGGCGCTGGATTTTTATGGGGAAGTACTTTGGGCGGTCGTGAATTAAATATATTATGGCCCCGACTTAAAGTGCTTCGGTGGCAAGATTTCACGAAATATGGTCGAGGATGTACGCGAAGTGCAGAAGCTTTAAAAGGAAAAGGTAGATTTTAGTTTTTAAGTGAGTTCAAAAGGTAAAGAAAATGTTAAGGTAGACACCTTATATCACAAGATTATACGATGTCGGCCGCAACAAAAAAAAATACATCTGTATTTTTTTACAGGTCCATTAGACGTAAATTCTAAAAGACGATGATGCTACTAAAAGACGACTCTGTCAATTTAAATTCAACAGCGGTCAAAATCGAATTTAAAGTCGTACCAATAACAAACACCTCTGGAGTTGCAGGCGTCCATAGGCTACGGTGACTGCTTAGCATCAGGCGGCCCGTATGCTTGTTTGCCACCTATGTGGTATAAAAAAAAACGCAAACGGACAAAGTGAGGCAATGTCATCATTCCTGTCAAATTTCCATGAAAACATGAAGTTTTCAATGACGCACCAGCGCTTTGCGTAAGAGCAGAGTTTAAACGTAATAAATAAACAAAGCAATTTTTCTGTCAATAAAATATCTCAACATTATTTTTGCAAAATCTTTAATACAATTGTAATCCTTCTTTCCAAATGATTGCCGTTGCGGCTTACAAAAAGACAATAAAGAAACAATAAGAAAAAGCCCATAAAACCTCCCTTCAGACCATAGACAACGCCAAAGCAGCAGCTTAAAAAACCGCCAGCCATAATAATAATTTAGCCGCGGTCTTGCCAGACTTAATTATTCAGGGACTTAGAGAAAAAACGGCGAAGCAAATTGGGGAGAGACGCCGTGAATTCAGGTAACATTTACATGTTCATAGATAATGCAGGGTACTTTGGAACGCTGTGGCAACACTGGCTTGCACCGTTTTGAATTTTGAACATGGAACTTTGGAGTGAAATGAAAAAGAATGAAATGGTTTTAAATTTGAAATGTGAATGGCTCGAGTCGTGTCCGTGTCCTCTTTAACAAATGGTCGATACAAAACTGTAAAGTTCAACACCTTTTTAATGTATATCGAATAATGTACACATAGAAGCCATTGTGATAAAGAGACCATGTTTAGATATCTTGGCAGAGGGTTGCAAATGTTGCAATAGTCCTAAAATAAAGTTAGGCAGTTTGGGATGCATTGTTGTTGTGAAAACCAGGATGTTTATTTCGGGAAAAATGTTGTCGATACCTTTTTTTGAGGTAATCTGCCATACCAAATATTAATTCTTGTAAAAATGTTGACATCTTCTGACGACCAGGAAACGTCAACATTTTTAAGACTGAATTAAGTATAAACATATATAATATATATTCACAGTGTAACACGGCGTCTTGGTGGAAACTAGGGTACTTTCCCGATGAATTGGGGGTGCACTTAGCCAGGTGCGAGAGGAGTGCAGTGCAACGTGCGCTGCCTGGAAACAGCAATATCTGCGGTAGACTAAGTGTTGCCTGCGGGTTTTGGTGAAACGGTTTAAGTTTTGGGAAGGCTGTCGCAAGAAGTGTGGAGTGGAACTAATGAGAATTATAAGCTTTTGGTCCTTACATACCGTGACATGAAGCGAAGGTGCTTTTGGTAGGTTTAGCTCTGCTAGAGTTAAGCATAATTTTCTAGGAAACCTAATTTTTTTAGACGCACTTAATCACTTAATCAAATGGAAAAATAGCAAAAAAATCAACAATTCTATATCAATATGAAAAATCATATACTTATAGGAAGGTATGTAGTAATACATATTATGATTTGATCATTTTCATCATTATTGTCGCAAAAAGTCTGTCTATTTCAATATTATTTTATTTGTATTAGCCTAACTTTCATATCATTGCAAGATTATCACTTTTATCGTAATTATTTTTATATACTTGATACAAAACTTACAAAAATGTACTAAAGAAACTGTAAATAAAACGGGAAAACACATCGATCCTCAGTCGGTAAAAAGAGCCGCTCGTTTATACCTACAAATCCACACTCTAGACGTCGTGATTACCACGCTCTAGTGAAGTGCGGATTTCGCCGGAATCCCGGTTTACGACCCTCCCCCCGCCTGGGGGGGATGACCACGGATATAGGATTTAGTAGACTGGGAAAAAATGTTATCGATCCCTGCTTAGAGATTTTTGGAGGAAATGTTGGCTATGCCTGTGTTTTCAGAGGGTTTAATTTAGTTTACTATTAGTAAAAGGTTAAATAAGGGAACCTGGAAAGTGATAACTATTGCACGTTTTATTTTGAAGAATACCATAATCGCATCAAAATTTACTCTAAAGTGCAGAAAAAGTTGTCGATTTCTGAAATTCGGTTCACTTTGACAGGTGAAATTACCAATAATAAATGAGTATATTCAGCAGCACAAGTAGTTAAACGGTTAAGTTACAACATTTTCCTCACTTCTTTCACTTTAAAGCTAGTCAAGATCTTGAATAGCAACTAAAGCAACTTCTGCTTTTGACTGTACCTATGCCAAATTTATATTAAGTAAATACAACTAAACTTAACCTTATAACATAATTTAGTAATTTCCTAACCTAGTTTGGTAAATTACTCGTACAATCAAAAAATATCTCCACTAACTAGTTATCCACGCAATTCCTGTTATCCTTTGTAGGCCTCAACAAAATAACCTAAAATTTTGATTGAACCAACAAAACCAGCGTTTAAGTAAACGTCGGCAACAATGATTGAATCACTCGCCGCTGGGTAAACACTCCTATCTCAGTTCTAATGGAATCGCAGTCTTGCCGTGCGCAAACACCCGCCATCTTGGTATGAAAACAAAATGGCTTATTGGATTTTGAGTTTCGATGTGATATGGATGGATTATTGTGTTGAAGTTGCGGCCAAGACGCATTCAAACAAGAGACAAGTGATTGTCTATAAAGAGTCTAATCGTCTTATAATAAGCCTATTAGCTAACTCTTTCGTGTTATTTTAATAACTTTTTTCTGAAATATTTTTATAATAGGTATAACAAATAGCTGTAACTCAAGTGGTCTCTGTGCTCAAAAATAGTTGAAATGTGGATATTAACCGATTATTTAACAAGTTTGTTTATTATGTAGGTATAATTAGTGCTTAGTAAGCACTGCTTACGGTTAGTTACAACTAGGTGGTTCAAGGAATAGTTTACAAAGTATAAAATTCTTTGATTCAGGATACCTATTCACACATACCCATTTTATAAACCAATTTCACCATTCTGTATCAATTTATTGTGTCCTTAACATTCCTCTCTAAGTGTTAACAAACCGTGTCCATTTCCAGACAAAAGCTCAACAACGCTGATTTAAAAAGGTCCCTCCCAAAACCCTGACCCGAAATCACCCCACTATTTTGTAAAATATGCCCGCGCGTAGCATAGGACGTTTACGATTTGCTTCTTACGGAAGATATGTGTTGTGTGTAAATGCCACTTAGCCGGGAGATTTATAGTACTGGCTACCGAGACGTGTTTTGTTCTGGCGTGTTTTGTTTTTGAGGAAAAATGGGAGAAGAATTCGGACTTGATTTTGAAACGAACATAGTTGTGGCCTTCATTTTCAGTAAGAAATATATATTGCGAGTACAAATAAACAAAAGTAGGGAACCTACAGTAGGTAAGAACTAACTACCTACAACTAAAACATGCTTTTCTTATTTTGATTATGGATTACTGAATAAAATTATGTAATAGGATGATGAATTTATCATATTTAGGGTAAAAATAGATATATCTGGACTGTGATTTATTATGAAATTCATGAATTTTTAATGATTTGTATAATAAGGAGAACTATATACTTATTACAAACAATATTCTCCAAGGGAGCAATCAGACTAAAGTATCAATGCGAAACAATAGGAGCCCTTCAGAAACCACGAAAATTCCCCAATTTTATTGCCCAAATGAAGACACCGTGAAGACATCGCTAGAAAAACTAATAAAGCTTTGACAGTTTGACAAATTCGTTAATTCAGCACCCTCTAGCGAGGGCATTTGTATTCCAACCCCTAAAGGAAAAACGCACTATGTCACGATGACGAGGTGGAATAGGGCGCGTAAAGCAATGTCTTGAAATTTAGATCAGAATTTTAGATTTTTTGACTTATGCCGCTTTGGCGTTGCGTGGGAAATTGGAAAATTGTTTTCTTAAGGTTTTTGGTCACGTGTTCATTAAGTAATGTTTATATGTTTTGTTTATAGAATTGTACAGATCTTTAATACCTCCATCCCAAAATAGAGAAAGGCAGTTATGAGGGATTACTATTGTGTCTTTTGTAAGACATTTTTTTTTAGTCCATCATAAATACAGATAGTCTTAATTATCATCCTCGGTTTTCGTGAATATTTTCCGTTTCTGAAACTGATAAATAAATACTACATAATTATATAGACAGAGAAGCATGGCGGTCTGTGGTTTCGGAGGCCATGATCCACTTCGGAACGTCGCGTCCAAGCAGTTAGTACCGAAGTGTCTACTTAAACATATACTTAGCAGTTTCTACACTTAAGGTCTGACAATAAAACAAAGTCCTCTAACATTTTACTCCGGGCCCCCAGATTTCCAAACAGAGGCGCGTCCATTTGGTCCGCAATAAACCGGGTGACTGTAGCATTCCATCGCAACGACTTAGTCTAGCTGGAAGAGATGACTAAAGGAATATATTTGTCGAAAGCGATATTTTAAAGATACATTACCTATTAATTATTATAAATCATAGTCAGCACCCCTAACACATGATTGGCGCGACAGTATTCAAATCAAATAATTTATTTCAGAATAAAATTCCATAAAACATACACAATAAATTAAAATTAACTAAAGTATAATTTAATAAGTTAGTAACATTAAAAATACTTAAAACTATGTTGGTAATACTTAAAAACTATGTTAGTATACAAGAAACAAACTACTTACACTATTTAAAATTTATTTCCCCACTGTAGTATGGAGTTGAATCCATCGCCGCAGTATCGGGTGTCCCACCTCTCGGCCAGCGACGTGATTACGTGGCGAGATAGACTACCCGTCTTTTTCCAACTGTGTTAATAAAAGAGGGACGGGCAGGTAGTCTATCTCGGCGTTGGGACCTCAGGAACCAGGATGATTTTCTATTTTTTACTGATACCTGCTAGTCCATCTTAGCTAACTCTGAACCGACTTTGCATCTTCAAAAACTGCCACTAAACACGTAAGTTACGCATTTGACATTAGGTCATTAGGTAATGCTGGCGCCTTCACCCTCAGGCGCTTGCCAATTTAGTGCTTAGTTAGATTTGTCAGATTGTTTTAACTATTTTTGATGACAATGAGACACTTCTAGAATTCTAGATGTCTCGTCCGTCTCGGTGGTAATGACGGAGACAATCGCCAACGACAATAGCCGGCTAGTGGCATAGTCCACAATATAGCTGGATCCCCTAAAATCCCGAATTCCTGGCACTCTTGGAACGGGTGAGGCCCCATTGCGCGCGGGTGGGTATTGGGCACGGTCGGGGCATATCCAGTGCTTACTGCACCCTTGATAATGACGGAGACAATCGCCAACGACAAGTCCACAATATAGCTGGATCCCCTAAAATCCCGAATTCCTGGCACTCTTGGAACGGGCGAGGCCCCATTGCGCGCGGGCGGGTATTGGACAGCATTGGACACGGCCGGGGCATATCCAGTGCTTACTGCACCCTTGATAATGACGGAGACAATCGCCAAGGACAAGTCCACAATATAGCTGGATCCCCTAAAATCCCAAATTCCTGGCACTCTTGGAACAGGCGAGGCCCCATTGCGCGCGGGCGGGTATTGGACACGGCCGGGGCATATCCAGTGCTTACTGCACCGGTGATAATGACGGAGATAATAGACAATCGTCAACGACAATACTCCACAATATAGCTGGATCCCCTAAAATCCCGAATTCCTGGCACTCTTGGAACGGGCGTGGTCCCATTACACGCGGGCGGATGCACTTTTTTAATAGTTGATCAAGACGGTCTGTATTTGGAGTATTTGTACACAGATGACTAACAAAATTAGCGATAATTGTGTGCACCAGCTGTGTTCGTTTGCTATGCCACTACCACCCAATTCAGAGTCAATATTCATATTATTTTCTAGGTAAAAACGCTTCTATTGAAAAGATTTTCAATAGAAGCGTTTTTACCTAGAAAATAATATGAATATATCGGAATGGAGAGATCTCCATTCCGATTCAGTGTTGCTTTATTGAGTGATAAGTAGTTAAGTAGAGCTGGAGCGAGGTCAGAAGGGTCGCTGAAGATAGGAAGGCGTCACGAGCTTGTGAAGGCCCTTTGCACCTCTGGGGTGCCATTGGACAACAACAACAACAACATCAACATCAACAACAACAACAGCAACAACAACAAGCAACTTATCTGCTTTACCTAAAGGTTGACTGGTAGAGATCGAATGCCTTATGGTATTAAGTTCACCTTTTGTACAGTGTGTTTTCTTATGTGCAATAAAGATTAAATAAATAAACAAGTAGTTAAGTATCCGCTGACACAGGGCCAAGCCCCACTCGCAAATACATCGCAATAAGTGAAGTGACTGGAGCATTCCCGAATAGTTGCGAGCAATCCCGACGGGGACGGCAATCTTGCTGCATTCCTGCCACAGCGTACGTTGTCACACCAACTGACCCTTTGGCAAGAAAACCGCTCGGGCATGTTTGAGTAAAAAAAGCAAAAACAATTTAATTTTTTTCTGTCACTTCATATATTCATAGCATACCTAATAAGCGGTGGACAAGATATTATTAATTTATCAACCACTTAGGGATGACTCATGTTAGACCGGGCCGTATCCGGGCCGGAGCTTCCGGCGCTTCGTTTTCTATGGAAAACAACACGTGATCACCTGTCATTGCCATAAAAAAGTAAGCGCCCGAAGCTCCGGCCCGGACACGGCCCGGTCTACAGTGAGTCATTCTTTATAGTAACAAAATGTTCTAAGTTATGCCTTCATAGGCCATTAGGTGGCTCTTACAAACACTTAGCTATGTTGTAGTTGTATATAAACGCGTTTCGTTTTTTTTGACTTTTCGTTTCGATGCTGTCCGACTTCTTTTTGAACACTTATTTTTTGTGGATTCTACGAATACATACGAATATAAAATATAAATAAGGCTAATGGCAAGCTACTTCTCTGCTGCATATACTTACTATGTTGTTTTATTTAGCCCGTCAGCTAAGCGACGCAAAATTTCGTTAAAGAGGAACAACTTGCCAAATACGATAGATGCTGTGACATCGTTGGAAACTCTTTGTTCATAGGTAAGTAGGTCAGCGGTTAAAACTTCAAGTGTGTCCGCTGTATATCTGTTGTCTGTAGCCGTCAGCTAAGCGACGCAATGTATCGTTATAGTGAAACAACTTGCCAAATGGATGCTGTGACATCGTTGAAACTTGCAACGCACGGCGAACTTCGAGCAGGAATTTAATACTTATACATCAGTGGTTAAATTAAACAAACATGCCATTAAGGCGAGAATTTTTTTTTACATTTTTGTCAGCAAGGAATCTAATCATTTGGTACATAATATTGTTCCTCTAAGTCTGTTGAGAGAGAGAGAGAGAGACCAGAGACCTTGACGTCACGTTCCCTTGCCGTTTTGTATAGGGCGTTTCGCGAGTGAAGTGCGACTGCCTTTGACTACAATTTCTGACTTTTGTGTTGCTTTAATGCAATGGGTCCCATATAGACATTTGATCCTAAAAACAAACCCGATCGGTTGGTACCATAAATGAAAATTAGTCATGTAGCCTATTGTGTCATTTGATCGGTCGGCTGAATTGATGTACCTAACCTCAATTGTTCGCAATGTAACTAAAATTCTATACGAGTTCGCGCGCCGTCTAAATGAGCCCTAAAATACTACAAAACTAGGTCTGTTTTTAGTAAAGCCGCAAATAATACGCCTTTAGAGAGCACTACCCAATGTTCATTAAACATTATAAGCTTCATCCTCTAAGCTGATAGAATATGACAGTAATTAAAGCCCACAATGTAAATCATAACCTCATAACCCGCCCCCATATTGTCTGGTCTCATTCACGTCGCGGTACTAATAAATTGCCTCGGCTATAGGGTAGCTAAGTTAGAAAGGGTTAGGTGTTATAAACTATGTTTTATACGGTACTATACGATTTTTGTCGGTAATTTTAATTGTGATTTTAAGGTAATTTTGATTTTTAGCATTAGCAAAAGACTACGCGACCTTAACGTGATTCTTTATTGAAAAATACCTTTGAAAAATAAATCACAACAAATATTTAACAATTATAAAGCTTGTACATGTGTTCATTTACATTTTTTGGTTTCAACGCAATAGTTAATTTTTTTTAAACCGTGTTTCATTAAAAAGACAGTAAGATCGTGTAGTCTTTAGATTCTAATTAAACAATTTGTTATGATTTTGAACTGGTTTAGATACGACCTTGACATCGTCTTGGTGATTGACGCGCATCCCACGCTCTTTAACTTAATTTCGTCACAGGGCGGACACATCAAAAATCATTTGCGTTTATATGTGTGCACGGCACGTTTGCACGCGCGTCATTGTGTATGTGTGGGTAAGTCGCTAACTGAGAGCATGCCAGAAGTTCGCCAGATTCATGTCGCGGGGCGAGGTAATGCGAGTCGGGGCGGGGCGGTGCGTGGCCGTTCTGTATGATATCGTATGCGTTCATTCTGTGATTTCGTATGCAGCATAAGCGACCTTCAAAGTCGAATCAAAATAAGATCTAAACCGTTACAAATTGTTGAATCTTAATCTGGCTTTGAGATGATAAATGGTTGTTTTTGGTTTATAATAGTTTAATATCATATTTTGATCCTAGATTAGTTTCGAAATTGTCTTTTTGTTGTTTTAGTTCGAATATTTTAGACACTGACACAGCAATACTTGGTTACAAAGTGTAGATATTACAATACCTATTTATGTCTCTTGTTCATGATTTTAATTTGCTGTAGGTATTGATCTTTAAATGAAGTAGTATATTATCTCTTTGCCTGAGATACAGGATTATATTCCTAGTTCAGGCGCACGTAACAATGTACGTAATACTCGTAATATGTAAAAGTTCACGCATAATGTAACATTAGAAATGGTCAAGCGCTGGTGGCCTAGCGGTAAGAGCGTGCGACTTGCAATCCGGAGGTCGCGGGTTCGAACCCCGGCTCGTACCAATGAGTTTTTCGGAACTTATGTACGAAATATCATTTGATATTTACCAGTCGCTTTTCGGTGAAGGAAAACATCGTGAGGAAACCGGACTAATCCCAATACGGGCCTAGTTTACCCTCTGGGTTGGAAGGTCAGATGGCAGTCGCTTTCGTAAAAACTAGTGCCCACGCCAATTACTGGGATTAGTTGCCAAGCGGACCCCAGGCTCCTATGAGCCGTGGCAAAATGCCGGGACAACGCGAGGAAGATGATGAATGTAACATTAGAAATAAGGTTTTCTCAATAAATTATTCTTATTCTTATTTTGGAACTAACTAGAGTACCAACTATATACTAAACAATAAAATTAGCACCCCGCAAAACGTAGAGAAAGGCTGTGATGATAATATTATCAAACTAATTTATTGTGTGCTTTTGAAAAGATAAGATCACGCCACCTCGTCTCGTAGTCGTGTCGTATGGTTTAAGGAAAATATTGGTATTATTTCACACATATCAATTTTATTGTAATACAATAGGTGTAAGTGTAAGTACGTGGCAGAAAGGGCGGGATGGAGCTTTACATATTTAAAATGTGCTTAACTCATATTACATCGTATTATTCGACCATTACCACTGGCACTGTCATTACAAAATGAACGGCACATCTGTCTATAAGAAATAGGTAATATCATTGATATCGACATAAGTACAGTCGAATTCACAAACGTCTGTAAAAGCCAACGTTTCAAAAATATATATACATGCCTCTTATACACTGACAATAAAGTCGTGTATATTTTTGGAACGTTGGCTTGTAAAGATGTTTTTGAACTCGACCGTACCTACTAGCATTTCTTAAGATATTTCTCATACTTATTACATCCCTTCAAGACATGATCCAATGGAAAGGGCAGATTAATATGTTATCTTCCTACGCTAACGCGTAGGAGTAAGAACGACTTACCGGTCAACAAATAAATTATAAAAAAACAGATATCACATATATTTAGTACCTAACACCATTTTAATGCAGTCTGTAAAAAAATCTATAATTTCCACCACAGAAATCCACCACGATTTAGTGTGATTCTAACAAATGCACTTACATTTGCCGCTGTTATCCTAGCACTCGAATGCACCGGTTCACGTCTGAATCACTCCCTATACAAAATTTCACCTTATCCATTATAAAATAAAGTCGGTTTTCCTTTGCCTTTGATGTGCAAAACACTTAGCCAACTGGTATTGTGACTGACAAATCAAAACACTTGACGATCTGTCGGCGGCCAATCAAAATAACTGAATAATTTGATTATGGAACAGTCCGAATTAAGTTCAGATGTGTGTTTTGGTTTTTTGAAAACATTCGTGTTTGTGTTGGCCAAAAGGTTACATTTGAAGCGGTGAGGTTACATTGTTTTCTTTTTTATTTCTAGCTATCAAGTGTAAAAATATTTTAAAATATGGATGCACACACCACACTTTAAAATACGTCTCCTAGCTCTTAAGTCAACGAATTAAGAACCATGGGACATATATTTTATTAAGTTATATATGCACCATTTATAGTGTGGCGTACGATGTTCAAATATTGTGATATTTAAAATAATTATGTTTTTGTACAAAACCTGTATTAAAAAAAAACTACGGCGAAAGTACCTAGGTACCTAACTTTTTATAGTATTTTTACAAAGTTAAATAAAACAAAATGAGGAGGCCAATAACAATTACTATTAGGCAATTGTATTAGGTCCATAATCCCATAATAACCTCGGGCCCAAAGAGGTTTGATTGTAAATTCCATAATGACAGTTGCATTACGCGACTTACGCGTCGCGTCGCGTGCCGTGGCGCGTCTATTGCGATGACAATAATGGAAGTTCGACAAATAATGGTGCGACTGATAAACGGCCCGATTCGATATGTCAGTGCCAAAAGGAACGTTTCTTCAGACAAAAACGTCACCTTTGACACTGACATATCCGATCCATATCTTACCTAGACCTAATATTGACATATCTTAAAGTGCTGTAGAGTCCGTGGACTTAAATAGTACAAAGTGAGGAATATCATAATAAATGTCATATTTACACAGAAATTTGGCATAATTGATGACATTGCCACACTTTGTCAAAATGGCAAATAAAAGAATGGTCCTTATAGTAGCTTGCTATAAGTAGCTACCTACTATGAGCAAACATTGTATTTAAGAAAACCTATTTGTATAATCTACAATATCTACGATTCACGATCTAATATCAAATGTTAAAAAAGTTAAAATTTGCACCATATTTAGTCGCATGAATGAACCGATTTACAATTAAATTTATTGTTTAAATAATCACATCCTGGAGCCGGTCGCACGCGCCGCCACGTGCTCGCCACCAGCCCCGTAAGACCCCCAATTTAGTTCCTACTACAAAAATCGGGAGGTCAATATTTACCAGCCAACCCTGATCCGAGTAAACTTCAACTTCATTGGAATCTGAACCTTAACACGTCCGTATAAAGTCTCTCTAACCTTACCGCGGAGGTAACACTAAACTGGTAGAATTAGACTCAGGGCTGTACCAAATTTAATAAATGAGTTTTTTATATAGTAACAGTTGGTAGACGCGTGCCTTTAAAAGGGAAATGAGTATTGTGGTGATACATTTCTGTATTAGTCAAAGAGCTACAATGTTTTAATCGATTTACTGAGAAAAGATTGCAACTTTGTTTTATGAATGATGCTTTTTAATAGTACCTAAGTGCTCTCTTATTTTTTATAGTTATTCTTAATGTACAAAGACTGATATTGTTATGTACATCCTGCTAGCATAATTAAAAACAAGACACTCGTAAATCTCTGAGAAATGATTAAGTACCTTCGGTTACTTAAAACTATGGTTTTTCTTACTTTTAACGGACAGTTATTAGTAAAAACACTGGCCATTGTTCAAGTATGAGCTACGATGTGCCGTCAGAAAGTTACCAAAATTGCGGAATTTCCACTTGAATAAATTTGGAAACTTCTCATATTTTTGCATTTCCATGTGAAAGTTTGCTATATTTCCTTTGAAATTTTCCTGAAATTTCCATGCATTACTTCAGTTTCGATTAGCGTTTACTATCAACAATTGTCATCTTGACGTGGGGCCCGTTTCTCAAAAGCTTGTAACTTGTAATACAAGTGGAAGTCCCTTTCTAACAAATGCTGTCAAAAAGTGACATCCACATGTATTACAAGTTACAAGCTTTTGAGAAACGGGCCCCTGACCTCTTCGTACATCGACTCGTATTCGGTCGTTTTCGGCCCCGCTCGGGAAACTTCGGCTTGCAGGGGTGCCACTGCAGCTAATCGTGATAATGTGCTTATTAAATTAGAGGCGCGTGCGATGCGCGAGGATCTGGTTACCGCCGGTTAAGTGGTATCACTTGTTAGGGAAGATCGATGGGGAGTGATTTTTGACGGCCTTGAAAAAAGTTCTCAGGGCTCTTGATGTATTTTTTTAATTACAGTGTAAACTCCATATAAGGTAAACGTACTAGTGCTCGTATCGGTCCCAGTACAGTCAGCAGCAATAGTTGCCAAGCGGGCGAGGTGTTCAAAATGACCTTCACGCGACTTTATTATTAAGAGAATAAAAGCGCGTCAAGGTAATTTTGAACACCTCGCCCGCTTAGCTACTTCTGCTGCTGACTGCACATGTCATCTTGAAACCTTATAGAGGTGACAGCAGGGTGTCATCTATTAGGAATTAGCATGTCGAGTACTAGTACGTTTACCTTACCATCACTAGATATAACGTTGCGGTCCCTATAACGTCGGCTTTTTTACCTCTAGTTGGTTTACTTTAATATTAAATTCTCTCTATTTAACGAAAACTCTCTATAACGTCAAAAAGCGTCCTTGAGTGTCGCTATATACCTTCACGAAGGTAGAAAGCGGAAGAAAATAATAAGAAGTTAGAATAATTTAGAAGAAATAAAAAGAATGAGTTAGAAGTAAACGCTTGGTGCGCAATCATTGAAATTCGGATAGTACTTAAGTATAATGACTTGTAAAGAAAAATGAAAAACTTCTACAAAATCACAATCAGAACATACACTGAAAAGGTCTTTGGGTGTTCTGAATATGAACAAAATTGAAATTCTAAAAGGAAAATGTTTTTGACGTATTGTTGAGCCAAGCCATTCGTGGGTCATTGAGGTCGCGAGATTTTCTCTACAGAGGAAAATTTCTTAAGGTACTAACAACTAGAAAATTGATATCGCACACATAAATAGACATAAAATTTCATCTCTAGACATATAAAAAAGTCTAGCAGTAAAAATGTTCAAAAACTCGCAACAGAAAACACAAAAACTAAAGCAGAAAAGAAACGCCAACTGATTCCAGCGAAAACACAGCAGGTGTCGGGTTACTGGCGAAACGTGGGGCCAGAGAGGGCGAGGACATTAATTTAATTACCTATCTCTCTCGGGACACTCTAATATTATACGGGAGTGAGGCAGAGCCAGCATACAAATTCGGGTGTCATTTTTTCGCGTGAGAAAAAAAATCTCAAAACTGATTTTCCGCGATCCCTAGTGAGATCGTGTTACGTGTATCGCGGCAAATCTGGAGATATTCGGTGGAGGCGACATTGAAATGTGGTATTGTTTCCAACCTTGACAATGTCGTATTGATTTTTTGCTGTGTCAGATTTAGAGATACTTGCCAGGTTAGCGCGAAAAAATTGATAAAATCACATTACAATTACACCTACCCAATGGTATCGTATCGTATGTAACCTAATTTACCACCCTATTACAATTTTATAAATGTAGTCATAACATCTTAAGCGTATCTGTTTTAATTTAACAGCAAGTAACTCGCTTATCTACAACAAAAATTCTTTAAACCTTTTCCAATTCATGTGTAAGTTTCATCTTCTAATAATCAGGTACCATTGTAGGTAATCTTATATTATATATTAGATTAAAATCAACTTTAGCGTCAACATCTTCCACTGAAAATATTTCCACCATCACGTTCCTTAAACTACGTCCAGTATTTCATATCAGTGTGTTTCAGAATGTTCCAGACGTATACGTATAACCGCTGACGGCATTGTCAGAGGCACGTCTACAGGGCTCCGGGAGGAGGGATGACAGAGCGAAGAAATCTGGATGTACCGTGTATTCCACTCGGGGATTTCAACAAAATATATTTCCTTGGATATCGGGTGTAAATCTTTGAAAGGTAGGTGAGATTAAATGTTTTGTTTTTTTAAGAATTCTGATTCTGAACTTGTATAAGTTGTGTAGGATTCAAACAAACGTGTATCGGCAATATACAGGGACATAACTATGAAATACGATATAACTATTAACAACAATAACCTTCTCGTAATAAATTTGTTCGTAAACAAGTTAAGTAATGTTTCTTACATTACAACTTTTTATATCTGAACTATGCCGAAGTTTAACGATGATTTTCGCCCCTTAATCGTTTATTCAACCCAGGAGTTTTTGAGTTATCAGTGGTCTTATACTAATCAGTCAAATGGAATCATTAAAATAAAAAACACTTTTAAGATTAAGTAGGAAGCACTCAAGTACTTTTTGGATATTTTACCATAATTTTAAATTCGAATAAGAACATCTACGAACTTTCAAGTATAGTTTCATATAATTCCACTTTTAATATAACGCTAATATCAACTTACGTAGGACCTAAACGAAATCAAAAAACGACTTTAATGAATTAAAAGAAAACGCCACTAAAATCGAAGTATCCGTCGACTGGGTGCTTAATTAAACGCCGGGCACGTACCGCTCCTTGATTCAGCCCCCAGCGGGAGGGGGGGGGGGACACTTCTTGTGGACTTCCCCCTTCCTTATGGACCGCTTAGATTTCCCCCCTTAGGTTGTGTGGACGGAATACTTGAAGTCTGGAATCTTGTTCTAAGAATTGGTGAAGAGATTGGACAGTCTGTGGTTTGGTTTTAAAAATGGATTTTTAGTTTAGTGGATGATTTGAAATAACACTTTCGAAAAAAATCTGTGTTATTATTAATAACAGGGAAGGAAATACAAATAATTATTAATGAGGACCCATCAACGTTTATAATATATGTAATCAAACAGAAAAATATTAAATAATCTACCCGACAAGTCGAAATAAGTACTTATCTACCTAAGTATACTTATCAGAGATGGTATCTTCAGAATTTAAATTTCAATATTGCTTCCCTCCAAAAGGAAATTGAGCATTTGTTTCCAATTACACAATTGCAATTCTTTTTTAACAACCTTCGAGGTGCTTTCTGCAATTTTTAAGCAGAAGAAGGCTTTAAAAGTAATCAAAGGGGCTGAGAACAAAAAGTTAAGAACATTTGGCCCAAGAACGGCAATTATGAAGTGTTTTATATTTTTAATTTTGTTCTTGGCAATCTTTAACCGGGAAAATCGTTTCAGGGGCGTTTTTGCTTTAATTATCTTAGGCTTTTAGAGATTTGGAAATATGATGAAGAAAATAGCGAAAATATTTACAGAAAAAGGAAAAATAACTTTGATGATTGTAACTTTATGAATATAGTAATGTAATAGTAAATGTTTACTTTGTTTTTTAACTAATCTTCATCAAAAGAAAATAAATATCAGCTTGAATTGTCAGAAACAATACAAATGTTTGTGTAACTAGATACAAAACAACGCTATCAAATTACAGCAATCTTACTTTGATACTAATTAACATGATTGCATTTTTTACCACAGTGCAAACCAATTTGGCAAATGCTTTTTAAATTCTTCATTGCAGGCCCCGGGGAAGTAATGCAAGGAAAAAAGAAAATAGCGCCGCGTAATTATTCCGAGAGGCTAATGTGCCACTTGTTTATTCCACGCCTAATTAAGAGGAAGAGTTTTTTAAAATGCCTCTTAAATGGGAGCGTTTTAAAATCAAACATTCATGAGATGGAGGCGGTGCGATCGCTCAACTTTTACAGTTAATTCCTTCAGGAATGTTTAAAGCTACGATACGAGTTTAAAAATTCACTTTAACTTCACTTGTTTTGTCAATTAACCTTAGGTGTGCCGCAAGGGTCTAACTTCGGACCATATTGTTAATTAATTACTGTCATATCCGTATTCGACAAATGTAAATGTCGGTTGAAAAGCTAATGCAAATCTAATTTAACCCATTCGATAATTATAGAACCAAAGAGCAGCGGCAAGCGAATTAATATTAATTACTCCAACTGTTCACAACTACTGCTAACTACCTACTAACTTGTAAATTGCCGTTCTAACAGGTACAAGTTCAGGGGTTACAAACTTCCGCGCTCAATTAGCGTTGAATTAAACCTTCGGGCGAGGTGACAAATCGCAGGTCGTGGTCGTACGTCTTGACGTTGAGTAATCACCCACCATTTAATTTCGCAGGCGTAATTATAAATAAAATTTCGACGATAAATTGTGTAGAGTACATTAATCAACAACTTGGGACACTGATTAAAATGCCGTTGAGGAACTATTCGCTGAGTTGATGTTAATAATTTACAAGGGGGATCAGGTGTGGTGAGACGAGGCATCTGCGATAAGTGGTGAGCGCGCCTGACGTTATTCGTGCGGTGAAGTCGGTCACACATAAAATCAAAGGTAAAGTGCAATTTGTCGTGAATTATAAATAACTGGGTACTAGAAATTAAATATTCCATCTTTTACAATAGCATAATAGTTGTCGGTCTTTAAATGTACATGCAAATACAGGTGAAATAAATGCTCTTTTTAAATCTACGACTAAAATAAAAAATCCGTCTTATTTTAAATATATTCCGTATCCAAGTTTGCGATTAATGGCAGTATTTACGGCGTTGATAGAACAATTTGTCGGACAAATTGTCGGGGGCTTCCTTATTAATTATTCAGGATTATACCCTTGTCCTTTTAATCGTGACAATGGCTGATAAGGGAAACTTATTATTGCATATTATGCTTTATTGCATAACTTAACTATTAGTCATTTGTCGTTTCCTGATAAAGTGACCTATTTATTTTATCGTAGTTTCTATATTTTAAAATTTTCTTTGTTATTTTTTACATTTCGAGACTTAATAGATTGAAATAGCTTTTTTCTTTGAAGGAAAATATTTATTTATATATAAATGTTAAATATCTGCATTATAGTTCGTTTTTTTTAGCATTAGAAATAAGGTAAACAATCTTGATGTGTCTTTTAATTGAAAAACACATTTTAAAAATAAGTTACGGTAAATATGTAACAATTATGAATCTAATACGATCTTTTATAGTCTTCTGCTATCATAAGTAATAGTTATTGATTTTTAAAAAGTGTTTTTCATTTAAAAGACATGTCAAAATCGCTTACCTTCTTTCAAGTTCTTTCTAATGCTAAAAAAAACGAACTATAGTGTCAATCTGCAATGAAAACAAAACAAATCCAGACTACTCCCTAGAAAGTCTTTCAATAATAAAACTCGCAATAAAACATTCAGCAATTACTCGAAACATTTCGCCGCCATATAATTTTCATTACAAGGCAAAGATTTTCGAAAAGCATCGAAGCAACTACTAAGGACCAAATACCTACCCTTGAGGAACCCCAGTTCATTTAAGAAGGGTGGGACTTCCTCCATCTTCCGTGATTCAGTTTTCATTGCTTCGACACTGGGAGTGAGGGAGAGGGCTACACAAATCTCCCATTTCCCAATTAGTGTGAGCGAGACAGTGACAGAAGGGTTGGAATCACTAGCTGTAGGTAGACGTGATGAATACAATTTACATGTTTTATCAATATGGAGGTGCGAATTTGGAGTTTTGGATGCTGTATAAGTTGTTAATATTTTAAATTAAAGTTATTATTTACAGGAAAAGGGTATTGACCTCTGTATCATTATGATTGAATCGTTAAGAAAATCATGTTATAAACTTACCTATTACCACCTTTAAGGCGACATAACAAATAACTTTTTATGCAATAATGTATTTTGGTAATTTTACGTTGACATTTAAAATATAATATTATATTTATTCTTTCCTATATATTTTCTCCTATAAATGTAGTGTTAGTGAAGCGATTACCTATGTTGTATTTAGGTATTATCATCTTAACTGAAATGACTCCTATAAATCCTGTTTTGCTGTGCTTTAGAGTATTTTATTTAAAAAGTTTAGATATTAGAATTACTCATACATAGGATTTGCAATCCGGATCCGGAATGTATGAAATTATCCGGATCAGGATCCGGATCCGCGGATCTTCCCATACATTTCAGATTCGTCGTGAAAACCCAACTCATACAAAAATAAAACACTGTAAGGAGTATTGTCCTAGGAACAATACAGCTCCATGACTAAATCCTGACTTTAGAAAATCATGTCGCCACAACAAGTTTACCAAAACACGGACGTAAAATCATGATAGCACTTTAGGGTTAAGATACGGAATCTTACCCGGCGGCTTAAGTGTTACCGAGACAACTCCGCCGACCGCAGCATCTTATATTCATGAAGGGCCTAAGGATTTAGATACTGTTGGGAGGTTTGGTGAACAGAATATTGTAACCTTCTTAATGATCCTTTTAAAAATGTAGAAATGTAACAGAAATGTTGTGTGTTTTGTCTGGGAAATAAGTTATGGGGTATTGTGAAGAAGATCAGAGAAAACTGAGTAGTGACTAGTGTATGAACATGGAGAAAAGAGATAAAGATAACATTCTTTATTTACATCATTGAAACTACACATTTAGGTTGGTAGTTGGTTACTTTGTATAATAACATCCCTCTTCCTTGTACTCAATTTAATTCGTGAAACGAGTTAAGAAATGTAGAATGTTAGTTTTTCTACTAATGCAAGCCTTCGAAGAGCAGAGGCGAGTGGAACTCGACGCAAAGCGTGACGAGTTAAAGGCCCGACCACCTGCGGTCATCAACTACAATTATGTCGGAGGGGTGCTGACCTGCGGTGAGTGCGGTCGTGCATTCACTGCAAAGATAGGCTACGTCAGCCACCTAAGAGCCCACGATCGTCGCTCTCAATAACCAGTACAACCCCAGTCGCCGTGGCCGAAACCGACCAGGAAAGGATGATATCATAATGCTAACAAAGGGATTAAAATCACTCTAAGAAAAATAAATTTTGTGTAATTTATTAATACTTATGTAATTCTGTTCCCCGCATGTCCTTCTTGCATTGTCGAGGTCTATTTAGAAATGAACCATGTGTTCGCGTATCTTCCCCGACTGTATGTCCCCGTCCGCAACCCAATCCGCCCTTATAATGTACCCGCAAACGTCTCAAGCCCGCAATTATTATAAAATATCTAGCTCATCTTAGCGTTAATATACATTAATTATGGGGCGTTGCGACAGCCCTGAGTTATGATAAGTAAATGGAGTTTGCTTTCAATTGTTGATGATGAAGTGGGATTGGGCTAAGTTTTTGATGATGAATTTGTAGGTTTAGAATTTTAGATCAGATTAATAATGGCGGTAAGTTTGTTTAGTTTAAAGCATTTTAGTATTTAAATGCTTTAATTGGTAAATATGTCAAAATGATACGTAAGAATTTCGGAAAATGGTTACTAAGAGCTATTTTAGATACATTGCCACCTACCGAGTTGATGATTTATGAACGATAGCCTCTGTAAAATCTGATTATAATTATCTAATACTACATAGTATTATGTTATGTGTATAAGTGTGCAGAGTGTGCTATTTTATAATGTTGGATTTGTGGACAATGGTTTCCCAAAAAAGCGGCCAAGTGCGAGTCGGACTCGCCCATGAAGAGTTCCGTATTTAGGGGATTTATGACGTATAAAAAAACTACTTACCACTTTGGAAGTGTCTCTCGCGCAAACTATTCAGTTTAGAAAAGAATGATATTAGAAACCTCAATATCATTTTTGAAGACCTATCCATAGATACCCCACACGTATGGGTTTGATGAATTTTTTTTTTTGAGTGTCTGTTCTAAGTATGGGAAACCCCCAGAATTTATTGTTTTTTTTCTATTTTTGTGTGAAAATCTTAATGCGGTTCACCGAATACATCTACTTACTAAGTTTCAACAGTATAGTTCTTATGGTTTCGGAAAAAAGTGGCTGTGACATACGGACGGACAGACGGACAGACAGACAGACAGACATGACGAATCCATAAGGGTTCCGTTTTTTGCCATTTGGCTACGGAACCCTAAAAAGGGTAAGGCATGTTATCGGGCGTAATAGGGTTAACAACTGTCAAAGGTCTCTAGTTTTGTTCTATGAATGATTTGGCTTAAAGGGCCATAAAATTATAACGACGCAACAATAATTTGACGCTATTTGTAGAATCGACAGGTAAAACATGTTGGCATCATCTGTAAAATACCCCATTTAGAAGAAGATAAGCAGAGTCACCACTCTGCCTTATCTTCTTCTAATCTCTATCGGCCCAGCGCAGCGGTCGCTTGATGTTTTACAGACTATAAGACTCACCAGTATGTATGTAAGTGTGTTTCTTCATGTCTGACTTCTGGTGGAACCGCTTCCCGCAGTACTGGCAGGGATAGGGCCTGGTGTCGGAGTGGATGAGCAGGTGGGTGGACAGCGTGCTGGACCGCTTGAAGGTCTTGCCGCATTGCTTGCACTCAAACACCTTCTCCACACTGTGGACAGCCCTGGAAGGAGGGGGAGGGATGAACATTGACGCAAATAGGAGGAATTAAGAAAGCATGAATATGCTTTTGATAAAAAGAAAGGCTGACCAACAAACATGAGCAGGTAGATGATTTCTTAAATATTCATTGATGAAGACAACTGTAAATTTGATTGTTAATAGCATTGTTGACGGTGATTTCTTTTTATTCAGGAAGTCTACGAGAGCACTAAATATGTAAAATAAGCTTTTAGGGACAAATTTATGAATTCATTTTACTAAAATCAAAATATTAAAATATTATTTTTTGAAACTGATGCGACTAAGAGATTACGAAGGATTTACTAATAAAACTTCTAAATTTAGTAAAACAACATACATACAAAACAACAAACAATGTATATAATGAAATAACGGGTTTACTACGGGAGTGCGACACACGCTTGTGCGAAGTAATGTTAGTGCGACGTATGATTAGGCGATGTACGATTGTACGACATGTCGTTTGTGGGAACTATTGTTCGTGCGAAACATTATTAGGCGATGCACTACTATACGATGTGTCGTTTGAGCGAATCATCGTTTGTGCGAAAAATTCGCGTTTTAATCGTGGTCGCACTTTATTTTTATTATTTATTTTTACCATAGTTATTTTTACCATTTTTATAATAATCCCTGAACTCACCTGTGTTGACTAAGACTGATCTCGTGCCCGAACGTTTTACTGCACATTTCGCAAGCAAACGGCCTCTTGCCATTATGTGACCGTCTTGCATGCACTTCCAGCCCATGCGGGGTGCTGAACATCTTCTCACACTTCACACACGAGTACACGTCACCGATGGGCAGAGGTCTCGATAGAGGCCCGGGAGCCCCCAGCACAGCTGCTCGAAGCCGAAGGAACTCCGGACCAGCGGCCTGTACTGCGTGGAGGTACAGGTTACTGTAACCTCCCCAAGGGATACCGAGACTCCCAGCGTCTCGAAGGAATTCCGCGAAAGGCAGATGAGGGTATAAGAAAGGCCGCTGCGGCTGGACTCGAGGTGCATCTGGTCTTAAGAGAGCACTGACAGAAAACGACTCGGATCTTCTCGGGGGCGGCGAGGAATCTGGAGGTCTTCTTGGCGAAGAAGGAGGGGAATCCACTTCGAGTTCAGGAGAACTTGACCGGACTGATCTGGGGGATTGGGGAGATGGAGGCCAGCATGAGCTGCCGCAGCGTGAATTGGGGGAAATGCCCTCGGGTCGTGGGATTTCATTGTGTTGCTCATCTTCTTCCTCATCGGTTTTCTCGCTGACCAAACGGTTGACGCCGAATTTGATTTCCTCTGAAACAAAATACGCCTTATTAATAATAATATTCCTTACCTGCCTGCGGTTTAGGCGATTAAAATTGCAATGATTTTTGCTTTATGTGACATTTTAAATACCTACCTAGTTAAAAGATATAGTTAGCTTCAAAAC
This sequence comes from Cydia amplana, assembly GCF_948474715.1. Taxonomy (NCBI): domain Eukaryota; kingdom Metazoa; phylum Arthropoda; class Insecta; order Lepidoptera; family Tortricidae; genus Cydia; species Cydia amplana. The sequence continues at coordinate 17,012,385 of NC_086073.1, forward strand.
AGGGACAAATATGATTTAAAATCACTTCAGGTTTCCCAAACGCGACGAGTAGGTAGTATGACACATCGTAGAAACCCAATGGATTTCCCAATCATACCTACTTAATTAATAATATAAAATCTCCATAATCTATTTGTCATTTCCTGTAACTACTTTAACAATAACACAGCAAATAACAGTAAAGCAACATCAAACAGTAATTTGCCAAACATGGGATCGTTTTCGCTTTCCAATCGGGGACAAAGGGTACAATCAACCTAGGGCCCGGGGGCTTGAAAAAGCGCAGGTGCCTCACTTGTCGTTGTCGCTCGACGAAATGGGCCATATCATGTCGTAGCACCAAATTGACTTTCATTGGACCCTCCGGCCCACCCCTGTAATTAACACATTGGGTCTGAGTGAGCCCCTTTTTTACAATTCGCTAATCCGTCGAGAACTATACGCTACGTTTAGTTTCTGTGATGCTTTGTGTTTAAGCTTTGGTGAGCATTGAATGAAATGGTTGAGTAGTTCTTTTGCATTTATTTAACCTTCTTATCTTTAAGGTTTAAAAAAAAATTATACTTGTGTTTTACCTACATACATTTTGTTTGGCATAAAAATGTTAAAATACAATACAAAGGCCATTTTTTTTTTTCATTTTCGACAACTTTCAATACAATTTGGGGGAACAATCTTCCTCCGAGTTACGAAAACGTATGGAATTTTTTTGTATGAACTTACGTACATATTGTGTCCCAAATTGGGATTTCATGTTTATTCCGCCCATAATGAGAAGCTCTTCAAGCTCAACAAATTTTATCAAAATCTGACCTGACGTTTAACATCTCGGAATCAGTATGTCATCATATTTAAAACAGACTGACACTTCGTCGCTGATGATTTTTGCAAAAAAATATATATCTGACCGTCACTTTCCCTACCGAAAAATCATACATCATCAAGCGACCATCACCCAAAAACAAACATCCATCTCAGCAGACAAGTTGCACTAATGAAGAGGCGCCCCTATACCGAAACGCAGCAGCTGTCATCTGGAGCGGAACCAATCGGGAACAGTCGGCTTCGCTCGGCAGTGCTCGGCTCCCCTCAGAAAAGCAGCGTTTAAGGGTTGCCTCTGTACACTTGTTTGTTTGTCCCCCAGCATTATTACCCCATAGTATTTATTACATATTAATGGTTATTTGGATTCATTGTTCCGCCCCGACAGTATGCTCGAATTTATGGGTTTGCAAAATATTGAATGGGATAATGGAGCGAGTGTGAGGACGGTCATTGAGAGGCATTGTGCCTTTTTGTAATTAGATGATCTTAATTTTGGTGTTTGATTTATGGGTGCAATTTTAATAAAGTCACCACTATTAATAAGATGGTTGATGATAATGATGACTATGTTCATATTCTTCCAGATTGTGATAAGATATGGCCATCCTAACTTTAGAAATACACATACGTATAGTTAGGTATATTATTAAACTGCTGCTGAAAGTATACTTTTGTAAATTGTATTAAAATACACTTAAAATTATATTATAGAAGATACGCTTTTATCTACTCACTCTTTCTCTTAATCTACTAATATTTTTTGTACAGTATACCTGCACATTCAATATCTGTCCATCTCCGTACACGTATGAAGTCTAATTATATTACAAGAGTGCATTTTTCTATGCACACCGCGCATTAGTACCTATTACGCTGCGCTAATGCAATTTTAATTATAAGAGGCGCGCCGCAAAGTGCCCGCTGCATTGTGATTGCTATTTTTCCAAAGCTTTTAACAAATTAAAAACACGGCTAAGTGTTTCTGTAATCGGCTGGAATGTTTTTTATCGACTCTGTGACTATCTAGGTTCAAATGTAATGTATCTGGATGTGAAATCAAAATAAACACTAATAATTTACGGAGAAATATTAATAAGTAGGTACCTGCTTAATATAATGAAGCATAATATTAAAACAAAATATGCTTTTTTATCATAAATCATGACAAAAAATACATATTAATTGTAAATTTCTAGCACACGTATTATGGATGGATACAGATCTACGTAGTGTAGGTACGATTATGATGGTCGTAGAAGCCTACGTAACAGCGTGATAATAAAGACAGTGCCTGTCTATTTTTATCGCGTGGTGTTAAAAGTGACACTAATTTTATCACGTCGATAAAGCCATCCACATATATCTGAACGAAAATTTTAACAATGATTTTACGAATCAGTGGTAAAATTTCGATTTTTAACAAAATACCTTGCAAATTGTGTGGTTTAATATTCAGCAGCGAATTCAGAATTAGCATACGGTTTGCATAGTGATGACCCATACGCAAATCCGCGTGCGATCGCCTAAATTGGTTACACTGAATCGGACAAATCGGTATGCATATGTGAATATGTAATATCTACCTTCATATGCATATGGAAAATGCTAAATTATGTGTATTGTCTGTGTGTTTACGAATAAAAACTATTGTATTCTATTCTAAAGAGTAAAATAATGCAGAAATCATAATAATATAAAGTCTATTTTTTTATTCGGTAGACTAAAATGACATTTCATAGTATGAACATCATGTGTCATTTCATACTATGAAATGTCATTTTAGTCTACCGAATAAAAAATAGACTTTAAGCACCTACCCTCAATTCGTCAATATTCAAAATACTGAATATAACCTTCGACTCCCTTTTTGTATTTTTTCTCTAACCAGAATCATTACTATAGTTTGTCAAAGGAATGTCTTATTTCAAATATAGACAGAGAGAATCATACTATCTCTGTCTTACACTAGTACTAACACCCAGAAGAAAAGGATGAGAATGATAATAATATATAATAAATTTTTATTTATTTATTTATTTTATTTACTAAATAAATAGCGAAATAAATAGAATACCTCCGCTAAACGTATGTATCGTGTTACCGGGCGTCGGTAACATAGTGAGGTGAGTTTTCACTTCTATCGGCACTCCCGGAGTGCAACCGTTGTTGCTTGTTTTGTTCTGACAAATTAGTTTGCCCAACTATACTATACAGTATTGAGTACAGAGGAGCGTCAAACTCACGTCCTCCCATGTTTTCTGTCAATGTAAGGGTTCAAATAAGCATAAGTTAACTTGAATAATCTTGCATTTTTCAGATGTATTTGGACTAAATTTAATTGAGATTAAACTTTCGTGAGACATATTTTAAACTGTTTAAACGACAACGAACGGTTTCACTCTTGAATTTTTAGTCGCTTATATTGGCGACATGTTTCGAACCCTTCAAACATACAGAACAAATAACAACATGTCACATGTCACCAATAGCGACTAAAAGTGAGTGACACCGTTGTCATCTAAACAGATTAAATTTAATTGCCTAATTTAACTACTTACGAGTAGAAACTTGATAGTTAGATAAATATATATCGGCATAATTAATATTTGTACCTATTGTTGAAACAGTTCCTAGTTCCTACCTTAAGGTGACAGTTCATTTCTAACCGCAGCTGCACTACTGTTTATTTTACTATGGAAATTGACAGTAACAGTGACGCGTTCAGTACCAGTAGTGCAGCTGCGGTCAGAAATGGAATGTTACCCTTATTCACTACAAACCTAAATATGGCTAAAATTATATAATTATGTATGTGTTTGGTTTTCCGCTAAGGATAATTATGGTAGTTTTATCCTCCACATTTAAACGATTAGATTTAATACGTAGCAAATGTATCGGTTGTTGAGGATTTCAAATAAAAACTACACAATGCAACCAACATTAAATAATTTTACTTTAATTAAGCACATTAGAAAAGTAACGGATGTGGGTTAAAATATTGGTTCACCTACCATGAATTACAAATTTAGAAGGAATGTACAGGTATTGGCAAGATAACAGGACTCCTGAACGACAGTTAAATTCATATTAAATGTATTATCCACTATCTATTGCTCTCATTTTAATAGCTACAAGCACCAATAACTAAAATCCTTAAACGATTTCTATAAAAGAGCATATGAGCTCAATAAAACTCTAATAAACGTCAGGAACATGCAAAGTCACGCGTCAACCGTTAATATGGATTAGTTATCAATAAACCCACACATATGGGAGCCGTGGATAATTTACAACTAGTTTAATAAAGTCACACCCCACGATTTGAAATCTGCAGTTATTTCATATTGTTCGTTGTCTATCATGTCTATGAGATATTACTTTCTCTGTCATCCTGATTCTAGACCGTTATAAAGGATTCCAGATCCGTAGTTTACGTCACTATATTCCACCTATATTCACTAAAGGATTATGTAGGTACATGTCTTTGCCTGTAACCTGGGCTAGATCAGCTCACGGGCCGCAAGATTTAAAGATTAACCCCCGTATTCATAAAACTATACGGGCCTGATTTAGTTAAATTATGTTTTATCCCTTTCTTACAAATACATAAGTCAAATGACAGATAAGGACAAACTATTAGCTAATTGAGGTTTGTAGCGCGTTTATGAATAAAGGGGTTAGTACTTATTTAAGGTACGTTTTTACTCCGTGGGTACTTCCGCGCATTTTTTGACAAATGCGCAAAAGATGCCGCGCGCGGCCGGATTCGAAACCCCGCGCTGTGGTCTACGCTCGTAATACCTTTTCCTTGATATTAAATTAATTTTAATTTCTTTTTAGGGTTCCGTAGCCAAATGGCAAAAAACGGAACCCTTATAGATTCGTCATGTCTGTCTGTCTGTCTGTCTGTCCGTCTGTCCGTCTGTCTGTCCGTCCGTATGTCACAGCCACTTTTCTCCGAAACTATAAGAACTATACTGTTGAAACTTGGTAAGTAGATGTATTCTGTGAACCGCATTAAGATTTTCACACAAATATAGAAAAAAAACAATAAATTTTTGGGGTTCCCCATACTTAGAACTGAAACTCAAAAAATTTTTTTTCATCAAACCCATACGTGTGGGGTATCTATGGATAGGTCTTCAAAAATGATATTGAGGTTTCTAATATCATTTTTTTCTAAACTGAATAGTTTGCGCGAGAGACACTTCCAAAGTGGTAAAATGTGTGTCCCCCCCCCTGTAACTTCTAAAATAAGAGAATGATAAAACTAAAAAAAATATATGATGTACATTACCATGCAAACTTCCACCGAAAATTGGTTTGAACGAGATCTAGTAAGTAGTTTTTTTTTATACGTCTTAAATCGCCTAAATACGGAACCCTTCATCCTTCATGGGCGAGTCCGACTCGCACTTGGCCGCTTTTTTACCTAAGGAATTACCAGCCAAAGTAATTAGCTTCTGATGTATACACGTTAGAAATGTATATATTACAGTGCATGTAATACTGATCAAAACATTACGATTATAACAGGAAGTAAGTACCTACATCAATCAAATCATTCCGTTCAAGATCTGTATCAATGCGTGCAGCTTTATCTGCAATTACTGAATTAACACTATCGGCACAAAAATGTAACAAATAATGTATAAATCAAATGTTATCATTCGTTTTAATGTCTTTTATCAATCGTAAAGATATCTGTTAATCCTTGTTATCAATGGGATTACATGTTGTCGAATCTTGGATTGAGCGCGATGGAAATCATACGATTGAGTTGACATACAGGATTGGTGATTGAGTGTAAAAACCCAAAATAATCAATTATTTATATTTTTATCGTCCTGAGACCCAGAAGCATTTGTTTTGTTTTAGAATTTGGAACCCTTAGTTACTCAATGAAAGTTCAAAATATTTTTTTGGAATATGTACAAAAATTTGTAAGTCCCTACTTAGGAGGTTAAATCGGGGATAACTTTTAAAAGTATTACAATTTAGTAAATAAATCCCAATCCATCCATATAACGTCGTGAGTAGGGTTTGCAATCCGGATCCGAAATGTATGGGAAGATCCGGATCCAGATCCGGATAATTTCATACATTTCGGATCACGATTGCAAACCCTAGTCGTGAGTAATGGTGTAATAGGATCTGGTATCCTTAACAACAAAATGGAAAATGATGTATACCTAGAGAGCTTCTCGCTCGATCAAATATACTGTGACTTTATGGACAAAACAAATAGATACCTATCATGATTTAAGAGATTTTATTCTCATAAGGTTTACACAATAAACTTTGTATTTATTATAACCATAAACATAATTAATAACAAACTTACAATAAAAAGTAACCTAAAATTAAAACTACTTACCTACAAAACTAAAACTTATACCTAAAAAATAAATAAAAATAACGTGGGTGACCTAGCCCAATATGTATATAATATTAGGCTAGATCACCCAGGTCCGATAATAAATCGCTTACTGAGGAAACATATTATTATTGCTTAAATCTAGGTACAAAAGGACATGTTAAATGGTTACAGCGACTACTTACAAAAATGCCTCCTAGTAACATGCTCATATTAAAATTTCTATCCAAATAGTTCGGCGGCATTTAACGTTTTTCCTGTCATCTAAGCCGAAATCATAAAAATATGACGTTTATCAGAACCTCGGGCTTAATCAACCTGGATTTGTATACACAGTAATCCGTAACCGAACTAATCAAAGTTTTACATTTCAAGGTTATCCTTGAGATTAGATTTGGTACATTTTACTGTTTTAATCAATCCTTATGTTAAATTCGTTCGCGTCGATCATTCTTTGGTTTATCTGTGGTTTATCTTTATGGTTTAATGTTTTAAAATGCACTTTATTTTCTTAATTCACAAAATTCGGATGTGTAATTTTGACTTTTTATTCTATGAATCAGTTCTTCGTGCAAGGGAACAGAAATTGTTTGATTTCTATTTGGTTTACATACATACATACTTATTTCCCGGAGGGGTAGGCAGGGACCACGGATTTCTACTTGGTACGATCCTGACATACCTCTTTCGCTTCCGTTATTTTCAATAACATTCCTCATACAAACTCGCCGGTTTAAGGTGCTCTTGACCTGGCCTTTCTTCAGGAAATTAACTAATAATATAATTTATATTAATTTGGTTTAGATTTTCGAAAACGGCAGCGAACTCCTAGATAGTGTCAAGATAAACCATAGACTAACGAACATCCACCTATCATCACCTGTTATGAAAATCTTTTACCAAAAGCGCCTCTCAGGTGGCAACTGACAGTTTTTAACTATATCCAAGTACGGCAACCACTATAAAAAAATTGTTTGGCACTGACATATGTTCCGCTAGCATGTCCAACTATAGCGCGTACTGGCATATGAATGCGAGCAAGATGTATAGAAAGTAAGTTACGCAGACTTTCTCGAATTTGTCAGTTTGACTGCTGAGTTTGACTATTGTTCACCAGCGGCGGTAGCACGGTCGCATTTTTATCGCTTGTCACCATGCCTGTCACGTTCTAACAAGTATGTAAGTGCGAGAGTGACGGGCATAGTGACAGGCGATAAAAATGGAACCATGCTGCGCCCGCAGAACTGTAACATGCGCTGTACAGTATCAAATACCTACGTGATCTACTACGTTGTTATGTAATGATGATGATACTTATCAAATCGAGATCTTTCTTCCACATTTCTAGATTTTATAAACATAACGGTGTATAACATTGCATAGGATTGTGACGCGACGTATCTTTGACAGTGTCATTCGATAACAATGACAAATCTGGGCTTAGGCGGCGAAAATTGAAAGCCCAGGGCTTAGGGGGACCTGCACTCCTGGCGAAACGTCACATTTCGATAAACATACTGACATGTTGTGACGATTGACACAATCTTGGGAATGGGATTAGTGACGCGGCTTCACGTGTATTTTTACTATGCAATTGGTGATAACAAGATTTTTGGCAATCGGGTTTTTTTTCATACACACGACATAAACTGCCAGTAGGTTTTTTATTGGAAGATATTATAGCCTAGAGAAGTGTAACCTAGAGCTCATTTAGACGGTGCGAGAACTCGCATGCGAGTTTCATTACATTGCGTCATTTGATCGGTCGGCTGAATTTATGTAACCTCAATACTCCGCAATGTAACTAAAATCGTATAACGAGTTCTACGAGTCTAAATGAGCTCTAATTCTAGAGTTTCTAGACTCGGGATTATTTATAGTGCATATTTCAACTTTTCATTCCCAAGGAAATACTTCTTAACTTCAAAAAGACTGACATTAAACACATCTTATACAGATTGAAGTCCAAATTAGATATTTTTATAATAAGCAACAACAAAATTAAGAGAAAATACTTTGATAGTGTAAATTATTTGACAAATAATACGGTAGCTGACTCAAATTACTTTGCTATTGCCTAAAAAATATAGTTATCTTTCCAAATTGTATTAACGTGATTCAGACTTCGGGGTAATTTAAACTAATCGAAATCTTCCATGTTTTACATTATTACCTAGAGTGCCACTTATGTCCAGATAGCGAAAAAGTGTCGTGTGTGGTGTGTGACTCTAGTTAATGTAAAACATGGAAGATATTGCGATTAGTGTAAATTACCCCGCAGTCTAAATTGTCCCCCTGCACCTTATTAAAAAAAACTTTCAGTAAACTGAAATAAATGTCATATACTCAGAAAAAGTGACCCAAGCCTCTAGTGCCCCAGGCTGGAATAGAATGCCTGCCGCGATAGCAGAGGACACTAAAGGCTTGGGTCACTTTTTTTGAGTATATGACATTTATTTCAGTTTATAATTTATATAGTAGTGTGACTACTCGAAATAATAACAAATTAAAATATTTTCTGGAAATAATTTAATTTGTCCTAGTATGAAAACTGCCAGTTTTAGAAAATCATATAATCAAAATTTTCGTTTTTGGTACAAGCTTTTATCGCTGACTGTACTTTTCTTACGACAGACAACTAATACTCATTGAGACAATTATAAAAACCTCTAACACAATTAGCTTGCGTTGTTTTATCTCAGAATTCCTATGGCCACCTCCTGTCTCCATCAACAGATCAGCTCTATGTCATAATAATATTTCATTGTCATCCGAAACCGACCGAAGTGGATCAAATTTAACTTGCAAGATTTGATTACAGACCGACAGACAGACAACGGGACAGGTGAAACTAAATAAAAGCTTGTAATGAAGGCAAACATTATGAATGAAAGGGAAGTCTTACATTCGAAGTAATCAAGATAACCCTCTAAGGTCATTAGAATCGTCAAACTTAACCGGTGCCTTTGTTGGTGTCCCGATTTCTCTTGTTTCCCCGAATTATTTGCTAAAGCAACACTCTTAATGTTCTTAATTACCGCACGCATCCAAAAAACACCTAACGTTACACACATCAACCTTAACACGAAGCGTTAAGGTTGAATTTAAAGGAGGTTTGATTGCGGTTGACGCAATTTAAAGTTTGTCAGTAAACACTGTCGAAATGTCATTAATGGGCGGCTCCTTTGACGGATTAGATTCTTTAACAATTGCCGGTCAACATTGGTTAACTCGTGCCTAGATTTGCCATTGTGGAATGACGTGGGTGATTTAGAATAAGAATGGCATTAGTCCATAGATAATTTCTCTAGGTTCATCACTAATTAATGAGTTTCATCTCTCTCAAGCCTCTTTGGACTTACCAAAACTTTTAAAGCCAGTAATGATCACGCGCCATATTGCGGAATTTCAATGGAACAAAATTTTTCATACTAAACTGAACTGTCACCACATACATGGGAATAACAGCGCCCTCTTGACAATGATCAATTGATCATATATTTCTGGTCGGGCTTTAATGTGGCTGTACAAATCATATTATGAAAAAACCGGACAAGTGCGAGTCGGACTCGCTTACCGAGGGTTCCGTACTTTTTAGTATTTGTTGTTATAGCGGCAACAAAAATACATCATCTGTGAAAATTTCAAATCTCAAGCTATCACCTGGTGAAAGTCAGATATAGCCTGATGAAAGACAGACAGACAGTCGGAGTCTTAGTAATAGGGGCCCATTTTTACCATTTGGATACGGAAGAGGAGTCTATTCTTTTGGGCCATACCATGCCGACACTTTAAGATGACAAAAGTCATGCCGATGACAAAGATTCATAACAAAGGTAGGTATTTCACCAGACGAAAAATAAAACATGCCGGGTTTTGGCCCAAAAAAACGCTTGACAAACAGTGCCAAGTGGCGTCGGAAAACAAAAGCGCAAGGCAATCACAATCCCCTAAATTATTAACGGGTACACCACAAAATTCAATTGTCATACCGGTTTGACACGCGAGCGTAGGGCCACCGAATTCAATGTCATAAACCAAGGACATGTCTTGTAGTTGTAGTTTTAACTTTCTTGGCTTTCCGTTGTTACTGAGGATCTTCTAAATGACAACCACTACACTTGGAGAATTGAGATATAATTAGAAGTAGCCGTACCATTAGTTTCAGAAGTGGTAGTTTAATGTTAGGTTATTTTTGTTTGAAAAACTTTATTTTTTCAATAGGAAACTCCGCAATAAGTATTGAGGGTGAAGTAACTTCTTCTTGTCACCCGTTGCCTGGATTTTTGTGGTAGTTATAAGCCCTTTCCACAAGGGGCCATAATATAACGTGGTACAAGATTTTTCCTAACAAACTGTGTGGGACAGGATAACTGCAGCTTTCTGTTATCATACTTCAAAACAGGTCAAACAGTGCCTGCACCCACAACTATAAAAAAGCAGGACAAATCCCAGTTACCCCGGATTTATGGCGACCCGTCGAGGCCAAGTCTTTTCCTACACTTGGTCTTGGTCAAACATTGTGAATAATAGCGCACACAGCGATGTCGTGACCACTTGGCAAATATTGACAGTTTGGCCGCCACGAATGTTACCCTTTGATTGATCGAGCTAGTGCGCTGTTTTTACATTTAGTCTGTGTTTTGGTTACAGTAATGACTAGAACGGCGATCCTGTTTTTAATTTGGGCTTTGTACTAACAGGCCTAGCAAAGATTACTATATTTTTGATAGAAAACGCAAATTGAAACTTAGATAATAAAGATAGATAAAAAAAAAATATTCGTGACGATCACAAAACATGTACGAACAAGGACATGTACAGACAACAACAGCAAGAAAAGAAGAAATCAATACGTGTGCATCACGAAATGGACCCAACTCAGCATAATGCTAGCTATAAAGCCAGCGCTGGTCTTCAGTCGGGCCCATTCGGTGATGCCACGACGGATAACACATAAAGCTACATATTAAAACACTACAAAGATACACAAAAGGAATAATTAAGAAAATAGAGAATACAAAAATAAAAAAAATATATGTAGACATACAAGAAAAATAACAAAGAAAACAAAAAAAGGAAAACATAAACATAGACAATTTATAGTAATATTATGAACATTTTTACGCAACTTAATGTATGAAAATAGTTACGTGACTTTACGTAGCATCATCATCCCGATACATTTCTCCTTTTCGTTTGGCGATTGTCAGTTTGCGATTGTCATTTTGGCTAGGCCCCCAGCAACACTTGACTAACCATTGGTGGATTTTATGTCTTTCCAATAAAGTATCTGAGTAATTGACAGTTAAGGATAGTGTTGGCTATGCGTTCCCCATTATCGGGGACTCAAACTGATACTACCTACCTACATAATTCACATTGACACAAGATTTTTTTAACAAGGGACCTTATTAGCAAACGAAACGAAAACAGTTACACATACGCGCTGTAATATATGTACAGATTCTTATGAGAGACGGCACACCGCTTGCGTGACGACATTTTAAAGCATGCGCACGTGCACGTCTACGCACACGCAGCCAGTGCTCTGGACTCTATATAATCAATATTACATACTTAACTTGTCACATTTTGTCTAGGAGTTTGGTTACCTATTTATATCGATAAGGACTTAGGTGATTTATTTCGATAAGGATGTCTGCATGCTGAATGCTCGATTAGATTTTATTTGAAGTAGCATTGACATATCATTTATCCAATTCCGTTTATTTCTGCGTTATCTCATTACATTTACATAGTATTTTATTTATTTTCATTAATAAATGCATGGGTAAATCATATAAATACCACTGCATTATTATTGTTTGTCTCAATTTAAGATGATATGTCATTGTGAGGCAAGATGGAAATACCTGATAGATATTATTATTTCCGATTTTCCGGAGATATCGATAAACATTGACAATGATTGAATACTTTCTTCTAATAATATACTACAAAAATATCCCAATCTGTACGAAAAACATCATAAACTGCGCAAATAGGAATATTTAGGCACAAATATAGCGGAAGAAGTATTTAACTGGGACACACGTACTACAGGCAAACTTCCTTATTCATAAAACTTAGCAAACCTCTGTACAATGTTGTCCCTTCCATACAAAGGCAACTGTCAAAATGAGGGACTAGGACAAACCATTATCAAGTCCTTATTAGACATTACAAGACAAGAGTTTATGAAAGACGAGTTTATAAATATATAAAAAATGAAATCCACAATAAAAGAGAGTGATTTCTTTCAAAAGATTTTTGAGACTCCGGGAAGTGGTTTAAATTTAAGTTACAAGATTGGGAGCAAACAAATAAGAGTGAAGATAAAAAAATGTGTAAAAATGCGACACGAAGTTAACTGTTAACTAACAGCTCGTAAACCTTATTACAAAAGGCATAAGGTCCACAGACGAACATTGAAGAGTTTTGCTGTTTGTACCTGTGAGACTTGACAATCTTACATCCGAATAAATCAATACGCCTCAAAACCGCCTGATACGGTTCGATTTTAACGGATTCCTCGAAGTCACGAGGACACAAACACACAAACAGACTAACGATGTTATCTTGCATTAATGTTTGCTTACACGGGTAGGTACACATGTCCAACTCGGATTTACAAGACGAGGGCATGAATACGCAGGTACGGTTAGAAAAAAAGAATATTAATATTCTATCGTAAATGTGAGTACCTTCTTCGTTTGTGTCATCAATTTTATGATCATACTGCACCCGGATGACTTCTGGTTTAGTATTGAAAAATGGTATTTTAATCATATTAGTAATACCATTACAGATAGGTAGGTATCTTAAGTATGAAAGTCCAACTATCGCATGAAACTCGACTCAAAACACAGTTTAAATTGTTATACCATTTATACCATATAAAAACCATCAGTTTTAGCTGAATAAAATTGAGGATCATATCGGTAGCTTTTATGGTTGTCATTGCTTTCGTTTGACCCGTACTAAATGTGACATACCATGCAACATTACCAACTGTATTTTAACTAAGCGCAAAACTGTTTCTTGATATTATATTGTGACGTTATTGGTCTTTACTATCTCATATAACATGGTACATATTATGATGTCATCTAAAATGTCATACAATCAGAAACCAAGTCTTGAGTAGGTATTTTCCGTGAAAGTTACAAAATCAATACACATTTAACAAAACTCCAGGTGTTGCACACCGTACCTTATCGCGCGCTATCCAAAATTCGTGTTCGATACAAAAATTACAACTATCATAACACGACTATTTAAACTGGCGATACGTTATCGCGCTTTTGTCGATGCCGCCTGTAAATCAAAGCCATAAAACAAGCGTAATTTCGCCAGCGATAGGCTCTGACGGGCCACTGATAAGTGATAAGTGATAAGATAGAGATAGTGTCACGCCGAAATCTGAAGCCGTGGGATTTGGTGGATATTGAATATTGTGACGTTGGGTATTGGCCACGTTGGCAAATTACTGTCTAGTTAGTTGCAACAAAAAGGGTAAAACATTCTGGATTTCGTTATAAAAACACAAATCAGAGTCCAAACCCCCTTGCCTCTTCTCATCTTCTTATCTTTCTCTTTTAAGTCCTCATTTTCAAGAAATAGGTAAGTACCATTCAAACTTGTCCTCAAGTTATTTGAAGAAATCACAGACCGATGAAATAAGTTACTTACTAAGGAGAATGGGTGCTAGAGATTTTAAAAGGAGGTCTTGATCGAGTTGTGGCCTTCTTTTAGCTTGAAAGAATTACTTCGCCAGAAGAAGGAAGGAAGGAGAAGGCCATAGTAGTCTTTCAAGGACTTCTGATGCTCTTCAAGCGTACTTATTACACTCATAACTTAGATTTTCTTACCTCTGACAGGATAAACGTCAAGGTGTGAAGGAGGAGATACCCTCGGTTCCGGTCGAGGAACCGGTGACCAAGTGTTTTGGCCTAGGCTGTTCCGAAGAGCTTCACTCGCTAGAATTCCTGTGGACAAAAAAAAGAATCAGTGAATTGGTAGCGGGTAGCAACACGGAAAGAGTAAGGTGCCAGTAACAATTTGATCTTACCAAATAATGGACAAATCAAAAAACATTGCATTGGTGCTAGAGTCTGTGCGGAAAGAGAAGAGTCGTGGAATGTATGGGGTCCAATACATTCCACGACTCTCCTCTTTCCGAACAGACTCTACCAATAGAGAAACTGCAGTCAAGATAATGAGCCATATTAAGATTGAAAATACCTTTCTACTCGAGAAATTCTAGTAGGGAGTGTAGGGACCTCGGGGTCAGGTAATAATCTAGGGGAAAGCTGTCGAACTCACGACCTCCGGTATTGTAGGTATATCTAAACACCTTTATATTTTTTTTATTGGGATACCATGTAATGCTCATGTTACTTTATGGCAAATAAACTGAAACTATGAATCTAATCTATGATAACTAGCGACACAAAAATCAATCTATCAAACAGATAATTTAATTTAAAAATAGATCTAAGCTGCGGCATGCGTGGTGGCAGAGGACATTTGAGGAGTGTCTTTCAAAAGGGCTTATTTTTGTATGGTGTCCATAGAGAAATAGGCCCCTTTGAAAAAACTCTTCTCATTTATTTAGTTCCAATTACTCTTAGCATGCAAACTATTGATTTGGGCTGATCAGTCAAACTGACAATTTAAATCAGAGATTACTTTCCTCATTTAAGTGGCACGCAACACTGTGAGTCATATCACATCTGTCACGGAACGGACACATTACGAGTAGTGTATTTTAAAGATATACGAGTATACATATATTTTTTTATTGTAAAATATTTATACCTAACCTAAGCTTTATTAAAATAAACCATGAGGTTTTGGATGTATTTAGCAAAACCTTACACACCTGCATACATATTTGTATACAGAGATGCTAAGCTAGTATATTTGCTGACTGTGCAACAAACATATTTACTATATATATGACATTCAAGATCCCTATATACATTTTTTTTTATTAAAAATGGGCTTACTCATGGCCACAGACTAGCCGAGGCGAAGACGTGGCCTACGATGGAGCGAGTCTGCCCAGAAGGTGCCTGTTCACCCTTGATTTGAAGGTTGCCGGGTTATATGAGCTCGGAAATATAGACGCCGGCAAGGAATATATTTTTCTCCGTAGATTTAATTTGTAAACAAATGAAAACATTTTTCAGAAAAAAAGTAGCCACTATCATCGCCATCGTAACAATGCCGCATTTAAACAATTCAGCGAAATGAGTCCCGTGATTATGATCGCAGATACAGACAGTCGCAACGATATATCCAATTGAATGTCCGTCCGTGTCTTGATTTGTGTCGCGCCCTCGGTTGGACCCTTTCACAGCTGATCTTAATGGCATGCTTGATTTATTTGTAGATATGCAACACGTGATCTTGTAATGTGAAGTTTGTTTCAACTTTGTGATCGATTTAGATTTTGAAAGGGATTTATGTAAGGAAGATTAAAAAACACGTTATTAAAAGACAGTTGCCTAATCTAGGTAATAAATAAAATACTTTCAAAAAAATATAATTAAAAACATTCGAAAAGGAAGGAGGAAAAGGTGTAAGTAGTACTTATAAGAATGAAGTTTTATCAAGTTTTAAATACCCGAGAGAAGACCGCTTTTTGGAGCAATGTACAATTATAATATGTACATCATCACTGAAAAAATGTTTTATCAGTATTAAGTATAAAAACTATGAAATTACACTATAAGTATACATTCTACCAACTTGTGTAATCTTTAAAACAAATCTTTAACACGTGATGAAAAAAGGATTACATGAGGATTATAGATATAGTATTTCCTAATCAAACATCTGTTGAAAATCCAAACGAATTATGTTGGAAGTAAATTACATACTAACTTCAACGTTGGTATGTTATCTTAAGGTCTATTTTCATGATTTAAATACAAGTTAATCACAGTATTTGTTTTGCAAGTAGCGCTTGTAATTAGTTATATCTCAGATCGGTTTCAAAAGTACTATGCTAAAAACATCAGCATTGGAAATTACTCCTTCATCCAATTCATCCTCCGATTAATGAAGATTGGTTTTTACTCTAGGTATTTTATAGCTCTTCTTATTCTTTTTATTAGCTATTGCTTTTAAATTATTATTTTTTTAATTTAGCGATGTAACAAGTGGTAAGTTCATGTGGTAATTTACTTGATCAGCCACGTCCCAACTTCCCAACACCGTCCGATCGCGTGTAAAATCGATATAAATATACGTCTTCCACGACTTTAGGCATGCATCTTTTCAGGCATATCATATACACTCTCTATATAACCTTGTAAACAAATCGTCATTATGAATCACGAACGTACAGTCCATCACAATTATGTCAAGCAGGCTATTTGGCACTTGAACCATTAGGGCAGATGGCGCCACCGAATCGCTGTCTTCCGCCCGCCGGCACGGATTGTCTTGCCCGGCTTCCTGCGCGTGCTTCGATTTAAATCGACTTATAATAGTTATACTTGGTCAAGGAGATCTTGTTAGTAGAAAAAGGCGGCTATTTTGAAAAATGTAGGCGCGAAGGGATATCGTCCCATAGAAAATTTGAATTTCGCGCCTTTTTAGGGTTCCGTAGCCAAATGGCAAAAAACGGAACCCTTATAGATTCGTCATGTCTGTCTGTCTGTCCGTCTGTCCGTCTGTCCGTCTGTCCGTCTGTCTGTCCGTCCGTATGTCACAGCCACTTTTCTCCGAAACTATAAGAACTATACTGTTGAAACTTGGTAAGTAGATGTATTCTGTGAACCGCATTAAGATTTTCACACAAAAATAGAAAAAAAACAATAAATTTTTGGGGTTCCCCATACTTCGAACTGAATCACAAATATTTTTTTTTATCAAACCCATACGTGTGGGGTATCTATGGATAGGTCTTCAAAAATGATATTGAGGTTTCTAATATCATTTTTTTCTAAACTGAATAGTTTGCGCGAGAGACACTTCCAAAGTGGTAAAATGTGTGTCCCCCCCCCCCCTGTAACTTCTAAAATAAGAGAATGATAAAACTAAAAAAAATATATGATGTACATTACCATGTAAACTTCCACCGAAAATTGGTTTGAACGAGATCTAGTAAGTAGTTTTTTTTTATACGTCATAAATCGCCTAAATACGGAACCCTTCATGGGCGAGTCCGACTCGCACTTGGCCGCTTTTTTACTGACAAGGTTTGCTTGACCAGCTATATGAGCGAATTTAAGAAAGCTATTCAAAGAGCTAAAACAGCTCGTGCTATCGAGTGTCCCTGGACTTGTCTAGGAAATATTATGTGATATTTATGTTGTTTTCGGTGAAAGAAAATAACTGAATCTGCATTCATTTGCGTGAAAAAAGGTAATATGTAGTTCCCAAAACTCATTGGGTTAGTTTGGGGATTATAATCAGGAACTCCTTGAGATTACTACCTGTGTCAAGTAGTGGGACATATATGGCATTATAGTTGATGAGAGCAAGAAGAAATCATGAGTAAAAACATATAAATGGAAAATATCGATTAATAACCCTCTGTAAGGTGTGAGACGTAAAAGCCAAGAGATAATTAATTCAGTTTGTTTTTGATACATTTGATAAAAAAGTCATCTTATTATTATTGGGCTTTTTAAATTAGCAGAAGAGTCTAGACAGACTAAAAAGCTAGTTGCGGATGTGTCACACATCCTTGACATCCATTGCATCGTTGTCACTAATCCCAAAATTAACACAATACCGCCATTTTATAGACTAAGTAATCAAACCGTCTAATAATAGATACTGGCTGCGCCAATTAGGAACAGTTAACTTTCTATTTATAGATAATTGAGTCACAGTTGGTTATCAAAAGTTTTGAGATGACGGAACATTAGAAAAATGTCTCGGTTTTACAAACTGAGCAGAAAGGATAACCAGATGTAATAGGATAATTTTATTATGATTCTGTTTTCCAAATTGCTTTAGGAAACCTAACACATTTCAATTGAGACATTGATTGATAACACTCGAAATATCTCACGTAAAATATTCGAAGATATAAATATTGGTTCACCAACATTTGAATTTTTCCTATTTTATATTTTTATTTTTCCTATTTTATATTTTTATTTGGTTTTAACTTATGAAGCGATTACTTAAATTAAAGCAATAGTAAATGTAAGAAAGAGTTCTTGGAAATTTCATCTATAGTTGGAATAAAAAAAAGTTCTGTTCAAACTAGTGCCCACGCCAAATCCAGGGATTAGTTGCCAAGCGGACCCCAGGCTCCCATGAGCCGTGGCAAAATGCCCGGACAACGCGAGGAAGAAGAGAGAGTTGGAATTTCAAATTTCCCGAAATTATCTAAGAAGGGTTTATTTTCCCGCAGTCGTACCTAATACTCTTAAATAGTAGGTAGGATTGTTCTAATTCTTCTCTAATCAATCTTTTTTCTTGTTTCACACTTTGTTTGTTCGCCTGTTCTAGTCTATGGTTAAAAAACAAAGCCAGCCGAATGGCGCCAGCGGAATCAATGGCCGGCGTCCGGCGCTCGTCACAATTGTCGCTGACAACGCCAATTGGACATCGCTTCCTGTGCCAGCGCAAGTCATGAGCTGACTGCTGTGTGAACTGTTTACTTGACAACCTATATCACAACCACTACTAGTTCGGGAATTTGCAAGTCATGAGCTGACTACTGTGTGAACTGTACGGTTACTATCATGGTCTAATAAAACATGGTCTTCTCTTCCCAGAGTGTCACTTGCCTACGTCACAATAACATTGCCACTTTATTTCAACATAACATGTTACATGGGTACATTATATCTATGGTTAATAAGTTAATTTATTTCTTTATAATTTAATAATTTTCATTTATATGTATTTTATCTTAAATTTTACAATAACACGTCATTTTTAATTATTCGTTAGCAATATCTTCCGATTCACGAAAGAAATTTCAGACGTTTGGGTAATTCTGTTTACACTACTGGCAACACAGGATAGCGCTGTCACATTTGACAATCCGCCATTTTGTCCCTGACCGACCGTCCTTGTCGAACGCGTGTTAATTGTTATTTCCTTCTCGCTCAGTGTCAGCAGTCGCAGTGTTTTCCAAACTTTTCACGTCGTAAGCTTCGTAATTAATGTTTTGTTACGAAAATGGTTGGCTGCTCTATTCGGAACTGTAAGAGTAGGAGTGAAAAGTGCAGTATAGATTTGTTTTATTTTACTATGTTTCTACATGAATAACTTAAAATTAATGCCGTTAAAATAATTTTCACTGTTGGTTAAAATTCTCCCACATTTTAAAGTTTGAGAACCTGTAAACAGCATGATGACGTAGGCAAGTGCCAGTTAGGTCATTCGCGAATCTCGGAAGAGAGTACCAGGCGGAGTATATTATTATACCATGGTTACTATCAGTTTGTCACTGACATAAACGCCGTCGAGAACGTAATTTACTTTCTATACATCACGCTCGCACTCGCATATTAGTGGAAACGGGATGTATAGAAAGTAAATTACGTTCTCGACGGCGTTTATGTCAGTGACAAACTGATGGTAACCGTACTGGGGCCTTATTCGACATGCCAATTTTGACGTCGCATGTTGAAGTTCATTTGAATCTGAACTATCGTGGGTTGTCGAATAGGTAAAGATCATTATCTGTCAGTGAATCTCATGTAAACAAATCATTTCATCGCTAGACTTGATTGTCTATTGGTATGGCCGCCATGTTTGGATTTATGACATTTAAAAGGGGATTCTATGGCATAGAGTAAACTGCATTTCTATTTTCTATAGTTTTTTGATTCCTCTACTCGACGCAAGATGGAGTTAACAGTCAAATTTTGATCTTGGCGTTATAAAAATAAACCGCAAGAACATGACATGCAGTTGCGTTGGTGTAGATCTATCATGAAAACGAATATATGACAATTGTCCAGAATTAAAAAAAAACTTGACAATAAACATACAGCAATACATATACCACTAAATGTCAAAAAGAAAACAGATTTATTATAATTACTAGGTAACAAATTATATATAAAGTTTAAATTCTAAACCAATCGTCGTGGTTCTTAGCAATGAACTTCTTGTAACTTGTGCGAAAAATATCATTTGATATTACACCAATTACTTTATGGTGAAGTAAAATATCATGAGTCATGAGGAAGACGGAGTAGCCACAATAAGCTATATTTTTGTCCTCTGGGTTAGATGGCAGTGAAACAGGGAGAGATAGTGAAGAATGCGGCAAAATAAGCATTTATTGTGTTGTTAGTAGTTAGTAGACTAGTTTTTTTTTCTAAAAATGAAAATTGACGCAACGGCGAGCTCATAGCCCCCTATGAGCCAGTCTGTTAGGTTGATATTTAATGGCTTATATAAGACAGCGGTCGTATATTGCCTCAGAAATTTGGATTTTGTCAGTTTGAATGAACAGCAAACTGGAGACATTGAGATTAATTAAAATAAACTTATTATTTTAGGTGTTCGTAAGAAATAAGGTATTGAACATTGACGGAAAATCGCGAAAACCCGGCCAGGTGCGTCGGACCACGCAAAATGGAGGAGGATTCCATACACTTACTTCTTCTACCATGTATCCATATGCCAAAATAGCAACAAAAAAGCCGAACAAAAATACCGTTTCTTCGCAGCACTAGATTTCAGTCCTTTTTTTAGAAAGTAATATGTTTAGGTACATAATATATATGTAAGTAATTTTTGTTATAATGTGAAACTTATATGTTGTGTTACGAGACTTACGAGTAGCTAACTTTAAACTTTAACAGCCTAACAGATCCCAATAAGGCCTAGTTTACCCTCTGGGTTGGAAGGTCAGATGGCAGTTGCTTTCGGAAAAACTAGTGCCTACGCCAATTCTTGGGATTAATTGTCAAGCGAACCATAGGTTCTCATGATCCGTGGCAAAATCGGGATAACGCGAGGAAGAATAACTTTGTCACAATAAAGAATATTTGGCCAAATATAAATCCGTATTTTATTACTCTTATTTGACCTACCTACTCGTATTGAGTCGTATTTTGCCGCCTAGTAGCCTCGAATTGGTTGTTGTATGTGGCTTTCCATAAATTAAGGGTCCTTATGCTTCAATAAGGACGTTTTCATCTGAAGTTGCAATAGAAATTGGAAAGCCACATTTTTACAAGCTTTTAGTTAGTTTCATCTGTCCCGGTTCCAATCAAATCATGCAAATTAAATTTGACCCACTTCCCGGGTGTTCAATGAAGCTGAAAATTTACATAAGTACATAATATGTAATATGGGCATAGAAGGTAGCATCCTATAGAAGTGGTCTACGCGTGCCTCCGTGAGGGACAAAACATACGCAATGCGACGCTATGATAGGTAGAATTTATTTGTTATGGTGGGCAACAAATAAATTCGACCAATCATCCATGCTAATTTACGGTGAGGAATAAAAAAAAATGTGAGACTGTGACAAGGACAAACAATAATAGCGCTTTCGCTGCTACTCCTACTGAAAGATACATAAGTCTATCCCGTTCTGTCAGTTATCCCCACCACTCATGCCCAATCCAGTTTAATACTAGATTCATGAATATGGGTGACAATACAATATTTTTATGGTACCATCGAGCTGATCTGATGGTAATGATACAGACCTCTTTTAAGTCTTTTTAACTTTGTGATAAAACAACGCAACTTAATTGTATTTGAAAATATTTAAAGAAAAATACAGTCAGAAATTCGAAATTTTGTTATCTAACCTCTCAATCACTCTTGCATATTCGAGCGATAAAGAGGCAAATAGCTGAGTTTCGATTTTCGCACTTCCCGGTAGGCCCCTTTGTAAACAAACCGCCTTGATGTATCAATGTCAAATTTTTAATTGTCTGTGAAAACTTGTCAAAAAAAAGTTTAAAGAAAAGGCAAAGAGTAGTATAATATATATAGCGCTGGCGGTACACCGAGAAATTCAGTAAAATGCTGCAAATGATGTTAAAGGTATGAAAATCGGTACGAACATTTGAAACAATTTGACCTGAAGCACCAACAAATAAAAAAAACGAGAGGAGTTATGACGTCATCTTTTTTTTTATAGAATTTAAAAAAATATTGTACCTATCGTGTGTGGTATTAAACGAAAGGGCTTTCTGAGCCGATTCCAAAAATATATCACTTCATTACATTTCAGTATTTTTTTTAAATAATACAATAAATAATTTTTAAAACATACCAAGTTTGGGTTTCTCCAGATACAATACCGTTAAAAAATGTTTTGTAAAATATACCTCAAATTTTATACTTAATATCCTCATATCTAATCCTAATAAAGCAATTTTGAAATTATTTACATTTAGGTTTTTTTTTAATTTTTCAGTTTTACAAAGTGTGATTATGAATCTCTCAAT
Source organism: Cydia amplana (assembly GCF_948474715.1). Classification (NCBI taxonomy): domain Eukaryota; kingdom Metazoa; phylum Arthropoda; class Insecta; order Lepidoptera; family Tortricidae; genus Cydia; species Cydia amplana. The sequence continues at coordinate 17,034,993 of NC_086073.1, forward strand.
TAAATATTTAAAAAGAAAGCATAAAATTAATATATAACGTTTTTTTCAGAAAGTCTCTTATATCTCGGAATCTATAAGTCGTAGTAAAAATTGTCTATGTAAGAATTAAGAAAGAATTAACTGAAAAAACTCACCTTTAACGCCCCCCCTCTCCCGAGTTCTCCACCCCCACTCATTAGAACTTTTTCTTACTTAAAGCTTAGATATTACCAAAGGAACATGCAGTAGTATTTTATGCAACCGTTGTTTAAGAGAGGTCAAAAAAGGCGAGTGGCGTGAGTAAGTAAATTTAATAAAGACGCCACGAGTATTTTTTGAAAGTTAAACAACGTTGCATACAATACTTTTTCTACGACCAAGCGCTTACTTTGAAATGCAATGAAATAATAATAAAAATGGATGATGATGATTGTTTCATGTCCTAATGTGATAGGTTGTTCAGTGGGTGGGACTTTTAAGGGGAACGAAAATTTTATTACTTTTGCGCTACGACGCACGGTTTAGGAGATACAGCCCTGTAAATATTTCTCTTCCTTTTTTTCTTTTTTTGTTTTTTAAATCTTACTTAGGGATTTCTTAAAGGGGAACGAAAATTTGATTATTTTTGCTCTACGACGCACGGTTTAGGAGATACAGCCCTATAAAGATGAAAAAAAAAATCGTACCAGTAACCAAAACATGTCTATGGTTCACTCGTCTGTCAGAAATGACAATTAAAATTAGGTTGGCAACAATGTATTCCATACAATATTTTTTAAGTGGTGATTACACGAAGTATCGTAAAAGTGCCAAAAAGATACTGCTAACTATAAGATAAGAACTATAGGGGGTTTAAAGGTGTGTGCACGACCCTTTAAATGACAAATAAAAGTACGGGAGTAGAAAAACCAAGTTTCAATACTCTTATTTTACCCGAATGACATTATTACTCGTATTTATTCATTCGGACATAATATTCGGACATTATATTCGGCAGGGCTATTATTACACTTTGTAAAATTGAAAAATTAAAAAAAAAAAAAATTTAATGTAAATAATTTCAAAATTGCTTTATTAGGGTTAGATATGAGGATATTACGGATAATTTGAGGTATATTTTACAAAAAAAAAATTAACGGTATTGTATCTGGAGAAGCCCAAACTTGGTATGTTTTGAAAACTATTTTTATTATAATTTAAACAAAATGACTGAAATGTAACGATGTGATATATTTTTAGCATTGGCTCAGAAAGCCCTTTCGTTGAATACCACACACGATAGGTTTCTAATTTTTTTTTTTCATACAAAAGAAACATGACGTTATAACTCCTCTCGTTTTTTTTATTTGTTGGCGCTTCGGGTCAAATTGTTTCAAATGTCCTAAAGATCAATCGTACCGATTTTCAGACCTTTAACACCATTTGCAGCATTTTACTGATTTTCGCGGTGTACCGCCAGCGCTAGAAGTCGGCAGCAAAGAGTAGTGTAATATATAGGACAGTCGGCAGTCAACGTTTGTTCCTAATAAATATAACATTGATGAATAAAGACGGTTTCCTTCCGCGAAACCAATTTCGTTATGTGCCACCATTAAATTTCGCTCGGATATGCAAGAGTGATAGAGAAGCAAATACCTATCGCAATTTCCCCCATTCCCCTTTGGATGGTTCTTGTTTGAGTTATAATAATGTCATTGTATGGAGGACTCAACCTTTCCGTTGCATTTTTAAAGTGTTTTTATATCGACATGACACTGGCTAAATGCCAAAAAAAAACCGCTGTCATAGTAACGAAAATAATAAACACGTCAATCGAAATAAACAACGTAATATACAAGAAAAATTGGAAAAATAGTATATGATAAATATGTAAAACATCATTAATTATCGAATTAAAATTACATACAACATTGTGTAAAAAAATTGAGGCAAATTATACAGCCCGATTATACGGGTTACATCTTGAAAAAAAAATGATTATCTTGGAAAGAAGGGTTGGACTGTAGCAAAGGGGGGGCTGGGACTTAGATTTTTTTTTGACAAAGTGGTGTCATTATGACACTATTTTTAAATGATTGTAATGTGTATATCACGTCAAAATAAGCATCTTTTATTGGAAAAACTTTTCTCTAAAATAAAAAATGGCCGAGTTAGACGCCTCCAAAGATTGATATTTTTAAAGGGAGCTGGGACTTTCATTGAGAGTGGTGTCATTATGACATATATTTTAAATGATTTTAATGTATAGAACACATCGAAATAAGCAACTTTTACTTGGAAAACTTTTAACTAAAACTGAAAATGGCGGAGATAGAGCTTAAGGCAGGCCAGGCTTTTAAGGCAGGTCGGAGTAGGTACGACGACGAGCGAAGCGAGGAGGAGTGTTAGGTATAACTGCGACCATACAGCGCGCGAGCCGAGCGAGCGAAGCGAGCGTGCCGCGGCAGCGGCCGGCGAAGCGCCAGAACCGACGTTTTTATAATAATACAATTTTACAAGTCCCAGCTCCCTTTAAAAACATCAATCTTTGGTCGCGTCTAACTCGGACATTTTTTATTTTAGAGAAAAGTTTTTCCAATAAAAGATGCTTATTTTGACGTGATCTACACATTACAATCATTTAAAAATAGTGTCATAATGATACCACTTTGTCAAAAAAAATTCTAAGTCCCAGCCCCCCCTTTCGTACAGTCTGACCGAAAGAAGAGTAAATATACATAGGTGAACACAATGGTGAACAAAGGTATAGTAAAATAGGTAGGTAAATAATTCAGGGTTTGCTTGTCTGGTCCACGCATGCTGTACCTACCACGACCACGGCACGGCCGTCTCCTGCTAACTTTTCGCTATAATATTAAAATCATAGGTATTAGACCTATGATTTTACTATTATAGCGAACAAATATTTCATGTTCATGATCTCGAATTTAAGACTTTAGCTTAGATTTATGGCGTGCGGCCTAGCGCGCGTTGCCTCTATGAGGAGCTGTCAAAGCGCTTTATATCTGTATGCTTCTGATGATGCGGATCAGCATTGTTATCCAGCGGGGCAAGCGGTCAGCCTGCAGCCTTTCTGGGCACCCTACCGCACTTGGTAGGTCACTACCACGATTTAGGGCAAATAATTTATTTATAAGTTTTTAATAATATATATCTTATACCTTTAAACGAGCAATTCTTGTATATTTATTTATTTATTTATATGTATATATATTTCGGGGATCTCGGGAACGACTCTAACGATTTAGATGAAATTTGCTATATGGGGGTTTTCGGGGGCGCAAAATCGATCTAGCTAGGTTTTATATCTGGGAAAACGCGCATTTTTGAGTTTTTATATGTTTTCGAGCAAAGCTGGGAAGACATTAAGTTTTTAATTTAAGTGTTTTTATCATGTTTCATATTTAAACTTACAGATGTGGACCACCAGCGTGGTTTTCTTATTTCCTGTTACCAACCTGAAACACCATACCTACTTGAATATCAGAAAATAATCTATAGTGAAGAAAATTAAATAAAGTTTAATGCTTAAAAACTTTAATGTTTTATTAAAATTAAACGAAAAAAAATGTGTAAACTGAAATATAGCTGGTCAACCAAATCTTGTCAGTCAAAAAAGGCGCGAAATTCAAATTTTCTATGGGACGATATCCCTTCGCGCCTACAACTACATTTTTCAAATTTGCCGCCTTTTTCTACTGTCAAGTTCTGGTTGACCAAGTATAGATCTAATTTTTTTATTTGTAGTTGAATAACATATATGTATTTAATTTCCTTTAATTAAAAATCATCTCTGTGTAGATACATATTAAACAATAGGTACTTTTAGGTCTTGGTAAGTAATATAGCCAAATACAGTAGGTCTTATGACTATATTACTTACCAGTATTTGGCTACATTACTTACCAAGACCGGAGCCTGACCTGTCAGTCACCAACTATGTTGATGCTCTTTGTAGGTAGCATCAAAATAGTTGGTGACACAAAGTTACCAAGTTACTAAGGTAGGTACCTATATAGTAGGTAGTAGTAGTGCAATATTTAGTCAAAATATTTTGACTAATTTAGATTATTTTTATGCCAAAAAGGTAATACAAGCTATAGCTGGTCAAGCAGATCTTGTCAGTAGAAAAGGCGGCAAATTTGAAAAATGTAGGCGCGAAGGGATATCGTCCCATAGAAAATTTGAATTTCGCGCCTTTTTTACTGTCAAGATCTGCTTGACCAGCTATATTCATGTTCCACTTAGAAATAAAATACGGACTTTTCTGAATATATGGTTTACGAAATGTGTTAAGGTACAACTTGTGGTTTGTTAACGTGGATTAGAAATAGGCAGCTTGAGTTGAGAGAGGTTATGAGTAAATTCTTTAATTTTTTTTACAATTTTGAGCGTTTATAAGAGAATGTGTGGAGCAAGCATTATTTGACGTGTAGGTGTGGGTTCAACAAAAAGATCGCTTGTCAATAAGGCATTCTTGCTGTTAAAATTCAATTATTAATAGCCTTTATCGACCATCAGCAATGTAGTCCCTTTTTGATTGATGGAAATTGTCACGTAAGTTCCACTACTCGCCGCCGCATCGCCTACAGCGCATTCGTTGGTCTATCGCTCACAAGATGTCATTAATTCATGTAAACTTACGTACTGAAAAAAAAAAGTTTTACTCTTTGCTATAAATTACCCTTTCGCACGTCAAAAACTCCAAGATGGTGCCGAAGGTCATAGAGAACCAAGTCTACCTTTGGAATCATTACTTGTCAAAATTTGACATTAGCAATCCACAGTTAGGTGACAACCAAACCAAACCATTATAAACCTTAAAGTAATAATAAAACAAAGTTGTTTTTTGTTAAATTATTGTTTGTACCAAATGAACTTCAGCACTTGATGAACTTCAAATGAACTTCAGCAGTTGAATTTCAAATGACGCGAAATCTGACAGTTGTACATGTCGAATAAGGGCCCTGTTTACTAGACTACCACAACCACTACTGCCTAGTTCGGCAATTTTCAGTCAGAAGTGAAATCATTTGGCAACACCCCCACAAATGTAACATTTCTGTTTACTTTTATGGCGATGTTGCGAAGTACAAAATTTTAATATGACATTGCTGGAAATAAAATGTTTTAGAGATTAAACTGGGAAAAGTTGTAAGGTATAATAAAACGAATAAAATAAAATAAAAGAGAAATAACATAGAAAATAGTCGAAAAAGATAGAATCTATAAACCGAAACAGAACTCAGAAATGTTGCTAGATCATGAAAAGGATCTACGGTGGATTCACGGGTTGATCCAATCCAATATACTACAACTTTTTTTAATTAATCAGACACATTAAGGTATAATAAAATTTATATCTTCCATGTTTCCTCGAATACTTGTGAAAAATGTATGACTAGTTTTTGCTATTTTTATTTATTTACAATGTGCTTATGTTTTAAACCACTTCCGAGAGTCTCGTGCTGATTCTTAGTGTCCAAATGGGATTTACTGTCACCGTCTCCCTGGTCAATCGGGAGGATATTGAGGATTTCCTTCCTTCGGCACCGTTATATACGGGCTAGATTCGCCTACACATCCCGTTTGCACGACCTAGGGATCGACACGGCACGCGCCGTGGTGAAACGAATAGGTGTAAAATTTTAACTCGCTGTTTCTTTCAAGGCCCAATATGTTTTTAGGATATCATTTAACAACAAAATCTTATTATGTGCCTGAACTAAAATATGTAAAATAACAATTGTAAAAATAACAACACCTTGAAGATATTTATCCATTTATTTTCTTGTCTTATTCCAATTCACAATAATCTCGTCTTATGACAACCGTTCGCTAGCAGGACTCAACAACCAAAGAGAGCTGTCCGCCAAGTGTCTTTCTTTTTATACCCAACCAATAACAGTCTTCAATTTCAAACTACCCTTAACTTTAAAAACTTATTAAGTAGGTATGCTAGGTCTTATTTCAAACTACCCGTAACTTTAAAAACGAATTAAATAGGTATGCTAAATACCAAAAACCCTACACTCGTCCATCCTGACTCCGTGTATGTCCTCATACACGTGCCAGGTGGAAACCCTACACTTGGCCGACAGACTACGTATACTACTTAACAGTGGATACACTAATCGCATAGGATACGAAACAGTTTCAATCAGGCATCAGCAAGTCAAAATCTCAAAAACATCTAAATAACCTTTCGTATGCCTGCCACACAATTTGGACTAGAATTTACAGTTTCAAGGTTATTAATTCAGTGGTAAATTTTGACTAAAGCATACGAAGGGTTAAAATTGTTACTCTTCTGCCGGAGACATCCTGCTGGAGACGGCTCGCACCGGACTCTGGCGGCGCGAGGCGGGCTCCTGCTGGAGACGGCTCGCACCGGACTCGCACCGGACTCTGGCGGCGCGAGGGGGGCGGCTGCTGGAGACGGCTCGCATCGGACTCAGGCGGCGCGAGGCGGGGGACGCCGGTAGAGGTGCGGCGCTCAACTTGCTAAAAATATCCAACATTGGGTTAATAATCACAACAGTGTACACCTTGACTAGTAATTCAGGGTAACAGATCATTAATTGCCATTTATTATTCGATTTTCATGAGTAATGATCATCTCTATCTGCAGGTAGATAGTACACGAACCAATTCAATTCTCGTGACTGAAACAACAGAGTACACGAACCAATTCAATTCTCGTGACTGAAGCACTATCAATCTTCCTGCCATATATAATATGAACCAGTTCAAATCTTTTCTAAAATGGTAGTACTTAGCTGTGTCAGCACACGAATCAAATCAAATTCTCGTGGCTTCAACATCATTTTCCATTATCATGTCAAGAAATGTTCAATTATAAACCTCACTCTTGAGACAGGAATATTTCCCGAGAACCTTTCAGTAACTTCAACCCTGACTATAATTTATAAAATATTACTATGATGAATAACAGCGATAATTAAGTAATTATTGTGTACAACTTGACCTATTATGTTCCCATTATCAATGCATTAATCATCTGGTACTAAAAACCTATACCTAATAGCTCCCCTCCCAATGTTTTCAGAGAAGGTCGTATATTCTAGCTTGTTAGGATTTATCCAAGCTGACAAAGTACTTAGTCCATCAATTGCAAGACGCGTTGGGATTTTCAGACTATTCGATTTTTTTATAATATGCATATTGTTTTATGAAAGACTTGAACAGTATATTAATTCACTAAACGTCTTTATAGCATACCAAATCCCGCAGTTCGGGAATAAACATAGCACCTAATAAATAGGCGTGTTTCCGCAGAAAAAGGACCAGTAATATTTTCTCTACACGTTGAATTAAATAAATTATACGTTTCAAATGTTACATGGCAGACATAAACGATAGAACTGCAAAAACCTGATGTTTTACCTATCCGTACCTTCCGACTTGTTCTAGAATACAATCAAAAATGTATACCATGGAATCGCATATTTTGTAACTGAAATATGGTATCATTTAACTACTGGGGTGATTACGACGACGTTGTAATTATGTTTAGGTTGTAAGAAAACTGCCCACGCAATATGTATCACCAATATCCACTCAGAGATTTCTTCAAGGAAATACTTGCGTTAATTGAGATCTACATACTGGAGCTTCGCCTTTTTGTAAACATAAAATATTAAGAATAAATCTTTTAATTACGATTTGCGCACTAGTATAAATATAATTATCAAATTTCAAGTTCGGCAATAAGTAAAAGTATAAAAGTGAATTCTTTACCGCAATACGTGTCTTTAATAACCTCCCAGTTGAAATTAATATCTCTTATTATTAAATTATCTCTTTTAAAAACTGCCTCAATGGTAATCTACTATTATTTGACGAGTTTTTTTATAGTTCAAGCATTATTTAATATATCAGCTTATCTAGTAATGAGATAATGTTTATTATTGTACATCTATTTTTATCAAGTCTTAATTTAAACATAATATTTAAACATAATAATATAAACAATAAGAGGCCATCAATCCTCCTCGATCTCGGTTTAATTGTGGTGAGTTCTACAGGTTCAACCATGCACTCTTCATTATCGCTTATATTAAAATCATCATATTAAAATAATTTCAATGTAATGCTGCAACATTAACTGCAGTAACCTATGAATTAAAAATATGATTCAATAATTCAATGATTCAATAATTCAATAATTCAACGATTCTACAATTCAATAATTCAACGATTCTACAATTCAATAATTCAACGATTCTACAATTCATTAATTCAACGATTCTACAATTCATTAATTCAACGATTCTACAATTCAATAATTCAACGATTCTACAATTCAATAATTCAACGATTCTACAATTCAATAATTCAACGATTTTACAATTCAATAATTCAACGATTCTACAATTCAATCAACCAACGATTCTACAATTCAATCAACCAACGATTCTACAATTCAATCGACCAACGATTCTACAATTCAATCAACCAATGATTCTACAATTCAATCAACCAACGATTCTACAATTCAATCAACTAACGATTCTACAATTCAATCAACCAACGATTCTACAATTCAATCAACCAACGATTCTACAATTCAATCAACCAACGATTCTTCTACAATTCAATCAACCAACGATTCTACAATTCAATCAACCAACGATTCTACAATTCAATCAACCAACGATTCTACAATTCAATCAACCAACGATTCTACAATTCAATCGACCAACGATTCTACAATTCAATCAACCAATGATTCTACAATTCAATCAACCAACGATTCTACAATTCAATCAACCAACGATTCTACAATTCAATCAACCAATGATTCTACAATTCAATCAACCAATGACTCTACAATTCAATCAACCAATGACTCTATAATTCAATCAACCAATGACTATAATTCAAGCCCAATAACTATAATTCAAGCCCAATGACTATAATTCAAGCCCAATGACTATAAATTATGACTATAATTCAATCAACAAATGACTCGATCATTCAATAAACCAAACGACTCGATCATTCAATAAACCAAACGACTCGATCATTCAATAAACCAAACGACTCGATCATTCAATAAACCAAACGACTCGATCATTCAATAAACCAAACGACTCGATCATTCAATAAACCAAACGACTCGATCATTCAATAAACCAAACGACTCTAATTCAATAAACCAAACGACTCTAATTCAATAAACCAAACGACTATAATTCAATAAACCAAATGACTCTATAATTCAATAAACCAAATGACTCTATAATTCAATAAACCAAATGACTCTATAATTCAATAAACCAAATGACTATAATTCAATAAACCAAATGACTCTATAATTCAATAAACCAAATGACTCTATAATTCAATAAACCAAATGACTCTATAATTCAATAAACCAAATGACTCTATAATTCAATAAACCAAATGACTCTATAATTCAATAAACCAAATGACTCTATAATTTAAGAAACCAAATGACTCTATAATTCAAGAAACCAAATGACTCTATAATTCAAGAAACCAAATGACTCTATAATTCAAGAAACCAAATGACTCTATAATTCAAGAAACCAAATGACTCTATAATTCAATAAACCAAATGACTCTATAATTCAAGAAACCAAATGACTCTATAATTCAAGAAACCAAATGACTATAATTCATTAAACCAAATGACTCTATAATTCAATAAACCAAATGACTCTATAATTCAATAAACCAAATGACTCTATAATTCAATAAACCAAATGACTATCAATACTAGATACTAGATACTCGATACTAGATACTCGATACTAGATACTCGATACTAGATACTCGATACCAGATACTCGATACCAGATACTCGATACCAGATACTCGATACCAGATACTCGATACTAGATACTCGATACTAGATACTCGATACTAGATACTCGATACTAGATACTCGATACTAGATACTCGATACCAGATACTCGATACTCGATACTAGATACTCGATACTAGATACTCGATACCAGATACTAGATACTCGATACTAGATACTCGATACTCGATACTCGATACCTACTCGATACTCGACCAATAAATAAACAAAGCAACAAATCAATCAATTCACAGAAAATGTGCCGTTAATGAGCTAATTATTGTCCAATTTTGTTTATAAACAGATGGCATTATAAATGTGGAGCTTCCTTGCAGTTCAAATAGAAATCACAAAAGTTGGTCAAAGGCCTGACCGGCTGAGAACCACTCATAGATCGTATCTATTATTTCGTAAGATAAGATATATACGCGTTATTATATCGCATTGACATATTTAGGCAAAAATTTCTCATAATTGGTACACAAGTAATAGTTTCTATCGGTTCATCAACTTATCCTCTGGCAATATATTCATCTTATACTTATGTTATATGTGCTAGATGTCGATGAACGAGATGAAGTCAAGCAATTCACGGTATCTAACACACATTACCATATCAATTCATTCATAACATAATAGTAAAAGTAGGTGTACATGACCTGATGTCCAGTGGCGCGTGCCTCTCGCTAAGGCTGTCGAAGCGGGGTTACTCCTGACTTTCACAACAGGACTCTGCTTCGGTCTGGATTCCTTTTTCACTGCCGCTGTTATTCCAGCTACATTCCCTTTCGCGAAGACCGAGGCTTCTGGTGTTCGCAAGCGCCGTTGATCATCATGAGTCATCGTCAGCCATATTCTCCAACAACTCGGCATGAAACGTAAAAGTATCCGGTGTTACATATACCTATATACTATATCATAATACCTTATAAACTATAAAGGAATTATATGACAAAATAATGTTTAATCTATGCGTCGTAGCAAAAAAAATGACTGAAAATTCAATGCCCCGTTTGCATAGTAAGCCATCTACTTATATTCCACAAATTTTAACATTAAGGATCAAAATCAAAACTCAAAATCTTCAATTAAATTGCGAGACCTGGTTATAAATCATAAATATCAATTTATCTCTGAAACTATGCGCCGTAGTGAAGAAATAATGAAAATTAAGGCACCCTTGAATACTCCAACCAACACATATCAAGACCCACGTGTTGACATATTCTGCCTAATTCCCACATGTGTGTGGGTAAGTAAGTAGCAAAGAAGTTAATAACTACAGTCACGTATCTATTTATTAAGAAGAACACGTGTACTTGATTTTGTTAACTGAACATTATTATGCCTAGCTGTCGGTGGCATGGTGGTTAAATACTTTGAATTCTCGACAAACTGACGCATATATTCTTATGATTACACATTGATATTATGTCCATTTAATTACATTTATGGGTCAAACTAACCTAAGTTTAACTGATATGCAATTAGATAGCCTATAATCATAATCATCATAATATTATTAATAAATGATGCAGGTACTCATTTAAATTAAATAAAAATGTTACCAGTACCATATTTCTTACGTAATCCATTAGAATTTCGTATAGTTAATTAATTATCTCCAAGCTCAGAATAAGGGTCATGTTATCAGTTATCTCACTAAATCAATAAGTAATAGCAGTAGGCGTGTACTTACGTTCTGCACACTTCTGAAGTGTAAAAATAACAACACCTTGAAGATATTTATCCATTTATTTTCTTGTCTTATTCCAATTCACAATAATCTCGTCTTATGACAACCGTTCGCTAGCAGGACTCAACAACCAAAGAGAGCTGTCCGCCAAGTGTCTTTCTTTTTATACCCAACCAATAACAGTCTTCAATTTCAAACTACCCTTAACTTTAAAAACTTATTAAGTAGGTATGCTAGGTCTTATTTCAAACTACCCGTAACTTTAAAAACGAATTAAATAGGTATGCTAAATACCAAAAACCCTACACAATACCTATTTAAAAAAAATGGACCATGTCATGAGCTTCACTGGAATAGCCGAGGATGAAACTAGGATCGCTAATGGCGTTCTTCATAAACATTTGTGAAATCCATTATTCTAACATTTCTGTTTGTTAGAAAGAGACAACATTTTACAGAGGTTTGTTTACTAAGTTTTATGATAAAGACTAGAGGTAAATGTTGTAGGTAAAAATGAGAAATATCTATTTCGCGAAAGTTTAACTAAACAAATGTGTAAATTGCTTTCAATATCACAAATGTTATAAATGCAATTGAAATATTGTCAGTCACAAAGGATGCCAATAAATAATAGTGCATCGCAACAATCGATCGTGATTGAATCGTCACTCGTCGATTACACTTTAATCGAATCAACTCGAGCGAGGGGCGCCAGGCGACTACCCTCTAATTAGTATTATTGTTTTTGGTGAGGTGATAGGGTTGATTAATAAGGGTTATATTTATGATGACGCACTTTTGTCACAAATATATTCACGTGCACACGCGCGAATTGTTTAACAAAAACAAAACATGTGAATCGAAAAAGAAGTACGTAGAATAACTTTGAAAGAAATAATTATGTAATTGTACTAATTTCAAGTTATGCTCATAAAAATTCGTCGCCTGGTAACTCTCTTTTGTCACTATACTTACACGTAAGGATAAACTACGCCGTCAATCGATAAGTTATCCCGGTATTCGTAATCACTACATAGTATAAAACAAAGTCGCCTCCCGCTGTCTGTCTGTCCCTATGTATGCTTAGATCTTTAAAACTACGCAACGGATTTTGATAAGGTTTTTTTTTAATAGATAGAGTGATTGAAGAGGAATGTTTATCTATAATTTGTTAACCCGTGCAAAGTCGGGGCGGTTGCTAGTACCTAATATGTATTAAAGAACTGAGAAGATGGAAAAAAAATATGGACATTTGAATGTTTGACTATAAAATTTTCTAAATACTTTGCTACGATTCTATTTATTCTCTTAGTTCGAATAGTGTATTACAATATGTGGAGATCACCACGCATAAATAAATTTTGAAACGTCCATGCAATCTCCTGCATTACAGCATTTCCAGCCACCTACCAAGAGTTATCAAGATGAAACACGCCGCGGGTCACCAATTAGTAGCCAGAAGACAATACCGTCTTTACGATCAATGGACCCGATCCATTCACTTATTATTGGATCGATTCGGTCATCGAGTGAATGGACAATGGGACAACGATTAACTATTTGCGGCTTGAATGAACGATTTGTAAACGAACGGTTTTGTTGACATCTTGAAATGATTGTTCTTGTTTTTACGCAGGCAATGAACATGGAATAACATTTTTTTAGGTGGTAAGTATCGTTTTGTTAGAATCGCTTGCTTAGAAATCTCAGAACTTTGCTATCTAGCTTAGAATCGATGTCGTTAAGGATACAAAAGTCCGTCGAAATGATAATTTTGAATTATGGAAAGTGCGTGGCGGAAACATTTTTTTGTTTTCCTATTCTGATAAAAATCTTAATTGCCAAAAATCTTAAATATAAATTTTAGGCTAATACTTTCGACTACTATAGCTGTGCAGATGATGCGACCGCCAAAGCGTCTCGCATTGAACTCCTGCGCAGCAAGCTCAATGCGCTTATTAATCCCAATCAATATACTGAGCAATCCGAGTGTCGTGTTACCGCCTGGGTGGTATCGGCATCGGCTTGCCGTCTACCGGAAACTGTGGCCGCTTGGAGTGCTTGAACTTACAATTCTTGTAACAAATGTTACAGTTACGTTTGAGAATCGATAAGACCTTATCAATAACACACATTTTTGGAGAATATTTGGGAACGCACAAATATAACAACACGGAGATGTAATTTTTTTCCCATCATTTAATAAAGATGATGTACTTATAGGTATAATAGGTAAGATAATCGGCTTGAGAAAAAGTAGATAGCCAATTTTGGTGTCAGAGTTTAGCACTGAAGTAAACAGATGACGCCATGACGTTTGAAATAAGTTGATGGTAAAATATTGATAGTAAGAAAGAATACAAAAAAACCTTAGAGGTTTAGTCTTCTCTTACTTACAGATATTTACCAAAGAACTGAAGTTAAATTTGAATACGTTACGTTTCAAACATTATAAATCAGTAACAACTTCAAAATAACGAATTTTATCAACTGCCATTTGGTCTAAAACGCAGTCCAATTAGATTCAAAAGAAACATTGTCCTTAATTCTCAGTAAAACAGCTAGGTACGTTAACAAGAACTGTTATCGTGGTGACAGGCAGTCTACGGTGTTATCGGCACTGTGCTGTGTTCCACAGAGCACAGTGGGTCTCTCTTCCAGTTGCATCGGCGGAGGCACGCGGTGTCAGGGAGGTCGCAGCTTCCTGAGTTCAGATTATTTGCGGAATGTGACTATTTAGAATCTCCTTGTTTTCTTGTTTAACACTATATTACTACTTTAAGTAGGTTGGTTAGTTAAGTATTTTTGTCGAATGGAAACGATCAACTTTAATTAACGCGGCGTTCATTTGTACAAATTAGAGGAAGTTACTAATTACGCTGTTCACTCGATTTGGTTTGGCTAACGCCTAACTTACTGTAGGTATATATTATGTAATATGTAATCCTAGTAGTGTTTGGAAAAGTTGCGATAGTACATGGATTGAAATGGGTAATATAGTAAGCGGGGAATGAACCTAAGCCACTCTTTCTTGTATAGTCAGAGAACTACACAATCAATGTGTGAGTGAGGTTTATAAAATAAGAAAATAAAAGTATGTGTTAGGCATCCGTTTTCTCGATATGATTTGTTTAAAAGTCAAAGTTATGTTGCTAAGAGTATGATAACAGATATCAGAAAGGACAACACATCTTGACATCAGGAGTCATATTACCGCGCTTTTCAAATGTCCAAAAATCGAAAACCGTTTCCTAAATCTGTTTGAGACGTAAGAAGTGACTGTTCTTGAAATGCATTTGGATCAATCCTCCTAAATCTGTTTGAGACGTAAGAAGTGACTGTACTTGAAATGCATTTGGATCAATCCACCAAGTTAGCCTATAAAGCAGTTCTCACGACCGAGCCGCCCACGCCGCTTCCTCGCCGTGGGGTCAATCATGCGCGGGCGACGATTTTAGACCCATTTCAGGTAAAGTGGCTTCTGCACTTGAGTCGTTTAAAAAACTGGTCTCATTTTCTACTTTGGAAATAATTTTGGGTGAATCTGTACCCACAGTCCCACAAGTCTTCTTTTTTAATTGATAGAAAATAGAAAAATCATCATGTTATGTATTTACTTCAGGTGAGCTTTTCAGGTTATTTTTACTTCCTTCCTCTTATTACGAAACGCCCGCATTGGTCCATCACATTATTCACATTACATTTAAGTTCCTCCAGGACGAACATTTTAAAAATTCTCGCTTTAATTAGGAATGATTAAGATTGCTTGAAATAATTGGGATATACCCACTATGCTTTGATAATTATTATTACGACTTCAGTTTAGATTTTAGTTACATCTGGGAATAACCCAATAATTTTGACGGATTTCCTTAAGGCTGAAGGCAGCCTTAAGATCAGTGAACTGATAAGCATAAATATGTACAGTATAACCTAGTTATACAACTACATAGTTCAATTGGGAAGCGAGCCGTTTTCTCTTGGTGACTAGGTAGTTCATACAAACACATATTCTATAGAATTATTTTATGTAATTCTTAACCCACGCAAATCTCAATTAAAATTTTTACTTCATGCGTGTTAAACCTGTTAAACCTGTACCTTGGTGGTAAACAAGGTTCCATTTTCAAAATATTGGTTTGTGGGGTTGGTTCCCATTTCCCTAGGAACGTCTTATCAAGATTTCTTAAGATTCTAGGGACTTCGTGATCCGATCTGATCAGATTAACAACCAGGCAGACCAATAAACTAGACAAGCAAACTGGAGCAGTTCCCACGGCCGCCCACAGCATTAGTCACGCAGCCTGTCATCTGCTACTTTAATTGACCCGAGTGAGATCTACTAGTAAATTGAATCGTGGTTCTCCAGTGCGAGTGTGTGAATACGGCCGGCCTTGGCAAAGGATTTTTCGTCGTATGAATGGGCTTGTTATGGCGAATTATTGGTGTCACGGTTGCTTCGCAAAATAGTTTAGAGATGTGCGAATTTGGTTTTGATACGCGAGAATGGCAAATGTTGTGACATCCGCCTATCATGTTATTATATGACTATATGACTACTCCAAGTTTATACGTTGTATTTAGATATGTGACCACGTAATCTGATATAGGTGGTACTATGATTGTAATGTAAAGAGCTCATGAGTTATAAACGAGTACATAAACTACTCAATATTGTACGAGTACATAAACTACTATGTTTATAAATTGTATTTTTATTTGCTCAAAGTTAATTATGAGACTTAGCTTTCGCATTCTACATTATTTTGAGTCAGATCTTAATCCAGCGTAAATGATACAAAAATACTGCCGCGTTATTCCGATATTAAATGCAAAATAAATGGAACTCTAAACTAAAATATTAATTCTTATTTAAAAGGTTGTGCGACATTGAATGTATTCCAGACCTTCAAATGCAAAAAACATATGAATAATATGTATGAAACTCCATATAAAAAGATTAATTCGTGGTGCTGATTGCCGTGCGATTGAGGAGCGGGTTAAGAGGTGTTAATTGTGCAGATTGAATGTTTTCAGGGCGGAATCTCAATTGAACGCAATTGTTTGTTTGCCGTTTTCGCTTCGTGCTGGGGTTTGACGAGCGAGTTTTATAAATAATGTTCATGCCAGACGAAGATGACAACGCTTGCTGCCTTGGTTACATTTCTATTGACAAGATTGTTAACATTTGAATTGACAAGATCAAGTTTGAAGTATTCTGGACTGGTATTTGTTGGGCTACCTACCTATCGCACCTCGATTTTTGTTATCCGATATTTCATTTGACCGAACGCGTTTTTGCAATACCATTTTGTTGTTCAATACGCGATGAACGCTGCGTGCGTCAGGGTCGCCATGTGATTATGGTAGCCGGAGGATGCTCAAATAACCATTCCCGAATAAATTTGTTAATAATTTACTACTGAATTGTATAGGTTTTACCTGAGCAAACACATAAGCACACATGCATATACATACTGAATGGAGCTGTATTGAGTACATAAAAACATAGAAATTGAATCGTTTGAACCATAGCTAAGTTTGGAATAAAAATGTTAGTAGTAAAATAGTATATTTAAATATTTTCCAACTATTGCGATGACGTTAAAATATATTCGACCTTCTAGTTCCTTCTTATCATTTTAAATTAAGGGACACACTTAGCCTCACAAGATGGTAAACATAATTAATATATGTCCTACTCATAGCACAGTTTTTATGACGATAAATAACAGATTGTTAAGTGCGAATAATAAAATCACATATGATACTAATGCCCGTGCGACTGGGCCAATTGGGGTCAAAGTCGTAAAGAAGATAGAATTACATTTTGCGCTTCGCACTTCAGACCTTCAGCCTATCAATATACTCGACCTGATATATTTATATATGTTTAAAAAACTGTATAGTTTGAAAATAGAAACGGTTCCCGGTATAGCTAGAAGTCTGCGTAAAATTTACTCAAGTTGACAACGAATGCATACAAAGTTTTAGTTATTAGAATTGTAGCATTCTGTCAAACTAACATTCCCGCTGTGGAAGTTTGCCACGCCAAGGGTTAAGAAACAGACGTCTTATTTCGGCTGAAAGAGATGTAAATCATGATATGAACGTGATCATAACACGTTATAAGATTCAGCTGAATTGTGCCGAAAGCCTAAACTTATTGGCCATTAATCACGTGACTATTATAAGACAGCGTCCATCTCTCAAGTATCGACCGATAATACAGTCACGCGCGATATGGCGCGAAAACCACGAAATAGTAGACTTTTAATAGAAATCTCTATATAAAAAACCAAAGACGATCCCTTTTCTTATTTAACTATGACCTTGAAAGCAGATATTTTTGCACTATGTGCTCTCACAGTTTTGCTAGTTATGACTGACAAATATTTACGACCGCCAAAGCCCGTAAAAGTATCGTGGCATAGACAATCCAATGGGCACAATGGGCTATCCAATTGCCCATGATTCATTAGAGCGGCCGCTCTGAAGTGCCGGCGGCGGAAGATTCTAATGAGGTTAAGATTTAATGTCAAATCGTGGGTGACTCAGGTTGAGCAATAGGCAGCGGGTATACACTGGCCACTGTCATTATGTTCGGGAAAAGACAAGCGAGTAGCTATAGCTACCTTCTAAACAATGGTGTAGTCTTCAGACATAGCAAAAGAAGGTGCCTATACATATAACTGTACGGTTATGGTATTCATATTTATTTACGTCATAGGGTGATAATTACAAAATATGCCAGTTTCTATCAAGCGTTGATAATTATTGACAGTTGCCTTGTTACGTGGATAACTATATCCATCATACGCTTATATACAATAGTTAGCATGATATATACGAGTCAGGTCGAGAAGAATCGGTGCAAGTTTTACAGTTGTGCTAATTGTGCTATCTATTTTAAAATGTCAGAAAACACTATCTTCAGACGTGGCATGACAACTTCATGGGCGGTCTCAGATCTCACAGCGCTTCTCATCTTGTCAATATGGCGACATCGAAACAAAGGCGTCGAAAAATCGATAGAACAGGGTACAGAACAGGGTAAATCTGTTGACGTGCGAAAGTCATTGTAAATTCCGTGTCCGGAAAGATTCTGGGTCATTATCCTAATGGGGCACACGCGGCAATCCCTTCAGATGAGACTTCAACGGATTAATTATTTATATCTGTGGCGGAGCGCATGATTACATGATTACGATTTAAGAGCTTTGTCAACGCGTGGGGCGACACATTTATTTTAGAGCAAGCATTTTTTTTATGTTCTCAATTTTTCATGGTGTTCAAATCTCTACGTTTGCAATTTTGCAGTGTTACACCTATTTCGATTTTTAAATCGATTTGATATTGTTTTTAATACGATGGCTCGCGCTTATTGATATGCGAAAGGTTATAATAGTCCTGACATATAGCATATTTCGCCATTTAAATTATAATCATAATCATCATTATATAACGAGGTGTTGTTGGTAGAATAGATTTTAAAAATTCTTGCCAATAGCAATCGAAAAGAAATATAAGTTGTTTAATAATAAAGTTTAATAATGTCATAATGTCATAATCATTTAGATTTCCAAATTTGGTGCATTAGTGCATAGCATAATATTTATGTTTAAAACTTAAAAATGAGTGCGATCTCGCCAACAAACTGCAATCGCAGTTTGGCGAGGAATATAAATTGTTAAAAATTGTATTACGTTACTTATTGGTGCAATAACTTACTTATTTCTCAAAATAAATTCTAATTAGATCGCTAATAAGTTTATTCCATACGTATTTGCTTGAGTGTGGGAACCGGACGTCGGATGTAGCCAAGGACTTGCGATTTAATTGTCGTTTTGTCGCGGCACATGTGCGATCAAAATAAACTGTTAAGTAACGTACTGGGGCTCTGTTCGATTTGTTTTAATCATAGCTTGTGAAGTTGTGACATTAAGACCCACTTGCACCATCCCACTAACCCGGGGTTAAACCGTTAACGTAGTGTCAAATTGTACTGGTAACCATGGTTACTTCAGGTTTAGCCGGTTAACCTCGGGGTAGTGGAATGGTGCAAGTGGGCCAAAGTCTTAAAGTTGGTTGTCACTTGCTAACCGTATAGAATTTAAACATTTACAGGGTCGCCCTAAGTTGCTCGACAGCGCTCTATCGAGTTCTAGTGCCTAAGCCGATGAGAAGGGCTAAGATGGCCGGTTTTTTATCATTTGTCACCTTGCCTGTCACGTTCTAACATGTATGTATGTAAGTGCGAAAATGACGCATGACATGACAGGTGATAAAAACGCGACCATGATATCGCTGCAGTACGGATATGATGGTCGTTTTTGTCTACGTGACAGCGTTATGAAACGGTATCCGTCACTTTCAATCGCGCTCTCTTAAAAAGTGACGGATATTTTGTCACGTGGATAAAGACATCCATAATAGGCCTGCTGTAGACCAAGATTCGAGTCTAATAGAAGACAGTAATTAGACGAATTTCGATGTACCTATGGGTCGGAAGCTCGGACTCTGACTCAGAAGAGAGAAATCTCTTAGTGAAGAGGAAAATCTGGCGAAAGATTCTGGGACCTATCAGAGATGGAGATGAAAGTTGGAGGCCTAGGAAGAACAGGGAGCTAGAGAAGCTTTAGATTTAAAATTGATTTAATTATAATAACAGGTAATTTTAAATAATTACTTATTCGGTACCTACCTAAATTGAAGGTTTTATCATAGGCGGTAAAACGAAAATTTTAATTAGAATACTTGCATTTTAGGGGTTTTTTCCGGTCCATTAAATATGGGTATAATAATCAGGGAATATTATCCCTTTTAAGGAGTGGTTATAAATTTGATTTACGTTACGCTGATTGAGTATTAAATAAATACGTAAAATTACCGAGACTTTCAGTGTATTTACGTCATCTGTGACGTGATTTTAACGTGAAACATCTTTAAAATCTGTAATTTACATTTTTTTCTGGAAATTCATACAATATCCGAACATCAATTACGTATCCAAACACTGACTTAGTTTTTATTGTCTTATATTTTTATTTTAACGTTAATTTGTATGTCAAAGTTTAGTTGTTTTTTTTTTATATCGATCTCGTCTCAAAAACTCACATTTCGATTATTTGACCTAGTCTCGGTCCCAATCAGTTCCGATAAACGAGGTCTACTGTAAAGTAAACTAAGCGCGACTAAACTTATGGAGTCGCGGCAAGTCATGCTAGGCTTAAGGTGGCAGTCCATTTCCAACGACAGCTGCACTACTGTCAATTTTACTATGGAAATTGACAGTAACAGCGACGCGTTCTGTACCTACCAGTAATGCAGCTGCGTTTAGAAATGAAATGTTATCCTTAGACGTTTATAACTAGGGTATATTTTCATTACAAAATTGCTTTAAAAATAGAATTTCGAAACCTATTCCCTGAATAAATAATGATAACCTACCTACTTGAACACAACATAATATACTACGCAACATAATTCGACGCATGTCACAGTACAATATAATCAGTAGCGCAAATCATACACGTCGCAAATGTCGCAGCACAAAGATTGGCAGTAGCGTAAATCGGTTATCCGTAATCGCACTACGCGCCGGTAATCCGGTTACCTCGACGTGTAGTCGACTGCCAAATTAGGTTTCCATCCAGAATGACGGATCGGCCGGTAGGGATTACATGGAGAAATCAGGAACTATGGAACTTGGTATACTTTTTACACTGCTGGTGGACATATTATTTTACGACTATACAACGACCCGCCCTGGCTTCGCACAGGTTAACAAATTCTACATAAACCTTCCTCTGCATCAAAATCCGTTGCGTAGTTTTAAAGATCTAAGCATATATAGGGACAGACAGATAGCGGGAAGCGACTTTGTTTTATACTACCTATGTAGATGTAGTGAAGCGGTATTTATATTTTTTATAATGTATTTTTTTATAACAAAATTTTATAACAAACATTGGCAGACATTTGTGTTTGTGGCCTATTTCGTTAGGTAACAACTTTTACTTATCCTTAGGTACCTATTTGTGGAGCTTCCAATTACTTTTATTAGAAAGAGATTTCCGTAATGTAACAAGTTACAATTATTTTTTATGAGCTTAGTTATATAAATTAAGTCCCGTAGTAAATTTTATTTAATCGTATGGCGTATATACATAAACATTCTCAAACAATATGAGTAAGTAGCTAAATAAAATAGTTATAATTATAAATCCACATTCAGGGTCCCGAGCCACGATATTACGTCAGGTGTTAATTTATACAGATCTTCCGGGGGACCTGGGAAAGAGTGCAGAGGGCAGCGCTGTATAATATGCTCAACGGTTTGAACCTCTTCACCACAGTCGCAGAGCGCAGAGTCTCGCCAGCCCCATTTATGGCAGAAATAGTTACAGCGTCCGTGACCTGTCCTCAGTCTGTTTACACGACACCAGAGTTTTCGTGGCAGGCCAAAGCCGTCTGGTTTCGCTGTGGGATCTATGGCTTGTAGGGTAGTTCCAGCAGTAACTTTGCTCCACTCGTTCTTCCAGCTCTGTTTGACGTCAAAATCCCTCAGTTTTTGGGCTGTAACGCATGCGGGGTGGCGAGACTTAAGACATTGGGGTGGGGGGTAGCAGAAAGGCTGGTGGCAAGGTAGGGACTGTTGCGTTTGTATTTTTGTCGCTTCTCTCTTTAGCGCTTGCAGTCTACGCAGATGCGGCGGAGCAATATGGCTGAGCACCGGGAGCCAATGTAGTGGCGTTGATTTAATTGTGCCTGACACACATCGCATTGCTTCATTCAGCTTGGTGTCCACTTTCTGAACATGAGCGCTCTCTAGCCATACTGGAGCACAATATTCGGCAGCTGAGAAGACCAGGGCCGTAGCCGACGTACGTAGGCACTCAGCGGATGGGTTCAGGCGGAGCATGTCACTTTCTGACTTTGTCACTTTCTGAGATCGTCACATTCTGAGTTCGTCACTTTCTGACTTTGTCACTTTCTGAGATCGTCACATTCTGAGTTCGTCACTTTCTGACTTTGTCACTTTCTGAGATCGTCACATTCTGAGAACGCCACTTTCTGAGGACGTCACTTTCTGAGGACGTCACTTTCTGAGAACGCCACTTTCTGAGGACGTCACTTTCTGAGGACGTCACTTTCTGAGTTCGTCACTTTCTGAGTTCGTCACTTTTTTAGCATAGGTACGATTTAACAGTATAATATACCTGCACAAAAGATGTATACTGCCAGCAACCAGATTAGCTGTTCGACATACGGTTGCTTTTATTATATCCTACATACCAATACCAATCTCTGTTTGCCTTACGCCTGACTGGTAGAGAATTCCATTTGGAAAAACGTCCTATGTGTCGCGCAATAAAGTGAAAACAGAGAAATAAATAATAATAAAAAACAATGTAATTATGTTTAAATCAGAGTATTTAATTCAGAATAAGTACTTAGAAACTACAAGCACCAAAACATTTAGCCACAGATTGGAGTTAGGCCGGCAACAGCTTCGATTCAATACGCATAAATGTTTCGCACAGTAGGAACCATGATTTTATCATTCGTCGCTGTGATTAGCTCGTGAAGGTATCACGGCAAGCTCGCTGACACCAGTGGAAGGTCATTCCCACATATTTACATTTAAACGGACTGCCGCTCCTTTCGTGACAACATATTCTTCATACCGCGTCTTCTGTCATGTCTCCATAAACTCAAACGTCTTTTTTTCTGATGATAGTGTACATTTTGGATATAAAAATATGCATTAGCGTATAAAATCAGCATTGCTGCAGTTTTGTTTCAGACAATATTTCTTCTCGTGTCATCTGTGGAGAATAGGCGTCAATGGATTTTTTCTTCAAAGCGTTGCCGAATTTCAGAATATATGTTCAGCCATCAATCACTTCTGCGTATGGAGTGATCCATACTCTCATAGTTCTCATGTTCTTTATTTGTTTGTTTTCTTCCTATATACTTAGGTTACACGATGAATTTTTAAATTATTATTACATTATACTTTTAGCCTGACAATAAAAATCTTGCATGTCGCCGATTTGACATCGCTGATTTTTTTTTCTATTTAAAATGCGAAACTACAAGAAGGTTATACATATATACCTAGTTTGTCAAAGGACTGTCTCATTTCAAACATAGACAGAGATAATCATACTATCATTGTCTTTCTCTAGTACTAGCACCCAAAACAAAAGGATGAGTATAGTTTGTAGGTATTGTCCTTATTTAATGACAAATTGCTTTGACCAACTATAATTAGATAATATGGTGCGCTAGCTTCGACCCGCGACTAATTCATCTTCATCATTCATGCCGAATTTGGCCTACCATTCGATAAGCATGCTATATGTATATACGATAAATTTAATCATATTTCTTAGAATGTCATTCATATATTAGATTCCAACGGACACTTCTTAGTAACGAGAATAAGTTGAAGAGTAATTAAACCAAATCAACACATCCCACGCCATTACATAGAATGAATTTGGAATGAATGACATTTTATAAATGGATGTCTAGAGCCAAACAAAAAAGTATGGCAGCAAAATACTTTTCTACGATGTTCCTGTTGATGGTAATAACGCTCACTTCAAAGAAAAACATTCAAACCACTAACGACATACTGTTTTTAACACTAAGTATCAAAATTGCAAAAAGAACTGCGATACAGTAAAAGCTTTTTATTCCAATGACTTTAATTGTAACATATCCAAATGACTTACGTCAAAAGCGAATAGCGAACGAATATGGAATGAATAGAGTCGCTACGGATTGTGTTTCCATATTAATTATTACATATTTATTAGATGGTATTGTATGAAATCTAGAAGAGCACCAATTTACAATTAACTTTTACCGGCTTTCCCCACTGAAGTCGTTTTGTAGGGTTCCGTACCTCAAAAGGAAAAAACGGAACCCTATTAGGATCACTCGTGCCTCTCTCTGTCCGTCCGTCTGTCACAGACTATTTTCTCCGAAACTACTGCACCAATTAAGTTGAAATTTGGCACATATATGTAAGTTTGTGACCCAAAGATGGACGTGTAATGTAAACAAATGAATTTTAAATATGGAGGCCATTTTTGGGGGGTAAATGAGAAAATTAAAAAATAAAGTTCTTTAAACTATATCGTGTTACATATCAAATGAAATATCTCATTGTAAGAATCTCAAATATTTTTTTTATATAATTTTAGGATAAATAGTTTAGCAGTTATTCAAGAAAATAGGCAAAAAATGACCATTCCCCCCTCCTTATCTACGCCACGAGCACACAAAACTGGTTGAAAGGCCATGGCATACATTTCGTACCAAAGGACGCCAACCCTCCGAACGTCCCTAAAGCTAGCCCGATCGAAGATTTCTGGGCAATCTTGAGTAGACACGTGTATAGTGATGGCTGGGAAGCAAAATCATCGCAACAATTGAAACGAAGGATACAAGTTATGGATTATGGACCGTAAGATTTAGATGGCATTTAAATCAATAAAGAAAAACTCAATGACATTACATGAAAAACTGTTACATGTAATGACATTGAATTTTTCTTTATTGATTTAAATGCCATCTAGTTTTTCTTTTTTTTTTAACTTTTTTTTTGTTTTTCGTGTTTTTTAAATATTACTTACGGGATTCAAAGGGGAACGAAAATTTGATTATTTTTGCGCTACGACGCACGGTTTAGGAGATACAGCATTATAAAGTTTTTCTTTTAATTTCTTTTTTGTTTTTTTTTTTAGGGGTTTCTTACAGAGGAATGAACATTTTATTATTTTTGCGCTACGACGCACGGTTTAGGAGATACAACCCATAAACATTTTTCTTTATTTTTTTTATTTTTTTTTTGTTTTTCGTGTTTTTTAAATATTACTTACGGGCTTCAAAGGGGAACGAAAATTTGATTATTTTTGCGATACGACGCACGGTTTAGGAGATACAGCCCTATAAAGATGAAAACTGATGATGATGATGATGATTAACCAAAACATGTCTATGGTTCACTCATCTGTCAGAAATGACAATTAAAATTAGGTTGGCAACAATGTATTCCATACAATATTTTATAAGTGGTGATTACACGAAGTATCGTAAAAGTGCCAAAAAGATACTGCGTGTATGCACAAATACTTTTTTGTGGTATAGACTAAAGACTTGTCTTGACAACTATAAGAGAGCCGGGTTTAAAGGTGTGTGCACGACCCTTTAAATGACAAATAAAAGTACGGGAGTAAAAAAAAAATGTTCGTTCCTCTGTACAAAACCCCTAATTAATATATAAAAAAAACAAAAAAACTTTATAATGCTGTATCTCCTAAAGTGTCCTAAACCGTACGTCGTAGCGCAAAAGTAATCAAACTTTCGTTCCCCTTTAGGAAACCCCTTAATAACATTTAATAAACACAAGAAAAGAAAAATACTAATAAATAGAAGAAAAAAAGGAAAGAAAAATCTTTATAGGACTGGATCTCCTAAACCGTGCGTCGTAGCGCAAAAATAATAAAAATTTCGGTTCTGGCCTCGAATGTCCAATTCCTTAAATGTCCATTTTCCTCGAATGTCTAATTTCCCGAATGTCCATTTGCTCGAAGGTCCAATTCCCGGAATGTCCATTTGCTCAAAGGTCCAATTCCCGAAATGTCCATTTGCTCGAATGTCCAATTCCCGGAATGTCCATTTGCTCGAAGGTCCAATTCCTTAAATGTCCATTTTCTTCGAATGTCTAATTCCCGAATGTCCGTTTATCGAATGTCCAATTCCCTGAATGTCCATATCACCATGGAAATAGATCTACGGCTACAACAACGGGTACTGGGTTTCACGGAGTCGGATCGGACGTAGTGCGAAACTGCTCTAACGGTACCGTTTCAAAAATATATCTTGTATTGAATTTTATTCATTTGTGTACCATTACCAACGGATACCTTTTTAGTTGATACCTTTATTTTACTTACCGTAAAACGGGGTGAGTAGGTTTCGCGGGGAGAGGTGGGTTATGAATGGGGAGAGAAGGTTTGAGAGGGGGGTGAGAAGGGATTTTAAGGCTACTGCTACAAAAATAATGTATTCCAATTTAAAATGGAGCTATAGTAATACGCATAATAAAAAAAAAATCTTCCAAAATCACCTTTGTGTGAAAACCCCTCTCACCCCAAATACGAGGCACTACGGGGTGAGGTGGGTTTTCCTCTTTATCGCCAAAGTTATGAAATGGAACTACCCAAAATAAAATAAAAACTAAAATACAAACGTCCGGAACACTTATTATCAGTGATCGGGAATTTCTATGCCACTTGGGGTGAATGACCTCAATCATTATGCTAGTATGGATATGCCGCGGGATTCGTGTCCGATATAGGAGTGTTTTGGCATGTTACTGTTAATCAATTAATCATGCATTGCATATATTATTAATATTAATAATTGAAAAATTGAAATTGAAAAATTGAAAACTTAATAATTTTTTGAATAATATTTTTTCTTTAAATCATAACCAACACTGTTTTTTTTACAGTTCTTTATTTTATAAACGAATTACCAACACCGAAAGAGCGTTTACTTTTCGAACAGTTTTGTTCCTATCGCGGGCCAAGTGGCGTATCCATATTACCATTTCGACTTGATATCCCGCGGTGTGGCATAGAAATCCCCGATCACTGCTTATTATATATGACACCGTAAGATTGTGAACCCGTTAGTTTATACACCATTCAGTTTTCATATGTAAAAATAAAATGTTATCGAGGTTTGAATTTCAGTTTTGACCCTACTCACCCCATTTTACGGTACTTCACGGTCTTATGCGTTCATGGAAATGTACATTTACCACTCATTTAACTTAATTTTTATCTTACTGATCATTAGAATAGCGATAAGAATTGCATGTCGGGTACGACTCTTACCTATTAATATATGTAGGTATAACTATTATTAGTGCGTCTGCTTGATATGTGATTCTATACACAGCAATATTTTCGTATCAGTTTGAGCCATGCCATAAAATAATGCGACAGTAAGCTGCCCGGGCAGCTTCCGATGGGCCCCACTTTTTTGGGCTGATTGTGTATCCTGTTCTCTTATTCTATATCAATGCTTTGAAAAAATGCATCTACTTATTATAAAAATTCAGAAAATAAAGATAAAAGCCATGTTTTATTTTCGTAAAAATATTTTATTTCTTAATTTTCTACAATTTCGTAAATAAACGGTTTTTAGTGTCACCTGAATAGTAGGCCAACAATATGTGGCGAATTTCGTAGGCAAACGGACTATTTGTTACTCTACTAGACGTCCAGCCAGGTTCTGATGTTTCATCACAGACGAAACGGTCAATTGGGTCATTAGACATACAAAGATTGGACGTACAGGGAATCAGATATTAGACATTCGGGTAATTGGACGTACGAGGAGGAGGCATTCAAGGAATTGGACATACGGGGATTGGACGTTCAGGTAATTAGACATACAGGAATCGGACTTTCAGGTAATTAGACATGCGGGGATTGGTCGTTCAGGTAATTAGACATACGGGGATTGGTCGTTCAAGGAATTGGACGCACGGGGACTGGACATTTGGAAAATTGGACATTCGAGGCCAGAACCAAAATTTCGTTCCTTTTCAGAACCACACGCCGAACAACCTATCACATTAGGACATTATTATTATTTCACATTGCATACTGTAATAATATCTCAAATAAGAATTTAAGTTTCACCATTCTAGATTAACATAAAGAATAATGACATAAGACTATGAACTCTAACTACTAGAATTAAAGTTTAGTTTTACTAACGTACCTACATAATTATCTTTAATCGAATCGAATTTAATTGAATCATTTTTACAAGCAAGCAGTAACATCAATAAATAGGTGTCTTATTTAATATAATTCGACTAAATTACATTTCAGCAACACCTCCATATTTCACAAAATAAATCAAGACATTATCCAACCTATATAATCTTGACGTATATTATATCAAAGACGCCTGTACCTAATATAAACCGACCAAGTAACGAATTAGCTATACCATCATATTTAACAAACTAATTTATGACGTTTTGCAACCTTCTTATTTTGGCAAATATATTCCGACACAGCCGGGTGGTATTCTATCTGTCCAATCTCGGTCCAATGTGTATTTGCGTCTCACATTTTGCTCAATGAGAGAGTGAGACGCAATGCATATTGGACAAAGATCTTAAACAAGTAGAATACCACCTCTTTCATTTTATAAACAGAAAAGAATAATGACAAAAGACTATGAACTCTAACTACTAGAATTAAAGTTGAGTTTTACTAACGTACATAATTATCTTTAATGTATTTTGACTGATTCTATTTCAATTTGACAGAAGCCCTGCCGTATTTATGGTCAATAAGGTCTACTGGCCTTAAAATTGTGTATGAAATTACAAGCAAATATCAGCTTAAAGAATGATAGTGTTAACGTTAGTTTGGTAACGTTAGTTTATAATGTGAATTGCGTAACGTTAACAAGCCCTGCAATAAAAAGTAAAATTACCGGTAAAATTAACGTTAACTAGCTAACGTTATAATAATGTTAAGTTATCAAGTATCGTTACCATTTACTACCGGTAATAAGGTAACTTTATGATTTTAACGTTAAGTAACGTTACTTTATAATGTGAATTGGTAACGTTAACAAGCCCTGAGAACAATACCTACAAACTATACTCATCCTTTTGTTTTGGGTGCTAGTACTAGAGAAAGACAAAGAGACAAAGACAGTCCTTTGACAAACTAGGTATATATGTATAACCTTTTTGTAGTTTCGCATTTTAAATAGAAAAAAAAATCAGCGATGTCAAATCGGCGACATGCAAGATTTTTATTGTCAGGCTAAAAGTATAATAGAATAATAATTTAAAAATTCATCGTGTAACCTAAGTATATAGGAAGAAAACAAACAAATAAAGAACATGAGAACTATGAGAGTATGGATCACTCCATACGCAGAAGTGATTGATGGCTGAACATATATTCTGAAATTCGGCAACGCTTTGAAGAAAAAATCCATTGACGCCTATTCTCCATAGATGACACGAGAAGAAATATTGTCTGAAACAAAACTGCAGCAATGCTGATTTTATACGCTAATGCATATTTTTATATCCAAAATGTACACTATCATCAGAAAAAAAGACGTTTGAGTTTATGGAGACATGACAGAAGACGCGGTATGAAGAATATGTTGTCACGAAAGGAGCGGCAGTCCGTTTAAATGTAAATATGTGGGAATGACCTTCCACTGGTGTCAGCGAGCTTGCCGTGATACCTTCACGAGCTAATCACAGCGACGAATGATAAAATCATGGTTCCTACTGTGCGAAACATTTATGCGTATTGAATCGAAGCTGTTGCCGGCCTAACTCCAATCTGTGGCTAAATGTTTTGGTGCTTGTAGTTTCTAAGTACTTATTCTGAATTAAATACTCTGATTTAAACATAATTACATTGTTTTTTATTATTATTTATTTCTCTGTTTTCACTTTATTGCGCGACACATAGGACGTTTTTCCAAATGGAATTCTCTACCAGTCAGGCGTAAGGCAAACAGAGATTGGTATTGGTATGTAGGATATAATAAAAGCAACCGTATGTCGAACAGCTAATCTGGTTGCTGGCAGTATACATCTTTTGTGCAGGTATATTATACTGTTAAATCGTACCTATGCTAAAAAAGTGACGAACTCAGAAAGTGACGAACTCAGAAAGTGACGTCCTCAGAAAGTGACGTCCTCAGAAAGTGGCGTTCTCAGAAAGTGACGTCCTCAGAAAGTGACGTCCTCAGAAAGTGGCGTTCTCAGAATGTGACGATCTCAGAAAGTGACAAAGTCAGAAAGTGACGAACTCAGAATGTGACGATCTCAGAAAGTGACAAAGTCAGAAAGTGACGAACTCAGAATGTGACGATCTCAGAAAGTGACAAAGTCAGAAAGTGACATGCTCCGCCTGAACCAGCGGAGGTTTGCGCCCCAAGTAGTGCCGCAGAGCTTGTGGAGGATGTTGTTTCGCGAGGCAACCTTTAAAGCCACTTTATGGAGATGTTCTTTGTAGGTCAACGTTCTATCCAGTATCACTCCAAGGTACCTCGGATACGGGTTGTGCTTCAACAGATTTCCATTGAGAAATACAGCCGGTTGGTAGTTGGCAAACCGGTTGTTTAGATGAAAACATGCCGATTCCGTCTTACTTGCACTGGGTATTAAACGCCATGCACTGAAAT
The DNA here is from genome assembly GCF_948474715.1 of Cydia amplana. Classification (NCBI taxonomy): domain Eukaryota; kingdom Metazoa; phylum Arthropoda; class Insecta; order Lepidoptera; family Tortricidae; genus Cydia; species Cydia amplana. The sequence continues at coordinate 17,065,793 of NC_086073.1, forward strand.
ACCTACTGAGTTCCATTAAATCTGACGACAACACTTCCTCGCCTGACTTGAAATCTTTACTCTGGTAGACAAGTGCTATATCATCAGCGTAAATGAATTTAGTGGACTCAGTAGATGGCAAGTCGTGGATATACAGGTAGAAAAGACTTGGAGCGAAGGACAGAGCCCTGAGGCAGGCCGTTGTTCAGTTTTCTCTTGCGGCTTTTAGCATCACCAAGGTAGACCTCAAATTCTCTATCACTAAGCATACTCATGATTATGTCTGCCATTTCTCTGCTTGGGATAGCCTTGAGAATCTTACAAATCAAGCCGTGTTTCCAGACAGTATCATATGCCGCAGTCAGGTCCACAAAGACTGCAGTAGACTTTAGCTGTTTCTGAAATCCCGCTTCAATATAATTATGTGGTCAGTGCCAATACTTGGTCCGTGCAGCTCCTTCCTCTTCTAAAACCCGCTTGCTCGGGTGGGATAACGGCGTCTATGTGTGGCGAGATTCTAGAGAGAATGAGGCGTTCCTATAGCTTACTGGTGCAACTGAGAAGGGATATGGGTCGAAAGTTTTCAGGTTTGTCGTCCGTTTTGCCAGGCTTCAGGATTGCGATGACTTTGGCCAGCTTAAATTCCCTTGGAAGGCAGTTGTTTAGAAGAGGGCAGTAAGCCAGCTTACGCTTGCTGGACCCATGGCTCGAATAAATTCGTTATACATGTTGTCCGGACCTGCTGCTTTACTATATTTTAGGAGCTTTATGCCTTCCACGACCTCATCTATGCTAAAGGGTCTTGAAAGGTGCTGACCCGTTGGAGCATTTCTCCTAGCAGTATTCAGTTCTTGTTTTATTTGTTTTGTGAACATCTTATCCCGCTTAGCTCTGGTTACTTCCACCATCCGATTTGCAATAGCGTCAGGCTTTACGTTTTGACCAGATCTTTGCGGGTGTTGTTTTCCTGAGAGACGGTGCAAGACCTTCCAAGCCTTTCGACTTGATCTTTTGAAATCCATATTGCTGACTGTGGATTTCCACTTCTCCTTCCTAAAATGATCCAAAGATTGGAATAATGTGGCTCCAGTCCCGTGGTCCTCTGTCTCCATATACTCTTGATATAATTTCTCGCTGTCGGCGTTCCAGCCTGGCACATATTCTTTTCTGTAGCCTCTTGGGATATTTTTCTTGGCTGCTTTGATGACTAGCTCAACGAATATTCTATAGTTTGTTGGGACAGGATCCAAGTTTGCAGCTGCAAGCCCTGCATCCAGCGTCTCTCCAAAACCATTCCAATCCGCACGGTTAAAATTCCATCTAGGAGCTGGTATTGAGTTAGTCAGTGGTATCTTGAGACCTACCTCTGAGACGACCGCTCTATGCTGGCTATTTGGGAAATTACCTAGGACTACGCGTGTTGTTGGTAGGGGCTGATCAACGTGGTCTTTTGAAACAAAGGTCAAATCAGGGTTGTAGTCTTTGCCCCATCTTGCAGAGTGGAAGGTACCCCTATCCTTAGCATCAAACAGCAGGTGTAGGTCGCAGAGGTCTGCCCAAAGTGCAAGGGCCTCTCCGTTATCGTCTACGCTTTGATACCGCCAAGTTGTATGGTGGCTGTTAAAATCTCCAGTGAACATAGAAGGGTGTGGAAAACTGGGTAGAACGCTTATTGGCCACTTCACTTTTGGTGGTTTGTACACATTAGTCACTGTGAGATTTTTGACTCTGATCGTGATGGTGAAAATTAGGTCAATATCACTGGTATCTATCAGCTGAACATCATTTAGGCTTGCTCTTGCATAGGTAGCTATGCCATACTTTGGGTGGTGTACAGCTTTAACCAATGTATACCCCGGTAACTGGCCTCTTCGTTCCAGATCTGAGTCATCTTTCGTGAATAATAATGTGTAAAAACCGTGAATGTTTATATCAGTATTCAATGAAATAGTCTCCTAGGTTTAATGAAACTATACTCTTTTGTATCTTCTGCTTACTTGTTTAAAGTTACGTCAAATCACACACGACTGGTGATGCCCTCATTTTGACTGACTTTCTACGTTAAATCTTATGGAGTAAAATTAGTTCAAGCGGCTGCCGCTAGCACTAATGTCGGACATTCCATAAGATTACCTGTGTTTGTGACGATTAGCGACACTTCCCCCTCCATCGACTTCGCACCTTGCCAATATCAGTTTTTCTTACGTCATTATAATAGACCGGTAGTGGAATTTTCTTGAACATAGCGCGCAAAATACCAATGTGACGTATGGACACATTTTACCTATACCTACTTAATGCGGTTTGAAAATTGTCTGGGTACCTAACTAAACTAAACCACAAATGGTTAACCACAATTGTATTAATTATTTCCCGGTATTTTCTACCTTATAGAAATTTAATATATAAGAATATTATAAGAAAAATATTATCTACACACGTGGCAGCGTGTCAAAGCCAAAGAAGAGAACTGGCGACGCAGCGGAAAGTAAGTACCTACCTACTTAATATACTCGTAGACAATAAAAACTAGCCAAGTCAAATACTGAACTATAATTAGGTACTTACATCCCAAGCATACTAGAACTTGGCATCCATATATAGATATATTATCAATTCTTTTTCCCGCGAAGTCAACAACGACGAATATTCTTCATATTGAACTTGGCTCTCATTTCACATTTATGTTTTTGATGGAGTTTATTTTAGAGCAAGCATCGCGCTAAGTTTAGTATCAATTTACTATAATTTATATTGTTATAACACTTATAACAGTACATGTGTGACACATTTTGATTTAATTAGTTATTACAGAAAATTCATAACAATTTGTTTTATTTGTTACCTAATAAGGTGGTGTTGTAACAATTTTAATTAATCAAACTTAAGTTTTATCCAGTTTCCGGCCGATATTTAAATAGTTAATTGACTTATTTTGATATAAATTCGGTAACTATTTCCGTTTTCCTGTTTGTAAGTTATCGAACTTACTTCGGGCTATTCTTATAATGAACCAATTTTTTTTATTTCCTTACCAATAATCTAAGTAATTCAGAGATTAGAGAGTTCATTATACTTTAGTATGATGGCATAAGACACGATATCATAATATGGTTTAATTTTCTAATTTTATGATTAAAACTAATATAAGTTTACACCCATAATATGTTATGGGTAAATTGTATATCACTGTAAGTACCATTTACCATAAGAAATGAATAGTAAATATTAGAGATGCCCCGAATAGTGGTTTTGGCCGAATACCGAATATTCGGCATGACATGCGAACATTTTGAGTCACAATTATTATGAAAACTGATCGCTAACAAAGCTCAACGTTAGATGACGTTAGCTAAGATATATTTTTGTTGAACAGCATTAATTAATAGAGTCAAACAAAACAGACTCATGATAAAAATAAAATGTTTTTTAATCAACAAATGCTCATAAAAGGGTCTTCGTATTTAACAACTTTCTAAGAACATATTCTAAATATACCTACAAAGTTTTTGGTTATTTTTCTTGTGCAATTTTTCTTTTTAAGTAGGTGCAACAGATATTCGTGGCCGAATAGGCCGAATACCGAATAGTTGCCGAATATTCATGGCATCTCTAGTAAATATGTATGTGGTTTAGGCGCTAAATTATCCCATGGGATACATTGTACTTTTATTCTTTATAGCCGTTATAGCTAACCTATTTCCTAAATACTTAAGTTTGCACCTTTTGTACGTATTGGATCACTGGTAAAGTATGCAATTTGCCATTAACTCCGCCATTTGTACATTACTGTATTTTGTGTTGCCCAGACGCCTATAAAAAGGTCCCCCGTTCCATTGTATATTGAATCTTTATTCTGACGAATAAAAATTGCATTTGTCTTGTCAAGTTTTGATGTCTGGGCAGCTAGCTAGAGGATTAAGAGCCAACAGGAGCTAAGATTTAAATATTTTAGGTAAGTATACCCGTCTCGCTAACGGAAGCGGCTCCTAAAACTAGTGCGATAAGGACAAGGCGAAAAATCCTGCGTAAAAATATCAAAAATCGAGGTTTCGTACTCGACTGTTTCCTCCTCCAAAACTTAACCAATCGTAACCAAATTTGGAAATCTAAATGATTATGACATTATCTGTATCGGACCGTTTTGCTTTTTTGACTAATTGATGTCAGTTTTGAATAGCACGCCTCTCATTGCGGCATGCTCAATTAGGCCATTTTGGCCATTTTTGAAGGGCTCTAGCGCCTTAAAAAACAAAAATATCAAAACAGCAAAACAGTCCGACACAGATATTGACAATATTAATCTGTGTTAAAAAAATCATTGCTCTAGCTTCAAAACCCACGGAGGAAACAGTCGAGTACGTTTGTATGGAGAAATGAGCACTCCTGTTGGCTCTTAAGCTTATTTAAACAAAAACTGATTTTCATGCACCCAATAGGACGCAAACTATCACAAAGTAATATGATACCTCGAGATTTCAATAAGAGCAACCACAATTACTTATTAATATATAGAAATCTCATTAAAATCAATGTCAGTGGTCGATGGTCGATCACAATCCGATTAGTCGGGATCGGATGACGCAGCCTGAGGGGCTACCGCGAAAATCGTTTTTCGCCAATTGCGGGGATCTTTCTCTTTTACTCCAATGAAGGCGTGATTAGAGTGACAGAGAAAGACGCCCGCAATTTGTGAACTTCGATTTTCGCGGTTATAGCGGTCCCATTACGTCTCCTTCGATATTAATTGTTTTTCGCGTAATCCTCTAAGCGAGATTTTATATAACTTGTATTTATGAAGTTAATCTTATTGTCTCTTTAATTGTATTAGCGCCACTTGCACCATTCACTAACCCGAGGTTAACCGGTTAAACTTGGAGTTACCATGGTTACCAGTACAATTTGACGCTGGGTTAACGGTTTACTTAACCGCTTAACCCAGGGTTAGCCGAATGGTGCAAGTGGGTTGTAGGAATAAAGGACTGTGTTACTCTGTGACAGAATATGGAGTCTGTATACGCTGAACGATATTGAACCAAATTAAGGATTATACCAAACATATAGGGTCAGTTGTCGAACATTGAAACAATCGTACACAGTGAAACTTTGCGATATCTCGGAAACTAGGTGTTATCAGCTAGTGCCGTCTGTCAAGCAAGGGCAGGCTCAAGGACCCCCAGCACCTCCCCAATATGCGAGCGCGCCTCGCAGAAGAAGCACGTTGCTACGAGCGTTATTGTGAATTCGTGTGACAAAAGTAATATTTTTCATTTATGTTTCGCAATTTTTTACCAAGATATAGAGTCTAGTTTGGCGTTATTTAATTTTTTGTTGTGTTCTATGTGTATTAAAGTTACTTTGGAGCTAAATATTTTTAAATTTCTTTCACTCTTTGGTGCAGTTTTTTTTAATTGTTTCAAAAAACACTCCCTAGTCTCACAATGAAACATATTTATGTAGTAAACAATGAAACATGATGTTCACTGAACACCAGTATTAGTACACAAATACAACAATACAAATACAAATACTCTTTATTGTACACCTCATTACAGAAAACAATACGGATAATACAGGAAGAAGAGGTTAAACAACAGGCGGTCTTATCGCTAAAAAGCGATCTCTTCCAGACAACCTTTAGGTAGCGGAAATTAATAAATTTATGTCATGTCAGTAGGTGTTTCATATTCAATATAAGAATTTTAGCACAGAAAAACACAATACAAAAACAGTATAACACAAATAAAAATAAAATAAAATAAGATACATATACATACACATATACATATACATATACATACACAAATACATACATATATATATATAAATATATGTGTAAATATGCCAGCTATAGGGAAAAGGAAACAGGTAAAAGTATTACGGAGCAGATAAAAAGTGAAGTTTAACGAGTCTCTTGAAAGAATTAGGAGACTGGGCGCACCTTACGTCTGCAGGCAGAGAATTCCATAGTCGAACAAATTGGAAAGTGAAAGAATTAGTATAGAATTTAGACGAGGATGACGGGACAGAAAGAAGAAAATTCTGGGAGGACCTAACCGAACGGAGATAGCTGTAACGGTTTTTGAGATAGCGGGGAGTTGCGGGGTTAAAAATAATGGAATACAGAAGTGACAAAACGTGGGAGTTACGACGTAGGCGAATAGGGAGCCACTTGAGCTGCGACCGGAAGTGGGAGACATGGTCATATTTGCGTAGCCCAAATATAAACCGAATGCAGACATTTTGGATACGCTCAAGCTTATTAAGTTGCTCCTCAGTGAGATCGAGATAAGCAACGTCAGCGTAATCCAGAATAGGGAGGAGAAGAGTTTGTGCGAGGGCAATTCTAGTAGGAATGGGAAGGAAGTTTCGTAATCTCCTGAGGGAAGCAACTGCCGCGAACATCTTCCTGCTGACTTCGCCCACCTGAGGACCCCACGATAAGGTCCTATCCATAATGATGCCAAGGTTTTTTACCTTCTGCGAGTAGGGAATTAAAACGCCATTAAAGTAAATAGGTGAGAGGTTGTTAAAGTCAATTCTGGGAAGCAGTTTTGGGCTACCTATTATAATAGTCTGTGTCTTTGACGGATTAACTTTTAGGCCAAAACTGCGACTCCAATTTGAGATTTTGTCTAAGTCGTTATTCACTTTACGGATAGCAGACGTGAGTTCGCCAATAACGCCCTGTGAGTAAATCTGAAGATCGTCGGCATAAAGGTGATAATGTGAAGTTAGGTTAGAAGTAATTGAATTTATGAATATGGAGAACAACAAAGGAGACAGCACGCCGCCTTGCGGAACGCCTGCCAACGTGTTGGACCAAGAAGAAAGACAATCATCGACCTTTATGCGCTGCCGACGACCACTCAAGTAACTACGAAACCATCCGACTACCGCAGGAGATATATTAAGACAGCGTAGTGTTCCAAGGAGAACATCAAAATCAACGGTATTGAACGCGTTGCTAAAATCTAGCAGCGTTAACACCGTTAATTTTTGATCATTCATCCCCGCCCGGATGTCGTCAGTGATCTTCACGAGTGCAGTAGCCGTACTATGACCAGAACGGAAGCCAGACTGTAAGGGATTTAAAAGATCATGTGTGTTAAGGTACGAGGTAAGCTGTTGGTGAACGAGACGCTCAAGAACTTTGGACAGGAAAGGGAGAATTGAGATGGGACGGTAGTCTGAAAAAGAAGAAGGATTAGACGTTTTGGGTATGGGAACGATACAGGCGTCCTTCCAAAGTGTGAAGGAAAGGAGCTGGTGGAAACTGAATTGTTAAGAATAACGGAAATAACGGGAGTAAGTTGGTCAAGGAGAGGGAGGATCATTTTACGGCTAACACAATCGACTCCAACGGCATTAGACGCTATGGACAGTACGCTCTTCTTAATACCACTGTCGGTAAAAGGAGCAAGACAGAAAGGAGACGAGTCAGTAGTTGGAAGAGAAGAGAGGTATTTTAGAGTCTTAACTTTATCAGGGCCACTAAACTCAGCAGAAGTAGAGAAATGCTTGTTAAGCTGATTGAAGTTAGTATCCCTAGGACAGTTCTGTTGAGACTTTCCAACTCCTAGCGACTTAAGAAATTTCCAAACTTTCGCCGGGTCACCATTTTCAACAGACTGGTGGATATGGCGTCGCTGGGCATCGCGACAGATGGTACTACAGCGGTTACGTAGGGCATGGTAGCGAGCCTTGTTAGCATCAGTGGGGTACGACTTGTACCTAGATTTCGCAGAGTTCTTTTTCCCTAATAGTGCCTTGATTTCCTCAGTAAGCCAAGGAGCAGGAAGATGCTTCACCTTAATCGAGCGGACTGGGGCGTGCTCGTCATAGAGCTGGGTCAATAAGGAATTAAAACGTGACACCTGGTCATCAACAGAAGCAGCTCTAGAGACAACATCCCAGTCAATTGCTGATGCGCTTTCACGAAGCTTAGCTACATCCATCCTACCAAAATTGCGTTGGAGAAGTACTTTAGCTTTAGGCTTAGGAGGTCTTACTTTATAAGATAGGAAAAGAAGGTCATGATATGAGAAAGCATCAGCAGGATGCTGGCCATGCTTGGCGACATGAGAAACCGAGGACGTGAGAGTAAGGTCAAGAAGAGACGGAGTACAATTTGGAAAGTGGTGCGTAGGGCCAGAAGGGAGGATATTCAATTTACAGGCATGTGCCAGAGATTTAAGAGACCGCGACCGATGGTCGTCTCTGCGGAGGCAGGTATTAAAATCCCCCATTATAATGTGGTGGTCATAAGATGGCATGAGATCTTCAATAAGTTTTTCAAGAGAAGCGAAATAATTAATAGTAAGTGACGGGGAGTAGAACACCCCAAGGAGAAGCTTCGTATGGGAGACAGAGATGTCTAGAAAAAGATACTCAGCGGTGTCTGAGGAAGGAGAGTGTGCCGACGTGACTATAATGGAAAAGGGGATGTGAGAACGTAGATAGATGGCAACTCCACCGCCACCTCTGCCCAAGCGATCGTGACGTATCAGGTGGAAACCAGGCAAAGAAAAAGAGGTGGAAGGCAGACAGGGTTTAAGCCAGGATTCCGAAACTAGTACCGCATGAATATTTTTTAAGTCAAACGTCGCGATCAAGTCACTGTAGTGCGCAGGAATGCTTTGCGCATTAATGTGTACAATATTAAAATTTTTACTAACGTCACTGAATTCCGAGCTAAGTAAATCATGGAGTGATGGTGGCAAGCTCTTAAAACTGTCGTCAGTAACACTTTCACCTGAAGAGAATGACACGAAATTATCAAGATCAGAGGCACTGCTATGGCTGGACATAGATAAACAAAACAAATAAATATATATTTAATATCGATAAATAACACGTAATAAGACAAAAATATGAACTAATAAAAAAATATAAAAGCAAAGTTAAGGCACTAACGCTACCTGCCAGTATACTAGAAAAACAAAAATAAAGTTACAATAATTTTATCTAACTTGACAGCGTATTCGATATATAGTACACAATGAAACAAACTCATTATTTTTTTAATTAATTAAAGACTATGTGCGAAATTTGTGAAACTAAAATACCATGAAAATTGATAATAATTTGTCTATCATATGACAAAATATAAGATACTTAACTTTAGAAAAGGCTGAGATAGGATAGTTTATATGTTGAATGTTTCATTGATGGCAAGGTTAAGGTCACATGTCTAACATTGAAACAGTCGTTTATAATCACTATGTTGCAAGAAAGTGTATGATATCAAGCATGGAGATGCTTAAAACCCTCCCGCGTCCACCTAGTTGGCAATCATGCTCCGTGGACATAAAAGGCGCCTTTCTCGCAGCATGCCGTAAGTGCCGACCAGATTTTCGATTCACAATGAAACTTAGGTGTGCGTACAATGAAACAAGTCTTTCGCTTTTAGATATTTCAGCAATCTTATAACGATTCCATATTTTGGAAACCTTTTAAATAACAAATTTCAGCCTACCACTATTTTCGCCTTTCCTTTCTCATTAATTGATTGAAAGGATGTATTTATTAATGTAACTTATTTATTACAACGTTTCAATGTTTATTAAGGATGTTTCATGGTAGACTATACATATTACATCTGTTTCACTGTAAAAATTAGAGTGTTTCATTGAAACATGCACAAGTACACAATGAAACAAAACTCATTTTTTAAAAAAAGCTTTATAATACAGAAACTGTTAAAAATAAGTAGAAACCAAGAACGCCATATGATAGCCAAATAAATTGTTTATTTTCATACGAAATATCACACTCATAACTTTAAAAACACCAGAGATAGGAAGGCTTAAACTTTTAGTGTTTCATTGATTAACAACTAACCCTACTTAGGTATAGGTGATGTTACTATTTCCGAAAGGGTTACCATACTTACCATTATCTTAGGTATATTAGATAACAGGCTGGTGGTTATTAGAATCTCTTTTTACCTAGGTAAAATGTAGGTTAGGCAAGATTAGGTTTAAATTTAGTAGATACAATTTTAATGTAATTTCCATTAATTATTTAGTGCCTATCAAACAGGACGACTTTTCCATTGTTTCCTCCTATTTGTTTATTTTATAATATATATATTTTACCGATAACTTATTTTTTAGAAACTGTAAGTTGTTATTTAGGTTCAAAAAGGTCATCTTATTAATCCTATTAATTTCAACCTTGTGAATTAGTGAAGAGTAGCTATTTGTATGCATTTTATGTTACTTGCTAGCCTTAAACATTAGAAAACAATCAAATTTCATTGTTAAGAAGATAATTTCTCAACTGCTAAACGGTCAGCTTAAAAAGTTTCAACTATAAATACTGCCGGATAATAAATAATCCGGATAAAAAACCGTTCTAACCGGTTTTGAATTTATAATTTACCGACTTAAGTGATAAAAAATCTACTTTCCAAATACTTTATAAGGGCTCTTTCCTACATTTTTAAATTGTAAAAATATCCAATGTGTGGCCTTAGCGTTACCAATTTCAAATCGACGATCAAAAGAATCGCGCAAAGGGGGAGCTTGGGTAAAAAGAACAACACTCATCAGGTGCCGAGATGAAAATTGGAAATTAAAATTTCAACTGCATCGGGTATCAGGGCACAAAGGAAACGGTATCGGTATTAGTATCGGGCTGCCTTTGACCAATTAGAATTTAGTGGGGTTAATTTTTAAAATTATGTTGGTAGATATAATATTAGGTATTGTTGTTGTTTTATTAGTAGCGAATGATGATTGAATTTAGTAAGCAGGTTAATAAGAACTTACCTATTAAATTTAGTCTTATAGTATTTTACAATTAATGAAATTATTTAAGTTTTTATTTAATTTTAATAGTTTTTGCTATTCGGATTATGCACGTTGTTGCTTTTTTGTTAAATTTTTGTTCAGGTCTAAATTTCGGTGTTTAATGCATATTAGATATTTAATTCATTTTTGATTGGAATATTTTGAATTACACTTGATAAACTAAATGAGACAATTGTCAAACCGGTAATATAACTTAGTACCTATATCAAATACACTACATACCACTAATAGGATTATGAACGATAGTATCCTGTATGATTATGTGTACGAAATTCGAATAACAACTAAACACAAATGGTAGTGTCGCATATACACATATTAGGTATATTTTCTAAATCATGTGCTTTATTTATACGATTTTATTAAATAATCCGCTACTTGGTTCATTGAAATAGGTACGGTAATTGTTGTCTTTAAACCAGACAACAATTACCATTGTATTTATTTTTTGTTTCAATAATATATAAATATACGTAACTACGTATTGTTTTTGTTGTAAGTAGTTAGTGTAGGACCTACACTGTAGGTGTAGGTACATAATATTTATAGACAATAGGTATATAATACTGTATATAATAAATAGGTATATAATAGCTACCCCAATCGTTATACCGTGATATATTGCGTGAATTTTGGTAATAATATTAAGATGAATTACAACTTTCTGACAAAATATAGGTATGTTTGTAATATTTGACGCTTTTTGCACGGTTTATCTTATCGATAAATTGAACATTGATCTACTTTTATATACTTGAAGGGATGTTTACAAAAACAACATAACTGACTACACTGGTTGACACGTGAAACGATTAACAATGTTCTTAAAAAAGTGTCAACCGCTCTAAGCAGTTATGTTGTTTTTGTAAACATCCCTTCAATTAAATACTATACTTCTTAATACTACATAATATAGGTATTATAATATGTGCATAATATATAATAGTGGAAGTCCCTACCATCACTTCTATTGTAGATACGTAGGTGGGTATCATGATTCAGATTAAAGGGGCCCACTGATTACCAGTCCGCCGGACGATATCGGCCTGTCAGTTGTTCGGAACTGTCAAATTTTTGTTCTAACTGACAGGCCGATATCGTCCGGCGGACTGGTAATCAGTGGGCCCCTTAAGATTGTGTAGAAACCTAAAGATAAGCTAAGCCGCCTAAAGTTAATCTTAAATTGCATACCTATAAACTAAAATATTTATTACAAAATAAACATGACATTTTATCAATAAAATCTACGTTATTAAATTTTACAGCCTTATTTTGATATGTCAAAAGATTGTTTACGTTATGCTGGTACTCATTGTATTTGTGCACTGCAGAAGTATTTAATTCAATAATCTATACAAACACAATTTCCGTAAGAACAAAATAAGAACGTAGGTGTTCTTAAAACTTCAAGTATTACCCATTAATTTGTAACAAAGCTTACTTAAGAAAAACAAAAGCTTGTTTACATGATAAGTCTTCTTAGAAATATGTCATGTAAGTACCTACTTAAATCACTTTTAGAGGTTGTAGTAGAAACTAAATATGTACATATGTACTTATTGAAGTAAAAAAACTTACCCTTCGGGGTGACAACTCTAAAGGCGCTATTGGAGCCACTTCGCGGCGACTCTCTGAGCCCGCCAGGCGAGCCACTCCTCACCATAGAAAAGTCCAACGGCATCGGCGGCATTGCACTTACTTCCATCGTCCCGGTTAAAAAATCAAAAAAACATTACCACAAAAACTTCCAAATTCGAAAACCGAACGCCGAACCGCGGAGCGTGCGAGCGCTCCGGAGAGCCAGTGTGTTTTAAACCAGTATCACACTCGACGCGCCTTTAACTTGGTTTAAGCGTGTTTAAGGTTGAGAATCGATGGGATTCGCTTGAAATTTGAGCCTTATCGGCGGCTAGAGGCGTGGTTTGGATGGCGCCGCCCACCGTCCCCTGACGCCATGTGTCCGGAGTGACAATCACTTTGTATAGGTAACGCAATAATATGATTCTTGATGGATTTTGTGCGAATGCATTTACCGTAGCAATTTAATACGGTGTTTTCTGTATGTGGGCTCTGAGATAGCTGGGCGGTGCTTATGTTGTTGGGTCTGTTGTTCTCGAGTTAGTAAATTAATGGTTTTGTGTTTATGAATTAACTTATATGGAAAATGATTAATTATAATTACCTATGATTTTCGAAAGTACATAAAAAAAAAATTCAAAATTTGAATAGGTGTAGGTAGGGACGTTCTTTCAACATACCTAACAGACACTAACACTATATATGTATAGGCACCTAAATAGGTACAGAAAAAAAAACTACATATTTCAAATTTTATCTATGTGTCACACGATCTATAAGAAAAATGCAGAGCACTAAAAAAGATGTTAGTTATTAACCGCTATATTTTGCTATATTTTACGTGCCACTTGATAATTAAGATTTAGGTATTCAAATAAAAGTATTTTGAACATAGGTACTCTTACTTTTATAACATCAAATTACCTACTTACTTCTTATTTATAAACTCTGGCCTCTACTCACTTGCAAAGATGTTTATTTTAATTTATTTACATTTAGATACATACAATTTTGTCTAGTGTGCCCGATTGTTCTATACCGACTCAGTAGTCATCTTATCTCTTTTTGTAAAGCTGCCTATAAGATAGTTGTACTTTTGACACGTACTAACTATTGATGAGCATCAGTGAGCACTGTATGGTACCTATTTTTATATTAAAGAAAAAAATCACCGCTTCGGGTATGACATGAACTTGTCTTAGTGTTAAAGTGACGTTTCTGGTTGAAGAAAGGTCACTTTTGACACTGACAGATCAGTATCATATGGAATGAGATAACTAAAACTCGAATTGGCCTGTATAAGTCCAGGACTAATATCCATAAGTTTTAACACGTACCTACCTAATTAAGTATGAATAGCAACGTTGTTTTTGGGAGTTTTTTTGAGTTTTTGCTCCCATTTATAAAAGCTTCTTGCCTTAGATCTACGACAATTAAAAAATAGTGACACCGGAGCGAATAGCGAATACATTCGAATTAATCTTTTTGCGAAATCAAGAAAAAAAAAACAAAAACAATCTGAAAACAAAACCCGATCTTTTCTACATTCCGTTTCATCCTATACCTTCATCTGTATACGAACAAAAGAGGGATGATCAAAAATAATGGGATCTACCCGGCGAGATTATACCCGGATTATTTTATACTCAGTACTAAAATTTTTCCACAACTCTGTACTGTATATCCACCATTCCTGCTCATACGTTTAGACGAATTTAAACCTTATGTGGTTCTAATAAGGTGTATAATTCTTTGTGTAGGGTGCGTTCGGGAATTTCATTTTGTCCCGAATAAAAATACCTATCCCATACGACGGCTTTGCTTTATCATTTCGAAGCGGGGGATAATTAGTTTTCGTAACGCTGGGGTTTATTCTGGTGGAGGTCGCTGAGGCTTGATCAAAAATGTAAAAAAGTTACATCTAGCTACAAAAACAGTCCAGACTAGGTCTTACGAGGTTAAACTGCTTTAACCTCGTAAGATAGGATCGTTTATAGATATTTAACAGGCCCCGTAGCCAACATGCCAATCGCTAACGCTCCGTAGCGAACAAAACGCAACTGTCACTGTCACACTAATATGGAAGAGTGATAAAGAGACATGAAGCGATTCGATGGCGAAGCGATAGAGATTGTCACCTTGGCTAGGCCGCCAGGTATGCTAATTAATAGGTACTTCTTACTTTTTTTATACCCGGTGTATAAAAGCCGTCAAGTCAACCGAAAATGTAAAAAAATTAGGTACAGTCTGTTCGGAAAGAGAATAGTCGTGGAATGTATTCGGCCCCATACATACAACGACTCTTTTCTTTCTGCACAGACTACATCAAAATAATAGGTAATCCTATATTAAATTACAGTGATTCTTAAGTAAAAATAACTTTAACGTTTCGCCAAATGTCGCTTACTCTTAATAGAATGTCGCCACGCTGAGGATTGACCCCAACGGGATTAGCGCAGAGCATGGCCGGTGAAAAATTGAACCGTTCATTGTTTTTAATGTCGCTACGTGACGCCATCATTGTCCCGGCCCGGATAATTGTTTCAACTGACAGGAAACCTGGTCCAATGTACAGTTACTATTTTATCCGGATTTGAACTTTTTTTATAAAGTACTAAGTCTCAACCGTTCATTAATTGAATTTAATGATGATACGTGACGCCATCATTGTCCCGGCCCGGATAATTGTGTCGACTGACGTTAACGCTTTAGCTTTTTTTAAATGACGTTACTAGAATTTCAACCGTTCAATATTTGTAATGTCGCTACGTGACGCCATCATTATCCACTAACAGGATTTTATCCGGATGAGACTTTTTTATCCGGATACCTATACTGCAATTGAAGCGCTCAAAGTTGTAATGTGCTAGGTGACAGGGGTATCATTGTCCCAGCCCTGATATTTGTGTCAACTGTCCATACCTTGTCCGGTAATAAACTTCAATAAAATCGGGATTCAAAGCTTTCCGTTTACCTGCAAAGTATACCCAATTACCTATGTTAAAAACTCTTTTGCAGAGAACGTCACTACTCACTATTTTATAATGATTTTTATGAATATGTACTGATAAAAAGAACACTAAGATAAACAAATTCATCTTTTTCAATTTTAAATACTTATTATTATTTTCAACCTAACAACTAATATCTGCAATAAAGTTTAACAACCAAAATATGAAATATTTCAAAATATTAAACCTTCAGCATTATAACCCAATCCTAATAACAAAGTCCAAAGTCGGCTAACTAAAACACCGTATCATTATACGGAACGAGCGAACAATCCTCGTCCATAACCCTTCGCTGCTCGTTTGCACACAAACGACGCTCAACCGTGCTCGTGGCAATTATCCGGGGCGGCGGGGAGTGGTAACCTGTGCGGGTTGGGCGGCTTTCCTCTTATAGACACGGTGGCGCGTAGTGACAGAATCGTTGTTGTTGTTATTTTGTCGCGTCAGCCAGGAGACAATAGCGATATAATCATAATAATTTATTTATAAAACCAATTTACACGTCATTGATAAATAATTAGTAGAAGTACCTAGTAATTAGTAGTAGTATAATTTGTTGTTGTTATTTTGTCACGTCAGCCAAGAGACAATATATAGCGATATAATTTCTTGTTGTTATTTTGTCACGTCAGCCAGGAGGCAATAGCGACACAGTTTGTTAGAAGAACGGTTATACCACGGTTTACTAATATGCTAGGTAGGTGTCCCATTACAGAAACGGCATAAAACTACCATAAAAATGATTAATTGAAACGCCATAAAACAAGGATTTAAGGAGTGACCCGGGAGAATGTAACCATGGCGAGTGACAAGAAAAAGTTGATTCACCCGTCTGATAAAAATATTAAGTGATATAAATGAAAACGACTGAGCAAACGACTTGAAGATAAAATACTTAATATACTTAAATAAATTCAGAATTTTAAAGACAAATTTTAAAAACAGGTTCTGTAATAAAAAAGTGTCGTATAAAACCTAAATGTCTATTTCATGCCATTAAAGTACTAATTAATTTGAGTTTTTTATTGCTTCTAGCATAAATTGATTATAATTAAAATTCCATATCAAAGAAAAAAACGTGACCTTTACATTTCTGTCACACTATCTTTGTACATATTTTATTTACATTGGAATAAAATATTATCATTCTTATTTATTTATCTCTGCCCTAAACTTAACACTACACCTCAAACACTGTGTCGACTGTGTAACCGGCGTGACTCCACAAAACCCGGTCCACAGTTCTCACAGC
Source organism: Cydia amplana (assembly GCF_948474715.1). Classification (NCBI taxonomy): domain Eukaryota; kingdom Metazoa; phylum Arthropoda; class Insecta; order Lepidoptera; family Tortricidae; genus Cydia; species Cydia amplana. The sequence continues at coordinate 17,082,430 of NC_086073.1, forward strand.
GCCAAATTATACAGAGTTAATTAATACAAAACATTAAAAACTTATCTCTCGCCGTGAAATCGTTTAGTACTCGCCTAGGCAGAGAATTGCCCCCTTTACATGTTTATTTTCCATTCCCAGTCAAAATTTTACTTAAATTATCGTACCTTTAAGCAAATAGCGCTGTAACGCTTTAAAGCGGATTATGGCAATTTTAATTAGGTGAAAATTAAATAGAATTTTCTTTCGAAATGATTCATTATTGTAAAATGTTGCCATTTTTTAATAAACATTAAAATTGCATTTTTAGGTCATCTGTATATTGCAGAATGCTTTTATTACTTATATAACATGGGTACCTATAGCAAATTAATAATTGGAGAAAAACAAAGAAATACATATAGTAGGTATACTTGATGGGGAACATAGGTACCTAATCTTCTAGGCTCTACAGCGTTCTAGAGAAATAAAGTAGTATTTTGTGAACTAGTATTTTCTTATAACTAACTCAATTCACCTGCTTAGTTTAGTACACTTTGCTGTAACATAATTGTTACGAAAAATAATACTTGCAGTACATGATTATTTTGTCCCACACTTATTTTCAAAGTCTTTCTAAAGACGAAAATAAAACCCAACTCAAAAGTTACAAAGACACCACAAAGCGCTTACGGGAAATTAAAAAGAAAACTTCGCCCGGTTCAACCCTTGCGGTATTTACCGGGGCAAATTACAGTCGCGGGCAAACCCGGTATTTGCATTTAGAACGTCACATTAGCTGAGGGTTTTTTGACCGGGCGAAATTACAGGAAGATGTAATTATGGAACCTTTTTAACCGGTTTGATGTTTTTGAGTGACCAATGGGTTAATTAGTGTCAGAGTTAGAGTTTGAGTGGTCTTGGAATTAAAGAGTTTTGAGTCTTGGTTGCTGATATTTATTTACATTGAATTTTTTGTTGATTTTGTACAGTCGCCATCATATATATCGGAGCGGTCAAGGTGCTCAAAAATATCTGAACACGCACCCTAACGCCTTGACAATAGAGGCGTGTTCAGATATTGGTGAGCACCTTTGCCGCTCCAATATATCTGATGGTGACTGTACTAGGTACTACCAATGATACAATTCAATAGATAGGTACAATTTTTATTTTATTAACATGAAGGTCTATAAATAATCTGTCTGTCTTAACCGTTGAACTTCATAGATGAAATTGGTATGGAGATTAGGGTGGGTCATTTTTACTTTTTTTTTATTTATTAGGGGGCACAGTTAAAAAAAGGTGCCATTTGGTAATTAATTATTGCACGTATTTTTATTTTATTTTTAGCTTTAATTTTACTGCCTCCGGATTTTAGTTAAAATTCTTGTTAAATGTATGGACATTGTGAAAAAAAAATGTTTCTTTTTGAGTACTTTTTTTATTTATTTATGGCTCTATTTCGAGCTAATAATGGTATAACTTTTTAGCTAAAGTTTGAATAAAGAGACGATACATAAATATACTCCGCAGACCATACAAAATATAACAATATTTATATGAAAACTTTGAAATGGATCCGGAGGCAGAAAATGAATTTCGATTACAGAATAATTTGAAACACTGTTTATTGGCATTATTACGCAACTTTTTGTAACTGTGCCCAAAGGATAACTAATACTTTTTTTTTCTCCATACATAAGTGACCCACCCTAATGGAGATACCAATTTCATCTATGAAGTTCAACGGTTAAGACAGACAGATTATATATTATGGTTTTGTAATATGTCCATATTACATACCTACAACTTCTTTTTTTCTAAGTAAATAGGTACATTAAATGGGTAGGTACTTTACTTACCGACGAAAGATTCAAATGAAACAGTGAATCGATACTGAGGACTGTAATTTAACTCCTGTAAAAGCAAAAACTCGTAATTCTTAACCTTAGAAGCAATATAACAGATGTCCTACTTTTTCACAAACACTTTCGACCTTTTATGTCTGAGTGCATTTTCGAGTCGTCTATTTCAGCGGTTCTCAATCTTTTTTTTTGACGGAACCCTTTTGGAAAGCGAAATACTTGATGGAACCCTACAATAAAACAATAGTTTTTAGAAGTGTATTTTTTTATTAATAAGCATAATAATTATGCTTATTCTATTATTCTAAATTATTCTAAATTCTTGGGGAACCCCTGCAGGGGTGTCGCGGAACCCTAGGGTTCCGCGGAACACACTTTGAGAATGGCTGGTCTATTTGTTGTGCACATGCAAATAATAATACGTTGTCATTAAAGAAGTCTGCAGTGACATGTGGCCGGGGTCGGTGACCCGGCGGTCTAGCGTTCTAGATTGTTTTTTAACGATCTTGGCTAAATTACATGTGAAAGTGTGGTTACAGTACAGTAAGGATGGGTAACGCACGAGTTTTCGATTTTTTTTTTGTTTATAGAATTAGGTCTACAAAAACTAAGTAATAAATAAAGACTAACAATTTTTGTATAGGAAGAAATGTATCATATGCGTGCCCTAATTTCTTAGCTTGATGAATTTTATATTTGAAACAACGTATTCTCATTTTTTCACCGATTTGCTACATTCACATTTCGTATATAATTATGTTTAAGTAACTGGGGCCCGTTTCTCAAAACGTTGTAACTTGTAATACAAGTGGAAGTCTCTTTCTAACAAAAACGGTCACAAATGACATCTGCTTGCATTATATGTTACAAGCTTTTGAGAAACGGGACCCTGGTTTAAACTTGTAAAAATTTTTTTTTGTGGTTTTCTAAATTATTAGACGTTTTAAGACTTTTAAGCAAACCTTACAGGCATATATTGTGAGCTTACAAACAAGATAATCTCATGTTTTATTTTAGTACAACACGTGATGTTTGTGCGGATCAACATGGCTTCATTTCATCCAGTTCATTCATTACTTCACTGAAATTAACTACTCATATAGAGCTGATAAAGTGCAGAAAGGACTCGTATAACAAAATCATTGATTTTATCTGAACCGACGCGTCGTTTGCGTTAAGTGTCATTTTGTATGGGATTTTGAGTTTCCAAAACGTCCCGCTTGGCGCGTTGTTCAAATTCCATACAAAAATAGACATACTTAACGTAAACGCGGACGCTCGTCACGCTATCGAATGAAATTTACACTAGGGGCACTGTTGGCGAAAATTGTTTTTAAGGAATTATGTGTCTTACATTAAAATAAGGTAACTAGTTAATTAAAATATTGTAGACTATCGTTGATCTTGCATTATTTTGACGAATTTTGTCTTTGATGTGTTGCATTAGGTATATATGTGACGACCAAGATTGTTTTTGAAGTGAAAACTTCTTTAGCGGCGCTGGGCACTTTTTGAGGTGGGGAAAAAATGATAAACTCGAGACAGCGTAAGGCGATCACGTGACCGCTAGCCCCGTAAGGTGGCCACTAATAATTTAAATGGCATTTAAATCAATAAAGAAAAACTCAATGTTATTTGACATTTATGTTGCGGACTCCTTTTCAAGACTCTTTACCTATGTTCAAATAATTTGACGTTGTCATGGCAGTATGTAAATAAACATGTCAATGAAAAAGTGTGATCTTATTTGAGAATGATAATAATATATAATAAATAAATAGAATACCTCCGCTAAACGTATGTATCGTGTTACCGGGCATCGGTAACATAGTGAGGTGAGTTTTCACCTCTATCGGCATTCCCGGAGTGCAACCGTTGTTGCTTGTTGCCGGAGCCAACTCAAAGTCAGTACCTAAGGAATCATGTTGTTTTTTTTAACAACCAAAAAAATCAGCATTTCATGATGAAAATGTATGAGAGTTATAATTTTCTATCTACCGAAATGTTTTTCATATATAACAAGTTGTAGTTCTTCCTCAAACAATTTAATTCTAATACGAAATCCCTTCATCCCGTTCTAAAGACACACGAACGATACACGTGGTCACATACGTGGTCATTAAGACATGTGCGCACAGACAGACGGTCGCCTCGTCGCGAATTTATGAATAAACCTACACGTGTTAAGTATATTGCTAGTTGATATAATTTTATGAAATATGGTATAAGATTTGATAATGAAGCTTTAGGATTTTTCGTGGGATTATGGTGTGGGATTCCCTTGTAAATTTTTGTATGTTACAGGACCTATATATGATGTATGTTAAGAAATAATAGTTACTTATCTATGTTCACATAAAATTCAGTCGGTGTATTTTTTCTAAAGAACCAGAATTTCAGGATAGACATGAATCGATAATTTCACTGCTGGGGAAAAAGGTTTTTGAATTCGACCGATTTGGTAAATCTGAATGAACGGTTTTAGTAAAGATTATTTAAATTATTTTTTCATTCAGCCGTGGAACTGCATTGATTTATTGGTCCGATTAAAACGTTATTGCTCAATGGGAAAAATGCCGGTGATGAAATCGATGTCTAAATAGCTTGAAAATAAGACCCACTCGCATCGAAAACCATTCGCAAAGCAAATTCACATCGATATCCTCACTTATTTTGTGATGTGCAGTGTGCACCCATCTGCTCCATAACGCCTCAGCACAAAAACGCATTAAGTGTCTGAACAGCTTGGATGAACATGTAATGATTTGAAATTAGGTTATATACTGTGTCAAACGCACAAATCATCCCGACGGAATCCTGTCGGATGTGCGGCCGCTAGCTAGTTATTCTCATTGCTTCAGGCAAATTAGTGTAATTTTTATACCTTTTTAGGGTTTCGTAGTCACCTAAAAACTCTCTCCGTCCGTCCGTCCTTACTAAGACTCTAATCTGCTGTTCCATAGAAAAAATTGACATATGAATTGCCGAAAGGTATGAGATACCAGATTTTTGCGATTTCGGGATTAGCTTCATAGTAAAAGTTATTCAGCGTGACCTTACATACTCACCTCTCAGCGTATGGTGAGACAACAAAAACACCACGTATTTACTTACGAGTCCAATTTGCTTTCAAACTGTAGGTATAATGTTTAACCTATAAACTTAATCATTTTTTTAAAGTGCCCTGTAAGCGAATGGAACACGGCGCTGAAAAACAAGCGGAAGCCAATCGTTTGCGCATGTGTCGTGTAAACATGATTTCATTCATTAAACTTTAATTGGCCCTTAATGGACTTGTTACAGTTGTTACGAAACGGGTTGGTGCAACGGAAGAATGACTTGGTACATAAATATAAGTAAATACATTTGAATTTTATATTTATACCTATATTATTTTACTGTTTTACCAAGCGCGCGTCACCTATTATTATTATTTTTAAACCATTTGTCTATTATTAATTATATATTGTCTTGAAAGTTGGACTAGAGAACTAAGATTAGAAGGTTAAGACAGGGACATAATGATAGTAGGTACCTAGACAGTGTTATATTAAGTTGTCCCTGTTTCACAATGTTATATAAAATTATACATAATATAACTGCCAGTGTAAGAGCCCTATTAGACGTTCCAGTCACCATAAAACGTATAGCGCCCTGCAGCGCCATCTATACCTACAATAATGTCGATGTAAACTCGAGTTTACGTAGGAAAGCTTCTTGCGTTTATAATTCAAAAGCTTATTATTCACAAAATACACACGAAACAAAACGCTGAGCGCCGCATAAAATCAACTTGCAGCGACAAAACGCGGCGGTGCGTTCAGAAACCACAATAAAGTAAGTTTACAGCCGCAGCACCTCTTTACGGCTATAATCCATTCTGAACGCTCTCCGAGCTCTTATAATGGTCCTTAAATGCGGTAAATGAAGTGTTTAAACTCCGGGAAAGTTTGAATTGTTTTTTTTTCTGAGCGTTATGGTAACAGTAACAGTCGCATTTGAAAACGTTATGCCTTTGAGAGTTATTTAAAAGGGGGTGTTTATAAATATATAAGGCTTTACTTGTTGTTTACTCTTGGCATGATAATAAATATAAAATGTTGTTCTCATTCTAATTAAGATTGTTCATGTTCATATAGGTACTTAATACATATAGGTACATACTCTGAGTAGGAATAAAATAACACAAAAATACCCAAATCTGACAAAAATTTAGTGTACAATCAAGTTCATAAATATGTGTACATTTCTTCACCTTAATTAATTGCAGTAAAGTTAAAAATGAATAATTATTTATGAACTCGACTGTACAACTGAAATAATATGGCCCAGATATTTTATATTTTTCTAGTCTCTAAAAGCAATGTAACGGAGTTCGTCACATAAAAAAAACCAACAGAAAATCTCGAAAATTTCCTTCAGCAGATAATTAAAACAAAATAGAATATTACCCCTCATAAATATCAATAAGGATATTCCGTTCCGCCTACGTAATCAAATGAAAAGTTAACCACAACCTAACCCGTTTCATCTCCAAATCATAATACCGATTTGTATCATCAAAGAACAATCACAAAGGATCTCTAAAAGCATAATGAGACGGCAAGTACGGGCCTCAATTTGCTTCATAAATATGTATGGGGCCTTCTTTCCTTTACTTATCAATTATGGGGCCGTGTCACACGAAGGGTTAAGTTTTTGGGGGCCGTTTCGGTTTTTTGCAATCTGTTTTAAGTAAGGATGGGAGAATTGTGCCTGCCATCGTCGTAAATATCTGTAGGTATAAGAAACTTTTTAAAATAGGTAACTATAGTCCGTCAACCAAATCTTGTCAGTAGCAATGTAAAGCAAACTAAAGTAGGGCAACACTCAAAGAGCAGTATTGCGCTAAGAAAAGCAGCAATGTACATCGAACCAAAAGAATTTTTTTTCCGCTGAGCGCGCCCTGCGTACGTCAATTCAAATTGTCACTCGCGGTTTATTGAAAAAAATTGAAACATAAAAGCGATGTTAAAACAATGTTAATCAAAATGATGAACAAATTTGAAGATATCAAACACAACTCTATCAAACAAACTATGTCTTCTAAGTTTACTAAAATAAAATCATATCAAAATGCAGATAATTAGATAGTGCATATATTTGTTATTTACAATATAATATGCCACTTGTTAATGTAAATTAGTGTACTCTTCTGGATGAATATGACATACCTGTGTAATTTTTTTGATTGGTATATATTGTAAAATAGGATTACATATTAAAAATAAAACAACTGATATTTGGGTGTTTATTTAATTTAAAGGTAAATAAAATAAGGGTCACTTTAGCTTACACTATAATTCAGGTCATTAATTGAAAAAATATAATGAAGTTACCAATGTTACCGGGTCACTTCAACCAAGCATAATACTCTGTAGTATTCTATTGCATCTTTGTAAATAGTCACAACTGATTGCTGAAAATATTAGACATGTGGGCCTATGGACGGTTTCCAGGACACAATTTATGGTCTTGTTGGATAGATTTAGGCATACGTTTTAATTTTATTTATGCCTTTTAACCCTAAAACAAAAAAACTGAACATAATCTTAAAAGTTCGAAAGAGTTCTTCCAGTATGTACTTGTCATAACCTCAATTTTTAGTAATGTTTACCATCAACGAGCATGATTGTACATTGTAGGCCCCTTAGCTTTGCTTATTCTTATTTAATGTATTGGTATTTAATGGTGACAGCAGAAATATCTCTTGAAACAGAAACGATTCAGAATGAAAACCAAATGAAAACAAATAAGGTGACGGCTGTCGTTCACGAATTTCACGATCCACATTCCACAGATAAAACACAGATGACACGCATTTTGGAATTATTCGAACACAGTGTTGCTAACCCGCGATTTTTCAAATTTGCCGCCTTTTACTACTGACAAGATTTGGTTGACGGACTTTAGTTAATATTGAAATGCTTGGTAATTTTTGTCTTGAACGATTTTTTCTGCTTTCCAAAATAAGTAAGTAAACTACTATTTGGGTTGACCAACAATATAACACACTAAAATAAAAATATTATCTAGATCTACTCGTATATCTTAAAATTGTGTTGTCACAACATGTCAACTTCTTGTTGTAGGTATTTAATAATTTAGATAACACAGATTAGCACTGCGACATCCTTAATTCAATACTTTTATGAAATTATACTCCAAAATCCACGATCAAAGTCGTTATCCAAACCTTGTAATACTCGAACTTAAAAGCTAAACCCACATTATGCCGGCTCAGCACACTGTCAACAGACCTAACCCTAAACTGCCGCCGGTTAAACCGGGGGAGCGTTTTACTGCCAAAAAATACCCGGCAATTTCTCTTTCAATGACAATATTCCCCGGGCGGTGATAGTGGCGGTAGTGTCTATGTGAAAACATGAATGAGTAGGGAGATATTTTAGTTCTAAAAATTTCCGTGCGCATTTAAATTTTGTTGTTTATTCTCCATGGCCCCAAGGTAGTTTCGATCGACTCGATTATATTTAGGGTTAAACGTCATTGATATTGCAAGCCGTTGGAGGGCTATTGAATTTTTTTTCTTTAATTTGTACGGGCCTATGGGGATTGTGTTTATTTATATTTAATTTGCCGATCGGGTGCGGCGTGAAATGTGTTTTGTTTGATACAGTTGTTACGATTTTTTGTTTGCTGGTTGCGGCAGCTCCTTTTTAAGTCCCGACGTAAAAATAAGGGTTTTATAAGTTTGATCGCTACGTGTATGTTTGTATGTGACACCGTAGGTCTTAAACGGGTAAACCGATTTGGATGCAGTTATTTGAAAGCAAGTTTTCTAGCGCTATTTTCATAGTTTCAGCTTTAAGTTTACGGTTGCCTTTTTTGTCGAAAGTTTTTTTTAACACGAAGTAGGTTAGCAATTATACAGTTAATATGAACTTTAACTGAGTATTGCCACAAATTGGCTATCATAAAACCATTTTTCGGTTTAACTAAGAAATAATTCGTGTAATAACTTTAGATTCAAAACTTGATAGATCTAGGATCTAAAGCGATTAAATGTTTTGATGAAAACCTACGCCATTATAAAAAAATAAAAACAAAAAAACATTTTTTCTTTCGTTACCTCGCCTCACCTCGGTTGACTCAAATTTAGCGTAGACACGGAAGGGGCCCCAGGGTATTCCGGGCCGGGGTAGCGTTTCCCAGGGGACCCATAAAATGGCTGCTGACTACCAACCTCTACAATCATGAGTTCTAATATGCCGTAGCTGAGAACGATTGGAAATATTTTGTAGAAGTAGATGATGAATTTATTAAATTGATTTACCCCTTATTCACAAAATTTAGACAACCTTTTATATCTTTCAAACAGTTAAAAATGTTAAAATGACAGATAAGGACAAACGATTATATCCGGCCCGAGGGCATGGCATGAGTGGTGGGGATAACTGACAGAACGGGATAGTCTTATGTATCTTTCACTAGGAGTAACAGAGAAAGCGCTATTATTGTTTGTCTTTGTCACAGTCTCATATTTTTTTATTGCCCACCGTAGTTTATGGTGGGATACAAACAATGCGTAAACGTCAAATTGGTGTGAAACATATGAACAGTGCAAAGATTATCAGGAAAAATATTGAAATCAGTGTTTCGTGTGCATGTAGTAGTACTTAAAAATTCAACAAATATGGTGAATTGCTCAGTTTTGCGCTGTACAAGTGACTGCCGGCAAAAACAGGACAACGTAACATTTCACAGGTAAATACAGTATTTTATACTTCGGTCACATTATCATGCTTAGTAACAGCATCCTACAATCTATATCAATTAAAATCTGAGTAGAAAAAGCATTTACAGTAAATAATAACTCGGGTAAAAAAATTAACCTATAAATATTTCCTGATAAATTAACCGACCAAATTACGTACGCATATTGACAGTAAGCCGTCACCCTTTTAATAACGTGTATTCAATTTAGTCGCATTGCTATTATTCGAGGGATACCAGCCCGTGATGCATACAATTACCCCAAAATTCGGGTATTTTGTATTTTAATAACATTTTTATAAATAATTTTGCTGTAGAACTGGACATATACGAACAATAAAATTGAACTGTGTTTAAATTAGAATGTAAATTATATTAACGTTATAGGGGGTTTTGCCACGACTCAGAGAATCTAATTCTATTATATGCTGCAGGCACTAATTCTTAATTTTGCAATAAGAGTGACAGATTACAAAATGAATATTTCGTTTATTACCTCCAGATTTCCACAAGATGCAGGCACGCGTGCTAAATGGATTTTAGCAACCGGAAGGAGAAACTGGGCACCGACGCAAAACTGCCGGATATGCTTAAAGCATATTACGAAAACCTACCTTTTCTATTTCTTCCTGTGGCACACAGTATGCTAATATGTATAATGAATCGCTTAATGATATAGACATTTTTGTTCATAGTTTGTCCGTTTTCAAGAACAAAGTTTGGCATATTTTGTTTACTAGTAATTGAAAAATTGTTTCAAGTAAATATTTTGCAATGTTTTCTTACTTTATTTGCGTGTTGTACTCACAACTATACCTACTGGTAATTTATAATTAAGTAACCTATTTACTTTTCATTGTAATAGTCAACTTAGTAACGTATGAAACTTTAGGCCTATTTTTAGTAATTTTTGTAAGACTTATTTGTAAAAGGCTGTTTGTTTTCTACATAAATAAAAAAAAAAAGAAAATTGGCCCATTGATATTTTATTTATTGCTGCGTCTTACGTAGGCGAACTACTCGCGAACGTGATTAAAATTACCCCAATATTTGATAATATTGGGGTAATTTTTACCTATATGGTATCCCCGGGTTTGTGACGTCATCTATGTCTATCCGTTACGGGGGCACGCGGTAGGCCACATCTATAGAAATACTACCATCTATGATCCGGCCTGTAAGATTTGACAGGATATCCGGATGAACTCCAAAATGGCGAAGTCGTCCGGAAATTTCACAAAACACTGCTGTTCACACAAAACGGCTGAACAGATTTCGGAAGTAGGTAAAGTGAGACCAAGATAAGTCTGCAGCGATTTTTGAGGCACAGACGTGCAAGTGTTATTTAAACGTCATAATTTCATAGAAATTCGATGTTTAAAAGAATACTTGTACGTCTGTGCTATACAAAATCACTGCAGAGTTATCTTGGTCTGACTCTAGGTATATTAATGTATCCCGTAATCCGTAAAAACATATTAATGGATCTCCATCATGTTTTCATAGTACGGTTCCCTTAAATCTTCTATAGAACACAGAAGAAGAACCTATATAATTCTTTAGAAGGGTCCAGTTAGGGTTTGCACGACGGATCCGATATGTATGGGAAGATCCGCGGATCCGGATACACATCCGGATAATTTCATACATTCCGGATCCAAATTGCAAACGCTAGGTCCAGTGGAAGTAGAAATCTCCTGCGGATCGTGGTCGCCACTCAATATTGTCTGCCCCAGCGAGCATTAGGTACTACGACGTTTAACTAAGAGCAGTTGGTTTAATTATGTTTCCTAAACAAGTTCCTTATTTACTCATTCTACCAAAATACGTCCACACAAATGCCCTCAACGCGTATTCTGTCAGCTTGCGTGCGCGCACATGCGGGCACAAACAACGATATAAAAACAAAACGTCTTATCCACCAATACACTTCAAACTATTTCGGCCATTTTGTTAATACGGAGCTACAGTTTATCAGCCATCGGATTCGTAAAAAAGTCTGTTAACGTAAATTGCTAAAACATTTGATTCGTTAACGATTCTGGAGATTACTTTAAAATGCGGGTTGGGATTTTTTGTTTCGATTCATAATTTTAATTGATAGCGGTAAGTGTGAATCGTTGGAACATCTGTTATAGACCCAATAACAGTCAACACTTACAAATTTAAGAAAAACTGCGTGATCTATGCTAATTTCGTGGTGGTCGCATTTAACACTCGGTAAAGTTATGATTTCTATTACCTACGTAAATCATATGGGGAGAGAGCAGAGACATTTATTTGTCTTAGTCCCAGTCTCTAGTCTTGTAATCTATTGTTTGAATAGAAATATAGAAAATCCTAATTATAAACGTTGCCAGCACTCTTAACTCTTATGAGTCTTAAGAATCAAAACATGTTTATATTTGGGTCACTATTGCACAACACAAATGATGGCTGACCGTCTCACCGAGCGCCGTAATTATTTAGACACCTTTCTTTTGTAAAATCCTACACCAAGAGCTGTGATCATTTTTATACGACAAAATACTCATTGTTATTTAAAACTAACTGACAGCATTACTTAATGAATGACATCAGCGACTCAAAATATCACTCTCTGATTACTTCATCAAGCGCCCTTAATAAGCAATCTGATGAATCGAAATAATTATACTTATTTTAAGTGTTAATAATGACATGCGGGCTCCCGTGTTCAATTAACAACTATAATTTTACACCTACACAAAAACATTAAGGAGAACTTTAAGCGTGTACAGATAAGAGTGATTCTACGGTGAGAAGTGGAGGCATGCAGCGTACTGTAGACGGTAGAAGAAAAGTTGTTTTAGCAATATGTTTGCGTTTTATCAACGAGCATTCACCCTTTTGTCTTTATAAATGAATGGTTTAATTCGGATGACAGTGATGCTAGCTATAAAAGAGTTTAGAATCAAATAAATAAGCTACTCTTCTCTAAAAACAGAGTTTGTGGCGTCGGAACGGAATCAATTACGTTACAGATCAAAAACACTTTCATATTCCTGTAAAAATGGAATGAATAGGGTATTAACTCTGAAATGAGGAGACAAGGAGGTCTTTGTAGATTTTTACATTCAGTTAGGTATGTGGAAAGATCCTAGATTTTTCTGGGTTAGTTAAACAGATAGCTAATATACACCATACGTTCCTAAAGTATAATAATTTTCTCAGATTGAGAAAGAAACTACCAAAGTTCAACCTTTAGTGCAATGATAAAAAATTGTAAGTACGTTATTTCAACAGGAAATGCTTTGAAAAAACGGACATTGTTTAGCTTTAGCATCTTACAACTCGTTGCTTTTTATTAGGTACATATTTAGTTGGTTGCGTTGGGGTAAAATAATGACATTTTAAATCTACCGAAAATACACCCGGGTAGGGTAGGGCACCTTGGTAGTCTAAGCCAAGACGACAATCGTTGATACAAAACGCCAATCGAACTTAAATAATGTTTGGAAATAGTCAGGTCACTTTTCGTAGCTTTTATTATTCGGATACATTTGTTTATCGATGTAGGATTGTCCCCTTAGCTAGGCCCCAAGAAGTCCCCACAATCCTTTTAAGCACCAATCTTGAAATTCAAACCACAATTTGCCCGATCCGTCCTCCGGTCAAGCAGTCAAAGGCGGCCGCCGAGAAAGTTGACTCAACTCCGCTCCAGATCAACTAATTACTTGTTATTCTCGCTGATTAAAGCTCAGCTTGGGTCTAATGAGTGACTCACACGACTATCGGTCGGTGACATTTACAGGATACTACTGGTATGCGATCTCTGCATGGGTTTTTAGTGTCCGTTGAACAATTTAGTTAGAATAGCTTTAATTTTGCAGTTTGGGAAATAGTGCTTGTAATGTAACAAGTTGTTAAAGCACGTGTGAAACTGGATTGTCCAAAGTCCTTTTAATATATGTACATTGTGTGACACAGGTGAAAACAGACAGCAAAAAACATCGTGAGAAAACGTACCAACGAAAAATTCAAAGAGGGTCCAAAGAACTGCAACCCAAATCCTCTTGCAAGAGTATAAGTCTCCTCCTGAAGAGATACATTGGCTTTAGGTATTAATGTCAATTGCCTACTACTGTTTCATATTACATTATAACAAATAAGCAGAACCAACTAGACACTTAACTGCCCTAAATTTTTTACATTATTTGACAATCACAGATGAGTCATTTCATTAACCCTTTTAATTAACTTAATAACCCTGCAATGAAGTACAAAACATTAAAACCGAAGTCGTCAGCTATAAACAGCCCCCGTAATCTGGCGTAGAAGTTCTCACAGAGACCCAGTCATCTTTCTCAATCAACAAACCATCAGGGGTTTACGATTTTTATTGTTTTCGATCCAATTGCGACAAAAACACAAACTTACTTTTTGCCGTCGACCGAATTTCGAACCACATACGCATTCTTCACACTCCCATTGTTGAAGTTGCATTGTCAACTGACTTAACTAAGTTGGTTGTCTGATACGGGCGTTGACGGCCGTTTTTTTTTTAATTTCCAGCCTAAAAACGACTGGATAATTAATTTTACGTCCTCTTTATTAAACTTAACTTCTTAAATCCACGGGAAACGACGTTTGTGTGAGTTTAACTCGGTTTTATTTTTAGTGGCCTTTTTTATTACGGATTGATTGAGCTTTGTGGCCGTGTAAGTGTTGCTCGTAAAATATTAGTTGGTTCAATCGATTAAAATGTGCATGTCTCGTTTGTAGGCTCTTTTTCTCATAAAGTATATTTTTTCCGGCTCCAAATGATCTCCTATGCTTAATAAATACTTATAGAAATAAATCAGGATTTTGTGTATCACAACAAAGAGTTTTTGTCATGTTAATAAGATTTAGGTATTTATTGGCCACACCCGTAGATATAAAAATATGGTCAGGTACCAAAGAGATACTATGGGATAACTCAAGGTTTCTTTTTGATTAGTTTCTTTTTTTAATACGACATCAGTATTTTATCTCATGCATTTGTCTATTTTTCCATGACATGTAACAAAAAGCTACAATTTGGTTTCTAGGAATAAAAAGACCACAACTGCTGTGGTGCTGACCACAACTGCAGCCACAGTGTGCCTGCTGCAGGCAAGGGGTTAAAATAATTGACCGGATAAAAACTGAAGTTCACAGAAATCAAAACTTAATCCAGACCAATATTTTCAAAATTAATAGTGATTTCAAAATGTTGCACCGACTGCGCCCAAAAAAGGGTAATTATGGGCTCACGTCACTCAACAACGAGTCATTCATTAGCAATCTCTAATGGGAATTCGAATGAAAAACATTGTTTAAAAAGTGGTAGAGTGTGACAGTGACAGGCCCTGGGGAGCCGAGGACATTGCTTTGACATCGTTGCGTTTGCTTTGTACTGTGTAACAGTTAAAAATCCGGCCAAGTGCGAGTCGGACTCGCGCACAAAGGATTCCGTACCATTACGCAAAAAACGGCAATTAATCACGTTTGTTGTATGGGAGCCCCGCTTAAATATTTTTAAAATTTGTTGTTATGGCAACAGAAATACATCATCTGTAAAAATTCCAAATGTATAGCTATCACGGTTCATGAGTTACAGCCTGGTGACAGACAGACAGACGGACAGAGGAGTCTTAGTAATAGGGTCCCGTTTTTACCCTTTGGGTACGGAACCCTAACTAGGTGTGTTAGCGTAGGTACACTTAATGTTAATTGAATTGTCAATTTATTATTTTTAAATAGCAAAATTGTATAAGTAGTTTGTTAGGGGTGTAAAGAATAGTATTCACAGTGCAGGCTTCGTCATCTTACAGAAAGCTCAACCATAATAGGTTTTGTCAAAATAAAACGTGCTTTTACACATATGTCATATGTAACTAATGCAACACACGTCCTCAAAGTGAAAAATAAGTGATTGCAGTTTGCAGTAAAACATACATAGAGATCCCATACAGGGATAAGTTCGCCTTTGTTGTATTTAATTTATGAGTATTTATTTTTCACTATGTTTCTCGTGTTTTTATTTCCATGTGCAATAAAGTATATACATACATACATACATAAAGGAATAACAAAAAAAACAAGAAAAAAATAAAAAGTAAACTTTTAACTTTTCGACGTCATTAGAGGTAGGTAAGTATGAATATTTTATTTTCAGTACTCTCCCCGATTTTCTGCCTCCTATTTATAGACTACTAGCTACCCGCCCCGGCTTCGCACGGGTTAATAAAGTATACATAAACCTTCCTCTTGAATCATTTCTATCTATTTAAAAAAAAACTGCATCAAAATCCGTTGCGTAGTTTTAAAGATCTAAGCATACAGACAGGCAGACAGACAGGGAAGCGACTTTGTTTTATACTATGTAGTGATCAATTATAAACAAACATACATTTCTTTATAAGATATTTTCAAAATTGCTTTTAAAGCCCCACTGGATAATCATTAATTTACAATAATTACATTACTTATGCAATCACGACATGCCACTTAACCCCTAATCTGACTGATGTCACGTTAACTGTCATTTTCCCTGTACGCGTGCCGTAGAGTGAACATAATACATAATTAAACATAAAGTTATCTTAGTTAAAATATTGATGAGTAATTTTAATATTTCCTTCTTTTGCAGTTGAACAACTGAAATTGCGTTGTTAATAAAATGAATTGATTGCAAAAGCTGTATTTGTAAATAAACTTTTTTGTATTTTTTTGAGCACAGTAGTCACAATTTACGGTAACTGCAGTATTATGATTGTATTAGTTAATTTAATTTCTAAGAGTTACCTATTAAAAGACCGGTTACTTAACCCCTCAACTGCCTTGTCCCGTATACGTCCCAGACAATTTAGATTTAGACTGCAATAAACAGTTGAAAGGTTATTAATTCATTACGCTACGGCTTACGTAGGCGGACAACGCGCGAACGCGGCGCGGCGCGGCGCGGCGCGGCGCGGCGCGGCGCGGCGCGGCGAGGATGAAACAAACCGTTGATACGTAATTACGTATAGGTATGTCCTACTCGTACGTGAGCGATTTAGACGCGACGCGGCGCGGCGGCCGCGCGGCGTTCGCGCGTTGTTCGCCTACGTAAGACTACGTTAGCAAATTTTTGATAATGGCTCAAGCGATATTTGACTGACGGTAAAAGTTATAAAATAAAATAAATTACATACTTATATTTCGTTCATTAAGTTCCAAACCAGGTATCATCGATGTGGGTGTTATGGCCGCCAAGCTAAAGTGGGATTGGGCGGGACACGTCTGCACATTAAATGCCCCCGGATGAGTGGGCCAAACAGGGCTATAACCGCGAAAATCGAAGTTGCGGGCATTTTTCTCTGTCACTCTAATTACGTCTTAATGAGAGTAAAAGAGAAAGATCCCCGCAATTTGAATTTCGGTTTTCGCGGTAGGCCCCCGGCCCCCAGATTAGCCGAGGCCGAGGCAGACGAAAAAAGAGATGGCGGGAGTGGCGGGACGACCTCGAGGCATTTTGGTGCGACCAAACCGTGACGAGAAGAGGAAGAAAGGAGAGGCCTTTGCCTAGCAGTTAGTAGGACACAAAACAGTCAATTAATAAAAAAAAATATCCATAAAACTCCTTGGTAAAGTCACCTTCAATGATAATATGTTACACAACGAAGGCCACAAAAATATCATACACGATATTAAGACTAAGAGCCATAAGATAAGAGCGTGTCACTTATTTTTGCGACTTTCGAAGAGTAATTATTGCAAGTGACTGTACGAGGCGGGGTTCAAACCCCTGACCTTGGGTTTGAAAATCTCCTACTGCAAGACCTATAACGCTCACCAGTTAAAACATGTTTCAAAAAGCAAAAAATAGAGCAACATGTCACTGAATCATAAAAACGACTTTTTTCACTGTAAGCTCATTAAATTTCCAAAATCCACACAACTACCCTTTCCTTTTAACCAGTGCGTGTCACTGTTGCCATATTAAAAGCTCACGTCGGGGTAAATACCCCGATGAGCAAACACGGGGTAAATTACCCTTATTTTTACAATATTTTGATATATTGTCGGTAATAACAGGCGGAGTGGTGGCCAGTGACGTTTTACAGTTAGAAATCGTGGACAAATGTGTTTGCTTAGTGTGAGGAGTTGTCGTGGGTGGGTGCGGTGGTAGGATTGGTTCGCGAGTGAGATTGTGTCGAGAGGAAAGTGAGTTGTTGATGTAGGTATGTTATATGAGTCAGTGACTATACGTTTGTTATGGACGTTATGGTGATTAAGTTGACAGAAAAACTATGCGTACAGGTAGGTATTTTATACAAAGTTTTAAAATAAGTACTTCATACCTGGAGTTAAGTTACTGAATTAAAAAAATATTTAATCAGTTTCATAATTTTTAGTTAGGTGGGCGAATCAACGACTGATGATTACTTGCGTTACTCAAGAGTTAGGTGAAATCAGGCTTATAACATACTTACATAGGTACATATTTTCAGTTTATTAGGTTTAAAAATTGTTTACACATGAAACATAGAAAAACCAATTTAAGGGTGACATTGTACGAAGTTTAACGTTTGTTTTAAGTTTACAAACGAAGTTTAAAAGTTCATAAAAGTTGTGGACAGATTTATGGCGGTCAAAAAGTCCCCCGCCGCGCCGCGTCTGTCTGTTTGTATGTAGGTATGTATGTTCGCGATAAATTCAAAATGACTGAACGGATTTTCATGCGGTTTTCACCTACCAGTATTCTTGAGGAAGTTTTAGGTAGGTACTTACCTATATAATTTGTTAAGGTTTACGCGTGCAAAGCCGGGGCGCGTCGCTAGTCTATCAATAAAAACCTTTGCCATGCCAAGCGCCCCCTTTCCCGAGATCCTTTTCGGTATGTGCACGATTAGTGCTGCCCTCATTTTGTCGGATTTTCTACGTTAAATCTTATGGAGTAAAATTAGTTCAAGCGGCTGCCGCTAGTACTAATGTGAGACATTCCATAAGATTACCTGTGTTTGTGACGATCAGCGCCACTTCTCCCTCCACCGACTTCGCACCTTTACGGCTACCATCAGTTTGGCACTGACAAACGCCATCGAGAACGTAATTTAATTTCTATACATATATCTCGCTCGTACTCGCGTGTAAGTGCAAACGAGATGTATAGAAAGTAAATTACGTTCTCGATAGCCGTATATGTCAGTTTTGACACTGTCAGTGACTCATGGTACGGGCTCTTGCCAATAGTACCGCCGCACCTATTTGAGTTTAGATTTTTTAATGAACGCCGTACAACCGCCATTGTTTCGGTGCTTTAAATAATGGAATAAATTGCTGTTTGGTTTCCAGCACACGCCACTTTTATGGCGTTCTCGAATTATTGCCCGTGTGTTTGCACTCGTCAATGGCGAGGCTCATATTAAAATCAAACTCGTTAAGACTAGCCATGTACTAAATATACCTACTGCCGTATTCGAACTTTAAGATATTCACAAAAGACGACACGTACTAGATCCATTCTAGAATACGTTATAGTTTAGATTTCAACTAGTTCTCTTTTGCAGCGCAATACGGGCAACCAATGTCACTTTTACGATAGATCGTGTTAGATATCTATTAGATGTGAATTAGATCTCTAAGGCCCACTTGCACCATTACACGAATCCGGGGTTAACCGTGTAAGCCTGGAGTTACCATGGTTACCAGTACAATTCGGCACTAGGTTAACGGTTTAACCGGTTAACCCCGAGTTAGTGGGATGGTGCAAGTGGGCCTAAGTAATATCTTGTGGAAATCGTTCAAAAGTATCTCCAGAATCGCGGAAATGTCAAATTTGACAGGTTAGATCTTAAACATATCGTTATCGTATCTTGGCGATGTCTAATAGATATCTATTACAAAATCCGAATCGGGCCCCTAGGGTTTTTTTTTAAGTTGTTTGCCGAAAAGTTATAAGTTTTTTGTAAAAAAAAAACATTTTTGATACAAATATTTCATCGCTGACTATACTTTTCTATCAAAAGGCAACTTATACTCATATCTAGACAATAACATTTTAACAAACCAAAATATACCTACAAAAAGATTTTAATTTCGGACCCATTTTGTACCTTTTTACAGTGACAATGAAAATCAAATTACTAAATAAATAATAGGACATGTTTTACCCGGAATCAACTTAAAATATAATAAGTATACATTAAAATATACTTTGACAACAGTTTTATGAACTTCTTTTCACTAAACATATAATATTCATACAAAGTAGAGACGGACTACTCTAACTATGCATGGCAGACACAAAACTCTATGAAAATATAACGTTTATAATGACACTATCCCACTTCGTTCCTTTCAAGTTTCTGCGGAGTTAAATTAGATAGACTCTAGTAACAAAATAAACAGTCATAAAAATCATAAACACAAGTAAACGCGCCCTAACAAGCCTAACTAACTGCGTTATAAAATACCTAATCATTGCCTACCGTCCTATTTGTATCACTACTTAATAACACGTTGCCTACGTCAACTTCTGATGGCTCCCGTTACACTACCAAATACTATTTACCATTGATATTTTGTAAAACTATCCTTAAACCAACGATTTAGAATTTCAAATCGTCTGATTTTCAATTTCAAAACTGCATCCCAACTTGTTAATTTACAAACTTAACTTTACCATTCCCAAATTGTTACAACGCTTCTTTTCTTTTCCAGTTAAGTGCGAGATTGCTTTGGGAATTGGTTTTTCAAGTTATAAAGATAAGTTGGTTAAATGAACGTGCTACTTAATGACGTCATAGCACCCCCAAGGCACTCCAAGTATTAAAATGATAAACGTACTATCGGGTATGGAAATCTCTCAATTTATTATACGACAGGTCATTATTCTATTAGGTAAACAAAATTTAGGGGTTAATAGAGCCATTGGGTTATTAGGATAATAAAAGGGGGCTATAATGGTTGATGATGTTATTATGTGTATGTGATTAGAATGTCATTTTAAACGAAATGTGGAAGATAATGTTTAGGTACCGTAAAATGGGGTGAGTAGGCGCAAAACTGACATTCAAACCTCGATAACATTTTATTTTTACATATGCAAACTGAATGGTGTATATAATAAGTGTTCCGGACGTTTGTATTTTAGTTTTATCTTATTTTGGGTAGTTCCATTTCATAACTTTGACGATAAAGAGGAAAACCCACCTCACCCCGTAGTGCCTCGTATTTGGGGTGAGAGGGCTTTTCATACAAAGGTGATTTTGGAAGAATGTTGGATCGATTTTTTTTTATTATGCGTATTACTATAGCTCCATTTTAAATTGGAATACATTATTTTTGTAGCAGTAGCCTTAAAATCCCTTCTCACCCCCCTCTCAAACCTTCTCTCCCCATTCATAACCCACCTCTCCCCGCGAAACCTACTCACCCCATTTTACGGTACGACTAGTATTATCGAAACATTGATTAACCAAAGATAATATTAATAACTTGCAAGTTTATTACCAAAGAATAAGTAGGTAGGTACTTACCTACATTATTTTTATATTAAAAATCTAATGTCTCAAAATTTTAGATTTTGAATATAGGTATTTAAATATTTATGGCGTAGACTGTAATTTTTTTACGTAAATATATTAATATCGTGTTAAATTATTATGTCTGTGTTCTGTTTTGTTGTTTTGTTAGATTCCCATGTGCAACATAATAAAAACACTTAACCAAATAATAGTATTTTATACAATCGTGATATAATGGAGAGCTTTTCAGTCGAGTACCGTGTACTTGTATCGAAAATAACTATTTTATGTGGAATGTGAATGAAATGTCTTTAAAAACCCGCAGGGGTCGGATCAAAAACTATGTAATTAAGTCCCACTCGCGCTTGACTGCACATTTCTAATAGGTTTTCCTGTCATGAACTATTTTTTGTATTTTATTCAAATTTTAGACCCAGGTAGTTTCGGAGCTAAAGGGGGGGAATGGTCGGTCAGACAGACGCACGAGTAATCCTATAAGGGTTCCGTTTTTTCCTTTTGAGGTACGGAACCCTAAAAAAATTTTTAAATGTACTTTACATAAGCAATATTATAATACCTAGGTAATTGTAATACTCCATCTCACAAAACGATACCTATAATATAGGGTAGGGTAGGGATACAAATACAGGCTGTTAAATTAAAACCATGTTTACGATAAATGGCAAGGATAACTGTATCTGTTGTAACTGTAACTGTAATCTGTTGTAAGTATCTGCTGAAACAAGAGTTCGAGTAGCGTTCATCATTATATTATATATTATGAGTATGTATGAAATATGTAGTAGTATATTATTTATATATATTCTAGTGTTTTTATTTGTGTATTCTACATGTAGTTTATCAGAATTATTAATTGTTTAGTTGTTTACTAAGTTCTAATAATTAAATTCCTTTTTCTCTTTGCACCAATTTTACATGTCTCTGTTTGGCCCGATGGTTGACTGGTAGAGAATGCCATTAGGCATTAAGTCCGCCATTTGTACATTATTTTTGTGTATTGTGCAATAAAGTTTAAATAAATAAATAAATAAATAAATAACTGTAAAACACGGGTAATTAGAACCTAGTTAAAAAACTGGCCACACAGTATTTTTGCCCGCACTATGTAGGATGAAAACACAATGCATGTAAATACCAACGAGACCGCTCCTTCGGGAACTTACAGCACAGAATAAATAATAGTACTACTGAAGAAATAATAATAGTAAATAATAGTGGAAATAATAATAGTATATAAATAATAGTAGAAATATCTGGGAGACCGAGCTTTGCTCGGAAAAGATAAAAACATAAAAATGCGCGTTTTCCCAGAGATAAGACCTAGCTAGATCGATTTTTCGCCCCCGAAAACCGCCATATAGCAATTTTCATCGAAATCGTTAGAGCCGTTCCCGGGATCCCCGAAATATATAAATAAATAAATAAATAAATATACAAGAATTGCTCGTTTAAAGGTATTAGATAGATAGATAATCATTTATTTACAAACAAGATATATACAGTGGTATTACTAAAAGAAAAAATAAAAACTACTTAACTTAAATCTAAAATAGGCCCTATAAGCATTGTACCAAGGATGCTCGCGTTGTGCGAGGTAGCTGCCAACTCTTCGGTCACCAGTTACGTCAACCAGACGCTTCGCGATTTCTGCGAACAACTTATGCGTGCTGGGACCCCATAAATAATAGTACTAGGTACAGAAGGTTCACTCTTTAACAAAACGCGTCTATTACGACAAATATGACCGCTAGCGCAAGCGCGAGCAGGCGTCCGTTCCGTAGCGGTGCGCGGCAACCACTATGGCTAGACACCAAAATTGGTGTGGGCCGCATGTACTGTAGCGACGCGACGAAATCGCGGAGTGAGCCACGCCTGCTTACAGTCAAATCGGATGTTATACAGACGGACAGACAGACGGACAGACAGACGGACGGACAGACGGACAGACAAACGGACAAACAGACTGACAGACAGACGGACAGACAGACGGACAGACAGACGGACGGACAGACGGACAGACAAACGGACAAACAGACTGACAGACAGACGGACAGTGGAGTCTTAGTAATAGAGTCCCGTTTTTACCCTTCGGGTACAGAACCCTAAAACAGTTGACGCTGCGTTAGGTACTGTCCGCACTGGCGGTACGTGTGTTCACATGCGAGCAGTAATTCAATTTCGGGGTAAAGCGGTTATTTGTTGTAATAGCAACTCTGCTCTGTCTCATTCGAGTCCGGTTAGCGGAGACTGAAATTCACAGATCACTTAACCTTTCATGTGTGTGGTGATCAAAAATCTTGGGTTCAATTCAAACCTTGCCTGCGCTGTATCGAGCAGAAAATATGTTCTCGAAAAAAAATCAAGAAGATGACTAAAATTTTTATCAGGGTTCTTGTAATATACATATAAGAGGGGACAACACAAATTATGCATTTTCGCGCCCACGTTTACAATCTTTACACACACCGTAAAAATATATTGTCAGCAAAAATCGTATTTCGACCGGGGCTAAACATTAGCGCGATTTTATAAAGGTGACATTTGGATCAACTGCAGCAGCATTAGAACGTGTAATAATCTGTTACTAATTTTATCAAGGAGACTCAGTGACACTGCCCGCGTCAGCGCTGCAGTAGTAACGTTGCAACAGGTATGCTGCTGCAGCCATCATCCGACTGTCAAGACTGTCCTCTGACGAATGTCAACTTAACTTAAAATAACATACGATATAAAAATTTAATAGAGTCGGTCCAAGCTAACTCCACCATTAATGTCAAATTTGACAATAAGATATTTATAATGACACTCTCTTACTTTATTGTGTCGCGGTGAAAAGTTAGCTTATAGACTTAGACGGATTCTAGAGCACATCGCGGCCTAGGACTCTCATATGAGTGTCTGTTTGTTTTGATCTCATCAAGCTTTGAACGTGCGGAATCTATGGGACGTTGTCTCTGCTAGAACTGCAACTCAATTAGTGCAATTTTTGAGGGCAGCATGTGTTTAATTTTGCACTGCGTTCGAGTTGCTTCTTTTGCTGTCTGCTTTGTGCTGTTGCTTTATTAGAGCTGTTTAACTGTAATGAACATTGTGTAACGATATGAAGTTAACTAATTAGGAAAACTTCTTACAGAGTAGGTATATGACATGATAGTTACCCAGGAAAGCGAAGTATGATATGACCACAATTTTCCAAGTAGTAGACATATTTCAAAAGTAGGGACAATTGTAGTTAGTTTTAAGGTCAAGTATTCAAGGCAGGACAAAAATAATTTTGGTAATTTCCAAAATAGTTTACGTGGATAGCATTTGAACACCTTAAAAATGCGAACTGTAAGTACATGTCTAAGAGTGGATATAGGTATTGTACTCGCCCAATGACAGTGAGACCGTTCATATGTGTGTTCAAACCTCGGTTGTGTAGTGTGTAGCAGAAATTTTTTCTAATAAATGCTGAAGATGTCAAAAAAATCGTTCTGGATCCTTATCATACACAGATAAAAAGTAAAATTAGAAGTAAAAACTAGGAAAGTTGAGTATCCCCGCCCCCTGCATAGAAGTTTGTATGCAAAGGTGATAAGCTAATAGTATTGCTGACTGTACATATAAAAAATCTTCCGTCTTACTTCCTTAGATTTTGCTTTCAACCAGGAAGAAAATTTCTGCCTTCCTCTGGCATCCATCCAAAATGAATCTCTCATCAGCCCCAGGTGGCATCGATCGGTGATTTCAGCCAATCGACGGACGTACGGACGGGCCAATTTCTTAGTAGATACGGACGGAGCAGCTGCGACTTCGTAGTTAGAGTAATGAGATTTTTAGCTCCAAAATCGAAGTGTTCGATGGATGGGACGTGTGTCGTACAGTGTTACGGATTACTTGCATTTGCCATGAGTGTATACGATGTACTATATATATATATATATGTTACTGGAAATATATATTTTTGACTGTACCTATCGGTAAGTAAATTACTTAATAACATTTATTACTAGTTTCCGTCCGAAGTATTGATTTTTGTTTCGGTATATAAATCAAGTTTTGGCAGAAAGACTGCCGAATCTTCATGCCGCGCCGAAACTGTATTTTCGGTAGTGTCAAACAGAACTTTCGGTATCGGCATAAATAATAAGCTTTGGCCGAAACTAAAGCAAAACCAAACCATCGACATAATCGACGTGATTTTTAGGGATATAAATACTTAGGTATAGGAAAGTGTTTGCAGTTGCATTGTAGGTATGTACGAAGTAACGAACATTTGAAAATATCTAGCGGCCAAATTAGTACTGTCAGCATACTTGTGTGTATTAGTTAGTGTTGTAGTAAATGATGTCTCTATACCTATGTAGAAAAATTAGACTGTGACAGATACTTTAGAGGGCGAACTTTAGTATAAAGTATGAAGAATTTCAGGATGGCGGATACCTACTTTTGGAGCGTTGTTTCATCCGCTATTATTGGTGCTGACTGTACCAAACTCCACGGAACCCATTAAACTACAGGACCAGCTTCCCGGGGATTTGTTATGACCGCACTAATTGTCCACATCCCGCGCCCGAGGTTCCTTCCTCATTAGCCGCGTGACGTCAGTGTGGATGCGACCTAATCAGTTGCTGCTCTAAACAAAAAGGTCGTCAGTTAATGTGAATGTGTAAGTAAGGTGGCTGTTTTGGATTGTAAGGTTGCCTCTGGTTAGCCATCAGTGTTCCTGAATGGTAAATAGACTGAATGAGAGGATGGATAATGAATAGTCCAATGAGAATCGTCGTGGTATATAGTTATAATTTTAGAGGTTGAAAAGTATTCCTCAATTAGACAAAGAATAGTCTTAAAAGAAGAACAAGTTTTTCTTCTCTAGAGCACATATATGTATATCGGTGTGAAGCAAAGTGCACTGCGGTAGGTATATAATATTGGTGTGAAGCAAAGTGCACTGCGGTAGGTATGTATAATATTAAATCAATGTCAGATTTTTAATGATTGGAATTCGCTATTATTCTGCATTTGACGTTTGTGGGCGTATACTTATTTCATATGAGATTATAGCTTGAGGTATGTTACATGGTGGCTATCAAGTTTCTGCATTACCTATCTTGTAACGTTTTTCTCAATTATCGTCTAATTTTTATGCTGTATCTAATACTGAAGATAACTAAACCCTACTTAACCTAACTACATAAGTTCAATATATCGCCACGAGTCGGGTGGCGTACCTAGTGGTTACATATGGCGTTTGCCGCGATTAAAAAAGAACGCTTTTTCGATCCCTGCCCTGAGGGGATACCGCGAAAACCGAAATTCGCAAATAGCGGGGATCTTTCTGTTTTACTCCAATGAAGGCGTAATCAGAGTGACGGAGAAAGATCCCCGCATTTCGCAAACTTCGATTTTCGCGGCTGTAACCCTGGGCACTGTAGGTATGGTCATTTTTTCTTTCGTATACCCTACATATAATAGAACCATAATCGTAATATAACTGTAAATACAGCTATTCTCCGCCTATGCTGATGGTCAATAATGTAGCCAATGGAGGCAGATTCTCGTACGGTAACGTATCAAAGGCTATGCATCGAATATTGCGTGCTAAGACGAAGCGGCTCATGTTACGAGAAAATTGCCTTTGTTCATACAAAATTCATGATGAACACAAATAATGCCTTTAACGGGATTCGAACCTAAGACCGCCTGCTGCGCAGGCAGGGTTTGCTGATACCGACTAGGAGGCTGAATATATCTTCGTAGACAATAGACATATATACCATGGTGATTAGTCTAAATAATTCAACATAAATTATTTATGTGCAATAACCATGCTATGTTTATAGCTGGCCATTAAAAAAACTAAACAAGGCCAAGTATATATTATACATAATTATGCTTAGAATCCAAAAAGCAAAGCATGATATGTTATTTTACGAGAGTATTTTATTGTTTGAAAACAATTCGAAATTACTCTGGTTAAGTGACAGTTAAGATAGGATACCAAAAATATCGCTTTGCGGACGCTTCGGCTGTGGAGTGAGCTCTTTCTTGAGGTTTTCTCAAGGCACTACAGGATAGCGTTCAAAAAAAGAGTGTACAGGCTTTAAAAGGGTCAGCTAGAGCTGCAGACATCCATAGGCTATGGCGATCGCTTACCATCAGGCGGGTCGTAAGCTTGTTTGCCACCGACGTAGTATAAAAAGTCGCTTACACTTTTGTTTTGGACCAAAGCAACAACTCTGAGGCATACGGAAACTTAAATTCGAAATCTTTGAGATTCAAATCGGCACAAATTCAGTTAAGAGGAGAGCTGCTCTAAAGGATTTCAGAGCTGAATACTGTATTCGGTTTCAAATTACGGCACTGTAGATGTAGAGTAGGTATAGATAGAATACTCTTTATATGTATACACAGTGGACAATAAAAACCTTCTTATTCTTATTGGCACACCCCAGTAAAAGATACAAAGATACAGCTTAAAGAAAAACAATCGATTAATGATATTAGAGGCAGAGATATAGTTATATTAAGCTAAGAGCTGGTAGATATTTTAAAGTAGGTATTTCAGGCTAGCTGAAGACGAGTCTGATACTCCTCCTATTATAATACCCTAACTCAGAACTGCAGACCTGGCTCCATGTCCGTAGTAGTTCAGTCCTAGTTAGTTCGTAGTTAGCCCGTTTAAAGAGACGATGGAAGTTGATGTATTCGCAAAAATGGCGAAATAGAAGAGCTCATAGCTGAACCGAATCTAATTGATGTGACACACACATTGTCCCCATTGGCTTGGCCACCTCGAAAGAACGGGTGAAGATCGTGCTGTAAAGAGAGCATATTTGGGTCGACCGACTGGACGCCGTCCTATAGGTCATGCAAAGTATCAGCAGTGGCGGATTTGCAGTTGCCGCCCTAGGCCCCAGGCCCTGTAGCCGTCCCTTTCTCAGCACCCATCACATTGACTACATTTTGACTAATTTTGAGTTATTTCATGTTATCATCAGCAAATTTTTTGTCACAATTTGCCGCCCTTAATATCATGCCGCCTTAGGCCCTGGCCTACTTGGCCTTAGGGCAAATCCACCACTGAGTATCAGTGGGTGGCTAGAGTGGAGGTAGATCTCGTGAGCTCGGCGTCAGTGAAAGCTGGAATTCGCGCAGGCGGCCTAACCAGAGGGCCTACCGCGAACCACGTTCGACGTGTTGCCTCTCTGTCGCACTTGTAAATTCGTACGTAAGTGTGACAGGGAGGCAACACGTCGAACGTGGTTCGCGGTAGGCCCTCTGGGTGACAATCGCTATCGAATCGCTTTGTGTCTCTCTATCACTCTTCCATGTTAGTGTGACAATGACAGTTGGGTTTCGTTCACGAGCGATAGCGGTTGCGGGCATTTTTCTCTGTCACTCTAATTACGCCTTCATTGGAGTTAAAGAGAAAGATCCCGCAATTTGCGAAATTCGGTTTTCGCGGTAGCCCCTCAGAACCGGGTAAAATGGTGTGCTTCTTGTATTGGAGACCAAGACTCATTTTGGGTCATCAAAGTAAGTAGTACCATAGAGAAATATAATAAGACAAGAGTGCTCACTCCATACATCATCCAAACTATTAATTTCAGTGTCTACATCTAGCATCGAGTAGCGGAACTATCAGTACTGCTACTTGACAATAGATGTAGCACCGACCGGAAAGTCTTATCTCAACAGCATAAGACTTTCCGGTCGGTGCTACATCTATTGTCAAGTAGCAGTACTGGTAGTTCCGCTACTCGATGCTAGATGCTAATAGTCTTTTTGGTACTAAAACTGATCTATGGAGTGAGCAATCTATGTATTTTTTTCTCTATGGTAGTACCTAGTAGTATAGTTTCATAAAATATATTAATAAATACTAAAGAAATCGTAATGACCTTTAACCAAAAACACGTGTAAGTAAACGGATGCATACTAAACTTGCGAATATTATATTTATCACCTGCTCATAAATATAAAATACGTATAAGTAATATCCTAAATATTTACGGCAATAAAATATAACTATACGTAAGACATTCCAGTATACTAAATGGAATTTAGGTTATTAGTTTTAAAGATAACACAAAACTATACGCTAAAAATGTTCGGTTGATAGGAAAACTAGTATATAAGACGAACGCATTTATTTATTCTTCACTTAACTACTTGTTAACTATGTACTGTCTAAAAGTATTAACGTTGTTCTTATTATTCAGCTTTACACTGGGATGGTATCCACAGTATGACCTAGAAAAGGCTGATGAATATTTCGCTGATTTTATAAAAAAATACGAAAGGAAATATGAAAGTGCCGAAGAATTTCGCATGCGTTTTGAGATATTCAAGAGCAAATTGGAAAAAATTATCAAATGGAACAAAAACAATAAATATACAAATGTGTGGTATGCAATTAACCAATTTGCCGACCAAGAAGACTTGAAGCCATTAGATCTATCTACAATTAGAAACACAACGAAAGTTATTGAAGTGGAGAAGGAATTTATTTTAAATGCCCCGGACGAGATGGATTATCGCAATCAAAATTTGGTCACTGAAGTGAAAAATCAAGGGAACTGCATGATTTGCTATGTTTTTGCCGCTATAGGTAATATTTATTTTTTAAGCCTTTATTTTTATTTTCACTTGTCTCGTTGTCTGCAGGTGGGCGTTTTTTTTTGTTGTCCCCTACACTTTTTTTAAAAATTTGGGATTTTTTATGTTATTTCTACTCAGAATCACGAACTCTTTCTATCCCAATAGGAGAAAAAAAGTGTCCTAAGGTTTTTATTTCCTTTCCGTCACCATTTTTCATAGACTTTGTATGGCGGTCGCGTAATAGAAAGATCGAAAAATGTATGGAAATTTTGGGGCACTTTTTTTCTCCTATTAGGATAGAAAGAGCTCGTGATTCTGAGTAGAAATAACATAAAAAATCCCAAATTTGAAAAAAAAGTGTAGGGGACAACAAAAAAAAAAACGCCCAGGTACATCTGTATTTAAATCATGATAGCTGAATACTCAACTCTGTGTTAAAAAACACGCAAACTCATTGATTTTTGGTTTGTTAGAAGTGTCTCAATGAGCATTGAGTACCTACCTATTAAGTTGAATGTTGAACGAAAAGTACAACCGGCGAAAAAGGCTTAATAACCCCTGTCTCTGATATGCCTTACCTACTGCCGACTGGCCAGAGTAGGGTCGCTATAAATAGAGCATAATTCTCAAGAATATATAGATTTCGAAACATAGGCCAGTGACAGAAGGCCAATGACAATGAGTGAGACCTCTCCACCCTAAAAAGACAAATAAATAACTTACGAGTATGAACTAAATACATCTATGAATAATACTAAAAATTAAATTAAAACTAACAACCCTAAATATATCTAAAATAAAACAAGGAATATAAAAACTACTGAAAGAGGCCTCCCCGCGCTACCCCTGGCGCAAAGGTGCCCATCACACTCGCTGCATTACCGCATTGAATTGCGATGGACAGCCTTAGTCATGAGTGATGACACTTATTTTCGCTCTGAAGGAAAACGGGGACTAGCTTTGTATGGAAAAGCGGACCGCTTTTCCGTCCAATATCCTCCTAAGTACAGTCGCTAGCAACTTTTAAGCAACTCGTACGCTCTGGTTTATTTGATGGTTGACTGTAGGTACAATTTTTTTGGAAAAGCTTTTCCCTTGGAAAAACACTAAGACAGAGTTTAAAAAGAGGAAGGGCAGCGGTCATTCGTAAAAATGTTTGCCCAACGTGAAACTTTTTATTTTTTTACAGGAGCTATTGAAGGCATGCATGCCAAAAAGTCCGGTGGCGACCTTCAGTCATTATCAGAGCAACAAGTTGTAGATTGTACTCCAGCAGTGTGTGAAAAGGGTGGAATGCCCGTGAAAGCAATCAAGTAAGTTTTTACCGGTTAAATTATGATAACTCAGAGCGAAACGGACACAGTAAGTACCTATGTAAATGCATTTAGGGTGGACATGACAGGCTGTACCTATATGCAGGGTAGCTTTTCAACACAAACGCTTTTAAAGTTTTGTCGCTGTTGCAGTGATATGGCTGGTAAAAGTTTAATGACAGAGGCGGATTACCCATACACTGCAAATAATGGAGAGTGCCGCGCCGACCCTAGCAAAGGCAAAGTCAAAGTTAACGGAGGGACCGAAATTAATACGCCCGACATTGAAACGCTAAAAGGAGCTCTTTACGGCAATGGTGCGCCCATTGTAGTTGGTGAGTTAACCAAACTATTAGTAACACACAACTAAGAATTTATTAAGCATTTTATACTTTATGCCTCTTAAAGCCACTTGCGCATTCCAGGGTTAGCCAATTAACTAACTCGGAGTATACACTGTAGTGTGTGTGTGTGTAGTACAGTTTGACTCTGCATAAACGGTTAACTCCGAGTTGGCTAACAGGCCAGTTGTACTCCGTATAAACGGTAAACTCCGAGTTAGTTGGCTAACCTTGGAACACAGACAATCCAACCTCTAGACATAGCATAGTCGCGCTACCCCCTCTGCCACACATACGGTAGCGTTACTCCATCTTCGAGTCAATCCCGTGCCGTGATTGGTCCGTGTCTTTGAACGGACCAATCACGGCACGGGATTCGCTCACCTCGTCCCCCCGCACCCCCGTATTTTTGGCAGCATCGGTTTCATGAAAGAATTGGCCTAAGCTCAGTCTAGAGGTTGGATTGTCAGTGCCTTGGAAGAACGCACAAGTAGCCCTTAAACGTGACTTAACCCGTGGAGCGCCCTAACAAGACACATGTGCTAGTAACTAGTATAGGAGTTCCATACTACGGTAATTTTGAGGCGCTCCAGGGGGCACCAACTTTACGAGCAAGAAAAAATAATTCGCATAGTCGCATTACTATTAAATTTTCAACTGAAACTGATGAGTGATGTCACATGCGAAAGAAAATTATCAAATCGTTTTGCTTGATGTTTCAGCATTATTTGCGAGTAATGGGCTTCGCGCATGTCACGGTCCGGGAGTGTGTAGCCCAGATGATTGTACACCAGATGCTAAAGTGAATCACGCCGTTTTGCTGATAGGGTATGGCAAAGGTAACTTGTGTTTTATCTATGCAGGCCGCGTAGCCAACATGCCAATCGCGTACGCTCCGTAGCGGTTGAAACGCAACTATCACTGTCGCACTAATACGAAAGAGTGATAGAGAGACACAAAGCGTTTCGTTGTCGAAGCGATAGCGATTGTCACTTTGTTTAGGCCGCCTCACCTTGACATTCCTGGTGATTTTATTATATGTAGGTAGTGTTTTTCTGCAATGGAACATTTTTTTGGCTAAGCATAACATGAATCCGACAAAAAAATATACAATTCAATGGAGTCACTATGTTTTATCGCCAAGGTACTGTTTAGTTATTCAGTTTATGAAATTTATATGTAAATATTTCTAATCTATAAGGTGAATCAAATCTATAAGCTGAGGCTTTGTTGAGTCAAAGTTTAAAATAACATGTAAAATAAATAAATAGAGCTCCTGATGGCTTCTAACCTAACGTTTAATACACAGTAAGGTACCTAATATAGCTATAAAAGTTACCTGCTTAAATGCTTAGTGAGATCAGGCCATTTAGAACTACAAAGGATAAATTAAGTTAAGATATATATAAAACAATTCACACTGTTATCTTGTTACAGATGCAACGAGTGGTAAATCTTATTGGCTCTTTAAAAACTCCTGGGGCACCAACACGGGTGACAATGGCTTCTTCAAGTTGGACATGAGTTCCCAGTGCGGCTTAGGATCAGTAGCCACGACTTCTGCTGATGCAGATTAAGCCTACATGTAGATTTCTTTACATTATCCGTTTTGAGAACTCAAACTCATGAGAACTCATGAAGTTCAAGATGTTCATTTATTTGCTTTTTAACAGTGTTTGATTTTTATTCCATTCTAAATTTAAATAGGTACAGTTCGATTTTTTTTTGTTTTGCAATTACAGATGAATATTAGGCAGAGTACCTGTTGTCGTTTTATTCCTTTAATAAACCCCTAAAAAACTATGAACCTGTTATACATGGTGCTCACGAAGAACCCGAAAGATTTTAAAACCTGATCATCTTGGTGGCTTGGATTCGACGACGGTGCCGCCCTTCCACACATCGATTGAAACCCCTTTTCTACCCTATCTATGTACTTATTATCTACCCCTTGGCTTTGCCTTTGCTTTGTATTATGATTGTTATATATAATAAATGCTTGTTATTTTAAGCTAATAAACTCTTCTTGTAGTGCAATACCAATAAATATTACCTATGGATATAAGTTTCCTGTGAAGTTAGTACAGGATCACACTGGTACAAAGTAAATACAAAGGTACTGCCATAGATTTCCGTGTAGCGTGTCGGTCGGAATTAGCGTCCGGTGTAACTATCCCGGCGCCCGTAAATTAGGAGCGCTACATGCGCATCACACTGTTCCCACTATACTATTGCTAAAGGGTATTATTTAACTGATCAGCAAAAAATATTAACATAACCTATAAAAACTAGTTGCCCTGCAAAATAAAGTAATTGCACAGCCAAAACGTTTTCTGCTGTGCAATTTAGATTTTGTTGATGGACATATTTTTATAGGGACGGTTAAAACTATCTTATTGAGCAACAAGGTACCAAAGACTGATTAATATTTTGTTTTTGCACTAGTAGCTCTGTGGACTGTTGCTCTAATAACAGTAATGACCCAAATGATTCCGTCATTAAAGAAAATCATTAGTTTATTAAACTTAATCTGAAAAATCCTAGTATAGGTAATTTCACGAAAATCGGTTCCTGAGGGGCTACCGCGAAACCCGAAATTCGCAAATTGCGGGGATCTTTCTGTTTTACTCCAATGAAGGCGTAATTAGAGTGACAGAGAAAAATGCCCGCAATTTGCGAACTTGCGATTTTCGCGGTTATAGCCCAGCTCCGTAATCTCGTTCTCAAGCATTTTTGCTCACTTGGACAAATATGTATTATATCTTTTAGACCACAAGCACAGAATAAATAATACTACTAGGTACAGAAGATTCGCTCTCTAACAAAACGCGTCTGTTACGATTACGACAGATATGACCGCTAGGTGGCGCAAGCGCCACGCGCGGCCTATGCCTACCCACCAAAATTGGTGTGGGACGACGAAATCGCGGCGTGAGCCTTTGCTGTAATGGGTTTTAATATTAGTGGACCTGTGAGTTGTACTCAGACCATTTTTCAAAAAAGGAATGTAGAGAACATTTAAAACGGAGACGCTACAAAAAGCATGAAAACCCAATCATCACAGTATTTCTCCGCTGTAATCTCGTGCCGTCCCAGCCAATGGACACGGACTATAAAGCATGGGCCATAGACTTTTAATCAATCTGCACGAGCGGTGCGGGACTGCAAAAATGGCGGCCAGGTTAGTGGCGGCTTAATTAAAACATTAAGGAAAATTGCTGGCCTGTCCGCTGTTGTCTATGTCTTTTTTGCTGGTCGGATTTGCAGTTTTAGGTGGTATTTTAGCGAAAACTATGGAACTTCGTTCGTGTTATTAAGTAGGTGCTTATTATTTAAATAAATTACAAATTCATAATTAAAAACAGGATTAAGTAAGTACTTACTTTTTACTTTTACTTTACTATGTAAGTACTTACATAGAGTAGGTACTTCGTTTTTACCAATCAAGTATAATTTGGAGACAGTTAAACATGAAAATGGTAACTTGGTAACAAAAAGGTTATATTCAAGTTGTTTTGGTAGTCACACAAACTTTTCCTAGAATTTTAAAATTAGAATGACTTAGGTACTAGGTACTTACATGCATATTGATCTGACCGAAAACGACACATGACTTTTTTAATACGGTCTTTCATATTTTTTAATGAATGAAATCGTTTATTTCAGGCAACTAGTGGCCCATACATAAATACCTTAAAACTAGCATACATATTGTAAAAATATAACTAAACACTAAAAAACACATTATGATTGCGATGCATTTCGCAACCCCGCAGTGTCATGCAGGGAACCGGCCGCGGAACCGCCGAAACTTGACACCCTTCGGCCAAAACTCCTCCTTGGTGAAGGTCGCTAGATGTTCAGTCGGAACGGTCACCACAAACGAATTAAAATTTAATGATCGTACAGATCGCACTATAGTGGGAAAAGACAGCCGAAAAATGGACGTATGCAGGTAAGTAAGTACCTACTCTGTAGTCTGCCTATATCATAACACCCACGGATTTATTCGAAGCACGAATATTTTTTTGTTCTGTAGGCAAGCCTTTGTTAATATTCATCCATAGCAATCTTATTTACAATCTTTCACAATGATACCCCGAAATCATAACTCGTACGCACAAAGCACGCATGAGTTACATTCCATAAAATAAACACTCGCATAATGTAGACCTCACGCTCTAAAGTAATGCGAAAAAGCGCCGAGAATGGGCCCCTGGGGTACTCCAATCGGGTATTTGCCCCTAGATTGTTTTGAATATTGTTTCGGTCGAGGTACTCATGGTAACGGCATGTGCTTTTAAACTAGCAATGTGCAGCGTTTACCATTATTACGCTATCTTTATTGAATACCTATGTCACATATGATTAAAACGTTAAAAGATACGGTCAAACGACTCAAATGCCTTGCACGGGACTGACGGGACTATGCGAAAAGTTTGAGCTGTCAATTAAATTATTGTTTTAAATATATTTGAATATCAAATTAAATTTGGTTATTAAATGGTTAAAAATGTTAACATGCATGTGAGAGTCGGTTAAAAAACAAATAGGTAACATTGCCGTAACAACACCCCGTGCCAAGTCGAAAACGCTTTAATTTTACTTACACCACTCGCATTTAAATTGTTTCAAAACACAATCAACGAGAAGAAGGTTTGTCTCAACAAAAATATTAGCTGCTAGCTGTTATTACAGAAAACAGTCAAAGAATCGCTCTGTACCTGTCAACTTCATCTGGCAAAAGCCACCACTTTAACTTTGCGTTCGTCAAAATTCAAGGTACCCTTAACACAATGGAATAAGAATGAAAAACATACCAATTCTGTTTTGTACCATACTAGGGCATTCCATTGTTAACCGCAAATTTATGTTAGTTATTCTCTGTAGTAGGTACACTTATTTACATTCAAAAAGGGGTTACAAAAAATGGAACTCCTTTGAAAACACTAATTTACATGGTAAAGTCTACCTTTGGGCGTTTGTCATTTGTTTTCGAACGGGCTTCGTTCCCATACAGTTTCGGATTAACCAGCGTCATGGAAAATTTACCAGCAACAAAGTCTTTAAGACGGTGCTGTAAGGTTGATTATTGAATGTTTTAGCTTAGCCATTTAATTGGTTCTTGGCGTGAAATCGTCTTGGTATGTTTTTTAAAGCAGATCAATCGAAAGATTGGACGATTTTTTAGTTTTAAAAGGTTTGCTTCAATCGTGGAAGAGGATAATATTTAATGAGTAAGGGGGGCATTTTATTTAAAGTTGTACCCTACAATTTTTTTTCAAAATTGGGATTTTTAGGGTTCCGTAGCCAAATGGCAAAAAACGGAAGCCTTATAGATTCGTCATGTCTGTCTGTCTGTCTGTCCGTCTGTCCGTCTGTCTGTCCGTCCGTATGTCACAGCCACTTTTCTCCGAAACTATAAGAACTATACTGTTGAAACTTGGTAAGTAGATGTATTCTGTGAACCGCATTAAGATTTTCACACAAAAATAGAAAAA
This sequence comes from Cydia amplana, assembly GCF_948474715.1. Lineage (NCBI taxonomy): Eukaryota > Metazoa > Arthropoda > Insecta > Lepidoptera > Tortricidae > Cydia > Cydia amplana. The sequence goes on from NC_086073.1 coordinate 17,119,286, forward strand.
AAAACAATAAATTTTTGGGGTTCCCCATACTTCGAACTGAAACTCAAAAAAATTTTTTTCATCAAACCCATACGTGTGGGGTATCTATGGATAGGTCTTCAAAAATGATATTGAGGTTTCTAATATCATTTTTTTCTAAAATGAATAGTTTGCGCGAGAGACACTTCCAAAATGGTAAAATGTGTGTCCCCCCCTGTAACTTCTAAAATAAGAGAATGATAAAACTAAAAAAAAATATATGATGTACATTACCATGTAAACTTCCACCGAAAATTGGTTTGAACGAGATCTAGTAAGTAGTTTTTTTTTAATACGTCATAAATCGCCTAAATACGGAACCCTTCATGGGCGAGTCCGACTCGCACTTGTCCGCTTTTTTTTCTCCTATTAGGATAGAAAGAGCACGAGAGAGTCACAAATCACGAGAATCACGAGAATCACGAGATTCTGAGAAGAAATAATATATAAATTCACAAATTAAAAAAAAGTGTAGGGGACAACTTTAAATAAAATGGCCCAAGGACGTAAAACGACGAGAGACTGTCTACTCAAGTTATTAAATGTTAAGTACCTACTTAGGCTAATTATTACACAAGATTGAAATATAATGATTAATGCCTTTAACTATACCCATTTTAAAGGTATAAAACCCTATTTTAAGCGGATTTCAAATATAAATTTAAAATACATCCCGAAGTTTCGAACCCTTTACGGGTCCAATGGTGATTGTTGATAATATAACAAGTTTTAACATCGCTTAAAACTTAATATCTGGGAGACCGAGCTTTGCTCGGAAAACATATAAAAACTCAAAAATGTGCGTTTTCCCAGAGATAAAACCTAGCTAGATCGATTTTTCGCCCCCGAAAACCCCAATATAGCAAATTTCATCGAAATCGTTAGAGCCGTTCCCGAGATCCCCGAAATATATATAGATATAAATAAATAAATAAATAAATATACAAGAATTGCTCGTTTAAAGGTATTAGATAGATAGATATAAAGGGTGGCCCATTTAGATCGGTCAGTATGGGAAAATCTGAAACTATAAGACATACGACGATCTCTTCTTAGGAACCATGTCATCGATTTTAGTAACAAGAAAAACTGCATTCAAGGCAAAAGGTATTAGATATATATACAAGAATTGCTCGTTTAAAGGTATATAGATAGATTGATAAATGGGTTTTTATCTTTGCATGAAGCTAACTTATTTCTCTATGGTTAAGTCCAAGTCAACTTTCATTTTCATCAGCTAGAAATAGCAAAAACAATATCCCCATCTCGCTCCGTCATGCAGCAGCTGGCCCGTTCCCACAGCCTGATTTATGGCCGGCTCGATTGCCTGTCATTGTTTAGAGGGAAATTGCAATTTCAATCATTTTGTCGGTTTGCCAAATTGGCAAGATACTCGTACTACCTATATCAGTATAATTAGTTTATTTATTTATTTATATGAGGCTAGAGTGTCACTGCTGGGCAAAGGCCTCCCTCCTCCCTTTCCACGTATCCCGGTCTTGACCCGTCTCCCACCAATAATAATTATTAATTAGTTTACGGGGTGAATATTTAAAAAGGCCCAGATACAGTAGTTGATTTTTAGGGTTCAGCACCCAAAGGGATAAAACGGGACCCTATTACTAAGATTCCTCTGTCCGTCCGTCTGTCTGTCTGTCACCAGGCTGTACATGAACCGTGATAGCTAGACAGTTGAAATTTTCACAGATGATGTATTTCTGTTGCCGCTATAACAACAAATATTGAAAATTATGGAACCCTCGGTGGGCGAGTTCGGCTCGCACTTGTTCGGTTTTTTAAATTAATGGAAAAATTGACCGCTTCGGGCAAAACTCGAACTTGCGATCTTTCGGAGCACCGGTCTTTTAAACGAAGCTAGGTAGCCAGGTTATTAATTGATATATTCCCCCCGTAACTATGTAGGTATGTAACATAAGTGGTTATTACATCATATTGTGGAGTAGCCACCAGCTTTATACCAAGTCCGCAGACGTGGAGGATTGACTGTGACAAAATATGTGGCCAAACCAACGCTAAGTAACCGTTTTCAGCGGGCAGTGTGTGGCCACAACTTCAGCGGACATCAAAAGGTGAGTTTATTTTATATCAAGTCCGCAGACGTAGAGGATTGACTGTGAAATATGTGGCCAAACCAACGCTAAGTAACCGTTTTCAGCGGGCCTTGTGGTGCCACAACTTCAGCGGACATCAAAAGGAGAGTTTATATCAAGTCCGCAGACATGGAGGATTGACTGGGACAAAATATGTGGCCAAACCAACGCTAAGTAACCGTTTTCAGCGGGCCGTGTGGGGCCATAATATCAGCGGAAGTCAAAAGGGGAACGGGCTAGAAGTCAGAAGTTGCTAAGCGGGCGAGGTGTTCAAAATTACCTTGACGCGCGACGCGCTCTTATTCTCTTAACAATAAAGCCGCGTCAAGATTATTTTGAACACCTGGCCCGTTTAGCAACTATTGCTGCTGACTGTACTGTATTCTTTGATTTTTGAAGTGAAAACTTCTTTAGCGGCGCTGGGCACTTTTTGAGGTGGGGAAAAAATGATAAACTCGAGACAGCGTAAGGCGATCACGTGACCGTAAGGGCCGTAAGGCGATCACGTGACCGTAAGGGCCGTAAGGCGATCACGTGACCGTAAGGGGCGTAAGGTTTAGTTAGATAGACTCCTTTTCAAGACTCTTTACCTATGTTCAAATAATTTGACGTTGTCATGGCAGTATGTAAATAAACATGTCAATGAAAAAGTGTGATCTTATTTGAGAATGATAACAATATATAATAAATAAATAGAATACCTCCGCTAAACGTAATATGTATCTTATGTATGTACGTATGTACCGGGCGTCGGTAACATAGTGAGGTGAGTTTTCACTTCTATCGGCACTCCCGGAGTGCAACCGTTGTTGCTTGTTTATTTAAACTAACTATTCTAAAAACCGAAATTTTGTGTGATGTAATACTGGATGACCCCCAAGTAGGTTAGTATGTATATCGTCACCTAATACACACAGGACACCCACATTAAGGGGACGGTATATGACGTTTTCGATTTAGAGCTCACTTTGTGCAATCAATTTGTTCAAGAAATGTTTAATAACTGCATTAAATTATACGTAAATTTGTTCACGAAGAAGCCGTGTACCGGCTCTTCACGGCATAATATTTTTTATTTGCTGTAATTCTCTACAAATCGACACTAAAAGTATCCAAAAATCAAAATATGGAGTTCCGTTTGAGCAACACGCATTACAGTTTTGCCTTTAACAGTAATTGAGTTGTTGTGTGATTTTGAAAGCTAGATAACTAAACTAACAAATTATTATCTACTTATATTTTTACTCACAAATACAACACAGAAATTCAATCCCAAATGTAAACTTTCGTACAATTTCCATACATTGACGACATCACTCAAAATTCTTCTTCGAGTCAGATGGCCGCTGGCCTTGGATCGAAGCAGACGTGTACTTCGTCGTAGCTCGTTTTTGACATTATTTAGACATTTCATCATATACGCATACGAAAATGTATACCAGTAGATAAATTGTATTTCAAAAAATAGGGTAAATTAATTTATTTAAAATTTGATTTGTTGTTATTTACAGGTCGTAACGATCGAAAACAGCAGTAAACTATCCTAAAACAATACGATTACAATTGAATTTAAGTAACTTGTTCCTTCAAAACCCGCTTAAAATGAAAAAAGTTTAAAGACTCGTTTTACTGATTGGGATTGATTTTCATTATGCTGGTATCAATTTTGCGTCATTAAAAAAAAGTATATGACTTCTGTACGTCAATGACATTTGATGTCAATTGTAATCTTGTATTTACGTTAGAGAATATTATATATTCATTTAAATATTACTTACCTATTAATACGAAGCGTAATTCGTTTAATACCTGAAAGTCTTAGTGTCTACACCTACTTTGTTGCCGTTCGTTCCGTCTATATGTGTGCGATTATGTGCTGTTCTCAATAATCAAGAAACAAGCCATAATCTTCAAGAATAAAATAACAGCAAGACCAGCATTTAGTACTAACTAGTTTTTGCGGATTTGGAGACAAGAGATGAAGCTTACAGGCTAATACCGCTGCGGTCTGGTTATTGTTATGTGTATATATCGAGTATTATATAAATTTACTATAAAATAACAATGTTTTATTTCAATGACATTATGTGCGTAGGTATGTATGTTTCGGTGATTATAAGAATTTTGTCCACACAATAATTGTGCAAAGCAGAGACTGCATCATGCTTTCTTTACGGTATAAGCGGTATGGTACCGTTATTATTTATCAATACCGGTTCGTTTTGAAGGTAAAACTATACCGGTTGAAATACAAAGTACGGTACCGGTATAAAATTACAGCAGGGACAACCATTTTTATAGGTGTACAGTCAGCTGCAGAGAAAAGGTCCGACCAGATAGATAATTGTATGCAGGGGTGGTACCTTTTCTCTGCAGCTAGCTCTACCTAAACCATCATTGACCGAGCGTTGGCGAAGGTCTCCGTTTCAACTTGGGCAAAAATGCTTTCGTATGTCCGAATTCTTCTCCTTTGCATATCACATTTCTCAACTGATTCTCGTGAAAATTCGGTAGTCCGATATAATTATTCGGTTTCTTTTTTTTTTGAACAATTTAAAATAGGCAGAAATTGTCATAAAGGACTTAAGCGCCAGTAGGGTCTGTGACACTTAAGATCACTGCGATTATTAGGTACTTACTGGCCCCTATTTCACCACGACCACGGTGACAGGTGCGACAGTTGTCGACATCACTGTTGCTGACGTCACAGGCCTCCATAGGCTACGGTAACCGCTTACCATCGGACGGGCGATGTGCTTGTTTGCCACCAACATTTTAATAAATAAATAAACTCCATTATATTGCCACTAAAAAATTCTTATTTTGCGAAGCTAATGACAATTGTCACAAGAAACACGGCAACTGTATCGAAATTGCGACACAGAACTCATTTCCTGTCAAGACTTACCGAAAATTCTTTGAAAAATCTTGTGACAATTGTCACAAGATTTTTTTGCGAGAGAAATGTCTGTTTTATCCGATATAATAAAGTTTTTTTTTAATAATAGGTACAATGACGGTGGCAAACACGAATACGGCCCGCCCGATGGTAAGCGGTAACTGTATTATTAAATTGTACAACGGGACTTAATCGCGTATCTAAGTTTTAAGATTTACCTCCGACGTTTCGAGGACGGCGTTGTCCCCGTGGTCTCGGAGAAGACTGGCTTAAGTTGACATCAGCATCTTCTAACCGCGCGAGTTTTTCGAACTACCCGCACTTGGTCTTGTTTATCCGCTTGAACGTTTTGCGGTTCCGTTGTACAATTTAATAATGTGTAAAAATCGTGAAAGTTTAAATCAGTGTTAGCGGTAACTGTAGTCCATGGATGCCTATGGCGTCAATAACAGCGATGTTTTGTCGTACCTGTCACCGTGGTGAAATAGGGGCCAGATTACGCCGCGCCGCGTGGAACGTGAGGTGCATTGGGGTAAATGCATACCATTCACTCAAGGAAAATAATCTCCCTTATAAGATCACTCGTGTGTCTGCCATTTTGTTAAAGCCAATTTTCACCGTAACTACTGGACTAGTTCAATTGAAATTTAGTACACATATGTCAAGTAAGGAAGTAGTAAGTCGGTGATCCGAAGATGAGTAACGTAAATAAATGAACTTTTAACTTTGCGGCGATTTTTGGTATCATGTGACATATCAGATATAATACATAATTATAAGTAGGTGAGCAAAAATGTACCATAACCTAACTCAGAATTGTATTACATAAATACATATACAAAAAATAGTTCAACGCCAAAAGATTAATGGAAGACCTATGTCCTATAATAGGTGAGTTGGTCTTAAACAAAAAATATGCAATAAAAATGTGTAACTGTGGAACCCATAGTGAATCCTACTCGTACATGATCGGTTTTTATATTATGTACCTATAAGATATTTTCTACTTTATACTTTATAAGTGTACCTACATAATATTTACTTATAAGCAGTTGTCACGTAAAATATTTGTAGATTTTTTTGGAAGTATGTGTCACATCATCATCATCTTCCTCGCGTTGTCCCGGCATTTTGACACGGCTCATGGAAGCCTGGGGTCCGCTTGGCAATTAATCCCATAAATTGGCGTGGGCACTAATTTTTATGAAAGCGACTGCCATCTGACCTTCCAACCCATAGGGGGTAAACTAGGCTCTTATTGGGATTAGTCCGGTTTTCTCACGATGTTTTCCTTCACCGAAAAGCGACTGGTAAATATCAAATGATATTTCGTACATAAGTTCCGAAAAACTCATTGGTACGAGCCGGAATTGCAATTCGCACGCTCCAGCGATTTTTTTGAAGTATGTATAGCACAAAAAAAATATTTAGAAATGTAACATTTAAGGTAGGTAATTAAAATACGGTATAAACATTATTGGAGAAGACTTGGAGGAAGTGTCATAGGGATCTACATTCGATGCGTGAAAAACAAGTTCTTTTGTCTAATTATAATCCATCGGCAATCACGCGAGCGCATAAAACGAAAATCATTTTTTTTTCACTCCCTAAAACTCCCTTAACCTAATAACAGTAAAACAAAAAATAAAATATAGAGGGTTACCAACCAGCCAAAGAATTATAAGTAGATATGTGCACTTATCCCAACGCACCTCACGTTCTACTCTGCACGGGGTTCATTGCCGCTCCTACCGCCGTAAGTAACTATCAACACCTACATTATCAAGGCTACGATCGAAGATAATCGCTTCAGCACTGAAATAATACCGGTGGAATACCGGTATAATATTTTTTATTTTAATTGTATTATTTTAATAGTGAAACAAAAGGGGTACATTAGCCAACACTGTTTCCATATATTTTCAAATTTTATTTTGTCCGCCTTAATTAAATTTTGCACCCTGCCGGAACTTTATTTATTTAAATTCTCATTTAATTGATTTTGAGCCTTATGAAAAGTCGTATAGAGGAGTAAATAAAATTTTACATCTGACTTAATGACATCTGGTTTTATTCGGTTTAACTTTAGAAAACGCGTATCTCGACAAAGCCATAATGTAGAAAATTGTCAACAACCAAATGAATTATTAGAATTTAAATACGTCACGTGTGACATGAACAGACAAGGAAAGCAAGATTAAATGTATTGTTTCTCTTTCTTCTTTCAATGGAACGCTTTTCCTAAAAGGAGGCCACTAAACTCAAAACGCTATCTTAAAAAAAACTTGATGGGTCAGTGACCTGTCCCAGTAAAGTGAGGTAGTGTGCGTGAAGTGCGCTTGTGTGTGAAATGGGGTAAATTGACAGAATCTGAAAATTTACCCACCTCTACCGTCACCTTAACACTACATTGTCCCCAAATATTTTTTTATTTAATTACCTAGACCTCCCGTTTCCTGGCCCCATCCAAATACAAGTATGGACTATCAGGAGCAACCATTTGTCTGTGTCGCGACATCGTTTACTTGATACTTCACAGATGTCGCCCGAGTGATGGTGTCGTGGAACCAATCGTGTGAGTGGACACGAATTCGGTGGTCGTTAGCTAACTGGTTAGCTACTATTATTATGAGTATTATGACGTGAAACATTCGAGTCTAATAATGTGTAATTTTATTGTGCTTTCTAAAGATCGTACTCTTATCTAAAAGGCCGGCAACGCACTTGCAAGCGCTCTGGTGTTGCGGGTGTCCATGAGAGACGGTAATCGCTTACCATCAGGCGATTCGCCTGTAGTTTGCCTCCTCATAAAAAAATGTATTTCAGCTTGTCAACCTTGTCAGCTCGACGCGGTCCCACGGTCCCAGTACAAGAAAAAAAAAAGAGGCCAAGTGCGAGTCGGACTCGCCCATGAAGGGTTCCGTATTTAGGGGATTTATGACGTATTAAAAAAACTACTTACTAGATCTCGTTCAAACCAATTTTCGGTGGAAGTTTGCATGATAATGTACATCATTTATATTTTTTTTAGTATTATCATTCTCTTATTTTAGAAGTTACAGGGGGGGGGGGGGACACACATTTTACCACTTTGGAAGTGTCTCTCGCGAAAACTATTAGTTTAGCGCAGTTTAGAAAAAAATGATATTAGAAACCTCAATATCATTTTTGAAGTCCTATCCATAGATACCCTACACGTATGGGTTTGATGAAAAAAAAATTTTTGAGTTTCAGTTCTAAGTATGGGGAACCCCCAAAATTTATTGTTTTTTTTTGTGTGAAAATCTTAATGCGGTTCACAGAATACATCTACTTACCAAGTTTCAACAGTATAGTTCTTATAGTTTCGGAAAAAAGTGTCTGTGACATGCCTACGGACGGACAGACAAACAGACAGACATGACGAATCCATAAGGGTTCCGTTTTTTAGGGTTCCGTACCCAAAGGGTATATACGGGACCCTATTACTAAGACTCCGCTGTCCGTCTGTCCGTCTGTCCGTCTGTCCGTCCGTCCGTCCGTCCGTCCGTCCGCTGTATCTCACGAACCGTGATAGCTAGACAGTTGAATTTTCACAGATGATGTATTTCTGTTGCCGCTATAACAACAAATACTAAAAACAGAATAAAATAAAGATTTAAGTGGGGCTCCCATACAACAAACGTGATTTTTTACCGAAGTTAAGCAACGTCGGGCGGGGTCAGTACTTGGATTTGCTATATTTTTTGTAGATGGTGCGGAACCCTCCGTGCGCGAGTCCGACTCGCACTTGGCCGGTTTTTGTCATTTGGCTACGGAAGTACGTACGGAACCCTAAAAACCGCATCAAAATCCGTTGCGTAGTTTTAAAGATCTAAGCCATTCTAAGCATACATACAGACGGACAGACAGGGAAGCGACTTTTTTTTATACTATGTAGTGAAGTATAGTTGGTCAAACCAATTTGTCAGTAAGTAGGAACAAAAAAACTATAAGTAGGTACTCATCCTTTTCTTTTGGGTGCTAGTACTAGTGTAAGACAAAGATAGTATGATCTCTCTGTCTATGTTTGAAATGAGACAGTCCTTTGGCACACTATATTCACGTTTAATTTTACCTAAACTGCACGTTTCATTTTTACATTCGGATTTTTCTACACAGTAACACTGACAACACAGCCGTCATTGCAAACAGCTGATCGAGTTGACATTGACAGATAGTTACTTGACGTTTGTCCAAGCTGCGGTATAACCTCAAATCTGTCGGCTTATGGAGCTAAAAATCTTGTTTACTTTCTGAATTTTGAGTAGAAGTACATTTAATTATAGTGCCAGCAAAGTGTTTTCAATTGTGTAGTATTTATTTAGTGATTGCGGGGCGTGAATTTGAAATAAAAACAACGTGCTCAGCGCATTCGATTTGCGGCTTAAACTTGTTTGTTTTTTTAGTGTTTTAGAGTATAAAATGACAAATTTATGTGTTAAATACTAAGCGTAGTGTTAAATATACGTGTGTTTTATAGTAATAAGACTTAAATGCTTAAATTCATCAATGAAATAATAAAATTAACAACCTTCCAAATAACAAACCGACTGCGTTTATTAAAAGCTCCAAGACCCGCGTTTGTGTTTGCAAATCAGTGTAAAATGGCTGATGTTTCTTCTAAGATGAAAAGCGATATGAATTTGGGTGAAAATCCAACTAAAAAACTTAAATTGACTTTAAATGATGTGGCTACTAGAACTGTAGCCACCATGTGTGGTGCTTGGAGACCAGAAGAAGAAGATGGAGGCATGGTTCTGGTGTTCCAGACTAGGAAACCCTGCCTGAGCCCGGACCCTGAAAAGGAATCAGACTTTCCGGAGAATGTGGAGGACTTTTGGGATGCGGCTTTGCACTGCAGTGGCGATGAACAGGTTAGTACTAATAATTAAGCAAAATTTATTTATTTAAGTGCATAGTGTTTTCAATAGGTTTAATAAGAAACCGCCTAATATAATTATTTTTCTCTAAGCAAAGCAGATAATTTATTTATGATAAAAGCGCCATCTACCATTTTCGACTAGTGCTACTACTATTCTATGGTTACTAACTTGAGAACAGAGAAGGTCGTTCCGTGTAATTTCAATAGATGGCGCCTTTACTGCATGGGTAACTGGTTCCGTGTAATGATAATAGATGGCGCATTTACGGCATTCTTTGACAGCGCCATCTCACAGTTTACATTCAAACCAATGCGCTTTGATGGTTGCTCGAGCAAGCTTAGCGTATTGCAAAGATGAAGTTATTCTTAGAAATGATAGATGGCGTCCTTGCACGATAATTGAAACAGATGAATAAAAGTTTTTAACCGCCTTCAAAAAAAAGGAGGTTCTCAGTTTGACCCGTATGTATGTATGTATGTATGTATGTATGTATATATGTATGTATGTATGTATATTTGTTCGCGATTATCTCGCGTTTGGCTGAACCGATTTTGATGCGGTTTTCAGAAAACTGTTTCTTACATTCTGGAGAAGGTTTTAGTATACATAGATCTGAGCTGATGCTGAACCCTGGTTGTACCTAGTGGAACTCAGGTATGGTGCAACATAGGCTCACGCTGTTTTGGTCATCCGACACGCCTTGATGAGCACTTGGGAGAGCAGTAACCAAGATAGAGCTGATGCTGAACCCTGGATGTACCTAGTGGAACTCGGGATGTACCTAATGGAACTCAGGTTTGGTGCAACATAGGCCCACGCTATTTTGGTCATCCATCACATCATGATCAGCACTTGGGAGAGCAGTACCCAAGATAGAGCTGATGCTGAACCCTTGCTGTACCTAGTGGAACTCAGGTTTGGTGCAACGTAGGCCAACGCTATTTTGGTCATCCGTCACATCTTGATGAGCACTTGGGAGAGCAGTACCCAAGATAGAGCTGATGCTGAACCCTTGCTGTACCTAGTGGAACTCAGGTTTGGTGCAACATAGGCCAACGCTATTTTCGTCATCCGTCACATCTTGATGAGCACTTGGGAGAGCAGTACCCAAGATAGAGCTGATGCTGAACCCTTGCTGTACCTAGTGGAACTCAGGTTTGGTGCAACATAGGCCCACGCTATTTTGGCCACTACTTCAAAAACTAAGTAATTACCCGAATGGTTATTAATTTTCTTATTATTAGGTATTAATTACTTTTTGGCAAAAATTTGCTTTACGACGGGATAGGGACTGGACACGAAAAGGGGTGCCATATAAAAATTATTTTGTACTTTTCAGTGGGTTGCTTTTTTGAAGGCGGTTCCCTTTTTTTAAAAAAGATATTATATTATTATTTGTTTATAATTAATATCTGGGTGACCGAGCTTCGCTCGGAAAACATATAATAACTCGGAAATGCGTGTTTTCCCAGAGATAAGACCTAGCTAGATCGATTTTTCGCCCCCGAAAACCCCTATATACCAAATTTCATCGAAATCGTTAGAGCCGTTTCCGAGATCCGCGAAATATATATATATATATATAAATAAATAAATAAATAAACAAGAATTGCTCGTTTAAAGGTATTAGATAGATAACAACTGTGTAAAACGTAAACAATTGTGTGAAATTGTGTCTTTATTTTAGGTTACTGATTAAAAATTTAAAAGTTGGCCAGCATCAATGAAAGTGTCAGTAAAAAGATATTATTTGTTAGATATAATATATATTAAAAGATAACCAAACCAAACAAGCTTAAACTTTTTCAATCTACGGCTATTAGGTAGGTATAGGTACTTAGGTAACTCTATATTTAATGAGTGAATGAGGCTTACATTTTTTAAAGAAGTAATTTTTTTTGAAAAATTTCATTACAAATACAAATACAATACAAATATCTTTATTCAATAATAAAGGACACATAGTTGCTTACATTTATATTCAGAACTATAATTATAGTTTGGATTAGTAACCTTAGTCACTAAGTACAAGAAATAATGTCATAGTTACCATGTAGGCACGGCACAGTTAAGTGACCAATCCCAGTCCCTAAGTCGTTAGAATAAGGTGTGTAAGGTGGGGTCGGTCAACTGCACTGTTTAGGTAATATTACTATAAAAATAATATATTTACTTATAACGTTTTATGAATGAAGTAAGCTACGTCTGTTCCCCGTACTAGTATTAAACTGTATCACGGTGGAAACAGGATTCGCCATCCTCTGTTTTCAATATGTAAACAATCATTAAACAACATCATTTATATTTATTAGTTAAGTTAAATGTTACCCGTACACATGGGTAGCTTGACAAAAAACCGCATTCCAATGTTAGTTGCAGAAAGTGTAAACACTCACGTGTAAACTCAAGTGTAAACATTCTAATCAATAAGTAGGTACTCTACTCAATACTAGTTAGAACAAAAGCAATATCCTCTGGAATAAATGGGAATTAGGTAAGTACTTACACTAAGTCCTTCACCCTGCTGGCTATTGAATTGTATATTTAGAAGGTCGAAGTCATTACGAACAAAGCACTTAGTCAGTAAAAGCCTGCTGGGCTACATGGCCAGACGTAATGGATATCGATATTTAGGTATTCATTAAGTTTGCTTTGGCTTTTTCTTTTATATAAGTAGGTACCCTGCCTACACTGACAAACCGATGACATCCCACGTAAACCTAAGAACTGCAAAAAATATTCTCATGTTAGCCGTGTTCTCATGCAATAATAAGTTCATAGTTCAAATGTTGAACGTTCTTATTTGGGTAAGGCAGTATGGTTTGTTGTCTAAAGACAAACTGTCACTGTCGGCTATACGCTAGGCAGGTTACCGGTTCGTAGGCGCTTTTCGTCACAAAGCGGAAAACACTTGTTATCGGCTACGCTCGTAGCACTTCGTAGTGCGCGCTGGCAGAACCTAAGTCACAGAATAAATAATAGTTCTAGGTACAGAAGACTCACTCTCTAACAAAACGCGTCTGTTACGATCAGCACAGATATAAATAATAAATAAATAAATGAATATTATAGGACATTTTTTAACCGCCTTCAAAAAAAAAGGAGGTTCTCAGTTTGACCCGTATGTATGTATGTATGTATGTATGTACGTATGTATGTATGTATGTATATTTGTTCGCGATTATCTCGCGTTTGGCTGAACCGATTTTGATGCAGTTTTCAGAAAAGTGTTTCTTACATTCTGGAGAAGGTTTTAGTATACATCGATCTGAGCTGATGCTGAACCCTGGCTGTACCTAGTGGAACTCAGGTTTGGTGCAACATAGGCTCACGCTGTTTTGGTCATCCGACACGCCTTGATGAGCACTTGGGAGAGCAGTACCCAAGATAGAGCTGATGCTGAACCCTGGATGTACCTAGTGGAACTCAGGTTTGGTGCAACATAGGCCCACGCTATTTTGGCCATCCGTCACATCTTGATGAGCACTTGGGAGAGCAGTACCCAAGATAGAGCTGATGCACCAAACCATCCTGGCTGGCATGGTTCACCCTGGCTGTACCTAGTGGAACTCAAGTTTGGTGCAACATAGGCCCACGCTATTTTGGTCATCCGTCACATCTTGGTGAGCTCTTGGGAGAGCAGTACCCAAGATAGAGCTGATGCTGAACCCTGGCTGTACTTAGTGGAACTCAGGTTTGGTGCAACATAGGCCCACGCTATTTTGGTCATCCATCACATCATGATCAGCACTTGGGAGAGCAGTACCCAAGATTGAGCTGATGCTGAACCCTGGCTGTACCTAGTGGAACTCAGGTTTGGTGCAACATAGGCCAACGCTATTTTGGCCATCCGTCACATCTTGATGAGCACTTTGGAGAGCAGTACCCAAGATAGAGCTGATGCTGAACCCTGGCTGTACCTAGTGGAACTCAGGTTTGGTGCAACATAGGCCCACGCTATTTTGGTCATCCGTCACATCTTGATGAGCACTTGGGAGAGCAGTACCCAAGATAGAGCTGATGCTGAACCCTTGCTGTACCTAGTGGAACTTAGGTTTGGTGCAACATACACACTTTGTTTTGGTTAACCGAATTGTCCTCGTGTGCCTATGTTGCGGAGTTCGACTAGGTGGGTCGATGAACTTTTTTCTAACTGCCTTTAAAAAAAGGACGTTCTCAGTTCGACCCGTATGTATGTACGTATGTATGTGTGTATGTTTGTTCGTGATTATCTCGCGTTTGGCTGAACCGATTTTGATGCGGTTTTCAGAAAAATGTTTGTTACATTCTGGAGAAGGTTTTAGTGTACAGTACAGTACATGGATGGTTTGAAAAACCAATTGGACCCGGTAGGTGGCCATGCTATCGGTATACCTACCAACAAATTTATGTTGCTAAAATCGATTTAGATAAAATAGTGGGAGTGGGAGTGGGAGTCGGACTCGGACTGGGACTGGGAATGGGAGTGGAAGTGGGAGCAATATACATACAAATCGTTTAGCACCAAAACGTCATAATAAGTTGTGTCGCGATTATCATCGAGTTAGAGGCCATCACCAACATTAGTAGACTAAATGGAGAGCCTAACAAACTAGTATTTTAGCCCAAAACCTAAAATAAATGAAGTATCTACCTATCACTAAAAAGTAAAAAATAAAATAAAATAAATAAAAAAATAATTAAAAAATTAAAAATAAACAAAAATAAAACCAAAATAAAATAACTTAATATAATATCTTTTTAAAAAAAAGGGAACCGCCTTCAAAAAACCAACCCACTGAAAAGTACAAAATAATTTTTATATGGCACCCCTTTACGTGTCCAGTCCCTATCCCACGGCGTAAAGCAATTTTTTGCCAAAAAGTAATTAATACCTAATAACAAGAAAATTAATAATCATCCGGGTAATTACTTAGTTTTTGAAGGCGGTGCCAAACCAACAAAAACAGTCTTTACTACCAATCAGAAAAACAATACGAGTACGTAGTACCTACAAGAACTAAATTAATGAGTAAACTAAGTATGTCTTTATAATGCAAGTAAGTACAGCGTTCTTCGTTGTCTAAAATATCGGTTCTCAAAAATGTTGGTTTGGCACCGACTTCAAAAACTAAGTAATTACCCGGATGATTATTAATTTTCTTATTATTAGGTATTAATTACTTTTTGGCAAAAAATTGCTTTACGCCGTGGGATAGGGACTGGACACGTAAAGGGGTGCCATATAAAAATTATTTTGTACTTTTCAGTGGGTTGGTTTTTTGAAGGCGGTTCCCTTTTTTTTAAAAAGATATTATATTAAGTTATTTTATTTTGGTTTTATTTTTGTTTATTTTTAATTTTTTAATTATTTTTACACCAATTGACTAAGCCCCACAGTAAGCTCAAGAAGGCTTGTGTTGTGGGTACTCAGACAACGGTATATATAATATAGAAATACTTAAATACATAGAAAACAATATATATATGGAATATGGCCGCTAAAGTCTATTTTTTTATTCGGTAGACTAAAATGACATTTCATAGTATGAAATGACACATGATGTTCATACTATGAAATGTCATTTTAGTCTACGGAATAAAAAAATAGACTTTAGGTGGCGACAGCGCCACGCGCGTCTTATGGCTAGCCACCAAAATTGGTGTGGCATGGATGGATGTACTTTTAGCTACCTGTAAGTAGCAAAGCGAAGAAATCGCGGAGTGAGCCACGCCTGCCCAAGTGCTCGCATTTGCTATGTTTCAGCAATCCGTATAAAGTATGTATTCTGGGGGCACGGCCGTGCCCCCGCCAAGACGAGACAAAGGGCAAAAGGAAGTGCATATCTTTTCTCGGCACGTTTCGTCGTATTTTCGAACCCTCGTAGTTTCGGCTTGGATAATGCTGTATACTTATATATTCCCGAAATAACATTTTAATCATAAATCAAAAGCGATGAGATAAGACAAGTTAATGAATCGTCAATATTAAGGATCGGTTAATTACTTTTAAGCCTATTTATATTTAGACGGGACCTCCTGAATTTTAACGGGGTTTAATGAAGCTTGGTGTTGATTCCGTTTTAATATTGTATCACTTAATTATGGGGAGATTTGAAATAGGTTGTTTGGGTTTTATGAAAATATACATATTTGAAGAGGTAATAATACGTTGAAATTATTAAAAAGTTGTCCAGTTTACCTATTAAAAATATATACTATAAGAGCGGGCTAACATACAATTGTAGACTTTATTAAATTATTAGGTACACGTTTTAATTAAGGGCAAATGTCATTAAAGTGCACACAGAAACTAGACTGTATTTGCAATCAACGAAATACTAAAAGTACAGTCGCCATCAGATATATCGGAGCGGCCAAGGTGCTCACAAAATATATGAACACGGTTTCTATTGTCAAGAGGGCTTTCAAGACAAACTTTGTCACCGAGTGAACCGCAAAACTTTTCACCACACCAACTTCTATCTATAAACTAGTATAAACCTTATTCTTATCCGTATTCTTACTATAAACCTTAACAAATTAAGTAGGTAGGTATATAACTAAACCTTCCTCAATCCGGTCAGTAGTTTTTGGGTTTATCGCGAACATACATACACACAAACAGACAGACGCGGCGGGGGACTTTGTTTTATATAAAAGTGATACAATATTCCCTTGTTTAGCGACACTTGTACACAACAATATAACAAAAGAAACAAACAGAGAAAGGGAATGTAAGACGGGTGCTGAATATTTTAAAAGAAAAACTACCTGCAGTTACAAGTTTTCAGTCATAGAATGGACATTAAAATACTTTAAATTAGTGCTACAGAGGACATAAATTGTCAGAGTAACAGCTTCATACTAAGCAGTGATCGGTGTCCAGTTGCAATAGTGTAACCTTTGTCTGTATTTAACAAAGCAAACCGCGCAAAACTTGATGCAATCGCAGTGCAGTACAACTTGTTCAAAGTATAATTTAATTACCAATTATCTGTTTGTCTTTTTAGGTTATTTCTTCCATTTATACAAATATTTTGTCATAGGACTAGGTACTTTTATCACACCTGCACGAAGATATTCAAGATACCTAATTTTGGACCATAGTTGGGAGCTTTTAACAATAGTTGGGTGGAGTTGTTACTCTGGCAAATTCAACTCTCTGTGATACCTCTAGGCAAATTGTGAATGAGATGCTTAATATTCATGAATTTCTGTTAGTAATAGCTTTATTCATAAAACAGGACCTAGCTAGCAAACACATTTCAATGTAATGGACTAGAAAACATGGCAAAGTAATTAAGAAAGAGAACAATGCGAAATTGAAGTTATTTGCATAGAAGAACGATAAAGTTTTTAGCTGTTCTAGTTTATGAGTTTTGTAATTGTTATTTTGACTAAAATATTCTTGCAAAATGATGTAATGATGTAATCTGATAATGTCACGTCAGTGTATAAATATATGTGAGTTCTAGAGTCTATCTTATGTCAACTAGTCTCAAATGTCTCAATTAAGCTACCTGTAGTTGTGACAAGTCAAATATTGCGATGTGACTGCCGTGTTACTTATTAGATTGGACATTACTGACATTAGACATTGTTTTGTTTTTAAATACACGGAAAAGTGCGTACCTACTACCTTCACGGCGAAGGTCGACATTTAGATCATATTGTGAATTTCAAAAAATTAAATCCGCATTCATTTTTTGTTCATCATAATTCATAATAAGTAGGTATCTAAATATGTTTTAGTTTTGTTTTATTCCATTTTTGAAGTCGGTAATCTGCCGCTGGACATCCTGTAAAACTAAACACGTTAAATTTTGTGATCATTAGCTTCACAAGTGCCTAATTGATTCGGGTCGGCCCAAAAAGATTTTGAAAAGGCCCATCGTTTCTTTACTGTTCCTATCACTTACCTAGCACCGGTGTATATAAGGCTCGGATTAACCAGTATAAGCTTGATCTTTGACTTATACGCTGCAGATTGGACTCCATGTACGTACAGGTACCTAAGTATGTCAAAAATTAATGAACTCGGGGATATAATCGATTTTGTGTTCTTGCTGAACGGCGCTTATCTTAAGAGGCCCACAGATTACCAGTTCGCCGGATGATATATTAGCCTGTCAGTTATACGCAAAAGGTGACAGTTCCGAACAACTGACAGGCTGATATCGTCCGGCGGACTGGTAATCAGTGGGCCTCTTTACTTCTGTAACTTGATTATCTTAAAAAGTAGGATTATAAGTCGAATACCCTTATAAAATAACGCTCGAGAGACCATAACAGGCCCTCTGGACATGTGTCTGCTTCTCTGTACCACGAATATCGAAGAGCGACAGAGAGGCAGATACTTAACGAAATTTAGATTTTTGTGTTTCGCCGTAGGCCCTGTGTTCTGATAGTTAGCAATTATCCATGTAAGGAGACAAAATGTAGTTTCTCCGGAGCCATTGATTTTCAAAATCAAATCAGATCAAACCAAAATGTCAAATCGGTAAGTCTTAAGGCCTTAAGTCTTTGGCCTTCGTTTGATTCACTCTGATAGCGACTCCATCTAGGTCACATTAAAGTGGTTAGTCCGACGAAAGGGCTCGCCCGCGTGCGCAGGGGTTAAGAATATGACCCTAGCCATATTAATGAGGCTAGCTGTTTAAAGAGCCCCTTACAAATGGGCCCAATTAGCCACTGGTCTTTGTATATCTTGCCCTTATTAAAGAGATAAATAACTGGGGCGCTTGAGCGTTTAAGGTGTGATTTTGAGGGTAAGAAAAATATTGAAGAAAATTGATGTAAAATGGAAACGAGGTGTTTCCGAGAAACGGGCAGAAACGGATATCAAAATGCTGGCAGTACCTAGGGTATTTTTTTTTTGCCGCAAACTACAAACCCGCGCAGTGGTATCTAAAATAAACAAGCAACAACGGTTGCACTCCGGGAGTGCCGATAGAAGTGAAAACTCACCTCACTATGTTACCGACGCCCGGTAACACGATACATACGTTTAGCGGAGGTATTCTATTTATTTATTATATATTATTATCATGCTCAAATAAGATCACACTTTTTCATTGACATGTTTATTTTCATACTGCCATGACAACGTCAAATAATTTGAACATAGGTAAAGAGTCTTGAAAAGGAGTCCGCAACGTAAATGTCAAATAACATTGAGTTTTTCTTTATTGATTTAAATGCCATCTAAATTATGAGTGGCCACCTTACGGGGCTTACGGTCACGTGATCGCCTTACGCCCCTTACGGTCACGTGATCGCCTTACGCTGTCTCGAGTTTATCATTTTTTCCCCACATCAAAAAGTGCCCAGCGCCGCTAAAGAAGTTTTCACTTCAAAAATAAGACAAAATTAGGGATTGCAATCCGGTCTGGTTTTGAATACGGCCGGATTTTGGCCTCAATCCGGGGATACGGCCGGATCCGGCCGGATAGGTATTGCGGGTGAAAAATTCGTCCAGACACGTATTTTATTATGTTTTTAGTGTTATATGCGCAGTTAATGATATTTTTATAATGGGTTAATAAAACGACAGTTTCAGGTTTCCAAAATCAACGTTTTTATTACGTAACCATGAAGTCTTATTACAGTCTCACAAATTAAAATCTTCTTTTTCTCTTAAAATATCTATAGCCCCACAACCCCCACAAAAAGATGCTTTCAATTCTTCACTTTATTTAGTAGCATAATAACAAAATAACATATTCTATTTACTTTAAATTCGACAAAACATTTAACTTGACTGCTGAATGAAGTTTTATAAATATTTCTTCATTCTATTTTAAATGCAGGTAACACAATAACTGGGCTATAATGGTTTGTACTAAATTAAACGAAACAACATGTAACAACACAATTAATTAAATATAAAACAATTCAGTAGGGTTAGTTGTTGATCAATGAAACACTAAAAGTTCAAGCCTTTCTATCTCTGGTGTTTTTAAAGTTACGAGTGTGACATTTCGCATGAAGATAAACAATTTCGTTGGCTATCGTATGGCATTCAAGGTTTCTACTTATCTTTAACAGTTTCTGTATTGTAAACCTTTTTTTGAAAAATTAGTTTTGTTTCATTGTGTACTTGTGCATGTTTTCAATGAAACACTCTAATTTTTACAGTGAAACAGATGTAATATATAGTCTACCATGAAACATCCTTAATAAACATTGAAACGTTGTAATAAATAAGTTACATTAATACATACATCCTTTCAATCAATTAATGAGAAAGGAAAGGAGAAAATAGTGGTAGGCTGAAATTTGTTATTTAAAAGGTTTCCGAAATATGGAATCGTTATAAGATTGCTGAAATATCTAAAAGCGAAAGACTTGTTTCATTGTACGCACACCTAAGTTTCATTGTGAATCGAAAATCTGGTCGGCACTTACGGCATGCTGCGAGAAAGGCGCCTTTTATGTCCACGGAGCATGATTGCCAACTAGGTGGACGCGGGAGGGTTTTAAGCATCTCCATGCTCGATATCATACACTTTCTTGCGACATAGTATTTATAAACGACTGTTTCAATGTTAGACATGTGACCTTAACCTTGCCATCAATGAAACATTCAACATATAAACTATCCTATCTCAGCCATTTCTAAAGTTAAGTATCTTATATTTTGTCATATGATAGACAAATTATTATCAATTTTCATGGTATTTTAGTTTCACAAATTTCGGACATAGTCTTTAATTAATTAAAAAAATAATGAGTTTGTTTCTTTGTGTACTAATACTGGTGTTCAGTGAAGATCATGTTTCATTGTTTACTACATAAAAATGTTTCATTGTGAGACTAGGGGGTGTTTTTTGAATCAATTAAAAAAAACTGCACCAAAGAGTGAAAGAAATTTAAAAATATTTAGCTCCAAAGTAACTTTAATACACATAGAACACAACAAAAAATTAAATAACGCCAAACTAGACTCTATATCTTGGTAAAAAATTGCGACACATAAATGAAAAATATTACTTTTGTCGCACGAATTCACAATAACGCTCGTAGCAACGTGCTCCTTCTCCGAGGCGCGCTTGCATATTGGGGAGGTGCTGGGGGTCCCTGAGCCTGCCCTTGCTTGACAGACGGCACTAGCTGATAACACCTAGTTTCCGAGATATCGCAAAGTTTCACTGTGTACGATTGTTTCAATGTTCGATAAGTGACCCTACTTACTTACGGTGCACGGGAATCTCAATTCCCAACCAACACTACGACGACACATATTTCGTCTGTAGAAGACTGGCGTCAACTAACAAACAAGTTGTTGTGTTGCTGTTTGCGAGCGGGAACGCGGGGAGGGGAGCATTAAAATAGAATTACGTTCGAATTGGCGAGAACTTTTAAATTTTTTACAGTGTTTTAAGCTGTTATTTTATATTCTAGCGCTTTTATTCCTTTTACCGGATCCGGGACCGGATCCGGTGAAATTTGCCGGATCCGGTATCTTGAAAAATGTACCGGATCCGGCCGGATTACCGGATCCGCCGGACCGGATTGCAATCCCTAGACAAAATACACTTTCAGTTTTTCAAATAACTGTGCTGTCTGGGTTATTTGTTCTATGTCCGTGCTTGAACTGGTTGATACTTGGTACTTACTAGGGATTGCTCCCGGTACTGAGTTTGTATGGCGAGAACCGGGAATTCCCGGGAGTTCCCGCGGGAAATTTCTCCATTGTAGCGCCGTTTTGCGTTACAATATAGGTTATAATAGGTTGAAACATTCAACCGGTACTAGCAAAACAATTAATTAGTAGGTTGAAACGTTCCAACTGGTACTAGCAAAACAATACATTAGTAGGTTGAGAGGTTCAACCGGTACTAGAAAAACAAATAAGTAGTAGGTTGAATGTTCAACTGGTACTAGCAAAACAAATTATTAGTGGGTTCAATGTTCAACTGGTACTAGCAAAATAATAAATTAGTAGGTTGAAACGTTCAACCGGTACTAACAAAACAAATAAGTAGTAGGTTGAATGTTCAACTGTTACTAGCAAAACAAATTATTAGTAGGTTGAATGTTCAACTGGTACTAGCAAAACAATAAATTAGTAGGTTGAAATGTTCAACCGGTACTAGCAAAATAAATTATTGGTAGGTTGAATGTTCAACTGGTACTACCAAAACAAATTATTGGTGGGTTGAATGTTCAACTGGTACTAGCAAAACAAAAGTAATGGTGCAGCGTAATCATAACGCTTACGTTCATATGCACAAACAGTATAAGTAGTAAGTTGAATGTTCAACTTGTACTAACAAACCAAAAGAGTAATTAATGTAGTAACTAGTAAACAGACGCAATATGGTGTAGGTTGGTACTAACGATAGGATCTTGTGATAGGGTCATAGTAAAACATAGTAGTAAACTGACGTGATATAGTGTTGGTTGGTACTAACGATAGGATCTTGTTATAGGTCGTCCGAAATGTCCCAGTTCCATGGTGGTAACCATTAGGCGGATTATTTTGCCCACCAAAACTTGCAGGGAGGCAAAATAGTAATAAACTAACCTTATGTTAGTGGAGTGACCTGCTATGTATTTATTGAATTAGAAATTTGTGTTAAAATTTGTGCCCAATCCGGGGATATTACGGGGTTACAGCCGGCTATAACTCCTATTTTTAGAACATCAATAGAACCAAAGGAGCGATCGAACGGTTATACAGATCTCTTTTACCTATTATATTTAGCGCCTAATGTTAGTTGGGCGGTTCTCGCCATACAAACTCAGTACCGGGAGCAATCCCTACTTGGTACATGTTCGTCTTGGTATCAGTTTACTCAATACTGGATACTTCTTTGTACAAAAATATGGCTTCTATCAAATTGGCTTCTAGCAAATGATTTCGCTAATGTCAAAATTAAGCATGACGTTGTTCAGTAGTTGCTTTAAGTTATAGCTGGTCTTTACAAATAGCCATGATGGATTGCCGGGTGTTGACTAAACTAAAGAATGGTGAAACGCGTTTCAAGATTAATCGTTTGCACACAACTATTGATTTATCTTTTCCATTTTTTCTATGCAGTTAAAAACAAGCGGTATAATAAGTAATTCAATCTTAGTTGAAGTAGGATAGAACAAGGAAAAAATTACGTTTGCCAATACGAGTATAATTCTTTCTGATCAATTGAATATTTCTTTACCTCACGAGACCTTATAAAATACAGGATCATCGTTGAGATAAAAGATTGAATAAGTTAGGGAAACAAAATAAATAGCTTTAAAAATATTAAAATATAATCTGGTATATCATATCTTAGAACTTTTCTTTTCATTTCTTAGAACTTTTTTTACGTTTGAAGTTGCGAATAAATTTTACCATGACCGCAGAAAAGATTTTTGAAGTGAAAACTTCTTTAGCGGCGCTGGGCACTTTTTGAGGTGGGGAAAAAATGATAAACTCGAGACAGCGTAAGGCGATCACGTGACCGTAAGCCCCGTAAGGTAGCCACTCATAATTTAAATGGCATTTAAATTAATAAAGAAAAACTCAATGTTATTTGACATTTATGTTGCGGACTCCTTTTCAAGACTCTTTACCTATGTTCAAATAATTTGACGTTGTCATGGCAGTATGTAAATAAACATGTCAATGAAAAACTGTGATCTTATTTGAGAATGATAATAATATATAATAAATAAATAGAATACCTCCGCTAAACGTATGTATCGTGTTACCGGGCGTCGGTAACATAGTGAGGTGAGTTTTCACTTCTATCGGCACTCCCGGAGTGCAACCGTTGTTGCTTGTTTTATCCAAGCGTAAGCTAGGAGGCTAAGTCAGGTGTCACGGTGTCCAGATCTTCAGCTGGATAAAAGTGGACCGGGCAGCGCCGAAAGATGTGTTCGCTCTTTATCGCCATAATGGTAATAGCATGTAGGTACTGATAATGCGTAGAGTACGTTACACGTGCGTAGTCAGCCCTTATCTAACTAAAGCTAAGTGAGATTTTGACTAAAGGATTCATATTCATCCCTAATTGGTGCGCAAAAGCGACGCAACACGCCAAAAAATGACGATGAAGATCCCAATACGGAGAGTGACCTAACGTCCTTTGATCAAGCCCTTCTGGAGGCTAATTGGATGTCATTTTGTTATCATTCGCGCATGCATTTCACTCGTACGCGAGACACACGCTAATGATAACAAAATGGTATAATTTTTATATCGATATGTAAGTTCGAATTGGCCTCCTGCTTTCATTTTAACCTATGGCTAAGGTCATTTCATCATTTCGGTCAAATGCTTACTTCAACTGAGAAATTTTCACATCACTTCAACTCCACAAGTTTTAATGTAAAATTGCTTCAATTGAAAAGCGTTTACATTGAAAATTGTCCCGTAGCCACCATCAATTCACAGCTAGAATTTCCATTTTCGCGGAGCAAACGCGTTGGAAAATAGAGGAGAACACAATTTTTCTTATTCAGAACCTCTGCTTGAATAAAATTCCAATTCCCTATGCCGTATTCAGAAACGCTTCCTCAAACACTCTTTTTGTAATCTTGGTCAAGATGTTGACGTCTTTTAAGTGAGCAACTTGAGTTTATTTTAATGTTTTTTCTTTAATACATATAATAGTCCTTTTTAGGGTTCCGTAGCCAAATGGCAAAAAACGGAACCCTTATAGATTCGTCATGTCTGTCTGTCTGTCTGTCTGTCTGTCTGTCTATCTGTCTGTCTGTCTGTCTGTCCGTCCGTCCGTATGTCACAGCCACTTTTTTCCGAAACTATAAGAACTATACTGTTGAAACTTGGTAAGTAGATGTATTCTGTGAACCGCATTAAGATTTTCACACAAAAATAGAAAAAAAAAATTTTTTTGGGGGTTCCCCATACTTACATACTCAAAAATTTTTTTTCATCAAACCCTGTAACTTCTAAAATAAGAGAATTATAAAACTAAAAAATATATATGATATACGTACATTACCATGCAAACTTTCACCGAAAATTGGTTTGAACGAGATCTAGTAAGTAGTTTTTTTTTTAATACGTCATAAATCCCCTAAATACGGAACCCTTCATGGGCGAGTCCGACTCGCACTTGGCCGCTTTTTATTTTAAAGTCATTTAGTAAGATGTTAGGACTAATGGAAAAAAATCAGTAGTTTTGCAAAATTCCATGGACGGGTTATGATTTATGAACAATCTCATCAAGTGGCCGTGCAATTTTGCAGTTGGATGTACTTCGATTTGTCAATTGCTGGCTCTTGTCGGGTAAAGACCTTTTATTTGCGATTCGTGGTTACTCGTAGTTGATCAAAATATTGATATACCTAGCCTGAACATTATAGTACTCGTAAATTCAAGAATAAAGACATTTTCCTTTTTATCGCCCACTCACTTCCTCAGATTTATAAAACAAACGGGATCACGTCGAAGATTATATCCATTTTCCAGTGGGTGGGGGTGGTAGCTCAGAAAATTGGACCTGAAGGCACGTAAAATACACCCACGTAAGTAGGTAACTTTTATAGATACGCCTCCACACTCAACATTATTGATCAACCCACTCAGTCGGAAAACGAAACACAAAAATATCCAAAAGATCAAAAGATATTATGACAATGATGGAATACTGTACTGATTTTGACGACTGGTCTGGCCTAGTGGGTAGTAACACTGCCTGTGAAGCCGCGGTTCTGGGTTCGAATCCCGGTAAGGGCATTTATTTGTGTGATGAGCACAGATATTTGTTCCTGAGTCTTGGGTGGTTTCTATGTATTTGTATATTATATATATATCGTTGTCTGAGTACCCACAACACAAGCCTTCTTGAGCTTACTGTGGGACTTAGTCAATATGTGTAAGAATGTCCTATAATATTTATTTATTTATTTATTTTGGAATACTGTAGAACCAAACAACTATAGACTCACACACAAATATGGTCAACAATGAAGTTGAATATTTACTTATGATGACTATTATTTGAATAGCGCAATTTTGAGGCAGAATATTTTCATAAATGAGAGAAATAACTCGGAAAATACGAAAAAGGATGTTGTTTTTCGTATTTCGGTTTGATGTTTAATTACAAGCTTTTATTTACTTTCACCTGACCGTTGTCTGTTTGTCGGTCTGTAATCAAATCTTGCAAGTTAAATTCGATGCACTTCCCGGTTTCCGATTGAGCTGAAATTTTGCATACACATGTAAGTCCGGTGACAATGCAATATTATGGTACCATCGAGCTGATCTGATGATAGAGCTGGAAGGTGGCCATAGGAACTCTGTGATGAAACAACGCAACCTAATTGTGTTAGGGGTTTTTAGAATTGTCTCGATGAGTATTAGTTGTCTGTCGTAAGAAAAGTACAGTTAGCGATAAAAGCTTGTACCAAAAATGAAATTTTTGCCAAAAACATATTGCATATTGAACTTGTGGACACTAGTTGTAGTATTGGACTGTAGTTGGGTGATTTTAAGGTAAAATGTGATTATGGACTTCAGAACTAAGTGTTCAATCATAACTGGTACCTGAAAGGGTCAAAAACAGGTGCCGTCGCCTTAATATTAGCTTCGTTCTTTTTTTAAATTTTACATCTGTCTGCTATTCCATCCGATCCAAAGACAGCCAGGGACAAAGATAAGGCGCCGATAATTGGAGTTCCTTGGAAGTTAGACAGTTAGAATATAGTATAGTGACAATGACAGTAGTCTATTTCTAGACATGTGGGAATTTATTCAACGTTCCAATTTCCGTCCTTTTAATCTAGTCAGTAGTGCCCTGCCTATGAAGCAGATGGTCCCGAGTTCGAATCCTGGTTCGAATCCCAAATATTTGTTCCTGAGTTATAGATGTTTTCGATGATGATGATGGAGTTTAGTCTAGATCCACAACATAAGCCTTACTAAATTTACTGTGGGACCAGGGGAACTGAGTGAAATTGGCCTATAATATTTGTTTATTTGTTTTGTTTAAATCTTGGATGCACCGTTTCGTTGTACTTACCAACTATTCTGTATTATGATGGTATTCCACCTGTCCAATGTGTATTTGCGTCTCACATTTTTCTTGATGAAAAAATGAAACGGACCAAGAAATGAACAAGTGGTATACCAACACAACCCTTAGCTATACCCTCACAGCGCAGGCTCAGCTTGTGTCGTTACTTGTTTTTTGTGAGCAACCTGAGCATGCATCTTTGTTCGAAGATAGACTACTCCTTATGAATGTACTCTGGTTCTTGAGAACTTTGACAGTTAAGAGCTCGGATATTGCAGACAGGAATTAAATGCATTGCTTTTTTGATGGATGTTGAAAGTGGGTCGAGGGAAATTGAACCATTTGACCTGATAAGTACGCTGTTATCCTATTACCTATAACTGATTGCACTTTTGCTTTTGATACTTAAGGATAAAAATAATATTTTAGTTACTGAATTAAGTAAGGTGTGTCTGAAAACAACATAAGACAACAGCAACATAACATAATAACAAGGAAAATACTCGTTCATCGCCCTTGGTTTGGTTTGTTAAAAGTGTAAAATTCCATGGCCCTGTCATTTGTAAAGTTTGTAAATACTTATTGTAATCTTATTGTTGCGTGACTGAAGTAAAGTTTAGTGTTTCTTATCTACTGGAATTGATCCTTCTTAGGTACATTGGAAGCTTACGTGCACGTTATACAAAGTATAGTACACCTACGTTACGTACGTTACGTTACGTTACCTACGTTATGTACAAATTATGTTACTAACCCCCTATAACCTTACCTCAAATAACCTTCACAATTCCTACCTCAATTTTTTCAAACCATCCACCTCCGTGAGTTATGGGTCGTGACGGCTCGACCAAGTTTTTCTATCTTTGCGCGCCCCCTGAGACCATGCCCGTTGGAATACATACTCGTAACTGCATTAATATTAATATAGCAACTTGAGATCTTCAGGGCTTCGTGTGATCGTGGTTCGACATCTCTGATTATATTTGGTTAATGTGTTGGTACGTGTGGGACAACTTTTAAGAACAAAAATAGGAAGGAATTCGTAGGAAATGAGTGGAAATGTGATCTTATGGCTAAGTTTAAGACAGAATGCTAATTAATCCTTTTTTTATTGTTGTCCACTAAATTAAGAAAATATCCTTTTATAACTACAAATATTACCTACATATTAAACTGTAATATTATTACTAGCGTGAATCGAGCAAAATGTTCTTATAGGCACTAGCTGGGATGAAATTCCTCGCGTAAATACATAACGTCTATCGTATACCTATTGGTGATATTGTCCTATATACTAGAAACAGTTCATGTACCTACAAATCACTCACAAGACAAACTGACTAGGTACCTATAGGCCAAGGTTTTCTCGAAGGACTATAGGTAGTATGGAGTTCTTGAAAAACGAGTGTAGTTACGTGTTTTAAAGGGTAGGCAACGCATATAATACACCTCTGGAGTTGCAGGCGTTCACAGGCAAGCCGTATGCTTGTTTGCCGATATAAAGGGAACCTTAATCAACATCAAACATTTGCCCTAATTAACTGGCAGCTTTAATTTAGCGTTGGCACATTAACTTGACAAGGGATTGGCGCGTCTGTTGCCAACTTTGGCAAGATTGGTGGCGGACGGCGTTGGCGAAATGATTGATGGAGGGATCGGAGGGGGATAGCTTGTTCAGTGTTCTCGCAGTTTTAGGTCAGAGCAAAGGAGTAGTATAGTAGCAGCAGGTTTAACTTTCGTATAGGTGTTCAAAAATCGTGGGTTCAAATTTTTTCTCGATTTTTATTTACAAAATATTCGGTCCGAATCCTGGTCTGAAGATTTTAGGCAGCGAAACTGAAAATATAATATTATTAAAGTATTAGAAGGTTCTTACAGATTTGTTTGACAATTAAATGTAATAATATGAATAAGACGTTCCTTCCAAATACATTACGACGTTCTCTTTTGGCTGCACTAGTCACTGGGAAGTTCACTGTGTGTGTTTCTCATCTTTACTTAACTACGTCTGCCTTAAATGCATAGTCTGATAATATACGACTAAACTATAATAAGAATGATTAAGAGAATGATTTTCAGCGCTTTAAAGTCTTTAGCTGACTCTACTGCAATTAAAATAACCGACTTTGGGCTATGTGTAACATAAAAACGTCACAATGTCAAGCGAATACAGTATTTAAAACGCGCTGCCAAGGAAAGTATACTGTCAGACAAAAAGGGGTTAAGGCA
This sequence comes from Cydia amplana, assembly GCF_948474715.1. Taxonomy (NCBI): domain Eukaryota; kingdom Metazoa; phylum Arthropoda; class Insecta; order Lepidoptera; family Tortricidae; genus Cydia; species Cydia amplana. The sequence goes on from NC_086073.1 coordinate 17,148,402, forward strand.
CAAGCTTTTTACATTAAAACTCGTCGTTTTACCAAAGCACAATGTTATGACAAAGGGGAATTCCTCAGTCCTGGCGCGGCGGAAATTTTATCAACATTCCCTGTTAAAATTCTTTAAAACAAGTAGGAGGGAATTTTTATAGGTTCTGTGACAGTTTTGACATTGGAGTGTTCTTAGACTTAGTTATTCGGTTAATGTGTGAAATGTGGACTTGGAAGTATTTTTACGGGTTTAGGGAAAAGGAAGTGGAATCTCGGTGTTTTATTGTGATGAGTAATCACTACCGAATGTCTTGAGGCTCAATTCTTAGATTAAATGGAGGCCGATTGAGAATAATTGTTACAATCTTCTTTGACTGCCACCCGCTACAGTTTGGTAGTTATATAAGTTTCGATATCGTTAGCTCTGAATGGTGACAAATTATTTCTTGGAGTCCATGTTATAAAAATTAAGATCGTCTACACATCTTACCTTAGATTTTTCTCTGTGAAATCAGCCGTAATAATTCACGCTTTTTCTCGATGTTTGGTTTTGGCGATATTTGCTAGATACTTATCAATATTTTATTTTTTACTTGGATCATTTGTACTTGTAGAGATACAACCCTGTGACTTTCTCGAAACAAAGAAAAAGCGCTTAAACAAAACACGGCAATTTCCAAACTTGAAGTTATCACATCGTGTTCAGACAAGTTGAATTCATATTCAATAGGCACGCACGCCCAGGTTTACGGCAGTATCAATTCTAATTTATGCTTTATTACGCACTGTGTTCGTGAAATACAAATTTAGTGTTGCGATGTGTGGTGCAAGTGGAAAAGCGGAGTCCGAGAGTAGTTACAAAGTAATGTTTTACATGTAGTAGTTAAATCCTTTTAAGTAAGTCAAAACCACTAGCTGTTGGGGAAGTGGTCACATGCTCGCTCCGGGTCGTTCTAGGTGCAGAGCACAGAACATATTAAAGAGGTTAGAACGGCTATCGCGCGCAGTTAGTATCGGAACCAGTGTCGCCACTCGTTCCTCTCCACATTTACTAACACTCGCGCAACGGTAGTAAAAACTTGTGTGCCTGGTGAATAGATACGCCTCCTTTAGACAGATTTGATGTCTGGCTTCTTAATCTGAACGTTATTGTGGCGCAAAAGGCATGTTTACGTTTTTCGGTCGGCGCGGGCGAGTACTAGCATGCGAGCGTTTGCTCATAACCGGCGGCGACACGTACCCTGCTCGCATCGCCATTCTACTTGTTCTGTGGTGCAGAGGGTGTCCATCGCCGTTCAACCTGGCAACGCAGCGAGCGTGATGTGTTTCTTTACGTGTGGGGCGCGGGGCGAGTTTTGCGAATAGTATTTTGTGTGTTAGTTAGATTAGGTGGTAGTTTCATTTAGGTTAAATCTCAATGTATGGTATTTAATCAAAAATTCAACTTAAGACTTTAAAGCTCACGGGTCACATTGACAACAGAGTTTATGGCTGTCTGGGTCGAAGGGACTATAGAACAAGGCACAAGATAGGTTTTGTACCGATAGTTGGTGGCAATAAGACTTGTATACTATCAGAATGTCACACGTTTGACAAGTAGGTTATTAGTATTTTGCTTACATCATATAAATTATATTAAGCACTTTCTATGACATTAATTTTTCGGTAAAAAGAACTCCCGAGTCCTTAAAGGGATATATGGGAGACATTTCATAAAAGACCTCATAAACAATCTCAAAGATGCATAGAAAAAATATAATAGAAAATTTTTAATAATTAGAGAATTCAATTTCAAATTATACATAGGTAGGTACGCGTTCTCTCATGACTTGTACCACCCAACATTACAATAAAGAGAAACGGAGTGATTTTAACGTTTCGCTGGTGACGGTTGCGTAATGACAACTTATTTACAGTCGTCTGCTTCAGCCGTCATTAATTTATCGTCTGCTCGTTTACAGACCATGAGCCATGACATGACAGAAGCGCGCACTGTCGAATGTTGTAACTTGTAATTAAATTGAAAGTATAATTTGGACCATTTGGCAAACACAATTGGTGTCAAATTGGCATGGTCTTGATAGTCGTGATGATGATAATAGACTAAAATATGGCGTTTACCATCTACAAAGTTTCCATTAATATTTTAGGCTTTTTCCGTTACGTTAGCAGGCATGAAAATTTGCCTCGTGTTATCAATCTTCTAATGTTCCATTGTAAAACTACGCCATACGCGTGGTTGGCAATGAGAATATTCGGTTTTTCGACGATAGGTATCTTTTAATTGTCCTAACAAAAATCTGTAAAATTTAGTAAGGATATGTACAAGACTATCCCTCTAATTTTGCGATTCTTTGTCAACACTATAAAAAGTTGTCATCGGAAAACAGAAAATTCTCATGTCCATCCACAAGTATGGTCGTCACACAGTGCGCTCGGCTATATCATACTTGGCGAAAAATATTTCGGTGTTTTTAGTTCGGCCCTCTAAGGGCAAAGTTATGTTAAAGGGCAAAGATTTATACTATTTCTTCCTTGATTAAAGATAATCTGCTTTGTTCGTTTAAAATAAAGCCAATAAAAATAAATAATAAGCTATGTACCTTAAATTCCGGCAACGCACTTACAACCCTTCCGGTGTTGCGGGTGTCCAATTGTCCATGGGCGGCGGTAATCGCTTACCATCAGGCGATCCGTCCGCTCGTTTGCCTCCTATATTAAAAAAATATGTTAACATGATAACATCTCAGAAATCAGTTATATAAAAGTTATTACAAAATAGCATCTGAAATCATTACGGATTTCACGAGAGGAGAATTTCAAAGTGCGTAGATACTTAGTTGAAAACAACCGTTTTTGATACCCTCGGAGCCTCGAATTTGGCAGGCTTATTAAATGTACCAAAGTCCAACCTTAAGGGTCATTTTCAATTTGACTCTGTAATTTCAATGTTTTGTTTAAATGAATTATTATTTATTTCCCTTTATTTTAGGTCCGTTGAGTATCTTTAGATACCCATTCGATCGTTACTTTGGCGAGCCATTATGTTTTAATTAAGATTAATTATTATACCTAGAAATCTGATATAAAAACATAGTCAAATACAACCAACCATTACCTTATTAGGCTACAATAATAGTTCTTAATGTAACAAGAAAAAAAATCTTTAAAATAAACAAAATAATAACACCAGGTGGTTTTACTATCGTTAAGATGTCATTTTTCCAAAAACCATAATATACTTACCGTGGTTTTGCGAAATGTCCTAGAACTGTCCTGACAAAAAAAACGGTCGGTATATTGTGGAAAAAACGAACTATAGAATCGGGAATAACCCGCCGAAAGTTAAATATGGGTATCAAAAGCAAAAGTTTCTGGTCGTCGCAACTCGGCCAAGTTCCTTAGATAGATAAAATTATACGCTCGTTGATTCCAACATTTGAGAAGTATGGCCGGCGCTGTGACGACGGGGCGATAGCTTTGATATTAAGAGGCCTGTGAAAGCGATTTTTGGTCGGTTAGGGATAGTCTGTGCGGAAAGAGAAGAGTCGTGGAATGTATAGGGCCCTATACATACCACGACTCTTCTCTTACCCCACATACTCTATACAGTTTGTCAAAGGACTGTCTCTTTTCAAACATAGACAGAGAGAGTCTAAGTAAGTTATCTTTGTCTTACACTAGTTCTAGCACCCAAAAGAAAAGGATGAGTGTAGTTTTTTTGCTTCTTAATATTTACTGACAAATTGGTTTGACTTGAAACTTTGAAACTATATGTACAGGAGATGTTTAGGAGCGGTGGCTTTCTCCAGAAACTTCATGCCTCGCGACTATAGCGTGACAGTTGGAAGCTGTCAAATAGAATGAAGATTTCGTCCCACGAAAGTTCATATTTTCACCACGTCGTACGTTAGCGTCGCTTGTACTCCCCCACGAACTTCGCATATATAACTAATATTGATCCCGCGTTTTTGAAAGAGGTAAAAGTCGCAGTCAACTTTACCTAGCTTTTTTAAAATCCGATTCGCAAGTAAAACATATTTTAGGGACCTTGAACTCGTCGTTTCTCGTCAAACGATTTGCAATCCAGTTTGGGTTTTTGATTAAAAAGCTGCCATCTTCAATCTCAACGCTGGTTAAATAAAGCTAGGGGCATACTTACCCGAACGAGATTTTCTTTAACTATTTGCTTAAAACCTGTTATGGTGAGTGTAAGTGATATTGTACGATACCTGGCTAAATAACTGCTTTTGGAACAACACAAACTAGGGAAGTAGTAAAAAATATTTAATTCAAATGGAAAAATTCACCGCATTGGCAAAACTCAACAAGATATAATATGTGTACTAATCCATAGTCCATACTAATATCGCACAATTCTGTTAAGCTTCGTTAGCTCAGTTGGCTAAGAGCAATTGGATTGGTGTTCCAATTGGAACACCAATCCAATTGCTTGCAAGCTTAACAGAATTGTGCGATATTAGTATGGACTATGGATTAGTACACATATTATATCTTGTTGAGTTTTGCCAATGCGGTGAATTTTTCCATTTGAATTCAATATTTTTTATTACTTCCCTAGTTTGTGTTGTTCCAAAAGCAGTTATTTAGCCAGGTATCGTACAAAGTATCGCAACATCTAATCTTGCCCGAAGCAGTGTTTTATTCAGTTTTCCTCGTATTTAAAAATTAATAGGACGGTAAGGGCTCATTTAGACGGCGCGCGAACTCGTATAAGATTTTAGTTACATTGCGGACCATTGAGGTTACATCAATTCAGCCGACCGATCAAATGACGCAATGTAATGAAACTCGCATACGAGTTCTCGCACCGTCTAAATAAGCGCTAGGCGTCGCAAATCCGTCGACTTAACTTTTTCCATTTCATCCGTTCCGTGGGCCCCGGACTCAACATGAAATTCACTTGTACACGCCGCTGATGAGTCGAAAATTACCTCGAGTCCGTTACATAATGAACAGTTTAAAATTTCCCTTCTATTTAATATCGCGCCCTGGGCTGTTACGCGCAATTTGCCCTCGTGATTACCTTCTGGGGGTGTTCTCGAAGATTTAAATGAGTAACGAATTGGACATTTAAAAACTATAAGTACCTATACCTAAAGTGGGGTGTGGTTGCGTCCCTTCAGTAACAGTACGTTTACCTACATTCAGTTTGGCATTCGGCATTACGCGTTTTTTTCGGCAAGGCTCAATTTTAAAATAGGTAGGTACCTACAATTCATTGAATTGTTGAAGTTTGGTACTAAAAATTTTATAAGTACCTATCTAATTTATTAACTATAACGATACTTACCGGGAGCCTTTATGTAGCCCCACAATATGTGCATTGTGCACGGATCTGAAACCATTTTGTATTTGCATCTAGTGGTTTTACTCGATGTAGATTTACGACGCATTCGGGGATCACAATCCTTCAAAAACGAGCTTATTATACAGAACAAACAACTAGAAACACTAGACAGTTGTCAATATTGGCGTCCCCATCACCCGTTCAGCGGCAATGCCAATGTTCCGGAGTGCAACGAAAGTCAATATTTCACTTCGCGGATTCTCTCAGTGTCGGGACATGCCTGGGGGATGAGCAGTCGATCCGGCTTCAATTTACACAATCCAATATACATACAGATATTATATGTTCTACAGAAGTTGTGAATTTCTTAAGTTTAATGCCTACATTTTTAGATCCCTTTCCGTCCCTTCTGGCGGTCTAGCATGAATTGCGTTCTTGCGCGCGAGTCCATACTTGAAGTCGCGCCAGATGTATGGAGTCGCGCGCGAGAATGCAACTCATGCTAGGGTGGTTTCGGCACTAAACCCAAAACACTCAGTCAATTAGACTCTACTTTCAAAAACACTTACGTATTATGTTCATAATAAATTATGAACCGGAGAGATAGAATCCCTATATTATCAACACCAATTCAAAGAAAGACGTACTAATTAAAGTAATTAAATTAATGTCTCGCGTTGAAGTACCTAAATAAAAATCTATAATGTTAGTAACTATTACCTACGAGTCCCAACACCTCATTACTGCCTCTCTTAAATACAACAATAATTAGCAATCTACAACAATAATTTCAAAAGTGGAGAAGCATTATTTTTGGCTTTGTATTCTCTTTCATGAGAATCCTCATTATTGTTATAAATTATATCGTTCTGATTTGTGATTAAGGGCCCGATTCGGATTTTGTAATAGACATCTATTAGATATCTTTTAGACATCGCCAAGATACGATAACGATATCTTTAAGATCTAACCTGTCAAATTTGACATTTCCGCGATTCTGGGGATACCCTTGAACGATTTGCACAAGATATTACTTAGAGATCTAATTCATATCTAATAGATATCTAACACGATCTATCGTAAAAGTGACATTGGTTGCCCGAATTGCGCTGCAAAAGAGAACTAGTTGAAATCTAAACTATAACGTATCTAGAATGGATCTAGTACGTGTCGTCTCTTGTCAATATCTTGAAGTTCGAATACGGCAGTAAGTACTTCTATCGCTGGCATCAGTGGTATTGCGAAATAATTAGTTTCATCTTCTCAAGCTACTTTCGATAGACTGTACGTCAGCAGCAGAACGAAGTTACAGAGCGGGCGAGGTGTTCAAAATTACCTTGACACGCTCTTATTCTCTTAACAACAACAAACAACAAGCCGCGTCAAGATCATTTTAAACACCCAGCCCGCTTAGCAACTTCTTAGCAACTCTTTCCAACTTTAGTTTCCTGGTACTGCTTCACTACAGGTGTCAATACAAATTGACAATGATAATTTGTATGTAATGTATGTATGTATTTATCTATATCCAACCATCCATAATATATCTTATCGTCGTCTAGTCTAGTAGTTCTAGTACCCACAACACAAGCCTTATTGAGCTTACTGTGGGGCTAGGTCGATTTGTGTAAGATTGACCCATAATATTTTAATTTATTTATTGTAGATCTGTTTTAGTCTGTAACCGATCTCCGCGACTGCCAAGCTAAGCGTCCCAATAAATATGCAATGAACCAGCCATCGGGCGATCAATCTATGCCAACCTTACACTGCAAACTGTTTATCATAATTTGTGAATGCTAAATTATATAATCTACTTATTTACTTTAGGCCTGAAAAAATGGAACGATTTACATATTTAATTTAGGGAAATTTGATACGGAATATCAATTTACATAAACATAATTTACATCAACTTATTTAAAAAAAGAATGTTTTGGATTACACTTTTATATCTTCACGTGATAGTGGACATGAGGTTTAGATAAGTACTAAAGTCTAAATATGAAAATCTCAATTTGAGTTAGATCTTTTAATACGTACTTTATTTTTCTTTAGAAGATAAGAGTTGTGTAGAAGTGTTCCGGACAGTAAATGTTTAAATGGAAATGATTTAATTAAGGGTTTGGATTAAAAGTAGTGTACGATTTAGAAAAAAATACGCATAACTCAGTGTTATTACATTTCATAAGATACATGTACCTAAATAAAGAAGACATTTAAGCTTTCCCCTGCTCCAATTAATTTCATTATATTTTCCATAAACCTTCAGTCCTGGTTAATTTCAACCCCCAAAAGTACTTTACGGCCTCAGAATTCGCAATAGAAATAACATTACTGACCCGTCCGGTTTAATTCACCGGGGCTTTGTCCGCTCGCAATTAGGAAAGAAGGCTGGAACACTCATTAGTGGTCGAAATAATGACGAGAATAACTCCTTTTCTACAACATGTGTAGAAAATAAATATTTTTGTCACAAATCTGTCGAATAAAAATGAATTCTAGGAATATTTCGGTTGCTCGAAATTAGTTGCACGAAACACGAAATGAATGTTTCGAATTTTTGCTGCCCGAAATCTTCTAACTATTAGACTTACCCCTCAAGTCAAATAGTTTATTTTTATATGGAATACCTGTTACGTAGAATGTTAGTAGGTTATTTTTTGGAAATTGTACATTTAAGTCATGAAAATATGGTAAAAATATATTTCGTCAATTATTATTTTTATTAAGCCCAACCAAAATATACTTGAAAGAACTGTCATATGGACCACCATTCTACGCGAGTGGTATAAGTTAAGTTATAAATGTTATATTCGGAATAAAAGCTCAATCTAACTTGAATTCAACTGAATTTATATTATTTGAAATGGAAATTCTAAAAGTATCCTTATTAGAAAATTGTTAATTAAATGTCGCCTTCTATAAAGGTATAAATACGATCATCAATACGGTCGTAAATACGATCATGTCTCCTTATACCGCCGGCAGCTCAACTGGCTTTCCATCCGTCGTCGTAGGTCCTTCCGGATCCTTTGTGTCCTATTTTCGATCCTGTTTGAGCCTTCTGCTCCAGGATATCTCAAAAGTAAATTCGTGTTCGACACTCCGCGCCCAGGATGTGAGCTGCGTACCTCCCGCATTCTCAAACTGACCATACCTTCTCACCGTACTGGTTTCATGACTCATTCTTTCGCCGTCCAGGCTAGCCGTCTTTGGAATTCACTCCCTCCCTCTAAATATTAGGCAAGCTACTAGTAAGTTTTCTTTCAAGCGGATGTTACGTAAGCATTTGCTAAAGCAAGAGTTCGAATAATATCCATCATTATTATATTTATAGTATGTATTTTATAAATATGTGGTAGTTTATCTATATTTTATTTATTTATGTAATTTATAAGTATAGTTTGCTTTTTTTAACTCAATATATTTTCTCTCTCTGCACCAATTGAAGGTATCTCTGTTTGGCCCTATGGTTGACTGGTAAAGAATGCCATTTGGCATTAAGTCCGCCATTTGTACATTGTTGTATATATTTTGTGCAATAAAGTTTAAATAAATAAATAAATAAATAAAGGTATCGGAAGTAGCCGTTTTCTTAGTCAATTAGGAAAGGACAACCGAATGGCGGAAAGCTTAATGGTGATTGGATAGCTTGACTGTTGAAATTAATTCTAGAATTACTAAATTGTACTGAAAGCTTTTCGACAGCAGGCACGTATAAATTTAGTCCTCGTCGTCGGTGCCTTTCATGAGTTTCAAAATCTCTTTTACACTAAATATAATGCAAAAAATATAAATATAAATTAAAAAGGTAAGTGTAAACGTAGCGTAAGGGGTTACCTGCTGAGGTGTATCCTTTGCACTACATCATGGGGTTCTGCAAGAAGCGGGTATTCAGGGTTCTCAAGGCTCGGCAACGTATAATTGACTCCTCCGATGTTGCTCATGTCCATGGGCGACGGTCACCGCTTCTCATCAAGCGGCTGGTCTGCTCGTTTGTTGACTATCACTTAAAAAAAAAACAAGACATGTTCAGCTGTTGCAATTTTTTAACCTCGTAAGACCCGAGGCAATTTTGGCGCTTTTGAATTTTTTTTTGAACTTTCTTTTATTTCTATATGAGTTCAAAACTCGAATGTAATTTGTATTTGTACAAGTACACGGGGACTTAAAATGATAAAACACCCGATTTTCCTAATATTTCAATAAGACAGATTGCTCCGAATGTCCTTTTCATATTATCATCTTAGTTAAGTTACAATGCAATGGTTAGTTAAATCCAGAGAAACCAATAGTGGAAACAATGCAAAAATAATGGCGCATTCAAGCCGTACATTAAGTCTGTAAATTAAACAATTGGTGCTTAAACAGAACGGAAATGTGCGGTGTACCGCTCTTTACGTAAATCCCAAGTGGGCAATCTACATACTTAGTTTATCCTGAAATACGTATGCATGTCACGATAGTTAAATTATCTATTTAATGGTATTTGTTGAAATAGAATTGGGTGGGACATGTTGCTAGGCAGAGTGATGGCAGGTGGACCAAGATGTTAACGAATTGGTGGCCGCTTTCATATGAAAGAAGCGCCTGGCGTCCGTTGGCTCGTTGGGTGGATGACATTCCAAAAATCGCGGGAAATTCCTGGATGCGACTAGGCCAGGACTGGAATAATAAGCGTACACGAAGAGAGGCCTATGCTCAGCAGCAGTCGACTGAAGGCTAAAATGATGATGAAGATGTTTTAATTGTATAGCAATCTAGTGTTTATCGCCGATATTCATAAACATCTGCTAAGTTAATCAGCTGATGACCGTCTTTTGTCTCTCTCCATGACGACAGATAGGGACAAACGCCGATCATCAACTGCTTAAGTTAGCAGCCATGAATAATGCCATAATTGTATAGCAGCACACACCTGTGATTACATATTTAGTAATAGTAGATTGTTAACCAAGGGGTGAAAGGCACTCATTTCTGCCAAGGTAGTTTGGTGGTCGAACGCAGTGAGAGCGCCATTAGTCCGAGGCTGAAATGATACCTTTCACCCGAGTAAAGACTCTACTTTTCATTTCGAATACGAGGAAAGTAAATGGCATGTGATTTTAAAAAACATGATTGCTATAAATTTTTATACTGTTTCTCGAGGGTACTTTCAATTAACATTCATTCATCTTCCTCGCGTTGTCCCGGCATTTTGCTACGGCTCATGGGAGCCTGGGGTCCGCTTGACAACTGATCCCAGTAATTGGCGTGGGCACTAGTTTTACGAAAGCGACTGCCATCTGACCTTCCAACCCAGAGGGTAAACTAGGCCCGTATTGGGATTAGTCTGGTTTCCTCACGATGTTTTCCTTCACCGAAAAGCTTTACTTTCAATTAACAATTTAGGTAAAAGAAACGTTATTTATGGGATGGGGAGTAAGAATGAACATTGTATAACAAATCCATTTAAAACCGAATTTCAATTGTTTATATCAAAAAAATATAAAGATCGTACTTGGAATGTTAAATGCTCTAGTGCAGAAACGTATCACTTTCTGCACACCTTTTAGAACAACAACGACCCTCTTTCAGAGCATGAGAAATGAAAAAAATGAAATCCTAAAATTCCAACTATTTTATAGCACCCAAATGTAATTCATCAAAGATCTTGAAACCGAGTGTATTCCACCATTTACCCGCTGGTTCCACTGCATCTCCAACGATTCAGTAAATGTTTCGAAGCACCAAGTCTAGTGTTTGGAATTGATTCTCGGCTCCAGCACTCTTGACGTTGTCGAGTCGAGTGTAAACAGTCCCAGCCCTATTCCTGATTCACTGAACACATTGTCTCTATTGAAGCTCGTTTCTATGTGAACTTGACCTTCTGATAGATACGCAACAATAGGTATTATACTTAAATTACCTAAGTACATGCAAATAATCCAAATAAAAAAAATAAAAAGTCACATGCATTTGTTTTCATTTTGGTGCTAAATCCGCATTTTTTTATATATACTTTGGACATATCCTAAGCCAAAATGTAATAATCACCTATCCTCTCCCTCACCTTATTTCATACAAAATCGCCACGGTAGATTGACCACAAAAAAAAACAGTATTTCAATTCCATTATCAACACTATGATAGAATGGTCAAAATGCCGGTGTGCGTATTGTGCTTGTCAATTTCTGTAAATAACCACTTTGCCATTGTTCCGCCAAAATATTTTCAACTGACTGTCCCAATTTGGGACTCCCAAGAAACATGCACACACATTGATACGTTTACAGCAGCGGTCGGCAACCTTTTAGCAGCCAAGGGCCACATAGTAGTTAAGGAAGTTGATGCGGGCCGCACTTTGTTAATATTTATGACTTTATCAGACATTGTCGTTTGTCAATATTATATACAAAATAGCCAGTGAGGCTCGCGGGCCGCAAGTGACAGGTTCACGGGCCGCATGCGGCCCGCGGGCCGCGGGTTGCCGACCGCTGGTTTACAGATATTACGTGAGCACTAAAACGATTTCCGACAACAGAACTGGTACTAAAACGATTTCCGTTCTATAGCTCTTTTTTAACTGACTGCCCTAAGGAACTTACACATACATTAGGCACACACATAGGCATTGAAGCGATTTCCGTTCTAAGGCGTGTCGCCCTGTGTCAATACGTCAAACCGATGACAAGTCAAACAAGACGCTGCTGTATAGGTATAAAATATCTGGGAAAACATGTAAAATTTAAAAATGCGCATTTTCCCAGAGATAAGACCTAGCCAGATCGATTTTTCGCCCCCGACAACCAACCGACCAACGGTAGACATTCGCAACAATGGCTAGCAATTTTCCACGTACCTACGTTGAAATTGTTTTAGGGCAGATAAGGATAAAAAGTCTATAGCCAAACTTTACAGAAATTAAATTTATACTGGATTCTTTGAGGCTTTGCGAATAAGTCTGTAAATTCGTACAGGACCCGCATCCAAGAGGGGGCTCGGCTCGGCCAAATGAGAATTGATGCCGGATAATGGACCTTCTTTACCCTGAAACTGTTATAAATTACACGGGCCAGCTTTTCATTTGAGAAATTTTAGAGGCTGTCGGAAATATTGAGAGACTAGCGACCCGCCCCGGCTTCGCACGGGTTAACAAATTATACATAAACCTTCCTCTTCAAAATCCGTTGCGTAGTTTTAAAGACCTAAGCATACATAGGGACAGGCAGATAGCGGGAAGCGACTTTGTTTTATACTATGTAGTGGTAATGTACATATATATATATATATATATATACGTGTGTAAATAAGTGGGGTTTACTATCAGCTAATTTGATTACTGTTTATAGTTCTGTACCCCTAGCGTAAATTTCATTCGATAGCTTGAGTTGACGTACGCGTTTGCGATAAGTGTCATTTTGTATGAGATTTTGAATGTCCAAAACGTCCCGCTTGACGCGCTGTTCAAAATCCCATACAAAAATAGACATAACGCAAACGCGAACGCTCGTCACGCTATCGAATGAAATTTACATTAGGGTTCTGCTATCTTCGTCGAAGTCTGTAATAGGAAATATACATAAAAGTTTCGCTCTTAGCGACAACTAATGTATTCAGACTGTATTCATACTGAAAAAATTCTCACCAGCAAAATACCAAGCTTTCTACATCACCAGAAAATGTCTGTAAATTGAAATAAAAGCTGTGGCAATCCGGACAATAGTTGGTCGGGCAGCAATTTTACACGCCGCTGCCCCTCGCCTACTCAATCAACAGATGCCGGCGCTCCAATATGCCAATGGAGTTATTCTACTACAGGCTAGAATAGTAGATTGAAATACGTAGCAGGAAATGGCAGTTTTCTATTTCTTACACACTAGTATCTATTTCTTAGTTGATTTTGCTTTAAGGGGATAGTGGACGACCGCTTTCCTACGTTGTCCCCATTTCCTCCCTGGATATTGACAGCCTTGCCCCTTCGTTTAACTTTTTTCGATTCTTTGATTATTATAAGAGTAGGAGCAAAATCAAATTTCAGACAAATATTTAAAAGCCCCTTACTCATATCATATACTTAATCATTAAAAAATCGATAAAAAACGACATAGCTGTGTTAACATACATCAAATTGCGTAAAAATATTTTGGGGATTTTTAAAATGGAGACGACGTTTGTATGGAGAAGCTATCACGTGACTTCATCCCCTTTCTTATGAAGAGAAGCTATTTCTTTGTACTCAACAGGTTTCTTATTATGTAAGTAGTATTAGGGACTATAAAAGAGGAAAAATGAGTCTTATGAAAATGAAAAGAAAATCCATATGCATATTTAATATTCCCTAAGCAGATTTTATGAGTATGCTTCCTATACCATTTAAGTATCTCATAGCAAGATTGAATAGGTTATTACTAAGAAAGTCAGCTACCGCTTTGGCTCTTCTAAGATTGAGGTCATTGGCTACCTATTTGCTACCCGACCCTGGTTAAAATTTGGTTAGCTGAAAAATTTTGCAATTTATTTTTTGCCAGAAAATTTGGTTAGCTGAAAATGGAGCACTAGTGAGCAGAGCGTACGCCTCGTAGCTGTAATGTCACTGTAAATGTAACACATTTCCCGGGAATGTTACATTACACCGAAATGTTACAAGTCAGTCGCCACCTTATATTCCAACTATACATATTAGAACAAAAGTTTGGTGTGAGTACTTGAGTAGGTATAGTTTTGAGTGATTCCCGGGGAAGGATGTAGGACAATTTTCACCACAGAAGTTATCATTCTACGCAGACGAAGTCACGGGCAGAAACTAATTGGAAACATACCTTAAAGATGACGTTTTCAAAGCCTTATTTCAGGTAATTTTTTGGAATGGTCTGTTCTTATGAAACTAACATAACATTAACGGGTACCCAATTTAACCTTGCAGTTCTTTACCTACAATTAAGGACCCAAGGTTTCGTAAAGTTGACCCTGAGTAATTAACTCAACCAAAATTAGTGACCTCTTCGACAGAAGGACCATTAAAGAGTAGGTACTTACAGCTTCGGTCAATATGATAATGTGAGAGAAGAAAAATTACGACACATTTTCAAAACTTGTAACATTATTTTCAACACACTTGTTCGTAATGTGAAACTTATTGAACCGCTTGTATTAGGCTCATAATCCTAGATATTAAACACGCGTGCTTTTTCAATTATAGTTATCGAAGATGTGCGGTGATGTTGTTATAATTATCGAACTAATGCGGATTACCGCACCGCACATACATTAGTATGTTGACACTTCTTTTAATGGTAATTTTGCTGTTTAGACGATTAAAATTTGATTAATATAGGTATAGGTTTTGTATTTTCCTCGCAAGTGTGTTGAAAAACGTCGTATAAAACACGTGTGCTTTGGTCATTACACACATCGGCTTTCTTATTGCGCAATGTCGCACAATATCGCCTCGAGTTTAATGTCCAACGTAGCACACTTGTATAATAGTGTATACTAAGATTACTAAGTAACGCATTGTCGTCATTATTACGAATATAATGAAGATGTCACCGTAACCGTCACAATTTCGACATGATGTGCTCCAAATAAACAAAAGGGGCAACATTCATTCACGAACGGTGATGAGATCACGTACTTCGGCGTGTATATTGACCGCGGGTTCTTTATTCCTTGTTTGACATGTTTGATAAAGGTACGCCCGTAGCGAGTGAGAAGCTAGTACATGTCATAAGCTGCGAGACTCTTACATCGATAATTGAGCACAGAATTCGTTGAATCACAGAATTTACCAGCCTTTGACTTCATCTGAACGTAATAAAGACGCTATCTAAAATGAAGCTTAGATATTCAACAATAAACCTAACTTCTGATTTAGAGAGATCTTAGATCTTATTTGTTACATTTGTACCGACGACGGACGCAAATTTCATTCTTAAGCAACCTGTATTGATTGACGTAATGCTGCATTCGATCCCCACGCCTAGATGGAACGGAAGTCGTACAAAAGGCAAAAGACAAGAATTTTGGTATTCTATGTACATAATTTGGTCATTACAGTTAGTTCCTTACCAATGAGTAAAGTAAAATAAACTCGATTGGCATATGTTCCTAATTTTGAAGCCAGTTTACTGCTGATTGAGCAGGCGACGGGCATCGGCGTATCAAAATTTTGCTTCGATTTCCACAGATTTTATTTCAGTTTACAATGATAGGATATAAAAAGAAGCCCCGTATTCTGAATATGGTATTAATTCTACAACTTATGAAACATTTTGTCAATACACTTGTCACTTGTGGACGCAAGACCACGCTTCTTCATTAAATCTAAGAGGAATCTTCAAGTGAATATGAGCAAAGGTGTTCGCGAGCAGCTTGCTTGATATTAAATTTGTTTACGGAAACCAAAAAGCGTAATGTTATTTATATATGTTTATGTACTAAAAATATTTAAAATTGCTCTTTAACTAAGAAAAATATCTATCTCTAGTTTGGTTACCTATATTATTTGCCTATTGCTTCATCTTTTTGAGGTCCGTTAGCAAAATAATGTTTATTGTTTACTGCGTAGGTAACTATTGTGTTTATATTTATCCTCAATTCATGGCTGCTGCAGTTATTGACTGTACGCTTCAGAAAAATATAGTATCATATTATCTTCTAAAACCGCGACTATAAATTTTCCATCGCAGACTCGCATTTTACATAAACTATGAGCGGATTTTAATCACTCGAATTCAATATCCAAAGGAATTTCATCATTAAATTCCTGGTTCGAAAAAACCACAGACCAAGTTTCAAGTCTCTTTTATTTGCCATTTCCTTTGTGCAGCGCTGTGCGGCAATTTAAAAAGCGGCCAAGTGCGAGTCGGACTCGCCCATGAAGGGTTCCGTATTTAGGCGATTTATGACGTATTAAAAAAAAACTACTTACTCGATCTCGTTCAAACCAATTTTCGGTGGAAGTTTACATGGTAATGTACATCATATATTTTTTTTAGTTTTATTATTCTGTTATTTTAGAAGTTACAGGGGGGGGGGGGGACACATTTTACCACTTTGGAAGTGTCTCTCGCGCAAAATATTCAGTTTAGAAAAAAATGATATTAGAAACCTCAATATCATTTTTGAAGACCTATCCATAGATACCCCACACGTATGGGTTTGATGAAAAAAAAAAATTTTGAGTTTCAGTTCTAAGTATGGGGAACCCCAAAAATTTATTGTTTTTTTTCTATTTTTGTGTGAAAATCTTAATGCGGTTCACAGAATACATCTACTTACCAAGTTTCAACAGTATAGTTCTTATAGTTTCGGAGAAAAGTGACTGTGACATACGGACGGACAGACGGACAGACAGACAGACATGACGAATCTATAAGGGTTCCGTTTTTTGCCATTTGGCTACGGAACCCTAAAAATACCAACTTCTTGTTAGTTATGGAAATAAAAAGTAAAGTTTAAGTGGCAATAACATATTCTCCGTCAAAATAAAAGAAACAATATCGTCTCTCATTAGATACTATGTATTTCTAACTTACCCTTCCTGTTTGAAAATATGCTTATTGAGGTTTGTAGTGTGTTTATGATTAATGCCATTTATATTTCCATGCGGATTATCAAACCTAGTAAACTTTCCAATTAAAACTTTCATACTCAGTTCAATCAGACTATCAACTCATTACTACCTCTCTATTTGGAACATCAACGGGATTAAAACTTTACCAATACATAAACCATCAAAATAATCCTTCCTAATGCGTTTGCCAAACGGCGAATAATATTCTCATTCCAGTTATTTCGTAACAATTTGGTCTGCATGAAAAATTATTTCATAATATGTGTAAATGTTATTGTTAATAGTAACGCTTGCGGAATTACACAAATGGCAAATAGGTTCAGGTTATTAAGAGTTACCAAGGAATTTTGTTTACTGTTGCTACAGTAGAAAGTACTTCTAGTTTAGTTTAGTAGATAATTCAAAAATAACCCAGTGCACCTTACTTTTTGCTGATTTCTCCAAGGGATGCATCAATACCGCAATGTACCACACTGCAGCGGAGATCTCCTGGGAATGTTTACCGTGTGATGCATTAGCTAACTCCAACAATCGATGCATGTTCGCCTGGTACCTACAAGCTCGCCGAATTAGCTCGCTAACTGTATTCACTTTGCTGGCCGAGCGGAGGCGAGTCCTGTTCAGTGTAACGTGACTTGTAAATCCGTACAATTTTTTTTAAAGGGGTGTTACAATTCTTGTTTCACCTCAGCAGCTCGAACAAGGGTACTTTGCTACTTAAAAACAGTGAGCAAAATCGCATTCAGTGTATGTAGTTATTACCGGTGTATGTGCCTGGCTCCTGTCAAACACTATTTATAGTCTAGCTCATATTATTAGTGTTCCGTACAAAACTTTGTTTTTAAGTTAAATTTAGTTTGTAGTAAGTGTATGGACTCAAGGTCTGAAATAAATGATTTTTTTTTTTTTTTTTTTTATAGGGCATTTTTACACAAATTGACTAAGCCCCACAGTAACCTCATGAAGGCTTGTATTGTGGGTACTCAGACAATGATAGATATAATATACAAATACTTAAATACATAGAAGACAACCATGATTCAGGAACAAATATCTGTGCTCATCACACAAATAAATGCTCTTACTGGGATTCGAACCCAGGACCGCGGCTTCACAGGCAGGATCACTACCCACTAGGCCAGATCGGTCATCAAATTCGTAGATTCTTAATACTATTTGACAACTTCACCTGTCATATAACTTTACTAATGCATCCCTTACCCGCCAGGGCGGCGCCACAGTCATGCACAGACCGAATGCTGGTTTGTTCGAGCTTTCTACTCGCCAATACTTGGTATATTAAAATGATACCTCAGGGTAGGGTACACAGCTATAGGGAATTGGAATTTTCAATGGCAAACTGGAAAACCAAGAGTAATTTTGTCAAACTGCTGGAAACATTTCCAGTGCTGGATTTTAATTAAGATGCCATGTTTGAATTCAATGTTTTAAGTAGAACGTAGCAAAGTTTAACGGTAGTCCATTATTGAACTTACTGTGGGGCACAGAACCCCTAGTGTAAATTTCATTCGATAGCGTGACGTGCGTTCGCGTTTGCGTTGTTTATTTTTCTATTGGGATTTTGAACAGCGCGCCAAGCTCCCCGTTTTGGAAACTCAAAATCCAATTCCCACAGACAATCCAACCTCTAGACATAGCATAGTCGCGCTACCCCCTCTGCCACACATACGGTAGCGTTACTCCATCTTCGAGTCAATCACGGCACGGGATTCGCTCACCTCGTCCCCCCGCACCCCCGTATTTTTGGCAGCATCGGTTTCATGAAAGAATTGGCCTAAGCTCAGTCTAGAGGTTGGATTGTCAGTGCCAATCCCAAACGCGTACGTCACGTCACGCTATCGAATGAAATTTACACTAGGGGTATTTACAGAGGCCAATTCAAACTTGTGTAAATTATGTCAGTCGCCCGTGCGTTTCGCCTGCGCCAATACATTTGTGCGGGCAAGTACGAGTGAAATGCACACATGACATCATTTATATTCATCATCATTCTGAATAAATCATATATATTCATTAGCAAGAAGGTTTTCTCAATAAATTATTCTTATTCTGAAGCGCTGGTGGCCTAGCGGTAAGAGCGTGCGACTTTCAATCCGAAGGCCGCGGATTCAAAGTATTCAAACCCCGGCTCGTACTTACCAATGAGTTTTTCGGAACTCATGTACGAAATATCATTTGATATTTACCGGTCGCTTTTCGGTGAAGGAAAACATCGTGAGGAAGCCGGACTAATCCCAATAAGGCTTAGTTTACTCTATGGGTTGGAAGGTCAGATGGCAGTCGCTATCGTAAAAACTAGTGCCTACGCCAATTCTTGGGATTAGTTGCCAACCGGACCCCAGGCTCCCATGAGCCGTGGCAAAATGCCGGGGCAACGCAAGGAAGATGATGATCATTCTGCTGCCAGTACCTATAAGTTCGAATTGACCTCTAGACCGATTTGTGTAAGATAAGATGCTCTAGTAATATTTTTTATTTTGTCCACGACATGGCACATCATGAGCGAACATGTTTGGCGACACGTCGGTAATGGATGTCCGCCGGAACACACTGAGGCCTTGTGTAACGTAAGACGGGCGCCGCTTTTACAATGAATTGTGAAATTACCTAATAAACATGTTGCGCTGATATTATTAGTCTATCAAGCTATTTATAGGCGAAAAAAGCGGCAAATATAAAAAATGTTGGCGCGAATAATAATATTCTCATAGAACATATCCAATTACTGTCTCATTTTTGCTAACATGAAACTTGGCGAGACTGAGGTAGGTTTTTAAATAAACGCTTTGTGCAGATTCCGGTATGCAGTCTGTGCCTCAAATAAAGCCAGAATTAGCGAGCTCATCGCTATAATGATGTGTATCGAATCAAAAGCTTCAATTATGCGACACACGTCACTGTCGGATTAATGACGTCAGACAAGATAATTCAATGTTACTCTGACATTTCGCGGAGCAGATGTGACATATTCATTTAAACCTACTTCTATCTATACACATCTCATGGGTTTTGTGTTTGTGTATCGTAGCTTGAAAAGAATGAGCCAATTTTGATGAATGAGATCAATTGATTGATTTCTAGGGTTCCGTACCTCAAAAGGAAAAAACGGAACCCTTATGGGACCACTCGTGTCGTGCGTCTGTCTGTCTGTCTATCCGACCATACCCCTTTATCTCCGAAACTACTGGGTCTAAAATTTTTAACAAAATTCACAAAATAGTTCTTTACCTATAGATAACAGTAAACCCTATTAGAAGTGTGCAGTCAAGCGTGAGTCGGACTTAATGTACGGAACCCTTGGAACGCGAGTCCGACTCGCACTTGGCTGGTTTTGTAGCTCAACACTCTCAAAAGGCTAAATTTTTTAGTCAATTCAAAAATGGTTGTTTCTAGAAAGTAGCCGGGTCAGGGTTGTTTAAACTTTTAACGTGTTATTATGTGACTTAATTTCCCACATGTGACTGTCAGTTTCCAAACGAAATAAGCACATAATCATACATCCGACAGTCCCCCGGTACATTAGTGTCCAGCGTCATGTTAATTTGATTCATCCACAGTATTCCACAGCATGTAATGGTGCGAAATTTAATATTCCCGTGTCCTTTGGGCTATGCTTTTATTTCATTTGCTGAGGCAAAATGAGCCTTAATGTAAGGCTTTTAAGTCTTTAATTAATGTTGTTATTATGCAAGTGTATTTATGTTAATATGATATAGGTATAACTGCTTTGTACAATGTACATATTGTTGCTTTTGGGTATCTACAAAATTTGTATATGCATACGGTCCATTTTAAAAGTCGTGGACTCCTTACCACCTCGTCACTTCTAAACTTGATAGTATATTACAAATTATAATTATTCTACTTGCCGTGGCATTTTCCCCGTTAGCCCGTTCGCTATTAAATATAGGTAGTATGTAAATTGTACAAATTGCCAATTTGGAGATCAGCCATCTATAAGGTACTTCATTACAGATAACATTAAACTCTGAACAAGATAATTCTGAAACTTTTAGGTCACCCCACACTAGCGTCTTTTGAACGTCGGCGTCTAGTCAGCGCTATAGAAAATGTCGTCGCTGCGCAGTTGCGCCAACGTTGCGTCAAGCAGCAGCCATAGAGTTGACTAGACGACGACGCTCAAAAGACGCTATTGTGGGTTGGCCTTTTCTGTATAGTTGTACAGCAAACAACTGAATGAATAATAATGACTTTTATTAAAATTTATATAATAAAGTGAACGAATATAGATTTTCTACAAATCAATGATCGAGCATGACTCAAACCAACTCGTAATACAAATGGATTGACGCAATAAGAATGGTATCTACAATCGGAAATGATTATGGCTTTAAAACGCTAATGCATATTACGAAAGCTCTCAGCAGAGTGCTTAAAACAAAATAGAATATAATAAACGAAATAACTAGAGCTTTCGCTGAAATTTTAGCGTACTTATTTGTAAGGGGCTATATCGAAGGTGAAACTCGTAGGTTAGGTTAGTTTAAAGTATTTTAAGTACTGAGAGCTTCATAGAGTGTATCCCCACTTTATGAATTGTAGGGATGCACTTTTGTAGCTGTGTGTACCTATAAAAAAAACTTTCTGCCGTCGATCTTCCAGCGGCACTATTTATGGCAACATTACGGACTATCGAAATCATTAGAGAGTTTAGAGACCCGTTTCATACAAATTTCTGGGTAAATCTTGCACAGTACATCAGTGGTTCACATGCCTACATATATTATAGTATCTATAGTATTCTAATTGCTTGTCTGAAACCCTAATAAACAGAACTTATGTCTTGGCCGGCAGCCAATACGGTCTTTACTCGTCTTTGAAGCATCCGGCAAATGAAAATCGAACAGTCACAGTAAAATGACAGGAGACAAAACACTCATTGACAGCATAACTGCATGTTTCCGCCGAAACTGGAACACATGTTGCGATTGTTGTCATCTGTCCGGGATAGTGCGAATACATCAAACGCAGTTAAATTTGTGTTGCGACAGATAAGTAGCGTGATGTGTTCATGCCAGTATTTTAGCAAATGGTTTTTATGACTTATCGCCACTTTCCGCTCCTATGAGTTTATGTATCCTTAATTTGCTCCATTTAGTTTCATACATTATTCATATTTGATCACCTACCTTCTCCTTTTGAATCAAAAGTTTTGACACGGCTGAAACATGAACTCATTTTTTATGACTCAATTTCAACACAGATTGTGGTTTATTCTTAAAGCTCTGGTCCTTTCAGCTCCATTGCTAAAATTCTACCGCTATCCTATTATGCGTAATCATAATTGACAGACGGTGATTAAATCCATTAGAGGTTCGAGGTACTCACTCGCACGTCCACATCGATAAGGAATAGTATTCTGATTATAATAACAGGTTATGACTATGATCTGGACTTTCTATGGATATGACGTGTCAAAAGTGCCTTATGGTTGAAGAAATTACACATTGTATCCATAGGGTCCTTCCGTCTTCTTCAAACGCATGATTAGTTACGAGATACCAACCGGCGTAGACCTACCTCAAGCAAAACAACCGTCGCGTAAACAAAAGCAAAGTTTCGAAGACTACACCATTATTCCCGAAATTAATAACATTTCGCCGACAAAAGACACCGCTTTCATAGAAACAGTCAGTACAATCCCAAATTACGTGTCTTAAATGGCAAATCTGATTAAGAAGGATTAGCGAGCGATTTCGACAAGGTTTCGAGAACGACTATTCTCATTGTGTTGGCGGATCAAGTTAGCCAGAGTAAAGTGACCTCAAGATCCATAACAACTTTGCGTTATCACAGATCAAGCAATCAAGCATACTTTTCGCCCGTGTGCGGTAAGCAGTTGAAATACGCTTCAGATTTACACAAAGCTGAAGCAACTTATAAGTCGGATTCGTGAATTCAATCCTTTAATACGCTTTGTTTGACAGAGACAATAGGCATGGCTGTGTTAGTTTGAAAAGAAGCTATTTATGCGCATATAATAGCATACATATGTAGAAAGGATAATGAGTAAAATCCGTATCCTAATACGGATTGTGGATTACTTACCACTTACATCGCATGCTTTAATCTATTACAAAAACGAGGAGTACCTTGATATGGCATTTGATTCTGAGAAAAATTCTAATCATTAATAGGCAGATGAACGATCATTGCACAACATTAGTCAATAATAATAATGGCAATTGTTTTACTCCGACGTAACAGACTCTTGTTGAAAAATAAGCGCCGGTGGCCTAGCGGTAAGAGCGTGCGACTTGCAATCCGGAGGTCGCGGGTTCGAACCCCGGCTCGTACCAATGAGTTATTCGGAACTTATGTACGAAATATCATTTGATATTTACCAGTCGCTTTTCGGTGAAGGAAAACATCGTGAGGAAACCGGACTAATCCCAATACGTGCCTAGTTTGTCTGGGTTGGAAGGTCAGATGGCCGTCGCTTTCGTAAAAAACTAGTGCCCACGCCAATTACTGGGATTAGTTGCCAAGCGGACCCCAGGCTCCCATGAGTCGTGGCAAAATGCCGGGACAACGCGAGGAAGATGATCTAAAAAAACAGACTCTTGTTGGAATTAACCTTTTATATGTCTATAAATTCATGTGTCCTGACTGACTGACTCATCAACGCAGAGCCGAAACTAAGTACGAAAGCTAGAAACTTAGTCATCAATTTTATTTAATCTACGAAGATTCTTTCTTCTAAAAGTTAAGTATGTAATTCAAACTTGGATAGTAGATAGCTAGAACAGGTGAATATACTTAATTATAATACTTTCCGATTTTATTTGATTCCATTAATATGACAAAAATAAAAAATTAACGCCGCGTCCCGAATTATTTCACATGAAACGGACAATTTAAAACCTCAAATAAAAGGAAAAAGGTGTCCATTAGCTTCCAGTACGCTTTTAGTAGGTATTAACGAAACGAAAAAATAGAATTAGGCCTCACTGAATTTTGCCTCGAATTGTAAAATACTCGTTCTATTTAACGAAAATTAAAAGAGAGATTATTATTTGAACATCTCTCTTTAATATAAGGAATATTACACAAATTTACCAAACGAAATCTAGGAATAATTTATACTATATTGGTAATGCTATCTCTTACACAGAAATTAATGTTTATTATTTTCTTACAGTTCCAAATAAATATTGAGCTTAATTCCATGTAATTATCATGGAATCATTTTAAACATAAGGAGCTTGTAGGTAATAATTTCTAAATTTAGGTACCAATTGTAGGCACTACAAACTTTTTTAATACAGTATTTTTCCAATGTCTCCTAGTACTTAGTCCAATCACTGATAAGTTTATCTACCGTAAATAAGATAAAGATTAAATGCCTGAAACTGCAGCTTCTAAACTTAAATTGAATGAAAAATCCTTAAAATCCTGGTCACGGCACCACGTGCAAGCGGTGGAAGTTTTAAACTTTCCGACACAAGCTAACACATTAAGGCGCTCAACGGATTATCGGGACATTTAACTTAGATCAGGTGAAAGCATTGACATGTTGAGAAAACATTAGAACGCAGGTAGGCATGGCGTACCTGTGTTCCAATGTGAATTCAAAGAGTAGGGTATTAAGAGTGAAATGTATTGTATTAATTATTAAGTCTTTAAAATGAACGTGTTCTGCATTTTACTTGTAAGTTTCTGGACTTTTGTTATGCTACCTATGTATGCTACTACTATTTGTAGTGATTACACTGATTACGAGTCGAAGAATATTTTCTTTATAGCTATAAATAATGGTATAGTCATTATTTGTATAACAGTATCGTTTTGGCATAGCATAATATTATTCAAATTATATATGAATGGGTATTGGACTACCTGTGTCAGCCTGTGTATATTATATAAAAACTAAACGTTCTAAAGTAAAACGAATTTGACCTGTTTTCCGCTAATAAATGAGTGTTGGTACAGTTTTAGAGCATATTTTAGTAATTAAAAGTAAACGGCGCGTTGTAAGTTCAGTAAGAAAGCGCAACCAACTGCTCTGTATCACGACAGCCATTTTGTATTCGGAAATACTCTGTTGTTTATTTACATATTTCTTTGTAAATAACTGCATGTCTACATTTTTGGCGCACCTTTTACATATAATGTCATGAGTTATAATACCTAATACCTTTTACAGGTTAGGTATTAGAACTAAGTTTTTTTTCTTTCAACTCGCATGACTCCATAATATCTTTGAAACTAAATGAAGACTTGTAAAAAATCGTGAAGTAAAGCAGTGCACAAGTTTATTCAACCTTATGTTTATTTGCCAAGTTATTGTGCAGTTTGCACCTTTATTTATGGTCGTGGCGGGAACTAGAACCCTTTATATTCCATGGTCACGATACGATACCGCCAACGTTGGAGGCGTTATAGTTGTAATATACGATTAAACTTTTTCTTTGCTTTGCAGCTATCGTTCTGTTTTACTCGTGACGTCTATATTCTAATCATCGTAATCGCGAATAATTATATATATAGCCAGATAGAGTCAGACCGAGAAAAGTCTGCAGCGACTTTGATAGTAGTGATGGGTAGGACATCAATTTAAAATGAGTTTGTATGAGTACCTCATTTTCTAAAATGAGGTGTTACAATGTCTTACTTCAAATGAGGTGAGGTACTAGCATATTTTCAGCGTCGACTATTCCATTAATTCCAACAGCGACATTTTTTTTAAATGTATATACATATTTATGTATTCATCACTTCCTTTATAAATCAATAAATAGTAATATTTAATTGGAGTGTAATTTTGGAGGTTAAGAGGATTTTTGAGGGGTTCATGTCACAGAGAGGCGGTGAGTGGTACAAACTCAACGCATTTCTCGGTGGACCTTTTGTCGTTGCAATAAGGTTTGTAGTTCGGTAGTTGACAGTGTGGACCATTACTCGTTTCTTCATTTGAGACATTTGAGTTTTGAGTGTCGGCGAGCAGGCGAGCACCTAGCGCCTCCCGCGATCCAGTGACTTTCTTGCGAGTTGTGAGGAGTGTGTGAGTTTTGAGGGTGAGTGAATTTGAACGGATAAGAGTTTTTTTTTTAATTTGAAGTGTGTGAATGATTTGTGTGGCAAGAGGTATGTTTGTGATGCGCGCGAGTCAATTAGAAAAATGAATGGAGGAGTGAAGTAAGACATTTTTGCGGTACGAAGTACTGCGACAAATTAACAAAATGAGTGGTACAAATGAGGTGCCTCACGAGTGAGCGACTCAACACTATTTGATAGCCCACGCAGTGCAAGTGTCATTTTAAACGTCAAACTTCTATGAATTTACGACGTGTAAATAACACTTGCACTGCGTGGGCTATCAAAATCGCTGCAGACTTTTCTTGGCCTAACTCTAACGCACAGGGGCGTAAGGTTTAGATGGCCACTCATAATTTAGATGGCATTTAAATCAATAAAGAAAAACTCAATGTTATTTGATATTTATGTTGCGGACTCCTTTTCAAAACTCTTTACCTATGTTCAAATAATTTGATGTTGTCATGGCAGCAGGGATCGGAACCGGTTTTTTGCAAAAACTTATAAATAACCATATTTTTCGAACTATTTTATAATTGAAATGTAGGACTCAGTTGTGTTTTTAGGTTACGACTTCGTATTATTAGATTGCTCAATTAGAAATGAAGTA
The DNA here is from genome assembly GCF_948474715.1 of Cydia amplana. NCBI lineage: Eukaryota > Metazoa > Arthropoda > Insecta > Lepidoptera > Tortricidae > Cydia > Cydia amplana. The sequence goes on from NC_086073.1 coordinate 17,174,942, forward strand.
ATTAGCAAAGAACGAAAAAATACCGTTTCCGTTCCCATACAAAAAATACCGGTATCCGATCTCTGCATGGCAGTATGTAAATAAACATGTCAATGAAAAAGTGTGATCTTATTTGAGAATGATAATAATATATAATAAATAAATAGAATACCTCCGCTAAACGCATGTATCGTGTTACCGGGCGTCGGTAACATAGTGAGGTGAGTTTTCACTTCTATCGGCACTCCCGGAGTGCAACCGTTGTTGCTTGTTTTTCTAATGATGTCGTACGTCGCTAAAAAAGATTTACTTTTACGCAAAAGGAGTGAATAACTGAATATGGTTTTGAAAGTCATTAACTACATCTTGCGAATGAACGGTGAAGGCGAGTTTCATAGAAAAGTTTCCATTCGTTGATTTAAAATCAAACATTTAAATGGAAAATTCATTAAGAAACCACGTTTCTGATTTATTTCGCAGAAACGGCCTTTCCATAGGTACGATAAAGTATAAAGTAGTCTTATTGAACTCGCATTTGAATAGCTATATTAAGCGTACGCTCCTCTTACTAACCTTTTTCAACTAACTCACACCAATATACTTACGCGATTATCCAATTGCTAGCGATATAGGGGTAACCTTGCTACCACGTATCGAACCTGCCACTATCCCATTCTAACATACATCTTTTCGCGTCCGAGAGAAAAGGAGAGTTGTGTTCAGAAACTGATGAGAGTGATGAGTTACCATAATAGCGTCGTCGAAACTTTTGACGATCGTTCTATTATAGAGTTTTGGATCAAATCGCTTTATCTGTTGCTCTAAGTTTGACGGTTGAAATCGAAGGCTAATTTCGATTTTTGATGGAGTTTCTAACTGCTTTTTCGATGGGTTCTGAACGTTTTGGCACCCAATTCCCGGCGATGTTAATCTGTTACGATTTGGAAATTGCGATTCTTTTTTTGATAAAGAACTAGATGAAATTGGATTTGTAAGTTAGCATGTTTGCTGTCGATTTCGGCAATAATGCCGGTTATCTCTCGATGTTTTAAAATTAGGTAGTATTGTTTTTTATAAGCTTTTTATTTAAGTTGCTATGTTTGTTTACAATATGTTTGTTTGGGTCGGGTTGATAGACACACGAGGTGGCCATAGGAACTCTGTATAAAACAATTGAAGGGATGTTTACAAAAACAACATAACTGACTACACTGGTTGACACCTGAAACGATTAACAATGTTCTTAAAAAAGTGTCAACCGCTCTAAGCAGTTATGTTGTTTTTGTAAACATCCCTTCAATTGTGTTTGGGTTTGTTAAAATTGTTTCGGTGCGTATTAGTTGGCAGTTAAAAACACAGTCAGCGATTAAAGCTTGTATCCAAAATATTTTTTAGACAAAAAACTTATTTATATATTTTTTATTATTTGTATTTTTTGTTACAGGTAAGTTCCGATCGATATCTATAGAAATAATAGCAATCGACATGTTCAACATACCTCAGTCAAAAATGCAACTCGTACGAGTATAAAGGTAAGGTACAGTAAATTGACCATTCAATTAGCGACATACGTTGATTAAATCCCGATGCAACTCGTAGACTACTTTGCATAGAGTCCGCATTACGCAGCATTTATGTCTTTATACATGCTCACGCGATGCTTACCACACGTAAGTGGTCGTAGGCTGCCTTTCCACTTAGGCGGAAATGAGAGACGTGCGGAAATCAACATTGGTTGATTTCCGCACATTCTGCTCATTTTCGCTTATCTCCACTTCAGTGGAAAGGCAGCCTAATACGTGTACGAACTGTGTAATGAAATATTCATTGTTACGAGTATCAGATGACGAAATAGCTAGCTACCTTGAAACAAGAATGAATATCATAAAATACAATGGTTTAGGTTCCATAGAAAAGTCTGACGATATACAGAGATATATTACGCGACTCCGCAGTGTTAAAAAGCGGGCTGCAGAATCTTTGAAACAATCACCAGCACTACAAAGTAACCTACTAATACTAGTAGTATACGACACTACATGAATTGGGCTTAGTTAAAAAAAATGAGAAATATTTTTATTTTAACTGACAGGCCGATATCGTCCGGCGGACAGTTAATCAGTGGGCTCCTTTAATAATTAAATTTTTAAGTATATTTATGTGCTAAAATCATTGGACGCGAGAGGTATATTGACCGCGAATTTTCCTGCATGCGCCGTCTAGTAAGTGATCAGACGCAACCAGACCAGTTTCATTACAGGCTGAAACTCGACTGACGTAATTAAGCTTCAAATGAGCGTGTGAGCTCTCATGCGCAGTGTGGCTACCACCAGTTTGACACTGACATAAACACTATCGAGAACGTAACTAACTTTCTACCTATGCATCTCGCTCGTACCTGCATATTAGTGCGAGCGAGACGTCAGTTTTGACACTCAGTGACTCATGGTACAGTCAGCAGCAGAATTTGCTAAGCGGGAGAGGTGTTCAAAATTACCTTGACGCGCTGTTATTCTCTTCACAATAAAGTCGTTTCAAGATCATTTTGAACACCTCGCCAGGTTAGCAACTATTGCTGCTGACTGTAAAGTTTCAAAGTAGCGACCGCGAGTTCTGCATGCGCCGTCTAGTGAGTGATCAATGATGCAACTAGACCAGTTTCATTACAGGCTGAAACTCGACTGACGTAATTAAGCGAACTTTATTGACGCTGGACGCTTCATTGATGACTTTAATGATTCATTAAAATTCACTGTTGCGAATGTGAAGAGGGTCTGGCTGCGTAGCCAACATGCCAGTCGTTAATGCTTCGTAGCTAACGAAACGCAACTGTCACTCTCGCACTAATATGGAAGAGTGATAGAGAGAGATGACTACGCTACGCGACGGAGCCGTAACGATTGGCACGTTGACTACGCACCCTGAGCTCTTAAATCTCTTAATATGTGGACATTATTGAATTAAACTATGAAAAAAGCACCGTAATCCAGAAAGGAATTCATTGTAAACATACATTATTATTATTTACGAAAACGAGATTTACTGCCGTATTCGAACTTCAAGATATTCACAAGAGACGACACGTACTAGATCCATTCTAGATACGTTATAGTTTAGATTTCAACTAGTTCTCTTTTGCAGCGCAATTCGGGCAACCAATGTCACTTTTACGATAGATCGTGTTAGATATCTATTAGATGTGAATTAGATCTCTAAGTAATATCTTGTGGAAATCGTTCAAGAGTATCTCCAGAATCGCGGAAATGTCAAATTTGACAGGTTAGATCTTAAACATATCGGTATCTTATCTTGGCGATGTCTAAAAGATATCTAATAGATGTCTGTTACAAAATCCGAATCGGGCCCTTAATCACGTGAAATTACCTCCGATGTTTCAGGGACGGCATTGTCTTCAACGTCTTTTTCTCGAAATTACGGGGATAGTACCATCCTCAACAGATATATCGGATCGGATCAGATATATCGGGGCGGCCAAGGTGCTCACAAATATCTGAACACGACTCTATTTTGCCAAGGCGCTAGAGTACGTGTTTAGATATTTGTGAGCACCTCTTTCGCTCCGATATATCTGATGTCGACTGTACAAGAGCCAATTAATAAGCCAAATAGCCCGTCTCATTTAATGTGCGCCGCAGAAAGTTCTGTGCACTTGAGAAATGTTGCAACCATACCACATTAAATAAAACGGCCAACTTTGTACGGGACTAGTGAAAAATTACCCGTTGTTTTCCGCCGAAAGAATGTAAACATAATTAAAATTCTTCTAGCGTTGGAGATTTTCATTTGGCCGGACTTAGAAGGTATTTTTGTAGAAATGCACGGTTGAAATATGGATGCATTTTTCAGCGTTAAGAGGTATTACGTTGAGGTCTTGCGTATTTCTTGAAAGCCTTGGTATATTTGTATTTGTCCAGAGAAACTTTAATGCGACATACAAAGGTTATATTCTATTACTCAAAAGATGGCGCTGTTTAAAATTGTTAGGGTTTTTAGAAATATTTCTTACTGACTTTAAAAAGATGTATATAAAGGGGTATGTTGTTTATTCGGGATATATTTTAAAATGTTACCCGATTTCTTGAAGACCGTTGGAGCGATTTCGAAAACTCTTTCTTGTTTGAAAAAATACAGTCGATCGACATTGTCATCTTCAGGGTATCATATAAAAGATCCTGGAGAAATATAAATTTAAAATATGGGAATTGTGTAGGTATGAAACTCCTGCATTTAGTCTCGGGATTTGGAAAAACAGAACTGCTAATAAAGATAAAGATATATTTATTTGCAAAAATGTAGTGATAAACATAGGTGATTAGGTGAACAATAATTTTGGAGGCGTACATTTTACTTGAAGAAGCATGCAAATTTTTCTTACTAGCTAAGTAGGTACCAATCTATAGGTCTTTATTATTAGTAGCATTTAAAAACATGTTTTCTTGTGTCTGTCCTTATTAATTCAGGCAGTTTCTCCCTAATATCACACGTTTCATAGTCTACAGTGAGAATCTCTTCTCTTACTCTTCTTTAGTGAGACCTTAATCTCGTGACGGACCGTTAAACTAAATTAACTCAATCAAGTTCCTTCCTGGTCTGAAATTTAAAGCAATAAAACGGTTCATCTTTAAAGATATTAAATTTGAAATTTCAACACTTTGTTGCTCTTTTGAATGAAGTTCCGGGATTTAACAATTTCTTGGAAATTTGCTGAAAATTAATGTACGACTTGTGAAGTTCTTGTAATTTTGGAAACAATATTATAGCTTGTACTTGTACTTGTAATGTTAGTTACGTTTTAATTAAACCAAAGTTGGAGTCAGTTATATCTAAGGACGCTGCCATATAATATAAACTTATTTAATGACATGAACATGGTTGTAAAACAAAAGTGGCCGTAGCCGGGTAAGTGTCCTTTATAAATCCTTTAGAGCTATTTTATAGTGCTGTAAGCGTTTTATTGACAGTAAAATTACAAGTGACTTTGGGCTGCTTTGGGATACGTAGGTTAATAACTATGTCTAGACTTAAAGGTCATTCGTTGCAGAGTTTTCAGTAGCCAAAGAGGTAAAACGATTTTTTCCGTTATATCTGTATTTCTAAACGGACTCGTAGAGTGACCCTAAGGTATTTCTGATTGTCATAATATTTAGGTTATAAATTCCATTAGGATTTGTTATGTTATGTGATCTGTCAGCTAATCAAGGTCTAGTTTAGATTAGACCGGTTTTATATCGATATTTCCTTCACTCGAACGATATAAAAAAATTATACCAAATATATCATTCCCGCATTGAAATAAAAAATTCTTATTTGTAATTAAGCTAACATACGCCTTCTGTTTAAAAAAAATTGTGTTCGTTAAATTCATTTATTTAAAATTGTTACTACGAAACGAGTGTTTTTATCAAATTATCAAATTTGTATGTGCCGCGATCCGCGGATACTTTTAACCGAATTACGGCTGTTTCCATATCGATTGAAACCAGTTAATTCGTTTGATTTGATTGTTGACTTTAATCATTTAAAAGGTTTTCCTGTATAATCTGGAGTCGTACTCTGGTTGTAATAACAGGTTATGAGTTTGATGTGGATTTGTTATGGATATGATCTTTCCGTGTCAAAAGTGACATTTCTAGTTTTTACACATTTCACACTAAAACACTCGTTTTTGCCATTTTTTCTTTTCCATGTTAATTTTCAGTTCCATGATTTGAAATAAAAACAAAAAAGGTACCAAATAAACGTTGCTGCAGCTGTCACAAAGCACTCGCCTGTTCAAATTTGTTCAAATTGCAGTAAAAAATATCCTCTCTATGAAACATTCTATGAAACCGGTGATGCTTAACACGTCGGAAAATCTGTATAAAACGTCAACGTCAGCATAAATAACCAGCTTTTTTTGTCCATCATACATGACATGTGACATTTACTCGGCCACGAAAGACAGCTTTCTTAACACAGCGGATTCACTTTTGGCAAAAAACGCTGGTGTTTTCTATCGCTGTTGATTCATGCCACATTGACTTGAGGTGGATTATTAAGCATGAATCTACTTTGTGTGCAGTTGTATAAATAAATAAATATACTTACTGAAAAAATCTGACATTCTCTTTTCGCATCGCATCTCTCTTCTAATCTCTCGCCTAATTTAACCTAACCATAAAGAGGGAATGTTTTATTGAAATTATTTTTTATATGAACTCTTTATCAAACACATCAGTAATTATTTATCAGTTGGAAATTAAAAAATAACGTATATCTTTAGACAGTGACGCAAACGATTCAGAATGGAGATGGACTAAAACCATACAATATTATAAACATAGGTACCGAATGTACGAATTGGATTTATAGTGACAAAGCTATAGTGTATTATTTAAGCTGTGGTTTTCTAGTGTCAAACGAGAATATATTGTAGACACCAGAGTCCGTAAACTGTCAAATAAATGAACAATCTTCCGGCTACCGATGTAAACACACGCAACAATTTTACTACCCTTTCCGCTGCAGTTTTATGGTAAAGTATATGCTTTTTTATTAATATGTTTTTCGCTTTTTCTTTATCAGTTCCTTTTTAATAAAATCGTATCTAAGTTGTCGTACTTGTAGTACCGGATTAGTTCTATAAGAGTTCTGCTAACAAATAGAAACATGGATCTCTTAAAAAAAGGTAAACGCAGCATAAGAGAGAGAGAGCATAAGAGTATTAAGGCCCTAAAATATGGAAAATATTGTGCTGCCTTCATGCAACGGTTCCATGCAATCTTGATCATCGGTTCACCTTAGATCTTCTCTGACTGTATCCTCAGTCGCTATTTTAGAACCTTTCTGACCTGTCTGTGTCAGCCGCCATCAGTTTTACGTGCATTGTGCCTTAGGTACCCACTGTCACTTACGCCTGGCAACTCTCTGAGCTATCTTGACTACCTAGAGTTCCCTGCGGATCTCATTTTTATTTTGTAGATGTAAAAGTAACTCTGAACATAAATAGCAACACAACTCGATTGCTCTTTGTCTGAGACCTATTGTAATGGAAGCGTGTAATGGTTAGGTTTACGCGTGTTATCAACCGTCCACAATTTCATCCCGTATATTTCAAACTGCTGGTTTTAGAAATCAAGGCGTCGGATACTCGGGTGTCAGTAACAAAGCGGCCCGTCAATCCAACGCGGCCGTGCCAACGTGTCCGGTATTTTTAGCATTCAATTAGCTTTTAGCATTTTAGTGTCAAATTACTGAACGGGTTGAGTTCAAATTTTACAGTATTCGATGGTGATCGGCGATCGTGTTCGTCTCTTGGACTAGAAAGAAATAGTATTGAATGGCGATCGGTCACAACACAACTATCAACCAATCAATCATTCGTTCTTCTAAAACTTTAAACAGAAATAGGGCACTTTAAGAAATATATCTGACTTTCAAAGAAATATTTTGATTTTCTGTATTTTGACGATTCAAAAACATACCTTAGATAATATATGCTTTTCAGAAAATTATGGCTTTGCACTAATTTTTAGGGTTCCGTAGCCAAATGGCAAAAAACGGAACCCTTATAGATTCGTCATGTCTGTCTGTCTGTCTGTCTGTCCGTCTGTCCGTCTGTCTGTCCGTCCGTATGTCACAGCCACTTTTCTCCGAAACTATAAGAACTATACTGTTGAAACTTGGTAAGTAGATGTATTCTGTGAACCGCATTAAGATTTTCACACAAAAATAGAAAAAAAAACAATAAATTTTTGGGGTTCCCCATACTTTTCCCCCGAACTGACACTCAAAAATTTTTTTTTCATCAAACCCATACGTGTGGGGTATCTATGGATAGGTCTTCAAAAATGATATTGAGGTTTCTAATAATTTTTTTTCTAAATTGAATAGTTTGCGCGAGAGACACTTCCAAAGTGGTAAAATGTGTGTGTCCCCCCCTGTAACTTCTAAAATAAGAGAATGATAAAACTAAAAAAAATATATGATGTACATTACCATGTAAACTTCCACCGAAAATTGGTTTGAACGAGATCTAGTAAGTAGTTTTTTTTTTATACGTCATAAATCGCCTAAATACGGAACCCTTCATGGGCGAGTCCGACTCGCACTTGGCCGCTTTTTTTTAATTAAAATTGAATTAAAAATTTGAATATTTATATTAAAAAGGGTTGACACAAATATATTTGTAAATTTCCATATTACCATGTTAAATTGATAGATGAAATTGACAAATAAAACTGAAGAGCTCACTTGCTTTCAACCAGCAATATCATATTTCAATATAGCTTCTACTTTGATGTGTTCCGTCCCTTCTGAAATGGCTATACGGAATATTCATACCAAATGATAAAATGGATCTGTACGAACGTGCCTTTATGTAAGGTTTAAGGGGAGGCTCACCCTCCCAAACAAAGGGGCTCAGGCCCAAACAAAATTGTTGTTTTTTATTTGTATTAAATTTTACTTGTTTTAATTAAGGGCAAATGCCATTGAAATATTCACACGCAAGTTAGAATATATTTGCAAGGGCTTCTGCGGGTGTCTATGGGCGTAATCGTTTACCATCAGGTGATTCGTCTGTGCTCGTTTGACTCCTATATCATAAAAAAAGCGGCCAAGTGCGAGTCGGACTCGCCCATGAAGGGTTCCGTATTTAGGGGATTTATGACGTATAAAAAAAAACTACCTACTTACTAGATCTCGTTCAAGTTCAAACCAATTTTCGGTGGAAGTTTGCATGGTAATGTACATCATATATTTTTTTTAGTTTTATCATTCTCTTATTTTAGAAGTTACAGGGGGGGGGGACACATTTTACCACTTTGGAAGTGTCTCTCGCGCAAACTATTCAGTTTAGAAAAAAATGATATTATGGTTTAAGACATTTATTATCTCATTAAGAATTTACAAAATTCACTTACATGAGATACACTTATAAATCAACATTTTTAAGGCTAGCGTGCACTAATTAATTTACATGTAAACAATATTATATACATACTATAATTTTTGTTATGCATGGTAAAGTGGGTAGAAATCGTTTGTAACAAATATTAATTACCAGCGGTTAGAGTACAAGTTACTTCGACCGTCCTGTTCAGATGCGTTGCAGCGTAGATAACGAACTAGTATGAATGTTCACGAGTTATAATGTAACGCGACATGGATGGATGCGGCATAGCTTTGCACACTACAGATGTGGTAAAATATTTCAATTAAGGGTACTAATATAGTATTTTTAGTTAATTTTTCGTTTTAATTTATTTACTGTTTATAATTTTATTAAAAGTTTTATTATTTTTATTTTTTCATTTTTATTTATCTATTATTTACTATCTAGTGCATTGGTGTTAGCTGTAATGCTGTAAAATTTGTTTTCAATAAATATCAATATCAATATCAATATCAATATCTATTAACCTTATTTACCATATTAATTATAAGGAGATTTTAGGTACATCGTATAATTAATTATCGATTTATCAATGGAGTATTATTATTTGTTTTATTTTTCCAATTAATTAATATCTAAATAATTTATTTGATTTATAATTTTTTAACTAATTTAATTATTATACTTAGTATAACAATTTATTAGCTTATTTATTATTTTACAGGTTGTAGATTTAGTTTTTTGTCTGCAACTGAACAATCGTTGGCATTCCTTTCACGTATTTGATTCCCAAATTTTTCTCTCCGTTCGAACTTCTTAAGTCCAGTTCTTGTTTTGTGTTCTTCAGATTTTCTCTTTGGTAAGGTGTTTGGTCTGAATATATTTTTACGTTTTTAGTCTTGTTTCTGTTTCTAAGTATATATTTGACTGGTTCCTCTGATAAGAAGCAGACCTTTATTGGTCGGTTTTTATTTTGAGTATATTTCCCGAGACGGAAGATTTGTTGGGGTTCAGGACAGTTGGGGGATATTTCTCGGATTACTTTGTTGATTTCTTGTCGTTCGTGGGCGTCCTTGTCGTCGATCTTAGGTTCAACTTCTTCAATACCTACTATTATTATATTTTTGCTACGCAGAGTGCGTTGTTGACATTCAGCGATGACATCATTGTAGCAAGCCGGGGTCACGCCTATCGGCGCCTGCCCAATAGACGACTTGAGTGTGTTCAAGTTTGTTTCAAGAAGCTGTACCTTATTGTTAGCTGCACTCATAGAGGTGGTCAGGTTTGACACCTCTGTCTTTAAATTGTCTTGTTCAGTGGTAATGGCCTCGATGCGGGTTGAGATATTGCTAATTTCATTCTTAATGGTATTAACATCTGTACAGAGCTTTGTTATGTTTTGTGTCTGGGTTTCGGCATTTGTTTTTATGAGAGACATCATCTCTGCCATCTGGCCTTTTAGCTCAGCTAAGTCTGATAAAATATGGCTATTACCATCAGATAATTTTCGTTTGTGGCGAACAGTTACCTTTTGTCGGTCGAGATCGGTGCCAGTTGATAAATTTGGCTGAGACCCGCCTAATTCGCTGCTAACGCCGCATCCATTTGGTGAGCTTAGCGACTCCATGGTGGCTCCTTGACGCTGCTTACCGGCGCGGTGCGCTACGTGTGAGCGGTATGCAAAATAAAGAACCCGTCTCGTTTCCGCGCGGGGTAGAGGAGCGGTTACGGCTGCGTTTGAAATCTCACTCAATGGCAATAAGTAATAATTGATGCACTTTTAGTCACTATAGATTAATCCATGCGTTCATAGAAATAGGGTTAATATTAGAAAAACAGGACTTTTAATATTTTTTAAATTAACTTGCAACGCGTCCTCACTGGACTGCGCCCGTAGCCGATATATTAGAAACCTCAATATCATTTTTGAAGACCTATCCATACCCCACACGTATGGGTTTGGTGAAAAAATTTTTTTTGATGTTCAATTCTAAGTATGGGGAACCCCCAAAATTTAATGTTTTTTTTTTCTATATTTGTGTGAAAATCTTAATGCGGTTCACAGAATACATCTACTTACCAAGTTTCAACAGTATCTGGGGGCACGGCAGTGCCCCCGCCAAGACGAGCAAAGCGAAGCGCAAGGGCACTACCTACCTTTTCTCAAAGCGCTTCGTCGTTTTTTTGAACCCTCTTAACTTGGGTTTGGATTACACCAGATAAACAAAACTCTCGGGATATGATGCCAATAGTGGACTTATTAAGCATAAAAAATTTCAATTGCATAGCTCTTATACTTTGGATTTTATTAATGTCTAAAAAACCCCGATTTCGTCACTGACTCATTCACTCACTGTTGATCATCAAAACCTCTAGGGTACTTCCTGAAGTCCTAGGAAGCTGAAATTTGGTATATGAGATAGTATTAGTCCACAAACAACAAAACAATTCAAAAACTTGAAATTATTAGCCCCTAAGGGGGTGAAAAGGGGGGTGGAATTTTGTATGGGAAATCGATAACCGCGGAACCGATTTCGTTCAAATTTGGTATGTAGATAGTTATTGTTATGGGGAAGGATATAAAATTGTTTCAACCCCAAAATCACCCCGTAAGGGTGAAAAGGGGTGGAAAAAGGCATTAGGAGAAAAAGGGGGTTGAAGTTTGTATGGGGAATCAGTAAAAAGCAGATTGTATATAAAAGATGCCCCCCAAGTACGTATTTCAGGATTTTTAATAGTAAATCACCCGCAACCCTTTAAATCAGAAGATTGTCATAAGCAACTGCTTACAAAAAGATGTGAAATCCCACCAAAAACATTTTCATGTAAAATGTTGCCAAGACGAAACCATAAGGCTCGCACTGACAAAAAGTTGTCAGATATCTTGTAGAGCCAAGCTTCTAACTCTACAGGCCCTACCTTCACAGACTCTACACCTTAGTCAAAATATGTGGCTTGGCCGTTTCATTATCACAAGAACTATTTTATAATAAAAAATAATGAATAGTGAATACATATTTCATCTTACGCCCATCTGACGATGCGGTCAAGCCACATATTTTGACTAAGGTGTAGAGTCTGTGAAGGTAGGGCCTGTAGAGTTAGAAGCTTGGCTCTACAAGATATCTGACAACTTTTTGTCAGTGCGAGCCTTATGGTTTCGTCTTGGCAACATTTTACATGTAAATGTTTTTGGTGGGATAGTTCTTATAGTTTCGGAAAAAAGTGGCTGTGACATACGGACGGACAGACGGACAGACAGACAGACAGACATGACGAATCCATAAGGGTTCCGTTTTTTACCATTTGGCTACGGAACCCTAAAAAGGGTAGACTCTAAGCAAAAAAAAAGGTTAAAGTTTGCTTCATAAAAAAATACGAAATCATGTCTTATTTTCAATTATTATGCCATAGCAGTATAATTTTAGTATAAAATGGCGAGTGATCTTAGATATCAGGGATATCCGAACCTTCCGTTTGTGATGTTATTCTAAAAAAAAAACATAAGGGTTTATTTATTTATGGTTCTAACATTTATAAAACCTCACAATGTTACCCCAGTATATCAATACCAATACAACTATAACATTTCCTAGCGTCGACCGCATAACCTTCGGTAATAAAGTCGCTATAATAGAAATCCCCGGTGAGGAAATGAAAGCCCGTGTCTCTTCCGTGACACGCCCCATCGTGTGGCGTGGCTACAGCCTTGTAGTTCACTAGAAGATACACTTTGGCTATAGATATTGGCACTTTGGCTATGAGCCTACTTCGTAGCCGGTACGGTAAGTACCTAGCAAAATTCTTCGTAAGAGGCAAAACGACAACGCATGCCGTGATTAGCGCTCAATGTTAACACGTTCGCGGACGGTAAGTGACGTCATTCTGAATGTGTCATAGGCCCAAAGGAAACAAAAGACTACGCGACTGCTATAGCATTCGCGTCCGAAGTATTAAAATAAAGTTTGAGTACCTATTCGTCATGGCATCTGATCTGTATGGTAAACTGGTGAATGTTTGTAGACCTGAGGCCGATTCAAACTTAAATTTTGACATCAAAATGGGATCTAAACTATTTTATTTGGTTCTCTATCGCCCGTGCCTCTGGCTCGCGCCAATACATGTACGGATAGGTGCGAGCGAAATGTGCGCGCGTATGATAACTGAATGACATCATTTAGATATCATATTGATTTCAAAGTGTACCTTCGGATTGGCTTCCTTGTAGTGTACTTAAACATACACTTTGTAGATACATATTGTGAAAATATATGTCCCTTCCATGACACATTATCAGGGCGCGTAATTTGTATGGTCAAATGCTGTAAAAATGCTGCTGATGATGCTATGTAAATGGTGTAATGTTGTTTTGTAGTAGATAAATGAAAGTCCTATAATTATTGTTGTTCACTCTTTGATTATTTTATTTCATTTAAGCGATTAAAGTAAAATAATTTAAGTGGAAAACCAGCATCAGGAAGTTGTACTTTTAGTAAAAGTTTTAATTGTCTTCAGTTTTTAAAGTTTCAAGAAACTTTATCCTTCTTCATAAAACTAGTAAGTTATAAAATTAGTTTAACATAAAATTTTGCTTCGAACACTTACGTTTATTATCCTGTAAAAATGTAAGTACCTAATGTAACTATAGTAAAATGTTGATTATTTTAGCCGGTGTTTTTACACTAAAGTACACGAAATAAGCCAACACAGATAGGTACCTAGAAATGGTTCGCCATTGAATATTTTCCGTAGTAGGTACATCAAAAGTTTCAATATTACCTACATTATTTTTTATTCGGATTATATTAATACTTCTATTGTAGGTACTCTTTTAGGGGATTCAATCCGTGACATATGTATAAAATTACAATATCCTAAATAGAAATTCGTTTTTGCGTGAAGGAGGAACGGAACAAATATCAAACATACAAACCTTAACATGATATTTAGAAGGATTAATTCCGCCATAATAACGTTTCCCTTAAGTTAGAATGTGTCCGTGTCACGCAGTAGGTAAAGTACACTTAAACTCAGTTATTGCCACGCCGAGACACGCAATTTAACGTATAATAACCGTTTGCCGACGAAATTTTCCTTTAATTAAACCACCACTATGGAAACCCAATATATGAAAGTGACACTATTATGTTCCATGTCACACACACTCAGTAGAAGTTGTGATGTAAGAAAGTCAACTTATTTCTAAAACGCTGAGTTTTGTAATAATGTTTCTGGTTTATTGTTGTATTACACTGTTATTTTTGTAGTAGCTTTGTACCTCTTAGTTACGAACGTAACATATACCTACATCACCTACATGTGATGTTGAGTGTCATGTTATTTAAATACGACTGCGTTAATTTAGACTAAAACTTATAACACGAACAAGGGGCCAGATTCTAATTTATTTGTAACTAAACAATTTATTAAGATTTTGATCTTGTTTATGATACGACTTTGCGGCCGAAATGAATTGAAAGTCGTAACATTAGGCTATAAACTGAAAAAAAAAAACATAAATACTAAAGAAAAGTTACCAAACAGTTGATTCGAACCGCCCTCCCTACGAGCCCCTATTCGTTCCTTAGTTGTAGGTAGGTATGAATAGTTCTATCTGAACATAACGTTCATATTAACGTATTACAAACTTGCCTGAGCATATCAGAAATCATATTATTCCAAATAAAAGTATCTACAACAAAATATTGTGAATTCAAAATATTATAACAATCTTAAATGTTCCAAACCATTCCAGCGATTTTCAATTCCCTATTAATGCAATATTCGAAAAGCGTAACAATTTAACCGCGACATCAAAATAATGCATCAAAGCGCAATGCATCCAGCGGTTTTTTAGTCGAGTGGCGCCGCTGCTGTTATCTGTGTTTGCGGTATTCTTGTAATACGTGGAGCAAACGCTGTAATTTAATTTTAAGGTTGAATTGCCTTGATGTTTGATCTCGTCTTGATATTGAGAAGACCTTGGAGTTTCGACGATGTCAATTTTGAGTGAAAATGCTTTAGATTAAACGGAATATTTGTACATATGTGTAAAAACATATATTAGTTGCTTTACTACTTTCAGTACTGTCGTTCATATCGAGATAGCTATTTCCTTTAATTTTCGTGTTATTAAATTTATTAAATCGTTTTTAGTTTAATGTTTAATTAAACCTTCGTTTTATGATAGTTAATATCTCAACCATCATAATATATGATTTTTGTGAAGTTACGTGTCGTAATGCAAATGATCTAAGGTCAATGTGGCTAATTCCGTCATAGGGACTATTCCGTCCGTCCATGCTTGCATTGCTGAAACAAAAAGCATTCGCTGCTTTGTCGATGAATTTATCAATTTTGTTAGTTGTTCGAGAAAAAACGCTAATAGACGGAAAAGTCCCTATGAATTAGCCACACTGACCTTATCTAATGGATACACCTTAAGTAAACAAGTCTAATCCAAAATAAATTTTGTTCAAAAAACTGTAGGTCTGTACATAGGAATCCTGAAAGTTTTCTTGTGTAACCTGTGTTTTCGACTTGAAAAGGTTTTTATAGAGATCATCAGAAAGCGGCCCACTTAAAGACCTCCATAGGAACTACCCTGCATTTCCCCAACTATTTCTAGTAAATTAAAGTACATTACAAGTTCCTGACCCAATAAGGGCAAACATTTCACTCGTAACTCCGAACTGAAATCACCTGTTCCTCAAACTTTTTTACTCATCAAAACTTGTTTCAAGTTGGTGCTTCAGCGGAGTTATTCTCGATTCGCGAGTGCGGGCCAGCCCATTATTAAGGCCATCTAGTTTTTTTTAAGAGCCCATCAATGTGCACACTAGCGCCACTGCTAAATAATCGTGATTATTTAAATTTAACGAAAGATATTTTAAAAAAGGAGGCCGCTACGTACTGTATTTTATATTAAAGTACCCTTTGAATACATCAAGCTAGTTTTTATGTTCCTGTATTCGTCCATCTATGAACTCAAAACAAAAACGGCCTTTTTAACTTTGGACGCGTATAGATTGACGAATCCAGCACACAGGTATTGGACAGGACACGCCATTCTACGGAAAGCATTTGAGTAAAGGTGATGTTCGGTTTCAGACTGCATCAGGATTACTGCTGCCGTACTACGGTGCCACAAATGTCAAAATTCTAGCCGGCAACATCGATTTTGATGATGCGGCAGCAATGTTGTTGGCAGTAACATTGAAGCATAGCAATACTGTTTTGCTATTTCAAAACAGCCGGCCTAGCCAAGGTGACGATCGCTTGCGCTTCGCCATCGAATCGCTTTGTGTCTCTCTATCACTCTTCCATATTAGTGTGACAGTGACATTGCTTGATTACACCACTCAAAAATTGGTCCGATATTCCGGTATATTCAAGCCGAGTTCAGTACCCTTAGTGTAAATTTTATTCGATGACGTGATGTGCGGTACGCGTTTGCGTTAAATGGTACGTAATTGTATATGGGATTTTCAGTTTCCAAAACGCCCGCTTGGCGCGCTGTTCAAAATCCCATACAAAAATAGACAGCGCAAACGCGAACGAACGTCATGCTATCGAATGAAATTTATTTACACTAGGGATTTTGGTGAAGCTGAGTTCTGACTCTGCGCTCTGTTAGCATTTGGAACAGGTGATGAGATAAAGTTACCTGATAGCAATGGAACAGGTGTAAGTTTGAATCCAGTTTGCGTCGTGTTTTAGTGAAAACGGTTTTGGTCTGTTCTCTAAGTTTGAGAGGCGCAGATTAACTTTGGGTTTTAGTCTTTGAGGACTAATGCGTGGGTGTCTTGGGTAGGTTTAAAAAGTTATGAAGATGGTTGAAGTGAATGGTAAACCTTGAAAAACATCTGATATTATTAGCAAAAAGTTGTATATCCCTATAAATTGAGTTTACGTGTAACCATGGTGGTACGATTATTTAGTTAATTTTGTGCACATTTTTTATGATTATAGTATGCAAACGAGCACCAGAGGGATTACAAGGGCGTTGCCGGCATTTAAGATGACAATACGGTCTTAAAAGTTTGAAGCTTAGATGTGAGGTCAAAAAGTCGTTTAAATCTTAGCTTTGAAACAAAAAAGTAAAAATTTTATTTTCGTCCATGTATTTTTTTAAATTTCTACATCAAAACCACTGACAGATCCATGCCTTA
Source organism: Cydia amplana (assembly GCF_948474715.1). Classification (NCBI taxonomy): domain Eukaryota; kingdom Metazoa; phylum Arthropoda; class Insecta; order Lepidoptera; family Tortricidae; genus Cydia; species Cydia amplana. Next base: position 17,191,988 of record NC_086073.1, read on the forward strand.
GGCAAAAAATTGTTCTAGTAATTAATTTCGCTCATGGACTAACCTATTAGGACTCGCAATCGCCATTTTGAGTAGCGTACCCCGGAAGAAAACATTTTTTTTGTATTAGACTTAGATGGCGTCGGTCATTCAGCGGGCTGTAGGTTGTGTAGCCCATTCCGCAAGAGGGCGCTGCCACTAGAAGAGTTGTAGACGTTGTAGTTGTTAGGTGTAGTTCTTAGTTTTTCTTAAACGAATGGATAGATGGCGCAATAATTTTAATATTAGGTAGCTGGTCAACCAAATCTTGTCAGTAAAAAAAGGCGCGAAATTCAAATTTTCTATGGGACTACATTTTTCAAATTTGCCGCCTTTTTCTACTGTCAAGATCTGGTTGACCGAGTATACTACCGCATCATTTGCGTTTCTATGTGTGAACAGCGCATCTGTACACGTGTCATTGTGTGAGTTAGTTGTTATTATTATAATTAGGGCTGACTTTCGTTTTTTGTCACAGATAGCAATCAAATGTATATGTTTTAGATAAAAATGGTCTTCACAGCAAGATGTGTTGTCGTTAATTGTGTAAACACTAGCAGAAATAGTGACTGCAAATTTTATAGATTTCCAAAAGTAGTGTGGAAACAAGAACAGCGCAATAAATGGATAATTGCCGTAAGGAGAAAAAAAGTAAGTCACCTAACCTAACCTCTAAAATCATACCTTCCTTAAATACGCAAAAATTTGATTTATGTTGTAAATGTATCAAGTTTTAACGGTGAATTATTTTGTTATAGTCCCGATGGCACTCAAAACCGGACGACAGAATTTGCAGTGCTTACTTTATTGTTGGTAGAAAGGCTGATGAAAGTGATGAACAAGCCAGTCCCAGCTATGTTCCAAGAATCGAGACAAATCAAGACGGATTGACGAAAATGCGGCAATATCGAGGTTCCAACGTTATATGGAACGAAGAAACGCGAAAAAAATAGAAGCTGTTAGTGCTATTAATACAACTAATACAAGTGACTTTGAATTGCTGGAAAATAGTGTTAGTGTGACTTCAAAATATTGATAGTGAATGTCAAGTGGACCTGTATACAGGTGTACAAAATCCAGGAAAGACGTTTACGTGCAACAGGTACATATTTTATGGTAAAAAAACGTGATGCCGAAGTTCAAACAGAAATATGTAGATATCAGTACCAGTGTACGAAGATTATTAAGCATTTTTTCTACTCCAGCACTTAAATGTGTCAATTAAATGACTGACAGTGATATCTAAAGCAATGTCATTTGAATGCTTTGTCTATAGGCTCATAAGATGACTGCTAGCAGTCATCTTATGAGTATAATACAACTGCTTTATTTTTTTTAAAGATACAAGTTCCGATCATCTTGATTGAAAGAGGTATGTTTTCATTTACAATAATAACTCTTTTTTTTTTAAATAATTACTCTTTTTTTTTAAATAATAACTCTTTTTTTTTTAAATAATAACTCTTTTTTTTTTAAATAATAACTCTTTTTTTTTTAAATAATAACTCTTTTTTTTTTAAATAATAACTCTTTTTTTTTTAAATAATAACTCATTTTTTTTAAATAATAACTTTTATTTAATAATCTTTTTTTTTTTTTTTTTTTTTTTTTTTTTTTTTTTTTTTTTTTTTTTTTTTTTTGCTGCAGCTGTCATAGAAAAAGTAATGTATGCAACAGCTCATAATTGGTTCTTAAAATTCTCGGGTCTTTTTTTACAAAACTCGACTACGTCTCGTTTTGTAACTTCGACCCTTGAATTTTAAGAACCCTTATTATATCACTGTTGCATAAACTACTATTAAAATAACAAAACTCGAAGTCTGTAATACTGCTAAAAGTATTTCTCTGGATCTAGCCACCATAACTGACAGTAAATATTTTGCTGGATTTTAATTTATTAAAACCAACGAACAGGGGCCGATTGCATAACAAACTACAACTAATAATACAACCGGAACTCCTTATTTAATAAGTTAAATTAGAAAAGGAGTTCCGCTTGTAATATTAGTTGTAGCAAGTTGTAATTTGTTATGCAATCGGCCGCAGCTTGTAGATCTTGCAGGTGTTACTCTTAACAACTTCAACTTTTTATTAAAAACTACACAAATAAATTATATGGTGAGCGAAAAAGATAGACTTCTACTTTTCTTGATGAAAATAAAACTTGGTGTCACATTTTCAGCACTCAGTGTTTTGTTCGGTATTCATAGAACAACAGTGTCAAGAATATTCTGCCCGTATGTTGAAGAAGTAGCAGCTGTTACATCAAATTTGGTTTTTTGGCTAGAATGCTTCCGTCCGGAGTATAGTAACACTAGAGTACAGAGTTGCCTATAGTACCTACAGAGCAAGTATAGAAGTACCATCAAGTTTTGCTAATCGTGTGTATTGCTACTCACACTATAAAAAGGGTTTTACCTCAAAAGTGCTTATTGGTATTACTCCAGGGAGGCTTCATATCGTTCAAGTCAAAAGAATGTGGTGGAAGAAAAAGTGTCTCCCAAATAACGAGTCAGGATTAGTAGACTACTTAAAAAATTGGGATATTGTCTTGGCTGATAAGGGATTTCCGGCAATAAAGAATGTAATTGATGAAAGTGGAAAAGAAATTGTTTTTTTAGACTGGAGGAAACCGGCCTGTTTTGAGAAAAGTCGTCGACATCTCTTCTAAATACCTAAAACTGGTATGGATGTGTTCCTCGTGATCTCTAGAATACGAATTGACCGGTTTTGGTTTATGGAGGGGGGGACGGGTCGAAAAAAGGGGGGGGGGGGCAAAGATGTCGGCCGACCATCATTGATATTTGTGCTATTATCTATGAAAAGGGAGCTTATTGCCGATGGCGCTTACGACACTGACATCGATAAGCAAAAAACGTAGTAGTTTAAAATTGGGGATTCTGGCACATGTTTAGTTGTTTTGATTCCCAATTTAGCAATTAAGTTTCTTTGAATACTGGAACATTCAATGTTGCTGTCTATCCAATGCGGAGGTCAATTTATGTTATGTGACGCTGAAGGACTGATCAGTCATGTTGTGTTAGAAAACTTAAATCGGATTTAAAGGTCCCTTTGTAGTTTTTTATAAATAACTCTTAGACATAGACATAGAAAAGTTTTATTCAACATCACATGAAGTTGCACGCTTAAACGGTGACCTGTAGCAAAAATGATCTGATACATAAGTAATCTTCATAAAATTTTCTACATTAAATATTCTATACGCTTTTTCGCTAGGATCAATATTTAAAAAAATATTTAAGGGAAAAAGTTAATTATAATCAATTGTTAATATTTTTTGTAAACGGTGGCCTGTAGCAAAAAATGTTCTGATACATAAGTAATCTACATAAAATTTTCTACATTAAATATTCTGTACACTTTTTCGCTGGGATCAATATTTAAAAAAATATAAAAGGGAGAAACTTAATTATAATCAAACAATTAATCAATCAATTTTTTGTTAATAACTCGTAAACGGTGGCCTGTAGCAAAAAATGGTTTGAAACATAAGTAATCTACATCCAATTTTCTACATTAAATATTCTATAAAAAAATTCGGTAGGTTCAATATTTAAAAAAATATTTATGGGAGAAAGTCAATTATAATCAATTGTTAATAATTTTGTAAATAACTCGTAAACGGTGGCCTGTAGCAAAACATGTTCTGATACATAAGTAATCTACATAAAATTTTCTACATTAAATATTCTGTACACTTTTTCGCTGGGATCAATATTTAAAAAAATATTTATGGGAGAAAGTTAATTATAATCAATTGTTAATATTTTTTGTAAATAACTCGTAAACGATGGCCTGTAGCAAAAAATGTTCTGATACATAAGTAATCTACATACAATTTTCTACATTAAATATTCTGTACACTTTTTCGCTGGGATCAATATTTAAAAAAATATTTAAGGGAGAAAGTTAATTATAATCAATTGTTAATATTTTTTGTAAATAACTCGTAAACGGTGGCCTGTAGCAAAAACTGTTCTGATACATAAGTAATCTACATAAAATTTTCTACATTAAATATTCTGTACACTTTTTCGGTGGGATCAGTATTTAAAAAAATATTTAAGTGAGAAAGTTAATTATAATCAATTGTTAATATTTTTTGTTAATAACTCGTAAACGGTGGCCTGTAGCAAAAAATGTTCCGAAACATAAGTAATCTACATCCAATTTTCTACATTAAATATTCTATAAAAAAATTCGGTAGGTTCAATGTTTAAAAAAAATATTTAAGGGAGAAAGTTAATGGGGAAGTTAGTGCACTGAGTTGTCCCTTTTGTCCCAGGCGATGCCGCTTGACACAATTGTTCCTTTGATCATACTTAATTGATGTGAAGCCTTAACCTGGATATTAACTTTTGGCTTACCCCCAAAAAGGGAGAGGAGAAAAGTGGTTCCGGCTGTACACTGCGCTCTGTTTGATATAAAGCCGCAATCCGATGATTGATTGACATAATTGTTCTCCCAGGAGGTTCGTGGGGTATTTGTCTTTGGTACGGTCGTATAGAGAGCGGCTGGGTGACCTCCAGAAAATTCCGACTTTTGGTCTACCGCTTCCGGTCAGAAAAATGTTTGACGGCCCGGCCAAACGGTCGGACCTAGGTGGGGGGGGTGCTCGACCAAATGTCATAGAGGTACCCTGGCAGTTTTTGACGCCGCCATTTTTTTGTCAAAATGGCAGACTTTTATTTTTTATTTTTTCAAGTTTGTCCTAGCGCGCTGAAATTTTGGTCACGGAAACTTGGGGTCCCCTAGATTATTTGTAAAATGTTTTAATTGCGGAAAAACTGGGCACTTTTATTTTGTATGGTAACTTTTAAACGGTGCGTGATAGGTGGGGGGTGCTCGACCAAATGTCATAGAGGGCCTCGAGGGAAATAAAACTGCATTGAAAAAAATTCAAAATGGCCGACTTTTTTTTAATTTTTTCAAGTTGGTCCGAGCGCTCCGAGATTTGGCATGGCAGGAGATAGAGGCCTCTAGATTCCTATAAAATTTTTTTTTTTTATAAAACCCAAGATGACGGAAAAAATGGTAATTTTTATTTTGTATGGCAGCTTTTAAACGGTGCGAGATGGGTGGGGGGTGCTCGACCAAATGTCATAGAGGGCCTCGAGAAAAATGGAACTGCATTTAAATTTGTGGCCTTTTTTTTTTTAAGTTAGTCCGAGCGCGCTGAGATTTGGATGCGACAAGCCTGGGGGCCCAAGAATACTATGTGAAAAATTTATTTGGAAAAGTCCAACATGGCGGCGGACACGGGCAAAAGTCAAATTTCCAAGTAGGTTAAGCGAGCCCGTAGGGCGAGCTTCAGGCTGGGAGGCCGAAGGCCGACCCCGCGGAGGGCCGTTAGGCCTGGAGCTTCACCCCGAGTGTCCAAGCGTGGCCTACCCCCAGTAATTTTAGGCGAGGCCGAAGGCCAAGCTGCGGGAATGACGAACCAAGCAAAATCCTATACAAAAACTGTGTTAAGCGAGCCCGAAGGGCGAGCTTCAGGCTGGGAGGCCGAAGGCCGACCCCGGCGGAGGGCCAAAGGCCCGGAGCCTTCACACCGACTCCCAAGCGTACAACCCCCAGTAATTTAAAGCGAGGCCGAAAACCGAGCTGCGTGAATGCAGCGCTTCCAAGCGTTCTACCAAGTCAACTGTCTTGATAAGCGAGCGTTGGCGAAGCGTCGAGGTTCGCGAAGGCCGAATGCCGAGCTCCGCGTAGGGCCGAAGACCCGAAGCGTTACACGAGAGGGGGAAGTTGGAGCTTAAACACGACCCAATAGTAAAAGTGGCTTAGACAAGCGAAACGGCGGGCCGAAGGCCGTAGGCCTCCTGCCATGCCAAATCTCGGTGCGCTCGGAGCAACTTGAAATTTAAAAAAAAAAAAGTCGGCCAGTTTGATTTTTTTTCAATGCAGTTTTATTTCCCTCGAGGCCCTCTATGTCATTTGGTCGAGCACCCCCCACCTATCATCCATCGTTTAAAAGTTACCATACAAAATAAAAGTGCCCAGTTTTTCCGCAAATAAACATTTTACAAAAAAAAATTTTTCATAGGAATCTAGGGGACCCCGACTTTTCGTGACCAAAATTTCGGCGCGCTAGGACAAACTTGAAAAAATAAAAAAATAAAGTCGGCCATTTTGAAAAAAAAAATGGCGGCGTCAAAATCTGCCAGGGTAAAATATGACATTTGGTCGAGCACCTCCCACCTAAATCCGACCGTTTGGCCGGGCCGTCAAACATTTTTCTGACCGGAAGCGGTAGACCAAAAGTCGGAATTTTATGGAGGTGACCCAGCCGCCCTCTATACGACCGTACCAAAGACAAATACCCCACGAACCTGCTTCTGGGAGAACAATTATGTCAATCAATCATCGGATTGCGGTTTTATATCAAACAGAGCGCAGTGTACAGCCGGAACCACTTTTCTCCTCTCCCTTTTTGGGGGGAAGCCAAAAGTTAATATCCAGGTTAAGACTTCAGATCAATTAAGTATGATCCAAGGAACAATTGTGTCAAGCGGCATCGCCTGGGACAAAAGGGACAACTCAGTGCACTAACTTCCCCATTAACTTTCTCCCTTAAATATTTTTTTAAATATTGAACCTACCGAATTTTTTATAGAATATTTAATGTAGAAAATTGGATGTAGATTACTTATGTTTCAAAACATTTTTACTACAGGCCACCGTTTACGAGTTATTAACAAAAAATATTAACAATTGATTATAATTAACTTTCTCCCTTTTATATTTTTTTAAATATTGATCCCAGCGAAAAAGTGTACAGAATATTTAATGTAGAAAATTTTATGTAGATTACTTATGTATCAGAACATTTTTCGCTACAGGCCACCGTTTACGAGTTATTTACAAAAAATATTAACAATTGATTATAATTAACTTTCTCCCTTAAATATTTTTTTAAATATTGATCCTAGCGAAAAAGCGTATAGAATATTTAATGTAGAAAATTTTATGAAGATTACTTATGTATCAGAACATTTTTGCTACAGGCCACCGTTTAAGAGTTAATTATAAAAAACTACAAAGGGACCTTTAAATCCAATTTAAGTTTTCTAACACAACATGACTTCATCAGTTCATCAGCGTCACATAACATAAATTTACCTCCGCATTGGATAGACAGCAACATTGAATGTTCCAGTATTCAAAGAAACTTAATTGCTAAATTGGGAATCAAAACAACTAAACATGTGCCAGAATCCCCAATTTTAAACTACTACGTTTTTTGCTTATCGATGTCAGTGTCGTAAGCGCCATCGGCAATAAAGTCCCTTTTCATAGATAATAGCACATTTGTTCACATCTTGAGTCCTATGCGACCGATCGGTTCGTGTGAGGTGTCGTTTGAAAGAGTATTAAATGTGCTATTATTGTTTCATAATAACTGTAGTCAATTACAAAATATTTTAAAATATTTGAGTTTTTACCGTGCATGGATGGCATAAGTAATGAAATGATTAACTACTATGCGTCTAACTCAATAAATTACAACTATACCGCAATTATTTTATTACAAAATATACGAGACATTTCATTAGCTTACCAAAAACATAATAGACCCCGAGCCAGGCGCAAATTTCGTCAGTCATCGCCTCCCGGGTGAAAACTCGTATACTGGTTAACGGCCATATATGATGAGCCCTCGTGGACGTCAGCTGCCGCTACGTTATGACTTGGTTATATAATATCATACACCATTAAAACTTATAGACCGCGAGCCACGAACAGGTTTCCATGACCAATTAACGGCTACGTATGATGAATCCTCGTGGACGTCAGCTGCCGCTCCGTTGGTGGGTTGAGGAATGGCAGCCACCGAAACATGTAAAAAAAATTGCGGTAAAGTTATAATTTATTGAGTTAGACGCATGTTTTGTCAGTACTTATGCCATCCATGCACGATAAAAAATCATATATTTTACAATATTTTGTAAACGACTACAGTTATGACTACGGTTATTATGAAACAATAATACCACGTTTAATACTCTTTCAAACGACATCTCACACGAACCGATCGGTCCCATAGGAGAGCGTTCAAGTATTACGTAACGCAATTTTTGGACATTTTTGACCCCCCCTCCCCCCCATGTAACGCGCCGTAACGTTTTTCTGTAACCCACCTAAAGGCCACAATTATGTTGCGTAAAGTACCGTAAAGTGGCGAAAAGTTCTGAAGGGTTAAAAAACAATGTTACGTAACGCGTAGTTTAAACCCCCCCTCCCGCCTTTGTAACGCATCGTAACGTTTTACAAGAACCCCCCCACCCCCAAATTCGTTACGTAATACTTGAACGCTCCCTAGGACTCAAGATGTGAACATATCAATGCTGGTCGGCCGCCCACTATCCCCCCTTTTTTTCGACACGTCCCCCCCTCCATAAACTAAAACCGGTCAATTCGTATTCTACAGACCACGAGGAACACATCCATACCAGTTTTAGGTATTTAGAAGAGATGTCGACGAAAATCGTGAAGGAGACGACTTTTGTTTAATTTACCTATAGACTATTATTATGCCACCTTTTCTCCAGAATAAAGGTGAATTTACAAGGGAAGTGACCGATGCAACTTATAAAATAGCTCGAGTCAGAATTCATGTCGAAAGAATAATGCAGCACTTAATAATTTATCAGATACTACATAAAATTCCTGTAAATGTATTTTATCATAAACTGAAATAAATGTCATATACTCAGAAAAAAACAGAGACCACCGACCGAGATCGAGAGGTAACAGGCACCTGCCGCGATAGCAGAGGACGCTGGTTCGATTCCAGCCTGGGGCACTAGAGGCTAGGGTCACTTTTTCTGAGTATATGACATTTATTTCAGTTTATAATTTATATAGTAGTGTGACTACTCAAAATAATAACAAATTAAAATATTTTCTAAAAATAATTTAATTTGTTCTAGTATGTTATTTTATCATATTGATGATATATTACATGTTTAACCCTTTAACCGCCAGAGTCTGATATATAAGACATTACATATCCAGCTCATCTCGCCACAGTCTGATGAATAAGATAAAGATCTGATTTGGTTTTTACAGCACATTTATAACTCCCGTAACTATGCCAACCTTACTCTGCGTGGTACAATTACTGTCGGTGGTGACACGAGCACGCTCGATCAAAAATTGCTGACGGTTAAAAGGTTAATTGTTGGGTACTAGTAAACCTGCAACCACCTATATTTTCAAACAAATAAAACAACAGTTATTTTTACAATATTTACATTATTTAAAAAGCTATTAAAACATTGCATTTTTATTTAAATTTGTTTTTATTTCACACATAAAACCTGTAAATATTATGTGACTTTTCATGCCTGAAGGACCCTTATGCACATGGAGCATAAGGAACCACAGGCATTGACCACCACATATTTATAACATGGGCCCGTGGACCTATGAAAATGTGTCAGTCAGGTTAGGGTTTAATATGTCCAAGCACTGGACTGATCAACATTTTTATAAGTCTAATGTACAGTCAAGTCAAGTACAATGGATTAAGGTTAAGAAATGCATACATATTTATGAACTCTACTGTACATACCATTAGTCATATTCCTTTATTTCAGTCACATGCATAAACTTACAGCTAAGGATGCCAAAACGCTTATGTGGTAGGGACAATACATACATCAGAATCAAACATAGTCTAAAGCTAAAGATTATTAAAACAAAACAAAAACAATCAAATAAGGTCAGGTTAATATTTAGGTATGCTAGGATTCTAAGATATAAAAATGTTGAGTTCCTTACTTACAGGCCTTCCAGCTAGGTATGCGTATTGCAAATTTTCACAAAGCGTGATACTGCAATATTCAGCTTTACTATACATATAAAAAAAACAGTAATAAACATTTTGAGTTAACAACATTTAAACATATTATTTTACTTAATACTACTACTACATACTACTATTTGAAAAGTTAATTACCTAACATTGTATTGATTATATTTTTTCTGTAAAACTACGCTTTGGCTGGTTTTTCTCACTCAAAGTTTGGTTTGTTCTTGTAGAATACAAGAGCCGTAGATAATGAGCGAAGTAAAATTATTCACTTATTAAAATTGCTGCTTTAATAAAGTCTTTGTCTCTGTCTACTCTTACTATACAACTACCTTTTGGTGAATATATAAAGAGATCATACATAGTCATACCAGTGACATACATTTGCACTTGGATTTGGGTATAAGTTAATATGGTTTGCTTCTTTTTAATTCTGGTTGATCATTCACAAACTGCGAATATTGCACATTATGACATTACATTTTTGTTTATCAAAATCTGCAATAGGTGGTTTTTACAACATACAGGACATTTAACTTCTACTAACACTGACACATTCATCGCATATAACAACACCATCTACACTAGTGCACAACCAAGGCTGATCTTTGCTAACAATCACTCCGACACAAGAAATTCTTAGTCTCCTCGCCGAGTACCACTCTTCAGACATTGATTGTTCTATTGTGTCACTACAGAATTTAAAAATGTCTTTATCTGCCAACGCAACATTTGCTTCATAAAAGTTTTTCTAATGTTTTTTCTATGACTAAAAAAAATTTTTCTATGACTTTTTAGTCTAGCTTCACTTTTGTACACATCAAACTCTTTTCTAAAAATACTAAAGTTTTCAAGACATGTAACACATTCTTCTTTTTGAATATTAATATCAGTCTGTTCTACTAAATTTTCCGACAACCTTGCTAACGGAAATTTCAATATCTTCTGTACAATTTATTTCAGCAACTTCCAGTACACGTTTCAAGGCACAATCTTCCTTTAAATCTGTGACATCGAACTGAAAAGGTTCACACTTGTGTTTCTTTGATGTAGGATACATTTCGTGGAAGTATCTCCCTTTGGAATACTTTTCGTTCGTAAATTGTCGAACACTTGGCTTGCCCCATTTTTGTTCCTGGCTGGTTTAGGTGGAACTCTCTTCATGATTGATGTAGTAAATTAGTGCTGCAATGCTGCTTGAATTTGCCACTTTTGTTATAAACAATCGCATGTTACTCTAGTAACATGACGATTGATATTACGAATTAAGGCTGTCTTATACGCTGTCGCCGTCACAGAGGCTTGACGAACCACTCGGGCTTTGATTATGTAGCTCCTGTCGCCTTGCCAGATGTCTTGCACCTCCAGTACGTGCCGGTAACGACCAAATTTCATGGGTTATGGCACGAAAAACCCTGTTCCCGTCAGAAGCACGTTCATTTTAACTGAAAACCACAATGCTAATGTAATTGTCAATACAGCCGTCGTCCAAATATGTCGAATAATTATACTGTAATATCATTAGATTTCATTGAAATTATTACGATGTTTACTTACTTCACGTTTGAAAGTTTTCTGACAGAATATCTCAAAGTTGCGCTCGCTAGGACAGAGAGTCATACTATCTTTGTCTTACACTAGTACTATCACCCAAAAGAAAAGGATGAGTATAGTTTTTTTTGTTCCTATTTACTGATCTATACCTATATTCGATTTTTCAAAGATATCTTTGATACGTCAAATACGTAAAGGCGTATCCAGATTAGTCAATTTTTCACCAATCTGGAAGGGAAGGGAATCGAATCAGGAGGTGCGGACGCAAACGGCAATTTGGCTCACTGATTCGATTGCCCGATCAAATCAGGAGGTGCGGACACAAAAATGCCAATTTTCGAAGCTAGTATCTATGGAATGCTAGGATCTGTACGTACTTTTTACAATCTGATCAAATTCTCGTGTCGAATCAGGCCGTGCGGACGCAAATACCAATTTGATTCCCCGATCACATCAGCAGGTGCGGACACAAAAATGACAAATTTCATAGTAGAATGCAAATTGGTGATTTAATTTGTGTACGTGTGGACGCTAGGCAAGATAAGATTGGCCAAATATTTTCCTGAACAAATCGACTGATTTGATCAGTCCCGTCTGGATACCCACTAATTGGCCAATCTCATTTAGCATCCACACGTAGGTACACAAATTAAATCACCAATTTGCATTCCATAGATAATTACTATGAAAATTGGCATTTTTGTGTCCGCACCTGCTTATTTGATCGGGGAATCAAATTGGTATTTGCGTCCGCTCGGCCTGATTCGATCGGAGAATTTTATCAGACTGGCGAAAAATTGACTAGTCTGGATACGCCTTTATGCATTACTTACCTTTTTAGGGTTCCGTACCCAAAGGGTAAAAACGGGACCCTATTACTAAGACTCCGCTGTCCGTCCGTCCGTCTGTCACCAGGCTGTATCTCACGAACCGTGATAGCTAGACAGTTGAAATTTTCACAGATGATGTATTTCTGTTGCCGCTATAACAACAAATACTAAAAACAGAATAAAATAAAGATTTAAGTGGGGCTCCCATACAACAAACGTGATTTTTGACCGAAGTTAAGCAACGTCGGGCGGGGTCAGTACTTGGATGGGTGACCGTTTTTTGCTTGTTTTGCTCTATTTTTAGGGTTCCGTAGCCAAATGGCAAAAAACGGAACCCTTATAGATTCGTCATGTCTGTCTGTCTGTCCGTCTGTCTGTCCGTCCGTATGTCACAGCCACTTTTCTCCGAAACTATAAGAACTATACTGTTGAAACTTGGTAAGTAGATGTATTCTGTGAACCGCATTAAGATTTTCACACAAAAATAGAAAAAAACAATTAATTTTTGGGGTTCCCCATACTTCGAACTGAAACTCAAAAATTTTTTTTTCATCAAACCCATACGTATGGGGTATCTATGGATAGGTCTTCAAAAATGATATTGAGGTTCCTAATATCATTTTTTTCTAAACTGAATAGTTTGCGCGAGAGACACTTCCAAAGTGGTAAAATGTGTGTCCCCCCCCCCTAACTTCTAAAATAAGAGAATGATAAAACTAAAAAAAATATATGATGTACATTACCATGTAAACTTCCACCGAAAATTGGTTTGAACGAGATCTAGCAAGTAGTTTTTTTTTAATACGTCATAAATCGCCTAAATACGGAACCCTTCATGGGCGAGTCCGACTCGCACTTGGCCGCGTTGATGGTGCGGAACCCTCCGTGCGCGAGTCCAACTCGCACTTGTTACATATGTTGAGTATAATATTTGAGGTTGTCATGGTACCCAGTGTAAATAAATATGTCAATAAAAAAATAGAACTTTATCAAATATATTACAAATAGGTAAAAATACTTTTCTCCAATATGCTCGGAAATGTTCACCTTATTGTAGCAAAAATAGTACGGGAAGATCTTCGTTATTGTCAAACTCTAATTTAAAAAAATCAAACTATCGCTGTCCTTTTCTAGCGGACGGGAAGTAAAAAAACACTACAGTAATAACTTATTACTGTAGTGTTTTTTACTTTTTAAAAATAAAAAACGTAAACAGCCAATTATTATAGCCGCGAGCCGCGTCTACACGACCCGATCAGCTATCATTTCAAGCTATAGGATAGAGTGAGATAGTAAGCCTTTCATGTCTCGTTCTTACAAGACCGTTGTGCTCGTGTCTGATCGTGCGAATACTGCTTAATAAAATCAAAGATTATTTTTATATATTTTTTAAGGATCTAAATCCGTGTTAATATTAAAGCTTTTATAGTTTGTCAAAGGACTATCTCATTTCAAACATAGACAGAGAGAATCATACTATCTTTGTCTTACTCTAGTACTAGCACCCAAAAGAATAGGATGGGTATAGTTTTCCTGGTTCTTACTAACTGACAAATTGGTTTGACCAACTATATTGAATGAACGAATATTGAATGGTACTGAATGGCCGAATAAGTTTGTGCCTTTAACTTTTAAAAATTAATTAGAGGGGAATTGTTTTTGACATTCTTGATGTGAAGGTTCGATTTGAGTGATGCTTGATGCTTAAATAATTATTATTTGAGCTTATTTCCTCGCATGTTTGGAGAAAAGCACTATATATGCCTCGGCAGGAATAGCATCTTTCTCGGCAGGAATAGCAGCTTCGCGTCGTCCGACAAAATCGAAACTCATCCACGAATTGCTCTTTCCCGGCCTCTGCAATAATGTACTATAAATGTAATGTATCGTGTTACCGCGCGTCGGTAACATTAATATTATGTGACAGAAAAATGTATTACGAGTTATTAAAATTAGTAAGACATCGCTAATGCTATTATATTTATATTTTATATGAATGAATATATTTATATTTTTTTAATATCAAACATCCAAAAAAAATGCGTCAAATGAAACGAATTCAGTACGGGGTATGGTCGAAGCGCCATCTCACGAAATATATTATCAACATTGAGGCAAGACGAGAGCATGACGATAGTTGTCATTCCAACCCGTCACATGGCATTGATACAGAATCACACTTATTGCAACATTTGACACTACTAGAGACATCTGCTATACTTTTGGGAACTAAATATAAAGTCACGCTACTCAAAATGGCGATTGCGGGTCCTATAGGTTAGTCCATGATTTCGCTCCATAAAGCTGTTTCAGTATCTATTTTAGACGGGATAATTGAGATCGAGTCGGATATAATCAGTCGGATATTTCCATTGACATCAAAAGAAAACGAGTAATGATTTTTGTAATAAATAAACGAAGGCTAGAAGTATATAATTTATGAAATCAAATAAAAAAAAAATTATTAACAGGCTTGATGCCTGTTAATAAATTTATTTGGCCCATAGATACTTTTATACCAGTACACAATTTAAGATATTAAAAATGACATAATTTGTTTCGGAGAGCTGACAAAACCTGAGCTTAAACCATAAAATTTATCTTAATGTTAGTATGTCTCACGACAATTTAAATTCGATTATAGTTATATTATAATTGTTATAAATAACTTACATGGGTTAACAAATTATACATAAACCTTCCTCTTGAATCACTCTATCTATTAAAAAAACCGCATCAAAATCCGTTGCGTAGTTTTGAAGAGCTACTTAAGCATACATAGGGACAGACAGCGGGAAGCGACTTTGTTTTAAGGTGACAGTCCATTTCCTTTCCACCCGCAGCTGCACTACTGTTCATTTTACTATGGAAATTGACAGTAACAGCGACGCGTTCAGTACCAGTAGTGCAGCTGCGGTCAGAAATGGAATGTTACCCTTATACTTATAAAATGATCCTTAGTATTTTTTTGCGTAGGTATACTAACTCTCGATTATCGAGAAAATAACGTCTAAATTTCAAGCAACAAAGTTAGTTTCCACCTCCATTCATTCCCTAGCTTTTAAATTATCATTTCAAACTTGAGAATAACGTTTGCTTTTCATCAACGTTTGCATAAAACTAAGATAAAATGGAGTTTCGTGGGATACCTAATGTAAATTAATATTTGCCTTCATATTAATTAAGGTTAATTAAGGTAATTGTTTGGCTTGTTTCTTGTGAGGTTTTGATGTCGTATTTAATTTGATGGTATAAAAGTAAACTTATAGGTACTTACTCGTTGTGAATTAAACATATTTATTCAACGTAGCTATATTATTAATTAAATGATTATTTTGGTGGAGACAAGTTCATACTTTTGAGGCAGTTCCAAAATCCCAACGGAGATCTGAAAATCCAAACCGGTTTTAATCCCTTGACTCGTTTAATGCCTAAATATCTGGGAGACCGAGCTTTGCACGGAAAACATATAAAACTCAAAAATGCGCGTTTTCCCAGAGATGAGACCTAGCTAGATTGATTTTTCGCCCCCGAAAACACCAATATAGCAAATTTCATCGAAATCGTGAGCCGTTTCCGAGATCCCCGAAATATATACCTAAATAAATAGGTATATATACAAATATTGCTCGTTTAAAGGTATTAGAGTAGATATGTACCTACAATTGAATACACTACTATGCCTGCTGAAATGTGGTCAATTCAAAAGCCTTTGTTTTCAGAGGCGTTATTATTACGCAAACCATTTTCACAGATAAGCAGATAACAGATTCGTTGTAACAAAACAGTTTATCTTTATGCTGGCCTTAATATGCGATTTTTGAACGCATCATAGAGGGTTTATGATATGTGTGCAGATCAAGTATTTTAATACCCCTGTGTCTAAACGTCATTACGTTAAAAGTCACCTCATATGCTAAAGATACGACTCATAAGGTGCCAGTCGCAATAGTCGTAAATAACTGAGTGGGACATTAGTCGTACCGACACGAAATGGTGCTGTAACTACACTATGTACCAGTCATGTACTATTTTAAATCTTATTACAATGGCATAAAGTCTAACCATGGTTAGTTTGGTATTGTAGTCATAGTTCACTAATGGACTCGATCGAGGCTGTTCGGATTGTGATACTTTTTAGGCATTTTTAGGTATTTTTTTATTTAGTTGTCGTTTTTTTTCGTCAGATTTCGATAAAATTTGGTGAATGTTCGGTACATACTTATTATGTCCCGCACGTGTTTTTGTCATTATGTTGTTGTGTGTAATGTGTATCATCAGACGAGTTCTTCAAACCTTTTTCATCAAAACTGAAAAAAATGGTCTGTAAAATAAAAAAAATCGGTGCTTTTAGTAATATCTACTGAAAAAATGTTGCGTGGAAAGGATCGCGACAACGTGCACTTATTATTGAAATAATATAAATTTTAAATGTGTGTTACTAAGTTATAAATGAGTTATTTATGAGCTTAAATGCTTATTATTGTAAATGAGACTACAATTTCAGAAGAATATATTGGGCTGGACATGTCTGCCGGATGCATGTTGACAGATGGGCCAAAATAGCTACTAGCTGGCATCCCCAGTGTAGTCGAGGCAGAGGCAGACCGAGAAAGAGATGGCGGGACGACTTGGATGCATTCCAGCGGCATTGGCGGGATCTTGCTCAGCACAGGGAGGATTGGAAAAGGAGAGGGGAGGCCCAGCAGTGGGACACACATAGGCTACTAAAAAAAAAATTGCTCGTAAGAATATATGATGAGCGAAATTTAAGCTTGTCACCAGATTGGTATTTCGCTACAGTGAAAATATTTCAGCGTTGCTCATTATTGGCGTAATCGGCATTCCTTAATGACTGCCATACCTACTATATCCACATAACACGCATTGTAAACTTCAAAAGCGGGGTAATTATGAAAATGTCAAATACATCTACAGGCTGGCTAAAAATAACTGCATTCCCGTTGCCAGGGAGGTTTTGGGATTATAATGAGCAACTTTTACTATGGGACCAACCCCGAAATCAAGAAAAAAAATTTGGTTGTTTCATACATCTTGGCAGGTCCATTTTCTATGGGAGGGTACATTTTTTTTCACGATTTCGGGGTTGGTCTCAACGTAAAAGTTGCTCAGTATACTTCATACTTTATCAGCGCTCGCAAGGCATTTTTCTTTCTGTTGCTACAAACGCCTTTACGAGACAGTTCGCTACACACCGGGAAATCTACATTATCGGCTACATCGTAGCGCTACGACCGTATCTCTAGCGCTTATAGTTATTAGGGTTCCGTACCTCAAAAGGAAAAAAACGGAACCCTTATAGGATCACTCGTGCGTCTGTCTGTCCGACCATTGACCGCCCCCCCTTTATTTCCGAAACTACTGGGTCTAAAATTTTGAAAAATAAAGAGACAAAATAGTTCTTTACCTATAGATGTCAGGAAAACGTATAAGAAATGTGCAGTCAAGCGTGAGTCGGACTTAATGTACGGAACCCTTGGAACGCGAGTCCTTCTCGCACTTGGCCGGGTTTTTTTTTTTAATTCGATACGATATGGATTAGATATGTCAGTGTCAAAAGTGGGGTTTTTGTAGACGATCTAAATCGTATCTAGACGTAATATTTGACGTACAATATACCTAACCCACTTCTTACTATCGTCTATTATAATTTATTATAACGCCACATTTATTTGTTTGGTTTTTGTAGTGGCTTATTGACAATATATCGAAAAAACATAAAAAAATCAGGGGTAAGATTTTTTAGTTTTAGTAAAAAGTGGGTTAAAGTTCGAATCGGGCCAACAGTCTATCTCTAGCAATATCTACTCAGATAACTGCATATAATAGTAACTTCCCAAATTGCACAGTATCGCTTCGATGCAGCACAAAGACAGTGTGTCAGCGTGATGCAGTGTGCGATGCGAGCAATTTTGCTGCGCGGCGTAGGCCAAGAGCTAGTGTTTCATTGTTGTGAACAAACGTCCATGCTACAATGAAACAAGAAGACTGAACGTCTATACAAAACAACCTGTCCCGCCAGATCTACTTACAGTCTATGTATAGTTAATATCTGTTTAGATGATTGCATGCATAATAACAGTAATTTCCCAAATTGCGCCGTATCGCTCCAATGCAGCACAAAGACAGTGTGTCAGCGTGATGCAATGTGCGATGCGAGTAATTTTGCTAAGAGCTTGTTTCATTTTAGCTACTCGCCGATCATTTCAGCAAAACATGCGATGGATGATGTGACCGTCGCGCGGGTTTTACATTTTATCCCAGTTATTCTGAAAATAGACTTGTTTAAAATTTTGCTCGTCAGATCGCTCGGCTAGCTATTTTTTTCATAATCATTTATTTACAAACAAGATATATACAGTGTATTACTAAAAGAAATTAAAAACTAGCTTAAATCTAAAATAGGCCCTTGAGGCATTGTACCAAGGATGCTGGCGACATTTCCTCGCTGTATCGCAATGCTGATACGTTGTGCGAGGTAGCCGCCAGCTCTTCGGTCACCAGTTACGTCAACCAGACGCTTCGCGATTTCTGCGAACAACTTATGCGCGCTGGGACCCCATGGACCTAGAGTTTCAAGTGTTTCAACTCCAAATGGTACTCTCTACCGAGGCTCTTATATTTGTTACGTTTTAAAATTTCGGCGCTTTCCGCCGCCCCGCCCGCTTTTACATTAGTCCGTTGGAGGTGGGACGGTGCCAATGTGTCTACGCAGGTAGCATCCCACACTAACATCCGTCCCAAGCTCCAAGGAACTAAGGACACCCCATCGGGCCTCTTGCCATCGTCTCTGAAAATGCCAGTCGGCTCAAGAAGAGCAGGCACATTGATGGTGGCAAGAGACCGACGGATTATGTCATTAAGCGACGCATGTCTCGAAAAACGGCCTGCAATTTTTTGACAAGATAATCCATGGTGTCCCAGTCGGTCCACGTCCGTGCCACAAGAGTATATGTGTGGCGTACACACCGAAACCCCAAGTCGCAAACCAGTCGCCAGTCTAAGGGAGGCCGGATCCAAGAAAGTACCAGTATTGGGCGAAGGAAGGGCATGTAGCCAGTAACCGGCTTCCCGGGTTCCGACCGCCAAAAGCCTCGCGCGATCTGGACCTGTACAGTTGAAAGGTATTTTATTCTAAAATCAAACAGCTATGGGTTGCAAGGTAACGATATACAACTGATTAAAAAAAATTACAAGATTTCGTAATTTTTCTATATTGACCACCTTTAGCCTCGTAAGGTTTTGCTTGGAGTCTTTAGTTTCCGTGTGAATGTTTTCATGGCATTCGCCTTTGATTAAAACGTGTAAAAATTCTATATAAAAATGCCAATTTTGCGTTAGACGTTTCTTAACCCCTTAACATTGCATGTAATAAAAAATATTTCTGTCAATATAGTTGAATATCATATATCCTCCATTTATGGATTCGCATGCAGTAAAGGGTTAAAACAATTTTCTATTTCCGCGGCTACCTCTTAGCTTACAATATGCTACACATAGCCAAGTTCCAATTCATTTGTTACATAATGGCGGGAGACATGTTTCAGCTTGTCACTGCAGTCGACGTAACGTTAGGAACTTCATTTGTTCCACAAAGGCTATATTGCTGTTACATGCTCCCTTTTACACTTATCGATACATAACTAACGACCTTATTCGAACTTTAAGATACGTCATAAAGCTAAACATACGACATGGAAGTGACGTATCTTCAAACAAAAACGGTCACTTTTGACTAGAGATGCAACGGATAGTTGTTTGGCCGGATATCCGGCCTGGACACTGGCCGAATATCCGGTATCCGGCCGCCGGATATTCGGCCGGCAGAACTATACCTATATTTTGAGGTTTGCAGGTGCGCGTCGTGCAGGTTTCGACCTGTTTCGTAGTGAACGTTCGCGCGGACACATTTCTAGGATCGTATCGAGTTTTATCATGTCATTACATAGTATGTTCGTTTATAGTTACAAGAGCGCGCGCGTATTTTTGTGTAAACAAATAAGTGTATTGTGTGACATTGGTTACGTATTCATTTCTATCTACTGTGTCGTTAGCATTACGACCGTGACTGTTTTTTAGATTCCATTTTTTACCCCAAAATGTGTTAATTTTACTATCCGGTATCCGGCCGGATAGTAGGTCACTTTCCGGTATCCGGCCGGATACTAAAATAACGGCCGGATAGGCCAGATACCGGATAGTAACCGGATATCCGGTGCATCTCTAGTTGTAAGTGTAGGCCGAATATTTTTTGGCACTATTATTTTCCCATAATTTCATTTCGCTGAATAACCATGTGGCAATTCAACCCAACAACAATTCATATTATTTCCCAAGCTGAGCCCGCAAGTCTTTGGAATAAGTGGACATGTATTGAATGTTATTTTTGTACTACTTATTACTGTACCTACAATATATTGACATTGTTTTGTTTATAGAACTAGGTATTTATTAACTAAGAATCGTTAATAAATTAATTAAAAAGATCTTTAGTTTCATTTTTCACTTAACCCACTTTTCTGACAACAGTTGGTTTTCGTGGGGTCGCAGTTCTAACTAACCTAACCCACTTTTCTGGCAACAGTTATTTTGTTGGGTTCCGCATCGGCTCCGGCGCTACGGGCAAAGCAGCCCCTTCGCCCTTGCGTAGCAAAGCGCAGGCACTAATGCTCTGCGCTTTGCTACGGCGGGCGAGGGCTGCTTCCCCTCCGCGCCTCCAGCTTTTTACATACACTCTAGGGGTAGGACAGACAAGACCACGTGGATAGTGGGGTGCTCCGATTCGGATTTTTTTGTGACCTAAAAATATGTATACCTACATCCAAAATGCCAATAATATGTTCCCACCCAAAGTTTCAAAAATACAATAATAATGTTTTTTTTTACGAATAATAAATGTAGGCAGAGCTTTTAGTTACGACTCTACGTTAATGAGTCAGGCAGCTACATATTTGGGTGTTTTATGCATTTTTATATATAAATTAGACTTGGATTATACAATCTGACGCTTTCTTTAATTTTAACATTCGTCAAAAAATATTCTGCCAAATGTAGCTTATGACAGATGCGTTTTAGGTCATACAAGTTATACCAAATAGAAGGAATCGAAATACGTTTTCTGCGATGTAAATATTCGCCTAAATCCTATTATGCTAAACAGATTATGCAAATCACATTTCGGACATTTAAACAAACGCAAAATAAAATTATTCGTATCAAAAGTCGGCCAAAATAATAGTAGTCTATTTAAGATTCGGACTTGCAAATATTCGGGCTATTGCATATTATGCAAACTGAAGCTTTCTGCAAATTTAATATTCGTCGAAAAACAGTTCTGCCAAATAGGTTATGCCAGATGCGTTTCGGGACACGGAAGTTATGCCAAATAGACGGAACCCCGTTCCGCCATTGCTTCTTATCTTAGTTTTTTTTTTCATTTATATTTTCCTTGTTCTACAAACCGTTAGAATATTTATTTATTGGACTTCAAACTCGTCTTAGTCTAGTTATTCAAACGACATATGCAAAAGATGGAAGGAATAATAAATAATCTTCACAAAACACATATATTTACCTAAGTAAAATTTTAATAAACGGTAAAATGAAAGTTGTTTTCTATAAAAGGCGTCCTAGAAAAGGTAAAAATTGTATTATTCACACTTTGGAAGCCGCGCAAAGTAAATTGGGCCTGAAAGTGTATGTGCGTAGATTCCGTCACTACCTTAATAGGATTGAAAACATACGTCACTCCGTCACGTACGAAACCGAATCTTTTATATGTTTTATGTTACAACTCACATGTTTCATTCCCACAACTGTTACAATTAGTGTTTCTGCTCGAGATTTCTCGAACTTGGGACAGCTCGAAAATGTTAGCTTCATTCGACTCGAAAATTCTCGACTTCACCTGTAGTCATTGCAAAAAACTGTATTTGGTTTTCATATAATATTTCTGGAAGAGACGTTATGTAATTTAAAGATTTAAAGTATATTTTTATTTACCAATAAATCCGCTAGGCTCAAATGGGACTGGGCCGGTCACGTCTATCGCATGCATCCTGAGAGGTAGGCTAGCTTAGCCACCAAGTGGATGCCGGTAGAGCTAGGGACGTGGACGGGGCAGGCCCAAACGGAGATGGCGGGATGACCTGGACAGCTTCCTGAATCTGAAAGGAGTCGTGGAAATCAGGAGGAGAGGCCTTTACCTAGCAGTGGGACACTCAGATAGGCTAGAAAAAAAAATATCCTGAGTCCCCTTGTCATTATTGAAGTTTTGAATTTGGAACCTTCTTGTCTTCAATTTAAATCAAAATTCGATTTGAATGAAATCTTTTATTATTTATTTGAAAGAAGGAGTCCCGTCGAGTTTCTTGCGCCGGTTTCGTCGGTATTGCCTACCAAACGCAGCGAGGCTACCTGTTATAATATCTCGTATATTTCAAGCAATATTTTACGCAACAAATTCGTGAAAAAGGGTTAAAGGAAATGGGGCTCTTAAAAATATGGGATTAGTCATGTTATTCTTGTTTGCCTTTATATATAGTCAAGGTTGCTTTAAGGTGACAAAATATATGGATAAAACGTAAATCCTATTACAGCCATATTGTACCTTTAAGATACGTCAAATATTAGAGATAGAAACGATATGGACCGAATATGTCTGTGTCAAACAAGCGTCAAAAGTGACGTTTTTGTTTGAAGAAAAGTGACTTTTGACACTAGTTTGATACTGACATATCCGATCCATATCGTTTCTATATCTAATATTTGACGTATCTTAAAGTTCGAATATGGCTGTATGGCTGTTACTTTTTACTGAATACAATAATGTGATCTTTAAGTAATATTTAAGAACTTAAAGATCATTTAAGAGCATCAAACTGTCAATTAGAGATGAAACCAACTCAAAGGTTTAGGTACTTCCTCATTACTTTGTCATCCCATCTTACATAAACTCGTCCAAGTTGCATAATTATAAGTTTGTCAATATGTTGTGCACATTGACCAAGTGGTGTGAAGTGAATAGCCAAGTTCGAAATTTCGACGCCGGTATTACTGAAGTTAGTGTTTGCTTGGTCCTCAAACTTATGTGATCATGTTAGAACGCTCGTCAAAGGCTAGGTGATAGGGAAGTTAGTTCAAGACGATATACAGTATTATATAGTCAATCCAGTCAGGTAAAGTAAATAATAATCACTACATAGTATAAAACAAATTCGCTTCCCGCTGTCTGTCCCAATGTATGCTTAGATCTTTAAATCTACGCAACGGATTTTGATGCGGATTTTGATGATTTTTAATAGATAGAGTGATTCAAGGGGAAGGTTTATGTATAAATTGTTAACCCGTCCGAAGCCGGGGCGGGTCGCTAGCGCTAATGTATAAATAGGTATTATAAAAAAGTGAGTCTTTCGATAGAATATGATAATGATATGACCCATTAAGGTATATTTGTTGGATTTTAATGGAAATAGCTGGAACAGAAATGCTAGCCTAAATTTACAAGGGGTGTCCTTGCTCGTAGAAAAGGTTAAATAAAAGCAAAAAAGAGTGTCGTCGATTGAATAAAAAAAACTTTTTATTTATTTATAATACTCGGCTATCACTTATTGTCCGTTTTTTTTGCGTCTTAAGTACAGCAAATTGCAAAAGGTGCTGTTGTTGACACTGTTGCTTTGTCGTGTCGCGTTGTCACGTTTATCACTTCAATACATAACGACAAGATCTTAATAATACATATTTGCGATAAACTTGGCTAAGTACCTACAATAAACATTATGCTAGTCGAGTAGTGGAATAAAGCAAATGGCACTTTTCTTTGTTATGGTAATAAATAAGTTTAGTGCCTTACGTGAGGCTATGATGATTGGTGTAAGAGGAAAATAATTTTATGGGTGGGTTGTTTTTTTAGTACATATTACTATACTGATTTTCTTTGCTTAGTCTGCGAAATATAATTATAATTAATTATTAATTAATTATCTCCTAGTAATACGACTTAGGTACTCGTTACAATCTCATTTTAGCTCGTTTTAAATATTTGTAAAGAGCTTATTCAAAGATTTAAACGCGTGCTCACATTAAACTGTGAAGCATATTACAACAAAGACATTTACCATCATAATAATCCATAAGATTATCTTTGAATACTCTTTATTTAAAAGTGGAACATAAATACTTACACACACAAATTCGCCAGGATTTCTTTAGTTCGTTACTTACCTATAGCACTTACTTCAAAACTTGGCAGTTCACCACCGTACACCTTTATTTTACTTTTTTTTGAGTACCTATTAAAAAAAAATTATTTCAATACGGTTACAAACGCAACCTCACTGCAAGTATCAAACGAGCAAAATAGAATTTACCTCAAAAACTCTGCGACTATAAAAAGCACCTGTTAGCTGAAACACGTCCTGTCCCTGTTCAATTAACCTAGTACAAAAGAGATGGGTATATAACAGATTCTGTTGCAGAGTTGAAAACATGAAGGAAGTTTTAAAGTGCACTTGTATTGTTCCAAAAGGGGATATAAAAGTTTTATATGAGTTAGGTTTTATAATTAAAGTTTGTTGGAAAGTTAACACGTTGGAACGATCTTACGTAAACAAAGCAGATTGAACCAGATTGTTTTCCTCTTGTATTAAATGCCTTTTAAGGAGCCGTTGTGTACCTCTGGTCTCTTAAGGGGCCGTTCCCGTCAGCAAAAATAATTAGAAACTGAGGAATTCGGAAATGTCAATGGAGTACTGATGGATTTTTATAAGTGTGCCGCCTGTTAGTAATCGTTCTCATAGATAAGTGTGATACTGATTGTATGTTGAGTATATAGAGCGACATAATAGCTAAGATAAGCTCTTCAATAAAGATTAAAAAAAAAACAACGGGTTGCACTCAGGGAGTGCCGGCAGAAGTGAAAACTCAATGACTAGTGCAAAATGCACTATGTATAATTGAGGTTAACGCCATCTAGCGTTAGCGTTAATTACTTGAAACCCCTAAGCACATCACTGTTAGTACTCGAGTTATATTAATACCAGTTAGAGCGAAACTCACTAAATGGCATTTAAATCAATAAAGAAAAACTCAATGACATTACATGTAACAGTTTTTCATGTAATCTCATTGAGTTTTTCTTTATTGATTTAAATGCCATCTAAACCTTACGGTCACGTGATCGCCTTACGCTGTCTCGAGTTTATCATTTTTTTCCCACCTCAAAAAGTGCACAGCGCCGCTAAAAAAGTTTTCACTTCAAAAACTTTAGTACCTACTATAAAGTAGTGCCCTGGGGCACAGATTATATAATAGTTCTTCCGGGGTAGGCTTTCCGATGCGGCGATGAGGTTGATCCTACCAAATAGAAAGTGGATAAAGCACGAAATGCATTCGATGTGATGCATCCCGAATGCGAAAATCCGACGGAATGGGACGGTATTTGGGTATTTTATCGAAGACATACTACGATAAAGGTTGGGGTACACAGGGTGCTACTATTCGAGGTTTAAGAATAACCTTTCAACTTATGTTAGTTATTTACTCGTTCTACTCGTATGTAATACAAAACGAAATAGGTAGGCGTGTATGTCGTAACGTGTGAAAAAATTACAAAAAAAATTGGACAAGTGCGAGTCGGACTCGCCCACGAGGGGTTCCGTACTTTTTAGTACCTATTTGTTGTTATAGCGGCAACAGAAATCTGTGACGGTTCATGAGATACAGCCAGGTGACAGATAGACAGACGGACAGTGGGGTTTTAGTAATAGGGTCCCGTTTTTACCCTTTTGGTACGGAACCCTAAAAAGAACTAGTGGCTCTACGAGCTGTAGATCTCGCGAACAGAATCGGTTTAGAAATACTACCTGGAGGAGTATTCCGATTGTAATAATAGATTATTCATTTAATCTGGATTTGTTACGGATATTCTCTGTCAGTGTCAAAAGGGACATTTCTTCAACCAGATTTGTCACTTTTTACACTGACAGATCATATTCATAACAAATCCAGATCTAATCCATAGCCTGTTATTACAATTAGAGTACGTAGTACGCTCTCGACGAACACATAACACACTAAACAAACACCTACACAATATGGGTAAAACAGACAGCCCCATGTGCAGAGCGTGCATGGAATAAGAGGAAACAACAAAACACATACTCCTAGACTGCAAACAGGTAGAAACATACAGGAACAAATACCTAGGGACTCCGAGCACACTAAAAGAGGCAGTCAGCAACCTGAAAACATTGCTAGGTTTCATGGAGGAGCTGGGGTGGTTAGAGTAGCGCCACCTCGTTTCACCCAAAATAGGCACAATGGTTGTCGATTTGCGGAAAATGCCCAGAAGCACTAACTAACTAGCACTAACGCTCTCGACGAGTGTGTACAGCCGGCAGTATATTTAATACCAATACATTCGCTCGGTGTGTCCGGGGCCGAGCATTGCCGGCGGCACATTTGCGGTTTACTGCGTTTTTACTGCTAACTGAAATTCGGCGGTGCCGAGGCCTCGACGTGTTGCAATTGTTCTTTTAAATATATAGAAAGTCACGGCATCGCTGTAAGCTGTAAGGTGCCTTGTATCTGTCGCTGATAAAAAAATTGCGAAATATTTCATCAAATAAAAACTCAGAAGAAAACTAAGTATACAACAGTTATTAAATGATTTTATTAGTATTATTTTTTCCGCAGTTAAAATTCGACTTTTTGACAAAAAAATGCATTGACCTCGGCTCGTGAACTTCATTAAACCAGCAGACTATAATTACATTCTGAGAAGTTTAAAAAACAAGTAAAATAATAATAATTTCGCTTTTAGGCGACCCACTGCTCAGGCCCTTTCGCCAACATAGAAAAGTGGAAAAACATTATCTGCCTCGCTGTCGCTCGAATGCAGGAGCGACAGAGAGGCAGATAGTGATTTTAGATTTTTCGGTAATCCCACTGGGCACAATCTCATCTCATGGACGAGAGAACTCATAATCTGACATCGAAAAGTCAAGAAAAGCATATTTTGGTCTGAATTTTATATAACAACGAAAATATATGACGGGGTATTTCTCACAAAATAACGTGCGAGCTCGTTTGAAAAGATATGCTTAGTAAATTACAAAATAATCAGTACACTATACGATATCCCACACCATTTTAGAGACAGAGAGAGAGAGAGAGAGAGAGAGAGAGAGAGATACATTTTATTTAACACCAAATACTTTACATTTTACATTAAAGGTCAATCATTAAGTCATACAGCAAATTCCGTTTAATATTAACCTTTTCTAATATTCATACAGCTGCGTGCCCGCCCGCCAGTTAACAATATCTCAGTACCGTAAAACAAGGGAAACCCGACTCTATTGCCTAAGAAATAAGGTGGAACTAAGTTGAGGCATTATCTTCAGGACGGCGACCTTTAAAAGTTATCGTCTCGTATTATTATGACATTACAGTATGAATAGAAATCGGTGGATGTACAGTCAGCAGCAATGGTTGCTAAGCGGGAGAGGTGTTCAAAATGATCTTGACGCGACTTTATTGTTAAGAGAATAAGAGCGCGTCAAGGTAATTTGAAACACCTCGCCCGCTTAACAACTATTGCTGCTGCTGACTGTAGAATGGTGTAGGTACCTACGAGTATAGCTTGGGATATCTATAGATGGTCAAGCAGATCTTGACCAGTAGAAAAAGGCGGCAAATTTGAAAAATGTAGGCGCGAAGGGATATCGTCTCATAGAAAATTTGAATTTTGCGCCTTTTTCTACTGACAAGATTTGCTTGACCATCTATATGTTATTTTATTTTTTACCGACCTCGTTATCTAACATGTGCAAATGTCGGCAGCTACCTAATAAAGATAAGTTTTACTGTCCCATTCTATATCCATTACACAATTGACTAACCAATCGTGAACCTTACTGCGAAGAAATAAGAACTACCAATAGTCAACTATATCCATTACACAATTGATTAACCAATCGTGAACCTTACTGAAACGAGATAGGACCTACCAGTGGTCAACCAGTGCATTAGCCAGATGCCCACTCCTTCGAAGGTTAAAACTCTGGCCGTAAACAAATGACTGCTTTCACGCAAATCGACAATTTGTTGGAAACCCTTTGTGTTCCATGTTCTATTCCGCATATTTGTTCGATAATTCGTGATGTTACCAGTTTTATTATGCCAAAATTATGCAAGAATTTGGCGTCGTAGTTCAAACACTTAGGAATTAAAAAGATAGTATGATTATATCTGTGTATATAATACTCCACTGACAAGCGGCTCTTGCCAATTAGAAGTCGGCAGTGACCTTTCCTATGAAGCAGAAGAGGTTACGGGTTTGAATCCTGGTAAGGGCTTTTATTTGTGTTCATCACAACTATTTAGTCCTGAGATATGGATGTTTTATACATAATAAGAATTTTATCTATATGCGGTAAATATAACGTCGTCTAGACCCACAACACAAGCCTTATTGAGCTTACTGGGGCTTAACTTAATATTTATTATTATTTATTTGATAATTCTTACAACTACCTAGGTACTTATTCGTTCGTGTCGAAGTGTTTGTACCTAAACCAAAAACGTTACCCTTTTCAAAATATTTCCTTTACAATTACCATGTCACGATCTGCAAATAAATCACATCAAATCGCACCCCTTGTTTCGCACAAAATTTGTCAATGTCCCAAAATAAATGTTCCCGTCTCGACCTAAACGTATTGTGATAAATAATAATTACTCGGACTAACTTTGTGATTACAATCTTACTTTTAGAACCGTTATATCGTACGTGTAAGGCTGTCATAAACATGTACACACTTTTTTCCTTACGGTTTTGGAATAAGGTACAAAAATGAATACATGTTTGTGAATAGGAGCGTACCGTCGCGCACACTGTTAACTGACACCTCGTAAACCTTATTACAAAAGGCGTAAGGTCCACCGATGGACGGTTAAGAGTGTTACTGTTCTAGGATTCTCTTTAAAACCAGAATGTCGTATGTGTGAACATGTAAAGTATGAAGTTAGGACTTTTTGTTCGGTTTTAGGTTTCGAAGAGTGATGTGGGACCATTAATCGTAGTGTCACTTACGGATTCCTTCGTTGTTTTTGTTTATTACGGAAAAAGTTTGTTGTGTCGACTTGAGAGAGATACTATTTATATATACGAGGGCTGTTTGATAAGTACCCGTTTATGAAAAAAATAATCAGTTGTTTTTGTTTATATGCATTTATTTTTCTTCATAGTCTCCTTTTAACTCTATACACTTGTTCCACCTATATTCAAGCTTCAATAAACCATCCAAAAAGTATGATTTCGGAAAGTCATTAAAATAGGCCTCTGTGGCGGCAATGACTTCGTCATTTGATCCAAATCGCTTACCACCGAGCCATTTTTTCAGGTTGGGAAACAAAAATAAATCGCATGGGGTCAAATCTGGAGAATACGGGGGGTAAGGCAATAGGGCGTAGCGTAATTGTGTTAATTTAGCCATCACAACTCTAGACAAATGAGCTGGTGCGTTGTCGTGATGAGACAGTACTTTTTTATTTTTCAAATGGGGTCGTTTGTCCTTCAACCCAGCGTCAAATTCATCCAATAAATTGGCATAGTACTGCCCTGTTATCGTTTTCCCCTTTTCTAAGAACTCAATATGTATAATACCCTGCGAATCCCAAAAGACGGTCGCCATGACCTTTCCAGCCGATGGACCGATTTTTGCTATCTTTCGCGCAGGTTCACCCGGTAAAATCCACTGCTTCGACTGCCCTTTCATTTCCGGGGGGTAGTGGTGACCCACGTTTCGTCTACGGTCACGAAACGACGCAGAAACTCCTTCGGGTTACGTTTGAACACGGCCAAACACTGCTCCGAAGTAGTCAGTCGGTTCCGTTTTTGCTCCTCCGTGAGTAAACGCGGCACCCACCTCGCCGATACTGTCTTCATACCCAATTTTTCTTCTAATATGTTTTGTACCCGCTCGATTGGAACATTTACAGCATCAACGATTTCTCGAAGTTCAATTCGGCGGTCGGCTAAAACGATATTTTCAATTTTCTTAACCATATCGTCTGTAGTCACCTCAATTGGGCGGCCTGGGCGATCCTCATCAAAGACGGTTGTTCTCCCCCGCTTAAACTCGTTAAACCAGTATCTGACGGTTGTCATAGAAAGAGCACATTCATGGTAAACCGCTTGCATTCTTACTTTTATTTCATCACATGTTTTTCCTTCCAAAAACAAGAATCTAATTACAGACCGATACTGTAGTGATGGGTAGGACATCAATTTAAAATGAGTTTGTATGAGTACCTCATTTTCTAAAATGAGGTGTTACAATGTCTTACTTCAAATGAGGTGAGGTACTAGCTATATTTTCAGCGTCGACTATTCCATTAATTCCAACGGCGACAAAAATATTTAATGTATATACATATTTATGTATTCATCACTTCCTTTATAAATAAATAAATAGTAACATTTAATTGGAGTGCAATTCTGGAGGTTAAGAATAGAACTTTTAGGAGAAAGATAATTTTAGAATCAAGTAAAATGAATAGAGGAGTGAAGTAAGACATTTTTGCGGTACGAAGTACTGCGACAAATTAACAAAATGAGTGGTACAAATGAGGTGCCTCACGAGTGAGCGACTCAACACTACGATACTGCTCTTTCTCCATTTTCACAATTTTAAGTTCACGCTTTCACTGAATCTATTGCCGTCGTGGTAGCTGCGAGAGATAGCCTACCGTTAACTGACCGTTTCCGCAATTGATCGATATGCCTGTGTACGGTTTCACCATCATCACCTAATACTTTATAATTGCTCGGCCCTAGAACATCTACTATTCGACCCGGAAACCATTTTTCTCCCTTTAAGTACTTCCTATACCAGACCTGGTCCTGCATATCTACACTCCTACTCACTCCTCCCGCCGCCTCCTGCTGCCGGTGCTGCGCGCGCCTCACGTGTCCCTCCCTGTCCGGTTTAATTATGTCTAAGCGCGTGCGCAACCGTCTACCTAAAAGAAGCGTAGCCGGGGATTCTCCAGTAGTGGAGTGTTCTACATTCCGGTAATGTATTAAAAAGGCCCATAATGCCCGCTCCACGTTCTGGTTTTCTTGCAATGCCTTACGGATCACCCGCTTTAATGTCCTAACTGAATTTTCAGCTAACCCGTTCGACGCCGGATGGTACGGAGCTGTAAATATATGTTCAATGCCACAATACTTTGTAAAATCCTCGAGTTCCTTTGAAGTGAATTGCTTGCCGTTATCACTGACTATTTGTTTAGGAATGCCGAACCTACTGAACAATTCGCACAGCCGATCTATTAACCCTCCCGCTGTAGTATTAGTGACATTAAAAACCTCTATCCACTTAGACATCGCATCCACTACGACTAAAATACGTTTTGCCCCCTATAGGGCCCATGTAGTCCAAATGGAGACGCGACCAGGGTCGGTGAGGCCAAGTCCACATGCGCGGCGTGTGCCGCGACGGTGCGTCGGCGTGTGCCGCGCACACCGCGCACGCGCGGCACACGCGCTCCACGGCCTCGTCGATCCCCGCCCACCACACGTAACTGCGGGCGAGCGCCTTTGATTTGACGATTCCCATGTGAGGCTCATGAATCATAGTTAATATTTTATCTGTACACTTTTCCGGTACCACCAGCCTAGGACCCCACATGACACACCCTAGTTCCTCGTACAACTCGTTCTTCCTATTAAAGTGTGGCTGTAAATTCGAAATCTCACATGACTCTGGCCAGCCATCCCTAATGTAGCTTAAAACCTTAGACAGTAATGGGTCACGTGCGGTCTCTCTTTTAATTTCATTATAATCTAGCAAGAGGGCTTGTTGAACAAAGTGCAAATAAGTTTGCTCCGGCGCCGATAATTTGTCTTGACCCTTGTTACTAACAGGTAACCGCGAAAAACCGTCCGCGCCGTTATTATCCGTTCGCACATATTCTATATCAAACGAGTAGGCCGACAAAATAATTGCCCATCGCTGCATACGACTAGCTACCATAGTCGGTATACCGGTATTGGGTCCGAAGATTGACACTAGCGGTTTATGGTCGGTACGTAAAGTAAAATGCCGACCATATAAATACTGGTGAAATTTATTCATACAAAATATGATAGCTAGTGCCTCGCGATGTATTTGTGAATAGTTCCGCTCGGCGTCATTAAGAGTGCGCGAAACGTAGGCAACGGGCCGCTCGCGGCCGTCCGGGCCTGGCTGAGTCAGCACGCCGGCCACGCCGCGCGAGCTCGCGTCACAGGTAACAAACAGCTGCTTCTTAGGATCATAATGAGCGAGTACCTCCGCACTGGCTAGAATTGCCTTAATTTCTTTAAAAGATCGTTCACAATCTGGAGACCAAAACCATTGTTTTTCCTTTTTAAGAAGTTCATATAGTGGAACTAGCTTCACACTCATATTCTTAATAAATTTCCCATAGAAATTAATAATACCTAAGAAGGAACGGAGCTCCGTGACATTACTTGGCCTAGGTACCCGAAGTACCGCCTCGACCTTGGCCGGGTCAGTTTTTATACCATCCTTACTTATTATGTACCCGAGATACTGGACTTCGTCTACTAAAAATACGCATTTGCTACTTTTAAGTTTTAAACCGGCCTTATGTAACCTGCTGAACACCGCTTCTAAGGCCGCTAAGTGTTCTTGTTTAGTTTTACCGCCAATGATCACGTCATCCAAAAATATCTCTACATTAGGTATACCTTTCAGCAAATTACACATTATACGTTGGAATATTCCCGGACTGGACGATAACCCGTACACTAGTCGGTTATACCTATATAGACCGCGATGCGTATTTATAACGGTATATTGTTTTGAGTCATCCAGCTCGATCTGGTTATAGGCTTGGGATAAGTCTATTTTAGAAAAGTAGCATGCTCCGCTAAGGCTTACCATTAAATCATCAATTTTAGGCAAGGGATATCGATCAATTAGCAGAACCGGATTCAGTGTAGATTTATAGTCGGCACAGATTCTCAACGAACCGTCAGCTTTATTCACCGGCACCAGCGGCGAGGCCCAGTCGGAGCAGTCCACGGTCTCGATGACGCCGTCCCGCAGCATGGCGTCCAGCTCGGCGTCAACCCGCTCGCGCAGCGCGTACGCCAGCGGCCGCGCGCGGTGGAACACCGGCGCCGCCCCCTCGCGCACGCGCAACGTTGCCTGCCCGCCATTGTACCGCCCGAGCCCGCCGCTAAACAATTCTTTATATCTGCAAAGCAAATTATTTATTTCATTAGACATTTTTAGTTCATCAGTCTTTACATTGTTACAATTGCTGAACTCGGGAATCTTAATATTTAACTCGGCCAACCACTGTCTCCCTAGCAGCGAGGTAGTGCCTCCATCGATAACAAACAACTCTAAATATTTTTCCCGCTTATCATAACTAACTTTTGGCTTAATAACGCCTATCGGCTTGACCTTTGCCCCGTTATAAAACTTTAGTGTTAACCAACCATTTTCGAGAGGATAGTGACTTAAAAGTTTCTTATAAGTTTTGCTACTAATACACGATACCGCCGAACCTGTGTCTATCTCCATTTGTAGTAAGATGTGAGAGTCTACAGTGATAGGTACACTCACCGGTCCGTAGTCACTTAAACACAAATGGTGAAAGTCCTCAGTGGTTGAGTCCTCCCGATCCGAACTCTCCGCTTGGCCATAATGCAGTCTTCCTGACGGGGCGCTTCCCCCGCGACTGCCCTCACTACGGCTCGAGCACACTCGTCGCAAATGCCCCCTGCGACGGCACAAACTGCAGATATAATCTCTGAACCGACAATTGGTGTAATCATGAGCTGTCGAACCACAGCCTTTACAGTCCTGGTGGGGCCCTCTGCCGCCTGGAGTGTAGGCGGTGCCGGCGCCATGACCGCCGTTCTCCGCGATGGTGTGCGATCTTGCCCCGCTTCCCCGCGCTGTGCTACCAAAGCTCCTCCCGCGCCCACCGCCCGTGGCCCGCGATCCTCGCACCTGGTTCCCGCGTGCCCCTCCTGGCGCCAGAGAATGTACCGTAGCTGATACCGTCGGCCCCGCACCGCTCGCCCCGGTGCCCGACGATGGTTCTACTGCTGCCGCGTCTCTTTCCGCTGCCTCCAAGGACGTCGCAATCCTGATCGCGTTTGCATATGTTAGCGTATCTTCCTCCGCAAATACCCGCTGACGTATGATGTCACTGCGCAGACCACATACAAACTGGTCACGAAGGTTTTCATTAAGGGTAGCATCGAATTTGCACTCCCTGGCCAGTTTCTTCAATTCCGCCACGTAAGTGGCAATATTTTCGCCATTGTTTTGTCGACGTTGTCTAAAACGATATCTTTCGGCCAAGACTGACGGCGTTGGTTGTAAATGATGACGTAATAGATCAACAGCTTCTTTGTAAGTGACCTCCGCCGGCTTTTTGGGGCTTGCCAGGTTCACAAGTAGCTCGTACGCCCCGTTTCCCATCACAGCAATCATAGTCGGCAATTTTAATTCATCCTTTATGTCGTTTACAAGGAAAAACATTTCCAAACGGTCCACATATGACGACCACGTTCCGTCCGTCACGTCGAACTCGCTCATTTTCCCGATCGGCATTGTTTATGTTGTTATTTTTACCGCGTATCACTATTAGCACTCAGTTTTACGTAAATTTAGCAATAACACTGTATATAATGATTAAATCCCAACTCGTAAGCCACTGTAATAAAACCAACACGTCCATCAGTACGCCATTTATTTGCGAACCACCCGAATACCCACATACCATATTTATCAAGGATTATAGCTACCTACATTACACGCTGTCAAATGAGAAAAAAACAAAAGAATGCTGTTTTTTTTTTAAATTTTCCCACCTCTGAAAAATGGCTTAAAACGATTGTATACATATTTTCGGCCCGTGATATTAATACATTTGGAAAACGGGTACTTATCAAACAGCCCTCGTAAAGTGGGCTAAGTATATAAGTTAGTTATGATTATAAATTATTCCTTGTCAATTTTGAGTGAAGTGATGAGTTACAGAGGATACAGGAAACAGACGTTTTGGATCCCATGTGAACTGAATAAGACCAAAATGATAGCGTAATACAGGGTGCCCAGCGACAGATTTCCGATTTCAAGGTGTCCATCCATTAAAAGCAAAATAAATATTGTCAGTTAGCGTTTCAACCGATTCTAAGATTTCAAAAGGAGGTTCTCAAGTCCTGTCACGACGACACATTAATTGTGACTAATATTGTAGTTGAAGACTTACGTAACATATCGAGATTTCCAGACATTTTATTATATTTGTCGGAGCGAGACACCAGAAGGACGTATTGCAGTGTTACAGTTCATAGCTTTAAATGCCTGTATAAAGTCGATTAGCAATGTTTGGCTACGTGTTATTTGCTTGTAACGGAATAATAAAGTTGCGTAATGAATAACGCCACCATCTATTGGCGTATTGTTGAACTAAGATGACAGGTAGAAGGCTTTGGAACGTCAAGAGGTGTATCTTGAGTGAACGTAGGCACAAGTGGGCATTTTTGTCGTTATGTTGGTAGACTGGTTAGGCAGGTTTACCAACTTGAATTGGAGGCGGGAGCAGTTGGCTCCGCCGCTGGAACTGGCTTCCTTCTTCTTGATCGGACCGCGCTAGAGATCGGACGTTAGCCAAGCTCGTGCCTAATTCGCTACGTTCCTGAAGGCTTATACCTGAAGGATTATTCTGAAAGCTTATAGATTCTTAAGTTCTTTAACCGTTTAGCTAAGTGTTTGATTCCAAGTGTTATTTTGATTTCTTATGTGCCATTAGAAGCTTACTTTTGTAAAATAAAGATTTGAACGATTTCATGTGATATTTTTATTTTAATTGAATCCGATTCCATCGTAAGATCGTTTAGTTATTTTGGTTATTTAGTACTGAAATGTAGTAGGCACTAGTAAGGTTAACGAGTCTGAATGTTTATTTCATGCGTTGGTAGCATACCTACTATTCTGGCTGTGAAGTAATACATCGAGGTACCATGCCCACCACCCGCACAATTAGCGATTCCCTTTTTCCCTTTTCGACATATTTGTCATTGTGCTATAGTTTATATATTTGCGTAACCTATTCATTATATCCATAGACATTTACACTCCAACTCGTCATTCCATCTCCCCTCCATAAATAAGCGAATAAGCTGACAAAACTTACGTAAGTAATCATGCTAAACATATACAACATCATAATATAGCTATTCAAAAACAGTTCTTAACCCGTTTATATAAAGTCGCATTAAGAACAACAGCTGGCCCTAAGCCGTTCACCCAAATACTAACACTCAGTGACGTTTCATTGTTTTGACATTTTCACAAAAAGGTCGCTTTCGGGCTTTTTACGTCGCAACTAAACATGAATCCAGCAATAGTGGGCTTTGTTTTCAAGGCCGTAAGGTCTTTAGTGGTTTGTAGTTTTGAGGTATTATTTTTTATATTATTGGCCCAGTTTTAGAGCGAGCGTACCTACACCTACTACTAATCTGCTATCATGTGAATTAGAGGTCGGCAAGGGTGAGCTATTTGCCTTATAATATGACGTAAGGTATGTCAAAATTATAACTATTATAAGGCCCCCTTCACTCTTGCTCTTGTAAACACAATGATATACGGAAATACGGAAGGATGCCAAATTTCAGCCGAGTCAAACACGGCGAAGAGGTTCAAATCTTAGTTACAAGACTTGAAACACTTGCACTTGCACAAATGCGTATATTTGTATAAATATTATGTATAAGGTCAAGCTAAATAAAAGTGTGTAAAAACAACTCGCGTGGCTAACGGCAGTCCTTCAAGTTCAAATTCAAAGTGGATTAGGCCAAGATAACACGCATCGGACACGAACTTGCCTTAAAACACTTCCAAAACTAAGCTGTGGATGTTCAGATAACTTGGCTGCGACTGAGAGATAAAGTTAAACAAACTGTACCTACCTACAAACATACAACAAAAAGCAGGGTTCAAACATTATTAGGTATAAAAACATGGATCTAAGATAATGAGAAAATAGTTGTTAGTGGTACAAGTAACGAAACAATTTTGAAATGATTATGACGTTTAAACTAGTCAAGTCAATGTGTTCTAAATAAAGATATAAATTACAAAATAAGCTGCACAAAGTCTTAAAAGTCAGCAAAACATAGACATTAAATATAAATGATCAAGAGCCAAGAACCTTTGTTTACTTTTCTAATAAATTTGGTATTAATTTTATCATTCAAACCAGGAGTGCGAAACATTACGTTTTAGCACAAAATGCAAATCAGCAGTCAGAGCTTAATTTAATCAATAACATCGTGCTCCGAATTCTGCGGAGCATGACACTCGAATTACTCCAAATTAATTAAATGAATTGAAATTAATAAATGGTTTGGAAAGCCTCGATATTATTAATGACATATTTTTATCATAGCGAATGTCCAACGATGAAAATGTCTTAAAACGATGGAAGATTGGAAAACGAGATTGGGAGATTGCTTACAAAATTTAGCGATTAGAAATGACAAAATTCGTATTTCATAAACATTTTAATGAAAAGATGTAGAAAATGAGCTGTTTGTGTAGACGTTTTGGTTTAATAAAGTATAATTTAGTTACCGTTCTCTCCAAAGTCAACGCCGTAGTTTTAGAAAAAATTCAACGACAACAACAAGCTTACAGTGATGTAAACGATGCTATTTCAAAAGTAGTAAATTGGTTCAATGTTAATAATTTATTGTTAAATGGGAAAAAGACTAAATGTATTAAGTTTGTCAATAGTAGTAACGTTAGGCATGTGCAAACAAGTGTCATTGTAAAGGATGAGGAATTGGAATTAGTTGATAGTACAGTTTTTCTTGGTATAACTTTAGATTCTAAACTCCAGTGGGGTCCCCATATTGCTACTCTTTCGAATAGACTGAGTTCTGCAGCTTTTGCAGTGAGCAAAATCCGTCAGTTAACTGATGTGAAAACAGCTCGATTATTTTAGTTACTTCCATAGCATTATGGCATATGGTATTTTACTGTGGGGTGGTGCTTCAGAGATAAATACCATTTTTGTTCTGCAGAAGAGGGCTATTCGAGCAATATACAAAATGAACCATAGAGATTCACTTAGAGATAAATTTAAGGAAATTGACATAATGACAGTGCACTGTGATACATTTATGAGAATATTCTGTATGTACATAAAAATATTGTAAATTTTAGAAAAAATTGTGAAATTCATAATATTAATCCTAGAAATAAAAGCTCGCAGTGCCCTTCACTCGGCTCCATAAAATTAAAAAAATCATTCATGGGTGTGAGATTTTATAACAAACTTCCAAACCATATTACTGAATTATCTATTAATAAATTTAAGAATTATGTAAAGCATAAACTTATTTCTAAAGCGTATTATACCACACAAGACTACATGAATGATAAAACAACGTGGGATTAATTGTTATTCGAAATGGTAATTTTTTTAGGTATATTTGATTAATGATGAGGAAATTGATATTCCGATGTACATACTTCTTTTGTGTTTTTTATTTATTTATTTGACATTTAGATTTTATTCTAGAAACATTCTAGACTAGTATTTTTTATACAATTTTTTTTTCATGTTTGACGATTCTTTTGTGAAATTCTTAATTTAATTTAATTTGTGTTTAATTTGATTTGTATAATAATCCAATATTCTTATGGAATAATAACATCAATAAATTGCTCTGATAATTAGCTTAAGATAATTTATAAGTATGTTACGATTCATAAGTGCTTGTTGCTAGGCCTACATGAATAAAGTATATTTTGACTATTGACTATTGACTATAATGCCATTTTAAAGTTACCTATATATATTTCCACACCGGAACTGTGAGACAGTATGTTCGGGACTGAGTCGGGCACAAGATCGGCAGGAGTGGAAGAGGAGGGAATAGGCCTACATCCAATCTTAGATTACCAAAAGGCCACCATGATGATGATGATGATGATATTTATTTCCACTGATCAATATTGATCACTGGAATAGGCATACGTGTAGATACTCGTAATGTCGATATAATGTTGTGCAAGATCGCACAACCTTTTTGTATAAATTTACCTTTTTTATTATGTTTATGGTTTTGATAATTTTTTGTCTATTTTTATTTGTCAGAATACATTTTTGTTTTCTCCTAACCAGTGCAGTTTAATATACAGTCGTTAATAAAAATGTAATGTTTTTATCGTTAGCGGCCTTCTAACACATATTTTTGATAACAAAAAATCCTGACAATATTTAACTTTGAAATCTAAGGATACAAAAATAGAACGTCTTATTTTCATTCCACTCTTAAAATTCACAATACAATTTTCTTAGAATGTGCAGTAATTTGGAATTCTTTAGAAAATCCCATTACTTACAAATAACTCAGGGTTCTAAAAGTAACTTTAAGCCGATAGAACGGGTCCATTACTTCTTCTACTCAATTTGGTCCTCGCACTAATGGATTTGAAGTAATTGGGCGAAAGCGGTGCAAAGGACACAACCTTACCGAAAATACAATACATTGTAAACAAAAGGTTACCTACCCCTGTTGCCTTTAGACAAGATAAATTACTGGTCTAACAACTGGAAACTGTTACATATTTACTGATATATGAGTGATATACATAAAAAGAATAGAATAAGAATAATATTTATTTAAAAGAAAAACCTTATTAACAATTAACAATGTCCTGTGGCCCCACACTAGGCTATGGGCCCGATTCGGATTTTGTAATAGACATCTATTAGATATCTTTTAGACATCGCCAAGATACGATAACGATATGTTATCTAAGATCTAACCTGTCAAATTTGACATTTCCGCGATTCTGGAGATACTCTTGAACGATTTCCACAAGATATTACTTAGAGATCGAATTCACATCTAATAATAGATATCTAACACGATCTATCGTAAAAGTGACATTCGCATTACACAATATTAATACACATCGAAGAGAACTAGTTGAAATCTAAACTATAACATCTAGAATGGATCTAAGTACGTGTCGTCTCTTGTGAATATCTTGAAGTTCGAATACGGCAGTCGTGGTAGCCGGTGTTTTGCATATGTTGGGTTTCGTGATTATATTCATGTATTTTGTGGTAACACTAATAAAACGCGCCAATTAAATTTAAAATACTGGCAACATTGGGGACACGCCGAGGTGGCGTGACCGAGCGGTGGTTTGAAAAATAACCGAACAGTGGGCTGGCGGGGCATTCTTTGCTTGACGTCGGAAGGGTGAACAACTAAGTGTCTTTGATTGTACCTAAAAGTGTGTATACCTAATACCTAAGTGTAATTACAAGCTTAAGTGGCAGTTGAATAAAGTGTAATACAAGTATTGAGTGGTTTTACTGGATATCTGGTGAATATATACAACAAATCAGAAATTGGGATAACCAACGCTAAATTACGTAAGTACACGCCCTTACACTATACATTTATTTCTTTTTCGACTACGTATTCGTTTGAAATTCCTTGTTAGTGCCATTAAAATAAATAATATCAATGATTCTAATATTTTGTTCTAATATCATTATTTAGGGTACCCTTATGAAAATAATAAATAAATTGCTTAGGCCAGGGATCGGCAAACTTTTTAGAAAAGGCCAAACTCGACAATAAGCAGCAATAATATAGTAGGTTAAAGAGCCACGTGTTTTTTTTTATATAACCACGTGTTCGGGCTTTAAGAAGTGTAGTGTAATTTTTGATGTTGTACTGCTTAAAGTAATGCTGCTCGCAAGAAGCGGTTTGCCGACCCCTGATGATGATCATGATGATGATGATGATGATGTTGATGATGATGTTGATGATGATGTTGATGTTGATGTTGACGTTTGTGTGGATGTTGACGTTTGTGTGGATGTTGATGTTGACGTTGGTGTTGACGTTGATGTTGACGTTGGCGTTGACGTTGATGTTGATGTTGACGTTGATGTTGACGTTGATGTTGACGTTGATGTTGACGTTGATGTTGACGTTGATGTTGACGTTGATGTTGACGTTGATGTTGGGGTTGATGATGATGTTGATGGTGATGTTGATGTCGACGTTGACGTTGATGTTGACGTTGATGTTGACGTTGATGAGGTTGATTTCTTAGTTATAAAATAAATAAATGAATAAATGTGTTTGTCAATGAATAATTTTATAACTTTACCTTATTTTTAACTGATGTCGATTCTTTAGGTTGCGTTATTAGCGTCATTACCTTTTTTTTTTTTTGGTTAAAACATTGCTGTGACCTACCTAATGTTTATTACGTTTTGTATGAGGTGTAAATCATGAGTGACATTGGCGATGGAGGACCAAGCCACAAAAGAAGACGGTTGAAAACGCCAAGCAGTCATAATGATGCTACTCGTCGAACGTCTGCAGCGCGATCTCCACGTCGGGAGCACAGCCGCAGCCGTGTACGCTCTCCACGTCGGGAGCACAGCCCCAGACATGTAGAAAGAAGAAGCCGCAGCCGTTCCCATCGTCGAAGTGCCACCGTACGTACCCGCAATAGTAGGTCGCACGGACGTGAACGTGAGTTGTTAGATTTACGCGCTCAATTGGATACTTTGCAACGCGAGTTACAAAAGGATCGCGACAGTAGGGCGCGATCACGACTGTCTGAGGACAGACGGCGCTCATCACGTAGATCTCGCAGTCGTCACAATAACACCAATTGCACTGATACCGTGATGCCTGGTACTAGTCGTGATGTCGGACGTGATACCGGTCGTGACGGTGTTGGCGAGCAACAGCAACGAAGGTCCAGGAGCCACAACTTCTCTACCGATGATGTAGCACAAATAGTTAGTTCTATTAGAAGTAATCTATCATCTCAACCGCATACATTAAACAAGGGCATAGACCATAAAAACATTCTCCCAAATTTTGATCCCTCGTCTAAAAATCAGCGTATTGTAATATGGCTGAAAAAGGTCAATGAATGTGCGGCTGTATACGGATGGGATGATAAAACTACGATACATTTTGCTATGCAAAAGCTCCAGGGTTTGGCCAAAGTGTGGTACGAAAGTTTAGATACTATATTGTACTCATGGCCTGAATGGCAAGAGAAATTGGTCAAGGCATTTCCATGCGAGGAAAACTATGGCCAAATCCTGGAGGAAATGCTGAAGCGGAAGAGCAAATTTAACGAACCAATAGAGGTTTACTATTATGAAAAATTGGCTCTCCTGCATCAGTGCGGCCTTAGCGGCAAGAAGGCTGTGGATTGTATAATTCACGGTATAACCGACAGAACCACAAAATCGAGCGCTGTGGCCGTGCGATGTGCTGATCCAGAACAATTATTGCAATTTTTGATCAGTAATAAAGAATTAAGTAACCCAGATCGAGGACATATGAGAAACAAAAGTTGGTCTGACAATTCTAATGCTAATAATAATCAAGGTGCTAAGAATAAGGCACAGCCTCAGGGCCCATTTTGTTTTAACTGTAAAGATAAAGGTCATCATTTCTTGCAATGCCCGAAACCACTACTTAAATGCCATCATTGTAACAAGGTTGGTCATAAACCTGAGGACTGTTTTAGTAGAAAGTCTGAAAATAAGTCTGCTAAAACTCCCGAGGTTCGGTCATTGTGTGCATCACAGAAAGGTAACGCTAAATATTATAAATATGCTCATATAAACGGTAAATCGATAGAAGTTTTTATTGACTTTGGCAGTGAACTTACCCTTGCTAAACAATCTTTTGTGTCTTCTTTGGGTATTGTATATGATCAGGTAGAGTCAATAATGAAAGGGTTTGGAAACGGGTTGGTGTAATCCATTGGTGAAATACGGCTCGATATCGATATTGATGGTGTTAAAGCCAACGTCCCCTGCAAAGTAGTGGACGATAGTCTCCTTGACAGACCTGTTCTAGTTGGACAGTCGTATACCGAGTTGCCTCAAATCATAGTTATCAAAGATTGTGCGAACTTACGTTTCATAGACATTGGAAATGAAATGCCACAGCCAGAGTCAAACCCTTCCTCGATAGTCAAAATTGCGGTTGTCAATGATGTCGAACTGTACGGGCCTCCGTCAATCAAAGCCGTCACGGAAGACAAATTTAGTGGTAGCGTCCTGGTTAGGGAAAGTATAGTAGGCAAACCCGGTCAGCAATTCTTTTTAACTGGGGGCCTTTATACTGTAAAGAATGGTTTTGTTCATGTAGTCGTAACCCCATGTTGCTGCCCATGTTTGATGATGGAAAATTTCACTGTATGTCGTGTCGAAAGGGTAGCTTTGGTGAACCGAATTACTGCGCAGTCCCCTACAATACTTGAGGGTGTAGAATCCAATCAGATAACAGAATCTCAGCTTCGGATAGGTGACAATGTTGCTGAAGGGCACAGAGACAGGCTTTTACAGTTACTAAATAAATATAAACACTGCTTTGCGTCTAGTTTAGGAGAGTTAGGATCCACAGATGTTACTCAAATGACTATTGAATTAAATGACCAACGACCTATAGCATCTAGGCCATATAGGCTGTCCCACCATGAAAGAGAGCAAGTTCGTAAATGATTGATGAGATGATGGCAGCTGGCATAATCCGAGAATCTGTATCGGAATACGCCAGTCCCATCATTCTTGTACGGAAACCCGATGGTAGTCTACGAATGTGCATTGATTACAGAAAGTTAAACTCGTCCACAATAAAGGAAAGATATCCAATGCCAATTATTGATGACGAAATTGCTCGCTTATCTGGTCAGGCTTACTTCATAACATTAGATCTTGCCTCGGGATATTATCAAGTACCCATAGCAGAACAAAGCAAACATCTAACTTCGTTCGTTACACCCGATGGTCAGTTTGAATTTAATAGAATGCCATTCGGGCTGGCAAATGCACCGGCTGTTTTTCAGCGGATGATGAACCGCATTCTAGGCTCTGCTCGTTATACCAAAG
Organism: Cydia amplana; assembly: GCF_948474715.1. NCBI lineage: Eukaryota > Metazoa > Arthropoda > Insecta > Lepidoptera > Tortricidae > Cydia > Cydia amplana. Next base: position 17,236,253 of record NC_086073.1, read on the forward strand.
CAACGGTGTACATCGATGATTTGTTAATATTTGGCAGGAACCCAGACGAATGCCTAGATAGATTAGAGGAGGTCCTACAAATGCTAGATGAAGCCGCGTTGACCCTAAATATCTCGAAATGCAGCTTTCTTCGCGAGAAGATCGATTATTTAGGATATGAAATTAGTGCTGAGGGAGTCAAACCGGGAGAAAAGAAGATCCAGTCTGTGCAAAATTTTCCGCGTCCAAGCGATGTTCACAAGGTTAGGCAGTTTCTAGGTCTAGTTGGATTTTTTCGAAAATTTATCGGAGGTTTTGCCCAAATTGCGTATCCCCTTACAAAACTATAGAAAGACGCTGTTTGGGAATGGTCGAGTGCACAGGAAGAGGCTTTTGAGACTTTGAAGGCTAGGTTGATTAGTAGGCCTATCTTAGCTATTTATGACCACACAGCTGAGCTAGAACTACACACAGACGCCAGCAAGCACGGTATAGGAGGTATTTTGCTACAAAAGACTCCTGGCACTAATGATTTAAGGCCGATCGCCTATTACAGCCGCCAAACTTCACCCGAGGAAAAGAGTTTCCATTCATACGAATTGGAAACTTTAGCCGTTGTCTGTTCCTTAAAGAAGTTTCGTGTATATTTGCTCGGAAAGGACTTCAAAATCATGACTGACTGCAGCGCGTTGCGTTCCACATTTTCAAAACGAAATTTAATACCACGTATTGCCCGTTGGTGGCTCATGTTACAAGAGTACAATTGTTCCATAGAGTACAGGGCTGGAATAAAAATGTTACATGTCGATGCGCTCTCCCGTAACCCAACAGCTGATCCTGTCTCTAATTTTGAGCCCTTCCCGACTGTCATGAATATAACCAATGAGGACTGGTTACTCACGCTTCAATTAGGGGATTCAGAAATAACTAGAATCCGTAATACTCTTATGAGCGAAGTTGACCCTACAGATCTGCAACATATTAGGGATAATTATGTCGTCAAAGACAACAAGTGGTTTAGGTGTCTTAAAGGTGACAGAAATGACCTTCGATGGGTGGTTCCCAAGGGCGCAAGGTGGCAGGTTTGCAAAATGAACCACGATGATATTGGTCACTTTGGTATTGAGAAAACGTTGGAAAAAATAAAGAAACAGTATTGGTTTCCGAAAATGTCACGATTCATAAAAAAATATGTTACTGCTTGCATTGAGTGTGCATACGCAAAGCAAACCAAAAACAATCGCGAAGGATTGTTACATCCCATTTCAAAAATAGAAATTCCGTTCCACACTCTGCATGCCGACCACCTTGGGCCCTTTGTCAAATCGAAGAGGGGAAATTCTTACCTGTTAGTAATTGTCGATGCCTTTACGAAATTTACATTTGTGCGACCTGTGAGAAATACCAAGACCTTGAACGTCATTAGGGTTTTGAACGATATATTTTATACTTTTAAAGTTCCGGTTCGCTTAGTGACAGATCGGGGTAGTTGCTTCACATCCCATTCCTTCCAAAAGTATTGCGCTGAGAAGAAGATTAAACATATACTGAATGCGGTAGCTAGTCCACAGTCAAATGGACAAGTGGAGCGCTACAATCGCACCATTTTAAATTCCTTAACAGCGCTAAACTTAAACCAACATGAGAAGGACTGGGATAATGAAGTAGGAAAAATCCAATGGGGCATGAACAACACAATAAACAAAACAACGGGAAGGATGCCCTCCGAAGTATTGTTTGGTACATTCATGAGCGGTGATATTAACCCCGTGCTCGACGAGATCTCCCAATCAACCCGCGAAACTAATAATTTAGATTCGATTAGAAAGGAGGTCAAGGACAAGATTGATAGGGAGCAAATAAAACAAAAAGCATACTACGATAAAGGTAGACGACCGGCTCGTTGTTACAATGAGGGCGACCTTGTTAAAATAACGAAAACTTCTTTTAACAACGATGGTAAAAGTAAGAAATTACTGCCTGCATATGTAGGGCCATTTCGGGTATCAAAAGTGCTAGGAAATGACCGCTATAAAATAACGTCAGTACCGGGGTTTAGCAACATGAAAAAGGGGTATAATTCCACTGTAGCAGCTGAACGTATGAAGCCCTGGGTTCACGTTGCTACCCTTGAAATCCATGACGATACCGATACTGAAGAGGATACCCATTGATGAATTGTTGAGTTGATATAATTTTGTACTATGAGACTATTTTGGGCTGATGTACAAGTATAATTATAAAGTTATTAACCATAACGTATGGTTAAAATGAGCTTTAATAATTTCTGAATGTTTTATAATAAGCATGTTTTGTTGAATGAGTGTATTCTAACTATACTTAAATAGTATACATATTTATATTTTTCTTATACAGTGAGAACAGTTTAGCTCACTGGAGTAAATAAGACAGTGGGAACAGTTTAGCTCACTCTAAGTAAATAAGACAGTGGGAACAGTTTAGCTCACTCTAAGTAAATAAGAAAGTGAGAACAGTTTAGCTCACTACATGTATATAAACTATGAAAATACCTTTGATTTATAATGTGTTGGGTATAATGAGACCAGGTTTGCTCATATATCAACACATAAAGTTAATACTAAATGTGTGGACACTGTGAGAACAGATTAGCTCACATAATTATAATGTATTTTAATATATTTATGTGTTCACAAACACTTCGATGAATCAAGATATTTTTTTTTTGTTTTTGTCTTGGTTGTAGTAAAATCAATTATGTACAAAAAAAAGAACCCGGTCAGCCGATTGTTGGGTTTCACATGATGCGTGCATGGGGACATGCACGTTATCAGGATGGACGATTGTTGGGTTTCGTGATTATATTCATGTATTTTGTGGTAACACTAATAAAACGCGCCAATTAAATTTAAAATACTGGCAACATTGGGGACACGCCGAGGTGGCGTGACCGAGCGGTGGTTTGAAAAATAACCGAACAGTGGGCTGGCGGGGCATTCTTTGCTTGACGTCGGAAGGGTGAACAACTAAGTGTCTTTGATTGTACCTAAAAGTGTGTATACCTAATACCTAAGTGTAATTACAAGCTTAAGTGGCAGTTGAATAAAGTGTAATACAAGTATTGAGTGGTTTTACTGGATATCTGGTGAATATATACAACACATAGTTGTTAAAATTTAGTTTATTGGTTAAAAATAGGCATATAGTGAAATTTTTGTAGTTTGGTCAGGCGTGTCTCACTCCGCGATTTCGTCGCTTTGCTACAGGTAGCTAAAAGTACATCCGTTCGGCCCCAATTTTGGGGAAAGCCATAAGCCGCGCGTGGCGCTGTCGCCACCTAGCGGCCATATCTGTGCTGAGCGTAACAGACGCGTTTTGTTAGAGATTGAGTCTTCTGTACTTAGTACTATTATTTATTCTGGTTTGGTTTACTAATAGATTGCGAATGAATATTCTTCTGTTTCCAATTTTCATCGTTTCTAAAGAAATGTTTCATATGAGCTTTTTTTTCCAAACCAACAGATTTTTTTTCTTTATTTAAATTAAAAGGCAAATGGCTTTTCTGTACTCGTTCTTATTCATTCTCCACTCGCGAAAACAAATTCGATAACGCGAACTTATCCGTTTTCACAGATAATACCATCATACACAAAATTAAATCTTCATCCATAGACTTTAAAGTAGAAATTTGTATGTGACGTTAACGGCGGTTAAATCAAGGCGTAGCGTATACCAACTTAACTAGGACTTATTAAATTCCTTCTTTCATTGATTTAAAGGTGTTTTTTGTTTATTTTATGTCTCCATTAAGTTGGTTTTGTAAGAAAGCGAAGAGTGGCGTGTATCACGCGAAGTTGCATACGGCTGCATAGTTTCGATGTCGAAGCAATATCGATTTGGTCTATGGTATATTAGTTTCGTGTATTCGGTTTCCAATTTATCTCGTTTCTATAGTCTGAATTTCTAACTATATTTGCACATGGCTTCTTGATGAAAATGAGTAATTTTTATTTTTGATCGAACTCCTCAATTAGTTTTTAGGGTTCTGTAGCTCAAAAGGAAAAAACGGAACTCTTATAGGATCACTCGTGCGTCTGTCTGTCTGTGCGACCATTCCCCGCCTTTATAATATCTCCGAAACTATACTGGGTCTAAAATTTTGAAAAAAATATCCAAAATAGCTATTTACCTATAGATGACAGGAAACCTAGTAGAAATGTGCAGTCAAGCGTGAGTCGGACTTAATCTACGGAACCCTTGGAACGCGAGTCCGACTCGCACTTGGCCGGTTTTAATTTGTAAAAAGAATGATATCCGCGATCCCGGATACGCACGGCCGTCCGCTCAGTGCTCAGCGAGCTGCGTTCGTAGAAGGATCAGTGGGCCTACCACGACTAGGGCTTGCAAATATTCGAAACTTTCAGAAATTTCGAATATTCGACTTTTTCTGACGACGTATTCGAATATTCGAATAATTATTCGAATATTATAAAAAATAAGAAAAGGAACGAGAAATCGGTTTATTATCGTTTTATTCAAAAGCTTTTTTCACATATTTCTAAAACTAAGGATATTTGGCAGAAATCCACTTTGACAATTGACTAGATTTTATCATCCTACTATAAGATGCCCACATTTATAAAAACAAGTAAAACGCCAAAATTAGACGTATTTAATATTTCTAGATAAAACTTATTATAAATGCGTCGTTGCGTGAAATAATATAACTTTAACCATCCAAACACCTAGGTATGTAAGATAATTATTTTTTTTAGTAGGTAATTATTTTCCGATTTAAATTAACTTGTAATCACTCAGAGGCCTGTAAAAAGGCCTTTAATTTAATTGTATTTTGAATCTTTATTGACTTTATTTGTTTTGGCAAGTTATTATTCCTAATGGTCGGCTAATTATATAATATTGGAATATTTAAGGGAAAAAGTTAGTTGAGTACTGGGTGGATTATTCGTCAGCTAAAGGTGCATGGTTAGATTACCAAGCTAGGCAGGTTTGGTATGATTAAATTTGAGAATTGCGATAAGTGGCAAGGTTTAGGTTCGCTTAACGTACGCTTGTACTGAATAAACAGAATGACCCTTTAACTTAAAACTTACGCACCGTAAAAATAACATACTTTTTGATTTCGTTTTCTTTTAAATTGAGTTAGGTTTCACTGTGTTCACGAAGTCTATCGAGAGGAATACAGTAAAAATATTATTTCCTTCGTATTTGGGTACCTACCGTTCCTCATTCACTGTAAATACCCGAAAAACATACAGAAACTGTAACTACAGCGGATGACATAGATTTTTTTTATAGTAATAAAAAATATTCGAATATTCGAAACCTGAGCGGCCGAATATTCGAATATCAAAACAGGTCGAATATTCGACAAATTCGAATATTCGAATATTCGAATTGCAAGCCCTAACCACGACCCACGTTCGACTTGTTGCCTTCCTGTCACACTTACGTACGAATTTACAAGCGCGACAGAGAGGCAACACGGTAGGCCCTCTGAATTCACTGCATACTCACACCCTAATTTGTTAAACGTACTGGAATTGTTATGTTTTCGCAAACAGCCTTAAATTATTACTCTAGAGCCCGTACCATGAGCCCGTACATTTACGCTATCGAGAACGTAATTTACTTTCTATACATCTCGTTTGCACTAATATGCGAGTACGAGCGTGATGCATAGAAAGTAAATTACGTTCTCGACGGCGTTTATGTCAGTGACAAACTGATGGTAGCCGTACAGGCTAGTTAGTTTCGACATGTAAGAGGAATTTGCATGCAAATTGGAAAATTTATGAGCAAACACTTATGACTTCGGCCATATGTTGCCTCTTTCCGGACGAATTTAGTAGTACTTATATGTATGTAACTATGCAGAAACTTCATACATACGTAGGTAACCGATACATATTTCGACTAGAATCAAAGGCGGACTTAATTGCAACACAACACTAGTAAACCTTTTGGCCAAACAGATAATGTTTTACACGTTTTAAAAGAGGTACTTACAGTCAAGTGTAAAAATATGGAGCACTCATCATGCTCAAAAATATGTCCCATAGCTCTTATGTCAGCGAATTAAGAACAATGGTACATTATTTTTTGAGTAGGTAAGCTGTATGCACCCATATTAACATTAATATCTGGGAGACAACATATAAAAACTCAAAAATGCGCGTTTTCCCAGAGATCCAAACCTAGACCTAGTTAGATCGATTTTTCGCCCCCGAAAACCCCTATATATATATATATATATATGTCGGCGACGGATGGTGCCGATGGCGGTGGGCGCGTGGGGGTAGTACCTAGATGTATTACTTCACAGCCAAAATAGTAGGTATGGTCCGATCTCTAGCGCGGTGCGATCAAGAAGAAGGAAGCCAGTTCCAGCGGCGGCGGCGGAGCCAACCGCTCCCGCCTCCAATTCAAGTTGGTAAACCTGCCTGACCAGTCTACCAACATAACGACAAAAATGCCTGCCCGTGCCTACGTTCACTCAAGATAGGTACACATCTTGACGTTCCAAAGCCTTCTACCTGTCATTTTAGTTCAACAATACGCCAAACATTGCTAATCGATTTTATACAGGCGTCTAACTATGAACTGTAATGCTGCAATACGTCTTTCTGGTGTCTCGCTCCGACACGGCCGTCCTGCGTTACACACGTCCTCGTGTGTGGGTGTATGCATTTGATACTGAAACAAAACATACAGCACAGTATCTCATCGCTCGGTCATTCCTGACCAACAATTTGGGTCTCACTCAAATTACTATTAAAATCAAACTTTGTTATCAATCAAACCAAAAAAAATAATTGTTCAAAATTACTTTGACAATCCTCAATTCTCAAGTCAAAAATAGTCCATCGAGCAACGACTAAATAAAATAATCATCAGTAATCATCGCCTCCATCTGGCGGATACTCTCAAATTTATGTGAAAACAAAACAATCCAAGGATCAATTGATGTTTGCATCAAAAACACAAATCACAACAGCTCTAATTAATGAATGAAGCAATGGCTCGACAGTATCACTACTATTGTCGTCAATATCAATTTACGGGGAAATTATCTGGCATAAAAAAAATTGGTCATATGTGATCTAAATTTTTGTAAGACATCTTAAAATAAATAACATTCCGAATTGATAGTTCCAATTTTACTCATATGAAGACAGTACATAAACGGGAATTATTTTTTTACAAAACAACACCAGTCCTTCGGTGCATTGCCAGTCCTTCGGCAGATACCAGACCCTCGTCAGAAGTAACCATCTCAGCCGCGTAAGTGCTACTCCTCGCAAAGAGCATTCTGCACATAAAAAGCAGACCACGTGCACCTCTTACATGCTCCGGCACTTCTGATGCGGTCACTAAACAATACCCAGTCCATCGGGCATACTTTCAGTCCATCGAAAGCAAAACAGTATTGCCCAGTCCATCAGGCGTGCCTTCAGTCCATCGAAAGCAAAACAGTAGTGCCCAGTCCATCGGGCGTAATTACAGTCCTACGAAAGTACAAGCTTTCAGTCCGTCGAAAGCAAAACAATGTTAACAGTGAATTCCAAAAAAAAAGAAAATAAGAACAGGTCTTTAAATCATGTTACTCAGAACCATTGGTACTATCAGCGTCAACTGATCAACTGAAACTGAACATTACTGATAAAAATCACTAAAGATAGCTTTCTTCTTTAGCTTTAACAACAGAAACTCGCTCAAGACTTCTATGCAGAAGTAAAACATCTCAAAATAATCCCAACGAAATGGGAACTGCTCACCAGCTTAATAAAGTATGATGCACGCGACCAAGTCAAAGGTGGTGGTGGTGAGGTCCAACCCAAGCACGGAGGCTGATCCTTTCCGCTTGCCGTTGCCGTTGCTGCGGCAGATTGCGAGAGACACGATGTGGTTCAACATAGCTGGCTGTTACTGAAATCATTTGCACGGTATCAGGTTTATCATGTATGCAGGCTAAACTCAAAATGTTTATGAAATGCAAGGTGGCAGCCACAAAAAACATGTTTCCAATGTATACGGGACTTCAAAAATCTCAGAATAAAATGTAAACTTCAATGAGTTCGTTTTATTTCATTCTATGAACAAACAAACGCGTGTTCCAAAAATAAGTAACACGGTAAAATGGGCCAATACGAAAAGTGACAGCTTATTAGTTACGTTCCACTGTTATGCTTCGCCATTACACTCAAAATAAAATTCACTAATAAACAATTAGAACGAAACCTGTCCTTTTATTTCCAAATCTCCAGCACAGAAGATACTGCACAGCTGCTTCTGTGTCACGGGCGTAATGGTGTCTGCAAGTTCGCTCGGCTCTGGCTGCAGGACACTGTAACATTAATTTTCATATGCGTAGCTCATGTTTCCATAGTATGCACGATTTGTTCTATCACGGCATTACGAGCAATAATTTGTCACAATTTTATTAATTACTAAACGTTACAGGGTAAAGATTACATAATCCTTGCATTGGCAAATCAGCAGGATCAATTTCTAACGGTGCATTGTATTTTAATGAAAAAAAAAAAAATATTTTTTGAGGGTAGATGCACAAGTGAGCGATGAAATAATATCACGTCGCGACAGCCAATATTTGATTTTAATTAACAATATGGATTTCACATCAAAATAACTTAAGATCACTTAGATTTCAACGGATTTTAAAAATTATTTGTATTTTCAAATCAATTATTGAGGGTAGATTCACAAGTGAGCGATGAAATAATATCACGTCGCGACAGCCAATATTTGATTTTAATTAACAATATGGATTTCATACCAAAATAACTTAAGATCACTTAGATTTAAATGGATTTTAAAAATTAATTGTATTTTCATGAAAAATCAATTATTGAGGGTAGATTCACAAGTGAGCGATGAATAATATCACGTCGTGATAGCTAATACTTGGTTTTAATTAACAGTATGGATTTCAAATCAAAATAACTCAAGATCGCTTCGATTTAAATGGATTACAAAAATTAATTACAAAGAAACATAACGATCCCAGACATGACGTCACGTAACGACCGCTATGCTCGACTGTCTCAATCATAATTCACAATTTCACAATAATTCTCACCAAATAACAATGAATTACACTCGCCATTCAATCAAGGTTAGACACGTGAGCTTACCTTACCACGTGTTCAGATTATGGAATGTAGGTCACCAGAAATACACCACGCTCCCAGGTGGCTGTGTAAGCAATACATGAAACTCCGCATCGATCCCACTTCTGATGTCGGCGACGGATGGTGCCGATGGCGGTGGGCGCGTGGGGGTAGTACCTAGATGTATTACTTCACAGCCAAAATAGTAGGTATGGTCCGATCTCTAGCGCGGTGCGATCAAGAAGAAGGAAGCCAGTTCCAGCGGCGGCGGCGGAGCCAACCGCTCCCGCCTCCAATTCAAGTTGGTAAACCTGCCTGACCAGTCTACCAACATAACGACAAAAATGCCTGCCCGTGCCTACGTTCACTCAAGATAGGTACACATCTTGACGTTCCAAAGCCTTCTACCTGTCATTTTAGTTCAACAATACGCCAAACATTGCTAATCGATTTTATACAGGCGTCTAACTATGAACTGTAATGCTGCAATACGTCTTTCTGGTGTCTCGCTCCGACATATATATATATAGTAAATTTCATCGAAATCGTTAGAGCCGTTTCCGATATCCCCGAAATATACATATACATATAAATAAATAAACAATAATTGCTCTGCTCGTTTAAAGGTATTAGATAGATTAGATTAATAATAACCTGTGAATTTTCCCATTATAAATTTTATATTAAAGGAAAAAATGGAAAAATTACGCTTCCGGCAGGACTTGAACCCGCAACCTCCGCAATCCGTGCGTTAGCTCTGCCAATTGAGCTACGGAAGCCTACCAGAAACTTGCGAATTTTTCCATTCCTTCCCTCATGCACACAGACGCCTTTGGGGTGGCGTATAGCGACATCTACCGAAAGACGATTACATCTTTTTAACGGCACCGGAGTCTCAAGTTGCATTGAGAATTCACGAGTGACAATGTGCTAACCCGTACTAAATCAATTTTTAACATGCAGGTTACGTCTGCGAGCGATATTCCAACGATATTTTTAACCGCCTTCAAAAAAAAGGAGGTTCTCAGTTTGACCCGTATGTATGTATGTATGTATATTTGTTCGCGATTATCTCGCGTTTGGCTGAACCGATTTTGATGCGGTTTTCAGAAAAGTGTTTCTTACATTCCGGAGAAGGTTATAGTATACATAGATTTGAGCTGATGCTGAACCCTGGCTGTACCTAGTGGAACTCAGGTTTGGTGCAACATAGGCTCACGCTGTTTTGGTCATCCGACACGCCTTGATGAGCACTTGGGAGAGCAGTACCCAAGATAGAGCTGATGCTGAATCCTGGATGTACCTAGTGGAACTCGGGATGTACCTAGTGGAACTCAGGTTTGGTGCAACATAGGCCCACGCTATTTTGGTCATCCATCACATCATAGTTAGCACTTGGGAGAGCAGTACCCAAGATAGAGCTGATGCTGAACCCTTGCTGTACTTAGTGGAACTCGGGTTTGGTGCAACATAGGCCCACGCTATTTTGGTCATCCGTCACATCTTGATGAGCACTTGGGAGAGCAGTACCCAAGATAGAGCTGATGCTGAACCCTTGCTGTACCTAGTGGAACTCAGGTTTGGTGCAACATAGGCCCACGCTATTTTGGTCATCTGTCACATCTTGATGAGCACTTGGGAGAGCAGTACCCAAGATAGAGCTGATGCTGAACCCTTGCTGTACCTAGTGGAACTCAGGTTTGGTGCAACATATGCCCACGCTATTTTGGTCATCTGTCACATCTTGATGAGCACTTGGGAGAGCAGTACCGAAGATAGAGCTGATGCTGAACCCTTGCTGTACCTAGTGGAACTCAGGTTTGGTGCAACATAGGCCCACGCTATTTTGGTCATCCGTCACATCTTGATGAGCACTTGGGAGAGCAGTACCCAAGATAGAGCTGATGCTGAACCCTTGCTGTACCTAGTGGAACTCAGGTTTGGTGCAACATAGGCCCACGCTATTTTGGTCGTCACATCTTGATGAGCACTTGGGAGAGCAGTACCCAAGATAGAGCTCATGCTGAACCCTTGCTGTACCTAGTGGAACTTAGGTTTGGTGCAACATAGGCACACTTTGTTTTGGAAAACCGACTTGTCGTCGTGTGCCTATGTTGCAGAGTTCCACTAGGTGGGTCGATGAACTTTTTTCTAACTGCCTTTAAAAAAGGACGTTCTCAGTTTGACCCGTATGTATGTATGTATGTATGTACGTATGTATGTGTGTATGTTTGTTCGTGATTATCTCGCGTTTGGCTGAACCGATTTTGATGCGGTTTTCAGAAAAGTGTTTGTTACATTCTGGAGAAGGTTTTAGTGTACAGTACATGGATGGTTTGAAAAACTAATTGGACCCGGTAGGTGGCGATGCTATCGGTATACCTACCAACAAATTTATGTTGCTGAAACCGATTTACATAAAATAGTGGGAGTGGGAGTCGGACTCGGACTGGGACTGGGAATGGTAGTGGGAGTGGGAGCAATATACATACAAATCGTTTAGCACCAAAACGTCATATTATGTTGTGTCGCGATTATCATCGAGTTAGGCCATCACCAACAGTAGGTAGTTACTAGCCTAAAATTAAATGGAGAGCCTAACTAGTATTTTAGCCCAAAACCTAAAATAAATGAAGTACCTACCCTATCACTAAAAAGTAAAAAATAAAATAAAATAAATAAAAAATAATTAAAAAATTAAAAATAAACAAAAATAAAATAACTTAATATAATATCTTTTTAAAAAAAAGGGAACCGCCTTCAAAAAACCAACCCACTGAAAAGTACAAAATAATTTTTATATGGCACCCCTTTACGTGTCCAGTCCCTATCTCGTCGTAAAGCAAAATTTTGCCAAAAAGTAATGAATACCTAATAATAAGAAAATTAATAATCATCCGGGTAATTACTTAGTTTTTGAAGGCGGTGCCAAACCAACAAAAACAGTCTTTACTACCAATCAGAAAAAAAATACGAGTACGTAGTACCTACAAGAACTAAATTAATGAGTAAACTAAGTATGTCTTTATAATGCAAGTAAGTGCAGCGTTCTTCGTTGTCTAAAATATCGGTTTTCAAAATTTTTGGTTTGGCACCGACTTCAAAAACTAAGTAATTACCCGGATGATTATTAATTTTCTTATTATTAGGTATTCATTACTTTTTGGCAAAATTTTGCTTTACGACGGGATAGGGACTGGACACGTAAAGGGGTGCCATATAAAAATTATTTTGTACTTTTCAGTGGGTTGGTTTTTTGAAGGCGGTTCCCTTTTTTTTAAAAAGATATTATATTAAGTTATTTTATTTTTGTTTCTTTTTTTCCCATTATAGTTATGAATACTAAAACGCCATAAATAAGTGAAGTGTTGGACAAAATTGGCATAATAAAAAAGTACTAGAAGTTGCCTTTACCCTGTCACCCCCACTCGTGTAATCACGATGTACTCGTAGTTATTAAACAACTACACGAAAAAGGATCATTATTAGTACCTAAAGTTCATTTTTCTACAACTTTTTCGAGGTAATAGCCGTAGCCAAATCTAAATAAATACATTCAAAAACTTAACAATTTAGCCAAGCAACTTTAAAAATGTAACAGTTCTAAAACGCAATAGATATATGAGACTAAAAACTGTTATTGGAACCCTGTCAAACTTTTCCTCTCTGTCATACTCGTATTACTTTAGATTTATTAACAATTTGACTGGATTACGTAGCGTGTGTGTAGCGTATTTGATCGAAACGCTCAAGTTTGTACAGTTATGTATGAAGGCATCCATCATCGTTTGTAAGTACTTAATTAACTGAGTGGAACTTTATACTGAGTTTACTATAATATGTTTATGTAAATAATTAGATTACATGTTGACATGGGTAATGTAACTCTAAATCTAGGTCTAAGTGTGTATAAGTCTAGTGAAACTAACCGTGAATCATTCAAAACTGTTATAGGTAATGTGTTTTTTACTAGAATATTTTTTCTAAATCGCGAACTCCTTCGCTTAACCATCCGTTGAAACTCAGATAGTAATTTTATTTCTTGTTATCTAATGGCTATGGATATGATCTGTCAACTATCAGCAGTGAGATATCTGGTTGAAAAATCTGTTTAGAAACCTATCCATATCCGATTGATAACCAGAAATTACTATCCGAATAGACCTCCCAAGTTTAGGGTCCAATTCATTACCGTTGATGGCTGGCCCTTCGGCACAATTACCAGTTTGCCACAAATTACTTCACAATCGCTAAAGTATTCTGTTCTTCAAAAGCTCAGGCTTTTGTTTCTACCACAGCATTTCTTTGTACAAGATATTTTAGATGTATGTACACGCGGCTGCAAATCATGCAAATGTACATGGGCACTTTAAAAAAAACCGGCGTACATTACACAATTTTAAACAGTATCAAAAACTAAGTAATTAAGTCCACTCACGCTTGACTTCACATTTCTAATAGGGTTTTCTGTGATCTATAGGTAAAGAACTATTTTGTGTGTTTTTTTCACAGTTTTAGACCCATTAGTTTATTTTTTGCCTATTTTCTTAAATTACATCTAAATTGTTTATCCTAAAGTAATAATAAAAATATTTGCCTTTCTGAACCGATTTACGAGAAATTTTGTAAGCATGTTCGTTAATTACATGGTAGTTACTTTGCGCGCACCAATAAGGGCGCATAATAATATCGAAGTCAAAACTATCTCTGCTTTGAAAATTTGAATACATCTCCATAAATCGACCTGAACACGCCTTTCGTAAATCGTAACTAATATCTATAGTTACATATATCTGCGACCGCTCTGAGCGTTCGTTGCACGTTGGCATTAACCACATTTTGACAGCACGACTTCTGTTGAAAGTTGCCAGTTTCCAGCTAGTTTGTCATGTCAACTTGACAGTTAGATTCGGGTATCGCGTGATCAGCAACGAACTGTACAAAAAAGAATGGAATTTTGGGTTGCATATATTTGTACAGTACTGAAAGCTTCCTAGGCAACCTAGCGACATCTACCGTAAGAGCTTTACACTTCTTAAACTCCACTTTAAAAATGTACCTACCTATTTTTTATTTTAAATTGAGACTTCTAGGAAGTAAGTAGCGCGGCTCACAAACTACACCAATTTAAAAAAAATCATTCCGTTCTGTTTTTTTTTTCGACCACTATTATGACCCATAGGGTCGCAGATAGAAGTGGTTGTCTGATTATATAATTCTACAAGTAGTGATATCAAAATGTCGCTGGGAAATGTCACAGAGCAAAATCTTACCCCCTTCTTTTTTTTATAAATACATATTATGTTCCCTTTATTAACTTAAATACCTACGTTAAAAGCATCCTTGCAACAACAGCAACTGCCATCGTCTCTCAGGGTCGTCATGAAGCGAGACTGGAAGTATAATTATAAGGCTCCCCAGGGCGGGATTGAGTTACACTCCAAAATTGAGTTAAAGTCAGCGTTGACAGCCCTAGCCTTACACAATCACGGACGTGACGTGACCAGGACAGGTTAGGGATGGGAAAAGTGGGAAAAAGAAAAGTAAGGTTCGCTGTTTTACGCTTAAAGTTGACTGTATTTTTAACAAGCTTTTATTAGGTCGACCTGTATGTAACTAACTATGTAATGGAATCTAAGGTAACTAATTTAACCATCTTCCAAGGATCGTAGCGTCATGAAAATTGGCAGCTGTATCTAGTTCTGATGGCAATACAATAATATGGTACTGTCGAACTGATCTGATGATGGAGACAGGAGGTGGCCATAGGAACTCTCGACCTGTATGTAACTAACATGTAATGGAATCTAAGGTAACTAATTTAACCATCTTCCAAGGATCGTAGCGTCATGAAAATTGGCAGCTGTATGTAGTTCTGATGACAATACAATAATATGGTACTGTCGAACTGATCTGATCATGGAGACAGGAGGTGACCATAGGAACTCTCGACCTGTATGTAATTAACATGTAATGGAATCTAAGGTAACTAATTTAACCATCTTCCAAGGATCGTAGCGTCATGAAAATTGGCAGCTGTATGTAGTTCTGATGGCAATACAATAATATGGTACTGTCGAACTGATCTGATGATGGAGACAGGAGGTGGCCATAGGAACTCTCGACCTGTATGTAACTAACATTTAATGGAATCTAAGGTAACTAATTTAACCATCTTCCAAGGATCGTAGCGTCATGAAAATTGGCAGCTGTATGTAGTTCTGATGACAATACAATAATATGGTACTGTCGAACTGATCTGATGATGGAGACAGGAGGTGGCCATAGGAACTCTCGACCTGTATGTACTTAACTAACATGTAATGGAATCTAAGGTAACTAATTTAACCATCTTCCAAGGATCGTAGCATCATGAATATTGGCAGCTGTATGTAGTTCTGATGACAATACAATAATATGGTACTGTCGAACTGATCTGATGATGGAGACAGGAGGTGGCCATAGGAACTCTCGACCTGTATGTAACTAACATGTAATGGAATCTAAGGTAACTAATTTAACCATCTTCCAAGGATCGTAGCGTTATGAAAATTGGCAGCTGTTTGTAGTTCTGATGACAATACAATAATTATGGTACTGTCGAACTGATCTGATGATGGAGACAGCAGGTGGCCATAGGAACTCTGTGATGAAACAACGCAACCTAATTGTGTTAGGGGTTTTTAGAATTGTCTCGATGAGTATTAGTTGTCTGTTGTAAGAAAAGTACAGTCAGCGATAAAAGCTTGTACCAAAAATATTTTTTTTTGCCAAAAACTTATTTTTAATAATCACGGACAACGTTCATGGTGTAGCAATGTCAAATTTTGACTTTTTTGGGTTTACGTGAAAACTTAACCGCGCGCATAGATATATGATAAAATTGAATTGCTTTACAGCAATAAAAGCTATATTTTGGCTCGCTTGGTTGTGCTTTATATACCTAGATGCACCTACGTGTAGGTATATTATTAGTATCTTTACAATTAGTTTATCTGCTCCTAGTATTCCCAAGACAGCACAAAATACCCAGTATTTTTCCAACAACACCAAATATCTAATCCACAATAACTCAGAAGGCCCCGAACATGACATGTTTCGATATTGCTCTGAAAGAAAAGAGATTTCTATTACGTTACATTGGACATTTTGTGATTACTAGAAATTTATGTCTGCCTCTGTGGCGAAACGATACAGAAATCGTTATCTTCGTAGTTTTCTTTGTTCTCTTGTACTGAAATAGGCGGAATAAATGATTGTACCTATAGTAATAGACAACGCTGAGACTGAACAGAGAAAATAAGTTGAATTATTTGTGGAATTTGACTAATTTTTGGTTCTGTGGTGAATCTGGGGCTCAAAACACAAAACTAAAAATGAAACACTATACTAGTTAGCGCCATGCGATTAGATTTCCAAGCGGGTATACTTAAGAATACAACCAAGAAAATCTATGATTACCTACATAGTGTCAAATAGTGTCTAAGTGTTGTGTTCCTGTCGGTGAGCACTAAAGGTATCAGGCGGGCCGTATGCTTGTTTGTCACCGGCGTTGTATAAATAAAAAACAACGGGTTGCACCCGGGAGTGCCGACAGAAGTGAAAACTCAATGACTAGTCCAAAATGGCTACAAATATAATGACCACCAAAAAATACTTTGGTACCCTAAATAAAAAAATCATGCTTACCAAAAAAAATTACTGAACACCAAAAAAATAAGGCCTAAAAATACAAAAGTACCACCGTTTTAATTTCGACTGCACTTCAAATCAAATTGTATTCAAATACCAAATATATTGAACGATTACCAAAAAACATTAATGATCACCAAATCTTGAAGACCAAATTAATGCGATATTTTCACCTAATTAAACCACTATGATTACCAAAAAATGTATACAGTGTATGTATGTAGTATATGTGTACCAAATAAAGTAAAATGATGCCAAAATTACTAGCCCCTGTCTGTCTGTCTGGCTGTCTTGGTCTTACAGAAAAAAATGCTACTAGAAAAGTGGGTTAGGTTAGGTGTGAACTGCGACCCTTACAGAAAAGAAATGCTACTAGAAAAGTGGGTTAGGTTAGGTTTGAACTGCAACTCTTACGGAAACGAAATGCTACAAGAAAAGTGGGTTAGGTTAGGTTTGAACTGCGACCCTTACAGAAAAGAAATGCTACTAGAAAAGTGGGTTAGGTTAGGTTTGAACTGCGACCCTTACGGAAACGAAATGCTACAAGAAAAGTGGGTTAGGTTAGGTTTGAACTGCGACTTACAGAAAAGAAATGCTACTAGAAAAGTGGGTTAGGTTAGGTTTGAACTGCGACCCTTACAGAAAAGAAATGCTACTAGATAAGTGGGTTAGGTTAGGTTTGAACTGCGACCCATACAGAAACAAAATGCTACTAGAAAAGTTGGGTTAGGTTAGGTTTGAACTGCGACCCTTGCAGAAAAGAAATGCTACTAGGAAAGTGGGTTAGGTTAGGTTTGAACTGCGACCCTTACAGAAACGAAATGCTACTAGAAAAGTGGGTTAGGTTAGGTTGTTAGAACTACGACTGTTACAGAAATAAAATGCTACTAGAAAAAGGTGACGAAGTGGATTAATTAATTTAATAGGATAACAATATATTAAATATTTGCACATTTTAAATTAAAATGTGGTTACAATTTTGGTGGTCATTTACTATTTTTGGGTTTACAATGATTATTTTGGTGTCATTTTCTTTAATAGGATAGCAAGATGTAAAAATTTGGTTATCATTTCACATTAAAATGGGGTTTGAAATTTGGTAATCATTTACTATTTTTGGGTTAATAATGATTAGTTTGGTGTCATTTCCTTTAATAGGATAGTAAAATGTAATAAAATTGGTAATCATTTCACATTAAAATGGAGTTATAATTTTGGTGATCATTATTATTTTAGGGTGGTAAAATACATTTTTTTGGTATTAAATTTTACTAAATCTGGTGATCAGTTAAATAGCAGCCGTCCAAAATATCTGCAGCACTATGTATAATTGACCCATCCTCCTTTCTATTGAAAAACTTTAGTTCCGAAATTGCTGGTCAGTGAGCTTGTTTAAAATTCGAAATTCAAATTTGAAGCGTTAATTGTTTAAAATTCGAAGTACGAGTAGATGTCTTGCTTCATACGGTGTACATCTTTTCGCTGGCGTTGCACAATATCAGCTTTTTTCAAGCATTTCAAGAATAACTGTAACAAATAGCGTAATAAAAGCTCGGTTACGCGATATAAAAGAAATGAGGAAGTGAATTCTCCCGATCAATCATCAGGTTGAGGCCACGGGGCCCCCAAATGGAACTGATTTGTCATCCGCTCCTACCCACACGTCCTAACGTCACATCTTAGTGTAAGGCCTGAGTGGACGCTCGAAGCGGAGCGTTCGGCGGGGCGTGCAGCATGTAATTTGAGCAGCGTGCACTAAGGCCGCTCCTATACTTTTGCATTTGTTTAACATGCACGCCGCACGCCCCGCCCCGCTGCACGCCTAACTCGAGCGTCCACTCAGGCCTTACACTTACAAAACAGTGACTCTATCGCGAAAAACAAAATTTATCTAAAATATTTTTTAACAATCAGCAACGTCTGCGACCGAGTATAGGTCCCCTAGACATATGGGACCCATATGGTGGAAAGATTTGCTGTATATGTATGAGATCTTGGTGGCTCAGTTGGCAGAGCGCTGGAGTATCGATCCAGAGGCCGTGAGTTCAAGTCTCACCCGAGGCAGTAATTTTTCCACTTTAAACTTTTTCACAGAAAATTCGTCAAATTACTCACAAAAATAACCGACTTGGTTTAACATTACATCTCAAAACTTTTTTGTATGGTGGAAGAACTGCGTTGCGAGGCTTGCATATTTTTACATGTAACGTGTATTTTTTTTTCTTTACAGGTAAAAATACTGCTGCAGAAGAATAGTTGTTGAGTACGTAAAGTTACAGCCTGCGTCGGTCCGCCAACGCGTACTCCCGTTGAAGCTTCTCATTATGGAGCGAAACGTGTCGAGCAATCTTCAACTTAATTATTACGTGAGTGACCCATATTAATATATTATTTAATAAATGAGTTACGATATATTGAAATCAAAAATACTTACTACATACACAATCGATCACTATACAGGGTGAGGGACGGGGACGGGAACAGGGTCAACTTTACGGATTCAGTAACTTTTATTCAGTCATATTATTGATTATTTTAATTCTCTCCTATTTAATATTTAGGTGAAAACTATACCTAACCCTATTAAGGCCCACTTGCACCATTGCACTAACACGTACGGAGTTAACCGGTTAAACCTGGAGTTACCATGGTTACCAGTACAATTTGACACTAGGTTAACGGTTTAACGGATTAACCCCGGGTTAGTGGAGTGGTGCAAGTGGACCTAAGTGGCGTTTATCCACTTGCACCATTCCACTAACCCGGGGTTAACCGGTTAAATCTGAAGTTACCATGGTTACCAGTACAATTTGACACTGAGTTAGCGGCTTAACCGCTTAACCTCGGATTAGTGGTATGGTGCAAGTGGCCCTTAGATTTTTTTTACATTCGCTGGTAGTTAAACGCTGCGAGTTTGTTCGTTTATCGCACTAACGCCACTGTGACAACTTATAGCTGTGTGATACTGATTTACGGACCTACGGGTCGTATTGTTGCTGCGTATTTGGCAAGAGTAAAGCGACAACAGTGTACAATACTACTTAATGTTACACTCATTAAAATAGAGATACGATCTGCATATATACACCGTGTTTTTTTGTTTTCCGTTAAATTAGACACGCTGCTAAGTGCATTAATAGAAGCTACCTGGTATATCGCTTTTTATAAAATTCGAAAAAAAAAAACTTTTTTTCCTTTTTCATACAAAATAAATGAATATTACATTGTAAAAGGTCCTTTAGAGTTACGCAAAAGTAGTTAATGTCGAAATTGTCGAACTAATTCACCTCAGTAACCTTCTTGTAGTGAATAGCTATCAATGGAAAACTCTTTACTGACGAAATTTAGAAAATAAATAAAGTTTGTAGGCAATGAAGAACCTTTTACACTGGTTCAGCAATTAAATTTATTTATTGAATATTTCAAAAACCGTATGAGTTAAACCACTAGTTTCTTAGAGAAATTAACTTTAGTTAACCTGAAGAATTTCTGCTTAAAGTAGTAGTAGTAGTAATCACTTTATTTAATTTCCGCTTAAAATTAACGGAAAACAAAAATAACACGGTGTATATTGTTATTGTCAATTTCAAACCTTATGTATTGTTATATAGGTAGGTACTATATAAAGGGGCCCACTGATTAACAGTCCGCCGGACGATATCGGCCTGTCAGTTAGAACAAAAAGTTGATAGCTCCGAACAAACTGACAGGCCGATATCGTCCGGCGGACTGGTAATCAGTGGGCCCCTTAAGGTAAAAAAGATAGGTTTATTATTCTTCTACTTCTTTTAAAAATGGCTTCCATCAAACGTATGATGATTTCGCCTGTATCAGGCGTGTCTCACTCCGCGATTTCGTCGCTTTGCTACAGGTAGCTAAAAGTACATCCGTTCGACCCCAATTTTGGGGAAAGCCATAAGCCGCGCGTGGCGCTGTCGCCACCTAGCGGCCATATCTGTGCTGATCGTAACAGACGCGTTTTGTTAGAGAGTGAGTCTTCTGTACTTAGTACTATTATTTATTCTGTGCCTGTATCCAAAGAATGACGTCGCCGCAACAGTAAAGTTGACATCCAAACGTCACCATTAAAGTCGTTAAACTTCGTGTTAATGACGACAAGATACTATACTTTAACTATACCTACTCTTAGTTTCTTAAAATGTCCTTAAAACCGCCATGCTGAAATAAACAATTTACAAAGCATATTCTGAAATTTAAATGAACTAAGTAGCTTTGAGACAAAACATACAAGCTTGTAAACACGCCTATTTACCGCATTTTGTATGCTTAGGGTCAGGGTAGCCCTGAGGCCCTTTAAACAGGGACAAGACTTAAAAGGTCAGTGAACTTTATTGATGAGATTTTATTTTTAAAAAAATACTAAGAATCGGTTGCACCAAACTTATTGTATGGAAATTTTCATAGTTCTCTGCCGAGTGATGTTGATCAGTCTGTCAAATGTGGTTGGTGCAACTGGCCTAGTGTTGTGAATAACGCTCATTTTGAGGCTTAAAGACTCGAACCCTTAAGACTCAAAGGCGGCAAAGACGATTTCTTACATCCATACGCGTAAAATAAATAAATACAATTCTCAAATATAGTCGAGTCTTCAAGACTTACGAGTCTTAAAGGCTCGAGTCTTTAAGCCTAAAAATAAGCGTTATTCACAACACTAAACTGGCCCTTACAAACATCTACCAACATCTACACCAGAAACCCTAGTGTACATTCGATAGCGTGACGAGCGTTCTGTCTATTTTTGTATGTCATTTTGAACAGCGCGCCAAGCGGGACGTTTTGGAAACTCGAAATCCCATACAAAATGACACTTAACGAGTACGTCACGTCACGCTATCTAGTGACATGAAGGTACCTACACTAGGGGTACTTACAATAAAGTTCTTTACTATTCAAACAGGATCGCGGATAAATATTACTCTAAAAGGGCCATAACAGAAGTTTGCGTAAAATATCCGAAATGCAAATGGCGTAGACAACTCTTTCAATTGCAAATCGGCCGCTCATGAATTTGCAGGGGCCGGGTCGCGTGCGCCGAGACCGTTTCTTACGAGATTTCCTGCTTAGGGGTGCCACAAAATAACAGTTGTCTTTTTTAGTAGCTTACCAAGTACCATGAAATTACAATTAGCACATAAAGTTGGATGAGTCATATAAAAGCCAGTTCATGGATCGACTATTATTGTTGTTATTCTGTCCGGTTATCCAAAGGACTACAGCCACACTGTTTGTTAGGAGAAATGTTGTATCACGTTCAACTTACAAGCTTAGTAGATGACTTAAATGGATTGTAACTTCCGCAAACATGCATGTTTGGTAAATTTTAATACCATGAAATCACACTTTAAGACTTGTTTACCCTTACACAAATAACCGTAATCATATATATAATCATGGCAACGAGTGGCATCAAAAAGTTGTTTCACCCTAGTTTACTGGCGTTGACAACCCTAGAGGAATTTAAGTATTTACAGTGGCCCTGACGGATTGGGGCACGGAAGAGTGTTTTGTGCTCCAATGGTAAATTCAGCCCCAGTGACGTTGGGGTATTTTTGGATTTGTCAAAAGGGCAACTTGAATTTTAAAGGGCGTGTTTGTTTTGTTTCGTGACTTTGAGACTAAGATAACACAATGGAGTATAACCTCGATAATCCGAATTAATTGTTTTTTTTTTTTGGGGCGAAATCAAACAAAAACTACATCATTTTACATAATAATTGTACATTATATTAAAATTTTACATACAATTTAACGTTAAATATGGTTTGGAATTCATATCAAGTTCTAGCCACGGACTTTCTAATTTAAGAAATGTGAATTGTCTAGTTGGACGTTTACATACCAGCTAAATGCATTTTTTCAGCTCTCCAGTGAAACTGTAAAAATATTTCCTTTAATTCAGCATGTGCATTTTCTACGGTACCAATTTGCATTCCAGTATGCACAGATTAAATGTATGAAAGCGGCATTGCACACATCTTAATTACATCCGGCCGAGCCGCGGCTGAAATAACATGGTGCCATGGGCCAATATTTGTGGAACATAGACTATTCTCCGTAAGACTCCGCGTTGTGAATAAAGCCTTCACGAAGACTTGCCTAAAGCGTTGTTTGTGTCATTTGAAAGTGTCATACGCTTGACGGGTATTGTAATCCAGGGCGTCCGAGATATATATTAAATACTGGATATGGCAATACTGGAAGAAACTCAGAAAGTCGCGCCCCTTCTACTTGGAATGTCCGACTGAGAATGGTAACCAGTGTCATAACAGGTCATGGACTATCTATATCTATTTAACAAAGTTATTATTTAAGTCAGCCTTTTGCTAACTTAATTTATATATAAAAACTTAGAACTGTGCTCCGAAAGCCTTAAAGTACCCGTCCAAAACAAAACCCACTTAAAACCAGCAGCCTGCATTAAAATACCCGAAACTAAAAATTCAACTTAAATTTTGAGCTCATGAATTGTTGAAATCCTTCCTTGTAGCTTTTGCATATGCACGAGCAAATTTAAATCTTATATTTATTGCTTAAAGTTCATATTAGGTTGTTCTTTGCTGATATCTCTACTGTACACGCGGTCACTAGGGGCTTTATTCCAAATGAGTGCCGAGCTCACGCGTAGAATATAACCAATTTAAGTGCGCTCTCTAGTACTATGGACAATGATCGAGGATCGAGGTCTTAGTTTACACTGGCTACAATAATTACCTGATGAGCCGTTCGTAGGCAAGCTTCGGGAACGCCCGGCAAAGCTGCTGGTGACACGGTACGGTGAATCATTATTAATGATTCATTAAGCACTGTGGTGTATTCAAAGGTAACTTTTTGATATTATATCGTATTATGTCACAAAATTCACCGAAATTTGAATTTTATTAACTTTCGTTAAAGTTGATTTTGGTGAAGCATATAATGATAGATGAACTAGAATAGACTAAAAAGGAAATGGTAGGTAATTTTTTTTTCCTAAGTACATGTAACAGTATTTATGTAATATTTAGAAGGTCTAATTAAGTTTTATTGTTACCAGAA
Organism: Cydia amplana; assembly: GCF_948474715.1. Lineage (NCBI taxonomy): Eukaryota > Metazoa > Arthropoda > Insecta > Lepidoptera > Tortricidae > Cydia > Cydia amplana. The sequence continues at coordinate 17,260,111 of NC_086073.1, forward strand.
ACATTGGGGAAACAAGTACCTCGCTCTCTATTTATTGGTTCAACCAAAACCTTAAAATATTGTCAAATCTAAATCTGTTTTTCTACATTCTTGTCAATATTTAGTCCCGAATTTTAGTTACTTATTAAAACAGAGACTAAACAAATGATCATAAGTCGTAGGTCGCCAAACACCCAGACTAGTTTAGTAGAAATTTGTTTTACTAGTTTTTAGGGTTCCGTACCTCAAAAGGAAAAAAACGGAACCCTAATAGGATCACTCGTCTGGTGTCTGATGTGACCAAGGACCGAAATTTTCAATCACAAGTGACGCAAATATATAATCAGTTTTCAAAAATGCATATTTGCGACACGGCAATTTGGGTGTCGTCTGCTGGTGCTGCCGTCCCTGGCTTCCTGGCAGATTTTTAGTTAACATTTTTTTTTCGATATTAAACTTTCGTGTGACATATTTTAAACTGTTTAGACGACAACATATCGCCGTATATAATATGGACTAAAAATACAGAGAGTGAAACCGTTGTCGTCTAAACATTTTTTTTCCTTTGAGATTTCATTTTCAACACACTATTTTGTATTATATTATTTATATTATACAAGCTATGACTATATGAATAATGTAGCTTGTTAAGTGTTTACTGTTATGCATTAAACAAGGTCGGTACAATGTTTGGAACTCAGCCAAAACTTGGTTTACAGACTTATATATAATGTTCTGATGACAACATGAATATACTGTTTATGTAATTAATTGCCTTAGTAAATGTGGTTACCTACAGTTTTTGTTTATTTGAGTCAGAGACGCGCAGAAAAAAAAAACAACGGGTTGCACTCCGGGAGTGCCGACACTGCCGACAGAAGTGAAAACTCAATGACTAGTCCAAAATGTTTGCAGCACTATGTATAATTAATTGACCCTTCCTCCTTTCTATTGAAAAACTTTCTTTCCGAAATTGCCGGTCAGTGAGCTTGTTTAAAATTCGAATTTCAAATTTGTAGCGTTAATTGTTTAAAATTCGAATAGAAATTGTAAAGTTACCTTGCAGACCTCGCATCTAAATATAATTGGTCATGATATTTTGAGTTTTATTCACCAGTACTAGAGTTCACTTTTATTAGCGATTTCATCAAGATGTAGCTTTATCGAATTATGTCATTGAGTTTTTCTTTATTGATTTAAATGCCATCTAAATGAGTGGCCATCTAAACCTTACGGTCACGTGATCCCTTACGCTGTCTCGAGTGTATCATTTTTTCCCCACCTCAAAAAGTGCCCAGCGCCGCTAAAGAAGTTTTAACTTCAAAAAGAGTTGCCTCTTCTGTCACGATAGGATATAGAAGCCCAATATGTGGTGTTACTTATATTGACAGCGATAATACACAGAGTCACAGAGGAAGCTCCTATATGAAATACTTTTTGAGAATAAATGTGGCTTTCTATCACAGAAGGGTCCTTATACTTCAACAGAAATTCTGATAGAAACATCCATGGAAACATGGAACAACATGGAAAGCCACAAATCTCCAAGGGAATGAAAATGGGGTCGAACATTTTTAGCGAGCTCAATGCAGATGAAGTTGTGGGCGGATTCATGCCTCTTAGAAATATTTGAGGCTGGCTAGGCTGAATACCAAAGTGACGCAGAAGATTTCCGAGGAAACCAATATTATAGGGATATTATCTTTGTTATTTACTAGTCTGTGGTATCATTTACCACCACTTACCTTGTCCGAAAAAGTCTCGACACAACAATGCACGCGATTTGCATGGAGCCCCGCGAGGCGAGTCGAGAACGACGTGAAAACACTGCTCGGTGCCAAGACAGCCAAGATACGACGGCCTTACTATGGAAATTAGACAAATAAAATTGGTTGATACCTCTCTCTCTCTCTCTCTTCCTAGCTATCCATCCTACATGGTGGTGCGCATCCTACACTTCGCGCTGTCCACGACATCGTTCTCGGATAACTTGCACTCACTCATGTCCTTCAGCACTACATCCTTCCATCTTGTTCTGGGTTTTGGTTGGTTCTGGGTGATACCACACCTCGGACACTGGCGATCAAATGTATGAAACAAACGCGTTCCTACGTACACAGCCTAAGCTCGTGTAGGTGAACGCGTACCATGCTTGTGTGAGTGAAATAAGACATTGTAGGGTAACCTGTGAGGTAACCGAGAGCGGGTCTCAGCGGGTGGGCGGCACTTTCAACGGGAGGCAGGGAGCGTCCATACTGTATGCTAGTACTCTTTATTATACTGTGGTGATACCTAGTATCAGTAATAATATATATTCACTTAAGGAGCCACTGATTAACAGTCCGCCGGACGGTATCGGCCTGTCAGTTATTCGGAACTGTCAACTTTTTGTTCTAAATTACAGGCAATACCGTCCGGCGGACTGTTAATCAGTGGGCCCCTTTACTCTCTTTTTACGGTTCTGTACCCAAAGGGTAAAGGGACCCTATTACTAAGACTCCTCTGTCCGTCTGTCTCTCTGTCACCAGTATATCTCATAAACCGTGATGGCTAGACAGTTTAAATTTTTAAAGATGGTATTACAGATCAAGAGGAACACGGGGATTACGTTTGTATGGAAATCGGTTTCTGGGCGGTCGTCTACTTTTGTCCTAGTGTAAGGCCTGAGTAGACGCTCGAAGCGGAGCGTTCGGCGGGGCGTGCAGCGTGGCGTCGGGCTCAGGAGTATTTTGAGCAGCGTGCACTAAGACCGCTCCTATACGCTTGCATTTGTTTAACATGCTCGCCGCACGCCCCGCCTCGCTGCACGCCCAACTCGAGCGTCCACTCAGGCCTTACACTTAAGTGACATTCAAAGCACGGAACAGCTTCAGTAGGTAACCAAACGACCATTTTTGAATAAATAAGACATATCCAATGGTAAGGGCGGCCGTCGTCTGCAAGAGATGGGAACGAAGTTTAATTTCAACTACTTGCCGAACATTTGAGTGCACCAGGCATTTTCCACTTCATAACGGCTCGTTGCTTTCCACTTGTTTCTGTCTCCGCTTTTTATGTTTGACTGTCTTATTATTTAATTTACAACGGAATGTAATAGTATTTACTTTTGGGACAGGTTGTCTGTTAGGTTTTGTATATATTTATGTTGTAATGTATTGTTAGTCATATTATAAGAGGCCCACTGATTACCAGTCCGCCGGACGATATCGGCCTGTCAGTTAGAACAAAAAGTTGACAGTTTCGAACAACTGACAGGCTGATATCGTCCGGCGGACTGGTAGTCAGTGGGCCCCTTTAGTCATAAAACCGTTAACTTTTCAGGATTTTCGTAAGGTTATCCTATAGATGGGACAGGTTAGGTTAGGTTTGTTTTATGGCAATCCTGAAAAGTGACGCGTTTCTGAACCAATAAAATGACTAACGAAAATGCAGGCAAACTATACATTATGACTTAAAACGTTTTGGGAAACAATAGAAGCAGTGATAGGTATGTGCTCCTTCAGTGAACAGTTTCAAAAACAGACTTGACAAAAACTTAAAACAACTAACAAAATGAACATTAATCGTTAAAAAAAAACAAGTGCAGTGATATACAACGCATCAGTTTTCAGCTGCTAGTGTATTAATTAATATAATATAATACAATAATAGAGACCCATTTGAATGCAATGCTTCATAACAATTCTGCAGTTGGAAAAGATTAGAGCAGAAAAGTTACATTTCGATGTCAACTTTACTGCGTTACTGTTGTAACGTTACTGCTGCGGTGAATGGTGTTGCGGGTAATTTCACTGTAAATTTTCTTGGTGAATTGCTTGGATATTACTTGCAAATTAATGTCAAGATTAGAACGTTCAATCCGTCACTAATTTTATCAAGGATAATGTTAGTGCCATCCCCCGCGTCAACGCTGTAACAGTAATGCTGCTGCAGCCGCCAAAGGAATTTAGTCTTTATAGTTTTTAATTTTCTCATGAAATGTATGAAAGGAATAAACATTATCTTTGATATTTCCAGAGTATTGGCGATTTTTGCGGACCTCTAAATTTTGGGACAACTATCCCATATAGGGGATAGTTGCCTAATCCATGTACATTACGTTTAGGATATATGCCCCGTCGAAAAAGAGGACATTTATCCCGCAAAAACTTTGATCGCACCTAGCCGACCCATGCAATTGCACAGAGACATGCAACACGGTCAACTTAGTTGTAGTTGCAGAGTCTCTCGATAGATAAATAAAATAACATGCGTTTCATTCGCGAAACTAGAGTAATTGCAATCAAGGCAACTATACACCCGCGGCATCTATCCCAGTTTTACCCTATTTAATTATATGCCTTGATGATATTTGCAACGGCAAATTGCATTATTGACAGAAACCTTCCTTATTTCCTCCATATTAAAAAGCCTCTCAACCCCCTTCTTGGCGAATTAAGCATTACACGTAATTTCGCTCCACACTCGAGGCTGGGGGACAATTTACCAAAGCTTTGAGCTATCAAAGTGGCTGTTATCCGAATTTGTTCCGCGCCCGCATCGCGACGCGAATGAAACGTCTGCCTTTTATAATGGTATATTTCACTTGGTACTGTACCAATAAAGCTTAGACATAAAACGTAACTGGCGAGTGAAAAGAGAGACCTATACGGCTATCATCAGTTTGGCACTGACATAAACGCCGTCGAGAACGTAATTTACTTTCTATACATCTCGCTCGTACTCGCATATTAGTGCAAACGAGATGTATAGAAAGTAAATTACGTTCTCGATAGCGTAAATGTCAGTTTTGACACTGTCAGTGACTCATGGTACGGACTCTAAGCCCTCCTACGTGTACACACGGTCAATGCAGGTGGCCAACTTTATTGTCACGCGTGCAACAAAGTATGCAAGACCAAGTTCGGCCTGGCCAGCCACATAACGGCTTACGTTAGACAACGTCCATAATATTTATTTGGGGTCGCCTTCATCGAAAACGATGAGGAAATAGTAGTTTGTGTTACAAGGGATCAAAATTATTATTTCCGTCAAGGGCGTACATTGAATCCTGAATGAAGCGATGGATTCTAAAGTAGATTCAAGTGTAACGCCCAAGACGAAATAATTTTGATACCGTATGACACATACTGCTTTTCACATAAACTATGAGGAAAATTTGATCCCTCTTAGCAGGGAAGAAAAAGCTCTTTTCCGAATTGGTGGTGTGGAAACTATATAGGTACCTACTGTACTAATAGTAGCGTTTGCACAATTATTGACAAAGTCATTCGATAAAACATCAGTGAGTTTACTTGAACACACTACACTACCGTTAGCTATGACAACTGTCAATGATCTGCCCTGGCAATGTGCTTCACATTTAGGCTGCCTGTCCACTGAGGCGGATATGAGCAGAGATGAAAATATCCTAAGTCAAGGCCCAAACGAAACAAACCTTCCACGTAATTTTATTAGCATACCTGTCCTCTGGGCCATATTAACGGGCCCTTAAAGGTCCGTGGGACCAACGAATCCGAAAAGTAATTTGTTTGACTTTGATGTCATGTTCTGATACGCTCGATTTTAAGGACGTCTCTAAGGCAAATGATATGGGATTATTGGAGTGGTTTTAAGATGTTTCGGTTGGGGTACTAATAACATTTCAGCTATCAAAAGGATGAAGAGATGCAGGAGTAGAAGTAGTAAACGCCTTAACGGTACCTAAATAAATATGCATATTATTATTTCTATGAACCTATAAATAATCGCTAATTTTTACTTTTTACTTCTTTACCAAGTCTGTTTTGGGAGGTGTTAACAAATATAAATACGTCATAATGATTACTACTCATTTGTTAATATCATCTGAGTATTTATTAGGTAAATATATATGATAATAGGTGAGTTGACATTGACAAATTACACTCTACCCTTACACTAGACATAAATCTAAGTCCGCAAACAAATTAAAACTAACCCTTCGCATGTTCATTCCACGTCAAACATACTGATAATTTTGCACCCTATTCCGTTGTTATAAGACACACATCTCTTAGCTAGTACACATTAATTACTGTCTAAATATTAGCCCGCGTGCTAAAAGCTAGTAAAGACTGTGCGAGTAAGTTACTAAACTCGCTATTGAGCAAGTTGAACAAATAGACGAGAAACAAACTAAAGTCTGGCGAGACAATGGAAAGTTGATTGCGCTTTATTAAGGCGGTCTTTACTATATTACTGTACATTATGGTGCTACTTTACGGCACTAGTGCGGACCTACGAATATGTATTTCGAAAAATTTAAGGGCCATATGTATTAGTAAAACGTTGTAGGTACGATACATGTACGAATAGGTAATTGCAACTCGTGTCGATTTATCGCCACTCAATGCGAATTTCCCATTTTTCGAACTTGTATCGTAATGTACCTACTATATAATATTCCTCGTTGATTACTGATTATGTCATAAAAATGTATTTACGACAAAAGGGAACCATTTAAATCGATGCCAATCTCCAGTATAATTCTTCGTAAAACTGTTCATTATTTTAATTCAGTCAAGTAACCGGGAAAAATTATTTAAATGTACTCGTATATTGAAATTCAGTTTCCAAGTAAATTCGCTGAATCACGATCCGGATTCACACACGGAAAACAAAATATTTATAAGCATTATATCAGACAACGTATATTTTACTGGCAAAGTAACTACACAACATTCACCAAAGTCATTTACACCGTAATATTTTAGGTAAACGATTCATTGTTACAACAATTTGGCTAAATTTATTCACCGTTTTTCGGGTTGATTACAAATCGGTGTAGCGTTGATCTATCGACGCGGACCCCAAATTAATGGGCGTTAGCCGCCATTGATTTAGAAGTAAGCGTAGTAGAAATAATCGCCAGAAACTTGACTTAGTACTGTGAGGCGTGTGTACTTGTGTAGTTATTAAAGAACATTTCACGTAAGTAGTGATTGAAATAAATAATAAATATACTTTATCTTACAAATTTATAACAGGTAAGTATGGGGTAGGGTACCAAGGACCTGAATTCTGAATGACGGTCACAAGGCCACGTGGTGTTCCAGAATGGGGCTAGCCGGTCGAAGTATTTTGATGAAGCTATTCATTGCCGCTGCAGGTATCTTCGTGGTTGCTTCGTGGTTCGGTCTACATAATAATAGAATACAAACCGACGAACGGAAAACTTAATTATCTATTTAAAAAAAAGAGCGCGAGCGAGCGAGCGCGACAGCACGTATACTAATCGTCACCGCGATATAATAACCATAAAAAATAGTTAAAGTGCGCAAATGTAGTAGTGCTATACATCAAAGTGATCAGGGAAGAACCAGCTATCCAATAGTGAAATCCGTTTTTAAATAGTGCGCGCACTTACAAAGATATAACAGTGTTAAGTTTATAGATTTTTTAAAAACGAGCCAAACGGCTCGATCTTGCGGTCAGTTAGTGATACGCGTTCAGTGACCCCAACTCTTCGTACATCTTCGGGTCAGATCGCTACTGCATCGCCACTACCTACTGTGCGCCGCACCAGCTGTTACCGAGTGAGTGATTCACTGCGCTTGCCTAAGGTACAATACTGACCAATATAAAAATGAATTGCAAAGCATGTGAACTTGCTCTCGTCCCGAATGAGATTCTAAGATGCGTGGCATGCAATGCTGAGTACCATTACCAGTGTTTAAATATTACAACAGCACAATTTATGACCAGGAATTATGAAATTAATCGGTTATGGCACTGTCCAGACTGCTCGAACATAACCCGCCGTCGGCGAAATGACAACACACCCGTGCGAAAATCAGATTACGCCGAAATAAATGACACTAACATGTCTATCGATAACTTAAATTCTATAGATAGCCTAATGGATGAAAACTTAAGCGTACCCGGTGACACTCTGAATAACACCCTATTTACACCTAGCGGACCTCAACAACAAACAACACCCATGCTACCAAACAATATTTTGCAGCAATTCGAGGAACTCTTAGACAGAAAACTTCACGAAAAGCTTTATGAAAGCAAACAGTCAATAACTACAGACTTAAAGTCATTTATCACCTTACAAGTTAATGGGGCAATAACTAATCTAAAAAACGACACCCTACTTAAAATAAATACATTACAATCGGAACAAAACAACCAAAAAACCAACTTACAAAAAATTAATCAGACTATATCAATACTTGAAACCGAAAACAGAAAACTACAGAAGGAAATCCACGACTTAAAAGAAGCCATGACTCAATCGAAGCAAACTATAAAGTCACACCCTGTCAATATCAATGGATCAGGCAACAACTGCAAAAAAATTGTGCTACATGGGCTCACCTACAACTACTGGGAAACAGAAAACGAACTTTATGACCGTGTAATTAACGTCTTCCAGGAAATAATGGACGTGAACCTTATCAATTATGTCGAAGATCTTACTAGGATAGGCAGGAAAGGTAATAAAAGACCAATAGTTATAGAACTCCTAAGCAAAAAAGTGACGAAATTTCTACTCGAGAATAAACAATTGTTTAGAGCAACCGGCTTATCCATAACAGAGTTCCTGGAACAAGAAGCGTTACAAACTAGAAAAAAACTTCAAGAAAAGCTCCATAACGCTCGGCGAGAAGGCCACCACGCCGTAATCAAAAACAATATATTAATAATCAACGGGAAACGATACACGGAGATGTCAGAGACTGCTACAGCTCACACCGAAATAGTTCCGAGACAAGAAGTTCAAAAAGATATAATAAACATAAATAAACAGGACAAAACTAGGACGTCAGCAACCCCATCAACCTCTCATACGTCTGACCAGGCAGAAAAAAATCATTTATACGACAACCAGCAAACACCACATTCCTTTCGAGACTAAATTCCAAATATACGTACAAAACATGCAAAGTTTAAAAAATAAAGCTGATATACTAGATACGTTTATAAACAGTAAAACTATCCAAGTAGCATGTTTGTCTGAAACCTGGATCTCAGAAACACAAAAAGATTTAATTCAATTGAATGGATACAACTACGCAGCGGCTTATTATCGCAAATGCCGACAAGGAGGCGGCGTGGCAATTCTGCTTCAAAAACAAGTTAAATACAAAGAACGGCCAGACATCGCAGCGCTGTCCCAGGAGTACATCGTGGAGTGCTGTGGGGTAGAAATCCCCGAGGAAAAAATTATTCTGATTAATATTTACAGGCCGGATCGGGAAGTAGACACATTCTTCCACTGTCTTGACAAATTATTAGATAAAATCAAACACTGTGAACAAAATAAAAACATAATTATAACAGGTGATTTTAACATTAATGTCCAAGTGAATAGTATAAATTCGAAGAAACTAATAGATACTATGATGTGTTATAATTTGAAACAAGTTGTTAACGAACCAACTAGGGAAGTGAATAATGCAAGTACGTGTATAGATCTATTATTTACAAACATGACAAATTATAAAATCAATGTAAAAGACCACGGCATATCGGACCATAAGGGTTTACTGTATGAAATTGTCACCAAGAAAACGCAGCTAGAAAATAAGCAAGGTCATTGGTTTTCCGAAACAAGGATTTTCAGCGAGGTAAACATGTTAAAGTTTAAAGAATCTCTTAAAAACATCCACTGGGCCCAAATAATATCTGAGACAAACGATACGAACACAAACTTTAACTTGTTTACGGACCGTTTGAAACAACTTCTAAATATACATATACCTAAAAAGAAAATTAAGCTAATACATCTAGGAAACAAAAATAAATACACTTGGTTGACAAAAGGCTTAAAAAGATCATGTAAAAATAAAAGATTGCTTAAAATAATTGTAAATTATTTTAAAAATGACATTATTACTAAACATTATAAAACATACGAAAAAATCCTAAAAAAATGTATATATAAATCGAAGAAAATATCATATGCTAATTACATAAAAAAATCTAATAATAAAATAAAGTCAATGTGGAATATTGTAAAAACTGTAACTAAAAGAAACACAAAAGAATCAAACCAAAATATAAGTTTAAAAGTCGGGAATAATATTTTAGAATCGCCCCAACAAACGGCAGATACATTCAACAAGCACTTCGCAACGGTGGTGAGTCATCACCGCGACCGATAACGCCCGCGCCGACGGCGGCGATGTGTGCGACAGAGCGCTCGCGTTCTACCCCCGTACTAAACTCCATATTTATTCGACATACCTCCGATCGCGAAATATATAACATACTGAGAAATATAAAAAATAAAAAAAGTTACGGTACGGATGAAATTCCCCCGGCACTACTCAGACTATGTGCATCGGAACTAAGTACGCCTTTGTCATGGATGATAAACCAGTCGTATAATGAAGGCACTTTTCCGGACGCCCTTAAAATATCGGTGATACGCCCCATTCTAAAACCAGGTGGCAACAAACACGATGTAAATCAATACAGACCCATTTCCTTGCTTCCTGCGCTATCGAAAGTCTACGAAAAAACTATGTCAAACCGTATTTACTCATTCTTCGAAAAATATAACCTATTAGACAGTAATCAATATGGCTTTAGGAAAAAATGCTCCACGGAACTTGCAGTAGTACAATACATACAATCAACTTTAAACTTAATAGATAATAAACAATATGCTGTAGGGATACTACTAGATATGTCCAAAGCATATGATAGGGTATCCCATCCTATTTTGCTAAATGAACTTCACAATATGGGAATCAGAGGTACTGCCTACCAGTGGATTAAGTCATACCTACAGAACCGATACCAACAGGTACAACTAGAATACTACCATCAGGAGTCGAAAGAGGTTAGGACAATCACATCGCAAATGTGCCAAACTACGTGCTCTGTCCCACAAGGATCCGTGATATCATGTTTACTTTTCCTGGCATACATAAATGACCTGCCGAAAACGATAGACACAACATGTATAATGTTTGCTGATGACGTGTCGCTACTCATTGGCACCAAAAGTAGTACAGAATGTAACGAACGCCTACAACAAATTATGCAAAAAGTTACCGATTGGCTAACAGATCATAACCTATTAATAAACCTTAAAAAGACCAAAATTCTCCAATTTAAACCCTACCAAAAAAAACCACTGGAAATAAAATTAGAAATAAATGGTGAGCCGATTGAAGAAGTTAGCGAAAGTAAATTATTAGGGATAACGATAGATACATGTATTAACTGGAAGAGCCATATTCAGGACGTAAAAACAAAACTTTCACGGTTTGTCTACGCTCTCAGTATTCTTAAAAGAAATACAGACCTTGAATCTTCAATAACAGCATATTACGCATACGCCTACGCGTGGCTCCGCTATGGTGTGGTCTTGTGGTTCTCCAGCACAGATACCTATGATTTGTTTATCATGCAAAAGCGATGTGTCCGTATCTTGACTAACACCCAAATACCAAACAGTTGCCGTCCGCACTTCATACAACTTAAATTACTTACCTTGCCTTGTATTTACATCTTAGAAGTAGCACGTTTTGTCAGGAAGCACTCTGAACTATTCCAAACCAAAAGCCAAGTCTGTAACAGTAGAAATAGATCAAAAAACAAGCTAGCCATACCAAACACGAAGTTAGCCATGTGCAAGAAGGGCCCATTCTATCAATGTGTCACAATAACTAACAAACTGCCCGATCATATTATGCAGGAACCCAATGACAAAAAATTTAAAACTGCTTTAAAGAAAATGTTGCTTGACAAAGCATACTACTCAATAGATGAATTTCTGAACGACCGATCACTATTATAATTATAAGTAACTCACCTTATGTACCTACCCACTGACATCTTAATAATAATAATATTGTAAATGTAAACAATCCTCATATAATTTTTATTTTATTTAAGCCTATAATTTGTATTGCGAAATTATAAACTTATTATAATTCCTATGCTGTTATTGACTTAATATAATAATAATAAATAAATAAATTTAACTTGCACTGTTATGGTACGGGATACATGCGCAATATACCTAAAATAAAATAAGTTAAGTTAATGTACATATATGTTTTTAGTTTAAGGATAATCATATTGTGTGCCCTTACAGGGTGTCATGTACCTACCGCTTTATACTTGTAACACCTTACTGAATTATGAACATGGCTACAATGAAATAAAGAAAATAAAGAAATAAAGAAATAAGCGACAAAATATAATGCATGTCTTTAAATAATCCACAAAGACTTCCATGCTGAATAAGAATTGTCACTTATGTGAAATGCATACTCGTCTGGCTTAGATTAGCTGTCATAAGATCCTCACTGTCATATTGCCCTTAAATTGGCAAAAAACGTACTAGATCTGTGAGTCCAAGCCTCATCTGGGCTCGATAGTGTTATTGATTCTGTGCCTCCTGTGTCCCGTTGCCAATTAAAGAGTTAAATTAAATAAAACAGAAATATATATTTTTGTTCTTGGAATACTGCGTCGCTTACTAATTCCAACCCTTGAATGAAATCAAACTTCTGTCTTAGTGTGTTTTCTGTCCTTGATTCTATAGCCACAGATTTATCTGAGGTCAACACAGCCAACTTAGTGCAAATATTGTTACAAGCCTAAAATACCGGTAGGTAGTCCGGTACCCTCTTTTACCACGTCGGCTTGTTTGCAGAAATTGACTAATTTGCGTTCAGAGTTAATGATATTAGTTTAGTGTCTCTTAAATTTGCATTTATTGTGATTTTCTGCGAATAAACCTTTTTTAAATGGAACAGTTAGATTATGACCCATATCGAGAGTTTCTTACCATCTCACAAGTATCGTTTGAATATGTTTTTAGTTTTTTTAGTGGGTCTGACACATGGTTAAAATTTACTATATAATCATCAATATTCATATTCTCTGAAACTTTTAACTACCTATTTTCGAGTAAAGCGATGCAAAATTTATTGAAAACATGTAAAAATATATATTTTTAATTAAAGGTTTTTTCTTTTAAATAAATATTATTCTTATTCTTAACTACGCATTTTTCAGGTTGTTTATATACCTAAGCTACTATTATGGTACCAACTTATAGGTCATCTAATATTGCCTTATTTCTAAAGTGCAGTACAGTCTTAAGCGATTGACACATTAACATTGCAATTTGTCGTTCGCGTGTATAAAAACCGTCCACCGCCCTAACACGTCCTCAGTGTGTACTTACCACCGCGTGTTTACTAACAAACTTTTGTATTTGCACACATTGCTCTTTTCCTTATAACAGTGTTTTTCAAAGTGTGGGTCGCGACCCCCAGGGGGGTTGCGGCACTTGTCCAAGGGGGTCGCGAAGTTCAGCTTTGAGAGAAACTTATGCAAAGCAATTTCATTTTTTAAACTTAAAAATAATCCAATCCTTTAAAATTTAAAGTTCGTTAATGTACATATTAATAAAACAAATCATTATTAGATAGGTAAACTGTATTTTAAAAGTAAAGGTTTAACTGTATTCAGTGTGAAGAATGAGCTTGTTTCATTCTGAGTTGTCAAACCGCGGTTCCTGCCGCGACACGCAGACGATTAAATCATTTTCCAAATTCAATCTATTTATTCCTTTTTTTGGTTTTGATATCGGCATTGATGAAAACGTCAGCTCGCATAAATATGAAGTAGCAAATGGGATCAAAACTTTAAGGGTTTTGTTTGCTAGATGGGGATATTCAGCCAAAACGCATATGTAACTTAGTGAATGATAGAAAGGTGCGTTCCAAACACTGGTCTGTGGTTTCAAAGTTATAGGTACTAGATAGAAAAACGTAGAAACGGGGATTGGGGATCGCGAAAAAATTATAGTGGTCATAAAGGGCCGTGACACAATAAAGTTTGAAAAACACTGCCTTATAAGACTGCGGTAAATCCAAGACGTTATTTATAGCTATTTTTCTAAGGCTGACTCGAAAAGCACGTGCCATTATTGCATAATTAGCTGCAAGGCGCTTCGTGGCGGGCTCTAGCGCTCAAAAGCTCCATTGTTTCACTGATATAATAGAGACAAAAGTGGTTGCTTTAGCTGATAATGTTTGTTAAGCTGGCTCCCCACTGCGTGTATAATGCTCGAGCCACATTCAACCAAACTCTTATTTAATTTTACAGTACATATGGTGCTACTTTCCCGAACTAGTGCGGGAAAGAGCACTTTCCGTGCGTATGTCGAAAGTTTAAAGTGTTATATGTACTGTAAAACGTTGTACTAATAGGTAATTCGCAACTCATGTCGATTTAAAACACCTCCTTTGGTCGTGTTTTAATTTATCGCCACTCGTTTTAAATTTCCTCTTTTCCGCACTTGTATAGTAAATAACTATTATTACACGATTGCGATAAAATGTACGCCTCTATTGATGGTCTGTGGTTGTATTTTAAGCCAAGTGACCTCATTGTTTTAGCACTATTCGAAGGTACATAATATTACATATTTTATTTTCAATTGCACGTAGCGTAAAAAAAATGTAAGTTGAATGCTCGCAATGTATAATCACCTATTGATTGCCCGCCATTTTAGTTCGATGACCTGCTTTTTGCTGTTATTTATTTGGAACAGCCTTGCATTTTTAATAATAGGAATAATAAGAATTGTGTTAATGGATTAAGCAGTAAGTTTTCGATCTGCTAAATTAATTAGTCGGAAAATATTTATTAATATTGAGGCATTAAAGCACTGATAGCTTTAATTTAAAATATTTTGTTTTAACATGTTGGCTTATTTAAAAGAAGGTAAGCGAAAGTTATGTAGGTATACATTCATTTCATTCGATTTGTTAGCTGTACGTCCAATACGCAGTTCGTCCAAATGATATTTCAATTCGCATTTCGTCCAACACGTATTTGGTCCAACATGCATTTCGTCCAACAGCATTTCGTCCAACGCGTATTACGTCAACACGTATTTCGTCCAACAGCATGTCGTCCAACATGGATATAGTCCAACACACATTTTGTCCAGTAGGCGTTCCGTCCAACTCCATGTAGAAGTCTTGTCAAGAAAAATAAATTATGCGTCTCTCATTACTGCAGCCACGGTTCATGTATGAAAATTCGAACCGTTTGTCTGAGCTACGTACACCTTTGTACGACACACCTGTGCGTGAGCGGCGCGTTTTCGTGAACGTTGTAGGAAGGCACGTAGGTTGACATTGGGCTTTGGGCTGTAGCCGCACGCGTCAGTTGACGTATTTGGCGGTCAAGGGGTTGGTGGAATGGAAACAAAGATTCATTGATTGTCGAACGAGCGAGCGAAGTTCTTCCAATCAGCTTGGAACACACGGCTGGCTAGAGAGAGGCACGTCCCGGCATTTCGATATTTCTTGACTGAACTGTCCGAGGATAGTTTGTTACGATATAACTAAATATAGTATATTTGTTCTAATTCAAATGAAATTAGGTAAACGGTAATTTTACTCAAATGGTACCTTTTCCCTGTCACTGTCATGCCACGTTCACACAACTTCACATGAACGCGACATTTTCAAGCATACCCTGCGCAAAGTTGCCAGCTCGCTCGCAAATCAAAGGGTCTACCGCGAACACTGAAGTCCGCAAATTGCGGGCATTTTTCTGTTTAACTCCAATTGGACGTAATTAAAGTGACAGAGAAAAATGCCCGCAATTTGAGAATTTCGGTGTTCGCGGTAGACCCTCAGGATGGAACTGTCTGTCTGCATATTTGTTAATCAACATTACGTAACGAACGTCAATGAGGATTTTCACATGCTCAATGTGTGTTGTGTAGGTATTTATTCTTAATCCTAGTCTTCCTTAGTCTTGTCCCAGAAAACGGGACGAGCTTCCACTAGTGAAATTAAAAAGTGGACATCTAAATTGGCAGCCATTTTTGTGCATTAATTAGCACGTGAGAACTATGCAACAGTAAAACAATAACTACCAAATTATATAGAGCTTAATAATTTTTTTTTCTTTTTGAGATAAAACGTTTAATTATCATAAATGTAAAATTAAAAAAAAAACAGAATGAGCAACAACAACATGGCGCTAGTGCAGGGTGGAGGTAGACGGGTTAGGTAGGGCTGCACCGGGCTTAATCTATTTGTTTGTAAAATTAAACACCATGGCACTTGACACATTTAGCAGACTTTTAGATTCCAAATAAAAAACCAAATGCAAAAAAAATGCAATATTCCAATTTTAGTTATAATTCATTTGAACTGGCGCACCCGGTAGGATTGAACACACATAACAGCAATAACGGTACACACGTTCTAATAAAGCCACTTATACAATATGCCACGTCTAGAATCCAATAACCTATCAGTCAACATCCAGTGCAAGCTATGCACTGTCGGAGTTATTGCCCCTGCGGCTCAATATAGGCGGGGTGGGGTTACCCTGAGTTATGACTAGTGGTGTGACCTCAGAAGGCTAGAAAACTCGAGTTTCTGAGGGTCATGGTTAAGGAATGGGATTAAAGCCATGGCTGGGATTACCCCGAGTTATGACTAGTGCTGTGACTAGACAAGGCTTGGTAACTGTCGAGTTTCAAAGGCTCATGGTTATTTTACAGTTAGTTACAGACTTGGCTTGAAAGCTCTCGAGCTTTAGAGGCCCGTGATTAAGGCTTTACCAAGTCAATAACTAGTGCAAGCCTTGCACTGTCGGAGTTATTGCCCCTGAGTAGGGTTTGCAATCCGGATCCGAAATGTATGCAATTATCCGGATCTGGATCCGGATCCGCGGATCTTCCCATACATTTCGGATCCGTCGTGCAAACCCTACCCCTGAGGCTGAATATAGCCGGGGTTTCCTAATCAACAAATTATCTTTATGATAGCTTAGTGAAGAATTGGGATTAAGGCTTTATATTTCCGGTCTACCTAGCTCTTAAGAATTTCGAGCTTATGAGGCTGCTTGTTTGATCCCTGCACATAGTGCTTATGCAGTCTTAAACTTTTGGAGCTGGACTGTTCTGATATTGACACCATTTTTCATGTAGGTAAGCCTTGAAGTTTATTCCACCGTCTTTAGACTATTAGTAATAGGACGTTTTTAATGCAAAGCATATAAGTTAAGATTAATGAATATAAGTTAAATTTAACTTTAAATTGTAAACTTTGGATGAGTCTGAATAAAAGGCTTTTTTTAAATCGAGTTTTCCCTAATCGAGTTTGACATCTCGCGGGCCCCAACCCACAACACTAGTGGCGCTCATGCACGTGGTGGAACGAAGGAAATGGGATTTTCTCAATAACACGTTATTGAAGCGATGGAGTCATTTGCGTTCGATATAGGTGAGGCGGTTGCGAGGTGAAGGAATATTTTATTATTCCGTGAAAACTATGGGTGAAGATCATAGTACTTGAAACATACATCGACAATATCAAAGTAGCAGTTCTATTCTATTCTATTCTACAATTAGTCTTACAATTGAGTTTGATTAAACAACACCTTATACGACAAATTTATTATTAATCTTATTGAATCATTTCGGTGAAACTAAGTCAAAACACTTATTGTAAATATACTTGTAATTAAATTATACTTAGCACAGACTTACACAGTTTGTTAATTAATTGTTTAATTTGTCACGGACTATATATTTTCGAATATTGTCTATTAATCTATTCAACCAACTTCCGTGTTTAATCTTTTTTCCTACCTATCACTAAAATGAAAGCTATTTCCAGAGTCATTAAAACTTTTTAATTTACAGTTTCTTCAGAACAAAGAAGTATTACTGCTCGTTTCATAACAGCAGTAAATCAACGTGAAATGTTCCGCCAGACATGTCATTTCTAGTCAAATTATTGTAATGTATGCTCCATGTGGGTTTATTTTTAAATTCACTGAAATGTGGAAGCTATAAAACATTTTGAACAATACGTAGACGCGTTTTTTTATACCTTGTTTTCAGCATTTTATGTGGGTATTGTAATAATGATAATATGTTTTATTTTTTTGTTTACAATTAACTTTTTACGCTAATTAATGAAATCATCGGATTATATCGTGCGGACATAATGCGTTCAAATTAATCTCTAGAGCGTTCGTGGTCATCGTAACTATCACGATAAGATAAGGTAACCGCTAGGGTTGCCAGATGGTCGGGATTTGGCGGGATTCTCCCGATTTTTAGCATGTGTTCCCGATTCCCGACAAAGTGAAAATTGTCCCGAAAAACAGCTTCACGTTATAAAACAAGTTCTCAAAGAATGTATACTATTTTTACACAAAAATTTCTATGGGCAGAGCAGCTGACGTAGTCGCCAATAATGTAAAATATCGTTGTTTTTTTCCCCGACTTAAGTCCCAAAATCCCGAAAAATTGATATTTTTTCCCGATAATAGCGCCTTTCGATCTGGCAACCCTAGTAACCATCGAGGTAGTCAGTAATAGTAGTAAACCGCAAAAATTGGTAAATAGGTACCTCCATAATAATTATGGAGTCCATATTAAAAAAATGTACCTAAGTATGTCTAATGTATTTCTTTCAACTTATGCGAACAAAAACACAAAGAAAGCTTAAACCTTTAATAATTAATCCTACCTATTTTCAAATGTGTACTAAAATGTATTTAAATACGACACAAAACTCTTCCCATGGTAAAATAAGTAATTAATAATTAACAAACAATGCTGGCTTTAGACTGAACAAAGTAATAGACTCTGTGCGGAAAGAGAAGAGTCGTAGAATGTATGGGGCCCTATACATTACACGACTATTCTCTTTCCGCACAGACTCTACACGTAAATAATACCTATTATAAGCACACACAAATATGATATAAGTAATAAAGGATATACAAAAATGTTACGAAATAAAATCAAAGTCACTGCCGTTAATAGCCAAAATGGCAGACAGTGCCATAAATACCGACCGAACAAAGGCGGGTAATGTACCAATCTTTGCACACGTTAGGTACGTAATCTTGCTCAGATTGCTTTCCCATATATCGTTATTATTGCGCGTGTCCATTGAATGCCGAGATTTTTGTTGATTTTACATCAACGACGTTAAATTATCAGGTAAGAATAAAAATAAAGGTAAACACGCAAAGTTTGTCTACCATCGATTCGAAACACGATTCGGAGGGAAATTACAATAATATTGACTTGGTTTCATATATTCTCTTGCAAGAAACTGGCGAGTTCATTTGAGCCCAAGAACACTTGTTTTCAGCGAAACGCCTGAAATTCTTGGTAATTAGTGCATGTCGGAGATACCTGAAGTTTGTCTTTTAAGGGTCGGTTATAACGACCTCCATAATTTGGTCACAGTCGCCGTCACACAGTACGTAGTTAATAAACAGTAAGCACCTACGATAATATTTGGTTGATGATTTAAGGTACAAAATTTAACAGAGGTTTGCTTCGAGTTTTATGAAAAAGTAGCTAAGTATACTTCTATATCTTCTATTCAGCTGCGTAGACTATGACTAAGAACATCGTGGGCCACATGTTTTGCAATTATATTACTGTTAAGAAAAATAACCCCAACCTGAAGCCCGTACCATGAGTGTCAAAACTGACATAAACGCTTTCGAGAACGTAATTTACCTTCTATACATCTCGCTTGCACTAATATGCGAGTACGAGCAAGATGCATAGAAAGTAAATTACGTTTCGATGACGTTTATGTCAGTGCCAAACTGGTGGTAGTGGTACTGGGCTAGGATATGTGAAGTATTCAAATATTTTCCCTAAAACACTCTTTACTGCACTGTTTTAGTTAAAGATGAATTTGATTGTTATATATTTTATGCATTAGTTATGAACGACGACAAAAACCCCGCGTTTCTTCAATCTGGACTCATTAAATTGAATTTTAGATATGATAATTATTGCAATAACAAATTATGTACATCCGATATTATTCTGAAAATCAGATAAATTAATTTGCAGTATGCTAACCATGAGTTTAAGAGATATATTCATAAAAAATAATTTGTTTTTATTTTGTTTCGCAATTAATTGTGATAGGTAGGTACCTAGTTCCTAACCTGTCTACTATGGACACGGTGAGCTTTTAATGGCTGCGCAATTTCTTGGTAAAGTAAGAAATATTACATTTGCTCGGCTTGCCGTATCGATTTTATCACTCGTATAGTTTCTTGGCGTTTCTAAACTCGTTATTTGAGCTACTTTGCTGGCTCGTACGTTCTTGCTGAAAATTCCTGTAGGAAACCATCGTAAAGGGGCCCACAGATTACCAATTCGCCGGACGATATCAACCTGTCAGTTGTTCGGAACTGACAGGCTGATATTGTCCGGCGAACTGGTAATCTGTGGGGCCCTTAAGTCAATGTAAGGTTGCTAACTCTCGGGTATACAATTATTCTTAAATGTCACTTAGGGCTCATTTAGACGATGCGAGAACTCGCATGCGAGTTTGATTACATTGCCGGTTTTGACCGGTCGGTTGAATTGGACGTAACCAACAGTCAGCAATGTAACTAAAATCGCATGCGAGTTCGCGCGCTATCTACGAGTAAATCAGCCCTTAGGTTGACAAATTCCCGCTGCGAGATGGCGAAATAACTCAAAATGATGTATGACATTGCCACCTGAAGGGACTTTCAATCATCATTGTCAGTTGTTTACCTAAAAACATGCCCATTTTATACAATGTTTGTCCTATTTTTTAAGGAATTCCCGCTCCGGCTTCGCACGGGTATCACTTTTATTGATAGGTGAAAATCGCATGATAATCCGTTTAGTTGTTTTTGAGTTTATCGTGAACATACAGACAGACGCAGACAAGACTTTTTTGAAGTGAAAACTTCTTTAGCGGCGCTGGGCACTTTTTGAGGTGGGGAAAAAATGATAAACTCGAGACAGCGTAAGGCGATCACGTGACCGTAAGGTGCGTAAGGCGATCACGTGACCGAAAGCCCCGTAAGGTGGCTACTGATAATTCAAATGGCATTTAAATCAATAAAGAAAAACTCAATGTTATTTGTCATTTATGTTGCGGACTCCTTTTCAAGACTCTTTACCTATGTTCAAATAATTTGACGTTGTCATGGCAGTATGTCAATGAAAAAGTGTGATCTTATTTGAGAATGATAATAATATATAATAAACAAATAGAATACCTCCGCTAAACGTATGTATCGTGTTACCGGGCGTCGGTAACATAATGAGGTGAGTTTTCACTTCTATCGGCACTCCCGGAGTGCAACCGTTGTTGCTTGTTTTATAAAGTGTAGTGATACGCCACAGATAATTTACTGTTTTCTCTGTTTCAGGTAAAAATGACACCACTAGATGATGTTTATTAGATAATAGACACAAGGTAAATATAAGGGGCTTCCATTACTGAAGATATATTCATTCTTACACTTACTACAAACGTCGCTTTTTATTTCCTTGTTACAACACATCAAGGACGATTTTTTTGCAGCAAATAGGTTACCCAAAGCTGTTTGTATTACTTACCCCAAAACGCGAAAATCCTGACTGACGCGACCCAACTTTTATTCACTTTACTATATGTCAACTTAATACTGCGGGGCTAATGTTTATACAAACGAAAACTTATTTTAAATCTTAACTCGTTCACTTAAAGTTTAAAATAAGAATTTGGAACTTTCTGTGTATGCTAACCAAATTTCAAGTCTTCAATCTACTTTCAACTTTAATCCATTCGCTCAAAGTTCAAAATGAGAATCGCAAAATGCCAATGTATCCAACATTGGGAGATATGGATGTAACAATCAATTTTCGACTGTATTCTTAGTGTGTTTAAATGGAAATTTCAGTGTATTGATGAATTTATATGATGTGTTAGGTTAGGCCTTCTGCTGTGCCCATAAATCAGAAAAGTTTTGAAATGACACAAAATATAACAGGTATCAAAACTTGAAAGTACGGTTAGGGTAACCATGCGCGCAGTTCATATATTATACAAAACAAATAAAACAAATCATTCGCAGTGTATTAAATTAAAATAAAAGAGTGATATTGCCATTTTTAATTGTTTTCGCTTATGTTTTTAAACATGTTGACATTCTAAATGTTCTGAAGTGGCACGCAGATTTTCACAATGGGCTCAACTAAGCTCTAACAATATTTTTCTAATTAAATAAGTCTAGTCAATATACTTTTTTTTTTTTTTTTTTTACCGAAAATAGTTTATTCAGAGACCATACTTTTATATCCGCAACGCAGGCTTCGTCAGGTAAACACAAACTTACAATCAGCTACAGGCATCGTCACAAAAAACTACAGCGATAAAATCCGCAACAGGCTTCGTCAACTCACTCTAAAAATACACATTAATAACAAAAAAAAAAAAAAAAAACCTACAAATAAAATACACCCTCCAACTCACCGCCAGCAGGCAGTGTACCCAGCAGGCTGGCCGCATTTCCCCGTTGAATAGCTATACTAATTCTCTGGGCAAAATACTGGCCTGCCCTCTGGTCACCCGAGGCATCGACCAAACGCGACGCCAAATCCTTAAATAAGCGCCGGGCGCTGGGCCCCCACGACCCTAACGTTTCGACCCCAAAAGGCTCAAATATGTAGCCACTGCCGAGAGTGCTGTACTTGCGCCGTTTGTTATCCTCGGCCGTCGTGGCCGCATGACCAGCACCAGAGCTAGTGCCCGGTAAGTGGGACACAGCAAAAGTGTCTACACACGTTGCATCCCAAACCAGAGGCCTCCCCATACTCCAGGGCACCAGCGTCATACCGTCGGGTCTCTTGCCGTCATCCCTCGTTAAACCAACAGGCTCCAGAATAGCAGGTACCTTTACGCTGACAAGAGCCCTTCGGATGACATCGTTCAAGCTCAATCAATCAATATACTCGTAAATCAACTTGACAATTATATTATGCATGTTTTCGCGATTGCTATCAGTCAACGTTCAAATGCCGCGGTTGGCCGACATCGACATTCACCGCCAGTTTATCGAATTTTCGCCGACATTTGACCGACGTTATCTAGCTGACATCGCATGTATTTTATCTCTGATCGTCCTATTAGAGTTAAATGATGCAAGCTTAATTTATTTTGTTAATACAACCTTAGCAAGCAAACATTTCGAAATTCACAACGTAGGTATTTAGGTGTTAAAAGAATCACTTTAATGGTTATTTAGTCAAACTATATTTTGTTAGATGATATAATTTTATGGCATTTGGTGGTCTTTCTAAACCATAATTCGCCGGAAATCATGACATACTGTCGCCATCAGATATATTGGGACGGCCAAGGTGTTCACAATATCTGAACACGCACTCTAACGCCTTGACAATAGAGGCGTGTTCAGATATTTGTGAGCGCCTTGACCGCTTCGATATATCTGATGGTGACTGTTCATTCTATGCTTAAATAATATATTTGAATATATATAATATAACTCCGCCGTGTCCAGGAGGGTCGACGTCTAAAAATGGCTAAATGAAAATTATGTTAGGTACAGAGTATGTTTGCTTAGGCATTATTAGGCGCTTACTATTATATGTAAACGAAATATAGTTTTAAACCAATGCTAATGTTGCTTACGTAATTTTTTAGGCACAGTTTAAGTTTGTATTTTAACAAGATAAATTATAAGGAAAAATACTCGACATTAATTTAGGAAAATATTTTCTTAGCAAACAATAAAGTCACAATAACAAAACAAATAAAACTAGATAAATAAGCAAGTTCACTTTCAGCGGGACTCATAAATACGCGGCCTTGTCACCCTACGCTCTATTGTGGAGTGCCCACAACTTTCAGTTTAAGTTTAGGTGGCCATATATTTACATTTCAGTCAGGACAGTCCCCGCTAAGTAAGATTTATCTGTGATTGTGACAACGGACGCCATCGTGACTTGGAACGACTTTGCATTTTTCTGTGTGACATATACGACATTCAATTTTGAGCTCTAAGCTGTGAAGTTTAAAACTCAAATTGCAATGCACGTGTTTATCAAGACATTTATGGGTTAGATGTAATTAATGAGTTTAGGTATATTACTTTTTACACAAGTAGAGCAATGCGAATAATTATACAAACTAGTGTTATCTTTGTTTTGTGTTTTAGGTTGTTACAATTTTGAGAACTACGAGTACTACATACTACTACATATCACAATTCGTAACTTAGATATTCAGATATAAAACTAGAGCAAGTTTTTAACTTTTAAAGCGTTATTTTATTCTACAGAACAAACTTAAATCAGATTGTAAGGGATGTCGGGTTCAGTGTATCAAGACTGATTTATATTTTGGTCTTGAGACATTCTAGTTACAGAGGATGTCCAGTCAGCAGCAGAAGTTGCTAAACGGTTGCCGCTGACTGTTCCTACAATATCACTTATTCCTCACATCCATTGTTGAAGGTATCTTTTTGTAACTGTAACACGAAAACTTTTTTTTACTGCAAACGCATTCGCAAGTTAACCATGGAGCGGGATCCAGACGAGTCTAACTCGTCAGCGATGGCGGGATAACTTGGACTCTTTTTTGAGAGGCTGGCCAGATATAGTACTAAACAGAGACGAGTGGAAAAAGAGGGGCGAGCCTTACCCAGCAGTTGGACACAGTGGGCTCTGAATACTATTAATAATAACATTAATAACGCATTGTAGGGGGAAAGAGTCGGTACTGTACAATAAGACTAGTTTCAAACGTCTATCGATACGATAGCTCGTTACCGTCATGCGGCCTTTTATTTACTATTGTGGTATAAAAAGCTTAACAAAACTACCGAATAAGGGAAAGGACATTGGTCTAATCCTCGGTGCCTGAATAAAATGTCCACAGCTGTTGAAAACTCAATGATCCAGCAAAGTCCGAGCGATTCATGTGCGAAAAAGTACGAGTCAAATACGCGCCAGTGTGGGCAATTTGCCAATGTCCTCGGAAATGTGCAGTCGTACACTTGAGATTGAATATTGGCTGGACATGGGCATAATACCTCGTCTGTTCATAAGTCTTGAGACAAATGTTAACTCAAATAGTTGAGTTTACAATATACATTCGTCTCAAGACTCAATTTCAATTGAGCCATTTAAAATGACCTTCTATGTTTGGCGTTTGAGGTGTTCCGGCACGATCCCGAAAATGGTATCTTTACTGGCGGGAAAGTATCGGAAGTAAAAGAAAATTGTAATATTATGAAATATCAAATTATACCTACCTACACCGAAATATTGAGAAATGCTTCAACTATTATGCTGAATAAGCAATATTTAATTACCTTGCTGGTATTATTGTGGTGGGGAAGTCATTTTAATAAGAAGGTAATATGTTTCCTCGGCACAAAGACTGCGCCAAGCGAGACATGCACTCCTTCAACATCCCAGTTCATAAATGAGAGGAGCTTGCCGAGGACAGAGACAATTGGCGCAAAACTGGTGTTCGACGGGCGTAAAATCCACGACGACGCTTGGTTTAAGACACTCGCAATTAAGTAAGCGAGCCAAGCGTCATCAGCCCGACACTTGTTCGCCACGGGTATATTCCACCTGCCAGGCCTGTGGTCGTGTTTGCCGCTCCCGTGTTGGCTTTAATAGCCACGAAAAACGTTGTCGCCTTACCTGACACTTTTTCAATAGTCTGTAATAGACTTTAAGGCCAATGATGATGATGAATATGTTTCCTCTACGTGTTGGACGTGGACTTCTGCATGTTAGGTAGTTTTTAGGGTTCCGTAGCCAAATGGTAAAAAACGGAACCCTTCTGGATTCGTCATGTCTGTCTGTCTGTCCGTGCGTATGTCACAGCCACTTTTTTCCGAAACTATAAGAACTATACTGATGAAACTTGGTAAGTAGATGTATTCTGTGAACCACATTAAGATTTCCACACAAAAATAGAAAAAAAAAACAATAAATTTTGGGGGTTCCCCATACCACCCCATACTTAGAACTGAAACTCAAAAATTTGTTTTTTTTTTCATCAAACCCATACGTGTGGGGTATGGATAAGTCTTCAAAAATGATATTGAGGTTTCTAATATCATTTTTCTCTAAACTGAATAGTTTGCGCGAGAAACACTTCCAAAGTGGTAAAATGTGTGTCCCCCCCCCTTGTAACTTCTAAAGTACGAGAATGATAAAACTAAAAAAAAATATGATTACCATGCAAACTTCCACCGAAAATTGGTTTCAACGAGATCTAGTAAGTAGTTTTTTTTAATACGTCATAAATTACGGAATCCTTCATGGGCGAGTCCGACTCGCACTTGGCCGCTTTTTTTAGGCTACGGTCAAACAGAACTCGTATATTCTTAAACATGTCAGCGTGTCAGACATTATTCTTTGTTTTCAAATTTTTACATAGTTTGGCAAGCCACAACAAAAGACATGAGGGCCTGCGACGTTTCAGTGGAAAACACCTCCGATCGCGCGAAGTGGAGAGAAAAGACCAGAAAAGCAGACCCCACAATCAGATGGGAATAAAAATGCTGAGAAGAGAGAGAGTTTGGCAAGCCAATCCCAAAAATTTCACTGATTTGAGACTGGTCGTCCTCCCATAGAACATTTTAACTTTGCTCTTTTTCTACTGACAAAGTTTTCCAGTGTATACTTTGGCTTATTTCAGATCTAGGTTAGGGGATCCACTGACAGTAATCCTTTTGCCATCAGTTGCACACCAGTCCGTTGCTGGCATCCATCGCTTCAAATATCGGCACTAAACATTGAAGACTCGTACATCAATTAACTTTGGCCTAGCTTTCATCCCGAAACCTATATTGGCATAATGCATGCTCATCTGAACTGCATCGCTTGCTGGTTTGGATTGCTAATGCTTCTGACTGAAGCGTGCTTACCGATCTTTCAAACTTTACATTTGATCGTTTTTGCCATACTGGCATTGCATTTCACTTCGGCCATTTACTATGAAATAAAACGAAGTCACATGACCGCTTTCTCATACAAACGTTGTCCCTATTTTCCTCTCTGGATATTAACATTATATAAAATATTTTCGCGCAATGTAATGTATATTAAAACAGCTAATGCTTCGTTAGATTTTTTAGCTCAGCTACCTCACACATCTCTAGTGGAAACTACGTTCCACGTCGTGGCTACGCATCCTCACACCCCTCAGAAACCCTCAAATCTCTAGTGCTACGCTTAGATACATACAGACATACATATAATCACGCCTATTTCCCGGAAGGGTAGGCAGAGATCACGGATTTACATTTGCTACGATCCTGACATGGCTCTTTCGCTTCCGTTACTTTCATAACATTCCTCATACACGCTCGCCGGTTTAGGGTGCTCTTGACCAGGCCTTTCTTCAGGATTTCCCCGATCTGATCAGAGAAAGTCCGCATAGGTCTGGCCCTTATACACTCTCTTTGTCAACCTTCTTTCACTCATTCATTCCACATGTCCAAACCATCTCAACATACCTTTCTCAATTCGCTTAGATACACATCTTTAAAGTGATATAAGTACTAGTAACACCACCTCAGCAATCCAGTTGTGCATATCCAGGGCCTGGTATCGGCATGTGGCGTACAAACGGCGTCAGCCGACGTCAGTAATTAATCAAACGCGCTTTGATGTGCATCTGCCGGTCCGGATTACACTCGCGACTGAATCGCGGGTAGGCAGATATTTGCGAGCTTTTGTACCAAAGGCTTTGTAATGATAAAATATGAGAATGTCTTTATAAACGTCACATTTATACAGACATGTGCACACTGTCGTGTCAAAGTCGATGTAGAGTTACGGCTCGGCCACGACATTACGCGACTGGTGACGGCGGCAGCGACAACCATAGGTGGGAACGAAAAGTCCGATCGCTGTGTCTCGCTCCAACCTATGGTTATCGCTGCCGCCGTCGCAAGTCGCTCAATGTAGTGGCCGAGCCGTAAGCTTAGATAATATTAGAAATATCCATTGTCATCGACTATGGATCGGATGAGAGGATCATGGGGAAATCGAGAGAATTCATGAAATTTACAGCCACATCTATAGTTTTTGAGTTTTTTTATGATATAGGAGGCAAACAAGCAGACGAATCGCCTGATAGTAAGCAATTACCGTCGCCCATGGACAACAGCAACACCAGAGGGTGTGTTGCGTTGCCGGCCTTTAAGATTTCAATACGCTCTTTTCTTAAAGGTTTAGGGTTAAAGATTCTTTATTCTCATAAGAATTACAAATTCACTTGCATGAGAACATTATAAACTAATAGTACATTATTGTCGAGGTTCGGAAGTAGCTACTTGCAGGCTGAGGATTCGTTTTAAACGGACGACCTTGGGAGTCCGTTTAGTTGAATCCGAAGCCAGCAAGTAGTCTTCCAGCCGAGTCATATATAGTGCTTTTCTCAAAAATGGTGCAAGAAATAGAAATATTTTACAGAACTTACAGAAGCAACGTTCTAATTTTCACAGAAAAAAATACAACCATAAAAAAATTTGCTTGCCGCCTTTAAAAAAAAAAGCGGCCAAGTGCGAGTCGGACTCGCCCATGAAGGGTTCCGTATTTAGGCGATTTATGACGCATAAAAAAAAAACTACTTACTAGATGTCGTTCAAACCAATTTTCGGTGGAAGTTTACATGGTTATGTACATCATATATTTTTTTTAGTTTTATCATTCTCTTATTTTAGAAGTTACAGGGGGGGGGACACACATTTTACCACTTTGGAAGTGTCTCTCGCGCAAACTATTCAGTTTAGAAAAAAATGATATTAGAAACCTCAATATCATTTTTGAAGACCTATCCATAGATACCCCACACGTATGGGTTTGATGAAAAAAAATTTTTTGAGTTTCAGTTCGAAGTATGGGGAACCCCAAAAATTTATTGTTTTTTTTCTATTTTTGTGTGAAAATCTTAATGCGGTTCACAGAATACATCTACTTACCAAGTTTCAACAGTATAGTTCTTATAGTTTCGGAGAAAAGTGGCTGTGACATACGGACGGACAGACAGACGGACAGACGGACAGACGGACAGACGGACAGACAGACAGACAGACAGACAGACAGACAGACATGACGAATCTATAAGGGTTCCGTTTTTTGCCATTTGGCTACGGAACCCTAAAAAGAAGTGTATTTTTCTGCTGAAAATACGCCAACCTATTTGAGACACCTAAATAGTCGCGGTACCAACATTAAGCCTGTAACAGACTATCGCACCGCACCGCGACCTTGGAACGTCGCACCCATAAGTGAGAGCGAGAAAGAGATATCTGTTTCTCGCTCTCACTTATGGGTGCGACGCTCCAAGGTCGCGGTGCGGTGCGATAGTCTGTTATAGACTTTATAATAATAAGTGCTGATCATCTGTTTGGCTGTTTAAGGGACCTATGCCTTCATTTGATATGGCCATTTAAAGTTTTAAAAAGTTTGGAACTCGTTAAATAATGGAATTTGTATGCGACATTGCAGTCCCGAAATCGAGACTGCAATGTTTGTTGTTAACTTTTTAATTTTTTGAATGACCATAAACTACGCACTTCGCGACCTATTTTTTAGCCGGCAACGTCGACTTTGCCGTCCATTTTTGAGAAAAATACATTTTCAAGTTAAACTAACAGTGCAGTTACTAATAAAAACATATATGTAGGTAAGTTGACAATCGGCATGCAAACTAGTTCTGTTGCTGTAGTAGGTTTGAAGGTAGTAACGGTCCGGAAATATCGCAGGCGACAGAAATTTGTATTTGGAAGTTAATATTTTTTTTGTTGAATATTGTTCTTCCATACGAAAAGATAAGCCTATCAGAAACATGAAAAATGTTTCCTCTTTAAAACTTCTTAATAGAATCCTAAGACGCTGCAAAGACAATTTCTCATCAATTTCCCTATCAACAATAACCAAGAGGCCTATCTAGGCCTAAGGGTCAAGTGTTTACAGTCCAATGGTCAACAGCTGCGCTGCGCTGGTCAGCAACAGCGATTCCAATCTCTCGTCACGATCTAGGTCTGTCAACGTTTGCTTTCCTGGTCGGAATAATTGATTTAAAGGCAGTCTACACTCGAGGATATTCGATGTACTTGAACATTGATGATTGCAGAGTCCGTACGGGTTAGTTGTAAGTAGTAATTATGGAATTTTGTGAAGGCGATGAAAAAAATGTTACATGTACACGAAAACGACAGTCAAGGCGGGATTTAAATTCTTCAGCTATACCTAATAGGTACTACTATGGCACGCAAACCATGTAGGGTCATCTGTTTCTGTCAAAGCCAGATATGACGCTGGTATCTACATAATTGTTGACTAATCGAACTATTTCTCGCTTCTACTTTATGCTCAAACCTATACCTAGAGCAGAAAAAATCTTACTCGAAAAAAATGCTAAATACTGACTAAGAATTCAGTCAGGCAGGATTCTTATCGTACAGAGACAAGAAGTTAAATAACCCAAATTGTAGTATTTTATGCATAAATAATGTTGCTTCTGGTTCTCCTTGGTTATCAGTCTGCACAACTAATCCGTCACATAAACGGGATGGAGTGATATATCCCTCCGCCCTCAGCCGCACCTGTTACTTGAATTTGCAGCGTGTCGGGGGACAAGTTAATATCCCCGGATTAAAACGCGCTTGAGGTGTCGCACAGCTTACGACAGTAAACTTTCACTTTATAAACTGAAATATGTGTCATATATACTAAAGAAAAAGTGATAGAGTAGCCTCGGAGTACGTGATATCGCCGATAAGTTACAAGAGAGCCGACTGAGATGGTTTGGACACGTGAAAAGAAGACGTCCTGATTACGTCGGGAATATATACTGCTATGTGGATCTGAACATTGTTGGGTCCAGAGGAAGAGGAAGACCGAAGATGAGATGGGCAGACACAATAGCAAAAGACATGAGGGCCTGCCACGTTTGAGTAGACGACACGTCCGATCGCGCGAAGTGGAGAGAAAAGACCAGAAAAGCAGACCCCAAAATCAGATGGGAATAATAATGCTGAGGAAAGAGAGATACTAAAGAAAAAGTGACCAAGCCCTCCTGGAGGCTCCAGTGGGGGAGGCCGGATATATATGAACCGGCGTTTTACACGGCCCGCTCTGGGCCTCTAGGCCGGCCACAGTATGGCCCGGAATTTTGACATTTGCGGCAGCAATACCTATACAGTTGGCAGCATTGTCGCGCTGCATTACTGTACCAGTACTTAATGCTAGCGTAATCTGAATCCGAACGGTATTAAACCTAAAATAAAGATAACATTAAAGACAAACGTGTAAATATGTACGTATATATACTGATTGTAAAGCACGTGCTAAGTTTTGTTAAGAAAAAGGCGAGGGTGATGTTATATACCAAGGCCCAGGATGGTTATATTTAATACAAGAGGATGTCACTTTTTGACAGCTTTTGTCAGAAAGGGACTTGCACCTGTATTACAAGTTACAAGCTTTTGAGAAACGGGCCCCAGCTGTTTGAAGGTAAGCTGTGGCTAACCACACGCAGCCGACGCACTCGTAATCTCAAACAAACAGATTCATTAAAGTCGGCGCTCCATATTACTCGCTTTATGATATTTTGCATTTTAATCTAATTTTGTTTAATTTCTCTTGAGTTGAAGACGGGAGTTCTTGAGAATGTGTGTTATTATGTTATGTGCTTTGTTTAACTTGACACAGAGATTTCGACTTGTTATAAGTACACGGAAGATCGTGAATTTTTAAACTGTAGTCAGAGTTCTATAGTTATTCTAGTTCGTTGAAAAAATACACAAAACATCAAGAAATCATGGAAAAACTATTTTAAGAAATCCAACCAAATTGCAAAAAATTAGAACTGATTTCCTCAAGTAGCAACGTCATCTGTCGCGCCACTGAAGTACTTATGTCGCCCGGTTACAACGTACAGCGTTAGCTGTAAAATCATTATTAAAATTAAAAGTGTACTACTAATTGTTATTGTTCCATGACATAGCAGTCAAACGTGCTCGAATCTCAAACGCCTTTATCTCTGAATAAGGCCTGCCATTCGCGGCCCGACCGCTTATTAATAAGGCCAATAATGCGCGTATTGTGGGCATGCCGGATTTATCGCACTTGTTGGAAAACGGGGTCGGAGGATGGGACTTACACCGTGACGTAACATGTATGGCATTTGAAAAATCAATATGCTCATGAACATAGCTCGGTTTTAGGGTCAATGCAGACGGACTGCTACCCGACTGCAATTTGTATGGGAACTGCACGCCAGCTGCAACCTCGGCGTGCAGTTCCCATACAAGTTGCAGTCGGGTTGCAGTCGTCTGTACCGGCGCTTACGGAAGCTACAACGAACTTAAGCGCTAGTGATTAATTAAATACGGATGCCATGTTATCGATATCGATAGCGAGTAATTTCTAAATCATAATAACCAATGTGATTCATCCTTGGAGTAAAAATATTAAGAGTGTTAGTTCCTATATTTGAAAACCCCTTTGGTTTATTCTTAATTCAAGACATTAAATAGAAGCGTTCACTTTTGTCTGAATTAAACACGAAACTCATGGCGTTGTGAAGTCATAAGTCATAACAGTGACATTTTCGGCTTAATCCAAATCAAATAGTAGTCTAAAGCAAATCCTTAATAGTAGTCGTTTTACAGTACATTAATTAGGCCCTTAAAATTTTGCTTATTTTAGCACCTGGGGACCGTTTCTCAAAAGCTTGTAACTTGTAATACAAGCGGTTGTCACTTTTTGACAGCTTCTGTTAGAAAGGGACTTCCACTTGTATTACAGGTTACAAGCTTTTGAGAAACGGGCCCCTGGTGTCGTAATGTAGCACCAGATCTACTGTAAATTATCTTTTGTTAGTTTCGGTGTGACACACTGCCGCTAGAGAGGCGGCGAAATTAATTGCGTTATTATTGAAAACCTCACTCCCACACGCAGGGATCCAAATTCATTGTTCTGCTAAGCGCAGCATACCCGAGAGTTTCGTATCAAAGGACTTTGAATATTTAGCCTTTGTGTTGTGCCTTGTAGTAATACGAATGGTAATGTAAGGCTTTCGGCTTTCTTGGAGACTTTATGCCTTATGAATATTATTAAATTTCTAGTTAAACACAGACTGAATCAAAGCGATATTTAGGTCTAACACGCCACCCAACACTATCATGTTTTAATATCACAACAAGTAGGAAAACAAAAAAACCAGACAAAAGCAAGTCGGAATCACCTGCGAGGGTTCCGTACTTTTTAGTATTTGTTGTTAAGCGGCAACAGAAATACATCATCTGTGAAAATTCCAACTGTCTGGTCTTGCAAATCGGTAACATGCGTTATTATCATAGACCGTTTGACGTAGATAGCTAAAATTTGGAACAGTTACCTATAAAAACTACCACCACTTATATTTTATATTGTATATAAGTCAAAGCTTCTTATTTTTTAATTTTAATTATTGTTTTTCGCTTGGGTCGTGCAATTTACAAACTCATGTTAGAAAACTGAACTAGTTATAAAATAAAATTGTTATTTAAAGTTCGCATGGCTTGTAATCGAGACAAACATATATAAAGGACTAAATACGAAAAAAACTAAATTCATTTCTAAATTTATAACTTCAAGATCGTGTTTTCGCTGATAAATTTAGCCCCCTCTGGGACTTAAATGAATAAACGTCGTGACGGCAATAGTCTTAACATTAAAATATTGAGGTATACCTACACACCGAGGTACCTATTTCGATATTAATTTATTATGTGATAGGCGTAGCGTTCAAAAAAGTACTTACGCAAAATACAAATAAAAAACTGACTCGTGAAGGATTTGAACCTCCGACCTCCGATAGTAGAGACATTATTGGGAATTCGGCGCTCTACCAACTGAGCTAACGAGTCGATGTATCATGCTGCGAAAATCACGATAGTATGGCGCAAAATGACGAAACGTATTGCACAACATGATGCAAGGATCTAAACAACGACTGCAACGTGACGTCACATGACGCGCTATCGTCTCAGCGATGACAATCAAACTATGAAACTACCTACAATTCTAAAATTATAACCTCGCTTTTTTTCGCTTATCAATTTTGCCCCCTGGGACTCAAGAGAGTAAACGTCGTGACGGCATCATGACTCATCTTTAAAGGGGCCGACTGATTAACAGTCCGCCGGACGGTATCGGCCTGTCAGTTAGAACAAAATTTTGACAGTTCCGAACAACTAACAGGCCGATACCGTCCGGCGGGCTGTTAATCAGTGGGCCCCTTTAGACTCCCATTAGGCGTGGCGTACAAAGGGTTAAAGGACTAATACTACTGGTATTGGACAACTACCTACTACTGGTATTGGTCCCCGCGGCGCGGATACAGGCGTGCCTAGTGCGGGTACCAAAGTTAATCCTTAAGAAATTGTAAACTCTTGGTTAATAAATAATTTTAATTTTTTTAATTTTTCATTTTTGATGAAAAAAAAAACTGACTCGTGAAGGATTCGAACCTCCGACCTCCGATAGTAGAGACAATATTGGGAATTCGGCGCTCTACCAACTGAGCTAACGAGTCGATGCATCACCCAGCGAATATAATGATCATATGTCACAAAATGACCTCAAAAACGTATTGCACAACATTTTGCAAGGATCGGAACTTTAACCGCTTACCACTTGCTTACCATCAACAATGACAAAATTCAATTCTAAATTTACAGCATCAGGATCGATTTTTCTCTGGCGCTCGGCGCCTATTGTTTAGCAAATTTTAGCCCCTTAGGCAAGACGTCACACTTACGAAGCACCTACAAACAGCAATCGGTGGATCTTATTACAAAAGGCCTTATGCCTTGTCGACAGTTAACAGTGTGGGCTATGGTATACAACGGATGTGTCCTAAAGATAAAAATAATGATTAAATCAATGTAACCAGCCTCGTTAAGGCCAGCATTGTTTTTTACCTAATTTTAATTTGCACCTTGTTCTAAAGTTTAATGGGATGGATTCATTGACGTATATATATCTCAGGACTGCCCTTACGGGCAATAAGAATGGGGCATGAATGGGGCCAGTACAGCCGAGCGGTGTGACACCGCTACAACGCGATTGGTTGATGACTTCGCATGACGCGCGCGATTGGTCGCGACTAGTTGCGTCAGACTGCACGATTGGCTTGAATTCGTGAGTGTTAGTGAGTTCTATTTTTAATGCACGTAAGGCCAGTCCTGAGATATATGTCAATGGATGGATTCCGTTTGTTTGAAAAAGCAATTCAACAAAAGAAATGCTACTTCATTTGATGTGTGAAAGGTTCTAATTAGATTGAAATGGAGTGTACATTGTAATGCACATTGGGCCTTACGAGTGCGAGTAATGCACGTTGGGATATAGTCAGCAGCAGAAGTTCTTATTCTCGTAACAATAAAGTCGCGTCAAGATCACTTTGAACCCCTCGCCCGCTTAGCAAATTCTGCTGTTGACTGTACACCAATATAACAAAACGACGCAGTTGATATTCCAGTGTCAAAAATATACATTAGCAAAATGTTATTCCGATTACCTTAATTGTAATTACTCGAGTCGCGTCATTGTGTTGTGATTGTCACACATATGTATTACTTATGTAAAAGCACTTACGTAAATAGGATAGGCTATGTATACTTGTATAGCGATAGAACAATCTTGTATCGTATCATCCAAATTGCTTATAATTTTCCTGAGCGGATTACTAAGTAAACCGTCATGTCCTCTATGTTGATGCTGAGACGTAAATCATAAGCTACAAGCGTTTTCTAAAACCAACCAATGTTAAAATATTTGTCTGCAAAGTCATTTTCCTTGCGTTATCCCGGCTTTTTTTCCACGGCTCAATCATGAGTGCCTGGGGTCCGCTTCACTACTAATCCCGAGAATTGGCGTAGGCACACTTGTTATTATGATATGCGAATATTCTCAGATGAAATAAACCTATAACCTTGTGACATAGACATTGATATCGAAATGATTTAAATTACCTATACCTAAATCGACGCAAATAAATGTGCGTAATCTGCTTTACAAAAAGACTTAATCACCCTTCTTGGATGTCGTTATTTCACTACCTATATTAATTATTCAACAGCAAATCATCAGATCACCCGAGGCAGAGGCCGGCCAAAAAGGAGAAGACTAGACGACCTAGGGGCCTAGCCAATATGACAATCGTTAATAGATAACGCCAATAGAAACTTAAATAATGTACCTATGGATATAGACCGTGACTTTTCGTGGCATCTGTACGGTTACCATCAGTTTGTCACTGACATAAACGTCGTCGAGAACGTAATTTACTTTCTATACATCTCGCTCGCACTCGCATATTAGTGCAAACGGGATGTATAGAAAGTAAATTACGTTCTCGACGGCGTTTATGTCAGTGACAAACTGATGGTAACCGTACTGTTATCCCGATACATTTTTTTCGTCGATGTACGATCGCATCTTGGCTAGGCAGTCTCGATTTTGTGGCGACTGGCGGGAGCATGCACAAAGCCGTGACGACTGGCGAGAGACAGGGGAAGCCTTTGCCCAGCGGGACACAATATAGGCAATAAAAAAAACATAAATAATATATTTCTAGCCTCCAACGCTAACACTCATGACTTGTCCTACCATATCTCCAAGAATAACATAATTTCACATTAGGATTACATATCAGTCGCCTCGATGAATATTACATAGCCTGTTCAACATGTCTCGAAGCTATTTACGTTTTGTCTACTATAATATTCTTACGGTAAAAGGATTCTGGTGTTCACTTCACTATGCTGACGTTTTAAAGTCTTTCGAATCTTTTTTAATGAAACGTAAATTTCGTATCATCTAGATAAAAGACAAGACGAAAGTGGACGACCAAGCGAAAAGCCTTTCTGCCAATACGGAATATTACTGCCATGTTTTGCCGCCAGAGTGCAGCACTAGCGACTTAAGTATACCATAGAGTAACTACATACTGTACCTTAAACTGTTTTTTGATAAGTTTTCACAGACAGTCAAATGTGACATTGATACATCAAGGCGGTTTGTTTACAAAGGGCCTCCCGGGAAACGCGAAATCGAAACTCGGCTGTCTGCCTCTTTATCGCTCGAATATGCAAGAGTGATAGAGAGGTTAGATAACAAAATTTCGACTCACTCGTTTGCGGTAGACCCTTAGATTGTGACTTATTGTGGTAGTGGCGCCCCTACGTAGATTTTCGCGTAATATTCCCTTTTTAACTAAAATCAAACTAATACCACTTAACACTTTAATTCAAAATCGATACAGCACGCGTGCGAAGCAGGGATGTTGCGGATGCAGATTTTTTGACATCCGCGGATGCGGATGCGGATGCGGATATTAAAAAAACGAAACGTTTAGTATTTGAGCAAGAATATAGGTGCGTTATATTTAATAAACCGTAACTTGGCCTACTTTTCTGGATCTAGACGATTTCGTTATAGGTAATGACGAAATTACCTAGCACTTACGCCGCCGCTAAGACGTTCCTGTACCGACTTGTTCGACATCCGCATCCGCATAAGCTTCGCATCGATTTTATGCGGATGCGGATGCAGATGCGGATGCGGATGTTGAAAATAATGCTCAAGTTCTGCGGCTGCGGAAGCGGATGCGGATGTTCGCAACATCCCTGGTGCGAAGCGATTAGATGCCTTCATTAATTATTACCACGTGATTACCACCAATCGAGTAATAGTTAATTGTGCGTTCTAATATACTCGGGTTTCCTTGTCTGTCTTAACTTTCGCCTCTAGGTAACTAGTATAATGTGACCTTTAAATGCGCAATGAATACTTAACTAAAATAGTTTAGTTCTTAGTTTAGTTTAGTTTAATTTATACATGGCTTGTCCAACAGGTCTCCATCGCCATACAGCGGGGCAACGCTGCAAGTGTGATGGGGACCTTTAGACCCGGCATCGCTCAGAACGGGTTTTAGTTCTAAGTTTAAATTGTATATATGTACCTTTATATTATTGAAATAAAAATTGTAATCAGTTTAATTTATTATTTGTTACTTTTAATTTGTTCTTTAATAAATTATGTGTAAATAAAATCCGGATTATATTATGCATACTTTAGATACCTACTTATTTTCTCATTGCACCCACCTTATTTCTTTATCGCCCTATGGTTGACTGGTAGAGAATGCTTAGAGGCATTGAGTCCGCTTCTTCTACTTTTATTGATGTGCAAAAAGTTGAAAATATACTCTTACTGCGTCCTCAATCTGTCGTAACTCAAGAACCTTATTTCTACTCCAGTAAATAGGTACATTAAATTAAGTATTTACCAATATGAACTGTCAGCGGCACTATAATTTTGATTTGTTAAAAGGTCAAAATGTCGATTTCCAAATATCGACTAATTTTCAAATTACAAAACTATGAGCGATAATACATATACGTAAAGTCTTTTTTTTATTCGGTAGACTAAAATTACATTTCATTGTATGAAATGACACATGATGTTCATACTATGAAATGTCATTTTAGTCTACGGAATAAAAAAAAAGCGGCCAAGTGCGAGTCGGACTCGCCCATGAAGGGTTCCGTATTTAGGCGATTTAAGACGTATAAAAAAAAAACTACTTACTAGATCTCGTTCAAACCAATTTTCGGTGGAAGTTTACATGGTAATGTACATCATATATTTTTTTAGTTTTATCATTCTCTTATTTTAGAAGTTACAGGGGGGGGACACACATTTTACCACTTTGGAAGTGTCTCTCGCGCAAACTATTCAGTTTAGAAAAAAATGATATTAGAAACCTCAATATCATTTTTGAAGACCTATCCATAGATACCCCACACGTATGGGTTTGATGAAAAAAAAATTTTTGAGTTTCAGTTCGAAGTATGGGGAACCCCAAGAATTTATTGTTTTTTTTCTATTTTTGTGTGAAAATCTTAATGCGGTTCACAGAATACATCTACTTACCAAGTTTCAACAGTATAGTTCTTATAGTTTCGGAGAAAAGTGGCTGTGACATACGGACGGACAGACAGACGGACAGACGGACAGACAGACAGACAGACAGACATGACGAATCTATAAGGGTTCCGTTTTTTGCCATTTGGCTACGGAACCCTAATAGACTTTAGGTGATGGAAATTACAGTCCGTCAGTACCGATTGTCTAGCAATCATACCGTCTCAACTAGCACTAAATACTTGACTTCTTACAAATGCTGCCCAATTGCCCATTAACTGAATTACTCTTCGATTTTCGCCTCTATTGTTTAAGTTCTAAAGTTGTCGGGTGAATTCCGCAGCTAAAATTTAACTTTGTGTCTTCCTGAGGCTTCTTGTATCTCATTAGACGTAATTATTACGGAGCAGATCTTAAGGTGACTTTGAAATATTTTCGACTTTATCATAGACGAATAAGGTGCAAATTGCTTTGGGGTGCATTGTGTGTACATTGCTAAGGGTGTCGAATTGTTTTAAGACGTGTTCCATGTATTGTAGAATTGCTATTTGATGTTTTATTTATAAAATTAAAGTATGCAACCGACATATGGCAAATTTCTATGAAATTAAGTACATGATTTATATAGTCTGTTTGGGGGCACTGCAGTGCCACCGCCAAGATAATACGTATAGTTCAAGTTTTATGTGGAGTAAGTTTTATGTAGGGTTCCGTACCTGAAAAGGAACCCTTATAGGATCACTTGTGTATCTGTCTGTCTGTCCGACCATTCCCCCCCCCCCCTTTATCTCCGAAACAACTGGGTCTAAAATATTGAAAAAAATACACACAATAGTTCTTTACCTAGATGACAGGAAAACCTGTTACAAATGTGCAGTCAAGCGCGAGTCGGACTTAATGTTCGGAACCCTTGGAACGCGAGTCCGACTCACAGTTGACCGGTTTTTTTCTCGTGATGTCGACTATAGCCAGACTTTGCTATTACATATTTATTATAGCCATGTTTTGACCTACTATTTATGAAAAAGGTCTGCGTTTAAGTAGTATAGTTCTACCTGCTCACTTAAATTAGATTCCATAACTAAATTATCATTTATCATTCATTTCAAGAAGTTAGAGGTGCTCCATATTCAGATAATTACGAACTATTGAAGACGGAAGTTATGGAGCTCTAGCTTGAGGCGCTCAACTATTCCATATTCTAATCTAAGGTATTTAGGGGAAGTAGTTCCTAATACGAGTATGTATTCCTTCTAGATCTTAAGATCGCAGCGGTCATAACCGCTGCGATTAAATTGAATTCCAAGAAGTATTTTGTTTCTTAATTAATTGGTAGTTTATGAACGTTTTGTTTTTGATGATTAAGTAAGTAAGTAATTATTCTGTATTCATTTTACATACATGTAAAGTAAATAACATTCTATAATATATAATATAAATAGACTAAAAAACTGATGCCATTGAAAATTTCGTCTAAAACATATAGTATTTGTTGGTGTCGTATGAAATACGTTGTACATTTTTTTTTATTACAACATTTAAGAAAATAAATATATTCTGTCCATTAAGTCCCAATCGCTTGATTTTCATGTTACATTTTGCCCTTAATTCAGTGTATGTGAATCTTAATTTTATAATATAATTAATAGCTGATGCAAAGCAGGGCTGAGCAAAGCAACAGACTATAATTAGTACATTATTGTACTAGACAAGTCGTATTTAAATCGACCTGAAATGTCTAGTCAAATCGTTTCTCGTAATAGACCAAGGAAGTCTAGTACCCGTAGTACGATAGACACAACTAAACAATGACACTAAGTGTATGCGGCGTAATCTATGACAATAGATTTTGAGGCACATACCATTGTAATAAGGATAGATTTAGATTGCATTTCGATTAGGATTTACGTGATTATGAAATGGCATATTGAAATGTTTGCGATGTCCCGATTGGACATTGATCGAAACGCACCGCTTAGTTTGGTTATTTATATTCGTATTACAGTTAATAAAGATTTCTTTTACAAAAGGTTAAATCAGGGGCGTTGTTTGCGTTATTTTATTTAAATAAGAAAATCGAAATTTTGCTCTAGTACTTTCCAATTAAGTCGCGTAAAAAGTTGAACAATTTTTAGGAAAGTAAAAAGACATATCCAAACCTTATCATTATTAAATACTAGCTACCTACCACGACTCCGTTTGCGTAAAATGTTGATGATTATTAATAAAAACTATTTTAAGTCCATATCCGGGCTTCTAACTATAGGTATCCACGCCACAAATGGATTCAGCTGTCGACAGACAGACATATTTACTTACTATCGCATTTTTGTCATTTCTAATACGGAACGTGTAAATATTTGAACATAACAATAACACAAATAAAAGGTTCATTAGCTTTTTTCCTCATATTCAATTTTAAATTCCATTTAGACTGAGCGTGTCTGTGGGACATTGACACATGGTTAAATTTCGCTTAGTCATACTCACTGCCTCCTGTTTTTTAGGGTTCCGTACCCAAAAGGTAAAAACGGGACCCTATTACTAAGACTCCGCTGTCCGTCCGTCCGTCTGTCACCAGGCTGTATCTCACGAACCGTGATAGCTAGCTATAGACAGTTGAAATTTTCACAGATGATGTATTGTATTTCTGTTGCCGCTATAACAACAAATACTAAAAACAGAATAAAATAAAGATTTAAGTGGGGCTCCCATACAACAAACGTGATTTTTGACCGAAGTTAAGCAACGTCGGGCGGGGTCAGTACTTGGATGGGTGACCGTTTTTTTGCTTGTTTTGCTCTATTTTTTGTGATGGTGCGGAACCCTCCGTGCGCGGTCACTTGGCCGGTTTTTTACCAAGCTTACACGTGGCCGGTTTTTTACGGTAGCTCATTAAATTCTATCCGGGAAAAGGGTCGAGATATCCCAAAAGATACGGGTCCATAATTTCAATAAATGTCTATTGCAGTGCCGAAACACTTGGGGCATCTGATGTAGCACTATGGCTGGTTAGTTCCGAATGTTCTGATGGTACGATAGGAAGACATTAAGGCGAGGGACGCTCATAATACCTATGTGAAATGGCTTTATGGATGTAGCTTTATATTGAAAATCCCGTACATTCCACGACCTTCATTTCGTTATGCTATTGCTATGTTATTAAACTAGAGACGAAAAACACCAATTTCTCTTGATTAAACATGTTCCAAAAGAGATTCACTTTACGACTTATTTCTCCCCAAAGAAAATGGCCCAATTTACATTCCTGCTGGCCAAAAGTTTTTCTTTTTCATAAAATCCAATTAGAAACCCTGAGTTTGCTAATCTTTAGCCACTTAAAGCGATGCGTCCGTTACAACTTTCTAAATAACAACTTGGCTGTGTTTTTTCTTCTGTATTTTTATTACATTTGGGTCTGGTATGCTTCAGGTTTAGTTAATAATTTAGTTATTATTGCTTAAATTATTAATCCTTGTTTCTATTAAATTATGCTTACTTGTTTTTTTGTATTATTTTTATTTACCGTATAATGCATTTAGTGTTTTTTTGTAATAATTACTGTTGCTCCATTACTGCGGTGGCGTTGATGCCGCCGCTGCGCTGTATCTGTCAATCTCCTTGATAAAATGAGTGACAGATTGAATGTCATATTCGTGCAGTAATGCGGCGACGAACGTCACATTTCCTTGATAAAATGTGCTGCTGCTGTTGAAATCTGAATGTCACCAAAATAACGTGCTAGTCAATGAGAGGGTCTACCGCGAAAACCGTTTTTCGCTATTGCGGGGATCTTTCTCTTTTACTCCAATGAAGGCGTTATTAGAGTGACAGAGAAAATTGCCCTGCCAGGTGGCTTGGGTTCGACGACGGTGCCGCCCTTCCACACATCAATTGAAACCCCTTTTCTACCCTACCTATGTATTATCTACCCCTTTGCCTATGTATTATGATGGTTATAATAAATGACTGTTTAGTACATATATTTAAAAGCTGCAATGGGGAAAACAAATAAAATAAAATTATTCAGATTCAATATCGTTCAGTAACAAACTAAGTTAAATTAAGTATTAATAATTCAAAGTGAAATTTGAAGCAAGTCGCTGTTTCGTATGATAATTTAGAGTAATTAATACTCAAAAACTCAAAAGTACCAAAAATACCCAAGGCGTTTCAATTTCATCATACCTTCAAAGTTAATATTTCATTGCTTTTGCAAACTTTAATCAAGTTTGAAACTGTATTTATAATTACGGAGAGCTGTAGAGGTTAATTGAGATTTCTCAAATATGATACCATTATGATATCAACCTCAGTCCGTCCGTCTTTCATCGATATTAATAAAAGTGAGACGAAAAGAGAATGGTATCTAGTTTTTACACATTTTCAATTTGCTTCCATCCTGCTTATACCTACTTGTGATTATTTGATTCAAAATTTTATGTTTTAATTTGAATCACTTTCTGGTGTCTTATTGAGTTGAAATTTGGCGTACCTACCAGTGGCGGCGCGTCCATAAAAGCCGATTCCCACCGGCTTGCCTGTTTTTGGACGTTTGAGCAGAGTTGTAAAGGAAATTTATTGTAATCCAAATTAGCCCGGCTTGCCTATGGATATGTTTGACGCGCCGCCACTGGTACTTGTAATATTACGGAAGTAGGTACTTCCGTAATATTACTGACAATGCAACGATGCTCTAACGGGGATCAGTAATAAAGTCGAATG
Organism: Cydia amplana; assembly: GCF_948474715.1. Classification (NCBI taxonomy): domain Eukaryota; kingdom Metazoa; phylum Arthropoda; class Insecta; order Lepidoptera; family Tortricidae; genus Cydia; species Cydia amplana. The sequence goes on from NC_086073.1 coordinate 17,303,618, forward strand.
ATAGCCAAAAAAAATTCTCGGTGCAAAAACATAAACGTATGAGTTTAGGTTCATTAGAAAGGTAGGTATTCATAGGCATTTTGTATAAATGAAAGAAGAAAGTAGGTACGTCAGGAATAAAAGTATTTATTTTAAAAAATATTGCTTGTTATCAATCTGGATAAGTCTCGTTGAGACCAAAGGAGTAGCAATAAGACCAAGAGACTTATAAAAAGGACTCAGATCGGATCTTGAGATACGCGGCCCTCCAATGAATGAGTAGGTAATGTCTACATCGGACCTTTGGCTTCGGTTTCTGCCGCTGAAACCGCAAGGAAACGGACAAAAAAAACCGGCCAAGTGCGAGTCGGACTCGCGCACGGAGGGTTCCGCACCATCAACAAAAAATAGAGCAAAACAAGCAAAAAAGTTCTGTTTTTAGTATTTGTTGTTATAGTGGCAACAGAAATACATCATGTGTGAAAATTTCAACTGTCTAGCTATCACGGTTCGTGAGATACAGCCTGGTGACAGACGGACGGACGGACGGACGGACAGCAGAGTCTTAGTAATAGGATCCCTTTTTTATCCTTTGGGTACGGAACCCTAAAACGATATTACGAACTTTGTTTTGTACCCTTTGCTTTAAGTTTAAGTTCTATATCATTCTTCCTTTTTAAAAAATGGGCGAGGCCGGAATCGAACCAGGGTCTTCAGGTTACCCAGCCCGGCCACGGCGGTGCCCGTCCCACATTTTCGAGTAGATATATGTAATATTTTGAACACTAAACGTTTTTTTCGTATATTTGAAGTAAGGAAACCTTAATGTTTCCAGGTGCAATACTCACTCGGTCGGGTCTGAATAGCATTTCAGGGAATCAAAGTTAAATACAATATTCACGTCAACAAATTATAAATAGGATGTAAAATTTTCCACCTTTCCAGAGGCAAGTCCATCAGAAACCTCAATTCAACCCAACACCTGCAAAAGGGCCTCGAGCCCTAGCCTCCCTAAATTGATGGATTGACAACACGTCATTGAGAATTGACAGCTTAATTATTCGCCGCAGACCCTCGCCTTGAATAGTTGACCATTAGACCAAACGACGTAAACGCCAAAACTCTTGTCCTTATTCCTTTTGTCGAACGGCGTAAACGCCATTGCCATAAACTGGGTGAATATGTACTCAGGTCATACTTTGTCTGATGATAAGTAGTTATCATCGCCTATGGACACCTGAAACACCACATGGATCGCAAGTGCGTTGCCGGCCTTTAAAGGATTGATTAACAGTCCGCCGATCGATATCGGCCTGTCAGTTAGAATAAAAAGTTGACAGTTCCGAACAACTGACAGGCCGATATCGTCCGGCGGACTGTTGATCAGTGGGCCCCTTAACACATTCACTGTCAGGAACACGCATTTTGTATTGGAAATGGGGCGTTTGGCATTTAAAGCGTTAAGTTTGGAGTACGCTCTTGTCTTGAAGGCAACGGACTTGCTACCCCTCTGGTATTGCAGGTGTCCATGGGCGACGTCAATTGCTGACCATACCACCATCTCCGTACCATATCATTTGCTTCCTATAATTATCGTAAAAAGTGACAACGCCAATTTAAAGATACGGAAACGATCATTTCACTTTTATTTTTTTATTTAAACTTTATTGCACAAAATATATACAAAAATGTACAAATGGCGGACTTAATGCCAAATGGCATTCTCTACCAGTCAACCATATAGGGCCAAACAGGGATACCACTTTTCACTATATATGTACTTTACTTTATTTTACCCCTAGTGTAAATTTCATTCGATAGCGTGACTAGTAGCGCGTTTGCATTATAAATGTCTATTTTTGAATAGGATTTTGAACAGCACGCCAAGCGGGACGTTTTGGAAACTCAAAATGCCATACAAAATGGCACTTAACGCAAACGCGTACGTCACGTCACGCTATCGAATGAAAATTAACACTAGGGTCCAGACAGATACATTTTTACTTTTGACATTTGTCGACATACGGTTGTCATCTTGGCCACGGTCCTAGGTTGTATGGACAATGGACATAGGACCTTTCATAAAGGGTCGAAAAGGGTAAGCTAAAGGGCGAGCGGTACCCTTCAAATGTCAAGGAGGTCATCTGAGTTTCAGAATTGAATTAACTATTAAATTGATCTTTGGATTTGGGCCTCTATTTTCAGACAAAGCATTTTGTTTTGTCTTCGGTTTTGTGATTAGTCCTCTTTAAAAAAATAAACGGATGATATCGGGTAGCTATTTAGTGTACCTTCTGTACAACTATAAACTACTTCTTAATCGCGTATCTAAGTTTTAAGATTTACATCCGACGTTTCGAGGACGGCGTTGTCCCCGTGGTCTCGGAGAAGACTGGCTTAAGTTGACATCAGCATCTTCTAACCACGCGAGTTTTTCGAACTACCCGCACTTGGTCTTGTTTATATCAGCTTGAACGTTTTGCGCACTTAGATACGCGATTAAGTCCCGGTGTACAATTTAATAATGTGTAAAAATCGTGAAAGTTTAAATCAGTGTGTAACTATAAACTAAATCCGATCAAAAACATTACATGTAAAAAGGTGCAAGTCTCGCAACGCTTTTACTACAAAAAAGTTTTGAAATGTAATGTGAAACCAAGTCGGTTATTTTAATCAGTGCCAGGGGGTGTTAAAACCGTATCAATAAGATATCTTTAATTTGTAATATGTATCCCACCAAAAACATTTTCATGTAAAATGTTGCCAAGACGAAACCATAAGGCTTGCACTGACAAAAAGTTATCAGATCTCTTGTAGAGCCAAGCTTCTAACTCTACAGGCCCTACCTTCACAGACTCTACACCTTAGTCAAAATATGTGGCTTGACCGTTTCGTCACATGGGCGTAAGGTGAAAAATGTATACACTTAGTAGTAGTAGTTCTTGTAATAATGAAACGGCCAAGCCACATATTTTGACTAAGGTGTAGAGTCTGTGAAGGTAGGGCCTGTAGAGTTAGAAGCTTGGTTCTACAAGAGATCTGATAACTTTTTGTCAGTGCAAGCCTTATGGTTTCGTCTTGGCAACATTTTACATGAAAATGTTTTTGGTGGGATTTCACATCTTTTTGTAAGTTGCTTATGACAATCTTCTGATTTAAACGGTTGCGGGTGATTTACTATTAAAAATCCTGAAATACGTACCTGGGGGCATCTTTTATATACAATCTGCTTTTTACTGATTCCCCATACAAACTTCAACCCCCTTTTTCCCCTAACGCCTTTTTCCACCCCTTTTCACCCTTACGGAGTGATTTTGGGGTTGAAACTATTATCATCATATTATTAACTATCTACATACCAAATTTCACAAAATCGGTTCCGCGGTTATTGATTTCCTATAGGTTCACCCCCTTAGGGGCTAATAATTTCAAGTTTTTGAATTTTTTTGTTGTTTGTGGACTAATACTATCTCACATACCAAATTTCAGCTTCCTAGGACTTCAGGAAGTACCCTAGAGGTTTTGATGATCAACAGTGAGTGAGTGAGTCAGTGACGAAATCGGGGTTTTTTAGACATTAATAAAATCTAAAGTATAAGAGTTATGAAATTGAAATTTTTTATGCTTAATAAGTCCACTATTGACATCATATTCCGAGAGTTTTGTTTATCTGGTATAATCCAAACTCAAGTTAAGAGGGTTCAAAAAAACGACGAAGCGCTTCGAGAAAAGGTAGGTAGTGCCCTTGCGCTTCGCTTTGCTCGTCTTGGCGGGGGCACTACCGTGCCCCCAGATAATGACTTGGCCATCGCACGGCTGCATAATGTCAAAAGGATCATCGTCACCTATTAAAAATAATTCTAATTGAACATTAATATTGCGCTAATTGCAGTTTGAGCATTACACATATTTACGAGTACGGTACGAGTAAAGCATTATGTGCGATTGCCAACTCATTATATGTATTACAAATTAAAGATATCTTATTGATACGGTTTTAACACCCCCTGGCACTGATTAAAATAACCGACTTGGTTTCACATTACATCTCAAAACTTTTTTGTAGTAAAAGCGTTGCGAGACTTGCACCTTTTTACATGTAATGTTTTTGATCGGATCTCATCTCTTTTTGTAGGCAGTCTTTCTTTTCGGGTACTCATACCCATACTATGTACTACATATCATAACTAAACATATCTTCATTCATACTCACATCGTACATCGTAGTGTACCTTTACTTTACCTACTATTTGTAGGAACTGCAACAGTAACTTTGTAATATCATATATTTATATGGGATTACAAACTTACTTATGCAGTTCTTAGATCTTTAAAACGTGACTGATATTGCAATATTTTTAGGTTTTCCCTTTATGTGGCCATTAAACCCTAACTCTGTACCAAATTTCAGCTCTCTGAGTTTATGGGAAGTACTAGTTCTATTCTGATGATCATGAGTGAGTGAGTGAGTGTCATAAATGCGAAACTTTGCTTTCGCTTAACTTCGGAACTAAATGACCTACAGACTTGAAATTTTGGATTTTAAGTATGTGATTATAGCTTACTGGATGACGAAAATTTCTGCGTTCTGGTCTTAAGCAGAGGTTCTCAAATAGGGGCCTGAAAATGCGGCGAAATGGTTCCAGTAAAGGATGGTACGGCAGTGTTTGCTTCGCGCTCGACTTGGCAGGGGCACTGCCGTGCCCCCAGATTATTTATATAATAATAAATCTAAATTTAAACTGAAAACGAATAGGTACTTAAGAAATTAGATTCTCAAATCTGATTCAATAACCTAGAATAAATATGTTATAAAATTATTTACGAGGGGTATTCAAAATATTCTCGGTATGAGAATGAAAACAAACAAGTACGAAAAGTTTGATATTTTTATTTTTCAATATACTCCCCCCCTATGTTCATACACTGAAAAGATCGATCAATTATTTTTTTTAATCCCTCGTAAAAATATTTTTTATCTTTCGTGTAAAAATGCTCCTCCACTGCCGCCTTCAATGCTTCATCGTCAGAAAATTTATTTCCACGCAGATCCTTTTTAAGATTGGGGAGCAAAAAGAAGTCGCTGGGGGCTAAGTCCGGACTATACGGTGGGTGAGTAACAGTTTTAAACCCACGTTCAACAATAGCTGCCTTGGCAATATGAGCAGTATGGACGGGGGCGTTGTCATGCAGAAGCAGAATACCTTTGGTTAACTTTCCTCGCCTCTTTTCTTTAATTACATCCTTTAATTGACGTAGAATGTTAGCGTAGTACTGTCCTGTGATATTTACACCTTTTTCTTTATAATCGATTAGTAATACTCCTTCACAATCCCAAAATATCGTGGCCATGACCTTGCCAGCTGAAGGGATGACCTTCAACTTCTTGGGATGAGCTGAACCCTTAATGTGCCACTGCATGGACTCTTGTTTACTCTCTGGGTCATAATGATGAACCCAGGTTTCATCTCCAGTTTATTCTTTGCAGCACCTCATCAGGATTATCACCGCACAGGTCAATAAAATCGGAACAACAAGCTACACGTATGTCTTTTTGAAGCCGAGTCAGCATTCGCGGAACCCATCTTGCACTTACTTTTGACATATTAAGATGGTCATGTATAATATCATGTACGGTACCAATAGAGAGATTGGTTACTTGTGCTATAGATTTTACCTTCACTCGACCATCTTCCAATATAAGTTTTTCCACTTTATCAATATTTTCTTGTGAAGTAGCTACTACAGGCCGGCCAGGTCTAGGGTCATCTTCAATACTCTCCCTTCCGCGTTTAAACTCGCTTGACCACTATTGAATGGTAGATAAAGAAGGAGCAGACTCACGGTAAACACAATCCATTTCCTCTTTTATGGTTTTTTGATTTTTACCCTGTTTTGTCAAGAATTTTATCACGCATCGATGTTCTAATTTAGTTAACATTGTCAATTCGCACAGGATGTTCATGTTTGTTCAGCAATTGCAGAAAAACAAAAGACTATCTCGGTTCGAATTATACTTTTTTTTAATGTCAATGAATAAACCTTAGCGGCCAGTAACGAAAGAAATTTTAGAAGAGGTCGTAAGATATCAATACCGAGAATATTTTGAACGCCCCTCGTATTAGTATTTTTAAAGTTCAAAACTTATGTATACTTTGATTAAAAAAAAAAAATCTACTTAATAAGGTACAATGTCCATTAAAATATTCTCGAATCTCTGTTAAAACAAAAGTAAAACAAAACAAGCGATTACATTAAAACATTGCGCAGTTTACTTTCAATTCACTGAACAATATTTAAACAACGCAAAAGCATTAAAATATAAAAAAAGTATTTGAATATTCGAAGTTCACTCAACTTTTAACAGCTTAAAAAGTTTCAACTTTACAAACAGCCGTTGATTTTTTTTAAACTTTCAATGCGACCTCGATGTTGGAAAGAGTTTTCCACTTGGCACTCTTTATTTAAAAATACATAAAAAGAGACCACGGATTTCCACTTGCTATGATCCTGACATACCTCTTTCGCTTCCTTCACTTTCATAACAATCCTCATACACGCTTACCGCTTTAGGGTGCTCTTAACCTGGCCTTTCTTCAGGATTTCCTCGATGTGATCAGAGAAAGCCCGCCGAGGTCTACCCGTTCCAACTCCCTAGAGCAGCGGTTCTCAATCTTTTTTTTTTTGACGGAACCCTTTTGGAAAGCGAAATACTTGATGGAACCCTACAATAAGGTGGCGGCATAGTAAAATTTTTCAAGGCGACTAAAGCATAGTGTTCTAAATTCTTTCGGAACCCCTGCAGGGATGTCGCGGAACCCTAGGGTTTCGCGGAACACACTTAGAGTATGGCTGCCCTAGAGAAAATCCACCGAGGTCTACCCCTTCCAAATCCCTATTTGACAATATATGTGATGTTTAAGTTTACGCTTGTTTTGGATTCGACAACGACGAATACAGCTATCACTATACATATTATTGGGCTTATTATTAACCGGGCAACTAAAATATTAAACAGGAACTTTCATGTGGCATATAATAATATAAAATGGCTGTCTGTGCATTAATATTTTAGCGCAAAAAAAAATATTTTAGCCACGTATAAGCATCATATTATTAAAAAAACTGGCAGCAAAATCAAGCCACCCAAAAAATTGTAGGGAATTAAAAGTGATAGATTGGCGTCTAAAATAATAAATTGGCAACTAATATTGTAAAGCGATCATAAAATTTAGTTGTCATCTAGTTGTTCACACCTAAGTAATCAACTAATCATAACTCAGCATATCGTTTCAGCTAGGTAGTCTTTTAACACGAAATCAGTTAAATTTAATGAATATTGGTAACTTTTTACAAAAAACACCTCAAATTAATTTACCAATACGCAATGGTCAGTATACTTATAGACGAAATTTCTAATCATGAAACGCCTAATGGCCATTATTACCATTAGAACTTTAAATTTTTAATTACTTATTTCAATAGTTACCACTGTGTTCTGCTAGAGTCAACAGATAGGTGCGACGACGAGCGAAGCGAGGAGGAGCGTGTTAGGTTGACCGTGTAATGACCAAACAAAATATTTTTTCTACTCCAGCACTTAAATGTGTCAATTAAATGACTGACAGTGATATCTAAAGCAATGTCATTTGAATGCTTTGTCTATAGGCTCATAAGATGACTGCTAGCAGTCATCTTATGAGTATAATACAACTGCTTTATTTTTTTTAAAGATACAAGTTCCGATCATCTTGATTGAAAGAGGTATGTTTTCATTTACAATAATAACTCTTTTTTTTTTTTAATAATAACTCTTTTTTTTTTAAATAATAACTCAATTTTTTTTAAATAATAACTCTTTTTTTTAATAATAACTCTTTTTTTTTAATAATAACTCTTGTTTTTTTTTTTTTGCTGCAGCTGTCATAGAAAAAGTAATGTATGCAACAGCTCATAATTGGTTCTTAAAATTCAAGGGTCGAAGTTACAAAACGAGACGTAGTCCTTATTATATCACTGTTGCATAAACTACTATTAAAAGAACATTTTTAATTAATAGATAGCCGTTTTCTTTTTAAAATGTGCTTCATAAATAGTCTCCAATATATTAATTCAGTTGCCAAATAAATACTTGGTACCTGCCTAAAAATAATCAAAAGCTGTAACGGCATTAAAATACAACTCATATTGATATATTTTAAGGCTCCGTTTTTGTTGCCAAACTATTAGTTTTAGTAGCCATTTCTATTTTTTTAAACTGCCCAAATTCGATTAATTAGTTGACCGGTTAAATACGTGCCATATTATTGTAGGTATGCTTAGATCTTTAAAAGTACGGAATTTGTTTTTGATGCGGTTTTTTTAATAGATAGAGTGATTCAAGAGGAAGGTTTATGCATAATTTGTTAACCCGCGTGCGGGCGGGTCGCTAGTTCAACTATAAAATACTAGTAAAATACGTGACCCTCATCGTTCCGCCATTTTGATTTTATTCAAAATAATGAATCGACTAAAAAAATCACAAAATTTTAATGGCATCGGTTGATAAATACGAACAGTTCGACTACAGTTACTGTAGTTGGAAACAGCCGGATTTACGAACAAGCAAGCATTTGTATCACAACAGAAATAGAGACGATTCGCTCCGGATACTTTTTTTCAATTCTTCGTTGATTTTATCTTTCGTTTCATCTACAGTTTCATTAATGATTGCCATTACTGCTTCTTTGTTTTGGTTCTATTTACGTGGAAATTATCTTTAAAAAGTATATCTATAGTAGTTATGTACATTTTTTTTATTGATAAGTATTGAGTTTTATTTAAGTATTTGTATATTATGATATATCGTTTGCTGAGTAGGTTTGGTGGGTAGATACTCCACCGACAAGAGAATAACTCTTAAGTTAATGATGATGATGAGTAGGTACCCACAACACAAACCTTATTGAACTTAAGGCGGGCTTAATCAATTTGTGTAAAAAAGGTCCTATAATATTTATTTATTATTTATTTTATTTATTATTGCTAACTAGTCCCATGGAGAACAAACCAGGAGCGACGAATAATGTAAAAAATCGATATGAAACTCGTATTATTAGTTTTCAAGTTGTTACTTCCAACTCGTGTTGAGCTGACGATGTTTTTTTTTATCATATCCTCGCTAACCGCTGTTCTAGTGGTCGTACTTTTAAATACTATAATCTACTATTACTTTACAAATATGTAGTAAGTTTTTATCACTAGAAGCCTAAATTTATTAGATGACCATGAATACCAATAAAAAAAATGTTGGTAAGGTCAACCGAGGTAAATGCGTCACTTGAGATAAATGCGTCTTTTAAAGATTTCTTCTAAACGAACATTTTAGAACGATTGCACCCTCTCTGTTTGAAGTGTGGTCACTGAACTTTTAATGCAGAGATGGCTATAATAGTTATAATATGTTGCGTTTCGAAGATATCTTCAAAAGACGCATTTTACTTAACCTGTTATTTGAATCAGAATAGGCCTGTTTGAATAGATGATAATCGATTGTAGTTATTTGTTATTTCGACATTTTTGCTTGTTAGAAAGAGGCTAAACATAATTTAACCAAGAAAATCCTAATAAGTTTTAAGAGTCTTAAGAAGTAGGTGTACAATGTTTGAAGAAGTTGAGGCTGAATACATTTTGTGAATGATTATCATCTTCCTTCCCTCTATTTAAACATTGAGCCAATTTGAGCCTTAAAGTAAATGCATTAAATGCGAGATTCGCTGTTCTCTCCTTCATTTGTTATTTTCCTTTAGCATTTACATACTTTATTTTTTACAAAAAGTCTCAATGTATCGAACCTAACCCTTTCTAGGTAATCTATGTAATCTAGGTCTCGACGACGCCGGAGGGAGTTTTCAGCCTTTTGACTTATATATCGGATAATCATTTGATATTCCTTTTGAACTGGGTTACTATAATATCGTGTTAGGTAAAAATATTGTATGCCTTGTATTTTTTAAACTTTTAGGGGAAAAAGTACCAATACATATAAAAAAAAAAATACATATCATGTTTTCATTAGGTACTAGTACAGTCACGGACTTTAATTCTTGAGCCTGAATGGGTTTACTTTACATAGGACATTTCATACCGTTAGTACTTATTGTCAGCCAAATTAGCTTGTTTTTTTCTTTTGAGTCAACTTTAACCTAGTAAGCCTTTGGCTGGAGTCTGCGTTTGCAAATATTATCCATATATGTAGTTGCTGCGCGATGTTTTTTATGCCATTTGCCATTAATTAATTAAAAACAACTCAGTATAAAACCTTCCACCTTTTTCTGTATTCCTTTCTTTTTTATTCTGTCTAAATTTCAATCTACTACTCAAAGGACGAAATTCTTTCTGAATGTACAAAGAAATACTTTACTACATCATACAACCATTAACTACACTATAACACTGGCTACGCTAGCCACCCCAGCCTATTACAGTCGCAAAGGCGTTATCAAATCATAATTTCCGCACATTACATTCGTAAACAAAACACCCATATAATTTTACGCCCCGAATGCGCATAGGCAACTTTCCACTCAAAACCCAAAGGACCCAACTACCGCAAAGCGTCAGACGAAATTTCAACTCTAAACACGCTTACAGAAGACTCAAATTGCAAGTAACTGAGGATGTGAGTTTTATTTTTTGTTGTCTAAAGTCGCTAAGTCGTGATATCGGGCATTTATCAGTTTTATTGCCACGTTGCGTGTTGATAGCTTTGAGGCAAGGCTTTGCAAATAGTCGATTGAGTGCTCCGAATGTCATACTTGCGAAGTTTTGAATTTGTATAAGTGTCTTTCGTTTAGTAAAAGATAAAAACATTTTATAAAACATTATCCTACATTACCTACTTCTAGGCTCTCTACAGCGAATTCTAGGTACAACCTATAAAATCGTGTTTATTAAAGCACAGGGCGGGCGGCCACGCCTTAGTAAGGAAATGATTGTATATTCGCATTACTACTCATCCATATTTAGCCGTATTATTTTGTATAGAGACGCCCTCTATATGACGGCACCGCTATCCTAGGAAAATAGAGCTTACACACTGATGCCGATCAACGTGACATTGCTATATACACCCAAAGCGCCTTACAACAGATCCTTGTATCTTAATTAAAAAGATGCTGTCTTCTCCGTCAACCTTAACCAAGAACCACACACCAAACTTGCAGATCTGCACATAGCCTGCTTAGGCCCACTTGCTTATGCGGTGAAACCGTTAACCCAGTGTCAAATTGTACTGATAACCATGGTAACTCCAGGTTTAACCGGTTAACCCGGGTTAGAGGAATGGTGCAAGTGGGCCTTAGACGTCTTATTTTTGCAGAATGTCTTAACCAGTTACATTCTAATTCTAACCACTTCGGGGAACTATTTTAAAATACTTCTAGTTAACAATTTATAACGATCTATAAACACGTATATGTCCTACTGGATTAAAGGCCAAGTTAAGTTGGTGCCTTGGCACAGCAAGAATCCTAACAAAAATCGTTGCACCTTACTAACAATTTAGGCAAAAGTATCGTTATTTATGGAATAGGGAATTAAATATCAGAATGAAAATTGTATAACAAATCGGTTTAAACCCAAATTGCAATTGCATATCGTAAAAAAATCGTACTTGGAACGTAAAATGCTATAGTGCAGAAACGTATCATTTTCTGCACACCTTTTAGAACAACAACGACCCTCTTTCCGAGCATGCGAAATGAAAAATGATTTGTGAACTAACCCAGTGCAAAGTCTGACTTATTGCCTTCTGGGAGGCAGCAAATAAGGTGAAATTATTTTCCCGAACAGACTGACCGTGAATCTACCCTCATTCGCTACAAAAACGGCGTATGTACCGTGGTGCTCATAAACTTGTATACGCTTTTGTACCTTGTATCATTGGAACAAGGTGGAAATTTAGATACGTATTTATGAATGGTAGCATAATGATTGTTTATAGTTTGCTGTGGTGTAGAGAACAGCTGTTTCTAACCATTATTTGATAGTTTCATAATGGCTATTGTATTGGTTTGCTGTAAAACGCTGTATTATAAAGTTTGGAATGGACAAGAAAGCGGTAATTAAAGGTGGATTTTTACTTATTCATATTATTCATATTTTGTGTTTTACGACAGTATAATAATGATAATCATTATATAGTCAGAAGCAATAGAAATTGGTCACTCTGTATGGATATGGATATGTACTTTCAGATAGATCACAAGACAAATATATCTGCCTAAAAAATTCGATTTGTGACGATATATAGTCACAGTATAGGCGCAGTAAAAAAGCGCTGGTGGCCTAGCGGTAACAGCGTGCGACTTGCAATCCGGAGGTCGCAGGTTCGAACCCTGGCTCGAACCAATGAGTTTTTCGGAACTTATGTACGAAATATCATTTGATATTTACCAGTCGCTTTTCGGTGAAGGAAAACATCGTGAGGAAACCGGACTAATCCCAATACGGGCCTAGTTTACCCTCTTGGTTGGAAGGTCAGATGGCAGTCGCTTTCGTAAAAACTAGTGGCCACGCCAATTACTGGGATTAGTTGCCAAGCGGACCCCAGGCTCCCATGAGCCGTGGCAAAATGCCGGGACAACGCGAGGAAGATGATGATATAGTCACAGTATGATATGCGGTCTCGGGCACCGGAGGGAGTGGAGGGCTTGGTCACTTTAGCTTTAGTTTAGTAAGTATATTAATTATGACATCTATAATATCAGTACAAAAGAATCGTACACCGGAACAGGTGACGCAACAGAAAACAGACAAACAGTTGTGTCGCCAACATTTGATAATAATATTTTTATTATTGTGTTATAGATATCTATGTTAATTTGTAAGGGCTATATATAGCATATATGTACTTACACTTTATTTGAAAAGCAACAAATAGAAAAAGCGGCCAAGTGCGAGTCGGACTCGCCCAAGGGTTCCGTATTTAGGGGATTTATGACGTATTAAAAAAAACTACTTACTAGATCTCGTTCAAACCAATTTCCGGTGGAAGTTTGCATGGTAAAGTACAACATAATTATATTTTTTTGGTTTTATCATTTTAGAAGTAACATGGGGGGGGACCACACATTTTACCACTTTGGAAGTGTCTCTCGCGCAAACTATTCAGCTTAGAAAAAAATGATATTAGAAACCTGAATATCATTTTTGAAGACCTATCTATAGATACGCCAGACGTATGGCTTTGATGAAAAAAAATTTTTTGAGTTTCAGTTGTAAGTATAGGGAATCCCCATAATTTATTGTTTTTTTTTCTATTTTTGTGTGAAAATCATAATGCGGTTCACAGAATACATCTACTTACTTACCAAGTTTCAACAGTATAGTTCTTATAGTTTCGGAAAAAAGTGGCTGTGACATACGGACGGACAGACAGACAGACATAACGAATCCATAAGGGTTCCGTTTTTTGCCATTTGGCTACGGAACCCTAAAAACCGTCCCCTACAGGGTGTTCCACCCTCAGTCTGAACCGGGTAGCGAGCCGAGCCGCACGCTTATCGATCGCGCCATACGTGTCAAGTGTGTGTTTACGCCGGCGAGTTTAACAATCAACCTGTAGATACACGAGTCGATAGCCCATTATAGACTTAAAGGATACGCGGTAAGGTTGACATTTGAATGGATTTTATTAGGCTGATTGCTTAGTGATAATAGTCATTTTTCATATGACTACAGTTTTTTGTTGTTTAGTTTTTACTTGTATGTTTTTTACTGTTTTTTATCATTTTAGAAATGCCATTGAACTAGTTATAGAGTATATATGTGTCTGCATAGATGTATTTACGTTATACATTTCTATTTACATATAATTTCCATATCAGTTCTGTTTATAACTAAATTACTTAACCTTTCAAGTGGCATACGTCATTTTTGAGTTGTTGTAATTTAGATTTTATTTTAATTAATCAAATTTCAAATTTTAATGACGTAAACTGTCTGAGAGCCGGTTCCTGCCACTTCAAAGGTTATCGATGGGTACTCCTTAAATGTATTTATTACTAACTATATACTAGATATATTATAAAAAATGTCTTGAAAACCGTATATACCTAAAACAAAACAATCATATAATCCTATCGATCGAAGTGTTTAGTTAAATAAGATTTTACAGAAATTCTTAGTAACACGTACAAACTTTGTGCAATCATAAATATAAAAACCAAATTTTTCCAAATCAAAAATTCACCGCTTTGGGCAAGACTCGAACTTGCGACCTTTTGAAACACCGGTCTAAACGTACTTTACCAACTGAGCTACCAAAGCTTACCAGAAACGTGCAATTTTTCTATTCATTCCTCCCAGCGGTGAATTCATACATATTTTCCCCCTTTAATTTAAGAAATAGTATCGCTTGCAGGCATATCTGCTTGATAAAAAACCGGCCAAGTGCGAGTCGGACTCGCGCACGGAGGGTTCCGCACCATCAACAAAAAATAGAGCAAAACAAGCAAAAAAAACGGTCACCCATCCAAGTACTGACCCCGCCCGACGTTGCTTAACTTCGGTCAAAAATCACGTTTGTTGTATGGGAGCCCCACTTAAATCTTTATTTTATTCTTACAGCTTTTTAGTATTTGTTGTTATAGCGGCAACAGAAATACATCATCTGTGAAAATTTCAACTGTCTAGCTATCACGGTTCGTGAGATACAGCCTGGTGACAGACGGACGGATGGACGTACGGACGGACGGACGGACGGACGGACGGACGGACGGACGGACGGACGGACGGACGGACGGACGGACGGACGGACGGACGGACGGACGGACAGCGGAGTCTTAGTAATAGGGTCCCGTTTTTACCCTTTGGTTACGGAACCCTAAAAACAACGGATTGCACTCCGGGAGTGCCGGCAGAAGTGAAAACTCAATCACTACTGCAAAATGTCTGCAGCACTATGTATAATTGAGGTTAACGCCATCTAGCGTTATTTCGTCGCATTACTTGAAACCCCTAAGCACATCACTGTTAGTACTCGAGTATTAATTAATACCAGTTATAGGGAAACTCACTAGATGGCATTTAAATCAATAAAGAAAACCTCAATGACATTGTAACAGTTTTTCGATCAGGCCCCAATTTCACCACGCCGACATTTGTCAGTGACATATGTCGGGTGACAATTGTCAAGTGACAGGTGACAAGTGACAACTTCGTAAACTGTTTTTGTATAGAAGTGCTTATAAACATGACAGGCATTTAGTTACAATTGTCCAATTGACAATGATTTGGTGAAACAAGAGTAGTTTTTATAAGTCGACATATTTGTCAATTTGTCGGTAATTCTTGACATGAGATCGGAGCTGTGTCAGGCTTGGGTGACAATTGTAGTGTTTTCGTTGTTAGCAAACCCCGTTATCATTGTTGCAGTTCATTGAAAATAAACGTTGGCAAAACTGTGTACCCTAAATTCGCCTTTAGGGTACAAATAAAAATCGCTTTAAATCGCTTTTAAATTCTTCTTAACTAGCATTAAATCATAATTCCATTATAAATTGTAATTGTTGCCTATGAAGGCGTTTAGTAATTCAACATTTAGGATTTGGAATAAGTCTCAGTATAGTAGTGTTGAGTCGCTCACTCGTGAGGCACCTCATTTGTACCACTCATTTTGTTAATTTGTCGCAGTACTTCGTACCGCAAAAATGTCTTACTTCACTCCTCTATTCATTTTACTCATTTACTCGCGCACATCACAAACACCTCTTCCCACACAAATCATTCACACACTTCAAATTTCAAAAAAACTCTTATCCGTTCAAATTCACTCGCGAGTCTTGCGACCTTCAAAACTCATACACTGCTCACAACTCGCAACAGAGTCCCTGGATCGCGCGAGGCGCTAGGTGCTCGCCTGCTCGCCGACACTCAAAACTCAAATGTCTCAAATGAAGAAACGAGTAATGATCCACACTGTCAACTGCCGAACTACAAACCTTATTGCAACGACAAAAGGTCCACCAAGAAATGCGTTGAGTTTGTACCACTCACCGCCTCTCTGTGACATGAACCCCTCAAAAATCCTTTCAAAATGAAACAATGAATTAGAAATACCCAAAGAGGGAGTGAGACCGACACGCGACATACTTCAATATCGCTTCGCGTCACCACCGAAAATACGTTAACAATTAAACACGAAAGACAACAAGCGTAAGTGCTGCAAGCTTTCATACATCTTAAAAAAATGGAAATAGTTGACGCTGAAAATATGCTAGTACCTCACCTCATTTGAAGTAAGACATTGTAACACCTCATTTTAGAAAATGAGGTACTCATACAAACTCATTTTAAATTGATGTCCTACCCATCACTACAGTATAGTTTTCATAATTAAAAAAAATTATAATGCGAAGTTGGGGACCGGTAGCGAAATTAGGTATGTTTAGGTAGGTATTGTTTTTTTAATAATTAACTTGGGCGAAGTTGGGCACTAACAGTAAAGTTAGGGTTTTGGTTAGTTAGAAAATGAATCTCCGCGAAAGCAATAGTGGTGATATTCTTATACAAGGGAATATATAAAGTACGAATAGATTCCTACTTTGACGTCACTGACTTTGCATTTGCAGAAAAAATTACTTAAAACAAACAAAAAAATAATGCTTTGACGCCTTGTGAACAAATAATGTAGGTATACGCTGCATTAAATGGGGTCGGGACACAGATGGGATCTCAATCAATATCATGTTAGTGATGACAACACGGCACATCGAAAGCAATTAACGATCTCTTGTGAAGAATTGACAAATATGTCGACTAGTAAACATTACCCTTGTTTCACAAAATAATTGTCATTAAATTTAAGATGGACAATTGTACTAAACTACCTGTCATGTTTATATGAAGTTCTATACAAAACAATTTACGAAATTGTCATCTGTCACCTGTCACTTGACAATTGTCACTCGACATATGTCACTGACAAATGTCGGCATGGTGAAACAAAGGTCTGTCATTTTTTTGACAATTGTCGTACCTGTCAGCTTGGTGAAATAGGGGCCTGGTCGTGTCCGATTCTGTCGCGAGTTCAACATTTTTTCCCTACCTCAAAAAGTGCACAGCGCCGCTAAAGAAGTTTTGACTTCAAAAAATTAGTTCAGATGAAAACCATTGTAAAATTCAGGGACCTAATGTTGATTTGGGTAAGCTTGAATGAAAGGGTGACATTGTAATCCTCGAGATCTGCGTTCGTCTGTGTAAGTCCTTTTAGACAGATGTA
Organism: Cydia amplana; assembly: GCF_948474715.1. Classification (NCBI taxonomy): domain Eukaryota; kingdom Metazoa; phylum Arthropoda; class Insecta; order Lepidoptera; family Tortricidae; genus Cydia; species Cydia amplana. The sequence goes on from NC_086073.1 coordinate 17,320,860, forward strand.
TACGCCTTTTGGGCTGATTGCCTTGAGTATTTACATTAGGTATGTTATTTTCTACGCAATGTAAGTATACCTAACTGAAAAGAAAGAAAGAAAAGAAAATACACGTATCAAAACCGTAACCATATTTTTAAATCTGAATCGCCGACCTGCAGTTTAAAAGCCATAGGTACCAATATCTATCTAATCTAATAGGTAAAGGTTTAAACGAGCAATTCTTGTTTATTTATTTATTTATATATAATTCGGGGATCTCGGAAACGGATCTAACAATTTCGATGAAATTTACTATTTGGAGGTTTTCGGGGGCGGTCGGTCGAAATCGATCTAGCTAGGCCTTATTTCTGGGAAAACGCACATTTTTTTAGTTTTCCGAGCAAAGCTCGGTCTCTCAGATATTTTACTTTTTATACAAGGAATCTCTATACATATACACTTAATATTGGGTATGCAAGGCCACGGCAAAGCCAGTATACATGTACATATATGTGGACATGAATATGCGGCTAAATATCTTCGATATAGGAATGTTTGAAGGCATCCACCCTTAAAGGGACCTTTTTAGTTCAAGTTTACCTTTTAGAGGGTTATTTATTCCCAAATTCAACTTCTAAAATCAACCCTAACTCTTCCATATAAGGTCCATTTGAAAATAAAGCAAGAAAATGGAGTTAGCACCTATGAGAAGGCATGTTAGTTGGTATGTCACGTGCAAACGGGAAATAGGGTAAATGTGCCTTGAATAGGTGCTTTTTGAGCTCCCTTTTTGCAAGTATTTTATGGTATAAGGTACTAAATAAAGTTATTATAAAGCTGTAAAGGGTTCGAAACGTCAGGATGTAGAATAAATTTAATATAGGGGAGCCGGGGGCTTAATGTAACAGGGGTAAGTAGTAACGCTCAATTTTGACGGGGAATTAAAAACATTTTAATTTTTTTTGCTGAATGACTTTCTTATAACTCGAGGAATAACGTAAACACCGCCATTGCCCCGCCAGACATCGAAGCGAGTGGATGTGCATACAAGCGCTGTTTCGACTAGGTATTGAAAAAAAAAAACGGGGTAAGTTGTAACAACTCCCAGTTTTTAAAAAAGTGTCTGGTGTAAAAGATGCGTTAACATTTAAAATTATTTTGTGATCGGAATTAGTACTTAGATAAATACTTTACAAACCCTCATACTCAGAATCATAAAATTATACATATTTTAGACTTTAGACAATACCTACAGGCCTTTTTCCTAAAATGGTTTCAACAAGCCCCCCGATCCCCTACGCGGTATAATCCGTTTTAATAGTTTTATTTCATGAGTAACTATCGCGGTAACCGAAGACAATATTAAAGTTATTATAAAGTTTTGGCGTCCACCTATGAAGTAGTGTTTGCTTAGCTTAGTTTAGTTTTGATACACAAATGCAACCGGTTGTAGTAAAATTATCAACATTATGCCAAAGTAAACATGTATGTCAAGGTATATTTGTATGTTTACTTGTAGTTCCGCAGTAACTTGGTACTATACTGTTAAGCTGTGTAACTTATTTGAATAATAAAATAAAAATATTAGGGCCATTCGAAAAAAGACGGTAAAAAAGTTTGATTTACTAAATACATGAGCTGCTGTATATTTGAAATGTATATTTAATTTATTACATGCTTATAATTCGAACGCGACTAGTCAAGGCGCATGGAATGAAATTTCATACAAGATTTAATTCTCGCCTGCTCATTCCTATTTCCCGACCTTTATAAATATGTACAAATCTTCAGTATTTTTATCATACATACATATATATAATCACGCCTATTTTTTGGAGGGGTAGGCAGAGATCAACCAATTTTAATCAATATTAAAAAAACCTTCTACTAAAATAGTAGCAAGTTTAAATATAAAATTACCTCATAATATCAAATACTTATCCTGTTTTCAGTCATTTATTTAGAGTTTTGTTTAAAAACCGCAAAATGTTCAATACTCTGAGTTGCGGCCGCGGTTTCGATTTAGGCAACGGCATTATTTGGTTTCGGTTCCGGTTTCGGTATTAAATGAGCACACCATTTGTGTTTGTTAACGCAAAAACTGACGTTTTAGTGTTATCGTATTTTAGTGGATACCGGAGCGGATAAAGCGTTTACAAAACAAGCAACAACGGTTGCACTCCGGGAGTGCCGATAAAAGTGAAAACTCACCTCACTATGTTACCGACGCCCGGTAACACGATACATACGTTTAGCGGAGGTATTCTATTTATTTATTATATATTATTATCATGCTCAAATAAGATCACACTTTTTCATTGACATGTTTATTTACATAATGCCATGACAACGTCAAATTATTTGAACATAGGTAAAGAGTCTTGAAAAGGAGTCCGCAACATAAATGTCAAATAGCATTGAGTTTTTCTTTATTGATTTAAATGCCATCTAAATTATGAGTGGCCACCTTACGGGGCTTACGGTCACGTGATCGTCTTACGGTCACGTGATCGCCTTACGCTGTCTCGAGTTTATTATTTTTTCCCCACCTCAAAAAGTGTCCAGCGCCGCTAAAGAAGTTTCACTTCAAAAATCGTTTAAGTATTCGATTTTGTTATAACATTGTGATATGTGTAATCAACCCTAGTATAACTCTGTCGCACCAATGTCTCGCAGGCATCACATTACGTGTGCACACGCTACACTGCACAAAGGAATATTTACTGCCTAGGTATTAAAATATGAAATGCACTAACAATATTGTTGGCGATGCGCTCGTTATATCTGTACCTAGTTATGTTTTACTTATGAAAAATCATAGTCATGTTAAATTAGATTTTAATTCCTTAGTATTAAGGTTGATATTTGTTTGTAGCATATCTAATGCAACTTGTTACTATGCTCCGCGGGGCAGTCCGCTGCTGGCCGCGAGCCTACGCACATACGCTCTCGCGACATTTTTTTGTAATTGTGTTTTTCGAAATACATCTTCGTGTTAGAACCTCGGCCTTTCCTTCATACGAACCCCATACAGTCAACAAAGTGGTCTTCAAACCGGATCCATGCACCGCACTCCGACCACGATCGAAACGCGTAGGTCGAAAGCGCGCCGTGCAGAACAATTAAGGAGGCTTCTAGAAGAAGAACAAAGGATGTCTCAAACGGGCCAGCCGAGTGAAGCACCTTATGGTCATAGTTCTACAGCCAGGTTGGAAGATATTAAGCCAGCTTCAAGTGTTCCGAAAGATTTAGTTATCATAAAAACAACGGAGGGTAGCGTGAAGTCTGAACCAACCGCGGCAGAATTGCGCAAGAAAATGCTTCATACTTCTGCTTCGTATGCCAGCAAAGCTTCTAGCAGCAAGGGCTCAAGAACTTCATCGGCTTCTAGAACAGCAAAGAAGAAGCAACTTTTATTAGAAGCCGCAAAACAAAAAGCTGCCATACAGATGGAGATCATCGATAAGACTCTGGATGCTCAATTAGCAGAGCTGGACGACGAGGAACAAGAGTACGGTTCACAAGTAAGTCGAAGGAGCTATTCTCGAAGTCACGTCGCAAATTGGGTGGATAATCAGAGCAACTTGGAACCGCAAGACGATCTGCAGCCAGCCCCCGATAATGGAATTATTAATATGGGTGAGTTGCATCAGCAAATGCCACATATGCTGCCCGTACCCGGCCCAGCGCCACGCGCCGCCACGCCCGCGCCAGCCCCGGCGCCCGTGCCGCCCGCTCCGCTGCCGCCGCCCGACGGCACCGTCATGGCACTCAACAATGCGATACAAGTTATGGCCGATGCTGTGAAGAACATCTCCACTGCCAGTGCACCGAATACCAGCTTACTCAGTCGACTCAGCACGCCAAAAGATCTCCCCGAGTTCTCTGGCGATTATTTAGAATGGTTGCAGTTTAAACAAGCATATTACGAGTCCACTGAGCTATGTAAATTCACCGATAAGGAGAACCTTTGGAGGCTTAGAAAATGTTTGCGCGGAGCCGCTAAGGATGCAGTCAACGCTTTGTTTATAAGTGCCACGTCACCTGAGAAAGTCATCTCGGCGTTGGAACTACGATATGGTAACTCCGAGTGCATCATTTCCCGCATATTGTACGACATTAAAAAGCTTCAACCATTACACCAAGATTACCACAAAGACATTATTACGTTCGCGTTAAAAGTTCAAAACTACGTGGAAGCAGTACGAGCAGTCGGTCAAGAGGAGCACCTACAGGGGGTAAATATAGTTTCCATAATTTTATCTAAGCTGCCGACAGTACTAATATCGAAGTGGTCAGATTACAGCTTTAATTTAATCAAAGATGGTAAAAAACCTAGATTGGTCATCATGTCTGACTTTCTTAACGACGAGGCAGTCAAGATTTCAACCACTGCAAGTACCTATATTGCCACAAAAAGTGAGAGTTACAAACATAAAACTCAAGACAGTAACAACACACGTAACCACACAATATTAGTGCACGGCGAAGGAAGTGATAAGAAATGCCTTTTTTGCCGAACATCTGTTCACAAGATAACTGATTGTAAACAATTCAAACGAGCGCTGCGCAAAGTAAGGTGGCAATTCGTTAGAAAAAACGGGCTATGTTATAAATGCCTATTATCTAAACACGAACGAGAATCGTGCCTTGCGCCTGCTTGCGATAAGGACGATTGTGGCGAAGCACATCATCGACTTCTGCACTACACGGTAAACAAGATCGAGGCACCGCTTGCGTCATCATCATCATCGGGCCCTTCGAGTTCTACAACATGTCCTACTACGAGTGCGTCAGCGCAGCAAGACCTCGAATCCAAATCGGTTCCTGAGACTTTGACGCATATTAACGCAAGTGATAAAAGGGTGTTGCTGAAAGTAGTACGTATCAGCGTTAATGGACCTAACGGTGTATTTTCGACTACGGCTTTATTGGACGGTGGTTCTTCGGTTAGTTTAATAAGTTCGAAATTAGCGCGGCGCGCGGGATTAACTGGACGTACTAGCACGTTTTGCACACAAGGTGCATTTGTCGGCAGCGAATTAGTACGCGAATCTACCATTGTGAATGTGAACATTACGGGTATAGACAATAAGGTGCATAATGTAAGGGCGCGTAGTGTAGACGATTTGAGTGTACCGTTACAAAGTCTATCACTTTTAAAATGTGCTAACTTTGCTCACTTAAAAGATATTAAAGGTAAATTATGTACTTCCGATTCAAAACCTGAGATTTTAATAGGTCAAGATAACTATCATTTAATGATGCCTTTACAAATTAGAGAAGGTAAAAATAACGAGGGTTATGCTAGCCTCACTCCCTTGGGTTGGTGCGCTCATGGGAAGGTGTGCGTGCCGCAGGGCGTCCGCCCGCCCACGCAGGTCGAGTCTAACCTTTTTATTTCAGAGGCGGAGCACACGACGGATACCTCAGAGGGTATCGATCTGTTAAGGCAGATCCACGAGGAGGTCCGGCTGTCATTCAGGGTGGACACGATGGGCGTGACGTGCGCGCCGCCGCGGCAGAACGCGCAGGACGCGCGCGCGGTTGCGCAGCTGCAGCAGTCCGCGGAGCTGCGCGCCGGCCGCTGGCACGTCGGCCTTCCGTGGACGGAGGACCACCCATCCATGCCTGACTCGTATCCTAGCGCTCTTAAAAGGATGAAAGGTATCGAAAATAAAATGATCAAGGACTCTGGTTTTGCTGAAAGGTATCGGGAGCGCGTGACTCATTTACTTCAAAATGATTACGCATCTGCGCTGTCAGATACTCAGGTGAGGCCCAAAACATGGTATCTCGCTCATTTTGGAGTAGATAACGTTAACAAAAAACGTCTGCGTTTGGTCTTCGACTCGGCAAATAAGGTAAATGGCTTATGTTTAAACGATTTCTTATTAACAGGTCCCGATTTGCTGTCATCACTATTTGGTATTATGTTACGCTTTAGGGAAAACAAGATTGGAGTAACCGGTGACATCAAAGATATGTTTTTAAGGATCAAGATTCGAGCCGAAGATCAACACGCTTTAAGGTTCCTATGGAGGGACAAGCCTACTGACCAACTAAAAACGTATGTAATGACATCACTGCCGTTTGGGGCTAATTGCAGTCCGTTTGTTAGTCAGTTTATCAAAAACTTGAACGCGCGACGGTTCGAGTCAACTATGCCGGAAGCTGTCGATGCGATATGTAATTCGCATTACGTAGATGACTACATAGACAGTTTTGCAGACGAAGCCTCGGCCATCAAAATGGTAAGAAATATAAATTCAATTCACAGTGCCGGCGGTTTCGAGATGAGAAACTGGACTAGCAACAGTGTCTCAGTTTTAAATAGTCTGCCAAATCAAACCTTAGGTACAGCGGCCGTAAGGTTTAAAGTCGATCAGCAGCAACAAGGTGAGCGTACTCTCGGGCTAATATGGTATCCAGTCGATGATAAGTTAACTTTCGACTTATCATTAAAACGGATTCCCGAAAGTATTGTCAACGGTGATGAGCGTCCTACAAAGCGTCTTATGCTTAGGGTAATAATGTCGATTTTCGATATCTTAGGATTCTTATCTCCTTTCACCATTCAGGGACGTATTATGCTGCAGGATACCTGGCGATTAAATGTAGACTGGAATGATTACATTCCGGATGCTATTTACAACAAGTGGCGAAAATGGATTGACCTACTTAAGGTAATTAGCGACATACGTATACCAAGGTGCTATCAGTCAGCTATTCGCAATCACAACCACGGAGATGTCGAGTCTCCATCTGTGCGAGTAAGCGAGACGGCAGATCACCCGAGCGGAGCATCTGCTGGTACCCCGAGCGCGACGTTGCCGCTATCGACGATCGCGCCTGGCAACGGTGCGCCTACGTCATGCGCTACGAAGGTCTACGAATCCGTAGCAGAAGCTACAAGCGCTACGCGTACGGCAAAGGTAGGTTATAATAACTTACAATTGCATGTGTTTTGTGATAGTAGTACTCGGGCTATGTGTACTGTTGCTTATTGGCGTTGGGAGATAAATGGTTGTATTAAAGTTGCCTTTATTGCCAGTAAATGTAAAGTTATGCCTGTGAAACCATTGACAGTACCTAAGGCCGAGTTACAAGCTGCACTATTAGCCGCAAGGCTGGCTAATACAATAGGTAAGGAGCACAAGATAGTTCCCGAGCGGCGTTACTTCTGGTGCGACAGTTCAACTGTGTTGCACTGGGTGCGTAACAATACGCGCTCATATAAAACGTTCGAAGCGAACCGGTTGGGCGAGATTGATGAGTTATCCCGCGTAGACGAGTGGAATTATATACCTACAAAACTAAATGTAGCGGATTTAGCTACGCGGGAGACTTTCGATCACGCTCAACTAGATGAATGGTTCGCGGGTCCGAATTTTTTATATGAAGACGTATCCTTATGGCCAAAAGATGTGATTTTGTCACAGTCAGACGCCGCGTCGCCTGAATGTGTTGCTGTCGTACACGACGGTTCAATTGGACTGGCTGTACCGGACCCATTGCGGTTTTCTTCTTGGTTGCGCTTGAAGCGGGCCACAGCTACGGTACTAGCGTTTATCGACAGATGCAAAGGTACTCAGAGTCAAGTCGACTGCGGTACTATGGAACGAGCTGAAAGATTGCTTATACAGCACGCACAGGCGGAGTCCTTCGGCGAAGATATCGCCACTATTAAAAATGGTAAGCCATTGCACCGCTCTAGTAGATTGCTCTCTCTGTCACCGGTGTTGGACGAACATGGTCTGCTGCGGGCGAGCGGCCGCATCGATGCTGTAACAGACGTACCTATTGATGTTAAGAGGCCGGTGATACTCGATGGTCGGCATCAGGTGAGTAAGTTGATCGTCCGAGATTATCACGTGAGGCTGGCGCACGGGAACCAAGAAACCATAGTTAATGAGGTAAAACAACGGTTCTGGATCTTACGTCTAAGACCAACCGTGAAGTTCATAGCATCATCCTGTATGCTGTGCAGAATCCGTAAGTGCCAACCGCGTATTCCGCGAATGGGGGACTTACCGAGGGCACGAATGGCGCACCATCAGCGTGCATTCTCATACTGCGGTTTAGACCTGTTCGGACCGATGGAGGTCGTCGTGGGACGACGCCGCGAGAAAAGGTATGGTGTTTTGTATACTTGCCTGACGGTGCGCGCGATCCACATTGAGCTAGTCTCCTCTCTGACTTCGGACTCGCTGATAATGTCGCTGCGTCGGATGGCGGCCAGGCGTGGCTGGCCATCACACCTGTTCTCCGATAACGGAACAAACCTGCGTGGCGCTTGTACTGAGCTGCAGCGATCGATGCAGGAACTGAACGCCGAAGAGCTGAAAAGCTACGGTGCTAACAAAGGTATGGAGTGGACTTTTATCCCCCCCGCTAGCCCCCATTGGGGTGGGGCGTGGGAGAGGCTAATTCGTAGCGTTAAAACGTCTCTTAAAGTAGTTTTAAATGAGCGTGCACCACGGGACGAAGTTCTAAGCACGCTTATGGCGGAAGTAGAGAATATAGTGAACAGTCGTCCCTTGATGCACGTCTCTGTAGAAAATGGAGGTGTGGAATCACTCACACCGAACCATTTCCTTCTTGGCACGTCGTCAAATCTGCCCACTATCGGTTCTTTTGACGGCTCTGACCTGTACCTGCGGAAACATTGGCGTACAGCTCAGCGGCTAACCGATATGTTCTGGCAGAGGTGGATGAAGGAGATCCTACCCGACCTCATACCAAGAAGGAAATGGCACGAGGAAAGTAAGCCGCTGCAGGTGGGCGACCTGGTTCTTGTTGTGGACCCGAACTCTCCTCGCAACATGTGGCCAAGAGGTTTGGTCACTCAGGTGTTCGCCGGTAAGGACGGGCGCATAAGGTTGGTGGAGGTGAAGACCAAGACTGGGACTTGGCGTCGGTCTACGGCACGCATCGCACCTATCTCTTTAGTTAATTAGTGCTGAGACAGCACTGGGGTGGGGAGTGTTGGCGATGCGCTCGTTATATCTGTACCTAGTTATGTTTTACTTATGAAAAATCATAGTCATGTTAAATTAGATTTTAATTCCTTAGTATTAAGGTTGATATTTGTTTGTAGCATATCTAATGCAACTTGTTACTATGCTCCGCGGGGCAGTCCGCTGCTGGCCGCGAGCCTACGCACATACGCTCTCGCGACATTTTTTTGTAATTGTGTTTTTCGAAATACATCTTCGTGTTAGAACCTCGGCCTTTCCTTCATACGAACCCCATACAGTCAACAAATATTATGTATACGTCTCACTTATATGAAGATATAGACGTCGCTATACCTGTACCTAGCTTGTGTATGCTAATATGAACCTTAAACACTATTGTGAAGGTACAAACTGCTATAAATACAGCACATTCGATTTTATCGTACGGAGTTCATTGAATTAACGCCTCATACGTCTCGTAGGCTTACGTCTGGGGTCTACGACCTCTACGACGTAGCACGTCTACGACTAATGAATTTCGTAGCGCTCAACTTTGTTTTTATTTATTTGCTAACAGTTGCGTAATAGGATTTGTTGTTTAATAATTGAATTATGAAACACTTACTTGTGAGTAATTTAGTGTGTAAGGCCTGAGTGGACGCTCGAAGCGGAGCGTTCGGCGGGGCGTGCAGCGTGGCGTCGGGCTCACGCGTGATGTGAGCAGCGTGCACTAAGGCAGCTCCTATACTAGGGCTCGCGGTCGCGTCCGGATTTCATGCACCCGTTGCCGGGGCCCCGTTCTCGTGCTACACGAAACCGGATTTGTGGCCCGTTCGGAACGGGTAATTAGGGTCCGTGTAATTAAAGTCCGTGTACCCGTGTTACCCGTGTGTCCGGATCCACGGATATTAATTACACGCGGGTCCGGCCCGTTCTCGACGTACAGTGACGATCGGACGCGTTCTTTTTAAGAGCGAAGAACGAAAATTAGTCTCAACGAAAGATAAATATTAAATACTAGCTGTTGCCCGCGACTTCATTCGCGTGGATTTGTATGTTGGTGGTAATATATTTTACATGAGAATAGAGCATTATGCAGCAAAAGATAGCAGTCTTCTTCTTCTTCTTTATTTGCCATGCCCTAACAAAAGAGTAGGTACAACAGGCTGACTTAATGCCGCTAATGGACCTAATTTCAAAATTAGTAATTAAACTTTTTTTTGCGTTCCTCTAACTAAATTTTTCCATGAGTGGAAAGAAATAAATATTTCATTTTTCACAGTTTATAATAAACAATAACAAGCAAAACGAAAAAAAAAACAGAACATTAACAACTAGGTAAAACTATAAATGCAATTCAGATTAAAAACGTTGACCGGCGGTGTGGCAAACTCAAACCTTGACCTAACTGACTCTAATGAGTACTTGTGAGTTCAAAAGCTGCCCCCTCTAAAATAACTGAATAAATACCACTCTTACCTGGTTTGTAAAACAGCACGGCTAATTCTTCTACTTGCCAAACAAAAGGTATGCCTGGTAAAATACCAGTCTCAAAGGGAATCAGGGTGTCAGTGTCAATATTATTAGTAAAAATTGCCACGGGGAACCATTATTCTCTTTATCTGCACGTGCGACGTTAATCCTACTTACTTCTTTACTATAAAACAAAAGGCTGCTGCCCTAATATGTAGATAACGAATAACTCAATAGTTATTTCACTTAACACGACTTCAAAGACGTTTTATTTATTTTAAGTACCTATCTCTATCAATATTTAGTACAGGTAGTTACGTACCTAAATACCATAAAAATAATTAATAATTATGAAGACGATATCAAGTTGCATCTGTCTGCCTAATACTGATTATAATAGTAGTAGTCGAGCTATTTGCAACATAATTTATACTGAGCCTTCTTAAACTTGGTAGTAGACAACCTAGAGAGGAAACCTCATATGATTAAACTAATACAAAAAACACTGTACCTACATAAATAATAGGCGTTAAAGCTGTAACATAATTAAAAAAAAAACCTTTATTATTCTCTTAGGTAATCTATATACAGTGTGTAAATCCAATACGGGCGAATATTTAAACGGTGGTTAGCATAGGACCTAAAAAGTATATTGAGATAGATTTTACTTAGAAATGCATTGAAAATTTTAACCATACAAAATAATTCGGCCCGCAATGTAATACACCACACAAGTTACGGGATACGAGCTTTTTAAAGTAACTGTCAACGCTTGTTGGCAGTTACTATAAAAAGCTCGTATCTAGTAATGTCATGTCATCTTCTGTTTCTTAATGTTTGCAGTACATTGCTGCTCGGTACATGTGGAAAAAATTAATCACGGGGTCATAATTAAGTGTAACTTAAAAAAACATTTTAATTAATGATAAGACGGGTAAATTCTATATCTGGTTTAATTTATTGCCCGTATTAGACTTACACACTATATAACAATAAAAATCTATACATGAGTTTTCTAAGTTGTATGCCATAAAGTTGTACATATTTTTCTTAGTTTTCTTAAAATAAACTGTTTAATTTTTTTTTATAAAACCAGCAGTGTGCCGAATTATGGTCTTACAATACAAGAATACTGTAGGTACTAGTTTTGTATTCAATAACGCCCTTACTCGAATATAATCATTATAAATATAACCGATGCAAAAAATATAACTCGACATTGATTCAAATATATTTAAGTACCTAACCCCTATTCGTACGCAATATAACATAATTTTTAACATTTTATAATGAATTAATGATACCTAGGTACTTATTTCTTTCAACTCAAACCGGCCCGCGTGGGTCGGTCCACTCGGTCCGTCGGCGCTGTGTATTCAATACCCGAACGGAGCCGAGATTCGGGTCCGAACGCACTACACGGGGGAACGGACTACACGGGGGAACGGACTACACGGGGGAACGGACTACACGGGAACGGACTTCGACGGGTTCGGGTAGTTCGGACGCTTAGCACCGCCGGGGCTAAGAACACGGACGCACGGGTTGGCGGGTAGCACGGATATCGGGAGCCCTATCCTATACGCTTGCATTTGTTTAACATGCACGCCGCACGCCCCGCCCCTCTGCACGCCCATTTCGAGCGTCCACTCAGGCCTTACACTTAGAGGTAATTAGAAGAATGGCAATTGATGCGGAGGTATAAATTACATGTGATGACAAGGGGTGTAAGAGAAAAGGAAAACGTGGATGAACTGTGTGAGAGATTATATGAAAAGAAAGCAGATGAATGATGAGATAATGAAAGACAGAGAGGTATGGAGAAAAAAAACATGCAGCGCCCAAAAAACCCCAAGCGATGTGAAAAGCGCAACATATACTGACATCAAAATGATATTTGAATAATTTTATTTAGTTATCCTGCATTTCGCTTGTACTCGCCCGTATATGTATTGGCGCGGGCGAGACACACGGTACGATAGGTAGGTAAGGTAAACGTACTGGTGCTCGACGCGGTCCCAGTCCCTACATGTCATCTTGAAACTTAAGTCATTGTCAATAGTGGTGACAGCAGGGTGTCATCCATTGGGCATTAGCATGTCGAGCACTAGTACGTTTACCCCCACAGACAATCCAACCTCTAGACATAGCATAGTCGCGCTACCCCCTCTGCCACACATACGGTAGCGTTACTCCATCTTCGAGTCAATCCCGTGCCGTGATTGGTCCGTGTCTTTGAACGGACCAATCACGGCACGGGATTCGCTCACCTCGTCCCCCCGCACCCCCGTATTTTTGGCAGCATCGGTTTCATGAAAGAATTGGCCTAAGCTCAGTATAGAGGTTGGATTGTCAGTGACCTTACCATAATTCAATGTCAGTGTACATTCGAATCGGCCTGTGACAAAATTGACAGTTCTGATTCATTCGAAACAAATGAAAACTGATGACTATGTATAGAAACGTCGTTTTGTAAGATATGATTGTGGATGACTGTACAAAACTAGTTTTGCTAACGAGTTAACACAGACAACCCGACTACCCATTAAAACTGCGGCCTCTCTCCATTTTGTGTTTATTAGTAATAGCCTCTTAATGGGTTTTTAATTTTAGTGGTTGGCACACAACTAACCAATACAACTATAAAGTATCATTCTATGGAACTTGCTAACTATGTAAACAAACCGCCATATTGAAATTGTCAAAAAATATGAATTTACTAGTGACTTTTGTTTACATTTTTTTAATAAGTTCCAATAAGTTACATAGTTAGCAAATTCCACAGAATGAGACTTTAGTTAGAGTGTTAGGTTTTTCTTGTAGGTTACTTATATTGGACTTATTTTGGTAAACAATTTAAATAATGTGTAGTGCCTATAACTATATAAATAATAATATATATGGTTAATAGTGTAAAAGTAAATAAAAAACACTCCCTCATACTACTTTGCTAATACTCCGGTACAGAAACTGTATTTCGGTAGTGTTTGGCTGAAGTTTCGGTTTTGGCCGAAACTAGAGTAAAACTGAACCTTTCGGGTTCAGATTCGGCAAAAAAACCGGTTGTGAATGGACACTATATTATATGGAGCCGGTGTAACTTTATTTGACGTTCATAAGTGCATTGTAATATGCCTACTTGAATAAACTATCTTTATCTTTATACATACCAAATAGGCATCTACCAAATCATTAAATTTGCAAGGGTCGTATAACGAACTTACATTAAAAGTGACAGTTTTTCACTGATTACAAACTTCCAACATCAAAGCTGCCTATTACTGAACAAATCGATACCGATGATGATACGTGACACGTGTCAATTTGGTCATTTGTCACCTGAATGTAACATGATTGTGGGAAATGACACTGGCGTACACTCAAAGCGAAGGTCTCCGTTTCAGCTTAGGTGAAAATGTTTTCATATGTCTTTCCGGCTGTTTTCTTCTAGAGATCGCATTTCTGAATCAATTCTTATGAATCTTATCAGCGGGTTCGATATTTAAATTCAGTTTTTGTTTTTTTCATTATTCAGAATTCAGCTCTATCGGGATAAATGCGTCACTTGAGGTAAATGCGTCTTTTAAAGATACCTTTGAAACGGGACATTGTATAACTGTTATAGCCGTCTACATTAAAAATTCGGTGACCACACTTCGAACATAGAGGATTGCAATAGTTCTTTAATGTTCCGTTTTGAAGATATCTTTAAAAGACGCATTTATCCCTTACCTTAATAAGTTTCAAAAATCTGAATATTCTCTGTAATACCATAGAGAAGTATAGTAAGACAAGAGTGCTCACTCCATACATTAGTTTTGATACCAAAAAGACTATTAATTTCAGTGTCTACATCTAGCATCGAGTAGAGGAACTATCAGTACTGCTACTTGACAATAGATGTAGCACCGACCAGAAAGTCTTATGTTGTTGAGCATAAGACTTTCCGGTCGGTGCTACATCTATCGGCAAGTAGCAGTACTGATAGTTCCGCTACTCGATGCTAGATATAGACACTAAAATTAATAGTCTTTTTGGTATTAAAACTGATATATGGAGTGAGCAATCTATGTATTTTTTTTCTCTATGGTAATACACAGAGAATATTCAGTGATTCTCCATTCGTTCTTACCTACAGCCAGTTCAAAACAACGGACATTGTTGTCAAGTGCTCATACAAAAACATAGAGCAATCTCGGAATGGCTGGCGATGCATCTTTTATCGGCTTGCAGTGTGCAGTGTCAGTGCAACTTGGCACGTGCACACAAATATGACAAGCGACGTGACACACATTTCATACTTACATGATGAAACGAAGTAGAAACTTAGGCGGAAAAAATATGATAGCAACTAAATAAGTACTAGAAAATATAGATATATATCTCTAGAAATCAATTATGAAAAATAACCGGCCAAGTCGGACTCGCGTTTCTCAGGGTTCCGTACATTAAGGCCGCCTCACGCTTGACTGCACCTTTCTAATAGGTTTTCCTGTCATCTATAGGTTTTCAAAATTTTAGACCCATTAGTTTCGGAGGTAAAGGGGGGGGGATGGTCGGACAGACAGACGCACGAGTGATCCTATAAGGGTTCCGTTTTTTCCTTTTGAGGTACAGAACCCTAATAATAATTTCGTCTTTAATGTAGTTTGTGACTGTGTCATGCATCGCGCTCAGGTTTTTAACCTTGGAAGCGCACCGGGTCATAGTCAAATATTTGAAAACCCATGTAATTTTATGTAATCCGAACTTGCTAACCAAAACGCACCAACAACATAAGTACAGTCAAGTGTAAAAATATGGGTGCACTCATCATACTCAAAAATATGTCCCATAGCTCTTATGTCAGGGAATTAAGAACTATGGGACGTATTTTTGAGTAAGTTGTATGCACCCATATCTTTACACTTGACTGTACCTAACTATACCGTTGGTACCATTTGTCACGATTTGTTCATGCGTCGCACAATTTTCCTTCCCACGTTTTTCCTTTGTGTTACACGTCTCACCCCCGATAATTAATGGTCTACGTTAATTACACATTAAGATATCGAAAGCTACAAAGAATAACAAAATACAACTTACATAAGCGGAAGTAGAGCTAACTAAAGATTTATATCGTAACTTGGCTTCACTAGCAATTGTTTTCGCGTCTGTCACAACTTTGCCTACACAAATATTTGCAACATTGCAATTGTTGTTTAGTGTTCAGGAACAACAGTTGTAAGAATATTTGGTACTAGCGACCCTTAGCGCTAGCTAGCGGTTAACAAGTTATACATAAACCTTCGTCTTGAATCACTCTGTCTATTAAAAACAACCGCATCAAAATCCGTTGCGTGGTTTTAAATATCTAAGCATACATAAGGACAGACAGCGGGAAGCGACTTTGTTTTATAATATGTTCACTACATATTCACATTTGATATTTAATTAGGCTCACAGACACTTTCCATATCAAGCTAAGAAATAAGGAATGAGAATGGAAACTTTGTATACCACCTGTGTTGTGTTTTGTACCCTTATTTATGCAAATAAATATTTTTGATTGATTGATTGCGGCAAAAGGACGGAGGCCTACAAACTTGCGTATTGAACGTTACATTTAACTTCGCACGTCAAAGGGACATACGGGTCACGTCATTTACGAAAAAGGGCACAAATGGTCGGAAAATCACGTCGGTTACGTCATTTTGGAAATTTCAGCTTAGTTGGAGCAAGTTATTAGTTTGCTTTGTTTCGATCGAACTATTTGTAAACAAACCTATGTGTAGGCGGAGACATGCATAGATGTAGGTAGTTGTACATATACATGTAATCATGTAGATAATTAAAGACAGTCACAAGTGTTCAGGCGAAATATACTCAAAGGAGGTCAGCAAGGAGGTAAAATAAGACTTTAAAATTTCAATTCCATGAGGTTATAAACTGAAATAGACATCATATATTCATTAATAAGTTTTTGGCAAAAATTTCATTTTTGGTACAAGCTTTTATCGCTGACTGTACTTTTCTTACGACAGACAACTAATACTCATCGAGACAATTCTAAAAACCCCTAACACAATTAGGTTGCGTTGTTTCATCTCAGAGTTCCTATGGCCACCTCCTGTCTCCATCATCAGATCAGCTCGATGGTACCATAATATTGCATTGTCACCCGACTTACATGTGTATGCAAAATTTCAGTTCAATCGGAAACCGGAAAGTGGATCAAAGGGTATAGCCGGGTAAGCATGGCCAAACTGCCCTTAGCGAAAAAAACAATTTCCTTTTACTGGATTATTAACCTATGTATATGTAGTGCTTTCACCAAATATTAAGACTCAAATGCTTCAGATTTAAAAAAAAATGCAAAAAAAGAAAAATCATTTTTATTTTATTACAGCAAAAGTACTAATCCGATTTCTTTGTAATTTGGGTATGTTGTATATACAATTAAGGTCGCTTTCTGAAAAAAATTAATATTGAATTATCTCTTAAAATAATAGTAAAAAATTTAGATGAAAATTTTCAGAAAAATAAAAAAAATACATGCGAGATAGCGACAGTTATCAAATTTACATATTTCATGTAGAATTTAATAATGTTTAAAATATATTTTTTTCAAAAATTAAAATCGGGATTAACAGTGTTAAAAACTCGAATTTG
The DNA here is from genome assembly GCF_948474715.1 of Cydia amplana. Lineage (NCBI taxonomy): Eukaryota > Metazoa > Arthropoda > Insecta > Lepidoptera > Tortricidae > Cydia > Cydia amplana. The sequence goes on from NC_086073.1 coordinate 17,337,917, forward strand.
TAACATCCCATAATACCTTCTCTTCATACAAAATAACTTGTACGTTATACTAGAAAGTTATATTCCCAACGCAATTTGAATTTAGAACGCGACTTATTTCGCTGAGCGCGTACCTTAAACTCCGTGGCTGTATGCGGCTAGGGCGAACGGCATTCAGAGATTTAAAAAGCGGCCAAGTGCGAGTCGGACTCGCCCATGAAGGGTTCCGTATTTAGGCGATTTATGACCTATAAAAAAAAACTACTTACTAGATCTCGTTCATACCAATTTTCGGTGGAAGTTTACATCATATATTTTTTTTAGTTTTATCATTCTCTTATTTTAGAAGTTACAGGGGGGGGGGGACACACATTTTACCACTTTGGAAGTGTCTCTCGTGCAAACTATTCAGTTTAGAAAAAAATTATATTAGAAACCTCAATATCATTTTTGAAGACCTATCCATAGATATCCCACACGTATGGGTTTGATGAAAAAAAAATTTGAGTTTCAGTTCGAAGTATGGGGAACCCCAAAAATTTATTGTTTTTTTTTTCTATTTTTGTGTGAAAATCTTAATGCGGTTCACAGAATACATCTACTTACCAAGTTTCAACAGTATAGTTCTTATAGTTTCGGAGAAAAGTGGCTGTGACATACGGACGGACAGACAGACGGACAGACAGACAGACATGACGAATCTATAAGGGTTCCTTTTTTTGCCATTTGGCTACGGAACCCTAAAAAAAGCGCGGGAACAGGAAAATAGGTACGAATTTTATACAGAGCGTTAACGATTGAAAAATGTCTGTTCCTTTAATGAATAAAATACGTCACATTCTAAATTCAAATTCGTAAAGACTGCGTTCACAATATACTTCATTCGTTTATGACTACTTAGCTTTGCTTGTATGAAGAGAGAGTATTATGGGATGTTACAAATTCGAGTTTTTCACACTGTTAATCCCGATTTTAATTTTTGAAAAAAATATATGTTAATCATTATTAAATTCTACATAAAATATGTAAATTTGGTAACTGTCGCTATCTCGCACGTATTTTTTTAATTTTTCTGAAAATTTTCATCTCAATTTTTTACTATTATTTTAAGAGATAATTCAATATTATTTTTTTCAGAAAGCGACCTTAATTGTATATACAACATACCCAAATTACAAAGAAATCGGATTATTACTTTGGCTGTAATAAAATAAAAATGATTTTTCTTTTTTTGCATTTTTTTTTAAATCTGAAGCATTTCAGGCTTAATATTTGGTGAAAGCACTACATATACATAGGTTAATAATCCAGTAAGGGCAGTTTGGCCATGCTTACCCGGCTATACCCTTTAACTTGCAAGATTCCATTACATAGTTAGTTACATACAGGTCGACCTAATAAAAGCTTGTTAAAAAGTAACGAAGCCCTCCAGTAGTTCGGCCTTCACCACTGATAATATATGACACCTTTAATATATGACATCTATTTCAGTTTATAATTTATACCTATATAGGTGTGACTATTTAAAAAACACAAATCAAAATATTTAATAAAATAATTGGATTTGTTCCCAAAGTTGTCCTGTCCTGGTTATGTAATTGTTATGGATATGATCACGTGACATTTCTTCAACTAGAATTAAGAAATCAACAGTTTTATAACCAGATTAATTTCGAATGTACTATGTATGTAGCCCATATTTGTTTCCGCTCATTCCTATATAAATATTATTTGGACCAAAACTAAACCTCAGTGCTCATAAGCCCGCAGTAAATTACATCTCAAAATAGGATCTTTACTGAAATTACATCCCAGAATGGGATTTTAGCTGACTGAGTGTCTGATTTACGAGTAATTGGAAATAAGACACCATAATATCCGCTCACTGCGGTGAGAGGAATGTCTGAGGCTTTGGGGGTAAGCCCCATGGTATTCGGTATGGTTTAATGCCAGCTGTATGTTTTTTTTCATGTTTTTCAATACATTATGACATGATGGCTGTCGTAGCCTCGTCCAAATTCGAAAGCGCCAAAAATCGCCAGGGCAATTTTTGGCACTTTTGAATTTGGAACTTTCTTTTATCTCTAGTTCAAACCTCGAATTTAATTTGTACTTGACCAAACAGAAATGGTAACACAGTCTTGACGACGTGTCTGGCCTAGTACTCGTACCCACTATGTGACCCTGTGAAGACGACGTTCCTGGGTTCGAATCCCGGCAAGGGCATTTATTTGTGTGATGAACACCAATATTTGTTCCTGAGTTAAGGGTATTTTCTATGTATTATGACACCGTAAGATTGTGAACCCGTTAGCAAAGAGTATAGAATTTATAGAGAGTTACTATCAAGGTCAGTTATGTAGCCACAGTAAATTCACCGCCATCTTTTGACAGAAGATTAAAACTGTTCGAACGCCATTTGACTTTGATCCTTATTCTTTCACTGATATGTGTTAATTTGTAATTATATTGAAATTAACGCTATCTATTCGAGAATAGCCCAAAGGTATGGTGCAATCTTTTCGAAAATCTATACTCTTTGCCGTTAGTTTACAATCTAACGTAGATTAGGTTTGCTTAGTTTGAGGCTGGGTTGATCTGTGTAAGATGTCCCCTAATATTTATTATTTTTATTTATTTTGTAAAAGGCAACGGAAATTTTAATTATCTGCTTTTAGGAGTATTCCATGTAATTGTCTACCGTTGTCCCGTACAAACGCGAATTTTCTAAACTTTTGTTCACCCATAAAAACAACCTTTCTAAATAATCTGCCCTCTTATCTTCAGGATTAAAAGGCCCTAAAGATGTAACCCTCTAAGTTTTAAAGAATGTACAGTGAGCGTGATGGGCAGAGGCCTTAATGGGCAAAGTTTTTCGTCCACAAATCTTAGTCTCACGGGTCTTACTGTGGTTTTCTTGTGGTACAATTTAAAAGAATTTCACCATTTTCCCAAAAAATGGTGTAACGAGAGGCCTAGCCAAGTTTCAATTGTTTATAGACAACACCGACCGAAACTTACTAATGTAAGTAAGTACAGAAATCATCGCGCGACTTTTCGTTTCTATCGGATATCTAAATACATTTTTACGCGTCGATTGGCGTTGTTCGATAAACGTTTTTCATCTTGGCTACGGGCCGGAGCCCGATTTAGATTACAACTTGGTACGGTTTGATCTTATGATGATACGACCTTGAAGATCTCTCACGCTAATTGGTGCGAAATGAACTGAAAGTCATGCGTGAGATGTGCGTCAATCATCAAGACGATTGTCAAGGTCGTATCAAAGCCAGTTCAAAGTAAACTCTCGCAGACGTCAGCTGCCGCTCCGTTGGTGGGGGAGGAACGGTAGCCACACAAACACGTAAAAAGAATTGCCTTCGCATCCCAATTGGAACTTTTTCAGATGATAGTTTATTTGATATTGTAAATAAATATCGTCCTACTGTTGAATCGCGGTAGAAAGACCGTCAGGCTGATGTCCCGAAAGCCTAAACGCAGAAGCCAGACTGGAGCATCTATCAATTAGGTATCTACGAGTAATTACATGCACCAAGACCCTATATCATTACCTAAGTAACATGCTGAGATGAAACCATTTCGTGGCACTTTATCCTTTTATTCTCTGTTATATCTCTTGTTATATCTCTGTTATATCTGTTTCTATTTTGTGTTTGTGCTCACGAATAAAATTGTTTCTATTCTATTCTATTCTAAGTGGTTAAGGATGATGTTTAATGAAGCTCGTGAACATCAATTGTCTCTCTATTGTTGTCGTTGCACAAAATACTGTTTTGAATTCGCTTCGACTTCATCCTTAGACCATTTCGTTTGTATATGTACATATACCAGTATAAACAAATAATCACCGAGACGAGCAAGTTAGAACAAAATCCAACGAGTTTTCCTGGTGCCTTTCCAAAGTGCATTGGTTTACTTTGATATGTTTTTGTGAACGCTGCTGTATTTATTTGTTTGAACCAAATGTTTGCGTTCTTATTTCAAAAACATGATTACCCAGACTAAATGCAAACATAAAATTGATCAAAGAAGCAATATCGTTTAAAATATTACGTAATACGTTCGTACCTATCTGTTCATGACTGGGAAGCTGACGGACGGTATGTCGTCCACATCGTGTCGTCAAACTAAAAAAAATCATTCAGTTTTCTGTTGCAGTGTGGGATTCGGCAGATTTCCACAGATCCGAGGAAATACCACACCCATTCATTCGGTTGCCATGTGGGATTTTGAACAGCGCGCCAAGCGGGACGTTTTGAAAATTCATAACTTCAGAATTTTACAGTTTTACCTAATGAAATTCACAGACGTAACGGAAATTCTCAGAACCGCCAGCTTATTCTCGATTCGAAAATTCTCGCTTTGTGTAAAGCAACAGTGCAGCGAAATACAATTTATTTGTACGAGTATGTTGAATAGTTCCGGATTTAGTCTATTGGCCGTTGCCAAACGTATGGGAATAAACTAAAGCGGTGGACTTAATGGTAGAGTAAAGAGATTTTTATATGGACGTTAAAATTGTCCTCAAATTGTCCTCAAAAGTAACCTCAAATTGGACGTTATTTAGGAAATAGGATCCAATCCAATGGATCAAATTTGTCAATAGTATCGATAGTATTTGAACATTCTGGACAATTGAAGGTTAGTTTTGGAACTTGACATATACCTATGTAAATGTAAATGGAATCCAATATGAACGTTTACCTATCATTTGAATAAAGTAGGTTACGAAAAATAATGTTCATAAATAAAACATTTTATTTTAATTAATCGAAAATCTGTTTTTACATCGCGGATAATAGAACTGATGTCGCAGCAAAATGTCAGAGGTTTGTGTATCCTACCCGACGAAAAGTCCAGCTATCTCTGTGTCATTTTTTGTTAAATCAAATAAAAACCGGCCAAGTGCGAGTCGGACTCGCGCACGGAGGGTTCCGCACCATCAACAAAAAATAGAGCAAAACAAGCAAAAAAACGGTCACCCATCCAAGTACCCACCCCGCCCGACGTTACTTCGGTCAAAAATCACGTTTGTTGTATGGGAGCCCCACTTAAATCTTTATTTTATTCTGTTTTTAGTATTTGTTGTTATAGCGGCAACAGAAATACATCATCTGTGAAAATTTCAACTGTCTAGCTATCACGGTTCGTGAGATACAGCCTGGTGACAGACGGACGGACGGACGGACGGACGGACGGACAGCGGAGTCTTAGTAATAGGGTCCCGTTTTTACCCTTTGGGTACGGAACCCCAAAAATACCTTTCTTTTGGTCATATTTTTCCGCGAAAGTATTGAAACAATTACCGCTCCGCTTACCACCTTGTCGCCCGCCCGCTGTCATGTTACAAGTCACAATGTCCCCGTTGGGCACGCGCCGCCGACGGTCTGCCACGCAGATCTATTTCAAACTAAATTCGAAGTAACGAGGCGTCAATTTATAATATCTAAATCTATCTCTATCATAAATGTCTAAATCTTACACAAACTGGCCTAGTCTGACAGGCAGTAAGCTCAAATAGTAAGCTAAATACCGTACATGGCGGTAAGAAGTTGATAACTCGAGACATTTTATTGAAGAAATTTGAACTTAAAAGAATTTTTAAGTAGGTTTATTTTAATTTTAGTTTCGTTTTTAAATCTTTAATTCATAGTTAGTTTAAATGTTTTTTTATTATTACCTTTTAAGTTAAATAAATGAATTTCGTACTTAAAATAAATTACATAAGGTTCAAATTTCTTATTTTTTCCCGCCAGTTATCAACTTCTGCCCGCCGTGTATAATCTGTAAGTTTATTTTTCCGCTCCGCTTATCACCTTGTCGCCCGCTCGCTGTCATGTCACAATGTCCCCGTTGCGCGCGCGCCGGTTTGTCTCGAAGATTTATTTCGGAGCGTGCGAATCGCGATCTTTGATGTCGGCAGGCGGGGCACTGGCCTGCCGTGTTACTAAGGGACTTTTAGGGGAATTGGGCGATATTAAAATGTATTCATAATTGGTCACTCACGACACGTTCACTGACGATATTTTACGCATGATATATTTTACCCCGACCTCCACCGATGAACAGTTGCCAGACGCCTAGATCGCGTAATAAGAAAGCAAACCGACTAGATAGGTTTCAGTGCTTTTGAAATCGTTCCTATTTTCAAAGGTTAGCTCTTTTCCTTAAAAAAAAGCAACGGGTTGCACTCAGGGAGTGCCGGCAGAAGTGAAAACTCAATCACTATTGCAAAATGCCTGCAGCACTATGTATAATTGAGGTTAACGCCATCTAGCGTTATTTCATCGCATTACTCCTTAGTACTCGAGTTATAGATTCAAAAATATAACTTTTTTACTTAAAGCAAGATATGCGTAGTGAGGCACCTCATTTGTACCACTCATTTTGTTAATTTGTCGCAGTACTTCGTACCGCAAAAATGTCTTACTTCACTCCTCTATTCATTTTACTCATTTACTCGCGCGCATCACAAACACCTCTTGCCACACAAATCATTCACACACTTCAAATTTCAAAAAACTCTTATCCGTTCAAATTCATTCGCGAGTCTCGCTACCCTCAAAACTTATACACTCCTCACAACAGTCACAACTCGCAAGAGAGTCACTGGATCGCGCGAGGCGCTAGGTGCTCGCCTGCTTAAATATTACTATTTATTTATTTATAAAGGAAGTGATGAGTGATGAATACATAAATATGTATATACATTTAAAAAAATTGGCGCTGTTGGAATGAATGTAATAGTCGACGCTGAAAATATGCTAGTACCTCACCTCATTGGAAGTAAGACATTGTAACACCTCATTTATGAAAATGAGGTACTCATACAAACTCATTTTAAATTGATGTCCTACCCATCACTAGTAGGTACTATACTATACCTACAGTAAATGTATTAAACACAGTTTAGTAGGACAGGAAATTAGTTCCATTTTTGACCACCGGCAGCTAGGTATGTGTGAGTACTCGGGCACCGGAAGTTGTTTGTCGTCGCATCCGACTTGGCAACACGTTTCCGGTCCGCCGGCTCTGGATTTCGTGGCTCCGGGAAATATTATTCTAGGACCGCAGAAAAGTGAGGTTAAAGAAAGTGCATTACTTATATAACAGCCGATTTTCAGTTTTTTTGGCTAACGATTGACTCGGCCAGAAAATCGTGAAAACTTGTTTTATCTATGGAAAACGCGTTTTCCCTAGTCAAAACTAGTTTTAACTGATATTCATTTAGAATTAGTGAAAAAAAAATTCACCAAGACACTGCGAAAACTAGTTTTAACTGAAAAGCCCAGTTAAAACTAGATGTTGAAGCATTTGGGAAAACTAGTGGGAACGTGTTTTCACCAAGGCGATACGGAAAACTAGTTTTAACTATGGAAAACGCGTTTTCTTTTTAAAGGGGTTTTACGTTAGCATATAAGTACCTACATAATAGCGGTTTTTGGATTTTACAACGAACTCGTTCAAAAAGTAAGTTGTACTTGACTTTAGGATGCATTTAAATTCGCGGCACATTTGCCCAGTTTCATACAGTTTAACCGGCTATGAGACGTTATGTTTTCCACGTAACCAGCCTCTCGTAATGCTAGTACGTGTTTTATAATAAAATGCTTTGTTGGCTATGCTCTATGCCACAATATTGTTGCTGTTGGAAATTGTAGAGTAGTAAATCTTATAAAAAATAAAAATGGGCGCAATCGTGTAAAGTCAGACCGAGAATAGTCTGCAGCGATTTTGATAGCCCCCGCAGTGCAAGTGTCATTTTAAACGTCAAACTTCTATGAAATTATGACGTATAAATAACAGTTGCACTGCGTGGGCTATCAAAATCGCTGCAGACTTTTAATGGTGTAACTCTATCAGCGCTGGGGTAGAGTTCATCATCATCATCATCATCATATCAGCCCTTTATCGCTCACTGCTGAGCATAGGCCTCTCTTCTAGTACGCCACTTGTCCCGGTCCTGAGCTAATCTCATCCAGAAGTGACCCGCAATCTTCCAAATATCGTCCACCCAACGAGCCAACGGACGCCAGGCGCTTCTGTCATCCGAAAACGGCCACCATTCTGTTAACATTTTAGTCCACCGGCCATCACTCTGCCTAGCAACATGTCCTGCCCAACTCCATTTTAGTTTGGTTTGGTTTGGTTTTAGTGGGGTAGAGTTAGACCAAGAAAACTGCGGCGATTTTAATAGCCTACGCAGTGCAAGTGTTATTTTAAGGGCCTACTGCAGCCGCGTCTGGCGCTTCGTAAACCACGCCCGCTAGTTCTTCCCTCCCCGCTAACACGCACACATGGAAACGCTTCGCGCCGCACGTGAAGTTTGTGTGACCTTTTAGCACCATCTAACGTTACAGAAGTTAACTACCATTATACGTGGTCGCTGCGGTCGGCCAGAAACTTAAATTCGGAAAAAATTGAAACAGATGGCGTTGTTACTTGTTCATAATAGCAAACAATAAAATAATTAATTCATAAACCTGCATATTTATTGTTGTTTTGGAAGATGTTAACATCATAGAAGCAGCAGCGTATATAGCATATAAGTTAAGAGTATTGATAATAAGAAAATAGCACAAGAACAGAAAAGAGATTATTTTTGATAAAATATGATGAAAACAGATTTACTTGATTACGCTCACCTGACTTTGCGGTCACTAAATGCAAATTTCAACCTTATTGTTATGGGGTTACAATAACCCTGGGGTTGCAGGCGTCCATGGTCGTTATTATTATAAATGCTTTGGTTGAAATGCTTTTTATTAACCCTCGAATTTTTCATAGGTACAGTCACCTGCAATAATATGTTACTCTTCGACGGCCGCAAAAATATGTGACACGCTCTTATGGCTCTACAAATAAGATCTAACATGATCTACCGCAAAACGGCCTTCGGTGTGTAACATATTATTGCAGCTGCCTGTACTCGTATTCATTGTTGTATAGGTAGGTATTAATATCTTTTATCCGATCGATTTGCATTTATTTGAAATAAATCACAGTGTTTAGTAATTATATGTTTTATTGAATAAGAGATTATTTAGGTATGTAAGGAATACAGGGTGCCTTTTTGAAACACTCATTTTTAGGGTTCCGTAGCCAAATGGCAAAAAAAGGAACCCTTATAGATTCGTCATGTCTGTCTGTCTGTCTGTCCGTCTGTCCGTCCGTATGTCACAGTCACTTTTTTCCGAAACTATAAGAACTATACTGTTGAAACTTGGTAAGTAGATGTATTCTGTGAACCGCATTATATTTTCACACAAAAATAGAAAAAAAATGGGGTATCTATGGATAGGTCTTCAAAAATGATATTGAGGTTTCTAACATAATTTTTTTCTAAACTGAATAGTTTGCGCGAGAGACACTTCCAAAGTGGTAAAATGTGTGTGTCCCCCCCCCCTGTAACTTCTAAAATAAGAGAATGATAAAACTAAAAAAAATATATGATGTACATTACCATGCAAACTTCCACCGAAAATTGGTTTGAACAAGATCTAGTAAGTAGTTTTTTTTTAATACGTCATAAATCCCCTAAATACGGAACCCTTCATGGGCGAGTCCGACTCGCACTTGGCCGCTTTTTCTGGATAATTTTGAATTTCAATTGTCAGGGGTGCCTACATTATTTTTTAATACATTTTACAACGACAACAAACAAAAGTTCAAATTCGCCGTATTTTTATTACCCGGGTCGATCGCAACAAAATAGAAAATCATGTTTTTCAAATCTAAGCGTTATTGTAATTTATCTCAAATAACCAAAAAGTCAATCTGACTAGAACTTAAAAACGAACTGAATTATTTTAATATGTCGATTTTTCTTGGTGACCCAGGAGAATTTTTTTTTATCCCATACAAAAAGAGCGTATCCCAATCGCGTATCGGTTTTGGTTTTTACTTATAAGTGTGAAAAATATATTCTACCATATACGAAGGATGTGTGTTTTTTCATGTTTTATATGTCTTTTTGTACAATAAAGTGTTTTACTGCTACTAATATATCATATTAACGATTAACTAAAAAGGTATTTACATCTAATTTAACTGGTAAATTATTACAGTCCGCTAAAATTAATATATATTCAAAAAAATATTTGTTAATATGTCCCAAAATCATGGCTCATTTTTTAAGTCTCCTGACTTACCAAACATATCGCAACGAAGGCAAGGGTACAACGCGGCATCGTGAACCTAATAACGTAACGTTTCAGTTACTTTTTTAGTCGCCGACCATTTTATCCGGGGTACGAAAAGAGGTATTAGATCTATCCTGGGTCTAATATGTTATAAAAACATAGTTTTTTGAAAAATGTTCGTAGGTAGTACACAAAATTTACATTTTCTTTTAAATGTGATTTGGGTCATCGTTCTCCCTGGTGACTTTTCTGGTGACCCAAGAGACATCAATTTTATTATGACTCAGGAGACTTTTTTTCTATGCACTTTGATTTTTTTGATGCGCTAATTTTGTAATCTAAAATAACTTTAAACTGCTGATATACTTATATCACTTTGCTGATGAGTGGAAGTGGAATTTAAACTTAATTTATTGTTCTCTCCCTTGACATTTTGGCATACATTTGACATGCTGCAGTGCACTCCTAACGTTAATAAAGACATAATTTTTAGAAAAAGCTTTAGGAAAACTCACTCTTGAGCTTAAAACGATTAAGTCCTTATCATATTATGTTAGATTTTTAGTACAGACCCCAAATCAGTGAAAATGTGTCTTAGCCAACTAAATTTGTCTCTGGGAAAAGTACGATATCCCTAAAAATTGTACGTACATTTCGCATTTTTCTGAAGGAACGGAATTCATAAATTGGGTTATTATTATTTTTTCAGATTATTTGATTGCATTGACATATCACCAAGATAGATAGAACATTTAAGTTACCAGAAGAAAAGCATTTGTGTTCTTTAATAGTGTGGAAAAAGTAGGTTCGATTCCCGGGCGCGATTAAGCGAATTTAAAAAAAAACAACGTGTTGCATTCCGGGAGTGCCGACAGAAGTGAAAACTCAATGACTAGTCCAAAATGTCTGCAGCACTATGTATAATTGACCCATCCTCCTTTCTATTGAAAACTTTTGGTTCCGAAATTGCTGGTCAGTGAGCTTGTTTAAAATTCGAAAATCAAATTTATTAATTATAATAATTTATTTATTTGGTCATGATATTTTGAGTTTTATTCACCAGTACTAGAGTTCACTTTTATTAGCGATTTCATCAAGATGTAGCTTTATTGAATTATATTTGAGTGATATAAAGTTATAATACTGTGAGATCCTCGTATTTCAGCCCGTACAAGATTATAACCTTTTTCATGTAATGTCATTGAGTTTTTCTTTATTGATTTAAATGCCATCTAAACCTTACGGTCACATGATCGCCTTACGCTGTCTCGAGTTTATCATTTTTTCCCCACCTCATAAAGTGCCTAGCGCCGCTAAAGAAGTTTTCACTTCAAAAATCTTTGAATGCAGTTGTTTCTTTAAAAAACAATAATGTTTCATTTAAGTAAAATGAGCAAACTTAAGGTTTTAAGGCACTTTCCCTCCAGGGCCCATAATTTTTTTCCACCCGGTAGTAGACAACTATTTTTTTCGACTAAATGAAGTTTTATTAGATAAATCGTTGATCACATGGTTCGTTTCACACATCACATCAAATCGTTTGTCATCACAATCAAAATTTGTCAAAAGTAATGAAATTTATGCCAAAAAAACATAAATAAAACATATAAATTCAACACATTTTTTTAATAAAAATCTTTCTCGATGATATAAAAAAGAACATCGACAAATTATGTTCAAAGAATTAATATCAAAACAGATGTCATAATTAGGATTGGCTACTTTAAGAAAGGGACAGAGAGATTTAATCCTCTCGCTCTGCACGTTTTTCTCATTCCTCCTTGTCAAGCCAAAATAAACTATAAAATGATAGTAACACAGTACATTGTAATATTCACTTTTTCCACGGTATCATGTCATTGTAAATTACTTATGTGAAATTGTAGTGGCGTGCGACTTTCAAACCGGAGGTCACGGGTTCGAACCCCGGCCCGTGCAAGTGAGTTTTTGTAAGAAGAGACCTTTTTTAGTGGTACTTAAATATAATAACTTTTCGTATTATTGAAATAAAATATTTTATTCAAACAAACTTAATAATATAATAATTAAAACGAGTAATATCAATTAGTTTTTAATATTTATTCAATTATTTTAAATTATTTGAGCATGAAACATACTAGATTTATTTTTATCATTACAATAGAAAAAAAGCAAAAAATATATTCTTATAGATATTTTATTTTCAAACAAAAATAAAGCAAAAAGTTACGGTTAGATTCTGATGGCTAAATACCAAACAGCTACCGATACATTTCAATATCTGTCGAAATTTCCTAACCCGTTGTAACTGACAAAGAGTATAGATTTCGACGTAGCATGACGTAGCTAAGCAAACACGCACACATGCGTAACGTATAGGCCTGTAAGAAGGCACCATCATAGGTTTACCTCCGATTCCGTTACTACTCAATGGAGTTACGACTCAACGTTTATTGGATATTAAAATTTTACGTAATTCGGAGCGCTGCGCGAAGTGACATAGGTCTTACCTCTTTGAGGCACGACGGCCATCTAACATTACTGGCATAAAGGATGCATTTATGACTTTGACGCATGACAGAAAGAGAAACGGAACTGCGTAAAATGGGCGTTTGCTGTTGAATTCATAAAATCAAAAATCGATAATAAATCCATCGGTAAAGGATAATAAGTTAATATTTAGTTCTTTGAAAGTTAAGACGAGATGAAAACCTTTGCTGTAAGGTGGGTTGTGCTGGATATGGATGTGTTTTCTAGTTGCACGAAGCTAAAACCGAAAAATGAACACGTAAGTTTGGATTTATTTTCTATCGAGAAAATTTTAAGCATTCGTGTTTCGACTACTACGAAATGTCTTATCATATAGTCAAGAAACATATATCCGAAAATCACTACTGTTTGTTTCCGGGGCTAGCCACTGCCACCTTTCTAAGATCCTGTTATTTTTCGATGCACGGCCTTAAACGTCAAACGTCTATAAAATTATGACGTATTAAATAACACTTGCACTGCGTGGACTATCAAAATCGCTGCAGACTGTATAAAATATAGTTGGTTAAACCAATTTGTCAGTCAGTAAAAACCAGGAAAACTATGCTCATCCTTTTCTTTTGGGGGCTAGTACTAGTGTAAGACAAAGATAGTATAATTCTCTCTGTCTGTGATTCAAATGAGACAGTCCTTTGACAAACTATACTTGCTTTTAGAACGCACTTTGAAAGTGTTCAACGTCACTTATTCCGACTATTTACTTCACACGTCAAGTCTATGATTATTGCTATAGTTGACACTTGCCACAACATAAGATTTTGACAACTTCAGTCAAAATCCTCTAAATAAAATGTGCCAATTATTATCATAAAATATTAAATTAGGTATTTGTTGTCGTACTAAGTTACAAAATGAATTTATCTGGGGGCACGGCAGTGCCCCCGCCAAGTCGAGCGCGAAGCAAACACTGCCGTACCATCCTTTACTGGAACCATTTCGCCGCATTTTCAGGCCCCTATTTGAGAACCTCTGGATAAGACCAGAACGCAGAAATTTTCGTCATCCAGTAAGCTATAATCACATACTTAAAATCCAAAATTTCAAGTCTGTAGGTCATTTAGTACCGAAGTTAAGCGAAAGCAAAGTTTCGCATTTATGACACTCACTCACTCACTTATGATCATCAGAATAGAACTAGTACTTCTCATACACTCAGAGAGCTGAAATTTGGTACAGAGTTAGGGTTTAATGGCCACATAAAGGGAAAACCTAAAAATATTGCAATATCAGTCACGTTTTAGAGATCCAAGAACTGCATAAGTAAGTTTGTAATCCCATATAAATATATGATATTACAAAGTTACTGTTGCAGTTCCTACAAATAGTGGTAAAGTAAAGGTACACTACGATGTACGATGTGAGTATGAATGAAGATATGTTTAGTTATGATATGTGTATACATAGTATGGGTATGAGTACCCGAAAAGAAGGACTGCCTACAAAAAGAGATGAGATCCCATCAAAAACATTACATGTAAAAAGGCGCAAGTCTCGCAACGCTTTTACTACAAAAAAGTTTTGAGATGTAATGTGAAACCAAGTCGGTTATTTTAATCAGTGCCAGGGGGTGTTAAAACCGTATCAATATGATATCTTTAATTTGTAATACATATAATGACTTGGCAATCGCACATAATGCTTTACTCGTACCGTACTCGTAAATATGTGTAATGCTCAAACTGCAATTAGCGCCAGCGTTATGTTCAATTAGAATTATTTTTAATAGGTGACGATGATCCTTTTGTCATTATGCAGCCGTGCGATGGCCAAGTCATTATACGTATTACAAATTAAAGATATCTTATTGATACGGATTTAACACCCCCTGGCACTGATTAAAATAACCGACTTGGTTTCACATTACATCTCAAAACTTTTTTGTAGTAAAAGCGTTGCGAGACTTGCGCCTTTTTACATGTAATGTTTTTGATGGGATTAAATTTACCAACTGAGATTTGTACCATAATATTCTCGTTTTTAGATACGAAGTCTAAAATAAACGTGTATAGCATAGACGAGCTGAAACCGTTTTTTGAACCATGTTTGGTGAGTAAGATGGACTTATCCAGAAGCACATTGACTACGGCAAAGACTCTTGGTCTAGACCTTTTTCAAAATTTGTCTGCAAATATTGTGGAATTAAATTTAAGTGGTATAAAAGACCTTACAGCTGACCAGCTAAGACCTTACAAAGAAAGTTTCACTAACCTCAAAACTTTGGACGTTACATTCACTAAAATTTTCTTATGTGATTTGGATAAGATTTGCTGCGAAAGCATAAAAAATATTGGTATAAATTTCTTTAAACGACATTTTTTCAAGCCATCCTTTAATGTAGACATATTAAAAAGGCTTGGTCCTCATAAAGATAAAGACTGGACGAACATTTCGGAATTATTTAAAAAACTAAAATTTGAGAAGGTCCATTTTATTTTATGTCAGTTTCACAGGTTAGAATTCCCAATTAAATTTATGGAAGATATACCTTTGACCAAGGGTTTAAAAATAACGCTTGCCGAACGGTACGACAGCAGTAGTATGAGTTTTGAGGAATATGAACCGTTTACAGACTTTGCAGGAAGCTTTTACATTAATTTCGACAAACTAAGTTATTTTTTTCGTTACTATCACAAAACTTCTGTACGAAACCATCAGTTATTTGAGTGGCTAGGAGGAATATCCAATTTGAACTACCCTCAAATAGAATTCATATTCATAATGCATTGTCATGGCATTATACATATCTGTGTATCTCCCAAAATGAGTAAAATTTTTATGCCAAATTACCGCTCCAATATAGTAATCCATGTCCAATCACAATTATCTGTAAATTTCGAAATACGAGCAAACATTGTTCTTAAGGCCTGGAATGCAAACTTAACCGTTTTCGACGATGAATTTTTTGATGCATTAAAATAATAATAAATAATAAATAAATAAATAAATATTATAGGACATTATTACACAAATTGACTAAGCCCCAGGGTAAGCTCAAGAAAGCTTGTGTTGTGGGTACTCAGACAACGATATATATAATATACAAATACTTAAATACATAGAAAACAACCATGAGTCAGGAACAAATATCTGTGCTCATCACACAAATAAATGCCCTTACTGGGATTCGAACCCAGAACCGCGGCTTCACAGGCAGGGTCACTACCCACTAGGCCAGACCGGTCGGTCGAATGCATTGCTTCTTGAGTTAACCGACTATTTTCCAATTTACGTATGCATGCATAGAAAAACTAAAACTAACACAACCGAAGCACCGAGCAATTGGTATTGCATAGACTCGTGTGATACTTTAGACGGATTTGTGGATAATATCCCAGAAAATGTTACTTTGACAGATGTTTGTAGAAAAGGCTATTTGCCCGAATGGAACCAGCCCATCACTCAAAAAATAGAACTTGGATTATTTAAGAATATTACATTTTTAAGTGTCAGGGATTGTTTTTTTGAAAGATGACTTTTTCGGGCATCTTTTCTCACAATGTAAAAAGTTGCACACTCTTGATGTGTTCATTAAAAATCGTGACACTTTGTGCCTCGGCAAAGATTGCACGCTATCTTTATTTACCAACCTGCATGAGACAAAGCTAAAGAATATAAAGATCAACTTAAGAGACATAGATTACGACAATTTCTTCAATTCGTTTTCGAAATGTCCTAGTTTGGAAAATATTCACATATGCGACCAACGTGACCAACCCGTAGAGGAAGCAAGTAACAAAAGGATCTTATTATTTATGGAAAAGTGTTCCAATTTATACAGTTTATTCATTGAAGCAGAAATGGAAACAGATGATTTCGAAATTCTTGAATACCGTTTAGAATTTGCAGCTAAAAAATTGGCGAAAGACCACTTAAGCATCCATGTGTGCTATTATGACTGCAACATGAATCCATTCGCAGATGTATTCAACCCAAGTCCTCTATATATCACGCAGTGATTACTATATTAGTTATTGTAAATGTGTTAATTGACATATTTTTCACAGTGTTCTTGTTTAAGTTGCTATCATGAAACAGTTTGTTTTAGTAAACATTTTTGTAATGTTTATAGGCCTTTTGTGTATGTCAAATTTCTTTTATTTCTGACCTACCCTTAAAATGCAAACAATCACTATGAGCCGTCGCGAGCACTCGAGCTTGAAGAAGGCCCCCGATAGGCCCGAAACCTGTCACCATTCGCCATCAGCGACAAATAATTCACGTGAGTGTAACACTTGTGATCATATATTTTAACGAATATCGGGCCAATTCTAATTTTAAGATACGTCAAATACTAGAGATAGAAACGATATGGATTGGATATGTCAGTGTCAAACAAGTGTCAAAAATGACGTGTTTGTTTGAAGAAACGTCACTTTTGACACTTGTTTGACACTGACATATCCAATCCATATCGTTTCAATCTCTAGTATTTGACGTATCTTAAAGTTAGAATTGGCCCGTATAAAGTCTGCACCCACAGACTGTTGTTTATTTATCTCAGAGATTTCAGAATACAATTATATGTGCCTAATTTGAGAAAATGTATGTTCATGGAAGTATAAAACATCTTTCCGCACATTTAATCTTCCATTGACTTTCCTGAAAACCTAAACTTTATAAGCCAAGCTTTCAGCGTTCAAGACTCATTAATTATATGGGATATAAAACAAACATTACGGGCCCGCTATGCGCCTTCAAAGTAGTTCAAAGTCAAAGGATTCTTTCAGCGGGCCCTAAAAAATAAATTACACTGCCTTTCAAACAAGACGCCGCTTTTTCATAACTAGACACATCGGAAACTGATTTAGGCAATCCCGACTTTAATTAAAAGGATATAGGGGAGGTTGTTGCTTGGACGCCAATGTTTTGAGGAGTCTACAGGTCATTCCAATGGTGTAGACCGCAAGCTAGCGTTCGCTAAAAGTGAACCAGTTTATGTGAGAACCTCATCTCATATGTTTCTTACAGATCTCAAGTGTCGTTTATGATGGTTACGTTTAGTCGAGCGCTTGACATGCGGTGCAAATACGTCCAGACTTTCATAATACGTGGATGTAGAATATAATCAAGTTAATGAGGTTTCGGCCTCAAATCTCGCCTGACGCCTTGTCAACAAAGGCGTTGCTTGACATTTGGAGGGATTTGGGTTTAAATAGAGACTGTTTTTGTAAAGGCATGTTTATAGACGCTGTGTAAAGTGTCGGGGGTGTGTGATTGTTGGCTTATCTATTCTGTGAATGCTGGGTTATATTTTTGAGTATGAAAACCCGCGTGATGGCAAAATCTTCTGTCGCAAGTTTCGCGCGGCGCCTCATATCTTTTGTCCCCTTCTATTTTACGGCTTTAAGCCCTTTTAAAAAGGACAAAAGCTAAAACAATCCAGTTAATATTTTCCTGTGTATTCTTTCTGCAACGAATCACACCTTTCATAGTGAGCCAGTAAGCCAGTTATACCTAGGACGTACAAATTGGTCTAGAAAATCTGCAGAAAGTCTCCAAAGCCTGTTACTGTGAGAGACGTTTACAGAATTTCTACTTAGCGCTTCCAATTCGCTCCTTTGATAGTATATAATTGGATTTCAGACCGAGAAACTGGGAGTTTTTGTTTGGGGAACAATAATGGCTTATTTTCTGGAGAACTGGCCCCTGTTTCACTATTGTGAAAATTGTCACATGGCAATGACATGTAGCTGTACTTTGCTGATCTAACAAGTAAATATGTATTAACGAATGGATTTACCGGCTGTTGAAAGCTAATTTTTGATTTGTCCGAAAATATGTCTGTAAATTAAAGATGCTCGACTTGGCGGGGGCACTACCGTGCCCCCAGATGAACTGTAGAGCGTAATAAAATTCTTACTCCCATTGACGTATATCTCAGGGCGGGCCTTACGAGCACTAATAATGGTACTAATTCAGCGGTGGCACTCACGAATTCGAGCCAAACGTGCAGTCTAACGCAACTAGTTGCGTCCATTCGCGCGCGTGATGCGAACTCATCAAACAATCGCCTTGTAGCGGTGTCACACCGCTGTACTGGCCCCATTCATGCCCCATTCTTATTGATCGTAAGGCCAGTCCTGAGATATACGTCAATGCTTACTCCGAATTTGCCAGCTGACGTTGATGGTGAAGTACGGCTTCGTACATTATTTATTTATTTAAACTTTATTGCACAAATGTACACAAAAAGAGTACAAATGGCGGACTTAACGCCTTGAGGCATTCTCTACCAGTCAACCATTGGGCTAAACAGAATAAGAAGAATAAGAATATTTATTTACAAAACATATTCACATTATCATACAGAGCTGGTTCCTACACTAGGGCTTGCCTGTATCGTAGGTAACCAAAACGGAAGAAATAATTACAGATTACACATAAATCTACAAATTACACATAAATCACATAATGCGCGAAAATATACAGTAACCTAACAGAGACAATTTGTTTGGTTATTCTATAACTTTGGTTGTCAAATGTTAATGTATGATACTTACAACAAAACGAAGTCCGAATTCTTTATAGCTCGAAATGAAAAAAATATAAAAAAAAGTGTCCTAACTGTAACGTCCAGGCTTCGTTGTGTACTGGGTGGCCAAATGAAACAACAGTTATTATTTATGCACTCCGCCAGCCACCCGCACGCCATGACCTTTCCTCCGGAGTGAAGCTAGCGGGTAGTTGCGTCGTACTCTTTATTGTGTAATCGTCACACTAACATACCTGTGAGTTTGTGTGTTTAATCCGCTTAAACACTACCCCTCCTTCATCGTTAGTCGGAAATAAACAAGGCGCTGAAAACAATCATCAACATAACAATGTATAGTGTAGACGTAAACCGGCGTTGTCCATTTGAGCCTTGGCCCTGACGGCAGGATCTAACATACTGACAGAAATAATGTTTGAAATACAGTACCTTGACAAGAATCGTTAATCATTTGATAGTAATGCTGAAAACGAGGGTAGTTTCTCGCCTCCGCTGCCGCCGCCCGCAGTCTCTTAAAAAGTTGAGAAGCTCTCGAGATTCAACTTACAGATGTAGGGCATAATTGTTTTCCTTCCAATTTTCTCGGAATCTTGTCATGCTACTTCAACCTCAGTAATTACTTTTTGTACCGAGACCGACTGAAATAGCAAGACACGTTCGTACGTTTCCGTAAAAATGCGAAGGAAAATAATTATGCACTACATCTAATAATTATAAGAGTATTAAGAGCACTGACAATCCAACCTCTAGACTGAGCTTAGGCCAAGAAACCGATGCTGCCAAAAATACGGGGGTGCGGGGGGACGAGGTGAGCGAATCCCGTGCCGCGATTGGTCCGTTCAAGGACACGGACCAATCACGGCACGGGATTGACTCGAAGATGGAGTAACGCTACCGTATGTGTGGCAGAGGGGGTAGCGCGACTATGCTATGTCTAGAGGTTGGATTGTCTGTGATTAAGAGTCTAAAGGTAGCGCGACTATGCTATGTCTAGAGGTTGGATTGTCTGTGATTAAGAGTCTAAAATACTGAAACGAGTCTTAAGACAGAAAACTCGAGTCTAAGACAGAAAACACTAGCGTATCAGCGATTTCATGCAGATCAAAACGATTTCATGCAGTTCAAAATACTGCTCACAAGAGTTATATTGTGTGTGTGGTCTTCAGAAATTCACACACGTACGGCATAAATCTAACAAAGCCGTCTGCCATGGCTGCCGAGATGCGGGAGGGTTGCTGGTTCTTGTTCCAGATCATTTGAAGTCAATTAACACATTGACCGCTTAGCTACGGTCGTAGCGCTACGTCGTAGCCGATAACATGCATTTCCCGGTAATGTAGCGGGAGTGCTTTGTACAAGGTCCCAACGTTATCATTTCTCAGTACAAAATTTATTCGTCAAACCGTAGCCATTTTGGTGGTGGGCAAGCTTTGTATGTGTGCGTTAAAATGTGTGGGTTTATTGCACGTTTTTAGGGATGTGGACTTGTCGATTTTAATCATGTTATATGTATCTCGATACTCTCTACACAGCGGAACGGAATAGCGATTAATTGAAGCTTCGATATCTTCACTAAAAATAAACACCCTGGAAATGCTAATGGATAATTAATATTTTATAATATAATAATAAACTCAATTATTGCGAAAAACACATTTTATTTGGTTTTAATGTAACTTTTATATATGTGGCGTTCCATGACTCCTTTAGACAATAATTCAAATAATTATAACGGGGTCATAATTAAGAATAACTTTAAAAAAACTTCTAAATAAATGTTTACAAGGATAAATTCTATATCTGGTTTAATTTATCGCCCGTTTTGGATTTACACACTGTATATAGAGTTATGTTATAATGGTTATCTGTTCATTTACGGTAGTTTAAATCCTTTCAAGTAAAATTTAAATTGTAAAAAGGCCGTATAGTTTATCGATATCACTTTATCGACGTGGCCACATGCCTCTGGTTCCTCATTGTAAATCGTACATAAAATGTGTCTGTGTGTGTGAGGCTACGGTGACAGATGGCTTAGGCTTCATCTTTAAAAATAATACATCTATGGCTTTGTAGAGGCGGAACGACAACCGGCCATATTCGAACTTTAAGATACGTCAAATACTAGGGATTGAAACGATATGGAATGGATGTGTCAGTATCAAACAAGTGTCAAAGGTGACGTTTTTTTGAAGAAATTTTACGTCAATATCGTAAATAGTAAACAGTGTTTTTTCACGTTGGTGATAAATAAGCATACGTTACATCCTGCCTGGTAAGCGTTTACCAAAGATTATGCACGAATAACATTTCAAGCATTAACACTTCTCTATTTTCCTGTCAGCTATCTTTACGTTTTGGTACCTACATCCATGTGGTCGCTAGCGGCCTCTATGATGCTCAAACGTTTTTTACAAGCTTTTATTTAACTTGCAATGTACCCATGTATGTAGTTATGTTTGTATGGGTCAAATCTTGCAAGTTTTTGACCCACTTCCCGACTTCCAATGAGGCTGAAAATTTGTATACATATGTATAAAGTCGGGTGACGACGCAATATTATGGTACCATCGAGCTGATCTGATGATGGTGTCAGGAGGAACTCTGTGATAAAACAACGAAACCTAAATGTGTTTGGGGTTTTTAGAATTGTCTCGATGAGTATTATTTGCCTGTGGAAAGTAAAGTACAATCAGCGATAAAAGCTTGTACCACAAATGAAATTTTTGCCACAAATTTATTCATATTTAGCATTATCATGAAAATATTTAGCGTCGGTAAGACAGCTTTGAAATAGAAGCAAGGTAAATAATACTTATATTATATTCTACTACTCCACTCCATGAGTTTCTTCTCGTAAACTGCAGATATAAAAGGAAATTTATTACCTTAAGACGTTCGTTGAAATATACTTCAGAATAAATATAAATACTTGGATATTTCTCTCATACTCTCATATATACATTTTAATACTTTTAAACTACTGTAAATTGTAAAAATAACATATCCATACTATTATTAATATTATAAATGCGAAAGTGGGTCTGTCTGTCTGCCTGTATTTCTGTATGTCTGTTACCTCTTCACGCTTAAACCAGTGAACGGATTTAGTTTAAAAGTGATATAGAGATAGTTCGAGTCCCGGGAAAGAACATAGGATAGTTTTTATCTCGGAAGTCATCCCTGAAGAGGGTGAAAAGTGGGGTGGAAATTAGAAAATGAAGGAATTGTCTGTTAATTGATGCAAGCAATCAAGCGGTGTACTTCCGTTTGGCCCAAATACATTTCGCCAAATTTCACTTCCCAACAAACTTATCGCAATAGTTTCATTTCCCAAAGGAACCTTTAGCAAAAGTTACACTTCGCATATAACTTATTTGGTCAAATTATCATTTGGCATGATTTTACTTTGTCAAATGTTATTAGGACAAAAACTTATTTAGCAAACGTTTTTTATTGGCTAATATTATATTCCAAAAAGATGTTTGCTCAAATTGTTACTTCGCAAATTTGGCAAATAGGCATCACTATTTAAATTTGAACCTAAATTCGTTCGTTCGTTTTTGCTGCATTTTTATGAAATTTTGGGGACACTTTTTTCTCTAATATGTCAGTAAGAGCGTAATGCATAGAATTCATGGTTCAACAAATTACATCCGTTTGCGTAAAACATAACCAAAATGATAAAAAAACCAAGGTCGGGATAAAGTACGAGGGGTGTTCAAAATATTCTCGGTATGAGAATGAAAACAAACAAGTACGAAAAGTTTGATATTTTTATTTTTCAATATACTCCCCCCCTATGTTCATACACTTAAAAGATCGATCAATTATTTTTTTTAATCCCTCGTAAAAATATTTTTTATCTTTCGTGTAAAAATGCTCCTCCACTGCCGCCTTCAATGCTTCATCGTCAGAAAATTTATTTCCACGCAGATCCTTTTTAAGATTGGGGAGCAAAAAGAAGTCGCTGGGGGCTAAGTCCGGACTATACGGTGGGTGAGTAACAGTTTTAAACCCACATTCAACAATAGCTGCCTTGGCAATATGAGCAGTATGGACGGGGGCGTTGTCATGCAGAAGCAGAATACCTTTGGTTAACTTTCCTCGCCTCTTTTCTTTAATTACATCCTTTAATTGACGTAGAATGTTAGCGTAGTACTGTCCTGTGATATTTACACCTTTTTCTTTATAATCGATTAGTAATACTCCTTCACAATCCCAAAATATCGTGGCCATGACCTTGCCAGCTGAAGGGATGACCTTGAACTTCTTGGGATGAGCTGAACCCTTAATGTGCCACTGCATGGACTCTTGTTTACTCTCTGGGTCATAATGATGAACCCAGGTTTCATCTCCAGTAACTATTCTTTGCAGCACCTCATCAGGATTTTCACCGCACAGGTCAATAAAATCGGAACAACAAGCTACACGCATGTCTTTTTGAAGCCGAGTCAGCATTCGCGGAACCCATCTTGCACTTACTTTTGACATATTAAGATGGTCATGGATAATATCATGTACGGTACCAATAGACAGATTGGTTACTTGTGCTATAGATTTTACCTTCACTCGACCATCTTCCAATATAAGTTTTTCCACTTTATCAATATTTTCTTGTGAAGTAGCTACTACAGGCCGGCCAGGTCTAGGGTCGTCTTCAACACTCTCCCTTCCACGTTTAAACTCGCTTGACCACTTTTGAATGGTAGATAAAGAAGGAGCAGACTCACGGTAAACACAATCCATTTCCTCTTTTATGGTTTTTTGATTTTTACCCTGTTTTGTCAAGAATTTTATCACGCATCGATGTTCTAATTTAGTTAACATTGTCAATTCGCACATGATGTTCATGTTTGTTCAGCAATTGCAGAAAAACAAAAGACTATCTCGGTTCGAATTATACTTTTTTTTAATGTCAATGAATAAACCTTAGCGGCCAGTAACGAAAGAAATTTTAGAAGAGGTCGTAAGATATCAATACCGAGAATATTTTGAACGCCCCTCGTATTTCAAATGAAAGCAAAAATAAAAATACTGATGCATGCCCTCTATTGGTATGTAAATTGTATGCCATGTAATATTTTGGGACATGTAAGTTATGCTTAATGATACATTTGACTAAATAATACTTGGTAAAATGAAACTTGACCAAATAATTATTTGCTAAACAATAACTTGCCAAAAAAGACTATTGCTAACTGAAAAATTGCGATAAGTTGTTTTGCCAAACATTTTTTTGGGAAATGATAATTTGGGAAATATAGTTTGGGATGTGATACTTTGGGAAACGTATTTGGCCCATTCATTAGTAAACCCAATCAAGCATATTATGCTCAAAATTATTGCCATTACATTTTCTCCAGGCGCTATACTTACTCTTACTGCTGGAACTAATTCCAAGCAGACCAAGTCGCGGGCAAAAGCTAGTAAAGTAATAAAGGCAAAAAAGGCATGCGCGGGCGATAGAGACAGCAACAGGTGGGTCAATGTGCTTAAATCTATCTGGAAAGCGTCTCTTCTTTAACAATACTCGTACTAATCCTTTACTACACTTTTAGAAGAAAGATTTTACTCCCTGTATCCCTGCGTGTAAAAGCAAACTAGTGTGATGAAATGTCATAAACCACGCACTTCGGGTCTCTTGTAAAATAAACAGTTGGCAAAAAAAACAAAGCGGATACTATTTCTATGAGGCTTATTCGGATTGCAATAACAGGTTATAGATTTGATCTGGATTTGTTATGGATATCATCTGTTGTCAAAAGTGTCTTTTTACAAGCAGAAACATCACCTTTGACACTAATAGATCATATCCATAACAAATCCAGATCAAATTCATAACTTGCTACTTATTACATTCAGAATACGCCCCCAAGTCACATTAGAAACACAAAGATTCCTAACGACAACTCACACATACAAACTTTGCAAGTCAACGTTAAACACACATGTGGATTCTGCAAATCAACCTCACACACACAAGCACAGTTCGCAAGTCACTCGCTACTCATAACTCCTTTTGTGTCGTCTTTGATTAGATGATGGTATCAGGTCACAGATCACTTTAATAACTTAAATCAAGAGCCGCAAAGTCAGGAAATTAGAAGGAAATAAAAGATACGGCGTGCCGCACGAATTTTGCGACTGAGGCTTGCCGCCCCGCTTATCAATTATTTGCTTATCTTTCATATCAATTACTCTGAAAAAAGACTTACTTCTGTTTAAAATTTTGCTCCTCTAATCGCTCGCCTATATCACTATAGTTAGTTATTTTGTGCTTAAAGTATACTGCTGTGGTGTGCAAGGTCTTACCGATTTTACAACTGAAAATAAATTAGACATGTTGTCGCGTATTTTTCTATCGAGCCAAATTTAATATTTTAAGGCTTAGGTTGGATTGGCATTTGCCCTTGATTACAACGTGTAAAAAAATTATATAAAACTACAATTTTGCTTTAGCCCCATTTAATCATATACCTAATATAAGAAGTCATCAGCGCACATATCACATTAACCCATGACATACAAATATCGACAACCGACAGAAATTTTAAGAATCTATTCACTATGACCAATTTGTACCGGTTGTTCGGACTGGATCGGCTATTTATAGGAAAAAAAATCACGTACATAATTATGTTTGGTCAAATGTGTAAATGTAAGTCTGAGTCTTTGTGTAGTAATCTGTGTATCAAGTCTTTTGTCCCCGTCGCTTATACCATTCGCTTAAAACCAGCAATATGTGATCTCTTATTACCCATACTTCTCACGGGCCTCGATCACACACTTATACTGGTTGGATTGAGATACGTGGAGTGGACCCATGTGTAACTAGTGTTTGCTACACGGAAAGGGCTATACAGTAGTGTTGGTGGGAACTCGAGTTTTTTGAGTCCAATTTGGAGAACTCGACTCGTTTTTACGACTTACGAGACTCTGCGCTTAAAAATCTTCTGAGTCTAAGTCGAGTCTTTTGTTGAGTCTTTTTTTAGCTCAACTCAAAAAAACTAGAGCCTCCGAATAGACTCCGTCAACAATTTTATAGCTTTTATCTAAATTAACAGTACAGAATCTAGGGGTTATTGTATGATTTGACACATGAATTTTATGTGACGACAATGCATTTTTTGTTAAAAATTTGTTCTCTAAAAATAAGGACTCAAGTTTCTACAAAAGGCTTGGGATCTAGTTAACCCTTACAACAGGACAGTTAGGACAAGTTAACCCTTAAATTGGCAACGTGACACAAAGGGGCTACATTACCATAGATCGTCTGATGTGAATTTTCTGAACAGGAGGCTTGAACTAATGAGTCATGCCCACGAACATTTTTTGCCGATCTAATGCTTAAAAATAACTCAAGTTTAGACTTAATTGTTTGTCTGTAAAACGGAGTCGAGTCTTTAAGCAGACTCATACGATTAGAGTTAGAGTATTGACCAACACTATAGAAAGGGCTATACACAGGGGTCCATTTAATACGTTAATTAGGTTGCTATTTGCTGACTGTCCTTTTTGTTATTTATTAGTTATTTCTGCTGTGTAATAGATCGCATGCAATAAAATGAGTAAGGAAAACTAAGGTGCATTGGGGTAACTTCGAAAGTGAGGTAATTATGAAATTGCTAATATTTACTAAACTAAGAAGCACTTTCTATTGTAGCAACAGTTAAGCATAACGCCTGTCTGTAGCGTTTGTATTTATTTATAAAGTATGAAATGCTTCTGGTGTATTATTATTAGTTATTATAAGACACTTGAGCAATTTAGGAGGAATCCTACTAAGTAAAGTAAAAATCGTACACAAGTTACGTTAGTTAGGTAACTTCTTAACGATGAAAGTAATTTGTGAAAATAATTACTTTCGTTTCATTTCCCCTTTAGGCAATTGTCTGAATAGAGACGGGAAAACGTCTAGTTACCGACTATTTTCTTGCGTAAGAAACCCTTTCTTTTTACACACCCTGTGTAATACAGGAGTTTGTATACATATGAAACCCTTTGTTTGTACATACCCTATGTTACGGGGTAGACCCCGTAACATAGGCTGTGGCTAGAGCCACAGATTATATAATAGTGCCTAGCCAAGATGATAAGATGATAAGAAGGACAACCGTAGGACACGTAGATTACACTTAGTTTTAGAAGCGGCTGATCTAAAAGTGCTTCCTCTCGAACCAACTCACCACAATGTTGACGCGTCAGACTCCTGGCTGGATCTTATCTGTACTTCATCTGTTGAACATGTCAAACAATGCGGTCAATTACTGGCCCCGGGTTTTTCACGTCATGATTTAATATTTTTGGGCTACCAGATCAAGCCTCCAAAACCACCTTGCACTTATTTAAGACTCCGCAGCTTTGCGAGGCTTGACATGGATGCTTTACGGGAAAGTGCACGTAGAGAAGATTGGTCGGGGGTGCTGTCAGCACAGTCAGTGGACGAGGCGGTAGTGTCATTAAGTAATAGTATCCTTAAGTTATATGATGCTCATGCGCCTATTCGTTCAGTAAGACTGAAGCGCCCTCCCGCGCCTTGGATTACGAATGGGGTTCGCATGGCCATGACTAGGCGGGATAGGGCATTCCGAAAATATAAGCAGGATCGTTCCGAGGAAAATTGGCACCTGTTTAAGATTGCAAGGAATCGGTGTAATCAGGTGGTGAGAGCAGCGAAGCGGAAACATATCTTCAAAAACATCGTTCCATCATCGCCTAAGGAAACTTGGAAATTTTTGAATTCTATCGGTGTTGGTAAAAAACAGAGTCTGCAGGCCATGTCCTTCTCCACTTTTTCTCTAAATGACCTGAACTCCCACTTTTCTAAATCGACCATATTAGATCCTGTCACTAAATCTCATAGTCTCTCTCTCATTTCTGCCCTGCCCTGCCCCTCTAATACAATTTTCTCGTTTACCTTGGCTACTGATGATGAGGTTGCTAAAGTTATTAGCTCTATTAAGTCCAATGCAGTTGGCCACGACGAGGTTAGTAGACTTATGTTAACATGTATCTTGGAATGTATTCTCCCAATTATAACCCACGTTATAAACTTCTCACTTTCAACTGGGGTTTTTCCGTCGTTGTGGCGAAAAGCACATGTCATTCCTTTACCAAAAGTTTCTAATCCCAGTTCATTAAAAGATTTCCGTCCCATCTCTATTCTCCCTTTTTTGTCGAAAGTCTTGGAAGCTATTGTACACAAACAATTATCAGCTCATATCTACTCCAACCTTGTTCTCACTCCATTTCAATCAGGTTTTCGTCCAGGCCACAGCACTACCACGGCATTGCTTAAGATAGTTGAAGATGTGGGGCTAGCTATGGAATCTACGCAGCTGACGGTTTTGGTACTGATTGACTTTTCAAACGCATTCAATGCAGTCAACCATGACCTCTTGTTAGCCGCATTGAACCACTTAAATATCACGTCATCAACGGCTAAATGGTTCGCCTCATATCTTCGAGATCGACGTCAGATGGTTCGCGTGGACAGTTCCTCTTTTTCCGACTGGTGTGACCTCACGTCCGGTGTTCCGCAGGGCGGCATACTCTCTCCTCTTCTTTTTTCCGTTTTTATTAACTTGATCGCATCTCATATCGCATGCTCTTACCATCTTTACGCCGATGACCTGCAATTGTACACCCACAGTAGCATTAACGATCTGAATTGTGCCATAGCAAAAATCAACGACGATTTGAATCGCATCTCTGTTTGGTCCCGTTGTTTCGGCATTTCTGTAAATCCGTCCAAATGCCAGGCGATTGTACTGGGTAGCCCCCGTTTACTCGCCGTAGCTGACCTCACTCACTTGTCTCCTATCGTGTACGAAGACATACCTGTGCCGCTGTCATCGCAAGTGAGAAACCTGGGGTTGATTCTTGACAGCGGCCTGACTTGGGAACCGCAGGTGTCTGACGTATGTCGTCGGGTCACTAACACTCTTAGAGCCCTATACCGGCTTAAAAATTTCCTTCCGACTGGCACCAAGGTTCTCCTTGTTCAGGCTCTTGTGTTACCTATTGTAGACTATGCTGATGTGTGTTACGCGAATATCACAGAAGTCTCTCTGAGCAAACTAGATCGCCTTCTTAACAACAGCATCAGATTTATTTTCGGACTCCGTAAATATGACCACATATCTGCATATCGCCGTCAACTTAACTGGCTTCCTATTCGTGAACGGAGGTCCTTACGTATTCTGTGCACACTATACACTCTCTTATTTGATCCAAATGCGCCAGACTATCTTAGATCCAAATTTCATTTTATTACCGCCCGAGCAGGTTGCACCCTTCGTGAGTCCCGTAGTCTCAAGCTTTAATTTCTTTTCCTTCTCATCGTACCGGTTTTATCTCTAACTCCTTCACCGTTCAGGCGATCCGGCTTTGGAATGATCTCCCACTCAACATCAGACAGGCTCAAACCAAGCTTTCGTTTAAGCGCATGTTACGCAAGCATTTTTTCGACAAACTCACTGGTTAATTGTCCATCGTAGGCATAGTATTCTTTGCACTGGGTACATAAATTAATATATATGTAAGTTTATTTAATTATAGTATGTATATGTAAGTTTATTTTCGTTAGTATGTATTATATATCGCTATATTTTTTTGTCTTAAGTTACCTATTCTGCGTTTTTTTTTTGTTTAATGCCTGCACCTACTGTTTCTGTTTAGCCTGGTGGTTGACTGGTAGAGAATGCCTTTAGGCATTAAGTCCGCCATTTGTACTTTATTTGTTATATTGTGCAATAAAGTTTAAAATAAATTTAAATAAATAAGTAACCGTACATCGACAAACGCCATACGAAAAAAAAAAGTCGTGACTTTGACGCGACACATTGTTCGCTAATTGTTAATAATAAGATTGATAAGTATAGTTAGGTACCATCGCCCACACTTTTAACTGTCCTTAAAACCTTATTACAAACCTTAACCTTAACCTTATTACAAAAGTCCACCAATGGACAGTTAAGAGTGTTGTTGTTTGTGCTAAAGAGGACTTTTTTTTAAAGAAAACATTCGTTCTCACAGTCAATAATCTTCTCGTTAATCGATGGCGGTGTAACACTTTGTCTATCGCCAAAACATTTCCAAATTATAAGGACAACTTGGTCGAATTAATTAACAGAACCAATCTGCTAAACCAAAGGAAATCAATCAGGAGAATTCCGGCAATTTATTTGCGACCACGTCAAAGCGAAACCTAACGGCCGCCATTTTTTGACGGCCTTTTTGAAGTAGGTGTCACAAAATTATGGAACATGGAAAATTTTCAAATGAAGTTTAAACGGCAAGCCCTTAATTGTGTAATGGTTTCAAAAAAAGGGAATTTACTTATTGACACTATGACATGCATTCATACAAACTTTTAACTTAAAAGTAAGTAGCTATCTCAACCTTTTAAATCGAAATTAAATTTACGTTCTCAATTTCTCTTTAGCAATTGAGTAACTACATCGTTATTTTATCAAAACCAAATAAGAAGCTACAATATAGTATTAAATGATATTGACGGGTCTACCACGATTAAATTTCATTATTTTACTTTAAATCCGACGTTTTAGCTGGATTGCAACAGCTGTCGTCACGGATGACTGACGTTCCAGCAAATTTCATTAAATTCGTGTAAAAAACGCGAGAGTTTAAAGCGTTATAGATACAAAATAGGCTTTAACATGCCTATACCTACTTCTAAAAAATGGTCTACTTATGCAACTCTAATGTAGGCTGTCTGTCATAAATTCATTTTTGCGTCAACCGTTGACCCAGGCCTTAACACCTTAAACATCAAGCGCTCTAAGCTCATATCGTGTAAAACGGTCTTACCCCTTACGTGGAGTGTCCTAATGGACACTCTTTGTTAACCCTGCGTCTGGCACACCGCCAACCTGTTGCCAGATGGGTTACATACTCAAGGTATCCGGGCCAAAACACTTTTTATGCCTAAAAGAATTGTGAACAAACTTTTTTTCGAGAAGATTACTGGTTGATGGTAAACAAAAAAAACACATCTGGAGTCAAGGTATTTTAATTAACTATTACTGTATTTTTTTTTATAAATATGCTAATAAATCTTTTTTATAGGTAAGTACTCTTTATAAATTTACAAATCGGTTTTGGATGAACGCTTCTTACACATATTTTTTTAACGCAGTAAGTAGTATGTTTATTGTACAAAACACAAATTTATGGCACAGGATAGGCAGTACAAAGGCGAACTTATCCCTTTAAGGAAGTAGTGAGGACTACACAACGATACAGATAAAGCCGAAATGTACATATGCATTAGTGTATTTAGAACCAGTAGACAAAGTATCATAACAATCGGGATGACCGGACTGAAAAGGATAGGAACCACTGGTGTAGCGGTTACGAAGAAATGAACAAATTACGATTTTTTTACTTTGGAGCAACCTGTATGTGTTAGCATTAGCAATACACACATTAAAGGGCACTACAAAGATTCAAACTAATAATCAGAAAACCAATAATTTAATTTAATGCATACAAATTAAAAAGTAATTCAACGTCTAATTTATGCCTTTTAATTCGTTAACTGTCCGGTATTGCCCCTAATTCAACGGGCACCAGTAGGCGTGGCCACGCCCATCGATGGCCAATTGTCTTGGGCGTTACCAAACCCGTGCCAAACGGGTTGACAATGCACTGCATTTAGAATTGTTACGTAATTACCACAGTTGAGATATAGGTAGATGTAGGATTAAATTCTAAACGTAGTGTGTCGTGATTCGAATGTTCCGGGGGAAATCGCCGAATCCGACTGAAGACGGTTTAAAGGGGCCCATTAACAGGCCGCCGGACGATACTGGCCTGTCAGTTAGAACAAAAAGTTGACAGTTCCGAACAACTGACAGGCCGATATCGTCCGGCGGACTGATAATCAGTGGGCCCCTTAAGGGCGTCTGCTAGCTGGCGCAGGTGTAAGTACGGAGCAGGTGTACGTTTGCCATTGTACAGTCGCCATCAGATATATCGGAGCGGCCGAGATGCTCAAAAATATCCGGACACGCACTCTAACGCCTTGACAATAGAGGCGTTAGCGTTGCTCATACATTTATTAGTTAATCCGCACACCCTCTCCGTACAACCGCGCCACCTAGCGGACGCCCTAACCTAACGGAGCCACGCCGCCGCCGTTCTGTTGTCTAAATAATGTCATAGAGAAATATAGTAAGACAAGAGTGCTCACTCCATACATCAGTTCTGCTACCAAAAAGACTATTAATTTCAGTGTCTACATCTAGCATCGAGTAGCGGAACTATCAGTACTGTTACTTGACAATAGATGTAGCACCGACCGAAAAGTCTTATGCTCAACAACATACGCCTTTCCGGTCGGTGCTACATCTATTGTCAAGTAGCAGTACTGATAGTTCTGCTACTCGATGCTAGATGTAGACACTGAAATGAATAGTCTATTTGGTATCAAAACTGATGTATGGAGTGAGCAATCTATGTAGTTTCTACTCCAAAGGGCGGAATACTAAATTATATTATGACATTTATTTTGTAATTTAACATTCAAATAATTACAAATTTAATAACTTGGCGTTGCTTGATGGAAATATAACTTCATTATCCTTTAATACCCTTTTAAGTATACTCGTATATAATAATGTTTTTATTCTCTTGCAGGTAAGTGCCACTTCAGTCCCAGGAATTACGGTAATAATTTATTATTTTATGTATATTAAATGGTTATTTCTACCTGTATATAATTTATATAAAAAAATCAGCTCTGTGGCAAATATGTTAAAGGTGACTTTTGGTTGTCAAATGCTGCTGCATCTGTCACTTTATACAATGTATAATAAAGAGGGACAGATTGAACGTCACAATCGCGGCAGTAATGCAGCGTCGAATGCCATTCGTTTTATTAAGGAAATTGACAGATATAGCGCCCCCGTCAAGGCCGCAGTAGAACTAGTAATGTGGCAACAGTAATGCAGCTGCAATAGCCATCCGAACGTCACCTGAACGTCACCGGAAAAGTGATATAATTGCATGCATGTCTTTGGATCATTTCTTCAAGCATAAAACGTCACATTTGATTCTGAAACATCGGTATCGTATCGGAAATAAATCGCACAAGTAAAATTCTAATCGGCCCATATGTGACGTATTGACACCGGTACGGCTACCATCAGTTTGGCACTGACATAAACGCCGTCGAGAACGTAATTTACTTTCTATACATCTCGGTCGTACTCGCATATTTGTGCAAACGAGATGTATAGAAAGTAATTTACGTTCTCGATAGCGTAAATGTCAGTTTTGACACTGTCATCAGTCACTCATGGTACGGGCTCAGATTGTTCATCAAAGTTAGACGTAGTAACGCGTCCGTTGTGCGATTATTTAAGTAACAGGCGTTAGCGATTTCAACTGTGATTGAATGCAAATAATACAATTTTGTGTAACTATCATTTTGGTATTTGTTTTCTCATCTAACATACAGTCGTCCTTTCTCTTTAGTTAGGTAAGAATGTTGCCAAAGTATTACCTCCACTGTGGACAATCACCAGCTATAGTCTCCCAGGTTGTTGGCTCTATATGAGCTCTCTTCATAAGCCGCTTCAACACATCTTTGAACCGCAAAAGCTTGCCTTGCTTTCGGTTACCATTTTGTAGTTTGCAGTAGAAAATGCGTTATACGACTCTGTCCTGCCAATAATTATTAACGCGCGGGAGCGAACGAAATGCAACTATCTCTGTTGCACTAATATGGAAGAGTGATAGAGAGAGATAACTACACTACGCTACGGAACGGAGCGCGAACGATTGGCATCTTGTCTACGCACCCTGGGACATGCGGGAGACGTGACCGCACCATCGTAGCTGACGTTTCATTAGAGAGGCCTCTATTCTAAGGATCTCCGTGTTCCTAAAACGATAAAATAAGTCGTTTTTAGGGTTCCGTACCCAAAGGGTAAAAACGGGACCCTATTACTAAGACTCCGCTGTCCGTCCGTCCGTCCGTCCGTCCGTCCGTCTGTCACCAGGCTGTATCTCACGAACCGTGATAGCTAGACAGTTGAAATTTTCACAGATGATGTATTTCTGTTGCCGCTATAACAACAAATACTAAAAACAGAATAAAATAAAGATTTAAGTGGGGCTCCCATACAACAAATGTGATTTTTGACCGAAGTTAAGCAACGTCGGGCGGAGTCAGTACTTGGATGGGTGACCGTTTTTATGCTTGTTTTTTTTCGCTTGTTTTGCTGTATTTTTTGGTGATGGTGCGGAACCCTCCGTGCGCGAGTCCGACTCGCACTTGGCCGGTTTTTATATTTTACAACTGAATTTGAGTAATGATTCTAATGAACAATCATTATCCGCTCTCTCCACACCCTTGTGCCATTTCCCCCAATCTAGAAGCCAGCATTTAATTTATGAACGCATTTTTATTGTTTCCCTCGTTTTATTGTAGATTAAAATACGCGTGTGGGTCGTCTAACTGAACATAACCTTTAGAACAATTTGGATTAACGCAACAGAAATAAATTGTAAAAAAGTTAAAAAACACGATTATATTCGTTTTTAACAAGCTTTTATTAAGTCGACCTGTATGTAACAACTATGTAATGGAATCTAAGGTAACTAATTTAACCATCTTCCAAGGATCGTAGCGTCATGAAAATTGGCAGCTGTATGTAGTTCTGATGACAATACAATAACCATCAAAAACATTACATGTAAAAAGGTGCAAGTCTCGCAACGCTTTTACTACAAGAAAGTTTTGAGATGTAATGTGAAACCAAGTCGGTTATTTTAATCAGTGCCAGGGGGTGTTAAAACCGTATCAATAAGATATCTTTAATTTGTAATACGTATAATGACTTGGCCATCGCACGGCTGCATAATGACAAAAGGATCATCGTCACCTATTAAAAATAATTCTAATTGAACATAAC
This sequence comes from Cydia amplana, assembly GCF_948474715.1. NCBI lineage: Eukaryota > Metazoa > Arthropoda > Insecta > Lepidoptera > Tortricidae > Cydia > Cydia amplana. Next base: position 17,373,022 of record NC_086073.1, read on the forward strand.
TCTAGCGCTAATTGCAGTTTGAGCATTACACATATTTACGAGTAGTCGAGTACGGTACGATTAGAGCATTATGTGCGATTGCCAAGTCATTATATGTACTTATTACAAATTAAAGATATCTCATTGATACGGTTTTAACACCCCCTGGCACTGATTAAAATAACCGACTTGGTTTCACATTACATCTCAAAACTTTTTTGTAGTAAAATCGTTGCGGCAAGTCTCGCAACCTTTTTACATGTAATGTTTTTGATGGGATCTCATCCCTTTTTGTAGGCAGTCTTTCTTTTCGGGTACTCATACCCATACTATGTATATACATATCATAACTAAACATATCTTCATTCATACTCACATCGTACATCGTAGTGTACCTTTACTTTACCTACTATTTGTAGGAACTGCAACAGTAACTTTGTAATATCATATATTTATATGGGATTACAAACTTACTTATGCAGTTCTTAGATCTTTAAAACGTGACTGATATTGCAATATTTTTAGGTTTACCCTTTATGTGGCCATTAAACCCTAACTCTGTACCAAATTTCAGCTTTCTGAGTTTATAGCTAGTACTAATTCTATTCTGATGATCATGAGTGAATGAATGAGTGTCATAAATGCGAAACTTTGCTTTCGCTTAACTTCGGAACTAAATGACCTACAGACAGACTTGAAATTTTGGATTTTAAGTATGTGATTATAGCTTACTGGATGACAAAAATTTCTGCGTTCTGGTCTTATCCAGAGGTTCTCAAATAGGGGCCTGAAAATGCGGCGAAATGGTTCCAGTAAAGGATGGTACGGCAGTGTTTGCTTCGCGCTCGACTTGGCGGGGGCACTGCCGTGCCCCCAGATATGGTACTGTCGAACTGATCTGATGATGGAGACAGGAGGTGGCCATAGGAACTCTGTGATGAAACAACGCAACCTAATTGTGTTAGGGGTTTTTAGAATTGTCTCGATGAGTATTAGTTGTCTGTTGTAAGAAAAGTACAGTCAGCGATAAAAGCTTGTACCAAAAATTAAATTTTTGTCAAAAACTTATTATTATTACAACAAAGTATTAAGAGGAGAACGGCGATTGCTCTGTAGTTGATTGTTATGTAACATAACAATCAACTACAATTGGTTGTAAAATCAAACATAACTTATGTTTGATTTTACAACAAATATTTTAATTTATCACCAGCACCTTGGGGTACGAGGGCTGTTTGATAAGTACCCGTTTATGAAAAAAATAATCAGTTGTTTTTGTTTATATGCATTTATTTTTCTTCATAGTCTCCTTTTAACTCTATACACTTGTTCCACCTATATTGAAGCTTCAATAAACCATCCAAAAAGTATGATTTCGGAAAGTCATTAAAATAGGCCTCTGTGGCGGCAATGACTTCGTCATTTGATCCAAATCGCTTACCACCGAGCCATTTTTTCAGGTTGGGAAACAAAAATAAATCGCATGGGGTCAAATCTGGAGAATACGGGGGGTGAGGCAATAGGGCATAGCGTAATTGTGTTAATTTAGCCATCACAACTCTAGACGAATGAGCTGGTGCGTTGTCGTGATGAAACAGTACTTTTTTATTTTTTAAATGGGGTCGTTTGTCCTTCAACACAGCGTCAAATTCATCCAATAAATTGGCATAGTACTGCCCTGTTATCGTTTTCCCCTTTTCTAAGAACTCAATATGTATAATGCCCTGCGAATCCCAAAAAACGATCGCCATGACCTTTCCAGCCGATGGAACGATTTTTGCTATCTTTCGCGCAGGTTCACCCGGTAAAATCCACTGCTTCGACTGCCCTTTTATTTCCAGGGTGTAGTGGTGACCCACGTTTCGTCCACGGTCACGAAACGACGCAGAAACTCCTTCGGGTTACGTTTGAACACGGCCAAACACTGCTCCGAAGTAGTCAGTCGGTTCCGTTTTTGCTCCTCCGTGAGTAAACGCGGCACCCACCTCGCCGATACTGTCTTCATACCCAATTTTTCTTCTAATATGTTTTGTACCCGCTTGATTGGAACATTTACAGCATCAACGATTTCTCGAAGTTCAATTCGGCGGTCGGCTAAAACGATATTTTCAATTTTCTTAACCATATCGTCTGTAGTTACCTCAATTGGGCGGCCTGGGCGATCCTCATCAAAGACGGTCGTTCTCCCCCGCTTAAACTCGTTAAACCAGTATCTGACGGTTGTCATAGAAGGAGCACATTCATGGTAAACCGCTTGCATTCTTACTTTTATTTCATCACATGTTTTTCCTTCCAAAAACAAGAATCTAATTACAGACCGATACTGCTCTTTCTCCATTTTCACAATTTTAAGTTCACGCTTTCACTGAATCGCTGTCAAATGAGAAAAAAACAAAAGAATGCTGTTTTTTTTTAAATTTTCCCACCTCTGAAAAATGGCTTAAAACGATTGTATACATATTTTCGGCCCGTGATATTAATACATTTGGAAAACGGGTACTTATCAAACAGCCCTCGTACTTAGATCATTGCCCAGTAGTGAAAATATTCCAACTGATATGCGGCTTTCCATCACAGAAGGGTCCCTATGATTCAAGTACAAAAAGGACGTTTTCATCTGAAATTCCAACAGAAATTCTGATAGAAAGGTCCTTTTTGTAGATAAAGCATAAGGACCCTTCTCTGATGGAAAGCCACATAGGTAATTCCTCTCAAGGTGATCACTGAAGAGTAGGAAATAAAAAATAAAGACGGTATAAAAAAAAACATGAAAAGGTAGGTATAATGAAATTTTAAGAGTTTGTATTTTTGTGTGTATCTTGTAAAAGCCTCAGACAAACGAACTTGAGCAAATACTCGTACAATCAAGTGTAAAAATCTAAAAATATGGGTGCATATAACTTACTCAAAAATATGTCCAATATGTACTTCTTAATTCGCGGACATAAGACCTATGGAACACGCGACTTTTTACACTTGACTGTACCTTAACTCTTTAAACAATATTCACGTATTTTTCAGACAGAATTTGCCAATTTATGTCCAAAAGCAGAATTATTATCTCAAAAGATTCCCTTGGAGGACCTAAATTGAAATTTATTATTCCCTGATTCAACAGTACCATTTCTTAGACAGTCGGTCTTCGCAAGGAATTCATAGTTAGGAATAAATGAATACGTAATCATCTGGTAATGTGGTAATTATGAATATTACGATATTGAAGGGCGAATTTTGGAGGTTTTATTTTATAAGAATAAAATGTCACTTGCACCATCTCTATAACCCGGGGTTAACCGGTTAAACCGTTAACCCAGTGTCCCAACCCAAATTGTACTGGTAACTATGGTAACTCCAGGTTTAACCGGTTAACCCCGGGTTAGTGAACGGTGCAAGGTGCAAGTGATGGTACGGCTAAAGCTTTATCATATTTCGCATTCATTTTGAGGACATTTACGCGACTGTGTCGAGTTATTGACAGCAGTACGGCTACCATCAGTTTGGCACTGACGTAACTTACTTTCTATGCATCTCGCTCGTACTCGCATATTAGTGTGAGCGAGATGTATAGAAAGTAAATTACGTAAACGTTAGCGTATGTTTGTCAGTTTTGACACTGTCAGTGACTCATAAAGCTTTATCATATTTCGCAGTTAATTTTGAGGACATTCACGTGACTGTGTCGAGTTATTGATAGCAGGTGCCGCCGTTATTGTCACCCAAACATCCTCTAGACTGAGCATAGTAGCGCTACCCCCTCTGCCACAAGTATACGGTAGTTTTACTCCATCTTCGAGTCAAAGTGTCTTTGTGAGACGTCCGTGTCTTTGAACGGACCAATCACGGCACAGGACTCGCTTCACCTCGTCCCCCGCACCCCAGTATTTTTGGCAGCATCGGTTTCATGAAATAATTGCTCTAAACTCCGTCTAGAGGATTCCTAGTCTATGTTGTCACCCGTTGTCTACGCGAGTGAATTATTTGCTCTTAGCTATATTCTGTGACACTTTAATGGCCTTGGACGAGTTGGACGTCACTGTTTTAATGCTGCGATTTTATTGTTCACTGGCTTTTGCTCTTGACTTCAAGGTAGAAGATTAGTTTGATGGTTTATATCGTGTAAAAATATGTATACTTTAATAAGTATTTGTAAGTTAGTGTTTTCTTAGGTTAGTCTACATGTTATAAATACATAAGTAGAAAAATAAATAAAGACGGAGTTATTATTAATGTGTACCTACCTAAGTATATTGTGTAGGAGCCAGTCTTGTAATTTTCTAAAGTAAATTGTTTGATTAAAAAAAGAACAATGGATTTCTTGTTAGCGTCGAATGAAAACGGGCTATTATTTTCCTTCGTTGGTAGGTATTTAATCTAGATCTTTCTAGTAACAATTAACATTTGCTACCCTACGTTATAATGGTAAAGTAATTTAGGTTGCTTGACTCATTACTGTTTCTCTAATATATGTTCATATAGGCTTACCGAGAGAACGTATTTTGTAAACCGTGTTTAAAGTTTCAAACTCCATTTCAAATCTACCTTAACAAGTGAATATTACACAATGAACGGTTCACTGGTAAAAGGCAAAAATATTGTTACATAATTGTTATTTATCTGAACAATGAAATATATCAAATATCCCGACCGACTGCAAGGTTTTACACAGTGCAAAAATTGATATACAAAAATATGTTATCATCTTACAAAATATTTAACCAATACTATTTTTACTTTTTGCAAAAACTTAAGACAAACAACGACTTCGCTGTAACCCGTATAAAATAGCTTGAATAATGTTTTGCGATTAATTATTCGCTAAGATTACATTATGTTGTCCGATAATCGCAACTGATAGGGGCATATTGCCAACAGCTGCGTCCTACATGCTTGACAATAAACACTTGGAAATTAATCGATTTATACTCGAGTCTTTCGAAGATTATCGTTTATAGCGAATTGGCAAACGATACGATGTACAATAAGGATGTTGTAAGGTTGACGAAATATAATGCTGTATAATTTATAATTTACCTGGAGATGGCAAATGTCTACAAGTAAATGAGATCATCCGAAGAGCCGGGATGGCTAAAAGTGCCATGGCGAACCTGCGTGTGCAAACATTTTGCACGAAACTTGCCGTAGAGGCTTAGCACTATAACTTCTTCTTCTTCCTCGCTTTATCATCTCAGGGGAGCCTGGAATGTCTCGTTTATCATCTCAGGGGACCCTGGGATGTCAAGAACTGACGTCGTAGGCTCTAGTTTTAGCACTATAACGATAGTAGTATTTTTGCTCAGAAAGCGTTAGAAAAAGCCAAAGCTACTAACAAAATGCTTGAAACTAAAATCCTCGCCATGTCTCGCCGCTTACAATAAAGATAACATTGCAAGTTTGTATCAAAACTGCTTGTCTTTATAATCTCTAAATTCACATAGGTGATTCACTGCCCTAATATTCAACAAAGACAAAAGAACAGTAAATTATCATTAATCCTCTATGACGTAAATAAAATACTTGGAAACTCCTGAAAATAGACCAGAAACTTTAGAACTTCGACTTTTACGAGCGGCTATCGGATACTGACCAACTCAATCGTGTTACTAGTATATTCCAGGACCTTGATACAATGAACATAAGGCACGTTTTAGCTCGATTTGAATGACAATAATGATTGTAGGCCTATGTCACCTCGCTGTTGAGTTACGATCTTACGATGTTTACGTACTTTTATTAGATTAGTGACGGTAGACATTGTTTTAAATTTCAATTGCTTTGCTTGTGATTTATATTAATATAGCTCATTTCATTTAATATCTAAAATGTGTGTGATAAAAATACATATTTTTAATAAAATAACTATTTTAAAAGACTATTTTAGAAGCGGTCACTTGTCGACGTGCCCTTTCCTCTTAAAAAATTGACATTTCTCTTTTACCGACAATTCTTACGACCCTAATGACAAAGGAATCAAACACAACACAAAGATAGAGTACAAAAACTACAAAAAGCATTATCAGTACCTAATTAAATTACGCAAATGAGACATGTAACATTTACCACCTTTATTTTGCTGTTTTTTCGTCGAACCATCTGGCACCGCTCCAAAACGTGTCGATCATTTGGCAACCGGCCAGGAATGAAATTTAAGAAATGAAAACAAATTTCATTTGCTTTTAATATTGTGCATGTACGTATAAATTAATTTAAACCCAGTTTATGCTCTGGTAAGATACAAAATTGAACTACAAAATCTCATTCATTCAAGGTACAAAACTAGATAAGTGTAATTTATGTAATAGCTAGTTACGTTTTGATGACATATGTTTAAGATAGTGGATCGTAAATTTGGTTAGTTGGTCTGATAATTGCTTGTTCAGTATTTACTTTGAAGCTAAAGTGCTTATGATGCTTTTACGTGGAAAGTTTAACGTAGTTATACGCTTAAATTTTCCTTTTTTAAAGACACTACACGTATAAAATTATACAAGTATAATCATTAATGATTAACTGAGCTTATTATTTAATATAATCATAAAATAAAATAAATTGTAGGATATTAGATATTTTTGGAGCGTTATTTCATCTGCTACTATGCATGCTATCTGTACAGTCGACGTCAAAGATATGTTTACATTTTTCGCCTTATTACAAAGGAGTAAGGTGCAAAAGTGTACCTAAACATATATTTGACGTCGACTGTACCTACATCTAAAACGACAACCAAGATGAGGGTTGTGTTCGATGCATTTTGTAAAGTTACAAATTATTGAAATGGCTTCAGCATAGACGCAGTACGTGTGATATAACAGTCAACTTTACCGGCATACGGTTGTTTACTAACCACACAATTGAATACAAATAGAAATTTCAATTTACCGCCTGAATATGGTACGTGTGTGAAATTTAATTTTACACGGGCTAGGTTTCCTTCGTACGGTTTCTGCAGAATTTAAAAGATGGGAACAAAGATTTCAAAATTAATACTGCATAGTGTCATAGTGACTAGATATGTTCTGATCATAGTAGCCACTAGAAATCAATTCTAAATTAATTCAATTCAATCTAAAATTCTAAAGCATCCACTGTTTACTCAGAAATTGGCAGTTTTTACCCCATTTCAACACTTTCTCATTACAGTAAATATTGACAAATGCTCAAATTATTCTGAACATCTGGCCTGCTGCTTGCTTCTTTTAACTTGTTTCTGATTTTATTTATTTAAAATATTATGTTTTCATTCTTCTTGTTATATGTACTTGTTTGTTACAGTATAATACCTACTGTCCTTTTTCTGTTAACAATGAGATTTTTTAATCGTATCGCGGTGTAAACTTAGAATACATTTAAAAGTGGAAAAATTACTGTCTTGGGTGAGACTTGAACTTACGGCCTCTGGAGCCACCAATACTAGTATAATACCATCGTTCGCAGCGTTTCTGCTTGTTAAAAATTAGAATTAGTATCGCAGTGTGTTCATCAAGTCCATCAAAATGGCGCCTATAGCCCTTCTGGTATTATTAAACCTAGATTCACGGCATGTTATTGAAGCGATTGTTTCAATTCCACCTCGCTTGGCGTACTGACAACTATCTGAGATACGTTAATATATCTCCCCGTGCACAAAAGGTCTTAACCGACTATAAATTTCGAAGTGACATCCGACGTTTTTGTCTCGAAACGTTTAGTTCGAACGGTTTCAGTTATGCAATTAGTGAACAATTGAACACTGACGAGTCAAAAGCTCAGAGGAATCAATATTACTGTGTTTTGCGCTTAAGGTGAGGCAAAGTGTTTGAAATGTTGTATCGCTTTCTTAGATCATAATAAATACCTATGAATAGCTTTCTTCAGGACTTTCTCTAGTGACTTAACTGTTAGAAGAACCTGAACTCACGGCGTCTCAACCATAAGTTGTTACGGATCTAGATCTAGACGTCAAGTTACGATGGCGCCTGAATCCAGTGAATCCCCCGCGCGCGCGCAGCAATGGGAAGAGACGATCAGATCCGAACGCAGATATTAGGTTATGCTAGCGCAATTTGAAATCCCTTGTTACCGGGTCTGGATCTGAATCAGTCTCTCACATTGTCAGGTTGCAGGCAATGCAACATAAACATATATTATCGGTGGATGTTTGTGCTTTAACGTGTGTGGACGTTAATCGCTCCGTTAAATAACGTTGCAGCCCTTGCGAAGCCTCGGCTTTCCAAGCACGACTCCAGCACGAACTCTCCAGAGGAAATGCCTTTTACGTTCGCTCCAATCAAGATTTTCATTAACTTTTTATAAAACCACACTTTTTATATCGTGCACGTAGACATAAACCTATTTTAGCTTTACCTGCTGCTGCAGCTAACATAACCTGGAGAGGGTCCGAAATTTTGATGTCGTAGTTACACTACAATAATACAATGACGAAATCATACAACAATAAATTAAATACACAAGAAAACAATGACAAATCAAATCCACAATAACGGCTTACAATTGTTTTCTAAGTTAGTACCTACATAATTATGTATCTAAGCGACGGAATACAAAATACGAGAGTTTTTTTAGGGTTCCGTAGCCAAATGGCAAAAAACGGAACCCTTATAGATTCGTCATGTCTGTCTGTCTGTCTGTCCGTCTGTCCGTGTATGTCACAGTCACTTTTCTCCGAAACTATAAGAACTATACTGTTGAAACTTGGTAAGTAGATGTATTCTGTGAACCGCATTAAGATTTTCACACAAAAATAGAAAAAAAACAATAAATTTTTGGGGTTCCCTATACTTAGAACTGAAACTCAAAATTTTTTTTTTCATCAAACCTATACGTGTGGGGTATCTATGGATAGGTCTTAAAAAATGATATTGAGGTTTCTAATATCATTTTTTTCTAAACTGAATAGTTTGCGCGAGAGATACTTCCAAAGTGGTAAAATGTGTGTGTCCCCCCCCCCCCCCCCCGTAACTTCTAAAATAACAGAATGATAAAACTAAAAAAAATATATGATGTATATTACCATGTAAACTTCCACCGAAAATTGGTTTGAACGAGATCTAGTAAGTAGTTTTTTTTTAATACGTCATAAATCGCCTAAATACGGAACCCTTCATGGGCGAGTCCGACTCGCACTTGGCCGCTTTTATTCTTATGCGGTCGTCCCAACCAACAATTTTATACCCCGATCTTTTTTTTTTATTCTTCGTTGTCTCATAAGTCTCCTTAAAATGAAGCATTGAAGTTTAAAATAGTGGTTGCAGACTAGCGCGCCCCTAATATCCCCTCGATACCGTTTATAAAGTTTCGCGCCGCGCAGAGATAAGTTGGCGGTGGCAAATATTCTGAAATCTGCGATAGGGATGGGAATCGAAAGCGGAATAATCGATTATTTAATATTTAAAACTTTCTCATTTTTAACACATATTAACTCACATTTATAGACGGGTCTATCGCGAATTTATTTTATTACCTTTATTAACCGACGTTTCGATACAGATTTCACCCGTCTATAAATGTGAGTTAATATTAATCGATCCTATGATTAATTGTTTTTTTAAAGACATACGTATTATTAAATGCAACGGATGGGTTTTTCAATAGTTGTTTACCCTATTTATCCCAAGTACGATTACTTGGGACAAATAGGGTAAACATTTTGTCCATTCAATTGTTATTTTTTTAGCATTTTTCACCGTATTTATCAATTGATCATTTCTTCTTTCTCTTTTTGACTCCTCCGATTAATTAACTTTTTTAATTTAGTAATTGATCTATCAATCTAATGATTTGTTTTTTCATTCTATTTTTACCGTCTGTCGACGGTTTTGTCGACAACATTTTATTTTAGAATAAAAAAAAAGATTATACCTTTTGACTTGAACGTCTTATAAATCGATGAACACCGGTAGCATGCACGAAAAAGTGTCACGCTGTGGACAGATCTCCATGGTAACGTATAAATTTTATATGACGATTAATGTTTTCTTATGACGTTATCACGCAAAATTATCGTCCGTAAACCAACTTTGCCATATTTTTTTCGATTGATCGAATATTCGAATCGTAATCGCCCATCCCTAATCGATCGTCGGGTGTTTGTATTGTTTGCTCTTCACCATTGTTAAGCCCGGCTGCGGATTCGTGTCGAATCTGCCCGCTTTATGTACTTGTTGAGTTTTAGATTTATGGCGATGGAGATTGAGAGTGGATCGGGGTGTCAGACGGAACAGGTGATTTGATGAGTCTGAGGGGAACGGAAACAGTATAATCTTTACTGTATACAAAGGACACTATGTTTTCTCGGCTTAAATGTCGGCTCTTTTAATAAGGAGTTTCTTAAATCAGTTTAATTTATAATTTAATTTAATTTATAAGTTTTATTTAATTGAATAATTTAATGTATGTTATAATGTGCATGTTAATTTATTCTTTTTGTGTTTGTAAATTTATTTGTGTTGTGTATGTAATATGGATACTCTGTCCGAAATAAATGCATTTTAATTTTAATTTTAATTTCATTAATTAAATGTTTGAGACGAGTATCGCATATAAATAAATACTAGGAAAATTTTACAAACATCGACCTAGTCCCACAGTAAACTCAAACTCAATAAGTATTGTCAGTATTAGAATACGAAATATATACTATGTAGTTAATTAACTAATTAATTAACAAAGAAAACATCCATAACTGAGGAACAAATATTAGTGAACTCACATTTATAGACGGGTCTATCGCGAATTTATTTTTTTACCTTTATTTACCGCGTTTCGACACTGGTTTCACTGGTCGTGGTCGCGGCTAACTGAATGTGAGTTAATATGTGTTCAAAACGCGAAAGTTTTTAAATATTATAAATATTTGTGATAAACACACAAACAAATGCTCTAACCAGGATTAGAACCCGGGACTTCTTCGTACTGTGCATGGTCACTCTGTCACTACCTACTAGACTTGGAGACCGTTAAGTACATATTATAAATCATACCTTAAAATCGAATAAGTGCCAACCCTAACTCCCGTCATCAAAATCCCATCAGCTCACAAAGAAACCTAAAGCAACCCATGTCCCAGCATGTCGTTATCTAGAATCACGTGTAGGTAATGCGAGCAAGCCACTTTTTTCCAGCAAATGTAGCCAGATTTTCAATTCAGCCAGTGTGCCAGTGTTGGTAGTTGGTGGAAAACAAATCTGAATACGCGCCCACGTTAAACACAATCTACACAGACTTAGACATAATATCGAACTATTTACTGTACTTCTTAGTCTCTAACATACATTAAATAATATCTTTTGTCAGTAAAATATAGGTGAAGCATATTTCAACTGCTAGTATAGTTAGCCAATTTATTGGAAAATCTGGCACAGTTATAAACCAGACATTAACTATTATGCTGATATGTGTGTTTTATTGTGTTTAGACTATTTATAATTCTGAGTATTGTAAGTCTATTCAACCTAGTTATGTAAACTAACATACCGTCGGTGGCGCTTACGAAACTTGTTCTTTAATACTAACAGCAACACTCCACTGTCCATCGGTGGACCTTATGCCTTTTGTAATAAGGTTTACGAACTGTCGGTTAACAGTGTGAGCCATATCCTAGTACCATAACTAGGATACCGATTTATGCTCTGATAATCAGCATGGTTATTCCGGGGCAAGCACGTAAGTACTAATGCTAGTGATTAATAAAATGTTATAAGTAATGTGTAAGGCCATAAAAAAATCGCGTCAAATACATATTTTTATCTTCTGCGTTTTCCTTATCAAGACACGACACGATATGCCCTTAAATGGATCCCCACTCTTTTTTTTATACCTTGTATCATTTATAAATCCATATCCATACTTATAATAGTATAAATGCGAAAGTGTGTCTGTCTGTCTGGCTGTTACCTCTTCACGCTTAAACCGCTGAACCGATTTAGTTGAAATTTGGTATGGAGATAGTTTGAGTCCCGGAGAAGGACTTTTTATCCCAGAAATCACCCTTTAAGGAGGTGAAAAGGGGGGTGGGAGTGTGTATGGGGAATCGATAAAAAGCAGATTGGGTAAAAATAAACTACCCTAATTAGGTACGACGTTGAGTGTTGCTAAAAAACAACACTCTTAGTGTGTTTAGTATTTATAAATTATTTATATTATTAAGTGCAAACGTACTCGGTTAAAGTAGCTAAAATATGCTGGTGAAAATAAAAATCCAGTTTTAATTTGTCGCGACGCCGGCTTAATACGACAACGTGTAGTAGCTGTGCAGAATACAGCGACTGGAATTAATTCGCCTCGATGCACCTCTGTCACACTACACAGAATGGCCAACAAAATGGTATTTAATAATACTTATTTTTTATTATTATAAATGGGCTTACTCATGGCCACAGACTAGTCGAGGCGAAGACGCGGCCTACGATGGAGCGAGCCTGCCCAGCTGGTGCCTGTTCACCCTTGATTTGAAGGTTGCCGGGTTATATGAGCTCGGAAATATAGACGCCGGCAAGATCGATCGATCGATCAGCGATAAAACCTAGCTAGATGATTTTATGCCCCCGAAAACCCCCATATAGCAAAATTCATCGAAATCGTTAGAGCCGTTTTCGACATCGCCGAAATATATAAATAAATAAATAAACAAGAATTGCTCGTTTAAAGGTAAAGTGTAAGGCCTGAGTGGACGCACGAAGCGGAGCGTTCGGCGGGGCGTGCAGCGTGGCGTCGGGCTCACAGTGGTTTGAGCAGCGTGTACTGAGGCCGCTCCTATACGTTTGCATTTGTTTAACATGCACGCCGCACGCCCCGCCCCGCTGCACGCCCAACTCGAGCGTCCACTCAGGCCTTACACTAAGACTATAATCTTCCTATCCTATAGGAACCGCATGTTACGACCGTTTCTTCGTTTCTTCGTCTCGCGGATATGAGATGGTATTTTCGAAATAATATATCTTGATTGATCGTTTTACACGATAGTTTTGCTATAGTGAGTTAATATACATATAATAAATTAATACATAAACTGAACGTCTGAAAACTATTATCAAACATGTCACGCAACCGTATTTTTTATTATTTTAAAGACAAACTATAGTCGTCCCCAACTGCTAATTCGTTCAACTGCGATATCGAGCAGATAACATGAGAAATTAGTCAAAATTGTTTGTAAGTGACACGTCATTTCGATTAGAACGTCATCTTGACTGATATTAGAATAGACGTCAAATCAAATTGCTTTGATTTTCAGAGGTATTCAAAATGTGAATGTAATTAAAGTATCGGTTATCGATATTGTAAACTTTAAGATGCCACCACAGATACAGGTTTCTTAATATATGCGGTTAGCCATATGATATGGATGTAGATAAACATTAAGTATTATGAATTAATTTTGTATTAAGCAGAAACGTCTGCGAACGATGCTATTAAGCTTCGAAATAAATTAAAAGTGGAAAAATTCACTGTCTTGGGTGGGACTTGAACCAGTGATACAGTGGTCGTGGGTTCAAGTCCCACTCAAGACAGTGAATTTTTCCACTTTTAATTTATTTCGAAGCATTATTATGAAATCATTTAAATTATGATCCCATAGCCCTACTGTTTTTAAAGTCTCCACTGTGGCTGCACTCTGTAACACCCTGTTACATCTCAATTTAAGTCGAGAGCTCCTATAAAGACCTGGATGAGACTGGAAGGGATGGCTGGGGAAATTAGATCTGTCGATATTGCCCCGTCTAGGGGTATTGGGATTACTTAATGTGTTTTGTTTTTACAAGTTGACAACTGCGAATGACAGTTTTTTTTTCTGGGACGCGTTTCCCTGCATTGGAATTACATTGATTTTATTTAGGATTGTATGGAAGTCGATATTTATGGAATTATTTTTGTTAAAATGTGTATTTAAAACATGCATAACTTAATTTACTTTTTGTGGTTGTACATTTTTAGTAACAGTTTTGAATGATTCACGGTTAGTTTCACTAGACTTAATTATATCGACCGGGATATGAACATTATGAACCGTGGTTACCTTTTGTATTTGTACGGTTCATATCCCGGTCGATAAATCTTGTACATTTTTGTTTCATTTCCTCAAAGGTTAACTAAAAGAGTTCCCATACAGGGATAAGTTCACCTTTGTTGTATTTAACTAACTCTGTTACCCTTGTTTCTTTTTATATGTATAATAAAGCATATACATACATACATATAATACTATTTAGGTAATGTAAAACAGAAGTTGGCGGTTTATTTAAGAGGCAATGCCAAATGCTTAATGCCAGGGCATTAAGCGCTCCTTTTATACTTTACTAGCGACCTGCCCCGGCTTTGCACGGGTTAACAAATTATACATAAACCTTCCTCTTGAATAACTCTATTTAAAAAAAACCGCATCAAAATCCGTTGCGTAGTTTTATAGATTAAGCATACATACAGACAGACAGCGGGAAGCGAGTTTGTGTGATTTCCTTGTGCAATGAACATAAAAAAGTAATAAATATTACGTCATGTCTCATTCCAATTAATATATATGTATATCTTTCACTAGTGAATAATAAAAGTCCTATCTAGTGTCAAAACACATCTTCATGAACGATTTCTAGTCCAATGTTATTAGAACCGACGTATACATGTTTACCGACATCATTTCCTAGATTATTTTTAGTATTCCCATCTGGTCCTAGGTAATGTAATATGTCATCGGAGTTAATAACGTTATTAGTGCCAGGAGGTGAAATATTTATAGAGCCATTTCCAATATATTTCTAACGGATATTTACATCAAATGTTTATGGAGGTAAGCCTGATAATAGTTTGTCTGGGATAATCTTCTGGTTTGAATTGAAGTACTTGATATCTATATTTGTGCGTGTTACCTACGAGGGGCGTTCAAAATATTCTCGGTATTGATATCTTACAACCTCTTCTAAAATTTCTTTCGTTACTGGCCGCTAAGGTTTATTCATTGACATTAAAAAAAAGTATAATTCGAAGCGAGATGTTCTTTTGTTTTTCTGCAATTGCTGAACAAACATGAACATCATGTGGGAATTGACAATGTTAACTAAATTAGAACATCGATGCGTGATAAAATTCTTGACAAAACAGGGTAAAAATCAAAAAACCATAAAAGAGGAAATGGATTGTGTTTACCGTGAGTCTGCTCCTTCTTTATCTACCATTCAAAAGTGGTCAAGCGAGTTTAAACGTGGAAGGGAGAGTGTTGAAGACGACCCTAGACCTGGCCGGCCTGTAGTAGCTACTTCACAAGAAAATATTGATAAAGTGGAAAAACTTATATTGGAAGATGGTCGAGTGAAGGTAAAATCTATAGCACAAGTAACCAATCTCTCTATTGGTACCATACATGATATTATCCATGACCATCTTAATATGTCAAAAGTAAGTGCAAGATGGGTTCCGCGAATGCTGACTCGGCTTCAAAAAGGCATGCGTGTAGCTTGTTGTTCCGATTTTATTGACCTGTGCGGTGAAAATCCTGATGAGGTGCTGCAAAGAATAGTTACTGGAGATGAAACCTGGGTTCATCATTATGACACAGAGAGTAAACAAGAGTCCATGCAGTGGCACATTAAGGGTTCAGCTCATCCCAAGAAGTTCAAGGTCATCCCTTCAGCTGGCAAGGTCATGGCCACGATATTTTGGGATTGTGAAGGAGTATTACAGATCGATTATAAAGAAAAAGGTGTAAATATCACAGGACAGTACTACGCTAACATTCTACGTCAATTAAAGGATGCAATCAAAGAAAAGAGGCGAGGAAAGTTAACCAAAGGTGTTATGCTTCTGCATGACAACGCCCCCGTCCATACTGCTCATATTGCCAAGGCAGCTATTGTTGAATGTGGGTTTGAAACTGTTACTCACCCACCGTATAGTCCGGACTTAGCCCCCAGCGACTTCTTTTTGTTCCCCAATCTTAAAAAGGATCTGCGTGGAAATAAATTTTCCGATAATGAAGCATTGAAGGCGGCAGTGGAGGAGCATTTTTACACCAAAGATAAAAAATATTTTTATGCAGGATTAATAAAAATAATTGATCGATCTTTTAAGTGTATGAACATAGGGGGGGAGTATATTGAAAAATAAAAATATCAAACTTTTCGTACTTGTTTGTTTTCATTCTCATACCGAGAATATTTTGAATACCCCTCGTAGTTATTGGAAAATTGAGAAAAGAAAAGTGAAGGAAGATTGGAAACTTTTAGATATGGCCAAAATTCCGATTCCCTATAATCGGGCCGCGAACACGATACTGGATTTTGGAGGTAGAATAAAAATGCTCTTATAACGGGTGTTTTTTTAGAGGTTTGGTTTTTTAATTGGCAACACTGTTTCTAGTGATTGTCAATTTAACAGTTGGCGGGATATTTGTGGTCAGTACGTTTTGCCATTTTCACAATGAATAGACTTACTTCAGAACAACGATTGCAAATTGTGCAAATTTATTTTAAAAATCAAAATCACCATCAATTTATTGCGGGAAACATTCGATGAGCGCGTAAATTCTCCTCCGCGATTGTGTGATCTCACACCTATGGATTACTTTCTTTGGGGATATGTGAAATCACAGGTCTACGCAGATAACGTTGGGCCACTTGGAAGCCAACATTCACCGCGTTATTGATTGCCAAAATACGGCCCCAGTTGCTCGAAAAAGTGGTCGAAAATTGGACTTCCCGATTACGCTTCATTCGAGCCAGCCGTGGCGCCCATATGCCCGAAATCATTTTTAAGAACGAATGGCATAAGAATATCTTTTAAATAAAACCAATACCATTATAATAAAATTTATTTTTACGTGTTTTATTTAATTTTGAATTTGTATACCTTAAAAAAACATCCTTTATATTACTTCTTACCTTTTTAGGGTTCCGTATCCAAATGGGAAAAAACGGAACCCTTATGGATTCGTCATGTCTGTCTGTCTGTCTGTCTGTCCGTCTGTCCGTCTGTCTGTCCGTCCGTATGTCACAGCCACTTTTTTCCGAAACTATAAGAACTATACTGTTGAAACTTGGTAAGTAGATGTATTCTGTGAACCGCATTAAGATTTTTACACAAAAATAGAAAAATAATAATAAATTTTGGGGGTTCCCCATACTTAAATCCGAAACTCAAAAAATTTTTTTTTATCAAACCCATACGTGTGGGGTATCTATGGATAGGTCTTCAAAAATGATATTGAGGTTTCTAATATCATTTTTTTCTAAACTGAATAGTTTGCGCGAGAGACACTTCCAAAGTGGTAAAATGTGTCCCCCCCCCTGTAACTTCTAAAATAAGAGAATGATAAAACTAAAAAAAATATATGATGTACATGCAAACTTCCACCGAAAATTGGTTTGAACGGGTTATTCCCACTAGTTACCACCAAGTTCTTACCAGTGGTAACTACTGGGAATTTTTTTCCCACCTTTTACCACTGGTAACTACTGGGAAAAATAATTCCCAGTAGTTACCACCAACTCGGTTTGGTGGTAACTAGTGGGAATTTTTATTCCCAGTAGTTACCACCAAAATTTTGTTAGGGTTAAATACTAATAAATACAGTACAAAAAAAATAAAAATAAATATAGAGTGATTTAATAAATCATTATTAAGTCGATTAGTGTTTTAGTAAACTACCTTAAAGTTGACGAAAAAATATTGAAACAGTTTAACCGGTACTAGTACACAAACTATAATATATGCAAGGATAAATTTAATAATCCATTTAGATTATTTTTAAGTGATTTTATTCGGTAATTCAAAATCACTCTATATTTATACTATACTATTTTATACTGTTTTTATTAGTATTTAACTCTAACAAAATTTTTAGTGGTAACTACTGCAGGGAATAAAAATTCCCAGTAGTTACCACCAAGCCGAGTTGGTGGTAACTACTGGGAATAATTTTTCCCAGTAGTTACCAGTGGTAAAAGGTGGGAAAAAAATTCCCAGTAGTTACCACTGGTAACAACTTGGTGGTAACTAGTGGGAATAACCCGTTTGAACGAGATCTAGTAAGTAGTTTTTTTTAATACGTCAAAATCCCCTAAATACGGAACCCTTCATGGGCGAGTCCGACTCGCACTTGGCCGCTTTTTATTGATATTCTGGTCATCTCGTTAAAAAACATTTAATTTAAAATTTCGTTAGACACCGAATATGATATTTTCAAATCCCATCCACTTATCACTTTTCGACGAACTTCAATATCCAGATTCCGTTCGTTCATTCCATTCTGTAAAACACGAAGTCAATATTGGAATACCTTTCAAAGATGGGTGCATTTTGAAATTACTTTTTTTGCCTTTTGATGTTATTCATTGTCGAGTTGCGGGTATTATATTTTATATGTAAACAGCTCTCTGCTTAGTTCTCAGAACCTTTCACGTATATTTTCTGAGGTATATTGGAACACATCTGAAATACTTCAGTATTTCAAATAAAAATTAATTAATTTAAACTTTCACGATTTTTACACATTATTAAATCGTAAAACGGGACTTAATCGCGTAACTAAGTTTTAAGATTTACGTCTGACGTTTCGAGGACGGCTTTGTCTCCGTGGTCTCGGTTGGTGTTTTCCCTTGCAAATATTGTCTAGTTTTCGTGTGAATTTGCCCTTGATTAAAACACGTAAAAATTTAATATAAATAAACTGATATGGCCTACCCAAAAAAGTAGGTATACAAATGCTTCAAAACCTATTACCCCGATCTGGAGTAGAGATGACCGTAATTGATATGTAAGTATAAGTTCGGATCCCGATATTATAGTCGATGGTACTCGATACGCCTGTACTCTACTCCCCAGCGTCAAAAGGTCGTATGTCTCGTAAAAACTTAGTGCGTAAATGTCTTTTTTATAAGTACATGGATGTATTGAAGAAGTAATAGGGTATATGCTTCTAGATTTTGTAACGTAATACTTGAACGATCTGCTTAGGATAAGGGTTGGGTATTGGGTATGCTTCGGGATGATTGGTTTTGTTATATGAGTGGTAAAAGGTTAGTGTTATTCGTTATACTAATTCTGAAGAAAAAACTAATTCTAGTAGTTAGTCATTTAGTCATTTATTCAATATTGCATTGTCATGTACATAATAAGGTGTTACAATTTAAGAGGCCAGTTCATGACACCCTGTAAGGGCACACAATAGTAGGTACTTATATTTACAGTTATATAGGACTTTATACGATTCTATCAGGTTATATAATATAATCATTTAAAGTTACCAATTATTTAATAAAATAGCATCTACATAGTCACATAAATTAATTCAGGATTATAATGTCAATAAATAAATTGGAATATTAAATAGTTAATGGAATTATTTTGTCAAAATATAGTATAGTTTATTTTCCGGACGTCTTTTCTAATCGTATAGGTAGTAGTAGATTTATTGTTGGTACTAGTAGGTCAAGCTATAATTGAAAAAAATATAGTTATAGTTTAGCTTATATCTTTCATCCCTTGGTTAATGATCAACACATGAACTTATTTGTATGTGCCAGAATTTGATTTTACAACCTCCGGCCTGATTCTATTTGTCAAGCTTAGATTTTTAGTACCGTTAATATATCCAACGATATAGCCCAAATCTGAACTATGATCCAAAATTAACACGAATACCTAATTACCTATTTACCCGTATCTTCGTTCAGAAATGTTTATTATTCGAACGTAGTTCTATGGCCAAATATATTTATAAATTGAAGAAAAAACTCAAACAAAACCAAAAAGTAAAGTTGGTACTTATATTGTATTACGTATTGAAATTGTTGACCCATAGTTGTAGTGGGTACCGAGGGGGCGATTTTTGAATTTTAATCGCTCGATTTCGTCACTCTAAAGTCGGTGGAAAACGGCGAAATGCTAATTTTTCAAATATGAGCGATAGAAACTGGGAATTTAGTGGAACTCTCGTTTTCAATTATATTCGTAAATTGAAATTCCTAGTACCTAATAGTGGAGATATTATTGAACGAAATACACAAAATCGAGCAGTAGAAATTCAAAAATCCTCGATGGTAGTTCACATTTTACGGCAAATAATCAGCACATTTTCCTACCTCCCTTTACTCAACAATCTTACTGTCATACAGTGTGAAAACCATATTATTCAGCGTAATGAAAAAGCAAAATCTCATTAAAGAGGTTTTATGTAAATAGTCGTATGCGCCCGCACTTTCCGTGTAACATTCGTCGATTCGTGAACGGGGAGAATAGGGGACCCACTAAATCTAACCTTAACATACGAAAAGCACATTCAACACGTTTGATTCATTAAAACACCTATCCTTTGTACTCGAGGCATTTTCTAATGGTCCTTTACTTTATGGCGTAAGTTACAAGTTTACTTTTAGTTGCTAATTTCTTTTTTTTTTTCATAATAAATATTTGTAAAAAAATGTGAAAATAAGTAGTTGCGGTTCCAGTGATCGACATAAACCAGTAATCCGACACTTCATTTTTATCCAAGGAAATAAGGGTAGGAAGCCGATTTCTTAATGTGGCAACACTGTACAGCTAAATACATAAAACAAAAAAAAACCGGCCAAGTGCGAGTCGGACTCGCGCACGGAGGGTTCCGCACCATCAACAAAAAATAGAACAAAACAAGCAAAAAAACAAGCAAAAAAACGGTCACCCATCCAAGTACTGACCCCGCCAGACGTTGCTTAACTTCGGTCAAAAATCACGTTTGTTATATGGGAGCCCCACTTAAATCTTTATTTTATTCTGTTTTTAGTATTTGTTGTTATAGCGGCAACAGAAATACATCATCTGTGAAAATTTCAACTGTCTAGCTATCACGGTTCGTGAGACAGACGGACGGACGGACGGACGGACGGACAGCGGAGTCTTAGTAATAGGGTCCCGTTTTTACCCTTTGGGTACGGAACCCTAAAAAAAACAATCTAAACATAGTTTAAAAAGACAAGACACTTAGATTAAGAAGTTGAAGGTTGCAAATTTAAGACTTACTCAAAAATTCTAATACCTACTCTGTTTATACCTGCGGAAGTACACATGTAGTTATAGTAGCAGTTAGCACATTAAAGTAGGTACACAGTACAAGTAAAGATACGAGAGCAATTGGCATTTTTATAATTTTAAGAAAATAAATTGTGAATGTACCTAAATAGTCTTCGTAATAAACGTCCTCGCTCCCGCTCGTCCCTTAAACCGCCTCTTTAGTGCCCATCCAACCAGCACGCTTCAACACTTGCAGTTAACGAGGCTGTTTTTCCCGACACCTCTCACATATAATTTGTCGGCCAAGGAACCCTTTACGGAACCCGGCTTGGCTCCTTAGATAGCTACGTTATTGACCGAGTAAACCGAAGGTCTCCGTTTCAGCTTGGGTAATAATATGTATACTTTATTTATGACTGTCCAGCTGTTATCCTGCACAAGGCGCATTTCTTAACCAATTCTGGAGTGGTGAGCATGTTTGATGATTATATTATCAGTTGATTCAGTTTTTGGATTTGTTTCAAAATGGCGCTGCCATAAGGGGGGTCCCGAGGTCTACAGTTCACACACTTGTTTGTTACCTATTTAATAAATTAGACTCTATGTACCTATATAAGTATATTTCAACATTGCAATTTGAACCAAAATTAAGTAATACCTGTTGATATTTATAAACTTTTGTGAAATCTGAAGGGCCGTTGATATCGCTTGTAGTTGTTAGGCAGGTTAGGCAGTCACTTTGACATTCGGGTTTGTTATAAAATGCATCCACACCGCAGTTAACTTGTGCGGAGCAACACGGAAACACTTATTTATTGTTGCACATTGTTGCTACATAACCGGCAAACATTAACAGAGAATTTGAAAAAGTTCATATAAAACTGTAAAAATATTTCATAAGCGCTCAGGCCAAAAAAACATGAATTTCAAACTCTTCGTTACGTAATTCCCGCAGCTTCATCTAAAATGAAAACTACCCACAATAAAGGTCTGCGTAATATCTCAAGAGCCACTTGCCCGGGTTAATGAGGGCGCAGCGCCGTCCCAGTCGAGTTGCAGGCAAACAAAATGTTTTTTATACAAACCTACCTCCGTGTTCATAAGTCAGCCCCTGATGATATGTTATGAAGCTTTCTAATGAACACAAATTTAATATCAGGGTCTTTTTAGTAATATTATACAGAGACCGGGAAGTAAGGGATTGCTCGCCAAGAAATTTTAGACGACCGACCTTAGCAGCGGGTCACGTAATTGCGGCGAATTGTTACTTTTCCGGCCTAACCCGGGGCCGGCAATGTTATATGAGTATTATTTGCCGGTCCGCGTCATTAAAGCTTCCATGATGTATATATCTTACTCATATTATCACGAAAGTAAAGACAATACTTCCGCGCATATTTAAGAAAAATAACAAGATTCATGAATTGAGCTCACCCGACTGTGTATTAGGTATGTTAGTTTCTTCTTTTGATTATTAGTACGGCCTTGTTTTCTTTCATAAATATACGTTTGTGTTTATTGAAAGCTCCAACAGATCTCAAGCCAAATTGAGGTCGCAAATATCAACACAACCTTACGACCTTGACAATAAAGCCGTTTTGAGATATACCTATTTAGCGAAATTAATGGCTCAGTCTGTCTGGAAGCAAACGGAGTCGGGACACGTCCCAGACAGTCCAACTATAACAATACGCTCCAGAAATTTTGAAGACTTTGAGCTTAACGTCTGACCTGTTTAACTATACCAAATATCTTTGTATAACTACACCCAGACGTCACATTTATTACAATCCATTTCAAAAAATTATTATGATAGTTTAGGTATTAAGAGTTTATAACCTAGGTACTTATTCATTACAGAAAGGAAATGAAGTAGTAAGTAAGGACTGTATATACTGTGTAATTTGGTTCATGTATTTATAAAAATATGCCATTCTGGGCATTTTTAATAGGATAAGTATTTAAATATAGTGTCTTTCTCTTAGTCTATTTTTATAGTCATAACGGGAAGTCCCCCAGTGGCGGTCTTTTAAAAGAAATTAATAAAAAATGTGTTCGAAAAAAGATATATTTAATTATGAATTACTTTAGTCAACAACTACAATAGTTCTAATTAAAACATGTCACTAGTTTTATAAATAGCAAAGATGTTACAGAGTTATTATGTCGCAGAGAAACCTTATAAACAGCCTCATTTAATCCAAGAATCCATACTTCGCAGCGCACAAACATAAGACCCATTTGGCAGTAGACGCCAGATTTAGGTGGCCATTATAGCCAAGACAAATTAGTTCATTACCTAAATTCAACAAAATACATCGACCAGTGTAAGGAGACCCGCAGGAAAGTTTGGGGTTAACCCGAATGTAAGTGATGAGGGTAAACGAAGGTGGGTCAGTTTTAGATGGACGCTTTCACCTTTTCCTTAAGGTGTTTTAGCGTGTAAAATTATAATGTGTTGTGTCGAGATTTGGGTCTCTTACCTCCTTCCTTATCACTGTTGAAAGTTTACTAAGAAAGTTTTAACACTTTGTAAAGGTTGAATTGAATTGGTCTGGTTAAATCCAATTGTAAGAACTTTCAAGTCTTTCAACCTCTTGTAAGTTGTCTTATTGTGAAGTTTGTTTTGCGCTTTGTTGTGGTATGATCAATGTTACCAAAAATGTACTGAAAATTGGTACCATTAAGTTGTAGGCCTTCTACTTTGGCACATTTTATGATCTTGAACACTATCAGAAACACGTATTACACTCACAACACATTTTCTCTCGTATTCAGAACACGTAGTGTAAACACGACTCATTTGTAGTGTGACGAGCGTTCGCGTTTGCGTTGAGTTGAACAGCGTGCCAAGCGGGACGTTTTGGAAACTCAAAATCCCATACAATTGTCAGGGTAACGCTTTAAGGTGCTCTTCAGATTCAAACTGTACCAGCGTTCCAGCTGCAGTATTGCAGCGCGACATTACTGTCGACTGCATTGCTACGGCAAATGTTAACATCCTGGCGACAACATCGATATGGACATTGCGGGGGTTACTTACCTTGTTATGAAGACATTTAAAATAACATTTTGTAACATATACCAACTACGATTTTTCAAAAACTCTGCTGGCTAAACCTACCGCACCTTAAATTTGCGTTAGCCCCTAACTGTTGCAGTTAATGCATGTGCTGTGGTGGCTATCAGATTTAGCACGAAATCAGAATTTAGCAAAATGCGGGGATCTTTCTCTTTTACTCCAATGAAGGCGTAATTAGTGTGACAGAGAAAAACGCCCGCAATTTGCGAAAGTCGGTTTTCACGGTAGTCCCTCTGTTACAGAGTCAGACAATGTTTCGTTTACGACGTTACGGAGGATCGAGTTAATAACGCTGCCGGCATTCAGTTTAACGCCGAGACTAGCGGTGATTTGGGAGTTACGAATAGACGAACAAAAAGTTTGGAATGCATTTAAGAGCTCTTTGTGTGCGACTGAGCTTAACAGACAACCTAGATTATTTATTATTTAAGCTATCGTCGAAAAAGTTTATTCAATTTGATATATCAAGATGTAATTCAATTTAAGTATCAATGCTGTAAGTATTTGCTATTGTCTGCTATTTTTCTTTCTTTATAATACTATTATAGCACAATGATGACGACATGAACGACATTCAAGTGATATGAAGATATTCAAGTTAATTTTGTACCATAGTTAGGAGCTTTTGTACAGGCGAAAGTTTTAATTTTTGACCCATTTTGTACCTTGTCTCAGTGACAATAGTATGAGGTCCCTAGCGACTTTCATATTGATTTTCACTGTGACAAAGTACGGATCGGATGGATCATAAATTAATTTTCGACCGTACTACTCGTATAGGTAGGTTGTTATATGACAAAAAATAAATACATAAGTGTCTAACCTGCTCACAATGTCACAAGAATTTATTGAGCAATGTGACCAGTATAGGAGAAAACATAAAGCTGATGAACAAAATACCTTCGCGTCCCTCGGTCAAAAATGGACTTCATTCATATGCGTTAAGTTTGTTAAGCTATTTAAGCTGCAACGTACAAATATACATGTCGGAGGCAGATCGTAAAATCGGCCATATCGAAATATTCCTAGGCATACCATGAAACGCCGCCATTTCATGATCTGACTAGCGACTACCAGCCATATCGTTCAAACATCAACGTTTGACGATTTGCCTAGCGACGTTTAGGCATATCAAATAAGTAGGGTGTGATATTCCTAGGCATATCATGAAACGCCGGCATTTCATGATCTGCCTAGCGCGACCATCAGCCATATCGTGCAAACTCAAGGGGTGATATTCCTAGGCAGATCATAAAAACGCCGGCATTTCATGATCTGCCTAGCGACGACCAGCCATATCGTGCAAACCTCAAGGGGTGATATTCCTAGGCAGATCATGAAACGCCGGCATTTCATGATCTGCCTAGCGACCATCAGCCATATCGTGCAAATCTCAAGGGGTGATATTCCTAGGCAGATCATGAAACGCCGGCATTTCATGATCTGCCTAGCGACCACCAGCCATATCGTGCAAACCTCAAGGGGTGATATTCCTAGGCAGATCATGAAACGCCGGCATTTCATGATCTGCCTAGCGACCACCAGCCATATCGTGCAAACCTTAAGGGGTGATATTCCTAGGCAGATCATGAAACGCCGGCATTTCATGATCTGCCTAGCGATGACCAGCCATATCGTGCAAACCTCAAGGGGTGATATTCCTAGGCAGATCATGAAACGCCGGCATTTCATGATCTGCCTAGCGACGACCAGCCATATCGTGCAAACCTCAATGGGTGATATTCCTAGGCAGATCATGAAACGCCGGCATTTCATGATTGCCTAGCGACAACCAGCCATATCGAGCAAACCTCAAGGCTCAAAAGGAAAGTAAACTTGTATTAAAAGGTACGATCTGGCAACACTGGATGACTGGATTCGGACGCAGTGCCATATAGAATGCAGCGCCACCAGTGGCAAAAAATGCAATTATTTTACGATGCGATCGGTATGAATGAAGCTAGGAATTCGACGAATACATTGCTTCCATCGATCTGCCGAATCTTTTATAAGACAGATCGTGATATGCCTGAGTTAATTTTAGTCAGATCATGAAATGGCGGCGTTTCATGATATGCCTAGGAATATCTCATCAATTATTTTACGATGCGCCCGGTATGAAGCTAGGAATATCAACGAATACATAGGTCTGACCGATCTGCCGCCTCTTTTATAAGGCAGATCGTGATACGCCTGG
This sequence comes from Cydia amplana, assembly GCF_948474715.1. Lineage (NCBI taxonomy): Eukaryota > Metazoa > Arthropoda > Insecta > Lepidoptera > Tortricidae > Cydia > Cydia amplana. The sequence goes on from NC_086073.1 coordinate 17,399,253, forward strand.
GTTAATCTTAGTCAGATCATGAAATGGCGGCGTTTCATGATATGCCTAGGAATATCTCGATATGGCCGATTTTACGATCTGCCGCCGACATACATACTTATTTATGTTATGTACCTAAGTACACTAAAAAAATATTAAAAAACAAGCAACAACGGTTGCACTCCGGGAGTGCCGATAGAAGTGAAAACTCACCTCACTATGTTACCGACGCCCGGTAACACGATACATACGTCTAGCGGAGGTATTCTATTTATTTATTATATATTATTATCATTCTCAAATAAGATCACACTTAGTCATTGACATGTTTATTTACATACTGCCATGACAACGTCATATTATTTGAACATAGGTAGGTAAAGAGTCTTGAAAAGGAGTCCGCAACATAAATGTCAAATAACATTGAGTTTTTCTTTACCTATTGATTTAAATGCCATTTAAATTATGAGTGGCCACCTTACGGGGCTTACGGTCACGTGATCGCCTTACGCTGTCTCGAGTTTATCATTTTTAGGGTTCCGTACCCAAAGGGTAAAAACGGGACCCTATTACTGAGACTTCGCTGTCCGTCCGTCCGTCCGTCCGTCTGTCACCAGGCTGTATCTCACGAACCGTGATAGCTAGACAGTTGAAATTTTCACAGATGATGTATTTCTGTTGCCGCTATAACAACAAATACTAAAAACAGAATAAAATAAATATTTAAGTGGGGCTCCCATAATACAACAAACGTGATTTTTGACCGAAGTTAAGCAACGTCGGGCGGGGTCAGTACTTGGATGGGTGACCGTTTTTTTGCTTGTTTTGCTCTATTTTTTGTTGATGGTGCGGAACCCTCCGTGCGCGAGTCCGACTCGCACTTGGCTGGTTTTTTTCCCACCTCAAAAAGTGCCCAGCGCCACTAAAGAAGTTTTCACTTCAAAAAAAAACAATTTAAGCACAAGAAAGTAACATCGTAATTAAAACGGATTATTTTATCACAACTCAGACATTTCAAGAATCTGCGTATGTAAAACATAATTAAGCAAAACAAAACAGTGGACAATTATAATAATTGTCTTGAATTCAAATATTAACGAGCCGCGGAGAATGTACTAACAAGCTAAGGACGAATTAAATGTATAAGAGTCCGCTTAACCTTCCTTTTTATGGCGACGGAGAAAAGCCGACGGAATTCTTGTAATTTCACGATCTTATATGATTTTAGTTAGGTGTATACAGGGTGCTTCCTGTAACAGGAGCAATCAATTAAACTAAAGGCTGTACTCCTCAAACTGACCAACATTTGTTCAGCAACTTTTGAAAGTTATGAATCCTTTAGACTTCCTCTTTTTAATACAAAATATTGCCTTAAATGTACGCTGACATCAGTGTGTTTGACGTTGCTTGTCACGCTTTAAACATAAGAAAATTTGCAATACCTACATTGCGTCTTAGAATAAACTTAAAAGTGTAATAAAAATCAAAACATGAGCTATTTTCAAAAGTTGCTGAACAAATGTTGGTCAGTTAGAGGAGTACAGCCTACAGTTTAATTTATTGCTCCTGTTACAGGAAGCACCCTGTATAATCTTGAAGACTGGCGAGAAAAAGCACAGGACCGGGATCAGTGGCGAGCGTGTTGGAGGCCAAGACACACTTTGGGTCGCTGCGCCAGAGGAGTAAATAATTATAATCATCATCATCATATCAGCCTTTTATCGCCCACTGCTGAGGTCTCTCTTCGAGTACGCCACTTATCCCGGTCCTGAGCCAATCTCATCCAGAAGTGACAACCTTCCGAATATTGTCTACCCAATAAGTCAACGGACGCCAGGCACTTCTTTCGTCTGAGGAGTTAGTAAGTAGTAGGTATACAATCTTACTGAAGACAGATTGTTGGCGGATTATGCGCTCTCAAATTATAAGTAGGTACTTTGCATTTCCCATGCATGAAACTACTATAAAACCAGATAAATGTGTTGTTTTTTACTTTGAAAAAATTAAATAGTGGATACTATGGAAATATATATTGTATGTATGTTTGTGACGTGTAATTTATGGGTAAAAGTTTTAAACATTTTACAATATGCAATATATGAGTAGATAAAACCCAAAATTTCGCGAACGCTGGAAAAAAATTAAAAAAAACATTGTGCATTTTCGCCTAAAACTCTCAAATGAGCAACTCGAATAACGAATAAGTAAATGTAATTAACATATTTCATCACATACCAACAAACACCTTATTATTAACACCATTTGCAAAGTGTTTCAGGTAACAAATATAGCAGACCAATTCGAACATACACTGATATCAGAATGATATATTTGACATGTTAAGTTATCGTTCATTTCACTCGCACCTACTTGTCCGTAAATGGCGGGAGCGAGACGCACGATATCTAATTGTTTTTATAATATATAGGCAAACGAGCAGATGGATCACCTGATGGTAAGCGCCGCCGCCCATGGACACCCGCAACATCAGAGGGGTTGTAAATGCATTGCCGGCCTTCAAGATGGGAGTATCTTGCCTTGAAGGTCGTATCGGTCCGGAAATACCGCAGGCGATTCATTGATTCAAATATCATTTTGATATCAGTGTACCTTTGAATGGGCCTGTAGGGCGTCTCAAAGTAAATATTTACGGGTGTAAATCTCCGCACGTTTATGAAACGTCTGGAGTATAATAATAATTTATCGCTAGGCTGGGTTATTAATATATTATACCTACGTGTATATGTTGGAGCGGAATTCTGCGGGTTTTCGTGCGCGATGATCCCAATCGTTTCATACTCCGCGATTTCGTCACGTTGCTACAAGTACATGCGGCCCACACCAATTTTGGTGTCTAGCAATAGTAGTTGCCGCGCACCGCTACGGAACGGACGCTTGCTCGCTGACGCCACCTAGCGGTCATATCTGCCGTAATAGACGCATTTTGTTAGAGAGTGAACCTTCTGTACCTAGTATGTACTATTATTTATTCTGTGCCCTTAGCCATATGACACCGAGTGCGCTTGTTTGGTATCGGTGTGTTATAAAAATCAGCGCCGTTTCGGGTTCCGTTCCCAAAGAGTAAAAACGGGACTAATACTCCACTGTCTGTCTGTCTGTCTGTCACCATGTTGTATCTTATGAACCGTGAAAGCTAGACAGTTGAAATTTTCACAGGTAGTCGTTCTAACAACAAATACTAAACACAGAATAAAATAAATATTTAAGTGGGGCTCCCATACAACAAACGTGATTTTTTTTTCAGTTTTTTGCTCGATATTACGGAATGATACGGAACCCTTCGTGTGCGAGTCCGACTCGCACTTGGCCGGTTTTTTCTTTTAGCAATGACTTATTTTAATCCATAGTTTGTTTGATTTGTTTATAGCTCATAAAAACAGTAAGTAAAATAAATCTGGCTTTCATAATCCGATTACGATGTAGTTAAGTGAGTAATCCCAGAAATTAATAAAAGAATAATCGAAAATGTATAATGATGATGTACTTGAAGAAATAAATGAAGATAGTTTTTACAGACATAACGCAGTTTAACAAAAAAATATATCAAAATAATACAAATAAATTATTTTAGGTAACCGCTTACCAGGCATGCTTGTTTTAAAACAAAGTCTAAAAAGCCTAAAACATGTGTGTAAGATGTACTATCCCTATCCCTGTTTTGACTCTGACAGATGAAAAAAAGAAAAAGTAGAACAACGAAAGAAACGAAATACCTAAGTCTCGCATTAAGGCCCACTTTAAGTATTTCATTGTAATTTCATGTAATAAGTAAATCAATAAAGAAAACTACAGCATTAAACTTATAGGTACTTACGTAAACAATAGCAACTCAGTTAATTAAGGCCCGGCGCGCTTAATAGAGTTGCGAACTAAAACAATCTTCCGAGAATGGGCTGCGTTGCTGACTGTACGAGTATTTTAACTGTTTGGTTGCCATTGTAAACTGTAGGCATATGAGGGCCTTATTATTTTAAGTAGTACACTACATTATTTGGATATTTTTATGTCGTTATTCAATCGATATCGACGTTATTCCGCAATAATAACATTTTCATAGATAAGAAATGTGTTAAAAATAGTTATTTACGATACAAGTTTTTTTTTTTTTATATACCACATAGGTGGCAAACAAGCATACGGGCCGCCTGATGGTAAGCAGTCACCGTAGCCTATGGACGCCTGCAACTCCAGAGGTGTTTCATGCGCGTTGCCGACCTTTTTTTTAAAAACCTGTACACTCCTTTTTTGAAGAACCCCATATCGTAGACCCTCGGGAAAACCTCGGAAGGGAGCTCATTCCACAGCCGGAGCGTCCGCGGGAGGAAATTCCTCTTAAACCGCACAGTACGCGACCATTTAGGTTCTAGGGTGTGTGTGTGTGAAAGAACAAGTGCGGAAAAGAGGAAATTCGAAACGAGTGGCGATATAAATATTAAAACACGACCGAAGGGAGTGCTTTAATATATCGTCACGAGTTGCGAATTCCCTTTCACACGTGTATCGTACAACGTTTTACAGTACATATATGCCCGTTTCAATATTTGACATAGCAACGAAAAGTGCTTATTTACGCACTAGTGCGGGAAAGTAGCACCATATGTACTGTAAAAATAGTTTATCTTTATGATGTCCGTAATTTGCGGGTTTTGAAATGTTTATTATATGTGTGTACAGCCCTTTAGATAACCTATATTTATACAACAAACCAGCTGGGCAGTGGAAGAGTCGAAGGTAGATTAACGACTCGTGTTCCTATTTTACGCCCCGAACGTTTTACGGCCGCGGCGTAAAAGTAAAAACGGCGCACTCGCATTCGCTGCGCCGATTCTAATCGGTAATGGCTCCTCTACACGATGGGCCAGCGCCGGCCACTCCAAGGGACACAGCCATGCGGTAGAATGAAATAGCAATATCACTTGCTCCCTCTAACGCATAAATGCGTCCCTTGGAGTGGCCGGCGCTGGCCCATCGTGTAGAGGAGCCATAAAATATTTTACTTGTACTGGGTATAATGCAATTAAGTATGTATGTAATTAGAGTAAAATCAATGGAGAGAAACGAAGTTATCAACCCGTTGAGGATTGTATAAAATTGTAAAATTGTAATCGTAAACTCCTCATGTCCTAGGGCACGGGTACGGGGATGGGGACTAATATAAGGTCGCCACATTGACATAATGCCGTCATAGGGACTATTGCGCCTACGAGTGTATTTTCCTTTGATTTTCAATCGCAGGAAGAAACCATCTGCTTTTGATTGCTGAAACTAAAAGCAATCGCTGCTATATCGATGTAATTATCAATTTTGTTCGTTGTTCGAGAAAAACGCTAGTGGACGGAATATACCCTATGACGGAATTAGCCACATTGACCTCAATTCAATGATGCCCCAATGATCTGGCAATAATGAGAGGAGGGCTGGACGTATAACAGCCGACCAAGAGAAGTCTTATTTTGGAATAAAAGCTATTCAAATCCAAATTCTTAATCGTTCATCCTAATTCTGAGCTAATCTTAACCAGTAGTGACCCAATATCTTCCAAATATCATCCGCCCATTGAACCGATGAATGACAACCGATTTTTTCACCCGAATTAGGCTAAAGTTAGACCAACATAAGTCTGTACGTCATAATTTTAAATAACACTTGCACTGCGTGTGCTATCAAAATCGTTGCAGACTTATCTTGGTCTCAACTCATCTGTTAAAATTTTGACTGCCAGACATGTATGTGTGGCAATATCTTTCGCTTAAAAGGGTTAAATCGTAATGTCCATTACGTTTCACGCACAAGTCGTAAATCCGTTTATTATTTTACATTCCCCTGCGTCATATCTATTCCATTTACGAATTTGTTTCTGTTTTATTGGTCCATTCCTACAAAAGCGCACATACACGCCGCGAGAGTAAAAATAAACTCCAAAATACTGGCATGTAACATTCCGTACATCAAAGAATGCCATGTTCGTAAAAAGGAACGTATTCATTCAATTGAAGCTCGCGGAATAGCTGCGAAAAAATGGCGTAAGCCGGTTCAGCACTCGTGCGAATTTAAAACTTATTACGTTGATTGTAAGGTTGCTTTTCTTATTACATTATTTGTTAAGATAGGAGCTTGGAGAAGTAAAAGGTCAAAATGAAGCACGTTACGGATGTTAAATAAACTTGTACTTATTACGTTTAACGGGTTTTAGTGTGACATTCGACTGAAATTGTGCGTGAAAGGGAGCGTAAAGTCCATACATTGTTTGTGGACGTAGGAGTAGAAATGACGGTGTTTTTTTTTAAATCTTTTGGTTTCAGCAGTAAATCGGGAGTCGTATACGTATATACAAAGTAGAGTTTATTTCGCTGCCAAGTTGCCTGTCGGCTTGTATCTTATTGTGAATAGTTGAACATTGGTTAAAATGACGATATTCTTATTTGCCCCGATTCTGTCGAGAAAATAAATGACAAGTCTGTACATTGTCTGCTCGTATTTTCTAGATTGAGTGATTTTATTTTCGTTACTAGCACAAGACTCAGCCAAGTGGCGATGTTGTAACAATGACAAATAAAATAAACATAAGGCTGCGTTTCCAACAGAGATGAGCGAGGATCCGTAGCGAGGGATGTACCAGGCCATTGCTGAGACATACATAGATGCTTATTCTGACTGTAATAACACGTTATGAATTTGATCTGGATATGTTATTGTTAGCTTTATATAATTGATAACATATTATTTACATGCCTTTGTACTTTTATTAATATAATCTGATTTATTTAATAAAAGAAGTAAGTGTAATGATTAAACCAAGACTGACAGTTGGCACGTCGGCCAATCAGGGCGCTGCTAAAATGGTGGCGCGGCGTTCTGATTGGCCGACAGTGATGACGCCTGAAGTAGCGGGAATAGTGGCAACGGCCGTTAGGCAGTCTTGTTTTAACCACCAACAGAAAAGGAGATTTAGGAAGAAAGTACTAATCTGCAAATTGTATGGTTAAAATTATTTGATTAAAACTTATGCTTTAATATAATAAAGCAAGCATCCTATGATTGCATTGGTTTGGTGAGTTAAGTGTGAGGATACATATGATATTGTGATAATAAACAGTAAGTACTTGAATCAATATCATCTTTCATTTGTCTACCTAAATTACATACCTTTGGCCAGCTTGTTAGCCTTAAAACCTTAAAGTCAGCTTCCTGCATTCACATCTCAGCCAGTGGGATATATGAACCATTAATCTGATAAATAATTACATTTTTTTTTCTTTTTTTTGCTTTATTCTTTTGTTTTCATTAAACCTCTACGTCCACTATCTACATTTTGAATTGTAAACTTTTATTTTAACCGATTGCATATAAATTTAACAAAGGTATGTAGTTTTTGTTAAGGAATTTATATATGCAAATGAGTTGCTGCAAGTGCTAATTAATCAAAAATTAAGTGTTGGTTAACACTGATATTGCATTAGTACTTATTTGCTGCACTGGGCTTACAGTGCACGTGGTATTTTGGAAAAGAGTTGAATAGTGTGTGCTGTGCCAGTTTAAAAGTAATTGTAATACTACCGTATTTCTTAAATAATAAAATCAGATACTTTTAATCTAGAGGTCCAATTACAATCGTAGTAGCAAAACCGATACTCGTTAATCCTCTTTTATTCTCTGTTAATGTATCATTATTGCGAAAGAGTATTTTTTATTTATATCTTAATTTAACTGACTTGTGCTTAGCTTTTAACTTATGCTTATACCTACTTCTTAACGTAATATATGTCATATATGGATTCCAGTTCACGTCAACTGTGATTTTCGCGAATATCTTGAACGTTCCAGGTCGCTATGAATACTGGATCTCATGATCGCGTGCTGTATACTCCCACGAGTCCTACGAGAGGTGCTTCGAGGCACCAACGGTCGCGCAGCAGAGCCAGGCAGCGGACGAGCAGCCGGGCACCGCGGCGGTCGCGCAGCCGCACCAGTCGGCGCTCGCGGGGGCGCATCAGCCGCTGCTCTCCGGACGAAGACCAGCATCGGCGGGGCGAGAGGCGCAGCCGACGCCCGAGCAGTCAACGGTCGCGCAGCCGGGACACCGGCACTCAGCAGAGCCACCTGAGCGGCAGCCGTCGGACGCGGAAACAACGGCCGCGCAGCCAGGACACCGGCGCTCAGCAGAGCCACGTGAGCGGCATCGGCAGCCTTGACGCGGCTGCTCCGGGGCCGTCGAGGCATCGCTCGCGTAGCCGGACACGTCGGTCACGGAGCCGGCGCAGCCGCCGGTCGCGCCGCTCAACTCCTCGACGTAGCAACTCGAGCGGACACAGGGCACATGGCCGTGACGAGCGAAGAACCAAGGACACTGATGAGCCATTGAGTAATACTAATATTGCGGACCTGGTATCAGCGTTAAAAACGTTTAGTAATCCTAATGTTGGTTTAGATAAACTCTCTACGAATAATACTGTACCTGAATTCGACCCAGGAAAAAAAGAACAGACTATGGTAATGTGGCTACATAAAGTAAACGAATGTGCCAGCATCTACAACTGGACAGAAAAACAGATTGTGCACTTTGCACTGCCAAAATTAAAAGGCATTGCACAGAGGTGGTACGAGAGTCTCCCGTCTGTTCTCTTTTCGTGGGTCGAATGGCAGGAAAAACTTTTATTAGCCTTTCCATCTGAGGAGAATTATGGTACTATGCTTACTGATATGTTAGCTAAAAGGGCCCGATTCTCTGACTCTTTGGAGGAATATTACTATGAGAAGGTAGCGTTGATAAGTAGATGTAATATTTTTGGCAAGCATGCGGTAGAATGCATTTTACACGGCATTGACGATCGTTCCGTAAGGTTAGGTGCAGAAGCAGCACAATATGATGATCCTAATAAATTGCTGCCGTATTTGCGTAATGCACGAAACACAAAACCTAATATAGAACGTAAATTTGCCAGAAACTTACCTCCAAAGGCTCAGGATGGTCAGGTACGGGTAAATCAAAGGCCTTTCCGTTGTTCTAATTGTAAGAAAGACGGCCATATTACTTCCCAGTGTACGCTACCATTAAGGAAATGTGGTAGGTGTTCGAGAATAGGCCACGAAACCGAACAATGTTACGCAAAACTGCCCAATGAGACGACAACACTGCGCGTAGCCGAGAATAGTGCTTAGAGTATCCCATTCATAGTTCCAGCTTCTGTAAAGCCCTTGTTCAAAAACCTAAAGATAGTTATTTTAAAACCGCTTTGGTCGATGGTATACCGGTCGATTGCTTTGTTAATTTAGATGCTTTGTTAACGCTCCATGATTAATCTCTCGGAACTTATATAAGTTGTTTAATATAAATATATATATATATATATATATATTTAGGAATCAACATAACTAGTGCTAATGCACTACTCTTTTGAAATGGGGCAGTGCAAACGTTGGAAAGTCGCAATGTTCAAATTTCGTTGGATAGTGCTGCTGCTATGTAGATGTAGATACACTAGTTACTCTTACATGCCTACTGATTAAAATTAGTCGCCATTTAGATATAGTTCAGGTTGGTCTATTAGCTTCTGTTCATTTAAAAGAAAAAACGAACTACATTTCGATAGTGATGTCCAGATCGCAGGTTCGAGCATGCACACTGATTAATGAAGACGATGTTGTTATCGATAAAGGGGTTTATGATGGGATGAGTACACAATGAACACTATTATATATCGTTAGGTGTATTTCGAGTGTCAATTTGCTTCGTTTATAATGCGGATAGCTCAGGAAGAGACCAGTATAATACATAATTACATATTATGTTATGAACGTTAGCACTCGGAACAATGAGAAGGGCTCTGGCATATCTATTCTGATTTAAATGTGGCGAAGACCTCGATCCATATGATAGAATTCAACTTTTAGATTTATTATATGAATATTTATCAGAACTGGGTATCACGTGAGTAGGTCATGTCCATACACCTTCAAGATCAGATGATGACCCTGTGGTTTGTACAGTTAAAAATTAGCTGCGTAGGGGACAATAACATTTTTCTTCATTATACGTCACCCTATGCCAGTCTAATTAAGCGAAAGCCTAAGCCAACTCGATGAGTTAGCGGGTAATCAGTTACTATTCCTATTTAGATGACGTTATATACGCTCTTGTGTGGCATTTTCAGTAGATAGACCATCCAAACTCCAGAACAGCGAAATTAATCATCCTATGATTATGTAATGTTCAATGTAGTAGCCTCTTTGGATGAATTTATAGATTTTAGAATACTCTAAATAGTATACACTTGGTAGGAATCGTTAGATCGTAACTAACTGATACTCGCTGCCTCGCTTTGTTATGTGGTGGGAGCAAATACAAGTGTACAATTTTAACATTATGTATGCTTGGCTAAGTAGTGCCTCAAGTTTATGGACTTGTCCCTGATTCATTGCCGTCAGTTAGCGGATCACAACTACATAGCTGCCGTTCAAAACGCAAATAGTGAGGTTCAGGAACCTTTAGTTAGATAATGTCATTTATATTAAGTCCATTGAAATGTAATTAAAGAATAAGGTTATTCCGAGTTACTCCCGATGGCGACTGATGAGTAATCCCAATAGGTCTGCACTGACAAGTACTTCAACATAGGATACTTCAACGTGAATTAAACACAAGAAAAGATTAGAGCTTCTTATTGGTTTACCATGATGCGTGGTTTTGTCATGAATTTGATCGCAAAATACACCTGATATAAAACAGGCGGAGGTAATGAATATCTGCATCCAATTAAGAAGGTCGATACTCGCTACGTGATAATCACGTTAAATCATTTGTTAGGAGTAGAAGGGGCAACGTTTACATAGTAGACTCGTCATAATAGATTCGTTCAATAAATACATACTTATGTATATTTAAAACCAGGTTGGAACTCTCAAACATCCGTCCGTACTCTTCGCAGGATTTAGTTTAGTGTTTTTCGCTGAATTATTACCGATCGTAGCACTTCGTTCACTAGCGAATCATGTAGGAAATTCTGATTATATATTAAATTCCATTTCCACACCCAGGGCCAACGGCCTAGTAAGAGTCGCATTCTGACATATTTGACTGACAACATTACCGGCACAAACGGTCAAGATGTAGATAAAGTAAGGGAAAAATTAGATTTGAGTATAGAGGCGACACAGTAATCTCAAAATATGTATTATAACATTCTAATCCTAAGATATACGAAGTTGGGAACTTGCTGCGAGTTGAAAGACAAATAGTGAAAAGCTTGTAGCTAAATTTCAGAGTCCATATACATGTAAAATAAATAATGTGTGAGAGTGTGAGTGTTCGTATAGACTTAATGACAGGTAGGAAAATACGAAAATTTGAAGTTGATAAACAAACTGGTAATTATTAGTTTACGAATATATTGAAATTTGTTTAGGGAAGGTACTTTGCTGATCTCACTGCGAATACATTTATTATACATTATTAATCATAAATATTTACATGTATGGATTAACGGCCCTAATCACCAGATAATTGAAAGAAAAAAATTGGAGTCATTTTGATATGTTGAATGAATGAATGAATGAATGTTTTCTTTATTCAGGCAATAGACCCATTACATAATTTTAAAATAAAAATACAATAAATTTAGAAATAAAAATATATAAAAATAAAAAGTAAAGAAATGTAAAAATAAAACTACTTACGGTTCGGTTGCTGATGCGCGGACAACCAATGCAGGAAAAACACATTTTGGTAAATGTGTTCACCGACACTTGTAAATTTCTTATGTTTTATGCGTTAAAAGTTGAATGGCTTGTTCGTATTCATTATTTATGTTTTCGAGGTATTTATTTAATGAAAGATACAGCAATTGCCTTCAATATTATTAACAAATTAAATCTATGTCCATTTTTTCTCCAGTAATAGGCAGCATAGCGCTATTAAATTTAAAACAAGAATTTATTCAATATCAATTGTAAGCATCATGGCTTTGTTTATGGCAAAATGTTGCCAGTGTTTGAAAACTGATGGTAAATACTTATTTTACGATACCATTACTTTAGTCCAATATTAATTACAATATTTTATATCAAGAATATTTCATATGATTTTCTAGTTTGCACAGGCCGTGAAATAATGTCTGTTTGCAAATACACATAGGCTATGAAAAATAATGCTTGTCTACTAACAATAATTTCATTTCAGCTTACACGGACCATGAAATAATGTCTGTTTGCAAATACACTTAGGCCATGAAATAATGCCTATTCATTTATAAATCCAGGCCATGAAATAATGCCTGTTGACTAATAATAATTTTATTTCAGCTTGCACAGACCATGAAATAATGTCTGCTTGCAAATACACTTAGGCCATGAAATAATGCCTATTCATTTATAAATCCAGGCCATGAAATAATGCCTGTTGACTAATAATAATTTCATTTCAGCTTGCACAGACCATGAAATAATGTCTGCTTGCAAATGCTCCTGGGCCATGAAATAATGCCTATTCCTATATAAGTCCAGGCCATGAAATAACGCCTGTCTCTATGTACTCTGCAGGCCAGGAAATAATGCCTGCTACGATAAGATTAGTATAGTTTTCTTGTTTACCTACATGGGCTATGATATAATGTTTTATTGAGTCTAGGCCACTAAATAATGTTTTTATTTACAAAACTTTATCAGTTTGTTAACTAAAGTACTTTTGATGTGCCATGAACTATTGTTTATTCCATTAACCTTGAGTTGTATTATTAGACGTTGTTAATATTCATTCATTACAATGCAATAACAATGATTTACTTAAATGTCCTATAGGCAATAAAGCCTGTTACTTATTAACTGATCGATTAGTAGTAAAGTAGTAGATACTTAATTAGTCAATCTGTACTAAATTTTGTGTTAATCTGTATTGTGAACTTCAAAATGTTTCATATATGATTCGATTTACGAGGTCGTTGCATCGATTTGGATGGCCGACTGTTAGCTTTATATAATTGATAACATATTATTTACATGCCTTTGTACTTTTATTAATATAATCTGATTTATTTAATAAAAGAAGTAAGTGTAATGATTAAACCAAGACTGACAGTTGGCACGTCGGCCAATCAGGGCGCTGCTAAAATGGTGGCGCGGCGTTCTGATTGGCCGACAGTGATGACGCCTGAAGTAGCGGGAATAGTGGCAACGGCCGTTAGGCAGTCTTGTTTTAACCACCAACAGAAAAGGAGATTTAGGAAGAAAGTACTAATCTGCAAATTGTATGGTTAAAATTATTTGATTAAAACTTATGCTTTAATATAATAAAGCAAGCATCCTATGATTGCATTGGTTTGCTGAGTTAAGTGTGAGGATACATATGATATTGTGATAATAAACAGTAAGTACTTGAATCAATATCATCTTTCATTTGTCTACCTAAATTACATACCTTTGGCCAGCTTGTTAGCCTTAAAACCTTAAAGTCAGCTTCCTGCATTCACATTATGTTTATGATATCATTGTCAAACGTGAATTTTGTCAACCAGAAACGTCACTGATTTCGGGTTATTTTCAAAAGTTCAGAATGTCTGGTAAGTACCTAATTCCAAAAAAAAAAATTTTTTCCAACATATTGAAGTAGTCGGAATTACCTAAATATCAATTTCATAACCTGTTCTTACAATCAGAATACGCGTCTACGTCTCAACAATGCTTTGTCAATCAAGGTAACTGAAGCAGGCATGTAGGCTTTCCACGTGAGTGTGTCGTAGATTCAGGTACTGATAGGAATTCCGAGTTCAACCCAGCCAACCAGAACTATGGTTGGTCTGATCTTGAGGTTACAGTGTCTCTCTCCTACTCATTAACGAGTACGAGCGATTTTTAGGGTTCCGTATCCAAAGGATAAAAACGGGACCCTAATATTACCAATGTCTGTCTGTCTGTCACCAGGCTGTATCTCATGAACCTGTAGCTAAACATTTGAAATTTTCTGTTGCAGTTATCCATAACAACAAATACTAAAAGTATTGAACCCTCGGTGGGCGAGTCCAACTCGCACTTGTCCGGTTTTTTCTAGAAAGTACGTAGAACATTATCTTACCTAGGGACAAAACAAAATCCAATGAACATACTTACTTACAAGCCATATATATCTACATATACCTACCATATTGGTACTGCATGTGTCATGACCTCTCGTAACCATTTTTACTTCACATTTCATTCTAATAAACTGAAGAATTTATGTATTTTGTAACCTGAGGCCATAAAAACAGCAAAGAAATATATGTTCTTCTGTCTTTTACTCGTATCTCCCGACGCCGAACCATAAACTGATGCTTTGTGGTTTAAAAAGTTACTTTACTTTCCTTTGTAACGCGGCAACCAATATTGCAGTGCATTGGTACGTAATGATAACTTAGCCTAGCCTAAGAAAATCAAGACAGAAAACATTATAGAATGAATGAATGAATATTTTATTACACATTTTATTAGCAGAGCTTACAAACCTAGAGATGCCCCGAATATTGGTTTTGGTCGAATACCGAATACCGAATATTCGGCCACTCTCTCGGCCGAATACCGAATATTCGGCGACCGAATATTCGGCATGAGATGCGAAGATTGTGAGTCACAATTATTATGAAAACTGTTCGCCAACAAAGCACAACGTTTGCTAAGATATATTTTTTGTAAAACAGAACTACTGTGTGTAGTTAGAGTCAATCAAATCACACCCATGATAAAAATAAAATATGTCATAATCAACAAATGCTTTAAAAAAGGGTCTTCCTATTTAACAACTTTCCAATAATACTTTTTAAATATTAAATATACCAATTTTTTTGTATTCTTGTTTTGTAATTTTTCTTTTTAGTTAGCGGCAACAGATATTCGGTATTCGGCCGAATAGTAGGCAACATTCGGCCGAATACCGAATATTCGGCAAAGTGGCCGAATAGGCCGAATACCGAATAGTTGCCGAATATTCGTGGCATCTCTATTACAAACTAAGGGGTTAGTAGGTACAGCGAAAATTTTAAACAAAAAAACCTGATGGGGGAGCATTCCTCACAGTGCAACAAGTAGGGACAGCCAACCCTGTCCGCTATCATTCGTAGGATGCTGTTGGGGCTGCCACGCACACGGTCCACCAGGGATGCTGCACGTGCACGTGCACGCAATAGAATTAATGTCCGTGCAGGAGGTACATCACTACATAGTATAAAACAAAGTCGCTCCCCGCTGTCTGTCTGTCCCTATGTATGCTTATATCTTTAAAACTACGCAACGGATTTTGATGCGGTTTATTTTAATAGATAGAGTGATTCAAGAGGAAGGTTTATGTATAATTTGTTAACCCGCGCGAAGCCGGGGCGGGTCGCTAGTTACAAATAATGCCGTTTTTCTTTGTCGTACTTATGCATTTTAGTATAACCGGTATCTTTCGGCTCGCTGTTTTGTCAAGATTGTACGATTATATCAGAATACGCCTCTCTATCAAGAATAAATTTGCATTCATAAAGATATAACTATTTAACGGTATTCTATTGAGTTATCCACATTATTATATTATTCAGAGCCCACTGTGCCCCACTGCTGGGCAAAGGCCTCCCCCCCTCTTCCTCCACTCGTCTCTGTTTAGTGCAATATCTGGCCAGCCTCTCAAGAAGGAGTACAAGTTATCCCGCCATCGCCGACGAGGCCTGCCGGCTCCCCGGTTAGACTCGTGGGGCTCCCACTCTGTGGTTAACTTAGCCCACAACTCATCATAAATACTTGACTTATAAAGTTATTACTTAACCTTAGACCTTCCTATTAACTATGACATTTTATGCCCGTTACTATTATATATGAAGTTTAGTGAAATAAGAGGCTCAGTTATGCTAAAATACATTTCCTTTCTGAATAAAACCCATAGTTAATGTTAGTTCTGTATGTAATTATCGTAAATACTATCGTGGGGTTGCAGGTTCATGTTTATTATAGATCATTCCTAGTAAGAAAACGTTTAATGCCTTCTTTGCCGTCTTAATCGGGCTGCCTAACTTAAAACTATGCTACAAGCTACTAGATGTTTCCTCGATTTCCCGTTAATAAACTCTTACATGATGATAAAAGTGCTCAAATTAGATTAACTTAAAAAAAAAACAAGTACATAAAGTAAAATCATCACTCTTATGACTAGATGTCTCCGAGTAAACGGTAAACATAAAAAATCCAACGACCTGAAACCCTCTTCCTTGTTCGAAGTCAGTTAAAAAAGGATTGACAACCCCAAAAAGTAAGTTGATGACTTACTGTAGATCAAATGAACATCTTATATTGACCCTTAGGCCAATTCAAACTTACATTTTGAGATCAAACTGATAACTATACACGATGATTCAGGAGACGTGAGCAGGATCAAGCCTACGCATACAGTATGTTATAAACAACTGTTTCGTACCAGTATCTGTGAGATTAATTTTAATTAATTAATTTCTGTATAAATATTGATGCGCCAATACATGTATTTACTGGTCCGTACGAGGAAAATGGACGCGCGAATGATAGCTAAATGACATCATGTTGATATAAATTTGATGTCAAAATGTACGTTCAAATTGGACTCCCGGTCGACCTGAATACATAAACCCAACTTACCTATTCTTGAGCAGATTTCACGTATTAAGCTAACATTGATGCATGCCAAACTCCTTCCTCCAGTTATCTTTGTTCAAGTTAGAATTAGTTTGGTTCTACCAAAGCTAAAAGAGCCTATACGGCGATTTAGGTTACTGTACGTATGGCGTATTGGATTAAGATAGTTTCATGATTTGGGTAGAGATAGGTTAAATTGAGCAGTCTTGAAGATGATCTAAGGTACCTTACTGTATACAATGTGTGTTTATTTACTTTTACTTCGGAGTTTCAAACCGGTCATGGGAATATTACCACACATAACACGAATCGGAAAAACTGCATTTGAGCTCTGTTACGTTATAGCATCTGAAAAAATCTGCCAAAAATGTTCTTTACAGTACATTTATGGTGCTACAATTGCTGCAATTGCTACGATTGGTGCTGGTAAAATTTTTAAGGGGCATATGTACTGTAAAAACGTTGTACGATACACGTGCGAATAGGTGATTCGCAACTCGTGTCGATTTAAAACACTCCCTTCGGTCGTATTTTAATTTATTTACACTCGTTGCGAATTTCCTACTTTCCGCACTTGTATCGTAAATAATTATTTTAATAATACACAAAATGACGATTGTGTCTGCTGTTTAAATGACTAAGTAATGGACGTCAAAACACTCACAAATAATCATAATTATGAGCCCAATATATGGGCCCAAACTGTTATAGCTACTAGAAGAGTTTCTATATCAACTAGCTTCATCTGAAGACCATATGGTGCCAAGTAAATGTATTGCCATCTGTATACAATGGTGTTATTTTCATACCTTTCCTGTAGTTTGTTTAATTTGCGAACAGCCCAAATTTTAGTCCTGGAATAGATTCTTGAATCGACCTGTACTGTTACTGGGGTGACCACAATTCCACAAATCCTGCCAATTTGTTAGGACTTGCTGTAATAAATACCCGGTGGTCACTCGAGCGGTTTGCGCGAGGACAAACGTCGAATACCGAACTTGCTGAAATTGTAGTAGGTTATTTGGTGGGGTGACCATAGATTTGGAAAAGGCCGGGATTGTCACCCGAGTTTAAAATTTTGTTACAGTTTGTTACTTCATATTTTGTAATAGTGAGAGTAGTAGATTATGTGGTAGGGTAACCATGATCTCTATGTCACATTACAGCAGGGATTTTTTTTAGCTTAGGTATGTTACAATTTACTATTTCTTGCGTCTTATATTATGACATTTTGTGTGTTAATCGGTAAAAATGTTTGTGTGCTATATTTATGACGCTTATAATTTGCATTTTTGCACATTTTTTTTTTCTTTTATTTACTCGTATATGGGTATGAAAGCGTATTATATAGGTAGGTTTATGAGTATGATACGTTATATATAACCCTCAAGGCAACACGTGTCGACGACATAAAGAAAACATATAAAACGCATAAAAACTATATTGCCAATGACGCGTAAAAGCATAAAATTCAAAACATCTTTATTTATAAACATATTCTATTCAAGCAAGCGACATTAGTATCTCCATTTTGACTGCGGTCAAAAAAAGGTACAGACTCACTAAAAGTCAACAAACTTATTACTCCCGCCGTAAAAGCTCGGTAAGCTCTCGAGTCTTAGCGACTAGAAGCTGATGAGCTTAGGGCTCGGCTGTCATTCTGACGAGCGGGTTGAAGGGGAAGCGAATGCTCAGGAAAACCAGTATAGGGGCATTCTATGAGCTGTCTTGCGTAAACGCGTTTTATTTCGTATATTACCTACATTTGTTTAAACTATCTGATGATTATTTTACTGAGCATTTTCCACATCCATTGTGACAGAAATAAAATTCTTATACCAGCAAATCTTCAGAAAAATTGCATTTGTGCGGGACAAGGGTAGACAATTTCGCTCTTAACTCTTATGATTATCAAAATTTTGAGAAACGTCAAACGAAGGGGCATAGCTATTATAACTATAATAGTTATACAAAAAATTGTGTACAAATAAAATAGGGACTACGTTGTATGGAGAATCAGCCTTCAACTATCGTGATCGCCAATATAACATGGTTTCACTCAAGAACTGGACTCGACCTTGTGCACGTGTCCAATCAGAATACACGGCCTTGAAGGATCACCGTAGCTTTAGTGTTACTGCGCTTTTTATGGCCCAACTAGAAACGAGAATGAAAACTGCGCGTTTCTCATTTAACTGACAAGTTCATTAACGGATTGCAATTTAACTGAAATGCTCACTTTATGGCGATATATTCTTTGAATTGTGCTATTCTTCGCTATTGCTTTTCAAAACTCTCTGTTGTAAGCATGGTGCTCTTATTCCCTTAGCCTAATGGGCTTATTCATAAACGTCTAACAAATGTCTGTCTGTTGTGTCATAATTTCTTGTGGCCTTGTACGTTTGACTTATGTTTATTGGAATGAGAATAAAATAGAGGTATTTGAAATAAGTACGTATAGGTGTAAGGGTACTGTACAGGTGTTGCCGAGAGCTAAGCGATGAGATTGCACGCATCGCATGACACAAATTTAAACCTAACATGTGCAACATATTCAGCATTTTTTATATATTTTGTGCAATCATTACTTAGTAGATATTCCACCAATTCGCACGAAGCGCTTTGCTTCCTCGTTTCTTATGCGCACTGCCAAGGAATGGAATTCCTTGCCGGCATCTATATTTCCGAGATCATAAAACCCGGCAACCTCCAAATCGAGGGTGAACAGGCACCTTCTGGGCAGGCTCGCTCCATCGTAGGCCACGTCTTCGCCTCGGCTAGTCTGTGGCCATGATGAGTAAGCCCATTAATAATCGAAAAAAATATAATTTAAATATGTAAATAAATATGCAAAAAAATATTATTTTTGATCGCTTAATGGCGATTATAGCCGTTCAGAGGTTTAATATATGACTAAGTAGCTTTATAAATAACTCTAGATCATTACTGCTTATCTTATCATGCATATACCTACATACATATTATGATTTAAGAGGGGGGTTAACGCAGTACAATAGTTTTTTTAAATATTGAATTTTCACATGTTTTTATTAAAGCAGTCAAGTCATTTACTTAGTTTTTGATCCGACCTCTTCGGGTTTTAAAAGACATTTCATTCAAGTTCCACATAAAAAAAAGTTACTCGTATTAAAAAGTTAAAGTATGGTCACTCTATCAGGTATTATATCGGTCCGTGGCCATTCACTCGAGCTCGCTCCAGGAATTCTATTCGATAGTCGATTGTGACAAGTCTCGATACGTTTCGTTATCGATTCTGTCCTTTGTGAGCTTGGCAAAGGTTTATTTCGTATTTGTTATCTGTGACAAATGTGACTGTTAACATCAGTTTTGTTATATCTTTGTCAAAATAAGTAAATAAAACGATTGTAAATTGTCTTGACAGTATGGCGCTAATTTACCGCCCTAGTGCGGTAACTTGCACTATACGTGCGTATGTCGAAAATTTAAAGGGCCATATGTACTGTAAAACGCCGTACAATACACGTGCGAAAAGGTAATTCGCAACTCGTGTCGATTTAAAACGTAAACGGCTGATTCTTACAAATTGCCTGCGACATAGGTATATATTTCGGGGATCTCGGAAACGGCTTAACGATTTCGATTAGGGATGTAACGATACATGATTTTGCCGATACGATACCGATACCGATATTTAAAGTAAATAATCGGCGATACCGATACCGATACCGATATCGATAGCCTGGTAGTTAGTTAATAAATCAAATACTTAAATAAAGAATCATATTATGCTTTATATGCATAAAACATACTTATGTTTAATAGACACTCGATTTTAAGAAGTGTGAAATACTGAAAAATAAAAATAAAGAAAAATATATTCCTATTAGCAAAATAGCACGATTACAGCAGCTTCACTGTTACGTTGAGTAAGTAATATATCGTAGTAAAACTTACGTAAGTTTTGACACATCAAGTTAAAATTGAGGTGAAGAACTTGCCCAATAAAATACCTTACTGTGGGTTGTTTACATTTTGTTATGGTATCGGCTGTATTTAAATCGGCGATGCCGATGTATCGGCCTGCCGATTATATCGGCCGATATATCGTATCGGTATCGGTATCGTTACATCCCTAATTTCGATGAAATTTGCTACTTATATGCTATAAATCGAACTAGCTAGGTGTTATCTCTAGGAAAACGCGCATTTTTGAGTGTTTATATGTTTTCTCCCAGATATTTTTAAATTAACTGAGCCAATGGTTACCCGCGCCCACGGTATGTTCTGAAACGAAATATGTCTATAAAAATAGTGTTTAACATGTTTACCTATCGTAAAAATTTCCTGAGGGATCCCAGAGGCAGAGGGCCGTTAAAAAGACTCAAGAGCCTCCGGGGGCATAAAGTAATTTACGACCTTTGTAGACGTGTTTATAGTCACCCTGTATATTGAAAACTAACTTTTATTGCGGTTATGTATGATGTAGGAAATTAAATATGCTACGTGGTCTCTTAATGCGGTTCACAGAATACATCTACTTACCAAGTTTCAACAGTATAGTTCTTATAGTTTCGGATAAAAGTGGCTGTGACATACACGGACAGACAGACGGACAGACATGACGAATCTATAAGGGTTCCGTTTTTTGTCATTTGGCTACGGAACCCTAAAAAGTCAGTATTTGAAACTGTGTCGCATTTTACTATCATTATGTTAGTAAGTATTTTAACGACAAATGTGGAACTCTTCTAAGATTGATTGGTCAATCAATAACAATAATATTTTTTTGGTAAAAATTTCATTTTTAGTACAAGCAGGCGTGTCTCACTCCGCGATTTCGTCGCTTTGCTACAGGTAGCTAAAAGTACATCCGTTCGGCCCCAATTTTGGGGAAAGCCATAAGCCGCGCGTGGCGCTGTCGCCATCTAGCGGCCATATCTGTGCTGATCGTAACAGACGCGTTTTGTTAGAGAGTGAGTCTTCTGTACTTAGTACTATTATTTATTCTGTGGTAGAAGCTTTCATCGCTGACTATACTTTTCTTTCCACGACTGTATCAGATGAATTCCCCAAAATTTTCTTTCTCCGGTATTTTAGTTCCATGGAGTTTTGTATGTGCAAATTAATGCTCGGAAAACATACGAAAACTCAAAAATGCGCGTTTTCCCAGAGATAAAACCTAGCTAGGTCGATTTTTCGCCCCCGAAAAGCCCCATATAGCAAATTTCATCGAAATCGTTAGAGCCGTTACCGAGATCCCCGAAATATATATACATATAAATAAATAAATAAATAAATAAATATGCAAGAGCACGAGCAATTCGTTTAAAGGTATTAGATTTTTGACGAAATTGTTAGGTTGGTGTGTATTCAAATCACGATGTTTCATGTCTGCTATCATTAGGCGTAGTTAGAGGTATTATTGTTTAAATTTAGATTTGGTTTAGGCGAATGTAGGTTTAATTCGAGCCCTAAATAGTGCCAATTTGGCAAGCTTCTCTATTTTAGCTAAAACTGAAATACACGCTTTAACTGTCTAATTCAAAGCGAAGGTATTTTCATACAGGGACGTAAATAAACCATTGCACAAAGCTTGTAAAGTACGCGCGAAAGTGTCACGGCCAAGTCTCAAACAAAACATGTAAATATTGATTGCCACAGCGTATACGCGAGACATGGGTCAAATATTATAATGTCTTTTAACACCATAGTGCTACATGCAAGTAGTATTTATCGGGAATTGTGTGTTGAAAGATCCACGTACATATATTTTGTGCTAAAACGACATACGTAAATATATTCCTTAAGTTTGTATGACAGTAACCCGCGCGTTCTTCTAAATTAGTGTCAATTGTATGTATTTATGAACTCTTTCCATCAATACAATTGTTCGTGCATTGAAATAATAAATTAATTTATTTTCTATAATGCTCTCATGCAAATGGTTTTGTTTATAATGTTGCGGGTGTCACTGAGCGGCGGTAGTCGCTTACCATCAGGCGATCCGACCGCTCGATTGCCTCCTATATCATAAAAAACCGGTCAAGTGGGAGTCGGACTCGCGTTCCTAGGGTTCCGTACATTACTCAATTTTTAACAATGTATTTTTTTATGAGGAACGTGAATGAAATGTCTTTAAAAACCGTAGGGGTCGGATCTAAATTTGCTACTATTTAATAGAAATTATAGTATGTTATATAGTGGTATGGTGTATGTGTTAGTATTGTAGTATGCCTATATGGAAATTTCACGAACGTTATAAATGTAACTTATTTTTCTTGATCTTGAATTATTCTTAAACAAACCAGTGGCTAAGCGTAATATAAATCTATTTTCTAGAATAAACCAACAGTCTCAAAACAAGTAAACAGGTAAAAATCGAGTTCCAAGGAAGCCTCGGTACTGCAACAGACATTGAAAGCCTCAACTAAATCCAATAACGTGCTAAACACAAACAAGACAGCATATTACTACACTGGCTGCAATTCGAGTTGCACTTGCACATGCACATGCACTGGGAACTAGGCCGTGGAGTTTCATACTCCAGACGTGAGGAGGAAATAAATAGGATACATACTTAGTGTTACATAAAAGGTATAGGCTAGTAACCGCGCTATTATTGTAGATACTATTGGAAGAATTTTGAAACTGTGTTGTCTCAAATATAAAAAAACAACAAAGACAAAGTTCGAATCGGACTCGCCCACCGAGGGTTTCGTACTTTTTAGTAGGTATTTGTTGTTATAGCGGCCACGGATATACATCATCTGTGAAAATTTCAGCTGTCTAGCTATCACGGTTCATGTCAGCCTGGTGACAGACAGACAGACAAACGGACAGTTGTGTCTTAGTAATAGCGGTTTTACCCTTATAATGCGGAACGCTAAAAATAACAACTTTTGTTCTCGTACGGAGCCAATCTCTCTCGTGCATGAGATGAGGCATGGCTGAATGTCTTTTTTAGGGTTCCATAGTCAACTAGGAACCCTTAAGTAAAGTTTCGCTATGTCCACCTGTCTGTCCGTCCACGGCTTTGCTCCGTGTTCGTTACAGAAAGCTGCAATTTGGCATTGATACATAAAACATGCATTGCGACAGAACGATTAAATAAAAAGTGCAAAAAAATATATATTCCAAATTACTAATAATAGCTCCCGTTTAGCCTATTCCCCCTACACTGAGCATGGTCCAACATGCTCTTGGCCAATTTTTTCACCTTTAGGCTTCTAGTTACATACCTACTCCATATACCTAAACAAATGCAACAATATGACCCTGTTAATTTTATTACACGACTGCCCAAACAAAAAGAGTGTATTGTTTTCAGCGTTCATGTTTGTATGTATATATTTAAGTATTTATGTGAGTTTCTTTATTCCACGATAACTTCAGAATGCCTTAACCGATTTAGATGTATGATATATCATTAGAATCCTTACGTCATCCCGGGTGACATAGGCTATGTGACGTCATTACAAAATCAATATGGCGGACTTAATACGCCATATTACGCAACCTTAAGAAAAAAATATCTTACAAACCTATCGAGTAGGGTATCAAAATGTAGAGCTTTGAAAGACGAGTAATAATATATATGCAACATGTTGGCTTAAGTCTAATTTTGAGAAAGTAAGAACTTTCAAAATATGTTAAGAAAAGCAAATCCCATTAATCCATTTATTATTATTGAATCGGATAATAAAAGGAAGGTTTTCACCGCCGATCATAAAAAAAAACATAATATTACATATTATTACATATTACATTATACTACTTAAAGTTTTTAACACATGTTTTAAAAGCAGCCAAATACCTATGTTCCAAATTGCGCTAATGGAATCGAAATGTGAACATATAACTTATACATATTTATTAATCGATACGATTGTAGAGTCCGTCTAAGCTAACTCTGCACCGACTTTGACAGAAAAAAGTGTGTCACCTATTTTTTTGTAAAAATCTACATTTCTTCAAAGGCCAAAGGCCGAGCTGCATACCCTACACGAAGGCCCGGGGCGTAAGACAGACTCGGTGCGCGCTTTATACAACATCCCCAAGTATTCTAATTGCAAAGGCCGAAAGCCGCGAGCTCCTCGCAGGGCCGAAGGACTGGAGCGTAAGGCAGGTGCGTGCTTTTTCTATCTTCCCCAAGTTTCTTAATTGCGAAGGCCGAAGGCCGAGCTCCGCGTAGGGCTGTAAGGCCCGGAGCGTAAGCCAGGTGCGTGCTTTTTGTAAGTTCCCCAAGTTTCTTAATTGCGAAGGCCGAAGGCCGAGCTCCGCGTAGGGCCGAAGGCCCGGAGCCAGGCTCGGTGCGCGCTTCCAACTTCCCCAAGCATCTTAACACCGAAGGCCGAACTCCGTGTAGGGCCGTAACGTAAGGCCCGGAGCGTAAGCCAGGTGCGTGCTTTTTGTAAGATCCCCAAGTTTCTTAATTGCGAAGGCCGTAGGCCGAGCTCCGCGTAGGGCCGTAAGGCCCAGAGCGCAAGCCAGGTGCGTGCTTTTTGTATCTTCCCCAAGTTTCTTAATTGCGAAGGCCGAAGGCCGAGCTCCGAGTAGGGCCGAAGGCCCGGAGCCAGGCTCGATGCGCGCTTATTATAACTTCCCCAAGCATCTTAATTCCGAAGGTCGAGCTCCGCGTACGGCTGTAAGGCCCGGAGCGTAAGTCAGGTGTGAGCTTTTTGTATCTTCCCCAAGTTTCTTAATTGCGAAGGCCGAAGGCCGAGCTTCGCGTAGGGCCGAATGCCCTTAGCCAGGCTCGGTGCGCGCTTCCAACTTCCCCAAGCATCTTAATTTCGAAGGACGAGCTCCGCGTAATAGGGCCGTAAGGCCCGGAGCGTGAGCCAGGTGCGTGCTCTTTGGAACTACCCCAAGTTTCTTAATTGCAAAGGCCGAAGGCCGAGCTCCGAGTCGGGCTGAAGGTCCGGAGCCAGGCTTGGTGCGTGCTTCCAACTTTCCCAAGCATCTTAATTACGAAGGCCGAGTTCCGCGTAGAGCCGAAGACCCGGAGCGTAAAGCAGGTGCGTGCTTTTTGGAACTTCCCCAAGTTTCTTAATAGCGAAGGCGAAGGCCAAAGCTCCAATTAGGGGCCGACGACTCGAAGCGACCGAGAGAGGATCGTTTCCACGCAAGCTCGCGTCCATGCTTACTAGTACTTTAAACACAGAAAAATATTACATGTATCTAAATGATAAAGGCCGAAGACGGAGCTCCACAAAGGGTCGAAGGAACTTTTACAGCTCGCTATAAGCTCACATATTTTATGCTGGTACTATTAACCTAAATCGCAGTAATATCTATCAGATGCCACATTTTTTGCTCAAATCCGTTGATTAACTGATGAGGAGGTAATCACGTAACCTCCACGAGTGTTACTTTAGATCCGAATAAATCAGCGTCATCTGTATCAGCATTAGGTAACATGCAATTCTGAGTAATGGCTACCATGTACATATATTATTATCTAAATATCGGTATTATAATTATGCGGTATTAAAGATATTATAGGAAATATGTAGTTGCAGAGATAGTAAGCTCTAGCACTTTTCAATACGTCTGGTTTTTGGGTCCGACCTATTTAGGTTTTCAAGCACGTTTCATGGTAACATATCAAAAATCAGCATGATGAAATCTCCTTGAAGGAACTACCTACATTGCCTTAAATCATAAAAATATAGTTAGTTTGTATGATCACTAAAATGTATAAAATAAAAATAATTAACTAAAAATTAAAAAACACGACTGCAGTTTAAAAGCGAACTGAAAAGCTAAAAATAAATTTAGTTATGTTAGTTACTCAACTTAATGAATGTAAATTAGAATATAAGTGTTCAGTCAGGGTCATAAACAGCAAATGCAAAAGTTTAGGCTCATTTAGGATCGTGACTGTACCTGTATATTTTATTTTGATTGCAGTCGGGGACCTTTTAAATGGGAAAATTTTAATACATCAAGGTCCCCGACTGCAATTGAAATAAGATATACAGGTACAGTCACGATCCTAAATGAGCCTAAACTTTTGCATTTGCTGTTTATGACCCTGACTGAACACTTATATTCTAATTTACATTCATTAAGTTGAGTAACTAACATAACTAAATTTATTTTTAGCTTTTCAGTTCGCTTTTAAACTGCAGTCGTGTTTTTTAATTTTTAGTTAATTATTTTTTTGATGTATCTTTATTTTCGTTTGCCTCCAATCATAAAAAAATGTATTCAATGAGTTATTTCCACTACAGAATACTAATGAACATCGTTCATCAACAAAACCTATCTTTGATCGACGAGGCAATGAGTCAGAAGGCCTACCGCGAACCACGTTCGACGTGTTACCTCCCTGTCACACTTAAGTACGAATTCACAAGTGCGCCAGAAAGGCAACACGTCGAAGGTGGTTCGCGGTAGGCCCTCAGACCTCACAAATCAGGTCGCTCGAGCCTCGCTCAAACAATACATGTTTCATTCGGTTCACTAGGTTTGTTAAGTTTGTTCAATCGCGTCGCTCAGCCATACGTCGCGTTGTGAATTCATTTAAAATTATTTATTTCAGGCAAAATATTATGTAGGTACCTACTTAAGTACTAACAATTAACAGCCTGATTCGAGGATTCGAATGGATCGGATCAGTGTCACTAATAGTGAGTGACGTTTCTTTTTACTGCACTTTTGACACTGAGATATCCGATCCATATCGTACCTAGATCTAATATTTGACGTGTATTAAAGTTTGAATTAGACCGTAAGTGGGTGTATTTACTATGTATATACATATACATAGTATACAGTCGACGTCAAAGATATGTTCAAATTTTTTGCCTTATATGTACATATTACAAAGGCGCAAGGTGCAAAAATGTAAAGATATTTTTGACGTCGACTGTAGCTATTTCGGCTATTTTGACTAAAGCATAGAGAAATATAGTAAGACAAGAGTGCTCACTCCATACATCAGTTCAGACCATTAATTTCAGTGTCTACATCTAGCATCGACTAGCGGAACTATCAGTACTGCTACTTGACAATAGATGTAGCACCGTCCGGAAAGTCTTATCTCAACAGCATAAGACTTTCCGGTCGGTGCTACATCTATTGTCAAGTAGCAGTACTGATAGTTCCGCTACTAGATGGCAAATGCTAGATGCTAATAGTCTTTTTGGTACTAAAACTGATGTATGGAGTGAGCACTCTATGTATTTTTTTCTCTATGACTAAAGAAGAAATAGATAGATCTAACTTAAGTACTAACTAAAACATTTATACATATTGGCAACACAATATCACATTGTCTCCGTTACTTCGTCTGGTTTGTGCTCGTCACGAATTCGAAATAATAATGAGACCAATAAACTACAGAACCCAAAAACGGCGGAAACTCCAAAAATACGAGTGAAACATCTAATTTACAATGCAAACCGGAATAGACTTCGGGAAATTAGTGAAAAAGTTCCTGTCAACCGAAACGTTAGGAGCGTTAGTGGACTAGTGCCAACTGACTGACGGAGACGGTCAAGGGTGAACCGGTAGTTAAGTCTGGGTTCTATTTATACAGAACTCTTACTGTAAATTACATTCGATAGCGTGAGGAGTAGGGTTTGCAATCCGGATCTGAAATGTATGAAATTATCCGGACCTGATGGATCCGGATCCGCGGATATTCCCATACATTTCGGATCCGTCGTGCAGTGCAAACCTTAGTGACGAGCGTTCGCGTTTGCGTTACTTATGTCTATTTTTGTACGGAATCTTGAAGAGCGCACCAATCGGGACGTTTTGGAAACTCAAAATTCCATACATACCTACTTAAAATTATATTCTGGACTATACGTGGCTCGATTCGACGCGATTCGACTTTAGTGGACGCCAGCCTTAAAATATACTTGTGAGCGGGGCCTTCTGCCACAAGTATATTTTAAGGCTGGCGTCCACTAAAGTCGAATCGCGTCGAATCGAG
Organism: Cydia amplana; assembly: GCF_948474715.1. Lineage (NCBI taxonomy): Eukaryota > Metazoa > Arthropoda > Insecta > Lepidoptera > Tortricidae > Cydia > Cydia amplana. The sequence goes on from NC_086073.1 coordinate 17,427,787, forward strand.
CCACGTTGAAAGGAGTCGCATTTTTTCCGTGTGCGTTCATCACAGACGAATCGAAGCGAGTCGAAGTCACGGGAGCCTGTGCTGAGGTCGTGCTTGTACAGTTTGTCGATGATGGATAGTTCGGACGAAGAAATGCTATTGTTTCAATTTTTTTTTTGAAGAATGAGAGTGCGAGAGAACAAGAAAGCGACGAGTGCACAAACACTGGGTACACGATATAAACAAGAAGCGGAATATCTTCGGCGAATTTCACCATTTATATTTGGATCTCAAAAACGACCGTGCTAAATTTTTATAGATATTAATAATTCTTCGTTCATTTTGAACCTAGATCCGGAAGTAGGATCCGGAGGAAGTACCTAAACTCAAAAACGAAACCACCCGTCATCAGTCATCCGCTACCCCGCGTCCACTGAGGCGCGCCGAGTCGAGTCGAAACGCGTAGCCGCAGAAATTCGCCTGACGAGCAATGCGCGCGGTAGATTCGAATCGGCGCGCCGCGGCTCTTCGTCAATGGACGCAGTTGCATAGAAAATATAGGAGGCGAATTATTGCGATTCGATTCGATTCGCCTCGGCGAGTTTAGTGGACGCCAGCCTTTATACTTAAAAGAAGGTTCCAACCTTTTTACTATTGAAATGTAAATTGAAACCCAAATAAAATATTTTTCATTTTTTAATTTTTCATTTAAAATGACACTTAACGCAAACGCGTACGTCACGTATCGAATGAAATTTACACCAGGGGTACAGAACCGTTGGTTAGTAAAATAAGGATTACTCACACGTAGCCTCGGTGAGGCGAAGATGTGGGGTCGAGTTTCTCTTCTCTCACACAAGAAATTCGAGAATTACGCGGCATATTGAGTGCAATGGGTTCTCTCTTCGTAGTCACTTTCCTCTACAAAGCGGGGAAACGCTGGGATCGGCTACGTACGTACGTAGCGCTACCGCTACGAAAACGTTGGCAGTGAACGTGTTAAAATACTGAAAGGGATCCGTACTCCCATGTGTGAACGAAATAGTGCTATGCACGTTTTTACGCGGTGTCCCGCTCGCACGCGCCTCCTGTCGTGTGGACCTGTATGCAATGTTGTATGTTTGCGTAGCCAGATAATGTAAAAAAATTTACGAATTGTCCAAAAATGTTTTTCCACGTCATAATAACCTACTGGCGAGCATGCAAGGAAAACTGTATCTAAGATATTACAAAACATTTAAACGCGGTTCCCTTTTTCAAACAAGCAATATTTTTACATAGTTCCTTTTTTGAAAAAGAAGGTCTCACGGAATCCTAAATAACCGCAAACAGGGCTAATGGAATATTCCTAGACGGATGGATTTGAAATTGTAATTCGGCCGAGTCTCCTTACAACTCCTGTACACAGGTACCTAGGCACAGTTGGCAACTAAATTTATGTGAATAAAGTTAAAACGCTCAGAACACGACTAACAGGCCAATTCGAACATACCTACACTGACATCATGATGACATCTAACTCATGTCATTCAACTATCGTGTATTTGACCGTACATGTATTAGCGCGAGCGAAAGTTTTTCCATACTTTCGCTGCAGACTGTATTTTTATTAAACCCACGGTTTTTTCTATGCTAATACTATTGTCGGATTTCGGCACTAGAGAGCTTTGAGTGATGTTCGATTTTGCGCCTAGATTTAGGATCCATTTAGGATTTGGGAAATGGAAACCCAAGCTTCTGTTACAACGAGAATTGTTAGGAGAAAATATATGATGATGTAGATTTTTACGTTGTTTACTAACCGAAAAGCGTTTTTGTAAGGCATTAATAAAATAGGTACAGTCGAGTTCATAAAATATGTGTACATTTGCCTGTCCCCAACAGGACGTATATAGGATGAATTATTATTATTTTACAACATCTTGTTAAGTGTAGAAGAACTTTTACATTTAATAGCGGTCCCCGGCCCTGGTTTTATTGCCAACTTTGACCAGCTATTTGCAATTAATAATAGGTAGTTAACTAAACTGAATTGAATTTTATAGCTGAATTTTTTGGAGTACTCGACTATTTCGGTGTTCAGACCTAAATGAAGAGACGTATGCTCTAATGCTCCAGATTAGAGCTGCTTAGAACCTCTTAGCTATCGGAATTGAAGAGGAGCCAAAACTCTTAAGTACTCCTAAATCATTATTTCTAAATGTGGTTCCACTAGTGTCGTTTACGTAACGTTATTCTATTAATAGGATAGTTGAAAATGCAAAAAAAATATCACTAACACACCAAACATTAACTTCCTACCATTTTTTTTCTTTACTGCTGTTAGATGCACTCAATCGCTTGCTGTATAAAATACGGAACCCTAAAAACAGTGGTACAGTTCTTGCAACACCTACTTTTTTGATTAACTTTCTTCCGCTACCCATGGGTTGTCTGAACGAGATCGCTCTTTAGCGATAAGTCAGCCTGTTGTTTGCTTCTATCCTTATCAATTGTATTTCCTTTAGTTGTATCTTTTACTGAGATGTGCCAATAAAAAGTTTAGTGTCTATTTATTTTAGATGAAAGGCGCCAGGTTACATAACGTAACAAGTGATATTGTACAACACTCAATATATTAGAACAAATTCAATTATTTTCAGAAAATATTCAAACACTCAATATTATTGATACGACCTATTAATTTTCGACTTAGTTATTTTGCCTCTCCTTTAGTGATCAGAAGACATGATAATTGGTGATACTCATCACAATTGGCAAACCTCTCCACAGGCGGCTATTTATCCATTCGACTCTTTATTATAATAGCTACTACTAAACTAAATTAATAACTAGCTTAAATCTAATAAAATATTAGGCCCTTGAGGCATTGTACCAAGGATGCTGGCGGCATTTCCTCGCTGTATCGCAATGCTGATACGTTGTGCGAGGAAGCCGCCAGCTCTTCGGTCACCAGTTTCGTCAACCAGACGCTTCGCGATTTCAGCAAACATCTGGTGCGCGCCCTATGGGCCCAGAGTTTCAACTGCAAATGGTACATTTGACTTCATATTTTCTTTTCACTTCAAAACCTTGGCTAGAATATGCAAAGAAATAAGCCGATGTCGGCTCAGAATGCATTTCCTCTTGCGTAAAGCCTGGATTACACTAGCTTAGTATTTACTTGGCTGTTTGTGTGTAAGCGCTATTGATTAGTGCTCGTAGGGCTAGTAAACTCGTGTAAACTTTGTGTTACAAACAAAGATACTTACTCAACTTGACATTTTTCGCCATATTACAAAGGAGGAAGATGCAAAAGTGTAAACATATCTTTGACGTCTACTGTACAAATTAACACATTAACTGCCAGCGAGTTTCTAGGGGAGTTCACTGTTCGTAGGCGCTTTTCGCTACATACGGTTTTTCCCGTGTTATCGGCTACCCTCGCAGCGCGTAGCTCGCGCTGGCACTGAATGTGTTAACTAAATTGATATTTGTTTTACAAATATACAATTAAAATTGAATATTGATTGACAATGCTGGCCGCGTACCTAGATATGAGCGCCGATAGGCATTTAGCCGGCGGCGGCGCGCCGGTCAAAATTGGTCGGCGGCGGCGGCGAATCGGCGGCGTGGCCTTGAAACACCTTCGATTAATGAAAAAAGAATTCAAACCAAAATTTTACCGAAAAAACATGCTTTTTCTGTAAGAAAGTTATGAATTAAATGCATTTTTAATTTTCAAGGATAATTTATTGAGTAATGGTACGAAAAAAATAGATAATATCATATAAACTGTGGATAAGAGGTATCGCGCGGCATCAGAGGCGGTCTTAATCTTGGCGAGGCTCTGGCCGGAAGGTCTTAGCGATGCCCTTATCTTTTGTGCTAAGTTAAAAATTGCGGATTGACTGTATCAGGGAAACGTCTTGTCGACAGTACAAAGAAAATCGAGCCCCGTCATTAACCAATATCGATTCAACAAAACCGATTTATGTCCAAAAGTGAGGCCCAACGTCGAGCTCCATGTAACACCCAAGACTTGATTTCGATGCCTCCCAATGCGAGGCCAGAGGATGAGCTGCAGGTAAGCATACAGCTAAGAATCGAACGCCAAGTGTAAGCTTGGCTGACGGCCGAACGCCTGGAGCGCCGATTGCGGCGCGCTTCTGTGCGAGGCCAAGCTGCAAGAGAGCAGAGCGAGGGCGCAGGCCGATAAAGACTGAAGCCATAGTGTTAAAGATCTGGAGCTTTCCTGCGGGCGCATTCGTGCGACGCCAAAGGCCGAGCTGCAATGGAGCTAAATCGGATAAGGACCAATGCTCAAACGTTTTAAAACAGCTCGAAAGTTGAGCTCCAAACAGGGCCAAAAACTTGCAGGTTCAGATAGCGGCTCAATTCCATGCGAGCGATGCAAGGCCAAAGATTGAGCTGCGAGAGAGCAAAGCTTAAAATCTGAACAGTGGCCAAGTTTAATTGAGACCCGATTCCGACGCCCTTCCGTGCGAAGCCAACGGCCGGACATTTGGACGTGGAAACGCTTACTATCTCAAAATTAACCCCATTTTATACCTTTTAAAGACGTTTAACCATGCTTGCAATGGTTAAATTCGCGGTAAATGACGGATGGTTAGCTGGCAAAATTAGTTATGCATTCCATATGCATAGTTATGTAATCCAAAGATGTGGATTCGAGTCTCACGTTAGCCAGAGTTGATCACAGTTAATTTTTTCATTGTGATTAACATATGTCTAGTGTATATATACAATCTATAAATTGTAATGTGGAACGTTGCACAATAAAAACGGAAGGAAATCAGTATGATTATTACAAGCATATTGATGTTAAGCCGTGTGGTGGCCGGCTTTAGAATACGAGGTACGAGGCGACTAAGTCCACAAACGAAGCAAGAAGGTATTTCGTTACAGGGGAGATGGTCGTCCTCTTAGCATTGGTTTGCAATCCATCTAGGAGAAGGATACTCCAAAATAAAACCCGGAATGGAGTTTCCGTAAGGCGCGAGTAGGGTCCAACCTGAAATAAGCGGCAGATTCCTGCAGCTGACCTGTTTCCACACGTATTGGCTCGACTTTCCTGTGGGATAAGACAGTGAAGCCGAGAGGGTAATGCAGGTGCTGGGCATCCCTGCGTTTCCTTAATTTCGTCCCAGGCGGTGTAATAGGATATTTCTCCGGTTTTACACCATAAATCGTCTGCATTAGACGCTAAGGCCAATGTATTGATGTTAAAATTGATATTAAATAATTTCGTTTCCCCAAGACTAGTAGCGCGTTCTTACTAGATAAATAAGTTTGCATTTGCCTTCGATATTTTTGAATTATAAGGGCCTAAAACACCTTTTGAATGCCTATAAACTATTCGAAGTGGCGCCGTTAATGATCTAAACCCGATTAAAAATATATTATTTGATTCCGAAAGTAGTCGTAACTACCAAGGTCACGCCGATGCCACGCCGATAGCGTAGCGTCGGCGGCGGCGGCGCGAAAATTTTGTCGGCGGCGGCGGCGCGCCGGCGCGGCGCTCATATCTACGCGTACCTAGCCAACGTGACAATCGCTTACGCTCCGTAGCGATCGAAACGCAACTGTCACTATCGCACGAATATGGAAGAGTGATAGAAAGACACCAAGCGTTTCGTTATCGAAGCGATAGCAATTGTCAGCTTGGCTAAGCCGCCTGTCCCGATATTGCGTCCTTGGAACTAGTTGGAACCCAGTGTTCAGCGGTTGGTATCTAATCCTTGCATAATGTTGTGCAATACGTTTTATGACGTCATTTTGCGGCATACGATCGTGATATTCGCAGCATGATGCATCGACTCGTTAGCTCAGTTGGTAGAGCGCCGAATTCCCAATATTGACTTTACTATCGGAGGTCGGAGGTTCAAATCCTTTACGAGTCAGATTTTTTGTTTTCTTTTTGCGTTAGTCCCTGAAAAATTACTGGAGTAGGTAATACCTATTTGTTTTAAGGTAAGACATTAAATCCGCCATTTAGTACATAATTGTATATCTTTGTGCAATAAAGTTTAAATAATTAAATACACCGGTAGAAGCAGAGACAGTATAGGCATTTAAGGTCAGATATTGTTTGAGTTTGTACAGAAGCATATCCTCGTATACGTTTTGATAATATATACATTTTGAATAAGTATAAGGTAAACGTACTGGTGCTCGACGCGGTACCAGTACCTACATGTCATCTTGAATCTTAAGTCATTGTCAATAGAGGTGACATCAGGGTGTCATCTATTGGGTATTAGCATGTCGAGCACTAGTACGTTTACCTTACGTTATGTTGGGGTTTTCTGTAACAAACGGTTCGGCGTTAGCGCAGAAACGCAGCTAAGTATAAAATTTTTAGAGTAGATTTTAAGCTTCCTTTCACGAAAAAGCCTATTTCAAACGTTTCAAAGGTCGATAATCCCATTCCATTTCCGGAACACTAACGTACATCTATCACACGGAACATATTTGTGCAGCACACCGCAAAGCCCTCGATATCCACACGGTTGAATTATGATCTGTATAAATCAGAAATACCTCGCAGTTTCAGTTATTCCGGGTCTATGTTCAGTTCATTGGGAGTCGAGGAAAGACTGGCTATCGAGTTTAGTGATGAATGCTTTTAGTACTGATGAAGTATGATGAACGATGGTTGCGTAAAAAAACAGACGTCACTTTTTTAACAACGAGAACAGACATTTCGCTCGCACTAATATACGAGTACGAGCGAGAGGCATAGAAAGTAAATTATGTTCTCGATGGCGTTTATGTCAGGGCCAAACTGGTGGTAGCCACACAGATAGACACTATCAATTGTCAAACTGTAAGGTAGAGAACCTTAGTCCAGAAGACCACATCAATCAAACTGAGTAAATGTCGAAAATAAGTGCTGACAATAGTATCTACCTACCATTAGGGAACCCTTACTGCGCTTAAGGTGCCCAACTAAGCCCAAGTAAAATAAATAAAAAATCTTAACAATACATAGGTATTCATTGAATTCACGGTAAACAGAGCTGCGTAAAAATATTTTAAGAGTAAAAAATAATAATTCTAAAATACCCCAACTTTGCCACCCGTCGCCAACTTCACCTAAGTAATTATTTATTTTTATGAAAATTATACTAAAACTTATTTGAAATCCTAAATGTAGAATATTAACATGAAACCATAGAAACCATCCATTACATTCCGAGCGACCTGCCAAATAATTTAAATTGAATTTAAGATAGTATTAAGCTTAGAAACAAATTCGAAGTGGAAAATATCACTGTCTTGGGTGGAATAGCAATGTTAGCAAATTTCGTCGTGATACAAAATTAATTTAAGGTATTATTCGTGTTACTTCTGCGGTTCTGACCGAAAAAGAGAGATATTTTACATTAAATCTAACATTCAATAAATAATATAGGTAAGTGGGTACAAAGACGTGAAACTTCGGCCCAAAATCTGTGTGAGGAGCAAATGTTTGCCAAAAGAGATTTATTTACAGAGGACTTTGGCAGGAGGCTGTGAAAGTGAGTCGTATATCCGTTTTAAGATAAAGGATAAATATAATTTGGGAGAAATTGAAAGATTGTACTTGCGACTCTCCAAGAAACAAAATAAATAAAGCATTTTAAGCTGACTCATCTGACTTCTACTTTTTTTTGTACCATCGCCCACACTGGCAAAATGCATAAGGTCCCACGATGGACAGTTGTGACGTTCCACGGCAAAAGGTACCTTATGGCACTTGGCGCTTAAGTCGCATAGCGCCGCAATAATAATAGCGCGCGGCGGCGGAGCGGCGTTAATAATAGCGTAAGCGCCAACGGCCATAAGGTACCTTTACCCGTGGGACGTCACAGAGTGTTACTGCTTGTACCTTCCTTTCAGGCAAGTTTTATATTTTTGTTATTAACCTGCAGTTTCGTTATTAAGTAACTTATAAAGAACGCACATTGTACAGTCTTGCACATTGATTGCCATTGTAATTGGGATGCACAGTGGCACAGAAATCTAATTCCGTCAACTTCCCCAACGTTGCCTACCATGCCCTACATTGCATGGCTTATAAAACGGTGATTCTTTACAAAACAGTTGGTCTATGTCTAATTACTAATAACGTTCGCATTTCTCCTATTATTAGAATTATAGATATACGAATACACAGCGGTTTTGTAACGAAATACCGTTGTTTAAGCCAGGGGATGCAAGTACGACAGTTCTTTGACTGTACCAGTAGACTACTTTTCATTTGATATCGCGTTGATGGTGAGTAAATAGTCACATCGCATCGCTATTACCTCTTGCCTAGGTATAGTTCAGAGCCACATCGCATAATTCACGACTCAAATCGGTTTGTTCACAAAAAATACGTATGAAACTCAAGTGGATCCAATAAATTCCGAACAGGGATTAACGTCAAATAAACTGAAACTACCTACATTAGTTAGGAAGACTTATGTTTGGATATCATCCAAAACTAGCGGAAGCGAGTCTAGTATCACATCCGTAGGAATTGAATAGCATTTAGGCAAGAGAATCGCATAACAAGTGACTGTATTCATAAACATTCACTTCACTTTTTTGTCTGTGGTAAGATAACTTTTTAGTTTGCCTGTATTTAGAAATCGCTGACCTGCAGAATTTCTCCTCGTGTTAGCTATTTCCTGATTTCGTCCTAAAAGAGTCTAGGCCTAGGTCTAGGCCTGGTTGTATACACTTCTAAGAATTAAATTGAACTTTTATTTTATAAGTAAATAGACAGGAAACCAACCTTCAATCGTATTAGGATTATTTGGCTTTCTTATAGTATAATGTTTTCAATCAATATAATTTTAGTGTCCGTATCATATCGACGATTTTTCACGATTTCCCAGCCAACTTTACTGCTTTTTGTACAAATTAGAGCGTCTAAATCAGAATAGACCGCACGTTAAGGCTATAATATTGCTGGTCCAGCTGGTCCCCAGAACAGGTGTCATTCCGAACGCTGGGCTAGTGTGGGACAGTTGAATGGAAATAAGTTTTTGGCAATCTTGGTACAATCTTTTATCGCTGACTGTTTTTTCCACAGGCAAGGAATATTTATCGAGACAATTCTAAAAACCCTAAAGGTTGCGTTGTTTTATCACAGAGTTCCTATGACCACCTACTGTCTCAATTGTCAGATAAGCTCGATAGCACCAGCATAATATTGTAATGTCACCCGACTTACATATGTATGCAAATTTTCAGCTTCATCGGAAAGCGGGTCATGGGTCAAATTTAACTGTTTAAGTGGGCAAGATTTGATTACATACAGACAACGGTATAAGTGAATGTAAATAAAAGTTTGTAGGTATATAAATAATTAAAAATAAACAAAAATAAAACCAAAATAAAATAACTTAATATAAAATCTTTTTTAAAAAAAAGGGAACCGCCTTCAAAAAACCAACCCACTGAAAAGTACAAAATAATTTTTATATGGCACCCCTTTACGTGTCCAGTCCCTATGCCGTCGTAAAGCGAATTTTTGCCAAAAAGTAATTAATACCTAATAATAAGAAAATTAATAATCACCCGGGTAATTACTTAGTTTTTGAAGTCGGTGCCAAATCAAATTTTTTGAGAACCGATATTTTAGACAACGAAGAACGCTGCACTTACTTGCATTATAAAGACATACTTAGTTTACTCATTAATTTAGTTCTTGTAGGTACTACGTTCTCGTATTTATTTTCTGATTGGTAGTAAAGACTGTTTTTGTTGGTTTGGCACCGCCTTCAAAAACTAAGTAATTACCCGGATGATTATTAATTTTCTTATTATTAGGTATTAATTACTTTTTGGCAAAAATTCGCTTTACGACGGCATAGGGACTGGACACGTAAAGGGGTGCCATATAAAAATTATTTTGTACTTTTCAGTGGGTTGGTTTTTTGAAGGCGGTTCCCTTTTTTTAAAAAAATATTTTATATTAAGTTATTTTATTTTGGTTTTATTTTTGTCTATTTTTAATTTTTTAATTATTTTTTATTTATTTTATTTTATTTTTTACTTTTTAGTGATAGGTAGGTACTTCATTTATTTTAGGTTTTGGGCTAAAATACTAGTTTGTTAGGCTCTCCATTTAGTTTTGGGCTAGTAACTACCTACTAATGTTGGTGATGGCCTAACTCGATGATAATCGCGACACAACATAATATGACGTTTTGGTGCTAAACGATTTGTATGTATATTGCTCCCACTTCCACTCCCATTCCCAGTCCCAGTCCGAGTCCGACTCCCACTCCCACTATTTTATCTAAATCGGTTTCAGCAACATAAATTTGTTGGTAAGTATCCCGATAGCATGGCCACCTACCGGGTCCAATTGGTTTTTCAAACCATCCATGCACTGTACACTAAAACCTTCTCCAGAATGTAACAAACACTTTTCTGAAAGCCAAACGCGAGATAATCACGAACAAACATACACAGATACATACGTACATACATACGGGTCAAACTGAGAACGTCCTTTTTTAAAGGCAGTTAGAAAAAAGTTCATCGACCCACCTAGTGGAACTCTGCAACATAGGCACACGACGACAAGTCGGTTAACCAAAACAAAGTGTGCCTATGTTGCACCAAACGTAAGTTCCACTAGGTACAGCAAGGGTTCAGCATCAGCTCTATCTTGGATACTGCTCTCCCAAGTGCTCATCAAGATGTGACAGATTACCAAAATAGCGTGGGCCTATGTTGCACCAAACCTGAGTTCCACTAGGTACAGCAAGGGTTCAGCATCAGCTCTATCTTGGGTACTGCTCTCCCAGGTGCTGATCATGATGTGATGGATGACCAAAATAGCGTGGGCCTATGTTGCACCAAACCTGAGTTCCACTAAGTACAGCCAGGGTTCAGCATCAGCTCTATCTTGGGTACTGCTCTCCCAAGTGCTCATCAAGATGTGACGGATGACCAAAATAGCGCGGGCCTATGTTGCACCAAACCTGAGTTCCACTAGGTACAGCCAAGGTGAACCCTGCCAGCCAGGGTGGTTTGGTGCATCAGCTCTATCTTGGGTACTGCTCTCCCAAGTGCTCATCAAGATGTGACGGATGGCCAAAATAGCGTTGGCCTATGTTGCACCAAACCTGAGTTCCACTAGGTACAGCCAGGGTTCAGCATCAGCTCTATCTTGGGTACTGCTCTCCCAAGTGCTCATCAAGATGAGACGGATGACCAAAATAGCGTGGGCCTATGTTGCACCAAACCTGAGTTCCACTAGGTACAGCCAGGGTTCAGCATCAGCTCAGATCTATGTATACTAAAACCTTCTCCAGAATGTATGAAACACTTTTCTGAAAACCGCATCAAAATCGGTTCAGTCAAACGCGAGATAATCGCGAACAAATATACATACATACATACATACGGGTCAAACTGAGAACCTCCTTTTTTTTTTGAAGGCGGTTAAAAAGAGATATTTTTACTTCCCCTTTTCAAGATTGCGGGTCGTGACTAGAAAATGTTGTTGCTTTCGGACCAAGGATTATCCCGCCCGCACGATTTCTCACCTTCCGGAAAAACTTCCGGCAGGCATTTTCTGGGTAGGCGATTTTCCACGTCCCTTATTTTCATCCACGTGGACACCATATATTATGCTGGGTTTTAAACACGCTTATTTATTGCCTACTGTAGTCATGATACCATCAGGCACGCACGGCAGTCCACTCAGTGCCCAGCGAACTGCATTCGGAGAAAGACTTGAACTCACGGCGCATTAAGTTGATTTTGATATTACTATCAGTCATATAATTGACAGATTGAAGTTCTGAAGTGGTTAAAAAAAGTAGAAAATAGTAGTATATGTTTATTTCTCTAAACTGATTGGCAAGATGTATAGCTCCAGTTATGCTAGCCATAAGCTCACATTTTCCGAATCAGGCTGAAAGCATCGCTCTCAAGAACCGCAAGTCACGAGCGACGAGCGAAGCAACATGCCGAAAAATGGACGAAGAGCGATATCGCCAATAAATCATAGCTTATTGAAGGAATTCATTGGTCATGCACCGAAATTAACGGTTATGTGATGGACGATTTGTATCACTGAAATTGTATTTGTGTTCACCACTTGTCTCGATGGTTGTATAAGTAGTTGCGTTGTGGTTTTATAAGTATATAGTAGCTGAAATTTGGGACGAAAACTACTTTATAATTTTTTTTTCTTACTTATGGTACAAACAAATCTGCTTTATGCAACCAAGCCTTCAAGCCGTGGCTGCATATAGCGTTTAGAACGTTCAACAAATCACTCATTTTATCAAGCAAATTGACAGTGACATATTGCCCGCCTCAACGCTGCAGTTTTCATCCAAATATCACCTTTAGTGTAAAGTCCCTAAATTTCATTTTTTAGGGTTCCGTACCCAAAGGGTAAAATCGGGACCCTATTACTAAGACTCCGCTGTCCGTCCGTCCGTCCGTCCGTCCGTCCGTCCGTCCGTCTGTCACCAGGCTGTATCTCACGAACCGTGATAGCTAGACAGTTGAAATTTTCACAGATGATGTATTTCTGTTGCCGCTATAACAACAAATACTAAAAACAGAATAAAATAAAGATTTAAGTGGGGCTCCCATACAACAAACGTGATTTTTGACCGAAGTTAAGCAACGTCGGGCGGGGTCAGTACTTGGATGGGTGACCGTTTTTTTGCTTGTTTTGCTCTATTTTTTGTTGATGGTGCGGAACCCTCCGACTCGCACTTGGCCGGTTTTTTTTCTAAATTTATTTACCACTAGCATCTAGCACTAGGTATCTTCTTTGCGCTATTTGCATGAAAACAATTATACTATTTATAAACTATATATTTCTAGTAAGGAAAGCGAAATAATGTATTATTGTTTCTATCTTTTTTCTCATATCCAAAACACGTATTTCTCGCAATAGGTATGAGTGAAACGTGTGGTCATCTCAGCATCGTTAGTCATAGGGATTGAATGTCACTAGTTAGTTAGCGAAGAATGAGCTTGATATTGTTCGTGGTACCAAGGAAGACTGATTATAAGAACAATTACCACGTGTGCCTAGTCAATGTTGTCAGTAGGTATTATATATATCAGGCTTGTTTTTACTGCTGTTCTGTCCCGTGACCCAGGGGAAATTTACAAAGGTCGTAAAGGTCGTAACACATACTTCTTACCTGTGGATAGCCTATAAAGCTTAAAGCTCTGTCATTCTAATTACGCCTTAAGGCATCGACGTGATGGATGATCAAATCGACCTAAAACAAATTGGCGTCAATCTCCTCATCAAAAAGCTTACAATCCATTTATGGTGACATTAAAGCGCTCTAAATGAGAGTTTCCGAACGGAAGCTGCACAAGTGCACAGACCAAGCTGTCAAAATCAAATCATCGCGATACGATAAAGTATACGATTTATATGTGAAATAAATAGCTTAAAGTGTAAAAATTTTATAAATAACGATAAACAGTGATTTACATTACATTTTGTACTTACCTGCCTTTGTTGGAGCCAAAGTGACAACGGGACGAAGTGAGTAACGGATGTTAAAAATATAAGACAACCGTGCTTTATAAGATTGAATTCAGTTTAATGACTTTTTAAAAGGTTGGTGACGTAAGCAATAAGCATGGTTACCAGGGGGTCTAGCCAACATGACTAAACCAAAACAAACGCTAAACCAAAAGAAAAGTTTGTTTCTATTGGCATTTCCTATCAACTTTAGTCATCTTGGCCAGGCCTCGGATCCTTAACCCTTTGCTAGGCTATGAGATATATTTCCCACATACGACACTTCAAACATGGAAGTTCCAGACTAAATACACTTCTAAAATAGATATTAATAAAATAAATTAAAAAAAAAACCATTTAAATTCTCGACGTGGACTTTAGTTAATCTACTTAGATTTCAGAACTCATCTTAACTTTACTAAAAGTTCGAACTAAAAAGGATTAACGAATATTAAGTTATTTTAGACTCTGAAATTAAATCAATCGCCTTACTGTAATCATCTTATACCTAGTACGTAGTAGAGTACATAATGTTTTTGTTCCTTAGTAAAATTCCTTCTTCTTTAATAAAATTCCCTCATGGTTTATACAAAAGTAACTGTAGAACCGTTTCGTTATACGCAACAGGTACAACCAAACTCAAGGAGGATATACGCCTTATTGAATTGGAATAAGGTACTTACAAGAATTTTAACTTATCTTTGAATACAGTATCTAGGAAAGAGGTACAGTTGACTTGCATTCATGCACGGGTGCAGTATTTATCAATCTACCTAACGTAGGTAAAACATCTCGGAGGCAAAAGCTGATCTTAAAAATCGTTGCGTTGCACCTAAGCAAAGTGGCATTTTAATATGTCACTTTTCGAGGGTTTCTTTATATGATACATTTCTATATATTTATGGTAATTTTTTATGGTTAATCAACTTTATAATTTGAAAAAAGAAAATGGTACGCAAAATCTCACAATTTGATACTCGTATTTTTCATGAGTAGCGTAAAGGGGTGGCATAATGTTCAGTTGTTGTCACTTTCATTTTCAACGGTAATGTAAAATAAACTTTTAGGAATAAAACACTTTATTTCTGAGTGTCGCACTCTTGACTACTTAAGTATTTTCTCTTTAAAATATCCTCTTATAGAAGTTATGTTATAGACAACTAAAATCCTCTTTCACAGACTTTATGTGCCTACTTACTGCCTTTTTGGTTCGTTCGGTACAGGAGACCGTGCCTCACATCGTGCGTGGAACGGAGCGCCAATTTTTAAATTCAAATGTGGAATTTTGAAACGCAATCGGCCGGAGTGCGAGTGTGAATTGCAACTGTCAGATGCATTCGTTGGTAGTTATTTGGCGTTGTTTAGGTACTAGTTTGTTTTGGGTGAATTTTTAGAGAGATGCTCCCTTTGGTTTTAAACGTAGGTATATAAGTGATTTTTTTTAATGTGTAACGGTTTACCGTTATTTCTAATTAAAATTCTAAGAAATAAGAAATTTATCTAGACCCTAAATATAACTTTAAATTACTATAATATACATTTAATACATGTTTACAAAGAAAATACACGAAAACCTTACAAACTAATGAATAACACAAAATAAATGTACGAACAAACAGAATTGACGACTGCATTTGCTATTAGATAAAACTAGATGCGAATACAAAGGCCTACGTCACCCGCTCGCGATAAGCGATGTGCACTGGCCAGCTAACGGGTCACATACTCGTTCGCGACATTCCTACCACGGCTTTGACAGCGAGAGGTCAAATCAGCTAATTACATAGATACGATTTTACGACATGATGTGACAAATTTTTAACAAGGTGTGAAATTAATCTAGATTTAATGTTTGAAGTTAAGTTCCAGTATTTCCCCAAATAGGGTGAGTGTTTGAATATTTTGTAGTTTTAAGAATAAGGCAACTTTCATAGTAAGTAGTATCATACGGAATTATTTTCTTCATGCAATCATTTTTTTCATTTAGTTCTGTCTGGGTACATTTATCTATCACTATCTGCTTATTAACTGTAATTTTCCTATAGAAATAACGCTGGAAATAACAAGCTTCTCGATCCTTCTAGAAATATGAGTCTACCCACTTTATAAAAATCTTGTAAATTATAGTGGACATTATACTTAATTCTAATTTGAATGTACAAAATTACATGCCAAATTGTAGTTAAGATGCATTAATAACGCTTTTAGTTACTTTTTAATTTGTAGAAGTACATTTAGTAAATTTAACTTCACTTTCTTCTTTGTTTAAAAGAAATGATAATTCTGCTTGTGACTGCCACATCATTGATCACCATTTAATGCTTTGGGGTTCACTAAACCAGCCTACTTTCTTATTAGCACTTTTAATTGGCCTAAAACCCGGATGTCGCAGTCACTTGCACAAAATTGGACTTTTCTTGAAATGGCCATTTTAACGGAATTCCAGGGACCAAGTCTGGGGTTGAAATCGGAACCCACCAACCTGGATGCGCATACTCCTCTACGTTCCGGAGGGTTCCTGTGCTGAGGACCCGGAACTCCAGCTGAAGACGGCCACCTCCAAGTGCGACGTTCCGCGGCGTAGTGCAGGGAAGTGACCCCTATCGAGGACTCGTTTCGTCTTTTGTTAATTGCCAGCTCAGAATAGACCCACGACCTTTCTTTTCTTTTAGTTAGTTTCTTTAGTTTTAATATATCTTGTAAAATTTATTCTGGCTAGTTTTTCTTCTATCTCACTTAGCTGTCTACCCTACTTTATGCGACGCTAAACGTCACATTGGCGCCCATACTGGTTATTTCTGAGCTGTGCATTATTGAAACAAGTCCTTGGTTTTTTTCTCTTCTTGGTTTTCTTTGGTGTTGGTGGCTTTCTCATATTAGAACTTCTTGTAATTCATCTAGTTTTTAAGTCTGATTTGAGCAGTTGTTTGGTACGTGGTTGTCTGTTTTTCACTTCACGTCGTTATAGTACATTTTTCATGTGTTAAAAAAAAGAGTACACTTGACTTGCTCTAATTTAATAATAATTTTAAAATTCTATCGTATCCTACATTCCACTTACTTAGCAACTAAACCTAACTGCTTTTTAATCAATTGTAATCAAAACACACACCTATTACTTTGAAATTTAAACATGTCGTACCCAATTAAATATTTGTCACTACAAAAAGCCGAGCTTGAGTATGAGGTGATTCTCAGAGGTGGTTCAACCGGTTCGGTACAAGACCTCCGGAGCCAGATAGTAAAACTAGCCATACCTCCTGAGGACATTTTGGAATCACACTTAGAGCCTGCGGTGGACCTTGATGCTGTTAAAGACAGTCTTACAAAGTCTCAAACGATGCTAGCATCCCTCAAATCAAAATTTGATAAGACCCTGTTCTTGCGTACCGAGAATCTACTACACCATATATATCACAGACTAAGACGTATCTCGAACGTCAGTGCCGCGTTAGTTGACCAGCACAAAAATTATTGTACTACCTTTAACAACCAATACAAAGACATTACAGCGATGAGGCCGGCATCAACTTCAAATGCAAATGCAGTTTCAGCTTTGGAACCGGAACCAACGGCGGTGCTTCACTGTGATCGTAATCTGACCTCCGACTTAGCAAAACTAAAGTACTCGGGTAAAGCCTGCGTTTTTTCTTTCATTCAAAGAGTTGAGGAATTCGTAGAAGCTAGGAATATTTCTAAAGATCGTTTATTGAAGTTTGCGTACGAGATTTTCACTGACGACGCATTACATTGGTTCCGTTGCAATAAAGAAAGTTTTCAAAGTTGGGACGATGTCGTCGTCCTCTTAAAAAAAGACTTTAGTCCAAAGAATTACGACTATCGCCTGACTAATGAAATAAAGTCTCGTACGCAAGGGGAACAGGAAAACATATCTATTTACTTATCCATTATGCATGGTATGTTCGCGCGATTGGTTAAACCGCTGTCCGAGGAAGAAAAACTCGAAATTATCTTACACAATATCCGGCCGTGTTATGCGAGCACCCTAGCCGCTTCGTCCGAGATCAAGGATCTAAAGACTTTAAAAAACCTTTGCTCAAACTATGAGGATATTCAGTCACGCTTATCTTTGTTTCATGAACCGCCTAGGGTGACTTCTGAAACCCTAGCCCCAGAATTTGCCTACACTAAACATAATAAAAATAATAACTACTACACAAATAAAAACTACCAAAATACTAATTCAAACGAAAGACAGAAAAACTATTATAATCAAAACAAATATCCTAACTACTCGAGCTCTTACAACTACAACAAACCTAAACCTACAGAAGAAAAACCTAGTACTACTAATGCTGTACAAGCAACAGCAAACAGTTCAAATAATGTCAACACTACTAGTAACTTGCGTAAGTACTGCCCTAGGTGTCGCATGGATACACACTCTTTGAAAGAATGCAAACAACCACACTTCCCTATCTGCTTTAAATGTGGTAACAAAGGTGTACGTTACCCTGACTGTAAATCCTGTAACCCTAAAGATTCAAAAAACTAAATTTGGTGGATTGTAGTGTAGATAATCTTCCCAACAAATCTAGCGAAAACTTTAATGAAGCAGAGTGGAAAACTTGGCTAGAATTTATAGCTAAATTTTTCACTTGCTATTCAGTCACTGCAATCCACGATTCAGATAATCTACATAGCAGACCATATGTCTCAGTGCAGATCAACGGTAGAACTATCCATGGTTTGTTAGATACGGGTAGTGGTTATACAATTCTAGGTAATAACTATCATAAAGTTTTCTTGGATGCGGGTTTCAAGTTCGACAGTACGGATACGTTAAATTTAATCGCAGCTGGCAGGCATAGACTAAACAATATTGGTTCGATCAATCTGCCTGTCTCGTTCTTAGATCAAACCCACATCTTGAAGGCCTACGTTGTACCAGAAGTTGAAAACTCCATGATACTAGGCATGGACTTCTGGAGAATTTTCGAATTGTTTCCTAAAAAACTTGATTCGGTGATTTTGTCTAGGGATGTTGATCAATTAGACTCTCTATCACTAGACCCTCAACCTACACACTTATGTGACTATGACCATCTTTCAGCTGAGCAAAAGATCACGGCTGATCATATCACTGAGCAGTTTCGCAACATTTCATATGAAGAGCGTGGTCTAGGGCGCACTTCTCTAATTGCTCACAATATAGATACTGGTAATGCTGTTCCTGTTCGACAGAGATACTACAGAATGTCTCCTGAAAAACAAAGAATACTAAACATTCAGCTTGATGAAATGTTGCGTGATAACGTAGTAGAGCCTTGCGAGAGCCCTTGGTCGTCCCCGGTTCTGTTGACACCTAAAAAAAATGGCGAAATGAGATTCTGCTTAGATAGCCGTAAATTGAATGCAGTTACTATCAAAGATGCTTACAGTATTCCTTACATGTCTGAGATTCTCGATAATCTGCGTGACGCGAAGTATCTCTCTAGTTTAGACTTGTCAAAGAGCTTTTGGCAAATTCCGATTAAGGAAGAAGACCGGTGTAAAACGGCGTTTTATATTCCTTCGCGTGGTACCTTTCAGTTTATTTCTATGCCTTTTGGCTTAACCAATGCTCCAGCGACGCAACAGCGACTGGTTGATATGTTGTTCTATGGGCCTGATTTTGAGCATAAAGTCTTTGTCTACATCGACGACATTATCATTGTCTCATCGACCTTTGAAGAACATATCTCCCTATTAGTTAGAGTCTTGGAGAAACTTAAAATGGCCAACTTAACCATTGGATACCAAAAGTGCCAATTCTTCAGGAATAAACTATGTTATTTAGGCTATGTAGTGGATAGAAATGGACTACAACCGAACCCAGAAAAGATTGAGGCAGTTATTAACTATCCAACGCCTACTAATCGCAAGGAAGTTCGTCGGTTTATTGGAACGGCATCATGGTATCGCCGATTCATTCCAAATTTTAGTTCTATAGCTTCACCTCTAAATAAACTTACTTCACAAGCTAAAAACTCACCCCCTTTTAATTGGTCTACTGACGCTGAAAACGCCTTCCGTACGCTAAAGGAAGCTTTAATATCTTCTCCTATATTATCGTGCCCGGATTATACGCAGTCTTTCCAAGTACATACTGATGCGAGTGATTACGGCGTGGGTGCAGTCCTGACTCAATTCATAGACAATCAGGAGAAGGTTATAGCATACATGAGTAAGTCTCTCTCTAGTCAAGAGCGTAACTACAGCGCAACAGAGCGAGAGGCACTTGCAGTACTTACAGCGATTGAACACTGGAGGTGCTACTTAGAAAACGGCAAAAAGTTCGTGGTGTATACCGACCACTCATCACTTAAGTGGTTTCTAAATCTAAACAATCCTACGGGCCGTTTAGCCCGTTGGGGAGTTCGTATGTCCTCATTCAACTTTGAGATCAAGCATCGTCGTGGCTCAGAAAATGTGGTACCAGACAGTCTCTCCCGTTCTGTTGCTATTGCCGAGATTGATGAGATCTCAACTGATCGTGACATGTTTTATTCTACAAGCGACTCGTGGTATCTAAATATTTACAACGGCTGCCAAAACACTCCTACTTCATTTTTAAATTACAAAGTAACTAATGGCAGACTATTTAGGTTTAAAAAAAGTCTAAATCCTTTAACCCGAGAGTTCGAGTGGAAAGAAGTCGTCCCTCTCGAATTTAGACTCGATATTATTGTTAAAAATCACTCAGAACCTACCGCTGGCCACTTTGGCATATATAAAACACATAAACGGCTTTCCTTAAACTACTTCTGGCCGGACATGCATCGCGATGTAGTTAAATTCGTTTCTAATTGTGATATTTGCTGTGCTCACAAGCATGCTACTCATGCTACTCTAGGCATTATGGGCCGTCCTAAAGACTGCTCACGCCCTTTTCAGATGTTGAGCATGGATCTTATAGGTCCCCTACCCCCGTCGAGAAAACAGAACACCTTTATATTTGTTGTGACATGCTGTTTCTCGAAGTACTGTCTATTATTCCCTATTCGTCGCGCAACCTCCGAGATAATAGCTAAGTTAATCGAGGAAAACGTTTTCTTAGTTCACGGCGTGCCTAGTACTGTTCTTATGGACAACGGAAAGCAGTTTACAAGTAACGTGTTAAAGAAATTGTTTAATGACTACAATGTCCCTAACGTAAGATTTACGCCTAAATATACTCCGCAAGTAAACACAGTAGAACGATACAACAAAGTGATTATTACAGCAGTATCATCCTACATTGAAAACGACCATAGGTTCTGGGATTGCAACCTACCTAAAATTCAATTCGCTATGAACACATCCAGTAATGAGGTAACAAAATACAGCCCCGCGTTTCTCGTTCATGGACGAGAATTGGTCGCTAGCGGTTTACACTATATTGACCCACAACTAGGTGACGACATAATATTTACCCCTAGAGATGAATATGCAGAGAATCTGGGTCATTTGCGGAAAATTTTTGATAAGGTTCAATCCTTCCTTGTTCAAGCCCATTCTAGGAATAGCGAACAATATAACTTACGCCGTAAGGATCACGAATTTAAGGTTGGCGATACTATTTGGAAAAAAACGTTCTACCTTAGCGACAAAAACAACATGTTTGCCAAGAAACTTGCACCGAAGTATGTGCCATGTAAAATCGTTGCTAAAAAGTCTAATTTAGTATACGAATTAGAAGATATGCAAGGGAATAATATAGGACACTGGCACGTTAAAGATTTTAAAATCACAAATTACAAAGTTTAATATGATTAAATAGACCCCTATCAACGATTTCTACATTAACTGTCTAAATTTATTCATTAGCCTCATGAAACGGACTTATAAGCGCTGGCACATTCCCTAAATACTCTAGCTGTTACATTAGATTCATTCTATTTTATAAACCCCTACCGGTTCGTGAATCCATACTTATCAGTAGGCTATCAGGTCTTCTAAAGAGACCTAAAATATACGGAATAGCCAGTATCATCATCTAGATCACTGAGGTTAGTGTTTAAATTTAATTAAGAACCATTAATGATACATGAGAGAGTATTTATACAATCGTAAGTATAATACTCAATCTGCTAGGACGCAAAAACATATATAGAAATGTTTATTGCTTATTTGGCTGTGTGATGTACGTATGAAGAGGAGGTGTATGTTGAGATTGAAGCCTGAATGGTGACTTGTGTATCTATTAAGTAGACAACAGAAATAGCGGGTTTTCCTAGTAAAAACCCTAACCTAAAAAGAGGGGTATGTAACGGTTTACCGTTATTTCTAATTAAAATTCTAAGAAATAAGAAATTTATCTAGACCCTAAATATAACTTTAAATTACTATAATATACATTTAATACATGTTTACAAAGAAAATACACGAAAACCTTACAAACTAATGAATAACACAAAATAAATTTACGAACAAACAGAATTGACGACTGCATTTGCTATTAGATAAAACTAGATGCGAATACAAAGGCCTACGTCACCCGCTCGCGATAAGCGATGTGCACTGGCCAGCTAACGGGTCACATACTCGTTCGCGACATTCCTACCACGGCTTTGACAGCGAGAGGTCAAATCAGCTAATTACATAGATACGATTTTACGACATGATGTGACAAATTTTTAACAAGGTGTGAAATTAATCTAGATTTAATGTTTGAAGTTAAGTTCCAGTATTTCCCCAAATAGGGTGAGTGTTTGAATATTTTGTAGTTTTAAGAATAAGGCAACTTTCATAGTAAGTAGTATCATACGGAATTATTTTCTTCATGCAATCATTTTTTTCATTTAGTTCTGTCTGGGTACATTTATCTATCACTATCTGCTTATTAACTGTAATTTTCCTATAGAAATAACGCTGGAAATAACAAGCTTCTCGATCCTTCTAGAAATATGAGTCTACCCACTTTATAAAAATCTTGTAAATTATAGTGGACATTATACTTAATTCTAATTTGAATGTACAAAATTACATGCCAAATTGTAGTTAAGATGCATTAATAACGCTTTTAGTTACTTTTTAATTTGTAGAAGTACATTTAGTAAATTTAACTTCACTTTCTTCTTTGTTTAAAAGAAATGATAATTCTGCTTGTGACTGCCACATCATTGATCACCATTTAATGCTTTGGGGTTCACTAAACCAGCCTACTTTCTTATTAGCACTTTTAATTGGCCTAAAACCCGGATGTCGCAGTCACTTGCACAAAATTGGACTTTTCTTGAAATGGCCATTTTAACGGAATTCCAGGGACCAAGTCTGGGGTTGAAATCGGAACCCACCAACCTGGATGCGCATACTCCTCTACGTTCCGGAGGGTTCCTGTGCTGAGGACCCGGAACTCCAGCTGAAGACGGCCACCTCCAAGTGCGACGTTCCGCGGCGTAGTGCAGGGAAGTGACCCCTATCGAGGACTCGTTTCGTCTTTTGTTAATTGCCAGCTCAGAATAGACCCACGACCTTTCTTTTCTTTTAGTTAGTTTCTTTAGTTTTAATATATCTTGTAAAATTTATTCTGGCTAGTTTTTCTTCTATCTCACTTAGCTGTCTACCCTACTTTATGCGACGCTAAACGTCACAAATGTATAGTTACTAGGGATGCGACGAATATTCTGCAACTATTCGGTATTCGGCCTATTCGACCACTTTGCCGAATATTCGGTATTCTGTATATCTGGTTCGCGTGTCGACTCAAAATGTTCGCATGTCGGTCGCCGAATATTCGGCGCTTTGGCCGAGAGAGGAGACGAATATTCGGTATTAGGTATTCGGCCAAAACCACTATTCGGGGCATCTCTAATAATTTCTGCCACGATTTTGACATTCATGTCGTCACTCATTTTATCAAGGAAATTGACAGATACAGCGGCGCGGCAACAACGACGCAACAGTAATGCAGCTGCAGTTGTCATCCGAACGTCACCTTTTTATTGTCGTTTGCACCAAAACTATTTCACACAACTTTACGCTTTTAGTAAGGTCAATGTGGCTAATTCCATTATAGGGTCTATTCCGTCCACTAGCGTTTTTCACGAAAATTGATATGTACATAATTACATCGACAAAGCAGCGATTGCTTTTAGTTTCAGCAATCAAAAGCAGATGGGTTTTTTCTGCGATTGAAAATCAAAGAAATATACGCTCGTAGACACAATAGCCGCTATGACGGCATTAGCCACATTGACCTTAAGTATATTATCTTTTCTATGATTTTACTGTAATGTCCGCTGACTGTTTACAATCTAGTTTCTATCAGGCTCAGGTGCAGAAACTATGAGAGGACCTCACCCGTCACTATAGTGATACAATTCGCAGCTGCCCCGAAACATAAACATAACAATGTCGACTTCAATTAATTAATAAAGCTCTGTAATGTACACTTAATCAGTTAAGTAAAGGTGTTGTACAAGTATACAAATATGCATCGCATCGTGCTTTAATTCGATGTTTTAAATTAAAGTATCATTCGTATATAAAAGCAAAATTAGAGTAGCTTACTTTATCGGCAAAAATAACATCGTTACAGCAACACACATATTTTTCCAGTTCAAATACTCAATACTATTGGAAACTACGTATAGGTAGTTTCTTTATTTGGCACTGAAATCTAAAACATGTACAAGTAAGTATTTAAAGTTTATTTGTAAAATGATTACACAAACTAGGGTATATAGTAAAACAATCGCACACAACCGAATATTGGCGCAGATCAAACAAATGCCTGCGCAAATCAAAACAATGTAACTCAAATTGATATTACATGTCACTCAAAATTAATTTTGGATAACCGCGGTGTGCTCTGCGTCAAATAGTTACATTCGTTTGATTGTTTTGTCGGAATAAATATGATATCACTTGTTTCATCTTGGTGGACGTCTGAATGTCGGTCTGATTCGAACTTTAATATACAAAAATACTCCTTATTGCACACCTCAGTAAAAGCAAACAATACAAAAGAAAACAGAAACACAAGCAGAGATATTAAACAACAGGCGAGGCGGTCTTAATATAAGTCAAATATTGGGTCCAGATACGACATGGATCGGATAATTATGTCAGTGTCAAAAGTGACGTTTCTTCAAACAAAAACGTACTAATATTAAATCACCGAAATGTGTCGTCAAAACACAATGTAACCTTGTTTTGGCATATCATTTTTTCACACAATCAAAACGTTTCACCGCAACCTATGTAAGTATGTAAATAATGCCAATTCTAAAACTAATTTTAAGCTCAAACTCAAATCGGAAATAAAACGTTAAATTAATATTGATATTTATTCAGGGGTAATTTTACAGCATTACAGCTAGGGGCGCCAATGTTATATTAAAGCTAAAGTAATAAAATTATATGATGAATATATGACAATAATTAATGATGACTATGTTGATTCACAAAAACAACATAATAATGATAGCAAAACGCTTCATTCACTGTGATACTCAAGAGTAACTCGGCAACAAAATAAATGAAAACCTGTACAAAGCACACAGCAATTATAAGTTGGAGCAATAAACTGCATTAAGTCCCAGCAATATGGCGGCATTCTGAGGCAATTATATCAGGATTACGGCTTCAAGCTCGATATAATTGTCTTAACGTGATGAATCAGATATTAAAACGTTCGAATTTACTACAAAATCATAAACTTTGGTACGATGAATAAATGGTTTATCTATCTATCTTTGAGGGTTTAAAACGTTCGGGGAAACCTGCGTCTTATAGTTATAAAAATTAACGATTTGGATACATTTTTCTAACACTTTTTTCATAAAAATAAAATAAAATAGAAGTTTTGACATGCTCATAGGATAAAGTACGAAAAATAGGCTTTAATGATGTCCCACGGAAATACTAATTAACTAAAATTAAGTTACACTGATTTAAACTTTCACGATTTTTACACATTATGAAATTGTACAACGGGACTTGATCTTAACGTGTCTTCTCTGAGACCACGGGGACAACGCCGTCCTCGAAACGTCGGAGGTAAATCTTAAAACTTACATACGCGATTAAGTCCCGTTGTACAATTTAATAAAATTAAGTTACTTAAGTTAATTATTATTTTTGACCCGATAATGATTACCTTTACCTGTTTTGGATTTGAATCAGGTGGCCAATTGAAACTTATATTCTGACGTCTAAATGAATGACGAGCGAGATGAACGCGCAAATAACAACATTTCGATTATCGTTTTAATGTCAGAAATGTAAGTCTGAATTGGCCTCCAGGCAGAGTCGTGTTCGATACCACTACGCCTCTTTACCCGGGTAGTTCGACTCTCGAAAGACAATTCCGCTAAACTATTTCGATTAAATTTTCGCCGGAAACTCTTTCCAAAGTGTCACGAGCAAGTTCTCTCGAGTACAAGAGAGGTCCAATTCAGGCAATGTTTGGAGAAAAAGCCAGGAATTAAATACAAATAAACACTAATCGGCCAGTACAACCACTCGCGTAGGAATCCATCCTAATCCATCCTATCTATCTCCATTCTAATATTATAAATGCGAAAGTGTGTCTGTCTGTCTGTCTGTCTGTTACCTCTTCACGCTTAAATCGCTGAACCGATTTATTTGAAATTTGGCATAAAGATAGTTTGAGCCCCGGGAAAGGACAAAGGGTAGTTTTTATGTCGGAAATCATTCCAAAAGTGAGTGCAAATGGGGGTGGAGTTGAAAGAGTATAGTTAATGAATTGCCTAGTAATTGAAGTAAGCAATGCGCAAATTGAATGATTGATATTAGCATTATCCAGGCGCTATACTTTAGCTGCTTTCAGTAATTCCACGCAGACGAAGTCGGGGGCAAAAGCTGGTGTATTTATAATCAAATTCTTCATTCGTTTATCCTGGTGTCTTTCACCTGTGGTCTAAGCATTTTTTTTAACTATTCTAATCATTCACATGCTTTCTCTTTATATCATCTCTCACACATCCACCTTTGCCTTTCAAGTTAAAACTAAGATGTTATCTAAAGTCAATTTTTTAATTCGGTAGACTGAAATGACAGTTCTTAGTATGAAATGACATTTTATGTTCATACTAAGAACTGTCATTTCAGTCTACCGAATTAAAAAATAGACTTTAGAGTCCTAAATGAAGCGCAAAATGCGACAGTCTTCGAGCTTTACGGCCTGGCCACGACATTGCGCGACTGGCTTCGGCTAAGGCGACAACCGTAAGTTGGAGCGAGGCAAAGCGATCGGACCTTTCGTTCCCATTGTGTTTTTCGACTTAGCCGAAGCCGGTCGCGCAATGTCGTGGCCAGACCGTCAGTATGTTTTGTTCTCTTCAGAATATCGGCGAAACACATAAATATTTGACTAAACATGTACAAGTTAAAAAAAGGCCAACAGAATCTCCTAAAAATCTGATTTTGGTAAATTTAAAAGGATTTACTCTTTTCATTTCAATATTTCCTTAAGCCACATTCCCAAACACAAATATAAAAAGCATTCGCGCCCATTCTAGCATTCTCCAAATCACTCACAACGAATGATAAAGTAAGAAAACCTGATTTCATTATTATTAGAGATGAATAAATTTACAATGCCAAGCACGAGCATTTCAAAATGGCGGAATAGCTTTCCACAAAATGGCGTAACATGAATACTCGCGTCAATTAACACGACTTTGAATCTTATGTCTGTGGAGTAAGATTTAAATTTATGTAGCTAGCATGTTTTTTAGACTACGAGAATCATGTCAGATATTTTCTTGCGTTGAAAGGGATGAATTTGTATGCGTTATTTGTCGTGTAAGTACATTCCGTTTTCCGCTTATGTTGTGGAAGCGATAGGAGTTTTTAAGGAATTTGATGTAAGAATGCTGCTTTTAGGGTTCTTTTTATGGTTTACCGTGGTTATGCTTATCGTGGTGTGAAATAAGAGTGTCGTATCCTGTTTAACGAAAGTAAAGTGTTTATTATAGGTACGTAGTTCAGTTTATACATAAACTTATGTGTACAAACATGTTCCTACCGCTTACGTTCTTTAAGTAAAATAAATGAGGAGTGTCTTTTCAAAAGGGCTTATTTTATGATGATCTTCATAGAGAAATAAGCCCTTTTGAAAATACAGTATAATTATATACCTATAGTAACGGCACCAATCATGAAACGTCCTTTTGATTTTCCTTAATGAATGAAGCTCTTAAAGTGACTATTAACCACATTCGATATGTGTAAAGTCTATTTTTTAATTCGGTAGACTGAAATGACAGTTCTTAGTATGAAATTACATTTTATGTTCATACTAAGAACTGTCATTTCAGTCTATCGAATTAAAAAATAGACTTTAGGTACCGCGAAAGGTATAGTCAGCATCCATAGTAGCGGATGAAACAACGTTCCAAAAAATGGGGAATGTGGGAATTATTTTCCAAATACGAGTACATAATTAATGTACCTAATCTTTTCAGTTCGCATTCTAAAGTATATTTCGCAGTCTAATTGTCATACATACAGGGACTTAGGGTAATTCGCCAGTAACTGGCCACCTGTTAGTAACTGGCCACCCTAAAATAAAAATGAATGCCATTCACCTATAAACATAATTCATTTTAGTATAAGGTGGCTAGTTATTGAAGGCTGGCCAGTTATACTAAAATGAATTCTGTTTATAGTACAATAGAATTGATTATTAGTTTATGGTGGCCAGTTACTGTCAAATTACCCTATATATCTTTATTAAGCTGTCAGAGAATGGTACATAAATAGCTACTTTTGACGCGTGGTCTGATCCGTTAATTTTGATGGTGACTGTACGTGTACATATGCCTACCTCTTGTAATCAATTAATTAAGACATGCTTGTCACGTGTCATATTGTGTTACAATCAGCTTAATTATTGTATTGAACACAGGCTTGTCTATCATGCATGTATTGTAACTTTGTAAGTATGTTTAAATAGTTAGACTTACATTATGATATTAAAATAATACAATGGAATAGAACCTCGATAATAATACAGTGCAACCTCGATAGCAAGAATCTGAAGAGAAATGCCAAAAGTTCGTGTTCGTTTTTGTCTTATAGAGGGTATTATTTATAGAGGTTCTTATGTTTTTCTTAAAAAGTTTTCAGGTTAAAAAGGTAAAACTATTGAAAAAAAATTACTAGTAGGTAATTATACAAACCCGTTAAGTACACTCTTGTTATTATCTTTGTGTTACAGAGGTATGTCAGTAAATAACTTCGAGAAATAAAGGTGATAAAATAATACGCCTGCATGGTTTTTCGAGTTAGAGAGGTATAGGTAATTTCAGTTTAGGAAATATGGAGGTACAAATTGTATAGGTATAGGATAACCGTGAAGGGAATTGTTGGTTACTACGTCATTTAAGTTAATATTTCTTGTTATTACATTTAATCGTTAAACATAATTTCCTATGGTAATTACCAGTCCTTATTATTCAAGTGTCTGTGCCGTGATTACAACGTCGACAATTCGACATACGATCGTTCTCGCAATTGTTCTCATGCCCGATCAATAGGGATGTCACCGATGTCAATCTAATAGTTCAATCAGCATGGCCGCCGGCGATTGTCAGGCATCGATTACCAGCTGACGTCGAGTGACACCCCTGCAGTTCCGACTGATGATTTATTTTTTAAATAGGAGTGTTACTATGCCTGGTAGAAGTTTAGAATACATATTTTTGACTTTTATGACATCGCGAGTTTTGTAATATCGCTCAAGGGCCACATGGTTTTGGTTTTGCAATCAGGCGATGTCAAAAAGTGTCATTTTCTTTATCACGTGAATAACAGCATATCTATTTGACAGCGGGTATCATGTGATTAAGATGACATTAGAATGGCAACTGAAGGTGAGCGATCACCAAGTTTCGGCGATTCCACGGCCGGCTCCCTGACACTGCGGGGTTGCGTAATGCATCGCAATCATAATGTGATATTTAGTGATATATGTTTAGTTATATTTTTAAAATATGTATGCTAGTTTTAAGGTATTTATGTCTGGGCCACTAGTTGCCTGAAATATAGATTTCATTCATTGATAAGTATTATATGTACGCTATTGTATTTGCAATCGTCCTCATGCAATAGGGATGTCGATTGAACATAAATCTAACGGTTCAATCACGATAGCTGGCGCTATTGTCGCTGCTTCGATTAGCGGCGACAGCTCGAGTGACAACCCTATAGTGCAGTCCAATTGTTCACTACATGTAAAAAAATAATTTAGAACTGCGATGTTTTAACGTAAGTACAGTTGAACCTCGATAGCACGAATCTAAAACCGAGTTTCCATCTTATAGAGGGTTATTGACTTAGAGAGGTTGTTATAGGTTTTTAACCTCATTAAGACGAATTACCTAAGCAAAGATTCCCCTTCGCGGTTAGTGGTCGTCCAGTACAATTGTGATCACAATATATACCTATAGATATTATATAGGAATCTATAACTCGAAAAAAATGGACATATTGTTTTATCACCTCAATATCTCGGCCTCAATAATTCGAAAAATTAAAGTCTAAGTAAACTTTACGCGTTTGTACTAGGTAAATATTTTTTTTTATTCACCTCAGTAACTCGAACAAAAACTTATAAGAATTACTATAAATAAGTCGATTCCCTCCATAGGACGAAAATAGATTAACACGAACTTTTCGGCATTTCTACTGTATAATTGAATAGTAAAACCTGTTTATCCAATACCGAGTATTTGAAGATGAAAACAGACGCATTATTCCCGATATATATTATACGGCTCCGCTTCCATTACCAATATTTCCCTAAACAGTTAATGCACTCATAAAATTACACGAGATACTGAAACAAATGTATGAAGAGGCTGTAAAAATAATTTATACCGGCGAATCCGCTTGATACCGGCTCTATACGCGGGAGCAGGTACCATTGGTTTGCGTGTGAAACAAATACGTATAATACTGATTTAAACTTTCACGATTTTTACACATTATTAAATTGTACAACGGGACTTAATGGCGTATCTAAGTTTTAAGATTTACCTCCGACGTTTCGAGGACGGCGTTGTCCCCGTGTTCTCGGAGAAGACTGGCTAAGTTGACATCAGCATCTTCTAACCGCGCGAGTTTTTCGAACTACCCGCACTTGGTCTTGTTTATCCGCTTGCGCGGTAAATCTTAAAACTTAGATACGCGATTAAGTCCCGTTGTACAATTTAATAAATACGTATAATGTTTAAAATACTTAGCGCCACTTGCACCATCCCACTAACACGGAGTTAATCAGTTAAACCGTTAACCCAGTGTCAAATTGTACTGGTAGCCATGGTAACTCCAAGTTTAAGCGGTTATCCTCGGGTTAGTGAATGGTGCAAGAGTGGCCCTTAAAGTAAATTCTACTACATCCAGATCGCGACTCGCGACCACTTACATGAGTAAGTTTATTGGATAATTAAAAATTATGCTTTTCGAAATGCATAAATGTCCAGTTATGTCATATCACAGCCATTCTTAGTTACTTAGAAACCATGCAAAAATTCAAGGCTTGCGGCACAGTTTATAATCGCAACCCGACGACAGTTAGTAGCACATTATCCTCATGAATATCGGGAACCCATAGTACCGCGGCCGCTGAATGGCGTGACGTCACACACAGTGGATCGGCATGATTTACGAGTTTTTAAAATGTTCAGCGACGTCAGCCGTGGAAGCGTGGAACACGGGCGCGTAGCGTGATGGTTAAAATTATCCGGTAGTGTGACGTCACAGGATACGATGAATGGTTTTATTTGAGTCAGAACTGTCTAGTTTTTGGAGCTTTGTCAAAATTCCAAGCGTTTTAGGGTTCCGTACCCAAAGGATAAAACCCTACCCTATTAAGTAAGTACTAAGACTTCGCTGTCTGTCTGTCCGTCTGTCTGTCTGCAGTTGAAATTTTCACAGATAAATGTATTTCTGTTGCCGCTATAACAACAAATACTAAAAACAGAATAAAATAAATATTTAAATGGGGCTCCCATACTACAAACGTGATTTTATGCCGGTTTTTGCGTAATGGTACGGAACCCTTCGTGCGCGATCCGACTTGCACTTGGCCAGTTATTTATTTGACTGACGAACAAGGTATATATGTACAATGGTATTTTTTCGTATATGGTAGCTACGAGTAGATTTCTCTAATACTAGCGCATTGATGCTGGACGTTTGACTTTTAAGTCGAGTGTGGCTACCACCAGTTTGGCACTGACTGATAAGTAATGGTAAAAATCTTCCACGTAATATTTTTAGTGCAATGTGGTTGTGAACTATAAAGAATTACCTTTTCCATAGATCAAAAACCCTTTAGCCACTATGTACCTTACATTGTACATACAATTCCCTCGCAAAATATTTACTTTTGCACTTTCTTAACCCGTTTTTCATTCAGCCACCTCCTTTGCTTTTCAAAAGGATTCACGAGTTCAGGACTCACCTTTCAACTCTCCCTTGTGGTTTTGTGCATTAAGAGATTGAGTATTCATAGTGAGGTGACACGCGGTTGCCTCCTTAGTCTGACTGGTGCTGGAATCTGGCTGGAATCTGGTTGGAATCTGGCTGGAATCTGGCTGTAATCTGGCTGGAATCTGGCTGGAATGTTGAAATGTGTCACGGATCAAAGTCGACGTAAGTCGAGTGAAACTACTCGTAGTTGAGCTACAACAAAATCAAAGAGCCAATTTCAAGAGTAAGAAAAACCCTAGGGCAAAAGAAACTGCGTTTCAATTATCCCACATGACCTTATACGAGTATACGCTTTGCAAAGAAAATGAAATAAGAAATTACACAAATGTCGTTCAAAAACGACAATGGTAAATACGACAGCGGCGCTGGGCACTTTTTGAGGTGGGGAAAAAATGATAAACTCGAGACAGCGTAAGGCGATCACGTGACCGTAAGATTTAGATGGCATTTAAATCAATATAAATGCCATCTAGTGAGTTTCGCTCTAACTGGTATTAATATAACTCGAGTACTAACAGTGATGTGCTTAGGGGTTTCAAGTAATTAACGCTAACGCTAGATGGCGTTAACCTCAATTATACATAGTGCATTTTGCACTAGTCATTGAGTTTTCACTTCTGCCGGCACTCCCTGAGTGCAACCCGTTGTTTTTTTGTCGAAGATTGCTGGACATTGTTTTTCCTTTACGACGAGCTTCAGGCGGACTGCGGACTGCAACCCGACTGCAATTTGTATGGGAACTGCACGCCGACTGCACGCCAACTCCAACGTCGGTGTGCAGTTCCCATCCAAGTTGCACTCCGTCCGGTCCCAAGATGACAGTACCGTTGCGTCGCGTTGTCATGTCAGTCGCAGTCGCTACGTCCCGACGGATTTGCCCTTCAACTGCCCTCTACTGTCAGACTGCCCTTAACCGCAGTACACCGTTGACCTTTAGAATCTTTTACCAGTCTCCGGGGAAAGTTTTTGAAGTTAAAGGAGCGTTGTCGGGTAAAAAAGTGGAAAAGTAAAAGGCTGTGGAAACTAGATACTTCGTTTGATGTGTATCACCTTTGAACTGACCTGAAACCGGATGATCCCTTTTACCAATGTTTATATACTTTTTATACCGATACCTGTGTATTTCAGTACATTTTATTTGATTTGGGTGCCTTTAAATTGATATGTTATTAAAAAAAACCAGCCAAGTGCGAGTCGGATTCGCGTTCCAAGGGTTCCGTCCATTAAGTCCGACTCACGCTTGACTGCACATTTCTAATAGGTTTTCCTGTCATGTGGATGTATGTGTGCAGTGGGTGTGCGTATGTGTGTGTGTGTGTGTAGGTGTGTATGTGAGTATGTGTGTGTCGGTAAATAACTATTTTGTGTATTTTTTTCATAATTTTAGACCCAGTAGCTTCGGAGATAAAGAGCGGGGGGGAATGGTCAAACAGACAGACGCACGAGTGATCCTAAAAGGGTTCCGTTTTTTTTCTTTTGAGGTACGGAACCCTTCAAAACACCCATAGTATGGGTCTTCCACCATGGGTCCAAAATTTAGTATGGGTCCCGTACTAAATTTTGTACGGGGGCGCATATAGGTATATGTGGTGGTATGTGTGGTACCTCGATTGTCTTATATTTAATGCTCCTTATCCATCTAGTAGTTGAGCTGGTGGTCTGTAGCTTAATTATAATCAAATTGAAACGATTTCGTAGCACATAATAAGTTTCCAAGTACCAGGTGATCAGAAGCAACACGGATGCTGTGCGGTATAAACAGCTGTCTAGCTATTCTAAAACGTTAGTTGTTTCTACATCTACTCTCATCCAATATAATTCGATCTCTAGATTATATTAGCTATACAAATAACTACACATTGTAGTCCTATAAAGTGTGCAGAAAGTGACACGTTTCTGTTCTAGAGCATATTAATTTCCAAGTACGTTTTTTTTGTTTCTTTTAACGATAAGGAATTATAATTTGGTTTTAAATGGATTTATTGGACAATTTCCATTATGGTATTTAACCCCATTCCATGAATAACGATACTTTTACCTAAATTTTTACTCAAAGGTCCATCAAGAAATAAAAGTTTGTACTTAGTCATATTTTTTTATACACGTGTAGTTTTCTTATGAAAAATAAAGTGTTTAACTCGAGTGAAAGACACTATTTGAGTCTCGGTACGTTCGGGTGCCAAACTACCTTCAGTGACATGAGTCCCTTTGATCCCTTGGTACACAATCTACTATTACTGTATTAACGGTGATGGTTGGTAGTAGTTTTTAGGGTTCCGTTCCCAAAGGGTAAAACACGGGACCCTATTACTAAAACTTCGCTGTCCGCCCGTCCGTCCGTCTGTCACCAGGCTGTATCTCATGAACCGCGATAGCTAGATAGTTGAAATTTTCACAAATGATGTATCTCTGTTGCCGCTATAACAACAAATACTAAAAATAAAATAAAATCAATATTTAAGGGGGCTCCCATACAACAAACACGACTTTTTTGCTCTATTTTTTGTTGATGGTGCGGAACCCTCCGTGCGGGAGTCCGACTCGCACTTGGCCGTTTTTTTTTATTGTGATATCACAATGCACTTTACACAATGCCAATTTTTCATAATGCATATTGAAAACTAAAAAGCTTTGCCATTGACTTTCTAGTATATTGAAGTGGCTTATGAATAGCCCAGATTTTAAGCTGCTGGGTACTGCGATAACACTAACTCTGAGTCTGGAAACTGTCTGGTTCTGATTCACATATAAATAGCCTTAATGGCTTTGTGGTTTAGTGTTTCATACGTTTTCGGGCTAACGTTATAAGGATTTATTAGGTTAAATAATTGCGTGATGTTAACGATGGGCTATTCTTGGACGGATTTTTGCTAAAGGAAGGACGCGTAGCACAAGGAATTTCGTACATTGACCCTGTTCCTGTCTCTTTCGCACGCGCATAATTATATTGCTGTTTCGCTCGCACAGTGTTATTGACAGTATGACATTTAAGTATACAATGGTGTATAATACAACTCGGTGCAGCTTAAATTGTAGCATTTTACTAGTAAAATTGCATCTATGTGACCTTGGACTCTTGGACCTAGGCATAGAGAAATATACTAAAAATAGAGTGCTCACTCCATACATCAGTTTTGGTACCAATAAGACTATTATTTTCGTAGTCGACATCTAGCATCGAATAGCGGAACTATCAGTACCGCTACTTGATACTAGATGTCTAGTGAGTCGGAAATTGTATTGAACAACAATTTACAACCATATTAAAACAGAAGGAGTTGAAAATAGAGTTCCAGCTAATCCGGTTATATTATTAGCTGAAAATTGTTGAGCATTAGACTTTTGGGTCGGTGCAACATCTATTGTCGAGTAGCAGTACTGATAATTCCGCTACTCGATGCTAGATGTCGACTATGAAAATAATAGTCTTTTTGGTACCAAAACTGATGTATGGAGTGAGCACTCTGTGTATTTTTTTCTTAGATCTATGTGACCTTGTGTTTACACGTGAACGCTTCATAATGCGGTGTCTGTAGTCTGTGTTCGCATAAAAAAAAGTGCGAGATAGAACCGGTTTCCTTGGCAACAATTCAAGAATATAGTAGGTATTTTACAGCAAGCTTCGTAGTATTTTTGTAAATCGGCCAATAGCCACGTGCTTTGGATGTGCTAGTTGACAAGAACATGGGGTTTCACTGACCCTAGCCAACAGTCAACTGGGGGCGTCAGAGTTTAGAACTAAGGAATTTTTCAAAGAACAAAATGTCTACAATATTAACCATGATCTTTTTTCGGAAAACTACCTTGGGTTATTACTCAAACCGAAATATCGACTGAGAAATTCGAGGACTATCGAGGAGTATTTCCAAATGATGAGTGTCAATATTGTGACGATTATTAAGTACCCAGTCAGTTTTGTGACGCGATTAGCATTTTTATTAATATGCAGAAGCTGACAATTTTTTATCCAAAACGATAAACGACAAACGCGAGCAGTAAAAATTCTACCCACAAAGTAAGTAAATTTGCCACGTCAGCGTGGCCACTAGAAAAAAACTAGTTATAGCAAACAAGAGCCAGGCGGACCGCGTGGATAAATCTCACAGCAAGAACGCAGGGGCTAGTTCGGAAATAAAATGTCAAACTCTCGAGTCAATTCAACAATTTCAACCTAATTTTGAACAGCCATAATTTTATCTTCAGGTATTCGTGTCTAAAATTACAAATTAGGTACGGACACAAACTAATCATAACCTACAGTAAACTGATACCTATCCTAAATTCGTAACTTAGTTAGGTATGTATGTAAGCTCATTTACAAGAGTAGTATACAATATAGTACATTTTTTAGACAGAAAATATAACTATTTAGGGACATTTTTAACTATTGAAAAAAGAAATAAAATTAAAAGGTAAGTACATAGGTATATGACACGTCACCATTTTGTGCACACAACTAGAAACGGCATTTTCCCATGTGTTTATTAATAGTATTTAGTTTAATTTTAATACTACATTAAATAATATATTAGCTATTTCAATTAGCAGTAAGGCTATTTTGAAAATCATGCATTTTACTTACAAAAAAAATCCACTTATGGAATCACTCGCTTTGCTCCTAGTTCATTTCCAAGTAGGTAAGCAATAAATCTACTTTTTACTTTTTCAAACTTAAAAACTAAATCGAGAATAAGGTCTCGCCGAATGAAAGAAAAACGTTAGTACGCAGCGGTCGGATTTTCCGCGCGCTCGGTATTTTTTCCACAAAAAAACGTTTTTTTTTGTAGGTAATCATTAGTGTAGTGTCATGTCACTTTCCGGTGTGTACGAATGTTTTCAAAAGATTGTCATTAGTGCAGGATGTCTTTCAAACCCGGAAAAATATACATAAATATATTTATTTGGTAACATACTAATTGAAAGTAAATTAGTGTAAATTTCATATTCAAACTGTTGTAACAAATACTGTTGTTTACAAAATGTTGTAAATTTCATTCGATAGCGTGACGTGACGTATGCGTTTGCGTTAAGTGTCATTTTGTATGGGATTTTGAGTTCCCAAAACGTCCCGCTTGGCGCGCTGTTCAAAATCCCATACAAAAATAGACACAAACGCGAACGCACGTCACGCTATCGAATGAAATTTACAGGGGTTCTGAGCCGGGGTCCCGTTGTTTCTCATAATGTTTTAATTGTTTGTTTCTCATAATGTTCTCCTATAGATAGGTTAGGTTAGGTTTGTTTTATGGCAATCCTGAAAAGTGACGCGTTTCTGAACCAAATGAATTATGACTAACGAAAATGCGGGCAAACAATACCTACATTATGACTTAAAACTATTTGGGAAACAATAGAGACCCGTTCTGAGCCATAAGGGGCCCACTGATTACCAGTCCGCCGGACGATATCGGCCTGTCAGTTGTTCGGAACTGTCAACTTTTTGTTCTAACTGACAGGCTGATGTCGTCCGACGGACTGATAATCAGTGAGCCCTTTACACAGACAAATGGAAGACAAAAAACTGCCATTGGATTTCTAAAAGGCATACTTTCGTTGTTGGCCTGAATCTGAACTAAAGCAAACTGTCTTCGGATTGCGATTTTTTCAAGTTTTAATTGAATCCTGCTACCTGGGCTAGAACTTCTTTAATTACGTCTGGTGGATTATGTTTGGCGTTCGTTAGAAGAGACAGCGAATTGTCTGGTAGCCAAGCGATAGAAGTAAATGGAAGTGAGTGAGTTCGAACACCGGCTCGTACCAATGAGCTTGTTGAAACATACATAGGTAATTATATTGTAACATAAGTACATATATAAAAGTGACAACGACGCCAAATATTTTTATAACGACATTCTGTTGCGAGTATATCATGAAATTTGTCATAAACATTCAAGTAGATAATATATCTATACATCATCATCATATATCTACGTCTGATACTAGTTTTCGTTGCTAGAAATTGTAACGCAAAGAAATAAGAGCGAGTAGAAGGTTTACATAGGTACTTACAGGCTACTTATAAAACTTACTTTATTTGCTCTATTTTCTATCATAAACATTTTAGCAACGAAAACGAATATCAGACATAGATACATATTACGTTAATGTTTTGTTGTTAAGTTTCATTCATTTAATTTAAGCAGAGCGGGACCTCGATTGTATTGGAGCGCGTTTTTGGCGTTTTGGGTTCGTGTAATTCTTTTGACACTTTAAAAAAAAATCCGTTCGTCTTCTGCTACTCGGGCACCCATTTTATTAACTCGGGTAAGGTGATATCGCGGCTATATTCTCAATTAAATTTAGCTTCCAAATATATTTTTAAAGTTCCTCCATTTTCTATAGTTAAAGATACGATAATCCTTATTGGGCCTAATTGCATCGGTGATAACTTACTATATTTTTTCTGCGTTGTTTGTAAACAAGCACACAGCCTGCTCTTAGCGATTATTAAAGCTTATTGACGCTTAAAATATCAGGAGTTACATTAAGGCAGCATATTTTTTTACATATAGGAGAGGTATTTACCGTTTAAAACATTTATATAAAAAAACAACGGGTTACACTTCGGGAGTGCCGACAGAAGTGAAAACTCAATGACTAGTCCAAAATGTCTGCAGCACTATGTATAAATGACCCCCATCCTCTTTTCTATTGAAAAACTTTATATAGTTCCGAAATTGCTGGCCAGTGAGCTTAAATTTGTAGCATTAATTGTTTAAAATTCGAATAGAAATTGTAAAGTTACCTTGCAGACCTCGCATCTTTTTTCACTTCAAAAAATATCATGACCAAATATATTTATATTTGGTCATGATATTTTGAGTTTTATTCACCAGTACTAGAGTTCACTTTTATTATTACATATATTAGAGTGATATAAAGTTAGAATGTAACTGTGAGATCCTTGTATTTTAGCCCGTACAAGATTAGAACATTGAGCTTTATTGCTTAATATAAAAGCCCAGTTTTAAATAAATGACCTGATTATGATACGTTATGACTAAAGTTCTTTGGTGAATAATATTTGGCATACATTTTCGCCGCGGGGTAGAAAGAGAGGGTTACGCCTTATGCCTTACGCCTTACGCCTTACGCTGTCTCGAGTTTAACATATTTTCCCCACCTCAAAAAGTGCACAGCGCCGCTAAAGAAGTTTTCACGACAAAAAATGTTTTTCACTTCCTTTCATGTTTCCATACTACAACAACCCTAGTAAATAATGCGCAATAAAATATTTCCATCAACTATCAATA
This sequence comes from Cydia amplana, assembly GCF_948474715.1. Taxonomy (NCBI): domain Eukaryota; kingdom Metazoa; phylum Arthropoda; class Insecta; order Lepidoptera; family Tortricidae; genus Cydia; species Cydia amplana. The sequence goes on from NC_086073.1 coordinate 17,466,967, forward strand.
ATGACATTTGACAGCTGGCCGATCAAGTCCATAACAGTTTCAGATCACGTAATATAAATCAGAATCGGACTCCAGGTTGAATCAGTCTTTATTATTTTGTTACAAGTGTTACAACAGTTTGAAGCAAACACACTAAGACCTAACATTCATTAAATATTTGTACTACTATTCATACTTTCTTTTTTATTATGTTTACTTAACTAGCTTCAGCTTTCCCCTGAATGCTTACAATACAAAGTTAACGATGTCACCCTTTACTCAAGCCACTTGATTACACACCCTATTTATATGGATAAAGAGTATCATTTGCATTACGCGCGCCATGAATGGATTTCATGCGTATTTGCATCATTACGAATGAAAGCTAAGTCGGGTAATTTGTTTGATAACAAAAGGCTATTCAGTGTAACAAAATGTTGACATACTTTTTAACGGCAGAATTTTTCTTGTAAAATTCTAAACTTTTGTGTTGTAGCGGCAGACCACCATTTCACTTTAAAGAATTATCTTTCCTTCAATCTAATTTTATCTGGAATGGAGTATGTATTAGATATTTTCATTCATCGTTGAATGACCGGGGTTTCACAGAACCGTTACCATTATTCGACGCAAAAGGTATAGTGTGTGTGTGTGTGTGTGTGTGTGTGTGTGTGTGTGTGTGTGTGTGTGTGTGTGAGTGTTTAAATGTAAAGTAGGTACCTATATCTATAATGTGATTCAACTCGTGACGTCACGCGCTGTGTTTACACGTCGCCTGTCAACTTGACATTGTTTTACATTGCAATACGTTATACGCGGACGTTGCAGTCGGTGGAACTGAGTTGGCAAGCTAGGTGAATCTGTTAAGAGCCAACAGGAGTGGTCATTTCTCCATACAAACGTACTCGACTGTTTCCTCCGTGGGTTTTGAAGCTAGAGCAATGATTTTATCAACACAGATTAATATTGTCAATATCTGTGTCGGACCGTTTTGCTTTTTTTGATATTTTTGTTTTTTAAGGCGCTAGAGCCCTTCAAAAATGGCCAAAATGGCCTAATTGACTATGCCGCAATGAGAGGCGTGCTATTCAAAACTGACATCAATTAGTCAAAAAATCAAAACGGTCCGACACAGATAATGTCATAATCATTTAGATTTCCAAATTTGGTTACGATTGGTTAAGTTTTGGAGGAGGAAACAGCCGAGTACGAAACCTCGATTTTTGATATTTTTACGCAGGATTTTTCGCCTTGTCCTTATCGCACTAGTTTTAGGAGCCGCTTCCGTTAGCGAGACGGGTATATTTACCTAAAATATTTAAATCTTAGCTCCTGTTGGCTCTTAATGAGCGCATAAGTATGGGATAAGGATATTTTAATCCTGGATATTTATTAAGTCATATTGAAATGTCCGTTCGTCATTTGAATTTCTGTTTATTTAATTTAGTGATTAAATTATTAAGAATGGAGTCTATAGGTTGCGCAGAATTTGCAAAGATTAACCTATGCATCAGTTCAATACTATTATTACTACTAGTATTATTATTATTACTAGTATTATGTATTATATGTATGTTATTAGTAGTATTATTATTACTAGTATTATGGTGAGCTAAAATTATATTTTGTCCACAATAATGATTTAATATAATAATATTATAGAAATATAATATACATACCAAAGAATATAATACTCAATAATACTCACTGGCGACCCGCCACGTCTTCGCACGGGTTAACAAATTAAACACATAAACCTTCCTCACGAATCACTCTAATTGTAGGTGAAAACCGTATGAAAATCCGTTCAGTAGTTTGAGTTTATCGCGAACATACAAGTATTACAAACACACAAACAGACAGACGCGGCGGGAGACTTTGTTTTATAAGGTGTAGTGATTATTTGAGCCTTTTCACTTTGCCCGATCCTATATCGGATGTCGTAAAACAAAGTCTTTATTTTTGCATTTACGTTTTTTCTTGACCAATAATCATTTATTATATGAATAATAGGAACTTTTTTCTTTTTACTTCTTTGAGGGTCGTAATATCCGACATCGGTAAACACAACGCGACAAAACTTACTCATTACCTACGTAAAACTCTACGCATGTTATACAGTTCTATATTTAAATACAATAAAATGGAAAGTGCAACCAAAAAACGAGCATTACGCATGCAAAGGAAATGTTAAAAATCTAATTATGGTGGAATAAAGGCTATTTTTATTTTTATATCGTCAGGTGACAAGCAAAAGTCACTAATTACTATAAAATATTTAAACAAAAATCAACCTTCTTTTCGTACTAATATGGTTCACTATGGCTATGAACTTGTGGTGGTACTTAGTAACTTTTGCTTGTCACCTGACGATATTTTATTTTTATTTTACTAAACAAGAATGTGTAATAATCTAACTTGTTACACGAACAGTTCGTGAAAATAATGAATAATGCTAATTTAGTGACCGTTTTAATACTATCAAAGTATCCCTAAAATTTCCTAAAGTGACCCCGGTTTACCGTACTCAAGCAGTATCACTCTAATTTACAAACATTTGTGTGTGAAGCTTCCTATTTCCACACTTTCGTGTGTTGTTACAAAACATTAATCGGTTAAAGTACAACATAAAGACGGCCATAATACTCACAATAACGTAACACAATCTTTATGGCTGATAGCGGTTAATTTACTGCCTGGATAGCGATAAAAATTAACTCGCTGGTAATATCGATAATCAAGCCAAATAATACATTTTATTATCTTTAGTAGTTTTTTGGCTATGGGTGATTTGTGGCCCGTTTCTCAAAAGCTTGTAACTTGTAATACAAGTGAAAGTCCCTTTCTAACAAAAGCTGCCAAAAAGTGACATCCGCTTGTATTAACCATACCAACCGACTTCGTTAAACGGTAGACTTATAGAATATATATTATTAAGGCATTTGTACAACTTTATATCGTGGAATAAAGTTTAAATAATAAGCAATATTCTCGACGTGCGAAATTTGCCGTAATCCGCGACCGCTATAAACCCTGTGACGTCATTTAGTGACGTCACGGATTTGCATTAGCATAAAGTTAAGCCTCGTGTTTGAGGTTATAATTTTAAGTCGATGGTTTTGTAGGTTAAACCAGTTTACGAGAATAAAATAGAAATTTTAAAAAGATATTTATGTAAATGTTCAAAAACACTATTTTTAAAAGGATGTCGATTCGGATTCATATTTTTTTAGGTGAATAGTTCTAAAGAGTGAGGCTTCAGAGGTTTCACCATGAGTACCATGACCGACCGAAAGAATCTCTTACATTTACGCCATATTTGGAATCTATAAAAAAAATATCTTTATTTCGGAATATTAAGAATTCCATACAATATTGTGTACGTACATTACAGCTACATGTTAGTAAGTACAATAAAATTAATCATTAACATAACACAACATTTTGACAATGAGATCAAGATTTATAATAAAATAAAAATTAATTGAAATCATGAATATGTAATAAATAAATAAATAAAATTGAGTAGAATTGAATATAAGGATGTCACAACATTGTTATTCATATAAATAATGATTTCATGTCAAAAGTACAAATAGAAATAAACAAATGTCCTAAAATAAAAAATATTAAAATATGGCGATAACTTATCAATTAATAACGCAGACCCAGCACACATTTTGACGCATTTGGCCCAACTGACATGTCTTTTAGATAAGAGTCTATAACCGTCCATGATTTTTTATTTATCTGATTATAAGTATAATTCTAAAATCGCGTATTAAACTTTATTGTCATTTAATGGCTCTTATGTAATGTAATGTTTCCTAATACTAATCTATGTATCTTATCTATATACTCAAATTCTTTGAGTTCTCCTGAAAGAGACACCTTATTACATAATTTTTATGTCTTATTTATTTGTTACAGGTTAGTGATCATCATTTGTTTCAGGGGATTGCGCAGTTTCATGTAAGTTTATAAGTTACATGGCGTTGTTTCTTTAGTACAGTCAGCTGCAGAAATAGTTGACCCCACCTCCATAGATATTTGTATGAAGGACGTGCTATCTCTGCAGCCGACTGTACATAGACTTGATATTGTGTTTGTTGAAATAAGGTGCTATTCATAAATTACGTCATTTCAAATCTGATCGGATGATGGTAGCATGACGTAGGAGGAAACGGGGTCATTCGAAGCATGATTTTTGGATGATTTAAGGGAGGGGGGGGTCAAAAATCGTCAAAAATAGATGACGTAATTTATGAACAGCCCCTAATCATTATAGCGACTTGGTGTTTCTTAAGAAAAACATTGATTTCAAAAATGAATAAGAATTCTAAGGCTACCATTACCAGAATGGTCAAGTTAAGCTACATTAACAAAACCTAGTTAAATATTCAATGTCAGATATTAAATTATTCATTATTCAAAAACATCAACTCTTTTCTCACTCATCCACGCCTCTTTTCCATAAAAAATACAATTTGTTTTTTACGTGTCATCGTATCCTGTCGGGCACACAAATTATTTCGGCTGTCGCCCGGGACGCGACTATTTGCATTCATGGTCTCAATCGGGCAAAACGTGGAGTCCATCCAGTACCTATAAAACATTAATTCATGTTACATACCTAATACCTATACCTCTGGAGTTGCCTGAGCCTGTACCATGAGTCACTGACAGTGTCAAAACTAACATATACGTTATCTAGAACGTAATTTACTTTCTATGCATCTCGTCCGTACTAATAAGCGAGTACGAGCGAGATGCATAGAAAGTAAATTACGTTCTCGATGGCGTTTATGTCAGTGCCAAACTGGTGGTAGCCACATTGAAAACTGCTAAATGATAACTGTAGTCGGGGAAAAAACACAAGGTCGTAGTTGCATTAATAATGGCTCACCTTATTCTATTTATCTTTGTTAGGGTTCCGTACCTCAAAAGAAAAAAACGGAACCCTTATAGGATCACTCGTGCGTCTGTCTGTCTGTCTGTCCCTCCCTCTAACTCCGAAACTACTGAGTCTTAAATGTTGAAATAAAAAAACATATAGTTGTTTAGGTATATGTAGATCAATGACAAGAACACCTATTAGATATACTGTGCAGTCAAGCGTGAGTCGGACTTAATGTAAGGAACCCTTGGAACGCGAGTCCGACTCGCACTTGGCCGGTTTTTTTACATTAAAAATATACGGCAGAACTGCATAGATCCCGCGATCTTGATTGGATGATCCACGGGCTATAATTACATGGCAACCTTGCATTGTTTAAGTAAATCACGACGTTTCTAGGTTGTAATTAAATATAGATAATTAAAAACTATTAGCTATTTTTACTTAGAAAAATAAATAATAACGCCTTTTATGTTTTTAAAAGTCGATAACGATAATTACACTAGTAATTTTATAGCCTCATAGCCATTAGAAGTGTCAGTGTCAAAAGTGACGTTTTTGTTTGAAGAAGTGTCGCTTTTGACACCACTTTGACACTGACATATGTAATCCATATTGTTTCTAGATCTATTAATTGACGTATCTTAAAGTTCGAATCGGGCCGTCAGTGCCGTATCTTATGTACAGTCGCCATCAGATATATCGGAGCGGCCAAGGTGCTCACAAATATCTGAACATGCCTCTCTTTTAAAGGCGTTAGAGTGCGTGTTCAGATATTTTGAACACCTTGGCGGCTCCGATATATCTGATGGTGACTGTACACTTGTACAGTCAGCATCAATAGTAGCGGATGAAACCGACCGTTAGCGAAGGTCCCCGTTTCAGTTGCGGCAAATATGCTTTCGTATGGAGCAGGGGCGGCTGGTAGCTATGTGTTATGGGTGCTCACTCACAATAAAAAACAAAAACTAAACCTACACATTCAATTAACCGTCGCAAAGTACCTAGATGTCGGTTTCCGTCCACCCGGTCATTGAACTCTCTCATAGATTTTCGGTATTACGGATATCTTGACGACCGATAGACGCCAAGTGCAGTTCATTTTACAAATGGATATAATATTTTTATTTAAATTTTATGGAAAGATGTGCTAAATTGTTAACACACCTATTTCGGTCCAAACAAACTCACCGCACGTCGCCCGCGCCCGAGCCAAACACAAAACATAATAATATACTTAAGTAACACGAAAAACAAAATAAGCTAATTACTTTTATCACATTCACACAACACAACCGCGGTGTTTTTGCATATTGATCTGATTTAAAAATATATAAGTCTTTGTTTTTGACTAACATTGTTACGAAAGTTCAAGGTCGTCCATAATTTAACTCGAGTCGATTTTGTAAACTTTTTCACATTCTCACGTTAAATTCATTAATTTTTAAACACTTCACAACAAACAAATTATGTGCTTTCACTGTTTAAACTCTTTGTTTCATTATTTATTATGAAAAAAAGCCAAAATTGCATTCCCGCCTTTAAAATTGACTAAGGTCTGTTTAGAAACAAGTGACAACAACAACATCAACATGGCGCGCGGGATGCGCGCGCAAGGTCAACCGGGCTCGGAGCGCCGCACCGATTTTGCCTGTTCCCTCATAGAAAAATTTCTGTTTCACGTGCGGACCTGTGGGGAAACTTCTCTTTCGCTCTTATTGAATTTCCTATTGATCGAATGTACTAAATCTTTTTCCATAGGAGCGCAATCCAGAGCGCTCCGCTTCGCGCGTTACCTTTGATTTCTATGAAATTACGCCGAGTAGGTAGTGGTGAGCTGTCTATAAAATAAATTTATAATGAATAAATAAAGGTTATTATTTAATTGGTATTGAGTTTTTTACGATAGATCTTAAATAGAAATAATATATTAGATAGGTGGTATAATTTTATTTTGATTATTTATGGGAGTGCACCGCACAAGCGCTCCTTACGGCGAGCCGCGCCTGGTATGGAGAGAAGTCGTGTCGTTTGCAGGGGCCCATTTCTCGAAAGGTATTAGACTAATATTATTAGTCCACGAACTGTCAAGTCGTATGGGTTACCATGGCAACACACTAATAATATTAGACTAATAACGTTCGAGAAATGGGTCCCAGGTCGTATGTATCAAAGTCTCAACGATTTCTCGTGAAATTTTGTGAGCGCGCTGGGTAGTTAGATGATTTTTTCTGCAGTTTAATTTTTTTGGAAAAAATTAAAAGGGCGGGAATTGGCTTTTATGGCTACTTGACCATTGTGATTTCACTGTGATACTGACTAAACAAAGTAGGTATTAAGGTAATTTTTTAAGATTATCGGTCTGCAGAGCTCACAGAGCCACTAGTTTTTATTTTATTTGTTAGGGTTTTTTTTTATTGAGGTTTGCCAACAGGTGTACCTACAAGTACAAATATGTAGATTTAAGTTAGTTTTGTGAAATTAACTATGTATTTCTAAATAAAATGTACTTACCTAAATTTTGTCTGTTCATTGTTTGAAGTAGATAGGTAAGTACCTTACGGACATAATTACTTCGTCGTATTAGTACTTGAATATGTTATTCATTCAAACTTATAACAATGCGAGGAAACCGCTACGCACAATTATCGTTTCAATACAATATTCATTGTTATCTTATGACAGTTCATGGGAACTCTAGCAAATAAAAAATATTAATTACTTACTATGATTTTGTACGATGACTATGATAGATGTATTATGTGGAGCCATGGTTCAAGAGGCCGCTCATTATGACCTTAGGGATATTTCCACTATAGTATCCGCAGAATTAAGTGGCGAGCAGGGTCATAAACGTCACTATTGTTGTTTCCGCTACCTGCACTATTGTTGCACGGCCCGCTCCATAAGGCCGTGCAGGTGCGCTGCCGTGTCACTCCGTTAACTCGAGTTACATGAGTTACGGATAACCAGTCTAAATCGTCTTAAAAACCATTAAATATATATCTTCAAAAAGAAAATTTTGAAAATCTTCATTATTTACTGAGAAAAGCATATGACTAACTCATGTAACTTCATTTTTTTGCCGATGGCGTCAGACACAACTCAGTTAACTTGAGTTGCATGATATATGTTCTTAAGTTACCGGAGTTAAGCACTTACGCATGACTGGCCGAGCGCTTGGTTTATACGACAACAATATTATTTCGCTTAATACGTGGCACGTCTGATCACGCGTATGTCATGTAACTTGACTTACATGACTTCGTGTGACCACTATAGTATGGAAGTGTTGGTCAAAGTCATGCGAAACCATTTAATTCGAATAAAATGAAAACTATTCAATTATGCGAAAAAAAAATTAAAGATCCTATTCTGGGACCATATTTCCTATATGTAGATTAGAAAAAAATAAAAAAATACGATGAACCGTCATCGATAACAGCATTTGTATCTTTAAAACTTTAAACGTAATTATCTCGAAACTCAACTTTTAAAGTTACATGAGATGCGCGTGACACGGCAGTGCGAAAGAGATAGCATGATTCCGATGATTTATGACCGCGCTCGCCACTTAATTCTGCGGATACTATAGTTACATTGGTCTACATTGGTTCCGTGACAGAAGGGGTGGTGTGTTAGCACCGTTACCCCGACCCACCTGAGTCACTATCATAGTCAATAAAATATCACTCATAAAATTCCTTGACTTTAAGAATCCTAAAATAAAGTATTAAAATGTTTAATATGCTACTTTTATCGTGAAAGAAAATACATAAAAGTTGCAACAAAATTTGTGTATGTCATGTAGGAAATTGCCAGCTGTTCCTTTAAATATGGACGTAATATCGTGCCAAGTTACTAATTAGCAATGTAAATGGCCCGCTGTCAAATAGCCTTAGCCTGTCAAATAGTAATCCCATAAACAACTACGAAAATGTATATTTGCATAACGATTAACTATGGTACTATTAGCACTCCGTTTTTACGCACGGCATTCATTAAAAGTAACTTTATTATTAATAGACTCACCGCTTTTATGAGGCTTGTATGCAGAAACGTATACTTACATACACACACCGACCGACCAAAGTCTAGAATCCGCAATCTCGACGCTTAAGAACATAGAGCGAAGTTATGTATGTAAAACTTCTACACGCTAATGGTACAATACAAATACTAAACCACAGAATAAGTAATAGTATTATCATACAGAATGGACACGCACCGCCCCGCCCCGACTCGGATTTCCTCGCCCCGCGACTGGCCGCGACATGAATGTGTGCGTAAGTCGCTCTACTGAGAGCATGCCAGAAGTCCGTCAGATACACAATGACGCGTGTACAGACGTGCCGCGCACACATATAAACGCAAATCATTTTTGATGTATGGCGTGTCCGCCCTGTGACTAGACTAAATACAGCAGAGCCTCTTTAATCCGTACCCACGCTAATACGAACACCTCTATAATCCGAACGATCCCCCTCTCCACCTGCGCAACCGCCATTTCGCTCAGGTTCTGACTTGCAGTGCCACAAAGTGCGTTTTAGGTGTTACACGTATTGTTTTATCGTCCGCAACGCGTCCGTTAGGCATTTTGTTATCGAATTACATAGTTTTTCTTTAATTACTTATTTCAAAAACTTCTCGTCAAAGCACCATAACGGAATTCTTCAAAAATACTGAGTGATTATTTTGTAGAATTGTTTGTAACTTACTTAAATATACGAAAATTGTCAAATATGCGTGTTTTATTCTGAAAAATTACTATGAAAATTTCTGCATACTATAATCCGAACGCTCCGTGAGTCCGAACAGGGTATAAATTTTGGGTGTTCGGATTAAAGAGGCCCTGCTGTACTAATAACTAGCTTAAATCTAAAATAGGCCCTTGAGGCATTGTACCAATGCTGCTACGTTGTGCGAGGAAGCCGCCAGCTCTTCGGTCACCAGTTACGTCAACCAGACGTTTCGCGAATTCTGCAAAAAACTTGTGCGCGTTGGAACCCCATGGACCTAGAGTTTCAACTCCAAATGGTACATAATGGTACTCTATCTATTATACCAAGGCTTTTATATTTATTAAGTTTCAAAATTTCGGCGCTTCGCGCCGCTCCGCCCGCTTTTACATTAGTCCGTTGGAGGATTATTTTACATTACAATTAATTCAAATTCAAAATTTACTTTCGCCTGTTACTCCGAACTTAAGTCCAGTTGACTTATATATGAAAACAGTACAAAAGATAATCACGGTTCATATCCCGGTAAATATAATAAGTCTAGTAAAACTAACCGTGAATCATTCAAAACTGACAAGTCCAGTTGCCCACAAAACTGATTTCGCACAGCCTATCTTAACTGAATCATATTTTACGAGCCCCCACAATGCGGGGAGATGATTGACCTTGGAGAGACAGCTAATATAGGAAATGCATCCATAATTGAGATTATCTATATAGGAACTCCCTACCTGTCATAAAATTCTGCCCCCTGAAATCCGATGGTTCCTTATCACATTCGAATTTTCAGTTTCTCTAAATCTAAGTCTATACTAGTCCAACTGACTTCACACAGCCTATCTTAACTGAACCGCTACATATTTCACAAGCCCCGCAACACACGGGTAGGGCTTCCAATACCGGGATCCCGGGATCCCGAAATACCGGAATCCCGTGTTTTCTTGGTCATTTTTCAATACCGGTATTTTTAAATGCAATACCGCGATCCCGGTATTATTAAAAACATGCGAAATGTACAGAATAAACGCTCTATATCCATTAAAATGATCATATTCGGCTGCATTAAGAAGCCCAATACACGTCAGTTGCATTAAACTAGTACTTATCTCACTTTCATTTCATAATTTGTACTACCTATCTGAGTAGATAGATAGATAAATATCTCACGATTAATATTTCTGGAAATCATGGTAGTGATAAGGATATAAACATAAGTATGAACTGTAGTAACAGTTTTAAATTCACTGTATGAAGTACATAGCTTCTTTCTATATAAAACCTGACTATGTATTTTAACCATATTTGCTAAAATTGGAGCTATGAAACATTTCAAGCCTTACAAAAATATTTACTACCGACCACTATGTACCTACACCAATAAGCAAATCAGCATTTTTTCATATATTCTACTTAAATAAAGCAATAAAGTTCATAAAATAGGTTGTTTCAACGTTTTTCTGATTTATCAAAACATGTGTTTTATAAAGTTCACAAGTAACGGCATTGTATTATTTTGTATATTTCATTGCCACCCATTGTACCGAACTACCGACTAAAATAAATATGTAAGTGATGTAAGGTGTTACTATTATGAGGTACATTAAATGAGTTATAATTATAACACTTATAACGTGGAACTGGAAATCCGTAGCAGGCACTTATCACTTGGTGACTGTGACTAGCCGCCCTTATAATCAGCAAACTGCAAAATGTACCTAATCATTGCCACATTATTTGATTGTCTATTGTCCTTTAGGCTATTAAAACTTATGTGGTGTAATATTTAGCCTTTTAAATTCCCAATTTTTAATAAAACCCCGATGTCATAATAAATACCGGGATCCCGGGATCCCGGTATTTTACCGGTAGTACCGGTATTCCGCGAGGCCCGGTATTTGGAAGCCCTACACACGGGGCGATTTTCCGCCACGGAGTGTGTTTCCGGTCGGTCGCGGCCGGCATTAGCATAATGTCCGCATTAATAATACTGACGGGGTTATTCGGAAACTATAATTTTGAATAAATAATACTCGTATTGACACATCAAGTTAACACTAGAAATATCATATCTCTGAAAATCTTGGAAACCATCTTTAATTTATGATATTTACTGTATTAGGAGGCAATCGAGAACGTGAAATTTGGTATGATATGAAGATAGTTTGAATCGGGATTCAAACTGTTTCCCCGGGGGGAAACACATAATATATAAGTACGTTCTTATCCCGGAAATCATGTCTATAAGGGACCCAAAAGGGTAACCTTGGTGGGTGGGGAATTTTCTATTTCAATGTTATATGGAAATACTAACACTACACGGACGAAATCGCTCAGTCGCGAATGAGGCCTTCTGATTCGGACACGGAGATTTTTCGCTACAGCGGCTGACCGACCATACATCATTTTCCCGTGCTTTTATTGTAAAGGAAAATTCGGTTATAGTTTTGGGTGAATTAAAATTCTGGACCCGACTTTCGACCCGTTTGTCTTCTGGTCAGGAGGTCGAGACAAATGACAATCATTTTAACTTCCTCTTCATTTATAACAAATCATTCCATATTATATAATAATACTATTACACGTGCTTGGTATATTTTTGTAACTGACTGCGTAACGCTACTCGGAACTTTCATGACGCACACTAACACGTGTGATGGAGCTAACTAAACGATTCGATGTTTATGTTATTTAGAAACTAATTGAAATAGGTACATATATTTAGAATATTGGCTTCGAGGATAAAATAAGTAGGTAAGACCTAGAAGAAACCACAAGTTCTTATGAGAGAAAATCTGATACCAAGGAATACGTATAATATATTATCCCTACTATAATTAATAAATGCTACGAGTAAAGTAACTACTTATGTCTTTTTAGGCATAGTTACTTTAATGAAATTTTGCATGCAGATAGTTTGAGGTTCGGGGAAGGACATAGGATTATCTAGATTTTAAATAAAAGTAAGTATGTAAAGTTCAATCTGTTATTTTAATGAATAAATTAAAAGTACTAATTAAAAAAATACATTTCCGTCCTTTCCTTTTTTTAAATTGCACATAGTAGTTTTCCTTAATATATACCTAGTGCGACAAAGGCTTAGGCCCTTATACCATTATTCTCTTATTCATACGTGTATTATATAGTTACCATAAGTTTAACTATTAAATGAAAAATTAAAAAACCCCTACGCATACCTATGCCAAAAAAACCCCAATTTTATAACATAAATACCTTACATCATTTTGGAAAAGACCTGATACTCTTCAAAGTACTGGATCGATGTTTTATCAAACATAGCTCCTCATCGACATCGACAAAGCTCATCGAAATTGGTCCATCCGTTTGAGAGCTACGATGCAACACACAGACAGACAGACAGACATTGGCGTCAAACATATAGATAATACCCTCTTTTTACGTCGGGGGTTAAAAATAGGCAAAGCCATCATCATTCGCCCTCTACAGCTGACACTATTAACTATTTCGTTAATCGCCGCAATTTTCGCTAATAGCCTGAACTCTGCCAACATTTTCACCACAAAGACAATTTGCCAGACACACAATAAATTACATAGACAATTTTCTATATAGACAAACATCGTTAGTCTATAACTGAGCAACTTTGCACCTCTCGTTTTTCCATCACTTCCCATTACAGTTTAAACCTTGTTGTTAATATAATAGAGTTGAATTTGAGTTGTAAAGTTGAGGAAAGATACGCGCTTGTGAAAATAATAAGAAGTTTTCGACCTTGGATAGACAAAATTAATGGAATTGCAGAAACGGTAAAACAATGTATAGCCTTGGCCTGTTAGTTTTCAACAACTTTAAATTAACTTTAGTTTTGCCGCAGACTGTCTAGGTTTATAATTGCTCTACTATCGCCAGTAATTATCTTCAAGAGTAGGGGCCCGATTCGGATTTTGTAATAGACATCTATTAGATATCTTTTAGACATCGCCAAGATACGATAACGATATGTTTAAGATCTAAGCTGTCAAATTTGACATTTCCGCGATTCTGGAGATACTCTTGAACGATTTCCACAAGATATGACTTAGAGATCCAATTCACATCTAATAGTTATCTAACTCTATCTAACGTAAAAGTGACATTGGTTGCCCGAATTGAGTTGCAAAAGAGAACTAGTTGAAATCTAAACTATAATACGTATTTAGAATGGATCTAGTACTATACGTACGTGTCGCCTCTTGTGAATATCTTGAAATTCGAATACGGCAGTAGGTACATTAAGTTCTAGTGGTAGGTATCTACGGCGCGACATTTTAATATTTGTAGAGGTAATCATCGTTTCTGTTGTAACTGCTTTTGGAAATAAGTTTTTGGCAAAACGCCTTATTGGAAGTCGGGAAGTGGGTCTTTAACTTGCAAGATTTAACCCGTACAAATATAGTTACATAGGTACATTACATTCAGTAAAGTTAATAAAAAGCTCCCCCCCCCCCTTAATCTCCGAAACAACTCGGTCTTCAATTTTGAAAAAAAATACACAAAATAGTTATTTACCTATCCATTGGCCTTTGCGTCTATTGCAGACGATTTATGGTGCAAACCGGAGAGACAATGACCTCTCCAGACTTAACACCGCCTGGGACGGAATTAAGGAAACGCAGGGATGCCCAGCACCTGCATACCCTCTCGGCTTCACTGTCTTAACCCACAGGAAAGGCGAGCCAATACGTGTGGAGGCAGGTCGGCTGCAGGAATCTGCCGCTTATTTCAGGTTGGACCCTAATACTCGCGCCTTACGGTAACTCCATTCCGGGATTTAATTGTGGAGTATCCTTCTCCTAGATGGATTGCAAGCCAATGCTAAGAGGTCCATCTCCCCTGTGACGAAACAGCTTTTTGCTTCGTTTGTGGACTTAGTCGCCTCGTACGACACCCTTATCCCATGTGAGGGTTGGCGCTATTCTAAAGCCGGCCACCACACGGATGACTATAGATGACAGGAAAACCTATTAGAAATGTGCAGTCAAGCGTGAGTCGGACTTAATGTACGGAACCCTTGGAGCGCGAGTCCGAGTCGCGCTTTGCCGGTTTTTTATAGACATTTCATTCACGTTCCACATAAAAAATACATTATTAAAAACTTGGAACGCGAGTCCGACTCGCAATTGACCGGTTTTTTTTTAAGAACCCTACCACCCCATTGTCATTGTCATGTGGTCGTATCTAGATTAGTAGTGCAAATTGTTAAATGCTCATTTAGATGTGGTCGTAATCCCGACGTGAGCTCGCTAGAGCCACAAGGCTCGTTAGGTCAGCAAACAATGGTTCTTTGAAGCGAAGCAGTTGACAGTTTAAAAACAACATGTCAAATATATTTACAGAAACCGGATAAGGGCGAGTCGGACTCGCCCACCGAGGGTTCCGTACTTTTTAGTATTAGTTGTTACAGCGGCAACTAACAGGAATAGGTACATCATCTGTGAGAATTTCAACTGTGTGTGATCCAGCCTGGTGACAGACAGACAGGCAAGAGGAGTCTTAGTAATAGGGTCCCGTTTTTACCCTTTGGGTACGGAACCCTAAAAAATATTCTGTACTCAAACTTTGAAAACAGTCAGCTGTGGTTCCGTAAATACTATAATCTGACTGTACTGCGAATTTCTTTTTTTTTCTCTCCTCCTCATTAACGTGAATCAACTTTTTCTTGTCACTCGTCATGGTTACATTCTCCTGGGTCACTCTTTAAAACCTGCTTTTTAGGTATTTAAATTCACCAAACACGCTTTTTTGTGACACTTATAAACCCTTTCCATTGAGGGTCGTCTACCAAGCGTGTCAGAAGAAGGTGGTGTACAGTGTCTTCTAACAAACTATGCTACTATTGTCTCTTGACTGACCGGACAGAATAACAACAACAAATAGTTGATCCACCCATATCTTTCTGTTATAATTCTGTGTACTGCGGCATTACGTCATTATCGACCATTTGTCTTCACAGTATTTATTCTCGATACAATTAATATAAGTGATTCAACTATTTATTAAGTAGGTACCTATTCGCGGATATTATCTAAATTATCTTTGCTGCAGCCTTCACCTTGCCTGTGTGTGATGGGTTCGATTTAGAATGAAAAAGCGGCCAAGTGCGAGTCGGACTCGCCCATGAAGGGTTCCGTATTTAGGGGATTTATGACGTATTAAAAAAAAACTACTTACTAGATCTCGTTCAAACCAATTTTCGGTGAAAGTTTGCCTGGTACTGTACATCATATATTTTTTTTAGTTTTATCATTCTCTTATTTTAGAAGTTACAGGGGGGGGGGGGGACACATTTTACCACTTTGGAAGTGTCTCTCGCGCAAACTATTCAGTTTAGAAAAAAATGATATTAGAAACCTCAATATCATTTTTGAAGACCTATCCATAGATTTATGGGTTTGATGAAAAACATTTTTTTGAGTTTTAGTTCTAAGTATGGGGAACCCGCAAAATGTATTGTTTTTTTTTCTATTTTTGTGTGAAAATCTTAATGCGGTTCACAGAATACATCTACTTACCAAGTTTCAACAGTATAGTTCTTATAGTTTCGGAAAAAAGTGGCTGTGACATACGGACGGACAGACGGACGGACAGACAGACAGACATGACGAATCCATAAGGGTTCCGTTTTTTGCCATTTGGGTACGGAACCCTAAAAACAGGACTATGCTTATAGGATGACTCACGCTAGAACGGGCCGGGGCCGGGCCGAAGCTTTCGGTGCTTCGTTTTCTATGGAAAACACGACGTGATCACCGATCAGCCGTCATACAAAATCACATGTCGGACGCCTCGGCCCGGGCCCGGCCCGGTCTAGCGTGGTCCTTTATGGAGGATTCTGTACCTTCATACGATACTAGGCGTGTCTCACTCCGCGATTTCGTCGCTTTGCTACAGGTAGCTAAAAGTACATCCGTTCGGCCCCAATTTTGGGGAAAGCCATAAGCCGGGCGTGGCGCTGTCGCCACCTAGCGGCCATACTGTGCTGATCGTAACAGACGCGTTTTGTTAGAGAGTGAGTCTTCTGTACTTAGTACTACTTATTATTTATTCTGTGACGATACGGAAAAACGAACGTTACTTACCTAAAAAGTTGTATCTTTTTATTTTACGTGTCTCTGTTTTGTGTGTTCCTAAAATGAATAGTCGCCATCAGATATATGGGAGCGGCCAAGATGCTCAAAAATATCTGAACATGCACTTTAATGTTTTGATATTACTTAGAGATATTTGAAAAACATCTCTATGTCTGACTGATGGCGACTGTACTTACCTACGCAATGTACTGTCGAGTAAGAAATTTAAAATTTCCTTTGGAACATCAAATTGCACTAAAAAGGTACTCGCACCAGCTTTTTGTTTAATAAATACATACGACATATTGTTTACAGCCACGAGCGTGAAAAATCGTAACGTAGGTAACCGAGAGGGTCACACTCGTAAACTTGGCTTAAACGGCGTTTTGTCACAAAAACTAAAGGACCCTTTGTATTTTGTACCTATCGGAGTCGACCCTTGAAAAAACTGCAATCATACTGTAGCTATTCCATTCGCCCGATAGCAAATCGTCTCGAGACAACTAGTTAAAAGCACTTTAAACTCTCGCGTTTTGTACACATATTTAATTACATAAACGGGTCTACCGCAAACACAAACAATGACACTATATCGCGGTAGACCCGTTAGTGTAATTAAATATGTATTAACTCACATTTATAGACGGGTCTAACGCGAAATTTATTCAATTACCTTTATATACCGACGTTTCGACACAGGTTTCACTGGTCATGGTCGCATTGAATAAATTTCGCATTAGACCCGTCTATAAATGTGAGTTAATATGTGTTCAAAACGCGAAGGTTTTAAATATGTAGTTAAAAGCAGACGTCTGCATGGACCTAGAATATTACGGACGGACTGTCACCTAAGACAAACTGTGACACTGCAATGGCGGACGGTTTGAATGTGTGCGTGTAGACGAGTGTTACCATGTAACACAAATTCTCCCCTAATGGTGAAACAATTATTTTTAATATCGTCCTTGTTTTCAAATAAAAAAATTAGGACAGTTTTACGTTAGACAATAAAAAAGGTGTGTACGTATCTGAATTTATAGGTCTTGAAAATGCGCAATATTGCACAATTACTTTGTGCAAACATTATTTTCATTACCTAATGATATTTAGCATCGTAATGAAATCAGTTCGTCATGTTTTTTTAATTTATACATTTAACTTGAAACATATCTGGTTTCCAACAAAAAAATTATAATACATAACAAACAAACGTTAAGTATCGCTCCTTAGTATCGGGAAATTACCATACCGACCTAGTTTGAAATGCACAATCAATAATTTAACCATTTACCGAAATGATCTCTTAATACATAATGATTTAATAAGAAGGGTATCAATTACCCTACTTTCGGGAAATTACCCTATTCATGTTACTGGTCACACTCCTGTTTTGAAGTTTGATAATTTATAAACAACAAATTATCGTGATTTTACGTACTAATTGATAAACTTAAGTATGAAAAGTTATTCCGTGACTTTTTTTCTTTCGATCGGTACAATTCTAGCAGGATTTAACTACGCATGCCGGCATATTTTATATTTTTCTTCGATATGTTTACTTCAATGACGTTTCGATTCGTCTGACGGCAAACTGGTGGATGTGGGCTGTCAATGTGTGTGTGTCACGCGTAAATACTTAGAAACTGGTGGATGTTGGAATCACAGTTGTGTTGTAAGCGAAACTCTGTCCGTAATATTATAGGTTCATGGACGTCTGACCGACAGCGATCAGCGACAATTGTCGCTTAAGCGAGTAGCGACGACTAACAGGCGTATTCTGATTTAATAACAGGTTAAGAATTAGATCTAGATTAGTTATGGATCGAATCTGTCAACTCAGATCCATAACTAATCCAAATCCAGATCTAACTAATAACCTGTTATTAAAATCAGAATAGGTGCGCTAGTTTCCGTCCATTCTCTAGTTTTCGTCCACTTGACGGATTAGCAAATAATGCATTTCATTTTTAATTTGCTACTTGCAAAATATAATTATTATGTAGATAGATATATATTGTTTAGACATTGTACAAATTTGTGCAGCAATGTAGGTTTATATTCAAATTTCGCAAGTGGACGAAAAGCGGAAACTAGAGCTGGACGAAAACTAGCGCAATTGCCCTACGCCTATCAGTGTACGTTCGAATTTCAAGCCATCTCACGATTTTCAAGGTCACGCACATGTCCCCCGAGGCGTTAAGCTAAGAACCAACTGGAACTACAGCCCAGCACGGCAGTAACCGTAAAAATCACGAAAACAGTTCCATTGTCATGGAACAATACAAAAAAAAAATACCAACGTCACTTTTCCTTCTGTAAAATGTCCTATTCATTCGCTCGAAGCGCCTTTTCCTGAAGCTACCCCTCGCAACCACGTGTGTAAACCCCGTCCTTGTCTACAAACCTGAAATTTGCATAAAGCTGTCTCTCTCCTTCGTCATCAGCGCACGCATTGCAGGTGCCTAGTGAATTTCATAGTTCGCTTTAGTCTAGCCCGAGCCACCGTGCGTGAAGGACGTGTACTTCTCTGGCTTGTTTCCCGCGTAAATTTACGTATTTCAAATCCGATTTGCAAATAATATCGGGTTTATCGTATATCGTTTGTGATTTTTATGTTGTTGGAGTGTTGAGTCTGTTTGTGTTTCGTGAACAATTTTGTTTATTATTTTTGAGGATTTTGGTTGCAATACCGGCTTTTTAAACGTGAGTATTGGATTTATGTTTCTGATTGAGGTTTTTAGGAATTATTGATACTGTGCTATTGATAGGTTAGCAAAAAAATGTAATAAAAAAAAACATTTTATTTCTTCAGTTTTTTATGTTATCATATCATATTCTAAGCTTTCCTTTAAGTATAATATTTAAAACCTTCGCGTTTTGAACACATATTAACTCACATTTATAGACGGTTATGTTTCCTTTAAGTACTTATTAATAATAAAAAATGTAACTAACTTACCTAGGTAAATCAACTTTACAAAAAAGCGGCCAAGTGCGAGTCGGACTCGCCCATGAAGGGTTCCGTATTTAGGCGATTTATGACGTATAAAAAAAAAACTACTTACTAGATCTCGTTCATACCAATTTTCGGTGGAAGTTTACATGGTAATGTACATCATATATTTTTTTTAGTTTTATCATTCTCTTATTTTAGAAGTTACAGGGGGGGGGGGGGGACACATTTTACCACTTTAGAAGTGTCTCTCGCGCAAACTATTCAGTTTAGAAAAAAATGATATCAGAAACCTCAATATCATTTTTGAAGACCTATCCATAGATACCCCACACGTATGGGTTTGATGAAAAAAAAAAATTTGAGTTTCAGTTCGAAGTATGGGGAACCCCAAAAATTTATTGTTTTTTTCTATTTTTGTGTGAAAATCTTAATGCGGTTCACAGAATAGATCTACTTACCAAGTTTCAACAGTGTAGTTCCTATAGTTTCGGAGAAAAGTGGCTGTGACATACGGACGGACAGACAGACGGACAGACGGACAGACGGACAGACGGACAGACAGACAGACAGACATGACGAATCTATAAGGGTTCCGTTTTTTGCCATTTGGCTACGGAACCCTAAAAACTGCAAAGGTATCCCATTATCATTTTTACTATTTTTAGGTAAGTACATGAAGAGCTTAAATTATCAAATAATTTAATAATAATAATATTCGACAAATTATGGATCTTACAATAAAAAAAAATCCAAATATGTCTATTTGCAATGAATTCAGGCGTCAAGAATTAGCTGGTAGGTGTGAAGTTTATTATTTGTAGGTATTACTCTATTTAAGTGGTACTTAGGTAACAATCTTCGCGTATTCTTATAAAAAATCACATATCAAAACAAATGACACCCAGAGGTTGATGATGTAGTAGTAGTAGTAGTAGTAAAATACTTTGTTGTACAAAAAGAAACATAAAACATGAAAGAACACACATCATTAGTACAAAGGCGAACTTATCCCTTTCAGGGATCTCTTCCAGTTAACCCTTGATGTTGCCATACAAAATGATAGAATAAACTAATAAATAAAATAAGTAATAAGTAATTTTTGGGCCGACCTTTTCATGTCAATCTTCAACAACCTATTTACAAATATAGATCCCTTTATTATTTATTATTTAATATGTAGTAGAAACTTATCTTAGGATTCTAATCGTAAAACCATCAATTTACCCTAATATCAAACATTTCTCATTTACTTCACATAAACGAGTCTGGCGAAAGTAACAATATATTAAGATAAAGAAATATCTTACTTTTGAATCAAGATAAAACTACCTAATGTATTTCCCTTCCGATAAATTCAAATTAATTACGCGAAGGTTTCGTTTAGAAATAAGGCTATTGTCTTTTCGTTGAATGCAAATTATCTTTCGCCGTAGAATATTAATGGAAAACGTCACTTGAAGATAATTAAAAACACATTATTAGAGGTTCCTAATGTCGTGGGATGAAAATATTTTTATTTATTGTAAGGCAAAATTCATTGTTCCGAAATTCATAACGTACTCATGTGAATAATTGATTACTGAGATAACAATATCATTAATACATAATACCTACCTACACATAATTAATGCAGAATTGAATGTACAAGGTATAGAGTCTATGCGTAAAGAGAAGAGTCGTGGAATGTATGGGGCCCAATACATTCCACGACTGTTCTCTTTCCGCACAGACTCTATTTGATTTGATCGAGAAAATATTACGTTTCTCGATATAACATAAGAGGTAGTTCCATTATTTAAAATACTTAACTGTGTAAGTTCTGTCTGATCCTAATAGGCCGGATTTCCTTTTTTATTGTCGGTTTTTTCATTAGATTTCGTATATAATTTCTTATTATTCTACAATTCTAACAGTATTAGCGCAATTTCGTCGTATGTCCTAAAAAATCTTCCTCTGAGTTACGAAAACGTATGGAATTTTCGTAACTTAAGGGAAAATTACATAGGTACCTACATTTTTTTGTCCCAAATCCCGATTTATTCCGCCCAGAATAAAGAGCTCTTCAAGCTTACTGAATTTTATCAAAATCTAACATAAAAAATCGAGAAGTAAATAAAAATCGGCCCAACAAGCTCGACATTTCTAAGTAAGTACTGTAAAAAAGTTCGTCACATAGCTCTAGGGTTGCCAGATCGAAAGGCGCTATTATCGGGAAAAAATATAATTCTTTCGGGATTTTGGGACTTAAGTCGGGAAAAAAGAAACATTCAAATTAAAGTAATTGTATTAAAAACAACGATATTTTACATTATTGGCACTACGTCAGCTGCTCTGCCCAATCTCACCATGCCGCGCTGACGGGCTCGACGCGGGTCGCTCGCTCGCTCGACGACAGTTAAGGAACTTGAAATTATTGTTTTATAACGTGAAGCTGTTTTTCGGGACAATTTTATCTTTGTCGGGAATCGGGAACACGTGCTAAAAATCGGGAGAATCCCGCCAAATCCCGACCATCTGGCAACCCTACATAGCTCACACGCGTAGTGTTAATAAGTTCACACGTGTTACAAGTGAATGAAATGGGTCACTTCACTCCGCCGAGTTTCGATATCACCTGTCATCTTTTGATCCAGTTGGGTTAATATTTTAAAGCAAATTCATTGTCCCAGAGTTAGGAACTCCGAATCATGTCACCTATTCAAAAAACAAAAATGAACAACGTACTTAATAATCTTTGCGCTTATTGCGAAAATATGAATTTCCATAAAGTAATACCGGCTCAGACAGCAGCAAAAATGTGCTGATGCTTATATTTGATTTTATTGTGGAAATGTAAATGTTTAATTAAGTATACAAGCATTACTTAAAAGCTTTTCATTGTACAATGCGCAATCACCAACTCATCGCGTTGTATATTATGCACAAAAATATAAATGCCGAATTCTGATAAAATTATAGTCGGGGAATACAATATTTCTCTCTTTCTGCGAAATACAAATTATTATTATTATATTTAAACTACATTGATGATAGGCCGAAGTGTTTTGAAATGCTATTAGAAACGATATTTGTAGTTACACGGTTTTTAGTTAGTTTTGACCAAAACCATTCTGAAATACTAGTATTTATTAAAAATTTAAATTGACAGTGAATGTTGCAAATGCTGTTGACCAAGTTTATTAGTTTAGAATGTTAGGTAGGTATTTCACTACATAGTATAAAACAAAGTCGCTTCCCGCTGCCTGTCTGTATGTATGCTTAGATCTTTAAAACTACGCAACGGATTTTGATGCGGTTTTAATAGAAAGAGTGATTCAAGAGAAAGCTGTATGTATATTTTGTTAACCCGTGCGAAGCCGGGGCGGGTCGCTATTAGTAAGTATCATAATAAAAACTAAATTTTGTGTCGATGCATTTTCGTATACATTGGCGCTTATGCCGCAATTTTAACAATTCTTACTTAATACCGTCGTAAGCGACATTAGGTATAAGTTTTTGTTACAAATTAAACATTTACTGTCGAGTGTAAGTACCTATATTGTTTCACCTTATTGAAATGGTTTAAAATGAAAAAATGTACATATTTATGAACTCGACTGTGTAGTCGAGTTCATAAATATGTACATTTTTTCATTATTTCACACTATAAAGGCGTCTTTATAGTCCCTTTATCACGATGGTTTTACTTAACTATGCATGTCTAGGACTAGACAGTGCCAAAACCACTAAAATTACAACAAACATCGTTTTTCGCTCAATGAAGCTCGTTTCCTAGGCTCATAAGATAGTGTTTATATTATGTCAGAATCAGGTTAAGAGAAATTATACGGCATAACACGGCAGAATTATACGATTCGCTATTGTTCTCGACGTGAATCGGCTAAAATAATATGCGATACTTTGGTCATAGTCGTTTTTGATGTTTGTATTTAGGATTCTTCGCGGAATCGGAAATTACGAATTGATTTTGCAAATGCCAACTCTAAAATAGAAATCGTAATAATGTGCGCGATTCAATGTACCTTCCTACAATTTTGCGAAAGATGTCTAGTTACACACGATAGCTATAAAAACACGTGTTTGCTAATAACTTCAAGAAACGAACCGTGTAAATTGACATACCTAATGTACGCACGAGAATTGTGAGTTTGTGAGACTTTGTGACGTTAATATTAGATTATAATATCATTCTTCCTAAAAAATCTATAATAGGTACAGGAAAATCTAATTCCGATTGCTAAGCAGAGATTCACGTGTCTGCCATTGAAAAACCTTGAACTGACAAATGCGCTCTATAGAACTGAATCTGAATTTACTCTTAAGATTTTAGTGTTACAAGTAAACTGACGGAAACGATGACGGAAAACAAAATCAAATCTGATTGCTAGCAGCCGATTCACGTGGCTGCCATCGAGAAACGAACATCGAAACTAATGCATGCCGTCCGTTAGCGTCCGTAAGTCTAAACCAATTCTATTTTCAACCGTACAGCGACAGATTGTTGGCCGACGACTAGTTTCCGAATCTTATTTTTAAATTAAGAAAACTCTTTCGAACCTTTTGTCTCTTTGCGTTCTATTAAAAATGTGTTGCACTTGCCAAGTGACACTGATTTGAAGTTGCGGGGAAGATTTATTTGTACTATTTAGTGTTTCGTGCAGCTGTTACTCTGTTTTAAGTTCCCTCTTTTAGATTTGGATTAATTACTCGGTTTGTTGAAACATCGGGAAATTTAGCTTCAGACGTAATCCATTAGTTCTGATATGTTAACGACTTTCGCAAAAGAAATGCCTTCGTTATTGAACGTGATCCAGAAAATTGCAATATTCAAGGTTGTTGTATACAAAAATAAGTTAATTAGCTTAATGATACCTATTGTGATTTATTGTCAAAAGTCGTGTTGTCTGACTGTCTACTGGCTGTATGTAATGTACAGTAAGCTGCAGAGATATCTGACGCCCCTGCAAACCAATTTATGTGTGGAGATGGGGGTCAGTTATCTCCGCATCTTACTGTACCTACATGAAAAGGTCGGAATAAGTATGAACAAACACTAAAGATGCCTAACATAACTGGCCGTTTAAACAAAAGAACCTAAAAAGACAAAAAAGAATCGGGAGTTGGCCGATCTAATTAACAGCGAAAGATAAACGGACAGAAATAACATAAGGACGTGAGGGATTAAAAATTCTCCTGGAATCCACTCCGAAATTGTGTAAGTAACGTAGAAATAAAGTTAAGCCGGTTATTATCATTGTTGCTTATGCCGCGTTATTTTCGGCAGTCGTTAAAGGGATTTTATACTGCTATAATTTTGACGTTATTGGTGTGCGTTTTTATGTTAATTTTAGCAAAACGCGCCTTATTATGCGTTGCTACTTTGTACCGTCTGTGTCAGTTAAGATTCGTGTTTTCTTTGAAGCGTGAATAAATGCGAGTAATGAACTTTAATGACTTAGAAGTTTACATTTTAGTTTTAAATATGCATTGATATTAAACGAAAAACCTAAAATGGCGAAAATATCGGAGATTTTTGAAAAACATTCCTGACTCTAGGCTCTTTTACTTACTGACATAGTGCTTTGAAACCTTTTATGGTTATTGGTGCTTACGCCATTGTAAATGCTCTAATACACATGTGACGTAACGGCCATGTATCCTTTTTTGATAAAACACGACACAAATCTAATACGTTTTTAACATCACATCAAACGAGCTTACATCCATGTCTTTCCTTATTTATAAACGTCAGTAATTGGATAGGTTTCCCCTCGTCATCCTTGTCACGATGTATTTACACCGTCTTATGTGTTTGTACTTTGTTTAACACCAGTGTCTTACGGTGTTTGTGTTCCGCGCAATGTTTGGCAGTTATGTCGTGTTTTGATTTTGTTTTATCACTGTTTGACTTGGCGGAAATTGTATTTAGATTTACGCGGTTGTTAAGGAAAATTCGTGTATCGTTACCTTTAGCTTTGGTTACCCGGCTTGTTTTCGTGACCTTTTTCTTTCTTTGTTTACAACAAAAAATGTTTGGGTTCCGCGATATTATTATAAGAACCATATGTAGGTATAAAGACGCCCTTCGGTCTTTGGTTATTGTTGAAATTATTTTCCGAAACCTCTTTCTAAATCACATCTCTCACGATCACAAAATAATCATAAAACCGAGATTTTACAATCAACACTATCACGTAAAACAATAAAACTATATTTTCATAAACTGTTAATCTTACCGTTCGATCAGTCGAATCTAGACTTTATTATTGAAACAATAAAATAGTCAACGCCTGAATTTTCTTAATATTACAATTGTAAAAGCAAAAACATTTTCGTACGCTGTTGGTGCCGATATAAATTTATTATACAGTTGAATTTATGTAACTAACATTACAATTGTTTGCATATGCAGAAGACTAGTCTTTGCTCTAAGCAAACATTTATTTATAAAGATAACCCAGATATTAAAAAATTAATAACAGGTTAAAATGTCAAGTTCACCTGTAAGTTTGCCAGCTTAAGCAAAATACCGTCGTATAGCACCGGTTTGGAAATATCAACTAAATGATACGAGTAAAGAACTAGTTTGTTTAGAAGAGTATAACGTCATATTAGTCAAGAAAAGAGTGTACTCCCATCTTAAAGGCCGGCAACGCACTTACAACCCTTTTGGTGTTGCGGGTGTCCATGGGCGGCGGTAATCGCTTACCGTCAGGTGATCCGTCTACTCGTTTGCCTCATATATCATATTTTTTTTTTGTTGTAGCCACGTTTATGATTAAGCAACACAAAAAATCTGTTATATCTCAATATTGTAAACTATGTATAAATGTATATAAAATTTACTAGAAGGCTGTAACTGAAGTGTATATCCTACATAGATAAGCTGTAGATTAGACGTCAGAACTTGCGCGAGCACAGAAATCGTTGTTCTCAAAAGGAAGCCGCGGCCTCGGAGCTGGTTAGAATCATTCTGGTTAATATGTGATATTGAAATATACTTACCCTTGAGAATATAATCTACGAAGAATCGACATGACTGTGTCTGCAACTTAAAAAGTCGTTAGCTAAGCCTTTCGGCCAAACGTGACATTTAGAAAAGGAACCTTACGTTGGCCGTTAGGACACTATGATTAATACAAATGCAAAATTTTGAACGTAAGCGTCAAGGTTCACCTAGTAAAAAAACCTAGTAATATTACCATCTTCCACTCATGTAGTCGCACGATTTATTGCAGTGGCAAATATACACTTTCCATTATCGAAGTTGGCGGTAGGCCCCCTGAGAATTTTGAGTTATTCGATACTTAGACAAAACCTTTTATTCCTAAAAGTATCACAACTTCTTTCACGTGAGTTTAACGCAACGAAGTTAAACTGTTGAAACTTCCAAAAAATGCCTATTCTTCCATAAATTATTTTTTTCTTCCCGCACGCTCCAATACGACCTAAAAAGATACAATTTAACAGCAAACGAATAAATTACCGACAGACACCCAGTAAATTACAAATAGCTATAAAATTACCGGATACGTTCTTTGAGGTATTTTATGGGACGGAAAAAGTATAAAGTAGCACCGAGCTCAGGATGCAAACAATTTGGCCTATTCGCCGGTAATGACCATGCGAACATATTTGTGGTGCCATTGATTTTGCACTAATCTATACCTAGTCGTAAGTACATACGTTAAGACGTAAGTGTATTTTGATTTTTACGCGATTGTAACACTAATTGCTAGAATCTTATGTTTTTGAATGGCGTGGCGTGGACTTTCATCATTGACTTTCAAGTATAAACAAATATGTTGGTACGTACATACATGTATGTTAGTGTCATTGCCGACTGCCTGTCTCTTGAGAATGCGAAGCGAGAAAATATCTGTTCATTTAAAGACTAACTATTAGGTACTGGTTATTTTTATTTATTTAAAAATCCTCTATCAAGCGTATTAAGGCACAGAATAAATAATAGTACTAAGTACAGAAGACTCACTCTCAAACAAAACGCGTCTGTTACGATCAGCACAGATATGGCCGCTAGGTGGCGACAGCGCCACGCGCGGCTTATGGCTTTCCCCAAAAGTGGGGCCGAACGGATGTACTTTTAGCTACCTGTAGTAAAGCGACGAAATCGCGGAGTGAGACACGCCTGATTAAGGGTGAAAGTAGTCAAGTATGAATAGTACATAAAAATGTACAAATCTATATTATGAGTACCTATATTTTCTTACACATAACTTTGCGTGGTAATAAATAAATTCAACAATGCGAAATACAGGCAGTACGAGAATGTACGTAAATTTATGGACCGTATTTTCTACTTCTGTATTGTTAGGTTAGGAAGTTGTGGCATTAATACCTGTCTGAACTTAAAACAATGGGAATCTATACATGAATTACTTTTAGCACCTTGCAGAGACGTTTGTATAATGATGTTGGTTTATTAGAAGCTGAAAAGCGAAAACGTATTTTGAACTTTTAAAATAAACACATTTAATGACACTTACGTCCACATTTACGAGAAGATAAGAATAAGGCTTTCTTACAAACATTTTTCAAAGCCACATTGTACCTTCCATTTGCCTACTTATGCTAAGCTATATGACGTGCTTAAATATAAAATGGTCGTAAGTAACTATTGGCTTATATGCATTTACGACGTATATCGATCTGTTTAGCAGTCTATGCCCATGCGGGTTATTACCAAGCGGTTATCTGTTAAATGTAAATAATAGCTTTTACTGTCAAATATAGTTTATTAACCACGGAGCCGTATACCAATTTGCGTTATTTATTGCAGTATGACGTATCATACAGCAATAAATAACGCAAAAGGCAGCGCAGCAGCGTTGCTAAAGGCAGATGAACGGATGAAAAATGCACTATGTATTGTGCGTTACGACAATTTATACGAGGGGCGTTCAAAATATTCTCGGTATTGATATCTTACGACCTCTTCTAAAATTTCTTTCGTTACTGGCCGCTAAGGTTTATTCATTGACATTAAAAAAAAGTATAATTCGAACCGAGATAGTCTTTTGTTTTTCTGCAATTGCTGAACAAACATGAACATCCTGTGCGAATTGACAATGTTAACTAAATTAGAACATCGATGCGTGATAAAATTCTTGACAAAACAGGGTAAAAATCAAAAAACCATAAAAGAGGAAATGGATTGTGTTTACCGTGAGTCTGCTCCTTCTTTATCTACCATTCAAAAGTGGTCAAGCGAGTTTAAACGCGGAAGGGAGAGTATTGAAGATGACCCTAGACCTGGCCGGCCTGTAGTAGCTACTTCACAAGAAAATATTGATAAAGTGGAAAAACTTATATTGGAAGATGGTCGAGTGAAGGTAAAATCTATAGCACAAGTAACCAATCTCTCTATTGGTACCGTACATGATATTATACATGACCATCTTAATATGTCAAAAGTAAGTGCAAGATGGGTTCCGCGAATGCTGACTCGGCTTCAAAAAGACATGCGTGTAGCTTGTTGTTCCGATTTTATTGACCTGTGCGGTGAAAATCCTGATGAGGTGCTGCAAAGAATAGTTACTGGAGATGAAACCTGGGTTCATCATTATGACCCAGAGAGTAAACAAGAGTCCATGCAGTGGCACATTAAGGGTTCAGCTCATCCCAAGAAGTTGAAGGTCATCCCTTCAGCTGGCAAGGTCATGGCCACGATATTTTGGGATTGTGAAGGAGTATTACTAATCGATTATAAAGAAAAAGGTGTAAATATCACAGGACAGTACTACGCTAACATTCTACGTCAATTAAAGGATGTAATTAAAGAAAAGAGGCGAGGAAAGTTAACCAAAGGTATTCTGCTTCTGCATGACAACGCCCCCGTCCATACTGCTCATATTGCCAAGGCAGCTATTGTTGAACGTGGGTTTAAAACTGTTACTCACCCACCGTATAGTCCGGACTTAGCCCCCAGCGACTTCTTTTTGCTCCCCAATCTTAAAAAGGATCTGCGTGGAAATAAATTTTCTGACGATGAAGCATTGAAGGCGGCAGTGGAGGAGCATTTTTACACGAAAGATAAAAAATATTTTTACGAGGGATTAAAAAAAATAATTGATCGATCTTTTAAGTGTATGAACATAGGGGGGGAGTATATTGAAAAATAAAAATATCAAACTTTTCGTACTTGTTTGTTTTCATTCTCATACCGAGAATATTTTGAATACCCCTCGTACGTTGTTTTAACTGCGGCCTGTTATTAACGAATCCATCCCTACGGCATTTAACCTAAGCATTAAATAAGATAATAAAAAACGCACGAAGGTTCCGCTGCGTGGTTCTATTGTAATAAATATTGCCATTTGTGCTAAAGTAACACGCGAAAATGTTTGCATCTAAATAAAATTAAAGTAGTTTCGTTTCAAGACTATAAATAAAATGTAAATTAACTTTAGACAAGAGATATTTTACTTGAAATGCGCCTACATCTTTCACTTTATGTGACTTTACCTTAGTGTTTTTTTAACAAGGTAAGTTATCTATTAACTTAATATTCTACTTCCAGGCACAGTAATGTAGTCTTCACCAACAATGTTGTCTAGACACAAAAAAGGACGATAAACATTTGTGGGCGCAACCCTAAAAGTATACAAGTTAGTAAAACCCCAAACATCTTATTTGACCCTCTGACAACCCTGATATATCACGGACATACGCCTAGCGCCCCGGGACAAAACCTTTTTCGCCTAAACAAAACAAATCCAGTCACGGTACGCCGATATAACGATTAATAAACATACCAACCGTTCCATTCCAAAACAGATCTTAAAGGTATTATATTAGAGTGTAAATTTGAAGTGGATTAAATGCCTAATTAATCAGGGATCGGTTTATTTTGTCCGGTACAAGATCAAGGGAAGTTCGGCCCGAATTTACGTGTTGAGTCGGTTTGATTGGGTGTATGGTACTGCTATTGATATCGAGCTCAAAAGAACATCAATTGAAATTAA
This sequence comes from Cydia amplana, assembly GCF_948474715.1. Lineage (NCBI taxonomy): Eukaryota > Metazoa > Arthropoda > Insecta > Lepidoptera > Tortricidae > Cydia > Cydia amplana. Next base: position 17,497,611 of record NC_086073.1, read on the forward strand.
TGAGTACTGAGTATATGCTATGAAAAATTGTGTCCATTTGTTATGGTCGTTACGCCACTTTACTTTTGTTGCAAGTGCTTACAATATTTGAATGAACAAAATATAGCGATAGCTAAGTTTTAATTAAATCCAATGACTTGAATAATGGTTGGTATTAAAATGGAGCTTTTAATTAAATGACCAAATAGATGGAAAGTCGCATCAGCGTTAATTTGGCTGTAGTTGCCAATTCAAGTTTATTATAAATAACAGTAAATGAAAATGTTTATTAAGTATTCAAGTAGTTTGATTGATTCATAAGATCTTATGAAATAAAAGTTTTAAACATGAGGGCTTACAAGGGCATGGCAATTCTTATAAGTACTTACTTACTTAAACTAAAGTTGTTTGTTGTTATTACTTAGCCTCCATTAAAAACATAGATGTTAAATATTACAACTCGCGTTAGAACCATATCGATTTTTTGCGGTACAAAAGTCGTAAAACCATATTACTAAGGGTCGTAAAAGCCGTAACACTAATATACTTTTTACGGCCTAGGCCAAGTGTCGGGCGTTTGTGCTCGCCTTGAAGATACAACATCAAGACTCGCATAACAGTTAATTGTATTAACAGTACTTGTGGAACCTGTTTGTAATTTGGCCTGAAGCCGGACGATTTGATAGCCTCCAGATATGGCCGTTTATAAAAATACTGAGTGTAATTGTATATTTTGTAACTGATAAATATTTTATATTTTAGTCTCGACTGTTAAGGTGGTTCGATTTTCATACAAAATTCAATCGACTTTCATTAAGTAACTACACACTATTACTACATAAATATTTCCGCATTTATCTTCTTTCGAATATTCATTTTCGCTAAATGAATAGGAAAACAATGTTTCATACAGAAATCATGCAAAAATCATAGTTAACTTTTCATCAATTTTACGTATGTGTGCGTCACAAATGTCGTGTACGGATACATTTGCGACGTTGCCATACCATTTCCGACGTTGCCGGGTTGACCACGGCGCGAATTTGAAGTGCCGTCATGTTTAGTGCAATTTTGTTGCACTACCCGATTTTTTTGAATAAGTACCCGAAGTTCGTCAGCTTAGCTAAGAACTATCATGGCGCGTTTTGTAAACAGTCGCTTTTTTGCTTACAAACGGAAGGTTCCCGGTTCAAACCCCAGTCATTGTATGCTGGGACATAACTTTTTGTATTTTTTTTTTTTACAACTAAATTTCGTGTAGAGTTTTTTATTTTTATTTAATTTTTCTTATTTTCAAAAATCGATGGATTAAGTATGGGCTAAGCGTATTCGTTTAATTTTTACAAAGATAATTAGAAATTATACTCTACCTAATCTTTTTGATTTTTACAATCAGGACATCCTCACAGCAATAAAAAAGAAATGTATAAAATTTCCTGTGGTTGAAAATAATGGAATTTTGTCTATGAATGAAAAACACAATTATTACTAGTTACTACCAGGAATGTAAATTATAACTTGATTATAACTTTATTAGAATCCATATTGTTGCATCATCTTTCTTCCTAATATTTTTTTCTATCATGATTCATGATATTATATTTCTTTCAGTTACAGGGACTACTACGGATAACAAATATAAAAAACTGTACTGTAGGTACTTGAATTAAAAAAAAATGATTTCCTTTTATTTTATTTTACAATTACCTACTACTTTATTAGAGGCTGGGCAGTAAGGGATTGCTTTACTTGTAGAACAAACTATTAGCGCTTTAAAAAAAACTGATACCTGACACTTACAAACTGGACTTCCTTGGGCTTTTCTACTAAGAATCGTCAGTAGGTATTCTCCATCCTAGCATAAAAAGATATCCTAAAATGTCGGTCATCACGTCAGGTTTTAGTATCAAAAATGTTTCCCAGCCTGCGTGACGTAGCGGAAACTAAAACTTCTATACAAATATTTGGGACATAGTTTTTATATTAGCTTCAGGATTCAACAAGAATATGCTAGTGATTCTGAGTTGGAAGAACCCAAAAAGATCATAATCTGTGAAAATCAGGTATTGATTTTTTTTTTTAAACGTTGATAATGTAATTTATTGATAATAGCTACCCGCCCCGGCTTCGCACGGGTTAACCAATTATACATAAACCTTCCTCTTGAATCACTCTATCTATTAAAAAAAACCGCATCAAAATCCGTTGCGTACTTTTAAAGATCTAAGCATACAGACAGACAGACAGAAAAGCGACTTTGTTTTATACTATGTAGTGATAGTGATGATGATGATACTGAATATCTGGGGGAAGCGCTGGTGGCCTAGCGGAAAGAGCGTGCGACTTGCAATCCGGAGGTCGCGGGTTCTAACCCCGGCTCGTACCGTCGTACCAATGATTTTTCGGAACTTTTGTACGAAATATCATTTGATACCTATTTACCGGAACCTATTTATATACCGATACCTATTTTTCGGTGAAAGAAACCAATGTGAGGAAACCGGACTAATCCCAATAAGTTTACTCTCTGGGTTGGAAGGTCAGGGCAGTCGCTTTCGTAAAAACTAGTGCCCATGCCAATTCTGGGATTAGTTGCCAAGCGGACCCCATGCGAGGAAGAAGAGATTATACAAAAACCCAAAAATGCGCGTTTTTTCACAGATCAGACCTAGCTAAGAGATCAAACCCCTTATAGCAAATTTCATCGAAATCGTTAGAGCCGTTTCTGATATCATCCAAATATATAAATAAATATATATATAATAATTGCTCGTTTAAAGGTAAGATAACACAAAAAGGACAAAAATAAACAAAAAGAAATTACCTACTCGCACCAGTCTTGAACCCCAATCCTCTTGCACGTATTTCCACGAACATACCGTAACGCTATTGCAGTATACTTACGTTGTGTGAAATTGTCTACTATAAGCATCACGGAAACACTGCTTGCATGTGTGAGTTATAGCACAGATTAATAAATAGTTACTACGTAACAGATGCATCATTCCCATACAAAAGCGAAAATACCTACGCTATAATAGCCTACAAAATCTTAATAATAATACCTGCTGCTCAGGACGAGAAGAAATGTACCATATGTACGCGCACAAAGAGTCGAGACTGTGTTGCCCGCCGTGCGAGTCACGTGCCAACGCGTCATCGTAAGAATGCGCTAGGGTTGTAGGTACCTATTGTACCTAATACGATGATTATTGTAATAAAACGAATGTTGCGAATCAATCATATTTTTTATTAGTCAGTCAAATATCTTTTACTTTTATATAATGATTTATAATATTTTTCCCTTCTCGGAATTCTCTGTTATTAAATTTTATAGTTGAAAATATCCTAAATCGCGTAAATAATTTTAATAAATACTCATACGGAAAACAGGAGCAAAGCGACGGAAAATCAACGGTTTTTAAAAGTTTTAATACGGTGCTACCAGGCCGATTCATTACGACGTTGTCAAAATTATTTAAAAATTACGTGGTTTGGTGGTGGTGGTTTACAATAATTACGTGTTTTCGGCATTTCGAAGCGTAAGCGCGGGAAACGTGCGGCGCAGTGCGGTGCGAGCGCTCAGGCGGGCGTTCGCCGGCCCTCTGTCGGTTGTATCGTCGACGATACGCCGAGCGGTAGGCATATAGCGCGTGGCCGTGAGCGAGTGACGGAGGCCTGGTTATAGTAGGAAAAAGCATGACAGCAACACTCCGTCGACTTTAAAGGGTGGTTTTTGCACAATGAAGTATTCAATGTTTATATTAATAGTTCAATATTTACTTAAAGAGTTCGCTAAACATAGTTTTAAGTATACAAATACCAAGACCATTCCATAAAAAAATTAAACATGAAAATTTGCGAAAGTGGCACCATCTAGCGAGGGTTAAGCTTTGAGTAACCTAGTCGAACCACCTTAAGTTTTAATCTTACTTAATTAGAATAAATCTGCAGGCTTAGCTATCACAATAATCCTGCTATTAAAGTGTCATTCAATAGAACTTGCGAACTATGTAAACAAAACTTACTAGTAATTTGACATTTAGTGTCAATTTTAGTATGGCGGTTTGTTTACATAGTTAGCAAGTTCTATTGAATGACACTTTATGCAACCGCTAAATATTTAAATTAAATTTACCGGTTTACCTGCAATTTCTATACGATTTCATTTAAAAATCGTGACTCTTCTATATTGCCGCCTTATGCCAAAACACCGTATATCACAAAACTCGTATTGAGAAAAGTCATTTCGTCGTATCGTCGCATTACAAGACTTACAACTAAAGTCTAGCTTTAACTCCCAAGTGACTACAGCACCGGATCACGCCCGGCTAGTTATCGCTTGACCGGTTCTAGTTCTCATAGATAATATTAACGTAACCGACATGTTTTATTTATGCTATTCGTCAGCGTTCTTTTTACGCCTGCGGGAAGGCAAGTGTGGGTAAGTTTTAAGAAGACTCTTCTCTTGTGGTAGTTGAGGAGGTAATTGTATGTATTATTTATAAATAGTACTTATTTCAATTTTGCTTGTCAGTAGGTAGTTGCGTGCTATTAAATCTTGTATCAGTAATAAAATTTTAATTATTATAATATAGGTAGTCGTAATGCCTAAGAATACAATGACATTGTTTAAGAAGGGTTCAAGCTGCAATACTTATTCAACTCACTTTAGTCATATTTTGATGTAAGGTGTGTTCGGGTAATTGCGAGAGAAAAAACACTAAAAAATTGGCGGATACTTCCGAAAAGGGACTACCTATTATTACAAAGGAAAACAAGTGATTATTAAACTGTTTTCAGGGTTGCCGATTTCCGAAACTACCTACCCTAATACACCTTATCGATTTCCAAATTTTTGTTACAAGTTTCTAATATACCTATATTTCAAACGTACGTAAATGGTGATTTAACTACCTTATCTGGTTGTAAGTACGTGGATTAAGAGTTATCAATGGATTTATATTTTTATTGATTCTTGGAGTTTCGATAGACAAAATTAGTACTTGTCTGCTAATCGCCTCGTGCCAATTTTAAACTTGCTCAAATTGCGACGTTACTTATGTATAAGTACTGCGTTTTGCGTATATATTATTTGAATAGATAAAAAAAACTTAGGTTTACGGCGTTTACCTTACAAAGTAATGCATTTATCTACATTGGCATATCTTTTTTGGAGTAAGCGCCATTATACCTACATACATTTATTTGTTATGGTCATTACAGCATTCCACTTTTTTGCATGAGTGTTTACGATGTTTTAATCGACAAAATATAGTGAATAGATAAGTTTTATGGCGGTTACGTTATATAAAGCAACGCATTGATTTGTAAGTTGCATTATTTTACTAAATGTAGTAAATAAGGTGTTTAAAACAGTTCTGCTGGTGTCCATTTTACAAAAAACTAAGAGGTATCCAATTTTAATTAGACAGCCCTTTGTATGCAAATCGACATCCGTCAAATTAGTTGCTTAGGCCCGTCTCTCGCGAGACGAGACGAAATTTAAATAGAATAAAAATATAATTCCTGACCTGTCAAAATTGTTTTTGAAGTGAAAACTTCTTTAGCGGCGCTGGGCACTTTCTGAGGGGGGGGGGGGAATGATAAACTCGAGACAGCGTAAGGCGATCACGTGAACGTAAGGGGCGTAAGGTTTAGATGGCCACTCATAATTTAGATGGCATAAATAAATAAAGAAAAACTCAAAGTTATTTGACATTTATGTTGCGGACTCTTTTTCAAGAGAAAATTAATAATAAAAGTTTGTTCCGCCTCCATTTTGTATAGGACGCGTATACGACTCGAGTCACGTGCGACCAGCAAGACAGTATCGGGCGATGCGAGTTGCGAGTCGCAACTTGCGACTGATAATCAAACGCGTCGTCGACGCGTCGCGTCGTGTGCGAAAGGAAGTGAATAAATATGGCGGCTACTCACAAGCGACTCGTAGGATACGCGTACGAAACACAAATCGCTTGAGAGTAGCCTCGTGAGAGAAGGGCCTTAGAATATTAGCAGGGTAATATTTCAAATGTTGCAAAACGTAGCAAAAATTCTACCAAAACTTATAGTAAATAATATTTTTTTACGATACATTAATATTAATTTTGTGGTAAATCATATTTTTATTTAATATTAACTACCTCTCTGTAGGAACTCGAGCCTCATTAAGGAAATTTTACAACATAATAATTTTCTAAAAATAGAGTATTTAAGTAGTCTCAATTTTTATCAAATCTGATTTATTATATTGGTACTTATTCATTACACATATATTTCTAATAATTTATGCGGTGTCGCGGCAGTTCAGGTCGCTGGTTTTAGGCCAAATCTCTATCAACATGTAATAGGAGCCTTTATCGCGATCTGACTTTGAATGCTTCAGTAATTATGCCCCGTGTGTATTCCCATTCCATATAAAGTGGATAGCGATTGCTGACTTTAACCGTTGACCTATGACCTGGAGATTCTTCACAACAATGTGGGATCAGAGAACGCACTTATATTGGTTTGTTTTAGCCTTGCATGCGCGTTTTGAATAACAACGCTGGATTCTCAAACGTACTCTTTTCCGCGAAGGTATATGCGTTACTTCTTGGTCGGTAACTAACTAACCGCATCAGGTTGACAGTGTAATTGTACATTTCTTTACGCGGGGAAACGTACAGGAGTTAAGACAAAGTTAAGTTTAATTAGGAAAAGGAAATTATATAACTAGATTCAGTCATTAAAGACTTTGTCGTGTCTAAAGTGGTTTTGTAATGGCGTAAGTGCCTGCATTGACGCTAAAATTAGACTACGCTTTAAAGTTCCATTGTGCTTCTTAGTTTAATTGTGGCTGATGTCCTTAAACTGCGTACGTTAATTTAGAACTAGCTTTTACGGGTAGGAGTTTGTCTCTTTCATTAGGAACCGAGATATAAAGTATTTATGGTATAAGTAGCGACATATATAATTACGTAATTTGCAATAAAGAGAGACTTTAGGGTAATTTGGCGCTTACGCCATTAATGAAGATCCTTTCATTTAACGTAAGCGCCATTGCCCAATCACTTTATACTGAAACATGCGTTTATTTAACCTATACTAAACAAATAAAATAATAATCCAACATTCATTGAATCAGTTGAATGCATTCTTGTATCAAGCACATACCCAAATGGTGTCACAGATTGGTCAAACGCGTATCGAAGGCTACTAGTGTAATTCAAATAGTTGTAGCATTGACCTGTCAATTGTCCATATGTATGGTTGTTACTATGTTATCGTGCATTATGTAATAAAATGCTTTATGGTCTTTAAGATTTAATATTGTATCTTTTGTATTTGTACTGGACTATTCATTCAGATGAAATTAATCCCTTCAATTCAAAATGAAGCAAATTATTTTAATATTGCGTAATAATCATGGTATTTACTAAGTTAGTTACTTGAATTAGTCATTAATCCTATGGAGAGTCCACTAACACAACCTTACATAGGTTACTATGGGGCACATCTTGGTCCAAAATTGCTTGATTAATCGATCGATTAGCTGCTATCTTTTAAAAACTACATGAACCGGGTTTTACGCTACTGCAGGTGGGTTCAGTACTAGGTCGTCTGGCAGTCGCCTGTCAAGTTGTCAATCGTGAAATCGTGATGCCTTCCCATTATAAGTAAACATAAAAAGACAAATAATTAACCTAATAAGCTTCCGTCGCACGCATTTCTCTAGGACGCCATTATGCAGGCGGCCTGAATAACCATCCACGCGCAAACCGTCGTATCTCCATTCTATTCCCTTATTGACTTACGCCATTTTTAAACAAGGAGTAGACCAGCGATAATGATGATCAAATGCATGATGCCTCAGTTTAGCATAAACACGCTATCGAGTTTAATATCCTCATTTGTCTCTGAAAGAGGAGCTGCTTGGTAAAAACAGGCGTAAAATCTTTGATAGTGCCATGAAGTTACGTCCTTTCTCTTTCTAGTATAGTGGAGTAGTTTTTATTTAAATAGGCCGTTGTGACCTAGTTTCACCTGGTAAATGATGTAAAAGAAATGATGGGATAGGTCAGAGGTTGGAGAGCTGGAATTTTATTTGAATAAACCTGAAGAATTATTATGCGGTGTAGAAAAAACTTTATCTTAAGCAGCTTTCCTTTATCAGGGGTTAAAATAAGGAGTACCTAGTTATTAAGGTACCTACTCCTATGTCAGGTCGTTAGAATTTTAGCTCTGCGGAAGGTCAAAGAAAACGCTATGCTTGAAGTTTCTCTGTGAATCAAAAATCACTATCCGCATCCGCAGCTAATCCAAGATGAACGGGGCGTCGCAAATTGCTGGTATTTTCAACGAATGATAAATAATTATGAAAAAAACCAGAACCGAGAACTTTAGCAAGGTTGCGGGACTGTGCTGAATAAGAATCACACCATCATTCGCTTGCCTTTATCCTATTAATTTGGGGTCGACACAGCATGTCTTTTTCTTCCATACTCCTCTGCCGCCCGTCATCTCATCATTCATTCGTGTTCGATTCAAATCATCACTAACACAGTCAATCCACTCTTTTTTCGTATTTCCTTTCCTCCAAGTTCTTTCCACATTTTTTCGTAATTCCTTTCCGTCGCATTAATTTCATCCCTTTGCATTACATCCCTATATACGCGATTTGCCCCAAAAACCAAACAATATTAACGAAGATTCATTGAGGTTTAAGCACAGCAGTAAATGTCTTTTGGCTAATCGATGATCTTCAGAAATTATTAAAACAAATTGAGAGAAGAACCTAGACAGAACACCATGACCCGCCCTCATCGCCCCAATTAAAAGTAAACTTTTCCATCAATTATGACCCTTCGAGTCACGCAAACCAACCGCATCGTCGCGTTTGGCCTCTCTTTAAATGCCGTAAAACAAACAAGGCTGTCGTGTCTTTGCATAACTCCTGTAATTAGTCATTCGTAATCGCTGGCTGTTATTTACTCGGTAAATATAACTTGAATTTAAAACTAAGCAAAAAATTCAAATAACCAAGGAGCTTCTGTCTTAGAAATATGAGTACGCTACTTAACTGGGTACGCTGGATGTCTAACGAGTGGTTTTGGTGGGTTGAAGGGAAAGAGTTTACACCAAAATTATACAATTTGACATCTTAGTTGAGATCTGTGATTTTCACAGGATAAATAGCGCCTAAATACGACTTACTTAATCAAGCGGATATCACAAAACAAAAAACCACAATGAAACTCCCAATTAAGGATATTTAAAACGCATGCACCCTTGATCTAGTTATTTTTTTGTATCGATTCTTAATTGCATAAATGGGATTTACAATCAAAGTCTTATTTTTCTTTTTTACAGGTAAGTTCGAGAAGCATCCTGGAAGGAAATATCATTATAAGGCTAAGTGCAGTAAGTGCCAAATCTTCTACAACTTGGCTCACATCACTGACTATTGAAAATAAAACTACTGAGGAAAAGGTGTAATATTAGGTACAATTTTCTTATTAAATTAATCATAAAAATATGTCGAAAAATTTTACCCGCTATTTAAAGCAGTCTTTATCGTACAAAATGAAAATTTAAAAAATCCTGTCGTGTATTTAAAACATTATTTCCGATGAACCAACGCTTAAGTAAATCCGTTCGGACGTTTAAGGGCAGCGATTAACTCTTGCCTCAGAACCGGCACGCGAGACATGTCACTTCTAACGTCAAAGGCTCCTATAAGAGTCGTATAATGATAGGAATTAGAAATGTCAGCAGTTACTCAGTTACTTGCTGTGTAATTCATACGTTACGTGAGCGCGGGCGAGACAAACATGATCTCAAGATCCAGCGGTCTTCACATTGAATGCCCATTACATTATATTTTACACATCTTCAAGGTCGTATCAAAACAAGATCCGAAACCGTAACAGATTGTTAAATCTGAATCGGGCTCCGAATCGGCTTACGGATCCGCACCAGGGCTATAACTGCGAAAATCGAAGTTCGCAAATTTCGGACATCTGTCTCTGTCTCTCTAATTACGCCTTCATTGGAGTAAAAGAGAAAGATCCGCGTAATTTGCGAAAATTGAAAACGTAGGTAGGTATTATCAAACTGTCCAACATTACATATAATAAGGTAAATAAATGTCTGCGACCAGCAAGTAACTTGTTAATAAAATTGAGTAATTTGTTAATAGATATCATATAAAATTAAATGTCTTTTTCCTTATAGGTACATAATTATATTTTGCCCCTGCTGATTCGCTTGCTAGGTAAGCATGTAAAATTACAACTGTTACTGGTTAGGTTAGGTTTTCTCATTTAAGTATGTGCATGACCAGTGCATGTGTGTAAATACGGACGTTCCTCTGTACTGTACATATTAGGCGTAAAGTTGAGTAACAAGAAGCTACCTACCTACGTTAAGTTACATAAATATCTAAGTTAAAAAAACAACGGGTTGCACTCAGGGAGTGCCGGCAGAAGTGAAAACTCAATGACTAGTGCAAAATGCACTATGTATTATTGAGGTTAACGCTAAGTACATCACTGTTAGTACTCGAGTTATATGAATACCAGTTAGAGCAAAACTCACTAGATGGCATTTAAATCAATAAAGAAAAACTCAAATGACATTACATGTAACAGTTTTTCATGTAATGTCATTGAGTTTTTCTTTGATTTAAATGCCATCTAAATGAGTGGCCATCTAAATCTTACGGTCTCGCGATCGTCTTACGCTGTCTCGAGTTTAACATTTTTCCCCACCTCAAAAAGTGCACAGCGCCGCTAAAGAAGTTTTCACTTCAGAACTATTTACGCAACTATGAAAAAACTGAAACTTGTATTTTCATTTTCACTTTATCAATAACATTAATATACACAACGCCTGTAAGAAAACTAGAACGTTCAAACAGATAGTTTAGGACTTTTACATTCATTCGGCGTTGTACGACCTTAGTCGGCGCTTAGGTTATTTTTATCAATTGAATTGAATTGAAATTATTTATTTCAGGCACAAATCCCATATTAGTGTTAGTACAAAAATATAATTTAGCTACTTATCAATGTTCCATTATAAATGTTAAGGCCCGAGATACACTTGTAAGTTTAACTTACGTATATAAGTAGGGACAAAGCTATTTGTTAGAATGAGATAACGATATTCATCTCTCATTCTGTAATATAGCAGTGTCCGTAGGTCCGTACGTAAGTAAAACTTACAAGCGTATCTTGGGCCTAACGTAAAGGCCAATGGCTAGCCATCCATTTTATACAGCACAATACATTTTACGCCACCTAAGAACACAAATTCGACGTAGCCACAAAAAACACGTTTCGCTGTCTTTACGTTGCCCCTTGCGTGATTTTTACGACAGCAGGGTATTGTACGAGGCTATGTAAATGCCTGGAAACGGCCTATGTAAGCCGCCTGTTATCTTTATTGTAAACGACGCCTATGAAACGTGAACTTTGTGAGGGTGAGGTGTACTTACGTTCAAGTTGCGTGGTTGTAAGTACGTTTTTTTAACTATAAAGTACTTACTACGATATATATTTTCTATGCAAGAAATAAATGAGCGTTCCATAATATTTTCTATGGGCTATTTACCTCATGGTTAAAGAAACAGACTATATACTAGGTCACTTGACTTGCAGTATGTATTAAGATTGTTCCGCCATCTTTATTAGAGTTTCGTATGGTAGTCTGCAGGAACCCTTAGTTTGCCTAGTTGTATAAATAGTCGTTTTGGGTGGCTAAAATGGTACATTTTTGTACGGGTTTGGGGTGCATAGTTTGTTAACACGCATTACGCATCGTTACGATTACTTATTAATTTCTTACGTTTTGTGTATTAAATATTTTATTGTTTACTTCTACTACTTCTAAGATGTAATTATTTTTGAAAAGATGTGTCCCGCCGAGTTTGTTGCCGGTCCTATAATGGGATACCCTCCTCCAATTGAGGGGGGATTTAAATCTTCTCGGGGCAGAGGTGTAGGGTTGGAGCCGGTCTACCTAGCTTTATTTGACGTTCATAAGCGCATTGTAATTATGCCTACTTGAATAAACTATCTTTTATCTTTTATCTACAGGTTTGGGGTACATAGTTTGTTAACACGCATTACGCATCATTACGATTACTTATTATATTCTTACGTTTTTTGTATTAAATATTTTATTGTTTACTTAGTGATGTTTTCTATGTGCCTAAAAATATATTTAGGTACCTATTAAACTTGTGATTTTCAAACGTAACCTAGTAAGCAAGAAGTCGCAGCTAGGGATTGCAATCCGGTCTGGTTTTGAATCCGGCCGGATCCGGCCGGATTTTGGCCTCAATCCGGGGATCCGGCCGTATCCGGTAGCCTGAATAATGTGCCGGATCCGGCCGGATTACCCGATCCGCCGGACCGGATTGCAATCCCTAGTCGCAGCAAAATGAAAACAATTTTTTTACACCATGTCGGTGGCAAAAAAAGCATACGGCCTGCCTGATAGTAAGCGGCCACCGTAGCCTATGCAACTCCAGGGGTGTTACATGCGCGTTGCCGACCCTATACACTAATGTTTACTATTACATTTACTAAAGTGGTTTATAAATTATCTGTAATCTCTTTCAACTTTTACGCAACGCTACCCAAGCGTTTAATGTTCACATCGGAATTGTAGTTTATCTGACGAATTATCATAAGTAATTTAGAGGTTTTACTTCAAATAAGTAGTAGCTTTTACGGTTCATGGTTGGTCATATCAGTTCCGATCTATGTTTTCTAAATTATTCAAATGATCTTATAAAATTTGACTGTTGTGTGTATTTCATTACATTATTTTAACAAAGCGAATTTGTGTTTATGTTTATAAGCGTATTATACGCTGTAACTTTTAGTTACTCGTCAAAACTTCAAGTAAGTATTAGTGACATTTCCGAATGATTAAAAAACCGAATTGTATATCCCACATCCCTCAAACCATCCACAAGCGTTTTACCCTGATGGTTGACTGGCAGAGAATGCCTTCTGGCATTAAGTCTGCCTTTTGTACTTTGTTTCCTGTGCGATAAACAATGTGTCAAGATAACACATTGCGCTTTTCACACAGACAAAGATGGTAAGGACAACTAATTTAACACACGAAAACATTACCTACCTAACGATCTCAATAGATACCACCTGAATATAATGCCAGCTGTTAAACATACATAGCATTAAAACCCAACGATCGATGTATAATCAGTGGAGCCTATTTATAATCCTTTTGTACTTTCCGACGTAAGATTAAGATCCTGAGAGCCCATCAAACGTGCGCATGACGCTTAGGGGCACCCTTTTGAGCGTACACTCGACGTACTGTTATCATTAAAGGTTCCATCACACCGGCGCTTTCCGGGCGGGGCGTGAGCGTTTTATATGTAGAAGCGGCGCACTCCGCTCACGCCCCGCCCGGAAAACGCGCCTGTGTGACGAAGCCTTAAAGGTTTACCCTCACATATCAACGTGGCACGGCTCTGCTTCAAGGCCTGTGCACACTGTGCGTGTGCGTTGAGGTGCAGATGCGCGTTGTATTATACAGATGATTATGAGAGACGGCACACCGCTTCATCATTTTAGCGCACGTGCACGTCTATACATACGCAACCGGTGTGCTCTGGCCTTCAACATCTATTTTCTGCCACTAGGCACACACTACTACCAGTCAACCAAGCAAAACGGGTGTTTGCAACTAGGCTGAGCTTTCTACGTATGAGGTCTTCTTTCTAGAATCTCAAAGAATGACATCAAAAACCGTAGTCAACCAGTATGATAACCAGTAGCCAGAAATTTCTGTAAGCAGAAAAACGGATTATAACTGAAAATTTGTCTTCGGAGAGATTTTGGCTCTCTATGTCTGTTCTACCGTCTATACAATGCAGAATGCTCCGAAGACCTTTTTGAATTAGTGCCATCGTCTTGCTTTTATCACGGCACCTCCTGCCAAAGGAGCAAAGCTCATTCCCATATTATTGTATTATGGCTCCTCTACACGATGGGCCAACGCCGGCTACTCCAAGGGACGCATTTATGCGTTAGAGGGAGCAAGTGATATTGCTATCTCATTCTACCGCATGGCTGCGTCCCTTGGAGTGGCCGGCGTTGGCCCATCGTGTAGAGGAGCCATTAGATAATGCTCAGAAATTTTATTGCTTTTTTGTTAGATTCGAGTTATATGCATCAACCTTTTGTATACTTTATATCACGTATACGGTTAGTATACTACGTATAGCTGTATAAGATTGTTTCCTTTGTTTACACAATTACGTCTGACACGGTCGGGTAATAAGACGCGTTGACGTCACCAGATAACGCTAGGGTTATTGTAGGAATTTCTGAGGAGGGTTGCTGGGGCGATTTCATTAATAGAATGAGTGAATACCTACCTACATAGGCTATATACCTTCTGCCATTGAATTATGATACACGAGTATTAATTTAGTGGCCAGTGTTTGTGTTTCAAAGTCGAAGTCAAATTAATTTGACGCGTACAATATAATGGTAATATGTATATCAAAATAATTTTCTGTTTTTCGACGCTAACTTTTTTTTTGTCCTGAGGATCTTGGGGATCTGTTCGGACTATCTTTCCCAAATTTTACGATTCTATGGCAACACTTAAAAAGTTACAATAGAAAAACAGAAAATTCTCATGTCCAATTACAAGTATGGCGTAGGTCACTGTGAACCGGGCACTTCCATTGGTCCTAGTTCCTCGAGGTGGGCATTTTGCGACTGGCACTATTTGGGTCAGTGGCGCAGTGCTGATGGCACGGCCAGCAGCCCTTTATTCTTCACCTCGGCTTTTTACGTAATGCCCCCTTTTTGTGATTCCCTTTTCATTTTCTGCAGTGTTTCTGCTGCTTATGTTCGATGGGCTGTTGTTCAGGTTTTTATTGCATAAGTTTAGGCGACATCCTTGAGTTAATTTTATTAATTTTTTGGTAAGTAAATGTTGCCTACTTAAAAGGAAGCCTGTAAGTTATTCATCAATTAGATATATATGTCGGCGACGGATGGTCCCGATGGCGGTGGGCGCGTGGGGGTAGTACCTAGATGTATTACTTCACAGCCAAAATAGTAGGTATGCTACCAACGCATGAAATAAACATTCGGACTCATTAACCATACTAGTGCCTACTATTATTTCAGTACTAAATAAACGATCTTACGATGGAATCGTATTCAATAAAAATAAAAAGATCACATGAAATCGTTCAAATCTTTATTTAAGTCAAACTACACCGGCTCCAACCCTACACCTCTGACCCGAGAAGATTTAACCCGGCAACAAACTCGGCGGGACACATCTTTTCAAAACAACACATAGTTTCTTTATTTTACAAAAGTAAGCTTCTAATGGCACATAAGAAATCAAAATAACACTTGGAATAAAACACTTAGCTAAACGGTTAAACAACGTGAGAATCTATAAGCTTTCAGAATAATCCTTCAGGTGTAAGCCTTCAGGAACGTAGCGAATTAGGCACGAGCTTGGCTAACGTCCGATCTCTAGCGCGGTCCGATCAAGAAGAAGGAAGCCAGTTCCAGCGGCGGAGCCAACCGCTCCCGCCTCCAATTCAAGTTGGTAAACCTGCCTGACCAGTCTACCAACATAACGACAAAAATGCCTGCTCGTGCCTACCTTCACTCAAGATACACATCTTGACGTTCCAAAGCCTTCTACCTGTCATTTTAGTTCAATAATACGCCAATAGATGGTGGCGTTACTCACTACGCAGCTTCATTATTTCGTTACAAGCAAATAATACATAGTCAAACATTGCTAATCGACTTTTACAGGCGTCTAACTATGAACTGTAATGCTGCAATACGTCTTTCTGGTGTCTCGCTCCGACACGGCCGTCCTACGCTACACACGTCCTCGTGTGTGGGTGTATGCATTTGATTCTGTAACAAAATACTCAGCACAGTATCTCATCGCTCGGTCATTCCTGACCAACAATTTGGGTCTCACTCAAATTACTATTAAAATCAAACTTTGTTATCAATCAAACCAGAAAAAATAATTGTTCAAAATTACTTTAACAATCCTCAATTCTCTAGTCAAAAATAGTCCATCGAGCAACGACTAAATAAAAATAATCATCAGTAATCATCGCCGCTATCTAACGGATACACTCCAATAATCATCGCCTCCATCTGGCGGATACTCTCAAATTTATGTGAAAACAGAACAATCCCAAACATCAAAAACACAAATCACAACAGCTCTAATTCATTGCTCGACAGTATCACTAGTATCACTACTATTGTCGTCAAACTCGTCAATATCAATTTACGGGGAAATTATCTGGCATTAAAAAAAAAAATTAGTCATATGTGATCTAAATTTTTGTAAGACATCTTAAAATAAATAAGATTCTGAATTGATAGTTCCAATTTTACTCATATGAACACAGTACATAAACGGGAATTCATTTTTAACAAAACAACACCAGTCCTTCGGTGCATTGCCAGTCCTTCGGCAGATACCAGACCCTCGTCAGAAGTAACCATCTCAGCCGCGTAAGTGCTACTCCTCGCAAAGAGCATTCTGCACATAAAAAGCAGACCACGTGCACCTCTTACATGCTCCGGCACTTCTGATGCGGTCACTAAACAATACCCAGTCCATCGGGCATACTTTCAGTCCATCGAAAGCAAAACAGTATTGCCCAGTCCATCGGGCGTGCCTTCAGTCCATCGAAAGCATGACAGTATTGCCCAGTCCATCGGGCGTGCCTTCAGTCTATCGAAAGCAAAACAGTAGTGCCCAGTCCATCGGGCGTAATTTCAGTCCTACGAAAGTACAAGCTTTCAGTCCGTCGAAAGCAAAACAATGTTAACAGTGAATTCCAAAAAAAGAAAATAAAAACAGGTCTTTAAATCATGTTACTCAGAACCATTGGTACTATCAGCGTCAACTAATCAACTGAAACTGAACATTACTGATCAAAATCACTAAAGATAGCTTTCTTCTTTAGCTTTAACAACAGAAACTCGCTCAAGACTTCTATGCAGAAGTAAAACATCTCAAAATAATCCCAACGAAATGGGAACTGCTCACCAGCTTAATAAAGTATGATGCACGCGACCAAGTCAAAGGTGGTGGTGGTGAGGTCCAACCCAAGCACGGAGGCTGATCCTTTCCGCTTGCCGTTGCCGTTGCTGCGGCAGATTGCGAGACACGATGTGGTTCAACATAGCTGGCTGTTACTGAAATCATCATTTGCACGGTATCAGGTTTATCATGTATGCAGGCTAAACTCAAAAGGTTTATGAAATGCAAGGTAGCGGACACAAAAAACATGTTTCCAATGTATACGGGACTTCAAAAATCTCAGAATTAAATTTAAACTTTAATGAGTGCGTTTTATTTCATTCTATGAACAAACAAACACGTGTTCCAATAATAAGTAACAAGGTAAAATGGGCCAATACGAAAAGTGACAGCTTATTAGTTACGTTCGACTGTTATGCTTCGCCATTACACTCAAAATAAAATTCACTAATAAACAATTAGAACGAAACCTGTCCTTTTATTTCCAAATCTCCAGCACAGAAGATACTGCACAGCTGCTTCTGTGTTACGGGCGTAATGGTGTCTGCAAGTTCGCTCGGCTCTGGCTGCAGGACACTGTAACATTAATTTTCATATGCGTAGCTCATATTTCCATAGTATGCACTATTTTTGATCTATCACGGCATTACGAGCAATAATTTGTCGCAATTTTATTAATTACTAAACGTTACAGGGTAAAGATTACATAATCCTATGCATTGGCAAATCAGCAGGATCAATTTCTAACGGTGCATTGTATTTTCATGAAAAAAAAATATTTATTGAGGGTAGATGCACAAGTGAGCGATGAAATAATATCACGTCGCGACAGCCAATATTTGATTTTAATTAACAATATGGATTTCATACCAAAATAACTTAAGATCACTTAGATTTAAATGGATTTTAAAAATTAATTGTATGTTCAAATCAATTATTGAGGGTAGATTCACAAGTGAGCGATGAAATAATATCACGTCGCGACAGCCAATATTTGATTTTAATTAACAATATGATTTCACATCAAAATAACTTAAGATCACTTAGATTTAAATGGATTTTAAAAATTAATTGTATTTTCATGAAAAATCAATTATTGAGGTAGATTCACAAGTGAGCGAGAATAATATCACGTCGTGATAGCTAATACTTGGTTTTAATTAACAGTATGGATTTCAAATCAAAATAACTCAAGATCGCTTCGATTTAAATGGATTACAAAAATTAATTACAAAGAAACATAACGATCCCAGACATGACGTCACGTAACGACCGCTATGCTCGACTGCCTCAATCATAATTCACAATTTCACAATAATTCTCACCAAATAACAATGAATTGCACTCACCTTTCAATGAAGGTTAGACACGTGAGCTTACCATTTACCACGTGTCCAGATTATGGAATGTAGGTCACCAGAAATACACCACGCTCCCAGGTGGCTGTGTAAGCAATACATGAAACTCCGCATCTATCCCACTTGCTGATGTCGGCGACGGATGGTCCCGATGGCGGTGGGCGCGTGGGGGTAGTACCTAGATGTATTACTTCACAGCCAAAATAGTAGGTATGCTACCAACGCATGAAATAAACATTCGGACTCATTAACCATACTAGTGCCTACTATTATTTCAGTACTAAATAAACGATCTTACGATGGAATCGTATTCAATAAAAATAAAAAGATCACATGAAATCGTTCAAATCTTTATTTAAGTCAAACTACACCGGCTCCAACCCTACACCTCTGACCCGAGAAGATTTAACCCGGCAACAAACTCGGCGGGACACATCTTTTCAAAACAACACATAGTTTCTTTATTTTACAAAAGTAAGCTTCTAATGGCACATAAGAAATCAAAATAACACTTGGAATAAAACACTTAGCTAAACGGTTAAACAACGTGAGAATCTATAAGCTTTCAGAATAATCCTTCAGGTGTAAGCCTTCAGGAACGTAGCGAATTAGGCACGAGCTTGGCTAACGTCCGATCTCTAGCGCGGTCCGATCAAGAAGAAGGAAGCCAGTTCCAGCGGCGGAGCCAACCGCTCCCGCCTCCAATTCAAGTTGGTAAACCTGCCTGACCAGTCTACCAACATAACGACAAAAATGCCTGCTCGTGCCTACCTTCACTCAAGATACACATCTTGACGTTCCAAAGCCTTCTACCTGTCATTTTAGTTCAATAATACGCCAATAGATGGTGGCGTTACTCACTACGCAGCTTCATTATTTCGTTACAAGCAAATAATACATAGTCAAACATTGCTAATCGACTTTTACAGGCGTCTAACTATGAACTGTAATGCTGCAATACGTCTTTCTGGTGTCTCGCTCCGACATATAAATAAATATTGATCATAGACGACGCACGAGAACAATTGGTAATAGGTTTGGCCGTAATTATCTATAGGTATACATTTTATTTTACGAGTATCACGAAGTTAGTTTATAAATCTTGTAAAAGTAACGCGTTGACCATGAAATAACGGAAACCGTTAATCAAATAGAAACCGTAATATTTTTATCTTAGCTTATAATTAATTAAATATTGAAACGTCTGCCTTACCGAGCTGAACCAAAGCCGATCTCAGTTTAATTAACTGCCTTACCGAGCTGAACCAAAACAGATATCAGTTCAATTACCTATAAACTAATGTGTAGAGTTTTTGCACATTAGTCAAATGACGATATTTAAGTCAATATTATTGCATTAGCT
Source organism: Cydia amplana (assembly GCF_948474715.1). Lineage (NCBI taxonomy): Eukaryota > Metazoa > Arthropoda > Insecta > Lepidoptera > Tortricidae > Cydia > Cydia amplana. The sequence continues at coordinate 17,517,393 of NC_086073.1, forward strand.
TACTCATAATGATCCATCTAAAACTCAAGGTGACTAAGTAATAATTCTTTAGTTCTATGAACAATAAGTAGGTACTACAAAAAATGCCGTATTATATTTGTAGTTAGCGTGAGTTTCACAGAAAGATGTTATTAGCTTCGATAGGTACGTGGAAACTAATTTAAGATTTGTGCTATTTGGAGATTTAATGACTGCCGTTAATTTTTATCGATTTTCTCATTTACTGCTAATATTACATCGATTTCTTTTTTTGTGTTGTGTACATAACTTTGTTCACGGTGCTCTAATGGGGCCACTTCATAGAAATCGTTTATATGCATTTTTTCAATAATGACGTGATGTGTTTTGTACTAAACAGGATTTAAGGCAGCAGTCTTCATGTTTGTTGTTTGCATTTGTGTTAACGGCATGACGATAATAACACAGAAAGTGTTACATCACCTGCCATGTTAAGGTTACTTTGCAAAGATATATTGGGTTATAGTGTTCCAAACATAGAATAACACGCTCTCTATAAAGATATTGACATCATTTAGTTTAACTTTTTTTTTACTTTATTGTAAATTATTGTAAGGTTCCTTGTCCAGTCAGCATCAGATAGTGTCGGCCAAAGTGGTAAACACCTTTGTTCCCACAGAAATAAGAATGTTCCGATATATTTGGCTAATCTGGCCGTTCTAAATATTTGATGCGGACTGTCCTTCTTTTACACTTGTAACAATTTTGGATAAATGTCTGGAAATAAAAATAGATTCAATAACAACACGGCAATAGATAGTTATGCTGCTAGTGTTTTCTTAATAACAGAAAATTATTTAGGGACAATTTTTCGGGCGTTTATATTCCGCCTAGAATGTGGCTTAAAATCGCTTAAAATCAGCCAAATTTTATCTTAATCCAACTAAAAAAAATAATTGCTCTAAAACAAAAATCGGGCTAATCAGACTATTAAAATGCCTTGATGGATTTAAATAAAATAGACAACAAAAACACAACATAGCTTGATAAAAATCAAAGGCTCGTTTGATAACAAATCCTTATCCCCATAACAAATTACCCAGTGAACGTTCTCCTGAGAACCATCAACAATGGTTACAAAGTGGCAACATTTTGACATCCCACACTACTGGCCCATTATTTCCCTTCGAGCACGCAATCCAGCTATTAGCCGTGTCAATATGAGGTACAATTACTTGTCTTGGTGCCATGACGTCTGGCTTTTTGCATTTTGTGTTTTTTCTAGAGTTAATGTGTCTTGGGAGGTGAGCTTTTGGAAATATGATCCGAAAGTAGTGTTTAAATTAAATGGGCAGTATTATTCTTACTCTAACCCTGGCGAAGAATTTTTGCCTATTTATAAGGTAAACGTTTTTTTAAAGTAAGTTGTATCTTTAAGCCTTAAACTAGTGGTTCTGTGAGCTATAGACCTTGTGAAACCCCATGGCTCTGCCATTTTGTAAAAAAAAAAAAACAAAAATGAATCTTCAAAAACAACCACACCTGCTCACCAAATTTCAATAAAATCAGTTGAGAAATGCGACCTGTAGAGAAGAGACGGACAAATAAAACTCTGTTTTAGTTTTTTTCAGTTGTTGTTTTTGCGGCAGCAATGCAGACGGCACGGCAGTAATATCGCGCTGCAATAGTACCTTTTTGTAGTACCTTTTTGTAGTCCCAAAAATAAATCGTAAATCATTTTGGTATATTAGAAAGCGAGACTTTAGCAAAGAACATATAGATAAATTCAACAATTGTCTAAGCTCATTGACTTGGTACGAAATATATAATGAACCAGATATTAACATCGCATTTGACACTTTTCATGAGTATTTAACTTTATTTTATAATTTATGTTTTCCTGTAATAAAAATGAAAATTAAAAGGAAGTCATCTAAAATAGCCTGGCTCAGTAAAGGAATAAAAATAGCATCAAAAACAAAACGTATACTTCGTTATAAATATTATTCAACAAAAAATGAATTTAACAAAAAACAGTACTGTGATTATCAAAAAACATTCAAGAAATGTTTGAAAACAGCTCAGAAACTGAGTAACAAGAAATACATAATTAATGCAAAGAATGTGTGCAAAGCAACTTGGAATGTAATCAAAGAGAATATATCAAACAATTCGCTTGATCGAAAAATCATTGAAAAAATAACATATAATGATTTGTCAATCACTGATCCAAAATTAATTGCAGATGCATTTATAAACCATTTTATAGGAGTCTCTAAAACTCGCCAAGATCATAAGAATGTTAAGTACCCAGCTAAAATGACTCGCGTTGATGCTAGTATGTTTATTTTCCCTACAGATAGTCAAGAGGTTTATAAATTAATTAATAAACTACGAAATACTACTTCTGTAGGTTATGATGACCTATCTACACAAATACTAAAACATTGTTCTTACTTAATTGCACCAGTACTCAGCCATCTCATAAATTTATCTTTTGTTCAAGGAGTCTTCCCACAAAAACTAAAAAGAACATTAATAAAACCAATCTATAAGAAAGGCAATAGAGGTACATTGGATAATTACAGACCAATAGCTCTCATACCTATATTATCCAAGATCATTGAGAAAGCTATGTATGAAAGGTTAACAAAATTCTTTGGTAAACATACAGTGCTCTCCAAGCAACAAAATGGGTTCCAAAAAGGGAAATCTACCAGTCTGGCTGCCTTTCAAATGGTAATGGAAATTACGAAAGCTTTAGATAACCGAGCCTCGACGACTGCTATATTTTTCGACATGAGCAAGGCGTTCGATTTGGTACAACATAGCCTGCTTTTGTCCAAATGTGAAAACTGCGGATTACGTGGTAAAGCACTGGATTGGTTACAAAGCTATCTTAGTAACAGAGAGCAATATGTGGAGATCTCCACCATTAACGAGGATAACGAATACGTAAGCTACAAATCAGACTACATGACTCATACTGTCGGTGTGCCTCAGGGGAGTATCTTAGGGCCGTTACTCTTCCTGATATATATCAACGATTTGCCACTAAGCACTAATCATCATTGCATTCTCTTTGCTGATGATGTATCTGTTATCGTATCCAGCGAAAACAAAACCAACCACGAAAATGATATAAATGCAGCACTTGCCAATATAATAGATTGGCTTAATATAAATAGTCTGCAAGTTAACATTAGCAAGACCACATATTTGCAATTCTGGAATGGATATGGGGAAAAAGAAAAAATGACTGTCTCATACAATAACCAACAAATAATAGAGTCAGAACAAGTCAAATTTCTTGGGATTTTGGTCGATGATAGGTGTCACTGGGCACATCATATTGAAAGCGTTTGTAAGAAGCTGAACAGTTTTGCCTATGCCCTATGGCGTTTAACGAAAATTACAAGCCAAAAAACAGCCATCCAAGCGTATCATGGCTACGTGGCATCTAGGATACGATATGGTATAACTGTATGGGGTAACGGTTCAAATATAAATGGATTGTTTATAGCTCAAAAGCAGTGTATACGCGCGATTTGTGGTGTTTCGATACTAACTTCATGCAGACCTTTATTTTAATTTGCTTAGAATTTGCTCACTGTACCTTGTTTATATATATTTGAAATGTGTGTATTTGTAAAATGCAACCAAAATCTATATACAAAAAATGACGAAATATGTAATTTTAATACGCGATACCCTAACAAACTGATATGTCCAAGAACGTACACGAGTCTTTATAAGAAAAGTTGTTATCCTATGAGTATACGCTTGTTTAACAAACTGCCAGATACTATTAAAAGCCTTACACTTCATTTATTTAAGAGACGCTTATTCCAATGGCTTAATGAACAGACCTTCTACTCAATAAAAGAATATCTGGACAGCTAAACTGATTTACATGATATTTACCTATAAATCTGTGACATCTCAATTAATTCGTATAATACCAAATAATTAGTCTTAAATTTTGTTATTTTGTATATTAATATTATTGTTATGTAAATACATATGAATTAATTTTAGATTATCTAAGTGCATGTTTAGTATTAGGCATACAATTTGCATGTCACTGTGTGACAAGGTAGCTTGGCTCACTTAACTATGAAATGTAACATCCTATGTATACCCTATCTTTCGCAAATAAATAACTTATGACTTATGACTTATGACTACCTACGCGGTTGGTCCCGGTCCACTTAATATACAGTAAAACCCGCTTAATACGATCACGTTTAATACGATTTCCCGCATAATACGCCATTTTACGACGGTCCCCGCAACTTTAGGCCTGTTTTCATACATTATTTCACGGTTAATACGACTCACGTCCCGTTTAATACGCCATCTAAAATTATATATTACTTATCCGTCCCGTTACGCACCATCTGCACGTTTGTGTTTTTGACATAACCGTCGTATTGTTATGCAATACGCCGTTAGCCAACATTTTTTATGTGTTTATTACCTACAGTTTTTGGTTTTGTCTAATATATTTTGTCGGGTCCTTATCGGCGTAAGAATGCGATGCCATCTGCTTGACCTTTATGGACCACGGAGTGCAAGCTATCGCTCTCAGATTTATTTGCAGGCAGTTATTAGTTACTTTACTCCACGACTTTCTACTTGAGCCTAATATCGTTAGTGTTCCTAGATTACCTGCCTACACTTAGATTTCATTCGCTCATTATCACCGTTATTATAGTTTTTTTGTTCACGCTTAATACGATTTCTCGTTCAAGACGCTCTTTTTGCTAGGTCCCCTCAGAATCGTCTTAAGCGGGGGGGGGGGTAACTTAAAGAAACGAATGTTTTAGAAACAGAATTAAATGATACATAACGATAGTGACGCCTTGACAATGGTTAATAATACACCATAAAAAGTTATTACCTCTTGTAAGAATACCGAATAAATCTGGCGAAGATCCGATTCAAAACCTATTAACGTCACCACCTCATTTTCTATTAAGACTAGTAAATGCGTTTGAAGAAAGATTAACTACGGCGAAGTAGAAAATGACTAGTTTTGAAAATAGAGTGAATTAAACTTTTATATACCTGGAACGCGGTGAATAGTTAGATATTGGACCTTACACTTCATAGAAATTCTCATCGCATACTCCAAGAACATTTCTAAGAAAATGCTATTGTTGTTGCTAATTTAGATTGTAACAATAACAACAGATCTGGATTTTTTATTAATACGATCTGTCAGTGTCCGAAGTGGCATTTCTTCCACCAGAAACGTCACTTTTGACACTGACATATCAAATTCATAACGTTTTCTCGCTAGGTCCCGCGAAATAAAAATAAGAATATCTAAAATATATATTATTACCTACAGACTTTATTTTGCAATATCGTTCTTGTAGAAATTATAAGTAACACTAATAAGTATATAAATAGGTAATAAGGTTATTTCATAGACAAAAATGATCTTATGTCTTTAATCCGGGACATAAACTAAATGCTAAATTTAATCCTTGTAAAGACTTTCTTGCGTGATCGAGTAACAACTAAATAAAATATCTAAAGACTCAAACATGCAAAATTTATTATTAGGTTAATAGATCAAAATCGGAAGCCGAATCATAAACGGAGGCTTGTATTACATTAACGAATAGAAAGAACGCAAATAAAACTGTCTATTTTTAACATCAAAGAGTAAAAAGCTATATTCATGAATTACTGTGGCAGCTCGATCAGCTTAAATTGCTTTTGGCTACCGACGGATTTTGAATAGTTTTATTGCATTTATGCACTAGGAGGTGATGTCGTCATCGACTGTGATAAATGGTTCTGTAGTTTTGAGTTTGTTGAGCTTGTGTTTTATTACATGGTTAAATAAAAGTGCTATTATAATGTTGGACCGATAAATCATAATTTTAAATTGTACTATTATGCAATTTCATTGCAATTTCTTCTTGTTTCTTGTTCTGAATTGATAAACTTAACCGTTTGCAATATTATTTCTAAAGAACAAAATATATTCCTGAAATTTATGTAAAAAAATATATCTACACGTATATATCTTTACCCTGTTTTTTAAAATAAATTTTCTTAGAATGAATATGTTATTATTGCGTTAATAATAACATCAAATTCGATTTTGTAATAACTACATGAACATCTCTGAGAAACATTTGATCTCAATTCATTTGAGATGACGTTTTATTCGAAATGCAATGTCAATTGCAAACAGTGCGATTAATGCTGCAACGACGGTCGTAACGTACGGTCCTTGAATACATCATCGTGTGCTTAAAATATGTGTAGGTAAAGCTAACTGTACATAATTAGGCATTAAATACTTGTGTGTTTTATTGTGAAGCTTGCTTTGCTCGTTTCATTATGTGGCAGTCACATGTTATTATTTTAGTCTTGGGAAACAATATTTCTTATTAATTACATATAAAAAATATAATCGGAAACAATTATGAAATAATATTAAATATTTCATCAATAAAGAACTTGAAAACAATAATAACTCTATTGAATACAAAAGAAGCAAGTCAGATAATGTTAGCGAAGAATATAAGTGACGTTTGGATGGCAACTGCAGCTGCATTACTGTTGCAACATTACTGCTGTGGCCTTGACAATGGCGCTGTATTTGACAATTTCCTTGTCAAAATGAGCGACGTTCTCCGCCGCATTACTGCCTTGAGTATGACATTCAATCCGTCACTCATTTTATCAAACAGTTTGATAGATACACCGCCCGCAGCAGTAATGACGCTACAGTAATTCAACTTGCCATCCGATCGTCACCTTTATTGAAAGGTACATAACACGCATCTATCGCATGCACCTGATGCACCATATAAAAATAAAACAGTCCTGCGCTAGACTACACAGCGTAGTCAATCTCAAACTCACGCGCATAGATCTATTTGAGTTCCAATAAAACGTCAGATCGGTCGGACTTATCCGCCACTTGTTCGCTCTCACTTTCTGACAATGAACTTTGTCCCTTTGTATTAAGGTATATTTTCCCCTAGCGTTCTTACCAACCACTTGAAGCTAAAACGGGGTTAGTACTAAGCGGTGTTAGTACTATTGTAATTCATTGGCACTATTCGGAACTGCGTCTTATATTTTATTTATTTAAGGCGGAATGCAATATAGTCGAAGATAGATCTGTGGATTAGTGTCGTCGGATTTAGTTGTAATCTTAATTTGAAATATAATTGCTATACAATTGCCAAAGCCAATCAATTAAGGTTGCAATACGAAATAACATTGGGATTTAAAAATATTTTGTTTATGGTGCGGAACCCTCCGTGCGCGAGTCCGACTCGCACTTGCCCGGTTTTTTTTTTCAGTTAAATGATTGCAGTTTTAATTATTAATAACAGGTATTTTGTAAAATATGTTTAAGAAAGAAAAAATATTTTAGAAAACTTTTTTTGGGCCAACATGTAAAGTGCATATAAATATACTACATAAATGTATTTTAAAATTTTATTCCTACCTGTAACTACGTTTAATATCTAAGTACAATGTTGTTTTATCTATATTGTAAATTAATGTTAAAATTATCGCAGATATATGCGAATAATAAATATCATAATTTGCAAACATTTAAATTTACAATTTCTAAACTTTTTGCAATATGTATCTATATGCATAGATAAATGAGATGACTTACATCATGATAGTAACCTTGACATAACATTTAGCTTATGTAACATACGAGTATGTTAATTATATTTTACACGTAGATATACCTACATAATAAAAATAAGAGTAGTCTTGATTCAGATTAAAAAGTTAGTTATGATTTTGAACTGGTTTCGATACGACCTTGACGACCTTGGTGATTGGCGCGCATCTCACGCACGACTTTGGGCCCGATTCGGATTTTGAAATAGATATCTATAAGATATCTTTTAGACATCACTTGGACATCACCAAGATACGATAACGATATTTTTAGGATCTAACCTGTCAAATTTGACATTTCCGCGATTCTGGAGATACTCTTGAACGATTTCCACAAGATATGACTTAGAGATCCAATTCACATCTAATAGTTATCTAACTCTATCTAACGTAAAAGTGACATTGGTTGCCCGAATTGAGTTGCAAAAGAGAACTAGTTGAAATCTAAACTATAACGTATTTAGAATGGATCTAGTACTATACGTACGTGTCGTCTCTTGTGAATATCTTGAAGTTCGAATACGGCAGTTTATCTTCATTTCGCCAATCAACGTGAGCGGTCTTCAATCTCGTATCAAAACCATAGTATCAAAGCATATTGTTAAATCCGAATCGGGCTGCAGAAGTCACGTCACGTTTTATCTCGGTGGTACCATGTGATGTCACTGTTAACATTTTTGAACTTTGTACTTCAGTTAAATATCATTTTATGTAAATCAAATGAAAAGTTCCCACCATCCATTACATTTTATTATGAAAATATTTCAACATTTTGGCACACAATCCGAATTCGCGATTTTATATTCCATAATTTACGTACATTACAATTAATAATGTCATCATCATAATGTTCTTGGCATTCGAAACACACTCTTATTGTATTTGACTGTTAAACGATATATTATGTCAGAAGAAGCGCGTCGATTACACAGCGTTGCGTAAAGTGCGTCTGCGCATATTGCTGTCTCTTTCCCGCGCGCTCTTCGCTTTCACGACCTTGAATGCCGTCACTTTCTCTGATTCGTAAATGTTAAAGTACTGGAAGTGGCTGGGCGTGGTAGCATTTTTGTCATTTTTTGTAAAATAGGGATATGTAGTTGTTATTATTATGTTATATTTTAATTGTTTAACAATTAAATTACTTAATTTGTACTCGTATATTCTACCAGTGCTATGCAGTGTTTTTTTAAATAATATTATCTTTATTTAACAAACGCAAACGTGTCGTAAAATGTATTTTTGGGCCACCCTGTCTGTCAATTGTTGCATAATATTATTATTATAAATTGGCTTACTGCTTAAGTACTTATTACTTTGTCAGCTTGGTAAATAATGTCAGTAGGTATGCATAATGATGGTCGGTTTTTATCGACATAACCAATCGCTTAAAAATAGTCAGTATCAAGATTATCAAGGTCTCTTCCATGACTTTACACCTATGTCACTTAACGAGCAAGTGGCAAGGCAAGTGGCAAGGCAAGTGGCACCCCACACCGGGTCAAGTGAAATGTGTCAAACGACGCGCATTAAGTTACGCTACTGCTTTAATTGGTACTGTGGCAGGTGTGTTTGAAGTAGGTTAGGTTTTTGCAGTTTTTCAACGCGTTTGATAACGAAATTAATATTTGTTGATATTGAAGTTTGTATGTTTAGAAGTTTTGTAGCGAAGAATTGCTATGGTACTTTGTAGTTGGCGAATGTTTTTTTTTATTATAAAATAGAATAAAACGATGATTTAATACTTACTTAAGATTCTAAAATTAATGTCGCAATATTTATAAATGAATATTTTAATATTACTTGACGGTATAAAGCAGAGGTTTATAGGGAAGTATCTATTTAAACAACTGAAGCCCATAAAAAAAACAAAAAAAAAACATAAAAGCTTGATTTGCATCATAAATAAAATGAAATAGAAATTACTCCAGAATAGTTACTCGTCGAAATAGCATCATAGAATGCCCCTGGAAATCCACGTTTTGGTTTGTATTGACGATGATGATGATGATGATTCATTCTCATGCAACATAATTGTTATGAAACTGCAAAAAGTGTAACCTTAATTACTTACCAATGCTGACAGTTAAGTAGCAAATGCTTAGTGATGCTACAAGTCGAGTAACTTGCACTTATTCAGGCCACTTGCCTATCGTGACTTCGAGCAATCATTTTGTAGTCTAGCATCATAGAATGCCCCTGGAAATCCACGTTTTGGTTTGTATTGACGATGATGATGATGATGATTCATTCTCATGCAACATTGTTATGAAACTGCAAAAAGTGTAACCTTAATTACTTACCAATGCTGACAGTTAAGTAGCAAATGCTTAGTGATGCTACAAGTCGAATAACTTGCACTTATTCAGGCCACTTGCCTATCGTGACTTCGAGCAATCATTTTGTAGTCTTCAAACGGGTTGTGACGCAATTCACGTAATCGTGACTAAATAACTTGGTTAGGTACGTGTTCGTTTTTTAATATTGCCAAAAAATAAATTATAAACAATAGAGGTTGGTAATATAATAACTAACTATAAATTAAATATTTAAAAACTAAACTAAAATTAAAATAAACCTACTTAAAAAATTAAACGAATACTTACAATATTATATAAAAACGGTTGGTAATTATATTATTGTGATGAGTAATGCTTTGGAGTCTTATTGCATTGTATTATTTAACATTAATAGGAATATTAGGAATTAAGCATTCGCAAGACATTCGTTATATACTCGTAGGTACGATATACATTTGCTACCTAGTATCCCGTACCTACATAAATATATGCATGGGGTAAAAGCAAAATACTCGCGATATACAAACATACATAGAGGTGTGTATAGTATATACGACTATATAGACATCGATAATTCTAGTTCGGAAATTCAGATGGCTCTTTAATTTAGTGGTGTTGGCCGAATTCCGAATATTCGGCCCCTCTTGGCCGAAGCGCCGACCGGACGACCGACTGGCGACCGAATATTCGGCATGCGAACGTTCTGAGTTTCTGAGTCACAATTATTATCAAAACTGTCCGACAACAAAGCACAACGTTTGCTAAGATATATTTATTGTTGAACAGAATTTTATCAATGAATGTAGTTGGGCGTTTTTAGGGTTCCGTACCCAAAGGGTAAAAACCCTATTACTAAGACTCCGCTGTCCGTCCGTCCGTCCGTCCGTCCATCCGTCCGTCTGTCACCAGGCTGTATCTCACGAACCGTGATAGCTAGACAGTTGAAATTTTCACAGATGATGTATTTCTGTTGCCGCTATAACAACAAATACTAAAAACAGAATAAAATTAAGATTTAAGTGGGGCTCCCATACAACAAACGTGATTTTTGACCGAAGTTAAGCAACGTCGGGCGGGGTCAGTACTTGGATGGGTGACCGTTTTTTGCTTGTTTTGCTCTATTTTTTGTTGATGGTGCGGAACCCTCCGTGCGCGAGTCCGACTCGCACTTGGCCGGTTTTTTTTTTGTTGTTCCTTAAACTGTTTTTTCAAATTTGGGATATTGTATGTTATTTTTACTCAGAATCACGAGCTCTTTCTATCCTAATAGGAGAAAAAAACTGTCCCAAAATTTCCATACATTTTTCGATCTTTACTGGATCGGTAATGGAAATAAAAACCTTAGGACACTTTTTTCTCCTATTAGGATAGAAAGAGCTCGTGATTCTGAGTAGAAATAACATAAAAAATCCCAAATTTGAAAAAAAGTGTAGGGGACAACAAAAAAAAACACTCAGTTATGCTCGAAAAATTAATTTTAGATTTTTTGAGATCAACATTCGTCTACAAGACATGGGATATTTTAATACCTTTTCGTCAAAAAAAATATTCAAAACATCTTACCCTAAACTTCAAAAGTGGGGCAAAACAAACTTCCTCCATTAACCGCCATATTGTATATATTGGCACAGGGTCGTAAAGCAAGTCTTCTGAAAACTCATATTGTAATAGCTTGCAGCAGGCGCATGCTAATTCACATCGTATATTCTCATTTCAACACGTATCCAACGTAAATTGACCCTTTCCTGTACCAGCTATACTTGACTGTAGACCCGCTCTTATACTGGTCGACGTGTATATAGAAAGCGATTGCATGGATTCAGGTTACAAACGTTACATGTCTGGAGTTGTTTGTCTAGAAAACCAGGCGAAATTAAATTTTTGATGCGGAGTCCAATTTCGGTAAATTAGGTTTTGTTTGTGACCGTTATAGTAAACGTTGACGCTGTTTAAATATAAATAAAATCGTTCTTAGATTATTTTTAGAGGGTTCTGCTTTAGAACCACAAAAACCTAGCCGCCGCCATACAATCGACCAGGGAATCCAGGGATCAGAACCGGTTTTTTGCAAAAAAACTTCGAAAAGACCATATTTTTCGAATTATTTTATACTCGAAATGTAGGACTCAGTTGTGTGTTTAGGTGTAACGACTTCGTATTATTAGATTGCCCAATTAGAAATGAAATAATACCGTTTCCGTTCCCATACAAAAAATACCAGTATCGGATCCCTGCAATCGACGTTACCCTCTCGTTTCAAAACGACATTCTGAAATAACATGAATTTTTACATGAACATTCAAGTACTAACATGGACCCGCCTGATTCAAACTTTTAAAGATAAGTACGTTGTTTAAAGAAACGCCATTTTCACAGTGACATATCGAGCCATGCCGTGTCTTTAGCAAATGTTTGACGTATTTTAAAGTTCGAATCAGGCCGTATGTCTGGTATTAGGTTTCGTTGCACACTGAACATGATTAGACTTTATTCATCAATATATATAATAAAAGAAAGTGTACAATGTGCGTGCCGCTAAAACTCAGAAATGAGTCCCGATACGATCAAGGAAGCTATATGGGGTGGTAGCCCTCTATCTGCCGTCCATGAAGAAGTTTTCCGTTTTTACCTGAAGGTCGTGCTTTTGAAGATATAAGGGCTGAAAGTTTCGCCCTCTGAGACCAAGAAGCAGTTGTTTTTGTTTTTGAATTTTGAACCTTAACTTAATAAAACAAAGTTCAGAATAGATCGGGAAGTATATACCTACAAAAATGTGTACCTGGTGAGGTGTCTCGGGTCTCGGAGGCTAGATATTTCTAGAACAGTCCAAAACATTCGAGAGTATTCGAGAGCATTCCACAGCATATCAGAACATTCTGGAATATTGGCGAATATTCGAGAACATTCTAGATTATTGTGAACATTCCAGAACACTTTCGAATGTTGTGGAATATTCAGGAACATTCGAAGACGCCTCGGAGGCTAGACATTTCTGAAACAGTCCAGACCATTTGAGAGTATTCGAGATAGTTCCACAGCGTTTCAGAACATTTTGGAACGTTGTCGAATATTCGAGAACATTCTAGATTATTGTGGAACATTCCAGAACATTCGAAAGTATTCTAGAGCATTCCACAGCATTTCAGAACATTCTAGAATGTTGTCGAATATTTGAGAACGTCCAGATCATTGTGGAATATTCCAGAACACTTTCTAATGTTCTGGTATATTCTGAACTATTCGAAGGTTTTTTGTAGGATCATAGCTACCTATTGTGGTAACGTCGTGAGGTTCGAATGTTCAAGCACATTCCGGAATATTCTGGAATAATGTCGAATATTCAGAAATAGCCTAGAATCCAGGATACCAGATCATTGTGGAACGTTCCAGAGCACACTCAAATGTTGTGTAATGTTCTAGAACATTTTGGACTATTTGAAGCCTTTTTTGTCTTTACATAAAGAAGATTCCCATTTTTACCCGAGGGGCGTGCTTTTGAAGTTAATTACACCCTCTAGACATTTCTTGATCAGTCCAGAGCATTCGAGAGTATCCGAGATCATTCTACAATATTTCAGAACTTTTTGGAATGTTGTCGAATGTTTGAGAACATCCCAGATCATTGTGGAATATTCCAGAATACTTTGGAATGTTGTGGAATATTCTGGAACATTGTGACCCATTCAAAGCCTTTTTTGTATGGGTGGAGCTACAGAACATTCTGGAATGTTGTCGAATATTCGAGAACATTCTAGATCATTGTGGAACATTCCGGAAGACTTTCAAATGTGGAATATTCTGAACCATTCGAAGCCATTCGTATATAGGGTTGGGGCTACCTATTGGTAGGGGTATATATAGGTAGGGTAGTAGGGATAAGCAAGACAGTTGTGAGGTTCGAATGTTCGAGAACATTCCGGAATATTCTGGAATATTATAAAATATTAGTAAATAGCCTAGAATCCAGGATCTCAGATCATTGTGGAGTGTTTCAGAACACATTCAAATGTTTTGGAATATTCTAGAACATTGTGGACTATTCGAAGCCTTCATAATCGCAGGAGATTTTCGACAAACACTTCCAGTTATCCCTATTCCCTATGCTTTTTTCACGGTCAACTATAGGTACGGGTCGTAGGTCGGTCTCGACTTGGAAATAAAAAAAATGTACCTACCTAGAAGTAGGTACAGGACAGGTATTGTAGTTAAAAAAAACCTAAATATATTTTAAAGTTGTTCCTTTTATTACAACCACCACACAATTCTCATGTCAGCTCCCTGAGCGAAGCCGGGTATCTCAGCTAGTTTATAATAAGGTTCACATTAGGTTGATAATTAAGTGTCGTGGTACAAATACATTTGGCCCGCTGCCGTCGAACTAATGAAGCTATTGTGACCTAACAGGTATGTAGATAGCCTAGACTAGACTAGATTGAAAGGTGTCCGATCTGTCTAGGTATATGTCCGGTTGTCGACGAGCGAAGGCGAGCCAAATGCTCAGAAGATTACCAGTGTAATCTATGTTTTATATACTTATTATATATAGTACTAGCGACCCGCCCCGGCTTCGCACGGGTTAACAAATTATACATAAACCTTCCTCTTAAGAGCCAACAGGAGTGGTCATTTCTCCATACAAACGTACTCGACTGTTTCCTCCGTGGATTTTGAAGCTAGAGCAATGATTTTTTCAACACAGATTAATATTGTCAATATCTGTGTCTGACCGTTTTGCTTTTTTTGATATTTTTGTTTTTTAAGGCGCTAGAGCCCTTCAAAAATGGCCAAAATGGCCTAATTGACTATGCCGCAATGAGAGGCGTGCTATTCAAAACTGATATCAATTAGTCAAAAAAGCAAAACGGTCCGACACAGATAATATTATAGTCATTTAGATTTCCAAATTTGGTTACGATTGGTTAAGTTTTGGAGGAGGAAACAGTCGAGTACGAAACCTCGATTTTTGAGATTTTTACGCAGGATTTTTCGCCTTGTCCTTATCGCACTAGTTTTAGGAGCCGCTTCCGTTAGCGAGACGGGTATATTTACCTAAAATATTTAAATCTTAGCTCCTGTTGGCTCTTAAAGTCTTGAATCACTCCTATTAAATAAAACCGCAACAAAATCCGTTGCGTACATTTAAAGATCTAAGCATACATAGGGACACAGCGGGAAGCAACTTTGTTTTATACTAATATGTAGTGATAACTTTGTAGGTATCGAAGTCTAACTAGAACTCAAAAATGATCCCACAGGAATTGTGCCGCGGGCGACTCACTTGTGCAGTCGCCATCAGATATATCGGAGCGGCCAAGGTGCTCACAAATATCTAAACACGCCTTTATTGTCAAGGCGCTAGAGTGCGTGTTCAGATATTTAACAGCATCTTGTCCGCTCCGATATATTATCTCATGACGACTGTACAGCGCGCATGCATGTTGACAACGTCAAATATTGTAATGCCGCGCAAGACGTTTGATTTTGATATAATTTTATTGACCGAGCGGTAGCGAAGCTCTTTGTTTCAGCTTGGGCAAAAATGCTTTCGTATGTCCGGATATGTTCTCCTCTATAGGTCGCAAATCTCAACCGATTTTCTCGAAATTTTGTGAGCTGGATCAATAATTAAATAGTTTTTTTTGGCAATCCAGTTCTTAGATTTTTATCAAGATGGCGGTGCCATATACTTATTCAGTTTTAAGCTATGCTCGCGAGTTCTACAGCTAACACACTAAAGAGATCCACTAGTTATAGCTAATCGGAAATTTTATTGACCACTTTTTTAGCGGGAAATGGTGTATTGGGTAATAAACAATAAATTATCAATTTATCACCTGCCGCTATTCAAATGCAAAATTACTGTAACAAGGTGGTTAGAGTCCCTTAACTATAATGAAACGGAATTACTTATTAATTGAAGTATTACACACACACACACACACACACACACACACACACACACAAACACACACACGCACACACACACACACACACACACACGCACACGCACACACACACGCACACACACACAACAATAAATATATTTCGCCATTTAATAGTAATTAGCTTAAGTTAAATGAATATTATGTACCTACCTACTTTAAGAAAGAGCGAGTTCTCCTGATACAGGTAATATATACTTACAAGGAGGACTCAGATAAAATTGTTTTCAAATTGTATTATGTTTAACCTAATAAACTTTTTTCATTTTCATTTTTTCATTTCATTTTCATTTTCATTTTCATACCTATTCAAAGCTGCGTGCGAGGTATATATCTGGAGAAGGAATAACTTTCATTGATATGTGTCAGATAAGTGTCATTGTCAGCCACATGGACCGTTTTTAGTCAGACATCCTTAAACTCTCAAGGTCCAAGGTCCTACCTATAGTACCTATTCAGTTCGATGTAATTTAAACCATGTTCAATTGGAACAGAGTCGCTTTTGCTTTGTTTCGTTAAATTTTCAAACATCGCAAAATCAACTCTTATTTCCTACAATTTTAGGTTCAAATTTCAGTGGCAAATTATTGACGTTTCCTTTGTATGGCTGGGCCTTAGAAGATAAGTTATTCTAGTTCGTTGATCTCCATCGGTAACGTCTGTAGGTAAATCAGGAAGCGATCGCAATAACGCCCCAGAGATAAATTTGCAAACGCACCAGACTGTCTCCGTCCCTCTCTCAGAATACGTCAGAAAAGGACGGATGACATGCGTGGACGCATGGTAAATGGAGCTTGGAGTGACGCATGAGTTATCTCTTTTGTCTTTAGTTAAGATGAGACGGAAATATTTTTATTGCTGACAGATGTAGATTGTTGTGAAATATTGGCGGTACGGTATAGTCTATGCCGAACAACTCTATGATTAATTAACATACATAACCAGCAGTTAACTTAACTGGAGAATTTCCAATATGACTTGGAACTCCGGTAGCATTATGGTGGAAAGATGTGCTGGCTATGGATGAGGTCTTGGTGGCTCAGATGGCAGCGCGCTGGAGTATCGATCCAGAGGCCGTGAGTTCAAGTCTCACGCAAGACAGTAATTTTTCCACTTTTAAAATTTATTCTAAACTTAATTAACATGGAATTAAATAGGAATATACCTATAAGCGGTAGGTATAATAAAGGAAGGTTTTCTCTCCCTAACAAAAACCTACAACAAACTACGTAGGTTTATTCTTGTACCCAATAATCTTTAAAACATTGAAGAAAAGGTATTAAATTTCTTTCAGCATAATTCTTCCAGTTAATATAATAGGTATTATAAAAGCTTGTAACGTTTTGCCAAAGTACCTACATTTTTCATCCGTACACTAATTCGAAAATACATTGTTTTATTTAGGCAAATCTTGACGTTAATGGCTAATTAGAAAGTAATTGGTTTCGATTAAAGCAATAACTTTCAATGATTGGTGGTAGTTTTAATTAAACCTTAACCAAATTTGGATTTGAATACTGATCGACTTTCATTGATAGATAAATTATTTCTAACTAGGAAACCTTGGCTGCGTTTGTTTTTTAGGGTTCCGTACCCAAAGGGTGAAAAACGGGACCCTATTACTAATACTTCGCTGTCCATCGGTCCGTCCGTCAACACCAGGCTGTATCTGTATCTCATGAACCGCGATAGCTAGACAGTTGAAAATTTCACAAATGATGTATCTCTGTTGCCGCTATAACAACAAATACTAAAAATAAAATGAAATAAATATTAAGGGGGGCTCCCATACAACAAACACGATTTTTTGCTCTATTTTTTGTTGATGGTGCGGAACCCTCCGTACGCGAGTCCGACTCGCACTTGGCCGGTTTGTTTTAGGATTTGCGTTCAATTATCTTCACGACATATAAGTATGTAGTATAAAACAAAGTCGCTTCCCGCTGTCTGTCTGCCCTATGTCTGCTTAGATCTTTAAAACTACGCAACGGATTGTAATGCGGTTTTTTTAACAGATAGAGTGATTCAAGAGGAAGGTTTATGTATAATTTGTTAACCCGTGCGAAACCGGGGCGGGTCGCTAGTTATTAATAAAACATGTACCTACGATTATTATTGTGTCAGTTTTATTCTCATGGGGGAGAAAATAGTCGATAGCTAGTCGCTTTCTCGCTACCGGCCTTTACGGCTACCACCAGTCTTGGGCCTTCATAAGACAAGGTCCCTTTTTATAGGCAATGCCACATATGATCACATAGGTACTTTAAAAAGTAAGATTGATCATGATCAGTGACTGCATACAGAACGACATCGACGACATGATGTCATGTTGACAATTGTCGCACTAAGTAGGTAAATAAAATTTATGTAAGTATTAGCCGCAAACAAGGAAAAACATCCGTGGCATTGAGAATTTGTGGTAAAAATAGTCATTAATAGTCTCTATTTAGTTAGCATTTACTTTGAAAAAGTACTCAATACCAAACCAACTTCATGCAGTACACCTCCAACAACATTTAAAAGACATCGATTTAACACGCGATATGCTTTACGAAAAAATACATTTATAAATACAAATATATTTACTTCGTTGAATTTTATCACAGCAAACTCTCAATAATCTTATCCACTTTCTGGCCAATTTCTGCCATTTGAAACAGTTTTTAAGAGCCAACAGGAGCTAAGATTTAAATATTTTAGGTAAATATACCCGTCTCGCTAACGAAAGCGGCTCTTAAAACTAGTGCGATAAGGACAAGGCGAAAAATCCTGCGTAAAAATATCAAAAATCGAGGTTTCGTACTCGACTGTTTCCTCCTCCAAAACTTAACCAATCGTAACCAAATTTGGAAATCTAAATGATTATGACATTATCTGTGTCGGACCGTTTTGCTTTTTTGACTAATTGATGTCAGTTTTGAATAGCACGCCTCTCATTGCGGCATAGTCAATTAGGCCATTTTGGCCATTTTTGAAGGGCTCTAGCGCCTTAAAAAACAAAAATATCAAAAAAAGCAAAACGGTCCGACACAGATATTGATAATATTAATCTGTGTTGAAAAAATCATTGCTCTAGCTTCAAAACCCACGGAGGAAACAGTCGAGTACGTTTGTATGGAGAAATGACCACTCCTGTTGGCTCTTAAAAAACGAAACAACAGAAAAATTCTATCTAACTATCGAACCTGCTCACAAAATTTCACGAGAATCAGAGATATGCGACCGGTAGAAGAGAACATCCGGACATACGATAGCATTTTTTGCCCAAGCTGAAACGGAGACCTTCGCTGACACTAGGTCAAAAAAGTCAAGTACAGAAACGAAACAAGTTTCTAAATCACTTCTTTTTTTTTCTTCCAATCTTGTACTGGTTTAAATCCTACCGTCTTTCCCTTGCCTTATTCCACGAACGTACCAAATGGATGCTCTAAAGTCTAGACTCTAGAACTCTCAGTACAGCTAGAATGACCTAAATGAGAGCCTAGCCCGCTTATTAGAAAATCCTTTAAAAGGAAAAAAACGAAGGTACAATTACACCGTTTTTTACTGGCTAGTCTGGTCCGCCTGGATTAACCCGTCTGAGGATAAAGGCTGGTTTTTAAAATTGGTCTACTTGCTGTTAGGGGGTTTTCACATTGTCCGATCCGATCAGATATCGGATGTTGGACCTTTGGAGAACAGCTGCTAGAAACACTACATAGTATAAAACAAAGTCGCTTCCCGCTGTCTGTCCCTATGTATGCTTAGATCTTTAAAACCACGCAACGGGTTTTGATGCGATTTTTTTTAAATTAGGGATTCAAGGGGAAGGTTTATGTATATTTTTTTAACCCGTGCGAAGCCGGGGCGGGTCGCTAGTATGGAATATGGTATTAGGATTTTTTTGTTTGTTTTTCAATTAACGTTTTCGTTGGAACAACAAACAATGATTAAAGTTATAAAAAAAATTGAGAAGGCATTTATTATGATTCTATGTACATACATGATGTGACATCTGTTATCGGATCGGATAATGTAAAAACGCTCTTGCACAGAGTGTTTTTCAAAGTACAGTACCTACCTAATATTTTTTTATTCTTTGTAGATAATATCTATCGAGAAAAGGTAGGTAGTAACCCATCTTTTTTTGTTCGTCTTGGCAAGTTAGATGCTTATGAATGAGGATGGTTTAATATCATATTGTATTATACCTACCTATTAAACTAGTCGGAGCAAAGTACATATATATATTACACAAAACATAAGATCACATAATCACCATTAACGTTTAATTCCCGACCACATTCTAACCTCATATCGATTAATAATTTTATAAATGGTGTGCTCAATCAATGTTTTTTTTTTACAGGTAAGTTCCTGAACCAAACTACTACAGTTTTATATAAAAAAAGACAAAATGCAGTAAGTGAGGGAGACCCTCTGAGAGGCTGTTTGTAGGGTTTGTACCATTTATTAAACAGTTATGAACTGTAATTCTACGAAATAAGGTTTACTTCTGGTTAGCGGATAATGTTGCTTTTCGTTAGGCTTGTAAAAGTCTGGAACGTTTGCAGTCCTTGCTTCTATAAACGACTTTAAAATGTACAAAACACAGCCTTTTCTTATACAAATCGTACTTTAGATATAAATTATGGAATTTTAGGGAATTTTATTCTGAAATAAATTATTTGAATTTGAATTTGAATAAAAACTTTATTGGAAAATCTTATAAATTGAATACGAAGTCTATTTTATATGACTCGAGACTCGAGTGTTGTTAGTTACTACGTTCTTCTAAAAATCAACTCTGTTGCGTGTGCGTCTCGCTAGCGCTAGTATTAACAAGAATTACCTACCTACGGCTTTTAATGACCGTTATGCCAGCGGGCCTACATTTTTGCTGTTGTAAATTTTTATGGGTGTTGAATTTTTTGTCTTATTGGAACTACTTTTCTGACTAGTCGAAGATTGCCTGAAGGATTAAAAATAATATGTCGATGGATCAAAATGGTATATTAAAGAAATAGGTAATAGGTACCTTTAGGCATTCATTCGTGGTATTATCTATGAAAAGGGGCCTGATTGTCATGGCGCTTACGCCGCATTGCGTCGCGCGGCGTTGTATCTCGGAGCATTAATAATGGCGACAGTAAGGTCCCTTTTCACAGATAACGTCACATTTCACTTTATTTACGTTTATGGTTTAGGTATTAGGTATGTAATTTCCAGTTCAAATCATTTTTTCAACTCAATTTCAAGTTAAATAGTGCGATTAGGTTTCCATACGACTAATACTCTGAACGTAAATTTCATTCAAAATCGTGACGAGCGTTCGCGTTTGCGTTGCTTGTCTATTTTTTATGAGATTTTGAACAGCGCGCCAAGCGGTACGTTTTGGAAACTCAAATTCTCATACAAAGACACCGTACGTCACGCTATCGAATGAAATTTAAGTACACTTGGGGTACAGTTCGTGATAATATCAATTTAATTTACTAGAAACACTAAATGTGACGTTATCTATGAAAAGGGACCTTATTGTAGATGGCGGTTACGCCATTATTAACGATACTCCGATATAAATACAATGCCGCACGACGCTGTGCGGCGTAAGCGCCATCGATAATAAGCTCCCTTTTCATAGATAACGCCCCAAATGGTTCCATTATGCCAATAACAGAAGTTCCACCAAGTGCAGGTCATTTTTAAAAGCGTTTACAAGCTTTCAGGTAATAGAAGATTGTATCAACAAAGATCGGCCGATAAGCCTGATCACGAAAAACACTTTGAAGCCTTTGTAGACGTTTTACCTTAATTGATCAGCAATTTTGGCGATGGAGCGTTCTCATGGTTGAAAGAATGAGTCGACTCGACCAACCAATGAGACGAGACCTTTTGTATGTACCTAATTAATACCAAACCCCGTTAACAATGTCGCAGTTCATTAAAAAAACAACGGGTTGTACTCAGGGAGTGCCGGCAGAAGTGAAAACTCAATGACTAGTGCAAAATGCACGATGTATAATTGAGGTTAACGCCATCTAGCGTTAGCGTTAATTACTTAAAACTAGTGTCCGACCGAAGGTTCGGTTTCGGTT
Organism: Cydia amplana; assembly: GCF_948474715.1. Taxonomy (NCBI): domain Eukaryota; kingdom Metazoa; phylum Arthropoda; class Insecta; order Lepidoptera; family Tortricidae; genus Cydia; species Cydia amplana. The sequence goes on from NC_086073.1 coordinate 17,539,344, forward strand.
TCGGTCAGTTTCGGCCAAAAAATCATGTTTCGGCTGTAGTTTCGGTTTCGGCCAAAAAACGGCCGAACCTTTCGGCCGGGCCGAAACTTACGAAATGGTACTTCGGACAAAGACCAAAAGTTGGGGAATAAGTAGGACAACAATATTAATACCTACATATACTGATTCATGTATATTAGGTACAGACATTAATTGGTTTATTATAAAACACAATTCCACTAATGAGGGCGTCACTGGACGGTTGACGCAGTCTTAAGAGGCTGTCAATACCTATAAGTGAATGAGATAGCACTGTCGCATGTTACTGGGCCCTGGGCAAGATAATAATAAGAAAACTAGCCTCACTTTTTACCTCAATTTACCATTGGTTTGTGTTCCACATGTCCTCTACTTCAGCTTAGCCTTTGGCCTCGCTGCGCCATGCTCGGCCTGCGGTCTCGCTTTTGAATACAATGGACATTGGTTGGAGTCTGTGCTCAACTACTTATCCTTAAGCCTTAAGCACGGCTTTGACTTCGCATGAAAGTTCGCCTCAATGGGGCACTTCGGACTTTTCGGCCCAGGTGAAGATCGGTACCCGGCCTTGCGATATTGTTAACAAAAAATTTCGCGCTCGCTGCGCTCGCGTTTTTGGTTGACCCTGTGTCTTCATGTTAGCTTGACTGGTGAATGAATAGAGTTAGACCAACAAAATTCTGCAATGATTTTGATAGCATACGCAGTGCAACTAGTGCAAATGTTCTTTATACGTCATAATTTCATAGAAGTTTTGACGTTTAAAATAACACTTGCACTGCGTGTGTTATCAACTTATCAAAATCGTTGCAGAATTATCTTGGTCTAACTCTAGTAATTTTCATAAAAAACTGCTTAAGTAACATCAATTTCAAGGACATTGGGTGTTGACAGCCCCATAATATGTGTGTAAAAGCGGCTTTATGACATTTTTTCAACGATTTTAACAAGTCTACAAAAGTTTCGGTTTCGGTTTCGGTTTCGGCCGAAACTAGAGCCAAAGCCGAACATTCGGTTTCGGTTTCGGTTTCGGCAAAAAAACATGTTTCGGTCGGACACTACTTAAAACCCCTAAGCACATCACTGTTAGTACTCGAGTTATATTAATACCAGTTAGAGCGAAACTCACTAGATGGCATTTAAATCAATAAAGAAAAACTCAATGACATTACATGTAACAGTTTTTCATGTAATGTACTTAATTGAGTTTTTCTTTATTGATTTAAATGCCATCTTAATCTTACGGTCACGTGATCGTCTTACGCTGTCTCGAGTTTAACATTTTTTCCCCACCTCAAAAAGTGCACAGCGCCGCTAAAGAAGTTTTCACTTCAAAAATAAGGGGCTACTTTCCTACTAGTCAAATCAGCTTCTTGTTTAGAACTGTCAAAACGATTTGCTAATATGCAATTTATATGAAAACGTGTGTAGTGACGTCACGGTCAACTCACTTACTTTTTATATTTCAATCCGATTTATTAAATATAAATTGTTTAAAAATAACCGCTATCTATGTTTTTCTAGTAATTAACTGGTGCTTTATTTCGTGGACAGTGTGAAATAATTTATTTTATGGCTCCTCTACACGATAGGCCAGCGCCGGCCACTCCACGGGACGCAGCCATGCGGTAAAATGGGATAGCAATATCACTTGCTCCCTCTAACGCATAAATGCGTCCCTTGGAGTGGCCGGCGCTGGGCCATCGTGATAGAGCCATTATTAAGTGGAGGAAAGTACCCATCTGCGAGCATCTGTCTCTGTCACTCTAATTACGTTTTCATTGGCGCCCCCTACGCAGAGTTTCGCGTAATATTACCTATTGAAACGTAAAGTTGCTAACCCGCGATCTTTCTAATTTGCCGCATATTTTTACTGACAAGATGTGCTTGGCCAATTATATCAGTGCATCATACGCTGATGTTGCAGGCGTCCATAGGCAACGGTGATTGCTTAACATCAAGCGATTCGTCTGCTCGTTTGCTAATCCTTTAGGATATCTAAATTAGTCACGCCAGTAAAGTCTTACGGCTAGAGTTATATCCCATTACAAAAGTAATAATTTTAATAAGTACACTCGTAATTCTAACAAAATTTATTATTCCTAACCAACACGAGAATTCTCTTGTAACCTATTTTGAACCTTATGTGTATGGAATAAGGATTACAAACAGATTCATTAGATATTCCTTGGGTAATACGTGAAAATGCACTTCTATAAGGCTTCATACAAAGACATTTCTATATTTAGACTACGCACATGCGTTAAAATCTTTCAGGACGTGACGTTTGTGTTTGCATTGCGAAAGTATAAATGGTTTGGTTACATTTTACTAAAGCTTTATAATAGGTACCAAATATGTATTTTAGAAGAAGTAGTTCGGCAAGAAAATTAGGCTGTGAAGTCCATTTATTTTATGATGTCCACAGGAAAGTCGCATAACCTTAAGAAGAAAGTGAACGACCAGCCCGAGACCGCCTTTCCATAAAACGCGACGTTGTCCCGATTTTCCTCTCTGGATATTAAAATTATTGAACCCACCATGCCCGGACCAAGATTCAAAACCAGGACCCCCTGTTTCATAGGCAGGATCAATACCGACTAGGCTAAAGCGTCATTCAATAGAACTTGCTAACTATGTAAACAAAAGTTACTAGTAAACTGACATTCAGTGTCAATTTTAGTATGGTGGTTTGTTTACATAGTTAGCAAGGAATGCACATAAAAATATTTTAACGCGACATCTACTCGGATATATTATATGTCTGTGGTCTTTCTGTAAGGCTTCATTATATTGCACCTGTGAATTCCTCGCCTTATAAGGACACTGGAAATTGCTAGAAATGCCGGCCCACTCTGGTTTATTTTTATTAGCTTTCTCTAACCTATTTCGTCCTGTAGCTTGTATACCGGGTGTATCGGGCAATGGGGCGTTATTTTGCTTTTATAAATTTCGATCCATAAAAAATAATAGAAAATAGGTAATATATAAGATATCTTATTTTTACTGATATTGCTTGATTTTAGGACTAGCAGTAGAGCGGTATATACTAATTTTACAGATTGATCTAATGTGATCACTGCGCATCTCGTTAATTCTGGTATTTAAAAAAATATATAGGCATTTTTTCACAGATCGACCAAGTTAATTTTAACTTAGATGAGAGGTACGATTAACGATGTCTATTCCCATCACATTTAATAATTGTCTATTCACTACCTGCTAGTCTCTTTGTAGCAGTAATAATTATATTATACCTACTTATGCATCGATATGCCATTATTTCTAATTCCGTCCCACTTGAATGCCACACAAACTAGTTGCGCGGACTGGGGCATAATAAAACGCCGAAATATCGCAGTTTTACGACCGGTTGACACAGTATTTTGTCAGGGTAAACGTTTTGAAATATTATAAATCTATTGAACATTTAGGTGAACTTTAAATGTCAGAAAGTAGAGTGATAAAATTTGATTTTAGCTCTTCCTATAATTGTCGCATCAATTAGATTCCATAAAACAATAGGTAATTTTACTTTCTACTTGAAGAAGAAAATTTATTTGCATAATAAAAATTTGACAATTTGTTTTATGATTACAATACAATACAAATACTCTTTATTGCACACCTCATTACAGAAAACAATACGGATAATACAGGAAGAAGAGGTTAAACAACAGGCGGTCTTATCGCTAAAAAGCGATCTCTTACCTATTACTTTTTAGTCTTTTTACGTTACATTTGAATGTATATCAAAATATGAAGATTTCGAGAACTTTCAAGAATGAAAAAGTAAATAAAAAAGAATAAGTAGAACAAAAGCGGCCAAGTGCGAGTCGGACTCGCCCATGAAGGGTTCCGTATTTAGGCGATTTATGACGTATTAAAAAAAAACTACTTACTAGATCTCGTTCAAACCAATTTTCGGTGGAAGTTTACATGGTAATGTACATCATATATTTTTTTTAGTTTTATCATTGTCTTATTTTAGAAGTTACAGGGGGGGGACACACATTTTACCACTTTGGAAGTGTCTCTCGCGCAAACTATTCAGTTTAGAAAAAAATGATATTAGAAACCTCAATATCATTTTTGAAGACCTATCCATAGATACCCCACACGTATGGGTTTGATGAAAAAAAAAAATTTTGAGTTTCAGTTCGAAGTATGGGGAACCCCAAAAATTTATTGTTTTTTTTTCTATTTTTGTGTGAAAATCTTAATGCGGTTCACAGAATACATCTACTTACCAAGTTTCAACAGTATAGTTCTTATAGTTTCGGAGAAAAGTGGTTGTGACATACGGACGGACAGACGGACAGACAGACAGACATGACGAATCTATAAGGGTTCCGTTTTTTGCCATTTGGCTACGGAACCCTAAAAATGGTATCTCATCTTTTCCTCCCTGTACTCATTTTATACTGTGAACATGTTAATTGAATTATCAACCTATGAATAGATTTAAATACAAAATTGGCGTCAATCCTAATAGTCGGCCATTAGTTCTCCTTAATATTCGTTGGAAATCGCTCTTCACGCCACGTTAATTTAATAACTGCCTAACCAAGCTATCTTAACTACGGGCTGGGTACTGTCGCGTACAGTCGGTACAATTGAAAGAGGATATGAGAAGGAGTGAGTGCTGAGGTGACGCAAGATAGAGGAGTTTTTTTTTTGTTATAATTAACTGATCGGCGATTAGCTCTAGTCACACCTAGGGGTCACAAACTCGGTTTCACCGAAATCGAATAAACCGGAAAAACCGGGTTTTCAGCCAATTACCAGAACCGGGTTTTAACTTTGATAAAACCGGCTTTTTCGAGTTTTTCGTACATATCCCTTCGGGTGGCAGCACCTCCGGTTGAACGGTAGGAGAATTTATTACCTCGTTCAGGGAGTTGGGTATCATTATCAGCGGTGTGTGTTTCCTGAAGGAGGACTATGTCAACACTGTTGTCACGTAATATTTTACAAATTATACGTAAATTCGAAATCACCGAAACAACCGGAAACCCGGTTTTGCTGTTTCACAAAAACCGAAAAACAGGCTTTCTAAAATACGCGCGGTTTTGTGACCCCTAGTCACACCTGATGGAAAGTGAAAACAGAAAAACATGGAAGAGAAAAACATGTTGTGCCGACCCCACATGACGTGGGATAAGGGCAAGAGGACGAAGATTTTGAACGTCCGGCTACAAAAAACAAACCTATGATTTAAGAGTCACACGAACTTAGCCGCCACCATACAATCGAAGCTACGATCTTATTTTAAAACGACATTCTATACAATCATGAAATTTGACATAATCTAATACCTTTAAACGAGCAATTCTAGCATATTTATTTATTTATTTATATATTTATTTATTTATATGTATATATATTTCGGGGATCTCGGGAACGGCTCTTAAGATTTCGATGAAATTTGCTATATGGGGGTTTTTGGGGGCGAAAAATCGATCTAGCTAGGTTTTATCTCTGGGAAAACGCGCATTTTCGAGTTTTTATATGTTTTCCGAGCAAAGCTCGGTCTCCCAGATATTTACCTATTTAAGTTACATATATATCCATGTTTGGTACTAGTTTTCATTGCTAACAATAGCTATACAATGTAAAACTTTTACTCGCTCTAATATTTTTTATGATGTCAATATCTAGGGAGGAAAATAGGGTCTATTTTTGTATGAAGAAGCGGTCATCACCTATCGTTTTAAGAATAAAAAACCTTCGAGCTCGACTGTATGCCCAGGTGAGTTCAGCCTTGTACTTAATGATTCATTCCATTTTAATACGCTTTAAAATTATCGACATTGGCTGCTAAGTAATAACGGGTAATATTTCTGAATCACATCATTTTTATTTTATTATTTATCATCGCGTAGCTTTATATAAAATTGCAAATTTTGCAGACAGACACATATACCATTTGGTATTACAAAAAAGAGTAAAAGTAAGTAAATACATAAATAAAATAAATAAATCACTACATAGTATAAAACAAAGACGCTTCCCGCTGTCTGTCCCTATGTATGATTAGATCTTTAAAACTATGCAACGGATTTTGATGCGGTTTTTTTAGTAGATAGAGTGATTCAAGAGGAAGGTTTATGTATAATTTGTTAACCCGTGCAAAGCCGGGGTTGGTCGCTAGTAAATAATAAATTGCTCCAATAACAATACATTTTACATGTATGTAAAGAGACAAAGAAAAGAGAAGAGAAGAAAGAGTCGCTATTAGTCTATTTTTTTTTTCTAAACATACATTGACAACATGACGTTTTAAGCAAAAATCTATGTAAGATCCTCTCCTGTATAGTTTCGATCCTCATTCATATTTATAATAATACAAGCGACCCGCCCCGTCTTCGCACGGGTTAACAAATTATACATAAACCTACCTCTTGAATCACTATCTATTAAAAAAACGCATCAAAGTCCGTTGCGTACTTTTAAAGATCTAAGCATACATAGGGACAGACAGACAGCGCTGCGGGAAGCGACTTTGTTTTATATTTATTTATTTAAACTTTATTGCACAAAAGAAAAACTTATCGTACAAAACGTCAAACACTTTCCATCTCGACTGTACCTTCACATGAGCAGCCTTGAGCGCAGCTTAACGATGCATTCGTTCACAGATTGTGCACTAAAATTACCGGTAATGACCGTCATTGGGGTTACCCAATACGCAGAATCAAATTAACAGGTGCACTGCATCTGATCACATTAATACCGCTACCGGTACCGTATTCGGCGTGGTTAGTTATAACCACGCCGAATACGGTACCGGTACCGGTATTAATGTGATCAGATGCAGTGCACCTGTTAATTTGATTCTGTGTATATCGCAGTAAAGGGAGTGTCACACTGACCAACTGACTGACGATCGCCAAGATCGCATCAAATCCATAATAAATTGTTAAGGTGCAGTAGGTACAGTCAGCAGAGTAGGTACTTATTTGAAAAATCGTAGCGCTTTTTTAGATCACAATACGTTTGCCAAAAAAATTTGCAATTTGTAGGTGCGTGCGTGCACATAATTGGTGCGACAGTATCTCGCGGCGAGATTACCCGTCTTTTTCTAACTACCTATGGAAAGAGGGACGGGTAGTCTATCTCGCGGATCTCCCCCCTGCGGGATACTGTCGCGCCAATCGTGTGCTAGTCCGGATGAGGCCTTTCTCTATTAGTAACTTCATTGATTTAGAACCTGTACGGATATGATGGTCGTTCTTGTCTACGTGACAGCGTGATAAAACGGTGTCCGTCACTTTCTTTCCCACGGTGTTAAACAGTGACAGTTATTTTATCACGTGGATAAAGATGGATAAAGCTATCCATAATAGGCTGGCTGATTTCTTGACTTTCGCTCGATAAAAAAATGACAAACATAGGTCTAAAACGCACCTTAAAAATTTGTATCTATTTTTACACAGCTAAAAAGCTTAAAAAGATAAAATATGAAACTTTCAAAAAAATTTAATGCAACAACATCGATCCCGGGCACGCACAGCACAGGCATCTCGCTCACTCTTGCCCTTAGTGAGGGTGAGAGAAGAATCTGAACCCACGGAGCCTTAAATTAGAATTGACCTTCAGGTATTTTACACATCTGATACTTTTGAAACATAATGTTATATATTTTTCCGTGGTAATAAAAAACCAACAAGTACCAATTTTACAAGTTTATCTCTCAAATAAAGCAAAACTTCGAAAAACTCGAAATACCAAAACCGTAAATAATTACTTCTTGTTCCTCTACTTAATTGTTGGCTGCATTCAATATAATATATCTCTTCCTTACAATGGGGTAAATCACCAAATTACTACCTTCGGGTAACACTTGTAATAAATGAATTAAGGGCTATTATTGTCTGAAGCCACAGTCGACTTTTATTATCAGTAATGAAAGTGAGAGAAGAATGTCCTATAATATTTATTTATCATTATTTATAAAAATAAGTGAAATGTTGTTTTGCCAAGGTTTATGGTACTGTTCGGATTCAGACTACATTCGGCATTAGATGTTATTCCTATCGCGTTGTTTGAGAGCGTTTTTGATCATTATCAATATTCTGTTAACAGTAGACTTAAGACTATTTCGTTTAGACATTATCATAAGATCCCTTTCTTAGCAATACAGTTAGAAAAAGACAGAGTAGGTACACCAGTACTACTGCAGACACGTTTGCTACACTGTCACTGTCAAAAGTACGAATCGGTGCGAACTTTGCGTCATCTACTGCTACAGGTAACAGTTAACTGTGGTTAACTGTAAATTATAAATTTATTTTCAAAAACATAACGTTCACTAACATATTTAGAAACTTATAAAACAGTGCGATTTGACCTTAAATAACTTATACATTTATGTAAGAGTTGTTTTAACAGAGAGTAACAATTTTTTTCGGTTATTATGTGAGGTTTACTGAGTACCTATAGCAAATATAAAATAAAGTAAGAAAACTAAATTGTAAAATTTAATCACCCAGGCCGAATACAGATTGCTAGCCACTGTATTTCAAAGCCTATCTGGTAATTTTAACAGAATATAAACAAAAACCAGTACAAACTGACTTACTACTTTCAATCTGTCTACTACCCCAACTAGCCTTCGACATACTACGTGCCCATATAATTGAATACATCAATCCGGTAGTATTTTTTATCCGTCCTAATTGAAGCACAAATTATAGACGCCTTAAACGCTGGCAAAGTAATGGATCTTTCCGTTCCGTAATGAGATGGACGGCTCCCAACCTTTTTTATTTACTTTTTTTAACCTTAAATAGGTATTCATTTGTGACAGTCAGCAATGTACAGTCAGCATTAAAAGTAGCGTGTCAGACTATGCGTCAAAATTGGTATTTCATACCGGGAAATATAAGAATCGTTGAATAATTTTACGGTTTAGACTCACTTGTTTTAAGTCACTCGCACGACATGTTTCGGAGAGCCTAGGTCTCCTTTCTCAAGCACTAACAGTGCGAGCAGCGTTCACGACGGCCGTGTATCGCGTACTGCGGCACGCACGCCGCGTCGCACGCTGCGCGCGCGCCGCAATCAATGTTAGTATGTCTCCACTATACTATAGCCCTTGCTACACGGTCGCCGACAAGCCCCTCAGACCGCGTGGCCTTGGTCTGGACGGACCGTGTAGACAGTTGTTTCCAACAAAATTTGACCAAAACTGACCAAGGACAGACCAAGGTCAGACGGTTAGAAGGCTTGTCGGCGACCGTGTAGCAAGGGCTTATGTCTCACAACAGTTTAAATTCGATTAATATAAGAATCCTATATAAAAGTCCCGATATCTCAAAAACTATACTTATACAACAAAAACTATAGACCTACCTACTGCTGGAGTTGTTTGGAGTTGGATAGGTTTTTAAAATAGGTACTCAATTTGTTTTTAATCAACTGCTTAAAATATTAAAGAAATGTCAACTAAAATATTTCTCAAAAATATCTAAAGGCACAATTTAATCGCTAAGCTTCTTTTAATGATATCCGTCAATCAATTACATTGAGATAACCTCGTAACGTCGGTACGTAATTAAGTTCGTTACCAATCAATATTGCTAGTTATTTATCAATGATTATCGCGGTATTGAGCTTAGAGATGTAATTCCCATCGCGTTCTATGAGAGCGTTTTTGATCAATATTCTGTCAACTGTAGGCTTACTATTTCGTTGAGACATTATCATCAGATCCCTTTCTTAGCAATACAGTTAGAAAAAGGCAGAGTTGCTTTTGCGGCTAATGCCCTGATGTTCCTTGCTTGTGACTGGGTGGCCTAGTGGTGAGGGCGTTAGCCGCGTAAGCTGGACACCCGTTCGATTCCGACCCAGAGGGCTTGGTCACTTTTTCGTTAGTATAAGTTTAGAAGCATCGATAATTGAATTTATCGATATAGGAACTCCCTAAGCGCTGGTGGCCTAGCGGTAAGAGCGTGCGACTTGCAATCCGGAGGTCGCGGGTTCGAACCCTGGCTCGTACCAATGAGTTTTTCGGAACTTATGTACGAAATATCATTTGATATTTACCAGTCGCTTTTCGGTGAAGGAAAACATCGTGAGGAAACCGGACTAATCCCAATACGGGCCTAGTTTACCCTCTGGGTTGGAAGGTCAGATGGCAGTCGCTTTCGTAAAAACTAGTGCCCACGCCAATTCCTGGGATTAGTTGCCAAGCCGACCCCAGGCTCCCATGAGCCGTGGCAAAATGCCGGGACAACGCGAGGAAGAAGAGATATAGGAACTCCCTACCTGTAATTAAACTTTCCAACCAAAAATCCGATGTCTGGTCATAACTTTCGTTCGCTAAGTACTATGAATACTTGAATAGTTTAGTAGTACCAAGTACACGTTACCTTGAATTATCGATATTTTTACTACCCGCTTTAAAAACTGGTTTTCAATTTTGTGCTGTTGAAGATTTCATTAAATCCGTTCTATAGGTGCATTTATGATGTATTAGAATTTTATTAGATATGCTGTCGTAAAATAGGTATAGTGATTTAACTACATTTTTTCTTTGTCGTCGAGTGATAAAGTTTTTTTCGACCCAAAATTGCTATACATGGTTATCTGCCAAGTCGAGCAATGGAATTTTCTTCACAGATTTAGGTTTCACAGTCACGTAGAAATACCATAGGTACATTGTTTATCTTTCGATTCGATTGTCAATTTTTATCACCTTGGCTAGGACTCCAGTTACTGTAAAACCACCCAACAGTAATCCAAAATCTCCCAACTATGGTTGAAACAAAACAAATCCAAATATTTTGGTTTAGGTGTCAGGTGTGACTATTATTTGAATTACCTACCTACATATTTCTTAGGCAACATAGTTAAACCTCTAGAAAGCAGGTATTTTTACACACAATTTCTATTTTAAATATAATACGTATAGAAATAACTATAAGAATGTTACTTGCCCGTGACGTTATTTGCTAGTGTTTCATATAAATTTTATAGTGGCAAATCATTGTGATAGTTCAATTAAGTTTTTGGCAAAAATGTCATTTTTGGTACACGCTTTTATCGCTGACTGTACTTTTCTTACGACAGACAACTAATACTCATCGAGAAAATTCTAAAAACCCCTAACACAATTAGGTTGCGTTGTTTCATCACAGAGTTCCTATGGCCACCTCCTGTCTCCATCATCAGATCAGCTCGATGGTACCATAATATTGCATTGTCACCCGACTTACATGTGTATGCAAAGTTTCAGCTCAATCGGAAACCGGGAAATGGATCAAATTTAACTTGCAAGATTCCATTACATGTTAGTTACATACAGGTCGACCTAATAAAAGCGTGTTAAAAACAAACAGATTTGACTAGCAGTCAAATAAATCTCGATAGTAAATGAGGTTCCCAGGGCTTCCAACATTTATATTTTATTTTATGTTGCATATTACAACCTAACAATGACTCTTGTTTTCCTAATGACACTACCTAGCTTATAGTACGGTAAGCTATAATTTAACTTTACTTAGCATGTTTAACTTACGCAATCGCGAATGACTCGCACACTGGTCGGTACATAAGGCTTGCCTTACGTTGGGTAATTGTCTAAACAATATAGGTACCTGATTACCGAATATCATTATCAAATAATGAATGACTTCCTAATACTTACTAAGTTTATAGAATAAGGTGAATATGGAGAAGTCAGTCTATAAGTTAAAGACCGTCTACAAGCTCTTTCGTCGCTTCTAACTCTTGCGTTTACTTTACACATTTACTTACAGAAGGTACATAAATATAAATATCATACCAGTCGGAGCAACGTTATTCAAATTTTGAGTTGAACACACCATTTCAACCTAAATTCAGAAATAAATAAACAAATATTTTGGGACTAGCTAGCTTCAAAAAGAAATGCGACCAAAAAATCTTATTTTTTTGTTAGAACTTAAAAGTATGTGCATCACTACAGCAGTACTATTGTAGATACACCTAATCCAAAAACTATGTTTAAATTTTGTCACCTTATCATCACATTCACTGCCAAGAAGATGTGTGTTCATTTTGTGTTGGAAATAATGCCTGGCACTAAAAGTGTTTGATAAATACTCGAAACGTACTGCATATTGGTGCCTATACAATGAACACGAAATGTAATTTTTTTTCCATTATTGTTTGAGCGATTTATTGATATCATTTGCGATTCGCTACGCGTGTTATGTGTCGGTACAGTCAGCAGCAGAAGTTGTTAAGCGGACCAGGTGGTTTATTGTTAAGAGAATAAGAGCGTGTCAAGGTAATTTTGAACACCTCGCCCGCTTAGCAACTTTTGCTGCTGACTACAGTCATACATGATTGTATATGCTAATTTAAAAAGACTGTATCTCCATACGATTACTATAGTGATATAAGACTTTTACTAAAATTACTTTCTTATGACTTCAACCCAAAAACCGGCTTGAAAACTTTTTTTGTGACTACTCAAATTGTTAATTTCGTCATGGATTCCACACCTTTTTCCTATTGGCGGTTATATTGATTAATGTTAAATAATGTAATATAAAGTTAAATTTTACTAATTAAGTCAGATAAAAAATAAACATCAGTAAAGAATTGATAACTAGCAAAGTGAAGGCAAAAAAGGAAAAGCAAAGATCAACTGTTAATTTTTTTCTCGAAATTGAATATATTAATTAAGTACCAATACGTTAAGGAAGCTGTCTGGCATTTATGTGGCTAATTATTTGGGTATTTGACAGTTGACATCCGATAGATAAAGGCCAGAGCACTCCGGCAGCGTATCCATAGACGTGCACGTGTTCGTGCGCTAAAGTTTGATGGCTGTGCACGCACTAGACGCCACAAAATATTCATAATATTCATATTCATATTCATATTCAAGGTCTAGCTAGCAAAGTTCAATATGGCTTCTACCTTTTCCGGATCTGTTCTAAGACCATCCTTGTCCACAATGTATCCAAGGTATCTCAAATTACTTAGACCTAGCGAATTTACACTTATCCACATTAATCGTTAGGTTAGCCTTCTTCAAAACCGCTATAACTTTCCTTAAAAGGCGTAAATGCTCTTCAAAGGTCGGTGAACATATTACAATACGGAATACCTATCTGTTTTTTTTTTGCGAAATTTGAGCATTTGTTGATTGAGTAAAAAACATTTTATTTTTAGCATATGTAGGTCTGCTTTGTCTAACTAAAATTCATTAATTCTGTTCAACAAAAAATATATCTTAGCAAACGTTGTGCTTTGTTACCGAACAGTTTTCATAATAATTGTGACTCAAAATGTTCGAATCTCATGCCGAATATTCGGTCGCCGAGAGAGTGGCCGAATATTCGGTATTCGGCCAAAACCACTATTCGGGGCATCTCTTCACTTATTCTTATAGAAAATCACCAAATCATTTGACTGGTTAGATCATTTTCCCAAAATCAAAATTTACCTGTAGCATAATTTCTATTCGCATTTTTTCCTATTCTTAATTTACACCAGATTCCTAACATGATTTTTCCATTCGCATAGTTTCCCATTAGACAATTTAGCCGCTCACAAATATTTCTTACGGCGTTTATTCTATAATCAAAAAATCGACTACCCCACCCCGCTTTCTTTTCAAAAAACATTTAGTTCACAACTTATCTAGACGGAGGGGCTCCTATTTCTGAGCGGTTTGCCCTTCGGGCATCTGAAACTACCTAACGAACCTAACCTACCTAACCTATTAATTTAGTGTGACGTCCATGAAAACATTACACTGGGGAAAAAAGTGTAGGTAGGTTAGGTTCGTTAGGTAGCTTCAGATGCCCGAAGGGCAAACCGGCCAGAAATAGGAGCCCCGCGAAGCGGGGTCCGTTTAGCTAAGTTGTAAACTAAATGTTTTTTTGAAAAGAAACAGTGCGGTGGGACCATTGTAATATTATCACCTAAGAAATAAAAAGAATGCGAATAAAACCACTTGGAAAGTATTAATTATGAGAAAAATTTAACCTAGGAATTAATGCGTCTGGTGTAAATTAAGAATAGGAAAAAATGCGAATGGAAAAATCATGTTAGGAATTAATGCGTCTGGTGTAAATTAAGAATAGGAAAAAATGCGAATAGAAATTATGCTACAGGTAAATTATGATTTTGGGAAAATGACCTAACCACTCAATCATTTGTTAGTTGTTTGCATCGGCCATGAACTCGTCTGACTGGTTCTTTGTCGCATGTCGCATAAATTGTCGAAATAGATAATTAATTTCCATAACTGCATAATTAAGAAACAACCTTGACTTCATGTCCCTGCCTTACAGAATTGATAATTTGAAATAAGTTATTGTTTTTAAAAACATGTAATTTCATATTTTCAAGTAAGAAGAATGGCCGTGAGGCCCGATTCGAACTATGCTTATAAGATGTCACAGCGATACGAATCTGAGTGTCAAAAGTTTTTTGGTTGATAAATAGGCACTGGTCCTCTCTGCATTTATCTTTAGTAACCTAAGATAGTTATTTAAGTTTATTTTAAGTTAACCTTAGCTATAAGTTTTAAATTTAGATTAAGATGTACTAACAAAATATGGACCATGTTTGTCTGAAATAAATGCATTTTATTTTTATTTTATTTATTTATTTATTTTATTTAAATACCTAGCTTATAAGTATTGTTCGAATTGGGCCGACAGTCAAGAGTCTCTGAGACCTGTTCGATCGAGTGGAAGATGGTGCGCCGTACGTCCGTTTAGGACGCAGTTATACCTAAGTGAGAGCGAGAAAGAGATATGTTGACCGAACCAAAGTCGCGGTCCGGTTCGCTCGTCTGTTACATCTTAAAGATTTTTCATTCATTCTCATAATCTGAAATCAATCTGCGCCGGAGTGAGGGGCGTGGTTATTGTATGAAATATACTTATTTTCTGACCAAGGCCCTCAAACAAAACTAACGACACATATCGGAATCCCTTTCATTACGTATAAAAATCACGCCGTATACGCCATTACGCCGGGCCGCGCCTAATGACGTCCATTCCTCTTGTCCTCTTTTGGTCGAAAAACATCGCCCTGTTGATTCCGGTGATCACTTACATGTGTGTCCTTCTATAAAAGCATTTGAGGACGAATCGAGTAGTTTGGTGAACCAGTGTGGAATTACCTTGAGATTTTTAGCAAATATTTTTGGCCCTTCAGCATATCTCATGCGCGAGACGGAATATCCACAACTTTAATAGAGACCTCACACTAGCGTCTACCGAGCGTCGCTGTCGGCGTCTATTCAACTCGATGACTGCTGCAGATAGACCATTTTTCATACTAGACTAGACGCCGACGCTCAAAAAATGCTAGTATCCGGTCTGTCTAAGTGTAAGGCCTGAGTGAACGCTCGAAGCGGAGCGTTCGGCGGGGCGTGCAGCGTGGCGTCGACCTCACAAGTGATTTGAGCTCGAGAGTGGTCGCTCGAGTTGGGCGTACAGCGGGGCGGGGCGTGCGGCGTGCATGTTAAACAAATGCAAACGTATAGGAGCGGCCTTAGTGCACGCAGCTCAAATCACTTGTGACGCCTCGCTGCACGCCCCGCCTAACGCTCCGCTTCGGTGTTGTGCAATCGACCTACATATCTAAATAGGTACCTACCTATGTATGTACGGGTCAAATCTTGCAAATTAAATTTGACCCACTTCCCGACTTCGAATGAAGCTGGAGATTTGCATACGTCGGGTGACAATGCAATATTATGGTACCATTCGAACTCTGTAGTAAAACAATGAATCCTAATTGTGTTTGGGGTTTTTAGAGCTGTCTCGATGAATATTAGTTGCTTGTGGAAAAAAAAGTACAGTCAGCGTTAAAAGCTTGTACCAAAAACGACATTTTTGCCAAAAACTTAAATTATTAGTACGTTAGAGATCTCGATTCTCGACTCGTCCACGTTAGACGAACAATTGGAATACCCCAGGGTTTCTTATCGCTTTGCTTCGCGGCTGATTCGCTCGCAGTTTTGTTGGCTGGACATTTTTCTTGTTTAAAACAACGTTTCGTACTTAATGGCTGAACTTGAAGCTTTAAGCGATAACGTTTTTATTGTTTATTCCTTGCGACGTTATCAAAAAAAGATCTGGACAGGCTTAAGTAAGTACGTAAGTATGTTATAATAAGAAGTATATTAGCAGTATATGTGCATACTAAGGGGTTTCAAACCGTTATTGCGTCAAGTCAAGACTCTTTTCTTTATAAGCAACGTTTTTGCGCCAGAGAGCATGCAACAGTGGCAGTTTGTATGGCAGGTGCAGTACTTTATTACTAAGTCAATAAGGGTAGATAGAGGACTTTCCTTTATGTATTAGAGCATAGAAAGCAACTTTATACCGCTTACACGCGATTTAACCTTTTCGACGCCGTGTCAAAAGCTGTCACTTAGACGCCACGTCACCGAAGTGTCAAAACTGAAGTTGAACTTTATGAATATGCACGTAGGTCTATGTTGCTCTGTGGTCTGTGACGGACTAATCCATCTTCGGCGTTGGACCTACGGTGCGGATATATCAATCATTGGCCTCAAAAAGGTTCAACACGAACTTTGCGAGCATGGGAAGAAAACTCGGAGTAATAATCCAATATGGAGTGGTGACACGCACTAATTTCTATGTGAAAAATTCTGCCGTTTTCGGCGCGGGGGGCGAGGAACGCACACAAATAATGTAAACACTAATGCATTTTTTGCATGCGTCGCTACACACGCACACGACAAAATTATCAAACACTAGCATAAACTATATTCACACAAATACAAGAACAAACACAGACAACCCTGTCCGTGAACGACATGATGTCAGTTTTAAGTAAACGTAGAAGTGCGAGGGACTTGTCGATAATATTGTCGATATTTTATTGACTGAATTATAACTGTCTGCTTTAGTCAATTATAACCATTAAAAACATTACCTACATGTAAAAAGGTGCAAGTATCGCAACGCTTCTACTACAAAAAAGTTTTGAGATGTAATGCTAATGTGAAACCAAGTCGGTTATTTTAATCAGTGCCAGGGGGTGTTAAAACCGTATCAATAAGATCTTTAATTTGTAATACGTATAATGACTTGGCCATCGCACGGCTGCATAATGACATAAGGATCATCGTCACCTATTAAAAATAATTCTAATTGAACATAACGCTAGCACTAATTGCAGTTTGAGCATTACACGTATTTACGAGTACGGTACGAGTAAAGCATTATGTGCGATTGCCAAGTCAGTATATGTATTACAAATTAAATATATCTTATTGATACGGTTTTAACACCCCCTGGCACTGATTAAAATAACCGACTTGGTTTCACATTAGCATTACATGTCAAAACTTTTTTGTAGTAGAAGCGTTGCGAGACTTGCACCTTTTTACATGTAATGTTTTTGATGGGATCTCATCTCTTTTTGTAGACAGTCCTTCTTTTCGGGTACTCATACCCATACTATGTATACACATATCATAACTAAACACATCTTTATTCGTATTCACATCGTACATACATCGTAGTGTACCTTTACTTTACCTACTATTTGTAGGAACTGCAACAGTAACTCTGTAATAGCATATATTTATATGGAATTACAAACTTACTTATGCAGTTCTTAGATCTTTAAAACGTGACTGATCTTGCAATATTTTTAGGTTTTGGATGGCTTGATAAGCTGAAAACTACTTATGTTTAAAATGTATTGCATCTTTTGGAAATCTAAAAAAATAAATCAAAATAACAATATATTTATAATGTTCATATAGATTTTATCGATATTGGTTTTTATGGTGTCCCATCACTAACTATGGTAGAGTGATACCAGAGTAATAAATTAAAAGTGCCTATTTATGGAAAAAAGTCGGCAGTAAATACCTTAAAATAAATAAAATACAATACAAATATTGGACATGTCAAATAAAAAATATACGATAGAAACTAAGAGAAAAATTAATTTTCAAACAGTAGTAGGGTAGGTGCGTTAGTTTTCGTCCAGCTCTAGTTTTCGTCCACTTGACGAAATTGGATATAAATCTACATTGCTGCACAAATTTGGACTTAATACAATCCTTAATGTCGAGACAATATATCTATCTACATAAAAAATGTATTTGGCAAGTAGTAAATTAAATATCAAATATGTTATTTGCTAATCTGTCATGTGGACGAAAACTAGAGCATGGACGGAAACTAGCACAATGACCCTATATCGGTAATATCACGTTATTTATGATTTATACTATTTATTTGATTGAATGGATTATGTTGATATAAAAATAAGGTGTTATAGAAAAATAATGTGTTATATAAATTATATAATAATAAGCAACACAAATTAGAAGTTAGGTATACCTAATGAATATTTAGAAAGTCCTCTTTAAATATTACCCTAAATTAGATCTAGTACCATGAAGTGGTATCACTTTCAGATTGACAATGTTTTTTAGTTTTTTGCTAAATTAGTGCACTATTTGATAATATTTACATGTAATAGTACTTACATATGAAAAGAAACGTGTCCTTTAAGTACGCTAGATGTTTCCGATCGGTTTTTACAGGAGGAAATGCTACAATTCGGCATTTTCTGCTCCTAACATTCCGCTTAGACTGACGTTTGCTGAATGGCGTATGACGTATGGCAACTAGTTTTATATAACCTCCTTGACCGGCGGCCGCCGACTTTTGGCAGAGGGGAACGCCTGTTAATGGCGGTTCCTGTTGGTTTATTATTCCGAGGAAGAAAAAACCCATTTTAAAAACTTTATGGCTATTTTAAAAAAGGTTGCAGTATTTTAACGACATCGTTTCTTCGCTTCGCTCCCACAAACCGATTTGTCTCCCAGTACCAGTTTTCATCTGTGTATAAATCGCCTTATTAGCCTATCAGTACTGAATTCCATTCTCACAACTCGCATGAACTAATGATGAGTATTAATTTTATCCTACACTTGCCTGGGTTAATGATCTCATTTTAGGGTTCCGTACCTCAAAGTAAAATGAAAAATCCTGTAATGATTCCGATAGGATTACTCGTGTCTTTCTGTCTGTGTGGCGAGTAAGGTGAATTTCGCGGCCATTTTTGGGGGTAATGAATTAAAAATGAAAAAAAAAAATGTATTTCGTGTGACATATCAAGTGAAATGGTTTTTGTGAAAATGCTATTTATAACGTTAAAGTAGAACATTTTGATAATATTTACATTTGATAATTCAACTTCAGCATGTCAACATTAAGTTTATGTTTCGAACAACTAAAATTTTACAATAACATACGAAAGGTTAAGAAAATAGACCATTCCCCTTCCCATTATGTCCGAAACTACAGGGCCTAAAAATATAGAAAAGAGTTCAATACCTACAACTTACATAACAGATAAATACCTACTTGACAGAAAAGTCAAGCGTGATGTGATTACGAAAGCAAAAATGTGTTATTACGGAACCCTTAAGTCGCAAGTCATGTTTCGCACTTGGCCGGTTTTTTGCTTTATTCTGGATATTTTTGCGCCGAGAAACTCGTTAGCGTATTCTATTTTGCTTTGGTCTCTGCATGAGATTCAATTTAAAAATAATCGTAATTATATTAATCCTATGTTAATGCACCTGCTTAATTACTTATCTCACTATACTTGGTCTAAAAGAGTACTTTTTTTGCTATATTTAATGTGGTAAACTTTAATACAGACAGTAAACGACAGTAAAATTCACATTAAAATGCTTATAAATTCTTTGAATTAAGTAGTAACTTGTTTTATTGACTATTTAAACAGGAAATAGTTATTTTCGATACAAGTGCGAAAAAGAGGAAATTCGAAACGTGTGGCGATAAATTAAAACACGGCCGAAGGGAGTGTTTTAAATCGACACGAGTTGCGAATTACCTATTCGCACGTGTATCGACCAACGTTTTACAGTACATATGGCACTTTAAAGTTTCGACATCGCACGAAAAGTGCTATTTTACGCACTAGTGCGGAAAAGTAGCCCCATATGTACTGTAAAAGGATTTTTTTTAATATACAACGTCGGTGTCAAACAAGCGTACGGCCCTTGATGGTAAGCAGTCAAACATTTTCTTTCCTCAATTGGCGATCGTAGAATTTTTCCATGTGTTGCCGAAAAGTATAACTATAGGTCAGGCGACAAGACAACATTTTGGTTTTTTTTTTTCATTCCGTTTTTAAATTACGGCCTCATTTGAACTTTCAAATTAAACTGAAAAATTATCTCTAGATTCGATATGGATCGGATATGTCCGTGTCAAAAGTGACATTTCTTCAAACAAAAACGTCCCTTTAACACTGGACTAAAGTTAATTTTTGACGCATATTAAAGTTCGAATCAGGCCGTAAGTAAACCTTACGAATTTATATTTAGCATTCTATTTTCTCTACAAGAGAAATTAAACAATCCCTTACAATCGGAGCCAGACTCCAAAACAAACTTGTTACTTAAACAAACTTTTTCCTTGCATAATCGCTTTCCAATCTTGTTCTAGCAAAGCTTCGGAAAACAAATTAGTCGACCAACTTTAAAAGAATTCCTACCTAATTTAGATCGGCAAAAGGTTGAAAATGCTTTGCCAGTTGGTTGTTTCATTGCTTTTCATTAGCGGCTTTCCAGGCGATAGGTACTTTGGGAAAAAACCGGCCAAGTGCGAGTCGGACTCGCCCATGAATAGTGTGGGCGATGGTACTGAATAAAAGATACTTATTTTCAAACTAACATTGTTGGTAAGTCCAGCTTTTGTTTAATTTAAATTGTTCTGGTTAACCGCAAAAATTACGAGCTATACATGGACGTTCGTTAGCGTTGATGTGTTAAAACAATTATTTCAGTGATTAAAGCAATTTGAACAAATAGGTAATAGTTAGTACATTACATACCTAGGGAGGTGAATTCGTGAATGCTCCAGATCGCAGGTGTTTGTGGCCCGAACCGAAGGTGAGGGCCATAAATATGCGATCTGAGGCTTTACGAATCACCGCCCGTGGTTTGTCTAAAGTTTTACGTCTTGCCTTGGCCAGGAAGTGAGATTTTCTCCTCGCGTAGCGGGGAGAAAATCCCACTTACGGGCCTAGGGTGACGTAAATAATATACCTAATGGTACCTATGCGTAAACGGTGCGCTTTATGCTCTTTATGGGTATTTTGGTAGACCAACATAATTATGTAGGTATGCTACGTCAAAAATGAAAAAAGTAGGTCTATATCCAAATACCAAATTTTTAATGATATTAGAGGCAAACGAGTAGACGAATCACCAGAGGGGGGTTGCAAGTGGGTAGCCCGTTTTAAGATGGGAGAATTGCGCTCTTTTAGTGGAGGTTTGAAGGTCGTATTGGTCTGAACTGTGGCCAAAACCAGTTTGTGTTTTAACTCTTTCTTAGATAATAAATTACGTGCAGCGACATCGGAGCCCTACTCAAAACAAAAAAATAACAATCTTAACCCTTAAATGCATAATTTATTCTTTTTGCCCGAAATGTATATATGTATCACATATTTTTTTTGCCATCTGTAGGAAAAATAGTAAAAAAAATTTGATCATCGATTTTCACTGCGAAATCAGTGTAAGGGTAAAATTCCATTTCTGACCGCAGCTGCACTACTGGTACTGAACGCGTCGCTGTTACTGTCAATTTCCATAGTAAAATGAACAGTAGTGCAGCTGCGGTTGGAATTGGAATGTCACCTTTAAAAGTTACATAGGCTAAATCATATTTTTGGAAATATATATTAGCTACTCGTATTAGTAAAGGGTATAGGAAAAATCTTTTCTCCAATATGCTCGGAAATGTTCACCTTATTGTAGCAAAAATAGTACAGGAAGCTCTACGTTATTGTCAAACTCTAATTTAAAAAAATCAAACTATCGCTGTCCTGTTCTAGCGGACGGGAATGAAAAAAACACTACAGTAATAACTTATTACTGTAGTGTTTTTTACTTTTTAAAAATAAAAAACGCAAACAGCCAATTATTAAAGCCGCGAGCCGCGTCTACACGACCCGATCAGCTATCATTTCAAGCTATAGGATAGAGTGAGATAGTAAGATAAACGACCTTACTTGTCTCGTTCTTACAAGACCGTTGTGCTCATGTATGATCGTGCGAATACTGCTTAATAAAATCAAAGATTATTTTTATATTTTTTTAAGGATCTCATCCGTGTACATAAAGTTTATATAGTTTGTCAAAGGACTTTCTCATTTCAAACATAGACAGAGAGAATCATACTATCTTTGTCTTACACTAGTACTAGTACCCAAAAGAAAAGGATGGGTATAGTTTTCCTGGTTCTTACTGACTGACAAATTGGTTTGACCAACTATATTGCACAATTATATTGAATGAACGAATATTGAATGGTACTGAATGGCAGAATAACTTTGTGCCCTTAACTTTTAAAAATTAATTTTAGAGGAAATTGTAATGGAAATTGTTTTTGACATTTTTGATGTGAAGGTTCGATTTGAGTCATGCTTGATGCTTAAATAATTATTATTTTACCTTATTTCCTCGCATGTTTGGAGAAAAGCACTATATATGCCTCGGCAGGAATAGCAATTCGTGGATTCGTCTTCTTTGTCGGACTCCGCTTCGCGTCGTCCGACAAAATCGAAACTCATCCACGAATTGCCCTTTCCCGGCCTCTGCAATAATGTACTATAACTGCCATCAGAAAGGTACACTATTTAATGATGTTCCTATGATAAAGTTTGTTAATATAAAATAATTACAAACCCCGAAAAATCTGCCCAAAATCACATACTTACTAAAAATCATCAACGTCCAGGTTTTTCCAAGTTTTCCGACATTTCGTCTATAAACAAATGTAATTTTTATAGATTAAAATACTGCGTAAATTTATGTAATAATTAGGAAAATTTATTAATTTTACTATTAAAATAATATACAGGAACAAATAGAATTATTTAACCCTTAATCAGTGAGCTGTCTAATGCTTTGTAGACATTTGGCAAAACTATTCATTTAAGGGTTAAGTTGTATGGAACCTGCTTACTGAGATTAAGTTGAAATAAAATCCTGTTGAAATAAAATAAATCTTTACCTTATTTGGTTTAGCGTGGCAATTAGTTATCCAAACAAGGTGTAATTCCAGTCACCAACAAGCAACAGCGAATCGAAGGCTCAAACGAACCAATATGAGACTAGCTTCTACTCGCGGATTCGTCCGCGTGAAATGATGATGATGATTTATGAAAAATATCCTTTGTCCTTTCCTGGGCTTCAAACTATCTCTTTACGAAATTCCACATAGACTTTCTTTCGCATTTATTTTATTAATAAATAAAATAAATAAATAAAAATTAAAACACTTCAAAAACAGTAGGTATGCTATAATTGTATGGTCATTATCCAGTTCCACTTTATCAAATGTCAATAAAATAACCGACTTGAGTCTCCTCTTTTTGAAGTCAGTTAAAAAAGATACGGAACAGATCGAAAAAATAAAACTCGAATGGGCCTGTATTGATCTCGGATACGAATTACGATACATCATTCGTAAAGCGATTACTCATTTTACTTCAATCGGCAGACATATTGATCGGATCATGATAATAAAAAGGTGGAAAACATAAAATTAATTTAAAGAATCGAGATTGTGTATTTCCAGAATAAATTGACAGTTCTGTCAAATCGATAACGTATTGGTTTCTTGTGTTTACTTGTCAAAATATTTTTCGCCGGCAAATAGTCTCTACAGTTTAGCGAAACTTTTGTATAAGTACCTAGGTATACATAAGTATTTTTTTAATAAAACAAATTAAATAATTAAAAATTAAAAAAAAAATGCTGTGTAGTCGAAGGAATTTCGTACATTGACCCGCTTGTTCCTATCTCTGTCGCACGTGCGTAATAATAATACTGTCCCGCTTGCACAGTGTCATTGACCGCCGGCGTCATAGTGCATAGGCGGGACAGCAATATAATTATGTGCGCGCGATAGAGATAGGAACAGGCTGTCTTTAGACAAATAATTTTAACATGTGAAGTATATACTTGGTCAACCAAATCTTGAAGGCGCGAAATTCAAATTTTCTATAGGACGATAACCCTTCGCGCCTATATTTTTCAAATTTGCCGCCTTTTTCTACTGACAAGATTTGATTGACCATCTATACCTACTTACCTAGTTTTGTTTGAGGAGTTTCTTGCAAAAAAAAACCAAGATCAGAATCAGCCTGAATATGTACAGTCGTCATCAGATATATCGGAGCGGCCAAGGTGTTCACAATATCTGAACAAGCACTCTAACGCCTTGGCAATAGAGGCGTGCTCAGATATTTGAGATCACCTTGGCTGCTCCGATATATCTGGCGACTGTACAAGTACCTGTTATAGTAGTTGCTATATGGAGCATGGTACAATGCGTCCGATTCACACTGAAACGACCTTACCCCCCCTCTATTTACCTAGACGATCACGGCCCAATATTCTAATGATTACCCCATATAAATTCAAGATTTTACTTAACCCTTTAATAAAAACATTTGAAAATTAACCTAGAATTTACCATTTACTTACCAATTTCCAAATACTTACCATAACTGAAGACCTTATAAACTTACTAAACCTATCCCTAGCAATTCCAGAGCTCCATGCATGTGTGGCTTATCTTACAAACTAAATTGGCCAGGCTTGTGATCGAGTGGTAGGAATCTACATTGCGATGAATAGTAACTCAGGTACTTTAAAGAGAGAGAGGCGTATTATTAAAGCAAACAACAGAATAAGATTTAAGACATTTATTAACTGAAAAGTTGATTTTAAATTTAATTTTAGTTGAAAAGTTTTGGTTTTGAGTTTATTTATTTTAACCCTAACCTTACCTGCCTATCAATTACCCTATCAAGTCTTTACCATGGGTTCGTAACTTACAGGACTGGCAGAAAGAACCCACAAGAAAACTGCCAGTAAGAATGACTGGAACGAAAATCTAAAGCTCAATAAATTAATCTGAGTTTGAAATCAAAAGCTAAAGCACATAGAAATCGCAATTGCTTCAAATCTGTGTGTCCCTATTTAATTTGAATATAAAATAAAATCATATAATTTGAATTTCTTTGACGAGTGGTCTTGTAGGAGTGAAGATACCATGATGACACAGACCCTGTAAATTATCTAAGCAGTAGTATTCTGATATGAAACCCCTAAACTTTTACATATACATGCTTTTATTTATAAATTCTTCCTATCAAACATAAACCAGAATAAAGCCCATATATAAATACATTACATTTTTTTTTATATTCAGTTCAAGATTCATTTCCTTTTATTTGGTATTGAACACAGAGTACAGATGAGGTTTTATTACATCTGTAAACTTTCGGAATCGCTCAGCTATCCGATGTCCACCAAATATGAAAACTGAACAGAATTTTGGCATACTTTTCTATACCTGGCCTTATTTTTTAGTCAAGGCTTCATTCTAATTTTATTCATATTTTATAAATCACTCAATTCCTCTAGAGCAAAAACATTTTTTGCTTCTCAATAATTCAGTATCAAATCTCCTTGGAATCAGAGTTTCCTTGTATGAAAATAATAGCACATAATTTCATATTACCAAAGTTGAAGCTTATCTAGTTATTTCACTCTATTTTTAAGCAGATCATAAAAAACAATAAAAATTCGCATTGCCAACTGTAATCTAAAGTATGAATTAGTAATAAGTTTTTCAAATTAGCTGAAATCACAATTTTATGAATATATAAACACTCACCCGGAGACTCGAAGGATTCTTTGAAGCGGGATGCTCAGGACTCTCAACTACCTGCCCGTAGCTCAGCTGTAGAGTTTCGGAGAATGCCCGATTAGGCTCCGCAGCCTTTTATGGTGAATGCTCGCTTAGGGCTCCGCAGCCTTCTTCGGTGAAAGCCCTCCCAAGACTCCGTCGCCTTGGCTGCGTAGAGCTCCTCTGGTGGCTCCACTTCGGTCCTTGGGGCTCCTCTGGAGGCTTCACTTCGGTCTTCTACTTCTTCCTTTGGAGGTCTTCTCTATTCCGCTGCCGTAGGTTGAATGAATCTCCTTGAACTTTGGCTCTTCTATTTATACCCCTATATTTTCGTATATTTTTGTTTTGTTCGTATCAATCGTATCGATCGTCACAAACGTCGCCTAAAACATCTTCGTACTCTTCTAACGTTCCGAATACGAATTTTTGACTATGGTGTGCAATCGAATTTGAACTTTATTATATATGAACTTAAGGTCCATTTTCCAATGACTCTATATACTGAAAATTTTCCTATGGAAAATGTTTTTCTTAAATTTTGAGTAAAATACTTGTTTTCACCTCAGCAGCTCGAACAAGGGTACTTTGATTCTTAAAAACAGTGAGCAAAATGCGATTTTGCTCACTGAGTGAGACAAAATGACATTCAAGTGACCTTTATAGTCAAATGTCATTTCAACATGCGAGGTCTAATAAAAGTTCGAAATACTTGGGTTCTATTATCTCTGTCCCTTTCACACTGTTAGCAAAAAGAAACAGACAAAAAAAAGTTAAAACGACATTCAACGGTATATTTACGGTTTATAATAGACCCCCGAAAAACTTCAGACCGCATCGTTCCAAACCACGTACGAGTATGAATTCTTAATAATTAATTAATAAAAATAAAGTTTAAGATTTGATAAAAACTGATAAAATACTATATTTTAGGTATTTTATTGTACAATTAAAATAATGAACTTAAAAAATATCACGATCATCACGCAAAATTAATTATTTTACTTTTAAGAATTTCTACCATAGTTGTCAAATAGTACGTATCCGCAATTCGGACCGTAGATACAAAGAAATATTACAAAGATTTTTTTTACAAAAAAAGTTGTCGATTGAAGTGTCAGTTAATATTTGTTATTTCTATATTATTTTACTGGAATTTATTATTACGTTTTGTTTTTGTGTTCCATTGCGGTAATTAAACTTAATTGTTTGTATATCTTAAGTAAACATGAGTGATGAAGAAGGATTACATTTTTCAAGTTGTCTAATAGGTATGTTCTCACTGCTTAGGTGAAAAATGTTGTGTACTACACGAGATCAAAGTTATTTACATCTCGTGCGCTTTTGAGTCCCTTACTACGCTCAAGATTCTAAATTAGATTCACTCGCTACGCTCGTGAATCTATTATAGAATCTTTCGCTTGCACGGGACTCAAAATAAGCACTCGAAGAAATATCAAACTTTGATCACTTGTTGTACAAATAACTATTTTAGATGTCCTTTTATGCAAAAACGGATGTATTTATTTTTTATCTACATATTCCAATAAATTTTACATCAGAAAACTCCTTAATTTAAAAATTATGAACAGAAATAACCTAACATTTTATTTGTAAGTTTCTTTGAGTTTCCCAAAGTTTTCACTGTTAAATAAGACTAAAACTATCTTTTAATAATATATTTTAATTTTCTATAGTAGTGACTTGCATCTAAATCATCAATTTTCCATGATTTTTCCTAGTTGAATTTGTCATATACAATTTTTTCCTAACAAATTATTTGCAAACCTTTCTCTACTTTTTCCTGACATTTCTACTATTAAATATGACAAAAACTATTTATTAGACATATGATCTAATCTCTACAACAATATTTTACTACATTTATCTCAATTGCAAGCAAGATCAGACTTTTCCTAGGTATAAACTTATGCATACAATCAAAAGATTTTCCTATGTAAATTTTAGCTTATACCTAATCATATTATACAGTTTCATTGCCTTACTTAAAAAATACATTCTACATAATTGATACATAATATGTTTCTCTAGTTCTATAGTTTTTCTACTAGAACGAATTCTCATTTTACAATTTATTTGCTTAACTCATACATGTATATTGAAAATAATTATTTTAATGGATCGATTAATTATTAAATTCCTATGTACTAGACACATATAATGACTCATTTTACATTGAAATTATGTACATGGATTCCCTAGTTTTATAGTAATTAACAAAATTAAGTTTTTATTTTATCAAGCGAACACTAATGCTTTCACTCTTAATCATAATTGATATTTACAATGCCTTATGTAAAATATACATCTTTCTATCAAATTATTTATGTTTCAGTCCATATAAAACATACAATCAAGCATATAATTAATTAGTTTTAATGATGACAGAGAACATTTTTATGACTAAATTTGTTTTCCCAACATCCCTATTCTATGTAAAAACATCTTTATATGTAAATAAATGCCCATAACTTTAATGAACGAGCACAGAGGTCATCTGTTCCGTTTCAGCCTCCCTTTCGAAGTTGTTTGACGTAATTAGAACATCTGTTCTATAAACAGAAAACAATTCGCTCCCCAAAATGATAAAGTTATCGATATTTCTCCCACCAAGGTGTAATTTCGCTCTATCTGAATAACCATCAATCACAAAGTTGATAGCATCATCAAACAGAGAAAAATACAAGTGTGATTTGTAAAAATGACCATTACTCAGCAATAGCCAGTCAATTCCGAAAAATCACGAATCTTAACGGTTAAATTAGATTCATGAGTCAAAATTATAAAGAGGCCAGAATTTCCACTCTCAGACGAAGTGCACGAGTTGTGAATCCGTACATTCTCTAATAGAAACTACTTTTGCCCAATCGTCTGGTAACCTTAAGCTAACTTTTCTTAACATACAGATACCATACCCACGTTGCTCGGGCTGGCGAGGAGACAAGGCAGTCTTCTCCAAGAATGACCATTCCTTTTATTATGTATAACCTCCCACAATAATATTCCCAAGATCCAATAACCAACTCGCAACTTTCTCGCAATCCAACCAGAATTACCTTTTGTGGCGTAATGTCCATATTCAATCTAAGGCAAAACAACTAATAAATACTTGAAAGCTCAAAATATCTTTCATTGATTCACCCTGAGATTGATTACAGGTGTGTAAATTAAACTTGCATCATGTAGAGTGTCACATTATCAAAGAAATGTACCTAAAACTGGTATCTTTTAATCTAACCTAACACCAAAATTCCATTGACAATGATCGTTGTATTCCCTTCACGAACCCCGTCCCCCCGGCCCTAAGCTCAAATATTCGAAATATCCATAACTTCGTTGACCACATTCTCGACTTTGTGTCCTTAAACAGAATCTCATTCACACATATAATATACATTCATCACCTCAGACAACATTCATCATCTCACATATCCATCATCTTTGAACCTTTCATACACTCACATTCTCAATATTTAACACACTATTCCGTTCAATAACCCAAAATCATGAAAACATGGTCAGAATAAAAAATTCCGTAAACACACAAATTCTCATTTAATTAATAACACTCAGAAAGCAAATTCTTTAAAAGAAAGTGTAAATAATGACTTTTTTATTACCATTGAAATAACCACCCCTTAACATAAAACCCGCAAAACCCCGCAATACAATCATTACAATGTCAATTATCAAAATTTTGCCTCGCTTACCATATACACAATACTAGCGTCCGAAAACTCGTTTAAATTAAATATTTATTAGGTAAAATAAAAGGAAATCAACTACACGAGTTTTCTGAACCCGTAGTATCTTCTATTTCTTAAATAACAATCTCAAAATTCAAGACTTAATGGATATCATTCATAGAATTCTAATAACTCAAATCAATTAACAAAATAATTTTTTTTACACTCTAACATTCTTTTATAAAATGCTATTGTGAATTACACCAGAACTTTTAGTATCTCCGATCTAAATAAAATGATCCAAAATTATGCGAACTAAGTTCTAAATGTGTTCGAATATTTTATTCACGCAAAGAACAAAGCAGTTGTATAGTAACTTATAATTCAAGCATTTGCACCACGACCTGCTTTCAAGTATATTCATTCTAGAAAAATACACA
Organism: Cydia amplana; assembly: GCF_948474715.1. Lineage (NCBI taxonomy): Eukaryota > Metazoa > Arthropoda > Insecta > Lepidoptera > Tortricidae > Cydia > Cydia amplana. The sequence continues at coordinate 17,569,257 of NC_086073.1, forward strand.
TTGTTGTCCACATTACCGAGTTCCACCAAGGTAAAACTCAATAATGATAGGTTATCTATGAAAAACAAGGATATAGTCAAATCACCAATTATCAAACAAATTACTTTCCTATCTGTCACAGTCATCTCAAATATTCAAAAAGTCATTTACCTTCAGATAATTAATCTCAAATATTCATAAAAGATCATTTAAGTTTATTTAAGTACTGGTTTTCTGAATCATTAATGAATGTCTGTAAATAAAACTGTACCTATATTTCGAATCAGAATCCGTAATAATAATATAACCATTCCTACTTATATGGCAAGTATCCCATAATTCCACACTACGTATAATTAATATAATTATTTGATCTTTCCATTAGCTAGTTTGCAGTTAGTACAGCGCCATCTAATAATGTGTTTTGGAACTAAAAGATAAACATTTATTATTTTACTTATTTTAAGTAAAATGTTAGAGTACACTCCGTTAGCTAGTTTACGGTAAGTATAGTGACATCTCGTGTAATTTTTTTAGAACTAAAGTGGATAAATATTTTTCATAAGTAAAAATCTTAGAATCATATCGTTAGTCAGTTTCATGAAAGTACAGTGACATCTAGTTTCGATTTTGGTATTAAAATGGTAAAAATATTTCTTACGTTAAGTATATTACTAAATAAATTGTTGTTAGCTAGTTTGCAGATGGTACAGTGACATCTAGTTTGAAATTGTAACCTGTATGAAAATATCAATCCTTAATTAAAGCTCGTGGTAACGTCGACATGTTCACTGTAATAAATAAATAAATTATTTAGCTAAATTTGTAAAAATAGAAATTGACTCACGTTCCTCTGCCAATGCCAGATAGACCTGCTCCGCCTGGCTTGTAGACCCTCCAGCCGAAAACAAACCTCGGAAGCTGCTTGTCGCTGTCGAAGTCTACTTGCGAACGACGACGTGCTTAACGATCTTAACTTCTGTCTCTCCAACAAAACGCGTCTGTTACGATCAGCACAGATATGGCCGCTAGGTGGCGACAGCGCCACGCGCGGCTTATGGCTTTCCCCAAAATTGGGGCCGAACGGAAGTAGGTAATTTTAGCTACCTGTAGCAAAGCGACGAAATCGCGAAGTGAGACACTCTGGTTAGGTGACAATGCAATACTACGGTACTATAGAGTTGATTAATGATGATGATGGAGACAGAAGACAGCTATAATAACTCTGTGTTAGAACAACGCAATCTAACTCTGTTCGGCATTTGAGAATCGTCTCGATTAGTATCAGTTAGATAACAAAAGTACAGTCAGCGACAAAACTTGTACCAACAATTTATTATTGGCTTACTTTTTTATTACAACTATTAAAATTTATTTAATTGAATGTAAGATACTTATCTTATAAAGCTGCGATGATGGCTAAGTGTTCCTGCTCGATGTGCAGATATACTGGCTTTCTGGTCGAACTCTGACTCAGCTAAATACCTGAAGACTCAGACAATCCCTGGTAACTCAAAACATGACATACTTAAAGCTTCTAACCCTGAACTGGGATGATAATATTGAATTACCTGTTGTGTTGGTCATAATCATAAGTACATTTCCTTGTTTTGACTGAGCAAGCGAGGCGAGAGTGAGCAATGCGTCTCTGGTAACTTAGGCGCTACTGAAAATCGTATATAGTAATTTCAGTTCCTGAATTGTCAATTGAACCACCCAATAAAATGTGTTAGGTATGTTCTCAGTTGCCAAATTTACAATTGGTTTGATTAATGACATTTTCCTTAACATTGGTTAATTTTTAGGTGAATAAATAAATACATATTGTGAGGATAATTTCCGCCCTTTGATCCAGATCCAAACTATGCAAAACTGTCACCATAAATACTGAATACTGAACTAATACATATAAATGGATAAATAAAGTGGATCTAGGACAAGCCCACAACAACCCCGACTACTCACATAGTGCAAGCACCATCAAACTCACTGCTGCCCTATCCCGATCCATCTCCACAACTCAAGAACAATTAGTGAATTCTATGCACAAATAAATACTTTTACTAGAATTTTAATCCAGAAATTATAACTTGAAAATTGGCAGATTCATTACCCACTAAACTAGACAAGATGTGAAATAAAACCTTAACAAATAACTTATCTTTTATATTGATTTTCTTAAACGCTAAAGTTCTTACTGCTAAGACTCATAATTATATGAAAAATAAATGTATGAAACGAAATTACAACAAGTGTTTTACTACATAAAATTTACACTTCTGTACACAGTATAAGCAATTGTTCCATCTCTCATCTGAACTACGGCTGATTGCCGCGTCTAATGCTATTTTGTCAATGTGTTTTGCTTCCAATATCTCTCCCTTTATTATTTTATTTCTTCAGGCTATGTGTACTAAAGTTGCTAGAACCATCCATATCATTTCCAATTCCTTATATCTAGAACAAGCGTGCTGCTATGCTAAACATGATGGAGTTCATTCTGAAGATAATGTTAGCCCTTAACGACAACTTTCTTTTCCTCCCTTTAGATTAAACTTGTTTTTTAATTCCAGACTGTCTTCAATTTAGTAGTAGCTATCCATTTATTTATGCCGTTGTGATCCGAAGGCGTATGAAAATAAAATCTGCAACATACTGTTCTGATGGTTTGATCTTAGTCACTCAAAACTGATCAATGCTAGTCGCTCAAAACTGAACTATGCATTAGCAATCATTGTGATAATTCCTGATTATTAACATTTCACCGAGTCTTCTGACTAATTTCGTTATGATAAAGTGACGATTTGTTTCTTCAATTTTTTTTTCCGTCATATGTTGTTTCGCTTGTATTAAAATGCTAGTATCGTTTCTTTTGATTCACAACATTTAAAACTCCAGATGCCTCTTGTTCTTCTTTTGGCGATCCTAAATAGTTGCTTCTGATAACAGTGATTTCATGGTGATAATTCAATCAAATCCACCCTGATAAGATAATAACGCTGCTGCATGTTTGATTTCGATTATGTTTTTTTTTTATTTTTTTACAGAACTCTAAGGCTCTCTTCTTCTTGATAATGGAACATTTCTTCATTATGCTCTCTTTTACTTTTCAACTAATTACGCTATGCGCACATAAATCCAAATTATTGTCTCATTTCTTATTACACAAATAAATTTTAGAGGTTATTCCATTGACATTGGAACTAACATAAAGTATAGACCATCCTGTCTCATCATTGGTTGGCTAAGCTCCAATCACTGAACGTTTGTCTATGGTCACGATTAAAGCCTGTCTACACCTTACGATGTGAAAAATCTTGATTATATTCTTCCTAAATACGGTATTCCAAATAGAAACAACAACGAACACGCACAAAAACACATACACACACACACACAACCACATACACTTATACGCACGAACAAATCTAAAAATAGTAACACACTATCACTCATTATTATCACTACATTTTTGTTACATGTACACTTTTCGAATTGATGTGATAAACACTCTTCATGTAGTTTATCCTTATCCTTGTTAGAAAGAGATAGAAACAATTACAAAATCTCACTTATTTTACACCATGAATTCTTGAACTGACGCCAACATCATTATAAAATAAAATTATCTTCAATCCATGTTTACTCTTCTACATTCTTTGTGTCAAATTCAATTATTGTTTCCAATAACATTCTAAAAAACTCTCCTCCCTTTCTTCCTTTATACCTCTTTCTTTCTTCCATACATAAACATGGCAGTGGCTAATATTCATTTCTGATAGCAATAATTTGCTTTTTATGTATTTCTTTCTGCTTCGCAATAAATTCTTCCTTTATGGTTTTTTTTCTGTGCTCAGCTACAAAAATCTCCTCTATTGTTCCTCCCTTTTTTTCATCTTCTTTTTTCGCCATCAAACATTTTATTAAAACACCATTCGAACTATTTCGAACAACAATAATATAAAACCGCACGCAATTTGATGTAAGATCTGTAGAGCCCTTTAATTCAACGTAACGAAACAAAACGCAAACGTCAACGCCATTTTGTATTTTGTATCCTATTCCATTCTCGCCAAATTTAAAACGTCAACCTGACATTGCATTGACTCAGTGTGTCGCTTTCATTTACCGTACTAAAGAAAGAGACATGAGGACGTACTACGAATCTAATTTTGAATTACGTATTGTATTGATAATACCCATAGATGTATTATTTTTAAAGATGAAGCCTAAGTCATCTGTCACCGTAGCCTCACGCACACAGACACATTTTATGTACGATCTACAATGAGGAACCAAAGGCATGTGGCTACGACGATAAAGTCATATCGATAAACTATACGGCCTTTTTACAATTTAAATTTTACTTGAAAGGATTTAAAACTACCTAAAATGAACAGATAACCATTATAACATAACTCTATATACAGTGTGTAAATACAACAATACGGGCGATAAATTAAACCAGATATAGAATTTATCCGTGTAATCATTAATTTAGAAGTTCTTTATAATTTTCTCTTAATTATGACCCTGTTATAATTATTTGAATTATTGTCTAAAGGAGGCATGGAACGCCACATATATACGAGGGCTGTTTGATAAGTACCCGTTTTCCAAATGTATTAATATCACGGGCCGAAAATATGTATACAATCGTTTTAAGCCATTTTTCAGAGGTGGGAAAATTTAAAAAAAAACAGCATTCTTTTGTTTTTTTTCTCATTTGACAGCGATTTAGTGAAAGCGTGAACTTAAAATTGTGAAAATGGAGAAAGAGCAGTATCGGTCTGTAATTAGATTCTTGTTTTTGGAAGGAAAAACATGTGATGAAATAAAAGTAAGAATGCATGCGGTTTACCATGAATGTGCTCCTTCTATGACAACCGTCAGATACTGGTTTAACGAGTTTAAGCGGGGGAGAACAACCGTCTTTGATGAGGATCGCCCAGGCCGCCCAATTGAGGTGACTACAGACGATATGGTTAAGAAAATTGAAAATATCGTTTTAGCCGACCGCCGAATTGAACTTTGAGAAATCGTTGATGCTGTAAATGTTCCAATCGAGCGGGTACAAAGCATATTAGAAGATAAATTGGGTATGAAGACAGTATCGGCGAGGTGGGTGCCGCGTTTACTCACGGAGGAGCAAAAACGGAACCGACTGACTACTTCGGAGCAGTGTTTGGCCGTGTTCAAACGTAACCCGAAGGAGTTTCTGCGTCGTTTCGTGACCGTAAACGAAACGTGGGTCACCACTACCCTCCGGAAATGAAAGGGCAGTCGAAGCAGTGGATTTTACCGGGTGAACCTGCGCGAAAGATAGCAAAAATCGTTCCATCGGCTGGAAAGGTCATGGCGACCGTTTTTTGGGATTCGCAGGGTATTATACATATTGAGTTCTTAGAAAAGGGGAAAACGATAACAGGGCAGTACTATGCCAATTTATTAGATGAATTTGACGCTGTGTTGAAGGACAAACGACCCCATTTAAAAAATAAAAAAGTACTGTTTCATCACGACAACGCACCAGCTCATTCGTCTAGAGTTGTGATGGCTAAATTAACACAATTACGCTACGCCCTATTGCCTCACCCCCCGTATTCTCCAGATTTGACCCCATGCGATTTATTTTTGTTTCCCAACCGGAAAAAATTGCTCGGTGGTAAGCGATTTGGATCAAATGACGAAGTCATTGCCGCCACAGAGGCCTATTTTAATGACTTTCCGAAATCATACTTTTTGGATGGTTTATTGAAGCTTGAATATAGGTGGAACAAGTGTATAGAGTTAAAAGGAGACTATGAAGAAAAATAAATGCATATAAACAAAAACAACTGATAATTTTTTTCATAAACGGGTACTTATCAAACAGCCCTCGTAAAAGTTACATTAAAACCAAATATAGTTTTTCGAAATAATAGAGTTTATTATAATATTATAAAGTATTCATTATCCATTAGCATTTCCAGGTTGTTTATCTTTAGTGAATATATCGAAGCTTCAATTAATCGCTATTCCGTTCCACTGTGTAGAGAGTATCGATATATAACATGATTAAAATCGACAAATCCACGTCCCTAAAAACGTGCAATAAACTCACACATACACATTTTAACGCACACATACACAGCTTGCCCACCACCAAAATGGCTACGGCTTGACGGATAAATTTTGTACTGAGAACCGAGAATGTTGGGGCCTTGATAATACCGCTAGAGAATTATGTCAACTCATACAAATGTCAAATGTTGTAACGGCGAGATAAAAGTTTCCGTTTAACTTGCCAACTTGTTTTAAGTGTAAAAACGTGTGAGAAAAACAAGTGAGTATACATTTTAGAGATTAAATATTGCTTTCTTTTAATAAAGTCGTATAAATAGTTGTATGAAATTATGTACGTTGTTTTCTAACCTCCAATGATTGTTTTTGTTTTGATTCCAGATTCAAATATTATTCTCATGACTCCACAATAGGATTTTGCAGCAAGCCATGAACAAAATAGTACCTATCTTTCTTGATAATTATTGCAAGATGCAGTCCAAGAAACTAAGATGACTACAAAAATAGGAAATCAAGACGTGATAGTAACCGGTACGTATTGTTTTTAATTTTAAACCATTATCTAAGCCAAGTTAATATATATTTGCAATTTTAACCTCACAAACGAATTCCCCTTAATGAATAAGCTCTATTTTATTTATATCCAGTCTTTCTGACACTCACGTTCTGAACAACGTACTATTGGTGCAACATACAACGTAAATGTTTATAAATTTGTTTTGATTTTCAGGTTTATGCAAACAGTACGATCAAAGTGAAAGCCAACCTGTGAGAAGCTCGAACTGATAATTAGTGATGTGTGCGCCTAGACTGTGCTTCAACTAGCATAGTACAAACAATAAAACAAATAATTATGTAAGTACATAATTTATAATAACCTTTTGTAAAGAAGTGATCTCTAAGTCAAGAAAACTTCATGATGTTATATGTTACAAAAGAAAACATCTATGTATATCTGAAAATACATGTGACAACAAAAGACAATTTATAAACTTGTGCCAAGACCAAGCTGTTAAAATCAATCGATATTTTGGTATGACAAAATGAACTTTAATGTCTATCTATCATGTTAAGCTCCGTTACCTTGTTCTTGTGTATTGTATGTTACCCCGTGCTTTAGAATTCCTACACAAAGCTCAGTTTAAACTATCTCTCTGGTCATGAGGCAATATAAAACACCTTAATCACTCATTTTATTAAATAATTTCAGATCAACAAAAGCTGGTAATACAATCATTCGCCGACACCTCAAGCTTCCAGCCTGAAAAGAAACATTTTGGAAGTCCTGATCTGCGCTATCGACATCGAGCCGACAACACCCTCTACCAACACGCCAACGACGTCGTGCCGACTACTCCTCTCCCTTTGCTCGAATGACATCCAGCTAACAACAACTTCTCGCGTCGATAAAACAGCTACAAAGAAACACCTGTTGCAGCGTGGCAGGAACACAGTCTGAAATAAATGGAGCAACCTAGAATGAATAGGTACACCTACAGAAGGATAAAGGAAATGTTGCGCTGCGCCTGCTCCTGAAAACCTGTACGTAGTCTCGTGACCGCTTTCCTTCTTCAAATCCATTGTAAATCTGCAGATAAGCGCCCATTGATGTAGAATCTGTGACACGAGACGGAACACGCCGCATCAGAAATGTAGATCAGTAAATAACCTTTTTCAAGAACTACTACCAATAACAACTATCACTTGATTGTAATCTGCTGTACTAAGGCCGTAGCTCCCGAGCGTCCTACATACTCGTTGAGATGATCTGACATAAGTAAACTACAAAAGTCAAGCTGAAATCACGATCAATCACAGGAAGATCTCGGAAACTAGTCTGCGATGTGAACTCGCGAAAACCCTCTAGTATGTAAACTAAAAAGGTATTGATCATTTTTGTTATACTTAAATATAAGTCAATCTATCAGAGTAAAATTACTAACTGTATATCCCCTATAAATATTTTCTATGACTTTATATCTGGGTTTTAGATTTTCGAATCTTAACCTTAGTCTTAAGTCATATATTAAGCTTGAAAAGGTTAAAATTTACAAAAGAAACAACAAGTCTAATATTGAAACCAATTAACTCAAGCAATATTTATATAATTTATTTTTCTGATTTCAGAAAGCATCGAGCAGCAAGGACTGCAAAATCAAAACTCGTTTGTTTCCCAGTATAGTCAGCAGAATCGATACCACCGCAAAATATCAAGTCTACAAGCTAATGAAGAAGAATTTTCTTTAAATTTACCCCATGTGTGTAATATATGTCTGAAATATGTTCCTGATCATTAATAAAAATTATATTTTGCGTTATTTCTACCCTATGTTATAATTTTGTGTGCTAGCCTTGATTACTACTGTTTTTACTTGATACTGACTGGTATTTTTCTATAGTAATCAAAGCCTTTTCCTTACTAACTTTTCCACCTTTTATATTATTCCCACATTTAGAAAGTTTCTGAATAACTGAATAGAAACTGAACTAAATGTAGCAAAAGTGATAACAATTACTGATTATCTGCCCACTAAATATAAAACTCAAGACTAGCTTACAAAATTATCATTACCCAATATGAAACGTGGTCCCCAATATATCCATCTGCTCATTGGTATGCTCATGAGTATCCCAAATACGACTGAACAGATTTTGATATGACTGACCTAAAAATGATTCTGTAGCAAAGTTTAGGCATAGTATAGGGAACATGCATGAAGCATAGAAGGCAGCACGGAAGCCCCTGCTCATTGGCACGAAGTGTAGGTAAATGTGAAGTTTAAGCACCCAATGTAACCCATAAAATGGCGAAGTCTACACCGTGCAAGAAAACATACGTAAACTTCAGAGGGCAGCACTAAAGCAACCTACTTGTTAGCACGAAATGTGAACTGCAGAGGGCAGCACTTGCTCTGGCGTGTAGTATTATTGCACAATTTATATTTCCGATGCAAGCCCCTATAGACTGGAGCAAATTCAAAGCAACTGCCAGCTCGCTAGACCGTATTGTAAAACAAGTTACGAAGTTGTAATTTTTTTCAAAATTCCCGCTTGTATGTAAACCGCATATAATGTTTGTACCTAAATAAATGAAAAACGCTTTAAGCAAGGAGTGATTAATTCCTTTAAGTTATCTAAACTGAAAATGCTAATACTTTCATCCGCAAGAAATGATTGAAATTAAACATGAATGAATTTTAACCTCAAAATTAGTTGTCATTTGTCAAAATCTTACCGCCAATCCGCCACCAATTGCTATTACTTAGAATAATGTATATAATGTGTTTTTTTATAAATAAAGTTTCCAACCAAGCCATATCGTACAATCGTGAGTGGAAAGCATTTATAATGACTAAATGGAATGCAGTGTTAGTTAAGTATTGTGAAAAGTGAGTAAAGTGAAGGATAAATTAATTATGTGTTTTCAGAGAAAGTTATCAACAAGTATGTACAAATACAATCAAATTTAACCCTTCCCCTTCCCAATAGCTTCAACAACACGCCTCTCATATTCCCTCCGTACACACGAACATCAACTGAAAGCTACAATGCATGAAACTAAGGCCCCAACAATACTAAAAGTTAACCTAATCATAACACCGAAAAGCCCCTTATCTTATGGTCAAAGGCACCAACTGAAACGACCTTACCCCCCCTCTATTTACCTAGACGATCACGGCCCAATATTCTAATGATTACCCCATATAAATTCAAGATTTTACTTAACCCTTTAATAAAAACATTTGAAAATTAACCTAGAATTTACCATTTACTTACCAATTTCCAAATACTTACCATAACTGAAGACCCTATAAACTTACTAAACCTATCCCTAGCAATTCCAGAGCTCCATGCATGTGTGGCTTATCTTACAAACTAAATTGGCCAGGCTTGTGATCGAGTGGTAGGAATCTACATTGCGATGAATAGTAACTCAGGTACTTTAAAGAGAGAGAGGCGTATTATTAAAGCAAACAACAGAATAAGATTTAAGACATTTATTAACTGAAAAGTTGATTTTAAATTTAATTTTAGTTGAAAAGTTTTGGTTTTGAGTTTATTTATTTTAACCCTAACCTTACCTGCCTATCAATTACCCTATCAAGTCTTTACCATGGGTTCGTAACTTACAGGACTGGCAGAAAGAACCCACAAGAAAACTGCCAGTAAGAATGACTGGAACGAAAATCTAAAGCTCAATAAATTAATCTGAGTTTGAAATCAAAAGCTAAAGCACATAGAAATCGCAATTGCTTCAAATCTGTGTGTCCCTATTTAATTTGAATATAAAATAAAATCATATAATTTGAATTTCTTTGACGAGTGGTCTTGTAGGAGTGAAGATACCATGATGACACAGACCCTGTAAATTATCTAAGCAGTAGTATTCTGATATGAAACCCCTAAACTTTTACATATACATGCTTTTATTTATAAATTCTTCCTATCAAACATAAACCAGAATAAAGCCCATATATAAATACATTACATTTTTTTTTATATTCAGTTCAAGATTCATTTCCTTTTATTTGGTATTGAACACAGAGTACAGATGAGGTTTTATTACATCTGTAAACTTTCGGAATCGCTCAGCTATCCGATGTCCACCAAATATGAAAACTGAACAGAATTTTGGCATACTTTTCTATACCTGGCCTTATTTTTTAGTCAAGGCTTCATTCTAATTTTATTCATATTTTATAAGTCACTCAATTCCTCTAGAGCAAAAACATTTTTTGCTTCTCAATAATTCAGTATCAAATCTCCTTGGAATCAGAGTTTCCTTGTATGAAAATAATAGCACATAATTTCATATTACCAAAGTTGAAGCTTATCTAGTTACTAGCTGTTGCCCGCGACTTCGTACGCGTGGATTTGTATATGGGTGGTTATATATATATTCTACATTAGCTTAGTTAGAACATTATGCAGCAAAATATTGCAGTAGGACGGTTAATCATTTGTTAATTATTAATATTATACAACGCATGAGACTTGTCATTCACAACCTACGAAGTTTCTAGCCCCCAACTGAATAAAATTGTTCTCGATATAATCCCTCTCAACCCCCTTAGAAGATTTACATGTCCTCTATTTAATAAAACCTACTACTTAACTACCTATTTACGAAGTTTGAAGTTCCTAGCTTTTAATAAAATTTTAACCCTATATAAACTTTCAACCCCTTTTTAACCATTTTAGGGGATGAATTTTTAAAAACGCTGAAACCACGTTTCTTGTTTTCTAATAATATGCCTCTGTACAAAGATTCAAGCCCCGCACTCAAAAAAATGTTTGAACCCCATACAAAATTTCAACCCCTTTTTAACCCTTTTAGGGGATAAATTTCACAAAACGCTGAATATACTTTTCCTATCTTCTAATAATATCCCCAAATACAAAGATTCAAGTCTCGCGCTCGAAAAAATGTTTGATATCCTTACAAACATTCAACCCCTTTTTCACCACCTTAGGGGATTAATTTTCAAAAACGCTGAAATTAATTTTCTTGTATTTAAATTTAATATCTTTTTGCAACGTGTCAAGTTCCTACCTTAAAATAAAATTTGCACCCCAAGACGAATTTTTATCCCCTTTTTAACTCCCTTAGGGGTTGAATTTCCAAAAATGTTGCAATTACTTTATTTTGTAATCGGCTATTATGCCTTTCTAAGAAGTTTCAAGGCATTTGTTATGGATTCAAAATTTCAACCCGTTTTTAACCCTGTTAGGGGATGAATTTTACAAAACGCTGAAATTACTTTTCCTGTCTTTTAATAATATCCCCAAATACAAAGATTCAAGTCCCGCGCTCGAAAAAATGTTTGATATCCATACAAACTTTCAACCCTTTTTTACCACCTTACGGGATGAATTTTCAAAGACGCAGAAATTAGTTTTCTTGTATTTTAATATTATATCTTTTTACGAACTTTCAAGTACCTAGCTTAAAATAAAATTTGAACCACATACAAACTTTCAACCTCTTTTTAACCCTGTTAGGGGATGAATTTTACAAAACGCTGAAATTACTTTTCCTGACTTTTAATAATATCCCCAAATACAAAGATTCAAGTCCCGCGCTCGAAAAAATGTTTGATATCCATACAAACTTTCAACCCTTTTTTTACCACCTTAGGGGATGAATTTTCAAAAACGCTGAAATTAGTTTTCTTGTATTTAAATTTAATATCTATTTGCAAAGTTTCAAGGTCCTAGCTTAAAATAAAATTTGCACCCCAGGACAAAGTTTCATCCCCTTTTTTACCCCTTAGGGGTTGAATTACCTAAAACGTCGCAATTCCTTTTTTTTTGTCATCGGCTATTATGTCTTTCTAAGAAGTTTCAAAGCATTTGTAATGGGTTCAAACTTTCAACCCCTTTTTAACCCTGTTAGGGGATGAATTTTCAAAAACGCTGAAATTACTTTTCCCGTCTTATAATAATATCCCCATATACAAAGTTTCAAGTCCAACACTCACAAAAATATTTGATCTCCATACAAACTTTCAACCCCTTTTTCACCACCTTGGGGGATGAATTTTCGAAAACGCAGAAATTAGTTTTCTTGTTTTTTAATGTAGTACATTTTTACAAAGTTTCAAATTCCTAGCTTAAAATAAAACTTGCACCCCATACAACTTTTCATCCCCTTTTTAACCCCCTTAGGGGTTGAATTTTTCAAAATCGCTTCTTATCTCTTGTACACTTTATAAATTCAACCTAGTGTGCAAATTTCAACTTTCTAGCTTTTGTAGTTTCGGCTCTGCGTTGATGAATCAGTCAGTCAGTCAGTCAGTCAGTCAGGACACTTGCATTTATATATATAGATTTCACTCTATTTTTAAGCAGATCATAAAAAACAATAAAAATTCGCATTGCCAACTGTAATCTAAAGTATGAATTAGTAATAAGTTTTTCAAATTAGCTGAAATCACAATTTTATGAATATATAAACACTCACCCGGAGACTCGAAGGATTCTTTGAAGCGGGATGCTCAGGACTCTCAACTACCTGCCCGTAGCTCAGCTGTAGAGTTTCGGAGAATGCCCGATTAGGCTCCGCAGCCTTTTATGGTGAATGCTCGCTTAGGGCTCCGCAGCCTTCTTCGGTGAAAGCCCTCCCAAGACTCCGTCGCCTTGGCTGCGTAGAGCTCCTCTGGTGGCTCCACTTCGGTCCTTGGGGCTCCTCTGGAGGCTTCACTTCGGTCTTCTACTTCTTCCTTTGGAGGTCTTCTCTATTCCGCTGCCGTAGGTTGAATGAATCTCCTTGAACTTTGGCTCTTCTATTTATACCCCTATATTTTCGTATATTTTTGTTTTGTTCGTATCAATCGTATCGATCGTCACAAACGTCGCCAAAACATCTTCGTACTCTTCTAACGTTCCGAATACGAATTTTTGACTATGGTGTGCAATCGAATTTGAACTTTATTATATATGAACTTAAGGTCCATTTTCCAATGACTCTATATACTGAAAATTTTCCTATGGAAAATGTTTTTCTTAAATTTTGAGTAAAATACTTGTTTTTAGATGTCCTTTTATGCAAAAACGGATGTATTTATTTTTTATCTACATATTCCAATAAATTTTACATCAGAAAACTCCTTAATTTAAAAATTATGAACAGAAATAACCTAACATTTTATTTGTAAGTTTCTTTGAGTTTCCCAAAGTTTTCACTGTTAAATAAGACTAAAACTATCTTTTAATAATATATTTTAATTTTCTATAGTAGTGACTTGCATCTAAATCATCAATTTTCCATGATTTTTCCTAGTTGAATTTGTCATATACAATTTTTTCCTAACAAATTATTTGCAAACCTTTCTCTACTTTTTCCTGACATTTCTACTATTAAATATGACAAAAACTATTTATTAGACATATGATCTAATCTCTACAACAATATTTTACTACATTTATCTCAATTGCAAGCAAGATCAGACTTTTCCTAGGTATAAACTTATGCATACAATCAAAAGATTTTCCTATGTAAATTTTAGCTTATACCTAATCATATTATACAGTTTCATTGCCTTACTTAAAAAATACATTCTACATAATTGATACATAATATGTTTCTCTAGTTCTATAGTTTTTCTACTAGAACGAATTCTCATTTTACAATTTATTTGCTTAACTCATACATGTATATTGAAAATAATTATTTTAATGGATCGATTAATTATTAAATTCCTATGTACTAGACACATATAATGACTAATTTTACATTGAAATTATGTACATGGATTCCCTAGTTTTATAGTAATTAACAAAATTAAGTTTTTATTTTATCAAGCGAACACTAATGCTTTCACTCTTAATCATAATTGATATTTACAATGCCTTATGTAAAATATACATCTTTCTATCAAATTATTTATGTTTCAGTCCATATAAAACATACAATCAAGCATATAATTAATTAGTTTTAATGATGACAGAGAACATTTTTATGACTAAATTTGTTTTCCCAACATCCCTATTCTATGTAAAAACATCTTTATATGTAAATAAATGCCCATAACTTTAATGAACGAGCACAGAGGTCATCTGTTCCGTTTCAACACGTCCGACGTACGAGCGGGATGTCGCCATAATACGCGCATAGCGTTGTCTCGCTCAAACTTCGGAGCGACGTGCAGTTCTGTACAGTTTTTTATTTGTAAAAGCAAACACATATTAATGTTAATAGTTAATGTAATGGCGGTTCCTGTCGACATGTATTTTAATCAGTGCAGTGTGCCTTAATTGAATTAAAATGATTGAATTACAGCCTGTTTTACAAACCCGTTTTAAAAGGGTACATTTAATGGTACTTAACTAGTTAATGAAATTGAAGTGTTCATGATTTATAAATACTTAATGATATGGTAATCTACATTTATATTTAACCTTAACTATCCTATAGGGTTTGCAATCTGGATCCGAAATGTATGAAATTATCCGGATCTGGATCCGGATCCGCGTATATTCCCATACATTTTGGATCCGTCGTGCAAACCCTATATCCTAGTTTACATTGGTAATTGATGCATTAATCCATTTGGTTTTACTACTGTACTAAAAAACCTCACAAACGTTTTAAGTTAAACGTGTTGAAAAATCTCATTGTCATGTCATACAGCATTTATAATCTAACATAAACAACACTTCAAACTTTTCAATCCAATTTTCCAATTCCAATTTCCAATTCAATTTGATTGGTTTTGTTTAGTCTGCAAGCATTATCGTTGTTTATTTAGCCATTTATCCAATAAGCACGATTTGTAGATTTGGCTTGTTTTATTTATCGACGTGCAAACTTGAACAGGGAGATTTTAAGTGCTTTTTTTGCTTCTATTTTGCTTTGTAATTAAACTTCTGATTTGATTTGATTTTTTACGGTAAATAAGAGCCACCAATTTTCACAGTGCATGTGTTGCTGTTAGTAGGTACGCCATACGCTAGACTTGTCAACCACTCTGTACTGTGTGTATCAATAGTAGTATTAGTAGTTGATGAAACAACGCGACAATAAGTACCTAGTTTATGCCAACTTGGAATACTCTTTCAAATACAGATTATTTCTAATTCAGAAGTAACTGTTCTTACCTAAGTCTTATTGTTCTTCATATACAGAAATTCCTCTTTTAGTAGGTCCTCTTATTTTTCGTGTAGAGGGATCAAACTTCTTAAAACATTTTTTTTGTTGCCATTTTTGTTTTGTTTTAGTAGGCAGAGTGACCACACGGGATTGTTACGCCAATTAGGATCCTAGCTAAATTGGTTGTTCCATACTGACGCTATGGAATGTCCAATTTAGGTAGAACCCTGAATGGCGTAACAATCGCGAAGCGGGATGGTACTTACCTACGCCATTATACTCGTACGCTAGACTTGTCACCCACTCTGTACTATTTCTGCACTCCAATTGACCGCACTTGTCTCGTCTGTAAAATCATTGTGTCCTTTACCGCCGAGGTCACGTTCGTCTCAATAAAATACGAATGTAACAAGATGTGTCTAAAGCGCGGGACGCACTGTCGTGTGTCGCTTCTTTTTTAATTTCGCTCGAAAGCTCGGTCTCCCAGATATTTATGTATCATAATTTGACATAGTTTAGAGAAAAAAATCAGTCCTTCAAAAATTTACATTTAAATAAATGACATTTCTGTTTTACAACGATATTAGCTAATATATATTCTATGAAGAGTTTTTCGGACGAAACAGTTCCAATTTTTTTTAATGCGTGTCATCCATGCGCAGGGGCCATGCTAATCTTCTCTCTATCGGTCCAATTTATTATATGTACTGCAGAAGCAATTAAGTACATCGAAAAAGTACAATACAATACAAATACTCTTTTTGCACACCTCAATAAAAGAAAACAATACAAAAATAAAACAGGAACACAAACAGAGGTAAAGAAAAATAAAATAAAGGAAAAGGTAAAAGTATTTGGATTTTGAGGTTCGAAACCCTTAAAATAAGCTAATCTGATCAGATAGGTTAGTGTGTCCCTCGCCTTAGCCTGAGGGTTATTGATTTTGTACTAGCTTTGATATTGCGTTGCCAGTTTTTCGGAAGCTTGTAGCTTCAATGTAATGCATGTTTGATGCCTTTCTGTTATGATGATTATTTTTATACGAATGTCTTTTATTGTACGAAATTCTTTTTCATTTTTATTATTTTGTTTATTCATCTTATTCTGTGTCTTTAACCTTTTATGATATTGCTTTCTCATTTCGAACAATACGTTTGAAATTTTTTTAGATACTTATTTATTTTTAACACTTGTTGTTTCACTTGTTATTTTGTTTGTCATCACAAATCCTTCAAAACGTATAAATTTAATTTAACATAATATTGTCTCCATTGACGTCTTAAGGATGTAAATACATTATATGTATGTATATTTACTTAGGTCTAGGTCATATCTTATTATTGCAACAAGTCTAAGTTACAGCTTCAGTTAGTTCTAATTTGAATCCTGAGATAACTTACTTAAAACTGGTATTAGTTTAAACCTGGACTGCAGTTAAAACTTTTCACTTCTGGTCACATCTTCATTTTGCAGAAAAACTCCAAGTAACATTTTCATTTAATTCAAATTTGAAACGAAATCCAATGGATATAAAGTTGACATTCCTTTAACTTGTTGAAACAGTTAATCCCTTTTATATCGTAGTCTTTCTAATCCCTTACGACTGTAGAAGACTTTAAAAAACCAGTGTAAGCGAGAACTCCAACCACGCATAATTATTACAGATCTAGACGTCCAGTTAAGCTGGTTCTATTGAGATATTCTTGAACTATGGGAATGTACGATAGGTCACATGTGAGCAACATTGACCTAACACGACATGTGACGTAATATCCACATTTGGCGTGGCATTGACAATGGATCTTCTTGTTAGTTACAGTTGCGTGTATGAACGTATGAAAAAAATACAAAAAAACCGGACAAGTGCGATTCGTACTCGCGCACCGAGATTTTCGTACTTTGTAGTATTTGTAGTTACAGCGGCAACATAAATACATCAGCTGTGAAAATTTCGTCTTGCTATCACGGTTGATGAGATACAGCCTGGTGACAGACAGACAGACAGACAGAGGTTAGTAATAGGGTCCCGTTATGACTCTTTGGGTACGGAGCCCTAAAAATGTATACTTCTGTATTCTCGCTTCAATAATCACACGGAACTAGCCGCAGCCGTACAATCGAAGATACGCTCTAATTTGAAAACGTCTGGCTTAAATGGGGCATTATCTATGAAAAGGAACCATTGTATTTATATCGGAGCATCGTTAATAATGGCGTACCACCATCGACAATAAGGTCCCTTTTCATAGATAACGTCACAAATTATATGAAACAGCATACTTAAACATTAACCTACCTTTTTGGTAGTTTTGCGGCTTCGTTGTTGCCGCCACTGTATCTGTAAAAATTGTATTGTAGTGTGCGCTATGCCTCACCCACACACAAGCATAGCCTTAACATATATGTACATATAAGTGCATGTACGTGTTATTTAATTCATTATATGCCTGCAGGGCCAGATCTAGGGTAGAGCGAGTGGAGCGGCGGCTCTAGGCGCCAAGTGGTATAAGGGGGGCGCCAAAATGGCAAATACTGTGAAAACAAACTGCCGTATTCGAACTTCAAGATATTCACAAGAGACGACACGTACTAGATCCATTCTAGATACGTTATAGTTTAGATTTCAACTAGGTCTCTTTTGCAGCGCAATTCGGGCAACCAATGTCACTTTTACGATAGATCGTGTAAGATATCTATTAGATGTGAATTAGATCTCTAAGTAATATCTTGTGGAAATCGTTCCAGAGTATCTCCAGAATCGCGGAAATGTCAAATTTGACAGGTTAGATTTTAAACATATCGTTATCGTATCTTGGCGATGTCTAAAAGATATCTAATAGATGTCTATTACAAAATCCGAATCGGGCCCAAACATCTTGAAACAACGGACGGGTAACTACGGAATCTAATACTGAGCGTGGAGCGCAAAAACTTAATCTCGCTCTAACCTGATCGAGCACTCGGGCCGGCGCTATGCCTGTACTCGAACCCACTTGTTTCGTTCAACGTCCGACACACACCCACACACACACACATCCTCACATGGCGATCCTGCCTGAATGAGTGACGTTCACCGCCGCATTACTGCCTCGATTAAGACGTTCATCCTGTTAATTTCGTCACTCATTAAATCAAGAAAATAGGCTACATGATTAATTTTCATTTATGGTATCAATCGATCGGGTTTGTTTTTAGGATCAAATGTCTATAAGACCCATTGCATTAAAGCAACACAAAAATCAGAAATTATAGTCAAAGTCCGACAGTCGAACTTCACTCGCGTAACGCCCCTCACAAAAGGATAAGTGAACGTGACGTCAAGGTCACTAAGATCCCATCTTGTAGTATGGGCAAAACAAGAAAATCGCAACAACTGCCGCCGCTGCAGTTGACATCCAAATATCACCTTAAGTGTAAGGCCTGAGTGGACGCTCGAGTTGGGCGTGCAGCGGGGCTGGTCGTGCGGCGTGCATGTTAAACAAATTCAGATTCAGATTACTTTATTCAGATTAATAATTCAGATTCAGATTAATAGTGCAAACGTATAGGAGCGGCCTTAGTGCACGCTGCTTAAATCACTTGTGAGCCCGACGCCACGCTGCACGCCCCGCCGAACGCTCCGCTTCGAGCGTCCACTCAGGCCTTACACTAAGAGGCAACAGGCGAAACCTCGTGTTTAGAGATTTTTATGGAGGCTTTTTCGCCTTGTCCTTATCGCACTAGTTTAAAGGGGCCCACTGGTTAACAGTCCGCCGGACGGTATCGGCCTGTCAGTGAGAACAAAAATTTTATAGTTCCGAACAACTGACAGGCCGATACCGTCCGGCGGACTGTTAATCAGTGGGCCCCTTTAGAAGCCGCTTCCATTAGCGAGACGGGTATATTTACCTAAAATATTTAAATCTCAGCTCCCGTATCCTCTTAGTGTAAGGCCTGAGTGGACGCTCTTGTTGGGCGTGCAGCGGGGCGGGGCGTGCGGCGTGCATGATAAACAAATGCGCACGTATAGGAGCGGCCTTAGTGCACGCTGCTCACATCACTTGGGAGCTCGACGCCACGCTGCACGCCCCGCCGAACGCTCCGCTTCGAGCGTCCACTCAGGCCTTACACTTAATGTATTCCATAAATAGAAAGCACCCGTGATAGGTAGGTATATATTTAAAAACAATATTAGCTTACCTTATACCTTAACTAACTCAAGGGGCCCAAATGCCCCGGGGCCTAAAGTGTATTTGGGGCATAATCTATGAAAAGGGACCTTATTGTCGATGGCGCTTACGCCGCACAGCATCGCGCGGCATTGTATTTATATCGGAGCATCATTAATAATGGTGTAAGCGCCATCGACAATAAGGTCCCTTTTCATAGATGACGTAACATTTGGTAATGCTAAAAGCGTTTCGGGAGCTCTTGACCGTTTTATCGGAATTCGGATGTTTGGCCAAAGTTACCACTGTTTGGAGAAACCTGACAATATTTATACAGTATAATGCACACAGTACACCAATCAATGAGGTACAATTTTATATTAACCATCTCTCTGATTAATTGTATCACTAAGTCACATGATTAATTTAAAGAGAATGGTTGTGTGTCAGCATTAAGCTTTTTTCAGAAAATATGGATGTAATGAATGCCGGGTGTAAATGAATTCGTGGATTTAAATTTAGTATTGAATAACGTAATAATGGTGAAGCCATCCAACCCATTTCTGGTATTCAATCTAATAAAGTAATGACATTGAAACGTCTTAGCTGCCACAACTTACGGAAATCACAAATTAATGTTCTAATCACCCAATTTTTTTTTGGTAATACCCATTTGAAGATAATTCTTATTGAATTATAGTATTTTCAAACAGCTTGGATACGGTGTCAGATGTCACCTCAATTCAATTTTATTGAGGTGTTTGAAAAATACTATAGTAATTCCTACGATTTAAATTGTGCTTAATCGCAAAAGTAGTCAGTCAAATAGCCTACGAAGCAACTAATCGAAAACGATTACGAGTATACGAAATATACGAAACTGGATGATTTTTTATACAGTCAACGTCTTCATTGATCAGCCTATACAGTAAGTTGAGTGTGAATAATATGACAGTCGTAAATAACTTTCATTTAATACTTTGTATACGAATTGATACTCCCGTTTGCATTTTATGACGTCTATTTTGTTGGTTTATAGTTTCAACACTATAAAACCTAATGCTCGGGTATATCTTCATCTGTTTATGCTGTAAATGGAATACATTCTATTACAATATATTTTACTTATTGATTACTTATCGTCTCATCTCGCATCTCGTTCGCACTTATTGTTGCATTATGTTGCACGTGAGATATGAAATAGGGCTCCCGATATCCGTGCTACACCGATCCGTGCGTCCGTGTTATTAATAGCCCCGGCGGAGGTGCTAAGCGTCCGAACTGCACGAACCTGTCAAAGTCCATGCCCGTGTAGTGCGATCGGCTCAGGATTTGCATTCGGCTCCGGTGCCGCGGTCCTCTGCAAGTAGGCTACGCGAATGTACTCATTAATTTTTCGTTCTTGAAACTGGTTTTCATGCCTCGCTCTTATAAATAACGCGTCCGATCGTCACTATAAGTCGAGAACGGGCCGGCCTCGTGTTTAATTAATATCCGTGGATCCGAACACACGAGTTACACGGGTACACGGACTTTAATTACACGGACCCTAATTACCCGTTCCGAACGGGCCACAAATCCGGTTTCGTGTAACACGAGAACGGGGCCCCGGTGGCGGGTGGGTACACGAAACCCGGACGCGGCCGCGAGCTTCAATATGAACGTCATAATCTCGGCAGTAATGCGGCGACGAAAATCACTCATTTTATCAAGGAAATTATAGATACAGGCACAGACAGCAGACAGACACACAGACAGACAGGCAGATAGAGTAGCGTCATCAACTCCGCAGTAATTTCGCTGCAGTAGGGATTGCAATCCGGTCCGGTGGATCCTGTAATCCTTCCGGATCCTGTACTTTTTTCAAGCTACCGGATCCGGTCTCGGATCCGGTAAAAGGACTTGTTGACGCCAGTCTTCGACGAAATATGTATCGTTCTAGCTTTAGTTGAGATTCCCGAGCACCGTAAGTAAGTACTGTATTATTTTACATTTAATTAATTGTGTTGTTACATTATAATCTAATATACATGTTGTTTCGTTTTATTTAGTACAAACCATTATAGTCCAGTTATGATCAGTGTTAACTGCATTTAAAATATAATGAAGAAATATTAAAAGACTTCATCCAGCAGTCAATTTACGTTTTGTCGAATTTAAAGTAAATAGAATATGTTATAATGTTATTATTATGCTACTAAATAAAGCGGGAAAATGTTTTGTGTGAATAAATGTATACTTGTATAGGTCTGGTATGCAGTATGCACGTTAATTGTTTTTGTTTGCTTAAACTAAAATGGTTGAATTGAAAGCACCTTTTTGTGAAGGATTGAGGCCAAAATCCGGCCGGATCCGGCCGGATTCAAAACCAGACCGGATTGCAATCCCTACGCTGCAGTCGCCATCCGATTGTAAAATGTCATTCTATGGAACTTGCTAACTATCATCATCATCATATCAGCCCTTTATCGCCCACTGCTGAGCATAGGCCTCTCTTCTAGTACGCCACTTGTCCCGGTCCTGAGCTAATCTCATCCAGAAGTGACCCGCAATCTTCCGGATGTCGTCCACCCAACGAACCAACGGACGCCAGGCTAACCATACATCAGACTAAGTAAATTCATCATTCAGATACAATTTCAATATGGCCGTTTGTTTTCATAGTTTACATAGTTGAAGGGTCTACGGAAAGTACATGTCTAGTCACACTAGTGACATTTTGAGTAATCGCGGTTTTAAAATTTGGAACAATGTCAAAACGTATGGTAATTCCGTGACCAGGTATTATTTAACTAAAAATAAAGTTGTGTTACATTTATTATACAGTGGTAGCAAAAGATATAACTAATAGTTCATTAAGAGCTCTTCATTTTGAGATAAAAATCTCATTTTCCGAAAAATGTGACTAGACATATTCTTTCCGTGGACCCTTCAGTTATAGTTAGGAAGTTCCATAGACTGACACTTTATCCTTTAATATGAATAGTCGACCCTGTATATACTATTATTCGTACTAAAACGTTTGAATTGACATAAAGCTTGCCTAAGCATGAATAAATCCCTCAGAACTCGCTATTGTTGCGGGGATCCTAGACCCCTTTGTGTGAAAAGCATTTCCTAGGTTATATGGCTGATTCTAGACTTGAGTGTGGAGTAAACGTCTATTCTAGATTTATCGGAGAAGCCGTAAGTATCAGACTTTAATGGATACAGAGATAGAGGAAATAGTACTTATACTAGAAAATATTGTGCAATGTACTATTATACTTAAAGAAAATTAGGATTCGATTATAATTATAGGTATATAATTGTACAGATCTTTGGCTTATTTATTGTTTAATTTTATTATTAGATACAAAAAATGTAAATTTTAATCAAACCTTGTGAAATTTGATTTTTCAACACCAAACGTCGCTGCGCAGTTGCGCCAACGTTGCGTCGACTAGCAGCCATATAGTTGAAGAGATGCCGACGCTCGGGAGACGTTAGTGTGGGGTGGCTCTTATATAAACACAATGCGAACTTGAATGTCAATGCGTGAATTATACTTACACGTTCGTGGCTTCGTGACTTCACGTGTGCTTAGTGTTGTCAAGGTAACATTTATCTTATAATCCTTATAAATTTTAAAACGCATGTTAAGGTGTGTCCTTATGTAAGCGTTGCAAACAACGTTCGTGCAACCATAGAACAACTAAAAGGATTATAACGTATGGGCATCTTGAATATATTAGGCCACTTTGGCAATGACCTGATCTTTACAGTTTTCTTAGTGTCAGTGTGACATTTTGCAAATTAGCCCAGAAATCAAACTGCATGACAAAATGCATGATATTGCCTTGTGTAACATATAATGTCATGTCGAAATCCCATACAAAATGAAACTTAACGCAAACGCGTACGTCAAGTCACGCTATCGAATGAAATTTACACTAGGAGTACAAATCTGAAGAGATCTGAAGTGAACACGTTAGCATTCTCTTGTAAATAAAGTTGTCCTCACGCCGCGTAGCTAAGATACCAATCGCTTACGCTTCGTAGCGATCGAAACGCAACTGTCACTGTCGCACTAATATGGAATATTGATAGTGCGTGTTGGTTCTCGAAGCGATAGCGATTGTAATTTGTAACCTTGGCTAGTCCGGCAGATTAGGTATATTGAATACTCTTCTACTTAGCTACCTCTGCTACTTACGTTAAGTTATTACTTGTGGCACTGTCGTTTCAGTACGAACTTTGAACTCTAATTTGTGCGTGAAAACCACAACTCACGCTCGCTCAGATAGCGACGCAGCTTCAGATAAGCATCTGCCGCATAATGAGCTGCAACACTGAACACTGATGCATGCGGCAGATGTGCAAAAAACTGGCATTAACATAATCCGTGGATGAACGAAAACGAATTTAAAATTATAATTTGACTGATAAAACCTTTTGTTCGTTATTAATGCAGCGTATCCGCTAATTATAATAAATGGGAGATAATTATATGTTAAATCGGATATTTTGCTGCATTTTATAAATGCTGTTTGTTTTTATGATTTTGTTGAGTAAATCACTTGGCTTCACCTGTGCCGAAATAAATTTCAACGCTATTTTTATCACCTTATGAGTTGAATTTCCAAAAATCCTTTACTTAATGGAACTCCGTAATATTCAAATTTTATTTTTGAGATTCTTACTTCAATTGTTTAGAGGCTGTTGAAATTTTGTATTAGTTCTTATTACCTATACCTATTATGTATTTCTGAACGACTACTAGGTACATAATACTTATTCTTGGTTATAACGCAAATACTCATATTAAAAGTTATAGAACGAGCATCTACATAATTATTATTCTGCATAGTGTAATAATGTGTATAATTTACAACTTAATTAATTAATTTAAGAACGTCGGTATAAAGTCCATAGATATACATAGCGGCTTGACTGTTGATTACTGCAAATAGTAAATTGTAATAATGATATATTTTTGTTTATATTTACTTATAAAAATAACTTTTCTTTTACAGGTAAGTCAAGTTTTGGACGAGACAATGATTAGAGATCGGGCTTTTGACACGACGAAAGTTTACAAGTTACTCGTAAGGTGACGTTCGATTGGCAACTGCAACTGCATTACTGTCGCGACATTACTGCTGCAGCTGTGGACAAAATGAGTGACCCAGAGGCCGTGAGTTCAAGTCTCACCCAAGACAGTAATTGTTCCAATTTTAAATTTATTCTAAGGTAATAGCATCATTCGCAGATGTTTCTGCTTGTTAAAATTTTAAATGAGTGACGCTCGCCGCTGCAGGACTGCCGCGATGACATTTATTCCAGCACTCATTTTATCAAGGAAATTGACAGACAGCGACTCCGCAATAGTAATGCAGCTGCAGTTGATAACCGGGGTTTGGTTATAAAGTTTGACATAATACCGTAAAAGTATATAACTTTTCCCTTAAACATAACTTTGCCCACCACGCCACAGTTCAAGTTCAGTAAAAGCGAAATAACTTAAAAGTAGTTACAGATTCATTTTCTGAAGAAAGTGAAGAAAAGCATGTAGCAACATATATCCTTTTTTCTGTCATTAATACTGTAATGTCAGTAAGTATTAATTACCGATATTTATCGCATCGAAAAACCAACCACAACGTGTTCAAGACAAAACCACCATAACCAGTCTCGCAACAATCACTCAACATACCTCAATAGCGGTTTTTGAGACATGTCCATCAAAAATCATCGAAACTGGGTAAATACCGTAATTTCCTAATTACCTGGCGACGGATGCGCGGAGGAAACATGGCCAATTTTCAATAATTCCATCGTATCCATGGAGATTACCTCCTGTAGATTTAGCATTACGGGACGGATTACCCTTTAGGCAAACTGGAAACTTGCTTAGGGCTCGTTCGGCTTCGTGCGTTTTTATTAATATTCCATTATCAAGCCATGTGATGGACGATGGGAATGGGCGGGCAGTTGGTATTAATCTGCTTCTGCCTTCTGCATTGAGCATCTACGAGAACTAAGTAGTTCTTTTTATTTCCTCGTCTCATTGTCTTACTTTTATTAATTGTGGTCACGTTAGATAGCGTTATCCGGCTCTGAGCTATAAATGCTTTGATCGCTTGTTTTTATTAATTTATAATATAGAGTAATTCCATAGTTCAATTAGCGTTCACATACCGTTACTTATTATGAGAGCATCTTTTGATGAGCATGAGTCGCAAACACCCAAAATATAGATGGCCCATGACAACGTGTGACACTAACACGTTCATTCACCCATATACTCCATCTAGCGGAGGATCTGTGCATTCAAGCGGCGGTTACGCCAAGACTTTGCGTACATCCTAAGTTTCGGAAGGATCATTACGTGTGATTACATGCAATCATTTTTGATGGACATCGCATTTGACTAGTATAATGGGTATTAGGATTGCAATCGCCGGTGACGGTTGAGACCTTGGTGTGCGTGATGCAAACTTTTTGTCGCGGTGTAATGTTAGAATCTAATGAGGTGCATCTTTTGGTAGTTATAACTTATAACTTTGCCCAAGTCATTATTATCATTATTGTCAGAAAGATGATCACAGCTAATCATGGATTGCGCGCATCGTCCAAAGATCGAATCGATCGATCGATCGATCGTCAGAAGGCGAGATCTTCAAAAATCGAAATTTATTATCATCTCTGTCTTCTACTACAGCAAAATCGATAGAAGCAAATGGATGTTTTCCAATGTCCATGTTCCAGTATTAGCCTTAAAAATAACATCGACAGACCTGGGGCCCGTTTCTCCAAAGCTTGTAACTTGTAATACAAGTACAAGTCCCTTTCTGACAAAAGCTGTCAAAAAGTGATATCCGCTTGTATTACAAGTTACAAGCTTTTGAGAAACGGGGTCCTGCTAATGCTTAATTTCAAAATTAAGATTACTGCTTGTATTCTTACTCAAAAACTGAAGTAGGTATATCGTCACGTATCGTCTTCTCAAGATTAAAAATTCCGTCCACTTATTAATATTATAACTCATTCTGCGCAATGTGACTCTTTTGCTATCAATTGTAGTTTGTCAAGACATTACTTAAGTACTATTTTGCCAGTCCCATTTAATGCAACAAGTACAAAGTTAATGTTTTATTTATTTTGAAAGATATGATACTCGTTTGTGTTGAAAGATTTCCACCGGTGATATTAGAACGTCCATGTCCCGATCCCAAGATGTCTGGGTCTGGGACAAACAATACCCAGCGTTTTTTATGTATTTGGACCTTGACGATTTGAAATACTGATATGCTTATTGTTAGCGAATATACAGGGTGCTTCCTGTAACAGGAGCAATAAATTAAACTAAAGGCTGTACTCCTCAAACTGACCAACATTTGTTCAGCAACTTTTAAAAATTATGAATCCTTTAGACTTCCTCTTTTTCATACAAAATAAATATTGCCTTCAATGTACGCTGACATTAGTGTATTTGACGTAGCTTGTCACTCTTTAAACATAACAAAATTTGGAATACATTTCGTCTTAGAATAAACTTTAAAGTGTAATAAAAATCAAAACATGAGTTATTTTCAAAAGTTGCTGAACAAATGTTGGTCAGTTCAACCTGAGCAAAGCTTGTACTATGGCTGCTAGGCGATGGTATACATACTTATATATTTATAATATATAGTTATATAGTTATAATACATACATACCTACTTATACACAGCAAACAACCATGACTCAGGAACAAATATTTGTGTTCATCACACAAGTAAATGTCCTTACCGGGATTCGAACCCAGGACCATCGGCTTCACATGCAGGGTCACCCACTAGGCCAGACCGATCGTCAAAATACATCGGTTATTTAAAATACGTGAAGTAAAAATACCCAAATTGTACGAATAATACTTACGTTCGTCGCCCAATCCGAACATCAGGTTAAACTGGATTCGGAAGCTCTCGACCGTGAACAGAGTTGCGAAATATTTACATTATCAGTGAAAGTATTGATATTGAGATTATTACGTGTATGGAATAAGGGCTACTGGGGCTACGTGTGCGGTCTTAGAGCGTATTCAGACACCAAAAGCATGATTTGATTTTGATTGATAATAATTTGATTTCAAGTAATGCCAGAACGTAACATGTAACGTGTGCCCAGAAACAGTAACTTGCGTACAAGATGTTCATATGTGTCGTTTCCAAGCAAAAAGTTCCACTTTGTCGCTTGCCATAAGGACGCTTTGACAGGTTATTTGTATAAAGATACAAGCAAATCTCGTCCTTATGGCAGGCGACAAAATCGGGCCATTGACTAGACTTCGATAGATATATTTAGCTGAATTGCCTAACATAAACATTTTAGAGATTAGAAATGGATCTAGAAGTGCGTGGTCTCTTATTTTCTCTTGATTGTGTTTTATAATTCTTCTTCTTCGCATAAATGGTGTCTGATAAAATACGGGATAAGAGCGAGTAAAACCACAGACGGCCGTTAGCGAACTGACACATATTTAAACAAGTAACAGCGTGAGGACGCAGCCGCACGCACACGTATGCAACAGTGTCAAAGATTTTTTTTTGTTTAGCAAGACCCTTCGTCAGTTTTCTTGCGATTCTCAATTGTTAAAAAAAAAAACATATCGCGCAATATTTATATTTCGGTCTTATACATAATTTTTTGTAAGCGTTCAATTAACATTGAATCAGTATCATATTTTACATTTCTGAACATATTCTTGGCCGTGTTGAAGCGAATTGATATCATCTAG
The DNA here is from genome assembly GCF_948474715.1 of Cydia amplana. Classification (NCBI taxonomy): domain Eukaryota; kingdom Metazoa; phylum Arthropoda; class Insecta; order Lepidoptera; family Tortricidae; genus Cydia; species Cydia amplana. Next base: position 17,597,800 of record NC_086073.1, read on the forward strand.
CACGCTAACTTATATCCATTACCGGTAATCTTATTACGGGTTTATTTTCCTTCGTTAATTTTATAACCAGTTCAGTAATTTCATATCTCATCATCATGTATTATATCTTCTTATTAGATTAAGTTGTCTTGTAATGAGTGCAGGTTTTTAACGATATTCTTCGCTTTATAGTAATTTGGTTTCCTTCTTAAGATATTTATTATCAAAGTAAGCCTTTTACTTGGTCTACGTGGAATAATGATTGATAAAAACTATCCTGTAGTATTTATGTCCTTCCCCGGACCTCAAACTCAATAGGTAGGTATCAAATTTTAACTAAATCCCTTCAGCAGTTTAAGCGTGAAGATGTCACAGACACACAGACAGAGTTACTATCGCATTTATAATAAATATATCTGGGAGACCGAGCAAAGCTCGGAGAACATATAAAAACTCGAAAATGCGCGTTTTTCTAAAGATAAGACCACAAGCTAGATAGATTTTTCGCCCCCGAAAACCCCCATGTAGCAAATTTCATCGAAATCGTTAGAATCGTTTCCGAGAACCCCGAAATATATGTACATATAAACATATAAATAAATAAATAGGTAAATAAACAAGAATTGCTCGTTTAAAGGTATTAGATAGATTATGTCAGGGAGACCGAGCTTTCCTTGGAAAACATATAAAAACTCATAAATGCGCGTTTTCCCAGAGATAAGACCTAGACATTTTTTGCCCCCGAAAACCCCCATATAGTAAATTTCATCGAAATCGTTAGAGCCGTTTCCGAGATCCCCGATAAATATAAATAAACAAGAATTGCTCGTTTAAAGGTATAAGATAAGATAGATAGATAGGTACTAGTGATTTTAAAGAAGTCGATATTTCCTTCGTTTATGTAGTCTTTTTTTTTAACATATTGTCATACAGGTACAATCCAAGTAAGATTTAATTTATATTGTGAAGACCTTACATAAATACATCTTACTCTAACAATAAGTAATATTACTATCCAGCTATGATTACCTATTTAATAACTCGTTTATTTTTACCACTTTTACATCCGTACCATAAACCAATATTTGAACTTTCTTACATTAAAGTACCTCTTAGGTACATCGTAAAACAATTCTAATTTCAAACTCACGCGATGCGCGCCTCTCTATACCAACATCAACATACTTAAACCAATCATTATTAAACCTTACATCATTGTCATAAGGTCCACTTGAGTAAATTTATGTGTAAATTCCAATGTTGCAATATCTATTCACGTAAATAAAGCATTAACAATGTATAGGCTTCGTACGTTCTTACGACGTTTCTCTTCTGCGTTACCTATCGTGACCAGGCTCTCATACAAATGGTTGCCCGGACTTGATTGGGGCGACCATAGTGTTGAAATGGCAGTGTCAATTGACGTGTTGATTATTTAATTAAGATCGTATTTGGACCTTTTGGTTTGGTATTGTAGTTGTATTGCATGTGAGGTAGATTAACAGATTCTGGGTGCTTGAGAAAATGTTATATTATAGGTATATGTATCTCAAACTCAAATTATGTATACAGCTAAGCTACCAAATCTCATCTAAATACATATGTTTAGCGTTTTAAGTGTGAAAAGATAACAGACAGACAGAGTTTCTTACGCATTTATAATATCGATAATAATTTTAATCGTTGTCGTTAGTGATGCCATTTTCAAGAAACAAATGTTGAAATATAGTTTGTAGCTTTCTAATAGACCCCGAAGGCTAATCCTATTGTCTATTGTTAAGAAAAACCGCTCGTGCCACGTGCCACAACCACCTGCATAAAAAATCGGTACTTCGGTTACTGAGTGCCGTCGAGTCGAACGCTACAGAACCAGTCTAAAATGTGTCATCGAGATGCGTAACAAAGGCGCGTTATCGGAGAGCGCACCTACACTGGTTTTTTGAGCGTTGGACTAGCCCGCGCTCAGGTGCCAAATAGAATAATTAGGACCCTTTTTTGCAGGTAAGTAGCACGTGCGGTTTTACTGAACAATAGACAATAGGATAAGCCTTCGGGGTCTACTAGAAAGCTACAAACTATACCAGAATGTTTATTTTAGTGTTAAAAGAGCCTATTCACATAAAGCTTATTTATTTTCTTTCTGACATGAATAAATAAAACAAACATGTAATTATCCTAACCAGACCTTCATCACGATCAGATTAAAATTAATTGTGATAAATACCCGTTACATTTGAAAGAGGGTACAAATCTTAATTTTCTAAATTAGTACTTTAATCACTTAATTTCACCTCTCCGGTTTCGTGATTGAACGTCAAGGCGGGGAGCGATTCCGATCCTAACGTTTTGTTATTTATTTTATTTTAATTTTGATTCAGTTAACAAGGACCATTATTACTAATATCTTGTAGACTGAGATACTAACACAATGTATAAAAACCGGCCAAGTGCGAGTCGGGCGAAGGGTTCCATACCATTACGCAAAAAACTGCAAAAAAATTATGGGATGGGATATTTATTTTATTCTGTTTTTAGTATTGGTTGTAATAGCGGCGACAGAAATACATCTGTGAAAATTTCAACTAACTAGCTATCACGGTTCAAAAGTTACAGCCTGGTGACAGACAGACAGACGGACAGATGGACGTACAGACAGACAGACAGTGGAGTCTAGTAATAGGGTCCCGTTTGTACCCTTTGGGTACGGAACCCTAAAATTTAGTAAATATTTACATAAAGGTTTTAGTTGTCATAGGAACCCGCCGCAACAATGCCGCTGCCGCTCCCATACAGTAACTACGCTTTTATTTTAAACGACCTGCTTAAATTACATGAAACTTGGCAAAGTTTTGTATGAAAAACTTTTACTCGCTCTAATTTCTTTGTATTACAATTTCGAGCAACGAAAACTATATAACGAAAATAACCTATAATATATTATTATCTCTCTCTTGCAGATGTTTGCCTCTTGCTCTTGCAGTACCGTCACTAAGTTGCGTTTCGTTATTCCATTAGCATCTCATTGGCCCTTTTTGTCCACGTCAACAGTCAACACGCCTAATACGACTTTCAATGGCTTCATTAAATTTACATGTCTTGTTTTGATATTCTGCACATTGCATTATCTGACTGTTGCAAAAGAATAAAAAGAAAACATTATTTATATCGTCGTATATATAAAAGTGAATGTGGTGAAGACCGTCTATTACTTAAGATCGTTTACGTATAAGCTCTTTCGTCGCTTATATTACTTACCTACTTAAATTACTTGCGTTTATATACATACGCTTCTGCTCTACCGAACCAAGGGGACCGGACAGGTGTACATACCTATAGGCCTAGCACATGATTGGCGCGACAGTATCTCGCGAAATAGACTACCTGTCTTTTTCTAACTATGTTAATAAAAGAAAGAGGGACGAGTAGTCTATCTCGCAGCGAGATACTGTCGCCCCAATCATGTGCTAGCCCGGCTGAGAGAAGCTTTTCCTTTTCTGACTGTGTCTGAGCGAAGTACGTAAACAAATACAAGAGTTCAAGAACTCAGCATAAGGCAAGCCCTGTAACGTTCTTCCTAGCCAAACACTTTTATATGCCGATCTTCCTCACATCGACCTTAAAATGTAACCGATAGAAGCAAGGCCTAATCAGATGAGCTCAAAATTACCATGAAACCCATACCTACCCATACCTAATCAGCTAAAAATAGTAACAATACTCTTATCTTGAAGTAATCAGTTTTATCAAGAGAAAAACTGTGATATACCTACTTACACCGCAATATAGTTTCGCAGTTTGTACAAACGTACAGTCACCTGCAATAATATGTTACATAACAACAAAGACCGCAAAAATATCTGACACACGCAGAGCCATAAGAGCGTGTCATATATTTTTGCGGCCTTCGAAATGTAACATATTATTGCAGGTGACTGTACGATTAATGTCGTAGATTTTATAGACATCGTATATTAGGCTAGAGAACAAAAGTGTAACTTATTTACAGGTCTATTCTATTAGGTATTCTAGAAACGAGAAGATTTAGCACGTTCCGTTTGCCCACGATTTATCGAGACACTTAATTCGGCGCTGTATTCTCTCTAAATATATAAGAGAATGCGTATTCACTTGGTGGATTAATATTTAATTTACACACACAAATATGTAGTAGAAATAGACAGTTTAAAGTTTTACACACCACTTTTTTTTTTATTGTTTTGTTATGTTAAACAACCCGGCAACCTTCAAGTCAAGGGTGAACAGGCACCTTCTGGGCAGGCTCGCTCCATCGTAGGCCACGTCTTCGCCTCGGCTAGTGTGTGGCCATGAGTAAGCCCATTAATTATAAAAAAAACTACCCAGAAAAAGTTTCAAGATTTTTATGTCCATTACTTTATACCAGTGTTCATAGGTTTTGTATGACGGTAGGAATTGAAGGACCAAAAGATACCTATACACAAAATTGGGACACTTTTTCTCCTTAGTATTACGTTCGAAAGAGTTCGTGATTCTGAATAATAGAAATAACATAAAAATTCCCAAATCTGAAAAAAGTGCAGTGTAAAAAAGTGTAGTTAGCTAGTTAGGTACTACTTTAGATAAAATGGCCCGTTTACTTTATAGCACTTAATTTAATTGGGCAACCCAAACATTATTTTAAAATCCGAATGAGACTATTAAAATGAGTGAAATGTTTTAGACAAATAGAGCAATTTCCAAAGGTCAAAGTGTGATTAAGCCTGTAATTTTATTACAAGGCTGTAAAGACGACCTTACTAACTGTAATCTCTTTAATAGTCGCTATTAGGTAGTAATGGCTGTGATTCAAATGCCCGTTGTAACCTTTGATGTTAAATTCAAGTGTTTATGCTATTATTTTGATTCGTTGAATCTTATAAACGCTTAATTGACTTATATGATACTGTTGTTCGACGTTTTACGTTACAATACAATTTAATTAGGACATCAAAGTAATTAACTTCAGTCAATAATTTAATATTAAGTTTATTTTCATAATAAAATTGGATTTGATGATATCAATACTTTGATCATGAATTTTGTCACTGTCAGACCAATTTGAATGTACATGACATTTTAATCATATTATTTAGTTATCGTGCGTCTCGCCCGCGCCAATACATGTACGGACAAGTGCGAGCGAAATTCACGACTTAAAATGTCAGTCTGATATCAGTGTGCGTGCGTATAGGCCTGTGTGACAAAATAACTAAACAAGTACAAAATTAATTAAAAACGCCGATGTTTGTACTTCTTCGTTCTTCTTCCAAAACATTTCATACCTAGTAATGTTTCTTATACCTATTTGTGTTTTTAGGGATCCGTACCTCAAAAGAAAAAAGCGGCCAAGTGCGAGTCGGACTCGCCCATGAAGGGTTCCGTATTTAGGCGATTTATGACGTATAAAAAAAAACTACTTACTAGATCTCGTTCAAACCAATTTTCGGTGGAAGTTTACATGGTAATGTACATCATATATTTTTTTTAGTTTTATCATTCTCTTATTTTAGAAGTTACAGAGGGGGGGACACACATTTTACCACTTTGGAAGTGTCTCTCGCGCAAACTATTCAGTTTAGAAAAAAATGATATTACAAACCTCAATATCATTTTTGAAGACCTATCCATAGATACCCCACACGTATGGGTTTGATGAAAAAAAAAATTTTGAGTTTCAGTTCGATGTATGGGGAACCCCAAAAATTTATTGTTTTTTTTTCTATTTTTGTGTGAAAATCTTAATGCGGTTCACAGAATACATCTACTTACCAAGTTTCAACAGTATAGTTCTTATAGTTTCGGAGAAAAGTGGCTGTGACATACGGACGGACAGACAGACGGACAGACGGACAGACGGACAGACAGACAGACAGACAGACAGACAGACAGACAGACAGACATGACGAGTCTATAAGGGTTCCGTTTTTTGCCATTTGGCTACGGAACCCTAAAAACGGAACCCTTACTTGTGCGTCTGTCTGTCTGTCCGACCATTCCGGCCCTTTGGGCCCGATTCGGATTTTAAACTAGATATCTATTAGACATCACCAAGATATGTCAGTGTCAAACAAGTGTCAAAAGTGACGTTTTTGTTTGAAGAAACGTCCCTTTTGACACTTGTTTGACACTGACATATCCTGGTGATGTCTAATAGATAGGTATCCGTACCTATCTTAAAGTTCGAATATGGCGGTTTATCTCCGAAATTACTGAGTCAAAATTTTTTAAATAAATACACAAAATAGTTCTTTACCTATAGATGACAGGAAAACCTATTAAAAATGTGCAGTCAAGCGTGAGTCAGACTTAATGTACCATTGGAACGCGAGTCCGACTCGCACTTGGCCGGTTTTTTTCTCGTAGCTATCTAATAAAATTAAGGAATGCTTGCACTATCTTTTTAGCTCTCAAAATACTCCAACTTTTTATAATGCACATGCCATTTTCAAAACATCGCCTTTAATTAAACGCTCTCCATCATTTAAATGACTTCATTTAATCTTGTTTACATGTAGGCGTGCAACGAGTCCAGCGGCTTTTTTGCCATTACCGTCTAGCCCTTGGTCTTTTTTAACTAAACCTGAAAGTCCAGTAATATTAACATAATTCCTAGTTTATTCCCAGACAGCGTCTGAGAAGATATCACTTTTAAATTCAAATGTAAGAATACACCTGCCGCGCCTTTCAGGACTTTAATGGTCAAACAGGATTCCAATGGTTGCACCAATAACCTCATTAAAGTGATAATTAAGCACCTGTCTGTTGTACTCGAGATTATGTGACATAAAAGCGGTACACGGTGACACATTTACTTTTTATGGCATATCGTGTTTGTTATACGAACCATAAAGGAGATGACGACTAGATTAGACCTACATTATAGAATACTCTTTATTGGCACATCTCACTAAAATATATAGCTCACAGACAATGATTGATTAAGGATAGAGATACACAACAGGCGGTCTTATCGCTGAAGTGCGATCTCTTCCAGACAACCTACTACTACCTACCTAAACTAGTGTAACCTAGACTAAGAGTAGGAACTAACTAATTTGTGGCTCAGCGACCCAAAGAGGGCCTTGGCCTCCGTAACAAGTGAAGGCAATTTTTGCCAAGCCATAATTTTTGTATAATCGTCTGTTAAATCTAACAAACCGTTTCTCCATGTCCGTTATTTTGACATTTCTGTCTGTTAGGAAGAGACAAAATTCAACAAAGGTTTGTAAGAGGTTGCTAAGTTTATGAATAAGTTTTATGTTTAGGAAAGATAAAATAAATAAATAACGTGCTGATTCTAACTTAATTTCCTAAAGATACGATATGGATCGGATATGTCAGTGTCAAAAGTGACATTTATTAAAACAAAAACGTCACTTTTGACTCTGACATATCTAATCTATATCGTATCTGGACTAGATATGAGCGCCGATAGGCATTTAGCCGGCGGCGGCGCGCCGGTCAAAATTGGTCGGCGGCGGCGGCGAATCGGCGGCGTGGCCTTGAAACACCTTCGATTAATGAAAAAAGAATTCAAACCAAAATTTTACCGAAAAAACTTGTTTTTGCTGTAAGAAAGTTATAAAATAAATGCATTTATTATTTTCAAGGATAATTTATTGAATAATGGTACGAAAAAAAATGATATCGTATAAACTGTGGATAAGCGGTATTGCGCGGCATCAGAGGCGGTCTTAATCTTGGCGAGGCTCTGGCCGGAAGATCTTAGCGAGGCCCTTATCTTTTGTGCTAAGTTAAAAATTGCGGATTGACTGTATCAGGGAAACGTCTTGTTGACAGTCCTAAGAAAATCGAGCTCCGTCATTAACCAATATCATAGAAGGTAGCACCCTATAGAACTGGTCTACGCGTGCCTCCGTGAGGGACAAAACATACGCAATGCGCTATGATTGGTCGAATTTATTTGTTATGGTGGGCAACAAATCAATTCGACCAATCATGCATCTAATTTACGGTGGGGAATAAAAAAAAGTGAGACTGACAAGGACACATAATAATAGCGCTTTCGCTGCTACTCCTACTGAAAGATACATAAGACTATCCCGTTCTGTCAGTTATCCCCACCACTCATGCCCAATCCAGTTTAATACTAGATTCATGACCAATATCGATTCAACAAAACCGATTTATGTCAAAAAGTGAGGCCCAACGCCGAGCTCCATGTAACATCGAAGACTTGATTTCGACGCCTCCCAATGCGAGGCCAGAGGATGAGCTGCAGGTAAGCATACAGCTAAGAATCGAACGCCAAGTGTAAGCTTGGCTGACGGCCGAACGCCTGGAGCGCCGATTGCGGCGCGCTTCTGTGCGAGGCCGAGCTTCAAGAGAGCAGAGCGAGGGCGCAGGCCGATAAAGACAGAAGCCATAGTGTTAAAGATCTGGAGCTTTCCTGCGGGCGTATTCATGCGACGCCAAAACCCGAGTTGCAATGGAGCTAAGATCGGATAAGGACCAATGCTCAACCGTTTTAAAACAGGCCGAAAGTTGAGATCCAAACAGGGCCCAAAAACTTGCAGGTTCAGATAGCGGCTTAATTCCATGCGAGCGATGCAAGGCCATAGATTGAGCTGCGAGAGAGCAAAGCTTGAAATTTGAACAGTGGCCAAGTTTACCTAATTGAGACCCGATTCCGACGCCCTTCCGTGCGAAGCCAACGGCCGGACGTGGAAATTAACCCCATTTTATACCTTTTAAAGACGTTTAACCATGCTTGCAATGGTTAAATTCGCGGATGACGGATGGTTAGCTGGCAAAATTAGTTATGCATTGGATCGGTAATCCAAAGATGTGGGTTCGAGTCTCATGTTAGCCAGAGTTGATCACAGTTAATTGTTTCATTGTGATTGACATATGTCTAGTGTATATATATCTATAAATTGTAATGTGGAACGTTCCACAATAAAAATGGAAGGAAATCAGTATACAGGATGGATTTTTTTTTGGGTCAGTGAGGGCAGCTACCAGATCCCGTGCTGCTACGAGAAAACGGTCTTAGAAGACCTTCCCTCGATTTCAAATTAATGAAGATTGGCTTTTACAGATTTTGGAAAAAACATACAGGATGCGAGAAAAAGGTCATTTTTGACAAACTTTTTTTTGATGCCAATCGATCTCATTCCTATTGAGGATCAAAAGCTTGTATGGAAGCAAAAAAATATTTCCGGCTATAAAAGCCACAAATCGAGGAAAACTTTTCCCATACAATTTGTATGAAAATGAAAATTTTTATTTTTCACATGCTATTTTTGTATGCCAATCGATTCCATTCCTATCCAATATCAATAGTTTCCTAGGGGTCAACTTACGATAATGTACTAAAAAGTCACTGTTTTTTTCCAAAATCTGTAAAAGCCAATCTTCATTAATTTGAAATCGAGGGAAGGTCTTCTAAGACCGTTTTCTTGTAGCAGCACGGGATCTGGTAGCTGCCCTCACTGACCCAAAAAGAAAATCCACCCTGTATATATTTATTACAAGCATATTGATGTTAAAATTGATATTAAATAATTTCGTTTCCCCAAGACTAGTAGCGCGGTTACTAGACAGATAAGTTTGCATTTGCCTTCGATATCTTTGAATCATATGGGCCTAAAATACCTTTTGAATGCCTATAAACTATTCGAAGTGGCGCCGTTAATGATCTAAACTCGATTAAAAATATATTATCTCATTCCGAAAGTAGTAGTAACTACCAAGGTCACGCCGATGCCACGCCGATAGCGCAGCGTCGGCGGCGGCGGCGCGAAAATTTTGTCGGCGGCGGCGGCGCGCCGGCGCGGCGCTCATAGCTAATCTGGACATAATATTTGACGTACATCTTGAAGTTCGAATCGGGCCGGGAATTTTTCCACTTTTAATTTAATTCTATGCTTTATGTAGTTTCTTTACTGCAATAATTTTGGCGCATGTTACCTACATCTGCAACGGATTTAAGGTCATTTAATCGAAGTTGTTTAGCTAATAGCCATTGTTGATAGCGTTCTTTGTTAAAGCGATCTTGATAAGTGTTAGCAACGTATCATTAACTAGCAAGGTTACTGCCAAGTGTGAACGGCCATCTTAAACGATCTTGGATCGAAGTCATATTTTTTATGATATATTCGTGTGCTCGTTTGCTATAAAATAAATAAATAAATTATTTATTATTAGACATTCTTACACAGATTGACTAAGTCCCACAATAAGTTCAAGAAGGCTTGTGTTGTGGGTACTCAGACAAAGATATATATATATAAAATACAAATACATAGAAAACACCCAAGACTCAGGAACAAATATCTGTGCTCATCACACAAATAAATGCCCTTACTGGGATTTGAATCCAGGCAGGGTCACTACCCACTAGACCAGACCAGCGTCAGTTGTTTGCTATGATCGCAAACAAGCACATGAATCGCCTGATGATAAGCAACTATCGTCGCACATGGACGGTTGACATCGCTGGGAAAGGATAAAGGCAGCTTCCGACCTCTCTTCACATTGATTTAAAAAAAAAATCGAGCGAACATTGAAATGTTTTTCTATAGGTATCAATATTTCTTCAAAAACTGAAATCTAATTTCCTTCACTTTAAAATGCTTTTTATTCAGTTCCCCTTTCTTTAAAAGTTGACCGACCCCAATCTGAATATCTTAGTAAGTTAATTTCAATAGCAATACCATTTCCACATCGTTTCCTCATTATGGCATCTAATATTATCTTATTAGAGATCCCATCTCTATGGTTTCTGCAGATACGTATCCCTAATGTATATAAGTATCATCCGTTTGTATTAGTTAGTAGTTAATACTTAGCTAAGAATAGCGAATCAAATTATCCCGATACGATCTTATTAATCGAACATCCATCTGGGGATTCGATATGGCAAAAACTTTGTCTCACAACTTCGAAGGGACTTATATCAATCATTTTGTTTATTTCAAAATCATTCTTATTACTGTATACTTAAAGTCTTTTAATAATTGAATTTAGGGATAAGATATTACCTTTAAAAAAATATATCTGGCAAAAACTTTGGTGTTCTCATAAATTCGAAGGGACTTAAATCAATTCCTGTGTTTGTTTAAACAAAACCTTATTGTCATGAAAATAAAGCGCATTTTACAAATATTTGTATAGAGAGAAAACATTATAATTATGTACATTTTCATGTAATTAGGATGTAATTTGGCTCATAAACATACGAGTTACGAGAATAGATAATATACAGGGTGGCCCATTTACATCGGTCAGTATGGAAAAATCTGAAACTATAAGACATACGACGATCTCTTCTTAGGAACCATGTCATCGATTCTAATAGTAACAAGATATATTCATATATTTATATATTTAAAAAAATGTATGTAAAATGTAATGAAATAAATGTTGGTAATTTCGAAAACTTACTAAAATAAATTAAAGGATATGAAAACAATGCATTTTATTCTTTTCAGACATCATGTTTCATAGTAACATTTACTGCTTAAGACCTATACAATCGATATCTAAATAGAAATGCGTTCGTTTTTTTTTTCAAAATGTCCGGGTTCGATTCCCGAGCTGAGTACACTTTTTTTTTTTAATTGTATGAATGCAGTTTTTCTTGTTACTAAAATCGATGACATGGTTCCTAAGAAGAGATCGTCGTATGTCTTTTAGTTTCAGATTTTCCCATACTGACCGATCTAAATGGGCCACCCTGTATTACTATACAAATTAAAACAAATCTACTGATTAGAATCAGGGATGTTGCGGATGCCGATTTTTTGACATCCGCGGATGCGGATGCGGATGCGGATATTTAAAGGCTCACATCTGCGGATGCGGATGCGAATGCGGATGTCAAGATTAGGTACTTAGAAAACGTCAAATATTACATTTTTAATATTTTTTTATTAAAAAAAAACGAAACGTTTAGTATTTGAGCAAGAATATAGTGCGTTATATTTAATAAACAGTAACTTGGCCGACTTTTCTGGATCTAGACGATTTCGTGATAGGTAATGACGAAATTAGCTAGCACTTACGCCGCCGCTAAGACGTTCCTGTACCGACTTGTTCGACATCCGCATCCGCATAAGCTCCGCATCGATTTTATGCGGATGCGGATGCAGATGCGGATGTTGAAAATAATGCGTAAGTTCCGCGGTTGCGGATGCGGATGCGGATGTTCGCAACATCCCTGATTAGAATATATATTGGGTTGGAGCAAAAAGTAACAAAGCTAGGTAAGTGGGTAATAATGAATAGTGCTTTATTTTAAACACAATTATAGTATAGTTTTTTACTGGCTAAGGCAATTTAATAATAAGTTGGTTATTATAGAACTCTTGTCGGGGTTAAATAGGTATGTAACTACCTACTCGCGTAACTAAATGTCCTCGTTCCGCTCGACCGTTAAAACACACTCGGCTGGCTATTCCCTATTTTATTTATACTATAAGGCAGTAAACTCATTACTGCGGGCGCAGCATGGTTTCATTTTTATCGCTCGTCACTATGCCCGTCACTTTCGCACTTACATATTATTGTTAGAACGTGACAGGCATGGTGACAAGCGATAAAAATACGACCGTGCTACCGCCGCTGGCTTATATAGGTACACATAAGACTTCCAAGCCTTCTTACTGTAGAGCTTAGACAATTTGTGTAATAATGTCCTACCATATATTATTTATTTATAAGAAAATGTCACCATACACCATATTTTACTATGATCAAGGACAGCTTACAATTCATTCCTTCATTTAATCAAAAAGTTTAAAATCCCCCTCCATTCGCTCTGGCTCAGTATCATATTTCATCGCCTCGAAAACGTTTTAAATTTCAGAACGAATTGAAAATATTCAGTCAATCGAGGTTTTTCTGTAAGCCGCTGAAATCGTGTACTGAGGTTACGGACACAGTGCAATTAATGTTACCAGCATTTGGACTTCATAAAAACATTGTTATGTAGATAGACGTACCTATACTTTACCATCTAACCTAACCTAATAAGCAGTACGCTGCTTCTTTGTGCTTTTGACAAGCAATAGGTAACCATCGCATGCCATAAAACATGACAATCGTACATCGATAAACGTCAAATGAAAAGAAGAAGAAAGAAGGCTTTTTAGACAAATGTCACAGTATTGACAATATTTATTTAAGATTTCAATTAGGCAACAAGACCCATATTACAATTAATACCTTATAGACTAACAAATAGGTATATCTTATAAACTTAAAACTAAATATTATTTACGCGACGAAATGGCGTGGCTCCGTTGAATAGTCTGGTCTTGTATCGGATTCGGCAGTTTGCCCCGGAATTTCCGAAACACGACACCCTTCGGCCGGAAGTATACTTTGTATTACTTATATTTCGAGGTGGCGGCGATATCATGGTCGCATTTCTATCATTTGTCATGTCATGCGTCATTTTCGCATTTACATACTTGTTAGAACGTGACAAGCAAGATGACAGATGATATATGGCGCGGTTTGTTTAAGAGGAAACATAAGCTGAAGGGGAAACAGTTTACACAGAGATTTTTTAGACAAAAGTAACAGTACTGGCAATATTACTTATATTTCGAGGGCGGCACAAGAGGGATAATCCTCGGGGTTTGATCCGGTGACGTCACCGGCTTAGCTCGCGGCCTGACGCGGTAGGTTTAAGAGGAAACGTGCGCTGAAGAGGAAACAGTTGACACAGGGACAATATATACAGTAAAACTTGCTTAAAAACTCTTAAAGGCACTACCAGAACACGTCTCTAGCGTATGAAAAGAAGTAAAAATATCAGTGGAAATTACGTTTTACGCGAGAAATCTTATTAAACATGATCGTATAAAGCGGATTCTACTTTTTAAACCAGCCGAATATGTCCCATGCGAAATTTTAGGTATTTCGATGTCTCCCGCGTCGTCAGCTGTTTTAAAATTGTCCCTAACTATCGTCATCACTCATCAGGTTTTCGACAGATGACTGTTTCACTAAATTCTAGCTGTATTATGTTGTTTCAAATACGACTTTATCAGTCACTGTTTAGGTATAAATTCCTTTGCTCGAAATTCATTCATTTCTCACTTACGAAACATTAGGTCGGTTGCCAACCAAAACCCGGTAAAACAAAGCTCGTATATTAACATCGGTGGAGTAGGTAGTGACATAGATACATCGTTTTTTTGCCGCGACTTTGGCTTGTTAATGGACTCTTAGTGTCACAATCAGAATTTGAGCGTGATTAGTTTGGGGTTAGATCAATTATGCAAGTTTATACGCACTTATTCAAGACGTGTAAACAAAAAGGTATTTGACTACTACTTATATTAAATAACATAATACTACTTTGGGTTTCCGTTCAATACATCCCCAAAATCTTCAAAACGGGCAGCTTCAATCACTTGACACTCGCAGATTAGGTAGTCGATTGTCGCTGGTTGCTGATTCGATGACATCACGGGTTGCCGTGCCAACTATTCTGTTAACACGTGCCCATGGTTGTGTGTGCGCATGTCTGTAGGGGTTGGGGTAAATCCGAAGACGGGGTAATTTTGAAAATGGCAAATATCTACTAAACTAGAAAACTTCATACTTTAGCAACACTTATGCCACTGCAACGCTTACATGGCATCTTGCGTACTGTTGCTACACAGTAGAAAGCTTTTCTAGTTTAGTAGATATTTGCCATTTTCAAAATTACCCCGTCTTCGGATTTACCCCAATGCACCCTACCAATATTTGTCGTAGGATTATTTCTTAAATGGAACAGTATATAGGAGATGGTGGTACTTCCTTAATTGTACCTAATATAAGTCTAGAACATGGGACAGACACATAACTACGGATGCCTAAAGGGCCAGCCCACACTAGCATCTTTTGAGCGTCGGCGTGTAGACAGCGCTATGAAAAATGGCGTCGCTGCGCAGTTGCGCCAACGTAGCGTCGAGCAGCAGCCATAGAGTTGAATAGACGCTGACGCTCGGGAGACGCTAGTGTGAGGTCTCTCTTAAATGTCACAATAAGAGATATACCTAGGGCTGCAGTAACCTAACTTTTGGGAACTGAAGATACGAATTCTCTTTTCCTGTCCATCATCATCATCATCAGCCTTCCTCTCATCCTTTGCGCCAATTGCAGACGATTTATGGCAGAGATAAAAAGAAAAGGCATTTAGCCGTATTTTTATGAAATTATTTGTCTTTCTTAATAATAACGAGTCACATGAACTTCAAAGTGGCAGTTCAGTGCGCATTTTGCCATTCACGTGGTTCCGCCTGAGTTTCCTAAATATGTCGTTTTGCAATATCATCATCATATGTTGTTTCAAGCAGAATAATGCAGGAAAATGGCGTTCCATTATAAAGACCAAGATCCTTTCCAGATCTATACGATAGCAACAGATTATCCATTTACCTCATTAAATGCGGACTTAACTACTAAATTACTCATCACTTACTTGTTTACATTCTAGAACTTAGTGCGGTATTCAGACTTTAAAATATGCTACGATTTTGATATTGACATGATACGATGATACGCGTTTGAATGCGCGCGAACCTCGAAGTGCACGAAAGTCTGCTCTACCGACCGAGTCGGTCGATATTTTTACGATGTTAAATAACCCTAGAATAAAATTCAAAAACGCTAAGTTAATCAGCTGATGATCATCGTTTGTCCCTCTCTATGGAATAACGACAGATATGGACAAACGACGATCATTAACTGATTAAGTTAGCAGCCGTTTATGAATAACGCCATAAATGTATTTCTTTCTTTCTTTCTTTCTAATGCCGATGTATTTAGACTTAGAAAAAATAAGTCTTCTCATATATCAGAATCCAGAAACTTTCAGTATGGCCCACTATGCGCGCACGAGCAACTCTTGTCTCCGCGACTATTTTGTCTAAGTCTATGGGGAGTCGTAACGCTACGTGTGCGCACTTCCATACTAATATACCATAGACTTGATGTGACAGACAAAATAGTCGCAAAGACAAAAGTTGCTCGTGCGTGCATACCCTTAGAGCGGTAGCTTAGGCACCTCGCTTGCGCTTAATAGTGCGGCGAGTGGTTTCAAGGTCGTGTCAAAATATCAAAACTTTAACTAATTGTATAATCTGAATCGGTACTATCGATGACCTCAAGTCATGTCGTCATCGGGGATGACAGAGAATGATGGTTTCTTACAACGAGTCGTGAGATGACACTTGCCCTATTATAGTAGGTATACTGATTTATAATAAGGTTATTATGATTATTATTAATGCTGTTACTCTTAGATCTGTTTTAGGGTTCTGTGGTAAAGTTTGTGTATATTGCGAGATGGTCTTTCATAATTCGTACCTATTATATTTTATACCTCTAAACGAGCAATTCTTGTATATTTATTTATTTATATGTATATATATTTTGAGGATCTCGGAAACGGCTCTATTTCGATGAAATTTGCTATATGGGGGTTTTCGGGGGTGAAAAATCGATCTAGCTAGGTCTTATCTCTGGGAAAACGCGCATTTTTTTTTTAAGTTTTAATATGTTTATTAAGTCAGATAAAAATGTTGCAATAGATGTGTTTTTTTTTTTTTTTTTTTTTTTTTTTTTTTTTTTTTTTTTTTTTTTTTTTTTTAGGGTTCCGTAGCCAAATGGCAAAAAACGGAACCCTTATAGATTCGTCGGGTGCATTACATTTTTTATAATTACTTTTTATATATTATAGTTTGATATATCGTTATTTCGAATAACGTAATGAATGGCATACTACCGTAATAGCTAATTAACGGTACACATAATGTTATTATTGGTATAATGGGCATAATGTATATTTACACTTCGTCTAATATACATTGCCATAATTATTACATACTCTAAAGCATATTATTTGTTATAACAAGTGATATCGCATAATTATTTGTGTGGCATAATAGTTGCATGACATAAATGGGTTAGGTTAGGTTGGAACTGCGACCTGGAGGCTGGGGTCCTGGCGGCGGTATACTGGCAAGTTGCGGAAGAGCGGGCGGCGGGAAATCGTCCACTTCCGGAGGAGATCAAGCTTTGGAGGGAGGAGGCCAAGGATGACCTTCTCCGGAGGTGGGATGAAAGGCTAGAAGCCCCGAGCGCAAGCCGCGAGGTGGTGGGCGCAGTACGCCCAGTCCTTAGGGACTGGTTGAAGCGCGACTTCGGGCCAATGACGTACCACTTGACACAGGTACTTACTGGGCACGGTTGCTTTGGTAGGTACCTGTGGCGAGTGGCACGACGAGAGGACACAGCGGTGTGCAAGCACTGTGACAGAGGTGAGGAGGACACGGCGCACCACACCCGCGCCGTATGCCCTGCGTGGGATGAACCGAGATCGGAGATGGCTGCGGTTCTTGGAGCAGACCTATCGCTGCCGGCAATAGCCAGTGCGATGGTCCGCAACAGAGGCACCTGGGAGGCGGTCGTCGCGTTCTGCGACGCTGTCATGTCCCTAAAGGAGGCGGCGGAGAGAGAGCGAGAGGACGATCCCCTCTCGCTCCCTATCCGCCGAAAAAGGACCGGGCGGAGGCGGGCCGCGTATGACCGCCGCTTGCCGCCCTAACTGGGACCTCGGGCAGGAGATCGGGGGGTCTCCTGCCTGACGAGAGTGTCCCGAGGCGGATAAGGCACAAAAGTGCACACCTAGGAGGGACAGTGGCAAAAGCCGCAACAGCCGAGCCCGCAAGGGCGACACGCACATGGCAGGGCCGAGGTAAGCGCCAAGCGTTCCCTTAGTCCTACCTCAGGCGGAGCGAGGGTACACCGAGGGGTTTTAGTGGGTAGGCCTCCCCCCAAGGGAGGAGAGTCCCACATAACTCCCGAACCCCCCCCCCGGGGGGCGGGAGTATGCGAAACGCATTTCCCCTCGTAAAAAAAAAAAAGGTTGGAACTGCGAGGGGTGTGGGATTGGTAGACCTCCTCGTGGTGCACCCTGGGAGGGGGAGGATAGTCGCTCAGTTGCGCGTTCGCTATTCTCCCTCTGCTAACTACCAGTCACAGTGTGGGTATGGCAGTCGAGTCTTCTCCTGCGATGGCTTTATTGCCGTGTTTGTTGTGGTTGGCTGCTCCCGACATGCCTCAGCTAATCTGAGGTGTCAGGGGATGCAGCCGTCATGGAGGCGATGCGTTTGCATCGTTTGTTGCCAGGGCCCGGTTTTGGGCCAGCGGCCGCCTTGGCGGTGTGGGATGGCGAGCCTTCAAGGCTTGCGGCGCGGCGGGTCTGGCGGTCACGGTCATGTGGCTGCTGGGTGGGTTTCGGCCTCCCGTCGGGCAACCCGTAATCCGCACTGAGCGGGCCGGGGACGTTGCTCACTGAGAGTAGCGCTGCGTGGAGACAACCACTATAATAAATCCCCAATCCCAAGGTGAGCGGAACGTGCCGATGGGATGCATGGCTGGAGGGAGTCCAGTGCCAAGCGTGCGGGGGAGCTCACCCCCGAAAAAAGAGACGACGATGTGGAGTCATCGCATTAGGAAATATGAAGGTGAATTGTGAAAAAAGTCCCCTGGCGGGTCTCCGAAAGGAGGAAGCCCGTCCGCTCACTTCGGTGGGCGGCTGCCCTCCGTATGCAGGGGTGGGCAACAATCGCCTCGTAGGCCGGCAGAGCGCCGGTCTTCGTGAACACAACCTTGGCACAATGAAAACGGACTCTGATGCAATATGGAATCAGGATTATGTCGAATGGAAGGTGAAGGACTGCGACCCGATGACGCACTCCAACACCAATGACCGTTGCGTGAACACGGAGGAGTGCTCAAATGATAATTTAGGCACATTGAGACTGAGGGGTGGCGGTTCGCCACAGCGTGATTCGAAGGGTCGTCTCGTCTGTGGATCGGCCCCAGAAACATCCGCAGAGGCCACGGAGGGGACGTCAAAAACGAGGCCCCCCTCGGAGGGTGAGATGTCGGAGCCCTCAACGAGTGCAGAATCACGGAGCCGACTGAGGAGCCGGAGATCACTCCCAGACGTCCGAGTGCTTCTAACCCGCTGTGACTCTCCAGCTCCAAAGAGCAGGTGCACGGGATCGGGTTCTGCGAGGACAAAGAAAAAAGACACAGGCGAAAATGTGTGCGAAAAAGAGGCGAATGTCGACGAACTTGATACTGGGAGCATGATAACTGTGCGCTCAGGGTCAGCTTCTGATGACAGGCTAAGAGACGATCGGGTTGAGTCAGACTCAGCAATGAGCTGTCACTCATTCAGTGGCAACGAGAGACGGTTCTGGCGGAAACGTGGTCTCAGCTCAGGGTCAGACTCTGATGGAGAGGGCACCAAGAAGAGGCCTCAGTCCGTATCAAAGCGAGGTCGCGGTCGGCCTCCTTCCACCGGACATTACGTTGGCCCTGCCACGGCCAAGGAAGACGTACACCGCGCCAAACGGGAGGAAATGAGGTTAAGGGCAGAAGAGAAGGTGTCTAGCATACAGCTGCCATCTTCTACTCGAAGCCAGGCAGGCGGCTTAAGTTCTGACTCCGTCCTGCCCGGTGCGCAGGATAACCTCTGTGCGGCTGCGCTCTCACAGCGCGTGCAGAAGAGCCTGGATGCAATACAACATGTTGCCAAAAACTCCGGCCATCTAAAAGGCACCTTCGTGAGGGCACTGAAGGACGCCGCCGTGTCTATAAAAGAGACAGTCGATTGCCTTTTAGAGCGCACTTCTACGGAAGAAACAAGGCGACTGCAGGCGCAAAACGACGCCCTGCGAGCTCAGTTGAATGAGCTTAAATCAGATATGACCCAGCTGAGAGCAGACTTTCGGGACCAGTTCAGGCGAGCGTCCCCAGTTCCGTCTCAGCCAAAAGAAAATACACAGCCAGCCAGTACCTCCCGCAAGGGTGCTGCAAGAGCTCCTAGCATGGAAGATATGATGCGAACCATGACGGCCCAGATGGGACTGATGCTGGATGCGAGGCTGGGAGCCTTGGAGCTGGAGGGCAGGCTGCTGCCAGCCCAAACTATGCGGCCACCCTTGGCCCATGACCAGCGTGCAGAGCGGGCTACGTCTCTCCTCTCCGGACCAAATGGACAAGACGCGTGCACTGCACTCACAGCAGGCGCCCAGCCTGATTCTATAGCGGGAACGGCGGCGGTTGCTTCCTCTGTCTCTTCAGGCGGCAAACAGGGCGCCAAACCAAAACCAAGGCGCAAGAAAACTACTTTGGCTGCCAAGGAAGCGGCCACAACTAGAGAAGTACCACAGGAAACACCAACACCTGCTGCGGCTCCTCTGTCTGAAAGCTGGAAAGACACGTTGGGCAGAAAGGCCAAAAAGACGGTCAAGAGACCCACAGCTGCGACAACTACCAAAACGCGCGCGCCAAAGTCAGCACGTAAAAGAAAACTCCGGCCTCCTCGCACTGCTGCGGTCACCCTCACATTGAAGCCGGAAGCTGTGGAAGCTGGAGCTAAATATGAGACGATTTTGGCTGAAGCCAAGAAACGCATAAACCTGGAGGATCTCGGGATTTCCGCTGTTCGCTTCCGAACAGCAGCTACTGGAGCCCGAATGCTGGAGCTTCCTCCTGACACGAAAGAAGCGGAAACCGCGGCGGATGCTCTAGCTGCGAAACTGCGGGAGGTTCTCGACCCTAATGTGGTCCACATCCATCGACCCGTGAAATGTGCTGACATCCGCGTCATGGGACTGGATGATTCAGCGATCGCTGAAGAAGTCGTAGCGGCCGTGGCTGAGCTCGGGAACTGCGCTGTTCAGGCCGTCAAGTCCGGCGTGATTGTGCGTGGCCAGAATGGCTCTGGGTCGCTCTGGCTAAGTTGCCCTGTGGCTGCTGCCACAAAAGCTGTGGATGCGGGTAGGTTAAAAGTAGGTTGGATTTCGGCGCGCGTAATACTCTTGGACACTAAACCCCTTAGGTGTTACCGCTGTCTGGAGACGGGTCACGTTGGTGCCAAGTGCAACAAGGGGGTCGACCGGAGCAACCTCTGTTATCGCTGTGGGGAACCAGGACACAAATCGCGCGAGTGCAATGCCCAACCGAGTTGTGCTGTCTGCAAGGCAGCTGGGAAATCAGCTGATCATCCGATTGGTGGCAAAGGGTGCCAGAATAATAAGGCCCGCCCAAATAAAGACGCCGGGAAGAAGGTAGGAGTGAGCCAAGATACACGTCCACCTTCCCAGCAAAACACTGCGGAGGAAACTATGGACACAGCTCAATAATATGGCCTTCAAGTGTATCCAGGCGAATATTAACCACTGCCTTCCGGCTCAGGACCTATTACTCCAGACCATGGCTGAGTGGAAAATCAAGGTGGCTGTAGTTTCGGAACCCTACTTTATCCCGAGTCGGAACGATTGGGTGTCGGACCAAGACAAAACGGTGGCCATAATTGCCCCCGCTATAGCCGGTACTCCGGCCATCGAAAAGACTGTGAGTGGAAGGGGATTTGTGCTGGCTGTCATAGGTGGCTTAGGCATCATCGGGATTTATTTCTCACCCAGACGTGTCCTTTCCGAGTTTGAGCAGATGCTTACAGACGTTGGAGCCCTGGTAGGGCAGATATCCCCTATCCCGGTGCTGGTCGCTGGGGATTTCAATGCAAAGTCAACGGCATGGGGATCCCCAGCGACAGACGTCCGGGGTGAGGTGTTGGAAGAGTGGGCGATCTCTCTGGGGTTGACTGTCCTCAACACCGGGTCGGAGAGTACATGCGTGAGGCCCCAAGGGGAGTCCATTGTGGACGTTACCTTTGCGTCCAACGCCTTGGCCCGCCGTGTACAAAACTGGAGGGTGGAGATTGGCTCA
This sequence comes from Cydia amplana, assembly GCF_948474715.1. Classification (NCBI taxonomy): domain Eukaryota; kingdom Metazoa; phylum Arthropoda; class Insecta; order Lepidoptera; family Tortricidae; genus Cydia; species Cydia amplana. Next base: position 17,619,571 of record NC_086073.1, read on the forward strand.
GAGACGCTATCGGACCATCGATATATCCGGTTTGATGTCACAACTCTACCCGCCACTCCAAGACAAAACCGACCCGCTGAAGGGGACAGTCCAAGGTGGATGGTGTCAAAGCTTGACAGACAGATCGCAAGGGAGGCGGCCATAACCGAGTCCTGGAGGGCTACTAATGATCCAGCGCAGGTGGTACATGTCAATCAGGAAGCAGAACTTCTCAGCGCCGCTCTAACCCGTGTGTGTGATGCGGCAATGCCAAGGGCTAAGTCCTTCTCGCCTAAACGCCAAGTGTACTGGTGGCGACCGGAACTCCGCCAACTGCGGAACGCTTGCGTGGCTGCGCGTCGCCAGTACACTAGATATAGGAGAAGGCGGATACGAGACCAGGCTGAGGAAGAGGTCCTGTACAATGCCTACAGGGAAGCACGGTCAACTCTGCAGAAGGCCATTGCAAAAGCCAAAGAGGTGGCTTGGGAGGAATGGCTCGAGACTCTTGATAGGGATCCTTGGGGCAGGCCGTATCGAACTGTTAGGAAAAAGCTCCGACCTTGGGCGCCCCCGCTGACCAGCAGTCTCCAGCCGGACCTCCTAGAGCGAGTTGTCGGTACTCTGTTTCCAGAGAGGGACGAGTTTGTGCCGCCAGCTATGGCATCCAACATAAGGCCGGAAGTAGTGAGAGAGGTCCCGCCAGTAACGGAAGTCGAGCTCAATGTTGCCGTCCGAAAACTCCGGTCGAAAAAGACAGCTCCCGGGCCAGACGGCATACCTGGACGTGCTTTGGTGGTAGCACTCAGTGAGTTGGAAGAAGGAGTCAGAGGCCTTTTCACCTCTTGCCTGATTCAAGGGCGGTTCCCCGATAGGTGGAAAACAGGCAAGTTGGTGCTCCTCCGGAAGGATGGGCGCCCACCAGATCAGCCATCGGCCTACCGCCCAATAGTGTTGCTCGACGAGACGAGTAAGATCTTTGAGCGTATAATCGCAAGTCGTCTCGTCAGGAGCTTGCAGCCGGGTCTGAGTGACTGCCAATATGGCTTCCGCCCACTGCGCTCGACGTTGGACGCAATTGCCCGAGTCAGGGACTTAGCCATGGAGGAGGTCTCTCAGGGTGGGGTTGTGATGTCTGTATCACTAGACATCTCCAACGCCTTCAACACCCTGCCCTGGGAAACAATTAAGGCGGCACTAAAATACCACAACGTGCCAGAGTACTTGCAAAAAATCGTGGCGGATTATTTTGCAGGCCGCGGTGTGATATTTCCAACCAAGGACGGCTGGGGGAGACGGGAGATGTCGTGCGGTGTTCCACAGGGCTCAGTGCTGGGGCCGCTTCTGTGGAACATTGGGTACGACTGGGTCCTACGCGGGGAAACTCTGCGGGGGATCAGTGTCACGTGTTACGCTGATGACACTCTCGTTTCGGCCCGTGGCAGAACCCACAGGGAGGCCGCTTACTTGGCCACAGCAGGAGTGTCACTTGTGGTCCACAGGATCCGGGCTATAGGCCTAGGAGTGGCTCTGCATAAATCCGAGGTTCTGGTTTTCCACGGGCCTCGAAATAAACCACCGGAGGGGACACAAATAACTGTGGGTGGAACTTCCATCGCCGCCGGGTCGACGATGAAATACCTGGGACTTGTTCTCGACGGTAGGTGGAAGTTTGAGGAGCACTTCAAGCGCCTGGCTCCAAAATTGCTGGCTGCAGCCGGAGCGCTTGGGCGGATCCTCCCCAATCTAGGCGGACCAGGGGGAGCCTGCAGGAGGCTATATTTGAGTGTGGTACGTTCAATGGCGCTCTACGGGGCACCAATATGGGCGAATACCATGAGTACTCGGAGTGCGGCCCTATTGCGCCGTCCACAGCGAGCCATAGCTCTCAGGGTGGCTCGAGCGTACCGCGACAACTCGCACGCAGCAGCCGGCCTGCTAGCAGGGAGCCCGCCATGGGACCTTGAAGCTAAAGTCCAGTCCGCGGTATATTGGCGGCTGCTAGCAGCAAGGAGGGAGGAGAACTGGCCCGCTCCTCGTGAGGTCCGCCAGTGGCATGAAGAGGCCCGAGACGTCCTCTACCAGCAGTGGTCAGAGCGTCTAGAAATCCCGGGAGCTAGCCGGGACCTAGTGGCCGCTGTACGGCCTGTGCTAAAAGAATGGGTCGAACGCAAGCATGGCGCACCCTCCTTCCATCTCACGCAGCTCCTTACGGGGCACGGCTGTTTCGGCTGGTACCTGTGTGAGAGGTTGGGAAGAGAGCCGACGACGGCGTGTCACCACTGCAACGGAGGAGCCGTGGATACGGCCCAACACACGCGCGAAGAGTGCCCTGCGTGGGCGGAGCCTCGCGCTGCCCTGTCCGCAGCTGTGGGAGGAGACCTCTCACTGCCGGCGCTAATACGCCGCATGCTCAGCAGTGAAGAGGTATGGGCGGCAGTGGCCACCTTTAGCGTCACCGTCCTGACACAAAAGGAGGCTGCAGAGAGAATGCGCGAGGACGATGCGAACTCACTCCCTCAGCGCCGTAGAAGGCCAGGACGGCGGCGAAGGGCCTACGCAGCCCGAATGATGCCGCCTTAACCGGAACCTGCGGGTGATGGGCCGGGAGTTCCATCACTCGCCTGAAGAGGTTCCAAGCTGGAAGGCCCTCAAGTGTTCCGAGGTGCCTTCAGCGGAGCAGGCTGCTAAAGCAGCCCCAAAAGACGAGCCCGCAAGGGCAACGCCGGCGGGGTATCGGAGGTCTACAGTAGCGTTCCCGAAACCCCGTCAACAAAGCGCGCGGCGGAACACCCCAGGGGGTTTAGTCCGTGGGAGTCGGACATACCCACCTTGCTTCTCCCGGGCCGGTGGGATCCATAACGGATTCCCCCTGGGTAAAAAAAAAAAAAAAAAAAAAAAAAAGGTTGGAACTGCGACTCCACGTAAACGAATCTTCTAACTTCGTAACTTCTAAAATAAGAGAATGATAAAACTAAAAAAAAAATATAATGTACCATACCATATAATATACCATGTAAACTTCCACCGAAAATTGGTTTGAACGAGATCTAGTAAGTAGTTTTTTTAGGGTTCCGTAGCCAAATGGCAAAAAACGGAACCCTTATAGATTCGTCATGTCTGTCTGTCTGTCTGTCTGTCTGTCTGTCCGTCTGTCTGTCCGTCCGTATGTCACAGCCACTTTTCTCCGAAACTATAAGAACTATACTGTTGAAACTTGGTAAGTAGATGTATTCTGTGAACCGCATTAAGATTTTCACACAAAAATAGAAAAAAAAACAATAAATTTTTGGGGTTCCCCATACTTCGAACTGAAACTCAAAAATTTTTTTTTCATCAAACCCATACGTGTGGGGTATCTATGGATAGGTCTTCAAAAATGATATTGAGGTTTCTAATATCATTTTTAGGGTTCCGTAGCCAAATGGCAAAAAACGGAACCCTTATAGATTCGTCATGTCTGTCTGTCCGTCCGTCTGTCCGTCTGTCTGTCCGTCCGTATGTCACAGCCACTTTTTTCCGAAACTATAAGAACTATACTGTTGAAACTTGGTAAGTAGATGTATTCTGTGAACCGCATTAAGATTTTCACACAAAAATAGAAAAAAAAACAATACATTTTTGGGGTTCCCCATACTTAGAACTGAAACTCAAAAATTTTTTTTTCATCAAACCCATAGGTGTGGGGTATCTATGGATAGGTCTTCAAAAATGATATTGAGGTTTCTAATATAATTTTTTTCTAAACTGAATAGTTTGCGCGAGAGACACTTCCAAAGTGGTAAAATGTGTGTCCCCCCCCCTGTAACTTCTAAAATAACAGAATGATAAAACTAAAAAAAATATATGATGTACATTACTATGTAAACTTCCACCGAAAATTGGTTTGAACGAGATCTAGTAAGTAGTTTTTTTTTAATACGTCATAAATCGCCTAAATACGGAACCCTTCATGGGCGAGTCCGACTCGCACTTGGCCGCTTTTTTCTAAACTGAATAGTTTGCGCGAGAGACACTTCCAAAGTGGTAAAATGTGTGTCCCCCCCCCCTGTAACTTCTAAAATAAGAGAATGATAAAACTAAAAAAAATATATGATGTACATTACCATGTAAACTTCCACCGAAAATTGGTTTTAACGAGATCTAGTAAGTAGTTTTTTTTTTATACGTCATAAATCGCCTAAATACGGAACCCTTCATGGGCGAGTCCGACTCGCACTTGGCCGCTTTTTTTTAATACGTCATAAATCCTCTAAATACGGAACCCTTCATGGGCAAGTCCGACTCGCACTTGTCCGCTTTATTATTAAATAAAAATCTATGTATAGTAATTCAATATAATATTTAAAAAGCTTGACGGGTGACTTTAAACTCTTATTGTATATGTAGGCGCTGAATTTAGTGATATTTTTAATTTTTTTAAGACATTAGAAGGACTAAATAAGTATTTAACTAACCTTGTTTATTTACTACAAACTAACGTATTGTGGCTAAAATAAATCATCTAGGTACCGAAATTCCTTCAAGTGAATTTATAGTGGTCATCTAAAGGTTAATTCATTCACTTTATAAAAGCCGATCATGCATCAAAAAGACAAATAAATTTGAACGTAGAGACATGGGTCTTATGCAAATAACCACAATGTTTATTAATTTTATGGTTGAATGCCAAATACAGGATGCTTCCTGTAATAGGAGCAATAAATTAAACTAAAGGCTGTACTCCTCAAACTGACCAACATTTGTTCAACAACTTTTAAAAATTATGAATTCTTTAGACTTCCTCTTTTTCATACAAAATAAATATTGCCTTCAATGTACGCTGACATCAGTGTGTTTGACGTTGCTTGTCACGCTTTAAACATTACAAAATTTGCAATACATTGCGTCTTAGAATAAACTTTAAAGTGTAATAAAAATTAAAACATGAGTTATTTTCAAAAGTTGCTGAACAAATGTTGGTCAGTTTGAGGACTACAGCCTACAGTTTAATTTATTGCTCCTGTTACAGGAAGCACCCTGTATAAATCAAATAAGTATGTGTTAACTAAGCCTTTTCTTCACTTTTAGGGTTCTGAAAGGATCTCAAGTTAAGTATGGCAACAAAATATATAAACCTGCTAGGGCCGATTTTTTTTTCCATTCAATTTTTAATTTAGTTCGTTAATTCAGTGTCAAATTGTACTGGTAACCATGGTAACCCAAGGTTTAACCGGTTAACCCCGGTTTAGTGGAACGGTGCAAGTGGCACGTTACTGTTTCGCGGATTAGCAAAGTACTATTTTTGGATAAATTAATAAATTTAATATTATAGAGTCTATTCATAAACTGGGGTGCCTTAATAAAAACCAGGCTCAAAGCAATAAAATATGGATAACAAGAAAATCCTGACATTAATAAAGTGAAATATAAAATTTTATACACGCTTTATGTCTGCAATAAGACTTAAAATATTTAAATATCGTGTATAGCATGAAAATGTAATAAATCGGAACATAAAATGTTAATGGATTCAAATATACCTACTCAATATTTAATTGCTTCTTGAAACCTGAGTAATTAGTAGTTGATCATAAATATGAAGAACTACTAAAATATATTTAGGTCTAAGTGCATTAGTATTTTATCTTTACTGCTATTCTAAGTAACTGGATGGGCCGATGTTTAATTGTTTTGTTTTTTGTCTAAACCTAACCTGAAACCTGCGGCAACGTTCGCATTTTTATCATTTGTCACTATGCCTGTCACGTTCTAACAAGTATGTAAGTGCGAAAGTGACGGGCATAGTGACAGGCGATAAAAATGGAACCATGCTGCGCCTGCTAGGGCCTACCGCTAACTCTCTGTCATTCGAATACGTAAGAGCGATAGAGAGGCAAGGTAACACAAATTCGATAGCTCCTTTGTATACTGATGTATGTTTAGTCTAAATAAGCACTATCTTGCTAATACAATTCTAGAAGAAAAAGACGTATGTCGTTACCCCCAATTTAGACTCTCGCGCGAGCCACGAGACGAGCCGCGAGTCGCGCCACGAGACGCGAGTGTAAGCGGTGGGCTCGCGGCTCGTCTCGTGGCTCGCAAGCTCGTCGAGCTAATATAATTTAAACACTAACGGCACGGCATAAGGTTTATAACCAAATGACAAGCCGAACGAGAGTGTAAGCGGTGGACTCGCGTCTCGTGGCGCGGCTCGCGGCTCGTCTCGTGGCTCGCGCGAGAGTCTAAATTGGGGGTTATGATTATGAATTATGAGGTTAAAATCGGATGCACAAATAGTACAATTGATAAAAGTGTGTTGTCGTAAAAACGTAGTTGGTCGATTGTGCAATGATCAAAGCACACGTGTTTTATGTGACGTTTTTCAACACACTTGCGCAAATAAAAAACATTTAGTAATAATTATTGTCTTCGGTTACAGCGACAGTAACTCATAAAATATAATAATAACAATAACAATATTTTTATTCATAATTAAAGTTTAGCAGGAACGTTACATTGAACCCCGCACTAGGCATGGCCTGTATCGCGGGGGTCATGATCATCACGAGTTACCAGAAATAAAATTTATAATTATATTAAACATAAGAATAGGAATAGGAAAGAGAGGAGTGTGTACTTGTATATGTGTAAGGTTGTTGTGAGGAGGTAGTGAAAAGTGTGTGAATGAAATCTAAGAATGAGTGAGTGTAGAAGTTTGTTAGATTTAAGTGTGTTCGAGCGTTAAGTATTAAAAACTGAAACTGAACTCGAAGAGGAGTGAAGAAGTAATCCTATAACGTGGAGTTAGGAGTTACTTGCGAAGGATTCAGAATTTCTTCTGATTCGTCGAAGTTCCAACTTCGACGCATCAGAAGAAATTCTGAATTCCAACTTTAGCAGGTTTAGTATACGAATTTTTGCCTCATTTACGTAACTATTAAAACGTATATTGAAAAAGTTAGTAAAACGTTTAACGTCGTATCAAAAAATCGTATAAAATGTCAACATACATTAAAAAATAATTATAACATAACCGCAAAAGTCCGATAATTATAATTTAAAAAGCACGCGGGTTTAATATCTGTGATTATGAGGCAAAAAGCATTTCAATGAATTCCACATTATAAGTGTGTTGGTAAATCTTATTCGGTCTTTTATGAGATACTACGCAATTAAGCAATATAAATTTTACTGCAATTGTAATGTAGTCCTAATGGAGTCGTATTTTTTGCAAGCGATAATCACACAATAAATCAAAGCAGTACATCCAGCAATACTTAACAGAGCATCGTGGTCCTTATCCCGTTGCAATAAGGACTAAGAATTGTCGGTCAATTGTGCCAATGGAATACAGCTTGGGCTCCGTAATTTGACGTTTCCCGTCCTGTGGGTTGTGACGTCAGCATCGGACTGAGATTGCGATCGTGTGAACACAATGTGTCGTGGAGATGACATGACAACCAATTACATGCCAAGGCAATGTTGTTATAAATAGTAATACACATTGAAAGATAGTTTTTTTCTAAATAATAAATGTATGGTAAGTTTTTTACTTTTACGCATACCTACTACAACTAATACTACAGTTGCCTGAGACATAAATAATATGTAAATTTTAAGACCTAATGATCTAAAAGTAATTGCTATAAGAGCTTTGTATTACTATCAACATTTTCAGTAAAAAAACCACGCCAACTTTCATGAAACGACTTATAGGAAGTGTCTTCACTATAAGCCGTTTTATGAAATGACACTTCACTATAAGTGGTTTCATGAAAGTTGGCTTGAATTTTTTAATGAAAATGTTTATAGTTTAATACAAAGCTCTAATCTATTTAATAAAGTAGAGCTCTAACTAAAATAACACCTGATTAAGAGACGCATCGGATTTAATAGGTAAGAACTTGTCGACATCGGTATATCTTTGATGTATTCATTAAAATCTTATCAAACGATAAAACACGTGTAATCCAGTAATAAATAAAAGATAATTTTGGATTACCTAAAATAAAGAATAAACGACCTAAATGATTAATATTATAGCAAATTGAAACTGTTTCTTTTATAATTTTTCAAATCATAATGTAACAAGAACAACAAAACATCCCGTGTAAACAGGCTAATGCATTCTGCATAAACCGGACGCCTTGAAAAAAAGTATTTTCAAAAGGTACTCAAAGAGCATTTGAAATTTAAAAACCACCGGTCAACCTCAAGCAATTAAGCCCACGCTACCACACACAGAGAATTCTGAAATATAATGCATAATGCCGACCGCACAGGCCTTCGAAATAAGGCCCGATACTTTTTGGGCCTTGGGCTAAAAAATCGCGGGCAACATGTTTCCATCAAAGCGAGTCCAAATTTATGTTCATCTAATCAGAATACCATTAATGTCTCGAAAGTTGGCAAACGAGTTCGGCGGGGGTGTACGGAGAGCAAAAATTTTTGTTTTACAATATCTATCTCAGTTTTCCTGAAAATCGCTTCTGTTATAATATGTACACCATTTAATGTTAAAATAATAATATGTACGCCTGGTATCATTCGATGTCCGCAAGAACTTGTCTTCTCAATTGTGACGGCTACTCGTATCGCTAAGCTACTGAATAAATTTTGAAGAGTTTTATTGACATCCAATTGACATCTAGAAAATTTTGTGGAAATTTTTGATGTATTTTAATTTTTTTATACTTTTAACGTACAGTCGCTATTAGATATATCGGATCGGCCAAGTTTCACAAATATCTGAACCGAAACTCAATTGTCAAGAAGATAAAGTGCATATTGTTATTTTTGATTACTTTGGCCGCTCCGATATATCTGACGGTGATTGTACAAGTATATGTAAGTATTGTAGGTACCTAAACCTATAGTAAGCATTCGTAATGTCGCTAGATCGAAGTTTCAACAAAACGAAACTGCAAAACGGATACACGATTGATTGCATTCTATAGAAAAACAAATCGACAATACCGCATATCGGCCCGGTCATACTTCATTCAACTCAAATAGTCAACTCAAACTCAAATAGTCTGCCCTGCAGGAATTACCAAAACATTCTCATTGAGAGTTGGGGTGCATCAAGGTTCTACGCTTAGCCCACTATTGTTTAACGTAACCATGGATTACCTCACGAGGAAATACCAGCAGCCGGTACCGTGGAATATTCTATATGCGGATGATGTTGCCCTGATATCCGAATCGGCCGAAGACCTGCAAAACATTTTCAATCTCTGGGCCGATGGTCTAGAAACAAATGGCTTTAAAATCAGCCGAAAAAAGACGGAGCACATGTCTTGCATATTTTATGATTCCACAAACCCAAAAGATGTCAAGATAACCATCGACAATACTACCTTGCCCATCGTGGATCAATTTAAATATCTTGGGTCTGTTATAAGCAACGATGGGAAAATCGATGCTGATCTTACACATAGAACTAACACCGGATGGCTTAAATGGCGGGAACTCACAGGTGTGATGTGTGACAAACGGATGCCCATAAAAGTAAAGGGAACCATCTACAAAACTGCCATAAGACCTGCAGTATTTTACGGCTCTGAGTGCTGGGCCACGAACAAGTGCCATCTAAACAAACTTCACCGCAGAGATGCGCATGCTGCGTTGGTCTGCAGGCGTCACTCTGCTGGATAAGATAAGAAACCAGTACATCAGGGGCAGTTTCAAAGTCGCACCGATAACAGATAAACTTGTTGAGAAACGTCTACGGTGGTACGGGCATATTCAGAGACGACCTCCTGAACACATGGTCAATGTAGCCTTAGCGATACCTAATACGACGACGCGAGGAAGCGGGAGACCACCTGCCACTTGGCTGACGACGGTGGAGAAAAGCCTGAGGGAGCAAGGCATAAATGACGCACACCTGGCACTAAATCGTGCAGAATGGAAGAAGAGGACAGGGAAGGCCGACCCCAAGTAAATGGGATAAGGTCTGGGAAGAAGAGCCCCGGTCATACTTCATCCTAAAATATACTCTCGACCTGATTTCTGCCTGTGTAGCCAAAACCTTAGAACGCAAGGTTGTCAAATGGAGAATTTATTTGGTTGCCGTCCGTTCAAGTAGTGTTTTTATTGTAATTTATTGCATTTGAAATAAGTTTGGCCGAAAAGGCTGAGACGTAGACACACAGTGGAATAAGATCAGTAGGTACGTCATGAAAAGTTAAGAATCAGGAAATCCTTTTAGCATTTTTTTTCTTTGAGAGATATCACATATTGATTAAATATTTATTTATTTTTAAAGACGTTATATGTACAACTTTCATTTCTTAATTAATTAATTGTCTATGAAAATTTAAAACTAAGCCCATATTATAAGTTATTCAAGTAAACGTGCGGGTTTATAACAAAATTGATTAACTTTGAACTTTTTTCTACAATTAAATAGGAATATGTATTGTAAATACATATTATAATCTCACAAGTTTTTCAACATGCATTTCTAATAATCATGCTTTTCATTTGTTACAGGTAAGTGTCTTCCTAAATTAAACAAGTACATACAACAATTCCGGCCAATATTTGAAATTATCAAATAGGTATGATTATGAATAAATTCACATTTAACATCCTAAATAGATTATCAAAAAAGAATTAACTGTATATTTCTTATAAAAATATTCAATTACATGCCTGGAGTACTTAGCTTAATGTATATTTATTTTAGATTCTTAGCTAATACGAGTAGGTTTGTTTAAATTAAATTAATTAAGTACATGCATACTGTTATTTACTATGTTAATTATGACTCAGAGTTTAACCAAGCTTTCGTGATTATACATTTGTTCTTGTGGGGCTTGGCCTCTATACTATCAATTACATAGCTAGGAAAACTATTCAGGATACCATACTCTTTTGTCCACATATTATATGGTAATACTCCTTGGAAGTGTGAAATTTTTTGTGTTTCCAAGTGCTCGGAGGTTATTGGGTCTATTGTACCTATTTAGTTTTCCTATGTTATGTCTGTATGCCAATATCACTGCCAATTTGACTTTATCAATATCACGAGTATCATGAGTATTAGGTACTCATTTTTTCGTAAAAAAAAGAGTACCTAATCAGTACTCTTCAATATAATTGAAAATTAAGTCTTCTTCATCCTCTTTCTGTAGTTCTTTAGTAAGAATTCAGAGTGAAATTATATAGGTACCTACTATATATAAATATAAATGGCGTGTTCTAAAATACCTGTCTTACTGTTTCTAATCGCACTGCGCCGGTGTCAAGGGTGCGATGTTCGCAATTTGCAAACAAAACGCTCAGGTTTATTTCACGATTTACGACCTATGGGATATGGGATGATCCCATACGTTTGATACGTTCATGCATGTTACCAACATTTTTATATTTAGATCAAGATAATACTGGGGAAACATAGAGTGTATTCATTTTATTGCGAGACACCTTTCCCGACAAATATCTCGCAATTCAGATAAAATGTAACGAATGGTGAATGAATGGAAACTGGTAAAATAATGATACGGCTCGCTGTTTAAATACTTGACGGGGACTCTACTGTAGCTCCCAGGTATATAAATGATAATAATTATAATGTTACAAATGGCGGTGTCAGTTGCGTGTATAGACACGCAACTGACACCGCCAACCAACTATAGAGTTGGTTTGTATTATAATTTATGTAGGTATACAGAGTGTTATTGTATTACCTCTCTACTACTGTTCAATATCTACTTATACTGCGTTTTAAGACTAGTTTTATAAGCTAAACTAGACAGTGTTTTAACATAATTGTAGACTTGATTATGAACGAAACTTTGAGGATAGCTTTAATATGATAATAAACCTGACAAGACTAACGAGTTTTAACCTTTCAAGAGCAGATATGGGAGGGTTTAAACTAACTAAACAATTAACTTGAATTAGTTTTTGACGCTTCGTTTATTTAGGGTGGGATTATTTAATTTTTAACGTATGGACATCTAACTGATTAGAAAGTATACATTACATTCTGAGCCATATTTTATATTAGTTACAAGTTAAACGTGTCAAAATTAGGATAAAACATATTTACAAGTACCTATCTGTTTTCATTTTGACCCAGACCTTACTGCAGTACAAAATTAAGTAAAATTTCTAAATTAAAATACATGGGATCATTATAAGATATTCATATTTTAAAAGTAGGTACCTATCTGTTTTCATTTTGACCCAGATCTTACTGCAGATTAATTAAAAATTCAAAAACAAAATACATGGGATCATTGTAAGATGTTCAACAATTATACCTAATATTGAAATGCGCTCAAAAAGTTTCGCATAAAATGTTTCCGTCAACTCAACCTACTGTGAAGTCCCTGTCAAAATCTAAAGCCAAGTCCAATGACGTGCCCGATTAATTCATAATAGGCCGTGACAATAGCCTAATAATACTCACAAAACAGCTTATCTTACTACAAAATACACAGCCACTTACGCCCTTTTGAAAGGGCGTTAGTGGCTGTGTATTGTAATCCACAAAAGGGTGGAACTTACTAAGAACAGTATGGTCATTACGTCGTTTTATTTGTAGTGATGGCCCGTGGAAGGGGATACTATCGATATCGATAATGAATTGGATATGACCGGACAAAAGGCTGCGGCGAGCATTTTGTGCCTATTTAACATTGTGTAATTATTAGAGATGGGATAGATGGTTTTGGTTTCTGTATATTTTATAAAACTTTAATAACTTAGGTTACAAACAGTCAAATCTGTGTTGTTCGCTGCATGAAACTAATGTTGGTTCGTTGTTATAATGTTGGTTAATCGCATTTGGTAAACACTCCGGTATGTATAGGTATGATAGCACCTTCTGTTATGGCGTTATTCATAAACACACTGCAAACCCAATTGGCTAATGTATTATTTGTCTTAAGATTATGTCCTTAATACTCATTATAGTGACGTTCGGGTGGCAATTGCACCCGCATTACTGTTGCGACATTACTCCAGCAAACTTGAGGCGGGCGCAGTCGCTGTCAATTGTTAACGCGATTTTACGCAGTACATTTGTGGACGATTGTATCCGTATGGAGTATCATATTTTTTTCCCGACTTTCCATTGAGTGCCATATTTTTTTGCTTTGTAAGTACCATAAATTTGATGTTGGTATACTTGGTATCTAACATAACTGATGCGGCAGCGAACGTCACTCAATTTATGAGGGGAATTGACAGTTAAGTACGCGTCCACACCGCAACAGTAATGCCACCAGAGTAATGCAGCGGCAGTTGCCATTCGAATATCTTTGGAAACAAATATTTTATGTTTTACACCAAATAAAGTATTTATATTTCTATTCTATTTCTATTTCTAAATGCCCCAACCTTTGTATTGTATGAATTTTACTTAGTTTTTCTATCGGTGCGACTCGTCAGTACTCGATTGACCGATTTGTGTCTTCATCAACAAATAGCAGTGACCAATTCGAATCATTCGTTTCATTGATATCAGCTTCGCTCGTCCCTACTTTTGGGTTGGGTACTGCGGTGACCAGCGACCGAATAAGCCGCCATTGTCCGCTAATTGTCTATCAATACGAATTGACCGATTCGGTTTTAGTCGCTTCACGGTTCGGCGGTTTGTCTATTTGTAAACGCTTATCAGATACTGTCTTATTGTATTGTATTATGACAGGCGTGTCCCAGTTCACATAGATATAGGTGACCCTTCTTAACGAACTAGTATATACTCGTAATTAAATAATCACATTACGCTTGTAACATATTTGGAGTTGCAAGTTACGGTGTTAGCTTTCCATTATGTGGATTGTACACTTGTTTGTCACTGACGTGGAATAAAGAAAATAATAACAAAGACTTTTATTGGCGAAGTAAACATACAATAACTGCAGAATAAAGTCGTATTGCGTTTTATTTTATTGTTTCGTTACATAAGGTTTTCGTTATAAAAAGTTTTGTTTCTTTATATTTTGTATTGTCTTTTGATATTTTATGTCAAATGGAATGCGTATATTATAAAGTGCCTTTTGGGAATGGAGTTGATTTCGTTAGCACGATATTAAATCAAAAGATGTTTTGCTCTTTTGACTCAGACAAACTATAGGCTATTATAGATAAGGCATTTGTATTGAGACAGATACGAGTATTTGGGCGTTTTCTAAAATAAATATTGAAAACCCGATTCTCCCAGATCTTGGTGTTTTTGGGTTCTTTCAACTCAGAATCACTAGCATATTCAATCCTGGTGATAAAAAAAATTGTCCCAAAATTTTGTATGAAAATTGTACATTCCACTACGTCACGTTATATACAAGTGATCATTTTTCTCATACTAAAAACGTGACGTATTGGAATGGACAATTTGGGACACCTTTTTTTAATGGTAGGATGGAGAGTGCTGTCGATTCTGAGTAGAATGAGCCCAAGAATGTCCAGATTTGAAAGAATCGGGTTTTCGATATTTAGAAAAAGCCCATTTAAGGGATGTCAAAAACAATTCTTTCATGTTTAGGATTTTTTTATTAGAACTCAGCTGAGAGTGTCTCCGACAGTATGTTATTAACTAGACTATGTTAATTAAATTATGTTATTTTAGTATCAAAATCGTAGACTGCATAGAATCCGTCTTAGCTAACTCTGCACCGACGTATCTAGTTTAGTTTGTAATAGAAACCTTTTTGTAAACTCGTCTTAAAGTGTAAAAAGATCGTATGTATCACTTAAACTTCTATGTTGGTAAGACATTCTAAAGTAAGGTAAGGGTAAGGTACACGTTAGCTACATTAGGCAGCTATTTACCATAAGAAAGGCTCTCGATTCTGAAAGAGTTGCACCGCCCTTTAACTGAGCCGGGTTTTTTAGGGTTCCGCTACGTCATTTACTGGGGTCATTTTGATTGGTCACGATCCTTAGTAATGTACGGTGGAGGAGGGAGAATGAATAAAAAATCGAACTCGGCTTGGAGCAAAAAATGTTCTAACAAATAAAACTATATACAAGGTGGGTCTGAATAACCGGACCAAATTTTTCTACATATTTTCAACAGTATTACGAGTAGGTAAAGCAAATAATAAAATTAGTTTTTTAGTACCTACTAAATATATTTAACTTATGCTTTTGAGAAGGTAACAATTGACGACCAATATCTAGTGGCATTTGGTTTATTTTTTCGTTTGTGTAAGGCATTAATCATCGGAGTCTGGATAAAGTCCTTCGGGTTATTGAATCTTATGTTGTATTAGGGGATAAACTAAATGAAGCAGTGAAATGTAGCCCCTTTGTTTTCTTTATTCCCTCTATTCCCCGATACCCAACTGTCAATAAAATCATATCAACGAAATCTCTTTCCTGATCCCTGTCCGTCCTGATTGAATTCTGTTCCGGTGTCTTCATTTCCTGCTGACAAGATCATAACGTATTTAAGGCAATGGTGAGCACGACCGGACCGTACCCTTCTAGCTATGTCTACACTTTCCCCTTGCAACAAGATTAAACTAGTTAGTACAAAATAGAAGTATCAGGCGATGCGAGAGCTCGCATGCAAAAAAAAAATACATTGCGGAATTTAAAAGATCGGTTGAATTGGTTATTTTCAAGTAGCCTCGAATGCAAGTGTCATCTATTTTCAGTTTAAATATTGTGCTTCTATCGTTAACAATTAAATCAATATAACTCCCAGTCCAAGGAGTCAACAATGTTTAAAAACTTTCCCCTCTCTCAGGTCCCACTGTATATTATAGATTGTGGTACTCTCGTCCTTATTGGCAATCGACGAAGTACATTTTGCTCTTAAGGGCGTATTCACGGAACCTTCCAAAGCTTTTCAGAGCTCCATTCAGCGTGGAATTAAATTAAGGCAATTTGAATAACACAGAGAATGGGGGACCACAAAAGAAATTAGGGTGCGCGGCGAATGCGGGCTAATGTTTAGACGTATAATGAACATACAAACATACATACACTATGGTTGAACTTAACCTGAGGTAAATAGTTAGTGTAGTCATAAGAGTTTAATCTTCAACATATATATGGGGTAGAGGTATTTCCCAAATATTTTTAATAGTGAATTATAAAAAGAAATTAATAGTAAAAATAAAAATAAAACTAATATTCTTATGGGTGAAATAAGCTACATTTTAACTGACTTTTAAAGAGGGGTACTACGCGACGAAAGAACGTAATCAGGTTGAATAAATGAATGAATACATTTATTGATAAATGGGACATTATCACTTCATTAAGTAGGTTAGGTTAGTTTTTCAATCGTTTTATGTCTTGGCAACGTATTTAGGCGTACAAATACATGGTATATTTACACGTCATTTTTTTTACATTAGGTTAGTTTTTCAATCGTTATATGTCTTGGCACCGTTTAAACCTACAAATACGTAACTACAATTCACTACGGTGCCGATGGTTCCAAGTTCCAATCCAACTGAATAGTATTTCGACGTAAGATTCCGATTATTTTTAAAACCGGTTACAAATGATGGAAAACTTGAATCGCGGCCAACATTTTAACAAAGAAAATTAGAACTTGGTTAAATAGGTTACCGTAATTTTGTCTTTGCAGTTATTTAGTTTATTTATGACGTTTTCAACCAAAAGGTACCACATGTTCGGTTGTCGATAAGGTTGATTTCAAAATGAAGCAATATGGAAATAACGCCTTGTTAACAACCGACAATAAGTACCCTTTTGGTTGAAAATGGCACATTAAACCAACTGCGAAGGACTGATTTAAGGTAACTGTTGTTTTAACATACAATTATCTGTTTTATTTAGGGTTTCCACTAATGTTATTGTACTCAATAATTGTCATCGTATATTTAATTTAATGCCGATAACACATGGCCCTGTTTGCCTGTATCGCAAACTAAACTGACGCAGTAATTTAACCAATATATTAGATATATATATGTTACATGTTATATCCGAAGTAAATTTGGAGCTTAATAATAAAATTTACCTTACAATTATTAGATAAAAACCGGCCAAGTGCGAGTCGGACTCGCGCACGGAGGATTCCGCACCATCAACAAACAATAGAGCAAAACAAGCAAAAAAAAACGGTCACACATCCAAGTACTGACCCCGCCCGACGTTGCTTAACTTCGGTCAAAAATCACGTTTGTTGTATGGGAGCCCCACTTAAATCTTTATTTTATTCTGTTTTTGTTGTTATAGCGGCAACAGAAATACATCATCTGTGAAAATTTCAACTGTCTAGCTATCACGGTTCGTGAGATACAGCCTGGTGACAGACGGACGGACGGACAGCGGAGTCTTAGTAATTGGGTCCCGTTTTTACCCTTTGGGTACGGAACCCTAAAAACTAAAGAGAAGATACATCCAAGGCAACGTAAAATCATACTTACCAAACGCCTCATTGGTCGTCACCGCCATCACGGAAAGGGGTTAACCCTAAAAAAACCGAATATAAACCGGCACCGATACAGTCAGCAGCAGAAGTTGCTAAGCGGGCGAGGTGATCAAAATTACCTTGACGCGCTCTTATTCTCTCAACAATAAAGTCGCGTCAAGATCATTTTGAGCACCTCGCCCGCTTAGTAACTATTGCTGCTGACTGTACTAATTAACGCCACATTCAATTTCACGGTTCCAAGCGACCGGTCACAGATACATAATAACCCCCGAGTGTTTTCTTTCAGTTTTACGCTCCAATAAATCGCAAATGTCTTTGATCTATTCGAAGATCGACATGTTGGTCGACTCGCGAGACAAGCGTCGAGCGACAGCGATCGAGTTTAAAATACGGTTTACAGTTACGAATTGGGTTCGATTTTAGATAAAGTTTCGGATATGTCGAAAGTTTATCTACTTACTCGTAAAATGTATGTCCAAAAAGTATAAAAACAAAAATAAGTAAAAACTATTTTACAGTACATATGGGGCCGCACTAGTGCGTAAAATAACACTTTTCGTGCGATGTCGAAATTTTAAAGTGCCATATGTACTGTAAAACGTTGTTCGATACACGTGCGAATAGGTAATTCGCAGTACCAACAGGGTATCCATCTGCATACGAGGGCCGAAGGAAAGATATTTAACATCTCTCTCCTCAAGTCGAAAAAACCGCGAGGACCTTTTCGTTGGCAGCCTCCTATATGCCGACGACGCAGCCTTCGTTGCTAGCTCTGAAAGCGAGCTCCAGTCAATGGTGAGTCGATTCTCACAGGCGTGTTCCCTGTTTGCCATGTCCATTAACACGAGGAAGACCGTTGTGCTAGCACAAGGTACTTCTGTGTTACCAGCTATTTCCCTCAACGGCACGCTGTTAGAAGTAGTTGACAGATTTTGCTACCTAGGGTCGACCGTAACGAACAACCTCTCGCTTGACGCGGAGGTCGACATACGTATCGGCAAAGCGGCGACTACGTTCGGGAAGCTTAGTACTCGAGTATGGCAAAACAAGCATCTCACAACAAAGACCAAGCTGTTGGTCTTCCATGCTTCTATATTAAGCATACTCTTGTACGGAGCTGAAACCTGGACGACGTACGCAAAAATAGAACGTCGGATAAACTCTTTTTACATGCGTTGCCTTCGTAAGATCTTGGGAATATCATGGCAAGACAGGGTAACAAACGAAAGAGTTCTAGAAATTGCACAGCTGCCTAGCTTAACCGCGTTTCTCAAACAGAGACGTCTGCGTTGGCTAGGACATGTGCACAGGATGGAACCCTCTCGACTACCCCGCCGTGTTCTTCTTGGTGCAGTAGCGAATGCAAAACGTAGCGTTGGGAGGCCATTGCTTCGCTTTAAAGATTGCGCAAAGAGGGACATGATTGCCTTCCATATCGACCACCGAGACTGGGAGAGGCTTGCAGAACAGCGGACGGATTGGCGCAAACGTGTTGTGGAGGGTCGCAAGTTTTGTGATGAGACCTGGTTCGCCGCACTCGCTGACAAGAGGCAAAAGCGACGACAAGGCGTCTCAGTGCCGTTTTCCGGAAATCTCATTTGTCAGTCCTGTGGTAGACCATGTCGGTCTCGCATCGGTCTATTCAGCCACCAAAAAAGGTGTTTCTCCGGCGTTACACCATAAATCGTCTGGAATAGACGCAAAGGCCAATGATGAGGTAATTCGCAACTCGTGTCGATTTAAAACACTCCCTTCGGTCGTATTTTAATTTATCGCCACTCGTTTCGAATTTCCTCTTTTTCGCACTTGTATCGAAAATAACTATTACAGTACATATGGTGCTACTTTCCCGAACTAGTGCGGGAAATAGCATTTTCCGTGCATATGTCGAAAGTTTAAAGTGCCATAATATGTACCGTAAAACGTTGTACGATACACGTGCGAATAAGTAATTTTTCGCCACTCGTTTCGAATTTCCTCTTCCGCACAAATACCTATTTTAACATGAACGGCTAAGTCTTTTTAAGCATCCACTTTTAGTAAAACTATGAAGCTACATTTTTATTATGATTATGATTGTAATAAGTATATAGTATCTACTAAATAAAGGGATGTTAAGTAGTTTTATTGTGACATTCGCAACAACGGAACCCTACACCGAGCAATTTGAGCGTAGCATTTGTTTTAGCACTCTGATAGTACATGTAAGCGTGTTCAGATATTTTCAAGCACCTCAGCCGCTCCGATATATCTGACGCAACACGCTTCCCGCTCGTGTCGAGTCACCCACATTCTGTCAGTCAGAGATTCCGACGCTGTTAAGGCGTTATTTCTGGATAGATTGATGATCCGATAGTAGGTTACGAAACTGTGTTTATTTTTATAGTTAAACTGTCCAATGCTAATGTATTAAAGTGTCTGAATAATTGGTTTGGCGTATTTTACGTAAGAACGTATATTTATCACGGCTACATTGGCAAACGTTGAGTAAGGTCTGTGTTGTATCACTGTATTGAATTAGAAAGCCCGATTTCCGTTCATATTTGTACCTTTTTGCTTTTCGTCATGGAAATTCGCATACATAATATGTTACCTACTTGTATTTAAGTCGGGTGAAAATGCAATATTATGGTATTGAGTGATCTGAGCCCGTACTGACAGTGTCAAAACTGACATAAACGCTTTCGAGAACGTAATTTACTTTCTATACATCTCGCTTGCACTAATATGCGAGTACGAGCGAGATGCATAGACAGTAAATTACGTTCTCGATTACGTTTATGTCAGTGCCAAACTGGTGGTAGTGGTACTGATGAAGGAGCCAGGAGGTGGCCATAGGAACTCTGTGAAAAACAACGGAACCTAATTGTGTTTCGGGTTGTTAGAATTGTCTCGATGAGTATTAGTTGCACGTGAAAAGAAAAGTACAGTCAGCGATAAAAGCCTGTACCATAAATGAGATTTTTGCCAATAGTTTAGTTAGGTGTTAGGTCACACAGAATAAGTAACTTATAGTTTGTCTAAGGACTGTCTCATTTCAAACATAGACAGAGAGAATCATACTATCTTCGTCTAACACTAGTACTAGCACCCAAACGAAAAGAATGAGTATAGTTTTTTGTTCTTATTTACTGACAATTTGGTTTGACCAACTGTAACTAATATAACCCTTCCCTTGCCCACAGGTAACAGTGCAACTAATGCCTTCATTCTCATCGTGGCGCATGAAACGGTGAGCGCGCTGGCGTGGTACGGCGGCGGCATGCAGGCCGGCGGGTGGTTCCTGCCATGGAGCATGGGCATGGGCATGAAGCAGTACGCCGTGGCGCTGCCGATGGGCGGCGTGGTGCCGCTCGTGCCGCCGCTGCTGGCCGCGATGCCGCCGCAGCCGCCGCAGATGCGGCTGATTGCCCCGCCGCCGCTGCCGCTACAACAGCCCTGTAGAAAGGTAGGTCATTTTCAACATCATACCACTTTTTTTATGTGTAAGTGTAAGGCCTGAGTGGACGCTCGAGTTGGGCGTGCAGCGGAGCGGTGCGTGCGGCGTGCATGTTAAACAAATGCAAGCGTATAGGAGCGGCCTTAGTATATACACGCTGCTCAAATTACTTGTGAGCCCGACGCCACGCTGCACGCCCCGCCGAACGCTCCGCTTCGAGCGTCCACTCAGGCCTTACACTTAGGAATCAAACGAGCAGACCAGCCGCCTGATGGGAAGCAGTCATCGCCGCCCATGGACATAAGCAACATCAGAGGAGCCACTTATGCGTTGCTGACCTTTGAGAACCCTAAATACATACCTGCTTCTTGAATATCTTTCATCATCGTTGTTTTTTCATCATTTATAGGAATAAATGATGAAAAAACAACGTATTCAAATCGTTATATAAAAAAAACCTTGAAAAGGTAAAGGGCATATTAGAGATGGGCCGAATATTCGGTAATTCGGTATATTCGGAATATTTTTCAATGTTCGTATTAGGCCGAATAGTCCGGGTCGCACTGCCGAATATTTACCGAAAAAACGTTTTTTTAAGGGCGTCCGCTAGCTGGGTCCAGCAAAGCTTCACAAATCCCCAATTTCGCCAGTAATTACACTTTGCAACAAATTAATTTGACACAACTAGTGCTACAGACAGTAGAATTAAGGTTCATTATGTGTAATTCCATTTGCGCTTGTTGCCTGTAAATCTAGCATCGAGGCCATTTTTCCTCTAACGAACGTAATTTACTCTTTACTCTATTTAATCAGACTAAATCAAAATTCCGCACGCGTTTGGATTTCCTTGTACAGTCAGCAGCAGAACTTGCTAAGCGGGCGAGGTGTTCAAAATTACCTTGACGCGCTCTTATTCTCTTAACAATAAAGTCGCGTCAAGTTCATTTTGAACACCTCGCCCGCTTAGCAACTTTTGCTGCTTACTGTAACAGGATCGTCTCAGGGGTTTTCGGGTAAGATTTTTCCTTTGAATGTCAGCTACACGTATATTATCCTGTCCAAAAATGTATTAGGCCTAGATATGTAAGTATGAGGTGTATAACATTTACAGCGTCGTTGGATAAAAATATCCTTCAAGTTTTCTATATTTTTTACTGAAATTAAACTAATTAGCTAAGGGCAATATGGCTAATTCCGTCATAGGAGCTATTCCGTCTACTAGCGTTTTTCTGGAACAACGAACAAAATAGATACTTAGGTAATTTCATCGACAAAGCAGCGATTTCTTTTAGTTTCAGCAATCAAAACATATGTTTTTTTTTCTCCTACGACTGAAAATCAAAGAAATATACGCACGTGGACGGAATAGTCCCTATGACGGAATTAGCCACATTGACCTTCCTGAAAATTTCCTCAACATTACCTTTTCAACGTACACTTTTTAATACGAAAATTGCACTCATAACTAAACCTTGTAAAATATAAACGAAGGCAAGTCCTTAATTACTGAAGTATTTTAACTATGTTCGTAATAATCATGTAGACAAGGCGACAAGTAAATTATCTCAGAAATGCCTCGAACTACCATCTCACTAATTATATCAAACAAGCCGCTTCGTATTTTATTGTGACTTGTTTATTTACCCTGCTAATTAATGTGATAAAATCGTGAAAAGGTATGTAGGTATGTATGTATATAAACACTTTATTGTACATAAAACAGGTTAAGATACAATTAACAAGAAAGTGTACAAAGGCGAACTTATCCCTGTAAGGGATCTCTTCCAGTCAACCTTTGAGCAATTGAGAGTAGACAAATAAAAATGACAGACAAACGAACACTATGTACAGAAAAGTAAATTATGGTTCAATTATTACACAAGTAAATAATTAAAACCTTTAGCGTTTAAAAGGTTGTCTGTTACCTACAAATTTTGTCTGTTTGTCTGTTTAATTTACACGTTACAAGAAACAGCAGAATATTATTGGCAAAGAAATCCAAAGAAAATATTCCCTTTATCCTCTCAACGATGGGATTTAAAAAAGTGTACAAGCCTAAGTACATTTTTAGCATTTAAGTTTTCTACGTAAGTTTTAATTAAAATCGGTTGAGTAATTTAGCTGCGTGACATAGAGAAATAAGTACACTGAAAGTGCTGACTTCACACTTAGATAAAAATCCATTTAGTTTTAAGATAGATTTGCAAAAACTGATTTCTATTAAGATAAGTACGTATTAAGAGCTGATAAGTATCAACTTTGTTTAATATTAAGTATTTTATTAATTAATACGTTTTACCATACCTCCCAGACAACTTATTATTTACTAAGCCGTGAGGACATAACATATCAAGTATATCAACTACAGGTATAGAGATTTATAGATACCTGATAATATTCCTGATTTATATTTCGGCTCCCTGACACAGGGGGGTTGCGAAATGCATCGCAGCCATAGTACCTATGTGTTTTAGTTTTTAAGATATGTTGTATAATATGTAGGTATGCTAGTTAGGGTTCCGTACCCAAAGGGTAAAAACGGGACCCTATTACTAAGACTCCGCTGTCCGTCCGTCCGTCCGTCTGTCACCAGGCTGTATCTCACGAACCGTGATAGCTAGACAGTTGAAATTTTCACAGATGATGTATTTCTGTTGCCGCTATAACAACAAATACTAAAAACAGTATAAAATAAAGATTTAAGTGGGGCTCCCATACAACAAACGTGATTTTTGACCGAAGTTAAGCAACGTCGGGCGGGGTCAGAACTTGGATGGGTGACCATTTTTTTGCTTGTTTTGCTCTTTTTATGTTGATGGTGCGGAACCCTCCGTGCGCGAGCCCGACTCGACCTTGGCCGGTTTTTTTTTTAGCTATTTATCTATGGGCCAATAGTTGCCTGAAAATAAATATTTTTATTTTCATTTCATTCCAATATTGATACGTATAACCTACAAATGCAGAAACCAAAACTCCTCGAACGAAGTCGTAGGCAAAAGCTAGCGAAATAATAAAAGAATTAGCATTTCTCTGTAATTAGCGATGGTATCTTGCATCTTGCTTGCTGATGTGGTTTATAGCGGCCGCCATTATGTGTGCTCGGTCATTTTTTAACTATTTTTCTAGTCGTGTTAGTCATTAAACGTCTGTAGGACTAGTTTAACTTGTAGTTAATTTCGTGTGGTGCAAGTCATACGAATAAGCGATCCATTTAGCTCAGCGGTCGGCAACAGGCGTTATATATTATACTAGCGACTCTATTGTACGGCTTTGCACGGGTTAACAAATTATACAAAAACCTTCCTCAAGAATCACTCTATCGATAGGTGAAAACCGCATGAAAATCCATTCAGTCGTTTTTGAGTTTATCGTGAACATATAAACAGACAGACGCGGAGGGGGACTTTGTCCTATGAGGTGTATTGATATTTGATATGTAGTTTTGTTCGATCTATTTTGTCGAAAATAAGTACATAACTAAGTAAGATACATAATTGATCATAGTAAATTCTTTGTCTTTTTTGTAATTTCTTATATTATTAGCCTTAACCCAAATAAATTTGCACGTATATATATATAGTTCCCTCGGTTTCTTATAGTTTGTACCACAACATAATTGGCGGACTGTATCGTGTAAGGCCTTAAATAGTGTCTGACGTGTCGTCAGATTATCTACGCCTTTGCGCTACAAATGGGTATTCTTTAATGCTATACATATATGCTTATTTGTTGTATATTTGTGTTACTTGGAGCTTTTAAGTACTGACATTGAAAAATAAGTTTCCTGGCTATTTGTTAATCCAGTACTAAATCTTAATATTAATGACTATTTAAACTTTATTGCACAACAAAATAAAATTACAAATGGCGAACTTAATGCCTAAAGGCATTATCTACCAGTGAACCATAGGGCTCTAAACAGATGGTGAAAATGTTGCTAGAAGAAAAGTAAGAGAATTGTATTTGGAATTACGGAATTTGAAACTTATTGGAATTAATTTATCACTTGTCGCCAGTCGCGGACGGCAGATTATATAGGTCACATTAAATATCTGCTTACGTATAGAATAGTCTATCTAAGCTAACTTTGCACCCACTTCAATAGTACAAAGTAAGTAAGTGTCATTATAAACTTCATATTTCATAGATATTTTACTAACTAGGTCCGATTCTAATCACTTGGACCACATGTCCTTGTATTAATCTTAGTCCCCGCCGCATCTTTTAATTTAGACCACCCTATAATTGTGTCCCGTGTAAGGCGTTTAATAGCCGTCGTGTCATCAGATTAACTACGTTTACGCAGACTATCGTAATCGATAGTATCGATAGTTAGTATGCATGGTTCGTATCGATTTGCGGCCCTGCGATTAATGTCGTCATAGCTCTGACCAAAATCGACATACAGCCATATTCGAACTTTAAGATACGTCAAATATTAGATATCTATTAGACATCACCAAGATATCTAATAGATAACTAGTTCAAAATCCGAATCGGGCTCATAGAGAGTAGACTTAAAGTCTAGTGGCGTTATTCATAAACGGCTGCTAACTTAATCAGTTGATGATCATCGTTTGTCCCTAATGTCCCTATCTGTCGTTATGCCATAGAGAGGGACAAACGACGATCATCAGCCGATTACTTAGTAGATGTTTATGAATAACGCCGTAGGAGTAGTTCTTATGTTGTTTATAAAAGATATATTATTGTTGTATTAAATCTGTCGCGGATGGAGTATCGAAACAAAGGTACGACAATTTCGAAAGAGATGACTTTCCGTACCAGTCTTCAATGCTTTTATCTATACTCAAGTTATCGATATATACGCAAATTTTAAACCCATGTCGATATACATTATCGATATCTTATCCCGTACTTATACCTGAGGTCCCTGAGGGGACATCTCCTGAATGTTAAATGAGGAGGTCCGCATATAACCATAATATTAACCTGCTGAATTACCCTGGAGTCAAATTACTGTAGTGGTCGAACTACCTACGTAAACTATTACAAATTTAGAATTTCCTGACAAAATTCCTGATTTCCGAATATTTTTCCTGACATGAGGGGGGGGGGGGGTGTCTAACGCGATGGCGATGGGGCCGATAGCCGCGTTTTATTATTAAGTTTTATTAAATTTATTTTTTGTATTGATTTAAGTAAATAAAAAGATACTTTATAAAGAAGTCTATCAATTCAAAAACTTCCTGACATTTTCGTGTTCCGTCCCCATTCCTGACAAAAGGCCAAAATTCCTGACATGTCAGGAAAATTCCTGTCATCTGGTAAGCCTAACTGCGGTAGGCGAGTGGATCAGATTTTGAAAATAACTTGTAGTTTTGAAACAATCGTTGAAGGGCATTTTTACATAAAAATAAATGGTACTACTTTTTTTCTAAAATCCATCTCCTTTTGGGTTATTTCTACTCATATCCACGAGTACCACGAGGAATATCGATTGAAAAAGAAAAAAAATGTGTCCTAAAAAAAGACAGTTCTGTAACGCATTTTCACTTATATTTTGTATGGACCGTTACCTAACTGAAACCCAATTTTTTTATGAAAAATTGGGGACACTATTTTTCTTTGTCTCATTCAATAGTACCTACTCGTGATTCTTAGTCTACATAACCCAAAAGTTGATAGTTTTTCAGAAATAATTACAAAACGGCAATAGAAACTTAAATAATTTATAGAAATATTCAAGTGACTTTTCGTGGCATCTGTCAGATACATTTTCTCTTTTCGTTTGGCCTTTGTCGATGTACGACTGTCGTCTTGGCTAGACCCCTGGCGGTCTAGCCAAGGTGACAATCGCTTGCGCTTCGCCATCGAATCGCTTTGTGTCTCTCTATAATCTCTATCACTCTCCCATATATTGTGACAGTGACAGTTACGTTTCGTTCGCTACGCAGCGTTAGCGATTGGCATGTCTACGGGGCCTGGGCTTTTTACGATCCCCTACAAGTAATTCCTCTAAACACTAACTTGTATGAAAAAACCAAATTCCATATCAGCAGGCGTTAATATATTCTACGAAGCTCACGTTAATTTCGTGTGGGCATGCGATGTAATATACTGTGATGCGAACGCCAGCATGCCTCTAGAATACATGGAAACCATTTCAGACTAAGTAGATTCTGCCCTTGTGGCGAGGTGTGGTGGCAGTTGAAGCGAGTATGTGGTTGTTTCGGGGAAATATGTTATATGGTCATAGGGCTTGCAATTCGAATATTCGAATTTGTCGAACTTCTTTATTCCGTATTTTAGTTGTCGATATTGTCGATAAACATGGCTTAAAAATATACCACGAATTAAAACGTTTAACATCATAAGCAAACACAGCGAATAAAGATAATCTTCTACTTACCTGCCTATTTATTGTTAGTGCCTGTCTAAGGGTCCCAATTACAATCTGACACTGGGTTTCATCGGTTAACCCCGGGTTAGTGGGATGGTGCAAGTGGTACTAAGTGATCATAGTGATATTTAATTATTGTTATTAGTTTTAGTGGCTTGTGGAATACAATCCAAGCCGAAACTACGAGGGTTCGAAAATACGACGAAACGTGCCGAGAAAAGATATGCACTGCCTTTTGTCCTTTGTCTCGTCTTGGCGGGGGCACGGCCGTGCCTTCAAATTATGAATTATTTTATACAAAAATGACTAGAATAGTTAATATCAAATCAAGATCATATTGCCTAAATCTGAATAGGCCTCAAATCAATATAATTGGAGATACTCGCGGATATTTTACATACTCAAACTAGTATAAGTATGTGCGGAGTGTGTGGGCCCATTAAAGTTGATTGGGTGCATGCACGTATAATCGGTACCTCATTATAGGCTGATGACTTTATCAAAGTAACGATGGCTATTATGTAAAAGTAATCTGAATAGATTATCGTCTTGATACATTTTCACGTACTCGGCCGAGATACGCTCGAAGGTGGACGGATAACTATATCTATAAAATCGAACTGCCGCGGATAAATTAAAATATTTTTGTATTATGATATAGTATTTCATGGCGAAGAAAATGGTATTTCTATAACATTACTCGCAAAACGACGACCGGTCTGGCCTAGTGGGTAGTGACCCTGCCTGTGTGAAGCCGCGGTCCTGGGTTCGAATCCCGGTAAGGGCATTTATTTGTGTGATAAGCACAGATATTTTTTCCTGAATCTTGGGTGTTTAGTATGTATTTGTATATTATATATATCGTTTTCCAAGTACCCACAACACAAGCCTTCTTGAGCTTACCGTGGGACTTAGTCATCTGTGTAAGAATAACCTATAATATTTATTTATTTATTTATTATTAAATTATGTCGCTATTTAAATTCGTGACAAAGAGACAAAAATTATGTCATGAATGAAGCGGCATAAGGTAATAATTAGAAGCCTATTTCTCTCCGCTGTCAGTAGCACCCCACCCTCAACAAGGTGAATCTGCAGCGAAACTGCCTCGTAATTAGTGGGAGTGTCAACAAATTGCACCACACTCCGCCGGGCCGGGCAATTATATCTTCATTTATAACGTAGCATACTAGACTCACGAAAAAGGTGGGGCGGTAGTGTAGGCGGTAATTAAGGTGTAGGTAGTTCATTACAGGATTTGAATAAAGCTAGCTTCTTAAATGACTTACGGCCAGTTGCCACCATCCGCACTTGACAGACTGATCATCGTCCCCCGAATTCCCGGTTCTCGCCATACAAACTCAGTACCGGGAGCAAACCCTAATCGTCAGCCGGCGCGCTCCGGCGGTATACTATGAAACTTATCATACAATAAAATTTAGCGAACACTATAACGATGACAAACAGTTTGGTGCAACCGACCCTTAGTATTTAACATGAACAAAAAAATCGTGTTTGTTGTATAGGTGCCCCCCTTAAATATTTATTTTATTTTATTTTTAGTATTTAGTATTATCAACAGAAATACATCATTTGTGAAAATTTCAACTGTCTAGCTATCGTGGTTCATGAGATACAGCCTGGTGACAGACGGACGGACGGACGGACAGCGAAGTCTTATAGTAATAGAGTCCCGTTTTTTACCCTTTGGGTACAGAACCCTTCAAGAAAGAGAGCTTCTATTGTATGGGAACGGCTTTTTGGCGGCGGGTTCGTGAGAATGAGAGACGTAAGTTTAGTTTTATAAACAGACCAACAAACACAAACAAACAAACAACAAACAAAAACAACACACAGAAACAAAGACAAAACAAACACACACAACAAAGAGACCACTGTCTGTCTGTCTGTCTGTCTGTCTGTCTGTCTGTCTGTCTGTCTGTCTGTCTGTCTGTCTGTCTGTCTGTCTGTCTGTCTGTCTGTCTGTCTGTCTGTCTGTCTGTCTGTCTGTCTGTCTGTCTGTCTGTCTGTCTGTCTGTCTGTCTGTCTGTCTGTCTGTCTGTCTGTCTGTCTGTCTGTCTGTCTGTCTGTCTGTCTGTCTGTCTGTCTGTCTGTCTGTCTGTCTGTCTGTCTGTCTGTCTGTCTGTCTGTCTGTCTGTCTGTCTGTCTGTCTGTCTGTCTGTCTGTCTGTCTGTCTGTCTGTCTGTCTGTCTGTCTGTCTGTCTGTCTGTCTGTCTGTCTGTCTGTCTGTCTGTCTGTCTGTCTGTCTGTCTGTCTGTCTGTCTGTCTGTCTGTCTGTCTGTCTGTCTGTCTGTCTGTCTGTCTGTCTGTCTGTCTGTCTGTCTGTCTGTCTGTCTGTCTGTCTGTCTGTCTGTCTGTCTGTCTGTCTGTCTGTCTGTCTGTCTGTCTGTCTGTCTGTCTGTCTGTCTGTCTGTCTGTCTGTCTGTCTGTCTGTCTGTCTGTCTGTCTGTCTGTCTGTCTGTCTGTCTGTCTGTCTGTCTGTCTGTCTGTCTGTCTGTCTGTCTGTCTGTCTGTCTGTCTGTCTGTCTGTCTGTCTGTCTGTCTGTCTGTCTGTCTGTCTGTCTGTCTGTCTGTCTGTCTGTCTGTCTGTCTGTCTGTCTGTCTGTCTGTCTGTCTGTCTGTCTGTCTGTCTGTCTGTCTGTCTGTCTGTCTGTCTGTCTGTCTGTCTGTCTGTCTGTCTGTCTGTCTGTCTGTCTGTTACCTCTTCACGCTTAAACTGCTGAATCTATTTCGTTGTAATTTGGTGTGGAGATTAGTTTGAGTCCCGGGCATAGGGTAGTTTTTAGGGTTCCGTACCCAAAGGGTAAAAATGGGACCGTATTACTTAGACTCCGCTGTCCGTCCGTCCGTCCGTCCGTCCGTCCGTCCGTCTGTCACCAGGCTGTATCTCACGAACCGTGATAGCTAGACAGTTGAAATTTTCACAGATGATGTATTTCTGTTGCCGCTATAACAACAAATACTAAAAACAGAATAAAATAAAGATTTAAGTTGGGCCTCCCATACAACAAACGTGATTTTTGACCGAAGTTAAGCAACGTCGGGCGGGGTCAGTACTTGGATGGGTGACCGTTTTTTGCTTGTTTTGCTCTATTTTTTGTTGATGATGCGGAACCACAGAATAACTAATAGTACTACCGTACAGAAAATTCACTCCTTCACAAAAGTCAGATTTAGGTATAAAATTACACCTATATCGCCGCCTGCAAGCAAAATTGAAACTTATAACCGCGCATGAACCGTGAATCTCCTTTGCGCGCCGCAGTTTTATGACCGAGCTGTGAGTGTCGGCACGGGGTTATCACTTGACAAGTTTTTATACCTAAAGTCTATTTTTTTATTCGGTAGACTGAAATGACAGTTCATAGTATGAACATAAAATGTCATTTCATACTATGAACTGTCATTTCAGTCACCGAATAAAAAATTGACTTTATACCCACTGATTTATTATTTTTAAGATAAATATGTAGGAATTACAAACGTTGATTATGTAAACATACATTTTTTATCCGGAGATAGTAAATATGTCTGATTCTCACGGAAGTAAGTTTCGAAGCCATTGTGTATTTTCAATTTTGCGCGAGCGCCGCGTGACACGACTATCGATCGTGCACGCCGAGCGGCAGCCCACTGCCATACACCTGTCCGATGGGCGCGCCGGCCAAATGTACCTAAACTGCGGAGTGACACCCCCCTGGCGGAACCCTCCGTGCGCGAGTCCGACTCGCACTTGGCCGGTTTTATCCCAGAAATCACCGTTTAAGGAGTGAAAAAAGGGGGGGGGGGGAATTTGTATGGGAAATCCCATCAAAAACATTACATGTAAAAAGGTGCAAGTCACGCAACGCTTTTACTACAAAAAAGGTTTGAGATGTAATGTGAAACCAAGTCGGTTATTTTAATCAGTGCCAGGGGGTGTTAAAACCGTATCAATAAGATATCTTTAATTTGTAATACGTACCTATAATGACTTGGCCATCGCACGGCTGCATAATAACAAAAGGATCATCGTCACCTATTAAAAAAAAATCTAATTGAACATAACGCTAGCGCTAATTGCAGTTTGAGCATTACACATATTTACGAGTACAGCACGAGTTAAGCATTATGTGCGATTGCCAAGTCATTATATGTATTACAAATTAAAGATATCTTATTGATACGGTTTTTACACCCCCTGGCACTGATTAAAATAACCGACTTGGTTTCACATTACATCTCAAACCTTTTTTGTAGTAAAAGCGTTGCGAGACTTGCACCTTTTTACATGTAAAGTCTATTTTTTTATTCGGTAGACTGAAATGACAGTTAATAGTATGGAATGACATTTCATGTTCATACTATTAACTGTCATTTCAGTCTACCGAATAAAAAAATAGACTTTAATGTTTTTGATGGGATCTCATCTCTTTTTGTAGGCAGTCCTTCTTTTCGGGTACTCATACCCATACTATGTATACACATATCATAACTAAACATATCTTCATTCATTCATACTCACATCGTACATCGTAGTGTACCTTTACTTTACCTACTACTTGTAGGAACTGCAACAGTAACTTTGTAATATCATATATTTATATGGGATTACAAACTTACTTATGCAGTTCTTAGATCTTTAAAACGTGACTGATAGTGCAATATTTTTAGGTTTTTCCATTAAACCCTAACTCTGTACCAAATTTCAGCTCTCTGAGTTTATGGGAAGTACTAGTTCCATTCTGATGATCATGAGTGAGTGAGTGAGTGTCATAAATGCGAAACTTTGCTTTCGCTTAGCTTCGGAACTCAATTACCTACAGCCTTGAAATTTTGGATTTTAAGTATGTGATTATAGCTTACTGGATGACGAAAATTTCTGCGTTCTGGTCTTATCCAGAGGTTCTCAAATAGGGGCCTGAAAATGCGGCGAAATGGTTCCAGTAAAGGATGGTACGGCAGTGTTTGCTTCGCGCTCGACTTGGCGGGGGCACTGCCGTGCCCCCAGATCGATAAAAACCAGATTGGGTAATAATAAGCTATCCCAATTAAGACGAAGTCGCGGGCAAAAGCTAGTCAAAAAATAAACCTAAAAAATCTATTATTAACACTAAAGCTAAATTGCTAACGGATATTAAAAACGTGCTCCATTATACGCAGCGCTTCATTATCTTAAGCCGTTTTAAATTTATGATGCTGTCCCTTTTCACCCCCGCTCAAATTATATATTCTACAAATATAAAGACCAAGAGGCCGATTTGAGCTTACAAACGAATGTCAATTGATTTTGTCAATTTCAATTTTTAAATTTATATTTGCTCATGCATTTTAATCATAAATTAGTGCGAGAGATATACGATATCCGTGGGACACGGCACAGATTCAAATCCATCCAACATTTCTTCGATTTCAAGTTTGCCTCCTACATATATATGTCGACGCGCAGGTGATAATAATTGGTAAATTCAAATAATGGGCGCTTACATGACTTACTTACGATTTATCAAAAACACTTGTAAGCGACGTGGGTAATAAAGATGTCTCTTCAAGAGGCTTGGAAGCGTATTAGAGGCGTCAGGGGTTTTTGTAACGTCTGAATGTGTTCTCGGAAATTGCTCTGTTTGATAATTAATTAGCTCATGGTTTTTTGTGGACTAGAGTGAGTGGCATCGCCAGGTTGCAGGCTGGCGTCACTCTGGAATTGAACTTCATTCTGGTCGGACAGTGGCAATAAAGAGACTGCATTACGCCTCGCGTACTTGTTCTCGCGTTAAATATCTACGCCCTAACGGATGTACTACCTAGTGCATCTAGCCATTCCTGAATACCTAAACCTACATTAAGCCTCGACATATATAACACGCTCAGGATGCTGTTGGGACTGCCCATGGTATAATAATATACTCCGCCTGGTACTCTCTTCCGAGATTCGCGAATGACCTAACTGGCACTTGCCTACGTCATCATGCTGTTTACAGGTCCTCAAACTTTAAAATGTGGGAGAATTTTAACCAACAGTGAAATTTATTTTAAAGGCATTAATTTTAAGTTATTCATGTAGAAACATAGTAAAATAAAACAAATCTATACTGCACTTTTCACTCCTACTCTTACAGTTCCGAATAGAGCCGCCAACCATTTTCGTAACAAAACATTAATTACGAAGCTTACGACGTGAAAAGTTTGGAAAACACTGCGACTGCTGACACTGAGCGAGAAGGAAATAACAATTAACACGCGTTCGACAAGGACGGTCGGTCAGGGACAAAATGGCGGATTGTCAAATGTGACAGCGCTATCCTGTGTTGCCAGTAGTGTAAACAGAATTACCCGAACGTCTGAAATTTCTTTCGTGAATCGGAAGATATTGCTAACGAATAATTAAAAATGACGTGTTATTGTAAAATTTAAGATAAAATACATATAAATGAAAATTATTAAATTATAAAGAAATAAATTAACTTATTAACCATAGATATAATGTACCCATGTAACATGTTATGTTGAAATAAATTGGCAATGTTATTGTGACGTAGGCAAGTGACACTCTGGGAAGAGAAGACCATGTTTTATTAGACCATGGGACTGCCCAGGTACTGCAGCGCGTCGGGCATGTTTGCGGAAGCGCGAGTAGACGGCTTCCTTGCTATTGTTCGGAAGCGTGTCGTCTCCATCATGCGCCGTGTGCGTGACAGTAGCAACAGCATTCTAGGCGTGATCGCGAGCAGTTTGGACTCCCCCATAGCGAGACACTGGAATGACCTTCATGTCACTTCATCAATTAAATATTTGACTGAATGTCATATATTTATTTATTTTGTGTTTGTTTGAATGTGACTATATATTTTGTATATTTTAATTTAATGTGTCTATTTTAATTTTAATATTAAATTATTATCTTTATTGTGTTCGTGATTTTAATTTTAATGTAATATGGATCTTTTGTTATCTGGAATAAATATGAATTGAATTGAATATATCATAGAAATAATATGTATAGACATAGACATATCCATCCTTGATTGGTAATGATATAATTACAGGTCTTACTTACAGGTCATTACTTAATTATTATAAATTGGTCATTATATACATCTTGTTTACATATAACTTATTTATCAGTAGCTGTCGTAGTGCAGTAAATATCTGTCGATGTGTCACAACGAATAAAAAAGATATCGCCTGTCAATAGTCACTGTCTTGTAAATCAATATTTATAGCCTATTTATAACAAACAATGGTATGTATTCTCAAAGAAAATAAAACAAAACACAACGTTCCTTGGCCTCGTCCAAAAAGTCAATTAGAACTAAAAAGAACTGCGTTTACTGCCTGAGAACTGGCATTAGTCTTTATTCGTTACTCGTTAGTCATTAGTCGTTAATCACCGGTATCAATTAGCGGAGCAATTAACGTCAGAAAGTTCTTTTTAGCGATTAACGACGACGATTCCAAGATGACGATCTTTCTTACGCTGTTGTTGTTCAAAATTAAGCCTTAATATCCAAATAAATAAGGGTCCGATTAAAACTTTCATTTCATAAATAAATTTGAGTACTTATTTTAATAACTAGCGAATACCAAGTATAGAAAGTGCATTGTAACAATGTAATACATAATTGTAGGGAAAATAATAGTAGTTTATGTGACTGCTACATAAAGAAAAGCCTTAAAAAACGAATGTGGGTTTATGAAACGAACGAAATGAGTTTCATAATAGGATCATGATGAATGTTTTAATGTCTAAATTAATCATGTACAGTTATGATAATGTCTGTAGATAAAAATCTATTATTATTTATTTGCCTGTTATTAAATCCCAGTATTTTATGTACCTGGGCGTTTTTTTTTGTTGTCCCCTACACTTTTTTTTCAAATTTGGGATTTTTTATGTTATTTCTACTCAAAAACACGAGCTCTTTCTATCCTAATAGGAGAAAAAAAGTGACTATAAATTTAGTGTTTTAAACCCCAAAGGAAAAATGCAATATTACAGCCCACTGGTTACCTTCAATGGATTCCACATTATGAAATTTATTGAAATTGAAATTGAAATCATTTATTTCGAACAAAAGTCCATAATGTGTTAGTAACATAAATACTAATTCTTAAAACTAGGGTTAGTACAAACATAATCTTAAAACAAATTCTGACACACTGGGGCATGTAGCTGCACCCAGTGCTTCAGCCACGGTGAGTCCCACCGGTCGGCCAACGTGCACAGGATGGTATTGGAGCTGGCGCGCCACCGCCTCAACAGCGAGCTACACCGCTTCCTGATGATCGCGTGGAAGCCATCGATCCGTCCCTCCGTGAACATACCCGAGGCGCTACAGTGTCGCGGCAGCCCGAATACCACCCTGTACGCATTGTTGTACTGGACCCGCAGAGCGCTGTATGCTCGCTGCGTATAGCTGATCCATAGGCTGCACGTGTAGAAGGACTGGCAATATGCTTTAAAAAGCGTAGCCTTCACCTTCTCTGTACATCGTGCAAACCTACGGGCAAGCATATTGCAGCGCACAGCCAGCGCTCTGCGTTCCCTCTCAATGTCCATATTGTCGCACATGTCATCAGTGACCCAGTGGCCCAAATACTTATTTATGCGAAGATTCGCGCACCAACCATAGAACATGTTATAGGTACCTACCTATCTACTTATTTATTGTACTTTATCACAAGCCACACTATTGAATTATATATTTCCGACATTATTTATACGCTAAATATAATGATTCAAATTTATACACCGCACATCCAATTTGCTTACATAGTATGTGGCTAGCGGTAATTTTTTGGTATAACTAGGACGCCACCTAAAGATTAGTACTGTGACGTCCAGGCGCCGTTGTGTACTGGGTGACCAAATGAAACAACTGTTATCGCTTGTGCACTCCGCAGCCACGCGCACGCCATGACACTTCCCTATGGAGTGAAGCTAGCGGGTAGTTGCGTCGTACTGTTTATTGTGTAACCGTCACATCTCTCCCTTTTTATAACAATTTATTTATTTTACTTTATATATTAACCATGCAACAATAATTCAGTTTATCTTATTATCTTATACTCGCTACGTTGATTTATTTTTCCAATCTAGGTATACTACCACCGGTTCGGAAAAGTTAACCTCAGACCCGAGAAGAACCGGCGTAAGAAACTCGGCGAAGTGTGGATCCGTTTTACAACTGTTAAATAATAAATATTTTCCAACACTAGCAAGCCTTTAAACCTGTAAAACTATTATTTGATTATTCCTAATTGTTACCGACTTTTAATTTACTTTAAATCATGTTATGCTTGCCACATAAAACTTATAATTTGATTTGTTACATATATTTCTTGCGATACCCTACCAGGGTCCATGTGCCTGTATGTTACTATGTAGTTTACTCGTATGTAATATAAATATGTACATTGGATGCAAAATAAAGATCTCTATCTCTATTTTACTTTTACAATTTCTTATGTGTCAGTCCCTCTCCTTCTCCTATTTGCAGTTTTGAGTCTAAGTCCTTTTATTAACTTGAATATAATTCAAAGAATTATTTTAAAAGCCTTAATTACTACATTTTCCTTTTGATGCTTACACATTTCCAGGTATTAACATTAGCATACAATATAATATTTTACTAAATTAATACCTATTTCATGATTTAGGTACAATAAAATTGTAAGCTTGCCAAGCGTCTTGGACATTAGTTACTTACTGGCAATAACTGATTGACTCAGTTTTACTTGTCTTGTATGATGTTAATATATATGAGGCAATTTATAATACTTATAGATAATCCAATGTCAAATAAAGTAGCAATGTTACTCTATTCATAGTAGAGGTACCACGTCAAGTATATTTAGTTTTACTTGTGAATAGGTTAAGCAAACAATAATCTATATAAATATATTTATATATAATTAATTTGTTAGGTACCTACTAAGATTTACCTGCCTATTTGACCATTGTTATTATCTAATCATAATCATATCTAATTATCGTTCTTTAATTATATGTAATACTTGGATAATATAATATTGACATCAATTAATCCAAATATTTATTTTATCCATTCTATTACTCAAAAAGTAACACAGCAAATATAATATCGATTGTAATATTAATCTAGCAACTTTTGCGAAGAATCATAATTACAATTTATGTTATGAAAATAACGTAACTCCTTCTTACTAATCGGAAGCTGATTTTTGAACTAGTAAGCCAGTAAGTATTGTATTATTATTTCCACAACAATTACTGTCAGACTATCACATAAATATTAATATTTGTATACACTTTTTCTTCGGTTTATTTCAATTACTTGCAACAGTTGCAACATATTTTATAAACCTGAAACATACACACATTGTATGTCTGTTTCCTATGTCCTGTCATTGGTAAGTATGTCATTTAACTTCAATAAACATCTTACAACGAACCAATGGAACTCCATTATCTTAACCATGATCCCATGAAATACAGAGTAAGTAGGTACACAAGAATACACTGTTCGAATGTTTACTTTACCATTTTAGCGTTACGTTTAACGGTTCTGTTTGATATGACCTAGGGTTTTGGTCTTTTGGGTCTTAGTGTAGATTAGTACCATATATGTGTACTCTTGGGTAGATCCATGAAGTGGCTCTAGATGCAACTTTAATCTACTAGTTTTACTAAATTAGTTATTCTCAACTAATTAAACATCAATCAGGCACTGTCATTGAGGGCGATCAAGATCACGGTTAATTCGAATACTTATTGTTTTTATTTTCTAATGTATACCTACTCAGACACACTATTTACTTATTTGATGGTTTCTGTTTTGTTTTAATGTATCGGTTCTGAGACTATGTATAATTTCCAATGTATGTATTGTCTCTACCGCATACCTAAGCGTTTTGGCATCCTTAATTATTGTAGTTTTATGCATGTGACTGAAATAGGGAAATATATTTTCCAGTAAATTGCCTTTTTAATTACACCTAATTATAATTAGTCATCACATCACACATATCACTCATCTTAATCTGAGTAGGTGTACCTACTACCTAGGTACTTAAAAGGTACTTCGTCATCTACCTGTCAACCGACAAAAGTCGTATGTCTATTTACAAGGCATTAGGTTAACCGCTGTTCACTAGAGTTTTGCTGTTAGTACCTAAGTCATGTTTGCCTTGGGTATAGTTTCGTAGTATAGTTAGTAAGCTGTGCTTCCTCACTGTGCAAGGCTCCACGCATCGCCACTCCCGTTTTTACAGCATTGACTTTAGGTACTACATGACATGATGTATTATGACAGGGCCAGCGCATCTATTTACGTACCTTTTGTACTTGGGTTTGTGATTGAGCTTTGTCCTGATTATTATTCAATAGAATCATGTATTCCGGCTTTAAAATAGATTGGGATTGGAATTTATAATATGAAATCTGGGTCATATACGATTTTGAAGGAATTGTATATCCTCATCTATTTATAGATTTTATTTGGGCAGTTTAGGCATGCCTCTGTGTTCCACAGTTTCCACGGCTGCGCAAAATGCATTATTATCCTGGTCACCTGCTTGTTTCTCTTAAACTATAATTTAACGCGTCCTCTAACTGTTCCAACAGAATGGCTACAACAATCTTTAATCGGAATACCGTCTATTAAGTCGTCGTATACTTTATATACTTGCTTTGTTCGTTTTTATTTAAGCTGATACATTGAGTACTTACCTATACGAACATCTGCAAAATGCCGTAAATTTATGATACGGGTACAAGTTAGAGGAAGGTTAAATTGTAGTACTTTACAGGAAATATTTTTTCCAAATATATTTGTAAAATTGAAAATCTACCTGAATCTATATTAGTAGGTATGCCTATTCCCGAGGCCATCCATCTATACCTACGCCTTAAGTGAACTGGAACAGTATGCAGAGGCACCAATTATATAATTTTCGCTGCTTATTATATAATTTTGAATTAAATAAATACATAGCAGGTTACTCTACTAACATTATGTCAGTTTATTACTATTTTGCCTCCCTATTAAGTCTAATGGTGGTATCTGGGACATTTTGGATGACCTATGACAAGATCCTATCGTTAGTACCAACCAACTCTATATCGCGTCTACTAGACTTGTTACTAGGTACATTTGACCCTTTTGGCTTGTTAGTACTGGGTAGTTGAACATAATACTAATTATACCTTGTTTATATCGTAGGTAAGCGTTATGATTTCGCTGTATCATTTATTTTATTTTGCTAGTACCAGTGGAACATTCAACCTACTACTTATTTATTTTGCCAGTACCAGTTGAACGTTTCAATTCAACCTACTAATTATTTGTTTTGCTAGTACCAATTGAACAATTTCAACCTACTACTTATTTGTTTTGCTAGTACCAGTTGAACATATCAACCTACTACTTATTTGTTTTGCTAGTACCAGTTGAACACTTCAACCTACTACTTATTTGTTTTGCTAGTACTAGTTGAACGTTCCATCCTACTAATTATTTGTTTTGCGTCATTAGTAGTTAATTATACCAACTGCAGCATAGATGTGATGTACAGTTTACTTCTTGTAATTTATTTTTCTTGTTAGTCCGACTCCGACTTACTACTCAATTCATTTGATGCTGAGTTTACGTGTCTACTCCTACAGTAAAACAATAACAAAGCCCTCGGCATTCATCAGTCTAAGTACATATCTATAGTTCTTGACTCACTTGACATCGTAACGGTCCTTGATAATTTTACTGATCCGTTACCTGCTAGCATTCTTTATTGTCATAACATACCTATGTATATATAAATACATGTTAAGTCGACACCAAGTTAGGTAACAGCGATTCATACCATTTCAATTGATTATAAGTAGGTATTATAACAGGTTATTTTAATCGAACAATATTTCTTTTAGGACATAAGGTCCCTAAAAATTTATACAACTATACCGACTTAATATGCAGGTTTCTCAATAGGTTTCCTTATGTAAAAATATCTTAGTAATTACACAACTAAGTAGGTAGGTATATTTTAAGTATGAACGGCAAATACACAACAACTCATAATAATCGTGATTTCCGCGAAGATAGTTTGATTATTTACCCTTTATATCATATGAATTCTAATATACGGTTTTGAGTCAGAAAATAAACCATGTACCAACTGTATTTGTAACACGCAAACCATCAGCATATTCGTTTCTGTCACTTCATGGAAAAATTAATACACCGGTGCCACATCATTCTAATAATGCAACATGAGTACATTATTTTTTGTAGGATTTTCCCAATTATTGATCTATCTTGCATTGATTGCACTTTTGGATTTACAATTGGTAACCAGGCTCACGAACAGTAGCTACTGTCAAAGAGTTAGTGTAATAAGCAAGCGCATATTTCTTCTTTGCTTGGTAAACATTCCTCCCGAGCTACCTACCATCAATTACTCACTAAATAGTTGTAAAGTTAACTACTGTTCTTATGTAAACAGTCGACAAAATCAACTGTGCATATACATAATTGTTTTTATTAACATTGATTGTAAACAAAACTATAAAATTAGGTATTTATATTTATTATTATTGGGGTGGTATCGGGCCTTTGAGTGTCACGTCGACCACGTATTGATCTATGGTGACGGCCCTTTAAAGTTCATTACTAATGCCCGTTTCATCCAGAAAATTACAGATGCTTTGGGCCGTAACGTTCTGTACCTCATAGGGTTGCAATACATGTCGCCCTAAGTAGGTATAAAATTAGGTATAGGTACAAGATCTACCTTTTTACAGTTTTGCACTAATATTTAAATTCTGCACTAGTTTCTTTAATACTCCTCTGACGTGAGTTTGGAATTTCATAACCTAGTTACGTAACAAAGTCGTTGCAATTTTAATATTTCCGTATTATGTACAACCGTACGTCACTCGTTACAATATCACCTCGCCCAAACTTTTGTATTGCCTGAATACAATCGGAAGCTCGGGAGCAAATGGACAACTACGGTAGCTATTAGGTTAGGGTTTCCATACCTTAGGTATTTTGTTTTTTTTCCGCCACCGTTACCTTTCCTTTTCGTAATTTTTTTTTGGTGATGTTTTATCCTCGTCGCCATTTGTGACGTCCAGGCGCCGTTGTGTACTGGGTGACCAAATGAAACAACTGTTATCGCTTGTGCACTCCGCAGCCACGCGCACGCCATGACACTTCCCTATGGAGTGAAGCTAGCGGGTAGTTGCGTCGTACTGTTTATTGTGTAACCGTCACAAGTACGATCAACAATTTAAATACTTAAGGCCCGATTCGGATTTTGAAATCTACTAGATATCTTTTAGACGTCACTAAGATACGATAACGATATGTTTAAGATCTAACCTGTCAAATTTGACATTTCTGCGATTCTGGAGATACCTTTGAACGATTTCCATAAGATATGACTTAGAGATCCAATTCACATCTAATAGATATCTAACACTATCTAACGTAAAAGTGACATTGGTTGCCTGAATTGAGCTGCAAAAGAGAACTAGTTGAAATCTAAACTATAACGTATCTAGAATGGATCTTGTACGTGTCGTCTCTTGTGAATATCTTGAAGTTCGAATACGGCAGTTAGATTTATAATTATTCTGTTCTCATAACCAGGATAGAACAGTGCAGGAAAAAATACATATTAATTAACATATTCTGTTATTACGCTTCATGGCGTAATACAAAATGGGTTTTTAGCCGATATTTAGCACAAAACACATGTAAAGGTTGTTCAAAATTCTGCATAATTGCTGTTATAAAATTGTTCCAGGTGGCAACTAGTAACAATACAAAATTTTATCACAAGCGTTAGTTTATTCGCATAAAACGCGAGTTGTATGCTCCGTCTAATGGCAAGTCATCCGTGCTTGATAAAAATCATCATTAAGTCTCAATTACCAAACTAGATTTTTATATCACCAGCTGACTAGTAAAGTTTTATAGAACCTGCTGTTTGCATGATTATACTCATCGATATTTACAAATAAGGCATAGGCCGTGTGTTTTGTTGCAAACATTATCGTACGATTATAAAAAGAAGATACACCGTAGTTGCGAGTGTGATGGACCTACAGCTCACGCACACACTCACTCACACACACACACACACACACACACACACACACACGAGCCTAGGCGCCGCCATACAATCGAAGTAATTTGACATTCTGACTAGTTTCCATTTCTAGAAATTGTAACAAAGAATTTAGAGCCAGTAGAAGTTTTACAAATATAAAATATGTGCGTCTAGCGCGCTCTATGCAAATCTGTTCAGTTCAGCCATGGAAAAAACGAACAACAAATCTAGGTAGTGAATGCCATGAGGCATTAAGTCTGCCATTTGTAGGTTTTTTGATGTACAATAAAGTTTAAATAAAGTAAATAAATAAAAAATTAACATACAAATTAGCACTATGTTCGTAATT
Source organism: Cydia amplana (assembly GCF_948474715.1). Classification (NCBI taxonomy): domain Eukaryota; kingdom Metazoa; phylum Arthropoda; class Insecta; order Lepidoptera; family Tortricidae; genus Cydia; species Cydia amplana. Next base: position 17,662,154 of record NC_086073.1, read on the forward strand.
TACTATATTTACCTTCCAAATTCATTCCACCGGTTCATTACAAATTCTATTTTCGTATCCGATCGGAAAATTGTATCGATAAGTGCTTTGGGAATAAATAAAATTGGACTTCGGTTCATAAAACGGGATTCGTTTTGAAGGTAAATTTGTTTACATTGCATTTTTTTATTTTCATTAATATGTCCTTTCTAACATGGGATACAAAAGGTTTGATCTAGAAAAGCTTTAGAAATTTGCAATGATATGTCCTTGTATTAAACTTATCCTATTTTCAAAATGTACATATGTATTTACTTTAACGATAGATAAAGAAATTTAGATTCTATGTAATGGTTTTAAGGTTTAAAATACTGAGTATGCATGAAGCTCGCTTATTATTCTTCCCTCGAACAAAACAGTGTTGAGTTTTACGTCTTAGTTTTTCGTCTTTTGCGTTGTTCTAAAATGTACTTTATATAGTACATAATAAAGTTTGTTCTAAGAGTATTTCTGTGTTGGGCCAAGTACGAACTTGATAAAAATAGCAATCAGTTTAGCAGCCCCATATCGTGAGAAAATAGTGGATTATTAATATTTATCGGTTTATTTATAGTAATCGATTATCCTGTGACGAGTTTGGGATGGAACCGTGAAGTTTGTAGGAGTTTTTTGCAAGTGTGAGTGAACGGGTTTCTTCTTAACTACACGCATACCTACATACGTTGTTTTTATTTAATATGTGAAAAATTACTAAAAATGATATTTTATTTTGTATTTTTTTATGCAAAATTATAATTTTGACTTCAGTATGTGTAAGTATTAAGTAACTAGGTATAATAAATTGTCTTATTATTACAAGATATAAAAAAAAAAATGTTTATAAAAGTAAAAACCTAATGCACGCGCAAATGATAATAAAATGACATTATTTTGATATCAAATTCAAATTGGTCTCCTGGACCAAACAGAGTAAACAAAACTACACTAAAGTCTATTTTTTTATTCGGTAGACTAAAATGACATTTCATAGTATGAAGATCATGTGTCATTTCATACTATGAACTGTCATTTTAGTCTACCGAATAAAAAAATAGACTTTAATGCTCCTACTTTTAGGCTCATTCAATATGACTGCTATATTGACACATTTCTGCTTCAAAAATGCATGCACGATTGCACTTTGCCGTAAACACATGCCATTGTAAAGTGACCCAACCCATCCGCCCCTCAAAATGCACCCATCAAAATCCCCACATACTCTTATAATTTAGGTCATAAGCTCGAAAATCGTCTAAAGTTTTAAAATTCAAATGCAAACGTATTTTGGCTAATCGATGGAAATCACGGGAAGCGTTCACAGGAGTCGTACTTGGAAACCAATTTCCGGTTTCCTTTCACATTGTAATGTAAGTGGCGCCCCCTGGTTTGGTTTACGGTTTTAAATTACCCGCTGTTTTAATAGAATTGATGGCTATTGAGATCGGTGAATATTTTTGGTGCTTATTGTAGAAATTCTTTATTTCATAGAAATTGTTTTATCAAGCAGCTTGTCAGTTGAACGGAAATAAGTGTGCTTAGTTACTGATATATAGATTCTTCATATTGGTGGTATTAATTAAATATTATTATAGGACATTTCTTATACAAATTGACTAAGCCCCACGGTAAGCTCAAGAAAGCTTGTGTTGTGGGTACTCAGACAACGATATATATAATATACAAATACTTAAATACATAGAAAACAACCATGACTTAGGAACAAATATCGGTGCTCATCACACAAATAAATGCCCATACCGGGATTCGAACCCAGGACCGCGGCTTAACAGATAGGGTCACTACCCACTAGGCCAGACCGGTCGTCAATATATATAATCATTTTGTTAAACCCAACTACATACAATAGGTATACTCTACCTTCCCCATGTATATGAAAAAAATATGTAGGGTTAGAATGCTACAAATTAGAGATAAAAAAAATATGTACGGTTAGAATACTACAAATTAGAGGTAAAAAACATGTTGTTTTTTTAACACCGATTTTTTTGCAGTGGAACTGTTGAAATGACTAAAATCTAAATAGTCTTTTATAAAGTACCCTCGTTGACAGCGGTCTAACTTAGTCTCCAGAATAACCCGAACATGATGTAAAAAGACAAACTTGCCTTCGTTTGATTAGGGTCGAGCCTTTTTTGTACGCTGAGAAATGTCTTGAACGTCTGCTCTTATTTATCGTACAGTCAGCAGCAGAAGTTGCTAAGCGGGCCAGGTGTTCAAAATAATCTTGACGCGACTAACGATAAAAGAATAAGAGCGGGTCTAGGTAATTTTGAACACCTCGCCCGCTTAGCAACCTGCTGCTGACTGTATATTTCCAAACTTTGCTGCGATTAATTGTAAGTAATGGAATTAATTAGGAAGTTAGACATTTTTAATTGAACTGATCTTAATTAATGCTCAGGGGTTTGTATCCACAGTTTTCAAGTTTCTTGAAATTTGTAAGACAATCTGTTAATTGGGTCAATCAACTATTTCTTGTTGTTATTCTGTCCCATCAGCGAGGAGACAATAGTAGCATAGATTAGATTGTTAGAAGAACTGCTGTACCATGTTCTACTAACATGCTCAGTAGATGTCCCATTATGGAAAGGTCTTATAACTACCATAAAATGCAAGTTTGGTTCATTTAAATACGAAAAACCTAGAATTTTAAGAGTGACTCAGGAGACCGTAACCATAACAACGTGTGACAAGAAAAAGTTGATTAACCCAATTGGATTATTATGAATGAGAACGATATTGCAACTTTGTAGATGTTTGGCGGGCGTCCCAAATTCAGATGGCTTGTCATGTTGGTGTTTATTGTCGTAAATGACGCACCATCCATCTCTTTTTATGTTTACTTGTCAGAAAGTGACGGATGCTTTGGCGATGCTCGTGAACCTCCTGATTTGTATGCCATTTTATTTGACAAGTATATCACTTATTCACCGTGTTTTTAGGGTTCCGTAGCCAAATGGCAAAAAACGGAACCCTTATAGATTCGTCATGTCTGTCTGTCTGTCTGTCTGTCTGTCTGTCTGTCTGTCTGTCTGTCTGTCTGTCCGTCTGTCTGTCCGTCCGTATCTCACAGCCACTTTTCTCCGAAACTATAAGAACTATACTGTTGAAACTTGGTAAGTAGATGTATTCTGTGAACCGCATTAAGATTTTCACACAAAAATAGAAAAAAAAAACAATAAATTTCTGGGGTTCCCCATACTTCGAACTGAAACTCAAAAATTATTTTTTCATCAAACCCATACGTGTGGGGTATCTATGGATAGGTCTTCAAAAATGATATTGAGGTTTCTAATATCATTTTTTTCTAAACTGAATAGTTTGCGCGAGAGACACTTCCAAAGTGGTAAAATGTGTGTCCCCCCCCCCTGTAACTTCTAAAATAAGAGAATGATAAAACTAAAAAAAATATATGATGTACATTGCCATGTAAACTTCCACCGAAAATTGGTTTGAACGAGATCTAGTAAGTAGTTTTTTTTTTATACGTCATAAATCGCCTAAATACGGAACCCTTCATGGGCGAGTCCGACTCGCACTTGGCCGCTTTTTTAATCCTACTCCACGAGATATTTATGTTCTTAATTTAATTATGGACAGTTGGACAGTTCCGAAATCCGGAAAAAACACACCGTATATATAATGGGTGTCATTTTGAGTCCCTAACAACGTTTGTCCTAAAGTCACTTGCCCTAACTGGTTTGACCTAATGGGCACATACCCTAACGATCAATTGTCATAACGATTATTTTCCATAATGTAAGGTTCTGAAAAATGGTTAGGTTTTAGAACTTGCTGCAACAATAGTGGGTTAGGTTAGGGTTAGAACTGCGACCCTCGCAAAAAAGAAAATATGCTTAATAACATTAGGATAAGTAATTAATAATTAGGGAAACCAAAATTAGGGTTTTTAGTGTTAGGACAACTGATCATTATGACAAACAATATTAGGGAATGCAAACATAGGAGAAAAGACTTTAGGGATTCAGATATAGATCCGTACGTATATAATATAGCATTATTTATTTTATACCATTTCTTACATTTAATCAATCAGATTTCGAAGCATAGAGGCCTAATTTTATTTTTCTTGGTAATTTGGGGTAGGTTCTAATGCAAAATTCCTTTAGTATGACCTATATATTGACCTAGATGATTAGTTACTGTCTGAGGAAAGATTTGATACACAATACGGTATAACAAGATGAACATACAAACCATATATTATGTTTAAGGGTCAATCAACTATTTCTTGTTGTTATGCTGTCCCATCAGCGAGGAGACAATAGTAGCATAGATTGTTAGAACAACTGCTGTACCATGTTCTACAAACATGCTCAGTAGATGTCCCATTATGGAAAGGTCTTATAACTACCATAAAATGCAAGTTTGGTTCATTTAAATACGAAAAACCTAGAATTTTAAGAGTGACTCAGGAGATTGTAACCATAGCAACGTGTGACAAGAAAAAGTTGATTAACCCTTAAACTTCCTTTGAGAAAACCTTTTTACTACCTAGTGAAGTAACTGTGCACTAGTTTCACACGGTCTAGTAGCTGTTACGTCGGGCCTCTAGAATTCCGATACATGGAACGTCTAGAAAAATGTATCGGTATTTTTTGCCTGAACCAACATACTAACATTATACTTTCTTGTTCACAGGTAACCGCATTGCATCCTGATTGAAATCGCACCTGATTTACACAGTAAGCGGTTTTACAAATAACATATCACGGAAGCCATCATTTAAGTAATATCATTCTAAAGGGTATATATCTTAATATTAAGAACTAAGAAAAATTACCTTTTCTTAAAAGTGTCCTGTGTAGACAGCCATATTCGAACTTTAAGATACGTCAAATACAGGATGCTTCCTGTAACAGGAGCAATAAATTAAACTAAAGGCTGTACTCCTGAAACTAACCAACATTTGTTCAGTAACTTTTAAAAATTATGAATGCTTTAGACTTCCTCTTTTTCATACAAAATAAATATTGCCTTCAATGTACGCTGACATCAGTGTGTTTGACGTTGCTTGTCACGCTTTAAACATAACAAAATTTGCAATACATTGCGTCTTAGAATAAACTTTAAAGTGTAATAAAAATCAAAACATGAGTTATTTTCAAAAGTTGCTGAACAAATGTTGGTCAGTTTGAGGAGTACAGCCTACAGTTTAATTTATTGCTCCTGTTACAGGAAGCACCCTGTATAATATATCTATGTATTAGACATCACCAAGATATGGCAGTGTCAAAAGTGACGTTTCTTCAAACAAAAACGTCAATTTTGGCACTTGTTACTGACATATCTTGATGATGTCTAATTTGAAAATCCGAATACGGCCCAGAGTTTTTTTATTTCTTTTCTGATATAGAACAGTTGCGAGTGTATAATAACTGGACTGCTTTGAAATATCACGGAAATCATCATTTAATTATTAAAAAGTGTCTCTTACAGCCATATTCGAACTTTAAGATACGTCAAATATTAGATATCGAAACGATATGGATTGGATATGTCAGTGTATATCGTTTCGATATCTAATATTTGACGTAAGGACTAAGAAGAATGACCCTCTTAAAAGTGTCCTTTATAAAGGACGTATTTCCTTTTCTTTTGTTTGACACAGAAAAGTAGCCGCCGCCGCAGAATTCCAAGATTTCAAGCGATCCGTTTCACTGAACGCATAATGCGATTAATTTGTCTCCGAGCAATTACAGTTTTTGCCGCGCAGTCGTAATCGAGTGATGGGTGCATCGGAACGATCGCTACGTGGGCATTTGAGGTGCAATGAAATTAGCTTGGCATTGCTGCGTGTATCCCTTTTTGTCGATAAAGTGGACATTGATTTATAAGTCATATGACACTAATTTGTCCTTTATATAGGCATAAGTACTTTTTTTAAATTTCATTCTCAACTAGCGACCCGCCCCGGCTTCGCTCGGGTTAACAAATTATACATAAACCTTCCTCTTGAATCACTCTATCTATTAAAAAAAACCGCATTAAAATCCGTTGAGGAGTTTTAAAGATCTAAGCATACATAGGGACAGACATACAGCGGGAATCGACTTTGTTTTATACTGTGTAGTGATTTATTTGGCACAGTATTGTTGTCATACAGGCCAAACTTGACGGAATAAGTTTTAGAATAAAATAGTGATACCTACTTATACATAGCCGTGACAAGCAAAATTCTATACATAAATATGACTTCTGATAATTGAAATAAAGTTAAAAACCCGCTCGATGGCCATATCTTCCGTCGCCACATTACCGCGGTGCGCCATATCTTTTGTTCCCGTTGTATGTCCCGTCTTTACGCCCTTTTAACTATATTCAACATTTTGCTATTATTTTGACGATTTGTGAATTGTGAATAATAAAAATAACACATTTCACACTTTTAAGCACTTTTCACACTATCCGCTGCAACGGTTTCACAGAGATAGGAAATTATATTTTTCTACTCGTCGACTGCAATGCTTGAATTAAGACTTCGTATACCAAAGTGAAATCGCATACTTTTTTCACTATGGGACCCCAACTCAACTATAATATTCATTTCGATACAGTTTAATCAACTATAATATTCATTTCGATACAGTTTAATCAACTATAATATTCATTTCGATACAGTTTAGTCAACTATAATGAAATTGACCAATCGAAAGCGCGGAGCAAGTACCAGGGCCTCACGAGAAGGTGTCGTTGACCAACAGGCCGGGGGCGCGTGGCGCGGGGCGCGGGGTCGGGTCGCGTAAGAGTATGAATGTATCGCGGCTGCTCGCGCATCTTAGCTGTATACTTTTGGTGTTTTTTACCTACATATATGATTCTTCTACTAGTTTTAAGTATTTTTTTGTTGACTCGTAGAAAAAGTATTGTATACAATAGTGATATAATCAAGCTTTTCAATCTCGTACCTTACTTAGGCAACTCAGCAAGCTTCGTTGCCTAAACACGGTACTCGACTGAAAAGCTCTCCATTATATCATGATTGTATAAAATACTATTAAATGCATTCATCGGTTACATATTGCGCAGATGACATTCGATATGACTTCAAAGCGAAAATAGCGAAATGCAGCAGAATTGCATACCTAATGAGTGACTTAATGAGTCTAAATTTAGCATTATGCCGCTGAATATTTCGAATTACAGTTTCCATTTCAGTATTTAAATTTCAATGCCCTGGTTACGAACTTATAACAAGATAATAGGAATACTAGTATCATTTTATATTTGGGGTTCAAATCAAGTTATTCAAATGTAATTCGTCAAACTAGGAACTTAAAAAAAAATGATAAGATAAAATCGATATATTCGATCAAATTAAAAACTGGAAAATATACTTTTTAGGGTTCCGTACCCAAAGGGTAAAAACGGGACCCTATTACTAAGACTCCGCTGTCCGTCCGTCCGTCCGTCCGTCTGTCATTAGGCTGTATCTCACGAACCGTGATAGCTAGACAGTTGAAATTTTCACAGATGATGTATTTCTGTTGCCGCTATAACAACAAATACTAAAAACAGAATAAAATAAAGATTTAAGTGGGGCTCCCATACAACAAACGTGATTTTTGACCGAAGTTAAGCAACGTCGGGCGGGGTCAATACTTGGATGGGTGACCGTTTTTTTGCTTGTTTTTTTGCTTGTTTTGCTCTATTTTTTGTTGATGGTGCGGAACCCTCCGTGCGCGAGTCCGACTCGCACTTGGCCGGTTTTTTTCAATCGCCATTTCACTTGTTTTATCCGAGTTTTGAAAATAATAGAAAACTGACAACCTTGTATAGGCGCTATTGACTATTGCATGTAAAATGCCTATGAAAATATGACATTGCAAACAACAACTTTCATTTATAATCAAGTTTTGGCAAAAATTGTTTTAAACACCACCATTGTGTATTCGACTTCTTCTCAGAATCATTTCTCGGCCCCTTTGTGCAGGGGTTCCAAACATTTTCATATATTTTATTTTCGTACCTCCCAGTTTAACATTGTTGACTTTTTTACGCCGACATTGTCCACGATTCTTTTTGCGAGATTGAATTTCCGAACGGCTTTCTGGGAATTTTTTCGGGGCTAACGAGCATTGGCGGTCGATTGTGTTTTGTTACTTACTAACGATACGTAATGGTTGTTTTGTACAAGTTTAGTGTGGACAGAATATGTGAGAGTACACATGTAATTTTATTCGGCATGACAGCACAGGATTACACTGTTCACACAGAGTTGCATATGAATTAATAAGACGTACTTACAAACGTAGTCCCCATTTTCCTCTCTGGATATTAACATTATGGAAAATATTTTTAGACTAGGACAACAGGAACTACGGCCGTCCGTATGAAGAGGTCACGTGACTCGTGACGTAGTCCTCTTTCCTCTTTAAGAGTCTACAGAGTACCTACGCAATTAGTTGGATTTATAAATTTCACCGACTAAGCGCCACTTTCACCATCCCACTAACCCGGGGTTAACCGGTTAAACCTGGAGTTACCATGGTTACCAGTACAATTTGGCACTAGGTTTAACCGCTTAACCCCGGGTTAGTGAGATGGTGCAAGTGGGCCTAACTGGCTTGCACCACCCCACTAACCCGGGGTTAACCGGTTTAACTATTAACCCAGTATCAAATTGGACTGGTAACCACGAGTCACCATCATGGTAACGCCAGGTTTAACCGGTTAACCCCGGGTTAGTGAATGGTGCAAGTAGCCCTAAGTGTTTGTTGTTTTATTTTTTATTGTACTGCAGCGTTTCTGTTTTTATCGACTTCGTAAAAGTTTAAAACCATTTGGGTTCAAACATGGAATGTCACTATTTAATGCTTACATAGAATAATAAACTTTAACCCTACATCATAGGGTTAACTTTTGGTTATTCCACTTTAAAGTTTTATTTCACTCACTTCTCAAAGTTAGCCTTAGGCACGTTTTAAACTATGTAGGGTCGTCACAAAGCTGTTACTAACCTTTATATAGTTTTCTTATAGCGAGTTTCTTTTACATTTTCGTCTTTACTTTATTTTTAATATTCTTACTTAGTTTTAGTCGTCGAGATAATCTGATAAATAAATAAATAAATATTATAGGACATTCTTACATTTCTTACACAGATTAAGTCCCACAGTAAGCTCAAGAAGACTTGTGTTGTGGGTACTCAATACGCTGCAATCAACACAAATACGCTATAATCACATTACGAAACTAAGTAAAACCTAAAAAGTAAAAATGTTTTTGTCGAAAATTTCATTTTTGATACAAGCTTTTATCACTGAATGTACTTTTCTTTCAACAAGCAACTATTATTGCAACATGCTGAGATGAGTCCATTTTGTGGCACTTTATGTATTGTTTGTGCTTACGAATAAATTATATTCTATTCTATTCTATTCATCAAGATAATTTTAAGAAACCCTAACACAATTAGGTTGCGTTGTTTTATCACAGAGTTCCTATGGCCACCTCTTGTCTCCATCATCAGATCAGCTGTATGTTACCAATAGTATTGTATATGCATTGTCACCCAACTTACATTATGTATGTGAAGTTTCAGCTCAATCGAATAATGGTAAGTGGGTCTAATTTAGCTTGCAAGATTTGACCCGAACTCATACAATTCAAACATTTCACGTTAAACAAAAGGTTTTAAAAATATAATTGGTGGTAAAATACTGTTTCAAAAATGACATTTTAGATTTTATTTCTCCAAAAGGGAGTAGGAACTAAAGATTTTACTGCTCGCCGCTAATCGAAACCCTACCGCGACATAAAAACCGGACAAGTACGAGTCGGACTCGCCCACCGAGAGTTCCGTTCTTATTTTTATTTTTAGTGGCAACAGAAAAACATCATCTCAAAAATTTCAACCGTCTAGCTATCACGGTTCATGAGATACAGCATGGTGACAGACAGACGGACAGTGGAGTCTTAGTAATAGGGTTTCGTTTTTACCCTTTGGGCAAGGAACCCTAAAAACTAGAATGCCATAACCAAGTCATGTCGGTGTATTTTTTTATGCTCCATAACATAACTCTTTCGCGGTAAAGCGCTAAAACTGATTTCTTGGTTTCGTTTATTGCCTTTTTTCGCAAGCAATGAGCACCTACAGAGTTTCACTGGATTCTCATATTATTTTGACATACGTTTGATGCCCTTTAAAAAGATTTTTTTATATTATTCATAAAAACTACAAGTACGAACAAATGGCATTCTAGTTTTTAAGAATGCCATAACCAAGTCATGTCGGTGTTTTTTTTTATGCTCCATAACATAACTCTTTCGCGGTAAAGCGCTAAAACTGATTTCTTGGTTTCGTTTATTGCCTTTTTTCGCAAGCAATGAGCACCTACAGAGTTTCACTGGATTCTCATATTATTTTGACATACGTTTGATGCCCTTTAAAAATATTTTTTTATATTATTCATAAAAACTACAAGTACGAACAAATTTTTTCACGCATCCGATCCGCAAAATTGTATGAAAAAAATATTAATGGGATTCATTAATTCAAGTGGTCAATGGCACTTTTGCAGCTGGGTTGCCCAGGTTTATAGTTTCTAGGTTCGTGGTAGTCCCTGTACCTACTGTTTTTCTAACTTCCTAGTTCTTATTAGTTTTCAAATTTGAAATTCGAATTTGACAAAGCGTTTTACATTGTGACAAATTAAATATCCAAGTCCTTCTTCATTACGATAGCATGATTTGATTAAAAATCCACCCTTTTCGTCCCTTTCACCCCACTTAATGTAACTTCTATTATGGCACCTTGTATTTTTAACTTTGGAAATTTGCCGCGGCTTCCGACATTGTAAGGCTCCCTCAGGGACCCTTTTTAGGGGCTATATTGTTCCTACAGAATAAATTGGCTCTACAGTTTCGGTTTGATTAGGGCTTATTAATGATTTGTGTTTTCTGCGTCATCATTTTAGGGGTAAAGTACGTTTCATTGATTTACTTTCATAAATATATATAGGTACTTACCTAAGTGAGAATGATTGCGTGGGTTTAGTTTGTAGTGTCAGAAAGAACCTCCTTCAAATGTTATTTACCTTACTTGTTATTTACCTAGGTACCTTCTCACTCGTTGATGAGTAAAAGGTAGGTTATTTTAATAATAGGTAAAATAAAAAAAGGCGGAATTGAAATCGGTGTTAACTTTGTATTTATTTATTTACTTGGCTTGTTCAAAGAACGCGAAATAGGCACAAATTTCGACCGATGTTTTCTACATAAAGAATTGAATTTTTATTTAAAAAATCGGTGCTTTATTTCTTGAAAATATCAGTTTTGTAGAAAAATTGTGAAGTAACACGGTTTTAAGCTTAAATAAAATTGACAATTTATCCCCTAAGCCCGAACCAAACTTCGCTTTACTTTGGAAGAGATTTTTACTTGGCAGCTTTTACGGTTGTTGACTTTGGAATTAAATTTTAACTTTCTGCAGATTTTTAATCAATATTTACCTCGTTTTTAGGAAAATTTTAAACCAAAGGAAACATCAAACTAATTTAACGATAAGAGTCCCCAGCAAGCTCGGCCGAATTTCACCTTTCCATACAAATGGAGTATGGATTGGAGGACTTTTCTCATTGTAAAACTACGTGTAGGATTGTAATGAAACTTTGCACATACAATATCATGAGGTATATCTAGTTCTGTAATTAGTTTATGTACCTCCATATTTTTTTAACTATGGTATCTGTGGCTACAAAAGGCTCAGCATTACTATTCGCTTAGCACCTTTGCATACAAACTTCTATGCAGGGGGCTCACTTTTCTCTGCAGCTGACTTCGTACATATATGTGTTATGAACTGAAATCCTTTAAATTCTACTAAAGTGAATAATAAGTGATTTCCAATAGTTGTTCCACCGAAATCCTATTGTGTTCCGAATTGAATGCCTACGGCTTAATATTCAGTCTGGTGCATTTGTTCTGCCTGTTCCTAAACCTCCCAGGGGATTTATTCAGCATGTTTTAATGACAGCCTCGTGATATTGCAGGTTTCACCAAATAAAGAGCGATATTACGACAGATGGTCATGCATGTGGGCTTTTGTGGTAATTTTTTTGCGTACATTTTTAGTTTTTGCCTATAAAAAATGAATATTCTCGATCATATAAAGACTTCACTTTCAGAAAACCATAAACGACTTAAAAGTGAGTTCCACTGGTCCCTAACCCTCCAAAATCCCATTGTTTGTGGCGACGCACTAAACCATGGCGTGGTGCGGTAACGATTTTTCTTTAATATCATATTGTTCCTTAAATGGAAGTGTTTGAAAGTGGCCCAAGTTAGAAAAGAAAGCGAAAGCTTACATCATATCTGTAAGCATAGCACATGATTGACACGACAGTATCTCGCGGCGAGATAGACTACCCGTCCCTCTTTTATCCACTCACATGATTCCGATTTTAACGAAAGGTGCCCTGAACTGCTCTGCCATTTCGCAGATACGACGGCACAGTGTCATGATATTTTCAAAAATCGATAACTTTACTTCTGCTAAATCATTTGCAACGATTCTTTTGGTTTTTTAATGTTAAAGAAACAAAGAATTTATTTTACTACTATAGCATTGTGCTGTTATACTAAAAATAATTATTAAAAATTCACAAAGTTTACCCAATGAAATAATGTCCGCGTTATAGTAGAAAACTATTTTTAATTAAAAATCTAAATCGATAACATATCTTTTTTTTGTATTCAATTTAAAGAAGAGTTAATAAGCTTTTAATTGGTACTAAACACCTTGATAGCTCACCTATGAAATTGCAGAGTAAAACTAATTCAAATTCCGATAAGAAACTTTCGAATTGCTCAATCTGCTGTGAAACTATATATTATGTTCATGATTTTTTTGTGGCTAATTTAGACACTGAAGTACTAAAATATAGTAAAAAACAGTTTAAGACACTAAGAATCTTGAAATAAAATGCATAACTTATGCAATTATAACGATGATAGTAGCTATATAACTTAAAATAACAAAAGAGTATCTACGTACCTACTAAATTTTGGTGTTTTTATAATTGCCGATCACCAACAACCGAACTAACTTATAACTACACTAACACGTTTAATACATCCACCATAACACACACTTCACAACATATTAAGCACAATAAACCAATAATAACTATTAACGCATAAAATTATACTGATTACAAACGTAAATAAGCCGGTAAACTGACTTCTTCCATCTCAAAAATAAAGATGGCTACCCATTTAAGGTGGAGACACAACAGCGCGCGGTGCAGATGTTCAACAGAAATAGGAACTTTAAAATTGTAATACCTAATTAATTATTTATTTAATCGTATAATTATTTAGTTTATTCAATGTAAATAGCAAAGAAATATTAGTAAATACAAATTATAAGTAAGTAGTAAAAAAAATCCCAAAACGCGTATGCAACGCGTCTAGTACACCACATGCCTTACGATATGCAGAAATGCTTTAAGCAACCACAGTTGCCGGGTTTGTACTTACAATTTACCGTCACATGTTTTGATCGCTAATCCTGTGTAATACACAGTGATTTAATACATTCTATGGTTTATTAATGTAACTTAATAATCGAACTATTTAATGGCAATTGGTTGCTCAAGATATATTTAGTAATCTTAGAAATGTAGGGCATTCAAATAAGAAACACGTCAAAAATCTACAGAACTATTGTTTTGAAGTGATATTATTTGGTCATCAATATTAAGTAGGTCTAAAATATAGTTTTAAACTAATAGACCAATAAACGCAGAGTAGTTTAATATACATTACTAATAGAAATATCTAAATTTGAATACTTGAGGCATTTTAAAACACGCAGCAACTTTTTACACATCGCACTTCCTGAACAACTTGCAAAGTAAAATAGATAAGAAATACTGTGGTTATGTCTATATGGTTGAAACATTTTTTAAATATTGTCACGTTGGTAGTCTGTGTTTTAAAAATTGTTTATACCGTATCTGTGCAGCCCTTCACAGATAATAAATAAAAAACCGCATACACTCCGTTTTGCAACTCGAGTTGCGACGATCATTTTAGCGGTGCGCAATCTTGAAACTCTAGTTGCTGGAATCATGTGAGTGGTTATTATATAACATAGAAAAAGACGGGTAGTCTATCACACCGCGAGATATTGTCGCGCCAATCATGTGCTAGCCCGGCTGTTTAGACTACCTACCATCTCACAGGTGGTAAATTATAGCCAACGTAGAACTAGTTCTGCTATATCCTCTAGCCCAGAGCCCTAAAAAAAATCTTCAATTTCCTTGTAACCTTCTATCTTCTATTTCCATGTATGGAATGGAATAGATATTAAATATCGACACTGTCAAAGTGCCAAAATATGTGTGCAAGACCTTTTTGCCCATACCATAAATTAATATGTACAATGTACATATTTTTGGCACTTTGCACGAAAAAACAAAAACATCAAAGTATGTTTAGTAAACTACTTTTCTATAGGTATATAGAAAAGTAGTTTACTAAACATACAGGGCGCTTCCTGTAACAGGAACAATAAATTAAACTAAAGGCTGTACTCCTCAAACTGATAACATTTGTTCCGCAACTTTTAAAAATTATAAATACTTCCTCTTTTTCATACAAAATAAATATTGCCTTCAATATATTATATTAGAATTGTATTGATTATTGACATCTAAATGTATTTTTTCTATTTTTTTATTTATTTATTATTATTATTTTTTATTTACACATCACAAAAACATAATACAAAGAACTTAGAACTAAGATGCGCCACAGAAACTTATGAAAGTTTATGCGTGGTGCAAATGCATCACTACGCTCAAACTGTTGAGTGTTTATATTGACAGTGTATTTTAATTTTTATATTATAATTGTAAGACATATATTGATATTGTTAATATTTCAGTTTGTAACTTGTATTTTAAGTGAAATTTGTAGTAGTATTAATGTTAATGTATGACTATGCTTTCAGGTAGGTAGGTTTTTTGGACATAAGCATGCGTTTATTTGATAACCGCACGAGACAATTTTGTACACCTGCATAGAGGGTAAAACATAGAGATCAAATGTATAAATTAATGTATCTACCATCTTTCATGTTACCTATGTTTAACAAAATAAATGAAACTGAAACTGAAACTGAATGTACGCTGACATCAGTGTGTTTGACGTTGCTTGTCACGCTTTAAACATAACAAAATTTGCAATACATTGCGTCTTAAAATAAACTTTAAAGTGTAATAAAAATCAAAACATGAGTTATTTTTTTCAAAAGTTGCTGAACAAATGTTGGTCAGTTTGAGGAGTACAGCCTACAGTTTAATTTATTGCTCCTGTTACAGGAAACACCCTGTATATAAGTGAAAAAAGTGTGACCATAAATATGTCTAATATTAGCATGCTAAATTTAGATACATATTGCTAAAGCGGTCGGTAAAGTTTTTTTTTGTTTGGACCAAACGTCAACACTGCGACGTCTGCGACCTTGACTGCCAGCATTTATGCCTCATATATCGTTTAATATAAAAATCCTTTATGCCAACATAATAAAACAAAATTAAAAGCAGCCAGTAAGGGTGTGAAACAAAGGATTGGCTTAATTTAATTTGTTGCAATGTTGGTAATAATGGAAATTTGGCGTGGCGATATTGCTGGATTAAAATCTGTGTAAACAAAACGTTTGAACTCATTATTACTTTTAAAAGTCATGCCTTTTATTCTATCCCAGAGAATTAGTCAGTCACAAAATTAGATTTACTTAATTAATAAAAACCTGCTTACATTTAAGTTGTCTAAATCACGTGACATTAATGTATATTTAACGACCACTTTTTTATAATGGAAATGAACAAAACAAAAGCCACTGGGCCCGATTCGGATTTTGAAATACACATCTATTAGATATCTTTTAGACATCACCAAGATACGATAACGATATGTTTAAGATCTAACCTGTCAAATTTGACATTTGCGCGATTCTGGAGATACTCTTGAACGATTTCCACAGGATATGACTTAGAGATCCAATTCACATCTAATAGATATCTAACTCTATCTAACGTAAAAGTGACATTGGTTGCCCGAATTGCGCTGCAAAAGAGAACTAGTTGATATCTAAACTATAACGTATCTAGAATGGATCTAGTACGTGTCGTCTCTTGTGAATATCTTGAAGTTCGAATACGGCAGACTGTGTTCCATTTAATGAGCAATTCTCAAAAAGTTTGTACATTTCGATAACATCTTAGATTCCTATAAAAATTGGTATGCTGGTAAAGTACATGAAGCTGAACAACTAAGAAACATTCCTTTTTTGTTACCAAATGTGTAAGAAAATCTGGTAACAAAAAAGGAATGTTTCTTAGAAACTTTCTGGGACATTTTGGGAAATGTGGTGGAAGTTGTTCAGCTTTATGTACTTTACCAGCATACCAATTTTTATAGAAATCTAAGATGTGATCGAAATGTACAAACTTTTTGAGAATTGCTCTAATAATGATTTAATTGTATTATAGGTAATTTGTACCAGTATTAAGACCGTGAGACGGTATAGATTATTATGTACTTTTCTTCACACGCAATGCGAGTATGAAAATCCGCACAAGCAATAATATAATACATTACTTATTTTATTATATTCGAATGTTATTGTTGAATTCTTAATTTTATTACCAAAGTCTGGTACTTATGTCTTTAATATTCACCGCGCGTCTAGGATGGAATGTGAACAATATAATATCTATTTATACAATTTTATATCGTAATACTTGGATATAAGCTCTAAATCGATGACATTTACGAACGTGACTGTACTAAATTGAAGTATTTGTATTCAATCTACGGTTTGAATAGCAAATGCTTTAAATTTTTAAAGCATACATTATTTACCTACTGCAGAAAATATAAATATAAATATTTGTTCATATAGGTATTGTAAGAGTTTCTATTGGAACATATTGCTCTTATGATCCTGTTGGAAGAAAAAAAGTTACTCAGAATTTTCATACGTTTTTCGTCCCTTCCATTTCGTTGCCTTTCTTTACATTCTATGAAAAATGGTAACGGAATGGAAATAAAAATCTCCGACACAATGTTTTATCCTATAAGAATCGAAAAATCTCGTGATTCCGAGTCGAAATAACACAAAAACACCAAATTTCAAAAAGTGTACCTAGCGTAGGTGAAATTACAAATAAAATTTATAATAGCATTAAGTGAATAGTTTATTACGATAATAAGCTTGTTACTAATTCTTACTGTATAAATAACATAATACTAAATAAAACTCACCTTACTCTAAATGCGCACTTTAGTATTTACTGATTCAAAATTAGTTCAAACTAACTGCATCAAGCATTTCCAAAAGGTCTTATCTCACTTAAGCAGTAACCATCATAAGTCATTTCGAAATTGTGCAATCTATTGTTTGTTCAAGTGTTAGTTACTGCAATCGGTTCGATACGATATAGCAATCGGGAATGGCTGGCTCAGATCCAACATGATAGGTCACAGATTATTACTAGAGTCTAGACCGAAATAATGCACTGGCTACCTGTAGACATCTTTAGTTGACAGATGTTCGGTTGGACGTGTGAATAATGATATGAATCAAGGGATTTATATTTGAGTTATGGAATAATGGTCTTTGTTATGTAGGTCACAAGTGCTTTCCGCGTAGTGTGGACGTACCATCGTTTCATAAGAGGAGCTTTCAACTTTCAGCACGTGCATTTAAAGGCCTACCGCACTGTCTAACACAATTTTCAATTAAGCACAATAAATCCCGGAACCGGGACGCCGGGACCGATCCGGGATTGTTATCCGTCACGAGTCACGTTTGTAGGTGACTTGTTTATATCCCGGTCTCCCCATCTGTCTGAATTAGGCAGTAGATCGAGGATTCGGAGACATCTGTTTTCCATTTCGGAACTGGGTGAGTCCATGTGCCTATTTTATTATAGTTTTTGGTCCATGTTGCTTATAGTTGTACGGAACCCTTATAGGATCACTCGTGCGTCTGTCTATCTGACCATCCTCCCCCCCCCCCCTTTAGTTTTTTTTATATAACATGTCACCCAAATCATTTTCATTTCAGTCACCATACATCTCTAACACACAATCCTCATAAGTCAGTCCACATCATGGCCGCTATCAAGAATCCAATAGATGGATATGTATGGCGGTATTTGTCAGAAATCTCTATAGATGGACCGATTACAGCGGAACGATTGAAATAAATGCGGTCGATTTTTCTTGCGGAAAAGCCTTTTAAAGGAGGTTTAGCGGAAGACGGATTGGTATAACATAATATATTAAATGAAGGAGGGGATAGTAAAATACTTCTTCATACTAGCTTCTTAATTTTATTTCATATTTAGTCTCTTGTAGGGCACCAGTTTCATTGTATTATTGATTAGAGAGATAGATACGCTGCCAATGATGTTAAAATGTGATCATAAGGGGGACTGTAAAATTCGATTTTTTTTCTGCCCGCTTTAACATCCCAACAAAGGATTACTTTACCTATCATAACTTTCGCGTCACTTCCATCAACCCTTTTCGTAAACAAAATCACACTGCTGACCCTTGGGACAGCCCATAACTACGGAAGCCTTAAAAGCACCAATATGGACGGACGAACTTCATGAACGGCCCCAAATTGCTCATTGGAAGCTAGAATCGACTCTCTTGGTATATAATGAGCGCTTATCACGGAAACGTTTGGTACAAGACACGAGAGCGTTATCACTATTGAATGAAAAATGACTGAATGATCCTTTCGGCCGATTTCGGCCATGGCGACCACTTCGACTCCTACTTTGCTCGGCGCTCGTGCGCCCGAAGATGGCTACGTGGCTGACTAGTAAAAAAACGAATAGTTGACTTCTTACATTGTAGCCAGGATTGGTATACAGACTTTAACATCTGCTACGCTTTTGATATTGATACGATCGGTCGATTCAATCGCTTCTATCGGGTGTTGGTTTTATGATATAATCGCTTGCGCTTAGCTCTAACTAAATGCTTTGAAATATCTATCGTTAGGGGATCAGATAAGAATAATACCAAAGAGGCATCCATAATTAACCCTTGCTATGTTTTAGGGCCATCCCACACTAGCGTCTCCCGAGCGTTAGCGTCTAGTCAACTCTATGGCTGCTGCTCGACGCCATGTTGGCGGAACTGCACAGCGACGCCATTTCCCATAGCGCTTACTAGACGCCGACGCTCGAAAGACGTGTGGGGTAGCCATTAGCACTGATCAGTGCATCCCTACATTCAATATTAAGTTCATGTATTGAACAGCCAACATTTTACATTAGCATACGTAAAGTTACTTACTTGGCTGGCGCGATGACCCAAAATGAGTCTTGGCCTCACAAGAGCACGCCACTTTGCTCTTAACCAAAAGCAAAAGTCTTGCTCTTAAAGTTAAATAACCTATATTTATGTAACTGCTACGATGAATCCATATTTAAAATCGACTTACATTGACTTGATTGGAACTGGTAGTTTTCTTCATATTGCTTCATATAATTGGGCAGGCTTCACATGAAGTTAAGAGTGTGAAGACACGCGATTCGTGATGACTTTATATTACGGATTTGTCGTATGATTACACGTTTAATGGAGTTAATTTCAACAACTCTTATAGTTTTTAGGGTTCCGTACCCAAAGGGTAAAAACGGGACCATATTACTAAGACTTCACTGACCGTCCTTCTGTCTGTCTGTCACCAGACTGTATCTCATGAACCGTGATAGCTAGACAGTTGAAATTTTCACATATATTATGATGTTTTTCTGTTGCCGCTTTATCAACAAATTCTAAAAACAGAATAAAACAAATATTTAAGTGGGGCTCCCGTACAACAAACGTGATTTTTTTGCCGTTTTTTGCGTAAAATTCGTGCGCGAGTCCGATTCGCACTTGGCCGATCTTTTTTTGGTTAGTACCAAAACCGAAATGTTCTTGACAGTTTTTTTTCGTTATACATACGTTATATAAACTGACCGAAACTGCAGAACAGTATCTTGGCAGTTATTATCTATGTGTAACTTATCACCGTATCGTAGCGAGGTAAAACGCGTCCCACAAATGTGTCGCTCATAAATAAAATGGCGTCTGTTGTGCAGCCTTCCGTTTGATGTCTGGTATAGCCCGAATTATATGGCGTATAAATCCATCGCTTTATTATTGTAGCGCTAAAAGATGGCTTCATGTATCGCAGATCGCTATTTGTTACTAGATGGAGCATTCTTCTAATATAATAAATTTGTCAGTTTGTATTTGCATGTTCGCATCTCTATACAGGACTACTTATAGGTGGCCTATACCTACGTTGCCAAATATACCTATACGTTGACAATTTTTTTTATGATTATTTTCTTAGGTAGGTTCCTGTCTTCTGTGAAATTCATTAAAAATTAAAACTACAATCGTTTAACTGAAACAAGCGTTGGGTATTATCTCCAACATATTCCTCTTTCGCGTTGGCAAATATAAAAAAAAAACATTTGTTAAAATGTATCAACAATATGCACAATAAAATTCATTGTCAACATATTTTTGAGCCAACCTGTAATGCAAAAATGGCTAACCGGATATGAATAAAAATTGGCACAGAGACAGTTTATAATCTGGATAAAGACATAGGGTAGGTACGGCTTATTCCGGATTTTATGCTTATCTGTACTTTTTTCGTGGCTTTATCCTATCTGCTCGATTCTTCCTCAATTGCTCAAAGGTTAACTTAAAAGAAAAAAAATCTTTAATGGGATCAGCTTTACACGAATTATGTGTGTATTTTTTTTATAAAATGTTTTACTACTGCTCGTTTTATCTCTACTAATTTTGCGCTTACTATACGTAGTTTTTAAACTTGCGATATCTAGCAGGAGGTAGTCAATATCATAAAGTAAAATTGCTTGATTTGTTAGGCTCATGTCACATTGAGTCAATGATTTATTACTTCGAGTAGATGACAAATATGTCGCGTGACAAGTGACTATTTTATTAGTGGATCTCCTATATCTCTCGCGTATAATGATTATATGGAGATTGTAGGAATTTTTTGAAGTTTAGAACATCTTTTAAATGGCTTGTCAGACTACAATTCAATTGTTTGGTTTTATGTAGAGCTTTAAATATATTAGATGTGATTTATATTTCATGGAAATGTAAGCCTTTAAAACAAATAATTTATGTTCATCTGTAAAGTATTTAATAAGTGATATTTAATGCAGCAAATACTCAACAAGGTCTTTACAAAGTGCCATTAAACTATTCAATAAAATTCAATATTTGTCCTTACTCTTATTTGTATAGGAATAGTAATAAAATAAGTCGAACGATGTATCAGTGGCAAATATAATGTTATTTAATATTCCAGAATATACTTTTCTTTTCTAGCGAATATAATTTTTAAAGCTCTAAATATGCTTCGGCAGGAATAAAATAACGGTTCGTGGATTCGTCTTCGTTGTCGGACTCACCTTCCCTTCGTCCGACACAATGGAATCTCATCTCAATTGAATTGCCATTTACCGGCCTCTGCAATAATGTAATTATTTAGCAATAATGTCTCAAACGATGTCTGCAATAACTTTTACATATAAATTCATTAAATTCACACTAATTTGCCATTTCGCAAATCCGCATCATGCATTTTTGACATTTATAGGATACTTCATTCATTTTACAAACTTACAGATGCAATCAGATATGGCGCTACTATCGCTCAATGTCTAAGAACTTGTTCGTCGGAATCTCAGTCCTAGATTTTGCCACATGCAAACATAAGTTTGTAATGGTTTATTTAATATGAACATTTTATTTATGGTTCTTATGAACTCTTAAGCTAAGTTTAGAGAATCGGGTTGATGGAATAGTCTCGTTGCAGAAATTATTATGTGGTTAATAATGATTTATGGGTGTTTAATTTATTTTAGTGTGCAGAACGAGGTTTATTTTTAGGCTCATCAATTCTTCATTGGTTGGCACGAATACAGAAAGATCCATTTTGTTTTAGCAATATGATATATGGTTTTAATCTTATTTTGAAACGACCTTGATCGTGAGCGCCAATCAGCGTTATCGCACGCTGAATGGTGCTGACGAAATACAATCAGGAGTTGTCTCATTTAAGGCATTTAGTAAGTAAGGTAAAGGGCCTACTTGGGTCGACCAACTGGACGCCGTCCTGTTGGTCATCCTAAATATCGTTGGGCGGACAGAGTGGAGGCAGATCTCCTTGAGCTCGGCGTCGGCGAAAGCTGGCGTGATACCGCTCTGGACCGAGCAAAGTGGCGGGATCTTGTGTTGGAGGCCAAGACTCATTTTAGGTCATCGCGCCAGTCAAATAAGTAAATAAGGCAGGAAGTAAGGTTGACGAAATATATAAAGTGAGCCGATCTCTCGAACAAGTTTGAACAAGATCGGCTCACTTTATATTTCGTTAACTTCAACTGAAGCTGATTTAATATTTTTACACGACTGCCCAAACAAAAAGAGTGTAGGGTTAGTTGTTGATCAATGAAACACTAAAAGTTTAAGCCTTCCTATCTCTGGTGTTTTTAAAGTTATGAGTGTGATATTTC
This sequence comes from Cydia amplana, assembly GCF_948474715.1. Taxonomy (NCBI): domain Eukaryota; kingdom Metazoa; phylum Arthropoda; class Insecta; order Lepidoptera; family Tortricidae; genus Cydia; species Cydia amplana. The sequence continues at coordinate 17,684,800 of NC_086073.1, forward strand.
GTATGAAGATAAACAATTTATTTGGCTATCATATGGCGTTATTGGTTTCTACTTATTTTTAACAGTTTCTGTATTATAAAGCTTTTTTTGAAAAATGAGTTTTGTTTCATTGTGTACTTGTGCATGTTTTCAATGAAACACTCTAATTTTTATAGTGAAACAGATGTAATCTATATAGTCTACCATGAAACATCCTTAATAAACATTGAAACGTTGTAATAGATAAGTTACATTAATACATACATCCTTTCAATCAATTAATGAGAAAGGAAAGGAGAAAATAGTGGTAGGCTGAAATTTGTTATTTAAAAGGTTTCCAAAATATGGAATCGTTATAAGATTGCTGAAATATCTAAAAGCGAAAGACTTGTTTCATTGTACGCACACCTAAGTTTCATTGTGAATCGAAAATCTGGTCGGCACTTACGGCATGCTGCGAGAAAGGCGCCTTTTATGTCCACGGAGCATGATTGCCAACTAGGTGGACGCGGGAGGGTTTTAAGTTTATCGTTTGCGTTCTATTGTCTCTGAAGCGGCAGCAACCGCAGCCTTTCACGGCTATGTATCATCACAAATTCGATACGGGTTAATAATATGGGGCAACTCTACCGAGGCCGATAGAGTTTTCAAAGCGCAAAAAAGATGTGTGAGATCATTATGCGGGGCCCACTACTTAGATAGTTGCAAGCCATTATTTAAAAGAAAAAAAATTCTGCCTTTACCATCCTTGTACGTGTTCGAAATATGTAAATTTGTTAAAAATAATATAGGTTTGTTTAAAAAAAAGGGCAACGATAAACGGCACAAATACGACCTAGAGATACCGACGCATCAAAGGCTAAAGCTGTTCCAAAATAACTGCTATTGTATGGCTGTAAATTTGTATAATTCTATTCCTGTTGCTATAAGGACACTAGAAGGAAAGGCTTTTCGGAAAAATTTGTATAGTTTACTATTGGAACATTGTTTTTATAACTTAAATGATATAATACAACATTTTAAAATTAATAATTTTAGATAGGAGTTAGTTAAGTAGGAATTTGATATTGATACACATTAACATTTGTTTTTTTCCGTAAATTTTCTTTTATTGGAAATTTAATTTATACATAATACTATGAATGCTGAAATTTCAGCCGGACATGTGAATAACTGTACAGTTTACTGTCGAAAAATTGATAATGACATTAATGATTTAAATTTAATACAACTATTTATAATTAACAATATTGAGATAATTTAGTTCAGTAATTTGACATTGGTACACATTGTCATTTTTTTTTTTCTCTTCAACATGATTCTATACTGCTTATTTAATATTTGTAATTTAATTTTGTAATAAATATTTGAATGCTGAAATTCCAGCCAGACATGTAAAGAACTGAATTTGTATATATTGACATCTTATGTATAACTCGTGTTTTATCAAATAAACGATTATCTTATCTATCTTATCTAAGCATCTCCATGCTTGATATCATACACTTTCTTGCAACATAGTGATTATAAACGACTGTTTCAATGTTAGACATGTGACCTTAACCTTGCCATCAATGAAACATTCAACATATAAACTATCCTATCTCAGCCATTTCTAAAGTTAAGTATCTTATATTTTGTCATATGATAGACAAATTATTATCAATTTTCATGGTATTTTAGTTTCACAAATTTCGCACATAGTTTTTAATTAATTAAAAAAATAATGAGTTTGTTTCATTGTGTACTAATACTGGTGTTCAGTGAACATCATGTTTCATTGTTTACTACATAAATATGTTTCATTGTGAGACTAGGGGGTGTTTTTTGAAACAATTAAAAAAAACTGCACCAAAGAGTGAAAGAAATTTAAAAATATTTAGCTCCAAAGTAACTTTAATACACATAGAACACAACAAAAAATTAAATAAAGCCAAACTAGACTCTATATCTTGGTAAAAAATTGCGAAACATAAATGAAAAATATTACTTTTGTCACACGAATTCACAATAACGCTCGTAGCAACGTGCTCCTTTTCCGAGGCGCGCTCGCGTATTGGGGAGGTGCTGGGGGTCCTTGAGCCTGCCCTTGCTTGACAGACGGCACTAGCTGATAACAACTAGTTTCCAAGATATCGCAAAGTTTCACTGTGTACGATTGTTTCAATGTTCGACAACTGACCCTATTGTTTTTATTGTTCTGTAGGCATTAAAATTAGCAAATGTGATACATTAGAATTTCCTGTACTGTATGTCCGTGTCTGTATGTCAGTCTGTCATATGCGTCTTTTTTCATTATTTTTAACATCTGTCATCTCAAGGCCATCGTAGACTTTTCTCATCAGATGTTGTCAGATGTGTATTAGCGTTCATATTTTTTATTTGGAATTCCTATTTAATCATTCTAGAAACACGCCTGACTGGTATTCTGTACACCGGTATAGTTTGATCTCTCTTTATTAAACGAGAGTTAGCGAAGGTTCCGTTTCCACGTCCGTAAGTGCCAGCAGGGTCTATGGCACTTAAGACACATATGAGTTCGCTGTGATAATGACTCAATGAAGTGAGTATATTTAATTTTTAGTTATGAAGCTTATCGCGAGGGTCACAGAGCCATCTGAGCCATCAATAGATATTTTCTAAGTTAGAAATTACCTATAGTACTAGTACTACTCAAGATCATAATAGGCTGGTCGTCTCGGTATTGCGTTTTCTTGATCCACAGAACCAACCGCTGTCAAAACAAAACTAAAAGCTACATCTGCCACATCTGTCACATCTGTCACCGTTTGACAGCTAGGCCTTCCGGTATTTTAGAGCAGCTTTTCTAGGATTATAATTATTTTAAACGTACATCTGTTAGAAAGTCGCATTATGGATTTTATAAACATCTTCCTAAATCACAGAGTATCGGATAAATAACACTATAAGAAATTATTAATACTTAAAAGTTTTTAACAAGTTTTTAACCTAAAAGGAGGATTCAGCACCTATATTTGTAAACGTGTGTTAAAAATAAATAATTTTGATTTTTTTTTTAAATACATCTTAAAAACCTTAGGCTGTCTTAAAAACCTTTCATATTAATTGCTGCTTTATTACCCGACTGATAAGAACATGGAAATACATTAAATTAATGTACATAAGTACCTACCTATAATTTTTTTGTGTCAATTGACAGATCCTAAAATGATGTGGGTCTGGGGCGTCGTTACGTCTGTGTAATTTTTTATTTGGTTCAATAATCTCTGCTTGTAAAATAAATACTCACAATCCATCTAAGAAAACGCTCGTATTACGTTCTAACAAAGGAGCCACATTCGAACTTTATTACTTGATCTGTACTGAACTACTTTTATCATCCCTTACAGCACATCTCACTCGTACTTTTTTTATTTTTATTTTTTTATTTAATTCTAAACAATATACATTGTGTCGAATAGTAATACATGCATATAATTAGTACCTACATACATTAAAAACATTAAAAACTAGGGTCAAATATATCCTATCTCTACCAAGTACATATTCAAAAACGAGGCCTTAAAATAGTTACATACAATTCCCATTAAAATATGTCATACACAATTTTATTGATATAATAATAAAATTTAATACTTCTACAACAATAATAATAATGTCAACAATAGATCAATAGGTAGGTATGACATTAACATTTCAAAAAAAACATTAAAATAAATAATAAAATTGGTACTAATATATAACGAGCGAGATGCCCCGACAGTAATATCAAATTTAGATCCAAATAGATCAATTTGTGAAGTTTGAATACGGGCCTTATTCGGATTACACTTTTATTTTCCGTAATATTAAAGCCTTTGTCCGTCGGGTTCGTCGGCCGCTGAAATCAATATTCAAGATTATACAACATTTCTGTACTTTATTTTCAGGCAAAACGTCCAACGTTTTTTATAAAGGCAAGTCTGTTAACATTTTGTAGCTAAAATATTTTAAGGAAAATATTGCAAACATAGATTTTTTCTAATGTAAGTTAGAGGTGGCAATGCTTCCAAATACGAAACTAAAACAAAACGTATTTATTATCTTCGAAATATTTTATTTTAGCTTTGCAAACGCAAACGTTAAAATTATCAGTAAGTAATGTCACAGTAAAAAAAAATTGTCAATGTTTTTTGGTCCACCCTGTGTTTCTGCTTATACCTAAAAGTTAATGTCATGTAATTAGTGTTTTTTTTGCCGCTAAATGCTTCCATAACCTCGTATGGCCCAACATACAAAGTTTCCTATTTTTAATTTGAACCTTGTTGCATAGTACATAAGGGTGACTTTCGTTTGCTTTACAAAACAATGAAACAAAAGAAATGCTACGTACCTTATTTAGTTTTTGAAAGGTTCAAATTAGATTGAAACAGAGTGTACATTGTAATGCACATTGGGCCTTACGAGGATAATATAGAAACGTCCCAGACAGCAAAATGCACGCCGGCATTGTTATTTCTGGCACCGCCCTTGTGCTGTCCAGCTGATATGTTTGATGTTTGTTTAAATTTAACCGAGACGCTCGCTTTTCTGATCTGTCCCACATAACCGTTATTCGGAGGCAAAAACGTACCAGTGCTAGTGATTAATTAAAAATCGACTCAAGATTTATCCATATCGATAACAGGCTCTTTCTAAATCAAATATCAAATGTGACTCATCTTTAAAGTAAACTATATTTAGAGTTAGACCAAGATAAGTCTACAACGATTTTGATAGCACTCGCAGTGCAAGTGTTATTTATACGTCATAATTTCATAGAAGAGTTACGTTTAAAATAACACTTGCATTGCGTGTGCTATCAAAATCGTTGCAGACTTTTCTTGGTTTAACTCTAGTTCCTTTATTATCGATTTGCAAACCTCTTTGATTTATTTGTATTAGAGCTGTAAATATCTGACGTTGAATTAAGTTATTTTCAGACATTGAAAAACTCATTCAATGGTTTACTGTACGTATTCTCGTGAAACAATTTCAAAATTCAAACTGGTTTTCCAATGGTGGAGGGCAGTTATTTTCAGAATGCAGGAAATCCAATAAGTGCAAGGAATTTATAGGGATTGCTCTTTATCATAGCAAAGTGCGAATAGTCACGTACCAATATTATTCATTCTATTATATTCAATACACACATTTAATTACTTTAACCCTAAACTAATGAAATTTTGTTACTAAGGGCACAAGGTGACGATATACTCGTATATACCTAGACAGATAATTATGCATATTACCTATAAATATTTGTAATAAACACAGATAAAAACGTTATTTTACTTCAAACCCAGGACCTACAAATTAGTAGGCAGGGTATTTACCGACTACAGGAAGTGGCGTTGACACACATTTTCTGGCATCCTGTAGTTTCAGTGGAAATTTTACATCATCACTGTCATATTCAATTATCACTCGCCCACACAAGTACCATAGAAAAATATAAGTAAAGAAAGAGTGGTAACTCCATAAATCAGTTTTCTTACCAAAACGCGAGTTATTGTAGTCGACATCTAGCGTCAAGTAGCGGACATTATCAGTACTGCTAGTTGATAATAGATGTCGCGGCAAAGTAAAACTCTAACCCTCGACAATTTTTATCGAAACTTGTGACATCTGGTGTCAAGTAGCGGTACTTATAGTGATACTTGACAGTAGATGTCGACTACGAAATAACTCGCGTCTTGGTAAGAAAACTGATGTACTTATGGAGTTACCACTCTTTCTTTACTTATATTTCTCTATGACAAGTACGTATAGACGTTGAGATCCCGACGAGTTGTGAATACTCGAAAACTTTGCATCGTTTAAGTTTTCATTGTTCTTAAGCAACTCGTTTTCGTGTATTCATACTTTCTTGAAATTTGAATTTCGGAAAATTTATTCACAAACTTGGGAGTTATTTGAATATTCTAAATGCAAATATTACTATTAGTGCAGATGAATGCATTTCAGCGTTGACAAGTCGACTTCTTTAATAATTAAATACAGATGTAGTGCATAATTGTTTTTTATTGTATTTTCTGGTAAATGTTTGTGTTTGTCATGCTATTTCAGTCAACATCAGTACTTTTTGTACCTGGTACTGACTGAAATTGCAAGACACATTCGTACGTTTCCGTGAAAATAAGATGGAAAACAATTATGCACTACATCTGTAGCTATGGTGCCATACGTGAGGTTCGAATGAGTGAATAATTTGTACTTGTAGTTAAATATTTATTTAATTAGAAAGATAGTTCATATTATTAGTACAGGGTTTTTTGAGCTGGATAAAATGAAATAGTTTTTACCAATTTTTGTTAAATAAACATCGAATACAATGAAAAACTAATCAATTCAGTGGCCCAAAAATACATACGTTTACAATATTTTCTTTGAATATTTATTTTACTTACCTACATGTTTATTAAAACTACAATTATTTAACTAAAATAGATCTTATTATTTTCAAAATATTCTCCTTTAACTTAAACACACAAAAACAAACGTATATAAAAAATATCAACAATATGTCGCAATAATAAACTGATCACTTATTTTTCAGCCACCCTGTAGGTAAATCGATAGGTACGCCATTCCCTTGCTTCTTTCTATTTGTTATTTTTATTAGGTTTCATATTTCATCCTGCATTAATGTAATATCTTACGTAAAATTTCTTTTTTAATGTGGTGAAGCTTAGTGCATAAAAATGTTAATTAAAAAAAAAAGAATTTTAGAGTTGTAATTAATGAGTCCCATAGCGCCAATATTCTAAACGGCGGCTGAAAATCACCCACAAAGGGCTAGTTTCAATCAAACACCGTCTATTCTGTGCAGAGCTAATTAATCTCCAAATTTAGCAGATTTAGTGGCCAGAGGACCCCTGGGATTAAGGACGCTTTAAGTGGCCCGACCATGGCGATTAAAATTTAACGTCGCGCTAATGCATTCAGGGGCCGATTCTGATTTTACTAAATCGGACCGAGTTAAGTCCGCATGGTATTTGCATTAAAATAATACTTGCACAGTCTGTGCTATAAAAAAGGCTGCAAAGTTAGTTTGGTCTAACTCCACACTTTGTTCTGTCAAAATCGGTGAAGAATTTGAGACGGATTCTATTTGTTAAGATTTTCATCTTATGTGTTCATAATTATGTCCAATGTTCCTATGACAGTTCCTTCTGTGTCTTGGGCTTAATTTAAAAAGTAATTGATGAAATATGTTTTTACCGTATTCTTATTTCCTAAAAGTTACATTTTTAAATTAAATTGTGTGCTAAAATTGCAAAAAATGTCTAAGTACAAACATTTTATAATATGACAGTTTTACCCCATATTGGCAAGGTGCGAAGTCGGTGGAGGGGGAAGTGGCGCTGATCGTCACAAACGCAGGTAATCTTATGGAATGTCCGCCATTAGTACTAGCGGCAGCCGCTTGAACTAATTTTACTCCATAAGATTTAACGTAGAAAGTCCGCCAAAATGAGGGCAGCACCAGTCGTGCACCTAGCGAATAGTGAACTGTGAAAGGTACCATCATTAAACGCGAGAGGTAAGTACTTATATCTGCAAATTGCTTTCCAAAGAAATATTTTCCCTTGCTTTACAAATACTTGTCTCTATTTGATCTAATTTTGACATAATTGTTATGCATTTCGCTCTTGTACTAATAATTTGGTGCAGTAATTTAAATTCACTAATTTGAATCTGTGTACCTTAAAAACGTTTACCCTGTATAAACTAAAAACTGCACAACTAGGGTACCTCAGGGAGTCACACTGGCTAGGTCCGTGTGTAACAATCATAAAGTTAGCTTGTATAGCTTCAATATTGCATCAGAGGTAGCAGAGGCATTTATTATGAACATTGTGGGAACACTAGGGTATTAGTCCGATCAACAAGGCTGTGGGTTTCGACGATCTGCAGACCGTTTTCAGAAGAGCAAGTACCTGTGTAGTTTTGTACAGTCGCCATCGGATATGTCGGATGCAATCGGAAAGATTCATAAATTGCTAAATGTCCACATAAAATATTTTTGAAAACTTCTCATATTTTTTATATGGGATTGAGGAAGGAAATATTAAATTTCCTAATTGGAAACTATAAGAAAAAGTAATTATGTTCAAGCTTCTTGATGAGAGAAAATAATTAAAAACGGATTGAACGTCCCTATTTATTTTCGCTAAGGTCGTTGAACTGCTGAGAGGGTGATTTATATCAGCGCATATTAAAATTACCCAAGTACTTAGTATTTTGCACAGTTTTTGGACTTTATTCCAATTGTGAAAGAGCTCAGATTCCTTTGACATTGGTCGTAGATTGATGAGTTTGTTTTATGTCAATATTCATTTTGCGGTTGCACGGTTGCGTTTGATTTGAGGCTTATGAAATTGCTTTTTAATTTATTTATTATAATTAGACAAATAATTCAAACATATTTTATGTTGAACGTTCGACTGAAAAATAGTGATACTCATATTTAATTATTGATAATATTCTTAAAATATCGATAGCTGTCTATCACGCTCGTACTTATGAATTGGTGCGATAGAGAGGGAATGCGATCGAGTTCACGCAGTCTCTAACGTAAATGTCAAATGCCAACTCGTGGTAACCGTGTATGATGAAACTGTGTTTCTAACCTTACTTACGGCTGTTGTCACTTATGGGGCAGTAACTAAGTTCGAAGTTAGTTATTTTATTCTTAACTAGCGACCCGCCCCGGCTTCGCACGGGTTAACACCCGGGGTACATAAACCTTCCTCTTGGATGATTTTATCTATTAAAAAAAACCGCATCAAAATCCGTTGAGTAGTTTTAAAGATCTAAGCATACATATGGACTGACAGACAGCGGGAAGCGACTTTGTTTTATACTATGTAGTGATAGTGATACACCAAATAACCTGTTTGCCCTTCATCTATTTTGGTATATCAAAAGGGTCTAACATTTCTCGCCATAATATCAAACGTCAAAAAGTGATAACCTGTCAAATTAATCATTCTCAGGTTGATACGACATGTCTTGATAGTTGCTCGTTGGTCATGGTAACCTTTTCCAACTGAATAATTGAATATGTTTGAATCAAAATGCGATTAGATTTATATAATAATCAACTTTTATTGAAAGCTAATTTTTAAAAGCTACGACATCTGTTATGGCACAAAATGAAGAGAGCGCTGACAGCGCGCCACAGACAAACTTATCCTAAAATGTTGCAAGCAACAAATATTAACACTAAGGTTAAACATACAATATTTTATAAGCTATGTTCAGACTTGTCCTGAACAGAATATCATATCAATCACGTTATACACGAGTATATCTGCTCTTCTGTTGGAAAAATCTGATATTATATTTCATTTTTCAATATCAGTTAAAAATCAACATGAAACTAATATTGCACACGGTGTGTGTCCTTGTTCATTGGACTAATGAAACGATATGTTTTTTTTCTATAATATATCGTATATTTACTGAAAAGCATGATTTTAGCGTCAATAAGCGCTAAATTGTTACCTATTCTATGAGCAAAAGAGGGGAAATTTTTAACCAATATCACTACATAGTATAACACAAAGTCGCTTCCCGCTGTCTGTCTGTCTGTACGCTTAGATCTTTAAAACTACGCAACGGATTTTGATGCGGTTTTTTTAATTATATAGAGTGATTCAAGTGAAACGTTTGTGTATAATTTATTAACTCGTGCGAAGCTGGGGCGGGTCGCTATTAGTGATATATATTTTGTTGTTTATCACTATAATGACAGATTTCCAAAGAAACTCTTTCCGATTCCCGAAGGAACAAACAGGTTTCCCAAGCTATAAACAACAAAGAAAGAACATTATCTAAAAAAACCGGCCAAGTAATAGGGTCCCGTTTTTACCCTTTGGGTACGGAACCCTAAAAATGGTTTTGTCTGTAAATAATTTCCATACAAAACGACCCATCACGACAACGAACGACTCTATACATTGTTAAACTATTTTCAATGTTCCATCGATTCTAGAATGTTCGCAACTTTACACGGACACCTGTAAGCGTAGCGGCGTAGCTCCGTAGCGGCTACGCACTCGTAGCTCGTAGCTTATCGATCGAGCCCCTCGCGGCCTCCGGTGTCTGCGGCCGGCTTCTGTTTAGGCCCCTATTAGTTGTATGGAACTGATACTTTTTGCACGAATATGAACCTTATTTTATTTGTTAAAGATTTCGTTTAATCTAGACACGCGGTAGCGTGTCCAGCCAAACTCAAAGAAATAGAATCTATAATAGACGACTATATTATCTCAAGATCGGCTTGGATAGTTACCGCCTTCGCCGGCGGTCAATTTTCGCAATTATCGTTACCAAAACACACAAGAATATCTATGAACCCCTTACAAAAATCCTAAAGAACTTCGTTTTGTCTTATTTCATTAAATTTGCCGAAGTTTCTGACAAAATACTTTCAAAACGCAGTAAAATATACGTACTACTCCTCGCTATATGTGTATTACCTAAAGTGTAATTCTATGGAACTTGCTAACTATGTAAACAAAAGTCACTAGTAAATTGACATTCAGAGACGATTTCAATATTGCGGTTTGTTTACATAGTTAGCAAGTTCCATAGAATGACACTTTATATTTTCATACTCTTTGACATAAAACATCAAATTCAAATCGTTCAAACTGTACTTCAAACCCACCTCTAATATTACATGTGTCGCAGTCGGATCGTATAATCCGCCGCATCGTATCTACTATTTAGAATTTAGATTGTAGAGTGACCAGTTCTTTCGGTCGCCTACGTAACCGGAGTTTGACAATGTTTGCAATTTAATTTATTTTTACCATGGTCCCACCGCACTACATGTGTTTCTTTTCCAAAACATTTCCTTCACAACTTAAATAGACGGAGCCCCGCTTTGCGTGGCTCCTATTTCTGAGCGGTTTGCCCTTCGGGCATCTGAAGCTACCTAACTTAACCATAAAAGAATAAAGAATTTAATCGTTATTTAATCGTTAATCAATCTTTACATTTGTCAAAGATGTCGTATGATACAGTTGAGTGTGGTTTGGTACACAGGGTACTCCAGCACCACATGAGAGGCTGGCTCGGTCCATGCTAACAAAATCTTGTAAATTACAAGTTTTATGGGATATGTAAAGTGTCATTTTATGGAACTTGCTAACTATGTAAACAAAAGTCACTAGTAAATTGACATTCAGAGACAATTTTATTATGGCGGTTTGTAAATAAACCGCCATAATAAAATAGTTAGCAAGTTCCATAAAATGACACTTTAGCAAGTTTATCTCATAAGAAACACTGCAGGAGTTATTGATGTGCAAAAACAGGTATAGCCGTAATGATAATGTGTTTATATAAAACATTTCAAATGTTATTAAGTTGTACAACGGGACTAATGTCAACTTTAGCCTTCTCCGAGACCACGTGGACAACGCCGTCGTCGAAACGTCGGAGGTAAATCTTTTAACTTAAATACGCGATGTAAAAATCGTGAATGTTTAAATCAGTATTTCAAATGTTGTATATGACCATATATAAAATATATTAGTAGGTAGTCCTAGTTCCTTTCACACAAACTATCAAACTACTAAACGTGTTACGAATTCCGCTAAAACAACGAACAGTATAAAGTTACGGACAATATACGGACAGAGATAGTAAACTTTTGTCGTAACTAGGTTACGTAAACCTGTCTTCGGAACTGGCGAGTCTGAAATAGTTGAACGTGTAGAACCGGTTAAATAACATCGTTACAGATCAAAGAATAACGTTATTTTAGTACAATACAATGCTTATAAATATAAATAAGTAAATATAAATAAATAAATATTATAGGACTTTCTTACACAGATTGACTAAGTCCCACAGTAAGCTCAAGAAGGCTTATGTAACTATAGTTAAGTTTTACGAAAAAGAAGTAACTGGGGTGGATTAACTTTTTGTACTGTTGTCCAGGGGACAATAGTGACACAGTTTGTTGAAAGAATGATTGTGTCATATTACATTAACGTGCTTAGTACTTAAGCTATTATGGAAAGGGCTGCTCTAAGTACCACAATAAATAATGCACGTTTGCTAAATAATATTATCATAAAAACAGGAATTAATAGTTGCCCAGGGGAACATAATGGCAACGAGTGACGAGAAGTCACTTCTACTAACCCGGGGTTAACCGGTTAAACCTGGAGTTACCACGGTTACCAGTACAATTTGATACTTGGTTAACGGTTTAATCGTTAAACCCCGAGTTAGCGGGATGGTGCAAGTGGGCCTTACTGTTTTGACTTTCTACATAAAGTACTTGGTTTGAAACTGACTGACTGAAATATGAGTCAAATGTTAGCCAAACTGCATACTGACGTTATTTCTAACATTTCTAAAATAGTAACTAATTTGATTCGTCTATCTGATCCCCAGTTAATAAATGAAAATAATACTAACCAGAATGCTATTTGAATTGTTTCCTCTATTCATCAATATCAATGAAATATTATCTATTCACCTCTATTCAACACAAACGAACGAACAAACCTTCGCTGATTGCGGTATGCAAATAACCTATCTATTCACAAACCATCCACCGTAAAACCTATTTTAATTTGACCCCTAAATGTGTAACAACTATGCGTATTCAGAGCTCAAACTTAAACTGGACAATGTAACAAAGTGCATCAGCTTCGATATTACCCTTCACAGTGCACGCGGATGCCGGTGAATGGAGATTGGGGGCATTGTTCGTGAAAACTGCGGCTTACCTTACCAGTAGAGTCTGCGCGGAAAGAGAAGAGTCGTGGAATGTATGGGGCCCAATACGTTCCACGACTCTTCTCTTTCCAAACAGACTCTATAACTTCAATAGGTGATCATTTCAGAGAAGTAACAACGAGATATTGCAGACTTATTTCAATGTTATTAAATTAATTATTACATTAGGGGAGTTCGACTTGTCAGAGTAAGGTGCCACTTTAATGATTTACATGGACATAGTACCCGTATACACAATACTAGCTTTTGCCCGCGACTTCGGCTGCGTGGAGCAGCTAAAGTAAGTATAGCGCCTGGATAATGCTAATAGCAAGCATTCAATTTGCGCATTGCTTACTTCAATTATTAGGCAATTCATTAACTCTTTCAATGCCAACCCCCTTTGCACTCTCTTCAGGGATGATTTCCGACATAAAAACTATCCTTTGTCCTTCCCGGGGACTCATATAAATATATTCCAAATTTCAACTAAATCGGTTCAGCGGTTTAAGCGTGAAGAGGTATTAAAAGTAACAGACTAAGACACTTTTGCCTTTATAATATTAGTATGGGTATATGCCAAATAAATACAATTATTGGAGAATATTACACAAATCGATTAAATATATTAATAGACTTGATACCAAGCTGAGGGGAGACCTTTTCAGTGACGTTTATGCTTAGTAGTATTAATAAAAGTGTAATAATAGATTTAAGCGATATTGTAAGCGTCCTGAATACATTTATTTTCTTTCTTTCTTTCTTCTTCTTTCTAGATATTATAGATTTTCAAAATTACCCCGTTTTCGAAGTTACCTCATGCAACATGTTTCTTTTTAATTACACGCGACATTTAACTGTGGCCAAAGTGGCAGTAAAATTTTAATGGCACCCATACATTACCGCGTGACGCACTAGAATACTAAACACATTTATGATGATGAGTGTAATAAATTCTAATGCGTGATGAACACATTGCACATGATATAAAAACCGGCCAAGTGCGAGTCGGACTCGCGCACGGGGGGTTCCGCACCATCAACAAAAAATAGAGCAAAACAAGCAAAAAAACGGTCACCCATCCAAGTACTGACCCCGCCCGACGTTGCTTAACTTCGGTCAAAAATCACGTTTGTTGTATGGGAGCCTCACTTAAATCTTTATTTTATTCTGTTTTTAGTATTTGTTGTTATAGCGGCAACCGAAATACATCATCTGTGAAAATTTCAACTGTCTAGCTATCACGGTTCGTGAGATACAGCCTGGTGACAGACGGACGGACGGACAGCGGAGTCTTAGTAATAGGGTCCCGTTTTTACCCTTTGGGTACGGAACCCTAAAAACGTTAATAACGCTTGTTTGCTTTTGTAAATGAATTTAGACTTTATGTTATAGAGTATAGAACATATTATTACCGGATCCCTTTGTTTGACTCATTAGTCGTTATTCTGAAACCGTGAACTTTTCAGGATTTTTGCAAGCTTATCCTATAGTTAGGTTTGTTTTATGGCAATCCTGAAAAGTTACGCGTTTCCACAGAATAAATAATAGTACTAGGTACAGAAGGTTCGCTCTCTAACAAAACGCGTCTATTACGTCAGAATAAATTGGAAAGGACATGTCCAAAAAATTAAAACAAAAATGTCGAAATTTCTATATGCGCTTAATGTATTAAAAACTAATACCACTTTTAAATGTGCGTTATCTGCTTACTACGCATATGCGTACGCATGGCTCCGCTACGCCGTGGTGCTGTGGGGGGACAGCACCGAAGCCGACCAGCTGTTTGTGATGCAAAAGAAGTGTGTCCGTATCCTAGCTAATGTGCGTATCCCAAACAGTTGCCGCCCATACTTTATTCAATATAGGTTGTTAACCTTGCCTTGTATTTATATATTACAGGCTGCTCTTTTTGTTCGGGAAAATCCATATTTATTTTCTGTAAAACAAGACAAGGAAAACACTAGAACACAGTATAGAAATAAATTACTATTACCAAAGACTAACCTAGAGATGTGTAAAAATAGTCCCCAATATAAATGTATTTTAATCACAAATAAAATTCCCAATTATATTAAGCTAGAAACTCGAAACACAATATTTAAAAACAAGTTAGTAAATTTATTAATCGATAAATGTTATTATTCGGTTAAGGATTTTCTTAATGACGATAGTTTATAACATCTATTTTTTGTAATACTTATATTAATAATTGTTATTTATAAATGAATCCAAACTTTAGATTATTTAGTTTTTAAGTTAATGTTGTGTGCCCTTACAGGGTGTCATGGTCTGACTTGTATTTTATTGTATAACATCTGGATTTACTTATGTACATGACTTTACAACAAAATAAATGAAATGAAATGAAATGATATGACCGCTAGATGGCGCAAGCGCGAGCAGGCATCCGTTTCGTAGCGGTGCGCGGCAATTACTATGGCTATAGGTACACCAAAATTGGTGTGGGCCGCATATACTTGTAGCGATGCGACGAAATCGCGGAGTGAGCCACGCCTGGCGTTTTTGAGAATAAAAAAAAAACAAATGATGACTAACGAAAATGCGGACAAACAATACATTATGACTTAAAACTTTATGGGAAACTATAGAGACCCATATTATTACTTATTAATGCTGAATCAAGATAGTTTTTCACGGATTACGCTAAACTAGGAGCGCTACGCCGTAGCACGTAGACAGTGTTTTCCGTTTTGTAGCAGCAAGAACCTAACGTAGAGGTGTAAGAAGCATTGTTAGGTGGGTTTATTTCTTATAGCATTACGGCTACAACCAGCTTACAACCTGTACGGGCTGTACGGCTACAACCAGTTTGGCACTGACATAAATGCTATCGAGAACGTAATTTACTTTCTATACATCTCGCTCGTACTCGCATATTAGTGCGAACGAGATGTATAGACAGTAAATTACGTTCTCGATTGCATGTATGTCAGTTTTGACACTGTCAGTGACTCATGGTACGGGCTCTGTTTTAAAGATTTTAATTTAAACTCATGTAACACTCGAAAACCAACATCATACCTTTAGCTGTCAACTAAAAACGACAATTGAAATACTCCCTTGTAATTGACCATTCGTCGGCCGTCAATGGTCCCCTGATGACCAGGAATGCGGAATGTCGGACACACTGCATTAATATTGGATTTCGTTGGGTCAGGGGGCCAGGAAGGGGGGGATTCCGGGCGCGCAGGTATGCAACTGAAATAAATTGTGTGAAAGGGAAAGGGAAAGATAAACGTGAGGGAATGTTTGGAAGTTTATGTGAGGATGGATTGGGAAATAGACAAAATCGTTTACAATAGCCAGAAAAAAGTGTTAAAAAAAATTCTTCCTAGGTACTTAGGTAGGTGTATCAGAAATGTTTGTATAATTATAGCGAAAACAGAATTGATTATATTGAATACCTGTCAATAATAATTGTTTGGTCCGAATTTCGGTTAGGTATTTAGGTCCCAATATTTATTTGTTATCTAACCTATTCAAGTATTCATATACTCTTTGAATAATTTGCCAAGCCGCCATATATTTTTCATACAGATAAACCGGGCTCCAATTTTGGTATATGTCTGTTGTGTATATTTTTGCTTTTCATTTAGCTAATCTGATAACTCATTGTCCACATTACTTATATCGTTCTAGAATATCAAAGAATGCGCTAAATGTTCGAAAATGCTATGTGACATTTAGAGTTTTTTTTTCTACTTTTATTTTTATTGGTAACGATCCACTATGAACAAATGGTATAACTAATCAACGTGGGTGAACCAACTTTTTCTTGGCACTCGTTGCCATGGTTACGTTCTCCTGGGTCACTCGTTAAAACCTGATTTTTAGGCATTTAAATTCACCAAACACGCTTTTTTGTGATACTTATAAACCCTTTCCATTGAGGGTCGTCTACCAAGCGTGTCGGAAGAAGGTGGTGTACAATGTCTTCTAACAAACTATGCTACTATTGTCTTGATCTTGGCTGACCGGACAGAATAACAACAAGAAATAGTTGATCCACCCACATAATGATTTATAGTAGCAATAAATGTCTAATTTTTTAATTTTTCATTGTTACAGGGAGAAAAGGATAGCGGCAAAAACTGCATACTGTCGTGCGAGAAGAGAAAGGCGGATGACACAGACATCAACAAAGACTTGAAAAAGGTAAATATTATAGTTATTTTACCTTAAATCACGAACATATTTAGGTCTAAAGGGGCCCACTGATTAACAGTCCGCCGGACGGCATCGGCCTGTCAGTTAGAACAAAAAGTTGACAGTTCCGAACAACTGGCAGGCCGATACCGTCCGGCGGACTGTTAATCAGTGGCCCCTTATATCACACCATCAAAAATATGTAACTATTTTTGAACAAACACTGAAAATTGTATAAATCGAATGTAAAAAAAGCGGCCAAGTGCGAGTCGGACTCGCCCATGAAGGGTTCCGTATTTAGGGGATTTATGACGTATTAAAAAAAACTACTTACTAGATCTTGCTCAAACCAATTTTCGGTGGAAGTTTGCATGGTAATGTACATCATATATTTTTTTTCGTTTTATCATTCTCTTATTTTAGAAGTTACAGGGGGGGACACACATTTTACCACTTTGGAAGTGTCTCTCGCGCAAACTACATATTCAGTTTAGAAAAAAATGATATTAGAAACCTCAATATCATTTTTGAAGACCTATCCATAGATACCCCACACGTATGGGTTTGATGAAAAAAAATTTTTTGAGTTTCAGTTCTAAGTATGGGGAACCCCAAAAAAAATTTTTTTTTTTCTATTTTTGTATGAAAATCTTAATGCGGTTCACAGAATACATCTACTTACCAAGTTTCAACATTATAGTTCTTATAGTTTCGGAAAAAAGTGACTGTGACATACGGACGGACAGACAGACGGACAGACAGACAGACATGACGAATCTATAAGGGTTCCGTTTTTTGCCATTTGGCTACGGAACCCTAAAAATGAAATGTCTAAGTATCATTAATAAATGTACTTATTATTATACCTACATTGTCACTATTCATTGTCATAGTTATAAGATAATGTCTAATGATCACAAATTAATGGACCAACTTAAGAATGCGATCGCCCCGAGGTATACTTGTACTAATTCGCCCTTGAATCAGTCGTTAAGGCGTGATATACGCCCGCCCTAACCGACAGATAATCGGCGATAATGGTAAATAATTAGTTAATGGCACTACTGTTGAACACCTAGCCGTAAATAACGTTGAATGTCCATTTTAGTACTCATTTAGGAAATTAACCGATATTGCTACTAAATATCGTGGAAAGCTTTTATGTTTCTATTGATTCTGCTTCATAATTTGGGATTTATTTCATTACATAAAAATGTTTTAATGCCTGATTATGTACGGTTACATAAACTTGTTTATCTACACATGTTTTATGATTTGTGTGTTCAAGAACCACATGCTATGACCGCTATAGCGCCATTTGATCACACACTCAGTAAAACGTTATCTCGACTGATACTAGAAATGAGGTAAAATCTAATTCCTTTGTTGTATACAATTGTTCGAAATTGAATGTCATTAGTAAATCGATATCGACGTTATTACTATGCAATAATAATTTTTACAGATAAAAAATATGTTGTACAAAACAGTTTATCTTTAAACTGGCCATAATTTATTATATTATGTTAGCCCATCATCGAGGGCTTAAGATAAGTGTTTAGATAAAAAAATAAAGAGTCACTTCAGGCGAAATAGACAGGAAAAAAAAGTATTTAGAGTCTGTGCGGAAAGAGAAGAGTTGTGGAATGTATTGGGCCCCATACATTCCACGACTTCTCTCTTATTCGCACACACTCTATAGTATAACTAGATCAGTGGCAGTGGCGGATTTGCAGTCTTTGCCGCCCTAGGCTCCAGGCCT
The DNA here is from genome assembly GCF_948474715.1 of Cydia amplana. Classification (NCBI taxonomy): domain Eukaryota; kingdom Metazoa; phylum Arthropoda; class Insecta; order Lepidoptera; family Tortricidae; genus Cydia; species Cydia amplana. The sequence goes on from NC_086073.1 coordinate 17,703,461, forward strand.
TGTAGCCGCCCCTTTCTCAGCATCAGCACCCATCGTATGGTCATACTACATTTAGGTCAGGCGACGAAAAGGTGTAGAGGGAAATGCTTGGGACACATTTTTAACTTAGTAACTCTATTTGGACTCGTTAGGAGGTGAACATATCAAAAGTCCCCTTGAGCGGGGGTAGGAGGGTTTGGTTGAAGGTACAATTTTTCGGGTTTTTGCTTATTATATCTCAGTAACTATGCGTCCTTGTGACAAATTCAATATACAAAATCAAAGCTAATTAAATTTGCTACAAGTTTTATACAGTCGAGTCAGTCGAGTTTTTCGATAGGTATTTTGTTTAGTTTTTGAGAAATCCGCTCTCTGTAATTTTGCATTAAATTTCCTTCAATACATAATATGTAAATATTTACGGTACAACTACGTACCTACAACCTATAAGATTTTAACAGTGTATTCCTGTAGGGCTAAGATGGTCGGTTTTTTATGATATCATGCCTGTCACGTTCTAACAAGTATGTAAGTGCGAAAGTGACGCATAACATGACAAGTGATAAAAATGCGACCATGATATCGCCGCTGATCATATTAAATTTAAAGACTAAATGTCCTATAAACTTTTCTGGAACTCGCCTAGTTTCAGAATTATTACCAATTAAAAAACAAAACATCTAAAATGCATTTACGGTGGCGATATTGCCACTATGCGACGTAGTCTACATATTATCCTTATTGATAAATGTCAGACAGTAGTAACGCTTTGCAAAAAAAATAGGTTTTACGAAAAAAAGCAAATACTTATTCTGTGATGTGGGACGTTGAATGAAACAACTTGCTTGGAGTATCGATCTATAATGTCTTGAATAACGTCATGTAAAAGCTTATATAGGGCTAAACCAAGGGAGTGTGAGTGTACGCGTAGCGCACCCACTACATCTCCATTCCTTGAGAAAAAAAAAATAGATTACCGTAATATAATATATTAAACTCAATAATCTATTTTTTTTTTTATTTAACCTGTAACATTTATGGTTCAATAATTCATGGTTGTAATTTTATATGATAAAAAAATTAAAATAAGACATTAAGATAAGTAACACAAACGAAAAGTTTCTAATTTTGAAATTCTCAATATAAACATTTTTTTTTAGGTAGGTACTTATGTAAAATCAATAAAAGAAATATCTTATGTTTATGTAAGCTACTCTGGAATAGCTATTTCTATAACGCGTAAACATGATGATTACAATTTAAGCATGCATAAGTACTTAATTTTATAATATAATCACTTAATTACAAATTCGTGCCTTGATGACGAAACGAAACTTTCACATAATATGTATCGCTTATTTTTAGCATAATTATATTCGATAAAATAATTTTAAATTCACACAAAGAAAGTTCATAATAGTAATAAGAAAACATTTTTATATCAAGTAAAAGTTCAAAAATCAATATTAAAAAAAAAATTAAGAAATACAATAAAAAAAATTGTCCATGTTTGTTATTTTCGTACGTAGTTTCTTTTTCATTAATTTATCTTGTCATATCATGGTTCTTGCAAGCATTTATTTTTAAGTTCATTTCATTTAGGTATACCTACTCACTAGTTAAACACGTCAGTACTTTCATCATTTACATATATTTACTAAATTATTTCATAAAGTGTGCATCTAAAGCGTGCATCTCTTTTACGGCAAGGGTACACAACGCATTTACCTTTGTGGTCGGCCGACCTTACTATAATTATTTATTTGGCTCAGGATACAAGGATATTTTATTTTTGCGCGCGCACACATACATATATTTATATTCACATTCAGGCAGTTCTTTTAACACTTCCTTACATCATATCCTTCCATGTGTCCAAGGAGTCTCCACGATTGATGCTCGATCGAATCATGGTCAGACCTCCAAGGATTCCGTGCCTGCCTTGTATCCTGGCGTACCCTTGCTAACCTAACCGCTCAAGGCCGCCTCTCGGGCCACCGAAGATGCGATAGGTATATATACTTCTTTCTATTCATTTTCTTTCATATTTCACTGTCACAAAAAGAAACACATTCAAAAATCAACCACATAACACACCATGAAAACTTCAACAAATAAGAATTTCAACAACTCTTAGTTGATCAGGCTAATCGTACTATGAAAAACTTATCTGCTTCAGTTTACCCGAACACTACTAACGCACTATCTAATATCAATCAAATTCAATCTCTTTAAATTAATGATTCTATCCAAAATCTTATATTACATAACTCAACCCCATTCCTTTCTATTTCATCTCATATACATTCAATTACAAACATTACCAAAACCTCTAGCCATCAAATCCAACGTTAAAACAAATCCAAACATACATATACCTACCTAACAATATCTTCTTCATGTACATTCCCTTTCCTATTTATCAGATTTTTATTTATCAAATCACTTTGTAATTCCATGTTTTCGTATTGTCATGTTCATTTTCTTTTTAAATCTCAATTCCGATTATTGCAAATTTTAATTCGCCATCCTTAAAAAATAACATTTCAAATTTTAAAGTTACGACAATCTTAATTAATACACATATTTTAAACTAAAACATAAAATAGTAGGTAAGTATATGGTTAAAAGTGGGATCTGTTTTTGTATTTATCAAGGAATATTGCTATAAAATGTAATGATCTTAATAAGTGCACAATGATACAAATGTTTACTGTGAAATTTGAGCTGTAATTACAGACGGTGCATATCAATCGTGGTGGCCTCGTGACCAATGTGCTTTACTTGCAATTTATGATGAATTTACCTCTAAGTGACTTGTGCAATTTATTCGTGTTAATTTTAATACAAAACTTTACGTACCTAACACTGAAATACAATTGGATTGATAAATTTGAAATACCTATTGAAAAAAATATAGCGGTCCACGTAATATGAAAAATATTTCAATGATACGATATTTTTATGATTAATTTAAAAAGACATTGAGAAATAAAATAATTAATTAGCCAATTATGTACCTATTTACCAACCTTTTAACCATATTAGTTTCGTCATCAAGTGGCACAGTCATACTTACCTCTTTTATCCAATTATTATAATATAAGAATTAACATACTATTTTAAAGTCCAAGGGAAAAGTTAATAATCTTTTAATGAAATAAAATATTTAAGACCTAACTAACTTTAAATGATATTCAGAAAAAAAAGTAGTTACTTAAAATATTAAAATTAAAATGTCCTTGTCGCACGGTCACTCATGTCACTTTCTTGTTTCCCTACACGGCGGCATCTTCTTCTTCGTCAATCATCTTCAATCTTCGTCATTCCTAATTGTCCCTGGGCCTCCAGACGCCATCCTCGACCAAGGACACCAACAACTCCCTGCTGCAAGCCATCCTTACGATTACCACTTTTTTTAAAAACTGGTTTTAAATGCGTCCATTTATATTTTTTCTGCACGTTCGATAGTTCCACCAATAATATTATTATGCTTTCAGTCATCACTGTCATCACTTGTTAATATATTTCACTACATAGTTTTGTTTTTGTAGTAATGATTAATTATTTTATTTTTTATTATTACGCAGGTAATGACTAATGAGTCCGTGATCTCTAATTTTTGTAGAACTACACCAAACCAATTCACTATGAGTTTTCAAATAGTCACTTCCTCACAAATGTCTTTTTAATTAATAATAATTTGTTATCTTGAATTTTCTTCTTGACCTTCACTGGCTGGCGCGGCGCGCCGCCAGTGCAGCACAAGGCCGCACTGGCAGGGTCGCCATGTGATGTGGGACGTTGAATGAAACAACTTGCTTGGAGTATCGATCTATAATGTCTTGAATAACGTCATGTAAAAGCTTATATAGGGCTAAACCAAGGGAGTGTGAGTGTACGCGTAGCGCACCCACTACAATTCATTTTAAGTGACACTAGTTTTTATGTACAAAAACATTCAAAAAATCTAAAAAGAAACATAAGAAAATCTTTTTTTTTTGCCAAAATTCACCTATAAACACTCATATAACATTTTTTTTCCTTATTTTGGCCTCCAGCGAATTCCAGAGAAGTTGAAAGGACATTTTAGTCATTTAATATGATCAGTAATAAACTGTTAAAATTTTTCGGGTTCCTTTTTCCTCGTCAATATTATTGAAGAAAATTTAATGCAATATTTCAAGAGCCACTGCGAAATCGACGCCACACTCGCGTTCGGGGCTTCGCGACGCGATTCGCGCACATTCGTTGCCTAATTTTGAATTATTTCTTGTTATAATCAGCGAATTTTTTGTCACAATTTGCCGCCCCTAATATCTCGCCGCCCTAGGCTCGAGCCTACTGTGCCTTATGGGAAATCCGCCACTGGATCAGTGTCTGACCCAAGGCGTGTCGATTTAAGGACTCCGTATCTTCTCATGAGAAGCCCTATTCAGGAAGCAATGGCCCGAATTAAGCTGTTTTTGCCGACCCTCTGGAGAGATACTTGATAAGGATACGATCCTGCCGATAAATACATTGTATATATACTTCGTGTAACGTCATCGACTAAAAATGGGCGCAAACCTGAATCACAAAGACCGGCTGCAAAAAAGCCGCTCCCGTGTATATAATATGTATAGGCAAAGTTACGGACGTTAAGGTAACATTCCATTTCTGACCGCAGCTGCACTACTGGTACTGAACGCGTCGCTGTTACTGTCAATTTCCATAGTAAAATGAGCAGTAGTGCAGCTGCGGTTGGAAATGGACTGTCACCTTTACGGTCTCATTTTAAAACGTCATACTTAAAATTACATAAAACTTGGCATTCTATACCAGGGGCCCGTTTCTCAAAAGCTTGTAACTTGTAATATTAAGCGGCTGTCACTTTTTGACAGCTTTTGTTGTTAGAAAGGGACATCCACTTGTATTACAAGTTACAAGCTTTTGATAAACAGGGAACAGGTCGCAATTCTCAACCGATTCTCGTGAAATTTTGTGACCGGATTCTATGACTAAACAGATTTTTTTTGTCGATCCGGTTATTTGTTACAAAATCAATATATGTAGTAGGTATTTTCATTTGCCACAGCGAGTGTATGGAGACATTACACCCCGAGACAATGGAGTCACGCGACATTAGCCGTTAGGGCCAGGCCAGGGAGTGGACATACAGGCCAATTCAGACATACACTAATATCAGACTGAAATCTAACTGTATCATACAGATATCGTGCATTTCGCTCGTACTAGTCTGTACACGTAATGTGGCGGGCGAGACAAACGATAACCAAATATTATTCAAATATCATTCTAATGTCCGTGGACGTTCGAATTGGTTGGATAGTTCGGACTTCAGAATTAGCTATGAATTATACACACTTAAGTTGTCATTTGATTTTAAACTCTAGTCGTCAATGTATAGAGTTGTTATTTGCTTGTGTTCGATTTGTTAGATGTATTTTCCGATATTTTTTTTTTCTTGTATAATAAATTCCGATCGTCTTTTTTCCCTGTATAAAAATTTCCGCACGCCTTTTTTCCCTATAGATATATTTCCTGGTATATTTTTTTTCTTGTATATATAAATCTGAACGCCTTCTTTCCGTATAGACATATTTTCCGATAGATTTATTTTCTTATACACAAATATCTGAACGCCTTCTTTCCCTGTATTTTTGTTGTTTAACGAAAAATTTCATGGTCATTCATTTTACTAGGGGCAAAACTTCTTATTTGCTTGGACCCTGTTTGCAATCTTGTGTGGAATATTTTGTGTATCATGGTTAGTTATCTTTAAAGGAATTTTACCAATCAGTAATCAAATCAAACGAGTGAAACGTTGTACTTAGTTAGGCACTTGACAGAAGTACGCCTATTAATCCTCTATACAGTTTATACGTGTAGATAACTTTCTGTCTATTTAGTTTATTACATGTTTGTCTTTGACTTTGTAATTGTCATTTATTGTTACTTCATTATCTTCGCCTTGAATTTAATTTTCCGTCACAACATCGGTAAAACTCTGATTTGATTTCAATCGGAATACGACGGCACCCGAAGTGTCAATCAATTATTGTTTTAAATGAGTGACATTTTCATATCCATTAATATGGAATTTTATTATTCAGTGTCAAATGTCAAACCGTTTCGTTTCGTTTGTTTGTCGGGTACTAGGGCCGTTTCTCGAAAAGTTGTAACTAGTACCTTGTGAAAGTCCCTTTCAAACAATATGAATAGAATAGAGACTACCGCAAGTAATATTAGGTACCTACTTACTAACAAGCTTTCTAGAAACAGGGCCTTTGGACGCTGACTGAAACAGCACGCTAAATACGAACTTTTTCGATAAAACACGATGGAAAGTAATTATGCACTACATCTGTATCAACTTTTATGTTGTAGTGTAAGTAGGTAGTAACGTAAACGGGCAAAATTGCGAACATGCGAATACATATTATATAATTTTCTATCAAGAATCATATCTATTTTAAAATTTCTGATCAGGAAAAAAGACAGCCGGGAATTTGTCCCCTAGTAAAATTAAGGACTATAAAATATTGCATTATGTTAAAAAAATACAGGGAAAGAAGGCGTTCAGATATTTGTGTATAAGAAAATAAATCTATCGGAAAATATGTCTATACGGAAAGAAGGCGTTCAGATTTATATATACAAGAAAAAAAATATACCAGGAAATATATCTATAGGGAAAAAAGGCGTGCGGAAATTTTTATACAGGGAAAAAAGACGATCGGAATTTATTATACAAGAAAAAAAAAATATCGGAAAATACATCTAACAAATCTTGTGTTCGATACAATATGAATACGATTATAAAATATTTAGTGGATGTCAATCTAGACGCCAACGGGCGTATGTTGGACGCTGTCTACGTGATAAAGCAAATGTCATTTACAGTACATATGGGGCTACTTTTCTGCACTAGTGCGTAAAATAGCACTTTTCGTGCGTATGTCGAAACTTTAAAGTGCCATATGTACTGTAAAACGTTGTTCGATACACGTGCGAATAGGTAACTCGCAACTCGTGTCGATTTAAAACACTCCCTTCGGTCGTGTTTTAATTTATCGCCACTCGTTTCGAATTTCCTCTTTTTCGCACTTGTATGGAAAATAACTATTTTCAACGTGATTGAAACAGACATGTTACGGTCACTACCTATATCTCTAGATTGTCTGGAAAAGATCGTTTTTTGTGTAAGTATTTTTTATTTTTATGGAGCAAACCTCGAAATGAGAGATTAATAATAAGCTGAAATCTCCTTTACGCCTTCATTATGGCCTTCCTAAAAGCCGTGTGCGCGTCGAAAGTTACTCAACGTCAAAGATCACAGAAAATGTCAAAGGGAGTTCCAAAAACAGACACAAGTAAATGCATTTGAAAAAAGCCTTTCTCCCCTTCATCAGAAAACAAAAGCAACACCCAAGAAATGCAACCACAAAAACGCCCCATCATTAGCCCTCACGCCCCAAAAATCACTCCGCAATTTGCAGTCCCCAGTTTTCGCGCCCGCGGCGGAGGTCGGCCATTTCGTTTTCATTATCCCCGCGGAACGGCGTGTAGAGGGCGCCACGAATTTATGACAACGAGCCGGGTAGGGATGGGACACGGCGATGTTATTACGATATCGATAAAGTCATTAGGAGTAAACACTAGGACAGTCGAATTATTTGTAAGAATCGATGTAGATGTAGATATTAATTAAAATGCGTTACACTAAACAGGTTTTATTAATTCATATGCGAACAGAGTAGCACACGTCCATAAAAAATAAATAATGGCGGCGTTCGGATAGCAAATTCAGCTGCATTAACGTTGCGACATTACTTTCTTTCGCAGACCAATTACTGCCGCGATTAAAATGTTCAATCCGCCACTCATTTTATTAAGGAAATTGACAGTAGCAATAATGTCGAAACAGTAAGGGCTGATTTAGACGGCGCGCGAACTCGTATACGATTTTAGTTACATTTAGGTTACATCAATTCCGCCGACCGATCAAATGACGCAATGTAATGAAACTCGCATGCGAGTTCTCGCACTGTCTAAATAAGCCCTAATGCAGCTCCGGTTGTCACATTTAATATGTATTTTTAATTTGAAGATTAGTATTTTTTCAAGTGTAATAAAACCAACATATTATTACTTCTTCAATATCGCCTACATTTTGTTCACTCAGCCATACATCGATACAATATAAAATCTGATATTAAAATTAAATATGTTTTTTTTTTCAGTTGTGTCTTACAATGTAATCTAAATATTTCCCCCTAATTTTATTCCGTCAGTATTAGTAAGTCCGCTTCTATTTAGGTGTACCTATTGTCCATAAATGCTCTCCTAATCTGAGTCGTTCCATTAATCGTTTGTGCTCACATAACCCACAACAATACCAAAAGCCTAACATGAACTTAATAATTTGTTACCATCTGCAAGTGTATCCAGGCTACCCGCCGGGAACTAGCTCCACTCTGTTATTTATTGCGCGCACTCGCCGCCCGGAGATTTATCGACAGCGGCCACCGTAAACAACCTATTGCTGAACTAGAATACACCTTAATACTCGCGGTATATTGATAGTATATTATACTTGGTCAACCAGATCTTGACAGTAGAAAAAGGCGGCAAATTTGAAAAATGTAGGCGCGAAGGGATATCGTCCCATAGAAAATTTGAATTTCGTGCCTTTTTTTGCTGACAAGATTTGGTTGACCAGCTATAAAAGGTTTTTATTACGTAAATGTTGGCAATAATTAAAAAAAACTTGATGGGACTGGAAGAGCCGGAAAACGCTTTAGAACAAAAGAACTATGGCCTTGAGGCATATTATATCTTCTTTTTTTAATACCACGTCGGTTGCAAACAAGCATGGTCCGCCTGATGTTAAGCGGTCACAGTAGCGTATGGACGCATGTTACTCCATGGGTGTTACATACGCCTTGCATAAATTTATGTAAGTGTATGGCTTTTTAAACCCCAAACAAAAAATAAACGAAAATTATATTTTATTGTTCTCATTTGTTACGTCATCCCTCGTGTCAAAATATGACTCGCTATTTTCAACTTTATTTTACGGTAGTGAATAGGAAACAAAAGGGTGTTCATTAAATAGGTTATACCAACTGAGGCTGAAATATTGGTTATGTGACAAGTCATTGTCCTGCTAGCAGCTCCTATTACGTCATTGTTTTACAAAATTGGGTAGGTAAACGTTCTTTTGTTATATCGTAGAATCACGAACAATGACCATTTGTGGATATTTGAAATGCTTAAGTTAATATTTAAAGTTTTAAGTATTGTTACGGTATATTGCTTGTTTAAGTGTTACGCTTTATTCTTAGTCTAATAATGCTGTCAGGGTACAATGTTGACTTGTCTGATACAATCATAATAGATATGAAATGTTAAATTTATGAGTGAAGTAAATATAAGTAAGATGTTTAATTGTAATTTAATTTTTTAATTTATTTTATTTATTTGAATTATGTTGATTATTATAATAGTGTTTTATTTTACTGTAACTCATGAATATTATATTAATGAATTGAAATTGACTAATTATAAGTATAAATTTTTGACATATAAAGTTTGTAATTTTATGAATAAAGAAATATGAATATGAATATGATGTGTATGTACTACGTTGACTGTATAATTTTACCTACGTAGTACGAAAGGCAAAAAATGGATTTTCAGTCTGATTATTTGTCATAAACTTAAAAACATTAGGTATATGGAATATGGATGGTCAACTGTCGACTTCCTAGGACATTTAAGAGAAATAAATATAGCGTTACGTAAGCAGCGTTCTAGTGAATTGCTTATACTTATCGCGGCCACCTGTAGAGTCCCTCGTATTACTTCTTGATTTAATTGTTACATGTTCTTTAAAAATAAAAATTATGTTTGAATAAAAAATAACAAACACGTTCCTTTATCGCAACGCAATGGCTATCAAAGAAAATTAATATTTAGTATCTAGGTATTGCCAAAACTAAAGTTTAAACTAGTTGTCATATACAAAGCCATAAAGGATTTAAACTAATCTATTTAGCATTTGTTGCTGAGGTCATAATCCCTGGACTACCCGGAGCACTACCCACGGAGTTGGTTTTGATCCACGGTGGCTTCAAGTCAAGTCATATAATATTTTCTTTTTCCATAAAAACAAAAACATCGATATTATATTCCTTACTCACGTCCCATCACTACGTCTTCGACCTAATTTAAAGACATTACGCGTCTTGAAGTGGCACAGCGTCGTCGTCCCCACTCGACAGTTAATGTACTGCGATGCTCGACCGACCACCAGAGTTCAGCCACCCATACAATTACCAAGGACCCTTGATCCCTGGTTTTACTCAAGTTCATTAATACTCTGTTTGAAGGCAATTTTTGGACAAGAAAACGTTTTTCGCGTAAATTGTGTATGAAAAATGTTTGCTCACGTCGATCTCGGTGAAGTTTGTTTAAAAATGGAAGTTTCCTTTCAAGTTTTCCTGTTGGATGCGGGCTTTTACCTGTTGGATTTTAGATACAATAGTTATTTTCGATACAAGTGCGAAAAAGAGGAAATTCGAAACGAGTGGCGATAAATTAAAACACGACCGAAGGGAGTGTTTTAAATCGACACGAGTTGCGAATTACCTATTCGCACGTGTATCGAACAACGTTTTACAGTACATATGGCACTTTAAAGTTTCGACATACGCACGAAAAGTGCTATTTTATGCACTAGTGCGGAAAAGTAGCTCCATATGTACTGTAAAATAAATTTGTTCTAATATCATGCAAAATAAGTATTTGAGGAATGGAATGGCCCGTAGGTACACCGGCCCCTATTTCAGCACGGTAACAGGTGCGACAATTGTAAAACATCACTGCTGCTGACGTCACAGGCATCCATGGGCTACGGTCAGCGCTTACCATCGGGCGGGCGGTATTCCTGTTAGCGACCATCATTGTATTATTTAAAAAAAACTTTATTATATCGAAAAAAAAACAGGTATTTCTCTTGCGAAGTTTATGTCAATTGTCACAAGACTTAAAATATTTTTCGTAATTCTTGACAGGAAATGAGTTCTGTGTCGGAATTTCGTGACAACTGTCGTGTTTCTTGTGACAATTGTCATTAGCTTCGCAAAATAAGTATTTATTTATTGGCAATATACTAAATGGAGTTACTTTATTATTAAAATTTTGGTGGCAAACAAGCACACCACCCGTCCGATGGTAAACGGTTACCGTAGCCTGAGACGTCAGCAACAGTGATATCGCCAATTGTCGCACTTGTCACCGTCGTGAAATAGGAATAGGGGCCAGAAATTAGCACACATTTTTATCAATTCCCTAATATTTATTTGTATACTAGCTTCTGCTAGCTACCTCGTCTGCGTGAAACCAAAGCCATGATGATTATTATGAACTATGATATGTCTTATCTCGGTCTTCGAACTATATCCATGCCAAATTCCATCTATATCGGTTCATTATATCTAAGCGTGAACAGGTAACTGAGGTAACAGACAGATGGACATACAGACAGACAAACGGACAGTCAGACAGAGTTACTTTCGCGTTTATAGTATTACTTAGTAGGGATTGAATGATGATCTACGCGTAATATTATTAAATAAAACACATATAACAACATTAACAACAACAGGGCCACAAAAATCGAAGTTCGCAAATTGCGGGCATCTTGCTCTGTCACTCTAATTACGCCTTCATTGGAGTAAAAGAGAAAGATCCCCCCAATTTGCGACTTTCGGTTTTCGCAGTAGGCCCTCAGGTCTCTGTTATTGGAAAATAAACTATTTATAGCCAAATTAATTGCCTCTTAAATGTTATAACCAAGTCAATATTTGGAGTTCGAAACTTTCGAAAGCACTTCTAAATTCCGCCGGAGCAATTAATGAAACTATTGCAGCCACTTCGTAACTATGCAGCCTGAAATTTACAGAAACAGCAGTGTTATAAATAACTATTTTATAAAAGGCTCATAAACTTGTAACTGGTGACTCTTTCTAACAGATAGGGTTGTCTCATGTTGTACCTTAATTTTGTACGTTTCATCTGTATTTGTTTTTACCAACGTGAACGCAATAAAGATATGATTATGATTAAATATAATAAATATTTATTACTGCAACTATAAATATCCAACAACTGAGATCAACTCGTATGAAATGCCAAAATTTTATCGATATCGATTTATAAAGTATTTTTTTTGCCCTCGCACTAATTGACGTCAAACCAAAATTTCCCCCGATAGACCAGGGTATGAATAGTTTTTATTGTCTTTCATACAGCGTCCAAATAGCGTTGAAGTACATTATATTAATTGTTCTTAAGATGTAGGCGACTGTACCCGACCGTAGCAGACGGGAAATGAATGAAGTTTGTTTACTTACGTCGGGTGAAAATGTGTGTTTCATAACAATCACTCCTACTCTGTATCTGCTCTACTTCTATTCTCAAAGCACTTGCATTCAGTTATAAGTTCATACCTATTATAGCTTGAGCTCTTGGTATAGGTACCTACCTACTTAATTTGCAAACGCAAGGAAATACTGTTTGTTCTAGAACTTGTTGTTCTAGAACTGATTTACTTACTCTTTGGCTACGGAACCCTAAAAATCAATTTCATCAGCCAACCTGCAGCAAATTTTTCATCAAATTCCTTTTTCAGTCTCGTAGATAAAATTCAACTTTCTTATTAGTTTTTAAAGAATAAAGAGAGTCTTTACAAGTGGGTTTGGTATAAAATAAACATCCTTATTCTTGTCTTTTAGGTAAGCGCTATATATAAGCGTTTAGATTAGCCTCTGATTTATACGCGATTTCGTGTAAACTCCGCGAAACGTGTTTCCGCTGAACACTTTGCGAAGTTAAAACACCGTTCTTTATATACTGTTTAAAGTATAGTCTACCATATTTACATTATATACTCGAACACAAGAACATCTTGTAAATAATATGTATATGTCACCGTAAAATTGTAAACACTCGTCATATTATAATCTCGCTACGATTATAATCTAACCTAACCTAACCTACGTTAGATTATAAACTAACGGGTTCACAATCTTACGGTGTCATATACAATAAATAGAACTGTGAATTAGTTTTAAAAAGTAAAGTTAAAAAAAACTAAAATACCTTCGCCATCTGTCCCCAGCTTCTTCTGATCATTATTTTATTATAAAAATGATATGAGCAGGACATCACTGTATAAATAGCGCTGTCTTTCTTACACGTGGATCCGCATCAGCGCCATAACCGTTTAATGTGATCCTTTACCGCCTTACTCGTGTTCCGGCTCCATTCAATAAAAGCGGCCAAGTGCGAGTCGGACTCGCCCATGAAGGGTTCCGTATTTAGGCGATTTATGACGTATAAAAAAAAACTACTTACTAGATCTCGTTCAAACCAATTTTCGGTGGAAGTTTACATGGTAATGTACATCATATATTTTTTTTAGTTTTATCATTCTCTTATTTTAAAAGTTACAGGGGGGGGGACACACATTTTACCACTTTGGAAGTGTCTCTCGCGCAAACTATTCAGTTTAGAAAAAAATGATATTAGAAACCTCAATATAATGGGTTTGATGAAAAAAAATTTTTTGAGTTTCAGTTCGAAGTATGGGGAACCCCAAAAATTTATTGTTTTTTTTCTATTTTTGTGTGAAAATCTTAATGCGGTTCACAGAATACATCTACTTACCAAGTTTCAACAGTATAGTTCTTATAGTTTCGGAGAAAAGTGGCTGTGACATACGGACGGACAGACAGACGGACAGACGGACAGACAGACAGACAGACAGACATGACGAATCTATAAGGGTTCCGTTTTTTGCCATTTGGCTACGGAACCCTAAAAACGCGCCTTATTGGGCGTTTTTAGGGTTCCGTAGCCAAATGGCAAAAAACGGAAGTAACGAGGAGGAGGAGAAAAAAAGTGTCCTAAGGTTTTTATTTCCATTCCGTCACCATTTTTCATAGACTTTGTATGGCGGTCGCGGAATGGAAATATCGAAAAATTTATGGAAATTTTGGGACACATTTTTTCTCCTATTAGGATAGAAAGAGCTCGTGATTCTGAGTAGAAATAACATAAAAAACCCAAATTTGAAAAAAAAGTATAGGGGACAACTTTAAAAAACAACGCCCTATTCCACTCCAAATTCCGCAAATCATTCAACCAGACATCCGAGACGCTACCCTAACGTCGGATTTACTCTAATCGTTTAGCCCCAAAATGTCTTCCATATAAAACACCCCAAAAGGCCTTTACTGATGCATTTACCCCATCAACATACGACATTTTGGTAAAATAAAGTTAGAAGTGAAATGAGGATTAAGACGAAAGTGGGGGTGTGGGAAAATGTATGAAAAGGCGCGCGGGTGCCTTTTCATACAAACGTAGTCCTCATTTTCCTCTCTGGATAACAGTCATTATTGAAAGTATTTTGACACAATTTGTTGTATTTCACCCACAGCTATGCCCCTACGTTGGATTATTTCGAATTTTTAATTATTATAAAAGTTAGGAGCATTTAAAAATGTGTATGAAATGTTTTTCGCCCCTAATTTTTACAATAATCAAAAAATCGAAAAAAGTCAAACGTAGAGGCATAGCTATGGTTAATACACATCAAATTCTGCAAAAATATTTTGCATAATGTCAATTACCTATTAAAGCCAGAGAGGGAACTACGTTTGTATGGAGAAGCGACGTTCCCCTTTCCTCTTTAGCTCGATGAGACTCTATTCATACGAATTGCCCGAAGGCTTGTAACTTTTCGTATTTATTATAATACCCCAAGTTTTTAGGGTTCCGTACCCAAAGGGTAAAAACGGGACCCTATTACTAAGACTCCGCTGTCCGTCCGTCCGTCCGTCCGTCCGTCCGTCTGTCACCAGGCTGTATCTCACGAACCGTGATAGCTAGACAGTTGAAATTTTCACAGATGATGTATTTCTGTTGCCGCTATAACAACAAATACTAAAAACAGAATAAAATAAAGATTTAAGTGGGGCTCCCATACAACAAACGTGATTTTTGACCGAAGTTAAGCAGCGTCGGGCGGGGTCAGTACTTGGATGGGTGACCGTTTTTTTGCTTGTTTTGCTCTATTTTTATTGATGGTGCGGAACCCTCCGTGCGCGAGTCCGACTCGCACTTGGCCGGTTTTTATTAATATTAGGTGGATCGGATGAAAAGTGTATAGATCATGTGCTCCTTATTATATACTTTCATTTGTTTGTCTTACTTTTAGGACGGAGAGATATAGGGCATTATCTATGAAAAGGGACCTTATTGTCGATGGACCTAACGCCGCACAGCGTTGTATTTATATCGGAGCATCGTTAATAATGGCGTAAGCGCCATCGACAATACGGTCCCTTTTCATAGATAACTCCACATATGCCTTGTATAAGACATTATCATAAAATACGGCATAAAAGCCACTTATGAGTAAAAGTACTCTTTTCTTACTTTTCTGTCTCCAGTTCTTCTAAAATAAAACAATTATATTATTCAGAAGAATAGGGTAGGTACCTATTTGACATTTTTTTATGAATGGTATCAGTCGATCAGCTTTGTTTTGAGGATCAAATATCTGTATGGGACCCATTGTCTTAAAGCAATACAAAAGTCACAAGTGAAATATTGATTTTTGACCGAAGTTAAGCAGCGTCGGGCGGGGTCAGTACTTGGATGGGTGACCGTTTTTTTGCTTGTTTTGCTCTATTTTTTGTTGATGGTGCGGAACCCTCCGTGCGCGAGTCCGACTCGCACTTGGCCGGTTTTTGGCTAGTTAATTTGATTAGGTTTATTAGTTAGGTTATTAAATAACTTAGTTAAGAATTAGCTTTAAGTTTTTTCGGACTCCGAACCAGCGGTTTCACTGGGACTCATCCATTTTACTACACAAAAATTATCTACGTAATTTTTATATTGTACAGTAAGCTGCAACGTTAAGTGGTCCTCCTGTATTGTATATAAAAGTGAATAGCTACACAGGCTCGGAATGAATTGTGTGATTAAAACTCGATATTACCTGGTGTGATTGAATCGAGGCGCGAACGATACCTCGGATTAAATGATGAATGGACATATTTGCTGAAAATTATGATTAAATTTCAGGTGAAACTTGTTTCTTAAGGCCCCCTAGGTTCGTGTTCGTCTCTCACTCTTATTAAGCGTAAGCAAAGAATAAATAATAGTAGGGGAAACTGGGGAGGGTTGATCACCCCTTTTGTTTTTAGCATACATTTTCTTAACTATTTGTAGTATTGAAAAACTTTATATACCATACGATTCAGAATTTATCTCTTCATTAATAGTTTGAATTAGAACAGATTTGTGCAATAAATTAGACCATTATTTAATGAAAACCCATACTGTTGACTTTTACCATGTGTCCCCTATGTAAGGGAGACTTGTTTACCCCTGGTCGGGAGCCTTGATCCTAGGGGGATCAAGTGACCCTGGTTCTTGGGACACATGGTAAACAGATTTTTACCATGTCTCCCCATACCAGATTCTCATTGATTATATAACTCGGATCGCTATTAGCAATGCATCTATAATTTGTAAAATACACAGCAAACATATATATATTACATCTTCCATGCTTTGAAGTTGTATTTCCGGTAATCAGATGTCTAAGCCGAAGGGATCAAGTCTTCCAGATTTGGGGACACTTGGTAAAAAGATTTTAAGCGGCAATGTCATATTTCGAGAGTAGTATCTACATTAATTTATTCACTTTATCTACAGAAAATTAATATATGAAGATATCAAACACATATTAATCCATAATCTTATACTTTTAAAAAACAATGTAATCGTATTATCCATAAAACAACATAAAATAGGGAATCTATTTTTGAACCAAAAAAAAGTTAAAAAAAAACAAAAATCTAAGTTATTAACATAAAATTTCTTGTAACAAGCTAAATTTTTTAAAGTTATTATGAAGGTATTTTTAGCGTCAGATACCTACAGCAATTTTAAATTTTTTACCCATCTCTGGTCGTTATTGTTTACTATAATAAATAAGTTTAGAAATTTACTGCTCACGTTTCGAGGACGGTGTTTGAGCTGCATAATCCTAAAATCCTTTCTATGGACCGTCGGTTCTATACATAAGGTACATAAGGTCGGAAAGCCATTGAAATAGCATTTCATCCATAAAAACAAATATCGCCGGTTGAAAACCAAATATCGTTATAAGTGTTGTTTGTCGCCCGAGTGTGTAAAACGTTTAACTTGATAAACAAGACCAAGTGCGGGTAGTTCGTAAAATGTTGATGTCAACTTTAGTTAGTCTTTTCAAAGGCCACGGGTATAATTCCGTTTTTGGAGTTCGGAGTCGGTTGTATAATTAAAAACTGAATTATACGCCATTAAATCCGTACTTTAATAAATAAGTCGTACTTTTGCGGCATGATTTACTAAAGAAAATAAAATATTTATGAGAGCTCTATGAATCATTTTGTAAGTAAATTTATTACAATGTATACTTGATCGCTTTGGGGGTGACATGATCCCGGAATCATATCTGCCCTGAAGAAAAAGACAAAGTCTCCCCATACACAGTAAGATTATAAAACGTGCCGTACTCGAAACGTGTGTTCGCGTATATCAATGTAATCCAAGTTAATCATCACTTCAATAAACAACAAATAAAATAAGCATACTGACTAACATCATTTCCATCTCATATTATAAAATAAATCCAGTTAAAGCTTACCGAAAATTGAATATAGTACGCAGAAAATCTTTGACCGTCCGCCATTTTTGAACCACTGACTTTTCCGATACAGTGCCATGACAGAACGTGAAGTTAGGAACGAATGAATGAGTGTTACCATTGCAAAAAAATGTATCTCGTTTGGTCGACCCTCCCCACCCTCACCTACTAAGTACAGAAGACTCACTCTCTAACAAAACGCGTCTGTTACGATCAGCACAGATATGGCCGCTAGGTGGCGACAGCGCCACGCGCGGCTTATGGCTTTCCCCAAAATTGGGGCCGAACGGATGTACTTTTAGCTACCTGTAGCAAAGCGACGAAATTGCGGAGTGGGACACGCCTGGCGTAAGCGTGGGCGAGATGGATGTGAGAGGTCTCGAAATTTGATAAGTGCCTTTTAGACCTATGTTTGTGATATTTTTCTATCGAGCGAAAGTCAAAAATCAGCACTCGAATCGATGAAATCACTAGAGAAAATCCTCAAAATTGCTAATTAAAGTTTTGGCAACTGTATTGTGATCTAAAAAAGCGGTACAATTGTTCAAAAAGTCAGCTCTTTGAACCTATGGTACCTATGAGCAAATAACAAAAAAAAATATTCTCGAGACTACATCACCATTTTGAAAACCAATACTATTAAAAAAAACCGGCCAAGTGCGAGCCGGACTCACGTTCCAAGGGTTCCGTACTAAATCCGACTCACGCTTGACTGCACATTTCTAATAGGTTTTCCTGTCATCTATAGGTAAAGAACTATTTTGTGTATTTTTTCAAAATTGTTTACCAGTGGTTTCGGAGATAAAGAGGTGGGGGGAATGGCCGGACAGAGAGACAGACGGACGCACCAGTGATCCTATAAGGGTTCCGTTGTTTTCCTTTTGAGGTACGGAACCCTAAACATAACAAAGGTTTGCTTATGAATGAGGACAAAAAACTACAAATCACAGCAAAGTTGTCACTTCCCGGCCGCCAGCTCCAGATCGGAGATAAGCGCAATGAACAAGTTTTGATGGAAAAGTAATCCGCGAAATATTCGCCAAACCTAATAAAAGACTGTTCGAATATTGTGCGATGAAATGATGGACCGTATTCTGTGGCGAACTTTGGTAAAACTTTGACTGTAATAGAAACGATTAGAAGCAATACACTTATCTATGACATTTTACTCGTAAATAAGAACGTTGACATGCTCATACATAAAAGTTACTACTGGATAAGCTCTGGTCACTTTTTTTTTTTAACTGAAGCAAAAAAAATACAATCATACCTATTGACCATTTTCAAATTTAGACCTTACTAAAAATTTAATTGATACTTGTAGAATTTAATTAAAAAATGGCACCAGATAGTCTAAAAGAGTCTTATTCACCACATCACACATTTATAACCCTCATTCGTGCCTTGAAATACACGCAACGCTCAAGATTCCACTTTACGAACCACTCGCTACGCTCGTGGCTCAATTTTGGAATCTTTCGCTTGCTCAACAACAACTAAACCCTTTGTTATGAAACAAATAACTATGTATTACTTATTTAAAACACATACCTTACCTAGACTTATATTGACCGGAATATGAACCGTGATTACTTTTTCGAGCTCCCGATATTTCGACGCAGTTAAGTACATGCATCTTACAAAACAATGTAACAATACAAAAGGTAATCATGGTTCATATCCCAGTCAATATGTCTAGTGAATCTAACCCTGAATCATTCAAAACTGTCATGCCTTACCTACATACAGAAAATAGGTACCTAAAGCGTCAAAATAAAGAGTTTTCACCCTACCTCTGATTTCAAATATACCTACTTTGTTCGGAAACTTTTTTGCGAAACGTCGACAACCGAAAATTTATTGATTAAAAAACTCGCGTGCCCTGACACCCTGACCGAGCGTCATCAGAATCGAGACAAAAAGTTGCGTCTGCCGGGGCCCGCTGCGAAATGAGAAAAGTTCCAAAAACGAAACAAGCGGCCTTTTCATTTATTCCCGTGTCGCGCTTAACGGAAATTGGAGGACTCAAAAAAGTAATATATGGTTTTTTGATTGTTTACAGTACGGCTACCATCAGTTTGGCACTGACATAAACGCCGCTCGTACTGGCATATTAGTGCAAACGAGATGTATAGAAAGTAAATTACGTTCTCGATAGCGTAAATGTCCGTTTTGACACTGTCAGTGAGTCAAGGTACGGGCTCTATACCATGAATGTTACCGTTAAAACTCGTTTTTAGCTAAAGTGCGATTTCCGAATTGCGATTTGCGATTTGGTGAAAAAGCTAGTTTTAGTTTTCACTTAAAACGGGTTTTTATGGTAACATATCTGAGATTTCTTATAATAACACCTACTTGTAATTATGAAATATATGCAAAAACATTACACTCCATTTTGACACACATGTAACCACTATAAAGGATGACTCACGTTAGGCCGGGCCGTATCCGGGCCCGAGCTTCCGGAACTTACTTTTCTATGACAGATGACCGGTAATCACGTGATGCTTTCCATAGAAAACGAAACTCTGGAAGCTCCGGCCCGGACACGGCCCGGTCTAACGTGAGTCATCCTTAAGGCAGTCAGTGGGCAATAATAAACATACATCGGGGTTTTCGATGCGGGAATGTTTTACACTAGCCAAATAACAGGTAAAAACTTTAAAAAACGATACTAATTTAACATTTCTAAGCCCATTTGGACCTTACTACCTACGTTTAATTCATAGTTTGGTAATTATTTTACAATAAACAAAGTTATAAATACACGAAATCATTCCCGCACCGAATACCCCGATGTTTGATAATAAAAGTCTGCAACGTTCGCAAATCGAGCCCCTGCGAATATCACCCTTTAATCCGTGAGCCAACAATGTTATTGCACTCAGCATTGCTGCCATGGGCAGATGCTGCAAATTAAACTACGCTTATGGCTTTAACTTTCAACCGCTGTAAAGAGAAATGTGATGAAAAGAGTGTGATGATTTAAGCATTTATAGGTACTTTATTACCGATTCAATTCGAAATACGTAACATCACTATCATTACATAGTACATATAAAACAAAGTCGCTTCCCGCTGTCTGTCTGTCCCCATGTATGCTTAGATAGATAGATGTATTATATATATTCATCCCCTTTTTAACCCCCTTAGGGGTTAAAATTTTAATAACGTTTAAATAATGTTATTTTGCTATCTTATGTTATGCCTTTCTAAGAAGTTTCAAAGCAATTGTAATGGATTCAAACTTTCAACCCCTTTTTAACCCTGTTAGGGGATGAATTTTTAAAAACGTTGAAATTACTTTTCCTGTCTTATAATAATATACCCATATACAAAGTTTCAAGTCCCACACTCACAAAAATATTTGATCTCCATACAAATTTTCAACCCCTTTTTCACCACCTTGGGGGATGAATTTTCGAAAACACTGAAATTACTTTTCTTGTTTTTTAATATAATACATTTTTACAAAGTTTTAAATTCCTAGCTTAAAATAAAACTTGAACCCCATACAACCTTTCATCCCCTTTTTAACCCCCTTAGGGGTTGAATTTTTCAAAATCGCTTCTTATCTCTTGTACACTTTATAAATGCAACCTAGTGTGCAAATTTCAACTTTCTAGCTTTTGTAGTTTCGGCTCTGCGTTGATGAATCAGTCAGTCAGTCAGTCAGTCAGTCAGGAGTCCTGACAAAAAAATCTGATCAAATACATGTCTGTTTATTATTAATAAACAGACATGTATTTGATCAGATTTTTTTCTCCACATGTGTTCTATTTTCGATGAGTAAAGGGGCCCACTAATTACTAGTTCGCCGGACGATATCAGCCTGTCAGTTAAACGCAAAAGGTGACAGTTCCGAACAACTGACAGACTGATATCGTCCGGGGGACTGGTAATCAGTGGGCCCCTTTAGACTGACATTCGTTTGTTATTTTGAAAAATTTTTTTTGGTAAAGGGTTAAACCCGTACTCGGGTGTGGACCAGTACTTACAAATAGTGAGGCCTCCATAGAACTCATCCATATCCGTATAGTACTTTATAGGTCCTAAATATTTGTTTGACATGACTGTTTACCTAAGTTTTTTTTGTTACAGGCAAAGTTAGAGACCAAGGCGTTAAAGGCGAAAAGGCCGGGATTCACGGACGACCGTTACAACGAGACTTCTTATTACATCGAAAATGGTAACACTTTCCTAACCTACAATTGTAGTGACTTAAGTAACGCACGCGAATAAGCACGTTTAACGTAACTTAAGGGGCCCACTGATTAACAGTCCGCCGGACGGTATCGGCCTGTCATGCAGTTGTTCGGAACTGTCAAGTTTTTGTTCTAACTGACAGGCCGATACCGTCCGGCGGACTGTTAGTTAGTGCCCGCCCCTTTAGAGGATTCTACATTAGAAACGTTAATAATTGCAACAGTCAATCTGCTTATTAGTACCCGTACCATGAGTCACTGACAGTGTCAAAACTGACACATAGCTAACGTCTACGTAATTTATTTTCTATACATTTCGCTCGCATTAATATGCGAGTACGACCGAGATGCATAAAAAGTAAGTTACGTTCTTGATAGCGTTTATGTCAGTGCCAAACTAGTGGTAGTCACAAAGTTCCTTTTATATTGAATAGCACAATCGCTTGTAACTCTATCCATCCCTTTCCTTGCACACTCAAAAGAAGAGTATTACCGCTGTTATATCGAATCAATTGGCGTCGATTTCTAACGTCTCATCTGCCAATCTTTCTGTCCAATAAATTGGATTGGGGTAAGTGGGTCAGGAGGAGAAAATGACAGAGGTAAAGCTTGACGCGTGGCGGTACAAAATGGGCGTTTTTATACCGCGACCGTTCACCTAATCGTTGTAACGGATATGACAGGCGTTTTGCACGTAGAAGTCACATGCACGTTGCCAATCGTTAACTTGTTTATGAAGGTTACATTTACGTGAAAGTATTCGGATTCAGACTACACCAGTTTTACTGCTGCAGTATTGCAGCGCAACATTACTGTGTACCTTTATTTCCGACATTTCGACTTTTCGACACAGGATTCACTGTCTGTTATATGTCAAAATCGATGTTACTGGACTATTGACATTTGCGGCAGCAATGTCGCGCTGCAATACTGCAGCGGTAATGCTGGTGTATTCTCAATCCGAACGGTACCTTAACGCTGCCACAGTCGACATCCGGATATCACCTTTAGGATTGGCTTGATCGATAGCTTGGATTAAATCAATCATCATCATCTTCCTCGCGTTATCCCGGCATTTTGCCACGGCTCATGGGAGCCTGGGGTCCGCTTGGCAACTAATCCCAGTAATTGGCGTGGGCACTAGTTTTTACGAAAGCGACTGCCATCTGACCTTCCAACCCACAGGGTAAACTTGGCCCGTATTGGGATTATTCCAGTTTCCTCACGATGTTTTCCTTCACCGAAAAGCGACTGCTAAATATCAAATGATAATTTCGTACATAAGTTCCGAAAAACTCATTGGTACGAGCCGGGGTTCGAAGCCGCGACCTCCGGATTGCAAGTCGCACGCTCTTACCGCTAGGCCACCAGCGCTTGGATTAAATCAATTGTCACCATCTTTCTATCACAATCTATCACCAAAATATCTGGCAATCAATAAACACTTTAAAATTTAGAAATATAATTGTAGTGTACTTTGAATAGAATGGCCAAGTACGTCTCGGCCGCTTCAAAATGCAGTCACACGCGTAACAGCTTAAATCACAACAAATGCAGACAGACAAATCGGTGGCAGCCATTTTGAGCTAGCTCAGACTGCAGACGCAGCTCTGCACAGTAGTCGGCTTTCATACGTTTGCCCATTCACGGACAGACTGTAGATACCTAAGACCGCTCAGTTTGGATTATTCCGTTATCAGTGGCCTTTGTATGCTCTCGTATGGTATGCGTGCAGGCTATGATGATCGTACGAGTAAAGCATGCCAGCCGGAAAGGGCTCAAAATCCGACTAGTGTCAGTACCTCATAATGTATACTAGCGACCCGCCCCGGCTTCGCACTGATTAACAAATTGTACATAAACCTTCCATGAATCTATCTATTAAAAAAAACGCATAAAAATCCGTTGCGTAGTTTTAAAAATCTAAGCATACATAGGGACAGATAGACAGCGGGAAGCGACTTTGTTTTATACTATGTAGTGATAGACAATAACTTGCGACTAAAAATTCAAGAAGGTGAAACCGTTGTCGTATAAACAGTTTAAAATATGTCTCACGCAAGTTTAATATCGAACTTGCATCGGTTTACCGAGCGCAACTTCGAGTCATTATTTTTCTGATATTTTATAGTTGTGAAATTTTGATTTGGACGAACGCGTTTTTTTTTTTTCAAAAACCGTCAGTTTTTTAGAAGAATCACTAAATAAACCTAACCTAAGCGAGGGCTTAGGTTAGGTTTATGAGGAGGCTACACGATGTTTTTTTCATCAAAAAAACTTTTTCGGGCAAATATAATTTCGGCCAAACATTTTCATATCGGTACCTAAGTACCTACCTATACAAAATATAACTTAATGGAGTCACATTTTAGAGATATGGGCCATTAGTAATATTTTAGCACGACAGCGAAAAAGTTTACCGACCTAACGCTTTGGCGTGCAGTTTTTATATCTTGATAAGTTGATATGCGCGCTGTAAAAATCCATTAGACGAAGGTTGAAAAAAAAACTTATTAATAAGTTTCCGAATTTTACTATTGACATGGCATCACAAAGGTTAACAGGCGTCACTTATATCTAATATAAGTATGCAATTATACATGAAAAATATAAGAAATGTGGATGTATTCTTATATATTTCTAGGTACCTATTCCAGAATATAACTAGAGGACATAATATTAGAAAGTAGGGAATGCTCCCGGTACTGAATTTTTTCAAACAATGGAGTCAAACAAAAGTCGCTATATATAATGTACCGAATTTTCCGCAGATGGATTTGGCCGCATTTTTATATGACCTCTACTCCAAAAGACCTGAAATGTACCTAGGCATATCTCGTTTCAAATGTTAATTTCGATAATGTAGGTACAAAACAAAGAATCGTAACGTTTTAGCAGCAATAATAAACTTTGAAAAGGGACCAGAGATGGGGAAATTAGTTAAAATTACGCTTTCTACGCCGACACCAACCCATTTAACTGTCAAATTAAATCGATTCTCAATCTTAAACGGAACCCTAACAATTTTACCGAGTCATAGAGAAGAATGGGGCTTTTTAATAATGGCTAGTGGCAGGTTTTCGTTGAGTCATGGGACTGCAATGCCGTTTTTCAGTTAATTTGCATTTGAGTTACTTTTGAGCGGGCCTTTTTATGGGGTGGATTGAAATTTATGCTATAACCGATTTAATGGGTTAGGGTGAATTTAATTTAGTGGACGGATTTGTGTATTTTAAGGTGGAATCCGCTTAGGTTCGATCAATAAACATTTCACACTTAAATTAGAATAGAATAGAATACATTTATTTACGTCACATCGTAGTACATCAGTTTACATAAGAGAGGGTATAAAAGAAACGGACTTCAATCGGTATGGCGGTTTTGGTTTTGTACTTATTTTATAACTGAACAGTGAACATGTATCACTAGCGGCGCGTATAGTAAATTTCTAGGCAAGCTGGAGCTAATTTTCCTTAAATTTTCTTCATGAGCTCTAGAAAATGTACTCAACCTCTGGGAATCAAGTAATGGACGCTTCGCTACTAATACGTATCACTACATAGTATAAAACAAAGTCGTTTCCCGCTGTTTGTCCCTATGTATGCTTAGATCTTTAAAACTACGCAACGGATTTTGATGCGGTTTCTTTTAATAGATAGAGTGATTCAAGAGGAAGGTAACCCGTTCGAAACCAGGGCGGGTCGAAATTAAGTATAAATAGAATATATTAGCTCTAAGGTACTGGCATTCACATAGATATCTAGGGACTGGCTTTACGGGCAATAATAATGAGGTATGACAGGGGCCAGTACAGCGGTGTGAAATGGCTACAATGCGATTGGTTGATGAGTTCGCATCACGCGCGCGATTGGTTGACGAGTTCGTATTACGCGCGCTAATTAGGTCGCAACTAGTTGCGTTAGACTGCACGATTGGCTTGGAATTCGTGAGTAACACCGCTGAACTAGTACCATTTTTAGTGCCCCATTAGCCCGTCCTTAGATATTATACGTCAATGGGTACTGGCCTGTACAGAAACCTATAGGTACTTGGTTGGTGATATGTTCTGGCAGACCATTTTTATAAGTGTTAATTTCAGTTTAACAGCTATATAAAGTTGTCCCTTCTTTCCAGGCCTCAGAAAAGTATACCCCTACTACTTCACATTCACCACATTCACAAAAGGCCGGTGGGTCGGCGAGAAGATCCTCGACGTGTTCGCGCGCGAATTCCGCGCGCACCCCGCGGCCGAGTACGAACGCTGCATCCGAGCGGGCACGCTGACGGTCAACTATGAGAGGGTGGATCCCGATTATAGGCTGAAGCATAATGATCTGCTCGCTAATGTTGTGCATAGGTAAGATTTAAAAACTTGTTTAATGTAATAGTTTGAGGTTCGTTCACATTGCTGTTTACTTTTGTAGAGTGACACCGCGCAACACGGCAACGTTAGGTTACTTACCTAAGTAGTTACTTACAGTAAGTAACACGGCAACGTTAGGTTACTTACCTAAGTAGTTACTTACAGTAAGTTGCGACACCGCAACACCGCGCAACACGGCAACGTTAGGTTACTTACCTAAGTAGTTACTTACAGTAAGTAACTACTTAGGTAAGTAACCTAACGTTGCCGTGTACTTACTGTAAGTAACTACTTAGGTAAGTAACCTAACGTTGCCGTGTTGCGCGGTGTCGCGGTGTCGCACAGTGTTGCTCAACAGTTACCCCACAAAAGTTAACAGCGATGTGGATGTACCTTTAGGGATATTTTTATGGTTTAGGAAATGTTATTTGGCTGATTTTAAAGCGCAAAACTCACGCGTGATGTGCTGATAGAGATATGAGGGTGCTAAATGAGGAACTATTTAAATATAGGTAACCGCTAGGACTATTAACGGTCCAGGCGGCCTAGCCAAGGTGACAATCGCTATCGCTTCGCCATCGAATCGCTTTGTGTCTCTCTATCACTCTTCCATATTAGTGTGACAGTGACAGTTGCGTTTCGTTCGCTACGGAGCGTTAGCGATTGGCATGTTGGCTACGGGGCCAGGGCTATAACAGCGAAAATTGCAAATTGCGGCCATTTTTCTCTGTCACTCTAAATACTCTTTACGCCTTCATTGGGGTAAAAGAGAAAGATGCCCGCAATTTGCGAATTTCGGTTCTCGCGGCAGCCCCTCAGGGTCGCGCTTTCCAACACTTCCGTTTTCTATGACGGGTGATTGGTGATCACGTGATTTAAATGACGCCTCGGCCCAAACCCGGCCAATTCTAGCTAAAGTCACCCTTTAAGCAAATACAACTCGGCCAAATAATTTATTTCCTAAACTAGTGAAGGATGCACTGTGAATTCCCGCGTCCTCCGTGGTTAGATTAAGTGAATACAAATGGTGCTGCTGCTGTAGAATGCACATTTACAAATGGCTGCACAATTTACAAACAGCAACACTCTTAACTGTCCATCGGGGGACCTTATTACAAAAGGCATAAGGTCCACCGATGGACAGTTAACAGTGTTAACGATGGTACAGTCAGCAGCAATAGTTGCTAAGCGGGCGAGGTTTTCAAAATGATCTTGACACGACTTTATTGTAGAGAGAACAAGGGCATGTCAAGGTAATTTTGAACACCTCGCCCGCTCAGCAACTTCTGCTGCTGACTGTACAACAGTGTACAATATAAACAGCAGCCCGTTGGATACAAATTTGGACCATATTTAGGACAGAATTTACTTGTATTTTCTTACTAAAGCCAGGGATACATTAGGCGAGAAATGTCCCGCGACACATGTTGCCAGCGACGTCGGGTGAAGTGTCGCGACGTTGCCGAACTTTACTTGACATGTCTGACAACATAGCGCGACGTGTGTTTCTTAACCTTTTGGACGTTAATGACCGATATATCCGCACCGTTGGTTCAACGCCAAAGACCGATTAATCGGTCACATACCACACCATAGAGCAACATAGACCTACGTGCATATGCATAAAGTTCAGTTTTGACACTTCGGTGACGTGCCGTCAGCGTGACAGCTTTTGTGTTTGACACGGCGTCGAAAAGGTTAAGTATTCGTGAAAAAGAATTGTCAGTTTCATATTTGGTGGTGCCGCTGATATTTCTATGGGACAGCTAAATTTCTTTTCGAGATTCCGGCATTAGTCCCATATTAAAAGTTATTCAGTATGACCTACAAATTTACTACACAGAGTATGGCTGGTGACTAAAATTTCAGCCTGTAAGTATATCAGGCGTAGTCAGTCATACGTGTCGCGGGACATTTGTGCCCTAGTATATCCCTGATTGTAGAAAGATTAACTTTAACAAAAGAAATATATCTATAGTGAATGCTTTGAAAGTTCCAAGGTGTTGGTAAAATGTCTCTTTAATCTTGTAATGGCCTCGACCCTTAGAAAAATATTTAGCCCCGAATTTTGTATGAATTGCTATTCCTTGTAGAGGTTTACGCCACTATTCTGTCTTAAATACTGTCCCTTGTAAACCTATACGCCGCTATTTAGCTTTAAAAAGCCTTCTATGCGCAATATATGTGCAAAAGTGCATTAGTTTGCAGAATAAATGTGTAAAGTTCCAGTTAGTTTGCACATATATGCACGGGCTTCACACGACATACCTACATGTACATTCCAACACAATTCAGTACTTGTTTAGACTAATCTTCTTCTGAATAACGTATTTTATGTTCTGACTTGTGTACATTATTATGGCGTGGTTAACCGGTTAGGGATTTATGACGCATGAGTTGAAAAAATATTTGAAGTTGTGATTTTTGTCACTTTTATGTCTGTGAAAGTCCTTTGTGTAATAAAATGTCAGTGTTAATGATTTGTTAGCCAATTCATGATCAATGTTTCAAAATGTGGGGTCGAAATGAATCTCAATGATTAAGTATTTATTACTGTGGGATCAAAATCTCACTTGTTTTTTTAATAAATGTTTATATGACGTATAAATACCATATTTTAAAACGTTGACAATTAAGTGTTTCTATGGTCTTATAAAATATGAAGTTCTGACTATTAATGTACCTACTTATTTTTCTGATTTTGCAACATAAATCCTTAACTTCTATAAAATAAGCTTCAAACGAAACGGGAGCGTATGTAAAGAACCGTATACTAGAAATAG
Organism: Cydia amplana; assembly: GCF_948474715.1. Taxonomy (NCBI): domain Eukaryota; kingdom Metazoa; phylum Arthropoda; class Insecta; order Lepidoptera; family Tortricidae; genus Cydia; species Cydia amplana. Next base: position 17,732,567 of record NC_086073.1, read on the forward strand.
ATAAGTAAGTATTTATATAAATCCGAGCACCGAATGAGCATGCGAGTGCACAACAGTGGCCTAATGTGTTTGTAATTGCTATCAATATTGCTATTATTTGACATTTTTCTTTTCTAACATATGATTCGAATAACATTTGTAAAAAAAACTTCTTTTGTTTAAGTTAATGGTATTGATCTAAAAAAAACACTGTTGTTTTTCGATAGCTGTGACATTTTTTCAGTTAATGTATATTATATTTATAATGAAAACAATTTTTTTCAGACAAATTCCTACTTTTGGTAAATTAAAGTATTATGATTGGATTATGTAATTTGCAAATTATTTACTTAGCCTATACCTAATTTATTTTCATCAAAATTGTATTGCAATATTTGTTTTATTTACTCTTAATATACTTCAATAATAGCATCTCGATTGCAACACATATAGGGTAAATTTATCGAAAACCGAATCTGCAATCGGCCTGTATTGCTGTCAAGACGATATATTGAGAATATTGCTAAATTTTATCTTACGAAATCTTACGAAAAAAGGAAAAAAAATGTATCTCGGCCGAACTACCACTTTAATAATTGTTACGTAATAAGGTACATTTTAGAATTCTCAATTATCGTCAGGACACATTGTACCCACGCATGTTCATTTGTTGCCATCTCGCTCTCGTCCTACTTTTACGAAAATGTCATGAGAACGACAAACGACTTAAGCTCCTTGTCCTGTCACCTATCCTTGTACGATATCATTAACATCCTTTATTGAACGCAAGTTTTGAACGAAAAAAAAACATATTTAGTGATTTTTTTGTAAAACATAGGTATACATGGGTCTTAGGTAGGGTTTGCACGACGGATCCGAAATTTATGGGAAGGTCCGCGGATCCGGATCCAGATCCGGATAATTGCATACATTTCGGATCCGGATTGCAAACCCTAGTCTTAGGTTACATTTGAGCGCTATATGTTTTGCCGGTTGGCATACAAATGTCAAAGAGAACTAAAACCTTATTTAGTCTTGCAAATGTTACCTTTATAAAATAAATTAATTACAGTTAAAATTATTATTAACATTATACATTTAAATTTAAAATCCAATAAAATATAATTCAAATAAAATTAAAATATATCATTAGTCATGGTTATAATTAATGTTTATGTCATACGTCATAGTCATGTAGATATTCTTTTATGGAGTAATAAGCTTTATTAGAACGGGTCTAACGCGATTCAATTTCATTGTTTACCTTATCTGACGTTTCAGCTGAGTTGCACCAGCTGAAACGTCATGACGTGATGACCATAACAGATGACTACAGCTGGGGCCTGTTTTTCAAAAGCTTGTAACTTGTAATACAAGCAGATGTCACTTTTTGTCAGCTTTTGTTAGAAAGTGGACTTCCACATGTATTACAAGTTACAAGCTTTTGAGAAACGGGCCCCTGGTGGCATTAGACCCGTTCTTACGACTTCATATGTGTAAAAAACGCTAGAGTTTAAAAACTTTAAAAGTATATTGAAATAGTAGTTTATGCAACAGTGATATAATAAGGGTTCTTAAAATTCAAGGGTCGAAGTTACAAAACGAGACGTAGTCGAGTTTTGTAAAAAAAGACCCGAGAATTTTAAGAACCAATTATGAGCTGTTGCATACATTACTTTTTCTATGACAGCTGCAGCAAAAAAAAAGAGTTATTATTAAAAAAAAAGAGTTATTATTAAAAAAAAAGAGTTATTATTTAAAAAAAATTGAGTTATTATTTAAAAAAAAAAAGAGTTATTATTGTAAATGAAAACATACCTCTTTCAATCAAGATGATCGGAACTTGTATCTTTAAAAAAAATAAAGCAGTTGTATTATACTCATAAGATGACTGCTAGCAGTCATCTTATGAGCCTATAGACAAAGCATTCAAATGACATTGCTTTAGATATCACTGTCAGTCATTTAATTGACACATTTAAGTGCTGGAGTAGAAAAAGAAAAATTGCATTCTTTTTTGAAGTCGGTTAAAAAGTACAAAACTATTTATTGATTGCGCGCAGAACTTATAATGGTCTAGGTCTAGGTCTATTATGACTTATGAGACTTATTGATGGAAACATAATTCAATTGCAAAACACAATTACAGTTGTAACTTGAAATATTACTGTACTTTCATTGAGTAAGCAGAGTTAATAAAGTACGAAGTAATAATCTAGGATTTTATGATGATTACCTATCGTCTATTACTTTTTGTGCATCTTAATGGATTTTCTGGATAATATATATGTGATTATAGTCATAAACTACAAGAAATATAATAGACTAAATCAACACATTTTTAATAATGAAACATTTTTCGAAACAATATCCTGAAAGATAATAAAAATTAGATTCAAAATAATTAAAAGATTTCTTATATTTTTCAAATAGATATTTCATTCTCATGTGTAAAGTTAAAGCATTTTTTTTGTAATTTCTATAATCAAATAAATAGTAACACAATAAATAAACACATTTTTTTTGGATTAGTAATAATAATTAAATCAACAGGAGCATAGGGTTGTCAACGCTCAGAACTTGCGTTCGCGCTCAGCGTTTCGTTCTCTAACCCCGCCTGACCTGTCTCACATTACAGGCACGAAGTACCGGTGACCAGCCAACCGATCACCCTCGTACATATCGACGAGGATATCGTGGTCGTCAACAAACCGGCCTCTATCCCCGTAAGTGGCAATTGAGACAGCCATGTTATGCCGCGCCGGATTATGGCGTGGGAATAATGAATGTTGAGGCAACCCTAGTAAAGTCGTAATTATACAGGTTGTGTTGTGGCAGCCCTAGATTAGGCGGCGATTATACAAGGTCATTTTGTTATGCCTGGCGCCTGTTTCACAAAATTGACAATTGACATTTAACCAATTTGCAAGACGGAAATTATCCCATAAGTGTTCCGTGAACAAAATCTTTTACGGAACACCTAATAGGTGTTTTAAACGTTCATTATTCCCACAGCCGTACTGTCGGCCATGCTTGTTTTCAAACGCAGTCGCACCTGCGTTTGGAGACGTTTCTTTTGGAGACGTTTCCTTTGGAGACGTTTCATTTGGAGACGTTTCCTTTGAAAAAGTTTCTTTTGGAAACGATTCCTCTGGAGACGTTTCCTTTGAAGACGTTTCATTTGGAGACGTTTCGTTTCGCTTGCATTGCTAGCTACACTTTCCGGTGCTGGCACCGCCCATGTCGCATGCTGTAATCAGGTTTGTATATAGCTCCTGTATTGGTAAAGTTGTTGTTTAGTATATTGGTGTTGGTTACAAAACAAATGACAAAAAGGTAAGGTTTATTTCTCTTCTCGCCTTATATGTAACTATTATTTAAGCTGAAAACGCACAGTTAAGGTCGTTTGCACCCAGCTGCTAAAACGTTCTTTATAGAGTTGTACCATTACCGAAAACGTTCTCCGTTTTGTATGAGAAATATTCCCATTCGAGAATATTTCCCATACGAAATGGAGAACGTTCCCGACAACGGCACAAGTCTAGCTATACAGGTAAATGACAGGTACGGAGTTCCTATACTCGTATAGATAAACTCAATAAGATATCGATGCTGTTCCCGTGTTCTAGTGATCATCAATAGACAAAAATCTTATTTTATCTTTCTGGATTTTTTGGAGACTAGACTCCATAGCACAGGAGAACAATATTAATATCCATTGTTAGGTATACATACTTTTTTACGGCAAAACATTGGTTATAATTAATGAGTTCTAAGTGAAGCGAACCATACAGTCAGCAGCAGAAGTTGCTAAGCGGGCGAGGTGTTCAAAATGATCTTGACGCGACTTTATTGTTAAGTTAAGAGAATAAGAGCGTGTCAAGGTAATTTTGAACACCTCGCCCGCTTAGCAACTTCTGCTGCTGACTGTAGGTACATTAATTATATCGGGACCTCGTCGACTAATACATTAATTTGACTTTATTATACACTTTAGTGACATATCGCGTCAACCTCAGAATACATAATATGTATATTATAAATTTGAAATAGCTACTAATTTACATATGAATACCGTAAAATGGGGTGAGTAGGGTTCGCGGGGAGAGTTGGGTTATGAATGGGGAGAGAAGGGATGAAAGGGGGGTGAGATGGGATTTTAAGGCTACTGCTACAAAAATAATGTATTCCAATTTAAAATGGAGCTATAGTAATACCTACTCATAATAATAAAAAATCGATCCAACAATCTTCCAAAATCACCTTTGTATGAAATTCCATCTCATCCCAATTACGAGGGACTGCAGGGTGAGGTGGGATTTCCTGTTTATCGTAAAAGTTATGAAATGGAACTACCCAAAATAAAATGCACCATTCAGTTTGCATATGTAAAAATAAAATGTTATCGAGGTTTAAATGTCAGTTTTGCCCCTACTCACCCCAAGTTCGTACTTTCTCACATGGTTCATATAGTAGGTTAAATGTAAGTAGGTCAGTGGATGGAAATCAATTTATGTATACGAGGTTCTGTAATATCAACCAACTATTATCCAAAATCTTCCAGCTATGGTTCAAAACAATCACAAACTCAATTGATTGTTTATCTAAATGACAATATCAGTCAAAGATAGGTACTAGTTTACTTTAAGTCTATTCGAAATCACCTACGTGTGGTTCAAAAAAGCGGCCAAGTGCGAGTCGGGCTCGGCCAAGTGCGAGTCGGGCTCGCCCATGAAGGGTTCCGTAGCAGCAAGTTACAAAGGTAAATTGCGGGTTACGATTTATGACGTATTAAAAAACTACTTACTAGATCTCGTTCAAACCAATTTTCGGTGGAAGTTTGCATGGTATAATGTATATCATATATTTTTTTTAGTTTTATCATTCTCTTATTTTAGAATGTACAGGGGGGGGGGGGGGCACATTTTACCACTTTGGAAGTGTCTCTCGCGCAAACTATTCAGTTTAGAAAAAAAAAATATTAGAAACCTCAATATCATTTTTGAAAACCTATTCATAGATACAACACACGTTTGATGGAAAAAAAAAATTGAGTTTTAGTTCTAAGTATGGGGAACCCCTAAATTTTTTTTTTCTATTTTTGTGTGAAAATCTTAATGCGGTACACAGAATACATCTACTTACCAAGTTTCAACAGTACAGTTCTTATAGTTTCGGAAAAAAGTGGCTGTGACATACGGACGGACAGACAGACAGACATGACGAATCCATAAGGGTTCCGATTTTTGCGAATTGGCTACGGAACCCTAAAAATGACGTCATCGGCACTAAAAGTTCGAGCACTGCTTATAAAAATAAATCCCATAAAGAAACTGTGTCAAAGTTCGCGCGCCCAGTTTCACGTAAATCGGCCGTAACACATGAGCAGAAAGTCTTATTTTCACACGGCCAAAAGCACTAACATGTATACGAATTTAAACCTTAAGTCAAACGTATAAGGTAGAAAATGCATACATATTGTGCCTTTGAGTGGCTCGAGACATATGGCATTTAAGACTTGTTGGAATTAGTAGTTCACCGGTGAACTTATGGTATAGATACTATAGATTACTTGCATCCTAGATCGATCATATTATGTGTCCGATGCATACTAAAAATGCTTGTCGAGGTTAAATTATTACCGACTAGCGACTCGCCCCGGCTTAACAAATTATACATAAACCTTCCTCTTGAATCACTCTATCTATTAAAAAAAACCGCATCAAAATCCGTTGCATAGTTTTAAAGATCTAAGCATGTAGGGACAAACAAACAGCTGGAAGCGACTTTGTTTTATACTATGTAGGTAGTGATTTTGATGTATGACGAAACGAAATAAAATGTCGAATAAATTTAGGTACCTACCTACGAAATTTTGTCTTAACTAATTTTAACAACTGAGTCAAAATAACTTGCATAAAATGGCGTAGCAATCAACTGAATGCGTGTTATTGTTATCACATTCCATTTTATGTAAAATCACGCCTCTAGAGGTGGACCATGCTAACTCTGCATGGAATTTGCAATGATAACGTGTTATGTGAAGCAATGTCAAATTTCTATGAAAAAATAACGTTTATAATGACAGTCCCACACTTTGTTATGTTCAAGTCGGTGCAATGTTAACTTAAACGGACTCTATCTCGTTTTAAATTATGTTACACTAGCGACCCGCCCCGGCTTCGCACGGGTTAACAAATTATACATAAACCTTCCTCTTGAATCACTCTATCTATGAAAAACCGGCCAAGTGCGAGTCGGACTCGCGCACGGAGGGTTCCGCACCATCAATAAAAAATAGAGAAAAACCGGCCAAGTGCGAGTCGGACTCGCGCACGGAGGGTTCCGCACCATCAATAAAAAATAGAGAAAAACCGGCCAAGTGCGAGTCGGACTCGCGCACGGAGGGTTCCGCACCATCAACAAAAAATAGAGCAAAACAAGCAAAAAAACGGTCACCCATCCAAGTACTGACCCCGCCCGACGTTGCTTAACTACGGTCAAAAATCACGTTTGTTGTATGGGAGCCCCACTTAAATCTTTATTTTATTCTGTTTTTATTATTTGTTGTTATAGCGGCAAGAGAAATAAATAATGTCTGAAAATTTCAACTGTCTAGCTATCACGGTTCGTGAGATACAGCCTGGTGACAGACGGACGGACGGACGGACGGACGGACAGCGGAGTATTAGTAATAGGGTCCCGTTTTTACCCATTGGGTACGGAACCCTAAAAACAAGCAAAAAATCGGTCACCCATCCAAGTACTGACCCCGCCCAACGTTGCTTAACTTCGGTCAAAAATCACGTTTGTTGTATGGGAGCCCCACTTAAATCTTTATTTTATTCTGTTTTTAGTATTTGTTGTTATAGCGGCAACAGAAATACATCATCTGTGAAAATTTCAACTGTCTAGCTATCACGGTTCGTGAGATACAGCCTGGTGACAGACGGACGGACGGACGGACAGCGGAGTCTTAGTAATAGGGTCCCGTTTTTACCCTTTGGGTACGGAACCCTAAAAACCGTATCAAAATCTGTTGCGTAGTTTTAAAGATCTAAGCATACATATGAACAGACAACGGGAAGCGGCTTTGTTTTATACTATGTAGTGATGCTTTACAATGCAGAATCTACAGGATTGAATCTATTAACTTTCCCCATTTTCGGCTTAGCGCCCGATGCTTTTACCTCTGATTAGGGGAAATGTGGGAAATATGGCACGGGGGACGTTTTGGATTTACGCGAGAAATCACGCATAAGTCGAGCGTATTTGTTTTCCTTGTACGTTGTCGTTCAGAAAACTTTTTCTGACGAAATCGTATTTTGAATGAAAAAATACTTTTCTTTTTATAATTTGTTGTGCTTTGAATATTAATTTTCTCGTTTTGAAATGAATTTTTGAGGCTAATTCGATTTATTAGGAGGGAAGATTGTTTATCTCGAGTGAAAATGTCTCCTGAAGACAATTTTAATTGTTTTATTTCAATCACAAAAAAAGGCAATTAAAAAACGAGGATATTTTTGATGTTCGAGCGTCTCGTTTTCATATTGATCATCGTAATAAATAAGTTGAAGCGAGGTGTTCATTTGTTAATTCATATTATAATCAATTTTACTCTATGCCTGTTCCATTCTGTTTATATTCTGTTCCATGATTTAACACCACCACAGACAGGCCAAACTGATCCTGAGACCAAGAAATGTAAGATTTCCAATCATCCTGAGGTATAAGTAAATATCACTCTCTCATAAATAAAGGTCAGAAATAAGGAGTCTACCAGCTTTAGCATGAGTTCGCCGCGACCGTGTCGTCTTTTTTTACTTTATGTCGCGCGCGGGGTCCTGTTAACATGTGACGAATTAGCTAAACAATCGTACAAAAACGATACAAACATGTTTAAATATGTTACTGGCTGACACTAAACGCTCCATCTAGTGGTAGTTATCGTATAACATTCAATTTCACTTCATGCCCGCAGCAGTTGAAATGAACCCATAAAGCCGAGGACGCAACCTCCGGCAGAATCACCCATTCTGCTCCATGATTTTAAGTGTGGCAGAGAGGTCAGACTATTTAATAGGTCAGGAAACTCGCAGATTTATAAAAAATAAAAAATCAGGGAACTAAAGCTCATGGATAAAGTACAGAATATACCAACAATAATAATAAAGCTATATAATCATAAATTTTAAAAACCAAATATCATTTTGGCGACACAGCTAGTTGTCTACTGCGTCACCTGTGTTTATAAATGGGTTAAACGGTATTGATATTTGTAAATGTATTTACCAATTTAAAACTGAAACAGTTGCAACGTATGAAAGAATAATGACCATGGCCTCTAGTACCTACCTATGGCTGTAATCTGAGAAATTTGAATTGGGTAAAATTGTAATTTAATTTATTATAAATAACGAAGTAAAAAAAACACAAAACATTTATTCACTCGAAAAAAGCGAGGTATACATTTTGTATTGAGTACTGAATACTTGTTAATCTTGTTATATTTATTTCTGCCGTATCTGTGAGCGTGTTTGCCGCTCCCCTATTGGCTTACACAGCCACGAAAAACGTTGTTGCCCTGCCTGACACTGTTTAAATATAGTCTACAACAGACTTTAAGGCCAATGATGATGATGATGATAATATTTTGAAGAAGTATAAGCGGATTTTTAGCAAACAAATACTCGTAGTAGTTCAAAGGCTATATGCCTATTACCTTCAATATTTTAGAATTACGACATTATAAGCGGTTTTTCGGTGTTCAAATGAGAAGTGTAAAGGCTATTTTCTCTGCGGAGTATAAAGTTTCACCGCGAAATGTTATAAGCCACCGGCGAAATCCGCTTCCCCGTAAAATACCGGCCCCGGTCAACTTGACACTAGTTCGGGGCATCCAAATACCGCGGTTCTGCCCAAATGTTCCGCTTTACTACCTTGGTTTGGGACAAAATTAAACTTGTTTGAAAACTCATTTAAGAGGGGGCTAACGCAATAGTCTACTTTTTAGGGTTCCTTACCCAAATGGTAAAAACTGGATTCCGCTGTCCGTCTGTCCGTCCGCCCGTCCGTCCGTCTGTCTGTCACCAGGCTGTATCTCATGAACCGTGAGAGCTAGCCAGTTGAAATTTTCACAGATGATGTATTTCTGTTACCGCTATAACAACAAATACTACAAACAGAACATAATAAATATTTAAGTGGGGCTCCTATACAAAAACCGTGATTTTTTCCCGTTTTTTGCGTAATGGTACGGAACCCTTTCTGCGTGAGTCCGTCTCGCGTTTGGCCGGTTTTTATATTGAAATTTTACACGCCGTTTATATAAATCTTGAAAGCAAATTTTTTGAAGATAAATCGATATAATATATCAAGTATCCGTGCCAAATCAAAAAAAATCCTTTTTGATATAATTTTCCTATTTATTATTTAGTTCCAGAGCATTCGTTTTCGCATGATGCACTTTGATAAGAAAACTTCAATATCCCGTACGAAGTCTTTGAAATGCAGTAAAGGATTCCTTTGAGCAACCCTACTGGGTTATTCGTATTACTAAAAGTACGTAGCCAATGGCGTTCTCAATATCGGAAGGTTTCCATCAAATATTTGAAGAAGGAATTTCACGTAAAAGACGTTTCGCCTAAAATTTATTTTACCGAAACGAGCGCAGATGTTAACCGTAATTTCGCGGACTAATGATACGTGCGTGGATTTGAACCTTTGGTCCAGTGAAAAGGGTTGTTTTTACAGTGTAGGTGGAGTGAGGAAATGTGGAAATACGGATTTAAATGATAGGGTGTGTTTGAAATGTGATCAAATGAAAATACTGTCGTTTTTAATAGTAAAAATACACTGTACCCGTACCATGAGTCACTGACGTCTACTGGCGTTATTAATAAACGGCTGCTAACTTAATCAGTTGATGATCGTCGTTTGTCCCTATCTGTCGTTATGTCATAGAGAGGGAGAAACAGTGATCATTAGCTGATTAACTTAGCAGACTTTTATGAATAAGGGGGTACGTAGTTTACTTTCTATGCAATCAAATCAATAATACAACAAACGTAATTTTTTTGCCGTTTTTTGCGTAATAGTACGGAACCCTCGTGCGCAAGTCCGACTCGCACTTGGCCGGTTTATAACTAATATAGGTATATGTTACCGTAAAATTGTAAACACTCGTCATATTATAATCTCGCTAGTTACATTATAAACTGACGGTAGGGAGATTATAATCTAACATAACCTAACCTACGTTAGATTATAAACTAACGGTTTCACAATCTTACGGTGTTATGTATAATTTAAACAATATTGCTTAACCTCGGTGAACGTATTTTAGCAAAGGTTTTACCTATTCCTAATAAGCTTATGAAGCTTACTACGAGCTTGTACCCTTCACTTTTACCCCAACATTCATAATTAATTGTCCTGACATGTATGTATATGTTTAATATAATGCAACATTCTTGTTTCATTACAAATATATTCAACACGACGAAAATGTACTTACAAATCCATACAATAAATACAATGATGTTCATAATTCTGCACTGCTTATCGCAAAAGGGTATTTGACTACTATAGTCAAATACCCCTAGCGTTTATGTCAGTGCCAAAGTGGTGGTACCCACATAGTTTTATTAACGCTTTTCGCTTGTAAAACACGCACTTTCTATAATGCACACTTTACAGTCCAACACTTAGAATAGACTTTACCACGTCAATGTATCGACGTACACTATGTTTTTCGTTTATGATGTTGTAATACAAACAGACCTAAAAGTCAGCGAACATTTACTCATATTTGGCTTTTATGGTCACCATTTTTGAAGATTCCGTTGTTGTCTTTGGTATATTGTAAATTAATTACGTGTACGAATACGAAACGTAATCAATATACGAAATTATTGTTTTTAAAAGTCATTGATTTAAAGAAAATGTCGTGAACATTGAATAGCTCGTCTTATTCTTGATTTTGCATTTTGTTTAAAATATGTCTTAACGGCTTTGTAATCAATTATGTCATTATGATTTTGCGCCTAGAGCAAACTTTATACTTATGTTTTGTTTGTTTTATAAAACCATGGCCATGTAAGTAAGCAGGTATTACCGTTATGCAACGCCAAACAACATTAAAATGCGTTCTATGCTTAAAGTCAAAAGACTATAATGATGACTCGAGTCTGTGCGGAAAGAGAAGAGTCGTAGAATGTATTGGATCCCATACATTCTACGACTCTTCTCTTTCCGCACAGACTCTAACCGTTTGAACGCCACGCCTATCGAGTGCGGCGCATCATCTTGAACCTTGTCGGAATGCACAAAGGTTGATCTTTAAGGTTAAAGTTAACGTCTTTGGCAGTCAAATGGTTAAATATTCAACCAAGACGGCATTCAATGTTCATAACAATCATGAAATTGCAACATCATGCGAGCTGTAATAATTGTTGTGGTGGGCCAGGCACGAGACTCCGGTGCTTGCCTGTCCCTTGCGCATCATACACGCTGACGACGAGCTGCTCGTGTTAGACAAGCCTTGCTCGCTGCCGGTGAGTCCGAGTGGGACCTTGGGGTAGGACAGACTCTGAAAAGACGGGATTCGTGACAATGAAAGGGTGTTAATGAGTTTGAATGTTTACCTTTTGGTCTGAATACGCGCCCCGTGTATGCTCTTAGGTTTTTTGCTGTGTATTAAAATTATTCTGTTAATATTTCCATATACTTTTTAAATGTTTGTTTCAATCAAACTCATATTTGATACTACTACAATTATAAAAACTCAAGAGATATTTTTATTTTTATAGGCAGATTTTGTTTACTTGCACAATCATAAAATGAATTCGTTAAAACTCACTTAATTAAACTCTGGAAGGAAAAAGTATAAATTTGAGCGCCCATTAAAAGAAATACCTAAATATGAAATATTCAACTCCCAAGTAAATTGGAAATTCTGAATTAATTCCTTGTAAAGTCAAAGGTTTTAGAACGACATTCAAATTTCATTTTTTATGTAGAAAACTTAATTAGAATTCTAATTAAACTCGTCCAATTAAAAAGTCCCGTATTTTTTTACTTAAGCGTATATTCGAGTGCTAAAACTTTTGGTCCGGACGGAGCATTGCGGTGTTGTTATGACTTTAGACTAGTTTGTACACGTAGTACAAAATGTAAACTCATTTCTGTTATTAATTTTGCTAAGTACACTTGGAATGTTTTTGAGATTTAAAAATCTGAGCTAGTCTGGTTTTATGAGTTAATTAAAGTAATGTTTATCACGGCGAGATGACGGTAAACACTTCGTAGTCTCGGCTTAAGGAGAACCTAACTTAATAATGAATCTAGCAATAAGTTAGACGGTATATTCTGCTAGTAATTTTGCTAACGATATAACCTGATATTGCAGGTTTAGTCAGCTTGAGTATACAAAATTATTAATAAACTTGGTAGACAAATCTGCTTTTGAATTTATTTGAAGTCTTGACTATCCGAATTAATTGGGACCGAGAGTAGTTCGGATTATCGAAGTGTAGGTTTTCTTGGACGAGATCCAAGAAAAACAATACCTTTTTTCACAAAAACAGCACAGTAAATATGTTATAGTTTGACGTACAAATTAACGTTAAAATATAAAACGCCTGAGAAAAGTTCTGATAATTGGAAGTTCGGATAAACTAAGTTAGCTTTCAAATAATTAAGGGTTATTAATCGAGGTTCCTCTGTAGTATATTTAATTTCAAGTATTCTACCTTTGAGATTATATCTTAACGCTAGGGATCAAATGCGAGTTAAGTCTTTCAGAGTCTGTCCCGAGATATGTATCACCGAAGTTCGAGACGGCAAAACCCTGAAACACGTATGAGGATTGTTCAAAACCACCCGTAAGTGGTTAGCTCGAGTCCCTTGTAAAACTTGTTTGTGTTCGTATTACGATGAATCTACAGAATCGTATTCATTACCTTCCACGATAGCAAAATTTAGTTTCAGTTTATTTAGTTTCTCACTTCCTGGCCAAGGCAAGACGTAAAACTTTGAACAAACCACGGGCGGTAATTCGTAAAGACCCAGATCGCATATTTATGCTGGAGCATTTACGAATTCAACTCCCTAGGTATGTAATGTACTATTGTTGCATTATAGGAAGTTGGCGTACTAATGTGAAATATTGATTAAGTGTATATAGAACTGGAGATGTGGAAATTCTAGATTTTTCTTTCTCGTTGGGTATTAATTAGATAGATGTGTCAAATAAAAAATCTTTGAAGTGGATTCGTACAAAGGCTGTTTTTTTTTTCACGATAAGCCTTCCGATAGGCAGAGCAATGGAGAAAAGTTATACAAGTAATGTGGAATAGGGGAAATACGTTACCAGGTCGCATTTGTGTTTTTTTTTTACCAGTCGTCAATTATATGTATCTATATTATTTAAGTGTCTCATCGTGGAAGGTATTTACACTGTAGTGATTTGTTGTATTATTAAATGTTTATTGTCCAGATCATTTCACTTATCAGTGTTTAACATTTTATAAATAAACGCTTATGCAATCGCGATATTCTTATTAACTTGGGCTTATGTTTCATCTGGCATGCTACCATTTGTGTTGTCTTACTCGTTCACTCTTCTATTATCTATAATTATTTTAAAGGGTATTTTGATTACAATTTCAATGCATGCTCTTTATATTATTTGTTTTAAGTCTACGAGTAATTTTAATGTATGTTTTTAAAATATTCCGAATTAATTATTTCCTTAAATTGTGTCTTTCAACAATATCGTTCTTTTTACATTGCACGCTTTCTACAGAGAGTATGTCTCAAAGTGACAACAATTTAGTTTTCATAATGAAAATAGTCACTGGAAATAGACTTGATAAAATTTTCAGACTTTTTAAGTATTTTCTACTTCTAATCACGTTTTCTAACAGAGAAGTTTCATCTACAGGTGCATCCGTGCGGGCGATACCGACACAACACGGTTGTATTCATTCTGGCCAAGGAATATAACTTGAAGAATCTGAGAACCATACATAGACTGGACAGGCTAACATCAGGTAACATGATAATTTGAGAACGATTAGGACAATGAAGAATTGACCCCGCAAACAAGATTCAAACTTTCAGTGTTCCGAAAGGGTGTTATTTCTAATTGAAACAATTGTAATGTGTCAACAAGCATACGTCTTGTATTCTTCATATGTTTAACAGCATATATATATTGAAACAATACTATTTACAGTATGTATAAGACATAGAGATAGTATGTATAAGACATAGAGATAGTATGTATAAGATATAAAGTTACACTATTTGCATTATGCAATGCAAAACTGACTCTTAATATTCAGAGAGATATCAGAAGATTGATATTTATTGATGAAGTACTATTTAATGCACAAATTAATATTTGAATATTAACGTCTTTATTTAGACACGATTACCATTTTTAGTATGTCATCGATTAAAGTCTCGTATTTTAATATAATTTAAAACGGTTTTTGTTACAGTCATAGTATAATGATAGCAGTTGACATTTGTAGTCTAGTTTGTTTGCAATAAAACGTGGAAAACAAAAACACAGAGTGAATGCTAAATGCCAAGCTGTCTACAATAAAATATAAGTATCAAATCGTAACAGAAACATATTCAGTTAGTCCACTTTACACCTTTAAATGTCCGTATGCAACCAAAATAGCATAAAGTCAAAAAACGGAGATTATCTATGATATAGGTATTATAATTATTACATAATTATGGTTAACATGTTATCTGTTTAAGACTTTTTTTTTTTTCTATGTGAAAAGACTATTTCCGCATGTTTTTTTGGAAATTGCCGTTTCAAGTAATCAGTACAATCAGGTCAAGTGAACCAGCTAACTTACGAAAAGCAGACGTTAGATTAATTTTGGATGTTAAAGTACCTATATGTTATAAAAATAATAGGTAGCTCATTTATTCAAAATTTAAACGAAACTCAGTTATCATAAAATAGAAACGAATATTTCTGCAAAATTGACACTAAAACGTATACGAAGTCTTAATGAATCCCTTTTGTTGTCCAATCAGGGCTGCTCTTATTCGGCCGGAGTCCAAAGAAGGCGAGACAGATGGAGCATCAGATAAGAAACAGACAGGTGCAAAAGGAGTACGTCTGCCGAGTCGACGGCGAGTTCCCTGAGTGAGTGCGCTGTTTACATTGTTAGCTATGACAACATTCGTTTGTCGGATAAATATTTATACCTTAAGCTTGCCTTTTTCCTGTTTTGGTTGTGAATTGACATTGATTTGCTGGCCTTAACACTTATTATTTCGCGCTCAAGATCTTTGCGATAGCAATTAGCATGTCAATTTAACAATGCTATATGAAATTGATTCTGATATTTTATAAAATGAACATACATACATAACATACCTACTTATTCTTAATTTGTATATCATGTTCTTTTTCATATTGGTGAGCAATAAAGAATATTTGTGTTGTATTGTATTGTATAACCGGTCAAAATCATAACCCTCCTTTTGCGTTGCCGGATACAAGCAGATGCTTTACTTAATGACTAATTATGGCAGTAAGCGCTATACATATACAAGGTCCTGTGGAGTAAGAGTAACATAGTTTATTTTTCTTGGAGCAAGAGATACAGTATGAGGATTCCTTACAAGTCTTTCTCATGCCCTAATATTTCTCTTAATTCTAACCTTCTGTTTTTTTTTCTGGCGATACAAGTCAATAATCCTTTCTTGCCTTTACTAATTGAATATAAACTAAATCTAATCATATTTCATTTTTATCACTCTAACATTGAAACGTCTCGTTAATCTTTTAGACTTTATTTAAAAATTTGGCGATCAGCCATTTCATCAACATCGGCATTGCGGATTATCTGCTGCTCAATCAATGTCCTAATCAATTATAAATAACTACTAGTTAATTATTTTTCAATGGACAAGGTTGACATTATCGTGTTAAGAAAAATGGGGTGTAATTTAAAACAATGGCGTTACTAATGGCTTGGGTGATGGATTAAAATTAAAGAATGTACCAATTTTTTAACCTTGATTATAAACATAGGAAAAGAGCTTAATGAAGAGGCCTTCAATGTCCATATTAAAATAATAAATAATGTCAGAAATAAATTGTGACTTTGTTCTTTGTCTAAGAAGTATTCAAATGTAAAGGATTCAGATGATTTCAGTATTCAGTAGGTACTTATTTGTGGCTTGTTTTTTACCTCCAATATCCATATAACCAACATAGTTAACACACTATGAACATTTAATGCTAACTTAATCAGTTGATGATCATCTTTTGTCCCTATCTGTCGATACCCCATAGTCGAGAGGGACAAACGACGATCATCAGCTGATTAACTTAGTAGACGTTTATAAATAACGCGATAGATCGTTAGAAGTTTTGAATTAGATAATCTATAATGGAATTTTTATTTCTTTATTAGAGAGGAGATAGAATGCCTAGAGGCGATAGAAGTAGTGAGCTACAAGATAGGCGTCTGCAAAGTGTCAGCAAAGGGCAAGGACTGTTCAACGGTGTTCAAGCGGCTTGGCTTCAACCCCCGCAGCAACACCAGCGTGGTGCTGTGCAAGCCCAAGACCGGCAGGATGCACCAGATCAGGGTGCACTTGCAGTATCTAGGTGAGTCCACCTTTTCTAATAAAATAGGTAAACATAAATAGAACAGAGGAGCCGCCTTAAGCCGATCAAAGCTAGATAGGTATCATTAAGCGTTGCTATTGAATATAATCAGTAATCATCATCATTAGACATTTATCCGTTGCCGACCTTGAATCCTCACATCTTGGATTTTTTCATATCCAGCTTTATTTTTCTGAGATGTCCCATACAAATGACACATTCAGTATTCTCAACAACGAACAAGTAAAATTGGGTATATTCTGCTTCTCACGAAGAGAAAGCGACTAATAGAAGATATTAACTTCAGATCGTCTTCTTTTGCTGTCTAATAACATTTATGTAGTAAAACTTTCTTGGTACTCCTGAAGAAAACTTATCATTGATCAACTACGTCTGATGTAAAAGATAAACCACTTTAAATTTCCAATTTAATAGCTGTAATATTAACTTATTTTGTAGCAAAAGTAAAGCTGACGAAATATAAAGTGAGCCGATCTTGTTTAAACTTGTTCGAGAGATCGGCTCACTTTATACTTCGTCAAACTAAACTTGTATGACTTACTAATTTTTTTTTCCAACAGGTTACCCCGTAGTGAACGACCCCCTCTACAACCACCCAGTCTTCGGCCCCCTCCGTGGCAAGGGGGGTGACACCGGTGGCAAAACAGACGAGCAGCTGGTTCGCGATCTCATCGCCATACACAACGCGGAGAACTGGCTTGGGGTTGATGCGGCTGATGACGACATGTTGTTTTCGAAACCAGTGCGTGACGATAAAGGTAAGTTCATGAGATCTATCTGTAAAGACAGTCAGCAAAAAAGTAGCTTAACGGGTGAGATGATCAAGATGATGTAGGTACTTAAGTAGATCATTCACTTCACTTCACCAAAAGCAGACAAGAGAATAAAGAGAGAGAGAAAATAATAATTCCCAACAAAAACGTTGCGCTCAAATAATTTTGAACACCTGCGGGCTCAGCACGGTTCCATTTTTATCGACTATCACTATGCCCGTCACTTTCGCACTTACATACTTGTTAGAACGTGACAGGCATGGCGATAAACGATAAAAATGCGACCGTGCTACTAGGGCTGGTTATCTTAGCAACTTCTGCTGCTGATTGTAATTTCGTTGGAAAACTATTCAATAGTAGATAAGTAATTAACAGTGTGTTTAGGTTTCAGCGAATCAAAAACCTAAGAAACTAAAAAGTTGGTTGGTTGCCTTCAACCTTAACTAGATGAATAATAATCTTCTTCAGTCCCTCCGTACATTCATGTCATGGAGGCTTCCTATTGGGACGTTTATGGGAATCCTTTGAATCTATTGTTGGATAAGCCATGTATGAAATCAAGATTTCTTCATGCAGGTGTTGAAGATGACTGCGACACTGGGCCAACGTCCAGAGAGTCGTCTCCAAGACTGGAGTCCCCAGCACCAGGAGTGACACCTTCCACTGTCATGACGCGTAAGTATGCTATTTCTAGGAGCGCCTTTAATAAAACTGATTAGCAATCATAATGGTGGATTATGTTATCTATAGTGACACATCCTTCAATAGAAAGTGTGTAGTTATTAAGATTTTATTATAATATTTATAAAAAGATTCAACGATTTAGTATGTGGTCCTAAACATAATGAACATATTACATATGTAATATCGTAATTTTTTGTCAGATTTATGTTGTTTGTGAGCGCACTATGTGACTATTGTAATGTCCTGTGTGATATCTATTTATTGGTTAAAGTCTCATGCCTTCAACCTTTTAGTTGTATTAGGTGACCGTATTCGTTATCATTATCTACAAAAAATCACAGTAACATACCTACTTCCTTCAATATTCATATAAATGTTATTGACTCATCTCAAATAATTTGACCTAACAAACACGCCGTCTATCGCATTGATACCCTGTGAGGCCTGTGCCCAAGTCAAATGCTTAAATATCCAATCTTGTACAGCGACCCTCCCAAGCCCTTCAAGCGCAGCAGAGGCGCCCTTGGACTCGTCACCGGCAGTCTGCACCCTCGCGCCCTCGCCCACGCCTTCTGCGGCTATGAACGATGACTCTAGTGATGCCAAGGTATTTACAATACTTTAGAAAGTACTTCTTTATATGTATTCACGCACACACAGTGCGTGCAGAAAGAGTACATGCGCTTTTTTATGTTTTTTCTATATTTAGGGCTTTCTAGACAGAATTTTAATGTCAAACCAACACATCAAAGAAGTTGCATGAAATCGCAGCAAATAGCGGGCTTATACGCTGAAAGGCATAGCTCTCAAATAAGAGGGATATTTTGTATTTTCCAAATACAAAATATCAAATATAATTTCGTTCATTTTACAGATCAGTAAAAGCCTAAAAATAATTTTATAGTTTGATGTCTTATAGTGAAGTCATTTCAGAGCTGTATCGTGTAAACCTAGATTGATTTAACGATGGTATACTGAATTAAATTTTGCATTATATTTATTTGTTATTTTCACAAATTTACAGCAGTCATAAAAGTTTATAAGTATCTACAGTCTAATTATTTCAGTATACAATCCTTTATTCCACCATCGTACTTTATGTAGTACCAAATTTGCCAAAGAACTTTAAAATTCAACATCGAATGTAGAATTTGTAACGAAACTTTTGCCTAACAAGCCCGTATAGGCAAACAATGCCAAACCGAAGGGCACCCGAATTATTTAGAATTGTGGTTTGTTGATTTTAATATAAGGTCCCTAAACTGAAATCAGGTTACAGTGGCTTATTAGTTTTAATTAATTTTGCTGGGCTTTGGTTTAATTATATTGACCCGCTCAAGCTAGATTAAATTGTGATTTTGTCGCAGGTGTTAAAGCTTTAGTGAATAGTTTTAGAAACTAATTTTTTACGATGTGGGTAGGAAATTAGAAGTTTTTCCACAATTTCTTCAAACCAATTTGTTTTTTTTTTGTTTTGTTCGAATGGGTACATTTTCCACGTAATCCCATTGTCATGATCATGTGATGATGGGATCTTAAATTATAGTAAGTATTTAACGTGTATTTGCACTCGGAAAATACCATTGCATGTCTGGTGGAAACTAGAATGAAGCTCCGACAGAACTATTTATTTATCGTCCTGTTTCCATTGTTATTTAGAATTGGTAATCAAACTACATAAGTTCATAAAGTCATTGAGAGACAGTGGATACATTGGAATTCCACTGTGTCAAAAACTTGTTCTGAGTAAGAGTTTTGGTCATCAGATTCAAATGTCAAGGCATTTCATGAAGTTTGAAAGAATTTCTTATCCTATTTTATTTTCTAAATCTTAACCCTTCTTCTCCAGTCGGACAAAGTGACAGTGGCAACCCAGACGGGTTGCGCGGCAACTGCGACGAGTTCCGTCAGCTCGGCCAGCAGTTCCACGGACGCCCTGTCTACCGACCCGCACTGCTACGAGTGCCGAGTCCGCTACCGCGACCCGAGGCCCAGGGACCTGGTCATGTATCTGCACGCTTGGAAGTACAAGGTAACTTATTATCGTCTTGTGCCTGCTGCTTCATAGGTCTCTTCGAGCACGCCACATTTCAGTCATGAGCTGAGCCACGGACGCCCTGTCTCCTGACCCGAGGCCCAGGGACTTTGTTATGTATCTGCACCCTTGGAAGTATAAGGTAACTTACATATTATCGTCTTGTGCCGGTTGCTTCATAGGACTCTCTTCGAGCACGCCACATTTCAGTCATGAGCTGATCCACGGAGGCCGTCTCCCGCCCCGAGGCCCAGGGACTTTGTTATGTATTTGCACGCTTGGAAGTATAAGGTAACTTATTATCGTCTTGAGCCTACTGCTTTATAGGACTCTCTACGAGTTTGCCACATTTCAGTCATGAGCTGATCCACGGAGGCCCAGTCTCCCGCCCCGAGGCCCAGGGACTTTGTTATGTATCTGCACGCTTGGAAGTACAAGGTAACTTATTATCGTCTTGTGCCTGCTGCTTCATAGGACTCGCTTCGACTACGCCACATTTCAGTCATGAGCTGATCCACGGAGGCCCAGTCTCCGCCCCGAGGCCCAGGGACTTATGTATCTGTTACTATTTCATCTTCTTAAGCTGTTGATGCCTATTGCTTAGGGCTTTCAAGTACCTAGGCTGGTTTCAGAACGAATCCACGGACTTTGTCTCCCAACTCGCACTGCTGCGAGTACCGTGATCATCATTTTTATCAGCATCTTTAACCTGCTTTGATCCACTTCTAAGCATAATTCTTATAAACTTAATCCTCTCGATAAGGCAACAACTGTTTTGTAAATATTCTGCTGAATATAGCTGAACACCGAAGCCGAACTAATGAGACGCAAAATCTATTGGTCAAGTCATGTGATCGAATGATAAGAACAAACTGTCGTTGCTCCATCCAAACCTTTCCTGTCTGATATAACCTTACTTGAAAGCGACTGAAGAGTTGCGCGGAAAACTCATCATCTTCCTCGCTTTCTCCCGGCATTTTGCCACGGCTCATGGGAGCCTGGGGTCCGCTTGGCAGTTAAACCCGACAATTTGCGCAGGCACTAGTTTTTACGAAACCGACTGCCATCTGACCTTCCAACCCAGAGGGTAAACTACACCTTATTGGGATTAGTCGGGTTTCCTCACGATGTTTTCCTTCACAGAAAAGCGACTGGTGGTGGTGGTGGTGATTCGCGCGAAAACTAACTTAAAAGTCGAAGTTCCAATTTATTTATTATTCTACAATGGATTTTTTCCTACAGGGACCCGGCTGGGAGTACGAGACAGAGCTGCCGCAGTGGGCGAGCGTGGAATGGGACGAGCCGGAAAACTCATAGTCACACGAACTGACACCACTGCGGAGGCGCCTCGCCTGTTCACTCTACATCAACCACAGACCGAGGAAATTTAAAGACTAAATCAAGGTCAATGGGTAAAGACCGTCTGCGAGGCAAGACCGTCCACGCAAAATTTTATAAGTACTATAGGTAGCTGTTGGTTTTAATGAAACACTGCTTAAACGCAAGACAAATAATGTGTAGACGGTCTTGCCTTACAGATGGTTTTCCCAAATAGATCTTACTGAAACTGTTAATAATGCAATTTGGACTGATTTTATTGATAAATGATGTTTTAAAATGAGATGTTGATGATTGTTAAGATGTTTTCACTTTTGTCAACTAGATAAAGGCCCCATAAATGTTGACTAGGATCGTAGTTACCATGATTCGGGTAATTTAGTGCGAGGTGCCGTTCGTTAGATGATGATTGGAAATCGGCTGTTTGTATCGCAGTGCTCTGGAGTAAGTTTTATAATAACTAAACTAAGTGAGAATTAGATTAAGTAATTTAGATTATTTCTGCGTACGAAGTTCCGCTCTTATTTGGACCTCTTATACTAGTTTCATTAGCAGATCTTAGAGCACTCAGAATATTAAGGCCTAGAAAGAGAGTCCAGACAGGTAATACCAACATAATATCCTGGTGGTCTTCATTTTTTGCAATCCCTATCGACAATGATGAAGATAGTTGCCTTTAAGTTTTACTTCTAAAATATTGCATGTGTGTCGGCCAGCAGCTCCACGGCGGACGCCCTGTCTGCTGACATAATCTAGGTTTTTGGGCCTTAATCTTCTTAGTTTAAGCACTTATTTTGATACGGTCTTGATAATTTTCGGTTTGTTTGTGTGTAGTTAACGATTTTAGATGTTTATGTCAGTGTTCAGTTCCTATCGGCCTAGGATGTTTCGTCGCTTGTTGTATTGTAGGGCTAAGGATGTAATAATAGAATATCAGTAACTGTAAAATAGTTATATCGCTTTAACGAGGCAGGGTCAGAACCACAATCATAAATGAATATATAAAAAAAATTAAATGAAAATGATTTAATAAATAAAACACACAATGGGATAGCTCTTCTATTTAATTCTCAAAACGGAATTTATGTAAATTTTATTAGATTCACAGCGTGTGCGATGAAAAACACGAGATTTTTGTTGTTTTTCACCCCGCATGTGTACGTATATCTTCATTTTGAACAAATCTTGGACCACTGCATATTTTCTTATATTAAAATTGAAAATAGGACCACTTTTAAACATGTTTTAGAAAAGCTATCTCGGTATCAGTAGACGCGTGTCTATAATAAATGCATAAGTAAAAATAAATCTAAAATAACGCATTTTGTAGGCGGTGTATAGTGACGTCGTCACCTTTTGGCTTCCATAGTTTTGAGTAGAAAAGAAATAAAGTTTTTAACATGTTAAGACAGACCTTCAGAATTTTGTACTCGACTTAGATTGTGACAATTCCGAATTTTACTCTCTTCATTATAAAATTCTCTCTTGTATCAGAGCTTTTTGTGATAATGCATTTATTGTATTTTCCTCTTCGCTGAAAACTTTGAAAAAAGACAGTTTATGTGCGTAACTTTAACATGACCAAAGCAATAGGTCTTTATTTATCCAAAGACAGATATTAAGTTTACAATAGATGACTCAGCAGATCGAAGCACATTTTAAAGACATGGACGTGATGTTCACCAAAGGGGGCCAAGTCGAACGTACATTTTGGCATCAAATTATCTAAAGAATGTCATGTCCGTACATGAGCATCGGCACGGGTGAATTATAACAAAATGACATCATTTAGGTATAATAGTGATGTCAAAATTAAAGTTTTAGTCGGCCTCCAGTTATGTTTAGTTTACGTTTGTGTGTTTTTAGTTCTAAGTTTTTTTACAGTTTGGTTTCATTATTCTTGTTTGGATTGTTCTAATTGTCTAATGGTTTATTATTTACTCGAAATGACACGGAGAATTAACGCTGGTTCGTTTACGATATAGATATATTTATTATCTTATCGTAGGTATTAAACGTAAAAGACATTTCTTGTTATTAATAACGTTTCACGAGCTTTCATAAAATTAGTTTGGAAAAATATATATATTTTTCTTACTTGTAGCGTAGCAGTAGTATGCAGATATGTTGTTCCCTGTTATATAATGATATTAGGCGAGTATGGAGTAAGCAATCATTATATATGTAATCATTTTTCATTGTTACATTTCATACATCCAAAAAGCGATATAATAATATATGCGCTCGCGGATGTGTGTTATTTTTAATATGTTTTGCTAACGAGCGACATTTGTGTAATTATAGTGGTGACTTACTTAAGGTCAATACAGGGTAAGTTGCTACTTGCGTTTAGTATCAAATGTATGAACTTACGACTAATGTGTAAGCAGGCCTCAATGTGAAGGCCAGACGCACTTATCCATATGCCAAACTTAACCGTATTTACCTAAACATCAAATTAGCTCGATAGCAATCTAATCAAAAACACTGCAAATCGGCCTACCTCGCTTGATGTTAACATTCATAAATTAATTAATACATACCTATGTCTTCACCGATATTGATATTGGTAATATTGACTTTGTTGATTAAGCTGCTTACTTCAAACAAAGCCAATTCTTTGTTGCTATCGGCTATACAATGTACATATAATGCTAAATGTGATTGTGCTATTTCTATTACTTTTCGCATTATCTCTAACACATTCTCTATTATCTCTATTGGGATCAAAGTAATTTAAAAGTCAGGGAAACACCCGAACAGTCACGTAATAAGTATTAGAATGGTAATCCATGTTTTAAAAGAATTTTGTAAAAACAGTAGCATGTACAGAGTAAGTTATCAGTGGCATATCACCTAGGTACCACATTGAGATCGTTCACGGTGTTTCTGAATGGTCTCACCGACGAATATTGTTGTATTTTTATAGTGTTTAAGACATGTTTATACATTATGTTAAATAATTAAGCGAACTGTTTGGATAACTGTAAGGCTGGCGGTCTTCTGATTTTTGCTACTTTGTTACAAAATGATATCCCCCAGTCTTGCTTTATCAAGTTTTTTTTTACTTTCCCAATTTTGCCTCTCGACATAAACGTTTGTCGCATTCGGTTTATCATTTATTTCTAAGAAATTTTCATGTGCCTTCTCAAATAATGAAAGAGTAAAGATAACTTGTAATAGTAATGTTTTTTAAATTACAGTTACTTACATTGTAATTGTTACACGTTTTAACGTAAGTAGACACATTTGGCACTCGCGAGTTAAGAGAGGTGTGCTCAGAGGATACTAATTTACTAACTAACCAAAAGTTTTTTTTGTAACTTTAAACACTAGTAAGTGTGGCATAACGCTTAAGTGTGGCTGGCCTTCACATTGGGGCCTGTTCCCACATTGATTAGTATCAGTTTATTGCTAGTTCATGAATTTGTCACTAAACGCAAGTAGCAAATGTACGAACCTGCAATAAACACTAATCAATGTGTAAATAGGCCCCAAAGGGAAGGCCAGCCACACCTATCCCACAGCCACTCTTAGCCGTATTGGCCTTACGTGATTAACAGTACGTGAAGAACGTTTTCTTGGAACCCACTAAATCACACACATGTAAACCACTTAAAAATAATTTTATTACAAATTAATGACAGTAATAAATATCCTCTGTCCATCCTTTCTCTCGATATTGGCACATTTTCGCAAAAAACACTAAGTTAGCGTTCAGTTGCGATATAGTCGTGCCATATAAATGGCATGTGTTATTTAAGTTGTTTTGTTTTTAATACTATGACAACATGAAAGACATTTGTTTATTTGATAAGTATTATGTAATAAGAATATAATAGTGTTTCCTTCTTTAGACTCATGTTATAAGCATTCATGTTTCCACTTAAATTTAATTAGAATAAAATCCATCATTGGCCGTTTGTGTTTTATTTCTTGAAATATCTTTATGTGCTCTATGTGCATTATCAATTATAATATCTGGGGGACCGAGCTTTGCTCGGAAAACATATAAAAACTCAAAAATGCGCGTTTTCCCAGAGATAAGACCTAGCTAGATCGATTTTTCGCCCCCGAAAACCTCCATGTAGCAAATTTCGTCGAAATCGTTAGAGCCGTCTCCGAGATCCCCGAAATATATATATATAAATAAACATATAAATAAATAAACAAGCAAGAATTGCTCGTTTAAAGGTATTAGATAGATATATTTACAGCAATGAGTAACCCAGCCAACCATTAGGAAAATATATAAGGTCAGGTAAGTGTGGCTACGAGATAAGGGCTTATTTGAACATTGATTAGTGTTTATATCTTTGCAACTAAACGAAAGTAGCAAATGTATAAACACGCAATAAATACTAATCAATGTGTAAATAGGCCCATAATGATGCGAAGGTCGGACACACTTACCCGTATGCCACACTTACCCGTATTGACCTTACTCATGTTTAAAAAAAGTTATGTATCGAGTGTAATGACGTGTGGCAGATACCGTGAAAATAATCGAGGATTCATGATTTTCTTTGAACAACAAAGCCGTTATCATTAAAATAAAATTTAAATCTCTAGAAAAACTAAAATGGCTTTTATCAACCGCCTTAATTCCCATCGTTTAAAATTCAATTTTATGTGTTGCATTTAATATAAGAAAAGATAATGCTAATTCGATTTAAGCATAACCCTATTAAACTTCTGAACCCCAGCCATATGCTTTACTAGCACCCCGCAATCCGCAATTCACTAACCCCTCATTCATAAAACTTTACGGGCCTGATTTAGTTAAATTATATTTTATCCCTTTCTTACAAATACATAAGTCAAAATAACAGATAAGTAAAGACAAACGACAACGACTCATAGCTAGTTCAGGCCAGCAGTAACGCGTTTATGAATAACGCCAGATTGTAAGTATAAATATAAAATACTCTATTATGCAAATAAAATGGTAACTATTTTACAACCACGAAATAATACCGAATACCTAAAGACATAAAAGAGTCGAATTTAGCTGTTACATACTTCCTTTTCTAGGTACGAGTACCTACAAGTAAATACGCACACTTAATCGACGAAATCGCACGTACGGGAGCCTAAGGGCCTTCCGCGAACACCGAAGTTCGCAAATTGCGGGTATCTTTCTCTTTTATTCTAATCAAGGCGTAGTTAGAGTGACAGAGAAAGATGCCTGCAATTTGAAAACTTCGATGTTCGCGGTAGGCCTGCTGGGAGAAAAAATATTTTCGCTGCCTCAATGAATACTTTATAGGCATTACAAAAGGACCACGCTAGTTTTACGCTTCACTAAAGTTATAATAAACCTTACGCCGTTACAATAGAGGTGTTTTAAAGTTTTTTGAAGTGTATGTACATGATGTTTGGAAGGTACCACGCGTCTGAGAACTCTCTTTGAAGGAGTGAGTAATGCAAAAATTTAAATAAGCTGCCAAGAAGGTATGTTTTGGTTTGCTATATTTCACAGGTCTAAGTGGTTGAATTAAATTACGACCTTTTGTGCAAATAAATATTTTCACCTCAGCAGCTCGAACAAGGGTACTTTGCTACTTAAAAACAGTGAGCAAAATCGCATTTTGCTCACTGAGTGAGACAAAATGAGCAAAATGCGATGCGTGCTTTTAAGTAGCAAAGTACCCTTGTTCGAGCTGCTGAGGTGAAAACTTAATTGTTGGTATATCACAAACATACCACATACATGAGTGAATAGAGGTAAGTGATGAAGAAGGAATAAATTTTTTCGGGTTCTCTAATATGTTCTCACTGCTGAGGTGAAAAGTTTTGTGAACTACACGAGATCAAAGTTATTTACATCTCGTGCGCTTTTGAGTCCCGTGCAAGCGAATTCTATACTAGATTCACGAGCGTAGCGTAGCAAAATAAGCACTCGAAGAAATATCAAACTTTGATCTCTTGTTGCACAAATAACTATTACTTAACTGAGAAATATGTTTTTTTTTCTGTGTGGCTATTGCTGACTTCTTATGCAAATGCAAACAGTACCTAAGTGTTTACTAAAGAAAGTTCTCGAAGTATACCTAGTGCGATATAAAATAGTAGAAATTAAATAAAATGGAACGAAAAAAATATCATACTAAATTTTTGCCATATTAAAGCATTTTACGTCAAAAATGTAACCGTTACATATAAAGTGGGGCCCTCAATAATTTTCTAAATTTTTTTGTCGGTCTATAAGCTATTCAATAGGTATTTCAATTGATTGTCTGTTTTCTATTGACAAATGTTACGTGTTTATGATAGATACGTAATGAACTGTTATGACCGAAATGGATGAACTTTCCTGACAGTAATCGCATACAAAACAAAACATATATCATTTCATTGGCTCACCTATTCATATCACCCACAATGGGAGTCATTAATACTTTATGCATGGTGGGGACCATGCATAAAACGTCGTAAGGGCCATGGAAAACTCATTCAATTGTTTACTTTAATATCTCGTAATATATTCCAAATTCAAACTGGACAGTTATTGGTGTTATGGGTGGTGTAGGACAGTCGTAATCTAATGTGACAGGGAAACGGTGAATTGATTAGCACATTATGATATTTCCCGAAAATTAGGCCTGTCTACGTAATAGAGCTGAATGTATATCGATGTTAAATATATTTATACTACTAGCGACCAGCACTGGCTTCGCACGGGTTAACAAATACATAAACCTTCCTCTTGAATCACTCTATCTATTAAAAAAACCGCATCAAAATCCGTTGCGTAGTTTTAAAGATAAGCATACATACGGACAGACAGACGAGAAGCGACTTTGTTTTTATACTATGTAGTGATTATAATATATCCGGCCAAGCCAACCATGGTATGGGGGCATTCCAGAAAGGCGGGTACGTGATGTTTTTTTTTTTCAGTGAGGAATTTGTTCAATACCTATATTGTATTCTAATACGTTTTATTATTGATGAAAATCTTTCAACATCTTATTATAAGGTTACTATTTTTAACACTCAATATCGGAACTAATTAAATTCCTTTTACAATTATGAATATATATACAGGATGTTGCCTGTAACACGAGCAAATAATTAAAACATATTATACTCCTTAAACTGTAAAACTTTTGTTAAACAACTTTTAATAATTACGAATCCTTTAGACTTCCTCTTTTTCAATGCAAAATACAATACAAATACAAAATAAATATTGCCTTCAATGTACGCCGACATCAGTGTGTTTGACGTTGCTTGTCACGCTTTAAACATATCAAAATTTGCAATACATTGCGTCTTAGAATAAACTTTAAAGTGTAATAAAAATCAAAACATAATTTATTTTTAAAAGTGGCTGAACAAATGTTGGTCGGTTTGAGAAGTACAGCCTACAGTTTAATTTATTGTTCCTGTTACAGGAAACACCCTGTAAGTATACATATTTAACATAATACTGAATCATTATTAAGCCGCCGAAATAAGCTTCGTTAACGCAGTTCAAACAATCATCGCCGGCACACGGGGGCAAACATTTACCTGCCGTGCCCCGTAATCAGTAATCAGTGTATTAATCTGATTAATCGCAGCCAACGTTAACCCTGGTCGAGTATTATGGTGTTTGTCGTGCGTGACATGATAACTTGCTTGCCATGATCACAGAATAAGTAATAGTATTATCATACAGAACGGACACGCACCGCCCCGCCCCGATTCGGATTACCTCGCCCGCGACAGGCCGCGACATGAATGTGTGCGTAAGTCGCTCTACTGAGAGCATGTCAGGATTCCGTCAGAAAGTTCAGAAACTCAATGACGCGTGTACAGACGTGCCGCGCACACATATAAACGCAAATCATTTTTAGGGTTCCGTACCCAAAGGGTAAAAACGGGACCCTATTACTAAGACTCCGCTGTCCGTCCGTCCGTCTGTCACCAGACTGTATCTCACGAACCGTGATAGCTAGACAGTTGAAATTTTCACAGATGATGTATTTCTGTTGCCGCTATAACAACAAATACTAAAAACAGACTAAAATAAAGATTTAAGTGGGGCTCCCATACAACAAACGTGATTTTTGACCGAAGTTAAGCAACGTCGGGCGGGGTCAGTACTTGGATGGGTGACCATTTTTTTGCTTGTTTTTTTTGCTTGTTTTGCTCTATTTTTTGTTGATGGTGCGGAACCCTCCGTGCGCGAGTCCGACTCGCACTTGGCCGGTTTTTTGATGTATGGCGTGTCCGCCCTGTGTCATGATTAAAAGAGATGGACACTGTCATTTTATCAAGATGTCGCGTAGAACCATCATGTTTGGGGTATTTAATCGTGAAGCGGCTGTCTATTTCTAGTGTGATGTGTCAGAAAAATACGATGCTGTTTTGTACGAGTAATGGTAGTACGAGTAGGTAATAGTAATAGCATGGTACGAGTATTAGTAGTATTGAACGACCTCCTAACCTATATCACAGAATAAGTAGTAGTATTATCATACAGAACGGACACGTACCGCCCCGCCCCGACTCGGATTACCTCGCCCGCGACTGGCCGCGACATGAATGTGTGCGTAAGTCGCTCTACTGAGAGCATGTCAGGATTCCGTCAGAAACTCAATGACGCGTGTACAGACATAAACGCAAATCATTTTTGATGTATGGCGTGTCCGTCCTGTGCCTATACGGTAAGTGACCAATCCTGTGAAGCCAGAGGTCCTGGATTTAAATCTCGGGCATTTATTTAAGTACCTTATATATAAAATTAACAACTACGTTTTGATAGACATAAGTATGTTGCAACAGATTTTGATCTAAAATCACATAAAGCGCTAGTTGAAAAATCTACAAGAGCTACTATTGATACTAACAAGATTACTAATTTAGAAATAACAATTAAGATATATACCGATTTTTGTAATTTAATATTACACAATATGTAGTTTAAATAATGTACCCCAAAACACACGAGAGACAAACATTTATCCGCCTTACCCGATTAGTTATCTAATCAATCAATCAATCAATCTATCAATCTAATTACTGATGGTATCCGTCATTGATTAACACTGAAAGCCCATGCTTAGATTCGGCAGTTTCTATAATACAAGTATAATTTATTTACTCTACAATTGAATTTCTTTGCCAAAATAGGAGGCCAATTCAAACTTTCACTATGTCATCAAAATGACAACGGACATCACTTTACCTAGATATCATTTCGATGACAATGTGTCCGAATTGGCCTTTAGGTTATCCTTAGGCAACTAAAAATCGCTTCGAGCGATATCGCTTGTCGCGGACGCTGCAGCGTCGAAACGCTCGCTAACTACTAATATAATCTTTCATTTTATATCATGCTACCAATTGATTACCGAGATCAGCCTGTGGCATCAAAGTAGCTGGATTACAGCAAAATTAGAATGCATCTTTAATATCCCAGAACATTGTACGATACTTCAAAAGTGCCTTTTTCGCTGCAAACCGTCATTTTGTCTCGCCCTGTGTTATATTTAAGTTTCATTAAACGCCCAAGTTATTAGGAAAGTGTTTCTGTCAGGATGTACTGTGACATAGCGAAAACTTGCAAAACCACAAGATTACTCATCTTGACCACTATTCCTAGCACATTAAGAGTGATACTTTAGTATTTCGTTCGCAAAATCAACTTTGTCTTTTAGCAAGTGTAATGCGCTTCCTAAACTGATTTCCTATTGGAAATTAAACTTTATGTTAAAGGGTGTAAGAGTTGATATGTGGTTATTGGTTTGCAAGGTAATTTTGCAAAGGCGTTGTGTCGAAATATTGCGTCGTCGTGAAATTATAGAGGACTCTTAATGTTTTATTAATGGTCGGTCTCGGAGGGCGAGTAGGGCTTTATTGATTTGGCTCTGGGCGTTTTTTGCTGTTTACGGAGTTTGAGAGGTCGCTTTATATTGGCTTTAACCAGTGGCGGATTTGCCCTAAGACCAAGTATGCCCGGGCCTAGGGCGGCAAGATATTAGGGGCGGCAAATTGTGACAAAAAAAATCGCTGATGATAGCAAGAAATAACTCAAAATGTAGTCAATATGATGGGTGCTGAGAAAGAGGCAGCTATAGGGCCTGGGGCACAGGACAGCAAAGACTGCAAATCCGCCACTGGCTTTAACGTGGGCGTTTATGAGCGATTGAAACAAAGATCAAAGGAAAAATAACGTTACTTTCTTCAAAGTTTTGGAACACATTATTTAGCTATTGTTTCTTGGAATTAGATAATTGTTTAACTTACCGTGGTACAAACTGAAATAGATAACATAGGTACACTAAAGAAAAAGTGACCAAGTCCACCGGTGACCAAGTCAGCCGCGTATAGAGATGGGTAACTACCCGGGTAAATACCCGAGAGCGGGTATTTACCCGATATATACCCGATATTTACCTTCCCGCGGGTAAATACGCGGGTATTTTCGTTTTTCTTCTAAATTTGATGTGTTTAATGGTATGTGAGTATAAATAAGATTAATTTAAGTAATTTTTTATAATGTACATAAAATGTATGTTCAAACTAATTACGAAAAGGTTGCTATGAGGTGAAGTTCGATTTTAACATATAAGTCAAATTATGAATATCGTGTAAAATCATTCCCTGACTTCCGGAAATGTTTTATAACACTTTTAATATACATTAGAAAGATGAAAATAAAGACTACTTATGAATGATAAGAAAAAAAAATTGTGCAGTGTCACAACTTTGAAGCTCATAAGTCAAATGCAGTTAGTTTTAGGACAAAAATGTATATAACCTTTTTTGTAGGAAATTCTGTGCAAGTTCATTTATTTCCTATTAGTTGGCTTTCGGCTTTCGCAATTAAGATACTTGGGGAAGCTGCAGAAAGCGTGCACCTTTCTTACGCTCTGGGCCTTCGGCCCTACGCGAAGCTCGGCCTTCGCCCTTTACAATTAAGAAACTTGGGGAAGCTACAGAAAGCGTGGACCTTTCTTACGCTCCGGGCCTTCGGCCCTACGCAAATTCGGCCTTCGGCCTTCGCAATTAAGATACTTGGGGAACCTGCAAAAACCGTGAACCTTTCTTAGGCTCCGGGCCTTCGGCCCTACGCGAAACTCGGCCTTCGGCCTTCGCAATTAAGAAACTTGGGGAAGCTGCAGAAAGCGGGCACCTTTCTTACGCTCCGGGCCTTCGGCCCTACGCGAAGCTCGGCCCTCGGCCTTCACAATTAAGATACTTGGGGAAGCTGCAAAAACCGTGCACCTTTCTGACGCTCCGGGCCTTCGGCCTTCGCAATTAAGATACTTGGGGAAACTGCAGAAAGCATGCAGCTTTCTTACGCTCCGAGCCTTCGGCCCTACGCGAAGCTCAGCCTTCGGCCTTCGCGATTAAGAAACTTAAAGAAGCTACAGAAAACGTGCACCTTCCTTACGTTCCGGACCTTCGGCCCTACGCAAATTCGGCCTTCGGCTTTCGCAATTAAGATACTTGGGGAAGCTGCAAAAACCGTGAACCTTTCTTACGCTCCGGGCCTTCGGCCCTACGCAAAGCTCGGCCTTCGGCCTTCGCAATTAAGATACTTGGGGAAACTGCAGAAAGCGTGCAACTTTCTTACGCTCCGGGCCTTCGGCCTTCGCAATACTTACGCCTTCGCGATACTTAGTGAAGTTACAGGAAGCACGCACCTGCCTTATGTTTCGGACCGTCGGCCCTATGCGGAGTTCGGCTTTCGGCCTTTGTAATTAAAATACTCGGGGAAGTTGCAGGAAGAGCCCATCTATCTTAAGCTCCCAGTTTTTGCCCCCTCCGCGGAGCTCGGCCTTCGTAATACATATTCTTGGGAAATTTGGAAGCGCGCACCGAGCCTGTCTTATGCTCCGGGCCTTCAACCGTATGCGGAGCTCGGTTTTCGACCTTTGCAATTTGAATACTCAGGGAAGTTGCAGGAAGAGCCCATCTGTCTTAAGCTCCCAGTCTTTGCTCCCTACGCGGAGCTCGGCCTTCGTAATTAATATTCTTGGGGAATTTGGAAGCGGGCACCGAGCCTGTCTTATGCTTTAGGCCTTCAACCCTACGCGGAGCTCGGCTTTCGACCTTTGCAATTTGAATACTTGGGGACGTTGCAGGAAACGCACATCTGTCATACGCTCCGGGCCGTCATCCCTACGTGGAGCTCGGCCTTCGGTCTGACACTTTCACACTTTGTTCCTTCAAAGTCGGTGCAGAGGTATATCTGAAGACGGACTCTACAATCTCAGACTCTCTACAAAGAACTTATTTACACTTTTCTATACCCTTAGCGCAATTTAGAACATATTGGCTTGGTTTCAAAACAAGTGAAATATGATTAATACGAGTATAATACCTATGTATAATTTTTTTTATGATCAGCGGTCAAACCACTTCCTTTTAATATCCCAACAACAATAGGATAATATTTGGTTTTATGAGATTAGCTTTTCTTAACATATTTTGTGAATTCTTACTTTCTCGAAATTAGACTGAAATCCTCATATTGTATATATATTATTGATCGTCTTTCAAAGCGCTTCATTTTGATGCCCTACTCGATGGGTTTGCAAGATATTTTTTTCTTAAAGTTGCGCAATATGGCGTATTTAGTCCGCCATATTATTTTTATAATGACGTCATATAGCCTATGTCACCCGGGATGATGTAAGGATTCTAATGATATATCATACATCTAAATCGGTTCAGGCATTTAGCTGCTAGGGTGGAACAAAGAAACTTACATACCCACAAACATGAACGCTGAAAAAAACAATACACTCCTTTTTTGGGCAGTCGTGTAAAAATGGTAACGGAATGGGAAAAAACCTTGGGAAACTTTTTTTCTCCTATAAGGATAGAAAGAGCTCGTGATTCTGAGTAGAAATAAGATAGAAATTCACAAATAGAAAATAAAAAGTGTACGGGACAACTTTAAATAAAATGGTCCCTATGACATGTAACGTTTTTACATTTTTAGGGTCCTCCTGTCTCTCGGGGCGCCGTGTGAAAGTCATTAGGTAAGTTTGATTGGTCTAATAACTAATGCAGAGCCGGGAAGCGAACTCCGACCAGCGTAGATTGAGCTTAATTTTTAACAAGAGAACTCGTTACGTGAGCTTTTAATTTTGTTTACCGCCATTGTGGAGGTGTCAGTGTTGTGAAAAACGCTTATTTTTAGGCTTAAAGACTCGAACCCTCAAGACTCGTAAGTCTTGAAGACTCGACTATGTTTGAGAATTTTATTTATTTATTTTACGCGTATGGATGTAATAAATCATCTTTGCCGCCTTTGAGGCTCTAAGCCTCGAGAGTCTTAAGGGTTCGAGTCTTAAAGCCTCGAAATGAGCGTTATTCACTACACTAGGAGGTGTACCTTATTTATGGGTTTTGGAAAACATTTGAGATTGCATGCATCTGAGCAAATAAGGGTTCGTAAGTATAGCTGGTCAAGCAAATCTAGTCAGTAAAAAAGGCGCGAAATTCAAATCTTCTATGGGACGTTATCCCTTCGCCTACATTTTACAAATTTGCCGCCTTTTTCTTCTGACAAGATCAGCTTGACCAGCTATATGTTAAAAATTTATACTAAAAATAAGGGGTTAGGGGTTACAACGGGCATAAAACATTAAAATGTATGTGAGCGTTGTGTTGGTTTTTTTTTTCTTGCCGTTACGTTACGTACGTTACGTATACCTACCTATTAAAGGCAAGACCGATAAAGACCACTCATTCATGATGACGATAATCTTATATTGAGATTTACATAAGAAGTTACCCGTTTTCATGGCTTTTGGGTGCAGAAAAGAAAATGTGCGTACATAGAAAAAAATATTGAGAGCTGTCTGTATCTGATGAGATTTTTTTAAAGTACTAAGTAAATGAAAAGAAAAGAAAATATTTATTAGTAACATCGTTACAAGTCGGTTTATAAATTTACATTTAAAGCATTATATAGTTATAACACTTATAACTAACATATCGTTATTAGTGTATAAATAACATCAACATTAATTTAGATATTACATTTTGTACATATATTTCATACATTTATTTATTGTTTAATAATTCATTTACATCATAATGGTTCTGAGTAAACACAAAACATAAGTTTTTAGGTTAAGGTTTTTTGCAGAAACAATTCGGAAATCGCTTTCGATCATTGGCTACACAGCGGTTAAAAACTTTCTCACTGCAATATCGGCATTCATGAAAATATCACCTGTTCAACGTTGAACCGGAAATGCGGCTAAAGTTTGTTCTAAAATTAAATATTCTCACAGCTAGACGCCGCATTGCCGCAAAACAAAAGTATGGCCGCCGCAGAATTAAAAGCACGTAGCCAATAACTCTGCTATATTAAAAACAAGTCCCGGCTGCTGGCCAACTAGTGAATTAGTAAACGGCGAGTACTGGATTAAGGGCCGTGTGTCACACTATTGTGTAATGTTTAACCCCCTTATTTAACACATTCAGGGGTGAAAACCCGACTATCGGGTATTTTATGATTTCGTTCCCAGGCCGGACGACCCGATAGTCGCGATCGTGGTATTGCAGCTTTATATGAAGCAAAAAAATGTTGTGGCCTGGCGCGGATGTCTTGTTTGGCTGGGTGGCAATGAATGTGTTAAGCCTCACACAATAGTACATTGTGTAACATGGGGCGTAAGTTAAATATTGCAAACGAGAGTAAGTTAAATCGCTGAGATGACTTGGTAGTCGGAGGGTCGAAATGGAGTTTAAGTAAAACCAAACATTACCGAAGTTGTGTTGTATTCTCGGTATCCAAGTATAGAGAGAGTAAATCTAAACATAACACATATTTATAGGCTATTATTGCTTACATGCTATTTGTACAGTTACGTGGGTCGCATATTTATGTCGCAGGCAGTAACGTATAGTTACTGTTAATATGTTAACTTGGGCATATAGTACATCGCGACGGCTTGCCGGAGCGATTTATAGACTTGAGTTTGCAATATTATTACGCCCGAGTTACACACATGACACAATGTTTTTCATCACACTTGCGATACAAAAATGAAGTATTAAGACAAAAAACTGTTAATTATGGTACTAGAAACTTCATTACTCCCCAGGGAAAACGCTTTTTCTATTACCCCCGCTAAGCCAGAGTGCAATTCCACAATTACTGAGCGAGTGTGATGAAATAATATTTTTCACCTCAGCAGCTCGAACAAGGGTACTTTGCTACTTAAAAACAGTGAGCAAAATACGATTTTGCTCACTGTTTTTAAGTATCAAAGTACCCTTGTTCGAGCTGCTGAGGTGAAAACTTAATTGTTGGTATATCTTAAGAAAACATGAGTGAATAGGTAAGTGATGAAGAAGGAATAAATTTTTCGGGTTCTCTAATATGTTCTCACTGCTGAGGTGAAAAGTTTTGTGAACTACACGAGATCAAAGTTATTTACATCTCGTGCGCTTTTGAGTCCCTTACTACGCTCAAGATTCTAAATTAGATTCTATTATAGAATCTTTCGCTTGCACGGGACTCAAAATAAGCACTCGAAGAAATATCAAACTTTGATCTCTTGTTGTACAAATAACTATTTTATTGCCGCCAGTAGGTATACGAAAACTTTCACTTCGTTTCGTTTAGCTATAATTATGTTATGTATGTCGTCGCTGTCCGTATAATCTGGGGGCACGGCAGTGAAAATCAGGTCGCTGATGGTCGCTAGTTCACCGCAAAATAATTAAAATTCACATTGTGAAGAGATTCTAACTTCGCGAGCCTTTTTGTGGCTTCGTGTGATCGGTGTAAGAGTCGGCCGCGCAACCAGCCCTCGATGGATGTCCCGCACGGTTCTGCGGATTAGTCCACAATTAACTTTAAACTCCGGTTTACGGCCCGGTTGTACTCGGCCAGTTAGTTACAGTTTTCATTCTGGCCAAAGGTTTTCTGGCCATAGTAAAGTGTAATGAGATTTTGTAGATGATGATACAATTTTAGGGATACATAGCATAATGTACAGCATAGTGCAAATCGCAGAAGGTGCACGTAGTAAAACGAGCAGGTCGCAAAATGTGCAAGTCGTAAACAGTGCAGGTCGCAAAATGTGCAAATCGTAAGAAGTGCAGGTCGCATAATGTGCAAATCGTAAAAAGTGCAGGTCGCAATATGTGCAAATCGTAAAAAGTGCAGGTCGTGAAAGGTGCATATCGTTATATCGTTTGCTTTGTGTGTCGTCCATAGTTTAAGTGCATGGTTGAAAGGCCGACGGGCATATTTCAAAGCACTGCCTCATAAATTATTTACTCATAAAACAAGTTTACGATAAGGGATCAAAATAATAAAAAAAGATACCAGACTTGTTTCAAAATATTTTAATATTCGGTAATCAACAGAAGCCTTTTTGGCAACGATGACGCTTTTTGGAACTGTAGTATCCGAGCTCTATTTCAAAATCTACACATTTTACGACCAGTACGGATATGATGGTCGTTCTTGTCTACGTGACAGCGTGATAAAACGGTGTCCGTCACTTTCTTTTCCACGGTGTTAAACAGTGACAGTTATTTTATCACGTGGATAAAGATGGATAAAGCTATCCATAATAGGCTGGCTGCTCATTATGAGAGTTGATTGCACATTTTGAGATCTGCTCATTATGAGATCTGCACATTATGCGATCTGCTCATTATGAGATATGCACATTTTGCGATCTGCTCATTATGAGATACGCACATTTTGCGATCTGCTCATTATGAGATCTACATATTTTACGACCTGCTCATTATGAGAGTTGATTGCACATTTTGAGATCTGCTCATTATGAGATCTGCACATTATGCGATCTGCTCATTATGAGATATGCACATTTTGCGATCTGCCCATTATGAGATATGCACATTTTGCGATCTGCTCATTATGAGATCTGCACATTTTGCGATCTGCTCATTTTACGTAGCCTGCACATTTTGCGACTTGGACATTATGCTATGTATCCAATTTTAGTTGCAACATTTTGTAGGTAGTTTGTTTAATAGAATAAAATATTTTAGGATATGCAACCAGGTTTCTCTAAACGAATTATTTTGTTCCATGAAACTGTTAATTTCATTTAAAATGTCATATTTTATAATATAACATACCTAGATACTTGAAGTAATATGTTTTCTGATTTCTTCAAGACGGCCGGATGATTTTTTTTTAATGCTTTTGTCCGTTATAAATAAGTTTGTCCAGACACGAATTTTATTTATAGAAAGAACGTAAGAGGTTTTCTTATTCGACTCTTTATCGTCCGTTTTTCCTAGTTATGAAACAAATTGACCTAGCACAAATTTGTAGAGGAGACTGTGAGTTGAGCGAGCAAAACGGAGGTAGGTTGAAGCAACGTCAATTTTGAAACATCTACTGTTACCGTGGTGGATTCTGCTGATCCCTCAATATGCGTCCTTGCCTCAAGACGATTAATAGCAATATTTAATTAAGTAATCCAATTGTTCACCATAGGATAGAGTCTGTTCGGAAAGAGAAGAGTCGTGGAATGTTTTCGGCCCCATACATTCCACGACACTTCTCTTTCCACACAGACTCTAAAAACTGCAAAGCAAGTTCCCCTATTTCAAAAAATATACGTCACAGATTCATTAAATAAAAGGCCCTCCATCCATCACCGAGCGCATATTGTTTTACGGTCCCTTCTACTAACACAAAACGTTGACATTTCACTGGGGACACCGTAAATATTAATATTGCCAGCAATCTCGACAGATACAAGCTTTTTAATTTATTTTCACCTCAGTCGGAAAAGGGTTAGTGTTGAAAATCTGAGCGAAACACTGTAAGTTATTTTATAAATAACTAATTTAAATTAAAGCGGTGGTGGTGGAGTGGATATGACGTCCGACTTTCAATCCGGAGGTCGCGGGTTCAAATCCTGGCTCGTACCAATGAGTTTTTCGGAACTTATGTACGAAATATCATTTGATATTTACCACTAGCTTTTCGGTGAAGGAAAACATCGTGAGGAAACCTGCATACATCTGCGAAGAAATTTAAAAGTGTATGTGAAGTCCCCAAGCCGCATTGGGCTAGCGTGGGGACTATAGCCCAAGCCCTCTCGCGCATGAGAGGAGGCCTGTGCCCAGCAGTGGGACGTACATAGACTGAATTATTATTATTTAACTAATTAAAATGAGTACCTACAGTGTAACTATATGATCGGAGGATAATGTATCTTCAACTATCCTCCGCCAGCGACCGTCTGCGTAGATATTGTTAAACTTTCAGTTCTATTTTCACTTTCATTATCACTTGGGAGTGAAATTTCTACAAATCCTTTCATAGTGGAACTCTATATTTTGGAGTAGGTACCTAGTTTTCTATATGGGAGTATAGAAGCTGTCTCGTTTACGTGGACATGGGCGCGGCGGGTGTGTTTAATTTACCCAACTTGTTAGGACGTGTGTCTCTCATATGGTCCGATACTACTGTAACTCGATATAATATGTAACTAACTAAAGTACTTAAAAATTTTGTCCAGCGGATCAGCATTGCCATCCAGCGGGGCAATGCGGCCAGCCTTCTGGGTACCCTACCGAGCGACCACGACCTAGGCCAATTTTTTTATTTAAGTATAAGTTTTTGAATTTGCAGCCAATAAATGTATTTCTTCTTCTTCTTCTTCTTCTTCTAAATAAAAACCTCAACATTTCAGCTCTACAGTGTCAATCTAATCAAACATCAAAAGCTGTAAATGCCAAATTTGAGTCGCTGTATTCAGATTACAGCTTGCAAGTAACATTAAGTGTTACATGTTTTTCAATAAAAAAATTGTATTAAGGAACTCGAATAAAGTACTTAAATCACAAAACCTATCGGTCGATTTAACAATTTGTGATAGTTTTGAACCGGATAGTTTCATTATTCTTGTTTATTTATTTTCACAGGCCACATTTGTTTATAATATTGTAATGACAGTTATAAGATATCGATAAACTAAATCTCGGAATGAAGTCACTAGCGTTGCCTCGTTCGTGCTAGGAAAATCTCTATGTCTAGTTATGACTAACAGTGAGAAACAGTGTAACGCAGTTTCAGAGCAAGATAAGCAGAAAGTTTGCGCGCAAGGC
This sequence comes from Cydia amplana, assembly GCF_948474715.1. Taxonomy (NCBI): domain Eukaryota; kingdom Metazoa; phylum Arthropoda; class Insecta; order Lepidoptera; family Tortricidae; genus Cydia; species Cydia amplana. The sequence continues at coordinate 17,773,122 of NC_086073.1, forward strand.
AAACTGGCGGGCCTCCATTTTTGTATTTACCTACCTTGCCAGCAGTTCCGTTTGATGTGGTAAATAAAAAAATGAAAAAAGTTGTGGACGGTAAATATTTTTTTTTCCATAAAATTTCAAGAGGCACAAGTAAGAGTAGAAAATAAGTGTTTTAAATGTATTTTTAATACCGATCCTAAAAATTATGTTTCATAACCGGGTAGTGTTTTTTTTTTGTATGTGCATGTTTTCATACTTTTATTTTACAAAGTACTTAATGTAAAGACTATCGAAATGAATATCCCACCAAAAACATTTTCATGTAAAATGTTGCCAAGACGAAACCATAAGGCTCGCACTGACAAAAAGTTATCAGATCTCTTGTAGAGCCAAGCTTCTAACTCTACAAGCCCTAACTTCACAAACTCTATACCTTAGTCAAAATATGTGGCTTGACCGTTTCGCTACTGTCACGTGGACGTAAGGTGGAAAATGTATTCACTATTCATTATTTTTTATAATACAATAGTTCTTGGCACGAAACGGCCAAGCCACATATTTTGATTTGACTAAGGTGTAGAGTTTGTGAAGTTAGGGCTTGTAGAGTTAGAAGCTTGGCTCTACAAGAGATCTGATAACTTTTTGTCAGTGCGAGCCTTATGGTTTCGTCTTGGCAACATTTTACATGAAAATGTTTTTAGTGGGATTTCACTTCTTTTTGTAAGTTGCTTCCATCCCCTAATTTAAAGGGTTGCGCGTGTGATTTAAGGACCTAATACTATTAAAAATCCTGAAATACGTACCTGGGAGCATCTTTTATACAATCTGCTTTTTACTGATTCCCCATACAAACTTCAATCCTCTTTTTCCCCTAACGCCCTTTTCTGCCCCCTTTTCACCCTTACGGGATGATTTTGGGGTTGAAAACTATTCTATGCTATTCCCCATTGCAAAAACTATCTACATACCAAATTTCAACTAAATCGGTTCAGCGGTAATTGATTTCCCATACAAAATTCCGCCCCCCTTTTCCCCCCCTTAGGGGCAAAAAATTTCAAGTTTTTGAATTATTTTGTTGTTTGTGTACTAATACTATCTTACATACCAAATTTCAGCTTCCTAGGACTTCAGGAAGTACCCTAGAGGTTTTGATGATCAACAGTGAGTGAGTGAGTCAGTGACGAAATCGGGGTTTTTTAGATATGAATAAAATCTTAAGTATAAGAGCTATGCAATTGAAATTTTTTATGTTTAATAAGTCCACTATTGACATCATATCCCGAGAATTTCGTTTATCTGGTTTAATCCAAACCCAAGTTATGAGGTTTAAAAAAAACGACGAAGCGCTTCGAGAAAAGGTAGGTAGTGCCCTTGCGCTTCGCTTTGCTCGTCTTGGCGGGGGCACTACCGTGCCCCCAGATTTATTCATTTTTTAGAGGTACATACCTATGTACCTACATGTACAGTAATATCTACTAGAGGCAAAGAGAATAGAGAGAGTCGCTCGAGAGCGTTTGAATTACTAGTCAAATCTGGTTCTTTTTTTTTAACCGTCCAAACTAGAGTCTGTACGGAAAGAGAAGTCTTGTAATGTATGGGATCCAATACATTCTACGACTCTTCTCTTTCCGCACAGATTATAACCCCTTACGCCGCGTGGTCCGATCGGCTTGTCCGATCAATCGGACTACGAATTTTTTTTTTCCCGTTGGCTCGATTGATCGAACTCTAAAGTTCTCGTAGCCCGATTATCGAATTATTAGGAAAATTGATTTCCTTGTAGTCCGAACGATCGGACCACAGGATCATTTTTTTTCCTGTTAAAGCGATTGATCGGACTATTTTTATAGAAACTGTTTTGTTAAGTCCAGCTAAAAATACATGAAGGCTATCTCATCTTAGCTTAGGTACTAGAAACTGACATGAGATAATCTTTTCTAGGTATATTGTCTCCGATACGACGTTAGTTCAAAATGTCAATATCTGACGCATTCAAAGCCATTTATTAATCTCGTAGAAAATGGAGGAAATTATGGATCACGAGAAAATATATTACGTGCGTCGTAAAGGTGGTTACGTACTATAAGTGTTACTATGATTTAGATTATTCTTTTTTTATTCGCTCTTTTATCGTAAATAAAATAACTAATACAGTACATTGATTACTTAACTAAGTAAATAACACTTTCGACATTTAAACAGAACACAAAATTCACCACGAAAGGATCGGTCGAACCACCAGGAAGAATAAAATTTGTGTAATCGTATTAGGAGGATTTTACAAAGTCTCGTGGCTCGATCGATCGAACTAGATGAACTTTTAAAATCCCGTTAATCTGATAGTAGGACTACAAGACTTCAATAAGTACTTATCGTCCGATTAATCGAGCCAACAGGAAAAAAAAATATTCGTAGTCCGATTGATCGGACAAGCCGATCGGACCACGCGGCGTAAGGGATTATAATAACAGTCACTATAAAGTTTATATGAAACAGACATGTGACGTCACGGTCAAATTATCTAAGCCCGTACCATGAGTCACTGACAGTGTCAAAACTGACATTGACGCTATCGAGAATGTAATTTACTTTCGTTTGCACTAATATGCGAGTACGAGCGAGATGTATAGAAAGTAAATTACGTTCTCGACGGCGTTTATGTCAGTGCCAAACTGATGGTAGCCGTACTACGCTGTTGCGATTCCTTGCAATTTATTAAATGGAAATATTGTCAACTGTGGTCAACAATAACTGCGGTCTACATTTTTTCAATAATCTATTTGTGCATGGTATGAAATAATCACTATACAATAGTATAAAACAAAGTCGCTTCCCGCTGTCTGTCTGTCCCTATATAGGCTTAGATCTTTAAAACTACGCAACGGATTTTGATGCGGTTTTTTAATAGATAGAGTGATTCAATAGGAAGGTTTATGTACCTATAATTTGTTAACCAGTGCGAAGCCGGGGCGGGTCGCTAGTTTATTATAAATATTAAATACAATCTACATTTCTACTGTATAGGTACTATACTAATAAGATCGTGTAAATGTGCTATTACCAGGCGTGTCTCACTCCGCGATTTCGTCGCTTTGCTACAGGTAGCTAAAAGTACATCCGTTCCGGCCCCAATTTTGGGGAAAGCCATAAGCCGCGCGTGGCGCTGTCGCTACCTAGCGGCCATATATGTGCTGATCGTAACAGACGCGTTTTGTTAGAGAGTGAGTCTTCTATACTTAGTACTATTATTTATTCTGTGCAATTACTACAAATTACTTAACGCCCGGAGTAATTAGATTCAAATCTGTATGTTATCGTGTGTCGTGCCCATAATCAACCGGAATAACTAAAACTATAAAATTTCTGTAATTTCCTGTACATGTGGTTCTAATTGAAAATTTATGGGGTCACATTATTTTATTTAAAGGTTTCAGTTGCGTGCTGTTTTCATCATAGCAATAATGCACAAAAAATATGGAATACTAACCGTTTAATTTGTATTTACGCATTAATTTTCTCATCTTTGTAACTATCAGGTCCATAGGACCATTTATTGCTAAGTATGTATAACTTGTACATAAATGTATATCATTTATTTACAAACAAGATATATACAGTGTATTACTAAAAGAAATTAAAAACTAGCTTAAATCTAAAATATGTAAGATATAAACAGATATAACCGTGGATATATAACACTGTCAGCCCAACAATTAACATACCTATCAAAACTTCTTATACCCCGCAAGTTCAATCGGGTTTTAGGATCTGTAATGGAACCACATCTAGGTATCTTGTTATGCTTAGAAAAAGACTACGCGATCTTGTAAAGCGCTTTTTAAAAATCAGTAACTATATATGTATAACTTAAAGCAAAGCAAAAGAATGTAAATAATCGCAATATATGACATAATTGTTACTGACCGTGACTTATTTTTCAAAAGTGTTTTTCAATAAAAAGACACATCAAGATTGTTTACCTTTTATCTAATGCTAAAAAAAAACGAACAATAGGTAGGCCAAAGCGAGTTTTTGGAAATCCATATACGTATATAGTATATTTTTTTAAATGCTTTTTGTGTCATATCAAAGTTTGATAACTCGTAAATCAAATCAAATAATATTCGTTTGTACAACCGAATCAATAAGGCTATCTTCGTTAGCTTACAAACTTTAGGCCACCCTCTACATCTTCATTTCACGTAATAAATACTGGGTTATAACCGCGAAAATAGAAGTTCGCTAATTGCGGGCATTTTTCTGTGTCACTCTAATTACGCCTTCATTGGAGTAAAAGAGAAAGATCCCCGCAATTTGCGATTTTCGGTTTTCGCAGTAGAGCAACGACTATAAGCCGCGCAGACGTATTCAAATTAGCGGTGAACGGGTTGAGGATTATCGCTGAATTAGGCCCGACACGGACATCCGTCCGCCATTAGCTTCATCAAAGTACACAGAGGGAACGAGCTCATTTGATAGTACCTACAGACCAGGGATGTTGCGAATATCCGCATCCGCATCCGCAACCGCGGAACTTTCGCATTATTTTCAACATCCGCATCTGCATCCGCATCTGCATAAAATCGATGCGGATTTAATGCGGATACGGATGTGGAACAGGTCGGTACAGGAACGTCTTAGCATCGGCGTAAGTGCTAGACTGCTAGGTAATTTAGTCATAGCCAAAAAACCTATTAGAAATTAGCAGTCAAGCGTGAGTGGGACTTAATGTACTTAGCCCTTGGAACGCGAGTCCGACTCGCACTTGGCCGGTTTTTTGAAATAAAAATTAGTAAAATTTAATATTTGACGTTTTTTATGTACCTATCTTGACATTCGCATCCGCATCCGCATCCGCGGATGTAAGCCTTTAAAAATCCGCATCCGCATCCGCGCCCGCGGATGTCAAAAAATCAGCATCCGCAACATCCCTGTGTACAGACCTGGGGCCCGTTTCTCAAAAGCTTGTAACTTGCAATACAAAGTGACATCCGCTTGTATTACAAGTTACAAGCTTTTAAGAAACGGGCCCCTGCTAGCATGAGTTGCGTTCTCGCGCGCGACTCCATACCTACTCGTACATCTAGCGCGACTTCAAGTATGGACTCGCGCACGAGAACGCAACTCATGCTAGACCGCCAGATGTAGTGCATAATTGTTTTCCATCGTATTTTCTCGGAAACGTTCGTATTTGTCATGCTCTCATGCTAGTTCAGTTTTTGTACCGAGACTGGCTGAAATGGTTGGTTCGTTTTCGTGAAAATACGATGAAAAATAAGTATGTACTACATCTATAGGTACTACATCTGCGTACTTGGACAATCTTGTAACAGAGCGTTTTCCAAAAAAAGTGTACATTTCATTCATGTCTTCAAAATATTGACTTCTTGGGCTCGTTTTACTCAGAATCATTTGTACATTCACGCCTCATACATAAAAAAATGTGTCCAAAAATTTCCTTTCCTGATCGTCACATTCTTGTATGAAATCATTTTTTATTTGTATGAAAGTGACGCACTGGAAAAAAATTTTTTCATACAAAATTTTGGGACACATTTTTTCATGTATGAGGCGTGAATGTACAAATGATTCTGAGTAAAATGAGCCCAAGAAGTCAATATTTTGAAGACATGAATGACATGTACACTTTTTTTGGAAAACGCTCAACAACATGTAGCAAAACGAAGGCCGCGAATTTCTTAGGAGACTAAGCCAAAACCACAGAATAACTAATAGTACTACCGTACAGAAAATTCACTCCTTCAGAAAAGTCAGATTTAGGTATAAAACTACACCTATATCGCCGCCTGCAAGCAAAATTGAAACTTATAACCGCGCACGAACCGTGAACTTCCTTTGCGCGCCGCAGTTTTATGACCGAGCTGTGAGTGTAGGCACGGGGTTACCACTTGACAAGTTTTTATACCTATACCCACTGATTTATTATTTTTAAGATAAATATGTAGGAATTACAAACGTTGATTATGTAAACATACATTTTTTATAGTGAAAATCAGACATACAGGAGATAGTATGTCTGATTCTCACGGAAGTAAGTTTCGAAGCCATTGTGTATTTTCAATTTTGCGCGAGCGCCACGTGACACGACTATCGTGCGCGCCGAGCGGCAGCCCACTGCCATACGCCTGTCCGATGGGCGCGCCGGCCAAATGTACCTAAACTGCGGAGTGACACCCCCCTGCCAAAACTCGGAAAGAACAAAATACATTAGAGATGGTGTAGTAATAATTGGTGGGCCTAATTGTTTCAGCGGCAAACTGGTAATTGTGCCGAAGGGCCGGCCATCAACGGTAATGAATAAGGGCCCGATTCGGATTTTGAAATAGACATCTATAAGATATCTTTTAGTCATCACCAAGATACGATAACGATATGTTTAAGATCTAACCTGTCAAATTTAACATTTGCGCGATTCTGGAGATACTCTTGAACGATTTCCACAATGGCTTAGAGATCTAATTCACATCCATTAGATATCTAACTCTATCTAACGTAAAAGTGACATTGGTTGCCCGAATTCCGCTGCAAAAGAGAACTAGTTGAAATCTAAACTATAACGTATCTAGAATAGATCTAGTACGTGTCGTCTCTTGTGAATATCTTGAAGTTCGAATACGGCAGTAGGGCCCTATTCTCGGATAGTGAAGCGAAGGACGAAAACAGAGGGCTTACCGCGAACCACGGTCGAAGTGTTGCCTCCCTGTCACGCTTAGGTACGAATTTACAAGTGCGACAGAGAGGCAACACGTCGAACGTGGTTGGCGTTAGGATCTCTGATGTTCAAGTTGCAGAATGTTACCAAATATGTAGCTGGAAAAAATCTCGGATATTTCAGTAAAAATCACAGAAAATCTTTCATTTTGGAAATGGAAAATTTTGATTCCTTTACAATAATGTAAGAAGTTACCGATTTTTTTCCAAATATATCATTTAATAAAACTAACTATAACTGAAACAAAACATATGTTTAAAATATTCTTCTTTGTTTTAAACATACCTATTACAAAAAAAATATATTATATTATATGCTGTAATATTTATGTAATCAGTGTGTTAAGTGATTATATCGGACCAACATGTGCTTGCGCTATGTTATGTCAAAATATTATCAACTAGCGACCCGCCCCGGCTTCGCACGGAAATTATACATAAACCTTCCTCTTGAATCACTCTATCTATTAAAAAAACCGCATCAAAATCCGTTGCGTAGTTTTAAAGATCTGAGCATACATAGGGACAGACAGCAGGAAACCACTTTGGGCCCGATTCGGATTTTGTAATAGACATCTATTAGATATCTATTAGATATCTTTTAGACATCGCCAAGATACGATAACGATATGTTTAAGATCTAACCTATCAAATTTGACATTTCCGCGATTCTGGAGATACTCTTGAACGATTTTCACAAGATATTAATTAGAGATCTAATTCACATCTAATAGATATCTAACACGATCTATCGTAAAAGTGACATTGGTTGCCCGAATTGCGCTGCAAAAGAGAACTAGTTGAAATCTAAACTATAACGTATCTAGAATGGATCCAGTACGTGTCGTCTCTTGTGAATATATCTTGAAGTTCGAATACGGCAGTATGTTTTATACTATGTAGTGATTTATAATAATGTTTCAAAATGCCACTCAACATTTGTTGCTTTGAGCGACTTGCCTTAAGGAAAATATATAAAATAACACCGCAACACGCTTCACGTACAAATAGGGTTTGAGATCCGGATATCCGGATATCCGAAATATCCGGATATCCGTCAAGTCTAAGATCCGGATCCAACGTCCCATAGGATCCGGATATTTCGGATCTCACGGATCCGTTAAATATTGCATTGGTCGCGTTATTGGTACGCGATAACGTCATAAAATAAATACAAATATTGCTTAAACTAAACAGTAGTAACAGTAACAGTATTAAAACGAGCTACCTGCATGCCTCCTGACTGGAATAAGGGTAAATATTTGTATGTTTTAAAGTAATTGTTATCAGGTTTTCGCTCAGTCGCCTTTGGGTCGTCTACCTGGAACATCATTAGTGCTTGTGCGTGTTGTTATCAGTGACTTTTTTGTGTTATCGTGTCGGTTCCCAGTCTTCTGTTAACATAAATAACATGTGCTTGATGTGCTGCTGAGTAACTAATATTGATATTTTTTTCTCGTTATTAAGAAGCTGTAGCCCAAATTTCTTAATTTCCCGAAACTTTTGTAGTAATTTTACATTATTTTGCAGTAATTAACTGGATTTATATATACCTATAATGGAAGATTGTTGTAATGGGGACTGTATTTATTAATGAGTTAGACATTTTTCTCAGTCGAACGACTGAAGGTATAGCTATTTTACCAAGGTTAAGGAAGTACGTTTTTTAATAGTATAAATTATATCACACCACACCGGTATAAAATAATAAAAGTACATAAATGTAACTTTTTCTCCATTTTCTATTTTGTGAGCTTATAATGGCAAATTTAAGAAAAAACGCCGAAGTTAAAGCGGTGTTTTTAGGCACCTTTAGAATTAATTCTTCTGAGCAGATATATAGAAATAAATTTGCTTTAATTACTTCATTTTTGGAGTTTCCTAAAAAAAATGCATAATATTATTAATAGGAATACCTAATTAAGACTACATTGAATATCTTATTATACATATTTATATCGTTTTGAGATAGTAATAATAATTATTAATAATTGTAATTAACTAAAATATGAACATTTTACATTTTACTAGCTGTTCCTTGTATGTAAGTTGTAAATTTCGTCACCTTTCATAATACAGATCCGTATTATCCGAATTATCCGGATATCCGGATCCGTCAAATTTTAATATCCGAAATATCCGGATCCGAAAAATTGACGGATCTTGCAAACCCTACGTACAAAGGAAACATCAAAGAAGGCGACAAGTAACATTTATATACAACAAAACCCTTTTACACACTTCTGGGTGCTTAAATACGCTTATAACGCTCGCTGTAGCACTTTGTCGTAACAACGTGTCTGGCGGCCCGATTCTGATTTTGAAATACTGTCGTATTCGAACTTCAAGATATTCACAAGAGACGACACGTACTAGATCTATTCTAGATACGTTATAGTTTAGATTTCAACTAGTTCTCTTTTGCAGCGCAATTCGGGCAACCAATGTCACTTTTACGATAGATCGTGTTAGATATCTATTAGATGTGAATTAGATCTCTAAGTCATATCTTGTGGAAATCGTTCAAGAGTATCTCCAGAATCGCGGAAATGTCAAATTTGACAGGTTAGATCTTAAACATATCGTTATCGTATCTTGGTGATGTCTAAAAGATATCTAATAGATGTCTATTTCAAAATCCGAATCGGGCCTCTAAACATATACTTACGTACTTTTGACGACCGGTCTGGCCTAGTGGGTAGTGACCCTGTCTGTGAAGCCGCGGTCCTGGGTTCGAATCCCAGTAAGGGCATTTATTTGTGCGATGAGCACAGATATTTGTTCCTGAGTCATGGTTGTTTTCTATGTATTTAAGTATTTGTATATTATATATATCGTTGTCTGAGTACCCACAACACAAGCTTTCTTGAGCTTACCGTGGGGCTTAGTCAATTTGTGTAATAATGTCCTATAATATTTATTTTTTATTATTTTATTTTTTTATTTATTTATTTTACTAGATATCTTTTAGACATCACCAAGATACGGTAACGATATTTTTAAGATCTAGCCTGTCAAATTTTACATTTCCGCGATTCTGGAGACACTCTTGAACGATTTCCACTAAGTATAAGACGTCTCGTAATGTATTTATAGATCTCAAAACGATTTTGAAACGGTCTTAATAAGTAAGATAATTTAACGTAAAAGTAACATTGGTTGCCCGAATTGAGCTGTAAAAGATATCTAGTTGAAATCTAATCTAGTTGGTATCTAGTACATATCGTATCGTTCTCTTCTCTAGAACGGATCTTGTTTTCCGAATACCGCGGTGTGTCCTTTAAATGGTCTGCTGTATTGATTTTCTTGTAAAAGCGAATGGGATATTTCTCGTAGATAATTATAATTGCTACCTATGATGAGTTTGACAATGTTAGATTTATTTGTTGCAAAAATATTTTGTATATGTTTAACTTATAAACGATTATAAGTTTAGGTATTTACCTAACTATATTATGCCGCGGTGGCCTTATTTAGATGTTGTTTTTAATTTAGATTAGGTAGTTTAGTTTTTTATGTTAAGTACCTATACTTAGTTTTTTTCACTTTAGTTTTGAATTTTAGATTGTAATTTCATCTGTTGTTGCATGAATAAAACCATATCATTTAAAAAAGCAAAAAAAATATCAGATTGGAAAATATATATAAGTAAGTATGTAGGTATGTATAACATTTTTTTCTTAGAGTCTGTGCGGAAAGAGAAGAGTCGTGAAATGTATTGGGCCCCATACATTCCGCACATAGTCTAAAATTATAACATTAATGGTGCAGGTAGCCCTTGCACTATCCCACTAACCCGGGGTTAAGCGATTACACCGTTAACCCAGTGTCTAATTGTGCTGGTAACCATGGTAACTCCAGGTTTAGCCGGTTAACCCCGGGTTAGTGGAATTACGCAAATGGCGCTTATAGGTATAATAGGTACTTCTGAAATGATCGTCAAACATACTAAAATGCAATGAAGTGTAACTTAAGTAACGCCGTAAAGCTGTAACTGTCCTTTAAAGTGGTCATAAAAGAACTAAGTTCCCTTGGGTATAGTTTGAGTTCCTTAAGTTTCAAGTCTTCAAGAAATTATTCACCTCAAATATCAACCTTAATGTCTTGCAAGAAGATACAAAATACCATTTTTTTTGTAAATTAACCAAGTCTTAAGGAACATTGACTGTAGTCGTGTAGACAATTCAAGCGTTTTTAATAACGTTACAATGTCGTTAAAGCGTTAAAACATTTTGCAGTTACAGTATGGTGAAGTAATTACCTACTCAAATAAAGTATTTTATGCAACCGTTGTTTAAGAGAGGTCAAAAAAGGCGAGTGGTGTGAGTAACAATTTGAGGCGAAGCCGAAAATTGTTAATAAAGACGCCACGAGTATTTTTTGACTCAGTTAAACAACGTTGCATACAATACTTTTTCTACGACCAAGCACTTACTTTGAAATAAAATTGTAAAAACAAATATTTTTAATTCAAGAAGTAGCAAAAATAGAGGGTACGGGCGGGAAAAGAATGAACGAATGAATGAAATTTAAAAAAAAAACATGTCTATGGTTCACTTATTTGTCAGAGATGACATTTAAAATAAGGTTGGCAACACTGTTATTCATTAAATATTTTTTAAGTTGTCATTACACGAAGTATCGTAAAATCGCCAAAAAGATACTGCGTGTATGCACAAATTCTTTTTTGGAGAATAGACTAAAGACTTGTCTTGACAACTATAACGTAGGGTTTTAAAGGTGTGTGCACGACCCTTTAAATGACAAATAAAAGTACGGGAGTAGAAAAAAGTCTTATTAACATTGAGTCTAAACCGTAAAATTATTCAATGTTAGTATGTCTCACAACAGTACAACAGTTTAAATTCTTATTAACATTTTACAAAGTAAAGTTAATTTAAGGAACCGCAAGAATTTATGAACACTTAAAAAGACGCCTGCGGAATAGTAATAGCAAGCGTTCATATCGGTGTATATTTTAGTGCGTTTAAGTTTTTACATGCGCTTTTTACTTTTTAGGGTTCCGTACCCAAAGAGTAAAAACGGGACCCTATTACTAAGACTCCGCTGTCCGTCCGTACGTCCGTCTGTCACCAGGCTGTATCTCACGAACCGTGATAGCTAGACAGTTGAAATTTTCACAGATGATGTATTTCTGTTGCCGCTATAACAACAAATACTAAAAACAGAATAAAATAAAGATTTAAGTGGGGCTCACATACAACAAACGTGATTTTTGACCGAAGTTAAGCAACGTCGGGCGGGGTCAGTACTTGGATGGGTGACCGTTTTTTTGCTTGTTTTGCTCTATTTTTTGTTGATGGTGCGGAACCCTCCGTGCGCGAGTCCGACTCGCACTTGGCCGGTTTATTAATTTCTACACTTTCTTGTCAGACTGTACTTAGTACTTACTAACAGGGCAAGTTAAACAAAAGCTTGTAATAATAAGGTATGAATCATCCAGTGACAGTGCTAATCAGATGCTATTACAGCGAGGCTTTTAAACAAGACATCAATCAACGGGCGGGTAAAGTCATATCCGGGAGGAAATCAAGTCTGCTATCGGCCTTTAGTTACTTCGATTTAACCTAAGGATGACTCACGCTAGACCGGGCCCGGTCCGGGCCGAAGCGTCCGACATGTCATTTTCACCACACCAACTGGTAAAGGCTCTCTTGATTGTTCAAATAAAACCGGCCAAGTGCGAGTTGGACTCGCGCACGGAGGGTTCCGCACCATCAACAAAAAATAGAGCAATACAAGCAAAAAAACGGTCACCCATCCAAGTACTGACCCCGCCCGACGTTGCTTAACTTCGGTCAAAAACCACGTTATTTGTATGGGAGCCCCACTTAAATCTTTATTTTATTCTGTTTTTAGTATTTGTTGTTATAGCGGCAACAGAAATACATCATCTGTGAAAATTTCAACTGTCTAGCTATCACGGTTCGTGAGATACAGCCTGGTGACAGACGGACGGACGGACGGACGGACAGCGGAGTCTTAGTAATAGGGTCCCGTTTTTACCCTTTGGGTACGGAACCCTAAAAATGATAGCAAAGTTGCATTTTATTCACATGTGAGGCAAAGTAATCAAATGCAAATTTTGAGATTTTTCATATGTTTGCTGGTATAGTTTGTAGCTTTCTAGTAGACCCCGAAGGCTTATCCTATTGTCTATTGTTCAGTAAAACCGCACGTGCTACTTACCTGCAAAAAAGGGTCCTAATTATTCTATTTGGCACCTGAGCGCGGGCTAGTTCAACGCTCAAAAAACCAGTGTAGGTGCGCTCTCCGATAACGCGCCTTTGTTACGCATCTCGATGACACATTTTAGACTGGTTCTGTAGCGTTCGACTCGCCGGCACTCAGTAACCGAAGTACCGATTTTTTATGCAGGTGGTTGTGGCACGTGGCACGAGCGGTTTTTCTTAACAATAGACAATAGGATTAGCCTTCGGGGTCTATTAGAAAGCTACAAACTATAGAATAGACTTTTAAATGATGATTTTGGTATGGTATGGTAAATATTTAATAACATTCATTTGGATTTGATTTTGTTTGATATGTTACAGTTAATATTTTGGTTTTAAAATGAGAGCGTACGTTCAGTATGGCGCCGGCTATGTCTTGTGACTCTCAAGTGGTTAACCCACCAGCTGCAGACTTCTTAACACATGGTCTGCTAACGACAAGTTACGGGTTCTTAGCTTGCATAATTTACAAGTTGCAAACTTGCATCGTGCATCAAGTCTGCTGCATTTCCCCGCCACGTCTCTTTGGCTACGTCTTATTCCTAATGACATTGAGAGCATTGCCTCTAACGTAGGTCTCAGATTTACAAAGTAACAAAGGTTGAGTAAAATTATACTAATACAAATATTAATTTTTCCAAATTGACATGACAAGAGACCTTAGTAATTAAATTAAAATTAACTACAGAATAATTATGTACAACAGCTTTTTATAACAAACAATAGCCCTCTCACTAGGTCGAGCCCGTGTCGTGAGGACTGTGCTGCCGTGTCACGCCAAACTCCGTAAACTCAAGTTACATGAGTTACGGGTAACCAGTCTAAATCGACTTAAAAACCATTAAATATATATATTCTAAAAGAACATTTTGAAAATCTTCATTATTTACTGAGAAAAGCATATGACTAACTCATGTAACTTCATTTTTTTGCCGATGGCATCAGACACAACTCAGTTAACTTGAGTTGCATGATATATGTTCTTAAGTTACCGGAGTTAGGCAATTTGGCATGACTGGCCGAACGCTTGGTTTATACGACAACAATATTATTTCGCTAAATACGTGGCACGTCTGATCACGCGTATGTCATGTAACTTGATTTACATGACTTCGTGTGACCACTATAGTATGGAAGAGTTGGTCATGCGGAACCATTTAATACGAATAAAATGAAAACTATTCAATTATGCGAAAAAAAATTAAAGATCCTATTCTGTGACCATATTTCCTCATGTAGGAAATATGGTCACAAAATAGGATCTTTAATTTTTACACAATATTTTTTTTTTTTTTTTTAGATTAGAAAAAATTAAAAAATTACGTTAAACCGTCAACGATAACAGCATTTGAATCTTTAAAACTTTAAACGTAATTATCTCGAAACTCAACTTTTAAAGTTACACGCATTGATATAGTTTTCTTTTATATTAAGTCAGTGGTTACACGAGATGCGCTTGACACGGCAGTGTGGGCCATTAAGCATAAGATTTACCAAATAAGATGCGTAGGATGGTGGTTGGTATTTAATAAATCACTAGCTTTCGAATAGTTTTCGCCGCCCTTTTAAACCCTTTAAGGGATGATTCCCTCCAAAAAAATATGGGATCAGCGGATGAAGCGTGAAGAGAAGAGGGCTATAAACGCGAAAATTAAAGTTCGCCAATAGCGGGCATTTTTCCCTGTCACTCTAATTACGTCTTAATGAGAGTAAAAGAGAAAAATGCGAATTTTCCCGGTAGGCCCCGAGGGAACAGAAATACATACAGATTGACAGTGTAACTTTTGCATACAAACGTCTACAATGCACTGCTGGAGAGAAAGACTTTCATGGGTCTAAGTGTACAGGTGTAGTGCATAATTGTTTTCCATCATATTTTCTCGGAAACGTTGGTATTTGTCATGCTAGTTCAGTCAATGTCAGTACTTTTTGTACCGAGACTGAAATAGCAATAGCATGAAAATATGATGGAAAATAATTATGCACTACATCTGTACACAGGGTGAATAGAATTGTGTACTATTTTACAACTAGTGGCTCTGTGAGCTGTAGACCTCGCGAGCATAGCTTATTGGGACCGTGCGCGATGACAGCGCCACACAGGGGTTTGATCAATCAACAATACAAAGATTTTAATTTATTAAAAAAAATACGAAGTTTAAGTGAAAAAAAAAATACAAAAAGTTATGTCTTACTGGGGATAGAACCCAGACTTTCCGTGTGCAAACAAAAAAAAAGCGATTGTTTACAAAATACGCCATGAAAATTCTTAGCTAAGCTGACGAAATTCGACTACTCATTCTCGAGTACAAACTAAATATCTTAACTTAATACCGCCTAAACCAGCAATACAATTTTTCTGCATTTTTTTCCATGTACTATGTAAATATGTCTCAAAAAGAAAATACTCTTATGATATCGATACGACTATTTGTTTAAGCGCGAGGTATCACAACTCCTTCATTTTTGAAAATTTCCAAAAATGGGATCCACAAAAAATGTTTATTTACTCATAGAATCTGGTCACAAAATTTCACAAGAATCGGTTGAGAATTGTGACCTGTAGAGGAGAACATCCGGACATACAAAAGCAAAATGCCCGAGTCAAAACGTAGACCTTCGCTACGCTTCGGTCAATAAAAGAAGCACCCATATGTGGTTACCGTGACAAAACATTTCATAGGTTGTTGGTTTTACTAATCAATTTTGAGACCACACTTTTTAATAGAGATGCAACGGATAGTTGTTTGGCCGGATACCGGATACCGGATATCCGGCCTAGACATTGGCCGAATATCCGGTATCCGGCCGCCGGATATTCGGCCGGCGGAACTATACCTATATTTTGAGTTTTGCAGGTAGTGAACGTTCGCGCGGACACATTTCTAGGATCGTAACGAGTTTTAAGTTTTATCATGTAATTACGTAGTAAGTTCGTTTATAGTTACAAGTGCGCGCGCGTATTTTTGTGTAAACAAATAAGTTAGTTTGTGTGACATTGGTTACGTATTCATTTCTATCTACTGTGTCGTTAGCATTATGACCGTGACTGTTTTTTAGATTCCATTTTTACCCCAATATGTGTTAATTTTACTATCCGGTATCCGGCCGGATAGTAAGTTAATATCCGGTATCCGGCCGGATACTAAAATAACGGCCGGATAGGCCGGATACCGGATCGTAACCGGATATCCGGTGCATCTCTACTTTTTAAGGAATGACGCTGGAACAATCAAATGAAGTCGGAGCCAAGGCATACACACTTTCTGGTTGCACTTGGGCGGAGGTCGGAGGATCTTGAGGGGAGTCGGAGTCAGACAGCGTGTGCTCTTTATGGTGTATATTCGAAAAGTGTCATGGGTACATTTAATTCGCTAGCCTAAAATAATAATAACTAATAGCAGCGCCACCTGTGCACTGTAAAGGGAACTAATTACCGTACTGGAGGACTAAGTACCTTTATGTAGATCATTAAGCCGTCTAGGGTTCATTGAAGTACCTAAAAGGTCAGATAGATGGCGCTGTTAACTGCACAAGTTAACACTTTCTATAGAAAAAAACTTCCGAGCATCGGGGATCACGTGATGGTCTTTACAGAAAACGAAGTGTCGGTTGCCTCGGTCCGGACCCGGACCGTTCTAGCGTGAGTCATCCTCCAAGCTGGTAAAAGTGAGGCGATGCACTCGGTAGCAATGACAATAATACGACTCCTCTCATTTGAATACGAATAGCCCAACATCGGCGGCTGTTTACCTAAACAAACTTACACAACAACCATCCAAAAACATTAGGCACCCAAAACATAACCCTATCTCGACACGCATAAAGCACAAACTATGTTGTGGATTAGAAAATGAGTGCATAGATATAGTTGTGAAAAATACCTCAAGGAGGTAAAATCTAGTGTGAAAATGTAAAGTTCCACAAAAGCTCGGGTTTTCTAGTTGAGTGCAGAGTGAAAAAGTTCCTTGTTACAATTTATATGGAAAATACTAAGTTAATTTTGAAAGCTTTTATCATAGATTTAAAATAACATACAAAGGATGAAACTGTTTAGGAGCTAGAAATATCTTATAGTTTTTTTATATTCTTATTGCGAATAGTTTGAATTAGGTTGCTCAGTTTGACTGAAAGAGATGGGTTTTTACTAATCAAATACTTAGTTTATTTATTGGTTTGTTTTACCAATTTTAATTACAAAATATACGAGCACTTGTACTTACCAGGCATAGATAATAGATAGGTACCTATATTAGCTTATAATGTTATGCTTTATTTATGTTGTTGATGTGTTCCAATTTATTTATGCCGCTTTGGCATTAGCTTAAGGTGCAATTTGTTATTTGAAATAATAAATAGTTATTTGTTTTACAAGGGGGCAAAGTTGTTGTTTAACCGCTCGTGCTAATATTGATACCCGAGCAAGCGAAAGATTCCAAAATTTGAAAGGTTCGAAAAATGGAACCTTGGGCGTTGCGAGGCGAGGGTTTCAAAGCACGAGGGTTATTAAAATTTGCCCCCGAGTGAAACACAAAATTTTTCACCACACCAACACGAAGCAAATATTAAATGTAAAATACCAACAAAATCAAACCAATTAAAATCCAAATGAATGTTATTAAATATTTATCATCCAAAATCATCATTTAAAAGTCAATTCTACCAGCAAACATAAGAAAACAAGTCAAAATTTGCATTGATTGCTTTGCCTCACATGTGAATAAAATGCAGGTTTTGAAGTGCAAAGTAAGCCTTTCCGAGCTGGCGTGGTGAAAATAAATAAATAAATATCAAACTATAATGACCATAGAACGATGTCAAGCCTGCGAAAGTAATAAAATGAAAATAACTTACTTAATAAATCATCATTGAAGGTCACATACTATCATAAAAATAATCTATCTAATATCTAATACCTTCAAACGAGCAATTCTTGCATATTTATTTATTTATATATATATATATATATATATATATATACCGTGCTTTTTTGATTTCCGTTAATTTCAAGGATGCAATTCTGAGCTTAAATCAAGTAACTTTCTCAAAGACACCGATATACTGATACTGATACTGATACTGATACTAGGGAGCAGATCCTGCAGCAAGGACTAGGAAGAGGGTCTCCTCTTCCTAGTCCTTGCTGCAGGATCTGAAGGAAGCGTACAGGGGGGAGGCGTAGTTGAGGCAAATAGCCCTGTAAGCTCGTATGACTCTGCTGATTCAACCTAAGCGGCATCGAGTCAGTGGAGGTGTCAGCGTCACCTCACACCGGCTAAGCCTCAAACGCGAAATGAAACAAAGTACGCGCGCAAACCAGCTTATTACGCAACAACCCCTGCCACCCCTCCGTAGGCGCCCGCAGCCTGCCCGAGACACCGGAGCACCCAGTAGATAGGACTGGAGTGTAGGGTTTGCAGTCAGGATAGTAGGAGAGACGGGAAATTTTGAGCCGACCCGAATACAGGCATCGTGAAGTCAGCATGGGGTAGATAGATAGTAAGCTTTAAATATATTAAAGATATTCTATAATTCCGTCTAGGTACAAGATTTTTCTGTAAGTAGGTATTTTAAGTTAGGTTTAATGTTTCTCCCAACAGGGTCTCATGTTGTGCCTTAATAATGTACTTTTTATTTGTATTTATACCAATATTAGCTCTATTATTTTTATTAATTAAGCAACAGTACAGGTTTCTGCATGTGTTTTTCCAATAGAACAAGCATTGATCCCCCGCACCAGCTTGAAGTAGCCCTGGTCCCCATTCTCAATGCCGAAAGAGTTCTTGAGAATCCAATACTTAGTGCCGTTTTCTGTAAGAGATATTGCATTTTTGGTCATTGTTTTGTGCTGTCTAATGCATTAGGTAGGTCTTAGGGTAACATTCCATTTCTGACCGCAGCTGCACTACTGGTACTGAACGCGCCGCTGTTACTGTCAATTTCCATAGTAAAATCGACAGTAGTGCAGCTGCGGTTGGAAATGGACTGTCACCTTTTCTGTCAATTTCCATAGTATAATGAACAGTAGTGCAGCTGCGGTTGGAAATGGACTGTCACCTTTAAGGTTGTACCTTGATTTCTGTGCCTCTTCATACCCACAGATCTATAATGACGCTTACGCTTACGATTACAAATAATTGGAGTACCTATGCAAAAGAAACCCCATTAATTCCAATACTACACTTGACATCATTCCGATTTTGGTTACACTTTTTGATATTTGACAGGTAATCTTGTACCTAGGATAGGCCTGGGTCAGTATGCACGCGATTAAATGCTCATAGCGACCCTGGGGCCCCATCTAAGGCGGAGTCGGCTCTCGTTGGCGGTTTTAGACGGTAGTCCTCCAGTGGTTAGTCCGTCATCCCCCCTGGTTCCTCCAGACCAGATGGCATGCGTACACGCATTTCTCCAACGTAAAAAAAAGGCCTGGGTCAACTTTGTTGAACAAGTTTACCATTAATATTATGTTTTCATACACACCTATACCATATCCAACAAGCAAGATAGCGTGCGTAACATCATCCTTGCACTTTTGGGGGTACAATATGCCTTTTTTATGGAAAGCTAAGTCGCTATCATCTATAGCTGAAAGAGGATAAAAAAATTACATTATTATCTATAATAAACTGCGAATAAAAGCCGACTAATTGTAAATACGTGTACAAGTGCGAATCGGACTCACTTTCCAAGGGTTCCGTATATTAAGTCCGACTAACACTTGACTGCACATTTCTAATAGGTTTTCCTGTCATCCCATAAGGAACCCTATAAAAGTACAAATTTAAGGTAAATATTTATTTAGAGCTAGGCCAGACCTTACGTACTTATTGCACATTGATAAATTATGTTTGCTGAGAATTATTTTTCTCAGTTGTCACCATTGGATGGAAAAAAATCTCAGTTTTTACCACTGATTCTTGATGGTGATGTGTGCGCCTTAAGCGACCGAATTATAAGAGGTATCTGATCAAAAAAAGAAATAAACCAATTTCATGATATTAAAGGGGCCCACTGATTAACAGTCCGCCGGACGGTATCGCCCTGTCAGTTGTTCGGAACTGTCAAATTTCTGTTCTAACTGACAGGCCGATTCCGTCCAGCGGACTGTTAATCAGTGGGCCCCTTTACGTTACGTACCTACTGACAAAGGCCCCGTTTCATATACAAGCTGTTTTAATGTATCCTCATCTGCAATTTGGTAGATGCTATATCCCGTGACCTTGATAACGACCTTTGCGGGGTCTTCATGGCACGTCGATTCGTGTCCTGTATACGGGTAATCTTTTTCTAGTACTACGCCAAATTTCTTGTGGTAACTGCGGAAGACATTATTTTAAAAATAATATTTAAAACTTTCGCGTTTTGAACACATATTAACTCACATTTAAAGACGGGTCTATGGCGAAATTTATTTTATTACCTTTATTTACCGACGTTTCGACACACTGGTCGTGGTCGCGGCTAACTAATGTCCCAGCAAAATGTCAAAACAGAAATTTGTGCAACTACCCGACGAAGAGTGTATGAAAAAGTTTGGGGTAGACAATTACGCAAAAATTTGGCAAATTTCGCGATAAACCCTATAAATGTGAGTTAATGTTTTAAATAGTTTGCCTGAAACTAAAAATACTAGAAAAATTTAAGTGCAATGGTACAGTGCATTCAATTAAATTAATTTTATCGTTTTTTAGGATGACTTAGGGCTGATTTAGACGGCGCGCGAACTCGCATGCGATTTTAGTTACATTGCGCACTGTTGATTACGTCCAATTCAACCGACCGATCAAAACCCGCAATGTAATGAAACTCGCATGCGAGTTCTCGCATCGTCTAAATGAGCCCGGACCCGGACCGAGACCGAATGTGCCTGGACCGAGGTGCCCGACATGTCTATGACGACTGATCGGTGATCACGTGGTGCTTTCCATAAAAAACGAAGCGCCGTAAACTCCTCGATAAGGGGAATGGTACTTTTTTGCCTATTTTATGAATAACTGCTAAACTATTTATCCTATAATTATTTAAAAAAAAATTGAGATTCTTACAATGAGTTCTTTCATTTGATATGAAACACGATATAGTTTGAAAAACTTTATTTTTTAATTTTTTAATTTCCCCCCCAAAAGTGGCCCCCATGATTAAAATTAATTTGTTTGCGTTACATGTCCGTCTTTGGGTCACAAATTTACATATATGTGCCAAATTTCAACTTAATTGGTCCAGTAGTTTCGGAGAAAATAGGCTGTGACAGACGGACGGACAGACAGACGAGTGATCCTATTAGGGTTCCGTTTTTTTCCTTTTGAGGTACGGCACCCTATAAATAGCGAAAACTATTTATAAGTTTTCAGAAAAAAGTGTTAACTTACTCCATGACTATGTGAGGAAATCCTCCTGCACAATTAGATGGCCATCCTTTCTGAACTATACAGTCCAAGCTCTGCTGTTCAGAAAAGGCCAGGGTCTTATTATGTTTGATGGCGTACTGGCCTTCAATAACTCCTGGACACATTAAAAAATTAAATAAACCATTTACATCTTATACCTTTAAACGAGCAGTTCTTGTATATTTATTTAATATCTGGGAGACCGAGCTATGCTCGGAAAACATATAAAGACTCAGAAACTTTTTTTTGGCTTTACGTGTACTTGACATGCTTTATTTTGGCTTTTTTGACACGTTGACATGTTTTGTTAAATTTCTTCTACTCTCAACGAAACCAACAACGAAGCCAACCGAGAAAATCAAAGCTCGTAAATTGCGGGCATCTTTCTCTGTCGCTATAGGTAATTGTGTATTCTTCTTCATTGGAGTAAAAGAGAAAGATCCCCGCCATTTGCGCATTTCGGTTTTCGCGTTAGACCCCAGTAAAGCATCGTGAGGAAACTAAACCAATCTAAACAACGTCTCGTTCCTCTTTTAGGTTGCAAGATGACATACGCTGTTAGATTCAAGAAAAGATAACTCACCAGTAGCAGCAAAAATCCAGCAGGAACCACAACCCAATTGATCTTTTACGTGAGTGACCGCCCCATGGTCCCTCCAGTCCCAATTCTCAGGAGCCGTGATTTCCTCAGGACCAAGTTCCTTTGTTACAATATCAAGCTCATCGCCAACTAAACTACGAGTAGTACCATAAAGAGCTCGTCTTTCTTCCACTGTTAAATCAGCAAAACGGGTTACTTCAAACACACTTTGTGCATGTATCGCGTTGCGTTCATTGATTTCAATTAAAGATTCGTTGAAAATCTCAAGTCTTTGTAAGTATTCTTCCGTATTGTATACTTTTCCGTGTTTTTGAACGAAGTTTTTGAAAAGGTTGTGTACATCGCTCAAGTCGTAATATGGTTTTTCAAAGAGTTCAGCAGCGGCAGTGCCAACTACCAGCAAGACGAATAGCGGGAACATGGTGTTGTCAGTAGAAAGACAAGCAACACGATAAACTAGGATAGATATAATAAGAGTTTGCTTTTTATACTAAAAATCAAGTTTTTTACGTAGCAAAGTATGTAAATAAAGTTCGATCTACGTCATAATAATGCTCCACGTGGAATTATTGAAATTCTTAAGTGCTTACCAATACAAGAAAAAAGATAAGAACCATTAATTACACGTGTTTAGCCCTAGGTTTAGCCCCATAACCGAAAAAAAAAACAGTTTATTATAGGTATTTCGATTTCCCCTTCTAAGACGTACTAAAGATGTATAAAACTTTGCGAAGCTTCCCGAACTCCCTTTTGCTTGATGTGTAATTGTGTATATTTATAACAAAATAAATAAATCAATCATAAATCTAGCCCTAAATTAGCCTATTTATTGTACCTACCTACCTACTAATAGCCCCAGTTCAAGGTAGCCCAATGTCATCATCATCTTCTCCTAGCCGTTTTCGGCCACAGCGACTGCTATCTACCGCTGAGGCTGAGAGCGTCGCTGGTGCGCTCTCAGGTGACTGACATAGCCAATCTTTGCAGCAAATGTGCGGCCACACTCGCTGCAGGTCAGCACCCCTCCGACGTAATTATATGTGATGGCCACAGGCCACAGGTGGTCTGGCCTTTAGCTCGTCACGCTTAGTGTCGAGTTCAGAGCGTCGCCTGGCTTCAAATTCAGCCTAATGTAATGGACGGATAACTACGAAAGTTACGGAAAGTATGACCCGACATGCTCTTGACCGTTTTTAGGGTTCCGTACCCAAAGGGTAAAAACGGGACCCTATTACTTAAGACTCCGCTGTCCGTCCGTCCATCCGTCCGTCACCAGGCTGTATCTCACGAACCGTGATAGCTAGACAGTTGAAATTTTCACAGATGATGTATTTCTGTTGCCGCTATAACAACAAATACTAAAAACAGAATAAAATAAAGATTTAAGTGGGGCTCCCATACAACAAACGTGATTTTTGACCGAAGTTAAGCAACGTCGGGCGGGGTCAGTACTTGGATGGGTAACCGTTTTTAGGGTTCCGTACCCAAAGGGTAAAAACGGGACCCTATTACTAAGACTCCGCTGTCCGTCCGTCCGTCCGTCTGTCACCAGGCTGTATCTCACGAACCGTGATAGCTAGACAGTTGAAATTTTCACAGATGATGTATTTCTGTTGCCGCTATAACAACAAATACTAAAAACAATAAAATAAAGATTTAAGTGGGGCTCCCATACAATAAACGTGATTTTTGACCGAAGTTAAGCAACGTCGGGCGGGGTCAGTACTTGGATGGGTGACCGTTTTTTTGTTTTTTTTTTGCTTGGTTTCTCTATTTTTTGTTGATGGTGCGGAACTCTCCGTGCGCGAGTCCGACTCGCACTTGGCCGGTTTTTTTGCTTGTTTTGCTTTATTTTTTGTTGATGGTGCGAAACCCTCCGTGCGCCAGTCCGACTCGCACTTGGCCGGTTTTTATTTATTCAGTTAGACATGTATATTAAAACATGTATATAAAATAAACATGTATACCAATCAATTCGAAAAATAAAATATGATTAGCAATCTTGAGGCCTCAATGTAGTACACACAGTACTATGTATATGTTTGTATGTAGTCTACTACAGTCCATTCAAAACCTGATTTTGTGACTCTCGCTCCATAGAAAAATAAGTATTCCGTGAACAAAGTTTTGCAGGGAACACTAAAAATCACGAATATAGCTCCTTATGCTTCATTTAGACGGTGCGAGAACTTGCATTACGGTATTAGTTATTCTGTGCTTGCATGCGAGTTTCATTACATTGCGTCGTTTGATCGGTCGGCTGAATTGATGTAACCTCAATGGTCCGCAATGAAGGTAACTAAAATCGTATACGAGTTCGCGCGCCGTCTAAATGAGCCCTTAAGCGCCTTAAAAAATTGTTACAATGTTTGATTGCTTCTCTAAATGCGTAATTTTATTTTTGAGAAATATTGCTTACTCGTATTGGTCTAAGAGCTAGCCACGGAAATAGGTATGAAATTTATAGAGCAACGAAATCCCTCTAGTTAGTATGCCATACTATCATTATTAATTAATCCGGGCGCCTGGCAGCTG
Organism: Cydia amplana; assembly: GCF_948474715.1. Classification (NCBI taxonomy): domain Eukaryota; kingdom Metazoa; phylum Arthropoda; class Insecta; order Lepidoptera; family Tortricidae; genus Cydia; species Cydia amplana. Next base: position 17,797,613 of record NC_086073.1, read on the forward strand.
TCTAGCGGTGGGTGTGGGAGTGGATGGGCAACAAAGTGGTTGTAAAATCAATTGAAGGTGTGCAATTTATAGAGCTCTGTGTTTGGTGTGATGTATGTATGCAAATTTTCAGCTTTTGTAAAAATTCGATTATTATGATATGATACTAGTTTTTATCGTTAACTGTACTTTTTTTCCACAGTCAACGAGACAATTCTAACAACCCTAAACACAATTACCTTGCTTTATTTTATCATCGAGTTCCTATGGCCACCTCCTGTCTCCAACATCAGATCAGCTCGATGGTACCATAATATTGCATTGTCATCTGACTTACATATTGATGCAAAATTTCAGCTTCATTGGAAGTTGGGAAGTGGGTCAAATTTAGCTTGCAAGATTTGCCCCGTACAAACATAGTTACATATTGACAAATTGACAAATTTACAAAGGTACATTGCAAGTTAAATAAAAGCTTGTAAAATATATATATACACGCATCGACTTGAGAACCTCCTCCGTTTATTTCGTCGGTTAAAAATACATAACGAGGCGTTTTAGACATTGCGGAAATCGTTCAAGAGTATCTCCAGAATCGCGGAAATGTCAAATTTGACAGGTTAGATCTTAAAAATATCGTTGTCGTATCTTGGTGATGCCTAATAGATATCTAATAGATGTCTAGTTCAAAATCCGAATCGGGGCCTCACTCCGCGATTTCGTCGCGTCGCAACAAGTACATCCGTCCCACACCAATTTTGGTGGCTAACCATAGGCACAGAATAAATAATAGTACTAAGTACAGAAGACTCACTCTCTAACAAAACGCGTCTGTTACGATCAGCACAGATATGGCCGCTAGGTGGCGACAGCGCCACGCGCGGCTTATGGCTTTCCCCAAAATTGGGGCCGAACGGATGTACTTTTAGCTACCTGTAGCAAAGCGACGAAATCGCGGAGTAAGACACGCCTGCCATAGGCCGCGCGTGGCGCTTGCGCCACCTATCGGTCATATCTGTCGTAATCGTAACAGACGCGTTTTGTTAGAGAGTGAACCTTCTGTACCTAGTACTATTATTTATTCTGTGCTACAAGCACAGAATAACTAATAGTACTACCGTACAGAAAATTCACTCCTTCACAAAAGTCAGATTTAGGTATAAAATTACACCTATATCGCCGCCTGCAAGCAAAATTGAAACTTATAACCGCGCATGAACCGTGAATCTCCTTTGCGCGCCGCAGTTTTATGACCGAGCTGTAAGTGTCGGCACGGGGTTATCACTTGACAAGTTTTTATACCTATACCCACTGATTTATTATTTTTAAGATAAATATGTAGGAATTACAAACGTTGATTATGTAAACATACATTTTTTATCCGGAGATAGTATGTCTGATTCTCACGGAAGTAAGTTTCGAAGCCATTGTGTATTTTCAATTCTGCGCGAGCGCCGCGTGACACGACTATCGTGCACGCCGAGCGGCAGCAGGGGGGTGTCACTCCGCAGTTTAGGTACATTTGGCCGGCGCGCCCATCAGACAGGCGTATGGTAGTGGGCTGCCGCTCGGCGTGCACGATAGTCGTGTCACGCGGCGCTCGCGCAGAATTGAAAATACACAATGGCTTCGAAACTTACTTCCGTGAGAATCAGACATACTATCTCCGGATAAAAAATGTATGTTTACATAATCAACGTTTGTAATTCCTACATATTTATCTTAAAAATAATAAATCAGTGGGTATAGGTATAAAAACTTGTCAAGTGATAACCCCGTGCCGACACTTACAGCTCGGTCATAAAACTGCGGCGCGCAAAGGAGATTCACGGTTCATGCGCGGTTATAAGTTTCAATTTTGCTTGCAGGCGGCGATATAGGTGTAATTTTATACCTAAATCTGACTTTTGTAAAGGAGTGAATTTTCTGTACGGTATTAGTTATTCTGTGGCGGCAGCCCACTGCCATACGCCTGTCTGATGGGCGCGCCGGCCAAATGTACCTAAACTGCGGAGTGACACCCCCCTGCTACAAGGTCTTTAATACCTAACTATACGTGAAATTAGGAACATCACAGTTTCTTTACGTTGGGGGCGTACTACCACCAACTGCCTACTAGTAGCATAATTAGTCCATAAAGAATAGGGGGTTACAAAAAATAGATTTGAGAATTCAAAGTAGTTTATTCAGACAAAAAACTTATAGTACGATACGAGTAGGTATAGGTACTAAGCGACAACATAAAATTATACATATATGAGAGAAGAGATAAAAAGATAAATACATATGTATGTATTTGTATATGTATCTAATACCTTTAAACGAGCAATTCTTGCATATTTATTTATTTATATATATATATACTAGCTGTTGCCCGCGACTTCGTACGCGTGGATTTGTATATTGGTGGTTATATATTTTACATTAGCTTAGAACATTATGCAGCAAAAGATCGCAGTAGGACGGTTAATCATTTGTTAATTATTATTATTATACAACGCATGAGACTTGTCTTTTACAACCTACGAAGTTTCAAGCCCCTAACTGAATAAAATTGTTCTCGATATAATCCCTCTCATCCCCCTTAGAAGATTTTCATGTCCTCTATTTAATAAAACTTACTACCTATTTACGAAGTTTGAAGTTCCTAGCTTTAAAAACCCTATACAAACTTTCAACTCCTTTTTAAACATTTTAGCGAATGAATTTTTAAAAACGCTGAAATTACTTTTCTTGTATTCTAATACTAATATGCCTTTATACAACGATTCAAGTCCCGCACTCAAATAAATGTTTGACCTCCATACAAATTTTCAACCCCTTTTTCACCACCATGGGGATGAATTATCAAAAACTCTGGAATTAGTTTTCTTCTCTTTTGATAAAATACCTTTTTACGAAGTTTCAAGTTTGTAGCTTTAAATAAAATTTGAACCCTTTACAAACGTTCAACCCCCTTTCGACCCTTTTAAGATATGAATTTTAAAAATGCTGAATTCACTTTTCTCGTATTTTAATAATTTGCCATTTTACAAAGATTGAAGCCCCGCACTCACAAAAATGTTTGATCTCCATACAAACTTTTTACCCCTTTTCATCACCTTGAGGGATGAATTTTCAAAAACGCTGAAATCAGTTTTCTTGTATTTTAATTTAATATCTTTTTGGAAAAAGTTCCTAGCTTAAAATAAAACTTGAACCCTATACGAACTTTCAACCCCTTTTTAACCCTGTTAGGGTATGAATTTTACAAAACGCTGAAATTACTTTTCCTGTCTTCTAATAATATCTCCAAATACAAAGATTCAAGTCCCGAGCTCGAAAAAATGTTTGATATCCATACAAACTTTCAACCCCTTTTTCACCACCTTAGGGGATGAATTTTCAAAAACGCCAAATTTAGTTTACCTTTTTGCAAAGTTTCAAGTTCCTAGCTTAAAATATAATTTGCACCCCAAGACGAACTTTCATCCCCTTTTTAACCCCCTTAGGGGTTGAATTTCCAAAAACGTCGCAATAATTTTTTTTTGTAATCGGCTATTATGCCTTTCTAAGAAGTTTCAAAGCATTTGTAATGGATTCAAACTTTCAACCCCTTTTTAACCCTATTAGGGGATGAATTTTTAAAGACGCTGAAATTACTTTTCCTGTCTCCTAATAATATCCCCAAATACAAATATTCAAGTCCCGTGCTCGAGAAAATGTTTGATATCCATACAAATTTTCAACCCCTTTTTCACCACCTTAGGGGATGAATTTTCAAAAACGCTGAAATTAGTTTTCTTGTATTTTAATTTAATATCTTTTTGCACAGTTTCAAGTTCCTAGCTTAAAATAAAATTTGAACCCTATACGAACTTTCAACCCCTTTTTAACCCCGCTAGGGGATGAATTTTACAAAACACTGAAATTACTTTTCCTGTCATCTAATAATAACCCCAAATACAAAGATTCAAGTCCCGTGCTCGAAAAAATGTTTGATTTCCATACAATCTTTCAACCCCTTTTTCACCACCTTAGGAGATGAATTTTCAAAAACGCTGAAATGAGTTGTCTTGTATTTTAATTTAATACCTTTTTGCAAAGTTTCAAGTTCCTAGCTTAAAATAAAATTTGCACCCTAAGACGAACTTTCATCTCCTTTTTAACCCCCTTAGGGGTTGAATTTCCAAAAGCGTTGCAATTACTTTCTTTTGTAATCGGCAATTATGCATTTCTAAGAAGTTTCAAAGCATTTGTAATAGATTCAAACTTTCAACCACTTTTTAACCCTGTTAGGGGATGAATTTTTAAAAACGCTGAAATAACTTTTCCTGTCTCCTAATAATATCCCCAAATACAAAGATTCAAGTCCCGTGCTCGAGAAAATGTTTGATATCCATACAAACTTTCAACCCCTTTTTACCACCTTAGGGGATGAATTTTCAAAAACGCTGAAATTAGTTTTCTTTTATTTTAATTTAATATCTTTTTGCAAAGTTTCAAGTTCCTAGCTTAAAATAAAATTTGAACCCTATACTAACTTTCAACCCCTTTTTAACCCTGTTAGGGGATGAATTTTACAAAACACTGAAATTACTTTTCGGGTCTTCTAATAATATCCCCAAATACAAAGATTCAAGTCCCGTGGTCGAAAAAATGTTTGATATCCATTCAATTTTTCAACCCCTTTTTAACCACCTTAGGGGATGAATTTCCAAAAACGCTGAATTAGTTTTCTTGTATTTTAATTTAATACCTTTTTGTAAAGTTTCGAGTTCCTAGCTTAAAATAAAATTTGCACCCCAAGACGAACTTTCATCTCCTTTTTAACCCCCTTAGGGGTTGAATTTCCAAAAACGTTGCAATAAATTTCTTTTGTAATCGGCAATTATGCCTTTCTAAGAAGTTTCAAAGCATTTGTAATGGATTCAAACTTTCAACCCCTTTTTAACCCTATTAGGGGATGAATTTTCAAAAACGCTGAAATTACTATTCCTGTCTTATAATAATATCCCCATATACAAAGTTTCAAGTCCCACACTCACAAAAATATTTGATCTCCATACAAACTTTGAACCCCTTGTTCACCACCTTGGGGGATGAATTTTCGAAAACGCTGAAATTAGTTTTCTTGTTTTTTAATATAATACATTTTTACAAAGTTGCAAATTCCTAGCTTAAAATAAAACTTGTACCCCATACAACCTTTCATCCCCTTTTTAACCCCCTTAGGGGTTGAATTTTTCAAAATCGCTTCTTATCTCTTGTACACTTTATAAATGCAATCTAGTGTGCAAATTTCAACTTTCTAGCTTTTGTAGTTTCGGCTCTGCGTTGATGAATCAGTCAGTCAGTCAGTCAGTCAGGACACTTGCATTTATATATATAGATATATAGATATATATATATATATATATATATATATATATATATATATATATATATTTCGGGGATCTCGGAAACGGCTCTAAGGATTTCGATGAAATTTGGTATATGGGGGTTTTCGGGGGCAAAAAATTGATCTAGCTAGGTCTTATCTCTGGGAAAACGCTAATTTTTGAGATTTTATGTTTTCCGAGCAAAGCTCGGTCTCTCAGATATTAAAATTTTAAATGACACTGACAGTTTCATGTAAGAACATATATAATATAGATACATGATGTATACGATTATTGTTGAGTGTGTGACATCCCTCCAACCATGAAATACAATATCATTCAACAGTACAGGACATTGTATAATTGGTTCCCATGTGACACGCGTTGATTCCACGGACCAGCTTGACGTAGCCCTGGTCTCTGACTTCAGGACCATAAGAATCTTTGAGGATCCAATACTTGGTGCCGTTTTCTGTAACAAATTACATTTTAAACTTTACTGAGACATATTTTAAACTGTTTAGACGACAACGAATTGCAGTCATCGCGAGCACTCGAGCCTGAGGAAGGACCCCCGAAGAGCCCGAAATATGTCGTCAATAGCGACTAAAAATTCAAGTGAGTGAAACCGTTGTCATCTAAACAGTTCAAGTTACATTTTCATGCAATTATGGGGTTTAATCCACATTAGAAAATCACAAAATACTTAGTTATAACATTTCGCTGGTGTAGATAGAGATCGCGGATAGCAGATAAAAAACGCGGCCAAGTGCGAGTCGGACTCGCCCATGAAGGGTTCCGTAATTTATGACCTATTAAAAAAAACTACTTACTAGATCTCGTTCAAACCAATTTTCGATGGAAGTTTGCATGGTAATGTACATCATATATTTTTTTAGTTTTATCATTCTCTTATTTTAGAAGTTACAGGGGCCCCCACATTTTACCACTTTGGAAGTGTCTCTCGCGCAAACTAAAAACCTCGATATCATTTTTGAGTTTCAGTTCTAAGTATGGGGAACCCCCAAAATTTATTGTTTTTTTTTTTATATTTTTGTGTGAAAATCTTAATGCGGTTCACAGAATACATCTACTTACCAAGTTTCAACAGTATAGTTCTTATAGTTTCGGAAAAAAGTAGCTGTGACAGACATGACGAATCCATAAGGGTTCCGTTTTTTGCCGTTTGGCTATGGAACTCTAAAAATGCCATTAAAAAAAATTGCTATAGGGAAAAAATGTTGTCTAAACTGAAAAGTGCAGATTTTGTGACCCAAAACAAAATATTTCGATACACACCTATACCATATCCGACTAACAACACAGCATGACAAGTAATCTCACCGCAATCTTTGGGGTATAATATCCCGGAATGATAGTGGGGGAAATCTGAGGGATCAATACCTGAAAGAAGAGGTACAATTTTTATACAATTTTACAAAGCTTAAGTAAAAACAAAATAAGTAGGTAGATCGGGAATAATATCCAGGAAGCGTAGGTATCAAGATTGTAATAACATAACAGGTTACTTACCTATGAATTTGCTATGGATATATTCTGTCAATCATTATCCTAATTTATAGAGTCAGACCGAGAAAGTCTGCAGCGCTTTTGATAGCCCACGCAGTGCAAGTGTCATTTTAAACGTCAAACTTCTATGAATTTATGACGTGTAAATAACACTTGCACTGCGTGGGATCAAAATCGCTGCGGACTTTTCTTGGTCTAACTCTCATCTATTTTTAAGAGAAAAGCGACTGGTAAATTAAATATCAAATAATATTTCGTACATAAGTTCCGAAAAACTCATTGGTTGTACAAGCCGGCGTGTGAACCCGCGACCCAAAGTTGTCTGGATTATTGCGTACGCTATTGATATTGTCAAAAATGTCAATGGCGTTTGTTCGAAACTTCCTTAATGGAAATCCCGCACGAGACAATTCGTCAATAACACCCTTAACAGTTTGAGCTAAATCAGTTTTTGAATCAGTATTCAAGTCATCAACATAGAAATCGTGTTTTATTGTATTAGCCACTATATCTTCCGTGCACTCATTAGCAACTTGCACCAAGCATCTTGTAATTAGGTGGGCAGACGAAGTGCCGTAAGTCACGGTATTTAATTTAAGTATTTTGAGTGGCTGACTCTCCTCGTCCCTCCATAAAATCAATTGAAGATGACGTTGAGACTCGTCCACCATTAAGTATTTGACGATACATTTTTTCTATATCTCCCGTTACAACAAAAGTATTTTGTCTAAATCGTAGTAATATGGACAGTAAATCGTCTTGAACTACATGTCCTACCATCTGAATGTCATTAACTTACCTACTGACAACGGCCCCTTTTCATACACCAGTTGTTTCAATGTTTCTTCATCCGGCTTGTAGACTTTGTAATCCGTGACTTTAGTTACGACCTTTTTAGCATCTTCGGTACATGTTGATTGCTTTCCTGTGTACGGGTAATCTTTCTCTGGGACAACGCCAAATTTTTCGTGATAACTGCGGAAAAGGCAAATCTTTTAAAAAATATTATAAAATAAAAAGATACTCTTACATAACTTTTTCTATATGGTTATAAATATTAATGGCAAATAAGTACTTGACTTCGTTAACTGCCCGAAAAATGGGTGTTAAAAAAATTCAAATAAAAGTTGATTTTCAGAAAATGACTATACTGTTATCATTTTGTTAAATGAGGATGGAAGATCCACCACAGAAGATCTGGTTGAACTGAAGATAAAGAAGACATTACATTATCACTTTAAACAGTGTTAATACGTTCAAAGAAAAAAAAACACATTTCAATCGAAATACTTAACGATATACCTAAAATATTATTAGAATTTTAATTATCAGAACCCTATAGTGTCCTACAGCTGGGTCACCTCCATTTCTCCAGCCCTCCGGATCCTATGCAGTCTCTGGACATTCCTTTAAAAAGGAGTCTTAACTCACCGCGCCATCGCCTATGTGGTCTACCAGATCCCCGTTTTGATGAATGGGGCGGAGTCGGCATAGTTTATTATTGTACCTATACTTACGCCGCTACTGTGTCGGGGTATCCTCCAAGACAATTATGCCCGTTATTCACTTGAGTTTTTATACAGTCCACGCCCTGCTGTTCAGAAAAGGCAAGATTCTGTTTGTGCTTGATGGCATATTGGCCTTCGATAACCCCTGCGAATATTTTAACAAATTATTTGAGTACGGAACCCTAAAAAAGGAATGTTTCATACAAACTTTCTTGGACATTTTGGGAATTATGGTGGAAATTGTTCAGCTTCATGTACTTTACCAGCATACCAATTTGTGATGTGATCGAAATGTACATTTTTTTTGAGAAATGCTCATTTATTAAAAGTCATAAACGAACAGTTTATTAATACGTAGGTACAGTAAACGTGATAAACTAGCCTTCAGTGTAAATTTCATTTCATTAAAAACAAGACCGAAGTGATCCCATAAGTGTTCCGCGAACAAAGTTTTGTGCGGAACAATAAAAAACTAATATATAAACATGACCATATGAATATAAAATTATTCCGAAATAAGTGGGAATAAAAGTAACTCACCAGTAGCGCTAAAGATCCAGCAACTACCGCACTCGCCTTGATTTTTTACGTGAGTGACCGCCCCATGATCCCTCCAGTCCCACTGCTCTGGGGCCGTGATCTCCTCGGGACTAAGATGCAGCTCAATCGCTACTTTATCTATATCTTCACCAAGCATTTTCATACCATAACCAGCTTTTATTTCTTCTGGTGTCCGATCAGCAAACAGAGTAACGTCAAAAACGGTTTGCGGAAACATGGCATTGCGTTCATTGATATCTGCTAAATTCTTAGTGAAAATCGCCAGTCTTTTCGAGTATTCTTCCGGATCGTATGTTTTACCATGTTTCTGAACGAAGTTTTTGAAATGTTTGTGGGCATCGCTTAAGTCGTAATATGGTTTTTCGAAGAGTTGCTCAGCGCAAATGCCAACCACTAGCAAGAGAAGTAAAGGAGACATTTTATTTTTAGTAGAGAAACCAATATGTTATACTCATTGAAGAGAAGTGTAGTTAGTCTTTCTTTTTATACACTTTAACGCATGTACGTATTTAAGTAATTATTTTATCGCTCGTTAATTATTAATTTTACTACAAAGAATGCAATACTTATACACATGTTCCTATTAAAAAGCTGAAACTACGCATTTAACTGGCACCAACACGTGCAATGCTTGAAATTCCTATTTAATTGCGGCAAAAAAAAACGTCATATTTTCATACACTGTTTGTTTTTTAAGGACTTTTCAGCGATATTTAACTTCAAACTGGGTTACTGATTATTACATTATGTCTATGTTTTAAATGATTTACAACCCAACCTAGCTGATAAAATACCTACGTATTCTACAAATCGTAACATTTCATAAAATTAATTTGTCTTTAAGTTTATTACGTTATTTCACAAACGATGTTAATTATGCCTACGTTTTAGATGATTTACAACTTAGCTAACCTAATAAAATACCTATTCTACAAATCGTAACATTTCATGTGAATAATTTGTCTTTAAGTTTACATTATAGTGTATTACATTATTTTCATTAATTTTAATCTAAAATAGACTTTCTCTTTGGAAGTCATCGAATAGAACAGCAAGCTCATTTACTTTCGTGCTATACGTCATTTCAGTTTGGGATGTGTCTCGTCGACTGACAAATCGACGGCGCTCACATCCGGCTTTGTCATCTGAAGGAACTGTTTCCACAACCGGACGATGAAAACCGTTTAGTGATTTAAATTAACGTTTACAGAAACATTCTATTTTCATGATGGCTAAGCTTTGCAGGCACGTTTCTACTTGGATGCTTTCGTATCCGCCGCCCGCCGCCGTCCGCCTGTCCCGATGTTCACCTTTTCTTAACCTATTTTTGTAAAAAACGATTGCTACAGATGGTAAATGGGGGTAGAGAAGGAAGAACGAACCTCGCCAACCAAGACTATGAAAGTTGTAGGTAAGTAGTGTATGAGGAAATTAAAAGACTGGCACAAGAAAGAAATGATTGGCGATTACTCCACCGACAAAAGTTATGATGATGCCGACAAGAGCAAAGGTCTTAAGTTATGATGATGATGATGTTGATGAAGTAGTGTCTTGCCTTAACGTCTGTTAACACTACAACTTACATATTCATGGTTGGGGAGGGTCTTTCTTACTCATGTTGCTCTACCCAAAGTCTTATAGTAGATTTACACCAATGTGAATGTAGATTTTCCTTCCTAATAATTTAAATTATATTCTCATAACAATATTCATATTATCAGCAATAAAAAATACTATAAAAGTTAAACCTACAAATTAAAGATTATGTGAGCTGAAGACATCGCGAACGCGATAGTTTCCTAAAACAGAATCGACAAAAATCCATTGACATAGATATCTAGGGACTGGCTTTACGGGCAATAATAATAAGGCATGACAGGGGCCAGCGGTGTGAAATCGCTACAACGCGATTGGTTGATGAGTTCGCATCACGCGCGCGATTGGTTGACGAGTTCGCATTACGCGCGCTATTGGTCGCAACTAGTCGCGTTAGACTGCACGATTGGCTGGAATTCGTGGGTAGCACCGCTGAACTAGTACGATGTTTAGTGCCCCATTAGCCCGTCCTTAGATATTATACGTCAATGCAAAAATCTATGCCTGTAGTTATCGGTCCTGCTCACCAAATTTGAAAATGCGACCTGCACACAAGAACATTCAGTCAGACGTAAGAATTCTTGCTCTAACTGAAAGGGAGACCTTAGGTTTCGCTCAGTCAATAAAGTTTTGTGTCATCTCAAACCGTTGAAGTGACAGTTAGCTGTTACAAATGATATACAGGGTGCTTTCTGTAACAGGAGCAATAAATTAAACTGTAGGCTGTACTCCACAAACTGACCAACTTTGTTCAGCATATATATGTCGGCGGCAGATCGTAAAATCGGGCATATCGAGATATTCCTAGGCATATCATGAAACGCCGCCATATCATGATCTGACTAGCGACTACCAGCCATATCGTTCAAACCTCAACGTTTGACGATTTGCCTGGCGACGTTTAGGCATATCAAATAAGTAGGGTGGAATATTCCTAGGCAGATCATGAAACGCCGGCATTGCGTGATCTGACTAGCGACCACTAGCCATATCGTGCAAACGTCAAGGGGTGATATTCCTAGGCAGATCATGAAACGCCGGCATATCATGATCTGCCTAGCGACCACTAGCCATATCGTACAAACTTACTTCAAGGTGTGACAATGACGTGTGACAATGGAGACCACGTTCGCTGTAAAATTTACATCCACTCTTCAATCCCGCGGCACAGGATGGTCGGAAATTGTGCATTTCGCCGGCAGATTTATTCATACGTCGCCAGTTTTAACAACACCTTACTGGGTATTAGGGTGGGTAAACCAAGCGTGGTTTAAATAAGCTGTTGGTATAACAGTGCGCGGATTTTAAAATTGTATTTAGGTTTAAATATTAAGTACGACTAGAAATGATCAATGCTAGCGCAAAAATAAATTTGACCCACTTCCCGACTTCTAATGAAGCTGAAAAATTGCATACCTAATGTAATTCGGGTGATACTGCAATATTATGATACCATCGAGCTGATTTGATGATGAAGACAAGAGGTGACCGTAGGATCTCTGTGATAAAACCACGAAACCTAATTGTGTTTGAGGTTTTAGAAATGTCTCGATGAGTATTAGTTGCTTGTGGAAAAAAAGTACAGTCAGTGATAAAAGCTTGTAACCAAAAATGTCATTTTTGCCAAAAACTTTTGTATTACTATACCTAAATTACTGAAGCAAATTAGTTTAACTATTTTTATTTTTATTTTGTATATTTTTGACATTACGTTTACAGTGTATTAAACGAATTGAATTGAATTGAATTCAAACAATCCTTCTTCCAACTTTTCATAGATAGGCATTTAAAAACAGAACTCAACCATGCAGTGAACTTTTATTAATGCCAGTCTCAGTTCGCTGCCCTTAGTAGGTATAAATTTTGTTTCTTTAAAATGCATATAATCGGTTTTCTCCTTGTTTAAGTGGAAATTAATATTTTGAATTTAATGTTGTAATATTGGACTTAAGTCCAGATATATTTTTGCAAAAATATATCTTCAACATCGTCTGTAACCTAAATATGGTTGTCTGTAAAGTCGGTTTACGGACGATAATTTTGCGTGATAACGTCATAAGGGGACTCCCTTTGGTCGCATAACAACTGTTGTCATATTTTTAATTGTCATAACACTATAATACAATATGACTTTACACACAATATAATTATGACTTTTCATTTGTATGCGCAATGATGATTATGACACAAGTTGTTATGCGCATCAAAGATATGACTAAAACATGTATGCAACCCAATATGGACCCAGATCTATATCTGTCTACGACGTGACATTTTTTTAAACTACGAAAACTAACTTATCGCAATAATGTCTTACTCACAAGCCTTATTGAGCTTACTATGGGAATAGGTCGATTCGTTTATGATTGAACTCATTATATTTATTTATTTACCTATTTATCGAAGGTTGACATCGAAGAAAATCTATTCAAAGATTATTTTATGTTATTAATTATCTCTCTCTAGCCTATTTTGGTGTCGCACTGCTGGGCAAAGGCCTCCCCTCGTTTTTTCCACTCGACCCTGTCATCGGCATTTTCCCACCATTTGGGGTAGAATGCGTCCAAGTCGTCCCGCCATCTCCTTTTCGGTCTGCCTGAACTCCGGCCTGCACCGTCTATTGTGTTCCGTGGGTCCCACTCAGTAACCATTTTGGCCCACCTTTCTGGGTGCATGCGGCAGACATGTCCAGCCCAGTCCCACTTAAGCTTAGCGATCTTGACGCCTACATCTACAACTCTAGTTCTGGAGCGTAGTTCCGTGTTTCTGATCCGATCAGTTCTGCGAACACCTAATATACTACGCTCCATCGCACGCTGGCAAACCTTGAGTTTCGATTTTAGAGCCTCAGTTAATGACCAAGTTTGTGCACCGTAGGTTAGAATGGGCAGGATGCACATGTCAAGGAGTTTGCGCTTGAGACACAAGGGAAGGTCGCCCTTCATTAGCGCTTTCATGGACCAGAAGCTCTTCCAGGCGTTCTCGATACGTCTATCGATTTCGATAGACCGCCTGTTCTCGAAGGATGCTATCTGGCCCAAGTAAACGTACTCGTCAACATATTGTATATCCTGCCCATCCACCACAATGCTATGTTTAGCTTGATTGGTCATCAACTGAGTTTTCGCTCTATTCATTGTAAGTCCAACCTCAAGGCTCGCCGTGCTGAGGTCTTGCAGCATTTGTTGCAGATGTGATGACGTATGGGAGAAGAGGACTATGTCGTCAGCAAAGCGCAGGTTTGTTAACCTCTTGCCGTCGACTTCAATGCCCATCGTCCCCCATGAGACCGCTAGCTTTATACATAGACATTTTAAATATTAATTATACATAGACATTTTAAATATTAGTAACAAAATGTGTTAAATGTGACCGGAGCTTTAAACCAAGCCTTATTATGACGTAAATAACAAAAACAAGTCGGGGTATAGTAGGGAAACTATACATACCGGTCAAAATCATAACCCTCCTTTTGCGTTGCCGTAGTCGGGTAAAAACGGGACCCTATTACAGACTCCGCTGTCCGTCTGTCACCATGCTGTATCTCATGAACCGTGATAGCTAGGCAGTTGAAATTTTCACAGTTGATGTATTTCTGTTGCCGCTATAACAACAAATATTAGATTATAATTAATTAATTAATATATTTTTTCGCAATATTCAACGCGTCGCTTACGCCGCCATTGCAAATGAACTGAGACAAGCCTTGTCTAAGTTTATTTTCGATGCATTTGCATTAAGCAAAGAAGAAGAGGGCGTACGTTTTGCTAAATAATTCGACTAGATGGCGTTAGTTGTTTACTTGGAATCAAAAAGGATCATCTTACCTCTTGGGATCAAGTCGTACATCTTTCCCTTAATAATATTGTCTATTATTTGTAAACCGAGTATGTTTCTATTTCTGCAGCTTTATATATGTCCCCATCGATGAATCATTACAGCGGGCGTCGTGTGTTCAAACCAAAAGATTGTCCACACAATAAACATGCAGATCATGTTGTATTACTTGTGGGATATTCAACAGGTAAAATATAGCAATGGTTATGTATGATACAAATGATAACTAACTGTAGTTCAAATTAATATTTACATTCGTGCTGGCTAGGGGAATAATGGTTAGCCTTATTTGACGTTCATAAGCGCATTGTAATTATGCCTACTTGAATAAACTATCTTTTATCTTATCTTATCTAGATGTTCGATATTTATGATGAACAATTATAACAAACGATTTATCGCATATGGCTTGAAAAGAGCGATTCGACGCAGTATAAAAATACACTTCATTAATACACTGAATAAGGTAATTTAGTAAATTAAAGAACATCTTTGCCGTTTCGATGGTCTTACATAAATACTTACGACAGAAGAAAATTCAACAAAAACTGTTAATTTAGTCCTTGCAGTATTTTATTAACTTAATAGTGTCATCACTTTTCCAGACCGGAATGGCACTCCGTACTGGATCATCAAAAATTCCTATGGCCTAGGTTGGGGTCACAAAGGTTACCTGCACTTGGAGATGGGGAAAGAGAATTGTTCCATACTAGAAGAAGGAGCGGTCAGTGCTAAAGTCATGCGCCCGTAAAAGGGTCTTTCTCAAACGCCACGATAAAAGATGGATTTAATATCTACAGACAGAGCGTGCCAGACGGGTCCCTTTGTTTCCCAAAAAGTTTTAAGTCATAATGTATTGTTTGTCATATTATCATTAATCATAAAACTGAATCCGTTAACTTTTCGGGATTTTCGTAAGGTTATCTCTTATAGATAGGTTAGGTTAGGTTTGTTTTATGGCAATCCTGAAAAGTGACGCGTTTCTGGACCAAATGAATTATGACTAACGAAATTGCTGGCAAACAATACATTATAATTATGACTTAAAACTTTTTGGGAAACAATAGAGACTCGTGCCAGACACGTGCCGTGGCGTCTATACCTATAGTCACAGTAAGTATACCTATGGAATAAAATAATTTGATCTGTTCCTCAGTATTTTTTATATCTTTATTTAGGAAAAAAGGCCTTCGTCACTGAGCGATGATGTTGTTCCTCAGTTGTAACACTTGTAACTCAAAATATTGTTTACCTACAGAATAAAAACACTTCAAACGTAACCAACATAAGCCACAAACACCGCTGTCCCTGCCTTTTCAATGATCGCATAAACCAGCAATGTCATCGGTTCCCGGTTTTATTATGTTTCGGAAGCCCGCCGTCCCGCGGGAAATCCCGGGAAGCCCGCCAGTCCGGTTTATGTCCGGACCTGCCTAATGCGGCAGCTTAGAGTAATGAAATCAAAACAAACCATAATTTACAGTAGGTACTGTTTGATTTAGAATCCACAAATAGGAGTTGTTGGGGAGGTTTCCAATTGGTTTTAGTGCTAGAGGCATTTTATAAAAATTGAGCACAGCTTGCGTTCGTCGTGTCACCTCATTTTGAGAACACTCCCCTTATTACCTACCACAGCCAATATCGGAATCCTTCGGCAGTTTATAATTAGTGAATTTTCGCAAAATTTGAACAATTCCAAAACATCTCTTAGTAATTTTTTACTTTTTATTCGGCAATTTTTAATGTTATGCAAATAACTTTCAGAGCTCTTAGTAATGTTTTCTTAAGCTACCGAATTTTACCTATTAGACAATTGAAATATCACGAAACGTTTTATCCCAAAGATATGCAAGTATTTAACAAAGTCAGCTAGACTATATATTATTTATACTATTTATAAGTAGTATTTTACTAGAATTTATCAAAGCAAGTACCTACAAAGAATATCTCTATCAAGTCCTAGCGGCTCCAAAACTTCTAAGTTCTGGTGCGCTTCTCACACACGCCTGTGAGGTAGGTTGCAAGTAACCTGCCTCCAACTTTGTCAAACTTCTAAACAGGCATATGTTACAGTAATAACATATACTAATCTATGACACGGAACGCCGAATTACTCAACTTAATCCTTAAATCCATAAATTAGAGCAAAACTTACACTAATAGTAGCAGAATATTTGTAGTTGCTATAACTATTGACTACATTGTTTTCTGTAGACATGTGATCCTACTTAATTAATTAACTTCAACCAGATAAACACATTTTATACATATATTACGCGACAATAGTTCAGCCACGCACGAAATTATCTCAAAATTGGACATACAGCAGAAAACCAATGGAAATTTTCCCTAACCTCATCTAGAAACGGACACACCTTTATTAGACTTGTTTTCCCACGTGGCAACATATGTGGGAATAATGCGCCATGAGGCCCAAATAACTCCAGCAATGGGGACAATATTAAGGAGTATTTTGGGAGATTCATATTTCATTTGGTAATAAGGAAACTATAGTGGTAGCCCAGGCAGCCTACGGGGGTCATCCATCAATTACGTCACACGTTTAGGGGGAGGGAGGGCGTCAAGAAAATGTGATATGTTGTGACATGGGGGAGGGGGGAGTTACAAACTTTGTGATGTCACTTTAACTTCATCAGTAACCGAAAATTAATTTATATTTTTTTATTCGCTGTACAGTTAAATAATGAGATTTTGGATCTAACTATCGTTGTGTTATAAAACTACTAATATTTATATATCAAAAATATATATTTTTTTTTAAATAATGCCGAGTTAATATTGTCGATTTCGTTGAAAACAAAATTGCCTAAAATGTGACGTAACACCAGGGGGGGAGGGGTTTGCAAAATGTGACCAAGTGTGACAAGGAGGGGGAGGGGTAAAAAAACCTAGAAATTAGTGAAACGTAATTAATGGATGATCCCCTAGTAAGCGGACTAATGACAATCGCTATCGCTTCGCCAACGAATCGCTTTGTGTCTCTATCATCATCATCATCATCATCTGAGGCATTACAGCCGCGGGTGGGCCTTAGCCTGGTCAAGCAAGTCCCTCCAGTCCGATCTATTTGTGGCCTTCCTTCTCCAACTTACTCTCTATCAACTATTTTAGAAGTAGGTATTAACATTAGATTATTATCCTTTTGGTTCCCACAACTAACAATATCCGACCGACAATACGCATACCGCCAGGGCCGTTCGACTACGGATCTGGTGCGCGAAGTGGTGTGGCATACGCTGAGCGCGCGAGAGGCCGGGATGCAGGTGGCGGTAGTGTGCTGCGACCTCTCGCGCGCTTTCGATACCGCCAATCATGGACTTATCGCGCAGAAACTCAGTCACTACGGCATTCGTGGCCCCGCATTGGCGCTTCTAATGTCATTTATGTCGAACAGGAGTCAAGTTGTCGTAGGGGATAGCGGCCGCATCAGGTCTGATGAGATGAGAAATCAGCTTGGGGTACCGCAGGGATCGTGCTTGTCAAATACTCTGTTTAGCATCCTCCTAAATGATCTCCCACAGATAATAAAAGCGTTTCTCTAATCTCTCATTCCTGGTAAGAAATAAGAGCCCACTCGAGTCGGAAGAGGCTAAGTGGGCTAGCATGTTGAGCAAGGCTTTATTAGCCAGACGAGAGTGCTAGAGATGTCAGAGGTCGCTTTTTACTCTATGCCTACTAGATACTAGGGAATGCGAACCGGTTATAACCGAAACCAGGGCTGCCAGATCGTAGAATTGGATACGAAATTCGTATAATGAATTTTTTTTCGTATCTATTACGTATAGGTGGTCAATCAGTATAATTGGATACGAAAAAAACACCGATGTCTAACTACTACCTATACTTCAAAAACTAGTGTGTCAATACTGTTATACAATTTAATGGCGTATGGTCGTCAACGTCAGGGCTATAATTGCAAAAATCCAAGATCGCAAATTGCGGGCGTCGCTCTCTGCATCTCTCTGTCACTCTTATTACGCCTTCATTGGAGTAAAAGAGAAAGACCTCCGCAATTTGCGAATTTCGGTCTTCGCGGTAAGATCCCAGTTTTTAAATATCGATTTAATCGATTTTTAGGGTTCCGTACCCAAAGGGTAAAAACGGGACCCTATTACTAAGACTCCGCTGTCCGTCCGTCCGTCCGTCCGTCCGTCTGTCACCAGGCTGTATCTCACGAACCGTGATAGCTAGACAGTTGAAATTTTCACAGATGATGTATTTCTGTTGCCGCTATAACAACAAATACTAAAAACAGAATAAAATAAAGATTTAAGTGGGGCTCCCATACAACAAACGTGATTTTTGACCGAAGTTAAGCAACGTCGGGCGGGGTCAGTACTTGGATGGGTGACCATTTTTTGGTGCGATGGTGCGGAACCCTCCGTGCGCGAGTCCGACTCGCACTTGGCCGGTTTTTTTAAATTGTGTTCTCGTATAATGCAATCGAATTTCGTATAATTGCAGGCACTGGATCGTATAATCAAAAATTATGTGCTGGCAGCCCTGACCGAAACCGAAATAACCAGTTACTTTGTCAAAATTAAGTGCCCCCCGTACCTTACATAAGGCCCTACCTAACTAGGTCAGGGCCTTTTTACACTTTGATTAGTGCTATAAGTGCGATTTCATACATATAGGTACCTATTATGCTATGTACTTGCATATAGCAGTAAATGTATGAAGTCGCACTAAACACTATAGACTCGATACCTAGTCTGTTTTTACAAGCTTTTATTTAACTTGCAATGTACCTATGTATGTAAATATGTAGATTATGTAGGTAACCATGTTTGTACACATCAAATCTTGCAAGCTAAGATCCACTTCCCGACTTCCAAAGAAGCTGAAATTTTGCATCAATATGTAAGTCGGATGACAATGCAATATTATGGTACCATCGAGCTAATCTGATGATGGAGATAGGAGGTGGCCATAGGAACTCTGTGATGAAACAACGCAACCTACTTGTGTTAGGGGTTTTTAGAATTGTCTCGATGAGTATTAGTTGTATGTCGTAAGAAAAGTACAGTCAGCGATAAAATCTTGTACAAAAAATGAAATGACAAAAACTTATTTTTAACTATAAAGTACTACTATCTCTATCTATGTAAGAAAGAAATAAGTGTTTCAGGGCTATAACAGCGAAAATCGAAGTTCGCAAATTGCGGGCATTTTTCTCTGTCACTCTAATTACGCCTTCATTGGAGTAAAAGAGAAAGATCCCCGCAATTTGCGAAAAACGGTTTTCGCGGTAACCCCTCAGACTATTTCTCATACCCACTACTCGATATTTAAAAAGAAACTGACTTAAATCAATTTACACATTGGCCCTTAGGTACGAACCACAAAACTCACGACCAATTTACGCTCATATTTTATTAATTTATCTGTGGTTACAAGATGTATAGCATAAACACTTGGCGTTATTCATAAACGGCTGCTAACTTAACCAGTTGATGATCGTCGTTTGTCCCTATCTGTCGTTATGCCATAGAGAGGGACAAACGACGATCATCAGCTGATTAACTTAGCAGACGTTTAGGAATAACGCCAATCGTCTGAAGAGGCTCTCGACTTGACGCGACGAGTGCTGTAGTTTGATATAAATCGGTTTATCCCGTCTCCTCTAACGCTAACCGCTATTAAGTGCTGCTCAAACGCACAGGCGTCTTAGTAGACCGATTCGAGATTGATACTTATATTGGTTAAAATTGAAGAGCATTATGTATTTATTTGTGCATAGTTTCAACTGCAACTAGGTAGTTGCACAATACTACTAACTAACTAACTAATTAACTAGGTAGTTGTAAATTGGATGGCTGAAGTATGGCGCTAAACGGCGTCATGAGTGCTACAAGATTAACTAATCCCTATCCATTTATATAATATCAAATCAATAACACATATATTATAAGGTACCTATTAGATGCTATTACAAATTAATCCTTACTAATATAAAAAATACGAAAATAACTCTGTCTGTCTGTTACTTCTTCACGCTTAAGTCACTAAACCGATTTAGATGAACGGTATAGAGATAATTTGAGCCCCGAGGAAGGACGAAGGCAGTGTTGGCAAAAAATCTATTCGAATTGACGATTGATGATTGAGGATTGACCGATCAATTCTAATTGACGATTGACGATTGACGAAACTAATTCTAAATCTACTGATTGAAGATTGACGATTACTAATCGTTAATTCGAATTGATCGGTCAACCCTTAATCCTCAATCATCAATTCGGATTGACGATTACTTTGTATGTACCCAAGGACCGGAAAACCCCTCTTTACGCTTAATCCTATCAATTCGGTAACAATTGTTTATTTTATTTATATTTTGTTGATTTTATTGACTTTATTTATATAATTGATTTTATTAACTTTATTTAATTGATTTATTTAATTTATTTTATTTATATTATTTATTACATTTATTTCAGTTATTTCGTTTATTTCGTTTACTTCGTTTACTTCGTTCGTTTCGTTCGTTTCGTTCGTTTCGTTCGTTTCGTTCGTTTCGTTCGTTTCGTTCGTTTCGTTCGTTTCGTTCGTTTCGTTCGTTTCGTTTGTTTCATTTATTTTATTTATTCTATTTTATTTATTCTATTTTATTTTATTTATATTATTTATTTCATTTATATTATTTATTTCATTTACTTTATTTACCTTTGGAAATCTCAGATATCGTTTTAAAGTGCCAACGATCAATGGTCAATCTAGATTGAGAATTATTATTATTATTATTTAAACTTTATTGCACAGTAAAAAATGTACAAAAGGCGAAATTAACGCCTGAAGGCATTCTCTACCAGTTAACCCTCGGGCCAAACAGAATTGATTTAATCCGAATTGAGGATTTTGAGGATTGATGCGTTAATTCCAATTGATTCAATCGGATTGACGCGTCAATCAGAATTGAATCAATTCGAATTGATCAATTCGGATTGATCAATTTGGATTGACGCGTCAGTTCGATTGATCAATCCGGATTGATTTAGTTCAGATTGATGCCAACTCTGGACGAAGGATAGTTTTATCAAAATCATCATCATCAGCCCACGCAAACGAAGTCGCGGGCAGAAGCTAGTGCGCCAATAATAATAATTGTGCTATTAAAATCGCTGCAGGGTTATCTAGATGCTGATTATTGGATTATTGGTACTTACTCGTTTCTTGGCTATTCTGGGAATACGGAAGTAATCCAATTGCGTAGCGAAAAGACGAGTCAATTGGTCTGAGATTTAGGGTTCCTTACAATAGGGAATTTGACTGTATTTAAAATAAATTATTTTACACCATGCATTAAATAAAGCACCAGAAGATTAATAGAGAAATGTAGACAACAGTTGTTTAGACACAATTTCTATTTTAAAACCCGTATAAAACTATAAAGAGTAGGTAATTTGATTGTGACGTCACATGCTAGTCTTTCATATACCTTCCATAGTTGCAAAATCGTTTTGACAGTTCGAAAAAAGAAACTGATTTGATTGGTAGTCAAATATCCTATTAATTGCAAATAAATACTTGTTATTATACCTACTGTGTGAAATGTCGAAAGAAATTTTAACGTAAATATAATAACCGACAATTTTTCGTGACTAAAAAAATCTAGTACCTTTAAACGAGCAATTCTTGTTTATTTATTTATTTATTTATTTATATATATATATATATATTTATATATATATATATATATATATATATATATATATATATATTTCGGGGATCTCGGAAACGGCTCTAACGATTTCGATGAAATTTGGTATATAGGGGTTTTCGGGGGCGAAAAATCGATCTAGCTAGGTCTTATCTCAGGGAAAACGCGCATTTCCGAGTTATTATATGTTTTCCGAGCGAAGCTCGGGAACTGGATGCCTAGCCAAAATGCCTATCGTTTAACCTTCGTAGTGAATTTGCATTCGAATAAATAAATAAATATTGGGGGACATCTTACACAGATCAACCTAGCCCCAAACTAAGCAAAGCTTGTACTATGGGTGCTAGGCGACGATATACATACTTATATAGATAAATACATACTTATATACATAGATAGATGTCCCGCTGATTGCCATTGCATTCTTAGAACTTAAGCAATGTTGACCATGTCGCTTCCGAAACAACCCATTAGCGCCCATTGTACCCATTTCGGTACACTACACCTGGGTTACTGTGTTAAATCTGATTTTCTACTGTAACTCTACCTAACAGCATTAAAAAAAGCGGCCAAGTGCGAGTCGGACTCGCCCATGAAGGGTTCCGTATTTAGGCGATTTATGACGTATAAAAAAAAAACTACTTACTAGATCTCGTTCAAACCAATTTTCGGTGGAAGTTTACATGGTAATGTACATCATATATTTTTTTTAGTTTTATCATTCTGTTATTTTAGAAGTTACGGGGGGGGGGGGGGGGACACACATTTTACCACTTTGGAAGTGTCTCTCGCGCAAACTATTCAGTTTAGAAAAAAATTATATTAGAAACCTCAATATCATTTTTGAAGACCTATCCATAGATACCCCACACGTATGGGTTTGATGAAAAAAAAAATTTGAGTTTCAGTTCGAAGTATGGGGAACCCCAAAAATTTATTGTTTTTTTTCTATTTTTGTGTGAAAATCTTAATACGGTTCACAGAATACATCTACTTACCAAGTTTCAACACTATAGTTCTTATAGTTTCGGAGAAAAGTGGCTGTGACATACGGACGGACAGACAGACGGACAGACAGACAGACAGACAGACAGACAGACAGACAGACAGACATGACGAATCTATAAGGGTTCCGTTTTTTGCCATTTGGCTACGGAACCCTAAAAAACGGTGGGTTCCAGAAGTGGGCGTGGGCGCTAATGGGTGAATCAACGGTGCCACTGATTTGCTAAAAAAAAAACACATATCGGCGGCGTGTATAACCCCATAAAAATAACATTGTACATTTGTACTCATGTATGTGAAACACCTTTCCAACGAAGGAATGAATTTGGAAGAAATGAACTGCTATTTCAATTAGTCAAGTTATTTTACGAAACAGGTAGTAGATCTCGTACCTCATTCCGGTACGAAATAACCTGAATCCTTGTTTCGTGGATGTTAATTTACGAACGGAACCCTTTCCTCACGAGTCTCAGTCGAACACGTCATCCCCGACCGGAAATTGAGAGCCTGTTCCAATCTGTCCTTCAGGAAAAACGAGCCAACTATATTGACTACATGTGTACATAATACTTTCTGGATAGGGCGGTTAATCGGACAAAATATTTGCTGGCCTTGGCCCTCGATTGGTAATGTTTTTTTTTTTTTTATACCACATAGGTGGCAAACAAGCATACGGGCCGCCTGATGGTAAGCAGTCACCGTAGCCTATGGACGCCTGCAACTCCAGAGGTGCCATGCGCGTTGCCGACCTTTTTTTAAAAACCTGTACACTCCTTTTTTGAAGAACCCCATATCGTAGACCCTCGGGAAAACCTCGGAAGGGAGCTCATTCCACAGCCGGAGCGTCCGCGGGAGGAAATTCCTCTTCCTCTAATGTAATGACATTGCCGAATGTTGACCAACAGATAAGTGGATAAAGGGATTTTATTTGTGGAACAATTTCGGATTGCGAATTTGAACTGATATAAAATTATTTTATTGTATAAATAAATAATCGAAGTCGATTTTATTTTTTATATGTAACATGATGGAATTTAATTCGCCATTTCATTCGGAAAAGACAACACTTTTGGCGGGCCTTCCACATTACACGCATATAAAACGCTCACGCGCCCCGCCCGGAAAACGTGCCTGTGCGATCGATGAAGCCTTAAAGGTCATGTGGGATAAGTAACATAGTTTATTTTACTCTTGGCAAGAGTAACAGAATGAGGATTCCTTACAAGTGTTAGGGCCCGATTCGGATTTTGAACTAGACATCTATTAGATGTCTATTCTAGACATCTCCAAGATACGACAACGATATTTTTAAGATCTAATTTGACAAATTTGCCTGTCAAATTTGACATTTCCGCGATTCTGGAGATAGTTTTGAACGATTTTCACAAGATATTTCCGATATTTTAACGTAAAAGTGACATTTGTTGCCCGAATTGAGCTGCAAAAGAGAACTAGTTGAAATCTAAACTACAACGTATCTAGTACATATCGTATCGTTCTCTAGTCTAGAACGGATCTTATTTTCCGAATACCGCGGTTACTCTTTCCCCACTGTTTGTCTTAGCCCATCTGACCTTAGATATCTACAAAGCACTTGTTTGTTTTTCATTATCTATGTCGTATAAGCCTGAGTAGGCTCTAGGTCATGTAGGTGTTCTAAATATAAACTTAAATGTGTCCACCGGCAAACTTGGGATAGTTTGTCTTGCAAACTGCCGGAGTAACTTCACCGTGCAATATCGCTGCAACTTCGGACCGGGAAATTATTCCGGTGCTGGTAATGACAGATTGTATATGGGTTTTCAAGCTATAGGACTACTAACATACTTATGGTATATAAGGATAAACGCCTTAATAGGTATCGGCCACAAAACTACGATAGTGCGACGATAGGGTAATGTTACCTTATACTATTTATGATGTTGAGTAGGTATAAGTGACTTTTACGTTTTTGTCTATACTTACAACGAATCATCAAATTACCAGTAGTTTTAACGCTATTTTGGAACTCAGGATACAAACCCACCCATACATACTTTGCCGTAGTTTAGTAAAGATCACAATATATCATACATTCACCTCTATAACTCCGGATTTTCTCCGGAATCTACAGTAGGTATTACTGCAATTATCCAGGGCTTATAAAAACAACAGGCCAAAACAAAACAAAGCCACCATTAACGAAACGGCGAAAACGCGCTAAAAGTTACACCATTTATAACACAGAATATTAATTTTAACCGGCATACAATTATGCAGAATGGACTAGACGTTAAAAATTTAGCGTTGTTCGTTTGAAAGAAATTCCCAGTTAGACATTAATTTCGTTGAGGATTCCTCCAATTTGCGGGGATTGAAAAGGCAGACGTATTGTTAAATATTTTGAGCGCTCCGTTTCTCGTCTGGAAAAGAATTCTTTATAATTTTGAAGTTGCATCTTTGATATTCTAACGGAAAGGTACAGTTCCTAGTAATAACAAGGTCCTTGCAGTAAATTTCAGTTTTCACTTTACTTACTCACTTTAAATACCTAACGACACGTACCTAATACTACCTACTCAGCTCAGTAAAGTCAGAAGCGAAGTATTGTATTAGTATTGTAGCGCATTCAATAATACGATACAATACAATACTCTTTATCGCACACCTCACATAGTTTACTGTAAATGTACAGAAACATAGACAAAGAGGTAATAACAGGCGATCTTATCTGTTAGTACATTAAGTATTAAATATTATATTTTATAATATTGTAATATTTTTATTGATAGTTAAAGTTCAATTTAAGCTCGTTGACGATCAAATTGAAATAATCAACACTCATTTATTGGTAGCTACTTCGGCCCACTGCAACATTTGTCAGATTAGGCCACGGAACGGTTTAATGTACTTAATGAAGTGTTTCCAACAAATTTCAGGAATCTGCGTACGAATACTAAACAGCTGATTAAAATTACAAATGAGCATTCCCAATGTGGGCGCGATTAACATAAAATTAGCGACCGTTTGCAGCAGCGGACCACTCGCAACTATTACACCGTAAATGGACTTTATTTATTAAATTGTTTAAAAAATCTGACTTTTGTTACAACCCTACGTTTAGCTTGGAAAGGGTTAAATTTTATGTAGGTACATAGGTATCAGTATCCTTTTAAGTACATAAATTATGCATAATTTCACATAAACACGTTTGTAAAAAATTTGCCTTTCAACAGCCAGTGCTTATAAAAGGGCTCTTCTCGAGCGATTCACACGCGTAGCTTAAAGAAGTAAAAAGGCTTAGGCATTTCAACCACTTACTTCAACAACGTTCTATATTTCAAATATTTTCACTGCAAATTTAAACTTTACGTAGTTAGAGTACGGTTGAAATTACTTATAGCAACCTTAGATAGAAATGAGGTTTGAAAAGTAACCAGAAGATTTAAGAAATCCTGGCACGCTGTATTTCCGTTCCGCGAAAAAAGTAGTAAACGCCTATACGCTTCATATAAACGATAATATTCAAATATCACCTATCTGCTTTTAACAAAAATGAACTTTAAACTCAAAAACGTTATCTTAAGGTTTAAGATCCTATGTCAACTAAATCACATACGAGGTACTCAACATTTGTAGTGATTTTACATATCGCGTTTTTGTTTTTAAGGTTAACGTATGAGACTGCGTCAATTTTTCTTAAATGGCGTTCTATTTTTAAAATGGCGGCTTTTAGGCCCCCTAATGAGGAGAAGTGGAGGCAACGAACGGTGCGGATTTAAATTCCCTCGCACTTTGCCAAGCTGGATTAAAATGTTCGAGACAGTGTTGTAAGTGCGTAATGAAGTACCAAAATTAAGTTTTTCTTTGTACGACTTTATTGTTATTATATACGATTGTTTTATGTTTGTTTTCTTCGTGTTAATATTTTGTTTTCTTTCTTGTTTATTTATTTTTGTAATGTTTTAATGTATGTACCTTTGTGTGTTGTCTGTCGTGGCATCACCGAATGGGCTATGAAAGACCAGCGCCGGTTTCACGCATTATGCTAATTTGGGTCCATTTCGTGATTCTCTGCTTTCGTCTGTACATTTTTGTATATGTTTGTGACTAAATGTAGGTAGGACACGAATAAATGTAGGTAAGTATTCTATTTTTTTTAACACTGACCCACTTTCGTTACTCTTCCATACCTACCTTCAGAAAAACAGTAACAGTACGTTGCAGCATTGTTTGAGTTCCGTTTCGACCTAGTTCGCTCGGCATTGTCGAAGCTAAGTAAACCTGCGGGCCTAGGGAATACTGGAAATCTACCTGTTGTTTCGTAGTAGTCTATCGCAAATTGACAAAAATGTAACCATTTACTGTAATCAACGTAACGTATCAGCATTGCGATACAGCGAGGAATTGTCGCCAGCATCCTTGGTACAATGCCTCAAGGTCCTATTTTAGATTTAAGCTACTTTTTAATTTCTTTTAGTAATACCACTGTATATATCTTGTTTGTAAATAAATGATTATATTTTACTGTAATTGGGTAATTACTACTATAAAAATCGATTTAAACAGGTATGTTGTCTTGCAAGGAATGGGTAAATTATCCTTGAACAGTACCTATTCAGATTTGAATACCTAACCTAACTTCCGTGAAACATAGACATATTATAGTAAAACGCAGTCTACGTATAGATCCGCCAACGCGTCTTTCTGTTGGAGAGAAAAATGTCGAGCAATCTTAAACTTAAAATACGTGAGTATCATCTGTCGTAATATTTAATGGTAACTAAACTTTAAAAACTGTTTTGACATTTCTCACAATGCATTATATGTTATAGGTGAACCAGGATCTATTGAGGGTGCGCCATGTTGCGGAATTTCACTGGAACTAATTTTTTCATACTACATTGAATTGTCACTCTATACATGTGAATAACAGCGCCCTCTTGACAATTATCATATATTACTGGTCAGGCTATACATAGGTATGTTTTAAAGCAGCGGTCGGCAACCTGCGGCCCTGGCTATTTCGTATGTAATATTGACAAACGACAACGTCTGATAGTCATAAATATGAACCTTTTGGACGCCAATGACCGATATATACGCACCGCAGGTCCAACGCCAAAGGCGTATTAATCGGTCATAGACCACAGAGCAACATAGACCTAGGTGCATATGCATATAGTTCAATTTCAGTTTTGACACTTCGATGACGTGGCGTCCGAGAGACAGCTTTTGTGTTTTTTTTTTTTTTAATCTTTATTTAGGAAAAAAAGGCCTTCGTCGCTGAGCGATGATGCCGGCCTCATAATAGTTACATATGGTTATTGTCTACAATTTAACAATTTGATTATTAAGTGGTACAATTTAATAGTCTGCTTATAGATGTAGGTTTAGACAACAAAATATTACATAAGCCCACGTCAGTTAGTTTAAGTTTGGCTTGCGTTTCAAATGCCCTGCGGTCGGCTCCGATCCGAGCACACTCCACCAATGCGTGGTAGGTATCTTCTCTTACCCCACAACTTGAACAATTTGGAGAATCCACAACTCTCATAAGGTGCCCGAACACATTAAGCGGCATGTGCCCGGAGCGCAGTCGCATGCTTGTAACAACAAGTTGTCTGTTTAGCTGAGCGTCATAAAACCAGGGTATCTTTGGCGGTTCACTAACTAGAGTTTTATACCATATGCCTTTCTCTTTCGACCTTCTATCGAAGTGATCCTTCCACATTTCAAAACATTTTACTTTGACTTCTCTAAGCAAGTCGGTAAAGAAAGGCATACAGTTTACAGGAATACCTTCGTCAACTCCAATTTTAGCAAATTTATCCGCTACCTCGTTACCCACGACATTTATATGTGACGGAACCCATTGGAATTGTATATTCTTGCCGCTATTTAAAAGCTTTAAATATATATCCAGAATGGTGTAAGCTACGGGGAGACCTCTTTCGCCAGAGGTACATCGAGCTAAATGTTGTAGCGCACTCTTCGAGTCACTGAGCACTACAAAATTTGTCCCATCACACGACAGTATGTATGACAACGATTCGGTAATTGCGTATAGCTCTGCCGCCATTATAGAAATCCTATTGTTTAATTTGAAAGCTGCTGTGGTATTCGTTTGAGGATCATAAAAAGCCGCTCCAACCGCGTTTCCTATCTTTGACCCATCAGTGTAAATTGTGTTTGACACGGCGTCGAAAAGGTTAACAAAGTACGGCCCGCGTCAACTTCGTTACTATGTGGCCCTTGGCTGCTAAAAGGTTGCCGACCGCTGTTTTAAAGGAATGTTAAAGAAAAAAATACACGTACACGAAAATAAACAATATGCACAATTCGCTCCTATCCATATAGGTTATTATATACATACTCGTAGTTCCAATCCAATAGCGTAGCGCTTGTTACCGAGGCGCACAAAATCGGTGTCCTTATAGAAACACGAGTACTCGTTTCGTAGCAGTCGGCTACGAACGAGTGCTACGCCGTAGCATGTAATATTGTTTGGCTCGTACATGAGGCGTATTCTGATTATAATAACTGGTTATGGATTTGATCAGAATGTGTTACGGGTATGATCTGTCTGTGTTTATGGTTGAAAAAAATGACACTTAACACTTGTCAGTGTTGAGTGTTGTGATGATGTGTCCATCATATCCAACAAATCCAAAACAAATCCAGATAACATTTATTGAAGTTGTTAGGAATGAAGGATCAATCACGCTAGACCGGGCCGGGTCCGGGCCGGAGCTTCCGACGCTGCGTTTTCTTTGGAAAGCACCACGTGATCACCGACCAGCTTTCATAGAAAATAACGTTTCGGACACCCCGTTCCGGCCCCGAACCGGTCTAGCGTGAGTCATCCTTTAATCATTCCCTAATCACAAATGTAGTAAAAAATATCAGTAATGTACTTACCAAGCTGAAGTGGGCCTGGGCAGGACACGTTTGCTGTATGCCAGATGACTTGTGGGCTAAATCAACCACCAATTAGGCCCCACAAAGTCGAACTCGAGGTCGCGGCAAACCTCGACGGCGTTGGCGGGATGACCTCGACGCCTTTGACAGGAACTGCTGGGAGACGGGTCAAGACCGGGATACGTGGAAAAGGAGGAGGGAGGCCTTTGCCCAGCAGTGGGACACTCTAGGCTCATATAAATAACTTACATACAGTTTCCATAAATAATTAGTCGCAACTTTGAACTGAAATTCCACTACAAAGCGCTCTCTGCCATATTAGACACGGTGCAGCACAGCACGGTGACACAAAGCTATGCTTACTCCATATTTCAGCAAAATAGCCACGGGAGTACATTCCCTAATGGCTACTCCGGACACAGATAACCGTCACTTGATATTAATGGAAGTGCCTGAATAATAATAGCTTGTATATTCTAAAAGCTTAAAATCTAAAGCTGTATTTTTAGTCAAATTAATTGGTCATAAAAAATGGACAACATAAAACTTGGCAAACATTAGACTTATATCGACCGGAATATGAACCGTGATTACCTTTTATGTATTGTTTGACTTTGACACCCACCCGCTAAAGTGTCATTCAATAGAACTTGCTAACTATGTAAACAAAAGTTACTAGTAAATTGACATTCAGTGTCAATTTTAGTATGGCGGTTTGTTTACATAGTTAGCAAGTTCTATTGAATAACACTTTATCTTCAGTTACCCGTAAACAAGAGCACGTACCATGAGTCACTGACAGTGTCAAAACTGACATTTACGCTATCGAGAACGTAATTTACTTTCTATACATCTCGTTTGCACTAATATGCGAGTACGAGCGTGATGTATATAGAAAGTAAATTACGTTCTCGACGGCGTTTATGTCAGTGACAAACTGATGGTAGCCGTAATGATGCATGTAACTGCGTCGAAATATCGGGAGCTCGAAAACAATACAAAACGTAATTACGGTTCATATCCCGGTCGATATAAATAAGTCTAGGAAAACTAACCATGAATCATTCAAAACTGTTACTGGCAAACATTATTAAATACATATAAGTATTTTTTGAAAAATTAATTTCCATAAACATATCACGATAATTTTAAAACATCATAACAAAATTCTGTAAACACTGTGACACAAATAGAATTTCAATAGATTAGATTTTAAAAACCTAATAATTTTCAATGTTAAACCAATTGAACACTCAATAACGGCTTGCAAATTGAACATGTAAGCCAGTTGACTCAGCACTAGATTCCTAGTCTACCTAACCTAAAATCGCATAACTAATTCACTATACCATTACGCAACTGCTATCCAAGATCTACTGCCGTATTCGAACTTCAAGATATTCACAAGAGACGACACGTACTAGATCCATCCTGGATCCATTCTAGATACGTTATAGTTTAGATTTCAACTAGTTCTCTTTTGCAGCGCAATTCGGGCAACCAATGTCACTTACGATAGATCGTGTTAGATATCTATTAGATTTGAATTAGATCTCTTTGTAATATCATGTGTAAATCGTTCAAGAGTATCTCCAGAATCGCGGAAATGTCAAATTTGACAGGTTAGATCTTAAACATATCGTTATCGTATCTTGGCGATGTCTTAAAGATATCTAATAGATCAAATAGATGTCTATTACAAAATCCGAATCGGGCCCATAGCATTGCCCCTTCGTGAGATAAAGCTCCGTGGCCGTAGACAAACAACGCCCTACCTTTGAATAATGCATGAGAACACCCTTTACCGGCATAGATTCAGAACAGCCTGTATCTACGGCACTGCTTTAGATATGTCGCATATAAGTACGTCTACATGTTTACATTCAGGTCAAGCTATTATTACTATCGCTTGCCAAACGCTCGAAGCGAACCAGAGGCAAAGAGTGATAAGAAAATAGTTATTTGTTTTACAAAGGGGCAAAGTTGTTGTTTAACCGCTCGTGCTAATATTGATACCCGAGCAAGCGAAAGATTCCAAAATTGAGCCACGAGCATAGCGAGTGGTTCGAAAAATAGAATCTTAAGCGTTGCGAGGGTTTCAAAGCACGAGGGTTAAACAAAATTTGCCCCCGAGTGAAACACAAAATTTTTCACCACACCAACCCGAAGCAAATATTAAATGTAAAATATCGAACAAAATCAAACCATCATTTAAAATTCAATTCTACCAGCAAACATAAGAAAACAACTCAAAATTTGCATTTGATTACTTTGCCTCACATGTGAATTACTGATAGCAAAGTTTTTTGAAGTGCAATGTAAGCCGTTCCACGCTGGTGTGGAAAAGTGAAAAGTAAGATTTTCATACCTGTGCGGATATGATGGTCGTTTTTGTCAACGTGACAGCGTGATAAAACGGTGTCCGTCACTTTCTATCCCGCGGAGTTAAAAAGTTACAGTTATTTATCACGTGGATAAATTGATCCATATTTAATACGCCTAATGCTGGCCCAACAGATGCAACGGGGCAACGACGCTACCAGTATCATACTATCATGGGAGCCTTTCTTTTATTTTTTGGCATTTTTATATATTGTGACTTTTTTGCCACTTTTATGTTATTTCTAGTCAGGATCGCGAGCCCTTTTCATGCTTATAGGAGAAAAAAAGTGTCCTAAAATTTCCATACATTGTTTAAACTTTCCTTTTTGTTACCGCCATACAAAGTAGGTATATGGGAAAATGGTATACAATAGGAAAAAAACTGGGACATTTTTTTATCCCATTAGGATCGAAGGAGCTCGTGATTCTGGGTAGAAATAACACTTTTGTGGCAAAAAAGGTCACAATATTATAAAAATGGCAAAAAATAACAGAAAAACTTATGCAATGGTGACTTTTGGGCCGGCTACGGTCATGGCATCTTTACTTAGTTTAATGTACTGGTTAAGATTGAAAAAACTGGTTGCGGATTAGGTTTGTGTTGAATGAATGTTTATGTGACGAAGCCTGTACGTGTAGCTGATTTGTTTTTGAGTCCACTTGACGAAGCCTGCGTTGCTCATCACGCTATAAACATAAACAATAAAAATTATAAGCGTCAGTATTTCAAAAGTTAAATTCGTGTTCGTATGAGTTAGTGATATAATTTAAAGCTTTAACTCCCGTAAGAGTAAAATGGACCTTTGTTCCCGCTACACTGGCGTGAAATAGCATGCTCACTGCGCAAGTGTGATGAAAAATAGAATACTTAGCCTATAAATAACTATACAATTGCATCCCGCACGTGCAGGATTAGTATAGTTAGACCAAGAAAAGTCTGCAGCGATTTTGATAGCCCACGCAGTGCAAGTGTTATTTACACGTCATAAATTCATAGAAGTTTGACGTTTAAAATGACACTTGCACTGCGTGGGCTATCAAAATCGCTGCAGATTTTTCTCGGTCTGACTCTAGCTGATCGCCAGGTTAACCATGTGTGAAATGATTAATTCACCGTTTTGAGCAATTTGTGGTCACCCTCGAGGGTGACAGCTAATTTGAAAAGTTCCGGACAGTTTGCGGGTTTGGGGTTAATTAAAATTTCGGCGACGATTTGACGGCACAATCGCTCTTGCATTTAAATTAGTTCTTAATATTTTAATAAGTACCTAGTTTATCCGCTACATCGTTTACTGTACCGTCAAGATAAATATTATATATATAAAGGAGAATTAAATGATATTCGGTTACCGCGATAGTTAGTCATGAAATAAAACTATTAAAACGAATTATAGCGCGTATATTTAATGCTTGTTAGGTCGCTATCAAATATTTATTAATCCAAAATTTGGATTGAAATTATAATTAATGGATCACGATATATAAATATAAATGGTCAAGCAAATCTTGTCAGTAGAAAAAAGCGCGAAATTCAAATTTTCTATGGGACGACATCCCTTCGCGCCTAGATTTTTCAAATTTGCCGCCTTTTTTTACTGACAAGATCTGCTTGACAATCTATAAATACGGCCGACAATGTCGGTAAAGCCTATAATATACATACCGATTACCGTAAATTGACTATAGCATGTTAATCCATTATTTGGCAAAGCAATGTTTTATTTTAAAAACGTCGCCCACTAAGTTGTAAAATGTACTCACTTCTGGTATGATCAACGAAATCCGCTACATTTTATTAAGCACAGAGATCATTTCTACTTACATAGGTACTTGTACCTAAAATTGGACTCTCTGTATAATTGTTAAGCCTGAGAGTAGGGTTTGCAATCCGGATCTGAAATGTATGAAATTATCCGGATCCGGATCCGCGGATCTCCGCATACATTTCAGATCCGTCGTGTCAACCCTACCTGAGAGGCCAGCAATAAAAGTGTTAATAAAATCCGCCCTCGCCAACCTCCAGACAAATTAACCAGCACGTGCTAACATAAATCCTACGCAAAAAAACACATTTTAATCCGTATTTAATTTAAAAACGCAATATATCAAGCTACAACTCGACCGCTAAATAAAACTCGGGGTCTAGTTTATTACTACAAACAAAAACGCAAATAAACACCGTAAACATGTGCGCATAAAGTCCAAAACATGTTGTCTTGTGTTTCCAATAATAACACCTGTTGTAGGGTGTCCCTTTGTCAGTGGATACGGGGAATTTCCTTTTGAAACTGGTACACCGCATTCAGTAATTTATACGGGACGTAATGAGGTGCGGGCCTTTTTCGCTGGAACGTAGACACCCTACACGTAGGGCATTTATAACTAGTTGGTTGGCTTTCAGTGCTTTGACTATGTGATATCTGAAAGTACTATGGAATAGATACCTAGTTAGTTTATTTCTACGCGTAGTACGTATGGTGTAAGTATGGCGGCTATAGGACATATGACAAGTTTATATGAGTGGACATAGGTATATTTACTTACCAACTTCAAGCTTTTTAACCCCCGACGCAAAAAAAGTGTGACGCCAATGTCTGTCCGTGCTGGCATCGTAGCTCTCAAATGGATGGACCGATTTCTATGCGGTTTTTTAACGTGAAAGCTAGTTTTCTTGCCTTATCTATGTTTTTTTAATCTTAATCTAATCTAATCTAAAAATAATCTTTATTGCAACTTTGAGTGGTTACATAGCATTGGTTCCCGGCTCTCAAAGTAGGTGTCCCTGTGTCTCAAGAGCCAGTTCCTTCCCAATTACAAGTTAGACATTTTATATTTCAGTTTCAACAATATTAAAATTAAAATTAAAGAAAGATAATCTAAACATGCGAAACTATGGTTTGATAAAGCCGATCCAGCAGTTTAAAGAGTTTTATACATTTAATAGTTTAGTAGTATTATTACAACTTTACATGTGTATATAATATAAACCTGCTACTGACATGTGGTAATTTGAACATTGATGCCGGTTATAAATTGTAAAATTAAAATTTTCATCTTTAAGAAATGGAACTTAAACAATAAAATGGGTTCTAGTGCATCCAGTCACATTCGACTGCGAAAGGGAATCTCGTTACGTGACATAGGAACTCGTTTAGACCAGCTATCATGGTCGCATTTTTATCACCTGTCATTCCATGCGTCACTTTCGCACTTACATATTTGTTAGAACGTGACAGCCATGTTGACAAATGATAAAGAGTCGGCCATCTTAGCCCTACAGCACTGGACGCCTGGATGGATCTTATCCGGCTCTAGTGTTGGATAAGTTAGGTTTTAACAGATTTTACATGGAAATGGCATCTTAAGCAGGTAGGCGATAATACTCACTGATATTGCTTAATTAGTATTGACAAAGACAAGCAAAGGACAATAACTGTTTTATCTTGACTGCTCAAACAAATAAGCAGAGATCGGACAAATTTGCGACATTGCTCGCAATAATGTGGACATGACTCCGAAATTGATTAAATAATTAATTATTTAATTAATTTCTTACCTGAGGTTTAATTTTGATTCCTAATCAATAAATAACACAAAGAGTTCTTATAATGTAAATTTATTTAAAAAAAAAATCAGTATGTTTTCCAAATTTTCTGTAGGTACGTATTTTTTGACGACCGGTCTGGCCTAGTGGGTAGTGACCCTGCCTGTGAAGCCGCGGTCCTGGGTTCGAATCCCAGTAAGGGCATTTATTTGTGTGAGAGCACAGATATTTGTTCCTGAGTCATGGTTGTTTTTTATGTATTTAAGTATTTGTATATTATATATATCGTTGTCTGAGTACCCACAACACAAGCTTTCTTAAGCTTACCGTGGGGCTTAGTCAATTTGTGTAATAAAGTCCTATAATATTTAATATTTATTTATATTTATATTTTATATCAAAAATATATTTAAGTGCTATTTATTGATTAGGAATCAAAATTAAACCTCAGGTAAGAAATTAATTAAATGATTAATTATTTAATCAATTTTGGAGTCATGTCCACATTATTGCGAGCAATGTCGCAAATTTGTCCGATCTCTGCAAATAAGCCAATATCTTTCAAAATCTTATATATTTTATGTTTTACAGTGGCACGGCCCTAATGTCATTATACTCACATTAAATTGACATATAGCCTTATACTTTATGTAATTATAAGGTGATACAATAGACAAAAAATAATATAATAAGAACAAAAAGCATATAGATCTAAAAATAAACGTATAAACCTTCTGAATTATGAATCAATAAACCCTTATAACTTATAATTTACTCTTGGAAAAGCTTCCGAAATAGTATCTTACTGGACATTATTTGTATCATTTTGGTCACTACCATTATCATCACATACCCGAGAATCAATGGAGCCCTCATACCCCTGCGACAATAAAGATTGAACGACCTGTCTGTTCAGATTCAGGTCGGGCCGGTAATGCCTCGAGCAGGCAACCATCTTCTCGATCACGCCCTTCTTGACCACCACCTCGCCTGCTCCCGACACAGGCTTTCCAGCGAAGAGGCTCGATGTATGCAGCAGTTCTTTTTTGTGTGAATTTGATAGCAGTAATGTCCCGTCAGGCTTCATGACGAAGATAGCTGATGGGCCTGAGCTGCCCTCATCTGCGTTACTAGTATCCACCACACTCCCTAAAGAATTGTACAGTTTGCCATCTTTAACATGCACTTCCAGAAGGGTTCTCTCTTGCGCATCATAATAAGTTACTAGAGGCGGACACTTAGACTCACTCTGCCACGTACAAGCTCTATCTTCGTTTCTGAATCTGTTCTGCAGTTGATGTGTACCGTATGCGAGTGCCATACTAAAAGTATTTTTAATATTCCCGAAGTTGGAACAGTCCGTGTAGTTCGTCTGTTTGCAAATGTAAATACCTTTATCATTTTCAAGCGTATAAATAACTCCATTAAAATATGCCATGTCTCTAGGATTTTTATAATGTAATGGTGTCGAAACACAATCATTGGACGTGTTGGTTTCTGAGCATTCCCACATATTACCATCCCAAGTCACAGCAAAAATACTATTTTTTACAATTGAGAAACCCATAATGCCTGCTGTCAAGTTGTACATTAATCTGCAATTATTTTCTGTCTTTACAGAACAGCGCAGCAGTTGACCATTCCACAAGCCAGCGTAGATGTATTCGTTGAACTGGATCACAGAGAAAACGCTACTTCCAAGTCTATGGAAAGGCCGGCAGCTGTTTGGCTCCATCAGGTCGCAGCGCAATAAGGTTCCATTGTTCAGGCCTGCATAAAGGTTTCCACCTGCAATCGCCAAGGATTCAACTACAGCCCCACTAGCTCGAGTCTCAAAATCCTTGCAGGAATCTTTTTCGCTCAGGTTGCACTTCAACACAACACCAGATTTGAGACCAGCGTAAACAAAATCCTCGGCAACAACCAATGAATGGACTCTGGAGTCGGATTTATAGAAGTCTTCACACTCGGTAGGATCTTCGTGCAGACATCGCAGCAGGCTGTGACAATGTGTAGGGGTGAGAGATAGGTAAGGGATGGTACTCACAGCTAGTCCTTTGAATTGTCCAAATTACAGTGCACTGTTCACTCTTTTCACTCGCGTTTCGGGGCCCTTTGGTTTCGGAAGGCACACGCGACACTGAGGGTGCAGAACTTCACCCTTTCGAATTATTTTTGAAGAGTCCGGGACGCACACGCGCGATGTGTGTCAAGCTCGGAGCCAGATCGCATTCTGCCGAGCGTTCCCGAAAGATCGCCGTGAGTTATGATTTTGGGACGGGGAGGGTAGTTGGAAACTGCACATTGTCACATCCCCCCCCCCTTAATCTCGAACAGTATGGCTTCAATTGGGATATATTTACTCTTTTTACAACATTATTTGAATTCGGCTTAATTAGCGCGGCTTGACCGTTTGTAATATTTTTAATTGTATATGGCCCTGACCACCGCGGACAAAACGCGGCGCATACTCCTCGATCGGCGTTTGTAAGCGGAAAACATTTCGCGAGTACTTGTTGCCCTACATTAAAAATATTGGCTCTCCTACGATTATTATAATAATGCTCTTGTCTCTCATGTGCAGCGTTTAACTTTCGAACTACTGTAGTTTGTTCGTGGTTATGGGTCGAGTTTCCTTCAGAAATTATTTTATCTAATTCCCACCTATTTTCTAAAGGACTTCTAATTTCCCGCCCGAGAAAAATAGATGATGGTGTACGATTTGAACTCTCATGGACTGCGGTGTTGAGAGCAAGCTGGAAATTAGGTAGCGACTCGTCCCATATAGATTTCGTTTTCCTACAATAAATATTTAACATTATACTCAAATTTCGATTTACGCGTTCCACTGCATTTGCCTGTGGGTAATACGGAGATATTTTAACATCATTAATTCCCCAAACATGGCACATTTGTTTAAATACATCGGCTGTGAAATGTGTTGCGTTATCAGATACGATAGTTCGCGGCGGTCCGTAATTCGCCCACACGAGCCTCGACAGCGCGCGCACGGTGTTAGCAGCGGTCGCCGCCCGTACTGCAATCAACTGAACCCACTTTGAGTAGCCGTCCAAAATAACCAAAATATATTTGTTTCCGTTCTTTGATATCGGAAATGGTCCTTTGTAATCTATATAAACTCTTTCCCAAGTTTCGGTAGGTACAGTTGATGACATCAAACCAACCGGTTTCTTATTTAATGGTTTTGTCGTTTGACAAAGCAAACACGACCTTACGTACTCTTTAATATCCGTATACAAGTTCTTCCACCAAAAAATACTGGCTATTCTATTTAAGGTTTTTGTTATCCCTAGATGACCAGCTATATCTTGATCATGATAATAATTTAAAATTACATTTTTTAAATGAATAGGTAATACTATTCGCCATTTGTTTGTTTTCCCTAATTGCCGGCACAATAACTCGTTTTTAATTTTATATTTTGGAACCCTAGTCCCACCATTAATTTGAATAATTAAATCATTGCAAAATTTGTCGTTTACCTGGTGTCTTATAAGCGAATCATTAGTAACGGGGTATTCCTGAAGCGCGGAACAATTGACTTCATCCGTTCCTTCGTACATACGGCTCAAACAATCGGCTACGTTATTACTACTGCCCTTAATATGTTTAATATCAAATTTAAATCTGGACAGAAGAAGTATCCACCTCCCTAACTTTCCAATCTGTTTAGGATGTTCAAAAAGCCAAGATAATGCAGCATTATCGGTTTGAAGTTCAAACGGCGCGACTTCTAAATATTGTTTAAATTTAGTGACTCCGAATACGGCGGCGGCACACTCTTGTTCGTAGACCGTTTGGCGACGTTCGGCGCTCGACAGCGTGCGGCTCGCGTAACACACCGGCGCCAGGGCCCCGTCCACTTCCTGCTGAAGCACAGCTCCAAGAGCTGTTCCAGATGCATCACTTTGTAAAATAAATTTTTTTGAGAAGTCAGGAAACCTCAAAACGTTAGGTGAAACCAATTGCTGTTTTAATCGTGCGAATGCGTCAACCTGTTTAGGCCCCCAGATGTACTTGGCATCTTTTTTTTTTAACAAATTTAACGGTTCGGCAACTTCCGAATATCGAGGAATAAATTTTGCATAGAAGCTAGTCATCCCCAAAAATGTTTTTAGCTGTTTTAAATTTTTCGGTTCCGGATAGTTTACAACGACACTTATTTTATCGGGGTCGACGGCTAAACCGGAATAACTAATATTATACCCTAAAAACTGTACCGACTCTTTACATAGTTTTAATTTTTTTGGGTTGACTGTTAACCCTGCTTTACCAAGTCTACTCAACACCTCGTCTAGGTGTTGCACGTGCGATTCCTTGTCTTTGGAAAAAACACAAATGTCGTCCACAAAAGGGATTATATACTTGTATTTTATATCACCAAATATCATATCGACCACCCTGTTTAATGACTGCGGACTTACACAGAGCCCGAAAGGAACATATTTGTACTGAAATAACCCAAAGGGGCATATAAACGCTGTAACCGGCTTAGATTCGTCGCTTAACGGTATCTGATGAAATGAGCTGTTAAGATCAATTATTGAAAAATACCTAGCCCCGCCTAAATACTGGAAAACTGATTCAATCGACGGCATTGGATAACTGTCGTATACAATCTTCTTATTTACCGCCCTGTAATCGCAGCAAAGTCGCTTGCCACCACTGGCTTTGTCGATTAAAAATGCTGGTGACGCATACGGTGAACTCGATTTTTCAATGATACCTTTATCAAGTAGTTGTTTAATATGTGCCTCCATTTCCGCGGCTTTCGGCGGCGACAGCGGATAAAATCGTGAGCGAACCGGAACATTATCAATGAGTTTTATCTCATAGTTCAGGATGTTAGTTTTACCTAATTTTTCCGTTACGACTTCTTTGTGTTTTCCTAATAAATTTTCCATTTTACCTCCAATTTCTTCATCGTTTTGAATGCTGTTAAACTGTACTATATCTTGCTGCTCTTCATTTTTTAACAATGGTATTTTATAATGCGGCATAAAGTCAAATATCACGTATCCATAAAATGGATATGGGACTAGTTTTGTTTTGTTAATAAAATCGCATCCTAATATAACAGGTGCAATTAAACTCGGTGCTACTGTAAATTCAAATTTCCAAGTAAACTTATCAATTGAAATCAATACGGTTATAACTTCGGTAGCTGTAAAAACTTGTCGCCTAGCGGTAGTACATTGAATATTGCACCGCGACGTAACCACCTTACGACGACCTTTGAGTTTATCTGCTAAGTCCTGAGTAATAAATGATCGAAACGCGCCCGAGTCCACTAACGCGGTAAGAATATTATTACAAATAACTACTTGTAAGCATGGTTTATTGGTTTCCCTATAACTAATTATTTTGCCACCTTCTTGGACTACTGCGAGAGGAAGCTGACGGTGGATATCGTTGCTTACTCCCTGTTCGCGTTTCCCGCGTAATTTGACTGTGTCTGTAAACGTCTACGACGCTGTTCACAATCACGCCCGAAATGACCATAAGAATTGCATTCATAACAACGTGGGCCGCGCTGCGTTGTTTGAACCTGATTAGCAACCGATGTATTTGCGTTAGGCAAGCCCGACCCGCCGGCGGTGACCTCTCGCTCGCCCCCATGCGCTAACCGGTTCCCGCGCGAAAACGATGCACTCGACTCCCGTGCCGGTTGACCATATTGCCGATACGTATTACTACCAACATTTAACTGGTTCCTTTGATAAAAGTTATGCGAGTTTTGTGAATGCAATTTGTCTCGTAAAAGAGCGCCCTCGACCTCACTACTTATTTGCGCTAATTGCGACATGTCCTTTATGTCCATAGGATTGCATTTAATGTAATAATATATCCTTGGAGAAATTCTACTTAATATAGTTTGCATTAACATTTCCTCTGACCAGCCCAGATTGAGCGCCTTCGCCACCGCAACTACAGAATGCGCAAACTCTAATAACGTTTCGGACTCATATTGATAACGCAAGCACATTTCATTTTTTAACGTTTCAATATGTATCGGAGATAAAACCTCGCTTAAAATCAGTATTTTAATATCTTGCCAATTATGTAACGCAGCTGCCCGACGGAACCACCAATCCGCCAGAAACCCAGTTGTCCTGGTCATTATCCAGGTCACATACTCTGACTGGGGAACTAGCTGGAGTTGAGTAATTTTATCGACGCTGATAATAAATTTAATAAGCTGTTTAGCCACCTTGCCATCACAAGTTGGTAACTCCGCGAGCATTTTTTGCAACACTTTTAACTTATTTTTATCGACTCGATTATGTTCACCTACCGCGTTCGCGGGTGACTCGACCTTTTGACCGTTAAGGCACGTCGATGGAGTATGCGACATTTTTTCTGTTTCGATCGTATTAATTCGTTTCTTTAACTCTGATATTTGATTATTTTGCGACTCAATCTTTTCCTGTAATTGTCTAATAGCCGGATTCAAATTTTCCAAATTTAACGACTTAAAATATTTAAACATGTCCGACACTCGAGTAACGGTTTTTTCTTCTGTGTCGGACATTTTGTTACCGATACGTACTAATTAATGCCAAACAAGAAAATATTAGACCTAATTCGGGGTTTCGCAACCTCCACCAATTGTGACAATGTGTAGGGGTGAGAGATAGGTAAGGGATGGTACTCACAGCTAGTCCTTTGAATTGTCCAAATTACAGTGCACTGTTCACTCTTTTCACTCGCGTTTCGGGGCCCCTTGGTTTCGGAAGGCACACGCGACACTGAGGGTGCAGAACTTCACCCTTTCGAATTATTTTTGAAGAGTCCGGGACGCACACGCGCGATGTGTGTCAAGCTCGGAGCCAGATCGCATTCTGCCGAGCGTTCCCGAAAGATCGCCGTGAGTTATGATTTTGGGACGGGGAGGGTAGTTGGAAACTGCACATTGTCACAAGGCCATCGCCAATACCAACCAGAACGACTGCTGGTGAGGAATAAATGGCGTCGCGAACTGTGACGTCATTTGTCCTAATTATTTTTTGGAATGGCGAAATAGTTACGTTCCGATAAGATTCGTTACTGTGGTCATTTTGTGTTGAATACTGCTTTTCACTTACTGGGGAAGCAGAGACCAATCCAGCTAACTGAAGACACACAAACAAAACGAAAATCATGATGTTTTGTGGGCACAGCGCGGTTGAAATTCGCAAACTGATTGCTTCTCGTATTGCCAATAAAAGTCTAAATGTAACAAAGTACTGATTAAAAGATCAGTACAGGGTCATGTGAGATAATTCAGTGTGCTGTCAAAATAATAAACATGTATTTATAGCTGGTCAACCAAATCTTGTCAGTAAAAAAAGGCGCGAAATTAAAATTTTCTATGGGACAATATCCCTATCCCTTCGCGCCTACATTTTTCAAATTTGCCGCCTTTTTCTACTGTCAAGATCTGGTTGACCAAGTATAGATATCATATTATTGAGTGCGTGATTTTAACTCGGATGCCATTACCTAGACTTTTGTATTCCTATTAGAGTCTCGTAACCTCAATCAGCAAATGTAATCAAGTAATCACAATTCCCTTTGATTAGTTTTCTGAAACTTCCTCATTGAACTACATAGAGTTGTATAATATAGTTGGTCAAACCAATTTGTCAGTAAATAGAAACAAAAAAACTATACGCATCCTTTTTTTTTTGGGTGCTAGTACTAGTGTAAGACAAAGGTAGTATGATTCTCTCTGTCTATGTTTGAAATGAGACAGTCCTTTGACAAGCTATATGTAGGATGTTGAACTAACTGTAAATGCGCTCGCGTAAACTGGCAACACTCACAAAGGCCCGCATGCTGGCAATACCAATATTTGACATGGCGGCTGTTTGCTAACGCTGTTTGGATTAAAACATTGACGTATAATATCTAGGGACGGGCTAATGGGGCACTAAAAATCGTACTAGTTCAGCGGTGCTACTCACGAATTCCAGCCAATCGTGCAGTCTAACGCAACTAGTTGCGACCAATAGCGCGCGTAATGCGAACTCGTCAACCAATCGCGCGCGTGATGCGAACTCATCAACCAATCACGTTGTGGC
The DNA here is from genome assembly GCF_948474715.1 of Cydia amplana. Classification (NCBI taxonomy): domain Eukaryota; kingdom Metazoa; phylum Arthropoda; class Insecta; order Lepidoptera; family Tortricidae; genus Cydia; species Cydia amplana. The sequence goes on from NC_086073.1 coordinate 17,841,583, forward strand.
GATTTCACACCGCTGTACTGGCCCCTGTCATGCCTCATTATTATTACCCGTAAAGCCAGTCCCTAGATATCTATGTCAATGCTGGACTACGACTGCAGTGCTACCGGCCTACCGTGTTTTATTTTATTATAAATAAAACTTGCTATATACCCATGTCAAGAGTTCCGTACTAAGCAAACTGCCGTTAAATCCCATATATGCCCATTGGGGGCCATTTTCGGCCCACTAGCCAAAAACCCACTCCTGTACGGATATGATGGTCGTTCTTGTCTACGTGACAGCGTGATAAAACGGTGTCCGTCACTTTCTTTCCCACGGTGTTAAACAGTGACAGTTATTTTATCACGTGGATAAAGATGGATAAAGCTATCCATAATAGGCTGGCTGCTCATTAAAATTCGTTTCTTCAATGGAAAGTGGAAACAGGTGGATACCAAAAAACCAGCCTTACTAGATATCCTAATAAATCTAACGGACACCTCAGACAAATACTTTTTCACCACACCAGCTCGGAAAGGCTTACTTTGCACTTCAAAAACGGATAGCAAAGTTGCACTTTGCTATCCGTTTTTGAATGTAATTCACATGTAATCAAATGCAAATTTTGAGTTGTTTTCTTATGTTTGCTGGTAGTATTGACTTTTAAATGATGATTTTGGATGATAAATATTTAATAACATTCATTTGAATTTGATTTGGTTTGATTTTGTTTGATATTTTACATTTAATATTTGCTTCGGGTTGGTGTGGTGAAAAATTTTGTGTTTCACTCGGGGGCAAATTTTGTTTAATCCTCGTGCTTTGAAACCCTCGCAACGCTCAAGATTCCAATTTTGAAACACTCGCTACGCTCGTGGTTCAATTTTGGAATCTTTTGCTTGCTCGGGTATCAATATTAGCACGAGCGGTTAAACAACAACTTTGCCCCCTTGTAAAACAAATAACTATTGGTCCTTATATTTTCTTTGGCTACGTTTGGCTAATGTTACCCTTATCTATCTAATACCTTTAAACGAGCAATTCTTGTTTATTTATTTATTTATTTATTTATATATATATATATATATATATATATATTTCGGGGATCTCGGAAACGGCTCTAACGATTTCGATGAAATTTGGTATATAGGGGTTTTCGGGGGCGAAAAATCGATCTAGCTAGGTCTTATCTCTGGGAAAACGCGCATTTCCGAGTTATTATGTTTTCCGAGCGAAGCTCGGTCACCCAGATATTTTGTTTTAAAAGCAATAACAACGCCGTGAATGTTCATTGAATATATTCAATACTAGTACAATACTAGTTCAATAGTAGTAGTAGTTTTCAGTATACTGAATAATCGTGAAAGCCTTAAGACATTACCAAAAGGTCTATAATTGCTTGATGGGCAATTACAGCACTATCTATTCATCGTTCCCTTGCAATGTCATGAAATTGTTAATCCATTAAGGTAAATTAGATTACAATCCATTTATATTTCTATTACTAAATGGAAGCAAATATCACGATAAAAAGAAAAATAACTATTTATTATTTACTTTGGACACAAGAAATAATGTTTGTCAAAGGACTGTCTCATTTTAAACATAGACAGAGACAATCATACTATCTTTATCTTACACTAGCACCCAAAAGAAAAGGATGAGTATAGTTTTTTTTGTTTTTATTTACTGACAAATTGGTTTGACCAACTATAGCATGCATTTCACGCAAAAGTTAAAATACCCTTGTGTGACAAAAAGTTTAAATAAATTCCGATTGCGATCAATGAACTAAAATAACTATAGAAGTCTGACTACCTAGCGCTCAAAAATTAACTCAAAAGGTTAACATATAGAATTGTTAACCTTTAATAACCATATTGAATTATTTTAACCAGTCAAAACTTATAGTGAGTAATCACAGCTTTTGGGATATAACTATGTATTCAAAGTTGCGGGCGGTATATTTATGGAGAAAGGGGATAGGTGTCAAATAAGTGAACAATTTTTTGAAGCCAAAAATGTATAGGTATCATGCGCAAAGAAAGGGTAATTTTCATTAAACAGTATTTTCTTTGGAATTTCCATTCCCGACCCTTATTTTCACATTCCTTTACATACGAGTAAACCTAAAGTCTATTTTTTTATTCGGTAGACTAAAATGACATTTCATAGTGTGAGATGACAGATGACACATGATGTTCATACTACGAAATGTCATTTTAGTCTACCGAATAAAAAAATAGACTTTAATGTTGTTTCATATAAATATTTCCACAAAGGCAATCAAAATGCAAATGCAAATACTTTTTTATTAATAAAAACAAAGAAAGGGAAATATTATGTTATCTACGGAGATAAAAGTTTCCCGTATCTAATTAAATAAACAAATCTAAAGAAAGAACAAACATCATTATTATGTAAGCGAGCGTTTTACAAAAAGAAACAGCGCGATGAGAAAGTTTCTATGGCGATATTGTAAAAGTAAAAAATACTTTTCTGCTTGATTCTATTTTGTAGGACAGGAGCGTGCTGCAATAATTAAACTTCTTTTACATGATCTTATTGCCTAAATAAACAGGTTGAAAAAGTTAATAAGTTATGCTATTCACTATTTTCAAGTCACTCTACAACTTTCTAGTACCTATTCGATATGATCGAGGTACACTTTTTTTTCTGGATTTAATTCAAGTTTATTATAGTTTTAAGGTACACTTGCATTAATCAATTTGTGGTGGTAAATAAATATACAAGTGGTCTATATTATTAGAAATTACTTACTTTCTGTTGTTTTTGTTGTAGTATTTTGTTTATGTCTCTACTTGTTTTTAAGCCGTGTGAAATAGATCTGCAATAACAACTACAAATTATGCAAAAAATTTAAAGACCGTATGTCAAATTTCCACGGTCATTTTCCACCTCTTCCCTTTCTTGAGTTAAATCTTATCTTATACCTTTAAACGAGCAATTCTTGTATATTTATTTATTTATTTATATGTACATATATTTTGAGGATCTCGGAAACGGTTTCCGGGGCGGAAAATCGATCTAGCTAGGTCTTATCTCTGGGAAAACGCGCCTTTTTGAGTTTTAATATGTTTTCCGAGCACAGCTCGGTCTCCCAGAATCATAATCACCGTTTGAGTTTTCAAGAAATAAGGCACATTTGGAGGCCACAGTCAAAGATCTGCCCTGCAATTACAATGAAAACAAAAATATTGAATTGTGTCACAGTGTTGTCTATGTGGAAAAAAAACGAAAAGATTGAATAATTTTATTTATCGCCAAATTAAAGCGCTGGCTCCCGGTTTAACTTATACAAACACAGTGATAAAAATACTTTTATTTTTTCCAAACCCCGCCTTAAGCTCCTGAACAACGGATCCCTTTTATATAACACTTATACTTTAGGTATACATCCACTTATAGCGTTATAAAAATTAAACAAACTTTTGAAGAGATTTGGAGAATTAGTCCTATTCAAGAAATGCCTTGAATTTAAATTCAAATTCGTATTATTCGTGGTTAAATTCAGTTATTTTAGGTTACAAAGTTTGTAAGTGATCTTCTATCTTGCATTTTAATTTTAATCCAGTATCTGGTTGAAGCCTGTAAGGAAATGACGATGACGGTCGTTTTTGTGTACGTGACGTGACAGCGTAATGATGACAGGGTCTATCTCTGTAAACCATGTGGCGTTAGCCGCCGCCTTACAATCGAAGCTCTCATTAAAAAAAAGACTTGGTAAAAATAACATGAAATCTGACAGAACCAGTAACTTTAACCTTAAATAGTAATTTTAATTTTATTACGTAGATAGAGATAATAATACGCCTGCTATGTAAATAGGAGCAAATGTTTCAATTGACGTCTCTTCAAACTATTCCCAGTAGGTAACTCTAGTTTTGGTTTCAATGTTTTAAAAACCGTACGCTTCGGCCAGCATAAAGATAAACTATTTTTTTTATCTTTGAAAATGTTATTATTGCATGTTATCTATGAATAACTAAGGAATTTACTCATTTCTAGAATCAGAAACTCTAGTGTAAATTTCATTCGATAGCGTGAAAAGCGTTCGCGTTTGCGTTAGGTGTCTATTTTTGTACGGGATTTGAACCGCGCGCCAAGCGGGACGTTTTGGATAGTCAAAATCCCGTACAAAATTACACTTAGGTAACGCAAACGCGTACGTCACGTCACGCTATCGAATGTTTACTTTACACTAGGGGTACAGTCGAGATGACTTTTTATCGAGTGTGTGATTCCACGCCCACACACTAGCAGCAGCTTTCTTTATGTATTATGTAGAACTGTTTAGACGACAACGGTTTCACTCACTTGAATTTTTTGCAGCGACATGTTGGCAGCACTCGATGCGATTTCACTTTTATACGAAGTCTTAATTCAAGCATTGCAGTCGACGAGTAGAAAAACAGTTTAAAATATGTCTCACGAAAGTTTAATATCGATTATTATGTAGAAGTCACATAAACTCGGCTACTTTCCATTATGAAACCGCCTACGCCTGAGATAAGAGCCCGTACCATGAGTCACTGACAGTGTCAGAACTGACATATACGCTATCGAGAACGTAATTTACTTTCTATACATCTCGTTTGCACTTATATGCGAGTACGAGCGAGATGTATAGAAAGTAAATTACGTGCCGAACTGATGGTAGCCGTAAAGTGAAGCTATACATCCCTTAGTGTTCGATATCGCAGTGCACTCCGAATGCACCTCGTTATGCGCTGCCGGCAATTTGGAGCCACAAAAGCCTGTCGTTGAATTTGTGGTGCATATCTCTTGGAACGTGAAGATATTGTTTGCGTAATGTTATGTATAATGGTACAAGTAACAAGGGAGCCTTACAAGCTAAACAGGTTCGTAAAACCACCGTTTGGTGGCCGGACTATAGTTTAATAATCTAAGAGCACTCCCAATTATGAATCAAAATTAACTCGAATATAAATTTCCAGTTCAGGTTGTGACTAATATTCGAATGTCGTATTTGTAAAATGGTGAGATATTTATAAAGATGGAAGAAGCTCTTGAGTAGTTGACGGATCTTCTCTAGGGGGTAATTGCACAAAAGATCCCTATGGGTCGAAGTGTATCCGCAAGGGCCCCCGAAAACAATAAGATAAGATGGAAGAAAAAGTCAGACAAATCGAAAAACGGTATACCTAACTTAAGATGTGGACCGTTATGAGTCTAAAAACTATGTACATATTTTCTTTTTTAATTCAAAATCCTAAAACAATTACAGCATTTAAAGACATTGCATTTGTTGTCCTAAAGTAGGTATTAGATATTGATTTATTGATAAAATTTATCAGTTAGTGTGAGTGCGGCATAGCAGGGCTAAGATGGCCGGCTCTTTATCATTTGTCATTGTCACCATGGCTGTCAAAGTGACGCATAGCATGACAAGTGATAAAATTGCGACCATGATAGCTAGTCTGATATAGAAATCGAATTAATATCGTACCTTCACAGAGGTATAATTTACAATTACAATTACGTCTTAAAGTCAAATTCACCCTATAATAATATTACGAGTATAAATACATAGGTTCATTTTCATTACATACAAACGTTGCCATTTCAATTTTCCCCGTTTTCCCCAATCCCCTCGCACCTTGGAGGATATAAACAAACGGAGACGCCTTGTCTGTAATTTTCTGTACAAAACAGTCTGGATATTTGCGGGGAAGGGGCACGTCAAATGTATACGCAACGTAAAAAAAAAACCGACTTCAAAAAGGATGAAATAAAATATTATCCTTTTTGAAGTCTATGCGTTACCAACTGATATGTTTGAAGTCGCTGCCAAGCCAAGTAGTAACAATACCAGTCAAGAACCTCCTCCATTTTTTTCGTCGGTAAAAAATGGGATTTATAGCCATAAAGCTGATTATTTTTGACTGGTATTGTTACTACTTGGCTTGGCACCGACTTCAAACATATCAGTTGGTAACGCATAGGCTTCAAAAAGGATAATATTTTATTTCATCCTTTTTGAAGTCGGTTTTTTTTTGTAAAAAGTTTTTATTTTTCCATTTTTAGTTTTAACTTTTAACGCATTGTTAAGAGCGCGACACATGATGAAAAAAATCGGACTACTCTGTAAAAAGTTAGGCGTGGTCATACGTTACAATCGGTGAGTGAAAAATCAATCATCCCTTATTTTCCTACCCTTAAGGTTGGATTTTTTTTTCCAAATTTATATGGGACCAACTTTGGGGTGTACCCTTTCCAATAAAAACATTATTATCAAAATCGAACTACTCTGTAAAAAGTTATGCGTGGTCATATATAAAAAAAAATATATACGCGTCGACTTGAGAACCTTCTCCGTTTTTTTCGTCGGTTAAAAATAGCCATGTCAGATAAACGTCAGTCCATACTCCATACATGACCATTGTCCGCCTATTTTCTACAGAGGGGAACGCCTGTTAATGGCTACGCCGTTTGGTTATATCCTCCAAGCCTCGCACATATAATACGAACAATTTACGGCACTCATAATTTCTCACACGTAGGGTAAATGCTCCTAACGGCGTGATTATGATTTATATCGGAACCCGGTTCCTGCGTTCCATTACCATAACGGAACCCTAAATATCGCTCAAGATTATAGATGACGTCATTACGGTTCTTAAGATTTTTCAAACGATATGACGTTTAAATTGGATAGGTAGAGTCTGTGCGGAAAGAGAAGAGTTGTGAAATGTATATATGGAGCCCAATACATTCCACGATTCTTCTCTTTCCGAACAGACCCTACACGATTTATTTACAGAAATTAGTATAAATAGTATATTACGAGGACATACCAAGTAAAGTAAAAAAATTGCAATTAAGTAAAAAAGTCTCATCTTGGCCTCGTGACATGTGATCTCAAGCTTTATTATAATTCTTATTTTGCTGGCGGAGGGGTGTATACTATTTTTCTGTTCGCCGGAGCTGAAAAGCGCCAACTTCGATTAAGGCAACGGGCCGAAAGTTGACGCTTTCCGATCAGAGGACAGAAAAAACTTTAAGCCGATACCATTTCTGTAAGAAAAAAAGCGGCCAAGTGCGAGTCGGACTCGCCCATGAAGGGTTCCGTATTTAGGGGATTTATAACGTATTAAAAAAACGACTTACTAGATCTCGTTCAAACCAATTTTCGGTGGAAGTTTGCATGGTAATGTACATCATATATTTTTTTTAGTTTTATCATTCCCTTATTTTAGAAGTTACAGGGGGGGGGGCACACACATTTTACCACTTTGGAAGTGTCTCTCGCGCAAACTATTCAGTTTAGAAAAAATTATATTAGAAACCTCAATATCATTTTTGAAGACCTATCCATAGATACCCCACATGTATGGGTTTGATGAAAAAAAATTTTTTGAGTTTTAGTTCTAAGTATGGGGAACCCCCAAAATTTATTGTTTTTTTTTTCTATTTTTGTGTGAAAATCTTAATGCGGTTCACAGATTACATATCTACTTACCAAGTTTCAATAGAGTCAGACCAAGAAAAGTCTGCAGCGATTTTGATAGCCCACGCAGTGAAAGTGTCATTTTAATCGTCAAACTTCTACGAATTTATGACGTGTAAATAACACTTGCACTGCGTGGGCTATCAAAATCGCTGCAGACTTTTCTTGGTCTAACTCTAGTATAGTTCTTATGGTTTCGGAAAAAAGTGGCTGTGACAAACGGACGGACAGACAGACAGACATGACGAATCCATAAGGGTTCCGTTTTTTGCCATTTGGCTACGGAACCCTAAAAAGGCTCCTCTCTCAAAGTCGATTCAGAATGTATCCTGCTTTCGCTAAATGTTGTACCTATTTAATCAACAACCTGTTTTCGAACGCATCCTATCAACACGACTTTAACAGGATCAAATTACCAGCACACTCAGATAAATGGGTTAATCTCCCTACAAGTCCACATGTCACACCAATTACCCACACGTGGGGCTTATGACGCCAATCCTTTAGGGCTGAACTATCGCCCTGTCAATTATTTCAATAGGATTTCAATCAAGCACCTATTATCCCATATCGGAGCCATTCGGTCGAGATCAATTTGGCCCTTGGATATTCGCAATCCAATTTGAACCTTTCTTGGTTGATGTAAAGTTGGTTTTAGCGTGATTTTGTTGTGGCTTTTGGCTGTTTCAATAAATAGAGTATGATTGCATTGCCTGCTGGATTATACAGGCTAGAATGTTTGAACGAGGAGATAATCGTCAAGACAAATATTACGAGTATACAATAATAAAGACATTTCTCGAACAACAACATATTATAAGTATAAACTAACAATAAAAAGTAACCTAAAATTAAAACTACCTACAAAACTAAAACAACTACTTAAAAAACTAAAAATGCTGCCAGTATCTTTGGCGTAGTGCTAAAGATACTTTTTCTACGAGTCAACAAAAAAAATACTTAAAACTAGTAGAAGAATCATATATGTAGGTAAAAAAATTCGATTGGTCAATTTCATTATGGAAATTCAAAGGTGTATGTGAAGTCCCCAATCCGCATTGGGCTAGCGTGGGGACTATAGCCCAAGCCCTCTCGCGCGTGAGAGGAGGCCTGTGCCCAGCAGTGGGACGTATAAAGGCTGAAAAAAAAAATTCATTATAGTTGACTAAACTGTATCGAAATGAATATTATAGTTGCCTAAACAGTATCGAAATGAATATTATAGTTGCCCAAACAGTATCGAAATGATTATTATAGTTGAGTTGGGGTCCCATAGTGAAAAAAGTATGCGATTTCACTTTGGTATACGAAGTCTTAATTCAAGCATTGCAGTCGACGAGTAGAAAAACCTTATCTATCGTGCCACACGAATATTGAAATATTTGAAATGATATTGTGAAAAAGTATATAAACAATCAAGTTGTTATCAGAGACCCCTTACAGTGATAAGTGACCCGGAGATGAGAGTCTGAAGTAACCCACACTGTTATCAAATATGTCGTATAAATTTGGGTGCTTTTAATAAATAAGTTTAATCATTATTTGAGAATGAAATCCTACGATTCATTCACATACTCCCCACTCACTAGGTCACTCTCTGTCCCAGTACTAATCTTTTACGTACATGTTATGTTTAAACTTAAGGACTTTAAATTTACATTCCTCCTTTTAACAAGTCTTAGTTAAATCTAGTCTGTTCGGAAAGAGAAGAGTCGTGGAATGTATTGGGCTCCATACATGCCACGACTCTTCTCTTTCAATTTAATTTGTCAATTTAAATTGCCTATTTTATTAAATGATTTTATTTAAATTCTGTAGGTAGACTTAAATTTAAAGGGACAGATTATGTAGGTAGATAGGATACTAAGACAAATCTAATGAAACTCTTACAGTGTAATCCGTTAAGCCGTTTAGGATACAGAAAGTTCTAAAGAAATATATGTATATGTAAACATAAATCAACTCAAAAAAACATTAAATACCCTCTTTAAGTCACTCGGTAAAACAAGTAAAACATGCGGCATATGGGTCAAACATGTCGGCGGCGATGTCTACAGGAAAGACGCGAACGAGTTAAGCATGCAATAAAATGTGTATGACCTATACGCCAATGAACTTGAAATTATCATATCGACCCGACTAGACACCGGTTATCGTCATAATAACAATCAGGTTCGTTATCAGATAACTCAACGACTACTCATTCACCGCCCGTCCGTCGCTCAAATCAGTGTGGTGTGGCTCACCGTTACAGTATAAAAAAAATAGTACCTAGTGTACACACTTGTCAAAATGTTGCTACGTCTCTTCCACGTGTCTGTTGCGTCGCTGTTCTGGTATACAGTGTGGTATGACCTGAGTTACGTGAATATTCCGTTCCCGAATAAGGCGTATGAGCAGTATCCATTAAGGGGGAGAACAACGTTCTTGACGTTCTGGTGTTTGGTGAGTTGTTTTTATTTATTTCAGTGTACCGATATTGTTATTTTACAGTACATATGGCGCTACTTTACCGAAATAGTGCGGTAATTGGCACTTTACGTGCCTACTTGCCTAGTTCGAAAATTTGGATTACTCGTATAGTCTAAGGTACCGATACACATTTCTGCACCTATTAGTTTAGCCAGTTAGTCAATACCTATACCTACATTTGAAATGACCATTAGGATTATTTAATATTTGTATTGTTATTCCTCTTTTTATATTAACATGTTTAAATCTTTAAAATAAACATTTTATAGAAGAATAGAATAGAATAGAAAAACGTTTATTGCAAAAACCATCTACATACAGCACCACACATATAAATTTAAGAAAGAAGATCTTATACACTAAACAGTTAAAACTATTAGTAGCTTAAATTTTCAACTCACAACTGCAATTGTGTGCGAACATAATCTACTGCATACAATTGATCTTTAGACCTATGATATTATTAGGTGTCTGGTGATTAGTACTAAAGTTGTATGACATAATAGTCACAGACATCTAGTATTGTGTGGTATACATTCACTTTTATAATAATATACCTACTGTAAAACCATCCAAATAGGTATAGCCCAAAATCTCCCAACTTAAAATGTTGCTAGTAGTGTTAAAATTATAAGGTGGGTTGGGTTAAAATTGAAAGGGTTTTTTCATGAGGGATAAGACAAAAAATCATTCATATACCGAAGCATTACGGGCTTACCCCTCATGAAAAGCCCTTTCAATCTTACCCGAACCATCCCGAACGCACCTTACTGCTATGGTATACTGTAGGATAAACATATTAACTATGTACAACAAAAAATAAATGAAAAGTAGACATTATACCTATCAAAGATTTTTTTTCTATCAAGCTTTTAACATTTTGGTTGAAGTATGCCCCAAGGCCCCAACGTTCTCATTTCTCAGTACAAAATTTATCCGTCAAACCGTAGCCATTTTGGTGGTGGGCAAGCTTTTTATGTGTGCGTTAAAATATGTATGTGTGGGTTTATTGCACGTTTTTTAGGGTTCCGTAATCAGCGGCCTAGTAATAAGCACACTGTGTGATCTCACACAGTCAGCACTGAAAATAGTAGAGAAATGGTGCAAGGAGAATGACCTATCGGTAAACCCAAAAAAGACCGACACAATTCTCTTCACACACAAACGAAAACTGGGCACATACCAAATGCCAACCCTGTTTGGCACAAGACTGACACTTTCAAAGGATGTAAAATACCTAGGCATAATACTGGACGATAAACTGAACTGGAACAAACACCTAGAAAATAAACTGAACAAAGCAACAGTAGCCTTTTGGCAATGCCGGAGGATGGTGGGCAAGAGATGGGGACTTGCCCCTCACATTATACTGTGGCTGTACAAAATGGTAATAATGCCAATGATCAGCTACGGAGCGGTTGTATGGTGGCCCCGCACCCAGCTAACCACGGCAATAGATAAACTGCACAAAACACAAAGACTAGCATGTGTAGCTGCGACGAGCTGTATGAGAACTACTCCGACTGCGGCCCTAGAAACAATGCTAGGACTCCTGCCATTACACATATACATACAAAAAGAAGCGGCTGCCACAGCTCTTCGGTTGAAAAATCTAAACCTATGGACATCTTTCAGCTCACCGCACAAGAGGATCTATGACAATATGATCTCAAAACTGCCCATGCTGGAAGCGCCAATTGACCAAATACCAAAAACTATGATCTTCTGGAAAGACTACGCCATATCGTTAACAGAAGATCCTAAAGAAGGACTAGACCAAACAAAACTAAGAATATTCACAGATGGCTCAAAAACAAACACAGGAACAGGATGTGGTGTCTTCTCAGAGGACCTGAACATACACATCTCAAAACCCCTGGGCGAATACAACACAGTATTCCAAGCTGAATGCGTAGGTATAATAGAAGCTTGCAATGCTATAACAAGACGAAAAGTGAAACACGAGAATATACTAATACTGTCAGACAGTAAATCAGTACTACAAGCGCTAGGCAGTGACAAACTAACTTCAGAACTTATACTGGAATGTCATCGAAGACTTACTGAGGTGAGCAAGGAAGGCAACAAAGTAACAATCCAATGGATAAAGGGGCATAGTGGATCAAGAGGAAACGATGCAGCGGATGAACTGGCCAGGAAAGGCTCAGAGACACCGGCATACGGACCCGAGCCCATTATACCCCTTCCAATATCCTACATACACAACCAACTAGACCTACATCACAGACAACTGCACAATAAGTACTGGAATGAAATGGACACATGCAGGCAGACTAAAGATATTTTACCGGAACTGAACTACAAGCTCACCAAAATACTACTGAAAACACCTAGGCAACAACTACGTAAAATAATAGGACTTATCACAGGACATAACACACTAAACAAACACCTACACAATATGGGTAAAACGGACAGCCCCTTGTGCAGAGCATGCATGGAAGAAGAGGAAACAACAAAACACATACTCCTAGACTGCAAACAGGTAGAAACATACAGGAACAAATACCTAGGAACTCCGAGCACACTAAAAGAGGCAGTCAGCAACCTGAAAACACTGCTAGGTTTCATGGAGGAGCTGGGGTGGTTAGAGTAGCGCTACCTCGTTTCACGCAAAATAGGCACAATGGTTGTCGATTTGCGGAAAATGCCCAGAAACACTAACTAACTAACTAACTAGGGTTCCGTAGCCAAATGGCAAAAAACGGAACCCTTATAGATTCGTCATGTCTGTCTATCTGTCCGTCTGTCCGTCTGTCCGTCCGTATGTCACAGCCACTTTTTTCCGAAACTATAAGAACTATACTGTTGAAACTTGGTAAGTAGATGTATTATGTGAACCGCATTAAGATTTTCACACAAAAATAGAAAAAAAAAATTTTTTTGGGGGTTCCCCATACTTAGAACTGAAACTCAAAAAAAAATCTTTCATCAAACCCATACGTGTGGCATATCTATGGATAGGTCTTCAAAAATGATATTAAGGTTTCTAATATCATTTTTTTCTAAACTGAATAGTTTGCGCGAGAGACACTTCCAAAGTGGTAAAATGTGTGTGTGTCCCCCCCCCCTGTAACTTCTAAAATAAGAGAATGATAAAACTAAAAAAAATATATGATGTACATTACCATGCAAACTTCCACCGAAAATTGGTGAGAACAAGATCTAGTAAGTATTTTTTTTAATACGCCATAAATCCCCTAAATACGGAACCCTTCATGGGCGAGTCCGACTCGCACTTGGCCGCTTTTAGGGATGTGGACTTGTCGATTTTAATCATGTTATATATCGATATTCTCTACACAGTGGAACGGAATAGGGATTAATGGAAGCTTCGATATCTTCACTAAAAATAAACACCCTGGAAATGCTAATGGATAATAAATACTTTACAAATTTTATAATATAATTATAAACTCTATTATTGCGAAAAACATATTTTATTTGGTTTTAATGTAACTTATATATATGTGGCGTTCCATGCCCCCTTTAGACAATAATTCAAATAATTATAACGGGGTCATAATTAAGAGTACCTTAAAAAAAACTGAATTAATGATTACAAGGATAAATTCTATATCTGGTTTAATTTATCGCCCGTATTGGATTTACATACGGTATATAAAGTTGTGTTATAATGGTTATCTGCTCATTTTAGGTAGTTAAAATCCTTTCAAGTAAAATTTTAATTGTAAAAAAGTCTGTATAGTTTATCGATATGACTTTAATCGTCGTGGCGGATGCCTCTGGTTCCTCGTTGTTAATCGTATCGTACATAACATTTGGCTGTGTGTGTGAGGCTACGGTGACTGATGGCTTAGACTCTATCTTTAAAAATATTATATCTATGGTATGCCCTTGCAAATATAGTCTAGTTTCCGTGTGAATTTATTCATGACATTTGCCAAGATTTAAAAGGCCTCACTCTGGCTTTACATGTTTCTTAAATAACCGGTAAGTATATTATCTCAATATGACATCACAGTCGCAGTCGTCACAAAATACGCCTATTTACGATGTAATAGGTGTTTTAAAACAATGTGATCATTCGCAAATAGCGACTTTGACCCCTATACTATTAGGTATGTAGATAGCTATATGTACCTATACTATTGTACATTGTTTGTTAGAATCAAGGCCAACCGCTTAATCTGATATTCCTAAAGGCGTGTCCACATACGTGTGTATCTGTGGCAATAGTTACACTTAATGATATTTCAACTGTATGTTTACATATTTTGTTTTTAGTGATAATTAATTATATGACTCTAGGGTCAGCATTATGCTGAGGCGAGCCCATTTAATGGTAAACAATAAACAATATGTAATTATGTATGTTTTTAATATCTTATAATGTTACTTTTGTATGTACATACACTAAGTTTATCACGAAAAAATAAATGATTTGATTTGATTTGATATGTACAGTCAGCAGCAGAAGTTGCTAAGCGGGCGAGGTGTTCAAAATTCCCTTGACACGCTCTTATTCTCTTAACAATAAAGTCGCGTCAAGATCATTTTGAACACCTCGCCCGCTAGAAACTTCTGCTGTTGACTGTACATCTATCGTAAATTCGGAATTAGACTTAGTTCCAAATTAGGCATTGTTGGAATGGTAGAAACGAAGAGCAATTTTTTTATTTGTTTACTTTCTACGCCTGACAAAAATATTGCATTATTTGTGGTCATTTCGCATAGTATAAATATGTACCTACTTTTATCTTAAAAATTAGATGTTTATGATGTAGCCCTAGCTTTAGACACACTATACACTTCAATGACTGCGTTTTGCGATAATTGACCATTCCGTAATCAGCTATGCTATGAGTAATTAACGTAATTATGTGATTTCATGTCAGTACTATATATATCATTAAATGGGAATATATATCATTTAGATCAGTGTTTTTCAAAGTGTGGGTCGCGACCCCCAGGGGGGTCGCGGCACTTGTCCAAGGGGGTCGCGAAGTTCAGCTTTGAGAGAAACTTATGGAAAGCAATTTCATTTTTTAAACTTAAAAATCTAATCCTTTAAAATTTAAATTTAAAGTTTATATTTTAAAAGTCGTTAATGTACATATTAATACAACAAATCATTATTAGATAGGTAAACTGTATTTTAAAAGTAAAGGTTTAACTGTATTCAGTGTGAAGAATGAGCTTGTTTCATTTTGACTAATTTGTCAAACCGCGGTTCCTGCCGCGACACGCAGACGATTAAATCATTTTCCAAATTCAATCTATATTTTTTTTTTGGTTTTGATATCGACCATTGATGAAAACGTCAGCTCGCATAAATATGAAGTAGCAAATGGGATCAAAACTTTAAGGGCTTCTTTTGCTAGATGGGGATATTCAGCCAAAACGCATATGTAACTGAGTGAATGATAGAAAGGTGCGTTCCAAACACAGCACTGGTCTGTGGTTCCAAATTTGTTATAAGTACTAAATAGAAAAACGTAGAAACGGGGTTTGGGGGTCGTGAAAAAATGTTAGTGGTCATAAAGAGCCGTGACACCATAAGTTTGAAAAACACTGATTTAGATAATTTTAATATTATTAAAACAAAACATAAACAAACTAGATTTAAACTAAAGAAGTTGTAGGTACCTACTAGTAGTGTAGTAGACCACGTACAGTAATGAATTAGACTCTAATGAATCTAATAGTAATAATAATCGTAGCTCGGTTTTTTCTGGGTCAAAAACGTACTAGTACCTACATCACGGTATACCTACTTAAATATCGACTTGTGTTATCGATATCGAAGTCAAGCAAATTCTAAATTATGATAACAAATGTGACTCATCAAAATAAAATTAAAAATAATATAATTTTCATCACTAGTCCTCGCACTTTTTAACCTTTTCGACGCCAATGACGGCAATGACGGACATATCTGCACCGTAGTTCCAACGCCAAAGACGGATTAATCCGTCACAGACCACAGAGCAACGTAGACCTACGTGCACAAGCATAAAGTTCAATTTCAGTTTTGACGATTCGGTGACGTGGCGTCTGAGTGACAACTTTTGTGTTAGACACGGCGTCGAAAACGTTACTTAAACGTCAAATGAAATTGCACCCTTCAAACCGGGGCATGGTAATCAAAGAATATAATAATTAGAAACCGATGTCCACTATGCCATTGACAGCAGATTCCTATAGTTGTTTGCTACCGTCATCTAGTTAGTTAGATCCTTGAATGATTCGATTTGATTCGATCGATGGTACGATCGAGTTTACAAACATCATTACAAGCCAACGTTCCAGAAATATATCTACACGACTTTAAGACACTGATAATAGGTCATGTAAATATATTTTTGGAACGTCAGCTCTTGAAGATGTGAACTCGACTATACCACCGAGTTTTTTAAAGTTTCTACAACCTTAAAGTTTGTTTCAGATACTGCAAACAATTTACTTCACCGTCTCCGTTCTGAACGACTACATCGGCACCAACGTCGATCACCCCAAGCAGAGCTCCATCTTACGCTCCATCAAGGACAAGCTTTTCATACTCGCCTTCCCCGTCGCCCTCTACGTCACCTCGGCCTTCTGGGGCATCTACGCCATCGACAAAGATCTCATCTTCCCTGATAAAATAGCCAACGCCATCCCCTCATGGGTCAACCACACAATGCACACTCTAATTCTTCTCTTCATCCTTTTAGAACTGGTCATAACTTATAGAAGATACCCGTCTAGGTTCGTTGGGTTCTCGATCGTCGTTTGTTTCAATTTGACGTACACATTCTGGTTCCATTGCATTTGGTATCAGACGGGGGTTTGGGTGTACCCTATTTTAGACGTATTGAACTGGCCGGCTAGGGTAGGGTTCGTACTGTCCAGTATTACTGTAGCGATTGGATTTTACTTGTTGGGAGAGAAACTGAATAGACTTGTGTGGACGAAAGTCGATAAGAAGAAGGTAAAGAGCAAATGAGTGGATGTTGTTAGGAAATAACATATTAAATTATACAAAGACTGTTTTCTAAATGCCATTGTTTCATTTTTCACCCTAATTAAATTAGAATATTGGCGCTTGCGTGGGGATATAGTTCCAACACGTAGAGGCCCATAAATTATTATTATCCTTTATTCATTTAATTTCTTAGATTAGGTTATTTATAATATGAATATAAAAGAAAAATATAAAAACACTTACAAAACAATAAAAAATACATATAAACACATTATAAAAAACCTAACCTAGGATGCCGCCGGCAGCGGGGCAGGACCCAAGCTACCGGTGGTCAGGGCCGCAGAGAGAGGAACCGGCGGACTATCCGCGCCGTGTCCAAGATCACCGCCTTCTGCATCTGGCCCTTGATCCAACCACCTAGCGAGAGTCTCTCAAGATGTTGGTCGAGTATTATTATCATGTGCTAGCCCGGCAGTTGTGACTAGAGCCCAAAGACTAGAGCCAATCGCCGATCAGTTTATTATTACTTATTTTAAAAAAAGTTGTTAAATCCGAGTCGGGCTCCTAATATAGGTAATTATCATATTTTTTTAGAATGACACTAATTTAATATTTATACCTTGGTAGGTAAAGCCCTAACAATTAATATACAAGAATAAATACAATACTAACATAACAAATACAAAAATAACAAATATTCTTTATTGCACACCTCAATACAGAAAAACAATACAAATAATTTAGAAAAGAAGAGCTAGGTTAAACAACAGGCGGTCTTATAGCTAAAAAGCGATCTCTTCCAGACAACCTTTAGGTAGCGGAAATTATAAATTCATGTCATGTCAGTAGGTGTTTCAGACACTGACGTGTTACGAACACTGATGACTTTTTGTTCGGCCACATATCAAATAATCGATTTTTGCTTTATGCAAAAAAATATGATAAGCTTTATCATTTGTTTCAATACATCATATCTCGTTATCTGATCTATATTTTTAATTATACATCGTCTCCCAAGCATATACAGGATGGCCCATTTAGATCGGTCAGTATGAGAAAGTCTGAAACTATAAGACATACGAAGATCTGTTCTTAGGAACCATGTCATCGATTTTAATAACAAGAAGAACTGCATTCATACATTTAAAAAAAAACCTATACTCAGCTCGGGAATCGAACCCGGACGTTTTGAAAAACAAAACTAAAACTATTTCTATTTAGATATCGATTGTGTAGGTTTTAAGCAGTAAATTTTACTATGAAACACTCGGATGAAACATGATGTCTAAAATGAATAAAATGCATTTTTTCATGTTCTTTAATTTATTTTAGTAAGTGTTCGAAATGACCACTGCCTTTTTATTATTTTGAGAACAGGTTTTTTTTTAATGTGTGTTTGCAATTTTTCTTGTTATTAAAATCGATGACATAGTTCCTAAGAACAGATCTTCGTATATCTTATAGTTTCAGACTTTCCCATACTGACCGATCTAAATGGGCCACCCTGTATAGAGTAGGTATCTCTAACACAAAGAGTAGTATAATATATAGATCTAACACCGAAGTATTTGTCGCATTATGTAAAAAGGTTCTTTAACCGCCAAGGAACATAAAAACAGCAAGCAAATACTTGTAAAAACTGTAAAAAGTAAATTAATATGCACCCTGTTTATTTTAAGCTAACGATTTAGCACCTAGAAGCTTACGCGTGAGGGCGTGAAGTGGTCAAGCGTAAACCGCCGCATATTTTTATGTGACTGGAAAAAACAATTTGGCGGGACTCATATCAGTAATTCTATAAGAGCCATTTACCAAAACCAACATAGAGATCAAGACAAGTTTGCAAAGATTTTGATAGCACACGCAGTGCAAGTGTTATTTATACGTCATAATTTCATATAAGTTTGCCGTTTAAAATAACACGTGCACTGCGTGGGCTATCAAAATCGTTGCCGACTTGTCTTGGTCTGACTCTACAAGAATAACTATAAAAGTCTTATCAGAGCTTACTGTACTTCTCTCCGATTGAAAAGACTCAAACCCTAAACAATCCTTACTCAATCTGCACTTCAGCCTAAACTTAACACGAAATGCTGAAACGCAAACTGCATATTTTGTAGCACGGACATTTTCCGACGCCATTTTTGACGGGATTTTTCGCCACAAAAGGACAGATAGGAGTGACGGGTGACTCTTTGAATAGAATTCCGATCGAAGCGTTTTGTTAGTGGACGTTGGAATAGAATGACTTTACAAATGAGTTCTATTCAGGCACCACGGGCGCATTGGGCGGTTTTATCTCGTGTTTATCGTGAAAAATTTTTCAGCATTTTAGAGAAAGCGAGATGTAAATGACTAGATGAGTTTCGGTTTAAGAATATACATAGGTATAGTCTGTCAAGCCATTTCCGTCAGTAGAAAAAAGCGCGCGTAGGATTATCGTCCCATAGAAAATTTGAAATTCACGCCTTTTCTACTGACAAAGTTATTTGACAAACTATACCGTTAGGTTACACCCTACTCATAAGGTCGTGTTCGTGCCGGTGAGTAAGATACCAGGGTCCAGGGGCCTTACCATGATGTCCTTATTGCAATTCTGTTTAGGACCTAATAAACTGAATCACTAAAGGACGAAGCTAAATAAGGCGCATAGTTCCGTCCTTTAGCCATTCAGTTTTAGTTAGTCCTTTAGCGAGCTCAACGAGGGTGCGTAACTGCGTAACCCAAAAAATATGGAATTTTCTAGTTTCAACGGACATTAGCAATTAGCTTTAAAGGCCCGCCACAATACATCACTGCTTGGTCGATGTTGCACTCAAAAAGACCCACAACACTACAAGAATAACGTAAAAAACTTTAAAAAAAGGTTTTCATCCCGCAGAACCCCAAAAGTGCGATAATTAAGCGGAGTTAACGAGGGGCAGTAATCCGGCGGTATTTGAGGAAAAGTATATTTAGGCTTTACTAATGAGGCCTTACACTTTACGTCCACTCTAGAGAGAGCCTCTAGAGGTATTTTTATAGGAGATTTACCTCGCCTTAAGGCTCTAATGTAGTATTTTATTTCCTTATGAGTGTGAGTCTCAGGAAAATTATTTCCTGTGAGTTTATTGAGTTTCGTTGAGTCTTACTAAAATTTTCTGTTTGGACATTCCTTTGATAATATCATTTAAAGAATAAATGTATCAGAATTACTGTATACAACTTAAGTATCGATTGGCGTTTTCGATAAACGATGTCATATTGCTAGAAATTCCGCTTTTATCCTTTTCTTGGGAGTGTCCGCGACTTTCTGTTAAATTCCAGTTTTACCTCCTACTTGGAGTCTAATGAGGTACTTTACTGTCCCTGGCAGATGACTGAGCAGAAAAAGGACGACGAGGACGAGAAATTCTTGAAAGGAAACGGCGATGGATCGGGCACGGGCACGTGCTCCGTAGGCCGAACAGCCATCTGGCCAAGCAGGGTCTCCGCTGGCAGTCGGCTAGCAGTAGGCAGTCGGGGAGGCCTAGTACTACATGGAGGCGATCTGTTGTGAAGGAGGCTGGCTCAACTGGACTCGGCTGGAAAGAGCTGGAAGTATTCTTCTGCGAGCCCTATGTCCCTAATGAGGGATAACAGGTATGCATCATCATCATCATCACTGTCCCTGGCTGTTGAGTTCTAGGCCAATCGTGTATGGGATCGTAACACTGTCCTTTAATCATTCTAAACAAAAGTACGATACCTATACCAGAAATAACTTATATCACTGGGAACATATTCAATTGAGTTAGGGTTAAATTAAACAAGGGGATTATAAAAACAGTCTTGTATATTTTAATAAATAAGTTCTCGAACGTATCTTCTAATAAAGTCTAATCCAGAAGGAATCAATAACTTGACAAGTTGACATGCATGTAGCTTAATATAGGGTAAATAAAATAGAATTGAATACAACTTGTCAAGTAAATGTTTCCCCCTTTCCCTCAGTGTTGTTTCCCATTCTGCAGTTTTTAGAAAAACGGTTGAAGTTACAACAAAACTGACAATCAACCAAATATTCTTAATGAAGTTCTCTGCGATAGTTGTCTTTATATTACGGTGCTGGGACATAAAAAGTTTTACAATTATGCGTCCACCTTATAAAATAAAATAAATCATTTGCTCTTCACCTTCTTCGTATCTCCTTTCGTCCACACAAATTCATTCAGCTTCTCTCCCAGCAGGTAAAACCCAATCGCTAAAGTAGTACTGGTCAGCTGAAGCCCTACCCTAGCCGGCCAGTTCAACACACCATAAATAGGGTACACCCAAACCCCTGTCTGATAGTAAATATAATGGAACCAAAACGTGTACATAAAATTGAAACAAACGACGATCGAGTATCCAACAGACCTCGACGGGTACCTCCTGTAAGTTATGACTAGTTCGAAAGCGATGAAGAGAAGAACTAGAGAGTGCATTGTGTGGTTGACCCATGAGGGGATGAGTTTGGCGATCCAGTCAGGAAAGATGAGTTCTTTGTCGATGGCGTAGATGCCCCAGAAGAACGAGGTGACGTAGAGGGCGATGGGAAAGGCGAGGATGAACATCGTGTCCTTGATCGAGCGTAAGATGGAGCTCTGCTTAGGGTGATCGACATTAGTGCCGATGTAGTCGTTCAGAACGGAGACGGTGAAGTAGAGTGTTTGCAGTACCTGAAACAAAAGACTGTATGTTAAGCTAATTTAAAATTAAAACAAGGTACTTGTATCAATTACGGTTGACTCTAATTTACGCTGGCAGAATCATATAAACAATTTAACTGCAAAAATCCGTAAACTTATATACGTGTTTAAAAATATAAGATCTGTGGTCGGACAACAGACGATTAAAACCATATACTTCGCACTTGCGCAATCCGTCCTAACGTATTGTGTTGGAGTTTGGGGCGGTGCACATAAGACGTCACTCCTACGTTTAGAACGTGCACAGCGAGCGGTTTTAAAAGTGATGATCAAAAAACCTTTTTGGTTCCCAACGGTTCAACTTTACCATGACTGTAAAGTGCTAACTGTACGAGGCTTATTTATACGACAGGTGATAAGTAGGAAGCACAAAACATTGTCATTTAACCCAGAACTAACACGTAATAGGAGACGTTCGAACCATGTCTATGCAGTGCACAATTATCGAATGAAGCACTCTGGTTGTCATTTCCACTACCTGAGCCCTAAATTATATAATAGAATTAATAAAATTACTGATATTTATAAATTAACACTCAAAGATTGTAAGTCAAAACTTACTACCTGGCTGATGACTCTAACTTACGAGGAATTGGAGAATCTTGTAAAATGAAACTAAATGTCATATTTACCATCTTGTAACAAACACTTTTATATCCCCGCCTTTTCATATATACATACACACACACACACACACACACACACACACTCGCATACACACACACACAAACACACACGCACACACACACATTAGCATGCAAATCCAAACTCCTTTTTAGTTTAATTTTTCTTCTTCTCTATATTGGATGTTTTGTTGTTTTGATATACTTAGTACCTCATTAATGTACTTTTACTATACAACTCATTTTTTTTTCTCTTTAAGAGTAAATCTTACTCCTCGTCTTCCGGGGTGAGGGCCTGGAGATCTGTAATACAGGTTCACGCCTAGTTCAGACTCCAGTCTCTCATAAAGGATATAAATCTAAGTTGTCTTTTACTCTATTTAATAGTTAATATTGCTGAATGTATCCTTTGTGAGGTGAAAAAATATGTATTTTATTATTATATTAGTATTTGCTCTAAAAAGATTGAGGAGGATAGCAGACGAATCCACTACTCTAACAGCCTACCATGGTTATGTCGCATCTGTTCTGCGATACGGTATTATAATTTGGGGAAACTCTACAGATGTCGATCAGGTGTTTCTAACGCAAAAAAAATGTATACGTGCTATTCGAGGTGTCGGGTCATTAGCGTCTTGTAAACCTCTTTTTAAAAAGTTTAATGCCCTGACCTTGCCTTGTATTTATATTTACGAGCAAGCGAAATTCGTATTAAGCAATCCTGAGCTGTTTGAAAAACGATCCCAAAATCCAAGACTCAGGGACAGAGATGTATGTAGAGTAAAACAGCAGTTTGTTAATTCAGCCCTGTACAACAAAAACTGTTTCATGATGTCAGGGAAAGTATATAACAATATCCCTTTAGAGTTAAGACTGTTACCTAAAAATCTGTTTTTACGTAAACTCCGACATTGGCTGATGGATAAATGTTTTTATAACTTAAACGATTTTTTTAATAATTACATAACTTAGTTTGGTATTAATTGACATGTATGTATGACACTGAATAGTTGTAAATTCTAAAAAAATTTCATAATTTATACGTGCTGATCTTGTAATTTATTTAATTTAATTTATTTATTTCAACTTGTAATAAAACTATTTGACATTCGTGAATTATTTCTTAACGATGAATTTATTTATATTTTGTGTTGGCAATTGTACCATAATTGTTGTAATTGTAAATATGTATATAGGTAATCTTAAAATGCTAGACTGTAAGTAAAATTTGCATGCCTACACTCTCGGCGAGATGTGATGTTCGATTTATTCAAGATGAATGTTACCACCTAATTTATGTACCACATTTCTGGCAAATAAACGATATTTCTATTTCTATTTCTATTTCTATTATATTATTATTATAATAAACGAGACTATTCGCTCCGTGCAAAGCACCTGGTAGGGGAAGCCGAAACGATCGCAGCGCTTGATGTGGCCAATACTGACAAGTTTGGTAACTTTGTTTCTGTCAATTCCCATACTTCTCAGTTATTTTAGCTTTATAATCACACTTACGATAAAAATGGGTCACGATAGCTATTGTGTGGTAAACTGCAATAATACTGGACGAAACAGTAATATTAAATTTTATATATTTTCAACGCCGAGCTAGATATTAGCCTTTTATATCATATAGTACTATTCCAGGCTTAACAACGTAATGGCTAAACATTTTATCTACTTAGTCTATGTCAACACAGAGTTTTTTTTCTTGTATGTTAATAAAATAGTATGGCTAATACAGTGTACCAACATTAAGTGAATGTAATATTAGTTATTGAAAGCCCGTCAAAAGCACACTTTTGGCACGTAGGGTTATCTGTCGTCTGTCACAAGTGTCACAACAGACATTGTGCCTAAAGCGGGAGAACATAAATTTTTAACACAAAATATGTTGATTAAAACCTGTGAAAAAGGTCAAAGTTTTTATAATTGCAAGCATCGTACGTATCCCCAGGATGAGGATCACTATACTTGGTCAACCAGATCTTGACAGTAGAAAAAGGCGGCAAATTTGAAAAATGTAGGCGCAAAGGGATATCGTCGCATAGAAAATTTGAATTTCGCGCCTTTTTTTACTGACAAGATTTGGTTGACCAGCTATAAGTAAGTCATCAAAACATAGCGAAACATACATTTTTTCATTGAATTTGTAACGAAACAACAACGAAGAAAATTGACTGAATAATATAAAATACACAGATAATTCTTACTGTTTTCACTAAAGCAAAAACCCAGTGTATTTAACATGAAATAGGAATAGATTCCGCACATTGTTAAGTACATAGTAAATATTTTTAAGGAATAATCTTTATTTTGTTGCGCTCGTTATTTGACAGCGCCGACCACGTTGCGAACGCTAGGCGGCGCTGCCATCGTGCACGGTCCCAATAAGGGCCATATCTCACCGAGGCAACAAGGCGGCGCAACCTGCAGTGGCCGGCCACCAACAAAATGTGTACATCTTTATCGAGGGTATCGCACCTGGTGTCCGCATAATTGCGCCGCCTTGGTGTCCCGGTGAGATATAGGTGATATATACTCGTAGCCTTAGGAAAACCCCTTCCTTACTTCCAACTCCTTAGGGAAGCTCTTACAGAAATTTGTAGGTCGCCGGTCGGCAGATCATTAACAAAATGAATAAAATTTAACCTCGAAAGTCCCCGTGTACTTGTACAAGTACACATTCTAAAGCGCCAAAATTGGCCTGAGTCTTACGAAGATAAAATAAGTTCAAAAACAAAAACTAAAACCAGACTACTGAAAAATCATCTTATTTTTATCAGACATATTTTAAACGATTCTTCACGACGACTTAACATAATTAACTAAATCGTAAATATCAGGTTACAGTACACCATTACTGCCTAGTGCTTATTATATAGCTTATTAACTACTTATTAGTAGCGCACAGTTGAATTCTCTCGCGACACAGGCACAGAATAAATAATAGTATACTAAGTACAGAAGACTCACTCTCTAACAAAACGCGTCTGTTACGATCAGCACAGATATGGCCGCTAGGTGGCGACAGCGCCACGCGCAGCTTATGGCTTTCCCCAAAATTAGGGCCGAACGGATGTACTTTTAGCTACATGTAGAAAAGCGACGAAATCGCGGAGTGAGACACGCCTGACGTGGGGTCAAAAACTTATAGTATAGTTACGACTGAGTAGGTATTCTAGTTCATTGACTGCAGCTTGTCACCTTTGCTTGGTTAATGTGGCAACGATTGGGACAGTGACCAGCTTTTATAATAAAATGAATAAAAAACTACTCACCAAACACCAGAACGTCAGGAAAGTAACTCTCCCTTTCAAAGCATACTGCGCATACTTCTCATTCGGGAAAGGCACATTTATGAAACTCTGGTCGTACCACACAGTATACCAGAACAGCGACGCGGCAGACAGGTGGAATAGGCGTAGCAACATTTCGCCTAGTGTACAACAAATATACTAGCAGATATCACGTACGTACTGTTTGTACGGACCTTTTCTGTATCGACTAGAACCAATTCGACCGACAGACGGGAGAGGAATGAGTTTATAGTTGTGTAGTTATCTAATTTTGCCTGTGATTGTTGTTATGAAGATAACCGGTGTCTGGACGGGTCGATATGACGATGGCGGTTTCAAGTTCAGCGCAAAGAGAATTAAATCACTACCGTAAAACGGGGTGAGTAGGTTTCGCGGGGAGAGGTGGGTTATGAATGGGGAGAGAAGGTTTGAGAGGGGGGTGAGAAGGGATTTTAAGGCTACTGCTACAAAAATAATGTATTCCAATTTAAAATGGAGCTATATAGTAATACGCATAATAAAAAAAAATCGATGCAACAATCTTCCAAAATCACCTTTGTATGAAAACCCCTCTCACCCCAAATACGAGGCACTACGGGGTGAGGTGGGTTTTCCTCTTTATCGTCAAAGTTATGAAATGGAACTACCCGAAATAAAATAAAAACTAAAATAGGTACAAACGTAGTACATCTCGCTCGCTTGCCACTTTACGCGAATTTAGAGCCGCCATAAAAGAAAAAATCACCAACTGTCACGATGACATCTCATATAGTTTAGAGTATTCATACACTAATTGGGAAGTAACCATGGATCCATGGTTACTCGAGAAGGGTGGGGATACCCCTTATCCAGAAATAAATACTTCATATAATCAGGATTGAACTTCACTTCAGGTAAGTTCGTTTAATCCTAATTATATTCGTATTTATTTCCGGATAATTAACAATGTAGATGTTTAGAGAAGAGAATTAAATAATTTGTAAAAACCAAATATCTCAAAAATCTACCCAAAAACAAGCACTTGTCTTTTTGGCAAGAATATATATATATATATATATATATATATATATATATATATATGTCGGAGAATGGCTGAATTGTGCCATCTATCGCCTTGAAGAGGCGTTTCATCACGCAATCTTTAAGATAAGATAAGATAAAAATATATTTTATTGCACGGAAAGGATACAACAGTGGTTACAACACGAGTTACTGGTAAGAGTTGTGCATAACTAAATTGACATGCCGAGATTCCAGGAGTCCCCGCACTAGGCTAGGCCTGTATCGCTTTGACAAATAGAGCAAACTATTAGGGTGTTACAGCTAGCACCTGAGTGGTGTTCGGCGCAGTTCCGCCAAGGCGTCATAGAGTGCGCTGTCAAAAACAAATGAAAGCCAGAACAATTGAAGTGAGGCTGTCAATCAATCTTCAGACGAGAACATGATGAGAAAGATCGGGAGAAGATGACGTCTGTGGCGGTTCCTGGGTCTAATCCACTGGTTTGCTTTGAATAAGAAGTGTAACGTGTGCTATGATTTGTAATCAGTCTTATCCAATAAAGACTGTGAGTTGAATAACGTATTTCATTGACGAGGGCTCGCCATCCATGATTGAAGGTCCTGATGTGCTCCTGATAGTATGACACGCCCACGATTCCGACATATATATCTATCATGGATACCTATCTCTGTATATCATCAAAGGTAAACTAAACATAAGTTGCTATGAGACATCTTAAAGTAGATCAATGTTAAAATAAAAATTCTCCCTCCTATAACGTGAGGATTATCAACAATAAAATTAGAGTCAACATACCATTCAGTTTTCATAAGTAAAAATAAAATGTTATCGAGGTTTGAATTTCAGTTTTGACCCTACTAACCCCATTTTACGGTACGTTTTAGTTCAGCGTATGCCACTTGTTTGACCGAATGTTGAAAGGAGGGTACTGGTTTCTGAGTTTGTTTTTGTTTGTAGTTATACCTAAACCTTGGACAAATTCTGTAGCTCGGGGGGCTTGTCGGATTTTACTGATCAGCGCTGGAAGTCGCCAGCAACATGCTGAGATGGGGCCATTTCGTGACACTTTATTTTCACTATGTACTTTTTGTGTAATTATGTGTATTGTCTGTGTGTTTACTAATAAAAAACTATTCTATTATATTCTATTTATTAATATATATTCATATTCTCATTGAGATTATGACGTTTAAATAACACTTGCACCGTCTGGGCTATCAAATCGCTGCCAGCTCAGCTTGGTCTAACTCTATTTATTCGGTTTTGCGGGAAGTTTATTTTCTTTACGGTAGTACTATTACTTACTTATTCTGTGGTATAAGTAAGTAGAAATTTGTTTGCAGGGGAGGTCAACTGTCTCTGCAGCTGACTGTAGGTTCATTTTATTGTAGGTACATTGGGCGCCACAAGGATGCAGCATATTTGATAATGTTGATAATTAATGGTGTTACTCAGACATTTGATAGACTTCTTCATCTCCGGGTCACTTATCACTGAGGGGTCTCTGCATGATAACAACTCTCAATATTCATATTTTCTGGATGTTGCCACATCCGTGCGGCACGGATGTTGTGGTGATAAAAAATCCATTTTCATTGTTTTTAATTGAAATGAATGTTATAAAGATTTAATTAATTAACAAATCGTCAGGTGACAACAATTCTCACTAACCTAAAAAAACTCAACCTTGTTTTGCTACACTACGGTTCATTATGGCTTTACACTTGTGGTAGTACCTAATTAGTGAGTGTTGGTTATCACCTGACGAAATACAAATTAAAGTTAATTAATTGGATCGACATTGGATATCTCATGAAGAGCAAGAATATTTAGCAATGGAATTCTGGAACATTATCATCTCATCTTCCTCGCGTTATCTCGGCATTTTTGCCACGGCTCATGGGAGCCTGGGTCCGCTTGGCAACTAATCCCAGGAATTCGTGTAGGCACTAGTTTTTACGAAAGCGACTGCCATCTGACCTTCCAACCCAGAGCGTAAACTAGGCCTTGTTGGAATTACTTAGTCCGGTTTCTTCACGATGCTTTCCTTCACCGAAAAGCGACTGGTGAATATCAATAGTTATTTGTACAACAAGAGATCAAAGTTTGATATTTCTTCGAGTGCTTATTTTGAGTCCCGTGCAAGCGAAAGATTCTATACTAGATGAATCTAATTTAGAATCTTGAGCGTAGTAAGGGACTCAAAAGCGCACGAGATGTAAATAACTTTGATCTCGTGTAGTTCACAAAACTTTTCACCTCAGCAATGAGAACATATTAGAGAACCCGAAAAATGTATTCCTTCTTCATCACTTACCTCTATTCACTCATGTTTTCTTAAGATATGCCAACAATTAAATTTTCACCTCAGCATCTCGAACAAGGGTACTTTGCTACTTAAAAACAGTGAGCAAAATCGAATTTTGCTCACTGAGTGAGCAAAATCGCATTTTGCTCATTTTGTCTCACTCAGTGAGCAAAATGCGATTTTGCTCACTGTTTTTAAGTAGCAAAGTACCTACCCTTGTTCGAGATGCTGAGGTGAAAATGATATTTCGTACATAAGTTCCGAAAAACTCATTGGTTCGAGCCGGGGCTCGAACCAGCGACCTTGGACTGAAAGTCGCACGCTCTTACCGCTAGGCCACCAGTGCTTGCTTAGAGCAGCTAATTCTGGAACATTATAACATTTGCGCTATAGCGCAAAAAAAATATTTGTATGAAAATCTGAACTATTTTGGCTTTACTTTTCTTCTATTTGTGCACTACCGTAAAATGGGGTGAGTTAGGGTTCGCGGGGAGAGTTGGGCTATTAATGGGGAGAGAAGGGATGAAAGGGGGGTGAGATAGGAGTTTAAGGCTACTGCTACAAAAATAATGTACATATTCCAATTGAAAATGGAGCTATAGTAATACTCATAATAAAAAAATAAAACCTTTGTATGAAATCCCATCTCATCCCAATTACGAGGGACTACGGGGTGAGGTGGGATTTCCTGTTTAACGTCAAAGTTATGAAATCGAACTACCCAAAATAAAATAAAAACTAAAATACAAACGTCCGGAACACTTATTATATACACCATTCAGTTTGCATATATGTAAAAATAAAATGTTATCGAGGTTTGAATGTCAGTTTTGCGCCTACTCTCCCCATTTTACGGTATGTAAAAAACTATAGGCTACCTTTCCATTGAGGCGGTGAGTAGCGGAGATGAGAGGAGACCGTGCGGGAATCAACCAATAGCATTCGTTGTAACACTCTCCTCCGCTCCGCTGGATTAGGTACAACCTCAGTGGAAAAGCAGCCATATGGACGCTCCGCCACTAGTAAGTAGATATCGGATGTCTATAAATGTTCTAAACAACGTCCAATAAGGCTTACCGTATTATCTTGTGACCACACGACCTAAGCCGAGCGCGGACCGCCGCAGCACGGTGTGTGGGGTGACCATGTTAACAAATACGAGCTAATGGGACAAGCCCGACACACGACTTTTACACATGTCTAATATCGTCGGGTGACAAGTAAAAGTCACTAAGTAACATCATTGAAATTATTGGACAATAAACCGTGTTATAAGTGTATTATTATTATTATCGTATGGCTTTATTGAAAAATAAAATCAAATTTACAAGGGTTAACAATATGCGTACATCTAATTAGAGCTTAATATCTAGGTTTGACAGCCAAACCCTGGCATCCGTAGTTATTGCATGCAGATCTTTCATGCCTCCCGAAAAACGTCTCCTGGGGCATTCTTTAACTATGTGCGTAGTTGTTTGGTCTGGCGCGCCACAGTCACAGTTTGGTGAGGGTTATAAGTGTAATAAAGTGCATTGTTACTTTAATTTTTTGATAGTACTTAGTGACTTTTACTTGTCACCCGACGATATATCAGCATGTAAAAGCGGATTCATGTCGATTGCAAAAGTGGCAGTAAGTAACCTTAATAACATTAATTTTATTTTACTACTAGCTTCTGTCCACGACTTCGTCTGCCTGGAATGATGGTGATGATGATTGATAACTACTACCCTATGTCCTTCCCGGGTCTCAAGCTATTACCATACCTAACAAATTTTAATTAAGCGTGAAGTTGGTAACAGACAGACAGAGTTAGATTAATATTTATAATATTATTAGGGATTGTATTATCCAGAAATTATTATATTTGAATACCGCTCCTGGATACCAATTCGAACTTATTTTGGTACTATCAAAATGACGTCATTATGTCATCAAAATGTAATTTTGAAATGGCTTCCTGTTACTCCTGTTTCATTACCCTAATGTTCCTAGCTATTATATTATTTATATGTTGTATAGCATATCTGATTCAGATAACTTCCTTCAAAGTAATTACAGTGTAGATGTTTACATACGATACGATACAGCCTTGATTATGTAAACTCTGACAATGCTATTGTATTATGTTAATAACTGCTAAGATTACAGACCTTTGCCTCTTGGGTTATATTCTTATATTTGATACGGAAAACTCATTGTATCTTTATTGATCACATCAGCATTATTTTATTAACAGTTTTTAAAATATCTACGTAGGTAGGTACAATCGAAAGTTATAAAAACGGCTCTTCAACTCTTTCTCAGATAGAAATGAAAATTTCAGTAAAATGTGGCCTGTTTTTCATTGTCGTTATCAAATCTATATTAATTCTGTATCACTACATAGTAAAAAACTAAATCGCTTCCCACTGTCTGTCCCTATGTACCTATGCTTAGATCTTTAAAACTACGCAACGGATTTTGATGCGGTTTTTTTAATAGAGAGAGTGATTCAAGAGGAAGGTTTATGTACCTATAATTTGTTAACCCGTGCGAAGCCGGGGCGGGTCGCTAGTTGGTATAAGACCATCTGGGTCGTTATCAAGGAGAATGGACCTCATGGCCTGGCAACCAAAATTGAGTAGGAAGTAAACTTTAAGCTGATAGGATACCTAGGTATGACGATGATTATGGTAGGTCCCGGAGAAGAAAAGTATACCTATAGTAGAATTTCATTATTTTGTCTTGACAGGACAAACTCTTAGGCAAAAGCCAACTACAATCCACAAATATGCTGTCCATGAAATTCACAAATCCTGGTCACCCAAGTATCTATGAAACTCAAACGGTGACAATGTCTAAAGTATTAAGTTTTCTATTAATTCCTAGACGCTATTGGCAATAACCGAAGCGGGCTCAGCTGAGACAATATTGGCGGTAAGGTAAGTGTTATTGAGCTTATAACAGAGGTATTCCGTTATTTACTGTTGATTAAGTCGAAGATGTGAGATATGGGCTGTTTTTAATAAACTGATAGACGTATCATGATAATGGGACGTAGTGTTTTGGTTTGAGTCTTAATCTTATTGGTTCTTGCACACGCAACGGTATGATCAGTAGGTACCGTTGATTTTAGCAGTGCCGGACCACCACCGATACCACCGATAGGCCACGTATGCGTGACATAATGATTGAAAGTCATAATGTAATTATTGTCAAATTATCATTAGTCATAATTCTGAAACCGTTAACTTTTTAGGAATTTCCTAAGGTTATCCTATAGATAGGTTAGGTTTGTTTTATGGCAATCCTGAAAAGTTACGCGTTTCTGAGAAAAACCAAATTATGACTAACGAAAATACGTCCGTATTTTCGTTAGTCATAATTTGGTTTTTCTCAGAAACGCGTAACTTTTCAGGATTGTTTGTCCAAACAATACATTATGACTAAAAACTTTATGGGAAACAATAGATCCGTTTTACACCTAAGTACATAGCTACCACCTACATAAAATACGTTGTTTTTTAAATTTTATACTTAATCGTTCGTCCCTAATGTCCTGCCGCTCTGTCTAGCGCTGATAACGGACTAATGTCCACAAACCTCCATTTGTATACCAGGATCATCCACTTTGCGGCATACATAATTCATATTGAATTTACATAGCTAGTAATTGAAGTAATAAAATATGTTATATTATAATATATTTATACCTCATTAATGTGTCAGATAGTCTTCTTATACTAGCGACCCTTCCCGCACGGGTAAACTTTAACAAAACACCTAAACCATCCTCAAGAATCACTCTATTGATAAGTGAAAACCGCATGAAAATCCGTTCAGTAGTTTTTGAGTTTACCGCAAACATACAAACACACAAACAGACAGACGCGGCAGGGGACTTTTGTTTTATAAGGTGCAGTGATTAGGACTCACGTCAGCACGATAATTCCATGTGTTACTTACTTAGCGGCAATTGACATGCGATTTGATGCAACATCTATAGAGCCCTAACCCTCAAAAATAATTCACCCGTGATATATTTAAAGTAAACGGCAAAATAATTGACCTTAAACTTAAATCCATTACCCAATAACATCTATTTAAGATCACTGACACGTGTAGGTACCTACTTGATTTGGGTTCGAAAGTAAATGCCCCCAGATTTCCCCAGGGCGGACCCGCGGCAACGAATATAATAATTTGTTTACAACCTTTTAGAATTATTAGGAGGCCAAGATATATTTTCCGCTGTTCCGAGTAAATCTCGATTTGATTAACTTTGGACTCTCAATTAAATCCTCTTCCATGATACGTAAACGCCTGGATAAAATTAATAGCAATAATTATCTTAATGTAACATTCGTGTTTCCAATAAGGAGCATTACAATTAAATTCATCCAGGCGCTACAGCACCTTATCTAAATTCATTGTTATTTCAACTCACGTTATGTTCAATAAGCACATGTGGTATTCAAGTCAAAATACTGTAATTACACGAAGCGCCCTCACACTCATGCATATTCAAAGTGCGACTTTGTCTTTGACAGAGCAAAGAAAATATAATTCGGGTCATATTTTCATGAATATGCGTTGCGTCGTTGCGTGTAATACCAAAATACGCTTTTCCCGACGGGTAATTCCCACTAGTTACCACCAAGTTGTTACCAGTGGTAACTACTGGGATTTTTTTTCCCACCTTTTACCACTGGTAACTACTGGGAAAAATTATTCCCAGTAGTTACCACCAACTCGGTTTAGTGGTAACTACTGGGAATTTTTATTCCCAGTAGTTACCACCAAAACTTTGTTAAAGTTAAATACTAATAAAAACAGTATAAATAGTATAGTATAAATATCGGGTGATTTAATAAATAATTGTTAGTCGATTAGTGTTTTAGTAAACTGCCTTAAAAGTGACCAAAAATATAGTTAAACAGTTTAACCGGTACTAGTACAAAAACTATAATATATGTAAGAATAAATTTAATAATCCATTTAGATTATTTTTTAAGTAATTTTATTAGGTAATTCAAAATCACTCTGTATTTATACTCTTACTATTTATACTGTTTTTATTAGTATTTAACTCTAACAAAATTTTGGTGGTAACTACTGGGAATAAAAATTCCCAGTAACTACCACTAAACCGAGTTGGTGGTAACTACTGGGAATAATTTTTCCCAGTAGTTACCAGTGGTAAAAGGTGGGAAAAAAATTCCCAGTAGTTACCACTGGTAACAACTTGGTGGTAACTAGTGGGAATAACCCTTCCCGACCAAGTAAGTAGGTAAATAGGCTTAAACGAGTAGGTAGTGCATAATTACTAATAATTAGGTATACCTACTTCCCCTTTTAAAATAGGTGTACCTACTTACTTATTTGGGTAATTTCGGAAATTGGGTACTTAATTCCAAAAAGCATTAAAAAATCCTTAATTATGTTTTTTTTCCTTTTGGGATTACCCACAGACAAGACATCCTCTAGACTCAGCATAGTAACGCTACCCCCTCTGCCACAGAATAAAGCCCTTGCTACACGGTCGCCGATAAGCCCCTCAGACCGAGTGGCCTTGGTCTGGACGGGCCGTGTAGACAGTTGTTTCCAACAAAATTTGACCAAAACTGACCAAGGTCAGACCAAGGACAGACGGTTAGAAGGCTTGTCGGCGACCGTGTAGCAAGGGCTTAAGTAATAGTATTATCATACAGAACGGACACGCACCGCCCCGCCCCGATTCGGATTACCTCGGCTACCTCGCCCGCGACAGGCCGCGACATGAATGTGTGCGTAAGTCGCTCTACTGAGATTCCGTCAGGATTCCGTCAGAAACTCAATGATGTGTGGTATAGTATAGCGAGACAGATGAGATTATTGAGTGAGTAGTAAACGGACCATTTAAGAGAGCGCACGTGTTTAATTTAATAACCTCTCTACCCCTCTCGTCACCTCATGGCGACCGTGACAGGACGTTTTGCTTATTAAGACTTTTACTACTCACTCAATAATCTCATCTGTCTCGCTATACTATACCACAACGCGTGTACAGACGTGCCGCGCACACATATAAACGCAAATCATTTTTGATTTATGGCGTGTCCGCCCTGTGCCTCTGCCACAAATATACGGTAGTTTTACTCCATCTTCGAGTCGAGTGTCAGAATCCCGTGCCGTGATTGGTCCGTGTCTTTGAACGGACCAATCACGGCACGGGATTCGCTCACCTCGTCCCCCGCACCCCAGTATTTTTGGCAGCATCGGTTTCATGAAATAATTGCTCTAAACTCCGTCTAGAGGAGTCCTAGTCTATGGGATTACCTCTGCTTGGAAATGGACGCATCTACTCCTACTCATGAGTAAAATACAATATAAGGGAAAAATGCTCTGATTTACCATATTTATTTTGGGTGAAACATAAAGTACCTATAAGCAAAAGTATCCGTTTAATCGAACAAAAACGCCGTTTTCACTTAACACGCCTTTCGCAAGTGATAATTATAATATTAAATGTCCCAATAAAATTCGTAAGGAGCGTGCGGCCCGCTCCCTCAAATATGAATAAAACATATGCCTTACATAATGGTCCTACCAAAATATTATAACTAACCATTCAAATGTGAACTCTATAACGTGTTGCATAGGATATAAATTATTATGCAGACTGCTTCTCTATAGAAAATGTAGTTGTGTTACAGTACCGATTAGTATACCAAGCCATCGTATAGGTACAGTCAGCCAAAAATGTGTGTACGGTTGAGGTTCGTTTCAACGTCATCAGACAACAAGGTCGATTTCCCCTTGCAATAATATTATGGCAGTGACAATTGTCAACCTTAGCGATCGTTAGATCTCGCAGAAACTTTTGTCAAAACTGGTAGACCACTTTCTTGGCCCACTGTACAGAGTTAAATTTTTGAAGAAACGGCGGCTAAAAAATAACTGCATTCCCGTTGCCAGAGAGGTTTTGGGATTATACTGAGCAACTTTTACTATGGGATCAATCCCGAAATCGCGAAAAAAAATTTACCCTCCCATAGAAAACGGACCAGCCAAAATGTCTGAGACAGCCAAATTTTTTTTCGCGATTTCGGGGTTGGTCCCAATAAGTTGCTCAGTATAATCTCAAAAACTGGCAACGGGAATGGTTATTTTACAGCCACCTGTAGAATCAATGCTAAACCAACACTTTGAATACCAATACTATTGTCTAAACTTATAGGTAGGTACCTACAGTCAGCAGCAGAAGTTGCTAAGAGGGGCCAGGTGTTCAAAATGATCTTACATTCATGGCAAGCCTCACAACCCTCAGGGGACGAAGCTATGCGGTGGAATGTAATAGCAACACCGCTTGCTCCCTCTAACACAGTTATGCCCGAGGCTATGTTGAGGCTTGCCACGCATGTAAACCAGGTATAAGGACCAAGGAGTTTACTTAAACTAGAGTACTACAAAACATTTATATTTTTATATAAAAACTTCCGATTCAAAACCCTTTGCACCAAAATGATTAAAATCATCATCTGAATCCTTGGCTACATGTTTCCGTCTCCTACGTTCCCGTTTCTTCCCCATCCACTTTGTAGTTTCCAAATCCATAGCTTCTGCACACTTTTCATATATTTCATACAAATTTTTCAAAAACCTCAGTACGCCAGCACCCTTCATGTATTGCTGTAAATATGTATAAGGCTCCATTTGATGGTCCAATACCAAAGCAATATTATAAACAAAAGTGCCGTTGAAACTTTTCGCATATTTAGTGGCCTCATAGGGATTGTGGCATAGATTATTTAATGAATTAAACTGCAGCAGGCAACATTGAAACCTTGCGAAAGAATGCATTTTCTTGGTGTCATAACTTTTCGGTTTCTTTTTTATACTTGTATCTATTTCAAAGTGCTTGACCAAAACGCTGGCAGCCAATAAACAGTCTTCATATTGGACCTTATTTTTGTTTATGAAAATCTCATCATCATTATTTGGAACCGGTAACCTCTTCAGTTCTTCTATTTTCTTTGAGTACTTGTTGTTAAGATGATTGTGTCCCCGGAACGTGCCTGTTTTCTCATCAACTACCTCCAATGTTACATAACATGTTAATAAACTTAGAACATGAGCTAAAGGAGGCTTAGTTTGAAGAACCCACCACAATATTGCTATCAAATATATCCGAAAATTTGATGGCAAATCCTCCAACACAGCTAAGTCTAATTTGGGCATTTTTTGTTCAATAAAATGTACAAAACATTCTTTTAATTGCTCTTCTGTCAATTCATAAAATGCTGCATCGAATAGTCTACTTATAGAATATTCTTTATCCACAAATATTCTCTTGTAATTAAGGCCATCTCTACTAACATATATGCAATATTCTTCGGAAAAGTCAGTTAACAAGTCAAAGGCATATCTCATAATTGGTAAGGCACATATGAAGGAGTCTTCATCGGTGTAGTCTTCTGCTTGCGGAGCCGATAGGTGGAGATGGTGAACAAACAAGTTGAGATAAGGCTGTGGTATAAGATTCGTTCTTATTCTCTCTGCAAACCATTCCGGTAGACCTAGAACAAGTTGTTCGTCTTGAATGCTCTCTTCTGATGAAGATTTATCATCATCATCATTGCTATCATCATCTGATGACTCATTTTCGTCTTCTACTTCTTGTTCTGTCTCATTCTCATCACATTCTGGCATATTCAGCTCAGCAATAGACTCAATGTCATCACTATACCCAATGTTAAAATATTTTAGTGAAATGCAAGTTTTCCTATTATATCCTTCAATACTTCTTTTGATTGTGGCAAAAACTCTGTCTTTCTGATTCTTCTTCATTCTACCGAGTATTTTAACAATAGCAGATTCCAGTGTCTCATTTTGCAGCCATTTGAATAGGCCGTGAATGCATCTTTGCTGTTCATTCTTTTTCTTTTTACTCTTCGGCAATTTGAGTTGAGAAAAGAATTTGTTAAATACTCTTTTTTGTACATAATCATTACCCAGTAGGGTCGCCAATAGAGGAAGAAGCTCATCTTCCAACCCACCAAAATGCTTGAGCATATATTCCACTTTATACATTTTGCATTCTAAAGCGTAAATTTTTTCCCCATTCTCTTTTGTCCCGATCGGTGTTGGTTTCAGCTCTACAGTATTAAACGGTATGTACAGGACATTGTAGATGAAGAAATCCGAGTCGTAGCTCAACACTGGGCAGCCCAAATGTCTGGCCATAGCAGCTATTTCATCATCAGCTTCAAATTCGCAGACTGTGTATGCTATATCCATTTCAACGAGAACATCTCGGAATGTATCTCTTAATAGTATAGGGAAGAGCTGCAGGCTGCTCTGTGTTACTGGATCGAGTTGAGACCCTCCTCTAATCCTTGCTTTAAGGCGAC
This sequence comes from Cydia amplana, assembly GCF_948474715.1. NCBI lineage: Eukaryota > Metazoa > Arthropoda > Insecta > Lepidoptera > Tortricidae > Cydia > Cydia amplana. The sequence goes on from NC_086073.1 coordinate 17,879,812, forward strand.
TGTAAGCGGTTTTCAGCTTACGCCTCTCATACGCGCCATCGAAAATGACATAAGGCGTTATGTTACATTTTCGCAAGTTCTTAAAGAAGGTTTTAACGCACGCTGCGAACTTGTCGTAGTCCCCGCCGAAGGCCGAGAAGCTGTTCAGTAGCCGGTACAACTGGGCGCACAAACTGTGTCCGTCTACCACGAGATTTGTATCGTGAAGATGGTGGTCACGGAGAAACGCATTTTGATTATAATTTATATACGTTGTTAAGCCTCTGACACCCATATTAACACTTATAGATTAATAACACACTTAAATTTATGAGTTTAAAGAGAGAAACTCTAGAAAATGTAAACAAACGTGATTGAAATAGGTTATTTTCTTATTATGACATTGACATTAGTGACGTTTCGCCAATTGTGTTTGGAAATGGTTTGGAATCATAGAAGGTAGCACATAAATATAATATATCTATATATGTCACCGTAAAATTGTAAACACTCGTCAGATTATAATCTCGCTAGTTAAATTATAAACTGACGGTAGGGAGATTATAAACTAACCTAACCTAACCTACGTTAGATTATAAACTAACGGGTTCACAATCTTACGGTGTCATATATATAAAATTGAAAAACCAGAACGGGATAAAAAACGAGGGAAGAAGCGAGATGGCGCCTTACAAATTTCTAAAAAAGTTTTTGACACGTTTCTCGAATACGACGCACGTATGATAAGAAAAAACTGTTTAAATCTATTATCTAAATACGAGAATAGAACTAGAGCATAAAAACTATCGCTTACGATGCGTATTTAATTTACAATAACCAAAAGAAATTTTCATAACAATCTTCATTTTACGATGATCGACCATTTTCGGCAACATTCGGTTGCTTTCGTTTCGGTGGTGCTACAGACAAAATTATTTGATGTGGTGCTACAGACATACCAAATGTTTATGTTTGTCATGTTGGTATACAGTTATTGCGGTGTTTTCTTATACGAAATAAAATAAAAAGTGCTGTCAACCTCAACCTTAGTCTATGCCCATCCGAGTGACTTATGCCATATATGACTTATCAATCAAATTAGTATTATCGTATGATTATCGTGTTAATAATTTGTATTTTATTATTTTAAATTTCTTTTTGAGTTATCTTATTCAGATTGACTTTCACGGCTTCGGCAAACATTGCCATTCGTCCGGGGAACGGGCTGCCGAGATGGGCCAAAATCAAAAATACAAAGTTGATAGCAAGTTAATGTTAATATGAAGCCCATCAGTTCAAGGGATACCACGGGCACCAGCCCGTAATAATGTGTGTATGTTAATTATACTTTAATGACTTTACAGATATAAGCAATTAGGGAACTGTTTTCTCGCGTAATACGATACGACTCGATCAGGTAGGATTTTTTCTTCTTGCTGAACAGTCACCATCAGATATATATATCGGAAATTAATCTAATGAACGTTTTTGCAATTGGGCTTATAAAAATTAATAATAATTTTATGTTGAAACAAGTTTTAAATAAATACCTACGTAGATGAAAAAATACAATCTTGCCTTTTATCAAATCACATATTTTTTTGAGAAATTTGCGAATTAGTTATCCAAATACCTATCGGTTACAAATAGAAAGTCCCTACCACAGTTATATAAACCCTGGCAAGGTTCAATACATAATAATATCGGTATTTATATAACTAAACATAAGACAAACTCTTTATTTCATTTGACGCGAGCGGAGCTGCGGGCCCGTCTAGTATTTATATATTATACTACTCTTTGAGGTAGCATCCTATAGAAGTGGTCTACGCGTTGGCTAGATTCTAGTTGGGAATATTTTCATACGTTCGGATCACAAACTACTAAGAAGATACTACGTATAGTCCGTCAACCAAATCTTGTCAGTAGCAATGTAAAGCAAACTAAAGTAGGGCAACACTCAAAGAGCAGTATTGCGCTAAGAAAAGCAGCAATGTACATCGAACCAAAAGATTTTTTTTTTCCGCTGAGCGCGCCTTGCGTACGTCAATTCAAATTGTCACTCGCGGTTTATTGAAAAAAATTGAAACATGGACGATGGACGGACAATTTAAAAGCGATGTTAAAACAATGTTAATCAAAATGATGAACAAATTTGAAGATATCAAAAACAACTACCTATCGTAGTGCTTATATTCTCTTTGTTCCCTATCTATGTCTTCTAAGTTTACTAAAATAAAATCATATCAAAATGCAGATATTAATTAGATAGTGCATATATTTGTTATTTACAATATAATATGCCACTTGTTAATGTAAATTAGTGTACTGTTCTGGATGAATATGACATACCTGTGTATTTTTTTTTATTGGTATATATTGCACAATATACATATTAAAAATAAAACAACTGATATTTCGGTGTTTATTTAATTTAAAGGTAAATAAGATAAGGGTCACTTTTCGACTTGGTTGCGTTGTACACGTACATAAACCGCCATAGGTAAGTATTGTCTGAAGAGATACTACCTACTACGAACGCCTTATATTGGGCAAGATTTAATCCTGCAACAAACATGTATGGATTAGGTAGATATTGCGAAAGAACGGCGATATAATCAAGGCTCTTAATACTGTTTAAAAGGTTTACCTTTGTAAATAGTCACAACTGATTGCTGAAAATATTAGACATGTGGGCCTATGGACGGTTTCCAGGACACAATTTATGGTCTTGTTGGATAGATTTAGGCATACGTTTTAATTTTATTTATGCCTTTTAACCCTAAAACAAAAAAAAAACTGAACATAATCTTAAAAGTTCGAAAGAGTTCTTCCAGTACTTGTTTGTTTGTTTCAGTAATGTTTACCATCAACGAGCATGATTGTACATTGTAGGCCCCTTAGCTTTGCTTATTCTTATTTAATGTATTGGTATTTAATGGTGACAGCAGAAATATCTCTTGAAACAGAAACGATTCAGAATGAAAACAAATAAGGTGACGGCTGTCATTCACGATCCACATTCCACAGATAAAACACAGATGACACGCGTTTTGGAATTATTTGAACACAGTGTTGCTAACCCGCGATTTTTCAAATTTGCCGCCTTTTACTACTGACAAGATTTGGTTGACGGACTTTATGTTCGGATCTTCCTCCGAGTCGAGGAATAGCATAGGAATAGGGAATAGTGGGAATATTACGCAAAACTCTGCGTAGAGGGCGTTACTAGCACAATCACAATTAGTAGTTTGGAATGATTGATTATCAAAATACAAACATTTGTACATATAGATGGTCAACCAAATCTTGTCAGTAAAAAAAGGCGCGAAATTAAAATTTTCTATGGGACGATATCCCTTCGCGCCTACATTTTTCAAATTTGCACCTTTTTCTACTGACAAGATTTGGTTGACCCAGTATAGTTTGATAATGTATTGAATATACTTTTTTGTCATTTTAGTACTTTTGTTTAACATAATATAGCTGGTCAACCAAATCTTGTCAGTAAAAAAAGGCGCGAAATTCAAATTTTCTATGGGACGATATCCCTTCGCGCCTACATTTTTCAAATTTGCCGCTTTATTCTACTGTCAAGATCTGGTTGACCAAGTTTATATAAATATTTTAGATTCGACTTGCACTATAAAGTCCCCTCCACACTCGTGCGCGAAGGTGCGAACGCGAGTGTGGAGGGAGCTTAAAAAACATATACAAGTTGGCCATCTGTTGCAACGTGTATACAAGTTTTAACGAAGGTCGCATGCGATTTGTTGAACTGCGTTTGATGGTTTGGTTCCTTCAACTGGCAATACAGCAAAGAAATGTCAAATGAAGTGAAGTCTATGGTGAAGGTGAAGTGATTCAAGTGATTGTTTACGAGCGAGTTTGTTGTTTACTTATATAAATTTAAGTTTTATTTCAATTCAGGTGCATTATTATTTTATGCGCCGTATAAGCAATACAACTTTATTGTAGCTTAATTGTGACTACTGTGAGTAAAAAGTTTTCGTTATAATAATTACATTTTTGATACCTACACACTTAGTGAAGTTCAGACGCGAAGAACGACGACCGATTTAATTAGGAATGAAATTGGCGTCAATCTTTAATTTTAGATCGCAGAGAGCATAATAGTGATATGCTGATATTAGAGTTCTCTAAGTTAAAATAAAAACGTCACAAATTGGTATTCGGTATGGTATTGGTTGTTAGTGTGTTAAAAATGATTAAGTTATAATTGGGCGTTTTGTTTTTTTGTTGTCCCAAACACTTTTTTTTCAAATTTGGGATTTTTTATGTTATTTCTACTCAGAATCACGAGCTCTTTCCATCCTAATAGGAGAAAAAAAGAGTCCTAAAATTTTTATTTCCATTCCATCACCATTTTTCATAGACTTTGTATGGTGGTCGCGTAATGGAAAGATCCTAATAGGAGAAAAAAGTGTCCCAAAATTTCCATAAAAATGTATGGAAATTTTGGGACACTTTTTTTCTCCTATTAGGATAGAAAGAGCTCGTGATTCTGAGTAGAAATAACATTAAAAATCCCAAATTTGAAAAAAAAGTGTTTGGGACAACAAAAAAAAACGCCCAATTATAACCTCAGACTCAATGATTATAACTAGTATTTTAATTACAGATGGTAGAAGCACAAACAAATAAAGATGGTATATTTCGCCTAAATCAAGATTGCTGGAATGCTGTGCTGCAATACATACCTATCCGGGACATCATCCAAACAGAGAGCACTAGTAAGCAATGGCGAGAAAAAGTAAAGCAGTATTTGAGAGGTGAATTAAAAAATTATGTATTAATTAATGGCCACGCCTATCATGTGCGGCACACACAACTTATTTCGTTATTAGGGCAGTTTACTTACACGCACTGCTGACATTACACCCAAATTATTTCAGGATTCAATGTACGTCCACACCGTAAATATGCCATTACAATTCAATTCAATTCTCTTTATTTCAGATAAAGCATCCATATCGTGTTAGTTACAAAATAAAAATAAATCTTAAGCTAAAATTTAAATACTATGTTAGTAAAATAAATTAAATTATTCTTAAAACCTACAGGCCAGCCTATTTGACATAAGTCGCTAAAGGCTTGACCTGATCTAGCCAATGTGATATTACTCCCTTGTGACACAATTTAAAAAAAAACCTAATAGTATTATTTACATATGTTAATAGACTTTAAAAGTTTTTGTTTTCAGGTCGTATACGTATAATGGGTAATCATTGTTATCAAGATCTAACAAATATGCATAACACTTTAATTTTGGGACTCACTGATGGTAAAAATGCCCTTGACTATCACTGGTCGTTTGTCAAGTGGCTTGACGAACATGGTCCGGCAGTAGCGGCCACTTGTTGCAACAATATGGATATTTTAATAAGATATAGGGAAAAGTGTCCTAATTTACGAAGCCTGACGGTAAGGATTTATATGTTTTATTTGGTTTTATAATAAAGCTTTCACTTAGTTTGGAAAACAGTAAATAGCATCGCTCGCAGACGTTTCTGCTTGTTAAAAATTAAATTAGTATCTGGTGAATTTCCAATATGACTTGGAACTCCGGTAGCCGTTTAAGAAGTGTAACACTCTTACGGTAGATGTCGCTAATATAGTGGAACGATTTGCTGGCTATGGATGAGGTCTTGCTGGCTCAGATGGCAGAGCGCTGGAGTATCGATCCAGAGGCCGTGAATTCAAGTCTCACCCAAGACGGTATTTTTTTCCACTTTTAAATTTATTCTAAGCTTAAACAGTAAACACCCTCCCAGCTCCTCTTCACTAGCCGCCCAGACATCAAAACTTGCCACTACTAATGCAATTTTGATTTGTCAAAATAAAATTCAAATTAGAATGGAGCGGGAGACCTTTTTATAGGTGGGTGGCTAAAGGATAAGATTGACATAGCACTAAATATACCATAAATCCTGAAAAATAAATAGATATCAGTGTGAATTCTAGACTCCGTTTGTATTACAAGGTGGTAATAAAACTCAGTTTGTGTACTTTGTGTTCGTATGCCTTGCGACCGTCCGCTCGCCATGACGGTTGACAACGGAGTGTCGACTTGCAGGTAGTTCGTATTGCACTTTTATTGTGTAAACGTTACATCAGTACAGTAAAATAAGTATTTAAGATTGACGAGTCTCTATTTTTGATATCTGTGAAAGTAATTGATTTTACGGTTCCACTCTAAAGTATTTTTAGTACGCGGCACGTACACGACAGGTCAAATTCGATGATTGCTGCTGATAATTCGTTTGTAGATGTTTGTTTCATACATGTAAGTATAACATGGATTGTATTTTTGCAGTTTTACGGCATGAAAAATCGTTGTCGCGAATGTGGTTTATTAGAACTGTTCCCATACAATGCGAACATGGACTTCCAGTGTCTGCAGAGGCTGTGCTTCTATGATTGTGTAGTAAGTAATCACCTGCCTACCACTTAACCCACCATAGGACACTTTTCTGAGCGAAAGGTCACTATGCACATGAAGCATTAGACCCTTCTCTGATGGAAAGCCACATATGAGTACCAAATTTCGACTTACCCTGGTGGTCTAGTATTAGTTTCGGAGCAAATTAGCTGTAACAGACTGACTATTTTTTGCGATTAAGATAATTATAAAATTAATTTGTAATTAAATTACGTATGTACTTACATATAAAGTCCCATAATATTTATTTATTTATTACAGATATCGGACGGCTGTATTTCCCATTTTATAGCGGACAAAGCCTTAGAAGAATTAGAATTGCGGGATTGTTCTAGAGTGAAAGGAGATTTCCTCAATACTATAGACTTGTCAGCGTTGAAATCCCTTTTCTTGTCTTCTTGCGACGTTCTGAATTCCGAGCACTTACTCTCAGCTGTCGAGCGTCTCGGCGAGCTGAGGGAGTTGGTCCTTCTTTCAATGTCTGACGATATATTCATCGGAATACAGGCAGTGCTGGATAAGATGCCCAAATTGGAATATCTAGAAATAAATGACGCGTATGAGATGGTTTGCCATGATTATAAGCCCCTATCACGTCTGGGTTGTTTGAAGGAGCTCGATGTGAAGTACAAACTGCCTGATGAGGCCGTGAAAGCTGTACTACAGGGTTGTAAAGAGTTGAGGACCTTGACGTTTCGGGACTGTACAGGTCAGTGTATAGTTTTAAGATTTTTAAGCTTGAAATTACAATAATAAATAGAAATTCGTTGACAACGTTTACCGTTTCATGTACAGTTAGCTGCAGAGAAAGGTGACCCCCCCTGCATACAATCAGCGTATGCAGGGGGGTCACCTTTCTTTGCAGCTGACTGGGACTTTATATTAATTTTTATTTTTTAGTTTATTCTGAAACTTGTACAGTAGAACATTGATTATCCTAACTCTGAAATACCGATGTCTTAGTTTATGTAAACCCTCACCTATCTTAACTTTATTCAGGTGCAAGTGGTTTATATTTAAACGTTAATTAGTATTATTACTACCATAGAGTAATATTAGTAAAGAAAGAGTGGTTATTGGTACTCCATACATCAGTTTTCTTAACAAAACGCGAGTTATTTCGTAGTCGACATCTAACGTCAAGTAGTGGAACTACCAGCCACCAGATGTCACAAGTTTCGCTACTGACAAAAATGTACTATGTAACAGTTCTAAAAAATGTCAACAATCCGAACTAGTTTCGGTCCTAATCGAGGTTCTACGTATATAGTTGTTGTAATGTTAACGCTATGTCGTAGACATGAGCTCGCGCGGCGTGGTGGAGGCACTGCGTTGCAGGGGCACGGGGCTCCGCTCGCTGACGCTGTTGTCGCTGGACTTGGACGATGTCGGCCTGGTGGCCATCATCAGCGCCTGCCCTGAGCTCACGGTACTGTAGTAGGGAAGTATAGCTACTGACAAAAGGTACTTTCTTCATACTATTTCCATTTCGGGAGAAAACAGTTTCCATTAACTAAATCTTAACATATTTATTTATTTAACCTTTATTAGCGACCCGCCCCGGCTTCGCACGGGTTAACAAATTATATATAAACCTTCCCCTTGAATCAAAAACCGCATCAAAATCCGTTGCGTAGTTTTAAATATCTAAGCATACATACAGACAGACAGCGGGAAGCGACTTTGTTTTAGGTATACTATGTAGTGATTGCACAAATGAAAAACCTTATAGTACAAAAGGCGGACTTAATGCCATGAGGCATTCTCCACCAGTCCACCTTAAGGTACATATCACTTTGGTTTTGAAGTCGATCGCTTCAGCATAATACATTCAAGGTTTATAGGTTTAGCTTAAAAAAAAATATTTGTATTGCAAATTTTGAAATAAAAACCTATAAACAAATAAAAAATATTTAGAAGTGGAAAAACGTTCTCTTTTTGTATAGACGACCACGCGCTATACTTCCCTCTTAACATGTCTATTTAGGTTCGTGTCGCAGCCATTACAATTTGCGTGTTTTGAACGTTCCGTTGTAAATCCACAGCGGCTGGAAGTGTCCGGGGCGGAGCTCTCGCCAGCGTTGCCCGCGCGCGCGGCGGCGGCGCGGCGAACGGTGCGGGCCGGGGCCCGCCTGTGGCTCTGCCTCACCAGCACCAGTCTGTCGAATAAAAAGCGACTGGTGGGTCCCATCACACATTTTATAGTATTAACTCGTTCGAGTATTTTCTGTAAACATCGCAAAGTTTTAAAAGAATCTGAAGCCGGTTTTTACGCTGCACTCTTAAGGCTTCGTCAAACAGGCGCGTTTTCCGGGCGGGGCGTTAGCGGGGCGCGCTGCTTTTACATATAAAACGCTCACACCCCGCCCGGAAAACGCGCCTGTGTGATGGAACCTTTACAGGCGAGATAGTTTTTGATATAGGTATGAAAAACGGAAAAAAATTCTCATTTAAGAAAAACGGGTTGTAATTCTCTTCTATGCAATTTGGGTGTTAAAGGCTTCGTTACAAAGGCGCGGGGCGTGAGCGTTTTATATGTAAAAGCGGCGCGTCCCGCTTACGCCCCGCCCAGAAAACGCGCCTGTGTGACGAAGCCTATGTACCTAACTACCTGAAATAAAAGCTTTTTATTTATTTATTTATATATGTGCCAGAGTCGTTACCTTTGTTGTAGTGTCCATAAAAGTAATCTTTGTTCTAAAATAAGATTCCATTTTAGGTATCCACGAAGGCGAACTATGTTATTTGTTTTATGTTTGTTTTAAACACTAACCCCCTTATTCATAAAACTTTACAAGCCTCCAATAGTTAATTTATGTTTTAAGCTCGTCACAAACGGAGCGATAATATATTCTACCGACAGATATCTTGGTGTAGGTACCTATCGCTAAGAACCATCACACGATTCACACGTCAACGATACCAAAATATACGAGTATATCGCATTCTGTCTAGCACCAACATTGTGAGAGAGACGAAATATAGCCGAGCGATAGGTATATCGCAAGGCATCTTAAGGCATCCGCAGATGCCTTGCGATAAGATATCGTGAGATACCAAAATATATATTACAGCTTCGTGTGTGGACTCTGTCAAATAGTACGTAAATGATATAGGCAGATGCCGATCTTACAGTATCTGCTGACTGCTGACTGATATAGGTATTATAGCAGGCAAATACGGCGGGTTTTAATAAACTATTGTTTTATTTATTTACAGAAAGCACTTTACGGGGATTATGAACCAATGAATCTGGAATATGAAGAACTAATTATAGAACTTGAAGACTAGTTGATAGCATAAATAGATATGTGGCGAATCTCTTTGATTCGCTTACCTCCGCCTGCGAACGCAACTTGACCTGACTTGTAAATTATTCTTGTTTTGTCAAATAAACTGGGTCAAGCAGATCTTGTCAGTAGAAAAAGGCGGCAAATTTGAAAAATGTAAGCGCGAAAGGATATCGTCCCATAGAAAATTTAAATTTCGCGCCTTTTTCTACTGACAAGATTTGCTTGACCATCTATAAAAATGTTATTCGTTTTTAACTATCGGAGATTAATTATTTAATATTCTCACATAATAGTGCCACAGTGCAGTAGTCCCACAGACCTGCCAGCCTATTATGGATAGCTTTATCCATCTTTATCCACGTGATAAAATAACTGTCACTGTTTTAACACCGTGGGAAAGAAAGTGACGGACACCGTTTTATCACGCTGTCACGTAGACAAGAACGACCATCATATCCGTACAGTACCTTTATATAGCCTGACCAGTAATATATGATAACTAGACGGGCCCGCAGCTCTGCTCGCGTAAATGAAGTAAAGAGTTTGTCTTATGTTTAGTTAGATACAGATATTATGATGTATTGAACCCTGCCAGGGTTTATAACTGTGATAGGGACTTCTTATTTATAACCGTTATTTGGATAACTTTATTCGCAAATTTCTCAAAAAATAATGTGATTTGATAAACGGCAAGATTGTATTTTTTCATCTACGTAGGTATTTATTTAAAACTTGTTTCAACATAAAATTATTATTTATTTTTATAAGCCCAATTGCAAAAACCACCGCCCATAAATCGTATTTTCATACAAACGTAAGTAGTCCCCATTTCCTTGTCTGGATATTGACATTACTTACGACGGCTACGGTGACGCAACGACCCAAAGTGAGTCCTGGCCTCCGACACCAGATCACGCCATGTTTCCCGGTCTTGCGATAGCTCTCGCCAGTCGCCATGGCCGAGGTTGAGCAGATCTTTAGCAACTACGTCGTTCCAGCGATACCTGTAGGACGTCCAATCGGGCGTCTCCCATTTCGTTGTCCCAAGTACGCTCTCTTCACGACACTATCCTCTCCCATTCTCTCGTATCCGACCCACTGAGCGCTTAGCCGCTTTGGTCTCTCCAATGCCCAAATACATCACCACTATAACGGAACACATCCTTATTTCTATGCAACAAAGTTATATTACGATATATTTGGCTACTTTAGCCTTCACTATTTATTTGATGCTGACTGTACATTTGCTTCATGAATTTGTAGTCTCCATTAGATATATACCGGAGCCACCAAGGCCGCTCAAAAATATCTGAACATGCACTTTAACTACATTATAATTTACATTGTTCAGATATTTGTGAATACCTCGGCCGCTCCGATATATCTGATGGTGACTGTTCAGCATGAAGAAAAAATCCTACCTGGTCTAGTCGTATCGTATTACGCGAGAAAACAGTTCCCGAATTGGTTATATCTGTAAAGTCATTAAAGTATAATTATCATACACACATTATTACGGGCACCATCCCTTAAACTGATGGGCTTCATAGTAAATAACTTAATTGCTATCAACTTTGTATTTTTGGCCCATCTCGGCAGCCCGTTCCTCGGACGAATCTGAATAATATAACTCAAAAAGAAATGTATAACAATTAAATACAAATTATTAACACGATAATACTAATTTGATTGATATTATTGATAAGTCATATATGGCATAAGTCACTCGTATGGTAAGCCCAGACTAAGGTTGAGGTTGACATCACTTTTTATTTTACTTCGTGTAATAAAACGCCGCAATAACTGTATACCAACATGACAAACAAAATCATTTGGTATGTCTGTAGCACCACCGAAACGAAACCAACCGAGAGTTGCCGAAAATGGCCGATCATCGTAAAATGAAGATTGTTATGAAAATTTCTTTTGCTTATTGTAAATTAAATACGCATCGAAAGCGATAGTTTTTATGCTCTAGTTCTATTCTCATATTTAGATAATAGATTTAAACAGTTTTTTCTTATCATACGTGCGTGGTATTCGAGATACGTGTCAAAAACTTTTTTAGAAATTTGTAAGGCGCCATCTCGCTTCTTCCCTCGTTTTTTATCCCGTTCTGGTTTTTCAATTTTATATATATAGATTGTCAAGAGGGCGCTGTTATTCTCATGTATAGGGTGACAATTCAGTGTAGTATGAAAAAATTAGTTCCAGTGAAATTCCGCAACATGGCGCAACCTCAATAGATCCTGGTTCACCTATACAATAAATGAAGAATTGATAGCTGTGAAAAAAATTCTTCAGCATATGATTCATTGTTGCCTTGCCCTAAGTGGAGTCTAAACGAGACAAATTTTCGCCAATCTGATGAAATTGTCCCATCGAATCAGGCTGTGCGAACACAAATGCCAATTTGATTCCCCGATCAAATCAGCAGTTGCGGACACAAAAATGCCAATTTTCGAAGTTAGTCGAACGAGCGAGCGAAGCGAAGCGAAGTTCTTATCGAACGAGCGAGCGAAGCGAAGCGAAGTTCTTACATTCAACTTTGATCACGCGGCTGGCTAGCGGCACGTCCCGGCATTTCGATGTTTTTAAGCTGAACTGTCAGAAGATAGTTTGATACACAATAACTTAAGTAAATTTGTTCTAATTTAAATGAAATTGGGTAAACGTGTAGTCGTGGGCATTATATTTAGGTCATTAAATTATGAGCAGGATCGATCAAGGGGTTATTGAGCTAGAAGAGCTTAGAAGGCCAAAAAGCTGTTTGTGAGGTGTCTTGCTATTCTGGTCATTTTATTTGCAAGAAAGTATGGTCGAGTTTGGTATCAAATGAAAGTGCTCGGCTTACACTTTTATGATATCGTTTTTAAATTTACCATTTTGAAATAATTAGCAAGATAAAAATAAAATAAACATAATATATAGGTATTTGACATTTGACAGGAAATATTTCGGCTTACCACAGATACAGTATCAGTTAAGGGCTCCACAGACCTTGCAATAAATCGTACGCGGTTTTCGATCCTTTGACGACTGCATTCAATTGATATTTTTGGCGAACCGCGAGTTCTCAGTTCGGGGCAAACTACTAGTATCTATGCAAATTGGTGATTAAATTGTGTACGTGTGGACGCTAGGTGAGATTGGCGCCAATAATTTTCCTGATCAAATCGGTCGATTTGCCCAGCTCGTCTGGATACGGCTTAAAGCCGTAACACACAACACACTATAATACCTAACCGCACCAAGGTCGTGGTGCGGTAGTGTGTTATGGCTATTAGGCTTCAGTCACACTCCGCTGTGGGAGCGAGACAGCATTACGCACACAGCAATTGTCCCGTTTATAAACCGAAGCGACGCGCGGATCGAACCAAGGTTGAGGAGCGGAAAAATTGGTGAGTTTTAGTTAGCCTGGCAACATTGACTGTCAAACCGCCAACGGCGCCAACAAAACGTCAACGACCAAAAAAAACCCAAAACGCGCGCCAACGAAGTAAATGAAGATTTGAAGAACGATACGAAGAACGAAAATAATAAAGTTGGTCTACATTGCAAACTTAATAACATAGGTTTTAATATACGTGTGCTACAAAAGTGTCTTCGTGTTTTAATACACGTATACATCACGCCGGCGAGTAAGGAAACTTTACCAAATATTTTTATTATAACATTAATTTGAATAAATTGACTTATTCTTTGGTATGTTGGCCCCGTAATACTTACTGATTTGTTATGACAATGCACCAAGAGAAACAGAAAGAATACCAGTGCCTTTGACTAACCTTGGAAACTTTGGTTTTCAATAAACTTAAAATAGCCATTCAAAGTATTCAAACTGCACATTAAAATCATTATTTAACAGCATAACAAAAAGAGGTACTAAATGTAGACCAATTAGACTGTAACAGATAGTTTTGAATGGAAACTGTAGAGATTTATCTCTATTTGGAAAAGTATTCTAGTGCCATAAACTTTTGGCATATTGTTTCTCCTGCAAATGTTTCTTTTGTATTTATATTAATCTTCTGAAAGTTTCGACAGGGGAATATCGCAAGAATTTATCTACTGTTGTCCCATACAAACACTATTTTAGTATTTTCTTAAGATTTGGATACACAAAATAAAATGTGTTGAACCGGACAGCCCGGGGACTGCTTCTAGATAAAATTGTATAACTTTTTATTGCTGTTCAATAAGTATATGTAAAAAAAACCGTTTATTCACAAATCTCGCAAAGAATAAATGTAATTATTACATTTATTCTTCTGCCAAACCACAGAGTGGTTTGTTGGCACACGAAACGAGGCTCCTTTATGCTTATGTAAGCTAGGTAGTTGATATGTAACTTAAACTTAGGTATCTACTTAACCCTTTACCATATGGGCAGCGCAGTGCAGCCCTATATGGCAGTTATAATTTTCACCTCTATTGATAGCTATTAAAGTTCATTTTTAAACAAATACTTTTTTTATTTATGACATGAAGTAAGGGGTTAGCTTTATATTCTTAAATAACAGTATAAAAAATGTCAAATGTGGTGTTCCATGCCTAAAGGGTCCTTGTGACCCACATAATAGTATATCTTGTGTTCACCAGGACCAGGAATCCTCTGCCAAGTGACATTTACTGCTTCAAATCTTTAAACCATGGATGCCGCTCAAGTAAGCATTTAGTCCATTTTATCTAGTTAGCTATATTTAATGCAGGGAAACCATTTTTTTTAATAAATTTTCATTGTAAAAAAAGTATGACATACCCTCAAATAATTTTCATAAATAATGTCTGACTATGAACAGATGTGATTAACTTATTTTGGATTTCTGCCCGTTGATATTTAACAACCTGACTGTACCTTACCATATCCTTTGTTTGTACAGTCGCCATCAGATATATCGGAGCAGCCAAGGTGTTAGAATAGAATAAATTCAATATACGCGATATAATCCTTTTTAATAGTTTTATTTCATGAGTAACTATAAGACAATATTACGCTACTATTGTCAAGGCGTTAGAGTGCGTATTCAGATATTTTGAGCACCTTGGGCGTTCTGCTATATGTGATGGCGACTGTACCCTATGCCTAAAATAATAAAAAGACCTTAGTTGTTACAGGAGAACGCAGACATACTTCCAGCCAATGTTGACCAGAACGAGCTTGTAAAGAACGAGCTTATAAAGAACGAGCTTGTAAAGCGCGAGCAAGCAGCCAAGTTCCAACACGCTATCTCATGCGGGGACCCGGCCTGCAGCCAGTCAGTTTGTTTGAAAATAAAGGTCTTTACAATTCTTCATTTAACCAAGTGTAAGGTGAGGATTCGGAGCTGAGTACAAACAAGTGTTCAGCTAGAATGATGATTTATTACTGCCCTAAATACATTAGTAAATGGTCCTTATATATATCCTATGAACTACGTACATAACTATATCTAGTATACACTACACCATCCATCGCATGTTTAAAAAAAATAAAAATAAACATTTATATTTTTTTTGTTTATAATACATTACTAAGTAACTATACCTACGTACAATGTTAATAGGTTACTTACACTAATAATATTCAAAGTTATAGAAAATAAAAAAACTACAATAACAAAACTACGAATATAAAATATTTACAAAATACAAGGTTTGGTGCGATTTTTATGCACCACGTCTTCTTTTCCATTTTTAAGTATTTTTACATTACATCCTAAATCCTCTAAAACTAAATAAGGTCCTACATAAATGCTTTGCATCTTATTATCCGATACATTTCTTAACCATAAGTAACTATTGTTGCTATAGCTAACAGGCTTTGAATGGGAGTCATATTTCTCCTTCCTTTTAAGTTTGCTGTTTATTAAATTAGTACGAGCATCTGCTTGCGCCAGCTCTAATCTATACTTTAATTCTAAAGGATAACTACCGTGATTATATAAGGGATTAACGTTACCATCTCTTAAGTTACTAGGAAGCATGCATAACTTACCGAAAACTAATTCATGAGGCGTGTACTTCGTCTCCGTGTGCACGGTGTTGTTATACGTAAAGCACCAGTAAGGCAACCAGTCGCTCCAAGAATTCGGTTTATTTTCGCATTGTATCCTTAAATAAGCTCCCATAGTTTTATGCGAATTCTCTAGAGCGCCGATTGATTCATGGTGATACGCTGTAGAGGGCAAATGAGTAATTTTTAGTAAATCACATACCTCTTTCATAGTGCCACTGATGAACTCGGTTCCTCGATCGGTTGCTATTTCTAATGGAATTCCATACCGTAGTACAAAGTTCTCTACGAATGATCGAGCTACAGTAACTGTATCTTTGGATCGTAAAGGATACGCTTCTACGAACTTTGACAGTTCGCACTGTATGGTCAGCACGTAACAATAACCATGTTCATCTTTTGGTAAAGGTCCCACTGTGTCTAAATAAACTTTTTCTAAAGCGCTATTAGCAGTAGTTGTTATTTCCATTGGTTGTTTAGTCGGTACACAATATTTTTGTTTTTGGCATTGAGTACATTTTGACACAAAATCTCGTATGTCCTTTTCCATACTAGGCCAATAATAGTGCTTTTTAATGTTATTAGACATTCTCCTAATCCCCGCGTGGCCACTTGTGGGAAGTAGGTGAAAGTCATTAATTATTACGCGTCTATCATGTAAATTATTTATTCTTTGTACATTACTTAACACACATATTCGCGGTCCGGACCAAACGTCATAGCTATTTATTTCTTGTATTAAGCCCGCAATAAAATCTTTATTTAATTCGTTTCTTATTATGCATAACTCTTTTACATTTATTTTCTTGCAAATTGAATCCAAATCTCTCGCTAATTCGGCTCGCGACAATAGCGATTGAGATGTTGAATTGAAATAAATACACGATTTGCTGGGCACGTAATTAAAATATTTAGACGTCTCTTTCACGAAATTCTCTCTCATAGCTTTTTTGTAATCCCTACATGACATAACACATAACTCAGTAAAATTTTCCGGTTTTTTAATGATATCCACAATTCTTGGGTGATCAGGCCTCGAATTAGTGGGTATATTAACAACCGAAGAACTTGTACTGTCTGTACCTTGCATACTCTCGATCTTTCGTCTTTGCGCTCGTGTCATCACATTTATAACTTGCTCATTCATTTGTTTCAAATCCTCTGACGTAATATTTATGCGAGACAGAGCGTCTGCCACGGAATTCTTAGAACCTTTCAAGTACTCAACCGTAAAATTATACTCCTCTAATTGTAATCGGAACTTTAGTAATCTACTGGTAGGGTCTTTCATAGTAAACAAATACACTAGTGGTCGGTGGTCTGTTTGCACTTTAAACTTTCTGCCGTATAGATAGGGTCTAAAATAGCGAATGCTCCACACTAGCGCTAATAACTCTTTTTCAACTGTAGGGTAATTTAATTCTGCCTTATTAAGACTTCGACTAGCGTAAGCTACAGGTCGACCATCATCGTTGCATAAAACTGATCCTAAAGCTTTTCCTGACGCATCACATTGTAAAAGAAATTGGTTTTCCTCCGAAAAATTTGGATATTGAAGTACTGGTGGTTTAACTAAAGCAGACTTTAATATTTGAAAAGACTGTTCACACTCTTGGGTCCATATAAATGGTACATCTTTACAGCACAACTTATTGAGCGGATATGCTTTATCTGCGAAATTGACAATGAATTTACGATAGTAACTAGCAAATGCCACGAAACGTTTAACTTCGTCGGCGTTCTGAGGAGTCGGATAATTATATAGAACTTTCGTTTTTTCGGGATCTGGTAAAATGCCCTTTTCTGAAACTACATGACCCAGATATAATATTTCTTTTTGTAAAAATTGGCATTTGGCAGGATTGAGCTTTAAATTTACTTTTCTTAATCTGCTGAAAACGTCTAATAAGTTTTGATTGTGTATAGCTAAACTTCTTCCGAAAACAACTAAGTCATCCTGATATACCAGACACTGTTCATAATTTAGACCGGACATGGCCACGGTCATCATCCGTGAAAAAGCGTTAGGGGAGGTTTTACAGCCTTGGGGGAGTCTAGTCATTTGATATTGATTTTTACTAGTTTGAAAAGCTGTAAGGGGGCGGCTTGATTTATCTAAATTTATTTGATAAAATCCCTGATACAAGTCTAGATGCGAAAAATAGATAGATCCTGATAAGGAGTCTAAAACTTCAGTTATATTAGGGAGTGGGAATTTATCGTCTTTTATCTGATTATTTAACTTTCTATAGTCGATGACCACGCGCCATTTCTTCTGTTTCGAGGAATCTAATTTTTTGGGAACTAACAATAACGGACTCGACCACGCGCTTCTTGCCTCTTCAATTATTCCATCATCTAACATTCCTTTAATCTGCCTATCAATTTCAGCCTTTTGCGAGTAAGGTAATCTGTAAGGTTTTACATAAGCTGGTGAACTACCCGGTTTTAATTCTATCGTCTGGTTATAAAGCTTTGTGGTGGTTAATTTATCACCCGGTAGGAAAAAGACATCCGGATATTTTGCGCATATATTCTCAATGGATTTCTGTTCCTCTTCGTTTAATTTACTCAAATCTAAAGCAGAAAACAACAACTTCACCCTTTCGGCATTCATAGTTGGCTTACTAAATTCACAAATAAAGAAATCGCTCAATCTGCTCTTATTAACTGTAAATCGGCTTAAATTTACGTCGCTATCCCTTGTATTTAATATTTTAATTGGTATTTTACCCTGAATTGGTTTAACTATAGCACTTGCAACATATATTCCCTCGCATAATTCCTGACTATTTACTACAAAATCCTCCGTAATACTAGTATCCATGTAATGAATGATTTCACTACGAGCGGGTATAGTTAAATAACTATTTGCCGGTTCTGATGAGCTTCTAAACCCTATCTTAGCTAACTGTCCGTGTCGCGATAGTAATCGTACAGTGTTTGTTTCAAAATCAATATTGGCTTTATGCTTCGCAAAGAAATCTTGTCCTAAAATACCATCCGCGCTACATGATAAATTCTCAAAAACAAAAAATGAATGCTCGAATTCACAGCCATTATAATTTAATTTTAACATAACATATCCGTTAGATGTTACTTGTCCGCCTATACCTGTGACACATAATCTCTTATTATGGAACGGAATGTCCCAATTTTGTATGATTTCATACTTTATCGCGCATAAAGATGCTCCCGTATCCAATAGCCAGTTGTAAGCGGTTTTCCCTATATTTAAGGTTACCCTATTTAAATCACTACACGTGTAAATAACATCAGTCTCGAAAAAAATGATTCAGCGATTCCGTATTTGGTGCACTCGGGTGTTGACCGGTCGAGCCATTCTCGGCGTGCCGTATCACGTGCAGGCTGCCACGAGCGGTGACCCCTCGGGCACGGGACCCGAAATACGAACCCCCTCGTGCCGGCCTGCCTCGTGACTTGTATCCACGGCCACCTCCTCGCGAGTTGCCTTGTTGGGGTTGAGGATATCGACCATAGGAGTACTGTCGCGGACCCCTTTGATTACGATGCCGATGACCTCTGTACGAGCTGTGAGCAAAGCCTCTGTGGTACCTGTTAAAAGAGTTTTGTGAGCGGTACATACCCATGACCTCCGATTGGCTGGACGTTGTCGGCCTCGATACATCTTCGTCCTGCGCAGCCTGGATCGCATCCTTCAAGCTGCTGAAGTTCCGCGCCGCAATGATGGTGCTGAGCCTTGGATCCTTCAAACCATCTGTGAACTTTTTAATGCACATTTTTTCGTTCAGCGGCTTTAGCACATCATAACTCGCCGAATTACCTTCTGCCTGAGTTATAGTCAACTCCGAAAAAAGTTTCTCTATTTCGGATCCATACTGATCTATACTACGCCAACCCTGACTTATATTTTGAAATCGGGAATGGATTGCTGTAAAGGACTTTTTAGGTAAAAGCGAGTTACGTAAATCCCTTATAAGTTGCTCTACGGTTGTATAAGTAGCTGACATACGTAATTTCGCACTTTCAGACAACCTTCCTTTTAACACAAATGTAATTAGCGACTTTTTACCTGTCTCGTTTAACATACCCGAATACATATCAACAGCATCTATTAATCTCTTTGTTGTTTCTTCAGTACCATCCATAAGTGGTATAAGACTACACGCTGACTTTAAATCGAACTCCATGGTGTCGAATTCACTGTATTCGCTATCGCTACTTGTACTTTCCTCCACCTCAGACTTTGAACATAACTCTAATATTTCGTTATGCAAACTAGTAATATTAGCATACAATTTGTTGGTCTCCTCAATAACTCCTGATTTTACGTCCTTTAGTAGGGAAAATTGTGCGATAAAATTATTACACCTATCTATAATATCATTAACTTTTGACAGTTGATTTTTTGTTATGTTACCTTCAAACCTTGATTTCCCTTTTTTAACTAAATATTTTCTTATTACGATTAACTCTTCGTAACATTTCAATAATTCATCTGCCATCACAAAATTATAACTACTAGTTTAATATACCTACGTGTTTTAACTTACATTGGCGTCACATTACTGTCCTTAATTTTCTTCATATGAAACTTTGTTCACTATATCACTTAGCAACAGTTGTTTCTCTGTCCGTTGAATTGTATCACAAAAGAAAATCCGATACACACACTACACGATACACGTTATCCGTTAACACTTCACTCAAACACTTATAGGAGCCGTACGAGCAGCACGCTGCAGCTCAGCTAGAGCGACCTCCTGGCGCATCCATTTCTTGTGGGTTTTCTTACACCTTCTGTACAGGGCGTAGCCTCCTCCAATGACGAATAAGACGAGCATTATGCCCAGGATAATATTAGTGGTACTTGCGTGGAATCGAAGTTCGTCGGTGCCCGCAGAAGCCTTATTGTCACCTCCGGCCGCAGTTTGTGCGATGATAACCTCTTCTTTTGATTTTGTAGCTCCCATGATGAAACTATGAATCAGCAACAGCGTAACCACTTAACCGTGAGAAACAGCATTACATTATTTAATTGTTCTGTTCATCGTCCACTTGAGCTATGTTTACATTGTAATTAATTGAGCTCTCAATATCACTCGGTGACTGACCGCACGCGCGACACCGTATATGGCAGGATCGCCATGTAAGGTGAGGATTCGGAGCTGAGTACAAACAAGTGTTCAGCTAGAATGATGATTTATTACTGCCCTAAATACATTAGTAAATGGTCCTTATATATATCCTATGAACTACGTACATAACTATATCTAGTATACACTACACAAGGATAGAAACCAACTTTGTTAGTAGCAGGGCTCGGAACCGGTTTTTTTTTAAACCCAAAATTGCCCAATATTTTTAATTATTCTATGCTCTTTACGCAGGACTGAATCATGTATTTAGGTAAACAACTTCGTATTATTAGATTTTCCCATTAAAAATGAAATAATAAACCAAAGAACGAAAAAGAACGTAATAATACCGGTAATTTTTGTATGAAGAAAAAACCCGTTCCGAGCTTTGGTCAGTAGAACAAGGCACAATTTTTTTTATGGAGTTCAATCCATCATTGAGCCTGCATTTTCCAAATGTTCTACTAACAAAGCAATTCACGCCCTTACCACGAGTTCGCTGACATATTTATTTGCCAGCGTGTGCTTAACTTACTTTTTATGCATCTCGCTTGTACTGGCATACGTTAGTGAATATGTCAGTGTCAAACTCGTGGTAAGGCTAATGGTATGTTCTGTGAAGGTCGACATGCGTCGAAGCACCCGAGCTGCTTACATCGCCATTGTTAGTAACTCGGTAGGTACTACTTACAGGGCTAGCGTGTTTTATTTGAAATGTTTGTAATTTTTGTGCAGATTAAGTCTGTGACAACCCTACTGTGTTCTTGTGTGGCGTCGGCATTTACGTACATCAAAGGCGTCGGTCCTCTGTTACTTTTTACACACTGTGTCTATACCATTCTGACACCGTGACACCTGACGTGCTGGCTCTATGGCCTGAATGTCGACTTATAATATTTTCTCCTTGTAGTTATAAATGTTATAATATTGCCTACAATCTAACAATATATATTGTTACAGGCCTTAAAGGACCATTTTGCTATATGCCAGCAAAGATCGAACTGCGTGCACTGCAAGTTTCTCTTCAAATTCTTCGGCTACCACGCCAAAAGGTGCACTGATGACACGTGCCGGGTGTCATTCTGCTCTCGCATAAAGCAGAAATTTGCGTTGAATGAAACTTTGTCACATTATAAGAGGCATCAAGCTGTGGATCTGCTGTAAGTTTCATTTTTCAATTAAAGTTATATCAGCCACTGAAAGTGGGATGAGTACACGTTGTATAGGTAATACTGAGCAACTTTTACTATGGGACCAACCCCGAAATCGCAGAAACAAAATTGACTTTCCCATACATTTTGGCTGGCTCATATTGTTATCAATTTTTTAACAAGCAGTTTCGTGTGCGAGCGATATTCCAAATTTTATATTAAAGGAAAAAAATTGAAATAGTTACGCTTCCGGCAGGACTTGAACCCGCATTCTCCGCAATCCGTGCGTTGCTCTTAACCAATTGAGCTACGGAAGCCTACCAGGACATCGATTTCGTCCAGGAAATTGATTTGTGTATGGGTTAGCACATTGTTACTGGTGAATTCTCAATGCAACTTGAGACTCTGTTGCCGTCAAAAGATGTAATCGTCTCTCGGTAGATGTCGCTATACGCCACCCTTATGGCGTGTATGCATAAAGGAAGGGATGGAAAGATTTGCGCAACGCACGGATTGCGGAGGATGCGGGTTCAAGTCCTGCCGGAAGCGTAATTTTTTCATATTGATATCTTGTATGGGAGTGTCAATTTTCTTACCGCATTTTCGGGCTTGGTCCCATAGTAAAAGTTGCTCAGTATGACCTATACGAGTACTTATATCACTTTCAGTGGCTGAAGTAACACGTTGAAATAGATTCTCGATAGAGAACCGCGCTCTGCCACAGAATTAATAATAGTACTATAGGTACAGAAGAGTCACTCTAACAAAACCCGTTTATTACGACAGATGACCGCTAGGTGGCGCAAGCGCGGGCAGGCGTCCGTTCCGTAGCGGCGCGCGACAAGTACTATGGCTAGACACCAAAATTGTTGTAAATCGCGGAGTGAGCCACGCCTGGCTCTGCCGAGGGTCGCGCGCCTTGCCTCGGCCGAGGCGTCTACATTGGCCATTAGCCGCGCGAGGAAATTGCCTCGCGCGTACGCTCGCTCTGTGTGGACCCGGCTATTGTCAAATGAAATTCAAAGCACCCTCTAATGCAGGCCATGGAGTTATGGCCCTTAACCTTACAGACATGAATTCTATAGTAATTTAAATTGTATTTCTCTTATTTACTCGTAATGCATGTTAATTATAAGATGTAATGTTTTGAAAAGATGTGTCCCGCCGAGTTTGTTGCCGGTCCCATATTGGGATACCCTCCTCCAATTGAGGGGGGATTTAAATCTTCTCGAGGCAGAGGTGTAGAGTTGGAGCCGGTGTAGATTTGACGTTCATAAGCGCATTGTAATATGCCTACTTGAATAAACTCTATCTTTTAGACTCAAAATAATCTCAACGGACTACCTCAACTATTTCGGGGGAGCTCAGGACAAAGCGGCATACGCGGTCAAAGTGGAAACCTACATTTACGAACGTGCGTTCACGCAGGACGAATACTACCGTCTTCTGGCAGTTAAGATGTGGGACATACAGATGGATATAGATGAGAGAGTGGATGAGAGATTCGGTTATTTTTGCGATCGCCGCGACGTGGAGTCGAAGGCTAGTCAGGTAAGGATCGTGGTCAGGGTTCGAAAGGATAATTATCAATGATAAGTTATGTATACGAGTCCTAACCAAGATAAGTAATAAAGAAAGTTGTAGACCACATTTCACGAAATTAAATATTCTCACCCTTACATCCTTATACATCATGGAAACCTGTAAATTTGTGCGAAAACACGAAAGCTTATTTGTAAAACCCCAAAATCCCAAACCACAACTACATAACTTACGTATCCGCAATAAACTTGTACAAGCAGTTCCCGCTAACCTACATTTCTTCAACAAAGGCCCTTACTCGATGTCCATTCGAATATATAACCAGGTCCCCCAGTACATAAAAAATGAAAATAAATATGATAACTTTGTAAATAAGCTCAAGACTTACCTTTTAACCGAATGCCCATACACTCTGCAAGAGTTTATGGACAATTAATTAGTTTAATTTCCCTTATATACCTATGTATAATATTATTATGTTGCCACGCCCTTGTAGGGTCCATGCTGTACCTAATCTAAGTTAACACCTGTAATACCATGGATTGCGATTAAATGATTATGATTATGATCTTGATAATTATCGTGTTTTTTATGCCTGATAATTATCGACTTGATAATAACCTCATAAAATTTATAAAAAAACGCCCCAATTATTCAAGGACCGTGGTTTTTACTTGTGTCCGACGGTACACCATTTTTGTAGATGGAGATTCCTAATCCTTTATGGTTATGGTCTATGTATGTATTTAAAGCTGGAAGAGATCCCTTATAGGGATAAGTTTGCCCTTGTACTTCAACCTATATTGTGTGTATACAGTAAGCAGCAAAATAAACCAAAGTGACCAAATATATCTTAGCAACATAAGTTATGTTACATAACTTTGTTACCATAGAAATAAAGCTGTGTTCCGATATATTTGACCACTTTCGCCGTCACCATATATTTGATCATAAAGTGGTCACTACGACTACTGTGATGTATACTTAGTGCCGTGTACCTGCCGTATCTTTCGTCTAAGGGGGCCCACTGATTATCAGTCCGGACGATCTGTCGTTCAGAACTGTCAACATTTTGTTCTTACTGACAAGTAATCAGTGGGCCCCATAAAAGAACTTATTTTTAAAATTATACTCATCATCTTCCTCGCGTTGTCCCGGCATTTTGCCACGGCTCATGGGAGCCTGGGGTCCGCTTGGCAACTAATCCCAGTAATTGGCGTGGGCACTAGTTTTTACGAAAGCGACTGCCATCTGACCTTCCAACCCAGAGGGTAAACTAGGCCCGTATTGGGATTAGTCCGGTTTCCTCACGATGTTTTCCTTCACCGAAAAGCGACTGGTAAATATCAAATGATATTTCGTACATACGTTCCGAAAACTCATTGGTACGAGCCGGGGTTCGAACCCGCGACCTCCGGATTGCAAGTCGCACGCTCTTACCGCTAGACCACCAGCGCTTAAAAATAAAATTAAAATTATTATTTAAAATTATACTAATGAATATTTTTCCTTACAGACTGACGATGTTCTCATAGTCCCTATTCCCCCGGAGGAGAACTAAAAATTTAACAAGTCTTAAAAGTGTCTTATGAAACCCTGCAATTATCCTCTATAGTTCGTTTTTTTAGCATTATAAAATTTATAAATAAGGTAAACAATCTTGACGTGTCTTTTTATTGAAAAACTCGCTTTAAAAATAAATAGTGGCAAATATGTAACAATTATGAATCTAATACGATCATTTATATTCTTCTGCTGCTTCTGATTTAATAGTTACTGATGTTTAAAAAGTGTTTTTCAATTAAAAGACATGTCAAGATCGCTTACCTTCTTTCTAATGCTAAAAAAAAACGAACTATAGTCGCCTAGATGTCAAAACTTGCCAATAAAAATGCAATTTTGATTTGTCAAAACAAAGATTAAAATTAGAATGGAACAGGAGACCTTTTTATAGGTCTCTGGGCGGCTCGAGGTTATAGCAATTTGATTGTGATATTTGTGATTCGTATTCATATAAGCTTTTTGTAATTTTTTGTACACATTGATGTCAAGTATAAGCCGGGTTTTTTACTTCTTTCTTAGGACCCGTTTTCCTAGGATAGCTGTGCCGTCATATAGCGGCCGTCTCCATACTAAATAATACGGCTAAATATGGATGTCGTAGTATTTGTATAGAGACGGCCGCTATATGACGGCACCGCTTTCGGGGGAAACCAAAGCTTTAGGACAACTAGGCAAACTTGATACAATGAATGTGTAAAAGGTTTTTTGATTAATAAAGACCTCTTTGTTTAGAACAAGTTAATGCCTATAGATTTGATATAATTGTATTAAGAAATAAAAACAAAGGCTTTAACAATTAAAGCATTTTAATACTTCACTTTCTTTTTTAAATAATCCAAAAATTGTCACACTGGGTTTCCCTGTCCATCCGTTAATTCGGTGGTTGTATTTGAGCAATTTATTATCTTTTTACGCATCTTAATACCCTAATATGTTAAGGTGATCTTATCAAATTATTATTTCACGTCTTTTTAATACTGATACCTAAGTGATAACATCTCGAACCGTAAAAAATAATTAGCATTTTAACACTTAACAACTTTTCTATGGTCAAAGTTCATTTATCTTCTATAATTATATATAATTATATTATAATATTATAATTAGTTCTTCATACTCCAGTCTCATTGGTTCATAATCCCCGTAAAGTTCTTTCTGTAAATAAATAGAATAATAATTTAATAAAACCCACCGAGTCACCCATTAGTACTGTGTTCTAGTTCCTTAATATATGTATTTGACCCCGTTTTTTACAGCCTTAGGGTTTGATTTCCGTATATTATTTAAATTATGTATGTAAATAGTTATCGTTTTACAAGGGGGCAAAGTTGTTGTTTAATTCCTCGTGCTAATATTGACATCAGAGCAAGCAAAAGATTCCAAAATTGAACCACAAGCGTAGCGAGTGGTGCGAAAATGGAATCTTGCGCGTTGCATAATAAATATGAACTTATCATTCAAAATCATCACTTCAAAGTCATTTGCACCAGCCAACACGAGAAAACAACTCAAAATTTGTATCTTATTACTTTGCCACTCTTGTGTATAAAATACAACTTTCTCACAAGTTTTTGAAGTATCAAGAGAGTCTTTACCAGATGGTACCAGGTGGTGAAAAATATTTTCCATAATGTCCATCCATATCCAGAGAGGAAAATGAGAACTACGTTTGAATAGAGCAGCGGTCGTTACCCTTTCCTCTTAGTTAGAGTTAAGAGCCAACAGGAGCTAAGATTTAAATATTTTAGGTAAATATACCCGTCTCGCTAACGGAAGCGGCTCCTAAAACTAGTGCGATAAGGACAAGGCGAAAAATCCTGCGTAAAAATCTCAAAAATCGAGGTTTCGTACTCGACTGTTTCCTCCTCCAAAACTTAACCAATCGTGACCAAATTTGGAAATCTAAATGATAATGACATTATCTGTGTCGGACCGTTTTGCTTTTTTGACTAATTGATATCAGTTTTGAATAGCACGCCTCTCATTGCGGCATAGTCAATTAGGCCATTTTGGCCATTTTTGAAGGGCTCTAGCGCCTTAAAAAACAAAAATATCAAAAAAAGCAAAACGGTCCGACACAGATATTGACAATATTAATCTGTGTTGAAAAAATCATTGCTCTAGCTTCAAAACCCACGGAGGAAACAGTCGAGTACGTTTGTATGGAGAAATGACCACTCCTGTTGGCTCTTAACAGATTTCTCTTTGATAATAAATTAGTTGGGATTGCATACCAATTCCTTTGGGTCCGCCAAACCCGTGCCCTGGAGGTCGAGCCGCAGCGGCACCCCGCGCCGCGCCGCGCGCCGCGCCGCCGCCGCGCGCGCCGCCAGCCCCGGCGACAACCGGCACCCCGTCACTAGCAGCCGCTGTTGATTTCAGGGATGTAACGGATGTGGTTTTATCGGAACCGAAAGCGGAACCAGATGTTTTAAATTTAGCTTATCGGAACCAGAAACGGAATCGGAACCGGAACCAGAATCGGAGCCTGAGTCAGTACTATCAGTAGGTATACATTACACAACACAACACATACGAATACGTACTTTAAATTCAAAAACACGGATAAACCAGAACATCTAATTACTGCAGCACGTGGCAAGCGGGGCTATGAGCGAATGACTGGTATAAACCTGTTTGTTTTCGATGTACACCGCTCATGTCCCGCTGCCGCGCTAAGCATTGACATCCGATATAACTTCCGTTTCAAAAGTAACGGAACCGGAACAGAAACGGATGTGTAATACCAAACGGAAGTTCCGACTTAACGGAAACGGAGCTCCGTAACATCCCTGGTTGATTTACAATCACTTTCAAAACACACAATATATATAACACTGATTTAAACTTTCACGATTTTTACACATTATTAAATTATACAACGGGACTTAATCGCGTATCTAAGTTTTAAGATTTACCTCCGACGTTTCGTTTCGTTTACACAATATATATGTTACCGTAAAATTGTAAACACTCGTCATATTATTAATCTCGCTAGTTACATTATAAACTGACGGTAGGGAGATTATAATCTAACCTAACCTACGTTAGATTATAAACTAACGGGTTCACAATCTTACGGTGTCATATATAACTGTTTGTTTGCTACAATATACAAAAACAAACTTAACAAGAAATTGTGTAAAATAGAAAAAATAAAATAAAATATACATATTGTGCCATACGTAGTAACCGTATATAAGTTTGTAGCTTTCTAGTAGAGCCCGAAGGCTTATCCTATTGTCTATTGTTCAGTAAAACCGCACGTGCTACTTACCTGCAAAAAAGGGTCCTAATTATTCTATTTGGCACCTGAGCGCGGGCTAGTCCAACGCTCAAAAAACCAGTGTTGGTGCGCTCTCCGATAACGCGCCTTTGTTACGCATCTCGATGACACATTTTAGACTGGTTCTGTAGCGTTCGACTCGCCGGCACTCAGTAACCGAAGTACCGATTTTTTATGCAGGTGGTTGTGGCACGTGGCACGAGCGGTTTTTCTTAACAATAGACAATAGTATTAGCCTTCGGGGTCTATTAGAAAGCTACAAACTATACCTATGGGGGCATTTTTTTTATTTCGAGCGCTCGAATGACACCATCAATCTAAATAATATAAATGATAACTGTGATAAGATTGACGCCAGTTTAATTTCTGATCAATTGTCTCGTCTGGACGCCCACTGTAGTAGTAACAGGGGCCCATTTCTCGAACGATATTAGTTTAACCCTTAAATGCAGTGTAGGATGCAGCCTACACAAAAAACATCTAACTTTATACATAATTAGAAAAACCTATATATGTCTATTTATACAGCGTGATTCAGGAGACGTGAGCAGGATTAACACTGCGCATTTTGTAAATTTTAAGCAACTGTTTCGTATCAGTATTAGTGAGGTTAACGTTAATTTTCTAGTCGTGATGAAAAAAAAAGTTATTAATTTATTTACGACATGCGTGGTCACCCTAAAATTAGAATACTAAACTATCGATATTCTGTGTCAAATTGAATGTCATCACTGTCATTACGGTCTGGTTACTTTTGAAAATTCGTATCTCACTCAAGTTTGACAGTTTATTTTCTTCGTAATCAAAATGCTGTCATTACGGTTAAAGAGATTTTATGTTTATTAATTAGGTCTTGTAGGGTGACCATGATTGTAGAGAATTAAATTTGCCCTCACCAAAAAGTTAAAAAATATGAAAAAGTGTGGTTGTTTCACCCAAATACGACGGTGATCGATCAATTATCAGTTACTGAGTGTGCAGGATTAGTCCTGCTCACGTCTCATGAATCACCCTGTATATTATTTCAATAGTAAAATTAATCCGTTTTCCGATTTTTTATATAAATTTATGCAATATTTTAATTTATAAAAATTACATTCGTTTTCAGATTTTTAGTATGTGATTTTGGATGTTTTTTTTGGGGTGTGTAATTATTTTATATTTAAAAACTCTTATCATAGGTGTATCACAAATAGTGTACCTTTCTAATGATAGTTGGATTTATCATATACCTATCTCTTACTGAAAATTATATATTTACATAAATATGATTTAGCCTATGCAACTTCTAACACTGATTTCGCAGTGAAAATCGATGTTATAATTTTTTTACCATTTTTCCCATAATCAGCAAACAATGACGTAACACGTATATTAATTTCGGGTAAAAATAAAAAAACATGCATTTAAGAGTTAATACTATTCGATAAATGGGCCCCAGTAGGTAATTATACCGTGAGCTCGGGGCAGCCGCTGATGATGGCCACCAAATCGTCGTCCTCAAAGGCCATCGCCATCAGCGACAGCGAGCGGAGCCGCGTGCCCCAGCGACACAGCGCCTCCGTTACGAAGCGCCCGCTCATATCTACGACCAACGAACTAGAATAACTTATACTGGATCAACCAAATCTTGTCAGTAGTGAAAGGCGGCAAATTTGAAAAATCGCGGGTTAGCAACACTGTGTTCGAATAATTTCAAAATCGCGTGTCATCTGTGTGTTATCTGTGGAATGTGGATCGTGAATGACAGCCATCATCTTATTGTTTACATTCTGAATCGTTTCTATTTCAAGAGAAATTTCTGCTGTAATCATTAAATACCAAGATTATGCATGACTTCAAGCAAAGCTAAGGTGCCTACAATATACAATCATGCTCGTTGACGGTAAACATTACTAAAATTTGAGGTTATGATAATTCACTCGAACTGACGTATGAAGGGCGGAAAAATAAACACGTTTTGGTTCGATGTACATTGCTGCTTTTCTTAGCGCAATTCTGCTCTTTGAGTGTTACATGGTGTTACCCTACTTTAATTTGCAGTACATTGCTACTGACAAGATTTGCTTGACGCACTATAGAAGCCTGAACGCCTACCGCGAACCACGTTCGAAATGTTGCCTCTCTGTCGGACTTGTAAATTCGTACGTAAGTGTGACAGGGAGGTAACACGTCGAACGTGGTTCGCGGTAGGCCCTCAGGCTAAAGAAACACGAAGAATTTTTTACATTGGTAATAATAAGGTACTTTGCATGGCCGATAGCCTAAATATTTTCTATCTCCGCTCATTGGAGCTGTAAAAAAACCTATTATTTATTGTCCACATGTGGATTCATAGACTATGTGTGGATTACAGGCCTAAAATTATACACACCGTCACAGTTCCAAAACTCCAAGGTTCTCAAATCCTTGCAGTCCTGCAGTATAGCTCCCGCGGCCTCATCAGGCAGTTGATACTGAACCCGGAGGTACTTCAAACAAGTCAATCGTGATAGAGGCTTATAATCATAGCAAGGCATCGTGTCCTTTTCGTCACGTATTTCTAGATATTCCAATTTGGGCATCTTATCCAGAACCGCTTGTATTCCTTTGCATATATCGGCAGACATATTGGTAAGGACCAACTTCTTCAGCCCATCAAGGCGCTCGACAGCAGAGAACAAGTGCTCGGAATCCATATCATCACAGTCTTCCAAGGCAAGGGATTTTACGCTTGACAAGTCTATAGTATTGAAAAAATCCCCTTTCACTATCTGACAATTGCGCAATTCTAATTCTTCTAAGGCTTTGTCCGCTATAAAATGGGAAATACAGTGGTCCGATACCTGTAAAAAATTAAAGAAATCACCTCGCGACTTTTCTAAACGGTTTTCATGTTTTTTTATTTATTTAAACTAGTGACTGAATATAAATCTGGCGTCGTATACACCCCATTATCTTTCTTTAGATCTTATTTTTCTTGATATTTGTAATTTAGATTGCATCAGATTGTCAGGCCCGGCGCCCACTATCCGCCGCCGCCGAGGCTTCCTCAGGCATGCGGAGGCGTTCACAGGCATACCAAGATCCAAGATGTGCTAAGGAATGCCGAGGCATAGCAAGGTATCTTAATGTAAGGCCTGAGTGGACGCTCGAAGCGGAGCGTTCGGCGGGGCGTGCAACGTGGCGTCGAGCTCCCAAGGGATTTGAGCAGCGTGCACTAAGGCCGCTCCTATACGTTTGCATTTGTTTAACATGCACGCCGCACGCCCCGCCCCGCTGCACGCCCAACTCGAGCGTCCACTCAGGCCTTACACTTATTGTTAGACATGCCGAGCAGTTCTTAGCATTTCTGAAGTACCTACCTACTATTTACTATTTCTAGAGATAGTGAATAGAGCTATTTTGTGGTACAGGACTAAACACCTAAATTAAGTGGTATCAAAGTGAATTACTTACATTACATGAATAGAAGTACAGCCCTTGCAAGCACTTGAAGTCCATGTTCAGATTGTATGGGAACCGTTCTAATAAACCACAGCAGCTACAACGGTTATGCAAGCTTTCAAGCTGCAATAATAACCCATGTTATATTAATATGTAAGTACAGTAAAAATAATAAATATAACAACGATACAAGAACAACCAACAATACAATATCATTTACAACAACAATAGGTACACAATACAATTACAACCAACAATTTGTACAATCAACAATTGGTACAATTTTACCATCGCCCACACTGTTAACTGACTGACAGTTTGTAGACCATATTACAAAAGGCATAAGGTGCTGTTTGTTACACATAGTAAGCTCAGTACCTAAGGTTTGTATTGTAGGTAGGTAATAGACGATATTATATATTTATACCTACATAGTTTGTCACACAAATAAATGCCCGTACCAGGAATCAAACCCGGGGTTGTTAAATACTTTGACAAATAATTACATTATCTAATTGAAACGACTGTATAAATACTTACCGACTGTATAAATACTTACCGTCAGACTTTCTAAATTAGGACAGTTTTCTCTAATTCTTATTAAAGTTTCCAAATTGTGGCAGTAAGTGGCCACAACTGATGGGCCAAGTTTGTTGATCCACATATCAAATGACTTGAAGTCAAGTTCATACATAGAGTGAGGAAGTTTCAAAACACGAGCATTTGGACTAGTCTTCTTGGATTGATCATGGTCATCTAATATACTTATATGAATTCCTGAAAAGATCAATTTTATCCATAAACCCTTTTTGATGATATAGGATCCAAACAAGCAGTCAAATCACCTGATGGTAAGCCATTACCATCACTTATGTACACCCTCGAGCAGTTCGAAATGCTGCGTGGCTGGCATTTAAGATGGGAGTACACTCTTTTCTTGAAGGTTCGAAGGACTTTTCTGTTTATTGTACAACAAATTGCATATTCCTAAGAAATAATGCTAGGCAATTAAGATGTACATCACTTAATGACAATTTGTGCATGGGTAAAATATATCTAACCAAAGAGCATCCAAAGACCATGGCACGACCAGAGAGTCCTTAATATTATTAATTCACCTTGTAAGTACCGCAGAACCATTCCCTGCCATTGCCGGCTGGTGCTCTCCGTCCGAATGATGTCCCGAACAGGTACATATTGCAGTACAGTGCGCCAGCAATCTTCATTTATGTAATCCAGTATTGTCCGATCATTATTTGTTTGTGCTTCTAACATCTGCAATTTACAATACTAGAAAACTAAAGCATAATAATTTTAACATACTTTTACTAACAATGTAATGAAAAAACTAACCAAATTTAATATTTTTGCAAACGGGAACCAATCCACACAATATCTCCATTCGAATTTTTACTAGGTACATGCTTTAACGTTATGGTTCAATTTTCAAAATATTTATTTTTAAGTAATAATCACAGTAGACACAATTGAGACGCAATAAAGTTGTATTATAGACGTATTGGAATTAAGGGGTGCAAAATATAGAAATAACAATAAGAAAACAAGCAGATACAGCACGGGAGATGATTGTTTTGTCTTGGATCAAATAAAACAGAATACACCGTGGATACCATAACGATAATTATCACAATCTTAAAAGACTTACGTTCACTTGAAGGTATGTAATTATTTATCGAGCTGACTCAACTACTTATATAAAACGCTAAACTCTAATAATAACGCACCTAAACTGAAATTAAACTTTACTCTAAAATAAACAAACCCGTAACAGTCGTCACTTCACTTGACACTTCATTGCAGTGTTGCCAGGTGAAGGAATCTCTGTCTGAGTGGTAGGCAATATGTATGCAATCTCTGTCTCATATAAAGTCCGTCAACCAAATCTTGTCAGTAGTAAAAGGCGGCAAATTTGAAAAATCGCGGGTTAGCAACACTGTGTTCAAATAATTCCAAAACGCGTGTCATCTGTGTTTTATCTGTGGAATGTGGATCGTGAACGACAGCCGTCACCTTATTTGTTTTCATTTGGTTTTCATTCTGAATCGTTTCTGTTTCAAGAGATATTTCTGCTGTCACCATTAAATACCAATACATTAAATAAGAATAAGCAAAGCTAAGGGGCCTACAATGTACAATCGTGCTCGTTGGCGTTGATGGTAAACATTACTAAAAATTGAGGTTATGACAAGTATTGGAAGAACTCTTTCGAACTTTTAAGATTATGTTCAGTTTTTTTGTTTTAGGGTTAAAAGGCATAAATATAATTAAAACGTATGCCTAAATCTATCCAACAAGACCATAAATTGTGTCCTGGAAACCGTCCATAGGCCCACATGTCTAATATTTTCAGCAATCAGTTGTGACTATTTACAAAGGTAAACCTTTTAAACAGTATTAAGAGCCTTGATTATATCGCCGTTCTTTCGCAATATCTACCTAATCCATACATGTTTGTTGCAGGATTAAATCTTGCCCAATATAAGGCGTTCGTAGTAGGTAGTATCTTTTCAGACAATACTTACCTATGGCGGTTTATGTACGTGTACAACGCAACCAAGTCGAAAAGTGACCCTTATCTTATTTACCTTTAAATTAAATAGACACCCAAATATCAGTTGTTTTATTTTTAATATGTATATTGTACAATATATACCAATCAAAAAAATTACACAGGTATGTCATATTCATCCAGAACAGTACACTAATTTACATTAACAAGTGGCATATTATATTGTAAATAACAAATATATGCACTATCTAATTATCTGCATTTTGATATGATTTTATTTTAGTAAACTTAGAAGATAGGGAACAAAGAGAATATAAGCAGTTGTTTTTGATATCTTCAAATTTGTTCATCATTTTGATTAACATTGTTTTAACATCGCTTTTAAATTGTCCGTCCATGTTTCAATTTTTTTCAATAAACCGCGAGTGACAATTTGAATTGACGTACGCAGGGCGCGCTCAGCGGAAAAAAAAATCTGTTGGTTCGATGTACATTGCTGCTTTTCTTAGCGCAATACTGCTCTTTGAGTGTTGCCCTACTTTAGTTTGCTTTACATTGCTACTGACAAGATTTGGTTGACGGACTATATATATTATACTACTCTTTGGTGGTAGGTTGGCGGTAGGCAAAGAGTTGTATAATATAAAGATGGTCAAGAAAATCTTGTCAGTAGAAAAAGGCGCGAAATTCATATTTTCTAAGAGACGATATCCCTTCGCGCCTACATTTTTCAAATTAGCCGCCCTTTTCTACAAGATCTGCTTGACCATCTTATAGAAAGTCGGACCAAAAAAAGTCTGCAGCGGATTTGATAGCCCACGCAGTGTAAGTGTTATTTATACGTCTTAAATTCAAAGAAGTTTGACGTTTAAAATAACACGTACACTGCGTGGGCTATCAAATCCGCTGCAGACTTTTCTTGGTCTGACTTCTATATACTTACTATACTCTTTGGGAGGTTAACCCTGGCCGCTGGCCGCACACGTTCGAAATTTTCATTCGGTTTCCGTATGGAATGACAGGAGGGAACGAGACGCATTTCTTGTTTTTGGAATTAAGAAATCGTAGCTCAAGGCAATAAAAATCCCTCAAAAGGTCTTGTTGGTTTTAACCTCATTGCCGAATAACAGATATCTCTTTCTCGCTCTCACTTACGGGTGCGGCGCACCAAGGTCGCGGTGCGGTGCGGTAGTGTGTTACGGCTTTAAGTATTGTACCGTATTTTACCCTCCTACTTAAACCATATGGAGGTATCTCAAAGACAAATGAGTCAAACAAAATGATTTTTCTGATAAAAAGATATTATTATTGTAAGATTATTTAAGGTAACAATAATAACTCTATATCCAGGTCTTCATACTCCGACTTAAACTGATCATACTCCTCGCACATTTGTGCCTGTAGAGAAAAAAAAACAATCATTAGCTACAGCTTGGCAAAAAAGAGTAGAAATTAAAAAGTGGCAACACTGTAGTGTCGTTCCGTTTTCTTATATTAATTGAAAGGGACGACACTACAGTGTTGCCACTTTTTAATTTCTACTCTTTTTTGCCAAGCTGTAATGTGCTTTGTCCTATTTTTATGAGCTATCTAATGTAATAGTTATAGTGTGTCAAAGGTCTGTTTGATTTCAAACATAGACAGAGAATCATACTATCTTTGTCTAACACTAGTACTAGCACCCAAAAGAAAAGGATGAGTATAGTTTTTTTGTTCCTATTTACTGACAAGATTTGACCCAGTATAACTTATAGACTAACTAAACCTTGTTTTTATATATACTTGATCAACCAGATCTTGACAGTAGAAAAAGGCGGCAAATTTACAAAATGTAGGCGCGAAGGGATATCGTCCCATAGAAAATTTGAATTTCGCGCCTTTTTTTACTGACAAGATTTGGTTGACCAGCTATATATGAGCCATTAACCTGTCAACTCCCAAGGGCTCAAACATAGAAGGTAGCATCCTATAGAAGTGGTCTACGCGTGCCTCCGTGAGGGACAAAACATATAAATTCGACCAATCATAGCGTCGCGTTATGGTGGGCAACAAAGGAATTCGACCAATCATGGTGGTCAATTTACGGTGGGGAATAAAACAAGATGTGAGACAGTGACAAGGACAAACAATAATAGCGCTTTCGCTGCTACTCCTACTGAAAGATACATAAGACTATCCCGTTCTGTCAGTTATCCCCACCACTCATGCCCAATCCAGTTATACTAGATTCATGGGCTCAAATTTCCAAAGATCAATAATTTAATAGCGCCATCTAGGGAGCTCTTAAAACGTAACGTTAACCTTTTCGACGCCGTGTCAAACACAAAAGCTGTCACGCGGACGCCACGTCACCGAAGTGTCGAAACTGAAATTGAACTTTATGCATATGCACGTAGGTCTGTCTATGTTGCTCTGTGGTCTGTGACCGATTAATCAGTCTTTGGCGTTGAACCTGCGGTGCGGATATATCGGTCATTGGCGTCCAAAAGGTTAAAAGTAGGTACAAGATTCCGGCTTGTTTACAAATTACAACTACTTTTGCCGGCAATTTCTTATACCTATCCCGATCTTAGAACTAGGAATTAAGTTAGTATTCCATTAAATTATAGTATTTTTTCTCTATTAAGTAGGTTAAAAAACCCGGTTGCCAAAAAGTAATATGATTTGCCAGTCGCATCAAGGAGAGCGATTTTGAATTTTTTGCCTAGTCTAGTATTAGATGTGAATGTGAAATGATGAAGTGTGATGTGCAAGGTATAGTTTGTAGCTTTCTAATAGACCCCGAAGGCTAATCCTATTGTCTATTGTTAAGAAAAACCGCTCGTGCCACGTGCCACAACCACCTGCATAAAAAATCGGTACTTCGGTTACTGAGTGCCGGCGAGTCGGACGCTACAGAACCAGTCTAAAATGTGTCATCGAGATGCGTAACAAAGGCGCGTTATCGGAGAGCGCACCTACACTGGTTTTTTGAGCGTTGTGGACTAGCCCGCGCTCAGGTGCCAAATAGAATAATTAGGACCCTTTTTTGCAGGTAAGTAGCACGTGCGGTTTTACTGAACAATAGACAATAGGATTAGCCTTCGGGGTCTATTAGAAAGCTACAAACTATAGATGTGTGAATGTGAGGTGTGCAATAAAGAGTATTGTATTGATGAACAAATAAGTTGTGTAAATAATGTGTAAATAATGTCGTATGTATAATAATTGAATAATATGTAAGTTGTGACCTGTAATTTATCATTACCAATAAAGGATGTCTATGTCTATTGTATCGTATTGTATAATATGTACAAGTGCCGTACCAGTCGAACCTCATCCGACATAAGGCTGTAGTCTATCTGGAGGCGCAGACGCACGCCGGGCCGCGCCGCGTGGCGCGCCTCCGACGCGAGCTCCGGCAGGTTGGGCGTCAAATACTGAGACTCCATCAATTCCAACGACTGCATGTAACATCATGTCATGTATGATCGCTTCTTAGCGATAAGACCGCCTGATTTTAATCTGAATTTAATTTCTGTGTATTTTTAATTGTATGGTGCACAATCACAATAAAGAATATTTATTATTATTATTATCATACTTATGTGACATTTGTAGGCAAACATTAGCACAGAATAAATAATAGTAAAGTACAGAAGACTCACTCTCTAAAAAAAGTGTCTGTTACGATCAGCACAGATATGGCCGCTAGGTGGCGACAGCGCCACGCGCGGCTTATGGCTTGGCCCCAAAATTGGGGCCGAACGGATGTACTTTTAGCTACCTGTAGCAGCGACGAAATCGCGGAGTGAGACACGCCGGACGGTAAAAGAATCCGTCTAGGCTGGCGGCTACAAAGACGCTAATAAGCACGAAGAATTGCTACACAGAAGCCACTGTGCGAGCGGGCCAGTATTATATTGCTGTCCCGCTCGCACAGTGGCACTGACCGCCGGTATCATGGACGGGGCAGCAATGTTATTACACGCGTGCGATGGCGGTTATTGTCGCCCTTAGTTTAACTTTTCTTTTTTTTTGTAATCTGTTGAAATGGAGAGAAGTCGTATTTCTGAGTACAAACATAAAATTCACAGAAAATTTCACAATCAAGGATGACATTATTTTTAAGAAATGTTCTGGCAACACTGACCATAAGCTCGGGGCATCCTCTGATGATGGTGACCACATCTTCGTCATTCAATCCATCGAAGCCTTCCAGGGTCAGCGAGCGGAGCCGCGAGCCCCAGCGGCACACGGAGGCAGCCACGGAGGACCCGGTCATGGCTGAAATGCATCGCTAACATTAAGGCATTTCCAGGACAATCTAATTGCCAATTTGCTCAAAAATTTAATTTGCGTCTATCTTATGTAGCGTCCACACGCATACAATTTAATCATGTTTAATGGTGATAGTTAAAATTGAAAAATACCTTGAAATTATAAAATATTAGCGTCAAAAATTGGTCCACACCTCTATTTGATCGGTCACAACACTCACATCACAATCTTTCACTCGAAACAAGTGGGATCGGCGAGTTAATCTCTTTGAATTTCTTTTATACGTCATATAAATGAAATTCAATATTTCATTTATTGTTTGGTGCGGACGCAAAAATGAAATTCAAAAACATTGGCTCGCCGATCCCACTGTTATAATTTAATAATTTGTATTGTACGTGTATCTAAGATTGACAATCAAATTGCCAATTTATGATCAAATTGGCAGTTTGAATTTCCCGCCTGGATGTTGATTGCCTTTAGCATCCATAAAAAATATAAACGCTCACCTGCACAACCTGAGAAATTCAAGCTAGTCAACTCCTTGCAGTTCTGCAATATAGCTTCCACACCCTCATCGGGCACTTGTATCGACACCAAGAGATGCTGCAAACGTGTCAGACGCGATAGAGGCCCATAATCATGGCAAGTCATCATATCATTATAATTGTTTATTTCTAGATATTCCAATTTGGGCATCTTATCCAGCACCGCTTGTATTCCTTTGCATATATCGGCAGACATATTGGTAAGGACCAACTTCTTCAGCCCATCAAGGCGCTCGACAGCAGAGAACAAGTGCTCGGGATCTATACCATAACACTCTTCCAAGGCAAGGGATTTTACGCTTGACAAGTCTACAATATTGAAAAAATCCCCTTTCACTATCTGACAATTGCGCAATTCTAAATCTTCTAATGCTTTATCCGCTATAAATTGGTTGATGCAGTTGTCTGTTACCTGTAATGTAACAAATAGTAAGTAGGTAATAAATAGACAGATAATGTATGTAGTAAGATACATATTAGGTCGGAACCCCACTGCTGCGCAGGCTAGTCTGGCCAGGGCCGTCTTAAACTATGCTGGGGCCCTTGGGCACATAAGAATTTGGGGACCATTTGGAAAGTAAAGAAAGCAAATTAAACTAACATTTTTCTACTATGATCTTCAATCTATTACAATACAATTAAAATAGAGACATACTTAACTTACACAACAGTTATTGAAATATAGCCCCTTCAAGCTCTTGAAGTCCTTATTCAGATTGTAGGGAAACACTCCTGACCCCGAGCTGTCAGGAGTGTCAGGCAGATCGTGAAACTGTAATATTAAGATTTATTTATTTAATATTACAGCCTGGCAAAAAAGAGTAGAAATTAAAAAGTGGCAACACTGTAGTGTTGTCCCTTTCAAATCAATATTTATAAAGCCCCCCATTCACACTCCTACATTGTAGTCCGCCTCATTATGTAGATTGTGTATGGGGGTCGCGGACTACGTGCCGTCCTACAACACCCAAGTAGGATGCCTCTTGGGTCCTACTAATCCTGCAAGCCCCGCCCACCGCTGCAGTAATATTGTGACCCTGCCTATGAAGCAGCAGGTCTAGGGTTTGAATCCCGGTAATGGCATATATTTCTGTGTTTATTATGAATATTGGTCCTAAGTAACGAATGTTACGTATTTAAGTATTTATATATAGGTACTTATCTAAATATTAGATATACCATCGTCTAGTACCCACAGCACACAAGCCTTATGGACTTCACTGTGGGACTAGTTCGATTTGTGTAAGATTGATCTAGTGGCGTAGCGTGAACTAATCTAGCCGTGGGCAGGCGTGTCTCACTCCGCGATTTTGTCGCTTTGCTACAGGTAGCTAAAAGTACATCTTCGGCCCCATTTTTGAGGAAAGCCATAAGCCGCGCGTGGCGCTATCGCCACCTAGCGGCCATATCTGTGCTGATCGTTACAGACGTGTTTTATTAGAGAGTGAGTCTTCTGTAATTAGTACTATTATTTATTCTGTGCCGTGGGCGAAATCACATCTGCGAGGCCCATTTCTTTCACTGTGCCCGAAAGGGCCCTCGGGGCGCTAGGCCGTGGGCGACGGCCCACTACGCCACTTCATCAATATTAATTATTTTAGTTTATTCATTTAATGACCATGGAAGAAGCTCAACTGACGCGCGTGGCTACAACCCAATATCAACCTTCATGCATTCCGAGAAGGTTAACGATGATGCGACGCGCAAGGCCGCGCACGATAGGCGTGGCGTTTAAAGGGTTAATGTAAATGACGCTGCAGCCGCTTAAAACTTAAAACCACGTCTATATATATACATATATGCCAAATCCCATGTAACATGAACTATAAACTAAAGGCTATAGCTTGGTTGAAAGCAGTTTGATATCAATTATCATAATCAAAATGAATGACATGGGTAACATTGAGTACTTAAATAAATACATACAAATAGGCTTTCCAATTTAGGGCAGTTCTCCCTAATTATTTTCAAAGTTTCCAAACTATAACAGTCAGTAGCCACTACTGAAGAGCCTAGTTTGTTAGTCCATATTAAAAATGACTCATATTCTTGTGTCTGCAGATTTAATCTAGTATCATTTGAATGTCTCTTGGGAGTCTTGCATGATGTTTCTATAACAGTTAAACGAACTCCTGAAAAAGATATAATTTATAGTTACTTGACAGTTAATACAGGCCGTATGTGCCCATAGTTCAATTCTAAGTCGACCCTAGTATTAAACTATAGTAAAGCCTGCCTAATCAGTCATATTGAAGAAAACAACTTTGCTAGTCATAATTTTTTTAAATTCCTTTCAAAGTTTCGTCCCCAACTAAGAGTGACTTTTAAATGAAGAGAAGAGATAGATAGGTACTTAGTTGATGTTTTAGCTAACTGGTGATTTATATCCTTAGTTTCATCAAAGTAATTTACTAACACTATCTACAAAAAGCATTAATTTATTTGCTAATTAAGTGATTTTTATAACGTAATTTTTTTTCTGATGATAATCTGGAAATCTCTGTAATCCTTTCAGTTCTGCTGAAGGGACAGAGAAAGTTGCATGTTGTTTCCCTGTCCACCTTCATAGCAAGATAGCAGAAAGTGTCTGGTGTATAGATGTAGTAATCTAATAGTTTCAACAATATTTCACCTCGCAAGTACTGCAGCAACCGTTTCTGCCAATGCCTGCTGGTGCTCTCTGTCCGAATGAGGTCCCGGACGGCCACATATTGCAACACAGCACACCAGCAGTCATCATTCAGGTAATCCAGTATTGTCCATTCATTATTTGTTTCTGCTTCTAACATCTGAAATTAAATTTATTATTTAATATATACACTATACAAAGAACAAAACTCAAACTACTGTAAGTAAGGGCTCATTTAGACGGTGCGAGAACTCGCATGCGAGTTTCATTGCATCGCGGGTTTTGATCGGTCGGTTGAATTGGACGTAACCAACAGTCCGCAATGTAACTAAAATCGCATGCGAGTTCGCGCGCCGTCAAATCACCCTTAAGGTTCGGGGACAACGGACAACATCAGTATGTTTGGATGAAACAAAACGAAATAATGTGTGAATAGTATTAATATTCTAGAAAACCTACGTTCACGACTTGCAAAATGGATATAGTTGGCTGGACTGTTTATATTAAACACCGAACTTCTGTAATAAACATAAATAACTTCAATTATTTTTCCCTATTAGTTGTATCCTCCAAGTATAAAATCTTTCAAGTAAACAAAATATACGCTTGACAAGTTGACATTGACTTTTGACACTTTTACAGTGCTACCACAAGTTGCATTCGTTGCGTTCTATCCATGAATCTCATAGCATAGAAGGTAGCATCCTATAGAAGTGGTATACGCGTGCCTCCGTGAGGGACAAAACATACGCAATGCGACTGTAACAAGGACAAACAATAATAGCGTTTTCGCTGCTACTCCTACTGAAAGATACACTCAAGACTATCCCTTTCGGTCACTTCCCCCCCACACCTCATGCCAGATCCAGTTATATCCTAGATTCATGTGCTGACCGGACTAATGTTACGGTCCGGTACGCCCGTCTTATGCTCTTTAAACTGATAAAGTTATTGTATTCTTTGCCATAAGCAAACAATTTATGTGTATTCGTATTCATAATAAAAAAAATCTATTAGAATATGATTATGTCATGCAAAGAATGCGTGTTAATATAAAAGTTGCATCTTCACTTCAGTGGTTATATATTCTCTTTGCTTCACACTACATTTCTAAACGAAAACTATCTGCCGAGGAAAAGAGAACCTACTTAAAATATTGTCATTTCGCTCACACTTGAAGAATACATATAATTTCATCTTTCTCACACTTTTGTAATGGCTCATAGATGGTACTATAATACATGTCTAATACCTCCCTCCCGAGTCCCGCCCTTCCCCTCTTCAATTTATCTTATCTTGTTCTAGCCGGTGCATGTGGGAAAGGAAGCAGAAACACGTGTTTTTATACTTTTCAGCAGAAATATCCAATTATTCCGTGAATACTCCTTGATTTTCACTGTTAGTTAGTGTATTCGTTAAATCTACATACATACTGCGTGTGCTGAATTGCGCCACATTGTAACATTGTGCTGTGCTGTGAGTTATATCAATCCGAAAATGACTGAAGAAAAAGTAGCTGATGTTGCCGCGGAAAACAATGGAAAAGAGGAGAAAGAAGAAAATGGGGCGAAAACCGAGCCCATGGATGAAGCTGAACTGGAGAGCGCTATAATTCGGCAGGTCGAATATTATTTCGGTGAGTCACGTTTGCTTCAAATAATGCAACGCAATGCAATGCAATGCAATGCAATTTGTTGTTTGCAATGTAACCGCATTTATCGTTTCGTCAAGGATCTTTTATTACGAACATGATGTAGTTTTGCAGCTACACTACATATATTTGTGCAGTTTAATGCGCGCTTAACGTCGTTTTGGATTAGTAACATGTTTCTGTAAAAGTATTAGAAGGCAACAGTTGAGTGGAATATATTGTATAATTTAAACATTAAAATCATGATAATTTTACTTTATAAACTCCAATCTAATAGTTCACTTCATTTGGAATACAAAAGATAACTGTAATAACTGTATTATGTTTCATTTCATCACCACAACCAGACTTGCTGCACTTGGTTATTAGGTTATCTCTTGACAGAACACTAGTCCTATAATGAAAACATAAAATATTGCAGTTAACATAATATAACACTAAATATGTATAAATAACATGTTTACTGTCAAAATGGCCTTTTTATACTACAGCCTACAAGGAGTACAAGCCAGATCCGGTCAATGAATATGCCAATTTCGGCTGTGCAAGAAGACATACTCTACACAATACAACTCATTTAAGGAGACAAATTTCATACAATGACCCTTAGAAAAGTGAAAGCCAAATTGTAGTGTAGTGTACAGTCAGTAGCAGAAGTTCCTAAGCAGGCGAGGTGTTCAAAATCCTGATTTATAAGAATAGTCAAAATTGGGATAAATTTAACGTGTTCCGTTTTTCAGGTGACCTCAACCTTCCACGTGACAAGTTCCTCCGGGAGCAGGTGAAGCTGGACGATGGCTGGATACCGTTCGAGATCCTCATCAAGTTCAATCGGCTCGCCAAGCTCACTACAGACCTGGAGCTCATTGCTAAGCTGCTAGGGAGGTCCAGAAGCGGTCTACTCGAGGTTTGTGGGCATTTTTGTCTTATTAAAATGGTGTTATTTACAACTTTACAAATAAACTTATTTTTGTATTGTTTTCAAGCTCCCGATATTTAGAGCAGTTACATGCATTTTGTATCCCCCTGTTTGCGCCCTTTTGGCGCTATTTAAATAAAACAAATGTTAAATTAAATTACCATTTTTAATGGTATTCAATGAGTACAATATATAAGGTTCTTTGTCTAGGACACGCGCGATGGGTACGGTGGTTAGAATGCAAGAGAGTGTGCTTGCGGCGCGCTGCCTGGAGATGCGTTGCATAGGCGAAACTCTGGCGCCAGCATCGCGCTTTCTGGTTGGCCGCTGACCTCGCCGTGCATGTTGGCATCCTGGAGATGCAGGGCTGCGTTCTAACACATCATTGGTTGGCTCGAAGGTGGCGGTGCTGCCAACAGCGCTAACATACTCCGGGAC
Source organism: Cydia amplana (assembly GCF_948474715.1). Classification (NCBI taxonomy): domain Eukaryota; kingdom Metazoa; phylum Arthropoda; class Insecta; order Lepidoptera; family Tortricidae; genus Cydia; species Cydia amplana. The sequence continues at coordinate 17,924,605 of NC_086073.1, forward strand.
GCTGAAAGCCGAGGGTCTTTCAGGACTCTCTCTGTTGTACAGGCAGCGGACATATTCGGTTGAGTGCTCGCTTGACTATCCCTCTAGCGGTATTGATGTCAGCTACGCGCGGCACGCCATCCTTTCCGTTATATAGTTTGACGACTCTGCCCATGCGCCATAGCAAAGGCGGCAAGCCTTCCTCCTTAATGAGTACGAGCTCTCCGAGCTGTAGATCGCGTTGCCTCTCGCGCCACTTGTAGCGTTGTTGCAGTAGGGACACGAACTCGGTCGACCAGCGTTTCCAGAAGTGTTGCCGCAGCTGTTCTAGCCTCAGGAAGCGGTCCAGGCGGTTCGGGTTCCGGTCTTGCAGTGGCGGAGCCGGCAGCGACGTGAGCGGCCTAAAAATGAGAAAGTGCCCGGGAGTAAGGGGGTAAAAGTCATTAGGGGAGGAGGAGAGTGGGCAGAGAGGCCTACTGTTCAAAATTGCCTCCACTTGGCTAAAAAGAGACGAAAGTTCCTCAAAGGTAAGGTGTGTATTGCCCAAAACTCGTTTGAGGTGAAATTTGGCGCTTTTAATGCCGGCCTCCGCGTAGCCATTAAAGTTAGGAGCATAAGCTGGCGCAAATTTAAATTTTATACCTTGACCAGCTGCAAAATCAGATATATCGTTTTCATATAACTTAAAAAAATCATTTATCTCTTTGGCTGCAGCTACAAAGTTTCTACCATTATCACAAAACAGCTCCGCAGGTCTGCCGCGCCTGGCGATAAATCTGCGGAGTGCCAGCACAAATGCATCTTTAGACAGGTCGCTAACAGCTTCTAAATGAACACATTTATATCTTAAGCATATAAATAGACACAGATAACATTTAGTGATTTTACATCCACGTCCACGGCGATCTGTTATTAAATAAGGACCTGCAAAGTCAACAGCTGTTGACGTGAATGGAAAATCAGCATTTATGCGCTGCGCTGGTAAATTGCCCATTATATTTTTTAAAGTTTGGCCAGCGATTCTTTTACAAGTGACACAATTGTGGGCCGTGCTCCTTGCGACGTTTCTGCCCCCGACTGGCCATATCAAGTCCCGTACTGAGCATAGCAATAGCTGTGGTCCTGCATGTAAGAGACGTATGTGTTCATGTGTAAAAATGAGTTTGGTTAGTGTGTGTTTAGCACGTAATAACATGGGATGCTTCTGTTCGTAACTACAATCTGAAGCATCTAGCCTTCCCCCGACTCTCAAGAGACCTTGTGAGTCCAAAAATGGGTTCAGAGTTATAATGTGTGATCTAGGACTCAACCTATGACCTTTGCGCATCGTTTCAAGTTCAGAAGCAAATGACTGCTGTTGTGCAATTTTAACTAAAGTATGCAAAGAGTCTGTAAGCTCTTGTGGCGATAGCGAGCCAGTTAATTTAGGCAGGCTGGGCTTACAGTTATTTATGAAACGGCGCACATAAGCCATAGTATGTTGTAGCCTTTTATATTTAGAAAATCTATTAAAATCAATGACAGATGGTCCATCGTCTGTGCTTGTAAGCATAGACATTACTTTGATTTCTGGCAAGACCTCCGGCTCGACAGAATTTAGCTCTGGCCATTCATTTTCAGGCTTTAATAGAAACTCGGGGCCCTTCCACCACAGAGCGTTTCCAGAGACATGCTGTGGATCAACACCACGCGTTGCAAGATCACTTGGATTTTCTTTTGTAGGTACATGTCTCCAGGTGGCTCCGGGAGTGAGACTGGCTATAGCGGCTACTCTGTTTGCTACAAAAGTTTTAAGTTTGGATCTGTCTGTCTTTAGCCAAGCCAGGCAGCAGCTAGAGTCAGTCCAGAATATTGTGCGAGAGACAGGACGTCTCCAGGCTCCTACTACGGCTGCATATGTTTGTGCTGCTAACAAGCACCCAGCTAATTCTAATCGTGGTATAGTTGTGCGCCGGATTGGAGCTATTCTGTCTTTCGCACACAGCAGGTGGACTTGTTGTTCACCCGAGTCAGAAATAGTTTTTACATAAATGCAGGCTGCATATGCAGTCTCTGCAGCGTCAGAAAAGCAATGTAGTTCTATTGTGGAGGGCGCCTCGCACAATACATATCTAGGTATACTGAGTCCTTTAATGTGATGCAATTTTTTTATAAATCGCGACCAGATTCGCTGTATTTCAGGCGAAACTGGCTCGTCCCAAGATTTGCCTTCTTTCCACAAAGTTTGTATTAATATCTTAGGTTTGACTGTGCACAGGCTTAAAAGACCTAAGGGATCAAATACTTGGAACGTTTTAGACAAAATTGTTCGTTTTGTAATTGTTTCATCAGAGTGATCATTTTTAATTGAAAAGTTTAATATATCTTGGCTGGGTTGCCACCCCAGTCCAAGTGTTTGACAAGCTTGACTCAAAGCTAGATGATCATCTTGATTAATGAAATCTGACTTTAGTAACGCGTTTGAATTCGAACGGTATTTACGCAAATTGAAACAACCAGAGGCTAAAGACTGTGAGACGCCGGCCTGTATATGAAGCAGCTCTGATTCAGAGTCTGCGCCTGTTAATAAGTCATCACAGTAAAAATCATTTTGTATAATGGTCCTAACCAAAGGATCCTTGCTCTCAGCCCCTAACTGCCACAAACAGCGAGCCGCTAGCCAGCTCGCCGACGCAAAGCCATACGTTACTGTATTTAAAGTGAGAGAGCGTATAGGTAGGTGCTCGTCTTCGCGCCATAGAATCACTTGTAGGTTTCTGTCCATTTCATTCATTAAAATTTGCCTGTATTGTTTTTCTATGTCACCCGAGAGCACATACCTGTACTGACGGAATCTAAGCAATATTTCAAACAGTGAGTTTTGGATATTTGGTCCTACCAACTGGATATCATTGATAGAATAACCAGAGGAGGTTGGGCAACTAGCGTTGAACACAGTTCTTAAGCGAGTAGATTCACTCTCCTTCATCACAGGGTGATGAGGGAGGTGGTTGGCTGTATAACATTGCTTAGACTCCGACAGATGCCCTAAATCCCTATATTCATTTATGAAATCAACATACATTGATTTAAGCTCAGGCTGTTTACTAAAACGCTTTTCTAAGTTAAATAAGCGCTTTTTAGCTATGTTGAATGTGTTGCCTAGGCAGTCTGGTGTATCTTTTAAAGGTAAACGCACTACAAACCTGCCGTCAGATTGGCGATAGGTATTTTCAACAAAGTGTTTTTCTATGGGGTGAGAGTCGAACTCACTCCCATTTTTGATGGAGTCCGCCTCTGACGGCAGCTCCTCTGTCTCCCAAAACTTTGTCATTTGGGCCGACAGATCAGCTAAGCAAAGATGGCTACGTGTGGTTACCGAATTTACATGTGTAGTGGCTCCCTCTACCGGGCCAGCTACTAGCCACCCAAGTTTAGATGGGATTAGGAAGGTGCGCTTGCTCGTTGGCATTGTTTTTGCAGCACCTGTTACAATTGACCAAAACATTTCCACTCCCAACAGCATATCAATTTGGGATGGCACATTAAAGGTTGGGTCTGCAAGCTGCATAGTAGCAGGTAAATTAAGTTGACTAACGTCAACATATTTTAGTGGGAAGCGATCAGTTATTTGGTCTAAAACTAGAAAGTCAAGATTGGCATTGAAATCGCTTAATTTAGATTTAATATGAGCTGCACAACGTACAGGCTTATAGGTCAGAGGCGTATTTCCTATTCCTGTAACATTTGAGGCAGTTAGAGGCTGAAGATCAAGTTGCAAGCGTTGTCTTAATGCTTCAGTAAGATAATTAGACTGTGAGCAGCTATCTAACAGACACTTCACAGTTTCTTTTTTATTGTTGAAAGGGTTAACTATTTCAATTAGAGCAGTTGAGAGCAATGCTTCGCTATTGGTAAGCAAAGTATTAGCAGTGAAGGTGTGATGCACCTCTGCACTGTCAGAAGTTAGCATAGTGGAGGCGCAGGCTACATTAACCCTAGCACTATCGGTAGACTGAACTGTCTGTTCCATGTTAGCTCCACTATTAGAAGTGTTAGTTGGTGAGGTGTGTAGGTATGTATTGTGTCGTCTCTTACATACGCGACAGCCGTTTAACTTGCAAGCGCGGGTCTCGTGGTCCGGTCGGAGGCAGACATGGCACAGCTTCAGGGTGGACGCCCGCGCCCAGCGCTCGTCGACTGACATTTTTCTAAAGACTGGGCAGTCGTACACCCTGTGATCGCCATGGCACACGACGCACGGCCGACCCTTGTTGTCACTTTGTTTCTCTGAAATCATGAAGGTTTTTATGTTTTTATCATGTTTAAATGAAGTTTTATTAGCCACAGGCTCTGGCTTGTGGTTAGCTTGTTTGTCCCGCTTTGAGCGGTATAGGTTTTCTAAAATATCTGCACGATTCTTTAAAAATTCCCTAAAATCTTCAAGTGTGGGCCACTCCTTAAGAGTGTTTCTATGCTCTTCCCATTTTGAATTAGTATTAGTGTCCAATTTAGCCGCTAACAAATGTACTAACATTGTATCCCAGTGCTCCGTTGGTTGCCCCAATGTTTTAAGGGCACGGAGGTTTTTAGTAACATGGTCGCTTAAAAATCTTAATGATTTATCAGATTCTCGCTGTATGGGCTCTAAATTAAATAAAGCATTTAAGTGGTTAGTAATCAGTTGCCTTTTGTTACTGAACCTGTCACATAAAAGTTTCCAGGCTTCAGTGTAGTTGGCAGCGGAAACTTCTAAATTTGCTATGACTCTCGAAGCCTCTCCCTCAAGATAGGAACTCAGATAATGAAACTTATGGATAGGCTTAATGTGTTCATTATTATGAATTAAAGATTCATAAAGGTCTTTGAATTCCATCCATTTATAATAAGATCCGTCAAATTTAGAGATTTTAATTTGAGGGAGCTTGAAGCCGAGATGCTCCGAGTGACAGCCTCCTGAAGAACAGGTTTTAACAGAAGTCTCCGGTGACATTTTTTGAGCCTGAGAGCGTTCAAGTATACTCTGAGCTGTAGCTATAGCAGTGTTAATATGAGTCTCATTAGTGTCCCGTTCTAAAAGTTCACTGTCAAGATTGTCAGAGTTAGCTACTTCTATCGAAGTTTGCAGCTCGTCAAGGCGCGTGGATAACTCTATAACTTTATTTAATCTTAAGGTCAGCTCGTTGAATTTAACACCGGTTAGCACTTCATCCTCTGTAATTGTTTTTAAGTAGCCACGGAATTTAGAAACCTGGCCCTTTATGGAGCCACGTTTAACACGTAGTTCTGCCAAAAGAGCTTCCCTTTTTGCTGCTTCAGTCATGTTGAATTATGTTTTTAGCTGAGCTAGCAAGTCTTAACAACAAAATTTTAATTTAAATGCGAGTTTAAAGTTATCCACGTAAGAAAATAAAAATTGGCAAAACAGCTTACGCCCCTTAGTGACTTCAACAGCTACGCAGAGGTGCCCTTGGTGTGTCGCAGCAGCTTGCGGCTTCACACTGGACAACTTGCCACGTGGTGATAGATGTGGGCGTGGCACGATGTATTCGTGGCACGCGGCACGCACTTCGACAGGTTGCCCACTGAAATTGTGCAAACGAATATGTGCATATGCGAACACAAACCAAGATGCAAGCAGCGGTGAAGTTAAAAAGAATCTGATTAGGTCAGCGTAGGTACTCGGAATACAATTAAGAAAGTCAAATTTTAAGAGAACACACGTTTGGGCCTTTAAGTGCAAATGAATTAAGCGTGAATGCGTGATTAAAAAGGTTTCGTCACGAAATAAAAAAAGGCTCATGCAATTTCACTGGTTTTTAGAAAAGTACGTCTTTAAATTTTAAATGGAATGAATAATAGCACTTCACTATAGTTTAAATGAAATTAAGAAAGCCCCGATAGGCATTTAAGCAGAAATAAAGTTTAACAGATGCTTAACACTGTTAACAGTAGGTATATGCCAACGTGGCAGAAAGCGAGCCCGCACACGATTATCACACTTTGAAGAACTATTCTGAAAGTAAAACACAAATGAAGGCAATAATTACACAATAAGCACTCTTTTAAGGTTAGGTTGTAAGGGAATTCAATGGTATTTGAGTTTAAAGTAAGTTGTCAAGTGAGGTTAAGTAAAGGTCAAAGTCAATGTAGGTACTAAATTATTATTGGGAATGTTGAATTTACGTTACAATTTACGCAAAGAAATTTAAGTTGAGTTTTAATTACCAAAAGGATTTTAAGTTTAAAGTTAAGGCAAAAGGTATTTAAGGTAAGAATGGCAAAGGTAAGGTAAGTGGTTAGGTGGTAAGGGGTAAGGTAAAAAACGGGTTATGTTGGGCACCCCTCACGGCACTTTCCTCGATTCGCCAGCCGCCACGCGCTGCCGCCTTGTTGCTATGCGCCGACGCTCCTCGTAGTTTTGAACCGGACCCAGTCGCCGCTGCCTTCCCTCTTGTGTCTTCGGGTTTATCTTGAGCTGGCGGCGATGGCACGCGGTGTTGTTGGTTGGTAGCTTGCGTCGACGCCGGCTCCAGGCCCACAGCGTCCCAAGATGGCGGCCTTTGCTCAGGCACTGTAAAAAGGCTCAAAATATTCCGCGCGTGTCCTGTCACGGTCGCCAATTTATGTTTGCGCCCTTTTGGCGCTATTTAAATAAAACAAATGTTAAATTAAATTACCATTTTTAATGGTATTCAATGAGTACAATATATAAGGTTCTTTGTCTAGGACACGCGCGATGGGTACGGTGGTTAGAATGCAAGAGAGTGTGCTTGCGGCGCGCTGCCTGGAGATGCGTTGCATAGGCGAAACTCTGGCGCCAGCATCGCGCTTTCTGGTTGGCCGCTGACCTCGCCGTGCATGTTGGCATCCTGGAGATGCAGGGCTGCGTTCTAACACATCATTGGTTGGCTCGAAGGTGGCGGTGCTGCCAACAGCGCTAACACCCCCGGTCCATATAAGTCTAGTGAAACTAACCGTGAATCATTCAAAACTGTTATTTACAAATAAAGATTATAGTCTTGATGGTCATTAAAGTACTCTCGGATACCACGAAACTTTTACAAGACATGTAAGCTCAAAATACCCTTTCCGTGGTTAGAAAATTTGTCCATTGTTTACTGGACACCTTGTATATTATTGCTAAAGAACGATTCCCACGAAATGGGCTGAGACGCCGCGCATTTAATATTTGTACGGCCGCAAGGGCTGCTCGCGGACGCGACTGGCTCCGGACGGACGATCGCTTTGGCCATACAGAATGTATAGGCACATTGAAAAAGCGCTCCAGTGCAGCCAAACTCCAGCGTGGGAATTGTACATAAAAGGCAGTCTTCTGAGAACAAAATAGAAGACAGGCTATTAGTATCACAGCAGAACAAATGTCCAATTCATTGTAGTAACTAATTTTCTTATTGGAATTCAATTGAACTGTACTGATAAGGAATGTAACCCCAGATTTCAGAAGACAACAAGAAAGTCCGCCGAAGCCCCGAGATGCCCCTACCCGAGATGAACGAAGAGCGCCGTAAGGAAGTCCAGGGCCGCACGGTCTACGCCAAAGGTAAGCTTTGCTATAGGAGACATAAAGCCCCGTCTCCATATGTGCAATGGATACCGGGTTGGCTCGCGAGCCTCCATTGCACGGAGCTCCGGTGCACGGGTATCCATTGCACGCGGCTGCCGCGCGAGCCAATGTTCGATAGTTTGCCGCGCGATATGGAGATGTGGCTTAAGATTGAGGATGGGAAGAAGTCTGGAGTTTATAAGCTATTGTGTTGATCAAACAAACCACCATATTGAAATTGTCTCTGAATTATGAATTTACTAGTGACTTTTGTTTACATAGTTACCAAGTTCCATAGAACGACACTAGAAACGTTGGCACGTTGTCTGCGTACCTAGATATAAGTAGCATGTTGTGTCATATAGACACAACCATCCACAAAAAAACTACAAAGCATTTCTGCACATCCACATTAGCACATTTTATTTGTGGATTAGCAAAGTAATGTCACAGAATAAGTAATAGTACTACCGTACAGAAAGGACACTTCCTAGAAAACAGAAGTTTGACAGCGATTCAGGGTCAAATCATGATATCCCTTTCTAACTTATGGCGCTATCCCTTTCGGCTATTTAGGGTTGTCAAAATTCAAGACATCTTATCTGTGGTCGTGCACGCAAAGGGACGTCAAGTTGTGTCAACCGCAATAATTGCTCGGAGCAATGATAGCCGAACGGAGCCGAGTTTGCCCGAAGTCAGGAGTATCCCCACTAGTAATGTTTTTGTTTTAATTAAAGGTTTCCCCAAGGACGCTTTGCTGGATGATGTCCTGAAGTACTTCAAACAGTTTGAGGAGGTGGACAACGTCATCATGAGGAGGTACCAGGACAACAAGACTAAGAAGCGGCTGTTCAAGGGATCGGTGTTTGCCACGTTCAAGACTAAAGAACAGGTACAAACACTTCTTTTTCATAAGGTCAACCTTTATCAATATATATTATTATTATTTCGTTTTAGACAGGCAGCTGATGCTGGTGCGTCTAAATCATAGTTCACTTAGCACAATTTCACTGTTTTGATAGTTTGTCGAGTCTATTTTTAAATTGATTCACACTTGTAGAGTTCACAACTTCAGAGGGTAATTTGTTCCAAGCATTTACTATACGATTTGCAATAAAGTTTTTCCCGATATTTGTTTTATGCTTTGTTGTTACTAGTTTAAGGTAGTGTCCTCTTGTGCGCGTGTTTGGGTTTCGAGTGAACAGGTCGCTTAGCTCTGGACAGTCGTAATATCCATGCATAATTTTGAATGTCTCGATCAAGTCGCCACGTTCCCGCCTTTTTTGCAGTGTTGTCAGGCCCAGCTTGACTAATCTTTCCTCGTATATCATCAATATCAATGGAGAAGAGTGGCCCACGACAGACCCCAATGGAAAAAGTTAGAGGAGGCCTTTGCCAAGCGGCACACTGAGCTTAGTGACATACTCTAACTCAGAACAAAAGGGCTTAATAGATAATAGATAGATAGATTATCAATTTACTAAGTTTTAATGAGGGTTCTTATAAAATGGTGACAAACTCCAACACCAACCACTCTGTTCCTAAAGAAGTGTCTATGAGGATTATTGTAGGACCTGCGAGACACCAGCTTATACTGATGACCTCTCAGACGGTTGTTAGAACGCAATAATAACAACCGTCTGAGAGGTCATCAGTATAAGCTGGTGTCTCGCAGGTCCTACAATAATCCTCGTAGACACTTCTTTAGCAACAGAGTGGTCAAAGCTTGGAACAAACTCCCAGAAGACGTAGTATCGGCCCAAAGTGTCAATGAGTTCAAGAACAAATTAGATAAGCACAACGCAAATTCTACTCAGCACGGAAAACTCTGTTGATGACTCAGGATACAGGCATTATCAGTTATTTCAACTGCCTGCCTGCTTTATAAATAGTAATAATAATAAACTCAGAATTATATCTATCTACAAGCCTTTCCTCTTCTTCAGTCGGTCTCTCAATACTGAAGATCGTGACATCATGTCCTTCTGTTAAAGACCAGATTCCTCCATAGGGTCCTGTTTCCTGCCAAGCGCATGGCCTCGTGCAGTTTTAATTGCATAGGTGCCGTAATTTGAGAACACCATCTAGTAGGGGGGTGGATCAACTATTCCTTGTTATTCTGTCCGGTCAGACAAGAGACAATAGTAGCATAGTTTGTTAGAAGACATTGTCCACCACCTTCTTCTGACACGCTTGGTAGACGACCCTCTATGGAAAGGGTTTATAAGTTTCACAAAAAAGCGTGTTTGGTGAATTTAAATGCCTAAAAATCAGGTTTTAAAGAGTGACCCAGGAGACCGTAACCATGGCAACGAGTGACAAAGAAAAAGTTGATTCACCCAGGGGGAGGGGCCTGTGGTCTCGAGCCTTCAATTTTGCCCGTCATTATTACTCTTTCCAGGCTATCCTTCCTCAGTAAGAGACTATTATTTTTAGGGTTCCGTACCCAAAGGGTAAAAACGGGACCTTATTACTAAGACTCCGCTGTCCGTCCGTCTGTCACCAGGCTGTATCTCACGAACCGTGATAGCTAGACAGTTGAAATTTACACAGATGATGTATTTCTGTTGCCGCTATAACAACAAATACTAAAAACAGAATAAAATAAAGACTTAAGTGGGGCTCCCATACAACAAACGTGATTTTTGACCGAAGTTAAGCAACGTCGGGCGGGGTCAGTACTTGGATGGGTGACCGTTTTTTGCTTGTTTTGCTCATTTTCTGTTGATGGTGCGGAACCCCCCGTGCGCGAGTCCGACTCGCACTTGGCCGGTTTTTTAATATTCTTTTTCTACTCCCGTACTTTTATTTGTCATTTAAAGGGTCGTGCACACACCTTTAAACCCCTCTCTTATAGTTGTCAAGACAAGTCTTTAGTCTATTCCCCAAAAAAGTATTTGTGCATACACGCAGTATCTTTCTGGTACTTTTACGATACTTCGTGTAATCACCACTTAAAAATCGAGAAAAAAAACTATCCAAAATTGTAATTTAACTAAGAGCAAGTACCAGGGCCTCATGAGTTACAAGAAGGTGTCGCTGACCAACCGGCCGTGGGGCGCGGGGCGCGGTGGCCGGGTTTGGTTTGTTTACCTACATATATGTCCTATATGATTCCACTTGTTTAAAGTATTATTTTTGTAAATGAAAAATATTTGTTAAATTTACAATTTTTTTTCAATGTAAGTGCTTGGTCGTAGAAAAAGTATTGTATGCAACGTTGTTTAACTGAGTCAAAAAATACTCGTGGCGTCTTTATTAACAATTTTCGGCTTCGCCTCAAATTGTTACTCACGCCACTCGCCTTTTTTGACCCCTCTTAAACAACGGTTGCATAAAATACTATTATGAATGTGTAGTTTAACAGGAAATAACCGTGTCCACAGGCGCAGAAGTTCCTGGATCAGAGCGGCGTGAAGTACGGCGAGAGCGAGCTGGTGAGGAAGTGGCAGGAGACTTACGTGGCCGAGAAACAGCAGGAGTACGCCGCCAAGAAGGAGAAAAAGGACAAGAAACCCAAGAATGTCGAACAGGTAATATATTTTTCTCGAAAATGGACGGCAAAGTCGACGTTGCCGGTTAAAAAATAGGTCGCGAAGTGCGTAGTTTATGGTCATTCAAAAAATTAAAAAGTTAAAAACATTGCAGTCTCGATTTCGGGACTGCAATGTTGCATACAAATTCCATTATATAACGAGTTGCAAACTTTTTAAAACTTTAAATGGCCATATCAAATGAAGGCATAGGTCCCTTAAACAGCCAAACAGATGATCAGCATTTATTATTATATAAAGCCTGTAACAGACTATCGCACCGCACCGCGACCTTGGAGCGTCGCACTCATAAGTGAGAGCGAGAAACAGATATCTCTTTCTCGCTCTCACTTATGGGTGCGACGCTCTAAGGTCGCGGTGCGGTGCGATAGTCTGTTACAGGCTTAATGTTGGGACCGCGACTATTTAGGTGTCTCGAATAGGTTGGTGTATTTTCAGCGGAAAAATACACTTCTTTTTTTTTTAAGGCGGCAAGCATATCTTTTTAATGGTTTTACTTTATGTGAAAATTAGAACGTTGCTTCCGTAAAATATTTCTATTTCTTGCACCATTTTTGAGAAAAGCACTATATATGACTCGGTTGGAAGGCTACTTGCTGGCTTCGGATTCAATTAAACGGACTCCCAAGGTCGTCCGTTTAAAACGAATCCTCAGCCTGCAAGTAGCTACTTCCGAACCTCGACAATAATGTACTATTATGAGACATGGAAAGCGCTGGTGGCTTAGCGGCAAGAGCGTGCGACTTGCAATCCGGAGGTCGCGGGTTCAAACCCCGGCTCGTACCAATGAGTTTTTCGGAACTTATGTACGAAATATCATTTGATATTTACCAGTCGCTTTTCGGTGAAGGAAAACATCGTGAGGAAACCGGATTAATTCCAATAAGGCCTAGTTTACCCTCTGGGTTGGAAGGTCAGATGGCAGTCGCTTTCGTAAAAACTAGTGCCTATGCCAATTCCTGGGATTAGTTGCCAAGCGGACCCCATAGGCTCCCATGAGCTGTGGCCAAAATGCCGGGACAACGCGAGGAAGAGAGACATGGCGCTGATCTGATGATGGAGACAGGAAGTGGCCATGGGAACTCTGATAAAACAACGCAAACTAATTGCGTTTGGGGTTTTTAGAATTGTCTTGATAAGTATTAGTTGCCTGTGGAAAGAAAAGTACAGTCAGCGATAAAGGCTTGTACCAAAAATTTAATATTTTCCACATTAAATAAATATTGGGGGACATCTTACACAGATCAACCTGGCCCCAAACTAAGCAAAGCTTGTACTATGGGTGCTAGGCGACGATTGATTTGATTGTATCTTCATTTTTGTTTCACATTTTTTTTTTATATAACTTATAAACTATACACTAATACACTATACACTCTCTTATTTGATCCGAATGCGCCAGACTATCTTAGATCCAAATTTCATTTTATCACCGCCCGAGCAGGTTGCACCCTTCGTGAGTCCCGTAGTCTCAAGCTTTCTTTTCCTTCTCATCGTACCGGTTTTATCTCTAACTCCTTCACCGTTCAGGCGATCCGGCTTTGGAATGATCTCCCACTCAACATCAGACAGGCTCAAACCAAGCTTTCGTTTAAGCGCATGTTACGCAAGCATTTTTTCGACAAACTCACTGGTTAATTGTCCATCGTAGGCATAGTATTCTTTGCACTGGGTACATAAAGTAATATATATGTAAGTTTATTTAATTATAGTATGTATATGTAAGTTTATTTTCGTTAGTATGTATTATATATATATATATATATTTTTTTTTTTTTGTCTTAAGTTACCTATTCTGCGTTTTTTTTTTTTTGTTTAATGCCTGCACCTACTACTGTTTCTGTTTAGCCTGGTGGTTGACTGGTAGAGAATGCCTTTAGGCATTAAGTCCGCCATTTGTACTTTATTTGTTATATTGTGCAATAGATTTAGATTTAGATTTATTTATTTCAAGATGAAAATTACACTATAAATTTGCTACATTCGTCAAAATTATGTTTATCTTCTCATCATGATCGTCAAAAATTACATTATAAATTTAAAAATAAAAATAATAAGATTAAGATTAATTATGTCTCCCAATAAGGATCGTCATGTACAAAGAAAAACATGTCAAAACAATTGAATATAAACCTAGTTAACATTAAAGTCGATGTCAACGTAAATAATTTGTAACTGTCATTAAAATGTCAAATAAAGATAAAAATATCACAAAAGAACAAAATGTCATGTTTTAAATACAAATCAACAATTGAATAATAAATAAAATTACATACATCGTTACAAATTCAATTCCATGTACTCATTTATAGAATACAGAGGGTTATCCAACAAAAGGTTTCTCAATTTGCGCTTAAATGTTTCGTCACACGGCTCATTTCTCAGATCGGCAGGAAGGTGCTCGTAGTAAGTCGGGCCGATGACACGTGGGTTCTTTCTTGAAAGTGCCATGCGACGGGGAACTGTTCTCAGACGCCCTGCAGCTCGAAGCAGTTTGCCCGGAAAGTTAATACGCGCAAATTGGGATATATTCTGTCTTACATATATCAGTACATTGAACAGGTATTGTGAGTAGTGTGTATAAAGTTTAAAATAAAATAAATAAATAAACTCTCAGTATTAATTATTAATATGTCCTTGCAGGAGCCTCCCCAGGACGAGTTAAAGCTGCCGGCCGGCACGGTGCTGCACATCGACCACGACAACAACAAACTCAAGCGGGAAGACATCAAGGAAGCCTTCGCCAAGTTTGGTGGTAAGGCCCAGTTGCACCAACCACATATGACAGACTGATCAACAGTGCTCGGACAAGTCATCGCAAAACAATCGCAAGACTGCAATAGAACAAGATCAATACAATCGCATTATGTACAATATTATTTAATTATATTTTCACCTCAGCAGTTCGAACAAGGGTACTTTGCTACTTAAAAACAGTGAGCAAAATCGCATTTTGCTCACTGAGTGAGGCAAAATGAGCAAAATGCGATTTTGCTCACTGTTTTTAAGTAGCAAAGTACCCTTGTTCGAGCTGCTGAGGTGAAAATTTAATTGTTGGTATATCTTAAGAAAACATGAGTGAATAGAGGTAAGTGATGAAGAAGGAATACATTTTTCGGGTTCTCTAATATGTTCTCACTGCTGAGGTGAAAAGTTTTGTGAACTACACGAGATCAAAGTTATTTACATCTCGTGCGCTTTTGAGTCCCTTACTACGCTCAAGATTCTAAATTAGATTCACTCGCTACGCTCGTGAATCTATTATAGAATCTTTCGCTTGCACGGGACTCAAAATAAGCACTCGAAGAAATATCAAACTTTGATCTCTTGTTGTACAAATAACTATTTTCAATGACATTTATTACTGCAACCCAAAATTCACCATACATGTGTGAAGGTTACACCACCACCACCATTTTTAATGCTGATGGTTGCATTGCACATACACAACCATTAACTAACATTAAATTGTCACCGCAAAACTGTTTCAAGCATGCCACTTTGACAAATCCATGACAGATATGCGACTAAAAAGGTCAAATGTTAAATTATAAATTACGATAATATCAGCTTTAGATAATAATAATCTTAAGTCGCGACTCTATAATAGTCTTGTCCCATGTCCATATCTGCTTCTGCGATGACTTGTCCGAGTACTGCTGATCAACGTCATAAGGCGCGCCCTGGCGCTTTACTATGACACTTTCCATACATTAAAATTTAGCGAACTCTTTAACGATACGAACAGTTTGGTGCAACCGACCCTAAAGCTTTGGATTCCTCCGAAAACGGTGCCGTCATATTACGGCCGCTATATAGCGTTGAATGACGTCACTAGAACGTTGTCTATGTAAACAAGATGGCGCGGTTTCCTAGACGGCGTTGATTGTCAACGTAACGTAAAAAAGCGGTGCCGTCATTTGGAAGACGGCCGTCGTGACGGTGTCGATAGTTTCGTGAACGTTTTATTAGATAGCGGTGACGCCATTTTGAATAAATGACACGAGATTTAAATAAATGATTCCGTACTACGATCATTTTCCTCTTCTTATGATATTTCATCCTCCAAGTAAATTATAGATGGTCAAGCAAATCTTGTCAGTAGAAAAAGGCGCGAAATTCAAATTTTCTATGGGACGTTATCCCTTCGCGCCTATATTTTTCAAATTTGCCGCTTTGACCTTGGTGGCTGACGGTGTGTTATGACGCCGTGGTACTTTCCACATGTCACCGTAAAGACGGCTGTCTTTTGCGGCCGCTATATGACGGCACCGTTTTCGGAGGAATCCAAAGCTTAAGGGCTGATTTAGACGGCGCGCGAACTCGTATACGATTTTAGTTACATTGCGGACCATTGAGGTGACATCAATTCAGCCGACCGATCAAATGACGCAATGTAATGAAACAATGCGAGTTCTCGCACCGTCTAAATGAGCCCTAAGTGTCTAAATTCAAAAATTACGCAAGTCTCAAGTGTGTTTGAGTTCCGGTTTTTGTCTGTTATCATTATCTATTATTAATATTAATATGATCTTATGATGAAGCATGCTTGTGCCTGTATACAGATGTAGGTAGTGCATAATTATTTGCCATCGTATTTTCACGTACCTACGAACGAGTCTTGCTATTTCAGTCAGTCTCGGTACAAAAAGTACTGAGGTTGACTGAAGTAGCATGACAAATACGAACGATTCCGAGAAAATACGATGGAAAACAATTATGCACTACATTTGTATATGCAGTTGGAATTTTCTGAGGTGTTTTTTATAAGCGTTTTTGTTTATAAGGGTGTTACCACACCAATCGATCTATTGATGTGGTAACACCCTAAGCGTTTAAGCAAAAAAAAAAAAAAATACAACGCCGCCTAGTATCATTTTTATAATAATATGGTATAATAATATACTCCGCCTGGTACTCTCTTCCGAGATTCGCGAATGACCTAACTGTCACTTGCCTACGTCATCATGCTGTTTACAGTTTCTCAAACTTTAAAATGTGGGAGAATTTTAACCAACGGTGAAAATTATTATAACGGCATTAATTTTAAGTTATTCATGTAGAAACATAGTAAAATAAAACAAATCTATACTGCCCTTTTCACTCCTACTCTTACAGTTCAGAATAGAACAGCCAACCATTTTCGTAACAAAACATTAATTACCAAGCTTACGACGTGAAAAGTTTGGAAAACACTGCGACTGCTGACACTGAGCGAGAAGGAAATAACAATTAACACGCGTTCGACAAGGATGACGGTCAGGGACAACATGGCGGATTGTCAAATGTGACAGCGCTATCCTGTGTTGCCAGTAGTGTAAACAGAATTACCCGAACGTCTGAAATTTCTTTCGTGAATCGGAAGATATTGCTAACGAATAATTAAAAATGACGTGTTATTGTAAAATTTAAGATAAAATACATATAAATGAAAATTATAAAATTATAAAGAAATATTTTAACTTATTAACCATAGATATAATGTACCCATGTAACATGTTATGTTGAAATAAAGTGGCAATGTTATTGTGACGTAGGCAAGTGACACTCTGGGAAGAGAAGACCATGTTTTATTAGACCATGGATGGCAGATGCAAACTAGCAGTAAAATAAGAAAGAGTTACCTTTGAAACTACCCTCATTTTTCCAAATATTTTTTTATGAACACCAATTACACCAAAACATATTCGTTTCAGAATACGAAATAGCGTACGTAGACTCGAACCTCGGCGACACGCAGGGCTGGGTACGGTTCGCCAAAGAGAACGCCGCCAAAGAGATCTTCGAGAAAATCCCCGATGGAAAAATCTCAGTCGCAGACACAGAAATAACTGTCAAACTCCTCGGGGAAGAGGAAGAGGTCGCTTACCTGACGAAAACCATCGAACACATGAGGAAGAGGAGATTCAACTATAAGAATAATAAGCACCATAATAAGGGAAGGAATTTCAAGGGGAAACAGGGGAGGAAACGCAGGCAAGATCAGCATGATGACGCCCCATCGGCAAAAGTTAAAGCTGACAGCTAAATTAAATAGTTCATTTTCCATCGAGTTGAAAGATAGGTAATAGACTTGGAGGATACAACTAAACGGAGTAGCCATTAACAGGCTTTCCCCTCTGTCGAAAATAGGCGGCCAACGGTCATACACAATGTATGGACTGACGTTTATCTGACAGGGCTATTTTTACGTTACGCATACATTTGACGTTCCCCTCCCCCGCAAAAATCGGCAGACTGTTTTGTACAGAAAATTACAGACATGGCGTCTCCGTTTGATTATATCCTCCAAGGTAATAGACGTTACACACCAGGGATGTTGCGGATGCAGATTTTTTGACATCCGCGGATGCGGATGCGGATATTTGAAGGCTCACATCCGCGGAAGCGGATGTCAAGATTAGGTACTTAGAAAACTTCAAATATTACATTTTTAGTATTTAAAAAAAAAACGAAACAGTATTTGAGCAAGAATATAGGTGTGTTATATTGAATAAACAGTAACTTCGCCGACTTTTCTGGATCTAGACGATTTCGTTATAGGTAATGACGAAAGTACCTAGCACTTACACCGCCGCTAAGACGTTCCTGTACCGACATGTTCGACATCCGCATCCGCATAAGCTCCGCATCGATTTTATGCGGATGCAGATGCGGATGTTGAAAATAATGCGGAAGTTCCGCGGATGCGGATGCGGATGTTCGCAACATCCCTGTTACACACTACCGCACTGCGACCTTGGTGCGGTGCGGTAGTGTGTTACGGCTTTAAGGCCCACTTGCACGACCAACCCGGGGTTAAGCGATTTAACCGTTAACCAAGTGTCAAATTGTACTGGTAACTCCAGGTTTAACCTGTTAACCCCGGGTTAGTGAATTGGTGCAAGTGGGCCTAAGCAAAGAGAATTTGAAATAGAGGCGGATTATCAAAGTAAATTACGTAGCCACAGTAAATTTACTGCCATCTGTCGACAGCAGATTATAACTGTTAGCCATTTAAGAATAAGGGTCAAAACCAAATGGCGTTCTAACAGTTTTAGGCAAAGCTTCTTTCGACCGCCATCTTGGTGACATCGGGTCGTGTTTAATTTCTTTGTTTTTGCCCATTAATGTTATTAAGTGTAATACTGATAGCTTATTATAAATAAATAAATAAATATTATAGGACATTATTACACAAATTGACTAAGCCCCACGGTAAGCTCAAGAAAGCTTGTGTTGTGGGTACTCAGCAACGATATATATAATATACAAATACTTAAAGTAAATATTTTTTTTACTCGGGTAATAGTGTTAGCAATAGTGCTTTATTGATGAAAAACATTATTGTAATCACACCATTAAGTCAATGTAATAACTGACCTATGAATACTTAAATACATAGAAAACAACCATGACTCAGGAACAAATATCTGTGCTCATCACACAAATAAATGCCCTTACTGGGATTCGAACCCAGGACCACGGCTTCACAGGCAGGGTCACTACCCACTAGGCCAGACCGGTCGTCAAAACACACATTAATCACATTATACAGTAACTATCGCCTTACAAGAGCTAATAATACAACCGAACAACATAGTACTATGAAAATGAAAACTACTGAAAACATTGATATCGGAATTTACCTAATATGAATAGTATTTACTGAAGACGTTTACCGGATTGAACTCACTCAAAAGAAAAAAATCTACTTATGACAAGGCAGTATGGCTTAGAGCTTTAGTCTGTCCAGATGTACGAAAAAAAAAACTAACAGTTTTAATCTCCTGTCGAAAGATGGCAGTAAATTTACTGTGCCTACATAATTTTCCATGACAGTAGGTAACTCTATACGCTGCTTTAAGTAAGGTCGGTCACAGTTTTGCCTTAAGCGCTTCACACACCTTATTTAATTCAGTAACTAACGAGACAGACGCAGATGTTCAATAAACACGGTACAGATATCTGCATCTCACTCCTACGTATTGCTGCGTCCCTGTCGTCAGTTATTGAATAAGTAAGGTGTGTAAAGCGCTTTAAGCATACCTCTTGTCTATTTTTCAACTCTTTTCCAAGGGAATTTTCTTATACATGGTTTAATGTTCATAATGTCGGATCTCAAATGTTATTATAAGTATTTTGAGATCAATAAGAAGCAATGTAGCATGGTACATGCTGTATTTGTTATCTAAGCTAAGGTGTTAAGATGACTAATGAAACGGAGTTTCTTTTATGTTTTGAAATAAAATAACGTAATAACTGTTTTATATGTTTATCTTTTGTACTCCGGAATACCAAACGGCCTCCTAAAACCAGTAAAACCCATCATACAGTCCCATCAGGATATATCGGAGCGGCCAAGGTGTTATTAAAATCTGAACACACACTCACGCCTTGACAATAGAGGCGTGTTCAGATATTTAAGAACACCTTGGCCGCTCCGTTATATCTGATGGCGACTGTACAATTAAATTGCTTGTTGCTTGCTTGAAGGACCGTGAGCTAGCTTCGAGACTACAGACATAAAGGCTAAAGGCTAAGGTAAAGAGACCTTACCTATTTGGTTTGAACCTCTTTGAACCAACCTACTGTTTCCTTTATGCTACATTGACATTATTGTCATTTATCATTTCACTATCACGCGAATATCTACAAATATTTCAAATAATTTACAAAAATGCCGGACGATATACAAACACGACACTACGAGTCCATGCTATTCAACTACGGGACCGTACAGCGAACGGATTACAGGGAACATGAAATTAAACCTCCCGTGCCTACACTCTTTAAGGAAAAACCGCAGAAATATAAAGTGGAATGTAAAGGTATCAAGGACACGCAGACTATGTGTGAGAGGCTGCCAATCCCGTTCGATCTCTTTATTAGACCTAAAGAGATCATAAGGAGTGATCCTAGAGTCGTGCAGAAAACTTTCGTAAGTAAATTCTAATCACAATAATGTAATAATTAATGATACTTAAATGTACAAGAACGAAAAGTCAAGAACATTAATAAGTACCTAATAACCTTATACATACCAGCTACTTAGATCTAGGTATATAGAAAAACCGGCCAAGTGCGAGTCGGACTCGCGCACGGAGGGTTCCGCACCATCAACAAAAAACAAGCAAAAAAACGGTCACCCATCCAAGTACTGACCCCGCCCGACGGTGCTTAACTTCGGTCAAAAATCACGTTTGTTGTATGGGAGCCCCACTTAAATCTTTATTTTATTCTGTTTTTAGTATTTGTTATAGCGGCAACAGAAATACATCATCTGTGAAAATGTCAACTGTCTAGCTATCACGGTTCGTGAGATACAGCCTGGTGACAGACGGACGGACAGCGGAGTCTTAGTAATAGGGTCCCGTTTTTACCCTTTGGGTACGCAATCCTAAAAAGGATTAGCCGTTCGGGGCCAGCTACAAATCGAACGATATAACGAAATGTAGGTATGAAAAATGACAATGAAATGAGGCAAAACAGTTATCTAAGTAGGTATTCACAATTTTCAGTTAAAACCTGAAGACCTAGGGCGTGAGGAGGCGCAGAGGACCCGCCCACGTCTGGTTATGACGCCCGCCGTCAGTATGGACGACATCGCCAACAAGCAGTAATCTATCATGTTTTTAACTGTTTTAGTCATATTATCAGTCAAAATGAAGTCCGGCAAAGTGTTTTGAAGATACTTACTCAGTGAGCACACAACCTTTCGTGTAAAGCCCCCTTCACGGCTTCGCGCTCCGATTCGCGCACGAATGTAGAGGGGGCTTAAGCTTATTTGCCTAAAGCGCGCCATTTACACAAACTGGTATGCGCACGTAGGTCTGAGGGCCTACCGCGAACCACGTTCGACGTGTTGCCTCTCTGTCGCACTTGTAAATTCGTACGTAAGTATGACAGGGAGGTAACACGTCGAACGTGGTTCGCGGTAGGCCCTCTGGACACACCTTTATAAAATGGGACTAGGAGATTGTCGCCATTTCGACGCCCAATCGAATCGATCATTCAACCGTTATTAGTTCGTCCGGGCAACTCCAGCTTGACCCTACAACCGCGTCATGTAGGACGCGGTAGGTCCAGGCTATGATCTTAGCCTCTATCTGATCATAGGGTACAGGCCGATTGCAATCAAGTGTTGCCGGTTCAAAAATAAATGAATCTCATTTACAGAGTCCGCGATTTGCTGATAAAGGACATTTATAAGAGCACGGTGCGGGTCGCGACGGAGGAGGGAGTTTCCCTGACCAACTACAAGACCGTTCGGGCTCCTTTCCCGGGCCTGCCAGCACCAGCTAATCCGGTACCTGCTCGAACCTATCACAGACAGCTAGATTATCTAGACAACTACCTGCCAATTACCATAGACAAATTGCACTTATGTTACTAACACAGGGGTCACCAAACTTTTTACCTTGAGGGCCACGGCTCGGCCTTCGGCTTTCTCGATTCCTTTTCGCGGCGGTGTAGCCAACATGCCAATCGCTTACGCTCCGTAGCGATCGAAACGCAACTGTCACTGTCGCACTAAAGCTTTGGATTCCTCCGAAAACGGTGCCGTCATATAGCGGCCGCAAAAGACGGCCGTCTTTACGGTGGCGACATGTGGAAAGTACCACGGCGTCATCCACCAAGGCCAAAGCGGCAAATTTGAAAAATGTAGGCCCGATGGGATAACGTCCCATAGAAAATTTGAATTTCGCGCCTTTTCCTTTTTGAAGATTTGCTTGATCATCTATAATTTACTTGGAGGATGAAATATCATCAGAAGAGGAAAATAATCGTAGTACGGAATCATTTATTCAAATCTCGTGTCATTTATTCAAAATGGCGTCACCGCTATCTAATAAAACGTTCACGAAACTATCGACACCGTCATGACGGCCGTCATCTTACGTTACGTTGACAATCAACGTAACGTAACGCCGTCTAGGAAACCGCGCCATCTTGTTTACATAGACAACGTTCTAGTGACGTCAGTCAACGCTATATAGCGGCCGTAATATGACGGTACCGTTTTCGGAGGAATCCAAAGCTTAATATGGAAGTGTGATAGACACAAAGCGTTTCGTTGTAGAAGCGATAGCGATTGTCACCTTGGCTAGGCCGGCAGGACTGACTCTCTCGCTCCTTTTCGGCGGGCCTAGAGTGGGCTGGATTGATACAGTCATATCCAATTACATTTAGGCCATCTTTATTTAGTCAAATCATTTACATGTCGTTCTGCTATTCCCTGTTTACAGATAGCCCTACCAAAGCTGAACGCGCAATACGTGTCTCCAGAGTGGCGCATGGACTCGGTCTCGTGGGACAACCGGCAGCTTCGCGCCTACTGCGACCCCACTAAAAAGTTCTGGCTCGAAAGGACTCCCAAGTAAGCTGTTTACATTGCCTAAGCAAACGTTGCAGACGAGTAGACAATAGAGACTGTTAATCGCATACAAAGACACGTAATAACAAGTTATGGCGCTACTGCGCGTCTCTTTTAGGGCGCCTGTACACGGTGCCGCCTCCGCGCGGAGGTGCGGTGTCCGCACCTCCGCGCTATGTACACCAGACGCGTAAAATCCGCCTCCGCGCCGACACCGCACCGCCGCCGCACCTCCGCTATGTACACGAGACGCGTAAAGCCCGCCGCCGCGCCTCCGCATACAATAGCGCGAAGTACCGTGTACACGCGCCCTTACCAAATTATAATTTTTAATTATTATTATTATTGTGAGCCTATTGTGTCCCACTGCGTGGCAAAGGCCCCTCTTCTTCCATTCGTCCCGGTTTTGCAGCAGCTCTCAGAAAGCAGTCCCAAGTCATCCCGCCATCGCCGACGAGGTCTGCCGGAACCCCGATTTCACTCGTGGGGCACCCACTCCGTGGTTATCTTGGCCCCCAAGTCATCGCCACAGTCACAGGCGCGGGACATCGCTATGTACGCGTGCATAGCGATGTCCCGCGTACACTTTTTTTGTATTCCTGTAGATGCAGCGTATGTGACGCCACAGCGGCGCGGACAGCACAACAGAAAATGAAAGAACAAATGAAAACGCGGGCGTGAACAGGAAGCTTTATTGTCAAACTTAATATATCCCACAATACATGTTGTTAGTGATAGTGCTAGATGAATCGCCTTAAAACATTGCCCAAATAACAGACTATATTGATAAAAAAAAACTTTAATATCGGTGTTTTTAATACAAATTAGAAGCATATTAGATAACGAATTCATTAAGTAAATAGTTATATCATTGAACAGACATATACATTGTCAACATCGGTTCTTGTTATGGAAATCAATGTGTTTACAAACAATTGTTGGCATCGCTTTCTTTTATACGACAATCGAAAGAGACGCCCTTATTTTACTTTTCTCTGGCAAAACTAATACTTACCTACATTGTACTCTTATTGATAATTGTATCGCTTTGGAATCTACATTTTAATATACGTTTGGCATATAATGGATTTTGTAAATTGGATTTGAAGATAACTTTATTATGGAATAATATAAAATGACAAATGTATCAGTTTTATTTGAAAACCTTAAAAATAACCGCCTACACCGCACTACTTTTTAACTTGGCGTAGTAAAATAAAGGTACGTTTTTAGGGTTCCGTAGCCAAATGGCAAAAAACGGAACCCTTATAGATTCGTCATGTCTGTCTGTCTGTCTGTCCGTCTGTCCGTCTGTCTGTCCGTCCGTATGTCACAGCCACTTTTCTCCGAAACTATAAGAACTATACTGTTGAAACTTGGTAAGTAGATGTATTCTGTGAACCGCATTAAGATTTTCACACAAAAATAGAAAAAAAAACAATAAATTTTTGGGGTTCCCCATACTTCGAACTGAAACTCAAAAATTTTTTTTTCATCAAACCCATACGTGTGGGGTATCTATGGATAGGTCTTCAAAAATGATATTGAGGTTTCTAATATCATTTTTTTCTAAACTGAATAGTTTGCGCGAGAGACACTTCCAAAGTGGTAAAATGTGTGTCCCCCCCCTGTAACTTCTAAAATAAGAGAATGATAAAACTAAAAAAAATATATGATGTACATTACCATGTAAACTTCCACCGAAAATTGGTTTGAACGAGATCTAAGTAGTTTTTTTTTATACGTCTTAAATCGCCTAAATACGGAACCCTTCATGGGCGAGTCCGACTCGCACTTGGCCGCTTTTTATATCATTGTTATAGATGGCGTCACATTGTGAACTCAGTTTCAAAGATAATGTATAAATGCCGCAAATAGACTATCATAGAAATATGGTCGGAGCATGTCGGAGATACCTATACGAGTCATTTAAACATGAAGAAATTGAAGAACCTATGACTGTGTAATAACAACAAATATGCTCAATGAATCACATTTATATGATTCTCCAATTAACTGAATATGGTGAATGGTGGCATGTGGTGGCGCCATCTAAAACCTAACAAGAACGCGACTTTAGTTCGAGGTGGACAATCTTTATTTTTAACTCGTCTCTGGTAAAAATTACTTCACAAATCCCGAGATCCCGTTACACCAACATTTAGCTAAGATATCACATTCAAATAGCGTTCACTACATAAAAAAAACGTTATCTATAGGTAAGCATAATGCATCTTTAACTATTATAAGATTACAATAGTTCATAATAACTAATAAGGTAACACAAAAGATTTTTTAAGTAAGTAAACTTTCTTTTTTTATTAATAGTTTTTCAGTCTCTTAAATTTAATTTATATTATATTTACGTAACAGTGCACATATTTGCTAATAAAAAATCAATAATCTTACAACTAATAATCAATTCATAAAAATAATGATTGCAATTAATTAAAATTCAACATTTAGATATATAAAAAGACAAAACACTTAAAACGCGTAAGATCGCATTATATATACCTATTTGTGTTCAGTCCACACAAAACAAAATACGCAATAACTATTTTAAAAAAAAGTTAATTATTTTCAACTGTATAAATATCCATAAAAACAGGTAAAATTATAATACGACTGGTTTTTGCCCTAAAATAACTTAACCTTTTGGACGCCAATGACCGATATATCCGCACCGTAGGTCCAACGCCAAAGACCGATTAATCGGTCACAGACCACAGAGCAACATAGACCTACGTGCATATGCATAAAGTTCAATTTCAGTTTTGACACTTCGGTGACGTGGCGTCCGCGTGACAGCTTGTGTTTGACACGGCGTCGAAAAGGTTAAAACCCCAATTCCATTCTGTGGTTTCCTACCCAAATTGCAAAGATAGATGACCCCCCCTTGAACAGTAGAATTTTTGCAGGGGGTGGGGGGTCAACTGTCTCTGCAGTTAACTGTAATCTAAGAATAAAAATAATATCTATAAACCCTTATGAACCTCCTAATCTTTTCTCTACGACAAACGAGACAGTTAGTCTGTATATTTGCAATAACGTATAAATGTATAAATCCATAGCATTGGTAGCAATCCACACCTTTCTTCTCCGCTCCGCTAGCAATGATGACGATCGATGTGAGCCTCGGTGGCAAGGCAGCCTAATGCATATCAAGTAATCCATCTGCGTATATAGTGTCATTCTAAAGAATTTGCTAACTATGTAAAGTCACTAGTAAATTCATCATTCAGAGCAGGGATGTTGCGAATATCCGCATCCGCATCCGCAACCGCGGAACTTCCGCATTATTTTCAACATCCGCATCCGCATAAAATCGATGCGGATTTAATGCGGATGCGGATGTGGAACAGGTCGGTACAGGAACGTCTTAGCATCGGCGTAACTGCTAGACTGCTAGGTAATTTAGTCGTTAACCAAAACAACCTATTAGAAATGAGTGAGTGGGACTTAATGTACGGAACCCTTGGAACGCGAGTCCGACTCGCACTTGGCCGGTTTTTTGAAATAAAAATTACTAAAATGTAATATTTGACGTTTTTTATGGTACTATCTTGACATCCGCATCCGCATCCGCGGATGTGAGCCTTTAAAAATCCGCATCCGCATCCGCGGATGACAAAAAATCGGCATCCGCAACATCCCTGATTCAGAGACAATTTCAATATGGCGGTTTGTTTACATAGTTTAGTTTTACGTGAAGTATGGCGGGGCCAGTGTAATAATTCTTACTCCGTCACGCGGATAATTTAAAAAAAAGTTCGGTTGTCGTAAAGCAGGGGTCACCAAATGGCGGACCGCGGTCCGCATTCGGACCTCCGACCTATTTTATCTTTTTGCTTATTTAATAAACTCAAGGAGAAACGGACCGCGGTGGTCATTAACACGCTTTTATTAGGTCGACCTGTATGTAACTAACTATGTAATGGAATCTTGCAAGTTAAATTTGATCCACTTCCCGGTTTCCGATTGAGCTGAAATTTTGCATACACGTGTAAGTCGGGTGACAATGCAATATTATGGTACCATCGAGCTGATCTGACGATGGAGACAGGAGGTGGCCATAGGAACTCTGTGATGAAACAACGCAACCTAATTGTGTTAGGGGTTTTTAGAATTGTCTCGATGAGTATTAGTTGTCTGTCGTAAGAAGAGTACAGTCAGCGATAAAAGCTTGTACCAAAAATTAAATTTTTGCCAAAAACTTATTTTTTTTTAAGGAGGCCATTATAATTATTTACTTGAAGAAACTAAGTGATCCCTGTCGTAAAGCAACTGAGGTCCGTTTCACAAAAGCGTTTGCAATAGTAGAAGTCTATGCACTGTTCAAAATTGTTTCTTAAACTGAACACCCCTGTAACAATATATCGGTGCGGGTCAATCGCTCGCCTCAACCAGGCATATGTTAGCCAGGGCCAGGGCCGAGTTCTGCCGGACGATGGGGTTGGGGTCCTTGATGAGCGCCAGGAGGCGGGTCTTGGCGGTGGCCGTCACGTCGGGGTCGAGGTCTACATCATCAGGGTGTTTCTCGGATATGCGGTGGAGCTCTGCGTAGAGGAGACCTAGAAATATTGCATTATGATTATAGTAATTGTAATAACCTGACAGTGACAAAATATAATAGTAATAAAACCCTTTAATTATTTTACATTGTCAATTTTAATTTTTAACAAGCAGAAACGTCTGCGAACGATGCTATTAAGCTTAGAATAAATACAATACACCAACACAGACAAGACAGTAATTTTTCCACTTTTAAATTTATTTCACATTCCTCCCAAAGTAAGAAAGAAATACTTCCATTATTTACTTTACAGTACATCTAGTGCTCCATTAACACACCCTGTGCTATAATAAGCACATTACGTATCTAAGTCGACAATATGAAGGGCCATATGTACTGTATAACGTTGTACGATACACGTGCGAATAGGGAAGGGGTTAGTGTTAGTATAATGGAAAATCCTTACATATCAAAGGTGGATGGGGCTTCATATCCTCCCTGGCACAGTGTAAATAGTTGACACTGCTCTGGATACACTTGGCCACACTGCTTGGCCCCTTATCCTCATGTCAAGCCAAGCTATTCTAACATATATTATATTCTTACCTATCAGCAAAGGTGGATGAGGCTTCATATCATCCCTGGCACAATGTAAATAGTTGACACTGCTCTGTATACACTTGGCCACACTGCTTGGCATCTCATCTCCCAAGCCAAGCTATTCTAACATATATCCTTACCTATCAGTAAAGGCGGATGGGGCTTCATATCATCCCTGGCACAATGTAAATAGTTGACACTGCTCTGGATACACTTGGCCACACTGCTTGGCATCTCATCTCCCAAGCCAAGCTATTCTAACATATGTTCTTACCATCAACAAAGGCGGATTGGGCTTCATATCCTCCCTGGCACAGTGTAAATAGTTGACACTGCTCTGGGTACACTTGGCCACACTGCTTGGCATCTCATCTCCCAAGCCAAGCTATTATAACATATATTCTTACCTATCAGCAAAGTTGGATGGGGCTTCATATCCTCCCTGGCACAGTGTAAATAGTTGACACTGCTCTGTATACACTTGGCCACACTGCATGGGTCCTCATCTCCCAAGCCAAGCTATTATAACATATATTCTTACCTATCAGCAAAGTTGGATGGGGCTTCATATCCTCCCTGGCACAGTGTAAATAGTTGACACTGCTCTGGATACACTTGGCCACACTGCTTGGCATCTCATCTCTCAAGCCAAGCTATTCTAACATGTATTCTTACCTATCAACAAAGGCGGGTGGGGCTTCATATCCTCCCTGGCACAGTGTAAATAGTTGACACTGCTCTGGATACACTTGGCCACACTGCTTGGCATCTCATCTCTCAAGCCAAGCTATTCTAACATGTATTCTTACCTATCAACAAAGGCGGGTGGGGCTTCATATCCTCCCTGGCACAGTGTAAATAGTTGACACTGCTCTGGATACACTTGGCCACACTGCTTGGTATCTCATCTCCCAAGCCAAGCTATTATAACATATATTCTTACTTATCAGCGAAGGTGGATGGGGCTTCATATCCTCCCTGGCACAGTGTAAATTGTTGACACTGCTCTGGTTACACTTGGCCACATTGTTTGGCATCTCATCTCCTAAGCCAAGCTATTATAACATATATTCTTACCTATCAGCAAAGGTGGATGGGGCTTCATATCCTCCCTGGCACAGTGTAAATAGTTGACACTGATCTGGATACACTTGGCCACACTGCTTGGCATTTCATCTCCCAAGCCAAGCTATTATAACATATATTCTTACCTATCAGTAAAGGCGGATGGGGCTTCATATCCTCCCTGGCACAGTGTAAATAGTTGACACTGCTCTGTATACACTTGGCCACACTGCTTGGCTCCTCATCTCCCAAGCCAAGCTATTATAACATATATTCTTACCTATCAGCAAAGTTGGATGGGGCTTCATATCCTCCCTGGCACAGTGTAAATAGTTGACACTGCTCTGGATACACTTGGCCACACTGCTTGGCATCTCATCTCTCAAGCCAAGCTATTCTAACATGTATTCTTACATATCAACAAAGGCGGGTGGGGCTTCATATCCTCTCTGGCACAGTGAAATAGTTGACACTGCTTTGGATACACTTGGCCACACTGCTTGGCATCTCATCTCCCAAGCCAAGCTATTCTAACATACATTCTTACCTATCAATAAAGGCGGATGGGGCTTCATATCCTCTCTGGCACAGTGTAAATAGTTGACACTGCTCTGGATACACTTGGCCACACTGCTTGGCATCTCGTCCGCCAACTGACGCAGCAACGCCGATAGAAACTCGTCGAGGTACAATCGGCCTTCGTCTAGTAGGTGCGTTTGGATGAGATCGTTGGATTTCTTTACGTTGAAGATCTTGAATACCTGCTTGAGGGTGAATTTGCTTGCCTGTAATAATAAATGAATTTATCATTGGCGTGTTTTGCTAATTAATTTGTGAAATTGTTTCACATGTATCAGTAAGTACTCATTATTTTAATCAATTAAAAAAAATATGTAAAAATTCAATAAAAAAAACTATCGTTTAACTATTGGCATTCACAGATTTTGAAAAAAAAAAGCACCATTCCGAGAAAAATCTCAGTTCAATCAGTCATTTTTATGCCAAAAGAAAAAGCCTCTTAGATACAAAGAAAAGTAAAGGCTAGGAAATCTACAAAACTTACCCTGACTACAGCGGGGTTGTTGTCACACAAATGCAGCAGGAAACAAGTCAGCGAGCTGACGGCCTGCTCGAGCAACTCGCCCTTAACCAGCCCTGCTATAATACCGAACAGCCTTATAGAGCTCTCTCGAAGCTGTCCGGACTATGTGTTCATGAATGGCCGTATTTTCTGGGAGATCGAGAGTAGTTCCCGGTCGTGTTCCTTGTCTAGTTTGTCTAAGGAGTAGGCGTTTAAAGCCTTGGATAGCAGCTAGAGGTTAGTTAAGGCTAGTAAATACAAAACTTACCCTGACTACAGCCGGGTTGTTGTCACACAAATGCAGCAGGAAACAAGGCAGCGAGCTCACGGCCTGCTCGACCAACTCGCCTTTAACCAGCCCTGCTATAATACCGAACAGCCTGATAGAGCTCTCTCGAAGCTGCCCGGACTCCGTGTTCATGAATGGTCGTATTTTCTGGGAGATCGAGAAGAGTTCCTGGTTGTGTTCCTTGTCGAGTTTGTCTAGGGAGTAGACGGTTAAAGCCTTGGATAGCAGCTAGAGGTTAGTTAAGGCTAGTAAATACAAAACTTACCCTGACAACAGCGGGGTTGTTGTCACACAAATGCAGCAGGAAACAAGGCAGCGAGCTCACGGCCTGCTCGACCAGCTCGGCCTTAACCAGCCCTGCTATAATACCGAACAGCCTTATAGAGCTCTCTCGAAGCTGTCCGGACTCCGTGTTCATGAATGGTCGTATTTTTTGGGAGATCGAAAGGAGTTCCCGGTCGTGTTCCTTGTCTAGTTTGTCCAAGTCGAGGAGAAGGCGGCTTAGGCCTTGGATGGCAGCCAAAGGCACGTTTTCTGTTGATTTTCTGTAAAGAACGAACGAGAAATATGTTAATCTGTCAGCTCCCACGGCTCATATATGAGCCAGAACGCTTATGGTGACGTCATATCGTGGGATTCGACAGGTTAATAGACTTCGGTAAGATTATGGCCGTTTTGGCTATCCATTTTTTTTTCTATAAAGATTTCAATTTCAATTCTTTATTGATAAAAATATAATTTTACACGACAGGTACATACAGTGCTTAATGCTAAGTCTTATAATTAATTATTGTATTCAAATAGTTGGGCAGGCAAGGCTGAGCCAGCGAACTAAAGACTGTTTAATTGGTGACTGATTAATTTGTGAAAGATTGAGGAATCTTATGTACCTATAGAATTTAAAAATTATCCGTAATTTAACAAATAAAAAGGCATTTCCCAATTTTCAGATATATATGGCCTTTTTACATGATTTTAACTTACATACAATGTTCGTTCGTATGAATGTTACCTTCAAAATTTCGAATTTTCAAGAAACAACCAGATAATGGAGACCTAAGGTGTTAAACTTTGTGATACAGCGTAAACATATTAAGTTTGAATTCGTTAGAATCATCTGCTGACCCACAGCAAAGAGAATGAAATTTCTACTAAAATATAAAACATCGAGGTCGTTTTAAACTGTTTATTATACGACAACGGTTTCACTCAATTGAATTTTTAGTCGCTATTGTTAGTCGTATAAACAGTTTAAAATATGTCTCACGAAAGTTTAATATCGATGATCGAGATCGTTTCTTGACTTAGATCCCTGAGAATTGAGAGGTTACAGAAAAGTATAAAGGAATAAGGATAGGATAAGATAGAGTCTGGCTAATGAAAGTTGAGCCTGAGATTTATTTAAAACTTTTTATATGGCAACTTTTTTTCCTATCAAATAAGCTGTCAGTTTCAAGCTGTCATTTAATTTCATAGTAATTTTATTGCCAGGTGCGGTTTATATTGAAATTCCCGCGTTATCTCAGGCTCAACTTTCATTAGCCAGACTCTAAGGATAGAGCTTTTCACCGAGCTGAATTACAATTTTGTGTAATTTAGATGGATATTATGATTATTTTGAATTAAGTACCTCGAAGAGAGGTCCTTAATTCAAACTCGAATTCTATATAAATAAATAATTTAATTAAAACTTGCATGACATATATTGAATAATAAAATAACCAAAGTATTAATGAATTAGGTTAGATAAAAATGTAATTTACATGCTGTTAAAATGAATTGTGAAATTACCAATCTAAAATAATTTTGCACGTGAAATTATTTACGAATTGTTACGTATTTTTAATGTATTAAGGAATAAATGAGGCTATAATAATAATAGTCCGCCGGTTCCTCTCTCTGCAGCCCTGACCACCGGCAGCTTGGGCCTTGCCCCGCTGCTGGCGGCACCCTAGGTTAGGTTTTTTATAATATGTTTATACGTATTTTGTATTGTTTTTGTAAGTGTTTTTGTATTTTATTTTTATATCCATATTATAAAATAACCTAACTTAAGACCAAAAATAAATAAAGAGTATAAATAATATTATGATTATTTACGACATAAAGTTTTACAATCTGTCTTACTGTGTAACTGGGGCATCTATGCCCTGACTGAGCGCGGTCAGCGCCCCGGGCAGCGCGTGCGCGCGGTGCTCCGGTCGTAACTGAGCAACACCTGCCGCGCCGCGCAGGCACGTCGCACGGACTCGAGCGTGCTCGTCTTTCCAGCCTATACTCAGGATGGCCAGGACTGTCTCGATGAGCACTGGGTTGTCGTTGCATCTGTGGCAATATACAGGATGGCGCATTCAGATCGGTCAGTATGGGAAAATCTGAAACTATAAGACATACGACGATCTCTTCTTAGGAACCATGTCATCGATTTTAGTAACAAGAAAAACTGCATTCATACATTTAAAAAAAATGTGTACTCAGCTCGGGAATCGAACCCGGACGTTTTGAAAAAAAAAATCTAAATAAATTATTTCTATTTAGATATCGATTGTGTAGTTCTTAAGCAGTAAATGTTACTATGAAACATGATGTCTGAAATGAATAAAATGCATTGTTTTCATATCCTTTAATTTATTTTAGTATGTTTTCGAAATGGCCACCATTTTTTTCAATACATTTTACATAAAAAAAATTTAAATGTATGAATGCAGTTTTTCTTGTTACTAAAATCGATGACATGGTTCCTAAGAAGAGATCGTCGTATGTCTTATAGTTTCAGATTTTCCCATACTGACCGATCTAAATGCGCCACCCTTTAGAAGCAGGTTTACATAAAGCTTCAGCGAGCCCGGGCCTAGGGCGGCCACTCGTGACAAAAACAGACGGACAGTCGGACGGAGTCGCACCGTAAGGGTTCCTTTTGTACCTTTTTGGTACGGAACCCTAAAAATGAGAAAGGAGCGATTAGTACTTTCCTAGCTAGCCTGCCTGCCGAGACTGCAAACCCGCCACTGTTTAGCTGTAGGTACACTAGATTATTGCAACCGAGACTTTATTAAAGTTGTAAATCAATCCGTGTCGCTTGCTAATGTTTTTTTTAACTTTTAATAAGCTTCTTTAATAGCTTTGAAACTCGGAGACAGAAGCAAGTTAGAAAGTACATTATACAATACGATAGAATACCTATAAGTGAGTGCGACGTCCTAGTTCAAAGTTGACGGCGCTTAAGTCGCTATGTGCTACCGACCAAGCAAGTTTGAACCTTATTCCCTAACAATAAGACACACATTACAAGTGAGCGCAGTGCTTGAGTCATGTTCTACTAGTCAAGGAAGATTACACCTTATTACATCCCAATAAGATCTACATTACCTGTAAGTGAGCGCAGCATGAGCGGCAGCGTGCGCCGCAGCTCTTTGCGGAGGTAAAGCGCTCCTAGCATGTACATCCACTCGGGACACTAGTTTAGGTAACAAAGCCGGTTTGCAGCGGGCGATGGATGAACTTAGTATGGGGGCTAGTTCGAGAATGGTCGTCCTGGAGTCATGTTCTACTATTCAAGCGAAATTACACCTTATAACATCCCAATAAGATCTACATTACCTGTAAGTGAGCGCAGCATGAGCGGCAGCGTGCGCCGCGGCTCTCTGCGGAGGTAAAGCGCTCCTAGCATGAACGGCCACTCGGGACACTAGTTTAGGCAACAAAGCCGGTTTGCAGCGGGCGATGGAGGAACTTAGTATGGAACCTAGTTCGAGAATGGTCTTGCTAGAGTCATGTCCTACTAGTCAAGGAAGATTACACCTTATTACATCCCAATAAGATCTACATTACCTGTAAGTGAGCGCAGCATGAGCGGCAGCGTGCGCCGCGGCTCTCTGCGGCGGTAAAGCGCTCCTAGCATGCACAGCCACTCGGGACACTAGTTTAGGTAACAAAGCCGGTTTGCAGCGGGCGATGGATGAACTTAGTATGGGGGCTAGTTCGAGAATGGTCTTGCTGGAGTCATATTCTACTAGTCAAGGAAGATTACACCTTATTACGTAACAATAAGACACATATTACCTGTAAGTCAATGCAGCATAATCTACATTACCTGTAAGTGAGCGCAGCATGAGCGGCAGCGTGCGCCGCGGCTCTTTGCGGAGGTAAAGCGCTCCTAGCATGCACAGCCACTCGGGACACTAGTTTAGGTAACAAAGCCGGTTTGCAGCGGGCGATGGACGAACTTAGTATGGGGGCTAGTTCGAGAATGGTCGTGCTGGGGTCGCCGTGTTCAACGCTTAGACAGAGAGAGCAGGCTTCTTTCACCTGGAACAGATGAGACAGACACATTTAGACGATGAAAAGTTGATGGTTCTCTATTGTTTCTCATAAAGTTTTAAGTCATAATGTATTGTTTTTTCATAATTTGGTTTTTCGCAGAGACCAACTCTTCAGGATTGCCATAAAACAAACCTAAGCTAGGTTAGGTTTGTCTAATCTATAGGATATAACTTTACGAAAATCCTGAAAAGTTGACGGTATTGATAGTAATTTTCGCAGGCGACAGCCTAATGGAGTCTCTATTGGGAATTAATCTAAAGCGCTGGAGATTCGGCTTCTATACATATAACAGACTAATAGTGTTTCCAACCCTTTATACAGTTATTAAAAACAAAATAATAAAAAACCTAAGCAAGCGTTAAAAGACTACCTAATAGTTCTAGCTACCTAGGGCCTAGTATAAAAAGTGTGGAAAGTTAATCCAGCACCTTATTCACAACACTTACCTGATCGTTATTTTCTTCCGATGATAAAAATAAAGTGTAAAAATTCCAGGTTTTGTAAAAGTTAAAAAGCACTTTCTAACTAGTACATCCAGCTCTATCCAAAAACGCATTAAACGTGTCAATAGTGGTCTTGGCAGGCGACAGCCTAATCGAGTCTCTATTGGGAATGAATCCAAAGCGCTCTTGAGACTTATTCTGAGCTGGCGCGTAGGCCGGAGGCTCGGCCTCTATATTTTTTTTATTTTTTTATTTTATTTTTTTCCACACTTACAACTATCTTTACAGGTAAACCTAAGACAATAGTGTAACTATTAACCATACATATCTAAAGTAAGCCATTATGTCTATAACATAATATATTTAATGTTGATATTGTGAATTCAGTCAAAGAGCATGAGAATATGTCAATATTATATAACAGGCTAATAGTGTTTCCATTCCTTTATATAGTTATTATTAAAATAAAATAAAACCTAAGCAAGCCTTAAAATATTACCTAGGGCCTAGTTTAAAAAAATTAGAAAGTTAATTCAGCGCCTGTTTCACAAAACTTGCCTGATCGTTATTTTCTTCCGATGATAAAAATAAAGTGTAAATTCCTGGTTTTGTAAAAGTTAAAAAGCACTTTCTAACTCACCTTAGTACATCCAGCTCTATCCAAAAACGCATTAAACGTATCAATAGTGGTCTTGGCAGGCGACAGCCTAATCGAGTCTCTATTGGGAATGAATCCAAAACGTTCTTGAGACTTATTCTGAGCAGGTGCGTAGGCCGGAGGCTCGGCCTCTATATAACAGGCTAATAGTGTGTCCATTCCTTTATATAGTTATTAGGATAATAAAAAACCTAAGCAAGCGTTAAAAGACTAACCTAGGGCCTAGTTTAAATTTTTTTTAAAGTTAATTCAGCGCCTGTTTCACAAAACTTGCCTGGTCGTTATTTTCTTCCGATGATAAAAATAAAGTGAAAATTCCTGGTTTAGCAAAAGTTAAAAAGCGGTTTTTAACTCACCTTAGTACATCCAGCTCTATCCAAAAACGCATTAAACGTGTCAATAGTGATCTTGGCAGGTGACAGCGTAATCGAGTCTCTATTGGGAATTAATCCGAAGCGTTCTTGAGACTTATTCTGAGCC
The DNA here is from genome assembly GCF_948474715.1 of Cydia amplana. Lineage (NCBI taxonomy): Eukaryota > Metazoa > Arthropoda > Insecta > Lepidoptera > Tortricidae > Cydia > Cydia amplana. The sequence continues at coordinate 17,960,495 of NC_086073.1, forward strand.
GGTACGTAGGCCGGAGGCTCGGCCTCTATATAACAGGCTAATAGTGTTTCCATTCCTTTATATAGTTATTATTAAAATAAAAAAAAAACCTAAGCAAGCGTTAAAAGACTAAGCTAGGGCCTAGTTTAAAAAAATTAGAAAGTTAATTCAGCGCCTGTTTCACAAAACTTGCCTGATCGTTATTTTCTTCCGATGATAAAAATAAAGTGAAAATTCATGGTTTAGCAAAAGTTAAAAAGCAGTTTTAAACTCACCTTAGTACATCCAGCTCTATCCAAAAACGCATTAAACGTGTCAATAGTGATCTTGGCAGGCGACAGCCTAATCGAGTCTCTATTGGGAATGAATCCGAAGCGTTCTTGAGACTTATTCTGAGCAGGCGCGTAGGCCGGAGGCTCGGCTTCTATATAACAGGCTAAGGTTGTGTAGAGCACAGCAAAAAGGTCCGTGAATTTGGACTCGCAGATCGGGTTCATAGTCTCCTCTTGAAGCATGTCTCCGAGAGCGCTTATTAGCTGAAACAAAATGGTGAAAAATGAAAAAAATCAAAATAATTTATTTGGTTTACAATTTACATTTCAATTGTCATAGTCAGGTGCAGGTGACAATTCTTAGCGTGGTGGAACAGGGTAACCTGTTTACCTGGCGATAAAGCATGTAAATGCACATCGAGTTAGCCGACCAGAAGAATTATAGTCTGTCAATCCATTTCCGTCAGTAGAAAAAAGCGGCAAATTTAAAAAATGTAGGCGCGAAGGGTTATCCGCCCATATAAAATTTGAATTGCACACCTTTTTCTATTGACAAAGTGGTTTGACAGACTATAGTATACTTAAAGTCAACGGCTGTAACGCCGCGATATGATTATCCGTGATATGATACGGGTCCTTGTATACAACTCTATAGAGCCCATGGGAAGTTGTCCACAATAGCATTCGCTAGGCCTTCGTCTCGCTAGAGGGCGCTTCAACTATCATTGTGGACCTTATCTCTTTGCTATTAAGGTTTATAGTCAGTTAACAGTGTTGGCACTTCGACTAAACTAGATATACTTACAGTCAAGGGCTGTAACGCCGCGATATGATTCTCCGTGATATGATACGGGTCCTCGTATAGCTCTATAGACCACATGAGACGTAAGAAGTTGTCCACAATGGCGTTCGCCAGGCCTTCGTTTCTCGCTAGATGGCGCCAGCAGCTGACTACCGATCTGCAAATAAAAAATCTGTTGCTCATTGGAAATTTATGGCCTATTTATTTTTCATACGTTTAAATGCAAAAATAATCTGTGTAAATTGTTAGGACAAAACATCTTTTATACTTAAATTGGCAACGCAACGCTCTTCCATCCAGACCATCCAGTCATTTATAGTGTTTTGTTGGCTTGTTACCTTCAAGCGGGGTGAATAGAGATGGCTGGGGTGAATAGGGACAAAACGCGGGTCGCGGTGCGTACACGGGAGGCCAACAGGTACCAGGCCAGGGGGGTGTCACTCCGCAGTTTAGGTACATTTGGCCGGCGCGCCCATCGGACAGGCGTATGGCAGTGGGCTGCCGCTCGGCGCGCACGATAGTCGTGTCACGCGGCGCTCGCGCAAAATTGAAAATACACAATGGCTTCGAAACTTACTTTCGTGAGAATCAGACATACTATCTCCGGATAAAAAATGTATGTTTACATAATCAACGTTCGTAATTCCTACATATTTATCTTAAAAATAATAAATCAGTGGGTATAGGTATAAAAACTTGTCAAGTGATAACCCCGTGCCGACACTCACAGCTCGGTCATAAAACTGCGGCGCGCAAAGGAGATTCACCGTTCGTGCGCGGTTATAAGTTTCAATTTTGCTTGCAGGCGGCGATATAGGTGTAATTTTATACCTAAATCTGACTTTTGTGAAGGAGTGATTTTCTGTACGGTAGTACTATTAGTTATTCTGTGACCAGGCTTAAAGCTAAATATTATAAAAGTAACAATTATAGGTACAAGATAGTTTTTCAATCCCTAGATATAAAGATGAAGGTCATGTGCTCACCAACTTTTATATTATAGGCTCAACCTAAAAAAAAAAACATATAACCCAGAACCAAAAAAACACCTTTTTATATATTTCCCCTGATTATATGCTGATATGAACAGCCGTTTTAGTCTTGCGATAATTAAAGTTGTTCAACATGGCAATCGCATACATACATATTTACCTAGCTGAATATAGCTAAGGACACAGAATAAATAATAGTACTAAGTACAGAAGACTCACTCTCTAACAAAACGCGTCTGTTACGATCAGCACAGATATGGCCGCTAGGTGGCGACAGCGCCACGCGCGGCTTATGGCTTTCCCCAAAATTGGGGCCGGAATGGTTGTACTTTTAGCTACCTGTAGCAAAGCGACGAAATCGCGGAGTGAGACACGCCTGCTATGGATTAAACAATCTCGTATATAGAATTGTAAAAGCAACTTACTCTTTAAAAGGCAGCCTCTGAGCCAACAGCATAGCAGTGACCGCATTAGTGTGATGCCCGGACAAGGACAGAAGCGGCGCCATCAGTTTCTCTCTAGACACTTCCCCCACACGATCCATAGTCCCCAACACCACTTCCACTATCCTCTCTACACACTGAAACAAATCCTGACCTCGCTTTATAAACAAGGCGTCTAACACAGCACTAACACCCTCGCTTCTCAACTCCTGGTCATCATAACCTTCTAGCAAACTTTCAACAAACTGCATCGTGTGATGATGAGGAATTTTAGGAGATATAACATCGCATAACATCATGCAGTAATCGTTTATCATACCTAAATCATTCGTAAGGACATTTTTTTGCATTTCAGCTAAATCGACCATGCATTCATCGTTAGGTTCTATCGTGTGGCCTTCGTATAAATCTTGGATTTGTATGATCAGTTTTACGCAGTCTATTGTGGTTAGTCTGACTGGGAAGTTGGTGTCAGCGATGCCTGGGACGATTAATCCCAGTAGATAACCCATTTGCCCAAATTTGCTTGGCGTTTCATAGTTGAGTTTAACATTCTTCATGTAAGTATCGAACATGACTTGTAAGATCAGTATCGATGCGGTTCTAATTTCATCGTTTTCGTGTCGAAGCCATTCGATCAGCAATCCGATTAAATCATCGATCGTGCTAAGGCAAGTTGATTGTATGATCAGTTCTTGGATCAGTCTGTGTAGTAATGACAAACTGTCATTTAAAGTCTTAGCTAAAAGATCGTTTCTATCTCCATTACCTTCCATTTCATATTTCCTTTTATAAGAGGATAGTTCTCCAAAGACGCTGTTGAATAAAACGCGGAGAATCGTATTCCTTTCTTCAGGTAAAATTCCCTTCTGTAGTTTAGTTAGCGCTTTAGAAGCTTTTACAATCATCGGATACAGTTCCACATTACGTTTCTCTAGGTTTGAGTTGTAGATCTGCTCTAAAACTGCATTAAGCAACTGCCATCTGTTCCTTAAAGTGATATTATGGTGAGAGGCGGGGTATAATGCTTTGCTTATTTCATATAGCGTAGTTATACTAGCTTTACATAAGTCAAACTGCGGATTAGACTTCAAAATTTCATACAGTATCGCTGTAACATTCTCCCCGAGTCTTGCTAAAACGTGGACATCCAAGCAATTGTGAGCTACTTTTCCGTAGCAAATAATGATGGTGTATTTAACGATGCCAAGCTCAACGTCGCTTCTAGACGCTCTTGATGATAAGAAATTAAGCAATTTGCTGCTTCTTCGAGCTTCATTGTCCTTGTAAGCTGCGTCTAGCTCGTTTAGCACGAATTCTCCATGCTGTCTTGAAGCTATACCTATAGCTTCACTGACATAATCAGAAATCTCCATAGGTATCGATCTCAACTGATGTAGAATCAGTTTTAGCACTTTTTCCACAACAGCAGCATTAGACATGTGGCAAGAAAGAATAGCTAAATACTGAAGAGATATCCCTTTAATCATATTTCCCTGCTTTTTCCCGTTTATCTGTTGGGATAGCAAAGTGGCAATCGTTTCTACCCACTTATTATTGTTAACCTGTTCCACTGCTGACACTAAGAGATCAAGCAACATCCCATGCCACTGATCTTGAGATTCGTTCTTTTCTACAAACTTTAAAAGCCTCTGAATCTCAACTGTCCAGGAGTTCTTTAAATTCTTATGAACATCTCCTGAATATTCCTCTAAAAACAACAATAGGTTCCTGTTCCTTTCGATCTCTTCAGGTACAGCTATGTGAGTAATGCATCTAATGAAAACAAGGTCTGGAGAGCATTTTAGCTCAACAGCTTTCTCATTTTGATCTTCAATAATGACGTCAGAGTTGTTCTGGAGTAAGGACGTCAAGCAATGGCTGATGGTTGACATGGAAGGAGTGAACTCTTCAACTGTCAAAGCATTGAGCAATAAATTGCGTAGAGGGGTTCTAACGCTGGTCACAGTATTGCACATCAGCACTAGCGAACTCTTACACGTATCGTGCAAATCTGTGAGCTCATGCTTAGGGATATTCCCTACTGGTTCGAAGCCACAGTGTTTTATTATGAATTCGACCATCGCGAAATCTTCCGCAACCGTTATACAGTTTCTATAAACCAATCCCACGATCGCTTTGACGAGTAACTTTTTCATTTTGAGCCCCTGCTCGTTCGCAATCATAATTTTGAGTAAAACTATAAACTTCGCGGCGTATCTTTCGATAAATATTTGCGAAGACGTGATCAGATGTGTGAGAACGATGACAGCTTTCATTCTGTCCTTTTCCTGATTATTTTTACACTGGTGAAAGAGTCCTTCGACAGTGTGGTCAGAAAACTGCGTGGTCATATGATCGAAGCAGCGTAGTACTTCGAAATGGTTTTTCACTGTATGCGGCTGATCGTAATCAGGTTCTAAGAGAACTAAATTGAAGAGGACATGGTTTATAGACGTTATTACGCTGTCTTGCAAAGTTAGTTTCGGGTTTAGAGCCGATGGCGTAAGTAAATACGATATACATTGACTGACGTAATACAGATTCAGTTGCGGTCTTCTGTAAAGACTGAGCAATGAAAGCATGAATTTATTGACAGTATCGTTGAATTGTCTTTCAGATATGAGTCTAGTGATGGGGCCTAAGGCCTCCAGTACGGACTCGGCGACTCTAGGCTCGTTGGAAGGCAGCAATTGGTTGTATAAGACGTCGAATATGAGAGAGAATTCGGTGACAAAGTTGTCTTTGATGGAGGTGATGTTGTCATTTTCGACGTTGTCGCCGATCTGCTCTGATACGGCGACAGCGAAGTGGCCGAATGCTGTGGAAGGAGAAAATCAAGTTATAAAAGGAGTTTATAAAAGTTCTACTTACTATCTTTGTCTTACACTAGTACTAGCACCCAAAAGAAAAGGATGAGTATAGTTTTCCTGGTTCTTACTGACTGACAAATTGGTTTGACCAACTATACTATCGTTTTCTTTTCTCAGGCTCTAAAACAAGGTCTTACTAATGTTGACAAAGTTGATTTTACGAGTCGTTGCGAATGTTGTTTTAACACAAAGCATGTGGGCCTAATAAGGATAAATAAATATAACAACAATAACCGACTAGGTTCCGTACATCGTAGGTATGTTATAGGTTTTATGTCAGCCACTTTTCTGAAACGCATGAAAACGATGAAAAAGGCCTTTAACGCATTCACTGCTAGCAACCCAGGCGGGCGCTCTGTTCGGACTCGCTCTTCGCTACATACGAGTTTTCACATGTCAGTGTGTACTTACCATAAGCAAAAGCCTGCTTGTTGGCGTTCTGACGCAGCAGCGGCAGCAGAGGCAGCATCCTGGACAGCACCTCCTTAACATGAGGCACTGTTGCACGTGTGTTGACTGCAGCTAGCGTGCCCAGCGTGTGTGCAATCGTGTAGTGAGGCACTGACGACGCTGGCAGCTGGTTTATGAGCGAGCGGAGGACCTGGAACGATTGGAAATGAGACTAACCTGATCTGAACCTCCTTATAAAGGAAGGATGGAACACACTAAAGCAGCGGTTGGCAACCCGCGGCCCGTGAACCTGTCACTTGCGGCCCGCGAGCCTCACTGGCTATTTTGTATGTAATATTGACAAACGACAATGTCTAGTCTAGTCATAAATATTAACAAAGTATGGCCCGCGTCAAATTCGTTACCTACTATGTGGCCCTTGGCTGCTAAAAGGTTGCCGACCGCTGCACTAAAGGAAGCTGTTAGCAACCTGTATGGCTAAGATGGCCGGCTCTTTATCATTTGTCACCATGGCTGTCACGTTTTAACAAATATGTAAGTGCGAAAGTGACGCATAGCATGACAGGTGATAAATATGCGACGTTGTGAGCCTCTCGCCGAGTTTCGGCACCGCTCCGCCCCAATTGGAGAAGGCGAGACGAGCCGAGTAAGAGCGAGACTGCGATTGTCTCAGGGTCTTTCGACGAGTGTGTACAGCCGGCATGAAAACGTTGCTAGGTTTCGTGGATGAGCTAGTTGACCCTTTATAAGGCAAAAGGGTGTCAAGAATTATGCAAAATTGAATCCTTACCCTTTGAAATAAAATTCAAAATCAGGTGGGAAATATATTCCCTATAACTACCTAACGAAGCAGAAGGTCCCGGGTTCAAATCCTGGTAAAGGCATTTATTTGTGTTGCCATCACAAACATCTGTTCCTGAGTTATGGATGCTTTCTATATATTCAAGTATTTATCAAGCGATGAATCAAAAATAACCTGTACTTATAGCAGTGGGGAGACACTCCTCACTTCGGCTCAGCATTGCTCCGAGCAATTATTAGGGTTGACACAACTAGACGTCCCTTTGCGTGCACGACCACAAATAAGATAATGACTAGAATTTTGACAACCCTAAAGAGCCGAAAGGGATAGTGCCCTAAGTTAGAAAGGGATATCATGATTCGACCCTGAATCACTGTCAAAGTTCGGTTTTGTGGAAGGATAGTAATCGAGGTTTCGTGAATAAACTTACTGGCGTGCACTCTTGAACTGGTTCACAATCCCAAACTATTCAAATATGAATTTAACTCACCATAAACATAATATATGTAAATCTTAACCTATTTAATATTATATACCTGTAGACTGTTGTGTTGTTATGTAATTTCGATTTAAATAGTTGTAAATATGAAACGAAATGAAAAGTGTCCTTTCTGTATGGTAGTACTATTACTTATTCCGTGCTTATAGGCGTGGCGTTTAAAAGGTTAAAGGACTTCCCAGTTTTCATAAAATGTAACTTTTCAAACTATAATAAGTACTAAAACCAACATGCAGCCGCATATGATTATTTACACACATGATTCATGTCTTCAGGCGAGCTCAAACAATGACCTTATTAACATAATCATATGCATGTGCTCTTGCCCTAAACTTGTTATCTGAGGTGTTTGGTTACGTGCATATGTTAATATGTACTGTTCGTGTTCATATCCGATACATGTTATTCCAGAACCGTTTTGTGGAATCACAAAACGGGACGCATATTCTCTGCTCAACAACATGGAAAAAGCGAGAGCAATCGATTGGTGGAAGTTCGTCAGAGGACAAGAACACTCGAAAGCTCTAAGCAAAGGGTTCAACAGCAAAACTGCTAAGGAGCTTTTAGGGCTCAAAAGACACAAAACTTGCGCGGTGACTAGAATTTTGACTGGACACTGCAAGTTGAACAAACACATGTTCCGAATAGGGAAAAAACAAGATGCGACATGCAGGTTCTGTCAGGAGTCAGAGGAGACTGCTATGCACATTCTCTGTTCCTGCGGACCACTAATGTCCAAAAGAAGTACCTACCTAGGGCGACACATACTGGAACCCTATGAGGTACAGAGCATTACGGCCCAAAGAATCTGGAGCTTCCTGGATTCAACGGGCATCAGTAGTGAACTTTAAAGGGCTGTCACAATAGATCATAGCTTGGTCGAAGCGACACTCAAAGGCCCACAAAACCCCAATAATAATAATAATAATAATTCATATCCGATACATGTTATTCCAAACACAGCTTGGTAAATAATCTAGTATCGGGGTAATCTGGTATTTAGATAGACTAGTTTTTGCGCGCTATTTTGTCAGAGTAGATTGGTGATTTCCGTGAAATGAAACTATCCAATGTCCTTTCTCTGGGGTGTCCCATTCTACATAACACATTTCATTAAATTTCACCTGATGGTTTAAGCGTGAAGAGGGTATAGGCAGATGGAGGGCGTTACTATCACATTTATAATATTAGTAGGGATAAATAGTAGAACAAACTAGACGTAATTTACATGTTTGAAGGTAGAATTACTATGTAGCTGTAGTAACTTTATAGATAGCTGCTCAGGATGATTCTAACAACTAAACTCAATGATGTTGCATTCTTTATTTTGCTTTCTAATACTGGTTCAAAGCATGAAGTGTGCAATAACAAGTAATTTTATATAATGTGGACATACCAAATCCAGATGTTCATGTCCAATCGCGACCAGCACTGCCGACGCCCCCATTTGCACAGCAGGATCCGGCTCCGGGTTTTCCGTCATTATGCGGAGCATGTTGCTCGTCAACTCTTCTGCTGTGGCCTTGTCCAGCCTCTTCACTTGGTTGACGCATGTTTGTTCCAGGACTCTGAAGATTTGAGGTTATAGATTGGTGTTTGGAAAAACTAGTTGTGGGTTGATAACAAAAAAATCTTAACGCTGATGCTGTGAAGAGGTAGGCAGGTGGCAGGTTGTGCAGTCCACATGGCTTATTCTTCTTCCTCGCGTTATCCCGGCATTTTGCCACGGCTCATGGAAGCCTGGGGTCCGCTTGGCAACTAATCCCATGATTTGACGTAGGCACTAGTTTTTACGAAAGCGACTGCCATCTGACCTTCCAACCCAGAGGGGAAACTAGGCCTTATTGGGATTAGTCCGGTTTCCTCACGATGTTTTCCTTCACCGAAAAGCAACTGGTAAATATCAAATATTTCGTACATAAGTTCCGAAAAACTCATTGGTACAAGCCGGGGTTTGAACCCGCGACCTCCGGATTGAAAGTCGCACACTCTTACTGCTAGGCCACCAGCGCTTCCACATGGCTTATGACCGCACGAAATTGAGACAAATCACATGTGGCCGCGATCATCAGCAATGAAGGAATGAGGAAGAGGAAGGTGAGCCTTAACTTCTAATTTGTAAAATATTTAAGGTCTTAAATAGATGAAATGTCTTTTGTTTATCTATCTAATACCTTTAAACGAGCAATTCTTGTATATTTATTTATTTATATATATTATATTTCAGGGATCTAACAATTTCGATGAAATATGGTATCTGGGGGTTTTCAGGGGCGAAAAATCGACCTAGCTAGGTCTTATCTCTGGAAAAACGCTAATTTTTTAGATTTTATAAGTTTTCCGAGCAAAGCTCGGTCTCCCAGATCCCAGATATTTTATAATATAACCAACACAGATTACAGATAAGCAAATTTTGAATAAAACATGTTGATAGATGTTTCTCTGGTGGCCTGGATGAATTCATTTTACAACGGTCATTCTCAAAAAATATGTCTGTGGTTTAACTGCCGCAACCCATACAAAATGTATGAAAAAAGGTGTGGCAATTAGATGCAACCGCTGACACACTCAGAAAATGACCCACAATTGTAACTCTTGCAAGGATAGTTTTAGCACTTTTAACATGAACATTAAATTTTAAACAACAATTAAGTACATAAATCAAAGTTTTGGTTAACTTATGGTTTAGTGCTAATTTCAATCTCATTTATTTCACACATACAAATTTACAGTACAAACCCAAAGTCACTTGCATGAAAAACATAAAATTAGTAGGTACTGTTTTGTACTAATATAAAAGTTCTAACAACAGGATCATTAGTTTAAGGAAAAGTTTTCATTTACTGAATGTGTTAACACATGTTAATCAGTATGTATACTAATACATATATAACTAGTAATTCTATAAAATATTAGGTATGCAATTCAATCAAAATATTACTATAATCTCAGTATGAACGGGTAGAATATGTTATAATCCATTGATTATCATTACAAATACTCACTTTACAACATTTCCCAAATGTGTACTAGTGACGAACGTCGCGTTCTTGTAATAATCGCAAAATATATCAATCACTTCATTCGGGTAGTTATTCGCTATCTTCGTAAGGGACTTTATGACAACATTGTTGACTGAGTTCTCCTTATCTCCTATAGCATTTATTAACACCGTCACAGTTTCTGCAAACAAGTTACAACTATTTTTAAGAAGCCCTACAAAAGATACGCGGTAAAGGTTTTTAATCCGGATTAATACGAACCTTTTAGTGCTTCCGTTTTTGTTAATGGCATTTTTGCATCGATTTTGGTTATCTGTTTGAAATAATATTGTAAAATATTGCTGTCGTATGCTTATATTCCTTTCTGTAAGCAACTATTTCACAAACAACACAAATGACATGACGAAAGTAAATGTGACATTGACAGTGACAGTTGACAGAAAATGTAGTGTTGCCATAGTAATATGTGAAAATACTACTATAGTATGGTGTGTTTACTACGGCCGTCACGTGTGTCAACCAGGGATGTTGCGAATATCCGCATCCGCATCCGCAACCGAGGCACTTCCGCATTATTTTCAACATCCGCATCTGCATCCGCATCCGCATAAAATCGATGCGGAGTTTAATGCGGATGCGGATTTGGAACAGGTCGGTACAGGAACGTCTTAGCATCGGCGTAAGTGCTAGACTGCTAGGTAATTTAGTCATTAGCCAAAAAAAAACCTATTAGAAATGAGCAGTTAAGCGTGAGTGGGACTTAATGTACGGAACCCTTGGAACGCGAGTCCGACTCGCACTTGGCCGGTTTTTTGAAATAAGCATTACATAAATGTAATATTTGACGATTTTATGTATCTATCTTGACATCCACATCCGCGGATGTGAGCCTTTAAAAATCCGCATCCGCGGATGTCAAAAAAATCGGCATTCGCAACATCCCTGGTGTCAACCGTTAAAAACGGACCGTAGAGCGGTTATCATCGTATTGAAACTTTGAAAAATTCTTGTCCGATGTTTCATTTACCAAATTTTCATTTAACCGAACGCGTGTTTTTCAACGACAGTAAATAAATTAAAGTTTTGATAAAAGCATCCTATAGAAGCCATAGGATTATGTTAGATTAGATTTGTAACCGTCCTATAGCTAGTCAAGCAAAACTTGTCGGTAAAAAAAGGCGCGAAATTCAAATTTTCTGGGACGATATCCCTTCGCGCCTACATTTTTCAAATTTGCCGCCTTTTTCTACTAACAAGTTCTGCTTGTACCAAGTATACAAATTCGACGGTTTAAAAAAAACTCGTTCAGTCAAATGAAAATTTAGCAAATGAAACATCGGACAAATAATGTTTCGAATTTGCGATAGGTAGCCCGTGCCCGTGGGTAGCCTTTGCCATAAGGCTTATAAACAATGAAACTGTTAGAGTCAGCCCAGATAAAGCTTACTTTGTAGTGATTTTATAGTACAGACTGCGCAGGTGTTATTTTAAACGTCAAACTTCTATGAAATTATAACAAAAAAAAGTTTGTTATTAATTTTTACTTTTCATACGATTTATTCCAATGGTACACTTTTGCATTTTACATTTTTTTAGTTGTTTGTTTTTTTTATTTGCTGTATATAGTTTGTCAAAGGACTGTCTCATTTCAAACATAGCCAGAGAGAATCATACTATCTTTGTCTTACACTAGTACTAGCACCCAAAAGAAAAGGATAAGTATAGTTTTTTGTTCTTATTTACTGTGAATTTAGTTTGACCAACTATAAATAAATGTTTGATTTATAAAATTGAATCCTTTCCTTTTAGCGTTCTTTTCACTTTCTACCAAATAGTAGGATTTTCATAACTTATTTGTCTATGGTTTAGTAATGTTGCTATGCATACATACTCTAATGCAAACAATCAATACAATATCAAATAAATAAGGCTTATTGTTAAGTAAACAAAGGCTGATAAGAGTGATAAGTGTCTAAAGTAAATATTTCTTTTATAAAATGAGCATTATAATTTGAAAGATGTTTTTCTTGGTATCCTGAATTATGTGTATCCTTGTCACTCATACCGTATTCTAAATATACCTATCCTGTTGTCATACAATTACAGATGTATGTTGCCAGATTCCAGAAAATAAAGGAAAATTTAATATTGTAAACAATTTATTATATTTTGGCATTAGTTGGGTAATTAAAATAATGAGTAGCTGAATATGCATATATAATTCTTCTGTTGCAAATATGCATACATAAATTAAAATATATTGTAAGTCACAGTCACGAAATCAATTTCTATACAAGTTAAGAGTGCTATTACATTTCGAGGATGAGCGAGTTTAGGTATTTTACGCGCTGCGGCAGGCTCCGCGAGCTCAGGTCGCCGAACCCTTCCACCGCATTTTCCCTCGGTCGCACTACAATGATGGATTAAACATTCTTGATCCGATCGTGAAGCACATTGAAATCAATCATAACAACACTAACTGTACTTTAATATCAAAGTCCTAAAAATGTTATTTGGTACGAAAATACCAAATCCAGTGCAAATATACATACTTATGTAGGTCATTATTACTAGAAAGAAATTATACGTACTTAGGTACTCGCTTATTTTCATTTTTCGTCATTGTATATGGTATAGGTTGTATAGTGAAACTATTTTAGCTATATAATGAAACCTTTAATTTGTATCTTAAGTTTAGAAACGAGCTGATACTAAGCATCTGATGATGAAGCCTGATGATGATGATGAAGGTGGTCACGGATACCAATCAACCATGTAGTAACATGATTAGGCTCGTTTGATTCGTCTCAACAAGATCTTTGGCACTAGGTGATACTCAGGGTCTGATGATGGAGCTGTAAGGTGGTCACCGGTACCATTCAACCATGCAACTAAACCACTTCGTGTTTGGGCTCGTTTGATTCATTTCAACAAGATCTTTGACACAAGATATGACTCAAGGTCTGATGATGGAGCTCGAAGGTGGTCACCGGTACCAGTCAACCATGCAACTAAACCACTTCGTGTTTGGGCTCGTTTTATTCATTTCAACAAGATCTTTGACACAAGATAGGACTCAGGGTCTGATGATGAAGCTGGAAGGTGGTCACCGGTACCAGTCAACCATGCAACTAAACCACTTCGTGCTTGAGCTCGTTTGATTCGTCTCAACAAGATCTTTGACACTAGGTGATACTCAGGGTCTAATGATGGAGCTGGAAGGTGGTCACCGGTTGGTACCGGTGACCACCTTCCAGCTACTGGTACTGGTGACCACCGTCCAGCTCCATCATCAGACCCTGAGTCCTATCTTGTGTCAAAGATCTTGTTGAGACGAATCAAACGAGCCGAAACACGAAGTGGTTTAGTTGCATGGTTGACTGGTACCGTTGACCACCTTCCAGCTCCATCATCAGACCCTGAGTTCTATCTTGTGTCAAAGATCTCGTTGAGAGGAATCAAACGAGCTCAAACACGAAGTGGTTTAATTGCGTGGTTGACTGGTACCGGTGACCACCTTCCAGCTCCATCATAAGACCTTCAGTACTATCTTGTGTCAAATATCTTGTTGAGACAAATCAAACGAGCCCAAACACGAAGTGGTTTAGTTGCATGGTTGACTGGTACTGGTGACCACCTTCCAGCTCCATCATCAGACCCTCAGTACTATCTTGTGTCAAAGATCTTGTTGAGACGAATCAAACGAGCCCAAACACGAAGTGGTTTAGTTGCGTGGTTGACTGGTACCGGTGCCAACCTTCCAGCTCCATCAGCAGACCCTCAGTACTATCTTGTGTCAAAGATCTTGTTGAGACGAATCAAACGAGCCGAAACTCGAAGTGGTTTAGTTGCATGGTTGACTGGTACCGTTGACCACTTTCCAGCTTCATCATCAGACCCTGAGTTCTATCTTGTGTCAAAGATCTCGTTGAGAGGAATCAAACGAGCCCAAACACGAAGTGGTTTACTTGCATGGTTGACTGGTACTGGTGACCACCTTCCAGCTTCATCATCAGACCCTGAGTTCTATCTTGTGTCAAAGATCTCGTTGAGAGGAATCAAACGAGCCTAAACACGAAGTGGTTTAGTTGCATGGTTGACTGGTACTGGTGACCACCTTCCAGCTCCATCATCAGACCCTCAGTACTATCTTGTGTCAAAGATCTTGTTAAGACGAATCAAACGAGCCCAAACACGAAGTGGTTTAGGTGCATGGTTGACTGCTACCGTTGACCACGTTCCAGCTTCATCGTCAGACCCTGAGTTCTATCTTGTGTCAAAGATCTCGTTGAGAGGAATAAAACGAGCCCAAACACGAAGTGGTTTAGTTGCGTGGTTGACTGGTACCGGTGCCAACCTTCCAGCTCCATCATCAGACCCTCAGTACTATCTTGTGTCAAAGATCTTGTTGAGACGAATCAAACGAGCCGAAACACGAAGTGGTTTAGTTGCATGGTTGACTGGTACCGTTGACCACCTTCCAGCTTCATCATCAGACCCTGAGTTCTATCTTGTGTCAAAGATCTCGTTGAGAGGAATCAAACGAGTCCAAACACGAAGTGGTTTAGTTGCGTGGTTGACTGGTACCGGTGACCACCTTCCAGCTCCATCATCAGACCCTGAGTCCTATCTTGTGTCAAAGATCTTGTTGAGACGAATCAAACGAGCCGAAACACGAAGTGGTTTAGTTGCATGGTTGATTGGTACCGGTGACCACCTCCCAGCTCCATCATCAGACCTATATATTCTGATTCTGACATGTCATCAAAAACATTTGTATTCAGCCATTTTTTAATTTAGTACCTATAAAATATCAGACCATTTCAAATATCTTTAATGCTGTCCGGTAGTTACATACTCTATAAAACCAAATACACATTACTAGGATCAAAGTTTCTCAGTCGCCGTTTACACGAACTGTCACGCACACAGTATAGCATTTTACACGGCGCCTGCCGCACACAATAATAAAAAACCTCGTCGTCGCCGTTGAAAACGTGCGGAGCCGACCGACACACGTCTTACCTCTACAAGCTCTGCCGCGGCACTGAGCTCACGACCGCGCGTCATCGGTAATATTAGAGTCGTTTTCAAAAAATTGCCAAAAAATTATAGTAGAATTTCATAAACACTAATGTATACCATCAGTATAAGCAAACGCTGCAGATTGCTTGAGTATGAAAATGACTTCGATATTAAGTACAATTTCGTAGGAATTGACACTTGTTTCGGAGAGAAAATTGAGTTTGTTTTTCTTCGATTTTCTCTTTCTCAAAGGTATTTAGGAAAAATTACAAAAGTAATTCCTAATGTACAGGGTATTAGTAATACAAAATAGCCAGCTTTACCAGAGTAAACTTCTCAACATTTACAAATACGAGCTCACAATTTAGTGCTTCACGTGGTTTTTCGGAAACAACCATCAGAAAAAAAAATCATTACTAATTTAATACGCCCTTTTTCCAATATTTAAAAAGTAATTCCTAAAGATAAGAAGACGCTTTTACCGTAACAAGTACTCATTGTTTCTAATAACGACCCTAAAGTACTGAATGTCATCGAGGAATATCATCAATTTTGCATTATTTCGACTTTTCTTGTTGGAGCGCTCTTAAACCAAACTTCACTTTTACCTGCTGAAAAAGAGTATGATATACAGACCTAAGATTAAGCATATTATACAAACAAATCCAGACAGGCCAAAATATTGATAAGCGGTTTGACCATAATCAGACGTATTAAAATATTTAAACATTTTTAATATCTAATAGTCACTCAGTATTATGTTAAGTATTTATAATTGGAGCCTAGAATTCGGAGAATGTCATATTTGTGTTCAAAATTAAAACAGGAACCTTAATAAAATTATACAATGTCAAAATAGGAAACTATTATTGTAAATATAGATGGTCAACCAAATCTTGTCAGTAGAAAAAGGCGGCAAATTTGAAAAATGTAGGCGCGAAGGGATACCGTCCCATAGAAAATTTAAATTTCGCGCCTTTTTAGGGTTCCGTAGCCAAATGGCAAAAAACGGAACCCTTATAGATTCGTCATGTCTGTCTGTCTGTCTGTCTGTCCGTCTGTCTGTCCGTCTGTCTGTCCGTCCGTATGTCACAGCCACTTTTCTCCGAAACTATAAGAACTATACTGTTGAAACTTGGTAAGTAGATGTATTCTGTGAACCGCATTAAGATTTTCACACAAATTTTAAATAGAAAAAAAACAATTAATTTTTGGGGTTCCCCATATTTCGAACTGAAACTCAAAATTTTTTTTTTCATCAAACCCATACGTGTGGGGTATCTATGGATAGCTCTTCAAAAATGATATTGAGGTTCCTAATATCATTTTTTTCTAAACTGAATAGTTTGCGCGAGAGACACTTCCAAAGTGGTAAAATGTGTGTCCCCCCCCCCCCCCTAACTTCTAAAATAAGAGAATGATAAAACTAAAAAAAATATATGATGTACATTACCATGTAAACTTCCACCGAAAATTGGTTTGAACGAGATCTAGCAAGTAGTTTTTTTTTAATACGTCATAAATCGCCTAAATACGGAACCCTTTATGGGCGAGTCCGACTCGCACTTGGCCGCTTTTATTTACTGACAAGATTTGGTTGACCATCTATAAGTAACATCTCTTCATGTGTGTCACAAATGACAAAAAAAATTGAATAAATATTCAGGAAAACATAAATTAACGACGTTTCCAACAAACATGTTCTAATGTATTATTTTACTTAAATGAGTAGAAAATGAAATCGACTGAGAACTCCCAACTATCTATAAGACGGTCTGTACTTTGTACGTAGAAAAAGGCACGAAATCCAAATTTTCTGTAACCCTTGGGGCCAAAATTTTTTAAATTTCCCACTTTTTTCTACTGACGGAAATGGTTCGACAGTCTATACATGATTTGCCGACCTTTCACTATATATTATCTCTTTGAGAATATTATTTAACTTTTGTGATATCTGTATTGCATAGAAAACAATTTAGACCCTAACGCGAAAAAAAAAATCAGAACTTCTCTATCTGCCTCTCTATCACATTTTCTACGGAACCGGGTGGTAAACAAATACGGTACAGAGGGGCTACCGCGAAAACCGAATTTCGTAAATTGCGGGGATCTTTCTCTTTTACTCCAATGAAGGCGTAATTAGAGTGACAGAGAAAAATGACCGCAATTTGAGAAATTCGGTTTTCGCGGTAGCCCCTCTGTACGAGCATATCGAAGTTCGCAAATTGTGGGCATCTTTCTCTGTCACACTAATTACGCCTTCATTGGAGTAAAAGAGAAAGATCCCCGCAATTTACAAATTTCGGTTTTCGCGGTAAACCCCTGTAGGCAGAAACAGCTGACACGTCTGAGTCATAAGTCTATGGCATTCCGAGCGACGACCGCGCGAGAGCGACTGCGACGAGTACTTGCGTTCCCACAAATCGCGGACGTGTTATTTCACATCGTCGACCGGGCCAACCGAAGTTTTCCGCAAAAATCGAATTCGATCAATCCGCACATATCAATCGCAAGACATAATCACTAACACGAACGGCATAAAGATAATTTGATTAACAGTCAAAATTAGTTGAAATTATCAGTGAAATTGATCTTTTAATACAATGTATGAG
Source organism: Cydia amplana (assembly GCF_948474715.1). Lineage (NCBI taxonomy): Eukaryota > Metazoa > Arthropoda > Insecta > Lepidoptera > Tortricidae > Cydia > Cydia amplana. The sequence continues at coordinate 17,978,207 of NC_086073.1, forward strand.
TGCGTATGGTCAGTTATTGATGCCGAGTGATGTTCATACTGTTCAGTGTGGTTCGTTTAAGTGACAAAGCGTCGACCGTCGGGGGCTATTATCCTAATCGAGACTGCGTCGGGCCGGGAGCGCTCTCGGGCCTTAGTCGCTGGGGTACCCTAAAGCAGTAACTACGGAGTCGCCACTTCTCCTCCGCACCATTTACTGCCAGGATTGCGGTGAGTCCTTTCTAAAGTAAAAGTCGAGCTGACATTGAAGCTGTGTTCTTAAAATAGCTTTAACATGTCAAGTGCTGGCAGCCGCTGGGATCAGCTGATCCAAACAAGGTTTAATTATAATCAATTAGGTAACTGAATCAGCCAGTCACTTATCTGGTGGAATCATTTGATTAGTGTTGATAACTTGGTCTGTGAGTGAAGCCTTGCTGTAGCGGTGTACTGTGTAAGACATTTGTTTAATATTTGATTGCTTAGTTAGAAATTTACTAATAAGATTGCGGAATAAATAATCCAGTATGGTTTCATCATGCCAAGCTCAAATATTCAGTGACAATTCATCAGTAATCAGTTGCCCGGTACCTATTTATTTTCTAGGTCCGGATGAGCATTATGAATATATAAATTATCATATAAAGAATTATCTTATGACAGTTTCAGAGGTGATTTTTCATACCCTGTTGGATTTGCAAACATAAATGATACATTATTGCACATTTTTACATCATTTTAAAGGTGATTCTCATCCATATCTTAACATCCTTCTCTCTAACATCAGAATTAGGCATTTTTAGCTTTTTTCCTATTTAAACTGAGATGTCTTACAAAAAGAAAAGCCTCCAGTGTCTAGGTCTGGGATAGATCTAGTGTCTTCTGCATTCAAGGCAAGCGGTATAACCACTAATCCACCCGGTTCACAGTGTTACACTTGACTAGGGCAAAATTTTGGAGTGTATGCCTTTTTTGAAAAGCTAGGTGCATTTAACCATACTTCTAAGTGAGTAGTATGTGCTAGCACCTCTAATTCTGCTGTGGGATTTTAAAAGGCAGTCTTCTGTTAACAAAATGTTCTAAGAAGACTGCCTTTTAGTATCCAACAGCACATTATACAAATCCCTTAACACCTTCCGGCTAATAAATAAAAATAAACTTACTTTGCATGCGGTCTTTTGACTCCACAGTTAACATGTTAATAAGATTATTGTGTAAGATTACTCATAGTGTTCTGTTTCTGCCGCAAGGTTGCCACAGCTCAATGAGGGTGCGGGGTGTAAGGGTCGGCAACGCACTTGTAACACCTAGGCTACTGAGACCGCTTTCCATCAGGCCGTAGGCTCGTTTGTTAGTATAGCAGTAAACAGAACCCTATAGAGGAACCTGGTCTTCAACAGAAGGACATGATGTTAAAATCCTCAGTATTGAGGGACCGACTGAAGAAGATGAAGTATTAACCTGTCAAATCCCACGATATGAAGTCACCATAAGCGTTCTGGCTCATATATGAGCCGTGGGAGCTGACAGATTAAAAGAAAGATTGGCTTATCATAATTATTTTTGTATTTCAGATTTGAAGATGGTGCAGCAGGATTTGACCTAGGCCTGCTATGGCTCGGGCGGGCTCATGCGCGTGAGCCCCGGGCAGCCAGGACTGTGTAGTGTTGTGTTGTGTAGTGATGCCCGCCATGTTGTCGGCCGTGCTGGAAGAGGAGGCCGACATGTACGAGGCGTTCCCGCCGCATGTTGACCCCACCGGAATTACTATACTCACCGATAGCCCACCAGGTGAGTGCTCTTTTGAATAAATTCATTACATTTGTAATAACTAATATATCATTGTAAGAAAATACAAATATAAGTTAAATAAACAAAGTTTCCATGAACAAAGTTTTGTATGGACTAAAAATTGTCTCATGGACTTGGACATGGAATTTCTTCCAAAAGTCAAATATTTAATATTTGGCTGGCATCTTTATTTTAAGGAAGTCCTTTGCCAACAAACTGTCCTGCAGTTTGGCAGAAGAGAAAAAAGTTGTAAAGTTGGGTATTTCTCCTGAATATATGAATAAGCAAAAATTTTAAATAATGAATAATTTTTTTTTACAAGTCAACAATACAACAATACAGCATTTACACTTTACAGTGTACACTTGTGTGCACTTTACATTATGCCTATTGTGGAATAAAAATACAGCAACATTTATAAATACGACAGCCAGTACCTGGGTATACAAAATTAAAAATAATCATAAATGTATTATAAAAATAACTTATGCCTTAGCGAGAACACGTAAACAAGTTTTATGATTTAAGATATCAATACTATCTTACTTAAGAAAAGTATCGGTGTGAAAATCTGGTGATAAGATATTATATACTTAGTGCTCCTGAGACTGTTCTGAGCTAGAGGTATAGCTTCTATAAGCAGTACAGTGTTTCTCAATGTACTACAATAAGCATACACATGTAGAAGTGATTAAAAACTGTAGTTAAGAGATTTAAATCATTTGTCACTCTCTTAGGGATCAATTAATTTCAAAAATCCTATCTTAGTGGACCTCTTAAATCATTATGAAGATAATCATATACCTTCAATGTCTGTGCGTTTTTGTTTGTCAGTATCTAAGTATATAAATGGAACATACATATATAATAGATTGGCAGGAAATAGCTGGAAACAGGAATAGGGGGAGACCTCTGCCTACCAGTTGGGCACATTAACAACTAATAAAAAAATGTTTTGCGCTTCTAGAGAGTCTAGAGAATAGATACCGTTATTGCTCTATTCATGTTCTCAATTGGAAGATGTCTTAAAAAATAATGTATATAAACTTATTCTTTTATAAACTTCACAATTTGAAAAAATTAATTATTAATTAGTAAGTAATAATTCTTACTCTTAGATGTATAATATTGATTTGATAGTTTAATGATGATCTTTGGATTCATTTTTTTTATTGAACAGTTCCTTATAAGTTACAATATAATCTATAAAAACTTTTTATGATTAAAAAATCTGCCAACTTTGGTTAATTTGGAGACTTATTTTAAATTTTCAAATAGAAAGTTGTATTAGGCCACAATTAAATCAGAATTTCTCAACATAAAAATTCTTCATGGCTCACAAATATTTCCATAGAATTTGTGATTTTTAGGTATTTTCTGAGGTTAATGGCTCGTTTATTGTCTTTCAGAAATTGTAACACAAAAATACAATGATCAATTATTGATCATTAATGGAGAAACACATACAATAACTAAGTTATTTTTTTAGAATAAATTAAATTACTGTTGTATATTTGATAGGTCTGTATTATAGCTGCCTTCAAAAAAAAATTATTTCTTTAAGAGAATTTTGCTGTAAACTTATTCTTGATATATGCAATAAAGGTCATTATAAACACAGGTACAAGCTAATGTTATGTTAATATTGATCCCTGACATCTTTGTATTGTTACTATTAAATGACATAATAACTAATTAATATGCATAATCTTAAAATACAGGCCAAGGATACATAATACTATTTACTGAGCACCAATAAGATAATCTTGGACAAGTAGTAATTTTCTTTGTATGTAGTACTACATATTATCCTTAATATCCTTATCTGTGGTGATAACGATGTGATTGTTATTTAATAACATTTATCTCTGTCAATGCAAGACGTATCTGAGAATTATCTTAATAGTGATTAAATTAAATATTTTTGCGCAAAAAAAATCTTGGCTTTGATTAAAATACTTTTAAAAACTCCGATAAATATCGGATAATTATCCCAGGTATACTTATTTTCTTTGAATTCTTTGATAGTAAAAAAAAATTGGGCGTTTTTTGCTATTGTTTTATAAATTTTATTAGGTTACTATCAAATCGATAATTATCAGGCATAAAAATCACGATAATTATCAAGATAACTATCATTGATAATTATCCTTTCGAACCCTTCTGAATATACATTCAGGGTGTTATCATACACAATTACACACTACAGATAAGGTTAAATGGGTCAATCATCATCATCTCTCTCGTCCGCTGCTGGACATAGGCCTCTCCTTTTGTACGCCATTGAGCAAGATTTGCGGCAACTCTGATCCAGGCCTAGTAGCACGGTCGCATTTTTATCATTTATCACCATGCCTGTCACGTTCTAACAAGTATGTAAGTGCAAAAGTGACGGGCATAGTGATAGTGGATAAAAATGGAACCGTGCTGAGCCCGCAGCTCTTGCCAGCCTACCCAACATTTTTTTCTTATTTTTCATGCACAATTCTCCCATGAATGGCTACTGATACCGACAGAACTGAGGGTCTACCGCAAACCACGTTCGACGTGTTGCCCCTCTGTCGCGCTTGTAAATTCGTACGTAAGTGTGACAGGGAGGCAACACGTCGGCCCTCTGGCCTCACAGAATTGGTTTGAGGAAGCCGTCAATAAAGGCGCATTAAATATTACCGAAACGAGCGGAATGACCGTGTGGCGGTTATGGTTATCTGTAGTATGTTCTGTAGCGAATCAGTGATATAGTTGTCGCGTTTGTCACTTTCGAGTGGTAAATTAGTCGGATGTCACTATTCTTTAATCTAACTATAGTCTTCCCCATATAGGGTTGCCATGGAAAAATGTATAATGAGCTGATGCTATATGAGAGCTATATGAGAAAGCAAGTCGTAGTAGAGACAAACCAAAGAAAGTCTGCAGCGCAATAATTTGACATCGAATTAAAAAACTACATATGGCAATGTTTTTTAAGCAGTCAGTAAACGTCATGCACTATGGTATGTGTTTGTCAAAATCGTTTAAATATTCATTGTGTTTTGTGATGAACGGAATAAACATGGTGAAACCTTACAAAACCGGCGTGCGGGAGTTACTTTTCCGCATGACGAATAATTTTACACTTGTAAAAAGTCAGCACGAGGCGATTCAAGCTGAAAACGACAATGTTTACAAAATTTGGAGTTGATGACGGGTAAGTGGAATGAAACATCTTAATACTTCACCATATGTACCTACTTAGATAATATAATATTGGTTTAGACTAAGGTTTCACAGCAAATTGAACACACCTAATAGGTATAGGCATACTTATGAACTTCCTCTAACATTTCGAGAAACTCATTGGTACTAGCCGGGTTTTGAGCTCGAACCCACAACCTCCATGCTTATGCTCACGGCATGGGTACCTACTGGTTAAAGCTAAAATTAATTTTTAATATATGTTTATTGTTTTAATGGTTTATTTCGTTTTTCCGAAAACTTTAGTTCGCAAATTGCGGGCAATTTCTCTGTCAATCTAATTACGCCTTAATGGGAGTAAAAGAGAAAGATGCTCGCATATTGAGAACTTCGGTGTTCGCGGTAGGCCCTCTGTACCTATTTACCGCCGTCGCGGATATTACAAAAGCTTATTAATTTTGATGAAGCCAAATGTCACATTCTCCCAATATTATTTATCAATATGAGTATATGTCTACATATTAATAGTGACATCTCTTGTTGGAATGAAATTTATTTTACCATAAAAATTAAGCTGTGCATACAGCTTAATTTTTTCATAGACGGTAAATATGGTAGAAATTTCACAAGTATCAAGACTATTTAATCCATTTTCTGTGGTGTTGTCGCATACTGATTTTTAAAAACTACTTTTAATCTAGCGCTGCAGACTTTCTTTGGTTTGTCTCTAGTCCCTTAACCATTGAAGTCGCAGGAACCGGCTTCCGGACAATTTAAGTCATTTAAGTTAGAAATTTGATTAATTAAAATAAAATCGAAATTCGAACAACTCAAAAATGACGTATGCCACGTGAAAGGCTTGTATGTCACTCAAAGCAAAACAAATTAAGGTAGACTTTAGCCAACTTGCTCAGTATGTTTGACGCCTTGCCACTACGCTTTAGAACAAGACCGTTAAACATTGTTCCCTTGTCTAAAGGACGGTAAATTGCATACCAAGTGCAAGACTCCTGGCCAGTGAGCCAATATCAAGATTACAGATGCATATTATTGCATACCCGTATCATGGACGGATATTGCTTAGTCGGTAACTGGGTGATGTGAGGAATAGAAATGCAAGTCTCGCAACGCAATTCTTCTACTACCAACAAGTTTTGAGATGTAATGTGAAACCAAGTCGGTTATTTTAGTCAGTACCAGGGGGTGTTAAAACCGTATCAATAAGCTATCTTTAATGTTTAATACGTATAATGACCTTAGACTTTACTTATCTTATACGGAGTTACATATATCTTTGGTATTACTAAGGATTTATCACTACATAGTATAAAACAAAGTCGTTTCCCGCTGTTTGTCCCTATGTATACTTCGATCTTAAAAATACGCAACGGATTTTGATGCGGTTTTTTTAATAGATAGAGTGATTCAAGAGGAAGGTTGATGTATAATTTGTTAACCCGTGCGAAGCCGGGGCGGGTCGCTAGTTAAAATATAAACAATAGGCTAAGTAAATTTCCAGAGCCAATGTTTAAGTAAACAATGGTTCGTGCTTCTCAAATTAACGCGGCCACGCCAAAAGGACACTTTAGTTTAGAAATAACAAGGATTTTTCTTAACTATGTTAATGAAAAATATAAAACCTGGGTTGGCGTTGTTCATAACTATTCCAAATTTCGAGTTGATAGCTCAAGTAGTTCTCGAGATATTTAGCAGTGTGACAGACAGACGGACGAACAGAGTCGCACCATAAGGGTTGTTTGGGTTTTCTTTAGTAGTACATCCTTTCCGCTCTCTCTAGAGGGGGAAACCCAGAGAGAATGTTCATCGTATGTGGTTAATTTTAAGCGGTTTTTCTTTGTATTAAAATATAAAGATAGGTATTTCCTTCGCAGATTGTTATAGAAAAAAAAAATATATACAGATCGTTAGAATTCCCATCCATATGTAATCAGATGTTGCATTATTTACTTAATCTGCTCAATGTTCAATAATGACAAAGGTGTGGGGTGGTAATTACAGTTAAAGACGATTACCGTAATGACTCTATCGAATTGGCCTTGTAGTTATTGTGGATTGTGGCTGGGTTGAAGGTATTGTCCTCATTTGAATTTGAATAGCTACTAAGAAAATAATTCTTTTAACTGTTTGATGGAAATGTTCCCGTGATAAATCTTATAGTGTCCGACCGAAACTGAACGTTCGGTCGAAACATGATTTTTATGCCGAAATTTGCCGAAACCGAAACTCCGTTCGGACGTACCGAAAATACAGTTACCGCGCGGCGGAAAGGTTCCGCAGATGTTGGGCTTAAAACGGATATTGGGCCGGAATAGGTATGATTATTATTGTGGTGGCCGGCTTTAGAATAGCGCCAACCCTCACATAGGATAAGGGTGTCGTATGAGGCGACTAAGTCCACAAACGAAGCAAAAAGCTGTTTCGTCATAGGGGAGATGGATCTCTTAGCATTGGCTTGCAATCCATCTAGGAGAAGGATACTCCAAAATTAAATCCCGGAATGGAGTTACCGTAAGGCGCGAGTAGGGTCCAACCTGAAATAAGCGGCAGATTCCTGCAGCCGACCTGCCTCCACACATATTGGCTCGCCTTTCCTGTGGGTTAAGCCAGTGAAGCCGAGAGCGTAATGCAGGTACTGGGCATCCCTGCGTTTCCTTAATTCCGTCCCAGACGCTGTTAAGTCTGGAGAGGTCATTGTCTCTCCGATTTGCACCATAAATCGTCTGCAATAGACGCAAAAGGCCAATGGATTGGGATTATGCCGAAACCTGCTGAGACCGAAATCGAAACTTCGTTCGGACAATATTATTAATTATTAATAATGTGAGAACCGGGCTAGAGCTAAATACTCCGATTTGCCGGCAACACATTTGAAACCCTTGTAGGTGTCCTTTGCCGACGGCAGTGGCTTACCATCAGACAATTCGTCTGCTTGTTTGCCTCCTATATATCAATAAAAAAAAAGCTAAACTACGTACGGGAACTCTTCAACGAAATAATCTAGATATGTGATTCCAAAGAGCCGAGCTACAGATGTTTCCCCGTAAGCGTTGTTTGTGAAACATGCCCGTGTTGTGCGTTGCTTGTCCAAACATCGGCCACAATAGCGCGACAGTGAGAACGCATTCTAACCTTTAGAGTTACATAAGTTGTTCCAAAAATATCATTTTTAGGGTTCCGTAGCCAAGTGGCAAAAAACGGAACCCTTGTGGATTCATCATGTCTGTCTGTCTGTCCGTCTGTCTGTCCGTCCGTATGTCACAGCCACTTTTTTCCGAAACTATAAGAACTATACTGTTGAAACTTGGTAAGTAGATGTATTCTGTGAACCGCATTAAGATTTTCACACAAAAATAGAAAAAAAAAAAACAATAAATTTTGGGGGTTCTCCATACTTAGAACTGAAACTCAAAAATCAAACCCATACGTGTGGGGTATCTAATGGATAGGTCTTCAAAAATGATATTGAGGTTTCTAATATCATTTTTTTCTAAACTGAATAGTTTGCGCGAGAGACACTTCCAAAGTGGTAAAATGTGTGCCCCCCCCCCTGTAACTTCTAAAATAAGAGAATAATAAAACTAAAAAAAATATATGATACACATTACCATGCAAACTTCCACCGAAAATTGGTTTGAACGAGATCTAGTAAGTAGTTTTTTTTAATACGTCATAAATCCCCTAAATACGGAACCCTTCATGGGCGAGTCCGACTCGCACTTGGCCGCTTTTTGATACAAGCTTTTATAGCCGTCTGTATTTTTCTTTCCACATGCAACATCAACACACACATGCACATCGCACATGCACATGCTCATCGAGACAATTCTCTCATTGTATCCTGTAGTTTTGCAAATGTATTCTTTTTACCCCGAATGTATTATCTTGCGTTTACGTGAAAAGTGCGAATGTTTGTCCTAAAGTAAGTTATTCAAATATAATCCCTTTGCAACTTAATCAACTTTATCGGCGAAAGCACAGAAAAAAACGTAAGAAAAAACTTTGTATACACAAAGCTAATACTAACTTTGACTTTGTATAACTATCCTGTTACACAAAGTCTGCTTGTTATTAGAAACTTCTGAAAGGGAAACAGGCGGTTTAGCTCCAAACTTTATACTTTGACTAAACTTAGTTCCCCGAGAGAAGCGAAAGTGTCCGTTTCAGCTTTGGCAAAAATGCTTTCGTATGTCCGAATGTTCTCATCTACAAGTCGCATCTCACAACCGATTCTCGTTAGTGCTCGACACGTGCTTGATTCTTCTAAATTCGTTTAATTAAAGATTACACATGTGTTAAACATTGAGTGCCGAAAACCCAGTTCCCAGTTCCCAGTTCGGACGACCCGATAGTCGGGATCGTGGCACTACAGTTTTAAATGTCGAAATTTTTGTGGCCTGGCGCGGATGTTTTGTTTGGCTGGGTGGCACTGAGGGCCTACCGCGAACCACGTTCGACGTGTTACCTCCCTGTCACACTTACATACGAATTTACAAGTGCGACAGAGAGGAAACATGTCGAACGTGGTTCGCGGTAGGCCCTCTGAATGAACCGCATCAATGTAATCTATGGGAAAGTATAGCCAGGTAAAAAATATTGTTTAGAAAATGATTTCGTAACAGATCCAGCGCCAGCAAATCGGCTTATATCCGACATATCCTCTCAACTCGTCTCATTTCACTCAACCAAAACTTCTGTCAAACACGAAGGTTTATCCTCAAGTAAGACACAACTCGTGTATCAGTATCAGCACAGTGTAGCTGTAGATACACGTGTTCGGGGGCCGTATAGCACGGTCGAATTTTTATCGCTTGTCACCATGCCTGTCACTTTCTAACAAGTATGTAAGTGCGAAAGTGACGGGCATAGTGACAGGCGATAAAAATGGAACCATGCTGCCACCGCTGAGGTTCAAAAGCCTTTATCATATTATGGTAAACCGGAGAGATAACGATGTGGAGTAGGCTGTTCGGATTTATCTGGAGATCGGATTGAGTTGCAAATAAAGGTAAAAATAGATCACTTGAGCCTTTGTATTTATTCTTGTGTTATTGAGTCAGTCTTACCGCACAGTTACAATTTACAAGTTCCTGTCGCAAAATTGGAACATAACTAACATTGATTTTTTTAAGTAGTCACACTACTGTATTTAAATTATAAACTGAAATAGATATCATACACTAAAGAAAATGTGACCAAATCCACCGCTGGCCGAGGCGGGAATCGAACCCGCCGCCGCGAACATAACTATTCATACCCTTGTATTAATCAATTTAGGTTTTCTGTTCTTTGACTCGGTTTTCTGTTCTGAGCTATTTTCATGACTGTTTTACCCGTGTTGAAGTAAATTTTAAAGTAGGTATTGACAAAACAAATGACCACGTCGGGTTATCCCGTATCAAAGTTTAACAAAGACTCATTCATACGAGTACTGTTCTCCGAGACAGAAGCATCACATAATAAGCCGTGTGATACTGAGGATACTGATAAGTTATCTCCCGAGATTCACCTGATAACGGTTATTAGCTGGGATTGTTTGTTCTGATAAACGCTGACCTACTCGTACAGTCGTCATCAGATATATCGGAGCGGCCGAGGTGCTCAAAAATATCTGAACACGCACTTTAACTCCTTGACAATAGAGGCGTGTTCAGATATTTGTGAGAACCTTGGTTGCTCCGATATATCTGATGGCGACTTTACATGGCACAACTACTGTAAGGTTAGATTCGAAATATTGGAAGATTAAAGGCCCATACACACCGGAGGGTGAACCGAACTTTATCTGAATCTGAAATATACAGGGTCATTTTTGGACCGTTAGCCATATTGTGCGAGGTGATTAGGTAGGCTATACCTACTGAACAACTTTTTCTATGGGGCCAACTCCGAAATCACAAAATTTTTTTTGGCTGTTTCATACATTTTGGTCGAGTGGATGTCGACGTTTTCTATGGGAAGGCCAAATTTTTATTGGGATTTCGGGGTTGGTCCCATAAAGTAAAAAGTTGTTCAGTATGACCTACCTAATCACCTCGCCCAATATGGCTAACGGTCCAAAAATTACCCTGTATATCATATTTCGCCTCTGGTGACTGAAGGAATCGGGAATCGAACCGGCGTCTTCGTTGGCTTAGGGTCTCCCCACATATATCGACGAGGAATCGGCAATAGCCGATAGAACAAAGCTTTATGGCGTTACAGAGTACAGAAGGACTGCAACCCGACTGCAACTTGTATGGGAACTGCACGCCAACGTTGCAGTTGGCCCTTATACGTATTATAAAGATATTTTTGAAGTGAAAACTTCTTAAGCGGCGCTGGGCACTTTGACAGCGTAAGGCGATCACTTGACCGTAAGGGGCGTAAGGCGATCACATGACCGTAAGCCCCGTAAGGTGGCCACTCATAATTTAAATGGCATTTAAATCAATAAAGAAAAACTAAATGTTATTTGACATTTATGTTGCGGATCCTTTTCAAGACTCTTTACCTATGTTCAAATAATTTGACGTTGTCATGGCAGTACGTAAATAAACATGTCAATGAAAAAGTGTGATCTTGTTTGAGAATGATAATAATATATAATAAATAAATAGAATACCTCCGCTAAACGTATGTATCGTGTTACCGGGCGTCGGTAACATAGTGAGGTGAGTTTTCACTTCTATCGGCACTCCCGGAGTGCAATCGTTGTTGCTTTTTTTCTTTATTTATAACACCAAGATCCTATTTCATTTGCTTCACTGCCCATATACAATGTGTGCTGTACGAAATAGCAAAAAACAAGCGCAAACTACCATAGTTCACAGTTTTAACGAGTATTTATAACTGAAAATTCAACCTTATATCAAAGGCATAAGGTCCACCGATCAGTTACTGTTACACTGTCTATGCGTAATCAATGTGAATTAGAAAGAACTCTTACGCAAGCTCTTTCAACAAACATGCTCATATTAGACGCGAACGTATCTTCCGTCCCATTCTACCACGTGACGAGGAAACAGGATGGGTAAGCGTGAGAACTGTGAAATTCACAAACGATACTTCATCGCGTGTATAAAACCAGCTGACATGTGACCTATGGTTCCGTCATAACTGTATGTAATGAAAGCTCATATTTATTTTGATGATACGCTTGGGTAGCGATGTGTTTCACAACCGCTATCAACACACCATTATAGATCCATATCCTATTACGTATGGTTATTACTAAATCTAGATTCAAGTTATATTAGTTACATAGATTTATGAATCAACGATTGAATGAAAAGTGGGGGGTACCATGCGTTTACGCACGTGGTGGGGTAGTCACGCCACCTGCGCCGTTATTCCGAACGCATGCCGAGTAGTACTAGAGTTTTGCAATAGCAAAACCAGTGTAGGCCCTCTCTAAATACGCGTAGTAGTTACAGATCTAAGTTACATTGGGTAGTTTTAGCGTTTGAATGTGCTAGCTTTTGGAATACGCGGCGAAAGGTGTGTTAGATCGGTTTGCATTTGATTTAATACTGCAATTATGGAATTCAGGGTAGAAGTAGAAGGAAAATGTTGGTGGCCTTGTTTTTTAAATTAAGCCTAATCATAAGTTGAGTATGATATTAGTAGAAGATAAATGTTGTGGATAATTGAGGTTGAGATTGAGAAATTAGTAAATCAGCGAGAATAGGTGGTCAAATAAAATTGTTTTTACCTCAGCCGCTCGAACAAGGGTACTTTGCTACTTAAAAACAGTGAGCAAACTCGCATTTTGCTCACTGAGTGAGCAAATTCATATTTTGCTCACTCAGTGAGCAAAATGCGAGTTTGCTCACTGTTTTTAAGTAGCAAAGTACCCTTGTTCGAGCTGCTGAGGTAAAAACTTAATTGTTGGTATATCTTAAGAAAACATGAGTGAATAGGTAAGTGATGAAGAAGGAATACATTTTTCGGGTTCTCTAATATGTTCTCACTGCTGAGGTGAAAAGTTTTGTGAACTACACGAGATCAAAGTTATTTACATCTCGTGCGCTTTTGAGTCCCTTACTACGCTCAAGATTCTAAATTAGATTCACTCGCTACGCTCGTGAATCTAGTATAGAATTTTTCGCTTGCACGGGACTCAAAATAAGCACTCGAAAAAATATCAAACTTTGATCTCTTGTTGTACAAATAACTATTAAGTACAATGCGAATATGTAATTGTATTTAGGTACAGGCAGTATACAACAACATGTAAAAAATATAGATAGTACGTGCCTATAATAATAATCCTTGAATGATGAAATATTTTAGGGTTTAGCGACAACAAAAATTACATTACTTTTTTTAAGGCAACCACGAATAACGCAAAACCAAAAGGGAAAATTGTGATTCTAAACAAAGATTCCGTCATGATCCGCTGTACAGTCAGCATTAATAGTAGGTAGCGTATGAAACAACGGCACAGAATAAATAATAGTACTAGAGGTACAGAAGACTCACTCTCTAACAAAACGCGTCTGTTACGATCAGGACAGATATGGCCGCTAGGTGGCGACAGCGCCACGCGCGGTTATTGCAATGGCAAGCCACCAAAATTGGTGTGGAACGGATGTACTTTTAGCTACCTGTAGCTGTAGCAAAGCGACGAAATCGCGGAGCGAGCCACGCCTGATAATAGGCTAAAACTTACTGACACCTTGGAATATTTTTCCAAATAGGTATATTAGTATATTTATAGGTATTTCAGCAGTTCTCATTCAAAAGTATCTGTAACAATACACATACCTATATTTATACATATAGAGAAACATTTCTGTTTTTGTTAAAAAGCTATCAGAGATGGTAGACACTTTTGACGCATAGTAAAGTAGTATACCTATCTACTACTTTACTATTCTTCTTTTGTTACTGACTACAAGAAATTATTGTAGATGACCACTAGTAATAAAAAGTTAAAGTTATAATAATGTACATATAATACAATAATACCCCTTGCGCGACTGGTACACAGCGTGATAACGCTAACTACGCAGTTTTTATCGAATACCTAGTTAAACTATTGTTTTACTTTTATCGTCTGCTTATTTGTTCGATTTCAACAGACCTTTTTAAATGGCATTTTGTTTACATCCCTCACAATCGGTTGAATCAGTAATAAAATAACTTCAATGGGTAGTCATAGATTGCTATAAAAAAGCGGCCAAGTGCGAGTCGGACTCGCCCATGAAGGGTTCCGTATTTACGCGATTTATGACGTATTAAAAAAAACTACTTACTAGATCTCGTTCAAACCAATTTTCGGTGGAAGTTTACATGGTAATGTACATCATATATTTTTTTTAGTTTTATCATTCTCTTATTTTAGAAGTTACAGGGGGGGGGGGACACACATTTTACCACTTTGGAAGTGTCTCTCGCGCAAACTATTCAGTTTAGAAAAAAATGATATTAGAAACTTCAATATCATTTTTGAAGACCTATCCATAGATACCCCACACGTATGGGTTTGATGAAAAAAAAATTTTTGAGTTTCAGTTCGAAGTATGGGGAACCCCAAAAATTTATTGTTTTTTTTTTCTATTTTTGTGTGAAAATCTTAATGCGGTTCACAGAATACATCTACTTACCAAGTTTCAACAGTATAGTTCTTATAGTTTCAGAGAAAAGTGGCTGTGACATACGGACGGACAGACAGACGGACAGACGGACAGACAGACAGACAGACAGACATGACGAATCCATAAGGGTTCCGTTTTTTGCCATTTGGCTACGGAACCCTAAAAATGTGTCCTAGCCGTTATACTTACAAGGTCAAGATGTTATACTTTAGACGTAGAAATAATAGTAGTAGTAATATTCTTTATTGTGCACGGTTAAAACAATATTAAATACATTATAATTAACATAACGAGCTAAGCAACAACAGGCGGCCTTATCGCCAAAAAGCGATCTCTTCCCATTGACTTATATCTCAGGACTGGCCTTACGTGCACTAAAAATGGTACTAGTTCAGCGGTGTCACTCACGAATTTGAGCCAATCGTGCAGTAACGCAACTAGTTGCGACGAATCGCGGGGCCGCGCGCGCGTGATGCGAACTCATCAACCAATCGCGTTGTAGCGGTAGTGTCACACCGCTGTGCTATTTATGCCCCATTCTTATTGCCCGTAAGGCCAGTTCTGAGATATATATACGTCAATGCGTCTTCCGGTACCTTCAGGTAAAACTAAGATCTTTCGGGCTGCTTCTGTAGGCTTAGCACGAGTGCATCGCGACAGTATCTCGCGCAACCTACCTACAAAGAAAATAGAGCGAGTAGAAATTCGTTATACATTTTTTATTAATTTAACTAAGTGCTTGGTGTCATCACTTAATATCCTAATCGCTCTTCATCACATCATTAGATCGATCTACCCTAACTTGATATTGATACCACATTAAATAAATAACTTTAGCATCATAACATAATATTATTATAATCGTTTCAAAATAAATTACTAATAATTATTTTCTTTTCACTTATATTACGTTGCAGCTTTGTTTATTACCTACAAAAAAATTATTTAAAATTCTTGAAGTTCGATCGATCTGAAATTTGACATGTTATTGTGACAAGCCAATCATATTACCCATACTATTATCGAATTTATCGAGCAAATCTAATCTGGTGATAAGAGATCGAGCTTTTGCGGGATACTCAAACATCAATCATTAATGCATTAGAACAAATTAAATTATTTTCAGAAAATATTTTAATTTGTTTTTATTTCAAGTAGACACACTACTATAAATTATAAACTGGAAGCCTGGGGCACTGGAGGCCTTGGTCACTTTTTCTTAGTATATGACATTTATTCATCAATCATTAATGTCCAATCGGTACTATACCTATACCCCAACTCTAAAATATAAATACTATTTAAGGTACTTGCGCCTAAGATAACCCGGTTCTTAAGGGTTCCGTCACACAGCCGCGTTTTCCGGGCGGGGCGTGAGCGTATTATATGTAAAAGCGGCGCGCCCCGCTCACGCCCCGCCCGGAAAACGCGCCTGTGTGACGGAACCTTAAACTTGCCTATATTCAATGCTATACGATAAAAACAGAGTAGGTAGCCACAATACTAGTGCTTTAATTTAAACGACCCAGTAAAATAGATACATATCGATAACTTACAAAGCTCAAAAGCTTACTACAGAAAGTATTCTTAGCTCTATTATTGATTTGCACCAGGGGTTTCCCCGGGGAGGAATCCAGCTGTGACTTGTAGATTTACAACAACAATAGACACGACACGAGATCGAAACATTGGGACTTAACATGGCGCAACCAAAGGGGCGGGTCTTTGTCTTTGTCAATCAATCGTCATTTATTTGCAGTGAAATAAACTAAAATGCATGCAATATATTCTAAGTGTAAGGCCTGAGTGGACGCTCGAGTTGGGCGTACAGCGGGGCGGGGCGTGCGGCGTGCATGGTGCATGTTAAACAAATGCAAACGTATAGGAGCGGCCTTAGTGCACGCTGCTCAAATTACTCCTGACCCCGACGCCACCCTGCACGCCCCGCCGAACGCTCCGCTTCGAGCGTCTACTCAGGCCTTACACTAAGAAGGACCATTACATTACGCTCATTACGGCATTGTGACATATCGACCAAAACCGTTTTAAAAGTTGTTTTGGCTTGTGTCAAAATTGTGGGAATTTTCTGTACAATTGGGAACAGAAAAAAGCCTCCTTCTTTTGTTTTTGTTATTATAATTAAACCTATATCTGTTTATGGTTCTACTGAATTCTTGCTTGTTATTGTTACTGAAAAGTAACACAGTTTCAAAGCAATATGTAAAAACATTCAGTATAGCTGGTCAAGCAAATCTTGTCAGGAAAAAAGGCGCGATATTCAAATTTTCTATGGGACGATATCCCTTCGCGCCTACATTTTTCAAATTTGCCGCCTTTTTCTACTGACAAGATCTGCTTGACCAAGTATATAAGTACCTATTACGACTAAACATGTCGCATTTTTTTAAAATATGTAGGTCATTTTAATATCACCAGCCCTAGCCGAAAAGTTCACTTGAATTTAGCTTTAATACAAGTTTTTAATCTTTTTAATATAGAGCAGAAGAAAATATTCGTTTGCGTTGGAAAATTATTTTTTCTCTCGTTTACTTTTCGTTATCTCGAAGCGATTGAAAATAAATTGCTTCGCGTCCTCCAAACGGAATCCATTATGTGTGCTCAGGTCGTTCGGGACTCGCCCTTCAGACATCTTGACTTATTACCGAGACCCTTAAAATAGATATGCAAAAAAAAACAAGATCTACATAGAGATGTAAGAATATGTGTATTACTGATAGAGTAATTTTGCCTTCTATCCAATCGTTGTCTGGGAGAGATTGCTTTACGTCCTCCAATATACTGCTTTTCCACTGAGGCGGAAATAAAAGGAGTGCAGAAGTCAAACAGCGGAGCGGAGGAAATATGTTTTTATGTATGGGTATCATTGCCTGAAATAAAAGATTTGATTGATTGATTGATTGAATAACCAATGCTATTTTTTGGTTGATTTCGGCACGTCTCCTCTCAATCCTTCAACCTAGCGTTGTCCCGGCCTAGCGCCAGGGTCCGCTTTCCTGCTCAGTCTTCTCCACTTTGCCCGGTCTTCGGCATCCTCAGGCGGTCTAGCATGAGTTGCGTTCTCGCGCGCGAGTCCATACACCTGGCGCGACTTCAAGTATGGAGTCGCGCGCGAGAACGCAACTAATGCTAGACCGTCTGGTCTGATATTGTTCTCTTCCATGTCCGTTATCACGAAGTCCAGTCAGCGCTTCTTAATAATCTCAAAATAGACAATAAAAATAGGCGGCTATATACAATACCTTATTTAAATACTGCAGGTCTTGCATTGCAAAATCCCGTGTGTCTAAAACGCGCGTTTTTATCGTCGGAAAATGTCGCATTACATAAACGCCCTTAACGATAATAATATACATATGTAGTCTAGATACTGTCGCCTTTACCTTTAACTGTGGAAAGGCAAATTAATTAGAGAGTCAAAGGGTGGCGTTCCTATTCCTAATAAAGGGTTTAATTGCGAGCTTCATTGATATTGTTTAACATAAAGTGTGTTGAAAGCTCAGTGAATTTATGGAGTATACAATTATACATAATTAAGAGAATATAGGTTAGGGTTCTAGAAACTTTACAGTGCATTTCGGCACGATAACTGCTAAATCCAAGCTAATATTATAAATCCGAAAGTAATAACTCTGGCTGTCTGTTACCGCTGAACTGATTGAGATGAAATTTGGTATGGACATAATGATAAGACACTTTAGTCCCGGAAAAGGACATAGGATAATTTTTATCCCGGAAATCACATCATAAGGGGGTGAAAAGGGGTGTGGAATTAGCTATGATAGTGGTAAGTATACGAAAATACTAATTCAATGCGTACGAAGTCGCATTCGGTAGGTCGAATGAAAGACGACATTAGTACGTTTTGTATGAAAATATGTTTTTGTCCTAGATGTAAAATGTCGACACAATCGAAATAGCAATCGTCTAAATATATTTACATACAAAAATGCATTACTTGTAAAATACGATACGTAGCGTGCCAAGTCAGTAATTGCAGCGTAGAAAATGCTTTTTGGCACTTTGCACGCCTACCCCAATCCCAATACGTAACTATAATTAGGACAATGCCGGTAATGCTTTCAATGACATTCTCGGGAATTTCCCGGGAATTTTTGAGACGGTAAGATAGAGTTATAATGGAAACCGGTTACACCAAGATCATTAACCTCTTGTCTGATTATGATAAGGTTATGACCGAATTTATAGTCGTCATTCTCCACAACCGAGGTTTGAAAGGATTGTTCACCACCATAAACATTTATTTACCTACGATTTAAGTTACCTACTTAATTATTTCATCCATCATCAATTGTAAGACTGGTAAGGATCTGTCAAATCTTTCTTGGCGGCTTAGCCAAGATGACAATCGTCGTGCATGGACAAACGCCAATGACAAACCCGGCCACGTCACCAATCTTCTCCCGACAAAAGCAGTCGCTGGTCACAATGTCGACCAAACTGCATACTAATTAAAAAATAAATAAATAAAAGCTAATGACAAACAAACGACAAATCTTCCTGACCCCCTAGCATGGCTCGTCGTTGCGCGCAACTACATACTTGAAGTCGACAACGCGAGTCTGTGTTGGATTACCTATACGTTCTCGGAATAATAAACCAACAGGAACCGCCATTAACAGACGTTCCCCTCTGCCAAAAGTCGGCGGCCGCCGGTCAAGGAGGTTATATAAAACTAGTTGCCATACGTCATACGCCATTCAGCAAACGTCAGTCTAAGCGGAATGTTAGGAGCAGAAAATGCCGAATTGTAGCGTTTTCTCCCGTAAAAACCGATCGGAAACATCTAGCGTACTTAAAAAACACGTTTCTTTTCATATGTAAGTACTATTACATGTAAATATTATGAAATAGTGCACTAATTTAGCAAAAAACTAAAAAACATTGTCAATCTGAAAGTGATACCACTTCATCGTACTAGATCTAATTTAGGGTAAAATTTAAAGAAGACTTTCTAAATATTCATTAGGTATACCTAACTTCTAATTTGCGTTGCTTATTGTTATATAATTTATATAACACATTATTTTTCTATAACACCTTATTTTTATATCAACATAATCCATTCAATGAAATAAATAGTATAAATCATAAATAACGTGATAAGTATTACCGATATAGGGTCATTGTGCAGTTTCCGTCCATGCTCTAGGTAGTCTCTAGTTTTCGTCCACATGACAGATTAGCAAATAACATATTTGATATTTAATTTGCTACTTGCCAAATACATTTTTTATGTAGATAGATATATTGTCTCGACATTAAGGATTGCATTAAGTCCAAATTTGTGCAGCAATGTAGATTTATATTCAATTTCGTCAAGTGGACGAAAATTAAAGCTGGTCGAAAACTAACGCACCTACCCTACTACTGTTTGAAAATTCATTTTTTCTTACTTTCTATCGTATATTTTTTATTTGACATGTCCAATGTTTGTATTGTAATTTATTTATTTCAAAGTATTTACTGCCGTCATTTTCCATAAATAGGCACTTTTAATTTATGACTCTGGTATCACTCTACCATAGTTAGTGATGGGACACCATAAAAACCAATATCGATAAAATCTATATGAACATTATAAATATATTGTTATTTTGATTTATTTTTTTAGATTTCCAAAAGATGCGATAAATTTTAAACATAAGTAGTTTTCAGCTTGTAAATCAAGCCATCGAAAACCTAAAAATATTGCAAATCAGTCACGTTTTAAATATCTAAGAACTGCATAAGTAAGTTTGTAATTCCATATAAATATATGCTATTACAAAGTTACTGTTGCAGTTCCTACAAATAGTATTATCATGCCGCGATCAGAAAGGGATTAGAAATAACAGATTTCCATACACTTACGTCAAAATCAATATGGATTGACAGCTATCTCAATCCCTTTCTAATCGCGATTCAGTAATAGGTAAAGTAAAGGTACACTACGATGTATGTACGATGTGAGTATGAATAAAGATGTGTTTAGTTATGATATGTGTATACATAGTATGGGTATGTGTACCCGAAAGAAGGACTGTCTACAAAAAGAGATGAGATCCCATCAAAAACATTACATGTAAAAAGGTGCAAGTCTCGCAACGCTTCTACTACAAAAAAGTTTTGACATGTAATGCTAATGTGAAACCTAGTCGGTTATTTTAATCAGTGCCAGGGGGTGTTAAAACCGTATCAATAAGATATCTTTAATTTGTAATACATATCATGACTTGGCAATCGCACATAATGCTTTACTCTTACCGTACTCGTAAATATATGTAATGCTCAAACTGCAACTAGCGTTATGTTCAAATTAGAATTATTTTTAATAGGTGACGATAATCCTTATGTCATTATGCAGCCGTGCGATGGCCAAGTCATTATACGTATTACAAATTAAAGATATATTATTGATACGGTTTTAACACCCCCTGGCACTGATTAAAATAACCGACTTGGTTTCACATTAGCATTACATCTCAAAACTTTTTTGTAGTAGAGGCGTTGCGAGACTTGCACCTTTTTACATGTAATGTTTTTGATGGTTATAATTGACTAAAGAAGACAGTTAAAATTCAGTCAATAAAATATCGACAATATTATCGACAAGTCCCTCGCACTTCTACGTTTACTTAGAACTGACATCATCTCGTTCACGGACAGGGTTGTCTGTGTTTGTTCTTGTATTTGTGTGAATATAGTTTATGCTAGTGTTTGATAATTTTGTCGTGTGCGTGTGTAGCGACGCATGCAAAAAATGCATTAGTGTTTACATTATTTGTGTGCGTTCCTCGCCCCCCGCGCCGAAAACGGCAGAATTTTTCACATAGAAATTAGTGCGTGTCACCACTCCATATTGGATTATTACTCCGAGTATACGTTACACTTTGCTCAATTACCGAGTTCTCCACATACATAACATTAAATTTGAGCTGAATTTTAGTACATCTATTAATATCCTGACCATGCCTTTTGCATGAACAGTTGGATCGGCATTCGGCGTTCGGCGCGTGAGCCAACACAACACTTTTCCTTTATTGCTATGGTTCACACAAAAAAAACAGTCAACTATCAACCTTACTGTTTAGAATAGAAAAGTGAGATTGTAATGATTTCTTTGTCAACTATTCTGACTAAAAAAAAACAAATACACAGTTCACATAAAATGACGATTTTCGGTTATTAAACACTACGGCTACGACTTTTTATGAATAATGGTACTAATGTTTTCCTTCGGTAGAAAAATAATTTGTTTTCTTTATTAATCGTGAGTCAGGCATATTCACAAGATTTTGGATTTAATTCTTTTGAGTCACTTGAATTGTATTTCCCTTTTGATCTTGGTCAAGGATTATTGTTGTGAACTAAAGGTAACTTCGGAGAAGAATATCAAAGGTGTATTAAAAATCTCCAACCCGCCTTAGGCCAGTGTGATAAATTGACAATATAGCCTCTCTATAATGACGAGTTTGACACTGACATATTCGCTAGCGACTACGTAACACAACTCACTCGACTCACTCACAATGAATCTCCCTCGTTTAAAATTATTATAAAACTGGTAATACAGTTTATTAAAGTTGACATAAACAGGAAACTCATGATAAATAAATACAGCTGCACACGTTTAGGATAATTCAGCAGTGCCGGTACATAGACTGTGTATAACATAACATAAACAATAAACATGCCTACTAGTGAGGCGTTCATAGAACTCGAATGCCGTCGGCTTGCCATTTTTAGAGAGTTATCCTATACGAATTGAACAAAAATCAGGCTTAAATACTCTAATTAGCTCCGGCCAGCCCAACATTTTGCTACTCGCGTAAACATATAAACATATAGTTTTGAGTACTCGTATAAATTTACTGTGAAATGAGACGAGGGAAATCTGGATCTAGGATTTTTTGGGTGGAATCACATCTGTCAGTATCCAGCCGCATTTTATATATGAGAAATTGCTCGTTAGTATGAAGATGCGTACGCATCGGAAAGCTGAAAGCATGCGTACGCATCAGGGATGTTGCGGATGCAGATTTTTTGACATCCGCGGATGCGGATGCGGATGTGGATATTTAAAGGCTCACATCCGCGGATGCGGATGCGGATGCGGATGTCAAGATTAGGTACTTAGAAAACGTCAAACATTAAATTTTTAGTATCATAATAAAAAAAAACGAAACGTTTAGTATTTGAGCAAGAATATAGACCACCTGTGCGTTATATTTTAATAAACAGTAACTTGGCCGACTTTTCTGGATCTTAGACGATTTCGTTATAGATAATGACGAAATTACCTAGCACTTACGCCGCCGCTAAGACGTTCCTGTACCGACTTGCTTGACATCCGCATCCGCATAAGCTCCGCATCGATTTTATGCGGATGCGGATGCAGATGCGGATGTTGAAAATAATGCGGAAGTTCCGCGGTTGCGGATGCGGATGCGGATGTTCGCAACATCCCTGGTACGCATCTTCATACTAACGAGCGATTTCTTATATATAAAACGCGGCTGGATACTGACAGATGTGATTCCACCCTTTATATTTGTACTGTACACCTTGTATAGAAAGCGAATTAGTGTCGTGTCATATTAGTAATTCTTCTTTCTACCTGTCACACGTCAACTGTCAAATAATGTGTGCCGACAGAAAAGGTCAACATTCGTGCACATAACCAACTGCTTCTAGAAGAAAAATTACTCGTATTGCCAAATCGTCTATTAGAGAACATAGGGGTGTGTCAAGCAACACGCAATCGCAATTGTGCTACATATACCATACAAGTGATACAAGTATGCATATTACGATGTCAACAATGCACGATGCACAAATCACGCATCTAGTGACATCTACCCGCCGCCATGCCAACTGCGTCGTGTATCGACGTGCGATCGTACTAGATTTAATTGCGTTACTTATAATTCTCGATAGATGTCGATGCGTTCGCAGGGCTGTTTACTTCCGTACTTAAGCCTATTGTTACTCGTAGTATCACTACATAGTATAAAACAAAGTCGCTTCCCGCTGTCTGTCTGTCTGTATGCTTAGATCTTAAAAAGTACGCAATGGATTTTGATGCGGTTTTTTTAATAGATAGAGTGATTCAAGAGGCAGGTTTTTGTATAATTTGTTAACCCGTACGAAGCCGGGGCGGGTCGCTAGTCCAGTATAAGAGGATCTAGAGTTCTGTCGCTTCTCCACTTCTCGTCCACTTAACAGCAACTTTTAACTGACCATCGATGGATTTTATGTATTTGCAATAAGAGTTTACGGATTGCTAGCAGCTTGGACGATGGTACAATCAGTAAAACTATTAGCTCAGCACCCCTGCATATAAAAATGTATGCAGGAGTGCTGTTTTCTATACCTAGTACTTATTTAACAAGCTGCAACCTTTAAAAGTTCGGTTCGGGTTCGGAGTCTTACTTAGCTTAGGGGGCCCGGATTATATGAATCTTCCTAGATTTTAGTTTTTAGTCATTTTAACCATTTTATTGGTAACGGAACGTGGACAGCACTTTTCGTTTTTCAATTTGTTTTTCAACAAAAAGGGACAAGCGACTGCATCTTAAACTTCCAACCGAAAAGGGGAACTATGTCTTGATATTTTTTCACACAAGTTCCGATTATATTATGCAGTCGATCCATACTGCACGGAAAAAATTCAAGCCACAAGCATAATAACCGAAGACCACAAAGGGGAGATTAATATAACAGCTTTGTATATTCCACCAAAGCACAACTTGAAAAAGGAAGACTACTCCTCATTCTTCTCGACGCTTGGGCATCGATTTATAGCTGGAGGAGACTATAACGCCAAACATATCAGATGGGGCTCAAGGCTAACTACACCAAAAGGCCGAGAGCTCTTAAAGTCAATCGAGTCCCTCCAACTCGGTATAGCGTCAACCGGTGAACCTACTTACTGGCCTTCGGATTTAAACAAGAAACCGGACTTGATAGACTTCATAGTTACTAAGGGATTTCATGACTCTTCTCTGAAATGCAAATCAAGCTTGGACTTGTCCTCAGACCACTCTCCAATTATAATACTAGTAGATTGCCAAATCTCACCTATTCCGAAAAAGTGTAAATTGCACACGAAAGGCACGAACTGGCCAAACTTTCGGGAACTAATCCAGCAATCACTGGACTGCCAAATCCCTCTAAAATCAGACGACGATATCACCCAAGCTGTCGAATTGTTTAACACTGCCGTACAACAAGCTGCTTGGGCTGCAACTCCTACCCCAAAGGATAAAAACAAAGAATTGTTTCTATACCCTAAACATATTTTCGAGCTACTAAAACAAAAACGCCAGGCCAGGAAATTGTGGCAATCAACCAAGTTCCCAGGCCATAAAAAGAAATTTAATTACCTTGCATCTAAACTCAAGGAAGCCCTTGCAAGACACAGAAACAGGGAAACAGAAATATACCTACAAAATCTTGATGCGACAAAAGCCACTGATTATTCACTCTGGAAGGCCACAAAAACCTGAAAAGGCCCATTGCCCATCAACCCCCGATCAGAAATGAAGATGGCAGCTGGGCAAAAAGAGATTCTGACAAAGCAGGGGTATTCGCGAGACACTTATCCACAGTTTTCACGCCAAATGACGATCTTGATTCAACAAAGTTGGAAGAAATAACAAAAACACTAAATCAGCCTCACCAATTAGACTTACCCATTAAAAAATTTACTTACACAGAAGTCATCGGTGCGATCAATAGCCTCAACATACATAAGGCTCCAGGATACGATCTCATTACTGCAAAAATCCTTAGAGAACTACCGCACATTGGAATCAAATTCCTAACTCACATCTACAATGCCGCGCTCTGGAGAAATTTTGTCCCTCCACAATGGAAAGTTGCTGAAATCATTCTAATTCCAAAACCTGGCAAAGAACCCACAGAAGTAAAATCGTACCGTCCAATTAGCCTGCTACCAATACCTTCAAAAGTTTTAGAAATATTGTTCATGAAAAGAATAAAAGCAGAGGTTACGAAGACTAATTTGATTCCGTTACACCAATTCGGATTCCGGCAAGGACATGGTACTGTGGAACAGGTTCACAGGCTAGTGGAGCAAATAAACCTTGCGTTTGAACAAAAACTTTATGTGTCATCAGCGTTTCTGGACATATCCCAAGCATTTGACCGGGTTTGGCATGAAGGACTCTTATTCAAAATATTAAAAAACCTTCCAATCAATTATTATCAATTTATCACTTCGTACCTTAACGAACGACACTTTTATGTAAGCTATGGCAGTAGCACGACAAACCTACATGGGATAGAAGCCGGTGTGCCTCAAGGAAGTGTCATGGGCCCATTACTCTACCTCATATATACCTCGGATCTCCCAAGTGCCGAAAATGTTCTAACAGGAACTTTCGCCGATGACACTGCTATATTAGCAGTAGCCGACACTCCTGCCGATGCATCAGGAAAACTTCAAAACAGTCTCGACGATATATCGAAATGGCTTAAAGACTGGAAAATTAAAGCGAATGAGACAAAATCGGTGCAAGTAACATTTACGCTAAGACGTGAAACGTGCCCGGAAGTAAAACTTAACAACATACGTATACCCCAATCAGACCACGTTCGATACCTAGGAATCTACTTGGACAGGAGACTAACTTGGACGAAACACATCTTTACAAAACGAAAAGCCCTCGGACAGCAGCTGCGAAAGATGTACTGGCTTTTAGAACGCAAATCTCAACTCAGCCTAAACAACAAACTGCTACTTTACAAGTGCATACTAAAACCAATATGGACTTATGGGATTCAGCTGTGGGGAACAGCCTCAAAATACAATCTAGGAATACTACAGCGTTTCCAATCAAAAATACTACGTATAATCACTAAAGCCCCGTGGTACATCAAAAACGAGAATTTGCATCGAGATCTCAAAATCAAAACAATAAACCAAGAAGTGTCCGACACCTTAGACAAATATCGCAAACGAATGGAGAAACACCCAAACTTACTCGCGAGAAACCTGATGAAGGAACCTCCTAACACTACTTTTACAAGGCTGAAGAGAAGAGCACCCCAAGATCTTATAAAATAAATATACGATTTAACGAAATTGATGGGCGTATCAAAGGATATCGCACCACGCACGACTATTAAAAATACTTAATCTCCAGCTAAATGTCAAAGATAGACAGCTTGCAGGATTGAAGTGGAATCAAAAAAAAAAAAAAGTTCCGATTCTAGAAAAAGCGGCCAAGTGCGAGTCGGACTCGCCCATGAAGGGTTCCGTATTTAGGCGATTTAAGACGTATAAAAAAAAACTACTTACTAGATCTCGTTCAAACCAATTTTCGGTGGAAGTTTACATGGTAATGTACATCATATATTTTTTTTAGTTTTATCATTCTCTTATTTTAGAAGTTACAGGGGGGGGACACACATTTTACCACTTTGGAAGTGTCTCTCGCGCAAACTATTCAGTTTAGAAAAAAATTATATTAGAAACCTCAATATCATTTTTGAAGACCTATCCATAGATACCCCACACGTATGGGTTAGATGAAAAAAAAATTTTTGAGTTTCAGTTCGAAGTATGGGGAACCCCAAAAATTTATTGTTTTTTTTCTATTTTTGTGTGAAAATCTTAATGCGGTTCACAGAATACATCTACTTACCAAGTTTCAACAGTATAGTTCTTATAGTTTCGGAGAAAAGTGGCTGTGACATACGGACGGACAGACAGACGGACAGACGGACAGACAGACAGACAGACATGACGAATCTATAAGGGTTCCGTTTTTTGCCATTTGGCTACGGAACCCTAAAAAGAAGGAGAATCGGAGATCCCACTGAACTATGTAGTTCCGTTGAGGCGATGCTGTCAGTAAGCAATGAGAATAACAAAGTACGTGGTTATCACCAAGTTTACAGCGCGACCTAGGACAATAAGGTTCCTAGGCTACCTAGAACAGCCTTTGTTGTGGTTTATTGATGATAACAACTTAGTTTTACTGTTTGCGGCATTGCCGTTACGGCACGCGTGAAATATAAATGTGATGATTACATGGCTTATATTGCATTTTTGTTATGTGCAGGAATTTTGTTATGTTTACAGTTAGTTAATTACTCGTGTATCTATAGGGTGACTTTAACTTCAAAACCGGTCTTTGAATTAATAATGGATTTTAGGCATTTTGATCTAAAAGTTAGACAGTTCGTTATTTTACCGCCTTTTAGTCGCTAGTTAATTTGATAAAGCCTGACAAAAACTGGACACGTAAAAAAATTACCGTACTGGGCCATAAATAACCAGAAATGTATCCGGACATACGTGTGCATCTTGGCTGGGCTATTAATATTTATTAAAAAAAAGTTAATTGATATTTATCCTCTTCCGTCAATCATCAGAATGCTGGTGATTTTTTTTAAATTCTCATAATTCACGACCACTTCCAGCTGGACTATAAAATTCCTACATTGTTTGGTTTTGAAAACTTCTGGGATAATTTTCCCAGTATTTACTCTCTCTGGTCTGAAACGTTAGGTGTATCAAGGGGGTCTCTTGTAAGAAAAGTCTTCTTCTAGCCATTTTGTAAAAGAAGAACAACAGCGGCTATGATCCATCAGCATACATTAACACAGCTCCAGTAAAAAAGTTGTACCTCACTAACTTCTAAGACTCTCTAGTCTACTAGAACAGTAATGTGGGTTTGGGATATATGACAGCGATACTAATATTCGTACTCGTAACTGCTTATATAGTACATTGCCAAATTAAGCCTAGCTTTTGATGTCGTAGTTACCTATTTCCCAAGAAAATTGTGCTCCAATTTAATGTTATTTTACCTTGACTTTGTCATGTTTGCTAAAAGTTGTTGTGTTTTATAATGCTATACGCCATATGCAAATGAGTAACGATCATGAATACGTAATGGGCTGTATGAACTCGTATGATGCCAAGTTTTGTGCGATTTGTATTTCGTTTTCAACTCATATTTTTATACTTTTGACAGTGACAAAAGGCGGATTTAATGCCACACGGCATTTTTGTGTCAATTTTCTTTTGTATGTACATACAGTCAGCAGCAATAGTTGCTAAGCGGGCGAAGCGTACAAAATGATCTTGACGCGACTTTATTGTTAAGAGTGCTATTACATTTCGAGGATGAGCGAGTTTAGGTATTTTACGCGCTGCGGCAGGCTCCGCGAGCTCAGGTCGCCGAACCCTTCCACCGCATTTTCCCTCGGTCGCACTACAATGATGGATTAAACATTCTTGATCCGATCGTGAAGCACATTGAAATCAATCATAACAACACTAACTGTACTTTAATATCAAAGTCCTAAAAATGTTATTTGGTACGAAAATACCAAATCCAGTGCAAATATACATACTTATGTAGGTCATTATTACTAGAAAGAAATTATACGTACTTAGGTACTCGCTTATTTTCATTTTTCGTCATTGTATATGGTATAGGTTGTATAGTGAAACTATTTTAGCTATATAATGAAACCTTTAATTTGTATCTTAAGTTTAGAAACGAGCTGATACTAAGCATCTGATGATGAAGCCTGATGATGATGATGAAGGTGGTCACGGATACCAATCAACCATGTAGTAACATGATTAGGCTCGTTTGATTCGTCTCAACAAGATCTTTGGCACTAGGTGATACTCAGGGTCTGATGATGGAGCTGTAAGGTGGTCACCGGTACCATTCAACCATGCAACTAAACCACTTCGTGTTTGGGCTCGTTTGATTCATTTCAACAAGATCTTTGACACAAGATATGACTCAAGGTCTGATGATGGAGCTCGAAGGTGGTCACCGGTACCAGTCAACCATGCAACTAAACCACTTCGTGTTTGGGCTCGTTTTATTCATTTCAACAAGATCTTTGACACAAGATAGGACTCAGGGTCTGATGATGAAGCTGGAAGGTGGTCACCGGTACCAGTCAACCATGCAACTAAACCACTTCGTGCTTGAGCTCGTTTGATTCGTCTCAACAAGATCTTTGACACTAGGTGATACTCAGGGTCTAATGATGGAGCTGGAAGGTGGTCACCGGTTGGTACCGGTGACCACCTTCCAGCTACTGGTACTGGTGACCACCGTCCAGCTCCATCATCAGACCCTGAGTCCTATCTTGTGTCAAAGATCTTGTTGAGACGAATCAAACGAGCCGAAACACGAAGTGGTTTAGTTGCATGGTTGACTGGTACCGTTGACCACCTTCCAGCTCCATCATCAGACCCTGAGTTCTATCTTGTGTCAAAGATCTCGTTGAGAGGAATCAAACGAGCTCAAACACGAAGTGGTTTAATTGCGTGGTTGACTGGTACCGGTGACCACCTTCCAGCTCCATCATAAGACCTTCAGTACTATCTTGTGTCAAATATCTTGTTGAGACAAATCAAACGAGCCCAAACACGAAGTGGTTTAGTTGCATGGTTGACTGGTACTGGTGACCACCTTCCAGCTCCATCATCAGACCCTCAGTACTATCTTGTGTCAAAGATCTTGTTGAGACGAATCAAACGAGCCCAAACACGAAGTGGTTTAGTTGCGTGGTTGACTGGTACCGGTGCCAACCTTCCAGCTCCATCAGCAGACCCTCAGTACTATCTTGTGTCAAAGATCTTGTTGAGACGAATCAAACGAGCCGAAACTCGAAGTGGTTTAGTTGCATGGTTGACTGGTACCGTTGACCACTTTCCAGCTTCATCATCAGACCCTGAGTTCTATCTTGTGTCAAAGATCTCGTTGAGAGGAATCAAACGAGCCCAAACACGAAGTGGTTTACTTGCATGGTTGACTGGTACTGGTGACCACCTTCCAGCTTCATCATCAGACCCTGAGTTCTATCTTGTGTCAAAGATCTCGTTGAGAGGAATCAAACGAGCCTAAACACGAAGTGGTTTAGTTGCATGGTTGACTGGTACTGGTGACCACCTTCCAGCTCCATCATCAGACCCTCAGTACTATCTTGTGTCAAAGATCTTGTTAAGACGAATCAAACGAGCCCAAACACGAAGTGGTTTAGGTGCATGGTTGACTGCTACCGTTGACCACGTTCCAGCTTCATCGTCAGACCCTGAGTTCTATCTTGTGTCAAAGATCTCGTTGAGAGGAATAAAACGAGCCCAAACACGAAGTGGTTTAGTTGCGTGGTTGACTGGTACCGGTGCCAACCTTCCAGCTCCATCATCAGACCCTCAGTACTATCTTGTGTCAAAGATCTTGTTGAGACGAATCAAACGAGCCGAAACACGAAGTGGTTTAGTTGCATGGTTGACTGGTACCGTTGACCACCTTCCAGCTTCATCATCAGACCCTGAGTTCTATCTTGTGTCAAAGATCTCGTTGAGAGGAATCAAACGAGTCCAAACACGAAGTGGTTTAGTTGCGTGGTTGACTGGTACCGGTGACCACCTTCCAGCTCCATCATCAGACCCTGAGTCCTATCTTGTGTCAAAGATCTTGTTGAGACGAATCAAACGAGCCGAAACACGAAGTGGTTTAGTTGCATGGTTGATTGGTACCGGTGACCACCTCCCAGCTCCATCATCAGACCTATATATTCTGATTCTGACATGTCATCAAAAACATTTGTATTCAGCCATTTTTTAATTTAGTACCTATAAAATATCAGACCATTTCAAATATCTTTAATGCTGTCCGGTAGTTACATACTCTATAAAACCAAATACACATTACTAGGATCAAAGTTTCTCAGTCGCCGTTTACACGAACTGTCACGCACACAGTATAGCATTTTACACGGCGCCTGCCGCACACAATAATAAAAAACCTCGTCGTCGCCGTTGAAAACGTGCGGAGCCGACCGACACACGTCTTACCTCTACAAGCTCTGCCGCGGCACTGAGCTCACGACCGCGCGTCATCGGTAATATTAGAGTCGTTTTCAAAAAATTGCCAAAAAATTATAGTAGAATTTCATAAACACTAATGTATACCATCAGTATAAGCAAACGCTGCAGATTGCTTGAGTATGAAAATGACTTCGATATTAAGTACAATTTCGTAGGAATTGACACTTGTTTCGGAGAGAAAATTGAGTTTGTTTTTCTTCGATTTTCTCTTTCTCAAAGGTATTTAGGAAAAATTACAAAAGTAATTCCTAATGTACAGGGTATTAGTAATACAAAATAGCCAGCTTTACCAGAGTAAACTTCTCAACATTTACAAATACGAGCTCACAATTTAGTGCTTCACGTGGTTTTTCGGAAACAACCATCAGAAAAAAAAATCATTACTAATTTAATACGCCCTTTTTCCAATATTTAAAAAGTAATTCCTAAAGATAAGAAGACGCTTTTACCGTAACAAGTACTCATTGTTTCTAATAACGACCCTAAAGTACTGAATGTCATCGAGGAATATCATCAATTTTGCATTATTTCGACTTTTCTTGTTGGAGCGCTCTTAAGAGAATAAGAGCGCGTCAAGGTAATTTTGAACATCTCGCCCGCTTAGCAACTTCTGCTGCGGACTCTACTTAGACTGGGTTATATTCGAGAGCAGGGATGTTGCGAATATCCGCATCCGCATCCGCAACCGCGGAACTTCCGCATTATTTTCAACATCCGCATCCGCATCCGCATAAATTCGATGCGGATGTAATGCGGATGCGGATGTGGAACAGGTCGGTACAGGAACGTCTTAGCATCGGCGTAAGTGCTAGACTGCTAGGTAATTTAGTCATTAACCAAAAAACCTATTAGAAATGAGCAGTCAAGCGTGAGTCGGACTTATTGTACGGAGCCCTTGCAATGCGAGTCCGACTCGCACTTGGCCGGTTTTTTGAAATAAAAATTACTAAAATGTAATATTTGACGTTTTTTATGGTACTATCTTGACATCCGCATCCGCATCCGCATCCGCGGATGTGAGCCTTTAAAAATCCGCATCCGCATCCGCGTCCGCGGATGTCAAAAAATCGGCATCCGCAACATCCCTGTTCGAGAGTATTAAATGACAACTTCTAGTATAGCTATCGCAGATTTATAAAATCCTTACATAAGATGGGGAGACCTTCCTCTAATGTACATAATTATTTACTTATTTAGTTCCATATTTTCATTTAGCACTAGTTATTTCTAGTAAAAGAAGAATTTTATAGACCCGCCTGTTCCTATCTCTATCGCACGTGCATAATTATATCACAGTACCATTGACCGCCGGCATCATGAATTACGCGCGATAGAGATAGAAACTGGCGGTTCAATGTACGTAATTCTTCGTGCTCAGCGTCCTTGCTTAACATTAGTCGTAGCACAATAATTCACAGAATAAATTATTTATTAACTTGATTGCAACAGCCCTACGAACCGCGACAATCCTCAATAGGGAGTATTACTGCAATATTTTGCCGCCAGAGTGCAGCACTAGTGACTTAAGTATACCATAGAGTAACTTATATATGTCCTGTACCTTAAACTGTTTTTTGACAAGTTTTCACAGACAATCAAATATGACATTGATACATCAAGGCGGTTTGTTTGTTTACGAAATCGAAACTCAGCTATCTGCCTCTTTATCGCTCGAATATGCAAGAGTGATAGAGAGGTTAGATATCAAAATGTCGAGTCTCTCGTTTGCGGTAGACCCTTAGATTGTTTACTTGTTGTTGGAGTGGCGCCCCCTACGCAGACTTTCGCGTAATATCCCCTATTCCTTACCAGTTTAAGACCGACCAGTTCCATTTCACCAAAACCATCCCAGTAATTTTGTCGCTACACCTAATTGTTATGCGGTCGATAGCGGCGGCGACTCGGCCGAGACTGCGCTCGTAGATAACCTCGCTTTATCACCGGCTAATGTTTAACTTAACCCGTCCAACGCGCGGTAGTGGGTTACGTTTTATTGATGATAATAAATATGGCTTAGAGGTTATACTGCTTACTTTTGCTAGGACCGTTTATTCCAAAGCAAAATTGTGCAACATTGAAGTTTAATAATATGGTAATGTGTTGGTGTAAATCTCTGATTTTTATGGAGTATGTGGGTACTTAAGTTGGGGCACTTACGTACTAGCATTTGTACAGCGAATCAGTTATGGCCGCTTTTATTATAAGACAAAGCGGTCATCTTTTCCTTAGACCACTTGACAAAGTATGTTGTTTTTTCATTAAAAAAAACCTGGCGGCCTAGCCAAGGTGACAATCGCTATCGCTTCGCCATCGAATCGCTTTGTGTCTCTCTATCACTCTTCCAATTAGTGTAACAGAGACAGTTGCGTTACGTTGCGATTGGCATTTTGTCTACAGGGCCTATTTACTTTTCGGGAATGTTTTACCGATTGCAAGACCTTGCAATCCTATTTACCGAAGTGTTCTACTTAATGCTTGTATGTTCTGGCGCTGGGCCAAAGCTGCGTTTTTGCCGCGGTTTCGCGCAGGCTATTATTAGAGAGCTCCCGATACACGTGTTACACGCTGACACGGGTACCCGTGTTCTTAAGCCCGGCGGTACTAAGAACCCGAACTACACGAACCCGCCCGGATCCAGAAACGTTTACACGGGTACCCGTGTACCCGTGTACACGGGTACACGAAAGAACGGATCTTATTTACCCGCGGGTTCAACCGTTCATTTTCGTGTAGCAGAGATTCGTGCTATGAAGAGATACGGTGGAATATAAGAGAGATTAGGAAAGTTCGATTACTTTGCAGTTTAACGTGTTATTGATTGGTAATATCAATAATAAAGTAGACTTTGTTTCAATAATTCATATGTTTTGTTTGAGATTAAGTATTTTCAATTGCCATGTCGTGTGAAAAACAAAATACATGACATAGATAATAAACAAAGTGCAGAAGTTTCATTCAATAGAACGTGTTGTTTTTACAACGTGCGTTGGTGCTTTTGGTCTTATCTCTTTGTGATAAGCTAGACACATCTGCAAAAAAATACAACAACTAATCTTTCAGGTAGGATTATTCTATTGTTTGGTTGCCGCGCGGCTCTTAAAAGCATTTTACTAGTGACAGAGACAGCAAACAATGAATAATATCTATGCCTAAGATTTAAAAAGTATCTCATAGAACTTTAGTTAGACTCCAGTTCGCCTATTGGTCAGTTGGATACTAAAGTCTATCTACGTTAATCGTACCGTTTTGTTGTTTTATTAATAGTTTTTGTTTTGTTGTTTACTGTTAATTTTTGTTAAAAAAAATGAGAAGAAGTTGGGTGTGGAACTTTGCCAGATCCGGTGACAAAGCCTATTGCTCTTTGTGCAATGACCGGGCAAATAACGAGTTTTCGTGCCATGGTGGTTCAACAGGAGCCATAGGAAGATATTTGTTATCAATACATCAAAAATCACCCACCATGACGACCCCTGAGTAAGTACATTTCTTCCTACTTCGTATAGTGAAACCAAAAACTGCGTTAAAATGAATGCGATTTTTTTACATTTATAACAGTTATAATTTATTAGAATGTTTAGTATATTTAAATAAACAGTTCTGTAGTATATTTGTAATTAAGGTATTGAAACAATAAGGGTCAGAATGGGAATGAGGATGGGATTTAAAACTACCGTTCTTATTATTGTGTGGTATATGATATATAATGAAGTTTTTACCAATCTTCACATTTTACTTGTAGATACTTTAAGTTTAAAGTAATCAATTCAGAAAATATTATGCACCATAAACAGTCACTACATATTACAAATAATTTTGTGATTAATG
The DNA here is from genome assembly GCF_948474715.1 of Cydia amplana. NCBI lineage: Eukaryota > Metazoa > Arthropoda > Insecta > Lepidoptera > Tortricidae > Cydia > Cydia amplana. Next base: position 18,013,492 of record NC_086073.1, read on the forward strand.
GGTCTTTTCTATATGGAAACAAGCACCATTTGTGACAATTTGTAGAAAAACAATTTTTTATATCTTTGAAAATTACTGTTTAATTTAAAATGAGTTTTTGGCAAAAATGTCATTTTTGTTACACGCTTTTATCGCTGACTGTACTTTTCTTACGACAGACAACTAATACTCATCGAGACAATTCTAAAAAACCCTAACACAATTAGGTTGCGTTGTTTCATCACAGAGTTCCTATGGCCACCTCCTGTCTCCATCATCAGATCAGCTCGATGGTACCATAATATTGCATTGTCACCCGACTTACATATGTATGCAAAATTTCAGCTCAATCGGAAGTCGGGAAGTGGATCAAATTTAACTTGCAAGATTCCATTACAATTTAGTTACATACAGGTCGAGTTCCTATGGCCACCTCCTGTCTCCATCATCAGATCAGCTCGATGGTACCATAATATTGCATTGTCACCCGACTTACATGTGTATGCAAAATTTCAGCTCAATCGGAAACCGGGAAGTGGATCAAATTTAACTTTCAAGATTCCATTACAATTTAGTTACAGGTCTACCTAATAAAAGCGTGTTAAAAATGAGAACCGTTGTAAAGCATTTCACAGCCTGTGTCGAATAATAATAGCATTTATGTTTATTTTTACAATACAATTTGATATTTTAACTAGTACACAAAAATAGATATTTTCATTTCTGTTCACTCTACCAATAACGGTGTCGTTTTTAGCAATTATTTGAAAGCGATATTAAGCGATTAAAATAAGCGGGTCCTGGAGTATTCAAATAAAGAATAAATAAGTTTTTGGCAAAACTTTCATTTTTGGTACAAGATTTTATCGCTGACTGTACTTTTCTTTCCACGAGTATATTCTAAAAACCCCAAACACAATTCGGTTGTTATATCACAGAGTTCATATGGCCTCCTCCTGTCTCCATCATCAGTTCAGCTCCATTAATATTGCATTGTCACCCGACTTACACACGTATGGAAATTTTCAGCTTCATCGGAAGTGGGTCAAATATAACTTGCAAGTCCGAATTTGAAAATCCGATAAAACTGGTAAACAATCGGGGCTCCTGACCCTGAATCTGTGTTTTATTTAAAGCTATACATAACTTTAATCTCCGCTACACGTCAAGAACGGGTTAGACCCGCGTGTATTTAAGATCCGTTTCGCCGTGTACACGGGTACACGGGTACACGGATACACGGATCTTAATTACACGTGTACCCGTCTACACGTGTAGAACGGGTCAGAAAACCGTGTACGTGTAGTACGGAAACGGGTACCGAACACGTGTACACGAAACCCGGACACGACCGTGAGCCCTAATTATTACATGCACTTCGTACTAGTTCGTACGTAGCGTGTGACGTGCGGTGCGGATAAGGCGCGCGCCCATGGCCGTGTATCTATCTATGCCGTGTATGGTTTTATTTGTACAAGGTTTTGATTGATTTTGATATAATTTTCTAAGAAAACCGAGTTAAAAGTTTTCATGTTGGTAGCTATGTTATGCAAACCAGGATAAAAATACACTATGTTTGAAAAAAAAAATCTTAAAACATCTCACTCCTATTTCTTTTAAATAAAAGTGGATCTGATTACACCATGATTTGAAATTATTGTGCAATAATTAATAAAAGTAATTTAGCTCTATCCTCTACAAAACAAGATCAATATTATAAACATAATTTATTTAATTTATAGGTAACCAAAATACATTATTGTAGATTAGGGTTGCCAGATCGAAAGGCGCTATTATCGGGAAAAAATATAAATTTTTCGGGATTTTGGGCCTTAAGTCGGGAAAAAAAAACCATTCAAATTGAATTAATTGTATTTTACATTATTGGCACTACGTCAGCTGCTCTGTCCAATTTCGACAAGCGCGCCTCGCGCGCGGGCTGTAGGGCTCGACGCGGGTCGCTTGCTCGCTCAACGACAGTTCGGAACTTGAAATTATTATTTTATAACGTGAGACTGTTTTTCGGGACAATTTTCACTTTGTCGGGAATCGGGAACACATGCTAAAAATCGGGAGAATCCCGCCGAATCCCGACCATCTGGCAACCCTATTGTAGATACTTATATAAAAATACAATAAATATTATTAAGTATAATAATAAGTTAAATAAGTTTCTACAATAAATATTATGTATTCAAATTAAAAAAATACGTTATAGAAATGTTTAGTTTATTGCTCACATTTCGCCTTTACTACATCATTATTAAATTAAATAAAAGCGATATAAATTTATTAAAATAATTTCATAACATAAATAAAGTTGGCCTCTCGCGCCGCTACACGGTTAGATAAACAATCGAAGTGTGACAGGGCGCTATCGCATTTTCCGCGGAGGCTGCCAGTGCCGGCTGCGCGCGCGCTGCGAGAACATGTCCCCCGCGCCACCGCCATGTACATAGAGCCCGCCGCCTTCCGCGCCCCCAGCGCCGAATCCCTCGCCTCCACCCCCCCAGTCTGGACACAGTGCTTACCCTCCCCCTTATTCGCAGGGAAGAAAGCGCCGCTCAAAACCTTCGAGGAGGTCCAACCTTTGTTACAACAATCGAGGAAACGTGAACTCAAGCTGGTCATCAGAGAGAACTCCTGGCCGATAAACAGTCCGGTCCGGGCGTTGCTGTGGCCGGCGTTGTGCCGGCAGCATCAGCATGGCAAGTCCATGCTCGACGGCTTCTACTGGGACATGGTCACGCAGGTCAGTGCTCTTTGCTTTATCGTGCTCAAGGCCATGTGTATTTACTTTGATAACAACAACCTTGCTTGATGTGATGATTTTTATTCTTCGTCGTCGATGTTTTAAAGTTTATATAAAGGAGATACGTTTCTATAAGACAGCTGCGTATTCGAGTCACGTGACGCTATTTGTCCGAATTAAATAGTCCATCGGCGCGCACGTGTTTCGCAAGTATTTAGTAACACATGTACAGAAACTTGTAGCAATCTTTATTGATTGATAGGTACTGTTGTGAATCTGATACTGCCTTTTCGTCAAAAACGCATCTGATAAGGAAGATAAGAATGGCACATGTTTACAGTAAAATTCGTGAAGGCGGCGTTGAATTAAGTATATACTTACTTTTTTAACTTTATACCAGTTCTACTATTCTAAGATGTTTATATTATAAGTGAATTTCTGGGGCATTCCCGTCAAGAACATGGTTGTTTCACATGTTATGGTAATCAAGGTTTTTACAAGTCGTGACAAACAATAAAATTATGCCGATACGCCGCCTCACAGCGTTGTATCTGCTCATACATGTAGTTTATTTAGTCAATTGGTATTTTGTTAATACATTCTCTACTGTCTACCTAATCCGTTGCGTTACGTTCATGACATACAACTTGATGGCAGACGGATGGACAGCGGAGGCTTATACTATCCGCAAACCAAAATGACAATACAGCTCATGTTACCATCTCTTTCACTCCTGCTACGACTATGCAAGTGTGAATGAGAAGTGACACGAGGACGCGATCCCGGCTGTCAGTTCGGTTTGAGAATAGTATAGTAATAGTGTTCCAGTTAGCATCCTTGGTGTACGAATCCCTTAAAACGGTGGCTATCTTTCTTATTATGGCTCCTCTACACGATGGGCCAACGCCGGCCACTCCAAGGGACGCATTTATGCGTTAAAGGGAGCAAGTAATATTGCGATCTCATTCTACCGCATGGCTGCGTCCCTTGGAGTGGCCGGCGTTGGCCCATCGTGTAGAGGCGCCATTAGATTCAACCCTTTCGATTACATGTCAATTACATCTTAATTTCTTTTTATATATTTTTTTTTATATTTGTGTCCAGCCCCCGTGAAAGTTACAGGCGGTTGGATCATTAGGGGTGAGGGGCTGTAAGATAATTTTTTTATATACATAATATGTATAACTCAAGAGTGTTGGGTGTGATGCAATGATGCAATAATGTTTGTATGACAATAAATTGATGCTAAATGTAAAATGTACTAGAGAAAGTATACGAGATCATTTGCCGTTGAACTAAATCAGGTTTTAAAAGTTGCCAAACCAAAATGTGGTCATCTTGTTCTTAAAATTGGCCACTATTACGTCGCGCGCGCAGGGGGCGTGGCTTGTCATTCACCGAGCCCCTGCTTGCGACATCAACGCGCAGTGCTTACGCGCACGTGCGTTTTGGCGTAGATTAGGCTTTCATTAATACAGTTTCTGAGCTATTAGTACGTAAGCTACTATTTATAGTACAAGCTTTTTTTTAGAAATTAGGTCGATCTGTGTGAGATGGTCTTGTTTGTGGTTTATAATGATTTATTTTTATCGCTTAAAATGCATCTTGGCGTATAAAGTGCCCTTGAGGCCTTTTGCTAAATAAATGTATGAGTTTATCTAATAAGTACTTATTTGTAAGATTATATTGATAATGCTTTCTCATAAGTACGGTTACTTATTAATGTCCACTTGACCAGACATCGTACATTTTGCAGAATCAACTCCAGTTGAAATCATTAATTAGAGTTAATCACAGTTATATTAGGGTCTATTTACATTATCCGTTATTTCCCAAAAAAGGTTTTTTGTACTTTAATTCGACTACACTGCACCGAAATTCCTATATTATTTACGATTTCTTGTAATGAATGACATAACGTTACGTAAGGTCTAAAAAGAAAATTAAGAAAGAAAAACTTGTCATAATGATGTTGATCTTCGTTAAATAATTGAACGTATGTACCCGTGTACCATTAATTTCATTATTCGTAACAGAAATTAATAATAATGTTATAATAGCTACAATTAAAGCATCGATGTTATTAATTATCACATAATTCTTGTAGGAACTTATGTATATAATGATTATTTTTATGTATTTTATAGTGGAATGTATACGCAATAAGACGCCGTTAATACTTTCTTTAGTTGTGCAATAAAGTTGTAATAAATGGCCGTAAGTACGAGATAAATTCCCGTTATTTGTCATTATTGCAGAGCAAATGACACATGATATGATATGCAGAGATCATCCACATGTTTCGATGCAAATAGTTACTGTTAAAGTTAAAGTATTAGCGTAAAGAATAAGCACCAATATTATATAATTCATGTCACAATTTTACGGGTTTCGTGCCGCAGGCAAAACGCGGTCTGCTCGTCCGTCCGTCGTCCGTATATTCTCCTTACGTGATTCTTCTCTCTTGATGGTCTCTTCGGAAGATCAGCGCTGGAAGTCGCCAGCAACATGCTCAGATGAAGCCATTTCGTGGCACTTTCTTCGTTGTACATACCTTATGTTTTTCTTATATTTTGTGTTTATGTCACCGGCACGGCATTTTAGTCAAAAACTGTAAGGTATAGGAATTATTTAATACAAGTGTTATTAAAAGTTCCAACGTAGAACTTAGTCTATGGGTGTCTATGGTAAGCCTCTAACCAGCAAACTCCGGCGATCTCTCGCCGGCAACTAACAGCAAAACTTTAAATCTTAATTGACCCTCAGTGGACCTTATGTGCTTGCAATAAGGTATATGAATTGACAATTAATAACGGTATCACGGTATTAGTAATTAGGCAGCCATTGTTGCCACTAATTGAGATGCTCCTATTGTCCGCGAGCACGAGAATCGAGGACACTTATACACCGACTAAATAACCTGTGGTAACGGTCGAAACGTGTTTTTATAGTCTATTTCGATTAGTTATTTATAATGACCGTTGGATTGGGTAGAATGGGAAGTAAATTGATTAGAACTGTTTAGTATCTGTCACAGTGGTGGGCAAACTTTTTTCAAGGGGGGCCAGAAAATTACAAAAAATCCGTGGAGGGCTAAAACTGCAGAATAAATACATTTTGATTTGAAACAGTGACGTCGCGAGCCATAGGTACCTATACTAATTATTTCGCAGGACCGGCAGCGGGACGGATAAAATTCTTGCGCGGGCCGGAGCTGGCCCGCGGGCCGTACTTTGCCCACCACTGATCTGGCATATAAAAACAGAGTTTAATATAGGGGAAGATTAGTTAGTAGAGTCTGTGCGGAAAGAGAAGAGTCGTGAAATGTATGGGATCCAATACATTCTACGACTCTTCTTTTGACGACATTTCTCTACAATTATTAATTTTGCAAAAAGCTTTTTAAATTTTATACTTCTTTCAGCGCATTATTTGCCTGGTTATTGAAAGAGATCTTTTGCATAGAACAATTATTTTCTTCCGTCCGTAGTTCAGTTAGATCTTCTCTGGTAGAACATAAAGACACGCTTATTAAAAATGTTATCACCTCTGTACTTATATAATGTAACTATATATGTTCTTGCAATAAAATTATTGATTGATCCTTACTTACTACACGTTTAGCATGAATAGTTTTCTTCTACTCTTAATGTAAATGACCAAATCTTACATATCACGTTTACGTCACATAAGTATTCAAAAATTCAGAATCGCCTGAAATTATTCAAAGTGATCGTTTCTCACATTATTATTGTTGAGTAATTGCTCATGGTAATTCTTATAACGTTGAATGTAAACAAGGCAATAAAGTATAGTCTATGTTACTGCGTAAAACAAAACAATAGGTAGTGGGATTGACTGGTTGAAATTTTAATCATATTCACTTTGTTATTCGGTAAGCGAGTGAATAAGTGTTACAATAATGTTGTTTTGTAACAAATCCTGAATTACATTTGTTTTACGAGCAAACAAGACTTTATGTTTGCTAGCAAAACATATTTTTGTCGTTTTGAAATAAAATACCTAGTTAGAATGATTTGTAATCGACATAACATAGTCATAACATGCAATAGGGCCCTTCGTTAGAAAACCTATATAACTAACCTATATAAGATGTGCTCGTTCGCTTTGATATGTATGGAGAGTTATTTTTTTTGTTTGAGTTTGATATGTACTAACAAAAGCACTGTCGCCATGTTTAATTCAATTCGTTTAATACGGTGTAAATGTTGAAATTATTCTGTCAAATTTAGTAGATGCGACCCGCCCCAATGTTGTAGGTACCATAACCCTTTTCCAGGTCGTACCAGTCTATACGTAGAACGTTTTCCTAAAAAATCGGAATATTTCCAAATACATAGTTAAGTTTTGGTCATTCATTTGGGGCTGTTCATAAATTACATCATCGATTTTTGACGATTATTGACCGAATGACCCCGTTTCCTCCTAAGTGTAATTAAATTTTTACTGGAATGTCGCAAATGTAGTACGCAACCAGCTGCAGTTTTAATATGTGTGGCGAATTATATACGTGTGCCATCAACTAAATGACTGGCATTGATTTTACGACACTTATGAATGGAAATACATGTAGCGTAATGCTTTTGTTTGTCTTGATGCAGCTCTTAGAACTCTTAGAAGTAATTTTAATGTCTTATTATTTTTTATACGGTGAGTTCACAAATATCTTTACAAATGTTACAAAAATATATTTAAACGCCTCTATGACACTGACAATAAGGTCGTGTAAATATATTTTTGGAACGTTGGCTTGTAAAGATTTTTGTTAACTCGAATCTAACCCCAGACGCCTATGGCACCAATTTGACATCTGATTTGACTGACGATTTCCAGTATATTTCTGGGTCACATAGCTACATAGCCTCTATGTTCAATTGTTTACCAGGTCAATGTACCTACATACACTGAATTGTCAACGTCAGGCGACAATTGTCAGCTTAGTGAAACATGGGCCAGGAGATCTATTCGAAATTAAATCACAACTCCTTCACGCATGTTGCCACGCGCAAGACGTACTACAAGTTGTGCTATGTCAAATTTATTGGCTATGGCTGAACTGATTAACGAAAGTGTTTCCAGAGGAGACATGGTATTGAGCCGTCTTATTATGTCAAATCAAGTTTGGATTATCAAACTTCAAATAGGTACGTCTTTAGAAGAAGCTTTTTGACCCCATTTATAAGTTTATGCCTTATTCGATATGTCTATGTTGAAAAATGCAGGTCTACACGCTATCGATACAGTAATTGTGAGATCTGAGACCACCACCCAGTAAATATTGTATATAAGTAATAAGATCGAGCTATAGTCCAAATATAAAACTGAACGACATAATAAAAAGTTTTTCCTTTCTAACTTACTAAAAGGTTCACTATGTCTAACAAAGGGAACCAATTGTGGACATCCTTCAATCTGTTTCCTGCAGTAAGATAATCTCGTAAATGTGTTTCCTTTATTGTATCACTTGCTCTGTTGTGAAATAAACAAAAGTCTGTAGCATTGTGTTAATGGATTTGTAAGGGTATCCAATTATTCCTATGGCTGAACTGATTAATGAAAGTGTTTCCAGAGGAGACATTGTATTGAGCCATCTTATTCTTTGACATCGTCATCGGATATCGTCACATAATAGATAAAAGCACTAGACAATACGTACATAATTCTCACTGTCTAATGGCCTCTGCAAACGTCACCGATCATCATCCGACTTGCAATACATTTCACCATTTGGTCCATCGACTGAATTCATTGCTCCTACTTAGCCACCCCTTATCGAAAATCACTTATCATTTTTTGCAACCTGTCTAGAAGCCTTACACGGAGAGAAAAAATGTTGTTCGAATTAAAAACCTGCTTTCTAAAAGACGGGATTATCAAACTTTATTAATTTTTACATTTTTTTTCTAGGCAATAGAAAATAATATAATTTCAAGTAAGTTTTATTAATTTCATAGTATAGGAAATAAAAAACGGTTTTACTTAATCGTGAAATTAATATTCTTTACTCGGAATAACAGATTTGTATAAATTCTATAAAACTTTCCTTGAGTTTATAAATGGTATACTAGTTACAGTACGTAAAGATTACTAGATAATACAAATGGGATTTATTAAAATCGGTGGCTACAAATGAGTATTAATAATTATAAGTCAATTCTGATTTCTATACTTGGTAATCTTGTAATAACAAGTCCCTTTCTTATTCTTATGAGTTTTATTCTTATTTCCGTAAATAGTAAATAGCTTTATAGATATTAGTAAAGTGTACTAATAACAAGATTCCTAAACGCACTAGCCGCCGCTCCCCCCGCACGCGTACTCCGTATCCATCTTTGACTCGTTCATTTTGCTTGTAACCTCATCGGCGAAAGGAGCTCATCGGAGAAATTATGTTTGGTGCATGTGGTGTGTCGTTGAATGGAACTATGACTAAGTCTAGTTTTAACTACGTTGAACATATAACAAAGAAACCTGTAAAATTGGGCCAGCGACTTGTAAGTAACCATAATTGCAATTTACAGATGCACCCGTACCTGATCCTGATCCAATCCATTCAAGCGCGATTGGAGCGTGCCACGCAAATTTAGATCACGTAAGAAGTGATCGTTCCTTATGGGATCTAAATATGTCTGGTACGTTTCGATAGCGTTTGGATCGCTTGGATCAGGCGCAGGTGCAGACGCATCTTTACATTGCAATTATGGTTACTTGAAATCAAATCGCAGCTTACTGAATCCCATGAATTATTCTATAGGTTTGTAATTTCTAGTAAAAATATTACTGAAAATAAGAGTGCTGCTTTATTGTTTCCAAGCAAACTATTGTGAATTTTAGTCACGGGATTAGTAAAACCAAGAAACAAAACACTAGATAAAACTTCTCAGCTTTATAAATTCCATGACTTTTTTTTGTAATTTCTAGTAAAGTTTACTTGTTTTTAGTAAACAGTATTGTTGTTCCAAAAAGAAAAAATGTTGGTGTTAGTAAATACAATTAGTAAAACTGGTTCATAACCGTTAGTATAATCTACTTGTCATGGGATTCACTAAAATTTTACTAATGATTAATATTTTTTACTTGATTCTACAAAAAATTTCTCTCCGTGTAATATGATGTTTGAAAGCAAAAGTCTCCAAATCACGTTGTCTTTCCCTAACGATAACACGAATACAAAATATTGTAACCAAATCAGGATGATTAGGTGGAAAATTTTCCAATCGAACTGTCGTGTGTCTTGTATCAATAGATAAGTACTAAGAGGTACCTATAAGATTTCAATGTACATGTAGATACACAACTATCTGGGAGTAAAAACAAAATTGGTATCTCCTTTCCATGTTCAAAGTTCGTGCTCAGACTACTGTCCTCATGTAGGTATTTACTATGCGTAGGTATGTCATTATGATAAAGTGTCCATAGTGCATTTCTTCACTTCTTTTATCTTGTTTACAAACTGAGGATTCACTGCCCCGCATATTTGTTTACAACTATTTACTCTGACTCTTTGACCCGAGTTACAAGACTTGATACTGCAAATTACAATCGGCATCTTCCATTCTTTGAAAGAATTTCTTTCGCTGTCATCTCAGCGATGTTTGCTGCTGATGCGACTGCTGCTGCTTCGGCAACCAGGGTCCGTTTTCCGATCTTTTTCTCTCTATTCATTAGGCCTCTTCTTTGCTAGAAAAAGAAGATTAAATTGAAGGCGACCTACCAATTATTTTTCTTTCTATTCATTAACATACAAGTAGACAAAAAAGAAGATAAGCGTTGGCACATACTATTGACCTTTAGAAGTCCTGCAAGCAGAAAGTTACCGTAAACTTATTCGAGCAATTCACATTGTTAATTTTTATTCGACTTCAATTCTTTTTCGATTAATTCTTAGACGGTTTTATTCCAGATTGTTTCGATTCATTGTGTATGTTACTAGATTAAAGCTTCTTCACTTATGTCAAAAATGTGTGTAGGTATTGAATTTGGTTCGATAGTGCCACAATGGACTTTTTACAGTCAGTTTCCCACTGTCAAAGCTTCTCAAACCGTTATGGTCACTTTATTAACACTAATAACATTATTGTGTATCGGTGTTATTAGTGTTAATTGACCATATCACTAATTATTAGACGACTAGGACGTATTTCTAAGTACCTAGTTTAGCTTATTTTTATCTCTTATACCTACCTGTATTTTATGATACTGCACCGTATTATTTCGGCATGCGTATTGGCACAGAGTCAACTGGGGCCTCGCTCACCTTGGCGCTCTAGCGACAATATGGCTTTATTTGTAACTAGGGCATCTATGATGTTTATAATGCAACGTAATAGGTATAAGCACTACAAGTAAGGGTTAGCAACTGAACAACAAACAAATCTTAGACGTGGAACTTTTATGTGAAACACCCCTGGAGTTGCAAGACACCTTGCCATCAGGCGGGCCGAAAGGTTGTTTGCCGACCTGATATGCCTAAATAAAAAACATAAGACTGGAGCAAGAAATGCTTACGAGACCTATGTTATTGAAAATAAACTAATATTATTAAGTATAGTGCACAATCTCACGAGAGAAATTACGCCCACATTGTAATCTCATAGACGCAATGCAGATGTACACAAGCATAGCGTCGTAGGTGCTGTGGAGGGGCGCAATTTTAAATATGGTATATTTTTTACTGATGTTTACTGGATGAAGATGATATTATAATAAATGATATTTATAAATATTGAACTCGGCTAATCATCCAAAAAAACACGCTACATATGTATAAATCGTATCGTTTAGGTTGCCAACTATTCCCGTCCTTGCCTCGGGCGTGTAAGAGTTTATAGAGCAATTGAAAAAAAAAAGAACGACTACTACAAAAAAGGTCGTTTGCACGTGTATGTCGTTTGGCATAAGTTAAAGGCTTTCTCCAGAAGTAGGGCAATAAAAATGTATGTATCATTATTTTGGAACGACCCTCTTGGGCATACCCAAATTTTCTAACAAAATTTTGCACGCAATTTTCTTTCCTCCATATCTTTGATGACAATGATGACTCAATGATGCTTTAAATTTTAACAGAAATTACGTTTGCTTCCGCTCCCAGTAGCGAAACTTCCCAAGAATGTATCCCATTTTCCTTATCGCTCATTCATCCGGATTTCCGACTCGGGCGGACCGAATTCCTGTTCACCTTGATTCTGATTCACAAGTTTCAGAACTTACAGAATCGCCAGCCAACCAGAGATATGATCCCCTATTACATATAATTGCTACGGAAATCGAGCTCTGAGTTATACTGGTAGGAAAGTTGGAACTTGGGAATCAATGCTTATTAAAATAGGTTCTTGGAACCGAGATGACATTGGGGATGCCATACAGAAATAAACGGTCCATCAGGAGTGATTTCATCTGTTTATTCGTTGTGCTCATTATGAAATGCGTTCTTGTGTTAAGACAGTGTGCAGTTTTGAAAGCTTTTATCATTGCTCAATAAATAATTAATGCCGTGATATTTTGGTTCTTTTAATTTATTAAGACGCAGGTTTACATTCAGCCAATGTGTGATGACTGTAATGTTTTTTTTGTTCAAGGAGCGAAGTAAGTGCGCAACATCGAATTAGAAATGAGCAGATTCAAAAGGAAATTAATGATGAGGTGTATTGTTTCGAAATAACACTCAGTCCTTTTCAAATTTTAATTAACCTGTGCATTTGATTTGAGTATTATTTTATGTCGTAGTTCAAAATTGTCATAATAAGCTACCCTTTTGAATGGCTTTGTTTTCATGTTCTAGTTTTAGCGCCGTCATAATAGAACCGATTTCGGTTAATGAGAGATTCGATTTCATTTTATGACATCGGTGACATCAGTGATGTCACTTTGAAACAGGAGGTTATTTAGTCTGGATAAAGCTTTTCAAAGTTTTGAGTGTTCTATACTTGCCGTCCAAACGTGAACTTTCGTGTCGTGAGAAAATCGCGATGGAGTCACATGTCTGTCACCGCTGTCAGCTGCGCGCGCATGGTGCAGTGCCAACGACTCATGCGCCTTGACCCCGAGCACGGCTTTCCAAACGGCCCGTTCGAAATCACGTAAGGACGTAACTCCATCTCCCGGTGTCAGGGAGGCAAATGAGTAATTGAATGTTTTCCTTTCGCATGCGTTTTGATTCTTGTGATTCGTATCGAGGTATGTAAGGGACTCGGCAGGAAGGGTTCAGCACAGTGCCAGAGAAAAATGTAAAGAATGTTTTCTGTCAATAAATAAATTTGGGTCGTGACGACAAAGTGACACCGATTTTCCAAAGTATACCTCCCATGTCCAAGATGCGCTGAGATTGATATTGTTTTGGTGCCGTTTTCTTGAAATTTGAATTCGCCCGAATAGTAGGTATAGATTCAACCGGCATTTTCTGGGATTTTGTTAAACGTTCGGAGATAAGTGTAGCAGATTGATGCGTTTTCACTCCTTCTTGATCATGTTTGATTGTTAACTCTTTATTGTTTATCTTCGTCTATCTCTACCTATAGGATTTTACCTTATACACCATAAACTATTTAATCTCATAACTCCCTTTTTAAAACAAATTTACCTTTCCAAGTAAATTATATGCTTTCTACAGGACTGACGAGGACAGATACGGCGAAAGAGAAATTTAGACTTAATATGCGGTAAATTGCCTCGGCCAACAATATTTATTCATGTAAACCTGCGACCTTTCAATTGCTCGATTCAATTCAACTGACAATTTGATCTAAGATTTATTATACTCGCTTTCACTAGTGTTAGTATCAACTCCTGTATCCTAGCCTAGATTATTGTCTGCAAATTTGACTTTCCTGATATTTAGAGACTCTTGAGCTTCAAGCTTGAGATGAAAAACATCGGAGTTTCTATTTCTACTCTCTTTTATGCGTTGACTCAAAAATACATCTTAAAGACCCTGATGGACTTCTTAAAAGAGGTCTTAAAAACCCTGAGTCCATCTCTATTATTTATTTATCCGCGCCGCTACAAATGAAACGTTGTAGAACGTCACCATAATCTCATTAAACGAAATCGGATTACAGCGTCGGCGGCCTTTATTAGAAACATTGCGTTTAATCTGCTGGGACTCTGATACGTTATTACACTGATGAACAAAGTAACAAGCGGACATTGAAAATTTACTTTAATAATGTCAGCCGGGATGATAAATTATTTTCGGACGACATTTTATATCACCGCTTCGTCATTCTTAGCTAAGAAAAGCTTTTCAGGCCTGTTTTTTGCTTGCAAACGAGTGTAGGTACTGTAGCGACTACCTTGTACAAGCGATTACATTACGCGTGTACAATAACTATCCCATCTTGGACAATTATTAGCGAATGCAGCTAGACAATATTCAATAGCACCCTTTGTTGTCGGCTCCCAGCCAATTTCGTCTATTGTTTCCCGTCATCTGGCAAAATACCAGCTGTAATCGAAGTTTGCGCGTAAATAGCATAAGTGTACTTATGTGAAAGCATTGCGTAGCAAGTATTCGATATTAGAATAGATCCTTTATGGTCCCGTGTTCCATGTTGCTCATAAAACCGTTGAAAGGTTTTTTATAGGCAATGTATCGGATAATCTTCTTGTAAAGAGTATGTCTACCATTATAATAAATATCTGGGTGACCGAGCTTCGCTCGGAAAACATATAAAAACTCGAAAATGCGCGTTTTCCCAGAGATAAGACCTAGCTAGATCGATTTTTCGCCCCCGAAAACCCCCATATAGCAAATTTCATCGAAATCGTTAGAACCGTTTCCGAGATCCCCGAAATATATATCATCATCATCATCATTTTAGCCTTCGGTCGCCCACTGCTGAGCATAGGCCTCTCTTCTTGTACGCCACTTGTCCCGGTCCTGTGCTAGTTTCATCCAAAAGTGCCCCGCGATACTTCGAACGTCATCCACCCAACGAGCCAACGGACGCCAGGCGCTTCTTTCATCCGTAAGCGGCCACCAATCCGTCAACATATATATATAAATAAACAAGAATTGCTCGTTTAAAGGTATTAGATATATTCTACCTACTTCTATTACGCCAGCTTCAAGTTACGTATGGAAACATCGCCTTTCAACTGGAAACCTACTTTTATTAACGATACCAATTTATTGATTGCTCAGATTTATCGGGACATTCCCGGTATTTACAAGTGCCCCACATTTACAGTCAGAAACTCTAGGCCACTGAAATAAGGTTCACCGCTAGCGGGAGGTGGTACTGGGAATAACCTGCTTTATCAATAGATACATACAGGGTTACCAGATATATTTCAAAAATCCTGATTAAATTCTTTGGTATAACATAGTATACAGGTCGTCAAACTATACACACATTTTTGCAGGGAACTGTTCAGAATATGTACCCTTCATTCCCCTCATTACCCCACGACTAAAAATAGAAACCCTTAGGCTGCCAAAAATATCTTCTGTAATTTTATTCACTTCTTACAAATTTTTGACATTTCCGTAACCTCGACAAATAAATGACCATCAACAATCTTGACAAGTCGGGAAATTTTTGACGTCTGGTAACCCTAGGTGTATAGAGAGACAATGATTGATATCTGCTCCAGATCGGGTCAGGTGGAATGCAATTGTGACGTGTCGAGCTGTCGATGTCGACATCGCTAATGGTGTGTAATAACCGTTATGCATGTGATTTACGAGTAGCTGCCGTTGTGTGACTTTCTTTCTTATCGTTTCTTGTGATCAGTTAGCTATTAAATAATATTTCAAGGAATGGAATAAGTTCAAAAAATATTTTTTCTGCTCCCGTACTTTTATTTGTCACTTAAAGGGTTCGTGCACACACCTTTAAACCCCTATCTTATAGTTGTCAAGACAAGTCTTTAGTCTATTCCCCAAAAAAGTATTTGTGCATACACGCAGTATGTTTTTGGCACTTTTACGATACTTCGTGTAATCACCACTTAAATAATATTGTATGAAATACATTGTTTCCAACCTAATTTTAGTTGTCATCTCTGACAGATGAGTGAACCATAGACATGTTTTTTTTATTTCATTCATTCTTTTCCCGCTCGTACCCTCTATTCTTTGCTACTTCTTGAATGAAATATATTTGTTAAATTTACAATTTTATTTCAATTTTATCTCTCTGCAATGTGATCCCGTTTGGCGTAGATACTCAAATCATGTTCTAAATATGGTGGCTCTTTCAGTATGGCTCGATTCAGTTTCAGAAGATAAAGGCCAATAATGGTTAAAGTTAGTTTGGCACGGTTCAGCAAAAACAAAGTCCATGATTTCATTAATTTTCTTTGTACCCGGCATGCAGGCGGCGCCGTTCCGTGGACCAAGTTGGTGTATTGGAGATGGAATAGGAAGCGGTTACCGAAACTGCCGAGGACCGGCGTCAGCAGAATATGATTCGAGAACAACAGGGGGTAACAGGATCAAAAGAAAGAAGAAGAATAATGCGACATTCTGTATTCTGTATAGAAGCATTGCTGTATTCTCATATGTGTGCAGAGTACAGAGTACTGCATCACCGAAAGACCTTTACTTTAGAAATGTATAGGTATTATTAATGTGTTTGTACACACAAATGGTAGCTAATGTAGATTGGAATTTACAAATACCCGCACGTGACCCCAGTGCACGCGGCTGAAGGTGAGAAAAGCCGAGTGACGGACTATTTCGGGCGCTGGCCCGCCGCCATCGCCACTTCTATGTACAGTCATGAGAATATAGTTAGGCAAACCCAAGGGAAGAATATCTATATACTCAGCGACAGTCAGGCTGCACTCAAAGCGCCCAGAGTGGACTCTAGACTGGTATATAATGGCGTCCAAGCTCTGACCCAGCTTGGAAGGCAAAACAGAGTGCAACTGGTATGGATCCCAGGGCACGAGGGATTCATAGGCAATGAAAATGCAGATGAACTTGCCAGAACCGGATCTGTAAATAATCTTATAGGTCCGGAACCATTCGTGGGGCTCTCACAGGAAACCATCACAACGGCTATTAAAGACCATACCAAGACCAAACATCAGGAAGAATGGGACAGTCTGACGGGTCTAAAGCATGCAAAGCTCTTTATGCAAGGAGTAGACTGCAGCAAAAAGCTTTGGAAACTTAGCAAAAGACAACTCCAAATCATAACGGGGGTGTTTACTGGCCATTATGAGGTCAAAGGAATTCTGGCCAAGATGGGACACTCTGACAACACCGATTGTCGTATGTGTGGCGAAGAGGAAGAGACAGTGAAACACTTAATGTGTGAATGTCACGCCCTCGCCAGACAAAGAATGAAGGACTTTGGAGCAGGATATGTGGAACCAAAGGAATTTAAAACGCTACCCATGAGCTCCATCATCCGACACATGGATATGGTGGGAAAAGCTCTTGAGCAGTTGACGGATCTTCTCTAGGGGGTAATTGCACAAAAGATCCCTACGGGTCGAAGTGTATCCGCAAGGGCCCCCGAAAATAATAAGATAAGATATGTACAGTCAAACAATAATACCGTGTCATAGTTATATTACCCTATATAAACTGGCTCTGTGAGCTGTAGACCTCGGACCCCTCATGGCTTTTTTTAAAAACTGAATTGACAAAAAAAAACTATATAATTATCGAACCTGCTCGCAAAATTTCACGAAATCCGCTAGAGGAGAACATCCGAACATACGAAAACATATTTGCCGAAGCTGAAATGGAGGCCTTCGCTTTCGCTCGATTAGGATTACATTAGCGTGAAGCTTTTCTCAGCTAAACATACATACATGTATTGTAATTTTGACTGAAATTCCATTCTAAATCATGTGTAAATACTACAAAAGTTTTTATTGAATTTTGTGTGTATTTATTTGTGTATACCTAACTCGTTCGTTTAGTCTCATTTTATATAGCGTGATGTAATATCACTCATATCATCATAGACGCGTTTGTGGTCAGACCAATCAGTTGACACCTCATGGTTTAAACCACTAAGCTATACGTGTCTAATAAAAGAAATATAATACTATTGGTAATTAGCTAATGATCCATATTAGTAGGCGTCAATGTCAATCAAAATAAGAAGTTTGAGCTTCACAGTTAACAATACACTCCTTTTTTTGGGCAGTCGTGTAAATAAAGGGTTAAAATACCTTATTGAAAGTGATAGTTTAATGTTCATCAATTTTGGCATAAATCAGGGTGGGCAAAAATACGTTTGACAGACAATTATTAGATTTATTTATGTACTTAGGTACAGGTCCGTTTTTACCCTTTAAGAGGCCCACTGATTAACAGTCCGCCGGACGGTATAGGGCTGTCAGTTGTTCGGAACTGTCAACTTTTTGTTCTAACTGACAGGCCGATACCGTCCGGCGGACTGTTAATCAGTGGGCCCCTTTAGGTACAGAACCCTAAAAAGGGATTACGGACTACCGTTTAGTAATCTGTACGGAAAGAGAAGAGTCGTGGAATGTAAGGGAGCCCATACATTCTACGACTCTTCTCTCTTCTCTTTATGCACAGACTTTAGACAATTAGATTAGGTACGCAGATTTCTGCCGATTTGCCGCTCCAAAAGGCCTTGCCTTGCCAAGCCACAAGGACTTGTCCTTGGCTCGTCAGCTGACAGACCGGTTATGACTAACGCCGATCTGCAGGAAGTAAAGGAACCATTTCCTGGCGGGTTCGCACATTCTCCTGACCTTGCCGGTCGATATTTGTGCAGTAATACTAATGTTGGCTTTGTGCATTTGTTTGCTGTGTCGTGACCGCTGCGGTGCTGTTGGTATGGGATAATGCATTATTAAACAATGCTCACCTATACGAGGGGCGTTCAATATATAATGAGATGCAAACTCTTTAAATATTAGGAAAGTAAATACTGGCCGACAAAGCTAATCTACCTAGCTGATTGCCATGAAAAAAAAAACTAACTGTTCTTTGTTTAAAAAAAAATACGGCGATTTCTTTGCGATGCTATTGAGTACGTTAGCGAAAATGGAGAAAATTGAACTGCGCGCCGTTATCAAATACTTGTGTTTGAAATTTTTTTCTATGGACCAAGTCAATTTAGATTTACGGGACACTTTAAGGTCTAATGCTCCTCCGTATTCGACAGTCGCACGTTGGTGCGCCGAATTTAGACGTGAAAGAACATCGACCATGGATCACCCTCGCTCCGGACGCCCTACTACAGCAGTAACTGAAGAAATTGTGAAAAAAGTTGAAAACTTAGTTTTGGCGGATCGTCGTGTCACGGTTCGTTTTATTGCTGAAAATGTAAAGATTTCAACGGGGAGCGTGCATAATATTTTACATGAACCCTTGGGTATGAAAAAGGTATCAGCGCGTTGGGTACCCAGAATGCTTACTGACACGCAAAAACAAACTAGAGTCGAGATTTGTCAAGAAGCTTTGGACCTGATACAGCAAGACCGGGAAGTTTTTTTGGCGCGATTTATAACAATGGACGAAACATGGCTCCATCATTACGACCCTGAAACGAAACTGCAGTCTATGACATGGAAAAGGCCATCATCTCCAACTCCGAAGAAATTCAAGGTGGGCCCATCTGCCGGTAAGGTCATGGGCTCTGTTTTTTGGGATGGTAAAGGGGTCGTAATGATTGAGTATCTCTAGCATGGAGCCACTATTACGGGCTCTTTATATGCCAAACAAATAGCAACATTGCGCAATTAGATCCGTGAAAAACGGCGAGGTAAACTCTCGAAAATTGTGTTGTTCCATCAGGACAATGCACGGGCACACAAGTCCGCCGTTGCAATGGCTGCAATACGTGATGCTGGGTTCGATATCCTTAAGCATCCTCCGTATTCACCAGACCTCTCCCCTAGTGATTTCTACCTATTTCCGAGATTGAAGGAATACCTAAGAGGCAAGAAATTTGAAGACGACGACGCGGTAGTCGCTGCAATACAAGATTTTTCAAGTACTCAAGATGAAACCTTTTTTAGAAATGGAATTTTAAGTTTAGAAAAAAGATATACTAAGTGTATTATGCTAAAAGGTGACTATGTCGAAAAATAAAATAATATTTAATAAAAGTTGTATATAACATACTCATTCTCACTTTTTATTGAACGCCCCTCGTATGTATAGTGTTTGTGTTGAACACGAGTGTAACAAGTTATTTTTTCTTGGTTGTTCAGTGTATCCCATTTCTTTAATATTATAGTGTGATGGTGCAATGTAATATCAAGTATTTATATAATATCATTTAGACATTTTAGACCTATTGGAAAAACTGTGGCTTGCTATCATAACGGAAATGACAAAATATATAAATAGATTCTTGCCAAAGCTTCGAGATAGTTAGAAATATAAAATATTTATAACTGTAAATAAAATTGAAAGATGGTTTATTTTAACAAAACTGGTCTTATAATACTGTGTGATAATTTATATCATAAATATAAAGAGGTATTTCGTAAAAGTACTTCTCTATATTCAAACCATTTGTCACGTCTATTCAAAAATCAGCAAAATTTAATAATGATATAATGAAAACTTAGTAACATTAATTAGGACAAGCTTTTCACATGTCAGAACAACTTTCAAACGTGAAGAGACAGACAGTTAGCAAGTTGTCAACGCCAAAGCGAATCCACGTGAACGAGAGATTTTGTTAGCAGTTTCTAACTTTAGCACCTACGAGTAGTTATTAGTTTCCCCCGGCACAATATTGTCTTTTTGCTGCTAAACTTTTGTTTTGCCGAGTTTATTGGTTCAAATTAGTGTTGCGGGTATTGGCATATGGTTTAACTTCATTTAGTCAGTGGAAATATCTTTATTATTAATATATTTAATTCAAGCAACATGGCTCATAAGTCTCATAACTCATAAGGCTGTGAAACATATTTTTTTTAACATTTATATTAAAATACAAACATCACATTTATGACATTAATTAAAACCTAAGTTTTAGAAAGGAGCAGGAACTTATCAGTTTCATCATTTTATCAATAAAGTATAATACAAATATGTACTAGTATTTAAAAGTAACGGTAAATGTGTATCGTTATTTATAGCCATCGTTATAGTTTTATGTAGATAAATGCATGTTGCAAAATCGAATCGTGTGGTCGCGCGACTCGCCTTATAAACAGAGGCATGGATCAGAAACATCGCAAGCATGATGATATGATAATATAATAATATATTCCTTATTGAATCAGGAATAAATACCTAATTAGCCTCCAATTAGACCTCGCTCAATAAAACGAAGAAGCGATAGAATATTTGCAGTTCAAGCGAGAACCACTTCAAAAATAACTCCCCGGAGGTTCCGTGACCGGATTGCTCCGCTAAGATAGAATCAAAGTATTATCCTTTTCCTAAAAGTTGGACAACTAGGAAGACACGCTCGCGCACATTTACAGTGATTTATTTTGCGGGTCCCTGACATCGCTTATCCTAATAAGACGGTGCGGTGCCTCTGTCTGTAAATCAGGATTGATAAACTGCTAGAGCAGCGGTTCTCAATCTTTTTTTTTGACGGAACCCTTTTGGAAAGCGAAATACTTGATGGAACCCTACAATAAAACAATAGTTTTTAGAAGTGTATTTTTTTTATTAATAAGCATAATAATTATGCTTATTTTATTAGTCTAAATTATTCTAAATTCTTGCGGAACCCCTGCAGGGGTGTCGCGGAACCCTAGGGTTCCGCGGAACACACTTTGAGAATGGCTGTGCTAGAGTATAATTTATCGGCATGTTTGTTTCACTATGATGTTTCAATAAAACCTTTCCTTTTTGCCATGAATGTTGTGAAACTCGCGAAGTCGTTTAGTTCAATCGAGTCGCCATTATATTCGCAGACACGCGAACACTGATGACGTGAGCGCGATGAAATGTATTGTTTTCATCCAAACTAACATAGTTTGTATCTTTAGCGTAACCTCTCGAGACCTAAATACGAGGGGCGTTCAAAATATTCTCGGTATTGATATCTTACGACCTCTTCTAAAATTTCTTTCGTTACTGGCCGCTAAGGTTTGTTCATTGACATTAAAAAAAAGTATAATTCGAACCGAGATAGTCTTTTGTTTTTCTGCAATTGCTGAACAAACATGAACATCATGTGCGAATTGACAATGTTAACTAAATTAGAACATCGATGCGTGATTAAATTCTTGACAAAACAGGGTAAAAATCAAAAAACCATAAAAGAGGAAATGGATTGTGTTTACCGTGAGTCTGCTCCTTCTTTGTCTACCATTCAAAAGTGGTCAAGCGAGTTTAAACGCGGAAGGGAGAGTATTGAAGATGACCCTAGACCTGGCCGGCCTGTAGTAGCTACTTCACAAGAAAATATTGATAAAGTGGAAAAACTTATATTGGAAGATGGTCGAGTGAAGGTAAAATCTATAGCACAAGTAACCAATCTCTCTATTGGTACCGTACATGATATTATACATGACCATCTTAATATGTCAAAAGTAAGTGCAAGATGGGTTCCGCGAATGCTGACTCGGCTTCAAAAAGACATGCGTGTAGCTTGTTGTTCCGATTTTATTGACCTGTGCGGTGAAAATCCTGATGAGGTGCTGCAAAGAATAGTTACTGGAGATGAAACCTGGGTTCATCATTATGACCCAGAGAGTGAACAAGAGTCCATGCAGTGGCACATTAAGGGTTCAGCTCATCCCAAGAAGTTCAAGGTCATCCCTTCAGCTGGCAAGGTCATGGCCACGATATTTTGGGATTGTGAAGGAGTATTACTAATCGATTATAAAGAAAAAGGTGTAAATATCACAGGACAGTACTACGCTAACATTCTACATCAATTAAAGGATGTAATTAAAGAAAAGAGGCGAGGAAAGTTAACCAAAGGTATTCTGCTTCTGCATGACAACGCCCCCGTCCATACTGCTCATATTGCCAAGGCAGCTATTGTTGAATGTGGGTTTAAAACTGTTACTCACCCACCGTATAGTCCGGACTTAGCCCCCAGCGACTTCTTTTTGCTCCTCAATCTTAAAAAGGATCTGCGTGGAAATAAATTTTCTGACGATGAAGCATTGAAGGCGGCAGTGGAGGAGCATTTTTACACGAAAGATAAAAAATATTTTTACGAGGGATTAAAAAAAATAATTGATCGATCTTTTAAGTGTATGAACATAGGGGGGGAGTATATTGAAAAATAAAAATATCAAACTTTTCGTACTTGTTTGTTTTCATTCTCATACCGAGAATATTTTGAACACCCCTCGTATGTATGATATATGCTACAGTCGCCATCAGTTAGGTTAAAATTATTTGATTTACAATTTACATTACATGTACCTAAATCTTTCTAGAAAGTTCTTATATAATCCCGATAATCCAGTAATAATGAGTGATTTAAAAAACACGTCCATAATTAAGGACTTAAAGGATTAAATCAATTGATTTTAGATCAATAACAATATTTGATTATTTTGTGAAACCAAAGTTGCCTATATAAATATTTTATATAAATATTTGTATAAGTTTCGTTCCCCTTTACGGCTACCATCAGTTTGGCACTGACATAAACACCGTCGAGAACGTAATTTACTTTCTATACATCTCGTTCGTACTCGCATATTAATGCAAACAAGATGTATAGAAAGTAAATTACGTTCTCGATAGCGTAAATGTCAGTTTTGACACTGTCAGTGACTCATGGTACGGGCTCTTACTTAACTATTTAAAATAAACTTATCAATACACAAAGACTATGCTAGGTCTGCGGTTTCGCTAATCGAGTTTACGCAATCGCTATCAATTAAACGGTGCACTAGCTAGTTCAAACGAAACGGTACACTCTGCGGCTCCGCTCACTTATTGCTATTTACTGCGGTTCGGATCTGATCGCCGATTGTACGAGAACCGGTTACACGAGTTCATGTAAATACCCTTTGGGTTTTTATGAAGTGAAAACTTCTTTAGCGGCGCTGGGCACTTTTTGAGGTGGGGAAAAAATGATAAACTCGAGACAGCGTAAGGCGATCACGTGACCGTAAGGGGCGTAAGGTTTAGATGGCCACTCATAATTTAGATGGCATTTAAATCAATAAAGAAAAACTCAATGTTATTTGACATTTATGTTGCGGACTCCTTTTCAAGACTCGTTACCTATGTTCAAATAATTTGACGTTGTCATGGCAGTATGTAAATAAACATGTCAATGAAAAAGTGTGATTTTATTTGAGAATGATAATAATATATAATAAATAAATAGAATACCAGGTAGCGGAGGTCCTCCGCTAAACGTATGTATCGTGTTACCGGGCGTCGGTAACATAGCGAGGTGAGTTTTCACTTCTATCGGCACTCCCGGAGTGCAACCGTTGTCGCTTGTTTTATTAATTTATCTTACTGCACTAAACTATATGTATATCTAATTACGATCACTTAATTTGTATTTCACTAGACTTCTATCGACCGGGATATGGACCGTGATTACCTTTTGTATTGCAATATCGGGAGCTCGAAAACAATACAAAAGGTAATTACGGTCCGTATCCTGGTCGATATAAGTCTAGTAAAACTAACCATGAATCATTCAAAACTTGTTGAAATTTGTATTTATCGCACGGGAAGTGTCGTAGTTTTCTGTAACATTAATAATCAGTCCATCGATATTAAGTGCTATGGGTATGGATACTAGGATTATAATCGAGTAACGTTAGCTTAAGCACTAACCTGGCCTATTTGACTCGATTAGAGCGGCACAATGATATGAAATGGTTTTTAAATTGCTCCACTCGAGAATAATGACACCTTTTAGCTGCCGCTTGAGGTCGAGCTGAATTCACGCCATTGAGACGAAGAAACGTGAAACACTTACGTACTCGTATATCTTTACGTTTTTCCTTGTGTGAGGTAACTGGGGTCCATAGACTAGGAATCCTCTAGCTAGACGGAGTTTAGAGCAATTATTTCATGAAACGATGCTGCTAAAAATACTGGGGTGCGGGGGACGAGGTGAGCGAGTCCCGTGCCTTGATTGGTCCGTTCAAAGACACGGACGTCACATGCACAAAGCACTTTGACTCGAAAATGGAGTAAAACTATGATGTTTAATAGACACCCGATTTTAAGAAGTGTGAAATACTGAAAAATAAAAATAAAGAAAATTTTATTCCTATTAGCAAAATAGCACGATTATAGCAGCTTCACTGTTACGTTGAGTAAGTAATTTATCGTAGTAAAACTTACGTAAGTTTTGACACATCAAGTTAAAATTAAGTTGAAGAACTTGCCCAATAAAATACCTTACTATGGGTTGTTTACATTTTGTTATGATATCGGGTGTATTTAAATCGGCGATGCCGATATATCGGCCTGCCGAGTATATCGGCCGATATATCGTATCGGTATCGGTATCGTTACATCCCTAGTCTGGAGGATGTCTTGTCTGTGCTGGGGTCTACCTACTGTCTCTATCGCTTCAATATTGCAAGAGTGTGGTAGAGACGGAAATACATACAGTCAGCAGCAGAAGTTGCTAAGCGGGCCAAGTGTTCAAAATTATCTTGACGCGACTTTATTGTTAAGGCCGTGCATCGAAAAATAACAGGATCTTAGAAAGGTGGCAGTGGCTAGCCCCGGAAACAAACAGTAGTGATTTTCGGATATATGTTTCTTGACTATATGATAAGAGATTTCGTAGTAGTCGAAACACGAATGCTTAAAATTTTCTCGATAGAAAATAAATCCAAACTTACGTGTTCATTTTTCGGTTTTAGCTTCGTGCAACTAGAAAACACATCCATATCCAGCACAACCCACCTTACAGCAAAGGTTTTCATCTCGTCTTAACTTTCAAAGAACTAAATATTAACTTATTATCCTTTACCGATGGATTTATTATCGATTTTTGATTTTATGAATTCAACAGCAAACGCCCATTTTACGCAGTTCGGTTTCTCATTCTGTCATGCGTCAAAGTCATAAATGCATCCTTTATGCCAGTAATGTTAGATGGCCGTCGTGCCTCAAAGAGGTAAGACCTATGTCACTTCGCGCAGCGCTCCGAATTACGTAAAATTTTAATATCCAATAAACGTTGAGTCGTAACTCCATTGAGTAGTAACGGAATCGGAGGTAAACCTATGATAGTGCCTTCTTACAGGCCTATACGTTACGCATGTGTGCGTGTTTGCTAGGCTACGTCATGCTACGTCGAAATCTATACTCTTTGTCAGTTACAACGGGTTAGGAAATTTCGACAGATATTGAAATGTATCGGTAGCTGTTTGGTATTTAGCCATCAGAATCTAACCGTAACTTTTTGCTTTATTTTTGTTTGAAAATAAACTATCTATAAGAATATATTTTTTGCTTTTTTTCTATTGTAATGATAAAAATAAATCTAGTATGTTTCATGCTCAAATAATTTAAAATAATTGAATAAATATTAAAAACTAATGGATATTATTCGTTTTAATTATTATATTATTAAGTTTGTTTGAATAAAATATTTTATTTCAATAATACGAAAAGTTATTATATTTAAGTACCACTAAAAAAAGGTCCCTACTTACAAAAACTCACTTGCACGGGCCGGGGTTCGAACCCGTGACCTCCGGTTTGAAAGTCGCACGCCACTACAATTTCACATAAGTAATTTACAATGACATGATACCGTGGAAAAAGTGAATATTACAATGTACTGTGTTACTATCATTTTATAGTTTATTTTGGCTTGACAAGGAGGAATGAGAAAAACGTGCAGAGCGAGAGGATTAAATCTCTCTGTCCCTTTCTTAAAGTAGCCAATCCTAATTATGACATCTGTTTTGATATTAATTCTTTGAACATAATTTGTCGATGTTTTTTTTTTATATCATCTATCACCTACTTAAAATACGTCAAACTTAATTTGTTGTGACATGGAATTTTGAATTATTGCATGAAATGTTAATGTATGGAATGTTATTTAATTTTATCTTTTATTTAATTTTACCATGTTATTATTATTTGACTATTTCTTTTTTACACACTGATAACGATAGATATGTTATGAAATGTTTTATAGGTATTAGATAGTAAGCTAAATATTGTGTGCCCTAACAGGATGTCATGAATTGACCAACTTAACTGTAACATCTTATTATGTAATTTATGTTCATGACTATGCAATAAATGAAATATGAAATATATTTTTCACACTTATAAGTAAAAACCAAAACCGATACGCGATTGGGAATTGGGATACGCTCTTTTTATATGGGATACAAAAAAAAAACTCCTGGGTCACCAAGAAAAATCGACATATTAAAATAATTCAGTTCGTTTTTAAGTTCTAGTCAGATTGACTTTTTGGTTATTTGAGATAAATTACAATAACGCTTAGATTTGAAAAACATGATTTTCTATTTTGTTGCGATCGACCCGGGTAATAAAAATACGGCGAATTTGAACTTTTGTTTGTTGTCGTTGTAAAATGTATTAAAAAATAATGTAGGCACCCCTGACAATTGAAATTCAAAATTATCCAGAAAAAGCGGCCAAGTGCGAGTCGGACTCGCCCATGAAGGGTTCCGTATTTAGGGGATTTATGACGTATTAAAAAAAAACTACTTACTAGATCTTGTTCAAAACAATTTTCGGTGGAAGTTTGCATGGTAATGTACATCATATATTTTTTTTAGTTTTATCATTCTCTTATTTTAGAAGTTACAGGGGGGGGGGGGACACACATTTTACCACTTC
Source organism: Cydia amplana (assembly GCF_948474715.1). NCBI lineage: Eukaryota > Metazoa > Arthropoda > Insecta > Lepidoptera > Tortricidae > Cydia > Cydia amplana. The sequence goes on from NC_086073.1 coordinate 18,040,935, forward strand.
GGAAGTGTCTCTCGCGCAAACTATTCAGTTTAGAAAAAAATGATGTTAGAAACCTCAATATCATTTTTGAAGACCTATCCATAGATACCCCACACGTATGGGTTTGATGAAAAAAAATTTTTTGAGTTTCAGTTCTATCTAAGTATGGGGAACCCCCAAAAAAATTTTTTTTTCTATTTTTGTGTGAAAATCTTAATGCGGTTCACAGAATACATCTACTTACCAAGTTTCAACAGTATAGTTCTTATAGTTTCGGAAAAAAGTGGCTGTGACATACGGACGGACAGACGGACAGACAGACAGACAGACATGACTAATCTATAAGGGTTCCGTTTTTTGCCATTTGGCTACGAAACCCTAAAAATGAGTGTTTCAAAAAGGCACCCTGTATTCATTACATACCTAAATAAAGTCCGTCAACCAAATCTTGTCAGTAGTAAAAGGCGGCAAATTTGAAAAATCGCGGGTTAGCAACACTGTGTTCAAATAATTCCAAAACGCGTGTCATCTGTGTTTTATCTGTGGAATGTGGATCGTGAATGACAGCCGTCACCTTATTTGTTTTCATTTGGTTTTCATTCTGAATCGTTTCTGTTTCAAGAGATATTTCTGCTGTCACCATTAAATACCAATACATTAAATAAGAATAAGCAAAGCTAAGGGGCCTACAATGTACAATCATGATCGTTGATGGTAAACATTACTAAAAATTGAGGTTATGACAAGTATTGGAAGAACTCTTTCGAACTTTTAAGATTATGTTCAGTTTTTTTGTTTTAGGGTTAAAAGGCATAAATAAAATTAAAACGTATGCCTAAATCTATCCAACAAGACCATAAATTTTGTCCTGGAAACCGTCCATAGGCCCACATGTCTAATATTTTCAGCAATCAGTTGTGACTATTTACAAAGGTAAACCTTTTAAACAGTATTAAGAGCCTTGATTATATCACCGTTCTTTCGCAATATCTACCTAATCCATACATGTTTGTTGCAGGATTAAATCTTGCCCAATATAAGGCGTTCGTAGTAGGTAGTATCTTTTCAGACAATACTTACCTATGGCGGTTTATGTACGTGTACAACGCAACCAAGTCGAAAAGTGACCCTTATCTTATTTACCTTTAAATTAAATAAACACCCAAATATCAGTTGTTTTATTTTTAATATGTATATTGTACAATATATACCAATCAAAAAAATTACACAGGTATGTCATATTCATCCAGAACAGTACACTAATTTACATTAACAAGTGGCATATTATATTGTAAATAACAAATATATGCACTATCTAATTATCAGCATTTTGATATGATTTTATTTTAGTAAACTTAGAAGACATAGATAGGGAACAAAGAGAATATAAGCACTACAATAGGGAGTTGTTTTTGATATCTTCCAATTTGTTCATCATTTTAACATTGTTTTAACATCGCTTTTAAATTATCCGTCCATGTTTCAATTTTTTTCAATAAACCGCGAGTGACAATTTGAATTGACGTACGCAGGGCGCGCTCAGCGGAAAAAAAAATCTGTTGGTTCGATGTACATTGCTGCTTTTCTTAGCGCAATACTGCTCTTTGAGTGTTGCCCTACTTTAGTTTGCTTTACATTGCTACTGACAAGATTTGGTTGACGGACTATAATCTCTTATTCAATAAAACATATAATTACTAAACACTGTGATTTATTTCAAATAAATGCAAATCGATCGGATAAAAGATATTAATACCTACCTATACAACAATGAATACGAGTACAGTCAGCTGCAATAATATGTTACACACCGAAGGCCGTTTTGCGGTAGATCATGTTAGATCTTATTTGTAGAGCCATAAGAGCGAGCGTGTCGCATATTTTTGCGGCCGTCGAAGAGTAACATATTATTGCAGGTGACTGTACCTATGAAAAATTCGAGGGTTAAAAAGCATTTCAACCAAAGTATTTATAATAATAACGACTATGGACACCTGCAACCCCAGGGGTATTGTAACCCCATAACAATAAGGTTGAAATTTGCATTTAGTGACCGCAAAGTCAGGTGAGCGTAATCAAGTAAATCTGTTTTCATCATATTTTATCAAAAATAATCTCTTTTCTGTTCTTGTGCTATTTTCTTATTATCAATACTCTTAACGTATATGCTATATACGCTGCTGCTTCTATGCTGTTAACATCTTCCAAAACAACAATAAATATTCAGGTTTATTAATTATTTTTATTGTTTGCTATTATGAACAAGTAACAACGCCATCTGTTTAAATTTTTTCCGAATTTAAGTTTCTGGCCGACCGCAGCGACCGCGTATAATGGTAGTTAACTTCTGTAACGTTAGATGGTGCTAAAAGGTCACACAAACTTCACGTGCGGCGCGAAGCGTTTCCATGTGTGCGTGTTAGCGGGGAGGGAAGAACTAGCGGGCGTGGTTTACGAAGCGCCAGACGCGGCTGCAGTAGGCCCTTAAGAGAATAAGAGCGTTTGAATACCTCGCCCGCTTAGCAACTTCTGCTGCTGACTGTACATATACGATCTTCCATTTTCGACGCTTGGAAAAACGCCAAAAAGGTTTAGTTTTCCCTGTTAGTTGGAAATTTAGATTGTCTCTTTTGCAAAAACTTTTGCTTACATCATACGAAAGGACTAGGACACGGGAAACATTAAATTGACGAGAATATACGTAAATGTGTAGGGAGAAAATTACCCCCTATTGTTCTAAAGGCTACACGTGCGGGTCACTCAGCCGTATAACGACTCGAACTCGGGACAATATTGTCTCATGTGCCAACCACCAATCTACTGCTTGACCTACATGTAGGACCTAGATCTAGATATCTAACATCCTTTGCACTTGAGATATACGTTGGTAAACGTTATTCGAGCGTGCTATGGATGTGATGTTATGTCCTAACGTAATATTGAAGGTCGATCCGAGTCGAAACTGACCAAAAGTTTTCGAAATGATCAAACAGTTTAGTTAACGCAGATCTTTATCAACAGCATATGGAAGAACCGACGTATTTATGCTGAAAAACAATTGTATGTACATAATTAAGATTTTTTTTAGACTTAGAATGTTTTATTTGCCTTTGGATGAATCTAACGCCATTTGTTATGTAGCCCATCTTAATTTTAAGGTGTGTTTTTACAGCGTGTTGTTTACTTAAGTCACTCAGCTGGATTACATTTTTTTTCTTTTCTCGAATGACTTGCTCAGTGCAATTGTGTTACATTACATACATACCTACTTTTCAACTTCACTTCGTTACATCTTCGTAATTTTGATACCATTTGCATCACACATCACACAACATAAATTATTACATGACTTAAATTTATGAAACAGTACTACAGGCCTACAGGGCTATAACCGCGAAAATCGAAGATCATCAATTGCGGACATTTTTCTCTGTCACTCTATGTGAGTACGTCTTAATGTGAGTAAAAGAGAAAGATCCCTGCAATCTACACATTTCGGTTTTCGCGGTAGGCATTCAGGTACAGACATTACAAACTTTGTGTTTACATATTTTCACATCGACCTAGCCCAATCGCACAAGGCGTTAATTGCATTAACCGCATACTACGTTATCGCCACTCCAACGCTATCGCATAAAATATGTCTTTATCGCTGAATTGCACGATTTGCTTTACGATGGCCGCTGTTATGAATGCCTTCTTTAACAGCATCAATCTTTATTTGACATTACGTGTCTGTTCTTATTTGTAAGTTTTCTTTAAGTACTTGATTAGCAAACAAATTTTTTTATATCATGATATTTGCCACTATCATTTCGGTGAAGGAAATCACCCCAAGAAAACCACCTCGTGGTTTTCTTGGGGTGATTTCCACGAGTAAATTTAACAAGGCCGATAACATTTTCTATGGATTGGAATTTCAGTTCAAGGATTCATGAACATGTTATGGCAATATGGAGTATTACTGCAATGTTTTTCCGCCAGAGTGCAGCACTATCGACTTAAGTATACCATAGAGTAACTTATACATACTGTACCTTAAACTGTTTTTTGACAAGTTTTCACAGACAATCAAATATGACATTGTATATCAAGGCGGTTTGTTTACAAAGGGCCTACCGGGAAACGCGAAATCGAAACTCGGCTATCTGCCTCTTTAATATGCAAGAGTGATAGAGAGGTTAGGTAACAAAATTTCGACTCTCTCGTTTGCGGTAGACCCTTAGATTGTGACTTATTGTGGGAGTGGCGCCACCTACGCAGACTTTCGCGTAATATTCCCTATTGTTTTACTATAAAATGTTAAGCATAATCCGCTAACGTTACATGGATATGAGGTAACATTAGCTAATACCTGTTACACGTTCACGTATTATTTTTTATCTTTTTCTAATTGATTCTCTCTGTTGCTATCGCGTTACCGTCATAACATCCATTAACTGAAGCAATATTTGTCATTATCAATGTTTGAGGCAGTCTGGTCGCTTAGCTAATTAAATCTCGAGGTCTTTGACCCGTGTTCAGGTCACTGTTTCGATCATTATCAGTTTGTCATCGGACACGTTGAAGTGGACCTTGCAATGTTTTTTTTGTCTACTATCCTAAGAGAAAGTACCTATGTACCTAAAATAGCTAGTCTTTAGAAGTGACACAGCACAGCACTACGTTACGTTTCTTAGGCTGCCTTTCCACTGAGGCGGAGATGAGAGGAGACGTGCGGAAACAACCAGTAGCAACTAAGAGAACCAGTAGCATTGGTTCTCTTTCGCTGCGCTGGATTACAACCAATGATGTTAGTTGATTCCCGCACGTCTCCTCTTATCATCGCCTCAATGGAAAGGTAGTCTAAGAGTACAGGCAGATTCGCTAGTGGGTTTCATTAACAACGTAACATACAACCCGAATATATGACTTTTAAATTTGGATATGGATATTCTGATATTTCTGATATCAGCAGTCTAAAAATACTAATAAAATAAACATGACTCGTATTGCAAACAACTGATAATGTTCCTAGTACGGTTATTATACCAATTCAAGACATTTTTCACTCTATTGTTGTTGTTCATTTGTATCAGTATAATGAGTGGACTCTTATCTACTTCAATCAACATTTACGATGATATAACTGCTTTAACGTCGAACTTCTGTGTTTCATTTTTTGGTTTGTTTTCTCGTTGTGTCTGCCATTTGCCACGATAGCAACACAAACATTTTGTCAAATATGTCGTGTGTTGCATGTTCCATATAACCAAATTTAAATTTCTAAATTTAGTGTCAAAGCATCCTGGGTACGATAGTAACGTCAAGCTGGTTTGTTGAACATTGGAAATTCAGATAAAGCCTAAAAAATTAATAAAATTTCGGAAACACTATTTCTAGATTTAAAAGAAAAGCGTCGCGGATTTCTGAAAGCGTTACATTTCATATTCTTATGATTGAGGTACCTTTGCCGACTATAATGTAGTCCCATTGTGCAATGAATCTAACAAACGTATCCGTGTGGTTACGCAAGCGTCTTCATTGGGCCCGTCTATTCCTGTACCTTATCTCTGGCCTCTGCCAATATTTATAATGCCAATGCGAAGGCGATGCGAAAACAAGCTTTAGTTCTTTCTGATTATAAGTCTGAAAATCAAAGATAACGATAATGAAAACGGCAGGTAATCAAAAAAGCAATAAATCCGAGTTCTAGATTACAAATCACGGCCGTTAACCATCGAGACTTGTTGTTTCTAACATAATGATAATCATTTGTAAAGTACCTAGACTTAGCTCACGAGATAACCGCCATGTGGGATGTAGACTCGACGATCATTGTTCCTATAGTCTTGTCAGCGAACGTCTCATAGTGAAGACTCGCTGGGTGGTTGGATCAAGGGTCAGATTCAGAAGGCGGTAATTATGGACACACATGGCGCGTATAGTACGTCGGTTCCTCACTCTGCGGCCTTGACCACCGGCACAGCTTGGACCCTGCCCCGCTGCCGGCGGCACTCTACTCTAGGTTAGGTTTTTTATAATGTGTGTATTTTTATAAGATTTTGTATATATTTGTAATGGTTTTGTAAGTTATATTGTACTTTTATACTCACATAGTAAAACTCTTAACCTAAGACCCAAGTGAAATAAAGAGAATCATTTGTACTAATAAACTTATTAGCTTACCGTAAAACGGGGTCACCAGAAATCGCGGGGTGAATAGAGAAAATTTCGGAACTTTCCTTTACATTGTTATATTTTAAAAACTAGACTACCATTGCCAATTCTTTTGAGGTACAATTATAATAGAATATTCAATCTTTAATCTGGTAACACGAATCAAGCACGAAGTTGATCACAAGTAATAAATATTTTAGTTTGAAGTGAGGCCTTGTGAAAGTAAGATAGGTACCGGGACTTTTTGTTTCTAGTGTTTAATATCTAAAGTAATCCAAACCCCCGCATGTATAATACACGAGGATAATACGCATAAACTTGTTTTAGACAAGATGCTAGACAAACAAACAGACAAAAATATTTACACAGCCAATTAGATGTTTATACTTTAATCTTGGTCATGTTGGATTGTCTTTACATGTATTTAGACAGCCAGCTAGGCTAGATAAATGCGTATTAGACCTTTGATATAATACACAAAGTACACACTAAATAGTATCAAATTAAATTAAATTATAAGTCTCCTGATTTCGAGATCCAGAAGTAGATCCAAAACAATGTGGACACATGTAGTTGTAAAAGTTATGAGTAAGTTTTATGTAAGTATCCGAAAATGTAAGCATCTTACACCTCAATATATATAATATGTATAATACCATCACAATACCATCGTCCACACTGTTATCTGGCTATTCGTAAACCTTATGCTGAGATATAAGGTCGATCAATTGAACTTACGAGTGGTACTCTCAGTACTTGGAAGAGAGGTACTAGACTTGAATCTATATAGGTCCATATATAAACATTGTCCTGGCGATAACCCTCGTCATATTCGCCAATATCACCAATCAAACTAGTCGGTAAACAACGGCGAGGTTATCGACTGTTTACTGCCTACTGCTGCAAGTTGACATTCTGGAGCTTTCTGATAATTTAGTCATTTAGTCTTGTAAGTACACTCATAACAATGTTGATCTATCCTGCGGTGGCAGCATAGTTCCATTTTTATCGCCTTTCACTATGCATGTCACTTTCGCACTTACATACATGTTAGAACGTGCGTGGTGACAAGCGATAAAAATGCGACCGTGCTACCGCCGCTGGACTAGTCCTATCTTTAGGCGGTTGTGTGCGGCAGCGGCTTTCAAAATAAAGCAGAAAGTTTAACCAAGAATGGTAACCAATGAAGACCGCTTATAAAGGCTAAAAACATCAGTGATCAGTTCTTGGCTAAGAAAACGTCTTGGAATGATGTTCTGAAAAAGTCCTAAACTCCATGGAAACCATCTTGTTCTGTAGATTTTTTATTATTATGTTCAATTGGTCATAATATTAAAAACAATATTCATGGATAAACATTTCCATTGGTTAATTTTCTTAAACGTACACTTAATTCAGGAGAATCTAGCCGAGTGTACTTGTTTATATAATAATGTTTAAGGAAATGCTCTCCTTATGACATATCTCTGTGCTGTCATTATCAAACTGTCTATTGATTTGTGTTGCGTCGCGTCGTAGCAGAACAAAGGAATTTGCTTTGTCCATTAAATCAATATATTGAATGATATATCTATTATTCTGTTTACGTAGCCTATGATCCGATTGAGGGTCGTTACCAAATGCACATAATGTGACATATTATCTGCCTGCGAAACGTTATTTGATGACATATTTGTAGATAGGTACTTTATTTGTAAAATATGCTGAATATGTATTCATATCTTTAGTGTATACACGGTGGCAAAAAAATAACTACATTCCCGTTCCCAGGGAGGATTTGGGATTATACTGAGCAACTTTTACTATGGGACAGCCAGAATGTAATTTTTTTTTCGCGATTTCGGGGTTGGTCCCATAGTAAAAGTTGCTTAAGTAGTAAACAACCAAAACCTCCCTGGCAACGGGAATGCAGTTATTTTTTAGCCGCCCTGTATATATGCCAGATACTTACAACTTTACTAAATACTTAAAAACTATTCTTACTCGTATACAATATTTGCTCTTGCAATTTTTCTATCTTAGCTTTTATCCAGCCTCAGCCACTTCCTTTCTCTAGCACAGTTACATTCCTGCTTAAATGATACTTAATTTTTTTTAAAGGGTCAATATCCAGCATATTCCGGGAATTGGATTGTTAACAAACTATTAACTATGGATCTGTTAACATAAATAGTCACTTCTTGAAATGTATCTTGTGTACACGAATCAACATTATCAATTTTAATTATAAATGCTGTTAATATATTAGTTTCTATGTGCTCCAACACTGTTACTTCAGTAGATAACGCAAGAGTGTTTTCAGCTATCGAGTTCGGACCGCGAGAGATTTACAATCGTGTCCGAACACGAAGTTATTTCAGACAGAATCCGTCTTGTGGATTTGCTCTGCCGAAAATAGTATCTACAGTATTCGCGTGCGTAAATAACGCCGCCAAAACTATTTATTTACACAGCCGCACAGGAAAAGTTCTCTAGTTCATTTGCATATCTGGATATACAATGAATCACTGTTGTGATAATATTATCAAATTAAGTACTGCTCTGATTTCGAGTCACGTGAGTTGGGATGCAGGAATAACAATGAACGTGGGCGAAGGTTCTTAATTAATGCAGGCACAACCCCGACGCGACCTCTCGCTACCGACAATCAACGGCTAATTGGATAAAGTGGTCCGACACGAGCTACCGCGAATTTGATGCGCGTAAACTCTTAGTTCACCATCCATAAACCTTATTGCAACGAGATAAGCTCCACCTATGGCCAGTAAATTGTGCCTTACTGTTAGTACGGTCTGCTCGCTGCGACTTTGTTACCAGCACCGTGAATAGATTTATTGACGAAATTTAAAATAGAATCGAGCACGAAAGGAATGTCAAGTCTTTGCTTCATGCGGGTCATGTGCTTCTGTGGTTTATTGAGAGTATTTCCAGATCGACTATATGTTATTTTCCATTCATGTGCCGTTTTAAAATCCAAGGCTGGTATGTTGTTGACTTCGTTTCTTGGTGCTGTTTTTCATAACGATTCTGTCATTTTGATTCAGAACCTCTCAATCGTACCGAAATATTGTCGCAAATTTAATAAGGACTATTGTTTTTGTTTTTGAAGGAGCGGTGTCAAAAGCGTAACACCTTTTATTACACAATTCTCAATCAATTCTAGATCTATTTCGTGTTAAAAACAAAGTACGTCCGCCATAAATGTCGGGTTCCCATGAATTTATCGACCCACTAAACTACTCGGGCAAAATATATTTTCAGCCCAGTAGCGTAATGGGCAAGTGTTGAAAGCACTCGATACAGCGCATTATTCACCGGAGCGTCAAGGTTGATGCAAATGCACTCATAGTTAACCAGATTATTGTAATGGCCGTCCATTCAGCCCACAACAGGTAGAATGCTGTTATTGCGCTAGTTATTATTGTCGTTTGCTAATTCCTTTAGGGCTCTTAGTTTGATTACCATTTCCTATTTATCGTTCTCAGTTGCTTAAAGTTTATTTGGAAGAGATCCCTTAATGGGATAAGTTCCGTCTTTGTACACATTAATTCTATTATCTCTTTGTTTTGTGCAATTAAATGTTGTACTTTGTACTACTATCTACTCTTTTACTGTCGGCTTGTCATATTTTAAAATTGAATTTAAACCTGTATCTTCTGATTTCACTATCTGTAGCGTATTACAACATTGTAGTTTTCGTTTTATTACTATCTTATCCATACATATTCCGATGCCAAGGGCTTTATGTTTCAATTTATTACCAAAATGCATTAGATATTTAATTGTGTTGATTTTATTTAGATGTTCAGTATTATCTGATCCATGCAACTGCCAAATCCTGATCAGACGAAGTTATTTAAACCTAGAATTGAACACTGATCCAGAAAGATTTGCGACTCTGCCAAAACGCTATTGTTTTTGTTATTGACTTTTGCGCGCTGTCTTGTTTATCAATGTCATCGCAAATAGTCTCACTATGACTAATAATAACAGGTGTATCTGTCCCTTCCTGTACAGTATTGCCATAATCAGTTTTGACATCTTAGTCCAGTTCATTGCCATAACTTGCGTTTGTCGCTATTAAATTTGTATTTACATCGAATCTAAGTAAGGGCTGAAAGTATTTTATATAATAAGTCTAGAAATTCGATGCTATATTTACAAACACGAAGGCTCAGTGCACCCAAGATTTCCAGACGCGTAAAAAAGTGAATTCGTCAAAAATTTTAAGAAAATCACACGAAAAAAAAGATCCGATAAACAAGCGAGCCTGTTGTCGCAACAAGTTTGTTAAACATAAGTGTACAGATATTTTGAGCATTCTCTTGTAATTTACGAAACAGATTTGCGAATCTATGGCGGCAAGAAACGGGACGCAAATAAAAAGTAAAGCTGAGCAATTTAGCCAAAGACCGTTCGATTCCTAAAAACCTTACGCGAAAACAGGTCCAATATTATAAACAATGGAGCCTGTTTTCGGAACGGGTTTGTCGTTCGTGTGGGCGGCCTTGAGCCGCGAAGGACGACCAGCGCGCGCGCCGGGGGCGTGGCGCGCACGCGAGTCGCGCTCATCCGCGCAGTTTCTTACCGAGATTCATTTTATACTAATTGCTCGTGCTGTTTCCTTATGAATTAATTATTAGCTTTACTAAGTAGTCTTGTTCGGTTTTGCAACAGAATTGCTAAAAAAATGAGAGTTCCGTGTACGTGTTTTAATATGATGTGGTGTCTATTGTATTTACATTTACACGTGCTGATTTATAATTAATAATAATGTTGCATAAAAGGTGAAAAACCTTATCTCATAGAATGTGTACATACATCATTTCCTTTGACGTTAACGACATGCAACAATAGTGTATAAATGAATAATGAAATGGTCGTGTACCTATTATACATTTATACATATATTAAACATTTCTCACATCTCTTTACAGTGATTTTTGGATAAGATTTACCCATATTGATATGGCAATATGGCATATACCACCAATGTTTAATCATAGATGTACATCTATAAATTAAAATTAAATATTCTAACAAAAACAAGATTATAAGTGTACCTTCTCTATTAGTTCTATTACTCTACAATCAATTCAATGAGCAGATCAGCATTTATATTAGGGTCTGGTACCCTGTTGTACATTTTGCTGCATTTGTCACCAGCTTTTCACTTTCTCCTCTCATCTACTCAAAGGTTAACTGGAAGAGATCCCTCAAAGGGATAAGTTCGCCTTTGTACTTCTTACTAATTGTATATTATTTTTAAGATGTCTTTTTGTACAATAAAGAGTTTACTACTACTACTACTAGGGTCATGTAAACTTTAGTACTTTGGTCTGGACTCAAAAATACTTAAGTAAGTACAAACAAAATACGTTTGACACAAGTAAAGTCCCATGCAAAGAGAATCCCATCTCAAGGAAATTATTCAGAGCTAGACTATTTGCGCGTAACAAGACACAAAAAGTGGACGCACGCCACGCAATTCATTATTCAAGGGGCCCGGACGCGACGCGATGGAAATAGTAAATAGATTACGAACGCGACCAGACTCCGTTGCCTTCGTTACTTCGTCTGTTACTGACGGGGTCGATGTTTCATGATTCTCATTTCTTTCTGTCTATCGCGTAGGGGAGTTGCCCAGGGTCACGTCGTGGGACCAGTTTTGTTTTAGGAAATGCTTTAGTTTTAGTTATTCTGTGGTTCCTATCTTCTTTATTTTGTAAGGTTAATATAAGGCTCCGCTGGCTTCATTGCTTCCTCTGTTGCTAACTTTCGGGATCGAAGTTCCACGGTTTTCATTTTTTTCCAAGTGATTATTGTTTTCCAAAAGGGAGTTGCCCAGGGTCACATTATTGGACCTATTTTGTTTAGAAAGGCTTTAGTTGTTGTTGGATTAGTTCTTATCTTAATGTGTAAGGTTGACAGTAGAATATAGAGGATTTAGTATGATGTAAAGTAGTGTGGAATATTCAGAAGTTACAAAATCTAAATAGTATCAATTGTACAATTCATTCACAATATCCCCATGTTTTTCAAAGCCAAAAGTAAAAGTTATCTTTAAGTTACAAAACTCACTTCGGAAAGCCTGAAATCTAGCCCGTTTTTACTGATTTGTGATCTAAATAGTTATTATAAAATATAAACCAACATACCCAATGCATGCCCAATGGAAGCCTCTGATGATTCGTGGTTGTCCGCCGAGTTTACGTCGCCTTCCAATTAATATTTCGAGGCGTGTTCGTGACGTAAGACGACTGGTTTTAAAGAATTCCAACACGATAGCGAAGGCTTGCAGTGCTGCAGTGTCATATATCTGCTTCAGTTGTTACGCCTTTTGTATTGCTCATAATCTTTGTACATTCTGCCTTTACGACTGTTTTATCTTATCGTCGATTTTTTCTATTGTTTTAGTTGTTTAAATTCCAATTTCGCTCTGCGAAAATTAGTAGGTATGTACAGAATTAAGAAACAATGATTTAATTAATCAATTTTTATTTGCTGAAGGCAAGCCAACTGATAATTTATTTGGTATTTTTATAGATTACTTGATCTATAAAAGTTCATGAAAAAACATACCAACAAATATACACATTTTCCTAATTTCATTTCAAAACATAATAAAGATCGATGCTTCATATTTGGCATTTGTTTAATGCTAAGAATGCTAACCTACAGAAATGTCTGGAGTATTTGATCATTTAAATAATTTTCTGTTTCAGCAAATTATAAAACAAGTTTGGAAATTAAATAATAAAGCAGACAACAGCTGCAAACGAAAAAGTTTCTTTACGACTCCTTTCTAAGTTTGCAATGTTTTGTCGAGTTTGCGACTTGTTTTTGTTTTACATCGGCTTAGGTAATTGAGGAGATGTTTTTAATCTTATCTAATCAAAATTTGGTTATGTTAACTCTTTACAGCTTTGAGTACGAGTCTTATACAATTTTGAATTAACCCCAGGTGGCTTTATTTATGTATGTAAGTATGTGGCAAGTGTAAATGGCAAGGAACTTGTATCTGAGATTAAATTTTAAACCTAATGATTAAAGTTAAGTGTAAAACTCGGATGTAGGTACTCGTATAATGTAGGTGTAAAACGAAAACTTGGTTTTGATGCACGAATTTCGCAGAATACTTGATATAAGCTGCGCTAAGTCAAACTTAGGACAATACAGAAAACAATCTTTTATCAGTTCTTATTTACAAATGGCATAACGACTTTTATGTGCACTCTGGGTTTACCTCAATCGTTTCTTAATCAGAGTTATCGCGAATTCGCCAGCTGAATGCTAAAAAAAGAATCTGCCGACCGCCAAGAGCTAGGTTCGGACTGTTTCGGAGACAAACGACTATTGCTCGCAAGTCGCATTCGAATTTTGTCGACGATGCCGATGCCGGCACCGCCAGTCATTGACCCGTATTTGCGCAACGCATATCTTCTAACCGATGCTTCTTATCTCAGGCCACGTGACTTTTCATTCTAGAAACGACCAGAAATCTGCTGATCGAAGCTTGTTTTAGAAAGTGGAAGTTAATGAAAACATGTTATATCTACTCACGAAAATATTGATCTTAACGTATGTTTGAACATCAGCCCTAGTAGCACGGTCGCATTTTTGTCATTTATCACCATGCCTGTCACGTTCTAACAAGTATGTAAGTGCGAAAGTGACGGGCTTAGTGATAGTGGATAAAAATAGAACCGTGCTGAGCCCGCTGCAACGACACTGATAACGACTGACGTGAGGTACAAGCCTCTAAAGATAATGATAAACTTTTAGAGACATTTAAATTTGGTATTTAAGGAAAACTACATGACGTGGTTGAGAATGTTTCAACTTTCAACAAACAACATTGTAACATAATCTTAAATAGAAAAAAAACCGACTTCTCTAACTACTAGCCTAACCCACTTAACGGTGCTTATACTTTATTTGGTAATATGTATACATTTTATGGTAATCATAGTGGTTGATTTAGTTTAGGTATCATAGTGGTTTTCCGGGTCAAGGTCCGGGTCTGTGTCCGAGTCCGGGTCCGAGTCCGGGTCTAGTCCAGGTCCGAGTCCGAATCCGAGTCCAGGTCCGGGTCCGGGTCCGAACCGGATCCGGGTACGAGTCCGGATCTGGATCCGAGTCCGGGTCCCAGTCCAAGTCAAAGTCGAAATTCGAAATCACCAAACATGTAACTATTCGTCGTTGAAGAGTTCTGTTCTGATCATCATCAGCAGTTCCAGTTCATCAAATGCGACAGTTTTTAATGTTAATGTATTATTTTATGATGAAAATACAGAAAATTCTATACGTGTGCCTTTAAGATTTGAGGAGTTCCCTCGATTTCTCATGGATCCCATGTTCAGAACTTGAGCTTGACATAAATATGGCTTAAAAACCTAACTTGCTTAACAAACATAACGAAAAGAAAAAATCGCCAAACGCGAGCTATGCGTCGTTAAAGAGTTTCGTTCTGGTCATCATCAGCAGTTACACTTCCTCAAATGTTACATTCTAAATGTATATGCTTGATTTGTTGATTAAAACACAACAATCACTATATGTATGCCTTTAAGATTTGAGGAGTTCCCTCGATTCCTTATGGATCTCATCATCAGAACTCGAGCTTGACAGAAATGTGGCTTAAAAACTAAACTTGCTTAACAAACATAACGAAGAGGACAAATCGCCAAACGTGAACTATGGGTCGTTGAAGAGTTCTGTTCTGATATCATCAGCAGTTCCACTTCATCAAATGCGACAGTTTTTAATAAAAATGCTTGATTTTCTGATGAAAATACAAAAATCTCTATACGCACACCTTTAAGATTTGAGGAGTTCCCTCGATTCCTCATGGATCCCATCATCAGAACTCGAGCTTGACAAAAATGTGACTTAAAAACTTAACTTGCTTAACAAACATAACGAAGAGGACAAATCGCCAAACGTGAACTATGCGTCGTTGAAGAGTTCTGTTCTGATCATCATCAGCAGTTCCACTTCATCAAATGTCACGTTTCTGAATGTATATGCTTGATTTGTTGATAAAAACACAAAAATCACTATATGTATGCCTTTAAGATTTGAGGAGTTCCCTCGATTCCTCATGGATCCCATCATCAGAACTGGGTTTTGACAAAAACGGGACCAATCTGTATGCATATACATACAATCAAAAAAAGAATTTTCAAAATCGGTCCAGTAATGACGGAGATATGGAGTAACAGACATAAAAAAAAATAATAAAAAAAATAAAAAAAAACATACAACCGAATTGATAACCTCCTCCTTTTAGATTTGGAAGTCGGTTAAAAATGTAGTAAATAACAGTGTAATTACTGCTTGTGCCGTGTATTTTAAGTGTTTTAACATGTAAGATCTTTGAATTTATATATCTTACAACGACAAATAGGTCAATTGCTTCTAAATGAGATATCGGAGAATCAGCAGTCTCATGCGTTCTATAAAAAGAACAAGTAAACAGTGAGATAAACTGAAGAAATATAAAATTCTAAAGTTTGCTCAGATGCTCAGACCTTTTCTTGTTATTACACGGTACTAAAGAGAATTTGAATACGAAAAGGTCTGAAAACTTATACAAAGGAATGAAAACATTACGCAGACAAAGCAAAGTCGGTCGGGCAGTGTAGCCAGGCAAAATGTTTGTATGTCTCGACGGCCTTGCTCGCAAAGTGGATAATCACGGCTCAACTCGTGAATATGTCGGCTCTAGATTGGATAACAAATTTATGTGTGTTTACGAATCAATTTGCATGTTCATACAAAAGATCCCCGATTCGAAAATATGTTTGCAGCGCGATCGTGACTCCAGAGAGCGACGGCAGCTTTATAGACGGCGGATATTAAGGGATCAGCCTCGGCTTCCATTACGATATATCTCTCGGCAATTGTTCGTTTGTGTTCCACATAGGGCTGGTAAGAACTCGAGTCCATAGACTCCTTACTTTTAAAGAGTTGATTTTTAGTCAGGTATTCATTCAATATTGGTGCCTGATTTCTTTTGAACTTGCTAGAAAAACTTCTGTAGAGTTAGAGCCTTACTGAAAAGTATTATTACAATGTTTACGACACGTCGTGTTTACCATCTAACAACGTTTTTAAAGGCAACGATTTTCTTTTCACTTATTTTGATAGAGTTTATGACATATCATGGGGCTCTAGTGTTTTTGGGTCACTCTTACAAACGTATCTGTGTCTTCAAAGGTTTGGACTCAAGTCTCAAAAAATTCTGGTCTTTTTAATGCAGTATCTCGTAAAAATAAGTAGAGTTCTTGTTGTTCCTTGAGTTCTTCAAATGCACTTCCATAAGACTCGAGTTCCCACCGTCAGCAACACTAGTGCCATGAATAAGCGCTGGAATGAATCCTTCCTCTGAGGAACATCGTAGATAATTATATACACTTGTATCCTCCGCTTTAAAAAGTAACTTTATCTGTCCGTTGCGAATTTCAATTGGCTCTTTAAAACCAGAATCAATTTACCATTTACTGGCGCGTACTGGTACATACATACATACACACTAAAACAAGACGAGAGGCAATAGCATGTTGGGTAATTGTAAAGTATATTTAATTATGAAGTTTCTAACACATAGATTTGCCGGTAACCGGGTTACCGTGTGAAAGTATCATAAAGATATAGTCCATTTAGCTGCTCATTGTGGCAATATAAACTGAATTACTATATCAGTAACCGGATGTGGTTAACGTAATCTCGGTTACTAAAACTAGCCCTTTTGCTCTTGTGTTAATATCTATATCTACACAATAATCTATCACAATATAGATGTCTGATGAAAATGAGTGAAGACTAAGTCATTTGTAAATTCGAATACTAATTTATTAATGTTTATGGGTTGTAGTGGTTTAATTACTTTAATTGTACTGTTAATGCTATATGTTCTCCATAACTTGTTTTACAAAGACGAACCTTCGTACAGTTAAGAATTTAATTTCAGTACCATTTCATACCTTGTCACAGTGACTATGAAATCCGCTAGGGACCTCATACTATTGTCATTGTGTACCTCATACAATGGTACTGACATTAAATTCCTTGACTGGACCTCCAATATTTATTTTGATAAACATATACTGATTTTGTCTTTGCTGCAATCCCCATAATATTTGTCCATAATGCAGATTTCATTGCCATATCTATGAGTAAAAGGCGAGTAGGGTTCTTATAGGGTTTTTGTCGAAAAGCTCTGCTCTCTCTGCGCTTTATAAATAAACTGATGCATTATTTATACTCTCCATCATAAACTAAGCTAGTTATTTTGTTTTACTTTTTAGATTTATATTAATTTTAGCTTACGCTTTGTCCCCAGGTGTTCGGAACAGTGGAGTTGCCGGACAAGCCGATCATGCTCCCACCCTTCGTGGAGGCAACGCACTGCCTCGGCTACCACCTGACTCGCAAGGGCCGCGCGGTCGCCGACCGGGTCGTCTCCGTGCTGGGCTACGCCTGCCCCGACATCACGTACAGCCCCAGCCTCTACCCCATCACGGCTGCCCTGCTACACTTCATGCCTGGTAAGTTTCACTATAAGCAATGCTAAGAGTCTACTGTTGGCATCTGAAATCTAAATTTCATTATCTATAGGCAGGACAGGCAGGTAATGAAAATTCTATGTTCGATGTAGGCCTTCTTATAGTTTCATTAAAAAAAAGCGGCCAAGTGCGAGTCGGACTCGCCCATGAAGGGTTCCGTATTTAGGGGATTTATGGCGTATTAAAAAAAAACTACTTACTAGATCTCGTTCAAACCAATTTTCGGTGGAAGTTTGCATGATAATGTACATCATATATTTTTTTAGTTTTATCGTTCTCTTATTTTAGAAGTTACAGGGGGGGACGGACATTTTACCACTTTGGAAGTGTCTCTCGCGCAAACTATTCAGTTTAGAAAATAAAAACGGCCAAGTGCGAGTCGGACTCGCCCATGAAGGGTTCCGTATTTAGGCGATTTATGACGTATTAATAAAAAACGACTTACTAGATCTCGTTCAAACCAATTTTCGGTGGAAGTTTGCATGGTAATGTATATCATATATTTTTTTTAGTTTTATCATTCTCTTATTTTAGAAGTTACAGGGGGGGGGGGGGACACACATTTTGCCACTTTGGAAGTGTCTCTCGCGCAAACTATTCAGTTTAGAAAAAAATGATATTAGAAACCTCAATATCATTTTTGAAGACCTATCCACCATATAGATACCCCACACGTATGGGTTTGATGAAAACATTTTTTTTTGAGTTTCAGTTCTAAGTATGGGGCACCCCCAAAATTTATTGTTCTTTTTTCCAATTTTGTGTGAAAATCTTAATGCGGTTCACAGAATACGTCTACTTACCAAGTATCAACAGTATAGTTCTTATAGTTTCGGAAAAAAGTGGCTGTGACATACGGACGGACAGACAGACAGACAGACAGACATGACGAATCCATAAGGGTTCCGTTTTTTGCCATTAATTTTCAGAACACGCATCTTAGCGCTGTCCGTATTGTATCAAAGACCGGGGTCCGGCAGATTATTGTACAGTCGCCATCAGATATATCGGAGCGGCCAAGGTGTTCACAATATCTGAACACGCATTCTAACGCCCGGACAATAGAGGCGTGTTCATATATTCGTGACCGCCTTAGCCGCTCCGATATAATATCTAAAAATTGGCGACTGTAATATATAACAACTGGAGTTAGTCCTAATAGTTTTGACTGAAACATTACATCACATATTTCAACCCCGAAGGGAAACTGAGTGTTGTTGCAAAGTGGAGTGGAGTGGAGTAGGATAACGGATAAACGCTTCCTGCCCCAAAATAATTCATATGTCAATAGCAAGCAATTTTGCAATTCCCAACAAATGGACGATGCGAATTGTTTATTCAAAAATTTGTCCATTGAATTTCCTATTAGTCTGTTCATTCAATTAGCATCATGCCAATTCACTCAAAATTTAAGCTAGTGACCTAAAACACGACTTTAAAGCGAAATGAAACGAATTCCTTATACCAGCAGCGTTTAATAATTCTCTGTGTATAAAAACTTCTAGGCAGCTTTTCGGAGGCCAAATATAAAATTTTAATTTATTACTTACGTTTGCAAACTGGTGGTATAATAAATCATAAGTCAGGTTTCCAATTTTACTGGGAATAATGTATAAAGCTGGGAATACTTGTTATCGTAGGTTGCGACCTTTCTGGTGACTTGTTATCATAACCGCGTTACGAATCGAGCGGAGATAAGTTATTTATAGCGAGCTGCGTTACAACATATTGTACACAATCTTGTCTTGAGTCTCTCTAAATAATAAGTCATCGTCATCGCTTATCTTTAACGCGATAAACTTCATAATGACCGCTTAAGATCAACCACATCGACCATTATTATAGAGATGAGTTCTTTGTTGTGATGTTAGTGTAACTATAATTCTTGGGAAACGGGATACATGTTCTTATTTATTACTGTTTCATAGGTTGTCCTTACCGGATATACGTCTATTATACGATTCATAAAATTCTATACATTTTATCACCCGTTTCCTTCACCGTTTTAAATTTCGTTTACTATGATTAGTTCGTACAGTGTACACAAAGCTCGTTTACGAATTGTAAAAGTTTAACGCCGACTGTTACTTTTATTTTGCCAAGAAATCAGTGTAAACAGACGTGAACCGGTTACGGAGCATCAATTCAGGAGCAGAGGCGTCGCCGAGTTTTACGTCGCTGTCGGACTAATTCAGTAATGAGTGCGAGGGGCGATAATTGAACTCGGCAATAGGCAAATTGCCGGAGGACTCTCCTGTCTGCAACTGCGTCACTATCTTACAAACTGCAAACAATATTCAACTCTGTTCCATCTGTTTATGTACAATAATCCTTTAAGTAATCGTAGTATCATCCATCAATCTCATCAAGATCTGAATTGGACTCTCGCGCTGTGTCCCAGAGTTCAAAATGCATATTGCTATTTGGCTTCCCACCGCAGGGACCCCATCAGGAACGTCGCAGATTTGCATTCCGTGCGTCGTGCTTGCCAATTTCAACCCGCTTCCTACTCTCTCGTGCAATTGTCAGGAATGCGAACACGATTGTGATCGATACGTTGTTATTTTCGTATCCTATTTCGCTAAATTGAGCTTGATCGATGTCTATCAGACAATATGAATTGGGATAAGAACGTGCCGTCACGTCCGACACGTGAGGAGGCGGTAGCTCGGGTTGCGCCGGCGTATCAATTTGGCCGCCGGATGGCTAGAAAAGTGACAATTTCCTCCATTGTCCTCCGCCTCATCATTTATGATATCCCAGCATACAAAATGCACCGACATTAACAAGAAGCATCTCTTTGTGCGACATGCTGTTATTTTGTTCCAACTTCGGTACTTGCCGCTGATGGATGACTCGTGTAAACAATGCATACATTAATCAACGCCACATAATGTAATATCATGGGAACCGGCGTGAAATAGTCCTGACAATGGACTCTCTGTGGAGTTTCATCGGGGAGTTACGTAATTTACATGCGACGCAGAATTCGTGAATCTTTTCGTCGCATTTATTTTTGTGTGCGCTGATTTAATTAATGGCATGCAAGTTTAAGTCATTAAGTCTTGGAATAACACGTCGATTTTGGCTCACGTTCCGAACGCGTCGAAAAACACCGGTCGAATGTTTTCATTATTGCCGCCGAGTCAATGTCGCTAGATAATATTATTTTCGAACGTTCCCCGGCCGTGACACTGGCGTTATCAATTATCATATATACAACGCCGAGATACTGGGGCAGTTCAGACGGCGACATCGTTTTCGCGCAAAAAATGACGCAGTTTCTAATAGTATCGCCAAAGATACATTGAGTAAGATGCGTAAAATCTAATGGCTCTACTACACAATGGGCCAGCGCCGGCCACTCCCAGGGACGCAGCCATGCGGTAGAATGAGATAGCAATATCACTTGCTCCGTCTAACGCATAAATGCGTCCGTAGAAGTGGCCGGCGCTGGGCCATCGTGTAGAGGAGCCATAAAGACAATTTCGTGCTTCGAATTTGACAGGTTAAACGAGATGGCGCTGTACAGCTCCAAACATTTTGCGGTAACTCTGATTGTCAAAAGTAGATGTTTGACAATTCAGTGACTGCAAAACGTATGGCGCAGTATCTGTTTTGGATGTCAAATGGGGCACGTTTTTTTCTTAAATTTTACT
Source organism: Cydia amplana (assembly GCF_948474715.1). NCBI lineage: Eukaryota > Metazoa > Arthropoda > Insecta > Lepidoptera > Tortricidae > Cydia > Cydia amplana. The sequence goes on from NC_086073.1 coordinate 18,062,302, forward strand.
TCTATATTACAATCAATTCTCTTTGGTATCGCATAAAATCGCTGGGTTTAGTGGTTGGCTTCCGGCCAGGCTTGGCACCGCACGGTCTTGGAACAAGTGCCGCTACGGGATCCGTGTTTTCATGTATTTGTACCGCTCGATGCTTACCGATGATTTAGATATAACCTCTTTGTTAGCGTGCCTCTGCACTTGTTATTTATTTCATCTCGTAAATCTTAAATCAATGCTTTTCCGAAACAAATTCCGAAACAAGAAGGTCTGAAGCGAAAGCCAGATGCTCGGCGCATTTATAATGCGTTCATTCAATTAAAAAATCTTATTGAAATCCGATTCCGTGTGCGATTCTGCGACAAAGGTTGAAGGGTCGTGCAAAAACGTTGAATAAAACACTCATTACATGCTGTTTGTCGCGGACCTGCCGGAGCGCGACCAGCCTTCCTCTTCCGGTAAAGTGCTTTAATTAATTCACCTTTGTACTTAGCTTACACGGGCCTCAGATCTTTTTCATTAGCTTTCCCAAATTAAACGTCTGAGTCGTCTTTTTAAATGCTTTTGTTTGAGTCACAGAATGTTTGTTTGGGACAGGTGGTAATCAATTTAATTCTCTCATTGTAATTATCCGATTACGTGGGTCCGTTTGGTTTCAAGCGACTTTGTTTTTTTTTTTTATATATGTTTTCCTTCCAAACCAAACGAAGCATGTTTTGACGGCTGAGAGTCATTTACGCTTTATTCATACTTTAAATATTTATTTTATTATAGGAATTTTACCCCCTCGGTAGCGATAGTATCGTATTGCGTGACCATGTCGCATGTAGCTCTCAATAAACTAAATAGTAAATAGGTACTGCTTATCGGAGTTTCCCCTGCTCCCTACGTAAACAAGAGTTACGCGCACTGTTTTCTGAATAGCCAAATATAAAATATTTAAATACGTTTGTTCAATGTCACCGATTTGATGTTAAGATATTTGCCTTTGAAGTGTACCAAACGACCAGGATGGAGTTTTCCACGAATAAATAATACCTACATGAAAAGGGTCATTCATTAAGACAAAATATTGTATTATGAGAAATAATAAATGGTTTCCTAGTTATAAAAAAACTTCTGAAAAATTACTCGCCACTTTATTATTCTAAAAGGAAATTTAGAATTTATTTTGACAATAATTTATCTTAAACTCGGTTTTCCAATGTTCATATATCTCTTCTATCTGCTCTATCTCTCCTTTTCACACTAAATGTTGGGCCTGTACCCATGCCATCTGTATGAAGATATATCTTCTCGCCTATATCCAGTATGCTGTCCTGCACCGCACACCTCGCTGGCTCCACAGAAAACCAGCGCCGCTGGCAACGCTAAGTCGTGCCAACTGCATTGCTGTGTGTGGAGACCATTTCAGCCTCACATCTTTATCTGTGTTTTGTATACTTCTCGTTTCACATTTTTGTTATGTAATTTCACATGTTTGTGTTGTTATTTTGTAATGTAATGATGTGTTGCCTGAATAAATATTTTTCTTTTCTATCCCTAATTCTAAAAAGCGGCCAAGTGCGAGTCGGACTCGCCCATGAAGGGTTCCGTATTTAGGCGATTTATGACGTATAAAAAAAAAAACTACTTACTAGATCTCGTTCAAACCAATTTTCGGTGGAAGTTTACATGGTAATGTACATCATATATTTTTTTAGTTTTATCATTCTCTTATTTTAGAAGTTACAGGGCCCCCCCTGTCACACCTGGACACACATTTTACCACTTTGGAAGTGTCTCTCGCGCAAACTATTCAGTTTAGAAAAAAATGATATTAGAAACCTCAATATCATTTTTGAAGACCTATCCATAGATACCCCACACGTATGGGTTTGATGAAAAAAAAAATTTTGAGTTTCAGTTCGAAGTATGGGGAACCCCAAAAATTTATTGTTTTTTTTCTATTTTTGTGTGAAAATCTTAATGCGGTTCACAGAATACATCTACTTACCAAGTTTCAACAGTATAGTTCTTATAGTTTCGGAGAAAAGTGGCTGTGACATACGGACGGACAGACGGACAGACGGACAGACAGACAGACATGACGAATCTATAAGGGTTCCGTTTTTTGCCATTTGGCTACGGAACCCTAATAAAAACGGAGCGCATCGTAGACCTCAACACGACGCGCGGCATCATCCACCTCGTTGATAAAGACAATATCATTGTTAAGCACACATCCTTCCCCTCCCAAGGTTAATACATCGCCTCATAACCCAGAACACAGCCCATCTCGGCAATAAACGAGTATATTATCCACTAGAGCCGCCCACGGCTGTCGGATGGCATAATTCAGACCTAGGACATGACACACCCGGCAATCTAAGCCGATTGGATGAATGGGGTGATACTGGGTACTGTTGTGTAACCAGGTTTCCGAAAGTGTTATGAAAGTCTCCATTTGTTTACGGTAAAGTCAAGGATTTTATTTTTGTGCCACTTCGTAACTTGTCATAGTGATAATCAATATGAAATCCGCTAGGGATGTTATATTATTGTCACTGTGACGAGGTACGCAATACTATAATAATATATCCTTTGGTCATGGAGTAACTGATATCACTGATATCAGTACCTTTACCCTCTACCCTCCCCCCCTCCTCCGCCCTCTACCTACCTTTGTTTGATTCTCGATCTAATTTTCGCAGCGGTTACGAAAGTAGTAGAAAGCAGTATTACATAATTTGAAAAAATGTCCCCGTAGGCGTAGAATTGACTCTACAACTTTGCCTGAACACACCTATTCGTATTGATATCGGTATTTATATAAATCATACGTAGATCTATGACACAACGTGTACGAAACATATTATTTGGTTCCGGTACAAAGGTTGTAACGGTACTTATCATTAGCTAAACCGTTATTGTTCGAAATATTGCTGAGTCACTTATTCATTAAATTTCACTATACCATTGAAGTCGTTAGAATCATTTTCATGACTACGTTTAATATTACTGGTCCAGAAAAGTAACTGTTGACAGCTGAGAGATCATATCCATACGAAACCGTTTCATAACAACAAATTTAAAACTGAATCGAGCTCCAGGACTCCAGGTCTCCAGGTCAGATTAAACCCATATTGTCATCATTCACATAGGAGGTATGGGCGGAATAAATTACCATTTAATTGTTTTGGTCTCATAGAATAGACTCGGGCTAGCGAGTATTGCATAAAAAAAATAAGGGAACAAACAACCTATCCAATCTGACATTAAAATTGGGTACTATGAAATGAAAAGACAGCTTGAATCTGACAGCTTATTAATAATTTAAAAAAGTGCTTGTGACTCGCTGGCGAAGATATAGGCTGGATAGTGCGAAGTGGACGCGAAAGATACGGAAAGCTGACCTCATCACCATGTGGGATACATAGCTTGGAAGAGAGAGAGAGAGAGAGAGCTTGTGACTCGCTGGCTCATGATTTTTGGGTCTATTTTACCAACTGTTTTTTTAAGTTTCGCGAAAAGGATGCACCTATTTTTAAACTTCACCGTGTACGTCATTGGTTGTGTCGTGTGAGTAAAAAGTTACGGGCGGTCGAAGTTTACACTCCAAATGGTATCTTGTCACGTAAACTCGTATCGGCTTTGTCGGCCGCAGGTCGCCCAAGGGCGATGGCAAATTGTTTATGGTTTTGAACTTTATTCCTCTGTAATAAGCAGTGATCGGAATTGGTAGTGCCATTTCACGGGACTTCGGTGCGTAAGCTTAGTATGGATATACCTTTTCACCCCGGGAATTCATATTACCTACTTCAATTAAAGACATGCCAAGAAATATTTTTGTGAAAAAAACCGGCCAAGTGCGAGTCGGACTCGCGTTCCAAGGGTTCCGTACATTAAGTCCGACTCACGCTGGACTGCACATTTCTAATAGGTTTTCCTGTCATGTATAGGTAAATAACTATTTTGTGTATTTTTTTTCAAAATTTTAGACCCAGTAGTTTCGGAGATAAGGGGGGTTATGGTCATTTTTTGCCTACTTTCTTGAATAACTGCTAAACTATTAATACTAAAATTATAATATATATATATATATATATATATATATATGTATATTTGAAATCCTTACAATGAGCTCTTTCATTTGATATGTAACACAATATAGTTTTATTTTTTTTATTTTTCAATTTTCTCATTTAGCCCCCAAAAATGGCCTCCATATTTAAAATTCATTTATTTACGTTACTCGTCCATCTTTGGGTCACAAACTTACATATGTGGCCAAATTTCAACTTAATTGGTCCAGTAGTTTCGGAGAAAATAGGTTGTGACAGACGGACGGACAGACAGACGCACGAGTGATCCTATTAGGGTTCCGTTTTTTCCTTTTGAGGTACGGAACCCTAAAAATAAGAGTCTTGGAATCCCGAGTCTTATCCATGTTAAGTACAATGTTTGAGGTTGTTCACCCCAAATGGCACTACCTATTCCGATCATTGTTGATGGTTATACAGTGTCTATTGTACTTGCCTGTAGAAGTATAGACCAATAAAGCATGCGGTTCTATGAACTTCATGTGGAAATACTGTGACTTTTGTTTCTTTGGGCAGTTTTTGTAGATTAACCATGTCTGTTCTAGCCAAGCGTTCCTCTAGTAGCTTTTATATTTGCCATTTTGGTTTTTATAACAGAATAATTAAAACTAGGCTCTGTTCCTGACTTCATCTGCGTAGAAATGGGTGGAAATGATTAAACTGCCACGCACGCGTTTCCCCTAATCCCCTCTCCCTATAGTAGCAATTGGGCATTGCAATTGCATGCGTGAACGAGGAACAAACATCCAAATACTCCTACACATTGTTACATTTTATTATAAAGCAGGATTGCGCTTAACTTTCATCAGTCGATGAATTCAATGAAAGAGTAGCTAACTTTGTGAAAGCATATAAAAAGTAACTTGTTATAGACGAATAGGTCTAACTAGAAACAAAGGGTTCCGTAGACTGATCAATCGCGTCTGTTCCCGAAATAGCAGCGCAACCAGCCGAACTGGCGTCTGTGAAATTTAACGCTACCCGCGCAAACAACACGGCGGAAGATCAAACCGACTTCTTTCATAACGAAAAGGTGTTGTAAGAATTGTATACTATACTAATATCTAAATAATACAAAACAACGTTACGTAATAAAGGTAACTTCGAAAGCGGGATAATTATAAAAATGCAAATATCCAGTAAACTAGAAGCACTTTCTACTGTATCAACAGTGAACAAGGTCCCTTAGTAAGCAATTGAGTAGCGTAAGTCTTGCCAAAGTATGAATAGTTCAAATGGGCCAGATTTCAATAGAATTTGGCGAATACTTAGCTTAGATACTTCTTTATTCTGTGCAATACAAGCTCAATTTCACGGTATATCCTTAAAAATCTACCCCTGAAGTTGTGAAAACGCAAGGAATTTTGGTAACTCAACGGAAGTTACATACATTACTTATTATGTCCTAAATTGGAATTTAGAGTTTATACCGCTCAGAACTTGGAGGATACAACTAAACGGAGTAGCCATTAACAGGCTTTCCCCTCTGTCGAAAATAGGCGGCCAACGGTCATACACAATGTATGGACTGACGTTTATCTGACATGGCTATTTTTACGTTACGCATACATTTGACGTTCCCCTCCCCCGCAAAAATCGGCAGACGGTTTTGTACAGAAAATTACAGACATGGCGTCTCCGTTTGATTATATCCTCCAAGGCTCAGAATGACGAGCTCTTCAAACTTGTCAAATATTATCAAAATCTGACGAAAATAAATCGACCATAAAATAAAACATACCTAATATACTTAATAAATAGAAAGAGAGACAAGGGTAAGGGTTTCAAACACACCCTTCATTATATCAGCATAACTCTTTAACAATATGTACGGATAGATGAAATTCAATCTCGCACATCCCAGGATGCCACGTTTTCCATTAAAGTACCGGATCAAAGATAAGGTATAATATAATACCAAATATGGTATTATTTTCCCGAGCCGTTTGCTGTAATGGAAAAGTAATATCCGGTATTTTTCGCGTCTTGAATGTTCATCCTTGTACGTTCATTTATTACTTGTTTTATTGGAAAAAAGCGGCCAAATGCGAGTCGGACTCGCCCATGAAGGGTTCCGTATTTAGGCGATTTATGACGTATAAAAAAAAACTACTTACTAGATCTCGTTCAAACCAATTTTCGGTGGAAGTTTACATGGTAATGTACATCATATATTTTTTTTAGTTTTATCATTCTCTTATTTTAGAAGTTACAGGGGGGGGGACACACATTTTACCACTTTGGAAGTGTCTCTCGCGCAAACTATTCAGTTTAGAAAAAAATGATATTAGAAACCTCAATATCATTTTTGAAGACCTATCCATAGATACCCCACACGTATGGGTTTGATGAAAAAAAATTTTTTGAGTTTCAGTTCGAAGTATGGGGAACCCCAAAAATTTATTGTTTTTTTTCTATTTTTGTGTGAAAATCTTAATGCGGTTCACAGAATACATCTACTTACCAAGTTTCAACAGTATAGTTCTTATAGTTTCGGAGAAAAGTGGCTGTGACATACGGACGGACAGACAGACGGACAGACGGACAGACAGACAGACATGACGAATCTATAAGGGTTCCGTTTTTTACCCTTTGGGTACGGAACCCTAAAAAGGCGTTGAAATTTTGTGTTGCCAGGTTTGATATAGCCGTTATAGATATTTGTGCGTGTGTTCCCATGAGTTAGATCTAATAAATAAAGTACCTAGGTACCTTTGACATGATAAACTTTTTGATGAAATTGAATTTGTACTTATATCGATATTATTCGATATACCAAATTTGAGGTTGGCAACCTATGTTCCAATATTGTAGTAAATTTGTTTATAAATGTGTAAAATTGACTATGCGGTTCTTTAGGACCTACATACACTCAATTTAGTTTCTAATAGTTTCATTGTTTTACCGTTGGCTCGGTCGCCTCGGTCAAACAGGAACTTTCAAAACAAATTCCAAAAGCTTGCTCCGCAAATGCTGACTAAAGAATATCATTTACCTTCCCATATTTAGCCTTACGCTAGACTTTGTAGTAAGATATCTAATATCTCGACTCGTTCGTTCACGGCACGTACGACGTACACTCGGCAACTAGGTCCCTAGCCTCTGAAGCACTAGCTATAAGAACGGTAGAAACCCGCGTCGCCGCCCATACCTTATGTGGGTCAAGATATTGTGAAGCTCAAAGCACTTGCGAATAACTTGCTCTCGGCTATTTGCTAAGGACTCTTTTGACTTGTATCTCCTCTCAACACGGTTTCACTTTTACTCGTCATACACGTTTTATTCAAACAGTTCTACGTTCTCGTGGATGCCTTCGCTCGTCTTTTGTTGTATTTAATGAGACATGCGTCAAACATTTTCTGTATTTTTTATTGTAACTTTATATGAAAAGTACCGTGTGTTAACTCTAGTGGAGACTTAAATAATAGACGCTAAGACGATACACGTGTCACACGTGTGTTACCTACTAAGGAATAAATGTCAATATCTACGGCAAATAAATAAAATTGCCCAAATTCGCTTGTTGTTGTTATGTGCGCGATTTTAATATTTATCTATGTTGTTGTGGTTTTATTTTACAAATACCAGAGTTAATTTATTTTTTAATACTTATATTTAAAACATGTGCATTTTTGTTCAAAGATATAATTTGATTAATTTGTTTGAATCTTAGCCGTCACTTCGTGGAAGGGCTTTCTTTACTAGAAAGCTTTCACAAAAACCGATTTGTACCATAAACTCCAGATAAAACCAAAAGCTTCAACTTCAAATCATCTATTTCTTAAAACAATCCGTTCCAGTTCACCGACCCCTTGTCTTATCTTACCTTTTTCTGCATTCGCCAGAGTGCTTCGACCCGCGCATCGTTAAGGAATCTGGGTCGTGACCCCTCGGGAACACTTCGCTATCTTAATTCTCTCCATGGGCTTGTTCTGTGTTCTCGTTCTCACTAGCTAGTTTCGTAGCCCCTGGCCAGTTGGGAACATTACCATTTTCTTCTTTGTAGCGTTAGTATCTTTTCACGTAGAATTATCAATTGATTTCTTGGTAGTACTTATAAAAAATAAGTAAATTCGGAAATCATATTTTAAACTTCAATTTCATTTTTGTTATGTAGCAACTTAAAATTTGAATACCTATGTATATGAATACACTTATTGTAATCAAAATCAGTGTTAACTTGTAGGAAGGAATATTTAGAGTGAACATTGTTTCATTAAACTCAAATATTCGTCAAGCTACAATTTCATCATCGGAGCTTTTCACACATAGACATCAGTATCAATACCTAATTAACAAGCGCGAAATAATTATGATTTACCAAATTGCGTTTTCGTCGTGCGTTAAATTGTTAATTACCTAAATCGGTTAATTTTCGTGTAATAATGTATCTCCATTCTCCATCCATCCCACTTTGGCTTTGATCGTAGGCATAATTTACACGTGATGACTATATGTGTATACATTTGCACGTTTGTATTAAAGTTGTATTTCACTATCAAATAGGGTCTCATCATTTTCATTAAGCTTTTATTCGTCCATTAAGCCATTATAATACTTAACAGCTAGAAAACATGAAAAATTATAAATATAAATTCTGATCAAACTTTATTCATTTTCGTTGCGTTTTACTACGTATATTACGCGACTCCCGTCTTCAAACTTTATGATGCCTTCCTACTCTTCCTTAAATGTGTATAAAGTTTTGCAATAAACTTATTTTTATCTTCGTTTCCACGACTATAACTTTTGCTATAATCTGCTGCAGCTAAACCGGTGATGGTTCTCTATTTATGTAAATTTACTTATACATACGGTTATTAAAGTTTCACATTTCACTATCAAATGGGGAAAATTTACATTTTCTATCACGTCTTGACCACCTACACTCAAAAGCAAAAAATACATTCTGTACAGAAATTGGGAACAAATAGTGCTGTTAATATTTAGCTTTTGACTATATTACGCGGACGTCCATAATTAGAATGTATAGACTAAATCGACGACCTTCTATTCTATTCTAAACTGTCAACGCGATCGCTTTCTATGTAAATTGTACTGACATTTACATACTTCATTAAAGTATAACTTTACATTATCATTAAGCTTGTACTACGCGCCATTATTACTCTCTTTGCTGCTTCAAAGAGGTTTACGATCTCTGGAACCGCATATTGCTGTCATGTTTACTGTCACGTGGCTCGTTACAGCTGGGGCATTAAATATTTATTAACGACATTGTAATTGATTTCTTTTATAAGAAAACGCTTTGTGCGCGAATTTTTATATCTAATAAATTTTCAATAAACGTTTACACTTGGCAACATGTAGACTAGAACTAGAAAGACACTTATTAATTTTATAATTCTTTTTAGTTTTGATCTTCAGACTTGCCAGTTAAAAATATTTTCAATTTGTTAGGATAGCTTAGGAGACGTTAAATTTGCGGTTGTTATTCTGTATCTTGGCGCTTGAATTATATACATAATTACATATAACATTTATAACCAATTAAAAATAGTCCATTAAGAAATTGGATTGTGCATGGTCAAGTTTTGTTTTGGAAATTATATTTTGTTTAAATAACTCAGTAGTGAGTATTATATTCTTTGCTCAGAAGACATCACCATAGCAATAGTGATTCTCACAATTACACACCCTGGAAACGTATTCAAATCCCACGTGAAAATATATGGCATGTCGATGAAAAAGACAAACGTCTCTCAACAAATACTCGTCATCAGTGACATAATTCTTTCTGTTATTGTGCACGCCACATCACATATGTTGCCCCGACACCTGTCCGCGAAGCCTATTTGCCACCCAGTGGACACTCACTGGCCCGGAACACTCAACATCTGTTCTCCAAACCTACAACAATTTTAGAATCGCTTTTACCATATTTCACATGTTCACCAACCCGAAAGGCGTCAAGTCCGATTATAAACTCTTCCGATTTCAATCGTAACACAAGGAGTATTAAGTTTAATGTCATAACGGTCACTTGTCTCTGAGGGCCTACCGCGAACCACGTTCGACGTGTTGCCTCTCTGTTGCACTTGTAAATTTGTACGTAAGTGAGACAGGGAGGCAACACGTCGAACGTGGTTCGCGGTAGGCCCTCTGATAGAGTTGTTTTCAGATAGCACAACTTGCCAATATGCATCTATAAATAGCTCTACATATGATTCATTAGAATAAATAATGTAACATATACCTGCTATGTTAGTGGTTGGCCTTTTAATGCCAGAGCAAGGATTTTTGCATTAAATAAATTAATTTCATCGCGTACTAGATTGTTTATATTGACATTGCGTGCAGCTCCGTTTGATATTATCTTCACGGGATTTTTGGCTTCGCGCCACTTTTTTACTTCAAAACAGTTTAGTAAATTTACTTTATTTCCCGCATCTGCATGTTCTATGTTTGGATCGTTGCGACAAGTATTTACATAACAGCTCTTTATTGAGTGACAATCATTCCGTTTTTGCCCTCCATAAATGTGAGGTCGTTGGCTTTGGGAGGATCCGAATTGAAACATCGCACGTAGTTTTTTGTAGCAACCGGCGATGAGCAAAGCAAACAGACTCATGTCAATAACAGACCTGTGTTAATAAAAAGAAACTTTAACCCTTAAATGCATGATTTTTTCTTTATGCCCGAAATTAATATATGTGTTACGTAATTGTTTGCTGATTATGGGAAAAATGGTAAAAAAATTATAACATCGATTTTCACTGCGAAATCAGTGTTAGAAGTTGCATATTATGTATAGAGTTATAATAGGTGACACAGCTCAGGTAAGCAGGAAAGCACATCAAATATTATATGTTGGTAATTCATAATAATCAATCAGATTTATATAATATGTTTTCCCATTTCTTTTAATAACTTTATTTTCTTTTCCTTTTGTGAGAATTTGATATGTTTTCTGAAAGAGCTACGAATTTGTATGATTCCATGTACATATGTATATTTTCTAAATCAAATTTCTATTACACCTTATGTGTATAATTGCATGAATTCTATAGTAATTTAAATTGTATTTTTTTTCCTTATTTTCTCGTAATGCTTGTTAATTATAAGATGTAATTATTTTTGAAAAGATGTGTCCCGCCGAGTTTGTTGCCGGTCCCATAATGGGATACCCTCCTCCAATTGAGGGGGGATTTAAATCTTCTCGGGGCAGAGGTGTAGGGTTGGAGCCGGTCTACCTAGCTTTATTTGACGTTCATAAGCGCATTGTAATTATGCCTACTTGAATAAACTATCTTTATCTTTTATCATAGGCTAAATCATATTTATGTAAATATATACTTTTCAGTAAGAGATATATGATAAATCCTACTATCATCAGAAAGGTACACTATTTGTGATACACCTATGATAGTTTTTAAATATAAAATAATTACAAACAAACCCCAAAAAAACATCCAAAATCACATACTAAAAACCATCAAATTCTGGATTTTTTCAAATTTTCTGACATTTCGTCTTAAACCGAATGTAATTTTTATAAATTAAAATATTGCGTAAATTTATATAAAAAATTGGAAAACGGATTAGTTTTACTATTGAAATAATATATAAATAGACATATATAGGTTTTTCTAATTATGTATAAAATTAGATGTTTTTTGTGTAGGCTGCATCCTACACTATGCATTTAAGGGTTAAAACATTCGTGTTTTTGGAAAAAGGGTACAGGATGTACGGTGACTTTGAAATTGGAATCGGAAAGCGGAGTATAAAATATATCTCTTATTTAAGCATAATCCGGTTGAATCCCCACAACTGTAATGGTAATGTTATCTTGTGAGCGTTTTTGGGTTAACCTGTAAGCCCGCAAGTTTTTTCATAAAAAAACTGTTGCGAATCCTAGGAATGGATGACTGATAGGATTGTGGTAGGTTACTAACCTAACCTAACCTAATCTGAGGTCGAATCCAAACATGCTGTTGCAATTTATAGTTATAATTTTCTAACATAACACTATAAATACTTGTACGATCAGCCTTGTTATTCTCAGCTCCATGGCCATTATGATTTTATGTCATCATCACATTAGAAACCTATCACAGGTACTCGCAGATATGTACGAACGAATAAACTCTTGATTCCAATAAAAAAAAAGTGAAACACAGTACAATTTCAAACATTTAATTTACAATTTGCTTTCGTCGCTTGGAACTAACGCCTAAAATTAAGAATGACAGGAAATTCTCGTTTATACTTAATTGATTAATTAATTAATTTTATTTTACTGAGGCGCGTAACTTTGTATTTCCTCCAATTAGATGTTTTGTGACTAATTCTTCAAAATTACTTACAATATACCTACTTTCTTGTGGAAGTTGTAAATTAATTAAATTTAATTCACTATGTTCAATATTGGCCTCCTTATCGCTTTAATAGTAAACACTTGTACCAGAATTATCGCTTATCTTAATATTCCTAGACGTAAACAAGCAAATCCTATTATTGATCTATATTTCAATACATATCCGTTACTACCTAACTTTGCTATCTAAATTACATTCAATCCCGACTTCTGAATTGATATTGTCTATTAATTTTCAAGTTTCTCACTACGGTGCCGTGCCGTATATGGAAAGTTGCGCTACTTGTTGGAGTTGTCAATGATTATCCTTGAGTTGTATTGTAGTTTATAGCTCAGTGAACCCGTAGTAATCGTTATCTACTACAATGGTTTCTCGCACTGTTTATACTTGTGACTAGCACACTTACTGTATTTATTATGGTAACTAGCCAATTATGTATGTATGTTAAGTTTTTCAAGTCTTGTAAATTTACTAGACAAGGTAATTCACGGGTTTATGATTCTCAATGGGGTAAATAATTTGATTGTCTTTAGGAAAAAGATGCAAAAAGAGCGTGGGTATAAAGTGTGTTCCTGGCCTACTTATATTACGTAAGAAAGGCATAAATCTAATTTTAACCATAAACAAATCTATATTAAGACGCCAAAAGTAGCATTAGCTTTAGCAGTTCGTACATCATAGACAGTTTGTCTGCTGGTTACTATAATGGGTCATTTAATTACATCCAATCTATAAAGTGGCCTTAAGTAATACTGCACAAGGAAAGAGATACCCGCGCTATTAATTATATTATATAGTTCGTTTTTATAGTTAAGTACTAAGTAGGTACCAGGTACATGTTCGTTACGTTTTATTTTAGCCGGTAAGAAGCAATGAGCACACGAAAGCCCTAATCGTTTTTCCATGTATAATACGGATAAAATTATTTTACAATAATTATGTCCTGTTGTAAGATATTTGTTAAAATATATCTAAAATAATCTAAGTTTAACTACTAGCGCCATCTGTTATACTATGTATGTTAACTGTACATGTGTCATTGTCAGTGACATTTAAAAAATAAATCAGTCTCATTGCAACTGCTATTCCGTTCGTTTCATTTTAGGTTATGGGCAGTCCATGTTTCTAAGTAGTTTAAAGTATTTCGTGTGTGATTAGCAAAATGTCGACATCAAGTTACATAGTGAATGTTCCTAAACTAAAAGGACGTGAGAACTATGATGATTGGGCGTTCGCGGTAAAAAACTTTCTGCTGTTGGAGGGCATCGATATTGACGCCATAAGTGAAAATATGAGTGATCAAGAACAGAAAAAAGCTAAAGCCAAGCTAGTGATGACAATAGATCCTTCCTTATATGTGCATATCAAGGACGAGAACACTATAAGTACATTGTGGGCGAAGTTAAAGACATTGTTCGATGACAGCGGATTTACAAGGAAAATCAGTTTACTTCGGACTTTAATATCTATTCGTCTTGAAAATTGCGATTCCATGACTAATTATGTGACTCAAGTGGTGGATACAGCGCAACGATTAAAAGGAACGGGCTTTGAAATCGACGACGAATGGATCGGTTCATTACTTTTGGCCGGCCTACCCGAAAAGTTCGCGCCAATGATAATGGCAATCGAACATTCTGGTTTGACAATTGGTGCAGACGTCATTAAAACGAAGTTGCTCGATATGACTTCTGACACTGAAGTTGGCAGCAGTGGAGCAGAAGCAGCTTTCTACTCGAGTGCTCGACAGAAAACTGGCAACACTGGCCATCATAAGTCAAAACAAACGTCAATGTCATCGCCGTCAACTACCAAAACGTCAAGTGGAAAACAAATTATTTGTTACAAGTGTCATCGGACAGGGCATTATAAAAATCAGTGTACAGAAACAAAAAAGAAGGTTGCTGGTGCATTTAGTGCTGTATTTCTAAACGGCGACTTTAGTACAGAAGATTGGTACGTGGACTCGGGGTCGAGTTTCCACATTACGGCAAACAAAGAAAGTTTATCGCAAACACGACAAGCACACGATATAGGAGATATAGTTGTTGCAAATAAAACGACCATGCCAGTTGTATGTGCCGGTGAAGCGCAAGTCACAACAACAGTGAATGAATCTCAGTTTGACATTCCTGTACGAAATGTTTTGTGCGTTCCAGATCTCACTACAAATTTGCTATCTGTTAGCAAGTTGATAGAAAGCGGGAACACAGTTTCATTTGGAAAAAGTGCGTGTTACATCCGTAATCAACAGAATGTGTTAATTGGCATAGCAAGTTTAGAGAATGGTGTGTATAGGTTAAATACTGTGAAGCCAGAGAAGGTACTAGCAGCGGCAGCTATACATACAACAGATTCAAAGCAGTGGCATAAACGAATGGGCCATATTAATTCAAATGACCTAGAAAAGATGAAAAATGGAGCAGTGAATGGTGTTTTCTACAAAGATAAACCAGAATTGCAGAAGTCTAACTGCGAGGTGTGTTGCGAAGGGAAACAGGCAAGACTACCTTTTCCATCAGCTAACCATAGGTCAGAAAATTTATTGGAGGTGGTACATTCGGATGTGGCGGGGCCAATGGAGACCAAGTCTATTGGTCAGGCAAGATACTTTGTACTGTTCGTAGATGATGCAAGCCGTATGTGCTTTGTATATTTCTTAAAAGAAAAGAACCAAGTTTTCCAGTGTTTCAAAGAGTTTCGGAGTATGGCAGAGAACCAAACTGGAAATAAAATTAAGACGCTTCGGACAGACAATGGGGGAGAATATTGTTCACAGGAGATGCAAAGTTATCTGAAGACGGCGGGTATTATTCATCAGAGAACTAATCCCTATACGCCACAACAAAACGCGGTCTCAGAGAGATATGTGAGATCGGCTACTGAAAAGGCAAGGTGTTTACTTTTTGAGGCTAAACTAGAAAAGAAATTCTGGGCAGAGGCTGTGAACACGGCAGTGTACTTGAAAAACAGGTCGCCGGTCTCAGGTTTAGGAAATGTGACACCATTTGAAAAATGGACAGGAAGAAAACCAGATCTGAGTCATGTCAGGGTCTTCGGCAGTCCGGTGATGGTGCATGTGCCCAAAGAGAGAAGATTAAAATGGGATAAGAAAGCTGAGAAATATATTTTACTTGGTTTCCCAGAAAATGTTAAGGGTTACAGAATTTATAACCCAAAAACACAGCAGATTACTACGAGCAGAGATGTTTTTATCATGGAAAAAGAGGAAGATACAGACACAGTTCAGATGGTAGTGCAGGAAAGTGTGAAGGAACCAGAGCTGCAGCCAGTGGAGGAAGAATCAGAAGATGAAAGTACCCTCATGGACCCAAATGATTCTACCTATGTAGGTGAATCATTAACTTCAGATGTGACATCAGATGACTCAGCAGATTTCACCTTATGTCAAGATGAGAGTGATGTTTCACAGTCAGCAGAAGACATTCCTATAGTGAATGGCAAGCGAGTCAGAAAACCAGTAGACAGATATGGTTTCTCAAACCTGTGTGTGGTAGACGAGGCTTGCGGTGAAGAAATCACCTATGAGGAAGCGATAAATGGTCCAGAGAAGGAGATGTGGCAGCAGGCTATGCAAGAAGAGCTGAAGGCTTTTGAAGATAATCAAGCGTGGGAAGTTGTTGATGTCAAGGAAGCCGATAGAGTGATACAGTGCAAGTGGGTGTTTAAGAAAAAGTTTGAAAGTGATAACAAAGTGAGATTTAGGGCTCGTTTAGTGGCTAAGGGTTTTACCCAGAAAGAAGGTGTGGACTATAAAGAAACATACTCACCCGTCCTAAGGTATTCAACACTAAGACTGTTATTCGCATTAAGTGTAAAATTAAATTTTAAAATTACCCATCTTGATGTAACAACAGCTTTTCTGAATGGCTATCTTGATGAAAATGTATACATGCAAGTGCCACCAGAATTAAATTGTAATTCTAATTCAGTGCTTAAATTAAAGCGAGCGATATATGGCTTAAAACAATCTGCCAGAGCTTGGAATAAGAGAGTTAATGATTGTTTATTGAGCTTGGGATATGTAAAGTCAAAACTTGAACCATGTTTGTATAGTAAGCGCATCAAAAATGAGCAGATTATTATAACTGTATTTGTAGATGATTTTTTCATATTCTCAAATAGTGAAGCTATGACAAATGATTTAAAAAAGAATTTAATGTCAAAGTTTAAAACTAAGGATTTGGGGCAGGTGAAAAAATGTTTAGGTATGAGGGTGAAAATGTATGATAATGGCAGCATTTCTTTGGATCAAGAGCAATTTGTAAATCAGATTTTGATGAAGTTTAATATGTCAAATTGTAATTCTGTAGATACCCCAATAGAAAGTAATTTGAAATTGGAGAAATCTGAAGAAGTGTGTAAACAATATCCTTATCAACAGCTGATAGGAAGTCTAATGTACCTAGCTGTACTTACACGTCCAGATATTAGTTACAGTGTCAGTTATTTGAGCCAGTTCAATAACTGTTATTCAGCAGTTCATTGGTCACATGCAAAAAGAATATTAAAATATTTGCAGAAAACTAAATCTTTTGGTTTGATATTTAAAAATGATAATAATAATCTGGAAGGTTTTGTTGATGCTGATTGGGCTTCAAATAATATTGACAGAAAGTCATACACTGGTTTCTGCTTTAAATTATCAGGTTCTGTGATTTCTTATGAATGTAAAAAGCAGCAAACAGTGGCCTTGAGCTCAGTTGAATCTGAGTATATGGCAATTTCTGAAGCGGTCAAGGAGGCAATTTATTTAAAAAATTTGCTTTCAGAAATTGTTGTATGCGACTATAACATTGTCTTGTACAATGATAACCAAGGTGCTCAAAAATTGACTGAAAATCCTTTGTTCCATAAAAGAACAAAACATATAGATGTTCGTCATCATTTTGTTAGGGAAGCTGTCGCTAACAATCTTGTAAAAATTGTTTATTTGTCAACATCTGAAATGCCCGCAGACCTTTTGACTAAAGGTTTAACTAGTGTAAAGCACAATTATTTTGTCAGAAAAATGGGCATTCAGAGTATTGTTTAGCATAGTTAGATTTAATTATTATTTTGTTTTTTGGAAACTGTGCTTAGATTATTTTGATAAGTGGAGGTGTTAAAATATATCTAAAATAATCTAAGTTTAACTACTAGCGCCATCTGTTATACTATGTATGTTAACTGTACATGTGTCATTGTCAGTGACATTTAAAAAATAAATCAGTCTCATTGCAACTGCTATTCCGTTCGTTTCATTTTAATATTAACAAGATAATTTGATTCTTTCCCAATGTAAAGGATCAACAATATCTTTCAAAACTCTCAATATGGTTGCTAGAGGAATGCTTCTACTCTGTTAACGAATTCCTGAAGAGAGATGAAATTGCTCGTAGCTATTTAGGACCTATGTTAAATGTTAATGAATGTATTGAATTATGGTTTCGTAAAGATAGTTTAGTTACTAGAATAAGTGTGAATATTTGCATGTCTCTACTGACAAAGCATGTGGAACTTAATACCTCTGTATACCTTTGTACTGACCGTGTTTTAAGCAAATAAATTTCTGATTTCTGATTTCAAATTCAATATAAAGGCATGAGTTTCTTCCGAATTACTTACATCTTACAAAGAACTGCCTTAACTAAGGCGGGATTGATTTGGAAACTTCGGTATTAGATCAGCCCGAACCGAAAGCTATCCGGTCCAAGTTTGTCGTCTGAGTGCGTTTTCCTGTCCCTATCCGAATTTAATCCGGATTTGCAGACTTTACAGTTTAATCGGGAATTGTAGATATTGAGTTTCTTATTGACTATCGAGTTATTTTAAGAGGGGGCGTAAAGCCAAATTAGAAAGCAACAGAAGATACGGCTCGCCGCGCAAAACTTGTTACGGAAAATTAGGCTATCACGCTGGTTTTAATTTTTTTTTTCAAACAAATGATAATTTTCCAAATCGGTCCAGCCGTCTTTGATAATTCGGGAGGCATACATTAATAAAGATCTTACTTCTACCTGTTTGGCCAACGATTGGCCGCCTAGATATTAAATCTCAAAATTGAACAATATTTAGACGCATTGTAAACAATAGTGAAATCATCTTAATATTTTGTTGCCATACCAGGAAGCTTGACACGCTAATCTGTGATCCACGATAAAGTCTGTGTGTTCAGTTAGATTTGTCACGCGATTCAACGTTTACCGTAACCATCATAATCGCGATAATTGTGCTAACTTAAGATTGGCTAGAATACACTTAGAAGCAAGTATGTATGTGTAGTCAAAAAAATACAGTGATGATACTGATGTTAACGGAAGATTTTATAATTAAAACTTTGTTTAATCATTTTTGGTCGAATCAATTCATTCATTTCATATCAATCTGCTATTTCTGCCTAAGTAAAGTTAATAATACCAAAATATAATGTTGGTGGCTGAACTGACTTGACTTTTCTCATTTATCATCATTGTCATTGTCTCGGTGTAGGTGTCATCCGCCCCCATACCTTCACCATTTAGCATTATGTCGTCTCATATATTTAGTCCGCTGCCTCTTCCTTCACATCTATGGCATCTGACAACTACTCTTGTCACCACTTTTATCATGTGATATAACTATATCATCATGTCAAATGTGATAGGTATCTCAAGTAGTTTCAAAGCGGTTTTTAGTTATTAATTTAATCTACCCGAGTCCTTAATTTCCTTGCCAAAGTGAAGTGAGCAACTTGTCTGGAACTGGGTTAATCCACATTTCTATATCAACGTCTAGCGAATTTCGAGTAATTGCCGTTTCATAGATTTAGCGGAATGACGGGGGCTTAGTAAAAGTTCACGTTGGAATTTGAGGCATATGAAGCGTTATTATTGTGGTTTATTTTATAATGTTTTGGGAAATAAAAAGGATGAAATTATATTTTGATAATTTACAAGTAATATATTGAAAAAAAAGCGCTGGTGGCCTAGCGGTAAGAGCGTGCGACTTGCAATCCGGAGGTCGCGGGTTCAAACCCCGGCTCGTACCAATGAGTTTTTCGGAACTTATGTACAAAATATCATTTGATATTTACCAGTCGCTTTTCGGTGAAGGAAAACATCGTGAGGAAACCGGACTAATCCCAATAAGGGCCTAGTTTACCCTCTGGGTTGGAAGGTCAGATGGCAGTCGCTTTCGTAAAAACTAGTGCCCACGCCAATTCCTGGGATTAGTTGCCAAGCGGACCCCAGGCTCCCATGAGCTGTGGCAAAATGCCGGGACAACGCGAGGAAGATGCTGATATTGAAAAAAAATAATAATAATTCCCTACTACTGTTTATTTCGTTTATAACTTCCTCTTTTTAAATGACCATAGATAACAAAAACAAATCGATTAAGACCTTTTTTATCAAAATAGACGAGTGTGATGATTGAATTAAAAACGTTATAGGATTGTAAAGATCAGTGTGTACTTAAAATTCATGAAACTGCTTGAACATCGTGTATGATTCTCAAGTACTAATCTAAGTGGTTTCCGACGATTCTCTCCCTTTTCCTCTTTCCTCTAAAAGTAATTAAAACAGAAGGCATTTATTACAAGCACTCCGGCAACAAGAGTAACGCAAAGGAAACACATTCGTCGCCGCAATTAATACGTGTTTTCATTCCATTATTCACGACCTGATATTATTTACTTATGAAATTTAAAATTACGCTTCCCCTTTGCTAATTAAAGTTCCTTTTAGACGCAAAATCTACCCTTTGTCCCTTTTATTTTTAAATCCTTTAGAAATATGCTATTTCTACCCCTAATCGGCCTCTTCCTATTTGGCTGGGTCTTTCGTTGAACCCAGCTTTAAGGTTATTTGTTAAACCCACATTTCGTATTTGTTTACCTTTTTAGGGTTCCGTAGCCAAATGGCAAAAAACGGAACCCTTATAGATTCGTCATGTCTGTCTGTCTGTCTGTCCGTCTGTCCGTGTATGTCACAGTCACTTTTCTCCGAAACTATAAGAACTATACTGTTGAAACTTGGTAAGTAGATGTATTCTGTGAACCGCATTAAGATTTTCACACAAAAATAGAAAAAAAACAATAAATTTTTGGGGTTCCCTATACTTAGAACTGAAACTCAAAATTTTTTTTTCATCAAACCTATACGTGTGGGGTATCTATGGATAGGTCTTCAAAAATGATATTGAGGTTTCTAATATCATTTTTTTCTAAACTGAATAGTTTGCGCGAGAGACACTTCCAAAGTGGTAAAATGTGTGTCCCCCCCCCCCTGTAACTTCTAAAATAACAGAATGATAAAACTAAAAAAAATATATGATGTACATTACCGTGTAAACTTCCACCGAAAATTGGTTTGAACGAGATCTAGTAAGTAGTTTTTTTTTAATACGTCATAAATCGCCTAAATACGGAACCCTTCATGGGCGAGTCCGACTCGCACTTGGCCGCTTTTTTTACTATGCATCTGTGTAGTATTTTGAATAAAACATACATTTCAAAACTCGCGTATCTATTCAAAGGCCTAAATATGGCGTTTTCAATCGATACTAAGATACATCAACACTTACCATATCCTTTTTTTCCTTGGGCGATCTAATGCCTTTGAAAATAAATTGTCAGTTAAACGGTGGATGTTAATTTTCCAGTTCCCACCCAGTTAGCAATCAAGGTCGGCATTTATTGTATATTTAACATCCTGTCAACAAAGCATCCTTTGTGTCCCTTTGTTTAAGTCTGATTCCAATCTGTCAGTTTACAAAAAAATATTTATTACACTTTGTCATAAAGGAAAATGTTTAACACAGGTCCGACCGCGGATCCTCTTATCTCAGTGACACACCGGTGAACGCTGAGCAATAACAATAAGTTACCTTTCGGGACATTACCTTTACCGAACAAAACTCGCTCATAGTTGCAGCAACTACGAGTACGAAATCCTCTTATGACGACGACCAATGATTTAATGCATGGGAAAGGAAAAAAGGAACGAAATACTTAAATTGAGACACCGCTTTTCCGGAGATGATCGAATGTGGGACTTGTCTTCCGTCTCATTACGCATCTCGTTCGGTAAACCTTGTTTCAACGGGTCTTATACCTGATGATGAACTATGAGCCAGGATGTGGACAGTGAAACCATGTATACCACTAGCTATTTCATCAACACTTGAAATTTCAATGGCGACCAAAGCTTTTACCGTCTATCAATTTACATGATACGTCAAAAGCATTAAAGGGATCATGTACTCCACAGAAGTATCAGTGCCGCAGTTCCATGCGACGTCACGTGATAACTGCCGATAAAATTGACGTACAACAAACAAATTACGTTTTATTTACTCACCGATACGATAAAATTTATAGGGATCTGTAAATACGAACCTTTAAAGACCAAAGGTTGTTAAATGTCGACAAGGAAACTGTTAGATTCGTGATATAAATCGTTTCCATCTACAATAATTTTGACTTTTATTGTTGTAAAATTTCCTCGAATTTCATCATTTTAATGAATACCCATTTGTATGCACTATGCAGTAGTAATTCTAATTTATCATTAGCAACATGTTTCCTAACAATGAATACTTAGCGTCTCTTACAAGGAAGGTAAAAACTGATTCACAGTTTGTTCACACGAAAAAAGAACCACTGAATTGTAACTCGTCGTGTTTAGAGTCACGTATACTTATCAATTGTGATCGCACGCGATCGCTCTGACGTAGACATCGTTAGATCTCAGCAATGAAGACGTACACACACCACGTTTCACATCAGGCGTAATGCTTTTCGTCTATAATTATAAAAAGTGTCTTATCATGCTGAGCGTTTATGCTTGTGATTGATAGTTAGGTACGAGACGTTACCAACTTTGTTCCAATAAACTATATGGCTGTTCTAATTTGAATGTAGTTTAATGAACGACGGCCAATACTAATAATTGAATGAAATATTGCAAGTAGGTACATAGTTAAGAATGTTAAGATATCATCTGAATTTATCATAGGCAAAGCGATATAGTCTATGTTCAATTAAAAAAAACCTTGGTCACCGTGTCTAGAAGATTTAGTTGGTTAAACGAGGATTAGGTTAAGTTATATTTATGGTCAGAAACCTTAACTTTAGGCTTAATAAGACCGATAAGCCCGTTAAAGTAAAGAATGATAACGCAAGTACTTAGAAATGCGAGCAGAAAATTTTCATATTGCATAATATAAAAAACATCTCACAATATCGTCGCTTGAAATTTATTCGCCAGTGTAAAGCTATGACAAGTCGCAATCTTCATTACAAGCGGAATTTGCAAGTCAAGCTACTATAGAATTAATTACTCATGTGACAATAATGTTTGTTATCTCTGAGTCACGCCGCCGTCTAGCTTCGACAGGGTGAAGGTCAGTTCCGCTTATCCAAATATTCTTGATGTTTCAGTAACCTAACTTAGTCTTTGTTACCGCATGGTTACAGTTGTTACACAATGTTTAGTCATAAAGATGACTGGTCGTTGTCGTTACTTGTCCTTAAGTTAGTAACAGTCTCAGTTCCTATAGTATTTTCGTGAAATAACTGAAATTAGTTAGAAATAAATTTTGGAACCTCATCTCACTTGGGACTTCTTAACTACCTTCAACTTTTGCCTAACTCATTGTGCGTCATTGTATTCAAGTTTAAGTTTAGGCAACCTCGAGTTATTGTCCAAAAATAAAACACATTCCAATTTTGCACGTGTATCTCCGCCAGCCACTTGATCAATATGTGACTCATTCATCGTCCTATTTCTTTACGGTGTCTGGTCTGGAATTGCTAAACCGATTTTTCAAGTGCTAAACATATCGACTGTTGCGTTAGTATTGCCACATACGCGGCGCGTTTACTTGACATGACGTTGCAACTTGCATTCCTTTGCTGTCGTCGCTTGCCATTACTTCGCTTTACATGAAAATGATGCGGTTTCGCGCATTTTGCTAAAAAGGAAATAATGCATAATATCTTGCGGTTTCACTTGTTCCTGATTCATTATGATTTATGTTTACTTTCTATTTTATGATGTGATAAATCATAAGTACGCGGTTTCCCATTTTAAATTGATAGTTGTTTATGTACCTTTATTAAATTGACATCTTCACGCGATGACACATTCCTTTATAGAGATAAGGGATAATGGCAATGATACGACACAAATGACACAATTAGGTAACCATGAAAAATGATCATTACTTAAAGTGCGTTACCTATCAATAATTATCCAAACCACTATGAAACCAATTAATATATTCAAAGATTAATCACCCGAAAAATCATGTTACCTAAATTAACTTATGATAAGTCAAGTCAGTGTCCGTTTTTTGAACCAGTTTATCGGGTCAGTGTTTAAGGAATCTGTAAAACAAGAACGAATGCATCTTGCGTCTAGTCACGTCAGCACATCAATGAGACGTCTTATCACCATTATCTACAGTTAGTGATCATTAACCCTCTTTGCGAGCATTCAATCAGTGGTTAAAACGCGCATTATGAACCTAGTGCACAATCTAATGTAAACATATTGTGCAGTATCGCACACAATTTTAATGTTTCTTTCGCATGATTGGTAGTTTTACATTTAGCGATATCATCATCTTTTCATTAGCTTTTGCTTATGGTAGTCGACTAGTTCTACTACATACTAGACATAGATACTGATGTGTCGTCGGAAATTTTCCATTTCCGTGGTTTACTGTGAAATTTTCTTAAAAATTCTGAGAATTTTAAATATTTTGGAAACTTTTCGCAACTTGCATATGTGTAGACCTAGGTAGGTGAGGTAGTATCACACTAATTTGCTCATTTCACCGTTAGCGTTCCCACAAAAAAATAAAAGGTGACTTTTATACACAAGACAATATGTATGTCTTAATCTTCTTGAATTGGTTATACATTTTAACTTTATTCATTTCTAATTCCATACATCCTTGTTATATTAACCTTCACCTTGTGTGTTTATAATTTTACGTTATACAAAGTAATTTACGACCTAAAATCTGTCCCAATCTGCACGTCAACCGTTTTAGTGGGCAGCTCAGTGGCATCGTTAAAATTTATGTCAGCACCTATCCCAATAACATAGCTATTGAGTTGCTTCAAAGGCGTTACTTTGTAAGTGCACCGAATGATTGGATAGTTGCACTTCTTAAAAATGATTTTTCTATTAAAATGTTGGTACATATAAGTATTCATCATAGGTAACTGTCGTTCATACAGTAAATCTACAGAATTAATGCAGGTACATTTGCAACCTCAACTGTGCTGTCTCAAATAATATCAAATGGTGACTGCATGGATGCCTCCTGATTTCAACTGCTTTCTAACTTTTCTAAGCCATCAGTCTTTTTTATGGCTCCTCTACACGATGGGCCAGCGCCGGCCACTCCAAGGGACGCAGCCATACGGCAGAATGAGATAGCAATATCACTTGCTCCCTCTAACGCATAAATGCGTCCCTTGGAGTGGCCGGCGCTGGCCCATCGTGTAGAGGAGCCATTAAATCTATGCTGCGTTCGCCAATTGCAGCCATACGGCAGAATGAGATAGCAATATCACTTGCTCCCTCTAACGCATAAATGCGTCCCTTGGAGTGGCCGGCGCTGGCCCATCGTGTAGAGGAGCCATTAAATCTATGCTGCGTTCGCCAATTTGTAGTGTCCATTCAAAGCTTTCCTCATTTATAGAAATTTCTGGAACCCAGTAAGTGTATTATCTCCTGAAACACTTGTACTATTATTCAGCCATCTCGTCCAGCCGACATACGTTTGCGTTCAGTTTACGGCGCCTCTCGGCCGTAAACGTTTTATGGGCGCCATCAAAGTGTGTATAGGCGTATTAGTGATGATAGCTGCGCCCTTGGGAATACCTGATGGGAGATCTCGGCAACCCTGTATGCTCCATACAGTCCTATACGTACCAGAGTGCGATGTTAGGAAAGTTCTGTAAAAGGAAGGAAAGTTAACCTCTAGCGGCCTACCGTACCTAAATACAAGTATGCAAGAAATTTGAATCCATGGTTGAAAATAGAATAGAGTTTGGATTGGTTTTGTTTGCATATCGAATGAATAAAAACAAAAGCAACTCTGTTCCAATTAATAATGATTTAAATTTAATTGGAGGTCATTTAATAGTCGTACTTATTAGGACCATGGGAACTGAAAGTAAATTGCGGAAAATATAAAAACCTGAAGGAAATCTGTGTCTACGGTTTTTGTATTTAAGAGTAGAAAGTTTGAATTTGGTATTGGAGAACTTAATGAGACTCTTTAGTGTTTGCACGCGCGCCATCTCTATATGGAAAATTCTAAATTGTCATAGGTGTTTCTCGAGTTTTTTATCAACTAGCTTAACAGATTTGTTGTCCTTGACGAGGCCAGCTCCAAGTTTTCTTCAATTTCGGAAACAGTAGAGGAATTTTATTATGGTTGTTATTGTGCGCTACTAGCTTAACAGATTTGTTGTCCTTGACTAGGCCAGCTCCAAGTTTTCTTCAATTTCGGAAACAGTAGAGGAATTTTATTATGGTTGTTATTGTGCGCTATTTGATTAATAACTCACTTGACAGTAGCAACTATTTGTTTTCGCGTGCCCGACTCAAGGACGCATATTACCTCTAACATATTTATTCTCGCGTCGCACCTATCCTTACATGACGACATCATACACATTTAAATTTACTTTATAAATAAGACTTAAACTACAACTAGGTACCATTTTGTGTGAATTATCTTACATATTAGAAACCTGTAAACTTAACATGTTTTGCTGACGTTTGCTAATCTATTCAGTAAAAAGGTCGGCCTTTTTACTTACCTGTCTCAAACTCCAGTTTAATAATCTAGACATTTCAGTTCTCGCACTGAAATAGAAGTTGGGCTGGATACATTTCGTGTTTAAACCTTTCATATGTGTGTGGTGGTCAAAAATAGCTATACTTCCATCTTCCATCTTAAACCTTCCTCGGAGTAACATTAATATGTGTTAACGGAACAGGAAGGGACCAAACATAAATATACCTATAGCTCATTTATAACATTTTATATTCCGCGCGCAATTGTCACGAGCACGTGAAGCCGGGCGTGGCCTGTGGACATCCAGCTGTTTTCCTGAATTGAATGCAATAACCTGTTTTATCGCCGATCCGTTTATTACTTACATGATCAATGGACATACTTGTATTTGTGCAAGAAGGTCATATTAATTCTTCTTAGCCATACTCTCGTTTATACGGATCGTAGGTAACCGAAAAAAGGTCCCCAAAAGTTTTTGAACTACTGGACCTAATGTTACTGCAATTACTGCATTTGATTTCTTTTTTTAAGGAAACATATACCTAGAGTCGGACTTAGTTAACTCTGCGTAGCATTTGCAATGTCATCATTAATGTCAACTTTCTGTGAAAATATGATGTTTATAATGACACCTTCATATTTTACTCTTTGACACCCCCTCATTTTGTTCTGTTTCAGTTGGTACAAAGTTATTATAGCTTAGACGGACTTTATATTAAAATAACTAACAAGTCAAATAAGATTTAAATTTAATCTTGCAAAGTAGGTATCGGTTTTTCATTACAATATAACCTTGGGGGAGTCGGCTCTTCAGTCTTTGAATAGGGAAAATCGTTCCGAGCTCTCACCATTTTAAAAGCAATTCGTGCTTAACTTTTATCCTCTACATTTCTACAAAGTCTACATTTTTATTCATTGCTCAGCTCAGCTCAGCAAATACTCAGTCGCTTTAAAAATTTAAGTAGAAAAATTAATACCGCCGTTTTGCAAGTCAAATTAATTAATGTCATCGTCACCGAATTGGATTGGAAGAAATGTTCTGGAAAATTTCGATATTGGTTTTATTTGAATGCGTTGAACGGGAAATTGCGGGAATCGGTTTTGATTCGATCCGGATGAGTGCCAACTGCCGCTAGCATTATTAAGTTTATTATATTTTATCTACCTAAGGCATTAAAAAATAAGCGTACTTAGTGAAATTTTACTAACAGGCCCACACAGGCAGTCACCGACGTTTTACGTTGATTCATTACAGCTAATTGATATAAATGAAAGTGTTTTTACATAAATTAAAATTATTCCACAAATACCCTCCTTTGTGCTGCGCAGTCGGGTAATTATTGCAAAGATCAAAGGATTTAGCTGACGCTGCATTGTTTTGAAAAATATGCTGTACGTAATAGTGAAGTAATTTACCATTGTCGTTAATAGTAGTAGTAGGATATTTAGGGCCACCCCACATTTGGCGTCTTTCAGGCGTCGGCGTCTGGTCAGCGCTATGGAAAATGACGTCGCTGCGCAGTTGCGTCGACGTTGCGTCGAGCAGCGGCCATAGCGCTGACCAGACGCCGACGACCGAAAGACGCCAAATGTGGGGTGGCCCTAAATATCCTACTACTACTAACGACAATGGTAAATTACTTCACTATTACGTACAGCATATTTTTCAAAACAATGCAGCGTCAGCTAAATCCTTTGATTTTTGCAATAATATGGCCGCTGCTCGACGCAACGTCGACGCAACTGCGCAGCGACGTCATTTTCCATAGCGCTGACCAGACGCCGACGCCCGAAAGACGCCAAATGTGGGGTGGCCCTTACGTAATTATTTAAATAAAGTTTCTGACGAAAGTATGTATCTGTAACTACTTTTAAGTTATTTCGCTTTTACTAAACTGTGACGCGGTGGGCAAAGTTTTATACTTTTACGGTATCTCGCCTTAAACTTTCAAACGATCGGCCTATGTAGGCAAACAATATCAAGTACAGCGCGATTAGACTAAGAATAAATGAAGCCTTGCCCCTAGAGGCCGAAATCAAGATTGAGTATGAGACTAAGGGCCCGATTCGGATTTTGACCTAGATATCTATTAGACATCATCACCATTTATGTCAGTGTCAAACAAGTGTCAAAAGTAACTTTGTTTGAAGAAACGTCACTTTTGACACTTGTTTGACACTGACATATCTTGGTGATGTCTAATAGATATCTAATATTGAATGTACCTATCTTAAAGTTCAAATATGGCTGCTATGTTTTAAATGAACATGGAATCTTCTAGCGAAATTACAGTCGCGCGGGCGGTATAGCCACCGTAGTGATGTAATAAAAGAATGTGGCTACTTACACATGTGCAGTAGAAAGCAATGGGCATGGATGATATACGATACGTGGGAGCATCTGGCAGTGTGTTTGCTCGGCAGTAAATATGCGCGACTATAAATGTCCGCGCTTGTTTATTGTAGCGGTCCGAAGCTAAGCTTGGCTCTTTACTCTCTAGAATGTATTCTTTCTACCTTTTGTGATGTCAAAAACAATGTGCTGCCCAATGATATGGTCCTTCATGAGCTCGCGTCCCGCTGACGAGGCCCTCTGTGCTCCAAACAAGGGCCTAGACCAATAGTTATTTGTTTCACTCGGGGGCAAAGTTGTTGCTTAACCGCTCGTGCTAATATTGATACCCGAGCTAGCGAAAGATTCCAAAATTGAACCACGAGCGTAGCAAGTGGTTCGAAAAATGGAGGAGTTGCGTGGGTTTCAAAGCACGAGGGTTAAACAAAATTTACCCTCGAGTGAAACACAAAATTGTTCACCACACCAACCCGAAGAAAATATTAACTGTAAGATATCAAACAAAATCAAACCAAATCTAATGCAGATGAATGTTAATAAATATTTATTATTCAAAATCATCATTTTAAAGTCAATTCTACCAGCAAACATAAGAAAACAACTCAAACTTTGCCTCACATGTGAATATAATGCAACTTTGCTATCAGTTTTTGAACAATCAAGAGAGCCTTTAGCAGTTGGTGTGGTGAAAAATATTATGGCTCCTCTAACACGATGGGCCAACGCCGGCTACTCCAAGGGACGCATTTATGCGTTAGAGGGAGCAAGTGATATTGCTATCTCATTCTACCGCATGGCTGCGTCCCTTGGAGTGGCCGGCGTTGGCCCATCGTGTAGAGCCATTATATACGATGTATGCCCTATGCCCCTCCGCCGCCAACCCTTCGGGGATATCATCTTATGCGTATGACCAGCAATCTTACGATGAAGATAGTAGGCGGCTATAAGAACTACATACCAAAATAATAACATGACAACCTCATTCTATAGAATAATAGAATCAAAATAAAAATGTGAATCGAAAATGCGATCATCTTAAACTAATTTCCATTTAGTAAAACGGACTGGTGAAGACACTAACTTGCTACACAGAACTCAGGTGTCACCGTGAAGCCATGAATAAATGAACAATACGGCCATTTTCAGAACGTTCACCTTCTGCTGAAACTTTTATGTAACCTCGTTCCGACCGAGATCATTGTACTGTACCTACACTGCCTATTCAATCACGCTAAATGTAGGCAGGCTTTTAACCGATTGACGGAGAGGGAAGGTTAGTATTTCGAATGTATAAATATTGTATACACCTATTTATTCGTGGGCCCTAATAATACCTAACGGCTTGTCAGACCGAATGATCAATATCAATCCAATTTCCAATTTAATTGATGCTTAAGAAAGAAATCTGGGGGCACGGTAGTGCCCCCGCCAAGTCGAGCAAAACGAAGAGGCACGGCCGTACCATCCTTTTCTCGAAGCGATTCAGGCCATTTTCGACGTTCACATTTTTCTGATTAACTGTATGCATATCCCTACTTTCCCTACTGATATAATTATATTGTAAATGCGAAAGTTATACTCGGTTTGTCTGTTACCTCTTCAACTTGGTAAAGTCGCGGGCAGAATCTAGTCGGAAATAATAAAGGACTAACGTAATTAACATTAACTTTACGTATTTACCATAATGAAACTCTAAAATGTTTACTTTGAAGGGAACATAATTCCATTTACCCAATCACAGTCAATTTGTATGAGAATTGCGCACTACCACTAGTTCCTCAGTAAGTTACGGGCTATAAAAGGGATCCTTTTGATATTTCCTGACTGATTCCCATCGCCCACCAAACGATTGCCTCTGTTTAGTATGAACTTAGAACATCTTACGCTTTTAGTTACTTAGTTCGCAGTTCTGATATCCTCTTCCACACTACAGCTAATAAAACTCTTAACTTGACCCATAAATCTGCAGATATGCACAGGAGCGCCGCGACAGTATCACGCCTGCGAGATAGACTACTCGTCTCTCTCTAATTAATACAGTTAGAAAAGGACAAGTAGCTAGTATATCTGCGGCGCTACTTTGCTAAGCCCACAGACGTATTTAACCATTCACACTATTCAAAGAAAATATCGGTGAATCATCACATGTCGCGGGCAATTTTTGCCACTCTGCGACGTATTTTAGCTTCAAGGGAGATAATAAGAAAATACAGGTTTTTCTCCAACCTCATAAAATAATTTGATTTGTTTCCTAGTTTCTCCAACATCTCTTGAAATCAGAATAAATAGTTCAGTATTAATAGTATTATATTGAATGATGATGATGCATATATTCAGCTCACACGGATACTGGTCACCCGACGTAAACGGTGTGCGTTTGAAATATCCCAAAGTCGGGATCCGTTGGGTAAATTGCGTTTCGGACGCATTAATAGTTTTGACGGTGGCTCTAGAGAAATACTCCTTTTATATCAGCCCTCAGATGAAAGGGGAGGCCCCCTTGGCGTAGAGCCTAAAATAATGATGGCGACGTTTTGTTGGTTTACCAGCATCTTATTGTGTTCTAGAGTCGTGTAATTGCATTTTCTTCTCGATTGAGATGGTTTGATGTATTCTATTGCCAAGCACTATAGTGTCATTCTATGGAACTTGCTAACTATGTAAACAAACCGCATATTAAAATTGTCTCTGGATGTCAATTTACTAGTGACTTTTGTTTACATAGTTAGCAAGTTCCATAGAATTACACTTTACTAAGCAAGCTTTTGGGCGGCGTGTTTTAAACTTTATATATAAATAAAGAAAATTAACCTTTTATTGGACATAGCCAAGATAGTGAGTTGAAGCCGCCTTGGCGTTCAATCACTTATCCTGATTAGCCTCATGCGTCCCCCGGGTCCAGTATTAGGAAATTACCTCCAATGAAATTTAAATAATTATTTTATGGAACAGAGTTGCTTTTATTTTGTTTTGTTCCAGTTTAAAACGAACGAACTTCAATTCTTCATAAAAACTACATAAAATGCGGAACATGTATGTACCATATCGAAATGTCACGGAAAAAGACCCAATTTTTGACAGCTGAAGATCGTGCATTCTCTCTTTCGGCTCTCGGGAGTTAAAACTTAAAAGAAAGTTCGCAATTGGCATTGGTGAACGATTTTATAATATGGAGGTACCCCTCAAAACATAATCGGGGAGGAGTAAGCAAGGAAAGAGGAATTTTCTTTGCACCATGGCTGATGTCTTTTCCTATAATTTTTTTATCGTATCAGGGCTATTCAATTCAATTCAATATTTTTATTTCGAATAAAAAATCCATATTATTGTTAGTACTTAAGGCTAAACAAAACTTATAAATCTAAGTTAGTGACAAAAAGTAGATACAAATACAAACAAACACAAAATATTAACTATATTAAAAGCGGCGTGGTGCGGCGAGCGGCGGCGCGTGCAGCCGCACCCAGCGCGCGAACAAAGGCGAGTCCCAGCGCTGCGCCAGCACGTTTAGAATACTGTTTGGGCTGTGGCGAAGACGGTTGACTAATGACGCACACCGTTTTCTAATTATTGCGTCGAAACTATCAGTGTGCGCCTCGGCAAACATAGTTGACGCGCTACAGTAACGCGGCAACCCAAACAGCACCCTAAACGCGTTATTGTATTGTACGCGCAGTGCGTTGTATGCCCGCTGCGTAAAACTGACCCACAGATTGCACGTATAGAATGTTTGGCAGTATGCTTTAAAGAGCGTTAGCTTCACTTCATTACTACAACGAGCAAATCTGCGGGCCAGCATGTTACTACGAACACACAACGCCCTGCGCTCCCTCTCTATGTCATCGTTATCTGTCATGCTTTCTGTTACCCAGTGGCCAAGGTACTTGAACTTCTGTACGACTTTTAAAGCGGTACCGCAAAGGGTAACAGGTGTCATTTTGTACGATTTTGGCCCAGCTTTAAATTGCATTACCTCGCTTTTCAAAGTATTGTACCTTAGCCCATGGGTACCTGCATACGATTCACATATCTTCACCAATCTCTGTAGTGCACAGGGATCGGATACCGGTATTTTTTGTATGGGAACGGAAACGGTATTTTTTCGTTCTTTGCTAATTACTTCATTTCTAATTGGGCAATCTAATAATACGAAGTCGTTACCTAAAAACACAACTGAGTGCTACATTTCGAGTATAAAATAATTCGAAAAATATGGTTATTTCTATGTTTTTGCAAAAAACTGGTTCCGATCCCTGGTAGTGCACCAACCGAGGGGCTCAACAGCACCATATCATCCGCGTAGCTGAGGTTATTAACACACACCCCATCCACGTGACATCCGACATAGGTACTGCTGAGCTCCTCGATTAACTCGTTCATGTATAGATTGAACAGCTTAGGTGAACTCAACCCCCCTTGCCTCACCCCGCAGTCCATCCTATACACGTCAGAGTGCACGCCGGCCCATTTTACAGTATTCGACTGGTGGCCATACCAATACCTAAATAAAGCCGTGACCTCCCGGGGCACGCTGGTATGTTCTCGTAACTTATGCCATAGCTTGTCATAAGCCACCATGTCAAAAGCCTTTGACAGATCCAAGAAGCAGGCGAAGACTGGCGTCTTGCGAGTGGTGTAGTACTGGACAGTTTGCTTGAGACATAACACTGCGCTTTCAGTAGATAAGCCCGGCCTAAAGCCAAACTGAGCGTCGTGAATGTTCAAGTGTATGTCTATAACCGCGAAAATCGAAGTTCGCAAATTGCAGGCATTTTTCTCTGTCACTCTAATTGCGCCTGCGAATTTCGGTTTTCGCAGTAACCCCTCAGGTTTCTGCTACGCGCTGTCGGTGGGGGTAGGTAATATTCTTTGTGAATAGCCAAGTATAATACTTACTTACCTACAGACAGAGCTTTCATATAAACGCAGATATTGTAATATGATTACGGCGCTGGAGGGTTAAGTGAGTCCGCGGGCGGTACAGCGAACGGAAAATTGCATTAACACTGAGTTTGGCTCGCTCGGTGTCCCAGATTACAGAATACTATGACAGATATGGTACGTTATACCGTGAAAATTGAGAAGTATCATTAAATTTTTACTTACGCCTGATGAGGCGCCTGAGCCTTGGCCTCCAACACAAGAGCACGCCATATTGCATGCTCAGTCAGGATTCACAGCATCTTTCGCCGACGCCGAGCTAACGGAGATCTACCTCCAGTCTATCCGCCCATCGTTAAATGTTTATTCAATGCATATCTAACATAAATTAAAATAGACGTCGTACTGTCTTCGTCTAGGTTTCATTAGGTATATGACAGTTATGTCACTTTGTTAGAGTCTGTGCCATAAACAAAAAAGAAAAGAGTCTTAGAATATATTGGTTCCCTATATTCCACGACTTCTCTTCCCGCACAAACTCTACCAGCAATTAATTGAATTGTCCAATATGTTACTACACTTACTACTTGACAGACTATTATCACAGATTATATATTAGTTCTCTATTATTCTAAGGCTTTATGTCACATGCGATAGTTGCGAGCAAAAATGAACGTTGTATTCTTCTAAAAGAAATGAGTCAATTGACTTAAAAACCTACAAAAGATTACATAATTTCGTGGCCTATCTGCGAGTTAGTAATCTGCGCTGCTGGTGCAAAATTCCCGCTACATTTTGTTGCAGAAAATAAAGATATTACTTGGCTTTAGTGGTCGTGTCGGACGGAGTTATTAACGAGGCTTTAGGTATTTACGCGGGTAAGCCTTAATATACTGCGAAGTTTGGTATTAAACTATAGAGCTTTTTAATTAACCATACGAAGCCAATATACGGCCGATATGATATTCAACTCTATGGACATTATTATATATTATGGACAACTACTAAAGTTTAAATTCAAACAAATATTTGTTTACATGCAGTCTCAATATAAGAGGTAAATCCATACTTACTAATATTATTAATGCGAAAGTGTGTCTGTCTGTCTGTTACCTCTTCACGCTTAAACCGCTGAACCGATTTGGTTAAAATTTGGTATGGAGATAGTGAGTCCCGGGAAGGTTTTTATCCCAAAAATCACCCTTTAAGGTGGTAAAAAGGGGGGGTGGAAGTTTGTATGGGGAATCGTTAAAATCAGATTGGGTAAAAATAAGCTACCCAAATTACTAACTCCACGCAGACGAAGTCGCGGGCAAAAGCTAGTGTGACTACAAATTCGAAAATATTACTAATCCCAGTTATCGAGGTTTGTTTTATCTCACTAACAGAGGTACCTATTTAATTCAATTACAAAGATTTGGGACCGCACCATGAGTCCCAGCTATGGAGGTTTCCTACTTATCCAGGTCCCACTTAACCAAGCATATAAATAGCAAATGTTATCTTGATTTTAGCCTCGCTCGACCTCACAAAAATCCTTTTTCGCAAAATGCCATCGAAAATTATCTCTCATTTGTTTTCTCGGACAGTTTTATCTTGATTACGATATAATCGTATGTATTTGTTTTCACTTTCGCCATACAAACACTTATTATGTAACAAGTTTAACAAAATATTTACAAAAGGCTCACAAAGAAACGTAAAAATAACACCATTAATATACCACTTTCATCTTTTTATCAGTGTGTA
Source organism: Cydia amplana (assembly GCF_948474715.1). Taxonomy (NCBI): domain Eukaryota; kingdom Metazoa; phylum Arthropoda; class Insecta; order Lepidoptera; family Tortricidae; genus Cydia; species Cydia amplana. The sequence goes on from NC_086073.1 coordinate 18,097,503, forward strand.
TACCTTGCACACGTAGATACCTGAGACCACTGGGCTCACCTCTACAATATAATTGTGATATCATTCTGATACGTTGAAAACGTAGGGAAAATAATGAAATTTCAAAACTTAAATTCTACTTTAAGGTAACGCCTAATTATAAACTGAAAGTGAAGAAAAAGTGACCCAGGCTTCCAGGCTGGAAACAAACCAGCGTCCTCTGCTCTGCTGTCGCGGCAGGTGCCTGTTGCCATTCGGCCACCGGGCCACAGCGGCATAGGTCGATTTTTTACAAGTATATGCACTTCTTACTGAAGGCTTATGGCACCCCTGGCCACCCCTAAGGTCGAACAGTATGGTTCGACATTCTAACTGGATCATCTCAGGTGATACCGAGTTAGCGAGAGAGATAGCGCTGCCAATCAATATACGTTTTAGAATAAACCTACTTGAATAAAAAACATTTTCTGAAAATTTGCCTCATAAATGTACGCTGTGCTCAACAGATCGAGTATTTCACAACTTACCCATTTATTGAGCTATGTTCTTGGTTGTTACAGAGGAGGAATGCTACCACTGCATGGCGTCTCTGGTAGCGTCGAAGGAGAAAATGTTTATCACACAGACCAAGCTGCTCAACGAAGTCACGTGGAAGACGGTCATGCAGATCGCGAAGAAACACGCCGTAAGTAACGCTAGTGTTTACTGTATATCTCCTGGAAAACAATCGGTTTTTAGGGTTCCGTACCCAAAGGGTAAAAACGGGACCCTATTACTAAGACTCCGCTGTCCGTCTGTCTGTCTGTCACCAGGTTGTATCTCACGAACCGTGATAGCTAGATAGATGAAATTATCACAGATGATGTATTTCTGTTGCCGCTATAACATTAACAAATACTAAAAACAAAATAAAGTAAATATTTAAGTGGGGATCCCATAAAACAAACATGATTTTTTTTTTCGCTGTTTTTTGCGTAATGGTACGGAACCCTTTGTGCGCGAGTCCAACTCGCACTTGACCGGTTTCTTTTTCTAATTTGGAACCTGTATACAATGGAATGAAATATAAAACATTTTGTACAAGGGTCTCACGAGGATACACAGCTAGGTACAACTACAAGTGTGAGCGATGGTATCTATAGATATATATAGTTAAAAAGGGTCCTAAAGTCTAAATTTACTCGGCCCCTTTTACATATTTACATACTCGTATCCCATTAATCCAACCCAAGCTTTGCCAAAGTTTTTGCTCAGCATAACCAACAACAACAAAAATCTCTTCTTACATTTTATATTAAAATCTACCCATTTCCATTTCTCTTGAATATAATTATCATTAATATATGTTAATGCATGGAACAAAATTATGCGAATGCTAGCCGTGGAAAATTAATGACAGCATTTATTAATTAGTCCTCCGTATAAATTCAGCTGAAGGTTTTTAATGAAAACTTACACAAAATTCTCATCAAAAGAATTCCTTAGAGGGGCCCACAGACTACCAGTTCGCCGGACGATATCAGCCTGTCAGTTGTTCGAAACTGTCACCTCTTGCGTTTTACTGACAAGCTGATATCGTCTGACGAACTGGTAATCTGTGGGCCCCTTTAAACACTTGTCAGTTTTATCAAAGATATTCCAACACATTGCACAAAACAATATCGCTAGGAACGTTTGTTGTGCAGAAACGATTTGAATTGCATCAGTCTGTTTTCAGGTCATCCACACCGAGCTAGTATATTAGAATCTCAAACAAAGGCTAGAGGCATGTCACATATGACGATAACTTGAGGCGATATGACCGTATCTGGTCCGAAGGACCAAGTGTTATCCATGCGACATACAGGGTGAATGATCGGAATCAAGATATCGATTTAAGAAATTATAAATAAGGATTATGAAAACTCGGAAGAGAAATACATATAGAGTCCATCTAAGCTAACTTTGCACCGATTTGAATAGAACAAAGTGAGGAGTCATTATAGACGTCATATTTTCATAGGAATTTGACATGAATGATGACATCCTTACATTTTGTCATTGCAAATGCCATGCACGGCTCTACATAATTAGAGTAAATATTGTACTTCAATAATATTTGCTATTATGAAATCTTCTATCATTGTTCAAAGAAAAATCCTTCTTTCAGTTATTTTGTTATATTATTAGGCACGAGAGCGATATCCAAATATAGGTACCAATAGCTTCCGATTTTCCCTCACCAACTTATGATTTTTCACCCTGTATACCCCACTTACATAATACCTTTTGATTGTGGGCTGTAAGTCGTAAACGATGCTATAAATTATGAACCGGGGTGAACGGCACGCGACCAAATCGATACGCTTTGAACTCGGTGGGGGTTGAAACCTCGTTCTAGGTCGCAGTGGGGAGTGGGAACTGCAAAGATTACTTACAACTGGAAACAAATAGAATTATTTTTTCACTTCTCATGCTTAAAAAGTGCACCCTTATGTCGTGCGTAGACGACATAAAATCTCATTTTATATCGTCTACGCTATCTCATATTATGCTCTAGAACTTAAAAGTAAAATTTTCTTCTAAGACTAAGGTAATCGGTCTCAACAGCCAAACAGTTAAAACATATTGCACAATTTTACTGAGCAATAAAATTGTGTAGATGACAAAACTTGTTATTTTATTTTTGCTACAATTTATTAGAAATCCCTATTTTCTGTTATTAAATTTAGTAAATCACATAAAATAGGAGTCGATTATCGTTCAAAAATGCTCCGAAATGTTTGACTTGGCAGAAAACCAAGCGTCTGAAACTCTGATCACATGTTGAAAAAAAAATATATATTTTAAAAGTTAGTTGGCGGGAATTGGTTATGTATTATGTTCTTTCGCTTTACGACAATTTCGTGGTGTAAATTGCCGTGAAAAATATAATTTATTTTCCTCGCAATCGAAGTGAAAAGCAGAGTGTACAACAAGGGCATAAATGTCCATTTTTACCCTCGTCTACTATTTTGGTCTTCGCTTCGCTCAGACCAAAAAATTGCCTCGGGTGAAGATGGGTCACTTTATGCCCTTGTTGTACAATCTACTATATTTACCAGGTTCTTCAACCAGAAAAGTCACGGTTGACAGCTTACAGATTATATCCATAACCGCTGGTCAATACCAGCATGGTTCAATAACCATGGGGATTCGCGAGGTATACAGCTCACAGAGCTATAGTCAAAGGCGCTGAGCCATTCAAAGATTGCGTATTTTATACCTTATTTAAATCCTTAAGGTTGTTTATAAAAACAAGTCACGTTTTTTTTTGTAATATTTGATGTATGATGGTTACAGAAGTCAGCGGCGCAGCACCTCTCAAGGCTATCGGGCGCAATCGGCCCGGAGCGGATCTACACTGACTGGCAGTGGTGGATCCTCGCGGCGTTACCCTTCCCACACCTCGTCAGGGTGCTAGATTGCTTCTTCCACGAGGGCATCAAGGTAAACGCCACCAGGTCCCATCGGCCCTGCATTGCAAGTTAAATAAAAGCTTGTAAAATATATATATACACGCATCGACTTGAGAACCTCCTCCGTTTATTTCGTCGGTTAAAAATACATAACGAGGCGTTTTAGACATTGCGGAAATCGTTCAAGAGTATCTCCAGAATCGCGGAAATGTCAAATTTGACAGGCTAGATCTTAAAAATATCGTTGTCGTATCTTGGTGATGGCTAATAGATATCTAATAGATGTCTAGTTCAAAATCCGAATCGGGGCCTCACTCCGCGATTTCGTCGCGTCGCAACAAGTACATCCGTCCCACACCAATTTTGGTGGCTAACCATAGGCACAGAATAAATAATAGTACTAAGTACAGAAGACTCACTCTCTATCAAAACGCGTCTGTTACGATCAGCACAGATATGGCCGCTAGGTGGCGACAGCGCCACGCGCGGCTTATGGCTTTCCCCAAAATTGGGGCCGAACGGATGTACTTTTAGCTACCTGTAGCAAAGCGACGAAATCGCGGAGTAAGACACGCCTGCCATAGGCCGCGCGTGGCGCTTGCGCCACCTATCGGTCATATCTGTCGTAATCGTAACAGACGCGTTTTGTTAGAGAGTGAACCTTCTGTACCTAGTACTATTATTTATTCTGTGCTACAAGCACAGAATAACTAATAGTACTACCGTACAGAAAATTCACTCCTTCACAAAAGTCAGATTTAGGTATAAAATTACACCTATATCGCCGCCTGCAAGCAAAATTGAAACTTATAACCGCGCATGAACCGTGAATCTCCTTTGCGCGCCGCAGTTTTATGACCGAGCTGTAAGTGTCGGCACGGGGTTATCACTTGACAAGTTTTTATACCTATACCCACTGATTTATTATTTTTAAGATAAATATGTAGGAATTACAAACGTTGATTATGTAAACATACATTTTTTATCCGGAGATGTCTGATTCTCACGGAAGTAAGTTTCGAAGCCATTGTGTATTTTCAATTCTGCGCGAGCGCCGCGTGACACGACTATCGTGCACGCCGAGCGGCAGCCCACTGCCATACGCCTGTCTGATGGGCGCGCCGGCCAAATGTACCTAAACTGCGGAGTGACACCCCCCTGCTACAAGGTCTTTAATACCTAACTATACGTGAAATTAGGAACATCACAGTTTGTTTACGTTGGGGGCGTACTACCACCAACTGCCTACTAGTAGCATAATTAGTCCATAAAGAATAGGGGGTTACAAAAAATAGATTTGAGAATTCAAAGTAGTTTATTCAGACAAAAAACTTACAGTACGATACGAGTAGGTATAGGTACTAAGCGACAACATAAAATTATACATAGACACACTGGCAGATAGTATCCGTCTTTTTCTAACTGTATTAATTAAAGAGGGACGAGTAGTCCGTCTCGCGGGTGAGATACTGTCGCGCCACTCCTGTGCTGCGCTGTGTGCTCTATCTTTAAGTACGACAATCGAAAAAGAAAACCGTTATGAGACATTTACCTACAGCGGAAAATGAGTCACTTTTTAATTGGAATTCTTACAGTGACCCATTTTTATTGCTTGTACTCATATTTTATTAATTACGCCTAGTTAATTGTCATTGCGATATCAATAACAACCTTGAACACGCCAACAAGAAACATGTCGTTTCGATTAATTATACTTACTTAATACTTTTACTGCTAATGAAATACAGTAATAAAATATTAACTTCCTGTATAGTCCCGGATACATTAAATCCACAATAACAGTAACAATTAAATTGTTCTCTTTTATTTGTAGCTCATCCATTTATAATAAAAATGATAATAAAACTTTCATATCGATTTATTTGTAAGATTAACTTTGAGTAATTGTACAGTTCAAGGATTTAATTATTTTACAATGTTCGCGTGAGAGATTAAATCTCAAAATTTAAATACTGTCCTACTCTACTCTGTCTTGCGTTATTCTTACAATCGTGTGCTAACTCGATACACTATCTACTCGTACTTAGTAATACTTAATGCGTCTGTTGATATTTATTATAATTAACATTCCGTTATGTTACATTAAAAACTTTATTTTGAACAATATAGTGGATTAAATAACATATATTTATATATTCTATGCTTATTGAATCTGAAATTTAAAAATAACGGAATAATAAATACCTAATAATTCTTCAACAGTTTTTATTACTCACGACTAATTTTTCAAATATGGACTACGTGCACCACTACTCAGTGGTGCTAGCCATATTTTATGGCATATTTTGCTTTATTTTACCACTCCTGTAAGTAAACTAAGTGATTTTTGTATTTTTTAAAGGAAAACGTAGGCGTCTTTTCTACATAGCTACATTTACTGCAGAAAACTAACAAACTATGTTCTCCTTCCTCAGGTGTTCTACAGGGTGGCCCTAGCGATCCTCATCCTATTCCACAAGCACTCAACGAACCAGAGTTCGGACTGGTACGCCGAGGCGACCAAAAATGGCGTCGACCACGCCATCGACAAGTTCTGCAGAAACATGCCCGCCTCGCCCACGAAGCTGCTACGGACCGCGTTTAGTATTAGGGCTTTAAGGTGAGATCCCACTTCTGATATCGGACACTCGGGACAGTTCGGAGATAACCATGTATGGCGTGGATAGTCATGGACAGGTTCTGCAGAAATATGCCCGCGTCGCCGACGAAACTGCTACGGACTGCGTTTAGTATTAGGGCTTTAAGGTGAGATCCCACTTCTGATATCGGACACTCGGGACAGTTCGGAGATAACCATGTATGGCGTGGATAGTCATGGACAGGTTCTGCAGAAATATGCCCGCGTCGCCGACGAAACTGCTACGGACTGCGTTTAGTATTAGGGCTTTAAGGTGAGATCCCACTTCTGATATACGACACTCTGGACAGTTAGGAGATAACCAAGAAGTTAGGAGATATCTACGCCAGATACAGTCATCGACAGGTTCTGCAGAAACATGTCCGCGTCGCCGACGAAGCTGCTGCGGACCACGTTTAGTATTAGGGCTTTTGAGATCCCACTTCTGATCCTACGTAGGTAGGTACAGTGGAGTGATCTGACGTGTCCAAGAATGGCGTGTATACTGTCATCGACAAATTCTGCAGAATCATTCCGTTTCGCCTATCTGCTGCGGACTGCTTTTAGTATTAGGTGAGATCCCATTCTGATATATTTCAAACTTCTGCAAAAAAATTAACAGAGAAGACAACCTCGCATCATATAACAAGCTGTTGATGACCATTTTTAGAGTTAGGAGGTCTGTGTGTCACTTAACAATAAGAGTTTCTTCATATTTAGTTCAGGTGATATTAGCATTCTTACACAGTTGTTGTACTGACATTTTGTCAGTTTTTGAAGTTGATGTTGGTATCAGGAGAATATGTTGTCAATATTGGCATTGTGGAATAAAAGAAGTCACGTCTAATTGTACTAGCATTCAATGAACCAGGACTTATGCCAAGCACGCACTCCGGTTGTTCTTGAGTTAATCTGATTGGCAGTTGTCCACAATCACAATCTGGTCGTATCACTACTCTTCTCGCCCATCTTGTCCATACACTTACATATGACGTTTTCAAAGATAAGTTTTCACAACATTTAGACATGCTTTGCGAACCGAATTTATATATCATACTGAAAATCGTGATTTCTGTATTGGGCGCATAGTAAAAGTTGTTCAGTGTAATCTACATTTTCAGTACATTAACACATTGAGTGCCGAAAACCCGACTATTGGGTATTTTATGATTTCGTTCCCCGGTCGGACGACCCGATAGTCGGGATCGTGGTACTACAGCTTTATATGACGAAATTTTTGTGGCCTGGCGCGGATGTCTTGTTTGGCTAGGTGGCAATTAATTCCCATATTTGTTTTATCCACAGTTCACAGTACATATCCCGAGTGTTCATAAAGACGGAGATGACGCTCAAGTCGAAGCAGGTGATCACGGGGTCGCGGCTCGTGCGCTCGCGCTCATCCGACAACCTGCCCACCAGCCAGAGCCAGGTCAATATACAGATGATGTCCCACACGTTAACTATACGTGAGGTGAGTAACGCTGGCTACTGAATTTATTACTTATAGTTATGCCATAGACAAATTATAGACGTCGTTGAAGATGTTTGTTAGTTTTTCCAGGTGAATTAGACGTACGGGGGGAGAGGGACAAGTGTACTTAAATGGATCAGTAAATTTTTTGTGGCTTAACGTCTGACACAAATAGGGGGTATGGGGACAAACGTTATGTAATTTAGTTGGAATAACGACTGGACAAATATTTGTTTGACGAACGTTTTTGATATTTTTTGTTTGTCTATGGTTATTCTAACGTAAAATTATAAATTACGGTTTTAACTCACGTGTGTTAAATATGTCAGTGCGATATATTTTCGACTTCTTGGGAATTTTGGGTCAGGGATGAGTTATTACAGCACAACTGCAGCGCGCTTACGTATGTTAAACCCGAATTTATATTTTAATGCTATTTGTTAATATTTATTGATGACTACTCAAGAAACTCTATACAAAGAACCCTTTTATTTCGATTTAGGATTTTGACAACTAAATGTTGGGTACCTAGATGTTTAACAGACACAACGATGTTCTAACAACACACGCACCACACGGCATACAAATATTATATATAATGATGTATACCGGTGTTTACTTGATTTGCAGAGAATGTCTGAGGAAGCGTGCAAACAAATGGTATCGTACACGACGACATTAGGCGTGGCTTTCGCTTTTCTTTCTCATTCCGTCATATTAAGATTTAACAAGACTAATGTTGATTTCCTTATGTGGATCCCACTTCTGAAGTCCCCCGTGGACCGACCGGAGACATTCTCTCACGTCTAGTCTGTAAGATACCTGTCACTTTCTCCTTGTTTTGTCGATCACGACGTTATGTTATGTTCAGTCGGTGTGGCGAGTCGCGAATGATATCATAGTGTTCTCGATGTGATCATTCAGCCCTATAACAATCATGAAACGCGAGCGAATCTAATAAATCATCTCATTCGCTTTGAATGTGGGATTCAATGTTTCAGTGTGTAAGATCCCATTTCAGAAATAGGCATGCGTGTGAGTTACAGTCGTAACGGCCGCTTGCTATTAACGATATGGTCGCATGTAAGTTGTGTGAGTGCTAACAGTTTTTTCCCGTTAGGGCTCTCACTCGCCGGGCCCGCGCGCCCTGTCCATGGGCGTGTTCCCAATCCAAGCGCTCAAGTCGCAGATATCCGACCAGAGTGAAGTAAGATAACCTAAGTCACCCGGTCGCGTCGCAGCGACCAAACATGTTTTAGATGCACCGCTTTCCACTAGGTGTCTATATTTTTTATTATTATTTTGCCACTACGATGTCGTCGATATAATATTCCGCTTAGCTATTTATTGTAAGCTAGCGTTGCATGGTGGCTCTTTTAATGCTGTTTGGACCGTGTTACGTGGATGTTCGATGTGTGTACAGTATTTAAAATAGTCATTTTAGCTGCAAGTTTATTTGGCGATACGCTCATATCTCCATCGTACATGGACGCAGTCAATGCTGATAGTTTCCCTGGATTCTCATTCCTATATATTGTTCGTGCATTTCACAAAGGCGTTAACTATAATTTTGTATCAATAAATATCTTTTAATACTTTCGCCTTTGTGATATTCAAGAACTCGGAACACCAAAAATGTATACTCTGTTTATAAAATTTCCAGAAAAGAGTTGATTGCTTTCGAATGTGAACTTCAGTTTACGTTTATGTCTGAGCGCCAAAAACACCCCTAAACACAGCAGAGTGAATCATTTTTGCCACATTTTCGCAGAGCCCGCGTTCCTCCCATTTGGCCCTGTGGTTCCCATTCCCTAACGCGGTGTTCGCCGATCAGAAACAGCACTCTTCAGACCTGAGACAGAAGGTTTGCCGACACTATCTTATGGGCGTAGTTAGCGGTGGTCGTAGTATTGCAACGGGGATTCAGAGGTAGCACTTGTAACAATCGTGTACTAATATTGTCTCGTATTATTGAAGGAGGGAAGCAGGCAGACAGATGGCAAACTAAATAGTGTGACGATCGCTTAAAAATTAGATATACCATGGCGATGAACATCTTAAAAAAATCTAAAAGATTCGGCTTTAATTATTGGACAGGTATTAAAAAGGTCGACATAATTAGGGGTGTGATCACGTGATTCTTTCTAAACCATGTTCTTTATTTTTATTAAGCTGAGCTCAGGGATATAGGTAAGGTAAGGTCAGATTGTCTAATTTTGGACAAAATTGGAAATTAGTGGGTAAAAATTTGTCGGCGATAAACTAGGTTCTAAACAGGGCTTAACGGAGAGTGCTGTAAGTCGTAAGCCTATTTTATGTTGAGCCGGATTTGTAGATATTTTATTTTAGTAGATTTCACCTGTATTGTGTACCTTTTAGTTTAGCTATTTAATGTTAGATCGTGTTTTGTCTGTGTCAACCTCTATTATGTTGCATGCATTGTCATTTATGTCATTGTTTTATTTGTTATGAACCAAACCACATACGATTCTCACAACGAACTTTATTTTCAACATGTGGCATGGTTTTTTCAACCTTACCTCAGTAAAAACTGAAGTTTGTGTAAATAAGTGTTTATATAAGTAGTTGTTGCGTCCGAATGTGCACATAGCACTGAGCACCCGTAGCTGTTTACTGATTCGACACAACTAACGTCAATGTTAAGTGTTTTTTTTTATATTTTATTCTTGAATCATATTTCTAAGTAGCTGTGGATGTCTTAATGTTATTGGTATTAATTAGACATATTACCTATTTAAAAATATATTTGTTTAATTTTACGTCTATTTACATGAAATAGTATTGACACATTGAAAACTTATGATGTGAATTTAGTACTAATATGCCACGAATTGTGACTTAATTAAATAACTAAATTGAAATTATAATAAGGTATATTATTCTACTTTAAATAGCAGTTGTTAATAATTCAATATCATCGTGTCTTGGAAATAAAATCTGGGGTTTTGCACAGCAACAAGTAGGTAAAAAAAAATGCTGTTGTTCATTAGAAGCACGAAAACACGTCGAAAGGCCAGAAGACGAATCAGTCTATCCATCAGCTTTGCACCAAATAGTATCACAACATTAGATCTAATGAGCTCAAAACAACCATAAGTTTTTTAGTGTGTTATTTTGCGTAGATTTCACATAAGAGTTGTTTGCTAAACTAACTATACTTTTTATTTAAAAAGTATCAGGTAAGAGTTTTCATGATAAGTTTTGTAGGTAAACTTACTAATTTACATGATCAAATTGCGTTCACACTAAAGCTTGCAAGACTTATCATATCAGAAATGAACAAAGTAAGAATCATCAGCATATCTCATATTAACTGAGTGATCGAAATCCTGGCTATTGAGACGAGCCAGAATTCGCTTCCAATTCTTGTGTGAAATTTACAAATCATGGTCCTACTGTCATCCCAGTGGTAAAATAGATATAGTTTAGCCTATATTGTCAGTAGAATAAGGTATACATTTGAAAAAGTAAGTGCTAGTGTTCAATCCCTTAATAATGGATTTCGGGGCTTTTTCTACTGACAAATTGGTTTTCCAGACTATGGTAGCAACCATTGGGACGGTAGTACACCAATCGAAACTAAGTTTACTCTATCTTGAACCGTCATTTCGTTTTCCAGCTGTTCACGCTATGGTCGTGGCTGCCGGTCCGCATCACGATGTACCAGCCCGTGCTGTTGTACACGACGGAGGAGCACGGCTGCTCGCTGACCACGTTCTACGTGCGCGTGGAGCACCACGAGCCCACGCTGCTCATGATCAAGACGTGCAACAACGAGGTGGGTATTATGTACACGACGGAGGGGCACGCGTGCTCGCTGACCACGTTCTACGTGCGCGTGGAGCACCACGAGCCCACGCTGCTCATGATCAAGACGTGCAACAACGAGGTGGGTATTATGTACACGACGGAGGGGCACGCGTGCTCGCTGACCACGTTCTACGTGCGCGTGGAGCACCACGAGCCCACGCTGCTCATGATCAAGACGTGCAACAACGAGGTGGGTATTATGTACACGACGGAGGGGCACGGCTGCTCGCTGACCACGTTCTACGTGCGCGTGGAGCACCACGAGCCCACGCTGCTCATGATCAAGACGTGCAACAACGAGGTGGGTATTATGTACACGATGGAGGGGCACGGCTGCTCGCTGACCACGTTCTACGTGCGCGTGGAGCACCACGAGCCCACGCTGCTCATGATCAAGACGTGCAACAACGAGGTGGGTATTATGTACACGACGGAGGGGCACGCGTGCTCGCTGACCACGTTCTACGTGCGCGTGGAGCACCACGAGCCCACGCTGCTCATGATCAAGACGTGCAACAACGAGGTGGGTATTATGTACACGACGGAGGGGCACGGCTGCTCGCTGACCACGTTCTACGTGCGCGTGGAGCACCACGAGCCCACGCTGCTCATGATCAAGACGTGCAACAACGAGGTGGGTATTATGTACACGACGGAGGGGCACGGCTGCTCGCTGACCACGTTCTACGTGCGCGTGGAGCACCACGAGCCCACGCTGCTCATGATCAAGACGTGCAACAACGAGGTGGGTATTATGTACACGACGGAGGGGCACGCGTGCTCGCTGACCACGTTCTACGTGCGCGTGGAGCACCACGAGCCCACGCTGCTCATGATCAAGACGTGCAACAACGAGGTGGGTATTATGTACACGACGGAGGGGCACGGCTGCTCGCTGACCACGTTCTACGTGCGCGTGGAGCACCACGAGCCCACGCTGCTCATGATCAAGACGTGCAACAACGAGGTGGGTATTATGTACACGACGGAGGGGCACGCGTGCTCGCTGACCACGTTCTACGTGCGCGTGGAGCACCACGAGCCCACGCTGCTCATGATCAAGACGTGCAACAACGAGGTGGGTATTATGTACACGACGGAGGGGCACGCGTGCTCGCTGACCACGTTCTACGTGCGCGTGGAGCACCACGAGCCCACGCTGCTCATGATCAAGACGTGCAACAACGAGGTGGGTATTATGTACACGACGGAGGGGCACGGCTGCTCGCTGACCACGTTCTACGTGCGCGTGGAGCACCACGAGCCCACGCTGCTCATGATCAAGACGTGCAACAACGAGGTGGGTATTATGTACACGACGGAGGGGCACGGCTGCTCGCTGACCACGTTCTACGTGCGCGTGGAGCACCACGAGCCCACGCTGCTCATGATCAAGACGTGCAACAACGAGGTGGGTATTATGTACACGACGGAGGGGCACGGCTGCTCGCTGACCACGTTCTACGTGCGCGTGGAGCACCACGAGCCCACGCTGCTCATGATCAAGACGTGCAACAACGAGGTGGGTATTATGTACACGACGGAGGGGCACGGCTGCTCGCTGACCACGTTCTACGTGCGCGTGGAGCACCACGAGCCCACGCTGCTCATGATCAAGACGTGCAACAACGAGGTGGGTATTATGTACACGACGGAGGGGCACGGCTGCTCGCTGACCACGTTCTACGTGCGCGTGGGACACGTGCAAGCGCATAATAATTATTTCGCGGTAGACCCGTACAATATTATTATCTTTATTCATTTGATTTCTTAGATTAGGTTATTTATAATATGAATATAAAAACACTTACAAAACAATAAAAAATACATATAAACACATTATAAAAAAACCTGACCTATTATTATTATTATTTTATTTGATACACTAGCAGCTCTTGGAGCTGATGCGTGTATATCGAAGCACTTGTATTTTATTTTATTTTGCACTTAATAATATGTGTACAAAACGCAAAAGTTTATAGTGTTACTTTGCTATGGTAGGTTTTTTTCTAATATCTGATAGCTACGTAATAATTTGCAGGTGTTCGGTGCGTACTGCTCGACGCGGTGGTTCGAGCGCAACCAGAAGGACGAGCGGGGCAACCGGCAGGCGTACTTCGGCACCGGCGAGACATTCCTCTTCAGGTACCGATACCAACCTTGTCTATACGGCGTAAGGTCTAGTTTGCAATGCACGGGTTGAGACTGCGCACTCTTAGTAAGACTACACTTTGGAAATTTTGCCCAAGTTTTAATAGCTGTATGTCTAACGGGTTTTGAGAAAAATGCATTTATCCGATTTGCAAGACCGAAGTGATGCCATAAGCGCTCCGTGAACAAAATTTTGTACGGAACACTAAAAATATGCGGAAATCCATAGCATAGCACCTATGTGTCGATGCTAGAAAATCTATGTTTTATAATTTGATTTCGTAAGAACAAGATTTTAATACATAATAAAGTCACCCCGATAGGTCCCTTTTCTGTCTTAATTTGAAACCATACTTAAGTACTAAGAATGCAGCAGTTTCAGAAAGTTTTGCAAGAAACGTACTACCAATTGTGTTTACTGATGATGTTATACATTATTGATAGAATATTACAGAATCTGATTATTTTTTATTGAACAACTTCTGGTACAAAAAGTAGTGCAAATGTTACACAAAAACGCATAAAATTTGTAAATAAAAAAATGCACGTACCAGAATTTGTTCGTAATTACATTCTGTTATTATATACCGTATATGTATTTGTTTACATTGTGTACCGTGTTAATTAAAGGCATGTGTTGACCGCACATTTCTATAACAACGTAAAGCTCTATCAATACAGTCGTGTGAGTTCTAGCTAGTGTCATAGACAAAGGAATATTGAGACGTGTACATTGTGCAAAATATTGCGTCCGCAAAATTTGCATATACAGTAAATTGCCAAGTGACTAAAGTCAAGCATTAACGTTTTATGGGGCGCCATCTACTTCAGCTGTCAAATCAGCTACAATGTTATGCGTAACTTACAAGTCTCAATATTCTAAGCTCTGTTTTTTATATCCCAGATAGTAAATTGACAATTCGATTGGACAATTAAATACCTGACTTTTATGCCGATTTTGTACTAAACTAAGGTCGCTAAGTGCGAAGAATTTCGTACATTGAACCACCATGTCCTATCTGTATGGCATGCTCATACATAATTATATTGCTGACCCGCTCGCACAGTGGCATGAACCGTTAGCATCATGGGAGGGACACTACATTACACGCGCGTGCGAAATAGATAGGAAATAGCGGGTCAATGTTCAGTCGCCATTAGATATATCAGAGCGGCCAAGGCGCTTAAAAATATCTGAACATGCCTCTATTGTCGAGGAGTTAAAGTGCTAGTTCAGGTATTTTTGAGCACCTTAGCGCCGCTCCAATATATCCATGGATTGCGACGAATAAATGATTATGATTATGATGGCGACTGTACGAAATTCTTCGTGATTGGCGTTCTTACTAATGACAGATCGGTCAAACAAATTGTGGCAACCGAATTGTCAATTTAGTATCTTTGATATAAAAACAAAGATTGTGCTAGTCTAGTGTCAACTGCACGAATAATAGTTAGTAGCTTTGCATCTACTAATCTCAACCATTCTGTCGCTTCCCTACTGTTTGGAACGTACTGTCGCCATCAGATATATCGGAGCGGCCAAGGTGCTCACAAATATCTGAACACGCCTCTATTGTCAAGGCGTTAGAGTGCGTGTTCAGATATTGTGAACACCTTGGCCGCTCCGATATATCCGATGGCGACAGTACCAGTTTGAGACTTTTGAAACTTTCGAACTATGAACTTATAATATTCAAATTTCTTGGATGTTTTGACGATGTTTGGTTTGCAAATTGATTGTGTTTATCAATATGTGGTTTTGATTTGACTAATATGTACAAATTTTATATGATGAAGTATTTCAATATGATCTCGTTTTAGTAGCGCATTAAACCCTCCGAATATCTCTCTTAATCAAACTAAGTAAATCAGTAGTTTATTTTAAATATTATTAAATAATAGTTGTTTAAAATTACAGAACGCTTTATATATCGTTTACCACAAGGTAAATGTCACTATAACAATACTTCTTATAGTAAAGAATGAAATGTAAACTTAGTTTCTTTCGTTCCACCAAAAAGTTTTAACAATTCTTAATGCGCAGTAATTTCAAATTTTCCAATGAGATCTTATTGAAACGTGTCGGTGATTATCTTGGAGTCTAAGCCGCCCACCGCAAACTGGGTGACTGTCAAATGTCAAACTGCTGTCTGTAAGTAACGGGTACCTCGGTACTTCGGGTGAACGCTGCAGGCACACTTCCTTTCGCTGCACCGCTTTGCATGTCCTGCCATTAGTTTCACTCAAAGAGTGATTGATTGTAGGAAAGAGAAAAAAATCTGGGACATTAAAATGGGCCACGCGTTTTTTAAGTTGAAAATTGCTCCTGTTAAAGCTCCTCGTGATGGCGAGAAAGATGTCAAGCAACTTAAACAACGTTAGTGATCCGTTTTGTTATTAAAAAAATCATGGCCTCGAATTTGACAGCCGAACTAGATGGAACTTTACAGCCCTTTAAGTTTGTGGTAACAATTGTCGAACGTCAAACCTGTTTACCGCATAATGTATGCCGTACAGCGACATCTAGTGTAGCTGTCAAGTTCAACGCACTTTACACCTCTTCTACTATTAATCACTCTTTGGTTTCAGTAGTAATCATTCTATGTCATAGTTTCACGTTTAGATTTTGTAGTAGTTCTTGTATTTAAGTTTATTCTTTAATGGAACTGTGTACATGAAGATATGTATTTTAATTATTCTCTTTTGCATGCATATCTAATGTTATGGCAAGACACGACGTTGATTAGAGAAACATACTTGAATCTACTCAGAAGACATTTAAGAAAAAAATTAGACGTTTTAATAAAAAGGAATGAATCTTCTTTTTATAACCGAGCAGAATGAATAATATTACAGATATCTAATTGAGAATGATTGACCTTAAGTTTCGTTTACGGAATTTAAACTTTCAAGCTCACAATAGTGTTTTGTCATGGCACAGAAGATTGTCACATACATAGTTATACATAGATGCATGAAGTGTCTTAGAACTAATATCGTCATTAGAATCGTTGTATCAAGCCGTGTACACAGTTCCAAAGTTAAGTTTAATTACTTGCCAATTACTTTTCTATTGATTTTTCTGATTTTAACATTCATTGATTAAATAACGTTCCTCTTCGACTGCCGCCGCGCAATCGGCTCTGCGCTATTGCTGCATATTCCTTTATCCTGTACATAACAACTCCATTTTTCAAGAGACGTGATTGACACTTTTCATAAATTACATTTACACAACTATTAGAAGACGATTTTGGGTTTAAAAAGTATGAACAGCATAAAGTATAAGTAGTAGCAGCAACAAATAAAATACAATATAACTTCAACAGTATTATTCTACAGTGAATTCTTATTCGATTGAGTACATAGGCCTGGACCTTACTGAATAGTTCCAAGCTGGCATTCTAAATTGATAAAAATATAACAAATTTAATTACCTAAGTGTTTAAAAATCCTAAACTCGTTAGTAAGAAGAACACATTTAACGACATAATTTTAAAGATATTCGACAAGTCAGATTCCTAACCAATCGTCCAAATTTCCTATCAATATTTATATTTTGAGTGATTGTGTTTAACATAACTTAGAATGACTATAAATGAATTATTAAAATTCGCGCAAACATTTAAAACGTCACAACATTATATAGCTTCTGAAGTTCAAAAAGTAATTTAAAATAATGAATAATAATACCCTCGGCACACCCAAACGTTACGGCTTCTAATCGTTGTGGTCGCATCACGTCTCTGGACGCTCGCACGCTTGCAGCCTTTACCCGGAGCGCGCCAAGTACCCTTGGGTCGGCTGCAACAACGACAACAAGGAGACCGTCGCGCACGGCTCCGAGCTCTTCATGGCCGCCGACTCCCGGATGATCACCATCGGCGGCGGGTCAGTTCCACGACACCTGTTACATTTTACAGTTTGCATCCGGTCCGAGCCAAGTACCCCTGGGTGGGGACTTTGGAGGATAAGGCGGAGGATGAGGGCAAGTCCCATCATGCGCTGACGCTCTTTATGGCTGGGGACAGCACCATGATCACCGTTGGAGGAGGGTAAGCGACTTTATAACCAGCCTTAATGCCATTTTAATGGTTTGGAGTACCAGTTACAGTGAGTTTTGAGACAACACTGCTCCTATAATTTTTAGCTTGCGTCGGTAGTTATACAAAATTACATGTAACTACTCCAAGGCTCCGAGCTCTTCATGGTCGACTCCAAGATCACGGTAGGCGGAACATAGCGACTTTGTAACTTTTATCAAGTATTACTGCCAACTTCTAAATGACTGGGACACACCGTTACCAGGTGGTTTTGAGACAATATTGCTCCTAAACTTTTTTCGCTTGCGTCGGTAGTCAAACAGAATGATACGGCTACATACTCCAGGACGATGACCACTGATGGCGGGGCAATTCACAAATAAGTCTAAAACCTTTTCCAAACATACATTACTTTACATCGGGCTCGTGTTACGTTTGGATAAAGACAGCATAACAAGCATGGCACAAGATACAAGTCGCAGCATGCGTTGTTAATTGCTGCGAATAGTATTCTGAATACTGTTGGTGCCATGTTGGTAAGTTTAGTAGTCTCCTACGCTTGGAGATTATACAATCTACAATATTTTTCACTATGCATCCGTCATCAAAGGTAAATATCACCGGATTTACAAAAGGTCAACTTTAAGCCGCATTCGGTTCAGCTAGCTGTATATAAATCTTTTGATCGCCACAGGACCGTACGAAAGAATACGTTTTAACATGCAATAAGGACGTAATTTAAGGAAAATATCCAACCCACAAAAATCAGTTAGTAAATTTTTTACTTTCTGTTACAAAGAAAAGACAACTGAACAATTTTTGAGGATGTATCCTTTCGCTACACTACGAGTTCCGTCCGAGTGTCCGATTAAAATGAGAGAAATGAGACATCTCCAACGGAGTTTTTTTGCATTTTCATGCCAGATCTAGTCAGTCATAAAAACGACAGTTCTAATTAGGTATAGTTACCAGTATAAAGTTCGAATATAATGCTTTAACCGAACAATAAACTACTTAATCTTTAGTGGAGCTTGCGTTGCAGTTTATAAGCAACAAAACGAATTTGATTTTACACGGCCGTGGCGGTTAAAAGATAAAAACTCATCATTCTTAACTCTAACACCAACACCCACCTTCCAGTGACGGGCAAGCGATCTGGATGGACGAGAACATCCGCTTCGGCAAGACGGACCGCTGTTCCACGTTCAACAACCCGCCGCTCTGCCCCTCCGGCGACTTCGAGATCCGCGTGCTCGAGGTCTACGGCTTCTCCGGCGCATAGACGGAATCTCCCGGCCTGTCCCATCTGTGACGTCACCGATACCACTACGGTTGTGATAAAAACAAACGTCCGTCTCAGGGTTCCCTACACCTATCGACGCGGAATCTGCAATAGCCGATAGAAAAAAAGCTTTCTGTCTACGCAATAAGAGCGAATACGACGTCGGCCGAGCCGTCTCTTTCGCTCTTATTGCATAGACATAAAACTTTTCTCTATTTTATTGTGACATGCATCAATTAAAAGTGTTTGATTTGAGTTCTCATACTCCCTTACACAATGGTTTTGTAGAGCGGTTGAATCGAAAATTCTTTTCATATGGAAAACTGTAAAGACGTCACAGTAAACGGGAGGCCCGATTTATGTGTTGTACACCAAGTGTGATATAAATGTTGTGATCGTGTCACAAGGTGCGCCTGCCTGCAGGCGGCGATTGACTACATAGCGATATATATACTTCTGTATACATTGTACAGCTATAATCCCACGGAGAGACATGCAAAAATGCGAAAATGGTATGTTTGGACTCTTAAAGCAAGTCTCTACATGGATGCTTAGCATTACAATTATTTCTACAAACAAAAATAATTCTTACTATACCATCGAATCGTATTCAATCTTGTATCACACTTCGTTCACTAAAAAATTGAGTTCTAGTTGCAATTGGAACCGTACGAGTGAGGTATGATATTGCGTAAGATTAGTTTGACATAATCGCTATGTAATCGGTTGTCCGTCTCTTGCCGTAAATAGACTGTGTATTAGCTGTATTACTATATTTATTCACGTGTAATCTCCCGTATCCCCTAACCTCACACGTACTAATAAGACAAGTGTGTAGGCTAACAGATCCGTTCAAATCAACGAAAGGGGCAATTAGGTTGTTACGATATTTACTCGCGTAGAGTGTGTAAGTACAAAGATGTGTTACGTTACGATTGGATTAAATACGCTTAAAGAAAGCAATATGTATGATGGCCTAGGCGTGCGGCTGGACATTCCGCGGCTGACGAGGGCGTGCCATCATAAGGTCACAATTTTATCGCTCCCATACTTGTATGTGTTATATGAGACGATATATTTAGTTTTATGTCAAAGTTTTTAATGTCAAAGGAATACTCATGGATTTTTACTAGATGGCGCTGTATTTGTCAAACCTTAACGCCATCTAGTGAAGATATTTTTTTTGTTTTAAAAAATCATTATTGCTCTATTAAATCTACAAATTGGTGGCACGTTCTCAGTCTTAGTGACTTAAAGGTCCATCCAAACAGAAAGTGATTGTTGTTTTAATTAAATAATTTAAAATACAACACCTAAATCATGGATGGCCCCAAGTCTGCAATGGAACATCCATGCCGGTTTCAATTATATGTGCATAAAAGTTCTGGAATATTTTTAAAAGGCAGCTTACGACGGCTGGCAGTTATAACCTACTTCTGTATTAATGTAAGAAATATAATATAAGAAGGACGTACCATACACGCCAGATGTCATAAGACTGGCTTTCAATGGTCAAAAATACGGACAATAGTCTTAATGCTTATAAGGCTTGATACGTGGACAGAGAAACTTTGTGTATATATCGTTAGTAATATTGGACTATATTGATTTTTAAATATGGTTCAAATTACTATCGTTACATAAGCAAGGTTTCTTTGCTCCATATATAATTTTTGAACATGTCTCATATACTCAAAACTGTCACCATGTCTTTGCTCACAAAAATGTACCAAAGAAATTTAAAGTAGAAAAAATTGTAGGTGTCGCTACGCACGGTTTTGAACTTTTTAAACAGTTGTCGGTGTTCTATGTGTACCTAAAGTTATGAGTACCTACTGGTGTGTCGTCGGAAAGTTTCCAAAATTGCAAAATTTCCACACCGAAATATTCCGGATATTGTATCGAAATTATCCATTTCCAAAACGCAAGTTTTCGGCTTCCTTGTGAAATTTTACTAAAATTTCCGATAACTTTTTCAACTTTTTGGAAACTTTGCGCAACTGGCACATCCGTAGTAATGAGTGAGACGCGGTGAGTGTAGTATTATTTTACATTTGACGGTTATGTGCCAAAAAAGGACCATTCGACTTTATACGTCTGGCAATTTGGTATAAATATATTTGATTCGTGATTTTCGACACCATTTGTAACTGCAGATTTTCTATGATACGACTTATGTGTGTTTCATTATCGTATTTAGTATAGGTGTTAGTAAGATGCAAAAATGGTGTTTCGAATCACGAATTAACGACCGCCTTCCATCTCATAATTTTATTATCTAATAATTATGTATGTGTATGACGAAGCTATTAGCGGATGCGAAAACTTGACGGTTTTTAGCGTTTAACAAAATGAACGAAGTAATATTAATGCGATTTTTTATATATGTTGAATGCGAACGTAGCGTTAGTCGGACATCACAACATACATATCCCTGAAGTACAACGGGATAGCATATCACCGCCGGCTTAACATCACTCGGCAATTCGTGGTGACGATAACGAAATCATCACGAATTTCAAAGTGAGCTTTTTGGCTAAGTTATATATGTGTTCTCATACTATTTTAAAACTGACCGTCTAAATACTCTCAAAATCGGTTTTGAAATAGTACGTCTTTAAGCCGACCCGGAGGTACTACGAACATGATTATCAAAAGCCTAAGACTCGTTTTAAATTCAGATTATTTATGTAATTTATTGATTAGGTAACAATGGTTTATATAATGTTAATATAGCGCCCCCGCGGGCCGCTACAGGCCTCTTGCGGACTCGTGAGTAGGGCTAGCATATACGACCGTACATTGACTGTCAACGTTACGCGATCGTATGCTGACCGTACGCACGGGTCCGCTCGGGGCCTTAAAGTTATGTAGGTAACTTTGATATATTCGCTCAGTTGTTTTGAGTACGTGCGCGCGACCCGCGACACCGCAAAAAGGCATTTTAGTAAAATAATGAAAGCTGATAATTATATGTTAGCCAATGCTTTTAAATTAATGCATTAACGAAACTTTTTAACGTAGGATAAGACGCCGCGGCTCAGACTACGGGTGCGTTCAATATTATTTGCAAGTATAGACTTATAATATGAGGTAAAAATACCATATGAGTATAATTGTTTGCCTTTTGCCTGAATGTAGGTGTCTTGGGTCCCGCGCACACGTTATGTAAGTTGTAGTGTATACTGTATGTAGGGAGAGGGGGTGTCGCGGCGTGCGGGGTGCGGGGGCGCCGCGGACGATATTACGTTCTGTTGCGGGCGTGCTGCGCACCCGTCTCTTTCACACCCACCACGTGTGAACGAGACGGGTGTATCGATAAAAATGTTTAGGACATTCAGCCCCGGATATGGTCTAAAAATTGGTTAAACAAATTCAATTGCGCGACAATATACAGTTGAATTTATTTGGGGCAATTTTTAGTAGATAATTATTGAGTTTTGTGGATGTATAAATTGAAAGCGCAGCGCGATCCCGAGTTGTCGTTGATCAGTGTAAAGTCTAGTCTTTATCCTGTTTTTATCTCTAACGATATAATCTAAATATTTACGAATTGATATTTAAATTTTTGTGCGATTTCGCCCCACCGGGGCGCGTAGGACGTGTTAGTTTATAAATACATATAATGTAAAGTATACTGTTATTAATATTTGTTCTCCTTTTCAGTATTTGTGGTGTGTGTTGTGAGCATATCGAGCGCGTGCTTGTTTTGTTACTGTACTGTTACATTCGATAGTCTAGCCTCAGGGCGAAACTTGTTTAATGGTAATGTAAATGTTGCTTTATGATGTCTACAAAATATATAATCCCGTATACTATTATCGTTTTACTTTTTTCATTTTACCCTTTAACTTGCAAGTACTCCTTAAGTAAGTTTTATTGCATAGTTCAAAATAATATACCTATTTGCTAGCTTATACTGAAGCTAATGATGTGGAGATATAGTCGGTCAAACCAAATTTGTCAGTAAATAAGAACAAAAAAAACTACTCGTCCTTTTCTTTTGGGTGCTAGTACTAGTATAAGACAAAGATATTATGATTCTCTCTGTTTATGTTTGACATGAGACAGCCCTTTGACAAACTATAGAACAGATGGTCAAGCAAATCTTGTCAGTAGAAAAAGGCGCGAAATTCAAATTTTCTATGGGACGTTGGGACGATATCCCTTCGCGCCTTGGAGGATACAACTAAACGGAGTAGCCATTAACAGGCTTTCCCCTCTGTCGAAAATAGGCGGCCAACGGTCATACACAATGTATGGACTGACGTTTATCTGACATGGCTATTTTTACGTTACGCATACATTTGACGTTCCCCTCCCCCGCAAAAATCGGCAGACTGTTTTGTACAGAAAATTACAGACATGGCGTCTCCGTTTGATTATATCCTCCAAGCTTCGCGCCTACATTTTTCAAATTTGCCGCCTTTTTCTACTAACAAGATCTGCTTGACCAAGTAGGATACAGGCTGGATTTTCTTTTTGGGTCAGTGAGGGCAGCTACCAGATCCCGTGCTGCTACGAGAAAACGGTCTTAGAAGACCTTCCCTTGATTTCTTAGTACATTACCGTAAGTTGACCCCTAGAACTGATACTGATACTGGATAGGAATGGAATCGATTGGTATACAAAAATAGCATGTGAAAAATAAAAGTTTTCATTTCCACACATTGTATGGGAAAAGGTTTCCTCGATTTGTGGCTTTTCTAGCCGGAATTTTTTTTTTGGTTCCATTCAAGCTTTTGATCCTCAATATGAATGGGATCGATTGGCATCAAAAATAAAGTTTGTCAAAAATGGCCCTTTTCTCACACCCTGTATGTTTTTTCCAAAATCTGTAACCGGCAATATCCATCAATTTGAAATCGAGGGAAGGTCTTCTAAGACCAATTTCGCGTAGCTGTTCGGGATCTGATAGCTGCCCTCACTGGCCCAAAAAGAAAATCCACCTGTATATGGATTATTATTTTGATTCCTGGAGAGGTGATGAAGTCCATAAATATGCAACTAGAATAATAAGGCAGGCTGGCAATGCAGTCTCAGAAATGCGACTTCCTATTTGAATGTCATTTTGTGTCAATTTGTGTTCACAAAAAATATAGTGGCATTTTTAATCTGAAAGCAAGGATTGTAAGCCAGACTAGAGCGCAATCTGTATTATAAAGCAAAAATGACCACCCATAACATATTTTTACTATTTTTTAATCGGATGTTGTCCCCCACCTGTTACCAGTGGTAACAACTTGGTGGTTACAGCTGGCAGCTGGGTCATGGTCTGCATTATGAAATAGACTTTGCCTGAAGATTGAAAGAAAAATCAAGACACATATAATCAAATATTTATTACGAGTCTACATTGTCCTTTAACCTGGTTCTGTAGTTTTCTGTTCTTTTACTGACTTCAGCTTGAACCTCCTTGTCTTTCACGGCACCCACTATCCTCTCATACTCCTCACCGAGGTCATCTAGGATCTTCAACAACTCCTCTTCAGTGCAACTTTTCAAGTAAACACAAATAAGTGTACTCAACGGATTGACAATGTTTTTTGTGTACGCTGTCAACTCTTCCCTGTCGTCTTGCTCAAAACTGTTACCATTCTTCGTGTTTTTTAATATTAAACTTACTGCCCGCCACATTCTGTAGCACGGCTTGAAGTATTTAGTGGGGTCACAAGTGATTTTCAGTACATTGATTATAGTTATACAAGAGTCAATTATATCTATGACATCGGAGTCTATTTCTTTGAGATTAATCAACTTCCTCTCGTAGTAGCATAAAGCTTGGTGTATCATGTTAGCGACGTCCTCAGCACACTCTATGTAAATGTCCTGAGACTTGTCAAAACCTACTAAATTGAGAACTATTTGAAATGTAATGACGAGCACTCTTTCCAGTTCATCCTGCTCACAGGAATCTTTCTGATTCACAATAATCTCAGTAAAACCTGCTACCAGAGACTCGATAGCTTCCTTCTTCAAGAAGTTCGTAAAGAAAAGCGATCTAGTTTTCTCTGTGTTACAGTATGAGCATAGTGTATTAAAATTCTCTATTGCTGTCAGAAGCAGTTCTTTGCTTGAAGAATTCTTTAACATGAAATATAGAGTGCTAGAATAGTCTGTCTTTTGGAAAATATCCATCAAAGTAGCGACGTGAGCGTCGGGCGCGAGGAACAAGCTCGAGTTTACGAGGCGCAGCACTTGTATCAGAACCAGACTGTCATCACTCTTCATGTAATCGAGGAGTAACTCCAAAAAATTATCCATTTTCATCAGATCTGACACGACGTTTCTATGGCATGATAAATTTCCTATAATACCGACAATTATCTCTATAATACGCGGAGATTCTATAACGGGCAAAGCGAAATAGAAGAGTTTTAAGATGTCGTGTTTCTGGAGGAATAAAACCACATCTCGCTCCGCCGTCATGTCCCACAGCGTGCAAAGATCATCTTCAAAAGATTTTTCCTTGATTTCTTCTTTCAAAGTGTCCAAATTTGCTAGTTTTAGCAGGATTTTTAAAACAAATCGCTCGCTATAAGCAGTGTCGCCGATAACGTCCCCGGCGACGAGGGGTTCATTTTCTGGCTCCGCTTTATCTTCTTCTTCGTCTTTGGGCGCATCTTCAGGCTTCATTTTATTTCACCTCAACCACTATCCTGAGATAATTCAAAGGTTTGTTTAGGTTCTTTTGTTCTACCTTCAGTTCATTGCTCCATAGGACGAGAACGACGCCACAGTAACTGTCAATGTCAAATTGACAGTCACAGCGCTGGCAACACTGACAATACTAAAATCACGGATTTAGAGTTAATAAACTGGATCGAGTACATTGACCAAAAAGTGTGTCCACATGAGAAGTCAAACTAGAGCCCTGCATCTCGTTCTAATTAGGGTGACCATAAGACATCTGTATGTGGGATATTAGGATAACATGGAATATATCAGTAGGGTGTGTCATTTTCTAAATAAAGTGAAATTTTAAGTGGTCAGGTTTTTTTTTCATTTGTAGTCGGCCTCTTTCGCACTCACTCATGTTATGTTCATAAAGGTAGGCTTCCCTTTTGTCCACTTCAGTTTTTTTTAAGTGTAAGCGTCATTGAAGATCTGTTTAGCAAATATAGTCCGTCAACCAAATCTTGTCAGTAGCAATGTAAAGCAAACTAAAGTAGGGCAACACTCAAAGAGCAGTATTGCGCTAAGAAAAGCAGCAATGTACATCGAACCATAAGATTTTTTATCCGCTGAGCGCGCCCTGCGTACGTCAATTCAAATTGTCACTCGCGGTTTATTGAAAAAAATTGAAACATGGAGGGACAATTTAAAAGCGATGTTAAAACAATGTTAATCAAAATGATGAACAAATTTGAAGATATCAAAAACAACTCTCTATCGTAGTGCTTATATTCTCTTTGTTCCCTATGTCTTCTAAGTTTACTAAAATAAAATCATATCAAAATGCAGATAATTAGATAGTGCATATATTTGTTATTTACAATATAATATGCCACTTGTTAATGTAAATTAGTGTACTGTTCTGAATGAATATGACATACCTGTGTAATTTTTTTGATTGGTATATATTGTACAATATACATATTAAAAATAAAACAACTGATATTTGGGTGTTTATTTAATTTAAAGGTAAATAAGATAAGGGTCACTTTTCGACTTGGTTGCGTTGTACACGTATATAAACCGCCATAGGTAAGTATTGTCTGAAGAGATACTTTCTACTACGAACGCCTTATATTGGGCAAGATTTAATCCTGCAACAAACATGTATGGATTAGGTAGATATTGCGAAAGAACGGCGATATAATCAAGGCTCTTAATACTGTTTAAAAGGTTTACCTTTGTAAATAGGGGAAGTACGGACAAAATGACAGGGTGTTTTGATTTTGAATCATATATCTTTATTTATTGTAATTATAATCAGTCTGATACATTGACAATGATCTTAGGTTCATTGACTACTAGTAATATAGTCTTTTAATTGAATAGGAACTATATCAAATTAAATATTAAGAAATAAATGGACGAATCAAAAAAACCATTTTGTCCATATGGTATGGACATAATGACACACTAAATATGGGTATAATGACATACCAAAATTTTAAGAACAAAGCTCGCAAATTAATCTTTTAGTCTTCTTTGAGACATCAGCACAAGAAGCGTGAGCCAAACGAAAACAACTCATGCATCTTAACCAGCTTTCTCCCGTCTTGGACCGCGAATAAAGATCATTGCAATAAATGCAGGGGCAGTCTTCATCATCCTCGTTTCCGGCGGCACATTCTTCATTATCGGAGCTGGAATCGATAGCTTGAACAAATTGACGCTCCCGCGGCATCTCTCCTAGAGAGTAACAATCAAAAGTAAATAATCGAAACACTACGGACAAAACGACACACGTCACGGACAACATGACAAACACTATGTCGTTTTGTCCAGCGTATAGGCATGTCATTTTGCCCAAATGTACACAACAAACATTAAAAATCATATTTAATTAAATCGATTGAAAATTGTATTAATACTAACTCTAATCACAAGTGTATATAATAAGTCTACAATTTTAGTAAATATAATATACAAATATAACACAAAACTCACCAAAAATCCGAAGAAATCCGTAAATAAAATAAATTTTTGTCGATACGAAACACGTTCTCACTCGTAATTTCAAAGAGACTGGCCCAATGGCGCTGGGTTTCTCGCAGGATTGTAAAAATGGCCGCCGTCAAGTGTTGTTATGTTCGTGACCTCGCTATAGCCCGCCAAATTCGAAATAAACCCGCTATGTCGTTTTGTCCGTATATGCCATTTCCGTATTTCCCCTAGTCACAACTGATTGCTGAAAATATTAGACATGTGGGCCTTTGGACGGTTTCCAGGACACAATTTATGGTCTTGTTGGATAGATTTAGGCATACGTTTTCATTTTATTGATGCCTTTTAACCCTAAAACAAAAAAACTGAACATAATCTTAAAAGTTCGAAAGAGTTCTTCCAGTACTTGTCATAACCTCCATTTTTAGTAATGTTTACCATCAACGAGCATGATTGTACATTGTAGGCCCCTTAGCTTTGCTTATTCTTATTTAATGTATTGGTATTTAATGGTGACAGCAGAAATATCTCTTGAAACAGAAACGATTCAGAATGAAAACCAAATGAAAACAAATAAGGTGACGGCTGTCATTCACGATCCACATTCCACAGATAAAACACTGATGACACGCGTTTTGGAATTATTTGAACACAGTGTTGCTAACCCGCGATTTTTCAAATTTGCCGCCTTTTACTACTGACAAGATTTGGTTGACGGACTTTATGACGTTTTTTTTTAAAGTTGGTGCCTTTTTTCTATTGACGGAAATGTGTCCTACCTGTAAAGAATCGATGTCATATATAAACAGTTTGACACACCTAACAAAATATTATGTATAAATGAGAGTCTGTAATGTTTAAGGAGTTAAGCACTTTGGTTTTAAATTTTGGCAATTGAAGGGATGTTTACAAAAACAACATACCTGACTACACTGGTTGACACGAAACGATTAACAATGTTCTTAAAAAAGTGTCAACCGGTCTAAGCAGTTATGTTGTTTTTGTAAACATCCCTTCAATTATTCTACAACAAATCTTAAATTAAACATGCCGAAATAAAGACATAAGGTACGTATTATGTTAAACTTACTTTTACATTACCTACGTTAATAATAAGAATTCTGTGAGACCGATTCAAAACGTGCCGACATCATAGTCACCCTAATGAGTTTGACAATGTTGTCTTGTATTTTTATAGTAAAATGTAATAATTGTGGTTTTCTTGTGAAACAATATTCCACAATTAGCAATTATTTCACTCCAACAACCTTTAACACAACATTTCTTCACAATTTTGAAGAAATTTCGCATTCACGTGTTTTGAAGAAATGTCATCAAGTTGGGGATACCAATTAATATTTAAAGTTACTACAACTTCTACCATACTAAAATTTAGTTTTTTTTGCGGTGTATGCGCTTGGTTTAATCAGTTAATAATATTGGCATCATAATTATTTACAAATTACTTAAAAGATATCAGAACTGTAGTCTGAATATAGCACTAAAATTGTATAAGAAGGTAATTAAATTCAGTAGTTTATTGATATAATTTCTACCACAATGGTATCTTTTTAACATTGGCAACATGTGCGAGTGAGACACAGGGCTCGGGTTTTTCTATCTCAAGTGGACCGTTTTCTCTAGTCTGGTACGAACAACTTTCTGTCTCGGTGATAAGGTTCAAATTAGTATGGCAAAAAAAATGACAACTCGCTCCAGTTTAAAAAATATAACTTCATGACTAAAATGCGTTCAACCTTTTTAAGTTATAATTTGCGTTTTTCTTTCTATACTTTGTCAAAGGACTGCCTCATTTCAAACATAGACGGAGAAAATCAACTGTATTTGTCTTACACTAGTACTAGCACCCAAAAGAAAAGGATGAGTATAGTTTTATTTGTTCTTATTTACTGACAAATTGGTTTGACCAACTACAAGACCATTGATTGCTTTTCAAACGATAATTCTAGATCAAAGTTGCTAACTTTTATAAATTTGGTATTTTTATTGGTACCGTCTAGTCTAGAATAAAAATCATACGACTTTTTACAGCTACCTTTATAAGCAGTACTTTTTTACCTGAAGCCCCCTACAGAATAAGTGCGTGAATCGCGGGCGAAGCCGCAAACGCGAGTGTGGAGTCGATTTTCGCAGACAGCGAAATCGACTCCACAAGTCCACAGATGATCCACAGCTCCACACTCGCGTTCGCGGCTTCGCGCACGAGTGTGGAGGGGGCTTATTGACTACGATTATGACTCTAATAGTCATAACACACTATCGCACAAGAGCGAGAAATCTTTTTCTCGAACCCATAAGGTGCGGCGCACTTTGACGGGCTAATTTTGATGAATGAAATGACATTCGTTGAATTTGTATGACCATGGAGACTATATAATTTATGACCCTGATAATACAGGCGCAGAATACCTAGATGGAGGAGGTTCTTACATTCAGACAGGCCGTGGGTATTTTAAATAACTTAATTTTAAGAGCATTTATGAATAGAAACAAATAAGACATTCTTTCAATAATTTATTAAAATTCACCAATAATAATTATAATACACCAATAATAATTATAATACACCAAGAAAATAACATTAAAAAATACACAATAAATTATAAATAATTTCACAAAAATAAATTATTTTTATCACAAAGTAATAAGGATATAAGTGGATTACAAAATTTCATTTAACTAAGTTTAAGTGCAAGTCAAATCAAAATTAATGATGACTTAGTATTGTAGTTGTTGTAAGACCCATCTTAATAAAATAAGATGCCATTTCCTGAGCTTAATTCTCAAGGGTCTCAGTCTCAAGGAAAACTTTTCCTTGTTTTTATATCCAGATATACAGCCCCGATTTCTCCCGACTGATATTTCATTTTAGTACAAACTTGGTAAAATGATTGGGTATCGTGAAATGCTATTTACTCCAAATTAAGAAAATTATGAATATTGTTGCCTACCTATAGTTTACTTTAGGGGCGCAAAGTTAGTATAGTCGAATCAAAAATTGCGATCTCATATTAAAATATTGATAAAAAAAATACAGTATCAACTACATGCCCATCTAGACCCATTTCATCAACTTACTTAACGTAATTTACCCAGTCAACCCATCAAACAATTTTTAGAAGAAATGTATTGATATTTTTATAAATATTTTAGCCACACCCACAACCATATAACTCATTGGTTGTGATAAGCATATTATACACTGATATCACCAGAAGTGAGATATACTATCGTGTAGACTTAATCAAACGCGAGATCAATTGCAACTTACAAATATAACAATATTTAAGTAGAATGTTAATTATTTGGGATATATCAGCTGTCGCAAGCGTGCTTGTTGTAATATACAGATCCTAATGAGAGACGGCACACCGCTTGCGTGACGTGTGCGTGTGTGCTCGAGCCTTAAGACATCCACAAAAACTATGGGCATATCTTTGATATGCACTGAGCGCAAATATTTATTGTGATTTTCAAACAATAATTCAATTTTAAGTTATTGGTAAAAGTAAAAACTACTCACACCAGAATGCTTCCTTTGGACCTTTTGGAACGAAATTTTATTGCTTAAAATATACTAATAGTTAATTAAAGTTTATATAACTAAAAACTACCTTAGAAGGAAAACAGCTTCAGGTACCTACTGTTCCAGTAAATTATTATTATCAACAAATAATATGTATCACTAAAGCCCTTGCTACACGGTCGCCGACAAGCCCCCAGACCGCGTGGCCTTGGTCCGTCCCGGACCGTGTAGACAGTTGTTTCCAACAAAATTTCGTTTGACCTCCGGACGCCCTTGGCATGCGAACGCGCGCCAGCGACCGCGGTCTGAGCGGTCGGTCCGGAACCGTGTAGCCGCCCGTCGCCAACCACACTAGGCCATTTCGCTTGGAGGACGCGCCGTGTGCGCTCGTGTGGTTAATAGCCATGCCATGGGTACTCAGTAGCAATAATTCATCAAATACTTTCCTCTTCATTCTTAGAAAGTTATGTATGTCCCAGTAGCGTAGTCCAGCAAATTCATTAAGTTGAAATGACTCAACAAATGCCGTTTTCTGAGCCAGCGTTTCATTCATATACCCTTTTCTTTTTTTACAAGCTTTTTATTAACTTGCAATATACCTAATGTAAGTATGTAAATATGTTTGTACGGGTCAAATCTTGCAAGTTAAATTAGACCCACTTTCTAGTTTCCGATGGAGCTGAAAATTTGCATACATATGTCGGGTGACAATGCATTATTATGGTACCATAGAGCCGATCTGATGATGGAGACAGGAGGTGGCCATAGCAACCCTGTGATAGAACAACGCGACCTAATTGTGTTTGGGGTTTTTAGAATTGTCTCGACGAGTATTAGTTGCCTGTGGAAAGAAAAGTACAGTCAGCGATAAAAGCTTGTACCAAAAATGAAATTTTTGACAAAAACTTATTTTTTTGTCATTGCACTAGTATGAGTAGGTTATGAAATTTGGCGCACCGGCCAATAAGTTTTGCCGCCCCAGAAGTCAAGGAAGAAAAACAAAATGCAATCCGCCAGGAGTGGCATACGCCGCCCTTAGGGCCATACACCACTGAGTAAGTGAGTAGGTACTAATGCCACGCTAACTTTCTGAAAGGTTACGGGCCATTTTGTGCGCTTGCAATACGTGTTGTCCGTCCGCGAGTTCTGAACACACTGTGGTCTGCCACCGTCTAGCCAGACAACTCAGACGGACCCACATACCAAGGACAGACCAAGGTCAGACGGTTAGTAGGCTTGTCGGCGACCGTGTAGCAAGGGCTTAACTCACCCCATAGTTTTCCTAAGTCTGAAATTCAAGGAAAATCTTACAACAGTGATGGAATATTAGCTATTTTAAACCTTATTAGATACAAAATAGATATTGAGAATGTTACGAATGCAGGGTTCGAAATTATCCAGATAAATATCGGATAATTATCCCAGGCATGGATGTTGCTATATTTATTTTCTTTAAATTCTTTGACAGTAAAAAATTATTGGACGTTTTTGCTATTTTTTTTACAAATTTTATTAGGTTATTATAAATCGATAATTATTAGCCATTAAAATCACGATAACTATCAAGATAACTATCATTGATCCTTTCGAACCCTGTACGAATGTCGACTTTATTGCATTACAATAAGATACAAATCGCAACGTTAGAAAGTGATACGAGTTAGCGATAAATACGACTTATTACCCTTCTTAAATAAATAACTGTAAATACTGGAAACAAAGATGAGTATCAGAAGACGACATTTTTACTTACAAAACGTGCACTCGTAATAAATAAATAAAATAAACACGTGTACAGATGTAGTGCATAATTGATTTCATCGTATTTCCTCGGAATCGTTCGTATTTGTCATGCTACTTCAGTCAACCTCAGTACTTTTTGTTCCGAGACTGACTGAGATAGCAAGACATGTTCGTACGTTTCCGTGAAAATACGATGGATAATAATTATGCACTACATCTGTATAGCTTTACAAAGAGCAGCAATGGCTTAAAACTCATACAAATACTAGTTTGCAATAGATTAAAAAATACTTCGCGTATATACAAGCATCTGCTTATTTTTACTAATGTACAATAATTAAATTTATGATTATATACATCCGTTGTATCAACCTATCAACGTTAAAGGACGCAAATTCATTTCACTAGTACATTCCTCTTTAGAATTCCTAAGTACAGAAAAAAAACTCAGTAAAACATTAAAATAACACCAAAGAAAAACTTAAAAATACGAAGATTAAATTATAGAATAACGTCACAGATGCAAATCACCATTTTGGATAAATAATATTTCATCTAGGTACATTTTATAGTGAAATTTGTTAAAATATAAAACATTAAGACTTTAGTGCAAAAAATATGTTTGATCGCAAAATATACTAAACACATACGTAGGTGACTAACTTAACAAGTGCTCCATGCTCCCGATCTACATTACATATGTGAAATTAATGAATTTATTATTCTTATTCATTTAAGTCAGAATGTTAAGACATCTTAAATATAACATTTCTCATGAATTATGCCCTAGTGCAATATTGGTGAAAATTATTAATGATATGAACTGACATAAAATAGTAGTGTGACTACTCGAAATAATAACAAATTAAAATATTTTCTGAAAATATTTTCATTTATTCTAGTATGATATCAATATGATGCAAGTCTAAATTGGCGGTATATCTATCGGGGGCTTAAAAAGGAAGATATATTATAACAATTCAATGGATACAAGTGGGATTCAAACAATCGGAGCCTAACTTTAAATCAAACATCTATCGATTGTAGAAAAGTTGTAATGCTTAAAAAATGCTGTGGGTACTTATGTACCCAACATTACTTAATGAAAAATCATGAGATTATCGCTGTAAATCTGGTTGCCAAACGTTGGCGTTTGATAATCCAGTGCATGAAATCGTACAGCGTCATCTTCACTCCACAGCTATCAAACTGGGGGGCATGATTTTTCTTTAAGTAATTTTACAACCTTTCTACAATTAATAACCCTTACTCCAAAAAAGACTAACTAAAACACGTGACTATTAAAACAGAACATATGCAACACCACCAAAAGAAGACAAAAGAAATGGACTTCGCATCAGCAGAAGTAAGACCGAGCATTTAGAATGCAATTTTAGTAGTGATACCACCATCTCCAACAGGATCTATATTGAAGGAGATCAACTTCCAAAGGTATCCCAATTCAAATATCTCGGAACGATGCTGACTGCCGATGGTGCCATTGAATCTGACGTCACTCACAGAGTCAACGCCGGCTGGCAAAGATGGAGAGCCCTCACTGGTGTTCTTTGCGATACAAGAATGCCAATCAAAGTCAAGGGCAAAGTTTACAAGACAGCCGTGAGACCGGCAATGATGTACGGTGCTGAATGCTGGGCGATCAAAAAGGCGCACGAACAAAAATTACACGTGGCAGAGATGAAGATGTTGAGGTGGGCGGCAGGAGTAACAAGACTCGATAAAGTGAAAAATGAATACATCAGAGGTAGTTACAAAGTTGCACCCATCACAAACAAAGTCACGGAAAGTAGGCTTCGCTGGTATGGCCACGTGATGAGACGCCCCGAAGACCACGTAGTCCGGCAAGCCCTGGCATTGCCGAACAGGGAAGCGAGCAGACGAGGAAGACCTAAAGCTACGTGGTGGTCTACAGTGACCCGCGACTTGGAACGAGCCCAACTTACCCCAAAGACAACTCAGGACAGACGGTCCTGGCGCATGAGAACGAGGAGAGCCGACCCCAAATAATGGGAATAAGGCAAAGAGAAAGAAGAAGACCACCAAAAGAAGACAGTGCAGGAAGAACAGAACCGCCGTGTTGGTCGAAAGTTAATGCAAATTGAAAATGCTGGCCATTAACCATTATAAATTGAATCGTAAACTATAATCGTCCGATACGGTTTAAGGTTCAATTTATAATGGTTAATGGCCAGCATTTTCAATTCGCATTAACTTTCGGCCAACACTGCAGAACCGCCGAGGGTACACAGTAGATCAGCCTCGAGTCCATCTGTCAATCGGGGACCTTTATCTCCGCCCACACGGGGCAATACGGGGAGGCCGGGCCTCCCCACGACCAGCCGCGGGGAATCGCGAGGTGGCTAAGACCGGACTTTATGGCCCCGGAGTGACCGTTGAAGGTGGTCTTGTTCGTACCTGGGCAGAGGATGCAGGTCTGGCCGGAGTGTTTGTTGTCTATGGTTGTGGATAGACCCTCGTCTAGGAGCGGCTCGCAGCATTCGAGAGCTGGAAAGAGCGTTTGGGGTTTAGGATATTAACTAGCGACCCGCGCCGGCTTCGCAAGGGTTAACAAATTATACATAAACCTTCCTCTTGAATCACTCTATTTATTAAATAAAAACCGCATCAAAATCCGTTGCGTAGTTTTAAACATCTAAGCATACATAGGGACAGACAGCGGGTAGCGACTTTTTTATACTATGTAGTGATGAAAATACATAGTTTCAATAAATAGTTAAAGCCGCACTTAAATATAATAGTATTTTGGTTCCACTTTTACCATTTATTTAAAACGCCCAAAGATGAACTCTTTAGAAAATTTAAATTTGGTTGATTGAAGTGGTGAACGCTACTGATGTGACGCTGGATAGTTTAGAAAGTTGCGAAATTAATACACTTGAAAATTTCGGAAACTAATCATATTTTTGTATGGGCATTGATACTTTCAGTTTCCAAAATATAGTAGATACTTAATATCGAAATCTTATCGCATGTATACAAAAGAATATGTTCACAAAGACAAGAGATAGGTATCATATGATGTCACAACATGGCGTCTGTATCTGCATATATATCTTTTAATATAAATATGACAGACTTTGTACTTTGTACGCAACATTAAATTACTTGTCATTGTTTGACAAGTTTAAGAAAATGTTTTTCCTCAACAATAGGTTATATGTACCTATAAGGAAAACATGTTAATCTTGTAATTAACTTGCTAAGCAAGGATGAAAATAGACAAAGTATCATTGTTACACATGATATTATTATAGAACAGTACTATAATTTACAAAAATCAGTAGGAGTATAGAGATATTATGTAGTAGTAGTTATCAAGCTATTAACATACTCAAATGAGTATCATAAACTATAATCGTCTAATGGCTATTAATATTATCATCAACGACTATGTAGTTCAAATGTAGGTAACTTTATATAAAACATAATCTATAAAAAGAAATGCAATTTTGATTTGTTAAAATCAATATTCAAAATATTTACAATGGCGGCCTTTTTATAAGCCACTGGGAGGCTAAGAGGATAAGATATTAAAACAAAGTACGTGAACTAACTAACATAGCCACTTGTATTATAAACCTTATGACAAGGTCCACAGGTCACCAGTTGTTTATATCTCTGCTGTTTGATTACTAATGGCTCTATTAATTACGTCGATCAGACAAAGGATGCGGTACAAAGATCATAATTGTAGCAACTGCGGATTGTATCTACACACAATAACAGAAATACCGGCAGAAATAATAGCCGGCACCGGTCGGCCATCTTGACGACCCTCTCTAGATGGGCCACGTCTTCGGTGGACAGTCGGTCGTGGCACACCACGTTGAGGATGACTATAGGCCGGCCGGAGAGAAAGTAGTACTCACTCTGCACGTTGCTCCAGTAACGGAACTCGCCAGCCATCGCCAGCGGCAGCCGGCAATGGTCGGCCATCTTGACGACCGTCTCTAGATCCACGTCTTCAGTCGGTCGTAGCCACGTGACTGTAGGCCGGGGAGACAGTAGTACTCACTCTGCACGTTGCTCCAGTAACGGAACTCGCCAGCCATCGCCAGCGGCAGCCTGCACAGGTCGGCCATCTTGACGACCCTCTCTAGATGGGCCACGTCTTCGGTGGACAGTCGGTCGTGGCACACCACGTTGAGGATGATTGTAGGCCGGCCGGAGAGCAGGAACGCTGGAGAGAATAAAAGTATCGTTAGTGACAAAAATTTTAAGACAAATTATTGGCTAGATTGGAAAAATTTGGGAAATCATTCAGAATATGTCATATTTTTATAGACATTCGGGTTCTGCTAAACGCTGCTAAATCAATACGAGGACTGATTTAAATTTTTAAGTTATGTATCTGACTGTAGTTATGTAGTTAGGAAGGATTTGTTTTCAATCCAAGAACGTCATGAAATGCATACTTGAAAGGATTGATTGCCAACAAAGTTGATCTCCGGTAAACATTGAATGGGAAGATAAGAAATCGTAGTATATGATATGACAGAGATCGAAGCCTATTTCGCCTAATATTTAAATAATACGCTAATACACAGTAGGTACGCTCAATAACGACTTGTGGCCAGCAGACGAAGATTTACTGAAATAATAGAGGTATGATTGTTTTTTTCCAGAGATCGCAATTCATAAAATTAGGAGGGTTTTCGGGACACCCTTTCTCAAAACGTATGTAATAAGTCTAAAAATAAAACCATTTACAAAATTACATATTCTGAGAAACCCCACCTTTACCTATTGTTGGTCAGCAAGGCTCGGAAAACGCCCGTCATTTTGAAAACATTACCCTGTTCCCTGTTTATACAACACAGACTTTTATACCAATGTCAACGATTATATATGCCTCAATGACATCCGTAGACCGTAAACGAACATCTTCGTAAATGGATCCTAAATTATGATTTGTTTTCAAAATGACGGGCGTTTTCCGAGCCTTTTGTTGGTCACTCTAATACCGGGTGCCGCGCGTCAACCACACGGTTAATTTGTTGGTAAACAGTGTTCACGTGGGCGGCTAGTGGTTGGGTACATATTTCATGGGCCCAAGGCCGCTATCGATCTAACCCACCCACTGCCTCGTCACTTTACAACCAACGGTCACCTTCTGTGACATTCTATTTAATTAAAACAGTACAACAGCAGGTCAGTCTGTTTTGATAGCGAATTCTCGTCACGCGAGAAATGCTATTGTTTAACCTGACTGATTTAAAAGGTAGAATAATACTGAATAGGTGCTATTCCGTGGATAGGATTTCCCGGACCGGAGAGGCGCGATTGAATTAATTTGTTTACCTTTTGTTTTCCGATTATATGTGTATTTATTATTGGGGTGGTATTTGGCCTTTGAGTGCCGCATCGACCAAGCATTGATCTATTGTGACATTTACCAATGTTACTTAATATCAGATTTTTTTTTTTAAATCTCTATGTAACTTAGTAATGCATAATATGTATGTTTAATCCTAGAGATAGTTCGAAAAGTGGATAATGAGTGTAATACAAGTGTACTAATTTTATGATACTGACTACATATGTATGTATTAACAGTATAAGTGTCTTGATGGCTATAGCTGTAAACTTATACTTAGTGTTTACCTGAATAAAGAATAAAGAATTTGTGATGGCCCTTAAAAGTTCATTACTAATGCCCGTTGCATCCAGAAAATTACAGATTCTTTGGGCCGTAATGTTCTGTACAATTAAGGTTGCAATACGTGCCGCCCCATGTAGGTACTTCTTTTTGACATTAGTGGTCCACAGGATCTAAATGTGTAATTGAAGTCCAACAATATGGATGAAATCACGTTTTAAGCATTACGAAGTAGGAAAATTGTACTTTTAAATAGACTTACAAGTCTATTTCTTTTGTCGACGGAATGACAGGACGTGTTGAATTCCTATTAATGATGGTCGGAGTTAAATTTCTGTGACACGTCGATATTTTTCACGCTCGATAGTGACATGGAGTAACGTCACGCGATATAAAAATCAATTATATTCTAACACATTCGAATCCGTAATGAGTAGTTGTATGTAAATGTGTGAGCAGGTGAATGCTCCCATTACTCCCGTATGTAAATGAAATGAATTTATTTGACACAACAATCTTAAGACTAACAGATATTAAATACCTATAAGACATTGTTTTGTAACTTGTTGTATCAGAGAGGATACCACTTAGCATGACTCAGAGCACTTAGTGCAAAGACGCTGAGTTTCAGCGTTAAATACAGGTAAAATGTACAAATAAGTAGTGTTGGTACCGTAGAGTTTCCTATCTTCACCTGGGTTTTGACACTTTTCCTAAAAAATCTCTCAAATTTGAAAGCATCCGTTAAGGCGAAAAAACGTTTTTTAGTGTTCCTAACTATCAGTATTCACAATTGAAACTTTGAATTTCATTGGTTAAGTTGGTAAAAAATGGCCTCAAAGGCAATAGGCGATGTTTGGGTATTTTTCCCAATCTTCGCCTACGGCATGCTTTACCGCTAATAATACACTTTTCTGTTACTAACACATGTTAAGTCGTATCTATTTGGAATGTGCTACTATACTATGAACCTTAATTACACCAGACTAGCCATATTTTAAAAAAACGGTGTAGTAGGCGAAGTTTGGTAACAGTCTGAAGTTGGTTTCATACATTTTCTATAACGAAGCTAGGGCTGCCAAAAATTAACCAACATGCCAAATAAAGGGGAGTAATGGTTTATAAGTAAAAAAAATATAATTTTTAACAAAAATATTTAATATTTAAACAAAAAACGTATCTTTTTTCACTTATTATTCTTATCTTAATTGAGATCAAATCAACCTTATTATTCAAAGTCAGACACATAAAAATACCTTTTGCCTACTCAACATCCGTAAGATTAATAAAAATAAACATTTAGGTACATATAGCGTTAACTAATATGTTTGACTTCTTAATTTAAATGCTCATTATTTTACATTTTCACCAAAAAAATATTATAAAAAATGTTTAAACAAAAAACGTATCTCGTTTCGCTTATCGTAAATGAGATACACTCAGCAGCAGAAGTTGCTAAGCGGGCGAGGTGTGGTAGTGGTGGTGGTGGAGGAGGTGGACGTTAAACATTAAAGTCACGTCAATATCATTTTGAACACCTGGCTCGCTGAGCAACTTCTGTTGCTGACTGTACAAAAATATTTAAATTTGGAAACAAGTAATGCCATCCACCACCAATTTAACCAGGGTATTTGACTACTAGTCAAATCAGTTTCTTTTTTCGAACTGTCAAAACGATTTTGCTACTATGGGGTTTATTATGTAACATTAGCATGTGACGTCACAATCAAGTTACCTATTGTTTATAGTTTTATACCGGTTTTAAAATATAAATTGTGTCTAAAAAATAACTGCTGTCTACGTTTCTCTATTAAACTTATGATGCTTTATTTCAGCCATGGTGTAAAATAATTTATTTGAAATACTTACAGTCAAATACCCTATTAATGTGGTAAAACAAATTTGACAACCCTAGGGGTAGGCGAAATTTGGCAACAAGATGGACGCAAAGTACCTTCACCAATGTTTTATCCAATTGTGACTTCTAAACGTAAGCCAGCCATTAAATAATAGTTTCATATGAAAAAGAAATAGTTATAGTATATAATCATGTAAAGAGTTTAACATTACCTGGTCTGTATCACTGTTAAAAACCGAAGTTCAAACACTGGCTTAAAAAAACGTGTGGTCGGCGTCGCGAAAAAACCTCACTGAACGTAAACTGTGTGAAGTTAGCCGCAGATTGTTTTGACACCCGTAAAAAATACTTTGTATTTAGTAGTTTTATGTAAGGCTTACATTAGAAACATTTTGTTAATGGCAACTTTTGTCAAAGTAGGCGAAAATAGGGAGCCCAGGCAAAGATACGAAACTCTACGGTACCTATTATTGTCGAAAGATTGATATAGGTAGCACAACCGTTGACAATTTAGTCTACTTATATTATATTATGGTATCTTCCAAACAATTACCAAAAATTTGACATAATATTATGGTATCTTCCAAACAATTACCAAAAATTTGACATAATATTATGGTATCTTCCAAACAATTACCAAAAATTTGACATAATATTATGGTATCTTCCAAACAATTACCAAAAATTTGACATCATATTATGGTATCTTCCAAACAATTACCAAAAATTTGACATAATATTCTGTTATCTTCCAAACAATTACCAAAAATTTTACATAATATTATGGTATCTTCCAAACAATTACCAAAATTGTGCATGAAAATCAAAATAGGTACAGCAAATTCTATTATGAACGTCTAAAATGCTTTTATTATGCTTTCGATGTCGTTTTATGCCTGTTAGATTGATTGCACTCGCCAGAGCGATGCAAGTCCAATTTTAGGTTTCGATATAATAGCGCCGTCTAAAACAATGATGAGATTGATGAGGCAAGTGAGGCAATGATTTTTCTTATTTTTTATGTTTACTGTTAATGAAATTACTTCTCCCCTTAAGTTCAAGCAGACTTCGCGCCATCTATAATATTATTAATGTTCATCATCTTCCTCGCGTTGTCCCGGCATTTTGCCACGGTTCATGGGAGCCTGGGGTCCGCTTGGCAACTAATCCCAGTAATTGACGTGGGCACTAGTTTTTACGAAAGCAACTGCCATCTGACCTTCCAACCCAGAGGGTAAACTGGGCCCGTATTGGGATTAGTCCGGTTTCCTCACGATGTTTTCCTTCACCGAAAAGCGACTGGTAAATATCAAATGATATTTCGTATATAAGTTCCGAAAAACTCATTGGTACGAGCCGGGGTTCGAACCCGCGACCTCCGGATTGCAAGTCCGGATTATTAATGTTCATTGGTTCGTAAAATGTAACACGCGCTTTTTCTACATATACTTTATTTAGGTGTATGTAGAGAATATACATCTGTCCTCGTAACACAGGGCAATTTTGGCGCTTTTGAATTTGGAATGAGTTCATAACTCGAATTTAATTTGTACTTGTAGGTACAAGTATACGAGGACTTACGAGGTTATAGCGTTAACATCTGGCCCCTATTTCACCAAGCTGACAGGTACGACAATTGTCAAAAAAATGACAGACCTTTGTTTCACCACGCCGACATTTGTCAGTGACATATGTCGAGTGACAATTGTCAAGTGACAGGTGACAGATGACAATTTCGTAAATTGTTTTGTATAGAACTTCATATAAACATGACAGGTAGTTTAGTACAATTGTCCATCTTAAATTTAATGACAATTATTTTGTGAAACAAGGGTAATGTTTACTAGTCGACATATTTGTCAATTCTTCACAAGAGATCGTTAATTGCTTTCGATGTGCCGTGTTGTCAACACTAACATGATATTGATTGAGATCCCATCTGTGTCCCGACCCCATTTAATGCAGCGTATACTCGTACCTACATTATTTGTTGACAAGGCGTCAAAGCATTATTTTTTTGTTTGTTTTAAGTAATTTTTTCTGCAAATGCAAAGTCAGTGACGTCAAAGTAGGAATCTATTCGTACTTTATATATTCCCTTGTATAAGAATATCACCACTATTGCTTTCGCGGAGATTCATTTTCTAACTAACCAAAACCCTAACTTTACTGTTAGTGCCCAACTTCGCCCAAGTAAATTATTAAAAAAACAATACCTACCTAAACATACCTAATTTCGCTACCGGTCCCCAACTTCGCATTATATTTTTTTTTTTAACTATACTGAGACTTATTCCAAATCCTAAATGTTGAATTACTAAACGCCTTCATAGGCAACAATTACAATTTATAATGGAATTATGATTTAATGCTAGTTAAGAAGAATTTAAAAGTGATTTAAAGCGATTTTTATTTGTACCCTAAAGGCGAATTTAGGGTACACAGTTTTGCGAACGTTTATTTTCAATGAACTGCAACAATGATAACGGGGTTTGCTAACAACGAAAACACTACAATTGTCACCCAAGCCTGACACAGCTCCGATCTCATGTCAAGAATTACCGACAAATTGACAAATATGTCGACTTATAAAAACTACTCTTGTTTCACCAAATCATTGTCAATTGGACAATTGTAACTAAATGCCTGTCATGTTTATAAGCACTTCTATACAAAAACAGTTTACGAAGTTGTCACTTGTCACCTGTCACTTGACAATTGTCACCCGACATATGTCACTGACAAATGTCGGCGTGGTGAAATTGGGGCCTGGTGTTAAATAAACAGTAATTAAGTACTTAGATTGGACTTTGTTCCTGACATCATATCGGTAGGAATATTACCTATTAGTCAAAGTCTAATCACATCATATTTATGTAGGTATGTGTTAATCAAGGTTTACCTAGAACAGTCACGTCCGAAAATATCGATACGGACAAAGTGACAAAAATATGTATACATGACGTTTGCTACATAGGTACGTCGACTGTACACAACGTATGGAAACAAAACCAGCAACGCGTTTGGAAAACTTTAACCCAATAAGTTTTTCGAAAAAAATAGCCCTTATTAACCAGACACACAGACACATAATATAGAATTATAGACTACTAAAATCATAAAAGTCATAAAACCCTTTCCATATTCGGAAAAAAGTATGTAGGTAGATAGGTTTTGAAGGTTAGGTAGTAAAGGAATAAAGAGAGGAATGTAAACATGTGCATCACAGCCGGATTTACAAAATAATCATGTGTAGCAAGATTATTGTTCAGCCAAGGTTAAAAATAAACTCTTATCAGCACACAGTGGTAAGGTGGTAAGGTTATAGGATATATGTGATTGCCTAGCATAAGCCTACAACGAGAGCTATTTTAATACAATAGAGATCATCAGTTGAGTTCAGAAACATTTTTTTCTCGTCCCATCGTCATTCAACGTCGCTAAAAATAGCCTATGTCACCCGCGTCATAAAAATCGATTGATACCTCATTC
The DNA here is from genome assembly GCF_948474715.1 of Cydia amplana. Classification (NCBI taxonomy): domain Eukaryota; kingdom Metazoa; phylum Arthropoda; class Insecta; order Lepidoptera; family Tortricidae; genus Cydia; species Cydia amplana. The sequence goes on from NC_086073.1 coordinate 18,141,235, forward strand.
ACCAAAAACGGCAACTCTCCGATCCCACGACCTCTCGACGTCTTATAATTGCGACCCATATTTGAGCCATTGGGATAGGACTCATAGTTTTGATGCTACAATGGAATACTTAGGGCCACTTGCACCATCCCACTAACCCGGGGTTAACCGGTTAAACCTAGAGTTACCATGGTTACCAGTACAATTTGACACTTGGTTAACGGTTTAACCGCTTAACCCCAGGTTAGTGGGATGGTGCAAGTGGGCCTTAAACACAGACATACCCACGTAGATAGGTAAAAGCATAACGCTTCCCGTAGTTGGGCAAAAATATGAATAACTCCACGGCCGACTTCGGCCACGGCGACTGCTGTCAACTCCGTTGCTGTTGCTGGTGTGCTCGCAAGTGGCTGATGTAGCCGATCTTGTTAGTAAAAGTTCGCGAACACTGCGGGCATGTGAGCACACCGTTAACATAGTTATAGGGTATTGCCGCAGGTGGTCTGGATTTTATTCTATCACGCTTGGCATCAAGCTTTAAAATAGAGAATGATTACATTTCATGCAAAAAAAAAAGGAATTCATGTCATTTCGGTTTCAGGGCACACATAATGAATTAAAATGGAAACAAATTACGCGGCACCGAGGACTTTAATAAGTAAACAGTATAGACGAGGTCAAGGTGTAAACGTTAATAAATGTAAAATGATACTTCAGGTGGAAAGGGCGGTTAGCAATGAGTTAGTTTGAATGGCTTTAATGAGGTTCAAGATATATTTTATCGTAAAAAAAGTCTTCTTTTATTTATTTATTTAAACTTTATTGCACAAAATATATACAACAATGTACAAATGGCGGACTTAATGTCAAATGGCATTCTCTACCAGTCAACCATAGGGCCAAACAGAGATACCTTCAATTGGTACAGAGAGAGAAAATATATTGAGTGAGTTAAAAAAAAACAAACTATACTTATAAATTACATAAATAAATAAAATATATATAAACTACCACATATTTATAAAATACATACTATAAATATAATAATGATGGATATTATTCGAACTCTTGCTTTAGCAAATGCTTACGTAACATCCGCTTGAAAGAAAACTTACTAGTAGCTTGTCTAATATTTAGAGGGAGTGAATTCCAAAGACGGCTAGCCTGGACGGCGAAAGAATGAGTCATGAAACCAGTACGGTAAGAAGGTATGGTCAGTTTAAGAATGCGGGAGGTACGCAGATCACATCTTTTATAGTCGGTTAAAAATGTAGACAATGTCAGCCTCGTCATAAAAAACGAAAGCCATGAAAAACCACACTATAATTTGAATGTGATTCTTATAAATATTGAATCGAGTCTTTTTCCGGAAATCCGGACGCGGAAGGCACGCCGGGTAGCAACAAGTTTTCATTGACAAATAAATTGAAAAATCAGTATTTAAATGGCACCAAAGGTCATTCAACTATGTACTCTGTCAAGGCATTTGACTCTCCGACCTTACGGTAATGACATTGCTCGCCGTTTTGTCATGTAGGTGTGCTGTTTAAATTATAATGATACGGAATGGGTCACCCTCAGATTTCAACCAACACAAATTGAGTTTAATAAACAGGGCTACTCGTATAATCGCGATAAATCGAAGTTCGCAAATTGCGGGCATTTTTCTCTGTCACTCTAATTACGCCTTCATTGGAGTAAAAGAGAAAGATCCCCGCCATTTTGCGATTTTCGGTTGTCGCGGTAGCCCCTCAGAGTAGAGTCCGACCGAGCTAATTCTGCGCTGCGGCGATTTTGCAGCGAAAAGTGTGATAACGCCATTATGTGTTCATAGGAATTTTACTTTTTTATAAAGGCGCTCCCATATTCTGTCGCTAGCGATGCAGCTAACTGAGACATACTTTATATATTAACTTATACGTAAATAGTAATGGCATTATTCATAAATGTCTCTGAAATCTAAAAAAGCGGCCAAGTGCGAGTCGGACTCGCCCATGAAGGGTTCCGTATTTAGGCGATTTATGACGTATAAAAAAAAACTACTTACTAGATCTCGTTCAAGCCAATTTTCGGTGGAAGTTTACATGGTAATGTACATCATATATTGTTTTTAGTTTTATCATTCTCTTATTTTAGAAGTTACAGGGGGGGGACACACATTTTACCACTTTGGAAGTGTCTCTCGCGCAAACTATTCAGTTTAGAAAAAAATGACATTAGAAACCTCAATATCATTTTTGAAGACCTATCCATAGATACCCCACACGTATGGGTTTGATGAAAAAAAATTTTTTGAGTTTCAGTTCGAAGTATGGGGAACCCCAAAAATTTATTGTTTTTTTTCTATTTTTGTGTGAAAATCTTAATGCGGTTCACAGAATACATCTACTTACCAAGTTTCAACAGTATAGTTCTTATAGTTTCGGAGAAAAGTGGCTGTGACATACGGACGGACAGACAGACGGACAGACAGACAGACATGACGAATCTATAAGGGTTCCGTTTTTGCCATTTGGCTACGGAACCCTAAAAACGGTTAATAATCGTTTGTCCCTATCTGTCATGTTGAAATTTGTGTTTATTAGAAAGAGACACGTTTTAACAGAGGTTTTTAAGCGGTTGCTAAGTATTATGAATATACCTGGGTAGGCTTGTGTCTGTTAATTACCTAGAATGCCTAGATAGGTTATTTCATGAATTCTGTGGTCTACCGCAAATAATTTAACTTATTAGATGGCGAAACATATTTTAACATATTCGAACTAAGCTTAATTACAGCTAATTGCATTCATAATTATTTAAAATGTCACTTAACTTATTACGACAATTAAGCGAGTATTCGCAACGGTAATTAAATAACGGTACCTGGCACTGTTAACTAACAATACGTAAGCCTTATTAATAAGGCATAATGTTCAAAAACGGTCAGTCACGAGCGTTGCCTATACGTCACGTCCAATGTAGTTAGGTAAGTAATTACTAATATGCCAGTACGAGCGAGATGCATGGAAAGTAAGTTACGCACACGCTAGCGAATATGTCAGTGTCAGGCGGCCTAGCCAAGGTGACAAAGGGGTTGAGCTACGACAACGTTACGCTTTGTCTCTTATCACTCTTCCATATTAGTGCGACAGTGACAGTTGCGTTTCGTTCGCTACGGAGCGTAAGCGATTGGCATGTTGGCGACGCGGCCAGGGCAGTTTCACACTCGTGGTAAGGCTACTAAGTGCACTGCGTAAAGGTTAGTACTAAGACTTCTTGTTGGAAAATTATTCAATACCTAATTGTTTCTAAATGCATCGATGTTTAACTGCAAGGTAAATGCAAACCTATTTCAAAGACTGTACACATTTTTTTGGGAATTCGTCTTTCCTTAATGACCTAACTCCTGACTACACACTTAATTGAGGTAGGTACTTAAACTGTTAATGTGCACAATTTGCGAGTCACGAATCCGTAACCTGATTACTTTCAATTAATACATCGTTGAGAACGATTTTCGTGTCTGGTTTTACATTTATGCTAATTTTAGCAGAATACTGAATAGGATTTAAACAGTAGTTACGTGTATGCTCGGTTATTCTTATGCTTATATTAAAGATTTGTTTTATACCTATTAAAAAAACATAATAAGTTACAGTGACAGAAGCGAAATATTACTACAGCAACTAGGATCCGAAAAGAAAACCCGACCGGGAGGCGTATACAAACTTTGCTGTAGTATTTAAATTTAATGTTTTGTAGGCCAAGCACAGACCAACCGCCTCTTTGGCAGACTTATACGGTTACCATCAGTTTGTCACTGACAAACGCCGTCGAGAACGTAATTTACTTTCTATACATCTCGCTCGCACTCGCATATTAGTGCAAACGGGATGTATAGAAAGTAAATTACGTTCTCGACGGCGTTTATGTCAGTGACAAACTGATGGTAACCGTACAAGCGCCTATAACCGCGAAAACAGAAGTTCGCAAATTGCGGGCATTTTTCTCTGTCACTCTAATTACGCCTTCATTGAAGTAAAAGAGAAAGATCCCCGCAATTTGAGAATTTCTGTTTTCGCGTTAGCCCCCCTCTGGTCGGCGATGGCGGGCTAACTTGGATTCCTTTTCGAGACTGTTGCACACCAGGAATAATGGAAGAAGAGCCTTGGCCTAGCAATGGGACCATAGATGGTTAGGATCCTATAGATGTGCTATACTCGTGCGTCCTTGAGGGACAAAACATACGCAATGCGACACTATAATTGGTCGAATTTATTTGTTGCCCACCATAATCCGTACTAAATTTACGGTGGGGAATAAAAAAAATGTGAGACTGTAACAAGGACAAACAATAAAAGCGCTTTCGCTGCTACTCCTACTGAAAGATACATAAGACTATCCCGTCCGGTCATTTCCCCACACCCCTCATACCTGATCCAGTTATACTAGATTCATGAGTGGGACACAATACGCTCATAATGTCATAACAATTTAATATCAATATCAAGCGCCGCGCACGCGCATATATCTCAGTGCGTGAACGGCGACGAAAATAATTTATGATATCAACATTCGGTTTTAAATACCTACATCGCATGAGTAGAGGTACGAAACGGATATGATTAATATTTGATCTCTATATGAAAATACTAGGTGGGTACCAATATTTATCCAAACACTCAGTTATTCGTGTATCAATTTTTCTGGCAGTTTTCTATTCAGCCGTAACACGTTACGTGTGTTTTCGTTCACTTTCCTAACTGACACATGTTGAGCCGTATTGTAAAGCTCACAACGTTCACCGATGGACAGAGTGTTGGTCTTAGTACTTCCGCCACCAATGTTTACGTTTGTGTGGGAGCCGATACTTTCAGAACTTCTTTATGGCTGATACTGGGAAACTGGACTGAAGAATGGTAATGATCTTGTTTTGCAGGTAAGAGTGCAGGTTTTGTAGAATTTAAAGTATTGTTTATAATTTCGAGGTAGGTACTAAAAATAAGTACATTTCGTGAGTTGCCCGCCGTTTTTTAGGAGTCAGTTTCGATATCTGTGAGTTCAATAATTTTTTTGTTAGAAAATACGATTTTGACACAAAGTGGATTAAAATGAAGCGGTCACTCAGGTAAAGAAACAGGTTAGGTAGGTGAGTGTGTGTGTTTGTACTTATACCCATCCATAAAGGTTTTATGAAGTTACTTTGCTCTACAGCTGATTTTTAGAATCAATAGCGTAACCTGATCTACATATGTAGTCGATTCACAAGGATCAGAATTAGGGGCAGCTGTAACGGTGAAACCGTTCGACCAGCCGTTGCGTTGTGGACGTCTTTTGACTTTCTTTTCAGTTTATCCCGGGTTACTCCAAACTACAACCCACAGGCCGGATCCGTCCCTTTTGTGCTTTTGGCCGGTAGAAAAAAACCGGTAAAGCTAAAGTCTAAACAATCTTTCGAAGAATAAGCGACACAGCCGAAGATTGGCTGTGGCCCTCTGGCCCCTCTGGTCAAAAATGTGTGGATTATATTGTCGGGTGTGTTGGTTTTTTTTTAAATAATCATGTTGACCCTGTGGTGCAGTCATCCCGTGATATATCGCTCGCTTAGCAGCTCGCTGATGATTGGTCGGACGGATCTCGCTCGCTTTGCTCAGTAGGCCTTGGTCCAGTGGTATTCTATAGACTCACCTTGTGGCTCAGTGACGTATCGCTCGCTCCGCAACGTTGCCAGCTCGCTGACGAGCGGCCGGATCTCGCTCGCTTCGCTCAGAAGGCACACTTGGTCCAGGGGTATATCCTCTATCGTTATACCTTTGTTGGATGAATCGAAGAGGAAACCCAACTTTTTACTGCAACAATGGAGAAAAAGTAATTTAGTATAGTTGTTTAAAAAAGGCTGACCTATTAAATAAACTTATATCTATTTTCTGGCCAAAAAGTATGAAATTGGTTTATTCCGTGAAAAAAGAAGGTGAAGGACCTCTTGTAAAGGATTTTTTCTTAATATATTAAGTGGGGATTAGTGGGGAGTAAAAAGAACTTTATCACTCGATAAGTAAGATACGTTTTTTCGCATACCGATCGATAACTCCTTTATTACTGTACTTTATGTGTTAACTATATCAATTAATCATTTATTTATGTAATCGTCGCATTTTTAGGGTTCCGTAGCCAAATGGCAAAAAACGGAACCCTTATAGATTCGTCATGTCTGTCTGTCTGTCTGTCCGTCTGTCCGTCTGTCCGTCTGTCTGTCCGTCCGTATGTCACAGCCACTTTTCTCCGAAACTATAAGAACTATACTGTTGAAACTTGGTAAGTAGATGTATTCTGTGAACCGCATTAAGATTTTCACACAAAAATAGAAAAAAAACAATAAATTTTTGGGGTTCCCCATACTTTGAACTGAAACTCAAAATTTTTTTTTTCATTAAACCCATACGTGTGGGGTATCTATGGATAGGTCTTCAAAAATGATATTGAGGTTTCTAATATCATTTTTTTCTAAACTGAATAGTTTGCGCGAGAGACACTTCCAAAGTGGTAAAATGTGTGTCCCCCCCCCTGTAACTTCTAAAATAAGAGAAAGATAAAACTAAAAAAAATATATGATGTACATTACCATGTAAACTTCCACCGAAAATTGGTTTGAACGAGATCTAGTAAGTAGTTTTTTTTTATACGTCATAAATCGCCTAAATACGGAACCCTTCATGGGCGAGTCCGACTCGCACTTGGCCGCTTTTTTATTCACGCGCGAGTTGAATGGACGATGAATGAATGGAAATACATACTCGTACACCGGTAAAAATTTAAGTTTGGAGATAAGAATTCTAAATTTAAAATTTCACAGACGGTTTTTGTTTGTACACGACGTCATATTGTGTGTTTATCTACCTGTATATAAAACGACAAACAGAAATAAGCAAATCATGCTAGCCGTGCAGAAAAATGTAATACTGAAATGAATACAGTATTAGTAACAGTCAGTCAGTCATATCTGTGAGTCGTTTTTTGGGTTCCGTACCCAAAGGGTAAAAACGGGACCCTATATTACTAAGACTCCGCTGTCCGTCCGTCCGTCTGTCACCAGGCTGTATCTCACGAACCGTGATAGCTAGACAGTTGAAATTTTCACAGATGATGTATTTCTGTTGCCGCTATAACAACAAATACTAAAAACAGAATAAAATAAAGATTTAAGTGGGGCGCCCATACAACAAACGTGATTTTTGACCGAAGTTAAGCAACGTCGGGCGGGGTCAGAACTTGGATGGGTGACCGTTTTTTTGCTTGTGTTTTTTCTTGTTTTGCTCTATTTTTTGTTGATGGTGCGGAACCCTCCGTGCGCGAGTCCGACTCGCACTTGGTCGGTTTTTTAGCCACTTAAGAAAATAACTGGTCGTGTTTTATAGACTTCGTAAAACCGATTAAGTTAGCCTTCACGTGGTCGTTAGATTGACACACCTGAAATGGAATATGAAATGTAATACTAAAATAGTACTAATAAGATATTCATTTAGGTACTAATGTTTTTATTTGCCGACGTTACTTGAGTAATTTGACTTATTTGGTCCTAAGGTAGACTCGTAAAAAATGCTTTACAACTTTTTTTCTAATCACCACGAGGAAGGCAAGAAAATTACAGAGATTGGATCCTACGCGGACGGAGACGCGGGCACCGGGCACAGCTAGTCGTTTAATAAATGACAATATTAAAAAAATCTTAAAGTGCAACACTCGATATCTTCGCAAATAACCCCAAGCGTTCGCGACGACCTTTGAGAGCGGGAATGATTTGCGTTTCGGCGTCGCAATAAAGGGGTCGGACCATTTAGCCCCCTAAAGACATTCGCTGAAGGTCAACACCAATTGAGGTCGTTTGAATCAATGTCTTGTACCTATTTGTCACTGTTTTGCTAAAGAATACGTTGATTGAATGATGTATGAGATGTGGGTACCTAATGATTCTCCGAGAAACTTTTCTCCAGAAACTTTTAGCAGATTATCGATTCGCCGACAACGATTCGCCGAACATCGTTTCGCAGAGTCATTTATTTGTAAATGTAACTTTTGGTCGACTAACGTTACGCAAACTCTTGGTTCACATACAGTTCAGTTCGCTTCTGTGTAAATTAGCTGAACTATTATCGGACGATTTCCATTTGGCAGAGTAACTGTTTCGTTTAAGCAATGTTTAGTCGAATAACGTTTCACATTATACATATAATTTTATTTTCGCAACCAAAGGATGATATAAAATATTATCATTTTTTAATTAAATGCGTTAAGTAGGTATACATATGTATATAAAGTAAGTTACGAAGAAATTAGCGAATATGTAGTGAGGCTACAATTGCACTACATCAAATTGGTGGATTTCGGGAGGAAATGCTTGAGTTACTTTAGAAAATATCCAAATCATAATACACATGCCTTTAAAAATTTAGAAGTTCCGTCAATTCCTCAGAATAAAGATTAAAGAAGAAAATTATTATGGGAATACCTCGAAGGTAACTTACTCAAATCGGACCATGGGTGCCGGAGTAATCGCTGAACATATTACTTAAAGTAAATCATCATCATTATCATCAAAACAATCATCATCAACAGGTACACTTCATCAAAATATTTGAACTCTCACCTTAGTTTATAATTATTTCGATTAAAATTTAGTTCTTTCTTCGCAAGTGTGATGAAAAACATTGTGTGTAACTCCGGGGGTAAGAATATTCTAAGTTCTGCTAGTCAATAATATGCCAAATGAACATTCGACCTATTGTGTTTCGACCAATGGTTTCTCGGGTAATTATGACAGTTACTAAATGATTATTCTACGAATAGTAAATATGCGTATTAATGTTCTGCTTATTGACTACTCTCGCAAACGACTATTATGCGTAATTAGATTCGGCCAATCGTTACTCTGCCAAACAACCCGTCGGCGAATCGTTGTCGGCGAAACAAAAATCGGCGTAATTTTTCTCGGAATATCAATAGGGCACCATCAGAAGTATGTCATGTATGCAGTTATCGGTGTGATAATGACAAGCAACCGATTATTTCTATCAGGTGTCAGAAAGTGACGTTTGGGTTTAAATGTTTCAATCGCGCCGAAACAAACACGCACAGCTAATAAATATCTACGGTGTAAATTCGATCAAAAGTATGTAAGTATCTTTATAATTAATTTATGGCACTGACATGAATACAGGACACTATAATACAAGTATTTTCCTTCGCAATTCAGTGTGATTAATGTTGATTATTGATTCGTCAAATTCAACGAGAAAATAACAATGATCCGTATCAACACGATTTAAGAATAAGAATAAAAGAATAAAGAATAAGCGCTGGTTTTCAGTTCACCCCTAATTACAAATAATATATTAAAGTATAAAAAAAGGTGTTTTTTTTTATGTACTAGTTACAAAGTCTAAGATAACTTAGCAAAGGTACGGCAAGAGAAAAAAAAGGCATGGGAAAAAATAAAAATAAAACTAAGTATTAGTTAGGGCAAGACATGAAAAATTACTAGGTACTGTTCATTAGATGTTTCAAGGGTGCTTAAATATTCTTCTGTTTATAGAGTAATATTGATTTCAGTTTAGATTTAAAAGTATTTTGGGATTAATGATCATACGTGAAGCAAAGAATTTCCGAGGCGAACTACTTTAATGGTAGAACTTTATACGGTACATAAAGTTGTTTTAAAGTTACCTGTTAGTACCTGACAGACTTTTCATTATTTTGATCCTTGTATAAATACAATGGAAGGATAAACTTTTTTTTAATGATTTTATTAATATATTCTAGGTTAAACTTGTTCAATAGCTTATGGATAATAACTACCACAAATACAAAAAGGAAGCGGTTGAACGGAACTGATATCGGTTATGGATATCGCACTGTGTCGACCCCAAAGTATAAGTCCATACAACGGAACATGCACTTAGTATGCATACTATGCATGTTCGGTATACGGATTATCCATTTATATTTCCGAGCATCATCTGAATTTGAGGAGTAATACAAAGTGATACAAAAGAGGTTCTATATATAAGGTGTATATTTGCTTGCAATATAAATACCTATACAACGGGCAATCGTTCTTATTTTTTTACTGAAATATTCATGCAAAGTAATTAGTTACATAATTACCTGTACCATAGAATGGACTTAGGTCGCTGTCAATATATTATAGGACTGGCCGTGAGTTTATCACTCTTATCACCCGAGAAATGTCCGTCCATCTGTGTATTGAGTGGATATCTACAGTACAGCTACACGATAAGAAAGAAATGTTAAACATACGTCTTATACGTTAGATACCGGGTGGGCCATGTAACAGGAGCAATAAATTAAACTAGGCTTTACTCCCCAAGACAAACATTTGTTCAGCTACTTTTAGAAATAACTTTTTTTGTACACTTTAAAATGTATTGTAAGACGCAATTTATTGCGAGTTTTGCTATTAATGTTACACAACGTCAATTACAATAATGATGATATGACATTGAAGATAATAATTAATTTGTATGATAAATAGGATTATTACATTAAAAGGACGAAGCACAGAACGCGCTTACATTTATAATGGAATCAACAATCGATAGTTAGTCGATTAGCTACTTCGACCAACACGGAAGGGACGCGGCATTCGCACTATTTCCCCTCTGCCTAGGTACAAGATCAACTGATCTAGCGCGGGTAATAAAACTAGTTGCGCTCGGATTTTAAACTAGACCGAGTCCAGACGCGCTAGTGAACACAGCAACAAAAAAAATGCCAATTGCTCGGTTTTTGTTGTAAAAAGAGGTCGGGGACATCAAATTTACAAAAAGAAGGTATTACATTTCACATGTACAATATTTTTTTTACATATCATACGTTTAATTACATTTAAACACAATTATTATATTTTAGTTGCATGTAATTGTTAGATTTATCGATTTTTCTCGCCCAGTACAAATTGCGGATCGGTCGAGCGACAAATCCGACTTCTCATCTCTCGACGAAAATGTGTTAGTGTGCGTGTTGTGACACTTGTGACTCGTCCGTACACAAAAACAGATCGAGGTGTGCAAGATTTGTCTGTGTAGGGTGTCATTTTCTATGTATTTGTGTCGTCATTACAGATTGGATTTTGTATGTAAGTGTGTGAGAAGTGCGACTGTGTGCACGTTCCCCCCCGCGAAAAATGGCAGAATGATTTGAATGTCAAGATATCGCTTGGGCCTATCCCTTCCGACCTGTCGGAAGCCCGTGTTGATCGAAGATTAGCTAACAATGGTTCGATCAAGCAGATTAACTACAATGTAGTGAATGAGTATTATCACCTACGACTAGTGATGTGCCGCCGAGAAATTACGCACTTACGGTAATTCTCATTGGTGAAAATAACCGTAAATTACCGAGAATTCTCGGTAACTTACCCTTTATGGATTTTCACTTAAGATTTAAATTTGCTTACAAGTTATGTGATTTTAAAATATTTTATTAATTTTTACGTTACTTTTAGGTGTAGTTATTTTATCTGACACGTGGTAAATTTTTATAAATTATAATTATGTTTTTTTTTGCATTATTTGGCTATATTATAAGGTATATATTCATAAAAATACAATAATACACAATTAAGTATGTTTGTAAATAGATTTATTACTACGACGCACCTAATACGTGATTGTTATCAACCATTGTCGGTAACTGTTGATACTAAGCGGAACCGACTATGATATGAAAAGTCATGTTAGTCATGCGATTTCAACCTAACACTAACACGGACATTTATTTTATCGACTTGGCGGGGGCACTGCCGTGCCCCCAGAAAGGCCTCTTTTAGGATGCAACCAGGAAATCGCTAATGCCAGCTGTACACACTCGAGATCCCGAGACGACCGAGAAAAAGTGTGTACATAATACTGCTTTTTTCTCGTCTTGCTCTTATTCGTCTCATCTCGAACATCAGTGAACTTTAACATTTACGCGTATATGGAGTTGTACGCAAACGAAGCCGCGGGCGGAGGCTAGTACTATTTTGAATTTAATTTTCGCAACTCTACCACCACAAACCGCAGCAAGACAAGGCCCTTGCGAAAGCGCGTGTTTGGGGTATAAATACAGTTCTATATAAATACAGCTCTATATAAATACAGCTCTATCTAAATACAGCTCTATAACTATAAATACCCTCTTGAACTTGGCCGGAAACGGTATGACAGTAATAGCTTCGATTGTACACTCTAGACTTAGAGCAAGGAAAAGGGTCATTTTTGAAATAATTACATTACAATCTCACTAATCCGGCACTAATGATGACACAAGAGAGCCGGACTACTGGAAAATTCGGATTACTGGGAATTAGAACAAATCTGCATATTATTTTGATGTGTTTTTAGCATGTCGTAGAAATAAATTTTAGGAAATAGGAGCCGTCAGATTTTTGGCGCGAAGCGTAAATGTGAAGCTTACGCTTCCAATGTAGCCCACAAGATGGCAGAACCTATTATGCACAAGAAAACGTACGAGTACGGTAGATTGTAGCACTTGATTGTAGTACATGTTTATGAACTGAAATAAATATAATATACTAAAGAAAATGTGACCAAATCCACCGCCGGTTACATGTTTATGTTTCCGATTCAGGCCACAAGATGGCAGACCCTCTAACGCGCACGGTCCCTATTTGAGGATGATCAATGATCAGTTCGTTGATTTTGAATAGTGCAACGTCTTTCTGCCATTCATGAACTACATTCTTTTTACATATTTTCTTTCGTGTTTGTTTTTATTGCATAAATTCATTCCCTTTCTTTCTTAATAGGTAATAGGGTAACCCAAGGCCCCTTGCGAAAGCACGTTAGGGGTATAAATACGACTCTTTATAAATACTCGACCCTGACTAGAGACGACAATAGGCCAATAATAGCTTTATTACGAAGAACGAAATGCAATAACTAACAAAGCGACTTTAATAGCGGGGAAATGACTTTTTTTACAAGCGTCATAATAATTGTTAACTCAATTTGTTTAACTTAAGTAACTGGCGCAGGTGGAATCGTTCGTTAGTTTCGTTTCGTTTAATGCAATATGTAGTGTTTTGGTTAACAACTTGAAACTTGCTTAATTATGATGGAAACAAAATAAAATAAACATGACCACGACTGCTCTGCCAGAAGTAACCCGACAAAGAAAAACTTGAGTTATAACTTAACAACTATAAATTAAGTAACCTTCTTTTCAATGGGGAACACAAGAGACAATGTATCTTGTACGCCGTGGTCGCCCTGTGCATGACACCCTATTTCCTCGTATGCCAGCCGTCCGACATATAATTTTGACTCATGTAGGTATTATAAGTGTATAGGCACGATACCTATAAAGTAACAAGCCGGTCATCTATGCTGTGCAAGTCATCCAAGTGCAAGGCAAAGCAGTTACCGTGAATTTCACGCAGCGATTAGATGCGATAAGCGTGTATTTTAGGTAGGTTAGGTACCTACCTACCTACGGAAAGTATTCTAAACTAAACATACAAGATATATTTTGTTTAGTTTTTGGATATAATTTAATTGGGTGTAAATAGTGAAAATATACCTAATGCATTTCGTGATTGAAAAAAAAATGCAAATTGTTATCCGATTTTTGACTCGTAAATTGTCCTTACTTGAATTAATGCTTTTATTTCGACAAAACCAAGTGTTGGTAAGAAAAATATCGTTGATTAAGTACTTCTATTTAAAGTGAATAAGTGTCGTAATCGGCGGGTTTAATATCGTCGACTCCTCGGAAGTCGTAATAATTTTATCTTTCTGAAGTAGGTACATAACTACTTACAAGAAACTTCTTTATACGCTACGTATTCTTATTCTTATATGGTATTATAGTCAAGTTTTCCTTCAAGAAGCATTTAAGTCTATAAATAGATAGGGCACGCTGTAATTGGCTATGCATATGAGTGTCAATGCCTCCATCTTGGGAGCTAGAAACGGTAGGAACTGTAGGTAGTATTATGTTTCTTTTCGACATAATCTATAATTCCATATCTTTCTTTATAGAGCCTTAAGGTTCCTTCACACGCGTCTGTGTGACTGAACCTTTAATATGACTTCTTTGAAATTCAACTCCTAAATAAAATGGGGTTGAAAGAAAAAAATAAAAAAAGTACTTTTATGCGGATGAAGTCAATTGAATATACTTAGTTTGTTATTTTAGTTAGGTATTAGGTATCTAAGGAAATGTAATAATGAAACAAAACAACGTCCAAAGTTTGTGATACAAATATTCAATTCATTTGGTTATGCAACTACCAAGATGGATAGATAAGCAGGAAAATCCCAACTTTCCTATACAGCCGATTAGATTTTGAGTGCTGTGTTTTGAGTACTGATACCACACTAGGTACAGACGCACTTAGTGTTTAGGTACAACTTCGATAAGTACTATACGATTATTTTTAACATATTTATTGCCACCCAGCCAAACAAGACATCCGCGCCAGGCCACAAAAAATTCTTCATATAAAGCTGTAGTACCACGATCCCGACTATCGCGTCGTCCGGCCTGGAATCGAAATCATAAAAACCCGATGGGTTTTCGGCTCTGAATGTGTTAATATGGCAGGAAAAGGGTTACTTACCTATCTAACTGGTCAGCTATGCAGTACTCCCATCTGTGGCTATTACTCTTCCATTCTTTAACTCTGCGAAGCGTGGGTGAGTTCAGCTCATCGCTGAGGATCTTCAGAGCCGCCACGTCTAGGACGTCTTGGATTGCGATGAGGGACAATCTGTGGAGTTATAGTTATGTTACTGGTGGGTTTGGTAAAATAGACCTTAGTGCACCTTACAATAAGGCAAGGTTTTACATAATAGGGGTATGCGAAACGGCAAAGGGACGCAAGCGATTATAAAGGTATCGTAACAAGACCTGCCAGAAAAAGGGGGTTTGCAGTCAGTTTGAGAAACCCTGCAATGAGATATGAAAAGTAAACTTTTTCAAAGTAAGTAGGATGTTTTCAACTTTTTCCGTGGGTGAGGTAAAAGTAAACTTTTAAGTGAGTGGGATTTATACATATTCTCTCAGTTCTGTGTTATATTTTCTGTCTATTAGAAAACTACAAAGAGGATAAGATTGCCTTTGTACTCAATGATACTTCCTATTTTTCTGACTGTTTTACTACTATTAATATGTTTAAATGTGTTAAATACATTTTTTACTAATTTAACTGAAGTAAATTATAAAAAGAAACAGCAATATAATAGGTAACAGTGTTACCCAACAACATTATTCTTTACTTAGTGCATATAGCATCAATAATTAAATGAACTTTATGACTTATTTATTACCATGTGGTTCTTATTATGTTATGCATGCTTACACATATTCAGCGTTATATATAAACATCTGCTAAGTAAATCAGCTGATGATCATCGTTTGTCTCTCTCTATGGCATAACGACAGATAGGGACAAACAACGATCATCAACTGATTAAGTTAGCGCTGTTTATGTTTATGAATAACAATTGCATTATTAAATTAAAGAACTCGAACCAAGACACACAGATAATCTTTCATAGCAACTAGTGAGTAGGTACACATTAATTTAATTTAATTTAATGTTTTGTAAACTTGAACACAAGCCAACTACTGTTTATATCACTTAGCCTCATTTCCATTAGCAGAGCATATCAAATATGGCTTTTAAGTGTGAAAAGTTGGCATGTGCGGTGTAGATCATTTCATTCAATGGCTTGTTTCCAATAGAAAGTAGGAGAACAATCAGCTAATTAAAGACAATGACTTGATGTTTGTCAAAATCCGTGATATGATTCATAGAACATTGAAATTGAGAATTAAAGTGATACTTCAGCATAAATATAGATGAGCAAGTTGCAGAAGATGCTAAAAGCTAAGAAAAGTTCTCGGATATTTTGGAAACTTTCCTTACATCTTGTGAAATTTTCCAAAATATCCGATAAGTTTTTCAAGACTTGGAAACTTTCCGCAACTTCCACATCTGTAGGCAAAAGTACCAAAACATAAGTTTGTCATGTGCATTTTATAGTGTCATGTGTATTAGTAACTACTTCCTAATTTAAAACACTTTCTGTGGAGTTCCTGTTAATAGTAAAAGTGAAATAAAATGATTTTTTGGCGTTATTACTATGAAACTAAAGCCTGTTCTGAGAAAGGATTTACTTATTCATTTAATCACTATTTTATATCTATTACAAAGTAGCTCCTTATACAACTATCAGGTTTTGTGCAGTGATTACAAATTTTCATGGGCTCATTGTGAAATAATCAGTTATCTTCAGATATTGCCACATAGTAGATAACATATGATAGGTTAGCAACTGAATCTCTGATATCATGTCTGCATAATTAAAGTACCTATATATTTTTATGTTATGTCAGCACTGAAAAGTACTATCATTTTTAAATTTCTGTCTATCAATTTTGCATTCCTGAAACCGTAAAAATTGTAAAGTAGTTTTTACTCACTTGTTTTCCAATATTGTCCTGCAGATGACCTCTCTGACACCCGGATTTGTTATCTTATCTACATCAAGCTTATGTAAATTCCACGAAGCTATCCTACAGCATTTGATCCCGTCCCGCTCGTATTTAAACTCCTCTTCTACAATTGGTCTGTGGGAATATGCCGACAGCAGATCTAGGATATCATTTACAGGTGCCGTCGCAAAACCGTTTGGTAAAGTCATAGGCAATTTATTCGGCATCGATAAGCTTTTTCTATGAGGTGTCTTTGGTGTACTGGTGACACCATTCAAAAGTGATTTAGCTACTGTTTCATCTGCGCAACCATTTATATGTCCGTTCGTCAGATACTGTAGACTTTCGCATTTTCTTAGCTCTAGACTTAAGTGTTGCTTTACTGTGCTCAGCCTCACAACATCCATGCCTCGGACTTTTATTAAGTCATCTAGCGACTTGAATGGTCCCTTCTTGTTCCGATAGTCTACTATATTTGCTGCTATCTCCTGGTTCAAACCGGGCACGCATTGCAATTGGAAAACACTGGAAGAATTAACAGAACAAAGCTTGCTTTCTACTGAGCCTCGGATACTGTCTAACGATTGAGAGCAGGAACTCTCTCTTGAGACTTGCTTGCGGTTGCTAATTGAAATTTCTGGCCTAAGCAACTCTAATTTCTCAGCTCCTATACCTAAAACAATGTTAAGACAATGGAATTAGAATGGCAATGTATATTGAAGCTAGCATAAATATTCAATGATGTGAGACACATCCGAGTCAGTGGATTAGCATAATGAGTTGGTCACGCACCTGAGACTAAAGCAAGGTCGTCGACGCGCTTGAAGCGGCCTATCATCTGTCTGTGCAGCACTATGGCGCGCGCGAGCTGCCGGTTCACCCCGGGCAGGGTCATCAGCTGCTCCTCCGTGGCCGTGTTCACGTTCATGAGCTCCGGGTACTCCTCCGACGGCGGCAAACTGAACGTATGGCTCAAACTGGATTTATTCAGTTTGTGCCGCCGAGCGAACCCTCGGAACGAGCGCTGCCGACCGCTCTTACTCCTCATCGAACTCGGACTCTGCCCCATATCGACCGCCACGGTTGCTTACAAATCAAATATTGATCATAACGCGAAATCCAAGACTAAAAAAAACCTAATAATAGATCGCGATGCACTATAACACAACACGATTGGAACACTTGCACTATAATTAAACAACTACTGTTGCACTTATCACGTGAAAACACACTTACACTAGTTGCTAGATAAATATTTTTTCAAAACTAAAAATAAAGTGGAGTTTGCTGACACAACTTCCCCCGATCAGCCATAATCAGCAATAGCCACAGACAAGAAAACGTCTGCGTTTTGATGGTTTTGACGTATTGTCTACGACTACAATGACACATGCCATTTTAGGAGTTGCAAGCTCAATAATTTGTAATCCGGTTGATCCACAAAGAATTTTCTCAAATTTTTTGGTGTAAGAATATTCAACCTTCTTCTAATAATAAAATATCTCTCTAAACACTATAAACAGCTGCAAATATTTAACCGTCAGCTGTTTCTACTTTTCATTTAATAAATAATGAATGCGATTATACAAGCACTAACCTTCTAAACACTCACATTCAGTATTGAAACCATTTGAATTTATTTGAAATTGTCACACGTGTAAAAAACTACAAGAAGGTTAAATAAATTGAATCTAATAAGCAACATACTAGTTGTCATTTTATCAACAAAATTAAGGAAAATGTTAAATGCTGGCAACTGGAAGTTATATCGTTCAGAAACTTTTCAGAAATCATGAACATTTATTTTATTATTAAGTAAATAATTTTACTTAGGACCGTTACTCTTATCCATTTTATAGCTTAATTCTTTGCAAAACGAATTAGTGC
This sequence comes from Cydia amplana, assembly GCF_948474715.1. Lineage (NCBI taxonomy): Eukaryota > Metazoa > Arthropoda > Insecta > Lepidoptera > Tortricidae > Cydia > Cydia amplana. The sequence goes on from NC_086073.1 coordinate 18,159,604, forward strand.
TTTTGTGGAATTTTCATTTATTTGTACTCTTTATTAAAGAGCGATCAGTATCATAGATATAATATTTGTAAAGATGGACCCTAAGCGAGCTGTCACTGTTGCCACTTTGTTTTTATGTACGATTAACAATATGTAACCACCTTCCTGTGGCCATGTCGATAAACTATCGATATTTCTTGCAATTTGAATTTTACTTGAAAAGTTTACCGATACCTAAAATGAACAAAAAAGACTTTTACTCTTTATCGTGGTTATCAGATCACGATTTTATCGTCACGCCACAGCAGGGAACGAAGGGAAAGTTCAGATTTTTAATTACAATACATAAATATAGCTGGTCAACCAAATCTTGCCAGTAAAAAAAGGCGCGAAATTCAAATTTTCTATGGGACGATATCCCTTCGCAGCCTACATTTTTCAAATTTGCCGCCTTTTTTTACTGTCAAGATCTGGTTGACCAAGTATACGTACTAAGATATGTGTTCCGCAATAATTGAATTATTTTATTATATTATAATATATTCATAATCCATTAGCATTTCAATTTTGTTTATTTTTAACGAAGAAATTGAAGCTTTAATTAATCGCTTTTCCGTTCCGCTGTGTAGCGTTTATCGATATATAATGATTAAAATAAAATCGACTTTTCACGTCCCTAAAAATGCACACATTGACGTTTGTACGCACACATACACAGCTTTGTAACCACCAAAACGGCAACAACTGGATTTGAAGTTCGTCTTGTCAAGAGTATAGTTGTCCTTTTTTGACAAGTGGCATTTTCACAAGAGGGAGGAGAGAGAAGTGATACTAGTTCCTGCGCCATCAAAGAGAACAGACACGTTGGGGCCTTGATCAGTATACGAATCTAAGACAATTCAATTTCTAAACGAAGTATTCTCTATAAAAAAAAATGCGCGGGAACGGGAAGTGTAATTTTATCAATCTTCCAAGACTAAGCGAGAATTTAGTTTTTTTAGCAGGAACTTATACATATAAATCTTGTTAGACATAATTTTTTTATTTCAATTTAGCAGTCACAAGACTTGTAACCACAAGCGCGTGAGTAAAATATACTTGTATAAAAAGTTAGAAAGTAATGAAATAAAACGCCGAATGATCAGAACAGTTTCCGTGCTATTTATTCAAATTAAATATTTCTGTACAGTGTTGTCTAAAAGACTAATCTATCCTTTTACTAAGAAAGTAATTACAGTTACAGTTTCTAGATTTGTCTTTTTAAGGATTTGATTACTGGGTCTATATTCTATAATAACTTTACAAGTAAAAGGATTATATTAAAATGTTAAAGGCTATAAGTTGTTGACACTACAATCAGCCTGTAATGGTACTATTTTACAGAGACGAGTGTTTGAACATACCATAGAATAGTTATAATAGAATTAGTTTCCTACATTTGTTTGATTTGTTGATAAAACAGTAATAAAACCTTGTTTTAATTGTATTGGTTTTCCAGTAAGAGGTCATGATTTATACGCATTTTAAATATGAAATTGTGTTAAACAATGAATTAAATTTTGGAGATATATTTTATTGTCTTTGACCTGCTGTACCTACGATTATAACTACTCTTTGATCATATAGTTAACCACGACCAGTACTGTACATCGAATATTGTGTTTATTGCATAGATAGATATAACAACCATCCCTTTCACACTTATGAAGTTTTACAAAAGAAATGGATGTTTTTCCAATAGTTCAGACTTTCAAGTAGATATATGTTTCTGAATATCCACACTTAACTGATCATCCGTAGATCTTATTCCAAAGATGTAAGGTTCAATATTAGTCAGCTAAGAGGGTGCTAGTACAAAATATTCATCAACTTATAAAGTACGGAAGCCAAGCACGAAGAATTTCGTACATTGACACGCTATTTTCCATCTCTGTCTCGCTCATACAGCGGCATTGACCGCCGGCATGGCGGGACAGCAATATAATTATATATGCGCGTGCGATAGAAATAGGAAATGGCGTGTCGTGTCAATGTACGTAATTATTCGTGCTTAGGGTCCTTAGTTTAAGCACAGCCAGCCGATTTGCAATTACATGGAATGGATGTACTGTCCGTCATTTTAACCACATTTTTTAAATTCAATGTATTAAATATTTTACACTCAATATAATTGTATCGATTTGTCGCTTACTATAATTATGAATTTTTCGTTTTTTTTTCTCTTTAAATAATAATTTAACAACTAAAATGATTACTAGGATCTAATCTTACACAAAGCGTAACAAAACTATTATTGAGAATCTAATAATAAATCACTATGCCTTAGCCAGAGTCGCTGCAACTGTTTACAAGCAAAATGGTTCCTAAAATAAGGACGCTGAACACGAAGAATATTGACCATTGCCCCTCATGTCCTACCTTTATCGCACGAGCATAATTGCATATTGCTGTACCAATGATGCTAGCGGCCAATGCCACTCTGCTAGCGTGACAGCAATATAATTACGCGCGTGCGATAGAGATAGGAAATGGCGGGTCAACGTACGAAATTCTCCGTGCTTAGCGTCCTTACTTTACCTAAAAATATTAGAATGAATAAACAATAGATGCGAGACTAACAAACAGTGTTTGTTGATCAATCGATTTCATAATAGCAACTAAGTATGTATCTTGTGAATAGATCATAAGATTTACTTTGCATTGGCACTAACTTTTCTATATGTTAGATCACCACATCTATTTTGAATTTCATGTTAAAACTTTTTTGTATAATTTTCATAATTAAACCAAATTAACTGTTAGTTTAGGGGTGTTAAAGAAAATTATACATTTAAAAATAACAGCAAAAACTTCTTAAACAGTTGAGCATAAATGAAATTAAAATAACGCTTTAAAAATCCTATTATTATTTCCTAGCTGAGGATGTTACGTGGCTAATACATATAAGAAGAATGTCCAAATCTGCATGAAAAAGTAACTTTTTTTGTTGAATACGCCTTTCTTTCTGTCATTTCCATAGGTTCAGTTATATAGGTACACTTTTACTGTCAATAACAATTAGATTTTTAACCCCCGACCCAAAAAGAGGGGTGTTATATGTTTGACGATAATGTCTGTGTGTCTGTCTGTGGCATCGTAGCCCTCGAACGGATGGACCGATTTCGGTGCGGTTTTATTGACGTGTAAGCGAGTTTGGTTCTTAGCTATGTTTGATAGACTTCGATCCAGCAGTTTGAAGAGTATCAGCTCTTTTCCAAAATGATGTAAGGCATTTTGGCATAAAATGGATTTTTAGCGCATAGCTTAGAGGTTATATATTTTTCAATTTAACACATTCATTGCCACCCAGCCAAACGAGACATCTGCGCTAGGCCACAATTTTTTTTCCTCATATAAAGCTGTAGTAGCACTATCCCGACTATCGGGTCGTCTGGCCTAGGAACGGAATCATAAAATACCCGATAGTCGGGTTTTCGGCACTGAATGTGTTAGGTAATAGTTATTACTGTACTTCCGCAAAGGCTAGGCTAGGGGAAGTAGATAAACCAAATAAGTAGCTTTTTCATGCATTTTGTAACAAGAGGATATTTTGTTCTATTAATATAAAAATCATATCACAGAAAGATGCATTATAAAAATGAACTTAAACTGGTGTTTTGACTAGTACATACAATTTTTACAATAGAATTCCGTTGAACAAAACATTTTCATGTAATCTGATTTCGAAACCATATTGAATTCAAGTAAACATACACATAGCATAAGTAAATATACTTAAAATGTTACCTAGGAATCAGAGAAATAATAGTATGAACAAATTATAGTTACAGCAATCCATACATCGAATATATATATGTACCTATACGAGCACATCGTTCCTTTCTTTATTTAGCCAATTTAAAACATATTTAAGCTTTCCTAAAAAAATGTCAGGAATATCGCACATATTTTTTCTATAAAACAACGCGAAATACAGCATTTTAGAAACCACCTAAATATAACTCGAAATGGAAAGGAACATGGGAAGTAGACATATAATTTTGTATTGTAAAATAGCTCGTATTACGTAGACAAAAGTAAAATTATGCGCAAAGCAGTTTTTTCAGCAAGTGTGCAAACGCCACTATACCGAAGAGTACAGACGTAGTTTAACGTAACTCTTCTTTTTTTGATTACGAATTATTTCACACTTAAATAATTATATTTTTTGCAGATAATTCTTTCAGGCAGATGAGGCTTGAATTAATAATTGATTTTGATGCCTATAAGTGCTAAATGGAGCACTAGGTACTCTCTGAGTGTAGCAGCGATAGTGTACCAAGTGCGCGCTTTTTAATAAACATTGTAATTTTTTAAAGCCGTGCTCACCTGCCGTTTGCTACCCCTGGCCTATACAGAAGTGAGAAATCAGCCTAAAGCCCAGCTAGTGATAAATAAGTTATTTCCTTACAGCCTAGGTAACATGGTTAGCCATATCTTACAAATTGTAATACGTTCGTTCTAGATCTTAGGGGATATAACCAAACGGAGACGCCTTGTCTGTAAATAAAAATGGGGGGTCAAATAAATGGACAATCCTGATTTTCTGTACAAAACAGTCTGATGATTTTTGCGGGGGAGGGGCACGTCTAATGTATACGTAATGTAAAAATAGCCATGTCAGATAAACGTAAGTCCATACATTGTGTATGACCATTGCCTATTTTCGATAGAGGGGAACGCCTGTTAATGGCTACTCCGTTTGGTTACATCCTCTAAGTTCTAGGTACTGATAAGTAATGCGTATAGCCACCTAACATTTCGTCCCCATTATAAAAATAGTTTATATTCACTCCATTTCTTTCCATACAAATTTCGTATCAAAACTGACAAGCTGAGTTTGCTTGTAAAGAAAATTGTCAATCTACTAAATTATACAGCGGTGTCGCTTTTGATTTTCACTTAACATACATGGCGGTCAAATTCGTAGCTGATAAGGTCCTATGGCCTTCGCTTGAGCTTCGCAGTCTTCAATTTCCCATTTTATAAAGTTCAAATTAAGTCTAAACTGGCAACATCGAAAAATGCGGGTAGGTAATGTCCCGGGTAGGGTTACCAGATACAAATTTTAATTTTCCTGAGAAAATTCCTGATTTTTGAATATTTTTCCTGACACTATGACGACCTAAAATTCCTGACATCCCTATATGCGGGTAACACTCGATATGTTTTTAAATATAATAAGTACCGGATTTAAATCGCGACTTGATTTTTTAAACATGCTTAAATTAATTTTGGATCTTAAAATCGTATTATATGACAAGTTAAAATTAGAAGCGATATAGGTAATAACTTTTAGCTACCTATTACATTTAAATATAATTATCTTTCTTATTACCGGAAAACCCTACCTTTAAGACAGGAATAGGGAGTAAGAGTATGAGTTGCGGAACCGACTGTTTAGTAGATTGTAAAATTTTCTCTTGCCATCCATTTTCTAGATACATATTTGAGTTAATTACCTACTTTGATCCGTGAAAGTTAACTCAAATTATTAATAAGAAATTAAATTACAAGGCATCTCAACCTACCATTAGGCCCAAGATACACTTGTAAGTTTTACTTAGGCCGGATTTACACTTGTAAGTTTTACTTACGTAAGTAGGGACACAGCTATACCACCGAGTGCGAGATGAATATCGTTATCTCATTCTAACAAATAGTTTTGTCCCTGTCCGTTACGAATAGACAGGTAGGTATAAGTTTAGGTCAATTTAATCTGAATACCTATTAGGTAATATTAACATTTTAAAGTCAGAAACTACTACTTTCATGAACAATCATTGTTATTATAAATTATTATATTATATATGTAAGTTAAGATAGGTCTATCAACATTATTTGGCGAATGATGTACATATCTAATTAATAATGTGATTTAACTTTCACTGGACATGGAAATATTGACAAACTTATTTAGGCAGATTGATTATATTCCTTTTAGGAATGTGAGGAGTTATAATTTATAATTATACTATAAAGGTAAATATCTGGGAGACCGAGCTTTGCTCGGAAAACATATAAAAACTCGAAAATGCGCGTTTTCCAGGAGATAAAACCTAGCTAGATCGATTTTTCGCCCCCAAAAACCCCCATATAGCAAATTTTATCGAAATCGTTAGAGCCGTTCCCGAGATCCCCGAAATATGTATACATATAAATAAATAAATATGCAAGAATTGCTCGTTTAAAGGTATTAGATTAGCTGCACGTTAACATAGTGGGAATCATATTGCATTACTTTCACGTTTATATTAGTTTATTAATCTAAATAATATTCAAAATATTTATTTACAAAGCATTAGGCCAACATTCGAAAATGTGCACAGCAGAGCGCAAGCCAAGTTTGTATAATTCTCTGGCATAAGTGATTATAGCTGCCAATAAAGAGGTACCCAAATAAGTTTGTCAAGGCAGTCATAATAATGATTAAATACCTAAGCTATGCAAGTTAATAGGTTACACAAAACCCTCAGTGTTTTATTATTTAACACTAACATAAATACTAATGTTATGCAACTCAAATACCTAAACAACGGCATTTCATTGGGGTTGATATTTAATAATGAGATTAAGTACGCTAAGATATGATTCGGATTATTACTTTATCATTAATTTGAAGCATATGATGGGAAAGTTTAAAATGGAACCAAAATATAATGATGACCTTTAGAGCGAGACAAAGCTATCACTAACCATTAGAAGCCGAATGAGAGAGCAATAAGGCAAGCAATGAAATTTATGAAATGAAACGCCATATATTATTCAATATTTTTACTATAATAATAAGCACCAAACCACGTTTGGAATGTTCAGTATTGCACCATGTTAAGAACAAAATCCAATTTCAATAAAAAATAAGTTACACTCACATAAACATAAAAAAGTTCTATAAACATTTTCAACTGTCTGTGGGGGTAAACAAATCCAAATGAGAATTATGCTTTAATTAATAAATAAATTCGTTTAAAACACACAATAAAGGTCACCATTACATCTCGGACCGTAGAAAACAATAATTTATGAAATGATCGTTACATACAAATATTCTCATTGTACATAAACACGGTTTGTACAAATAGTGACTTCATTGTGCATAAACGTGTCCTGATCCTGATCTTACACGGCCAGTCTTCACAGAAGATCACATGTTATGGAACCTCCTAATCTCAGATGATGCTTATCAAGCCCAGCATTCACCATCGTCACAGTTTGACCATTCGTAACTCTTATTACAACGTCATAAGGTCTAGTAATGAGCATTTTTTAGTGTTCGTTTCCATTACGCACGCTGGATTAGTTGGCAAACAAATCCACGTTCAGCGTTTCGAGGATGGATTTGTCAACGGATTCATACGTGTCGTGTAGTGAATGCTGGTCTTAACCTTTAACTACAATCAGTTTCACGATGCTATCTAAATAAATACTTATATCATATCATGAACAATTACAAACAAAAATTGTTACAGAATAGAAAATTATCCTCGTAGAGCAACATTGAAGAGCTATTCAAATTTCAAAGTTCATTGCATAAATATCTAATTTATATAAACAATACAGTGTTGTCGCGGACGCTCACAATGCCATGTCGGCCTATTTCATATCAAATATTAGTCATATAATATTAGAAGTTTCTATAAAATCCTACTAGTATTGGCTAATATTTCAATTTAAAATAGGTTTCACAATGGCGCCCAACTCTTTATAAAATGAGTACAAAACTATTTTCGCGATCCGCCGAATCCTATACACCGCGACTGGAAGAATCTCAAGGCGTAACGCGAAACGAAGCAGGTGCTCGCAGTCCGGGACTGTTTCCCGGAATCCGGGACTGTTCCCGGGATCCGGGAACGCACTACGGGATGGATGCTTACCCGGCCGCGAGTAATGTCGCGTCGACAAGTACAAGCCAGCAATGTGTTTAACGAGCGCGGTGTAGGCGAGTGCTTTGTACGCCCGCTGTACGACATTGTACCTGAAAATGAGACAAAATTTATGAATTATGAAGACTATGCTTGAAACAAGTAAGTGTCGATATAGAAAGAAGTTACCAGTTAGCGATTCAGGTTTGATAAGTCAGTGTTTTGGACTTGGCTGGTAAACTACAATGTTTATTTTACTTTGCTTGCAATCATAAGAAAAGTGTGGATATAGAAAGAAGTTACCAGTCGGGGAATGCAAGAAAGAGTTACCAGTGTTTTTAACTTGGCTGGTAAACTACAATATTTATTTTACCGTATGTGTATGATTCCAGGCAGATAAACATCAGTTCGGTTTTGGATATTTTAACTTTTGTGGTCAAGTTTTTTCTGTTTAATAGCACTCATAACGTGTAATGTAACAGTACTTACCCTTAGCGCTAGCACTCGGAGGATGAGTTCAAGTCAATCGGAGGCGGGCGTGGCTTTGCGCGCGTCAGGCGGTCTGAAAAAACAATGAACTAAGTTGCACAAAAGCGAATTTTTGCAGCGATGAAATCGCAAATAGGCCACGATACAGTCGCGTGGCCATACCTTCGCACACGTAAATATGATTCTGCATCGCCACTATCGCGAAACAGCATCGATACAGCCGCGGGTTGGCCGGTCGAAGTATTTAGCAGATGGCGCCATCATAGGCCCTGTCAATCCCTAGAATTGTGTAAAATTTTTGTTTTTTTTAATGCCCTGGATGCCAGGCCTTTGAGCCAAATCATATAGAAAAAGGGGCAAGCTACGATGGTGCCATCTATGCAAATCTTTGACAGTTGCCAACCCCTTATCAAAAGAAGCGCGCTACCGTTGCGAGCAAACCGCTTCGTCTAAATAGACGGGCTCTTAGCCTACCTATAGTATTTCTTCAGTTCAATTAAATTTAAATCATATTAAATTGGAACAGTCGCTTTTGCTTCGTTTCGTTCAATTATCAAACAACGCTAAATCAACTCTATTTCCTTCACTTTAGGTTCAAATTTCAGGGGCAAATTTTGGATTTTTCATTTGTACCGCTGGGCCTCAGGAGGTTACTTACTTACTTGGCTGGCGCGATGACCCAAAATGAGTCTCGGCCTCCAAGACCACGCCACTTTGCTCGGTCCAGAGCGGTATCACGCCAGCTTAGGAGCAGCTTAGGACCCTAAAATAAAGTAGTACCAGGCGTGTCTCACTCCGCGATTTCGTCGCTTTGCTACAGGTAGCTAAAAGTACATCCGTTCGGCCCCACTTTTGGGGAGAGCCATAAGCCGCGCGTGGCGCTGTCGCCACCTAGCGGCCATATCTGTGGTGATCGTAACAGACGCGTTTTGTTAAGCTTTGGATTCCTCCGAAAACGGTGCCGTCATATTACGGCCGCTATATAGCGTTGACTGACGTCACTAGAACGTTGTCTATGTAAACAAGATGGCGCGGTTTCCTAGACGACGATAAGATGACGGCCGTCATGACCTTGTCGATAGTGTCGTGAACGTTTTATTAGATAGCGGTGACGCCATTTTGAATAAATGACACGAGATTTGAATAAATGATTCCGTACTACGATTATTTTCCTCTTCTGATGATATTTCATCCTCCAAGTAAATTATAGATGATCAAGCAAATCTTGTCAGTAGGAAAAGGCGCGAAATTCAAATTTTCTATGGGACGTTATTCCATCGCGCCTACATTTTTCAAATTGGCCGCTTTGACCTTGGTGGATGACTGTGTGTTATGACGCCGTGGTACTTTCCACATGTCGCCACCGTAAAGACGGCCGTCTTTTGCTGCCGCTATATGACGGCCGTCATATGACGGCACCGTTTTCGGAGGAATCCAAAGCTTTAGAGAGTGAGTCTTCTGTACTTAGTAGTATTATTTACTCTGTGGTAGTACCTAGTTCTGCGGCCGCGTCGGAGCGCGCGGCGGCGGCGGCGGCGGGCGCGGGCTCGGGCGCGCGGCCGGCGGGGCTGGCGGCGCTCTTGTACAGCAGCGAGTTGGTATTTACTCTGTGGTAGTACCTAGTTCGGCGGCCGCGTCGGAGCGCGCGGCGGCGGCGGCGGCGGGCGCGGGCTCGGGCGCGCGGCCGGCGGGGCTGGCGGCGCTCTTGTACAGCAGCGAGTTGGTATTTACTCTGTGGTAGTACCTAGTTCGGCGGCGGCGTCGGAGCGCGCGGCGGCGGCGGCGGCGGGCGCGGGCTCGGGCGCGCGGCCGGCGGGGCTGGCGGCGCTCTTGTACAGCAGCGAGTTGGTATTTACTCTGTGGTAGTACCTAGTTCGGCGGCCGCGTCGGAGCGCGCGGCGGCGGCGGCGGCGGGCGCGGGCTCGGGCGCGCGGCCGGCGGGGCTGGCGGCGCTCTTGTACAGCAGCGAGTTGGTATTTACTCTGTGGTAGTACCTAGTTCGGCGGCGGCGTCGGAGCGCGCGGCGGCGGCGGCGGCGGGCGCGGGCTCGGGCGCGCGGCCGGCGGGGCTGGCGGCGCTCTTGTACAGCAGCGAGTTGGTATTTACTCTGTGGTAGTACCTAGTTCGGCGGCGGCGTCGGAGCGCGCGGCGGCGGCGGCGGCGGGCGCGGGCTCGGGCGCGCGGCCGGCGGGGCTGGCGGCGCTCTTGTACAGCAGCGAGTTGGTATTTACTCTGTGGTAGTACCTAGTTCGGCGGCGGCGTCGGAGCGCGCGGCGGCGGCGGCGGCGGGCGCGGGCTCGGGCGCGCGGCCGGCGGGGCTGGCGGCGCTCTTGTACAGCAGCGAGTTGGTATTTACTCTGTGGTAGTACCTAGTTCGGCGGCGGCGTCGGAGCGCGCGGCGGCGGCGGCGGCGGGCGCGGGCTCGGGCGCGCGGCCGGCGGGGCTGGCGGCGCTCTTGTACAGCAGCGAGTTGGTATTTACTCTGTGGTAGTACCTAGTTCGGCGGCGGCGTCGGAGCGCGCGGCGGCGGCGGCGGCGGGCGCGGGCTCGGGCGCGCGGCCGGCGGGGCTGGCGGCGCTCTTGTACAGCAGCGAGTTGGTATTTACTCTGTGGTAGTACCTAGTTCGGCGGCGGCGTCGGAGCGCGCGGCGGCGGCGGCGGCGGGCGCGGGCTCGGGCGCGCGGCCGGCGGGGCTGGCGGCGCTCTTGTACAGCAGCGAGTTGGTATTTACTCTGTGGTAGTACCTAGTTCGGCGGCGGCGTCGGAGCGCGCGGCGGCGGCGGCGGCGGGCGCGGGCTCGGGCGCGCGGCCGGCGGGGCTGGCGGCGCTCTTGTACAGCAGCGAGTTGGTATTTACTCTGTGGTAGTACCTAGTTCGGCGGCGGCGTCGGAGCGCGCGGCGGCGGCGGCGGCGGGCGCGGGCTCGGGCGCGCGGCCGGCGGGGCTGGCGGCGCTCTTGTACAGCAGCGAGTTGGTATTTACTCTGTGGTAGTACCTAGTTCGGCGGCGGCGTCGGAGCGCGCGGCGGCGGCGGCGGCGGGCGCGGGCTCGGGCGCGCGGCCGGCGGGGCTGGCGGCGCTCTTGTACAGCAGCGAGTTGGTATTTACTCTGTGGTAGTACCTAGTTCGGCGGCGGCGTCGGAGCGCGCGGCGGCGGCGGCGGCGGGCGCGCGGCCGGCGGGGCTGGCGGCGCTCTTGTACAGCAGCGAGTTGGTATTTACTCTGTGGTAGTACCTAGTTCGGCGGCGGCGTCGGAGCGCGCGGCGGCGGCGGCGGCGGGCGCGGGCTCGGGCGCGCGGCCGGCGGGGCTGGCGGCGCTCTTGTACAGCAGCGAGTTGGTATTTACTCTGTGGTAGTACCTAGTTCGGCGGCGGCGTCGGAGCGCGCGGCGGCGGCGGCGGCGGGCGCGGGCTCGGGCGCGCGGCCGGCGGGGCTGGCGGCGCTCTTGTACAGCAGCGAGTTGGTATTTACTCTGTGGTAGTACCTAGTTCGGCGGCGGCGTCGGAGCGCGCGGCGGCGGCGGCGGCGGGCGCGGGCTCGGGCGCGCGGCCGGCGGGGCTGGCGGCGCTCTTGTACAGCAGCGAGTTGGTATTTACTCTGTGGTAGTACCTAGTTCGGCGGCGGCGTCGGAGCGCGCGGCGGCGGCGGCGGCGGGCGCGGGCTCGGGCGCGCGGCCGGCGGGGCTGGCGGCGCTCTTGTACAGCAGCGAGTTGGTATTTACTCTGTGGTAGTACCTAGTTCGGCGGCGGCGTCGGAGCGCGCGGCGGCGGCGGCGGCGGGCGCGGGCTCGGGCGCGCGGCCGGCGGGGCTGGCGGCGCTCTTGTACAGCAGCGAGTTGGTATTTACTCTGTGGTAGTACCTAGTTCGGCGGCGGCGTCGGAGCGCGCGGCGGCGGCGGCGGCGGGCGCGGGCTCGGGCGCGCGGCCGGCGGGGCTGGCGGCGCTCTTCTTGTACAGCAGCGAGTTGAAGAAGTTGGCCAGCACGCCCTCGTTGCCGGGCGTGCCCGGGCCCATGCCGATTTTCGCGCCGTCCAACTGTCGACACATGTCTATGTTACTAAAGTTTTTTTTTTTTTTTCTCTCTTTATTTGAGCTTCTCACAGAAATGAGCATAAAAAGCTCCATAAAAACAACAAACTAATATATGTTCTTAAAATTAACTTATTCTACGAATGTTACTAGAGGCTGATTTAGGGATCATTTAGACGGCACGCGAACTTATATACGATTTTAGTTACATTGCGGACCATTGAGGTGACATCAATTCGGCCGACCGATCAAATGACGCAATGTAATGAAACTCGCATGCGAGTTCTCGCACCGCCTAAATGAACCCTAAGTGGCACAGAATAAGTTATAGTATTATTATATAGAGAGGGCACGTTGCACCGTGTCCCGAATGAAGTACTGATAAAATCTCAGTTCGGTTAGTACCAGGGTGAGAAAAAATTAAATATGCCTGTCTATTGTGCCAAAAGTGGACGCTTGTCAAGATATGGAAATATTACAAAAATACAGCACCTGAAAGTTTCAAAATCAAAGTTTTTTTTTTTTAACTTTCAAAAACGAATTAAGTAAGAATACCATTCGATTCCTCACATTTTATCCAAAAAAAGATTGTATGGCAACTATATACATAAACGCAATATTTCACCGACAAAAATTTTCTTGTTTTGTTCATACTTCAAGATGCGCTCTCACAGTGACCTTGACGTCACGTTCACATAGCAATTCGTTAGGGACGTTTCGCGAGCGAAGTAAGACTGTCGGACTTTGACTATAATTTCTGACTTTTGTACTGCTTTAATGCAATGGATCCCATATAGACATTTGATCCTAAAAACAAACCTGATCGATTGATACCATAAATAAAAATTTGTCATCTAACCTATTGTAAACATTGATAGTTTAAATCAGGGATCGGATACCGGTATTTTTTGTATGGGAGCGGAAACGGTATTTTTTCGTTCTTTGCTAATTACTTCATTTCTAATTAGGCAATCTAATAATACGAAGTCGTAACCTAAAAACACAACTGAGTGCTACATTTCGAGTATAAAATAATTCGAAAAATATGGTTGTTTCTATTTTTTTGCAAAAAACCGGTTCCGATCCCTGGTTTCGTGAACGTTTTATTAGATAGCGGTGACGCCATTTTGAATAAATGACACGAGATTTGAATAAATGATTCCGTACTACGATTATTTTCCTCTTCTGATGATATTTCATCCTCCAAGTAAATTATAGATGATCAAGCAAATCTTGTCAGTAGGAAAAGGCGCGAAATTCAAATTTTCTATGGGACGTTATCCCATCGCGCCTACATTTTTCAAATTTGCCGCTTTGACCTTGGTGGATGACGGTGTGTTATGACGCCGTGGTACTTTCCACATGTCGCCACCGTAAAGACGGCCGTCTTTTGCTGCCGCTATATGACGGCCGTCATATGACGGCACCGTTTTCTTTGAACTTTAAATGTATAAATGTTTATGGTGTGGGTGTACATAATACCTGCGTGGCGCGCTGCGCGGCCCGCAGCGGCGAGTCTGCGCGCGGCGCGGGCGCGCCGGCCTGCAGCGCGGCCAGCTGCCGCTGCAGGAACGCCTGCTCGTCCTCGGCCGCCACTTCCGCTTCCCGGTTCGCTCCGCTCTGTACAAAAATAGTTATTACCAGGGATGTTGCGAACATCCGCATCCGCAACCGCGGAACTCCCGCATTATTTTCAACATCCGCATCCGCATAAAATCGATGCGGATTTAATGCGGATGCGGATGTGGAGCAGGTCGGTACAGGAACGTCTTAGCATCGGCGTAAGTGCTAGACTGCTAGGTAATTTAGTCATTAACCAAAAAAACCTATTAGAAATGAGCAGTCAAGCGTGAGTGGGACTTAATGTACGGAACCCTTAGAACGCGAGTCCGACTCGCACTTGGCCGGTTTTTTGAAATAAATATTACTAAAATGTAATATTTGACGTTTTTTATGGTACTATCTTGACATCCGCATCCGCATCCGCGGATGTGAGCCTTTAAAAATCCGCATCCGCGGATGTCAAAAAATCCGCATTCGCAACATCCCTGGTTATTACAGTACATATGGGGCTACTTTTCCGTACTAGTGCGTAAAATAGCACTTTTCGTGCGTATGTCGAAACTTTAAAGTGCCATATGTACTGTAAAACGTTGTTCGATACACGTGCGAATAGGTAATTCGCAACTCGTGTCGATTTAAAACACTCCCTTCGGTCGTGTTTTAATTTACCGCCACTCGTTTCGAATTTCCTCTTTTTCGCACTTGTATCGAAAATAATAATAGTGCGAAAAAGAGGAAATTCGAAACGAGTGGCGATATATTAAAACACGACCGAAGGGAGTGTTTTAAATCAACACGAGTTGCGAATTCCCTATTCACACGTGTATCGTACAACGTTTTACAGTACATATGCCCTTTTAAATATTTGACATAGCAACGAATAGTGCTTATTTACGCACTAGTACAGGAAAGTAGCATCATATGTACTATAAAATAGTTTTTAAACTCGAGGCAGAACCTGAGCTATACCAACTCTAATGGGCCTGCCGGCCTAGCTAGCTTAGCCTAGCTTCCGCTTCGCCATCGAATCGCTTTGTGTCTCTATCAAGTATCACTCTTCCATATTAGTGCGATAGTGACAGTTGCGTTTCGTTCGCTCGTAGCGTTAGCGATTGGCTGCATGTGCATGTTGTCTACGGGGCCTGGGCCGAAAACGTAATCATCAGAACGATGAAAGATGAAACAAAAACGTTCTATAATGAACGCCTCTCTTCACAACACAAAACTCGGCAGACTTCTGACCAGATGAACTGATGATATAAGAAACATGATAGGCTTACTATGGAAAAAACACAACAAATCAGACGTGCGTTCCCAATTTTTATATGCCCAACGATGGGCGAATACACGTCATCATCATCATCATATCAGCCTTTTAACGCCCACTGCTGAGCATAGGCCTCTCTTCGAGTACGCCACTAATCCCGGTCCTGAGATAATCTCATCCAGAAGTGAACCGCAATCTTCCGAATATCGTCCACCCAACGAGTCAACGGACGCCAGGCACTCCTTTCGTGTGTTTCGTGTTCGAATACACGTAGAAAACGATAACTAGATTTAGTCCTAAACTACATTTATACTAGGAAACCATTGCTAAATAAACGTTCCAAACTGTCCAAATATGCGAGTTATAAAATCAAAAGTTACCTTCCGCGTCGTCGGCTGCACTATGATGTCTCTGTAGTAATCGTCTGGTTTACAGCTCTGCATGTTTTCGTATAATATGCTAATTTTCTTCATGCTATCCCAACCGGCGGGTCTGAAAACGGAGATAAAGTAAGTATATATAATTCTAGCAATAGAGATTTGTAGGTATATATCAACATCATTGCACAGACTCTCTTGAGGTGACGAAACTTTGCTAAAAATAAAACCAACATTGTGACTGTACCTAAATTGTTTTCATACAAAAAAAATGTAAAACACTTGTACACTTTCTCCTTGGAAAAAAATATTATTACCATCTAATGACGGAATTGTCTTCCTTCGTTTTTTCCCACTTCAAAATATGACACGTAAGAGTCGTAAGTGACAAAACCCGTTAAGAACAAATTGCTCAATACGACAAGACACTTAAAACATGGTTCAGCTTTTACAAGAACCCTATATTGGTGCTTAAAGATTTTATCTAAATCAGGTCGCAGTTCTTGTCCTCTTTGGCGGACGTGTAGAACAGCGCCGCGCCGTACTGGAGACAGGACCGCCGGATCCATTGCTTGAACAAGTATAGTTACTCACATCAGCACGGCGTCCTTCTCAACAATGAGGGCCGGAGTTCTAAACGGCAGGCCGTATATCCTGTGCGTGAGGTACTTGTACAGCAGGTCGCAGTTCTTGTCCTCTTTGGCGGACGTATAGAACAGCGCCGCGCCGTACTGGAGACAGGACCGCCGGATCCATTGCTTGAACAAGTATAGTTACTCACATCAGCACGGCGTCCTTCTCAACAATGAGGGCCGGAGTTCTAAACGGCAGGCCGTATATCCTGTGCGTGAGGTACTTGTACAGCAGGTCGCAGTTCTTGTCCTCTTTGGCGGACGTATAGAACAGCGCCGCGCCGTACTGGAGACAGGACCGCCGGATCCATTGCTTGAACAAGTATAGTTACTCACATCAGCACGGCGTCCTTCTCAACAATGAGGGCCGGAGTTCTAAACGGCAGGCCGTATATCCTGTGCGTGAGGTACTTGTACAGCAGGTCGCAGTTCTTGTCCTCTTTGGCGGACGTATAGAACAGCGCGCTGTACTGGAGACAGAACCGTCGGATCCATTGCTTGAACAGGCATATCTATTACTTACATCAGCACGGCGTCCTTCTCAACAATGAGGGCCGGAGTTCTAAACGGCAGGCCGTATATCCTGTGCGGGAGGTACTTGTACAGCAGGTCGCAGTTCTTGTCCTCTTTGGCGGACGTGTAGAACAGAGCGCTGTACTGGAGACAGAACCGTCGGATCCATTGCTTGAACAGGCATATCTATTACTTACATCAGCACGGCGTCCTTCTCAACAATGAGGGCCGGAGTTCTAAACGGCAGGCCGTATATCCTGTGCGTAAGGTACTTGTACAGCAGGTCGCAGTTCTTGTCCTCTTTGGCGGACGTATAGAACAGCGCCGCGCCGTACTGGAGACAGGACCGCCGGATCCATTGCTTGAACAAGTATAGTTACTCACATCAGCACGGCGTCCTTCTCAACAATGAGGGCCGGAGTTCTAAACGGCAGGCCGTATATCCTGTGCGTGAGGTACTTGTACAGCAGGTCGCAGTTCTTGTCCTCCTTGGCGGACGTATAGAACAGCGCCGCGCCGTACTGGAGGCAGAACCGCCGGATCCATTGTTGCATGAAATCGAAGTGCTCGTCGCGATAGTCGTGCTCTTTTTCTAAGGTGCTCATGTAGTCAGTCTGGGGAAAAGAATTAGAATGAGCCAAGGAATGTGGGATTTATCGAGATCAAAGTTGTATAAGGACACCTATTATATGGCATATAACTTGCTGTGGAGCCAGGTCATGTATAGAAAAAGATTACAACTGTGTACCGCCATAGAGAAAAAAATACATAGAGTGCTCACTCCATACATCAGTTTTTGTACCAAAAAGACTATTAGCATCTAGCATCGAGTAGCGGAACTATCAGTACTGCTACTTGACAATAGATGTAGCACCGACCGGAAAGTCTTATGCTGTTGAGATAAGACTTTCCGGTTGGTGCTACATCTATTGTAAAGTAGCAGTACTGATAGTTCCGCTACTCGATGCTAGATGTAGACACTGAAATTAATAGTCTGAACTGATGTATGGAGTGAGCACTCTTGTCTTACTATATTTCTCTATGGTACCGCTGCTATTTCTGCTGCTGTTTTGTCAGTGTTAACTTACCTTAGTGACAACTACCACTATATCCAGCCCTAGATTAGTGGTCAGCCCAGCTTCGGGCAGCGGGTTCTCATCGTCCTCGCTGTCCAGGTCGTCCGACAGGTTCCTGGAGGACCGCTTCATGGGGGATGAGGCCGCTTGCTCCATCTCTGTGTACCGCTGCCTTTTCTGCTGCTGCTGTTCAGTGTTGACTTACCTTAGTGACAACAACCACTATGTCCAGCCCGAGATTAGTGGTCAGCACAGCTTCGGGCAGCAGGTTCTCATCGTCCTCGCTGTCCAGGTCGTCCGACAGGTTCCTGGAGGACCGCTTCATGGGGGATGAGGCCGCTTGCTCCATCTCTGTGTACCGCTGCCATTTCTCCTGTTTTGTCAGTGTTAACTTACCTTAGTGACAACAACCACTATGTCCAGCCCTAGATTAGTGGTCAGCACAGCTTCGGGCAGCGGGTTCTCATCATCCTCGCTGTCCAGGTCGTCCGACAGGTTCCTGGAGGACCGCTTCATGGGTGACGAGGCCGCTTGCTCCATCTCTGTGTACCGCTGCCTTTTCTGCTGCTGCTGTTCAGTGTTGACTTACCTTAGTGACAACAACCACTATGTCCAGCCCTAGATTAGTGGTCAGCACAGCTTCGGGCAGCGGGTTCTCATCGTCCTCGCTGTCCAGGTCGTCCGACAGGTTCCTGGAGGACCGCTTCATGGGTGACGAGGCCGCTTGCTCCATCTCGTCGCCCGGCTCCGTGTACCGCTGCCATTTCTGCTGCTGCTGTTTTTTACTCTGTAACCTTTGTTCTGGGGGACAAAACAGTTATATGTAAAGAATAAAGAATAAAGATCATTTATTTCAGCAATAGGTTACAGATATACCAGGGGTGTCCGCACTAGGCAATGCCTGTATCGCGGGGAACCAAATTACAATTAAATATCGGAGCTGTTACATTTAGTCTAACATTTAGTAAGAAACTACTTACGACTAGTAATCTTAACTAAAACTAAAGCTAACCCTAGACACAATATTGAAACTAGATCCTGTCAAATATGGCTTCTGTCTCGGCATAATTTTGTGAGTGCAGCAGTATGAAAAGTAGTTTTTTCGCTTCCATTTGAGTGCAATCCCTGAGGTTACATAGTTTGTTTATTGCATTGTATGTAGACGCTCTGATGCAATCACCAAAACGTTTGCCAAATGCTGAATTTACTCTTGGAATGGGTAAATTGAAAACGCGTTTTTGTGATAACTTAATATTATAGTCCTTTAATAATTTAGACGATTTATGTGTTTGCAAGCAAATTTTGTGAATAAAAAGTTGACGAACGGACAGAACTTTAGCTTGAGCAAAGAGATCAGCAGTTGGAAAACGGAAAGGTTTTTTGAACATTACTTTCAGCACAGAACGTTGCGCTCTTTCAATTTCTAGCATGGTAGTCTTTGCTGCACTGCCCCACACCCCAATGCAATAACAGATTACAGATTGGCACAGTGCGACATAGACCAGTTTTAGTAAAGATTCATCTGCAGCAAGACGGAGTTTCTTAAATATATAAATAGACTTTCTGATTCTACCAGAGAGTTTGTGAATGTGATGTTTAAAATTTAAGTTTTCATCTACAAAAACGCCAAGGTATTTTATAATGTCAGCGCGCTGGATTCTATCACAATTACAGTTACAGAGATTATCTGGGAAATCAGTACACGAGTGGATTTTTATGGTGGGATCGAAAGATGGTTTTGTCAAAGCAGTTTTATGAAAACATAAGAATTTCGTTTTATCACTGTTAATGGTCAGAAGATTGTCGCGAAACCAGCGCGCTGCCATTTGCATACCTCTTTCAGTGACAGCAATTACTTTCTCCCAGTTAGTATCGTTAAACAGTATGACGGTGTCGTCCGCGTAACATATAATCTCAGAATTTGGGATATTAAGATTAAGAATATCGTTAATATAGATTGTAATAATATAATATGTATTAGTTAAGTTTAACAAAAAATCAACAGATGGATGGAAAGACGAATTTGGCTGCTTAAATGCGTGAAAAAATAACTTTAAAAAAACATGACAAAGTTAAACAAAATAGGGTTGGCCGGTCGAAGTATTTTACAGATGGGGCCAGCATACCTGTTAATCCCTAGAATTGTATCAAATTAATTTTTGTTTTTTTGGAATTTTATGGATACAATTTTAAAACAATTATATTATAACAGTTATGATACCTATAATTCAGTGTAGTGTAATAATATAAAAGCTACTCACTGGAGTGTAAATAGTGTATAGGTTAAAACTTCTTTAACGGAAATAGTTATTAGGTATGTGATAAATAACTATGGTACGCAATACATTTATTATTCTAACTACGGAACTTGAAAAACGAGTTTTCTTTTTATATTAACGTTGTTTGGCTTTACTAACTTAATTTTGTATTTGATATTTTCCAAGTCTAACAGAGTTCATATAGAAGTAGGGCATGCAGTACCGGTCCCGGTACCAAGAATTTTATTTCCCGGTTCTGAACATGGCCGGAACCGGGATTCCCGGTTCTTTCCGGTTCTCAAGGCACCTTATGATTCTTTTTAAGAAATTCTTTGTGTTAGCGTACAATCTTTATTAATTACTTATTTTGATATGAACAATTTCATAAGGATTAATAAACGACTTATTTTATATAAAAAAGCACTTTTAGCGTGGGAACGCTAGTGGGAACCTTTCCCGAAAATCCCGAAATTAACCGGCACACTTTGCCTCCGCCTGGGCTTAAAGGTGTACGAGCAACACGGCCGTAGTCGATGCACTCAGCACTATGACGGCACGGGATACAGGAGTTAAAAATTCAAGAACGGAATATTTTTATATAAAACCAAACGTAGAACACGAATTATTAAATTATACAACGGGACTTAATCGCGTATCAAAGTTTTAAGATTTACCTGACGTTTCGAGGACGGCGTTGTCCCCGTGGTCTCGGAGAAGACTGGCTTAAGTTGACATCAGCATCGTCTAACCGCGCGAGTTTTTCGAACTACCCGCAAAACTCGCGCGGTTAGACGATGCTCATGTCAACTTAAGCCAGTCTTCTCCGAGACCACGGGGACAACGCCGTCCTCGAAACGTCGGAGGTAAATTTTAAAACTTAGATACGCGATTAAGTCCCGTTGTATAATTTAATAATGTGTAAAAATCGTGAAAGTTTACATCAGTGCTAGAACAAGAATATTCGAATACATAAATAAATACTTAATATCCTACTTGTGATTTAAAAGTTGTTTAAAGATTTAAAGATTAGTTTAAGTCACCCGGGTCAAAATGTATAGATAAACACCTTATTCGTCTAAATAGGTGTAATTTAGTAGCTTTAAGACTCCATTGGGACATATGACATAAACATACATAGATTGCTAATATCATTAGTCCTTTATGTAACCGGCATAAAAGTACTGAACGATGTTTTAGATAAAAAAAAATAGAAAACTTGGTGAATTTTTACAAATTACCACTTTACTAGGTTAGTTTGTCGGGTGTCTTCAGTACCGGTTCTTTCGACACTATAAAATTCCCGGGAATTCCCGGGAATTTGAGAACCGGGAATTCCCGGGAGCATGCCCTATATAGAAGCCATGATAGGCGTTTCTTATTATCGGCATAGTTCGATGTATATGGTTTACTTCTATAAGATCACTAGATGTAACCAAATTTGATTAAAACTTGTTTGAATTAAAATTCACGATCAAAATTGATTGAGCAATAAATTCATTAATTTACCTAACAGTGAAGAATACATTTAAATGCCAAAACACATCAAGCGTAAGTTGACAAACCACTATATTGCATAAATATGTGGCATCGATTAAACGTTACGCGTGCTATGACGTAACGCATGACTCACGGTCTGACGGGGTCCCCATTGAGTACAGTTAGCGGCATAAATATTCTATTTTCAACCTTGTCTCAAAGGAATAAGGCGAAAGGACGTGGACATGTGTTGACTACTGTATAAGTAAAGACAAACGTACGTCTAAAGATATATTTACAATTTTGAGCCTTGCTCGGTTGCAATAAGGTAAAATTTGTATAATCTATTTTTAGATCTTATGTCAAATAGGATCACAAACAAGTTAACTGTTTTAGATCAAGATAGGAATAGGATGGGTATTGGATGCGGATTAGTTATAATAAGATCTCGTTGTATTTTTTGCTGACGGTGTCTTATCAATATAATGGAATCTACCTGCAGAGCTATTACGTTTCATATCTGATAGTTTTGTTGAAATTTGTAAGTTAATGCCCTATATACGAGTTGTTATAAAAATTGTAGTATAGTACGGCTCTTCTGAGGTGAACTTTTCGCTTCGAACCTTAATCTTTCAAACAAAGGCCATTGTCTCTATTATCGCAAAACCGCTTGCTCCCGACTTAGCACGTGCCAGTACAACATTCATATTGAAAAACAACCGATATCGTCATAGTATTAAGGTTCAAATTTAACGTCACTGATATTCTAGATATTACGTTTTGGTAGTGTAGGACGATAAACCGCCCCGAAACGATACGGCGCTCATATTATTTTGATACTTAGTGTGGTGTTAAAAATGAAACGTGATTATTTATTATATTGTTTTATTTAAATTATTAGCTTGCGGTGGTAAATGTAATAATTTACAAAGGTGCAGCTGCAAGCATTGTTATTTTTTCTTATCTTTAAAATAACGATACTGTGAAATTAGAGTCGGACCAAGAAAAGTCTGCAGCGGATTTGATAGCCCACGCAGGGCCATTGTTATTTTAAACGTCAAACTTCTATGAAATTATGACGTATAAATAACACTTGCACTGCGGGGGCTATCAAATCCGCTGCAGACTTTTCTTGGTCCGACTCTAGCACCTCTGATGTGATGCCGACGCATAGTGACAATAAAAACACTGATAAGGCAAACGTGGAGCTTTGAAGCGTACAGCTTTTCTAACAAAACGTCACGTGTCAACGGTCAGAAGAAAGGTCGGTTATAATATAAGAAAGAAATTGATTATATCTGATTTTTTTATGACACGATTTTATCTAGTAGTACGTATAACTGTTTATATACCTACACGGAAAAATGTTGATTATACCTATGTTAAACTTATTAATCTTAAATTTACATTGTTACCTTAGATTTTGTTATATAACAAATATACAACGCTTTATCATAAATAACCGGGTTTCATTTTTAACACCACACTAAGTATCAAAATAATATGAGTGCCGTATCGCTTCGGGGCGGTCTATCGTCCTACACTACCAAAACGTAATATCTAGAATATCAGTGACATTAAATTTGAACCTTAATACTATGACGATACCGGTTGTTTTTCAATATGAATGTTGTACTGGCACGTGCTAAGTCGGGAGCAAGCGATTTTGCGATAATAGAGACAATGGCCTTTGTTTGAAAGATTAAGGTTCGAAGCGAAAAGTTCACCTCAGAAGAGCCATACTATAACAATTTGTTTTTAGTAATTTTTAGTCATTTTATTTATGTAATACAAAATATATAGTAAGGTCAATGTGGGTAATTACGTATTTTTCTTTGATTTTTAATCGTAGGAAAAAAAACCATCTGCTTTTGATTGCTGAAATTAAAAGCAATCGCTGCTTTGTCGATGAAATTATCAATTTTGTTCGTTGTTCGAGAAAAACGCTGGTGGACGGAATAGTCCCTATGACGGAATTAGTCACATTTCACCTATGTTATGTAGTTGTAATCATGACAACACAGTACATGTATAGACAACTGTCAGCGTCATTTTAAATTTAGAATTCTTTTCTCCATACTTTTTTACCTCTGTGTATGTTGCGAGAATTAGGTTAGGTTAGGGCTCATTTAGACGATGCGAGAACTCGCATGCGAATTTCATTACATTGCGGGTTTTGATCGGTCGGTTAAATTGGACGTAACCAACAGTCCGCAATGTAACTAAAATCGCATGCGAGTTCGCGCGCCGTCTAAATCAGCCCTTACACACTGCATTTCATTTGTGTGTTTCTATTATGCAAAGAAACAAATTACTATGCTAACCATCGCCTATAACCTACATTCCTATCTCGAATAATGCCCGACCCGAATCGTCCGGTTTAAATTAATTTAAATCGTTCCGTGTTTTACGTCGTCGGTCGTTGTAACGAGTGGAAGATTAAGGCTGCACATCATTGGCATATTAATAGGAGGTTTATTGTAAATAGTATAAGTTTTATACAGATGTAGTGCATAATTATTTTCCATCGTTTTTTCACGGAAACGTACGAACGTGTCTTGCTATTTCAGTCAGTCTCGGTACAAAAAGTATTGAGGTTGACTGAAGTAGCATGACAAATGCGAACGTTTCCGATAAAATACGATGGAAATTAATTATGCACTACATCTGTACGGGTATGTGTGGTTGGCCTTCACACTGGGGCGTGTTTACACATTGATTAATAATTAGTGTTTATTGCGAGTTTATACGTTTGCCAAAAACGCAAACACTAATCAATGTGTTAATTGGGCCTTAGAAACTCTTGGCGAGGTATTTACATTAATATAAATTGCATTCAATTAAATCCATAGCTCCTCAGTTAACACCGCATGCTTCAGAAACTTAAACTCCTAAGAGCAAAAGAAAAAGTATCGAGAGAGACTATAAATATCGTGAAATGAGCTCATCGGTCATCGCGTGATTATTAATGACTTCGAGGATAAAAACTTATATTTTTCCATGAATAAAGATAAATTTACGCTTATAACGAATGACATATTGTTTGTTCATCGGACCGTTCCTATTTTATCAAGGAAATAGCAGTGGCACTCATGGTCACTAGAAGCACAGTGTAAAAAGTGACAGTGGACCGACGTCTTTGATGTTTGCGTAAATGCTGCCACGGCACAAGAACACAGGAGGGTTGTCACAGACCACCAAAACAAACATGCCAATTGCCAACCATTTCAAATAAGACACGCTAGCCCTGTAAGTAGTACCGAGCTACTAACAATTGCGATGTATGCAGCTAGGGTGCGCGCGTTTACTCAAAGTGTTATAATTTATAAATATTATAATGCTCCACATTTTGGTGGCATCACTGACTGTGACCTGTACAGTCACAGTCAGTGATGCCACCAAAATGTGATACCTACAGACGTCAAAATCCACACACAACACACACACAGGACACAGCCCAGCTTGTATACAGGACAAGCGATATTAAATCGAATAATAATAGCATTAAGAACTTAGCTTTAATCAGTTAATTACACACTCCTCTTAAACGGATTGGAATGACGTATCACTACTGTAGGGTGCATTATTATGTGTGTCGGTTAAGTATATTGTGTTTAGATTAGATAAGAGATAAAAATTAATTAGATGAAGCTTTATGGTTATCTGCTGCATTTACCTGTCTAGGTGGAACTCTTTTTAACCAAAATCTAAAAAAGTAATGTATAAATCTATCAATTTAGGTAGGGATATTTTTGACATTTATTAGACAATCATTTGCCAACTGTACATTTGGCAGTAAGGAGTGTAAGGTAACATTCTAGCTATTATGTTATAGCTGTGTGTTATACTCACTAGGGAGGAATGTAACGGATGTGGTTTTATCGGAACCGAAAGCGGAACCAGATGTTTTAATTTTAGTTTATCGGAACCAGAAACGGAATCGTAACCGAAAACGGAACGGGAACCAGAACCGGATCCTAAGTCAGAACTGTCAGTAGGAACACATTACACAACACAACACATACGAATAGGTACAACAAAACATCTAATTACTGCAGTACGTGGCAAGCGGGGCTATGAGCGAATGACTGGTATAAACCTGTTTGTTTTTGATGCGCTAAGCATTGACATCCGATTCCGTTTCAAAAGTAACGGAACCGGAACAGAAACGGATGTGTAATACCAAACGGAAGTTCCGACTTAACGGAAACGGAGCTCCGTAACATCCCTGATACTCAGTATGGTTGCCTAATGGTACAAACTGTGCCAATTCTTAAGATTAGCTTGATAAGCAGATCCGAGGCTCCCCAAATGAGCTGTGGTAAAATGTCAAGACAAGATGTAGAATTTCGAACTCACCAGGTGTGAGATCCAATTTGTCTATATGGTCCCCGAGCACCGTGGCCCAGGTCTGTAGCTGCTCCAGGATCCCCCATGGCGTGGTCATGGCCACCGTGAAGATGACCAGCGAGTGGGGGAACGTCTCCTCGTTGAGGGCGAACTTGAGCAGGTTCGTGTGCCCTGGATCACCATCCAGTACCCATACACTGAGGCGTGTTTGATCTGGGGAAAGTAAATATTTTGAGATACCTAATCATACACAAAGAGAATTTGAAATAGAGGCAGATTGTCAAAGTAAATTCACTGCCATCTTTTGACAAAAGATTAACTGTTAGAACATCATTTGACTTTGACCCTTATTCTATCACTGAAATGTGTTAATTTGTCAAATATTGAAATTAACGTCATCTGCCCGAGAGTAAGCCAAAAGTCATGGGGCCATCACTCGAAAAGATTGCACCAAATATCAATATTTAACAAAGTCAAATGCCCATAAAATGAATCAACATCAAGATCATTTTGAACTCCTCGCCCGATTAGCAACTATTGCTTCTGACTGTACCATTCAATAAATACGCTTACTGGAATTTGAAGCCAGGACCTTTAATTTCATAGGCAGTGACACTATGATTAGGCTAAGAGGCTATTTGTGGGTTCAAGAAAAAGGATGCAGGAAGAATTATATGGGTAAAACATTACTTATTACTAATAATGGATGGATTTATTATTTTATTTATAAACTTTGTTAGGTTAAACTAAATCAGCTGATTCATTTCATGAGTTAAAAAATTGTACTTACTACTTTTGTATATACAAATAATATTAAAGAGAAAGAATGACACATATTCTTAGTTGCTCTCATTATTCCTGCTCATTCACATTAAAGTAGACTTCAAAGTAGCTTTGACACAGTTTCCTTCTCATGAATCTATGTTTACATGTTTGTACCATAGTTAACCTATAAGCATTGTTATTGGTAGTCAAAATGAGTCGACTTACCATCGCGATATTCATCTCTTACGTCTATATATGCATATTCGAGTGCCGACCCCTTCTTAGGATCCTCTACCCCTTGTAATTTCGCGATTAGTGTGGTTTTGCCAGTCTCATTATTACCCAAAACTAACACATTTTTGTTTGAAGGTAGTTTCGTATTGCCCTGATTCTGGACTTCTTCTAAAATCGCAGACCTGAAAAATGTTAAAAATTCGATCAATGCTCATCAATTTTGGCCGTACGCAAGTTTGGCACGAAACGTCACTTATAGTTCCAACTTGGTTACACATGATGCGGGGGAGAAATTCGTATATGAATGCAATGTGAAAAGATTCCACAGTTGTTTTACAAACAAAGGTAAGACGTCGCAGCTAGGTCACATATTTCTCAGGTATGAGAATTGACATCACGTAGGTGTGACACATTAGATCCCCTATATGGGGGACTCGGTTGGACACAAATATAACAGTGAACCGTTACCATAAGTTGTCCTTCGTATCGCCATTTTTATCCTTTTTAGATTTAGGCCCATTTGCCTGGCCGTTTGTCTCCATTCTTCAGAAATGTTAGAAGATAACAACGGCACACAGAGGCTTTTCGTTTTCGGCCGTTCATACGTCACTCTCGCGATGAAATGTGTTGCTGTAGCAAGATTTCAGTTTTACCGATAATATTATGTTATGCCGGCATTTTACCCGAAAGCTGATTTCGATTGTCGCACATTATACAACAAATGTTAAAAATGTATTCTTGAATATCAAAAACTATAATTATGCACATAATTGGATAAGTTTCTATGCAACTGCAGCACAGTAACGCATCTTTTTAACTATATAATGGATCAAGATTGAATCAATTTACCTCTGTGAGAGTTTGAAATATTGACTGGGGCGACACTGATACAACTTTTTTTAATGACCAAGGCATGAATCTAGTATAACTGGATTGGGCATGAGTGGTGGGGATAACTGACAGAACGGGATAGTCTTATGTATCTTTCAGTAGGAGTAGCAGAGAAAGCGCTATTATTGTTTGTCCTTGTCACAGTCTCACATCTTGTTTTATTCCCCACCGTAAATTGACCACCGTGATTGGTCGAATTCATTTGTTGCCCACCATAATGCGACGCTATGATTGGTCGAATTTATATGTTTTGTCCCTCACGGAGGCACGCGTAGACCACTTCTATAGGATGCTACCTTCTATGGACCAAGGCGTGTACATATTACATTCCAATTAGAAAGCCTTTAATTTTTAATTATTTTGTTAGGTGGTTTAAATTTAAATAATACTATATAAGATTTAATCATTAAAATATACCTAATTTCTAATAATAATTAATCGAAATATCATACTATGTAGTGTGAGCTTTTGACATGCTTTTGAACAGTCTCTATGACTGTCAAAGTTGTCAAACTGTCATTTGACAGAACAGCAGCATCGAACGTCACTGTTGTTTTTCGTTTCAAAAATCAAGAAAAATAAGTGACCGAAAGCACGCGAACAAAGGAAATTCTTCACACAACCAATATTTTACAGTAAACACCACTTTAGGTGTGAACAAAAATGTTTCGAAAGCCACAGAAGCCTAGTTCCGGGAAGAAACCCAATTTGTCGCAAGTGAGTCATTAAGATTTGTTTGTCCTTCAGATTAACCATTTTATACAAGACTATTAGGTCTAATAGCAAGATAGGTTCATTGAGGGCTATAAGACCATCTCTATTTTTAGAATATTGTTAGAAATCATCTATTTCCGAGATCCGAAAGGTTTGTGAACTCGTAACAGTATGCTTTTGCATAATGATATGGATCCTATTACAATGCCTGTATTGTGTGTTCATTTAATAAGTTTCTTGACTTATCGAAGACGATAACAAAGGTCTCTGAGAGAAAGGTCTCATTTATTTTGATTTCAAGCAGTTTCATTTCAACAGCATGTCAAAATCAAAACCCTTAGTCACATGTTCAACTTTGTTAGTTATTACCAATATTTGTTAGCATTGGTATAGTATGTTATGATTCACTTAATTTCATAGTTAAAAAATCCAAGGGTTTTGCTAAAATAATCATGTATTTCAAGGAATCTATTAAATCTATTAATCCATTCATTATTTCAAGGAATCTATTAAATCTATTTCTTGCTACTCCTCCTAATTTAGTTTAGCGCGTTTTTTTAGTCATCTATGTTATTAATTAGAATTTTATAAATAGAGTGAAAAATTGAAAATACAAAATAATATTGCAATAAAGTTTGAAAATCTTATGCAATATTTCAGTTTGGACTACTAGACATAGACCCTATGGATGACGATGATGAGCCAATGGTTGGCTCTGATGATGACATGGACTTAGAGGCGGAGCTGGCAGCCATCAGTGGTGGAGGTGCGAGGCACCGACCCCGGAAACCAGCTCCTATGCCAGCAGCGGACTTGGATGCCATGATTGCTGCGAGTCTGAAAGATATACCATCGGATGATGAGGGTTCTGGTTAGTAATTAAGTAATATTGCAGTTTTTGAGAATCATACAACTAATGAAATATAATTTCCACACAACTGTAACAGTTAATACATTAGGGAATAGATTTTATTTAAAAGCAATAATAGCACCATATTGATCTAGCAAGCTTCCTGCGAGTTTTTTTTTTAAAGAGGACAAAACTATGCCAAATTGCATTTATTATGTTTCCTTTGTAGTATTGTACCTTTAGCATTGTGCAGTCTAATTTTACGTTTCAAATTTATAAACAGCAATAATACCAGCTTTCAGTTCCAAACTAAAATGCAAAAATAATCATAATCATATCTTTATTGCATTCATGTTGGTACAAAATCAAAGCGCAACATAAGACCCTGTTAAGGGTATTGCAAAACTATAACTAATAAAACATACACACAGAAAATCTAGAACAAGAATAAATAATACAACTATTTTTGATATTTATACAAGTCAAAATAATCTTGTAAGGAATAGTACAGAGCACCACCTCAACAATGACGCAATGTGGTGCCGTGTACTCTTGATTAATTTACTACTTTTTGCTACAGGCGATGACGATGACCCGGAGCTTCTCAGTGAGCTGCACGACCTGAGCTTAGACGAGGCACCTGCACCTCAAGCACCGTTGCCTCGTGTCGCCAGCGCTGACAGCAGCACCATAAGTCTGCTGCAAGATCGGATAACCAACTATACTGTTGCTGAGAAAAATGCCAAGGCTGCTGGTGAGAGCAGCCGCGCTCGGAGGTAAGCATAAAGTTCTCAGTGAGCTGCAAGACCTGAGCTTAGACGAGGCACCTGCACCTCAAGCACCGCTGCCTCGTGTCGCCAGCGCTGATAGCAGCACTATAAGTCTGCTGCAAGATCGGATAACCAACTACACTGTGGCTGAGAAAAATGCCAAGGCTGCTGGTGAGAGCAGCCGCGCTCGGAGGTAAGCATAAAGTTCTCAGTGAGCTGTAAGACCTGGGCTTGGACGAGGCGCCTGCGCCTCAAGCACCGCTGCCTCGTGTCGCCAGCGCTGATAGCAGCACTATAAGTCTGCTGCAAGATCGGATAACCAACTACACTGTGGCTGAGAAAAATGCCAAGGCTGCTGGTGAGAGCAGCCGCGCTCGGAGGTAAGCATAAAGTTCTCAGTGAGCTGTAAGACCTGGGCTTGGACGAGGCACCTGCACCTCAAGCACCGCTGCCTCGTGTCGCCAGCGCTGACAGCAGCACTATAAGTCTGCTGCAAGATCGGATAACCAACTATACTGTGGCTGAGAAAAATGCCAAGGCTGCCGGTGAGAGCGGCCGCGCTCGGAGGTAATGTAGCACTGTTGGTGTGTTAGACTACAGCACTAAGTTTCAGCCTGATTTAAGCTTACGTCTACAAGATTGGCCGACGCTACCTGTCAACTCAAACTCTGCCAACCTTCCATAAGGTAAGCGGAGTATGTGTACAAATGCAGGAGTTAAAAGCGACGAGAGAGCTCGAATGTAGACAGTTTACAATATTTCTAACACGTAATATTTACAGATTCGGCCGCGGCCTGAAAACCCTAAACGACCTCCTGAAGCAAGCGAAAGCCGGTGCCACAATAGCCAATGACGACATCCCGCCGCCCGTGGCCGTGGCTGCGGCGGCCCCGGCGGCGCCCGAGCCGGCAGCGCAGCCCCGCGCACCAGCCAGGCCTGCGCCGGCCATTCCTGACAGTCCCAGGTGATTGTCATAAATCAGATTGTAACGACTTTTGACTCGTACTGTTTTTAGGGTTCCGTACCCAAAGGGTAAAAACGGGACCCTATTACTAAGACTCCGCTGTCCGTCCGTCTGTCACCAGGCTGTATCTCACGAACCGTGATACAGTTGAAATTTTCACAGATGATGTACTTCTGTTGCCGCTATAACAACAAATACTAAAAACAGAATAAAATAAAGATTTAAGTGGGGCTCCCATACAACAAACGTGATTTTTGACCGAAGTTAAGCAACGTCGGGCGGGGTCAGTAGGGGAGATAGGGGAGCATTGGGCAGTCGGGAGGTTCGGGCACCACCTTGTAAGTCGGGTCGTATGAAAGGTACTTAATTTTGTATACTGTGGTAGTTTAGCTTACTAACTGGCAACACCGCTCAGGCTAATGTCATCTGCCACTTTGATTAGTTGTCAGTGTCACATGGTGTCGACCGTTTCGTGCGTACAAAAGTAAATATTTTGATGTGATTTCGAAGGAAATAACAACGTGATCTGCGTAAAGCCGTAAGTTTCAGTATTGTCATCTAGTTATGTGTTTACGAAAGCTAATATTAACGTATAAATTAAGGTAAAACATTAGACTACAAAAAACATATTTGAATTTATTTGTGAAATGAAGGGGTAGGGAGCATTGAGCACTAATTTTAAAGGGAGGTTTGGGCATGCCCAATGCTCCCGCCACTATTGTTTGTTTCGGCAATCGCTGTAAAAAGTAAGTTCTGTTAAAAGAAAATGTTTGGAGGAAGAAAATTCGTTTGATGAAGATGATGTGGTTGTATTAGATAGAAATTTTAAGGTCAAAGATTATGTGCTAGTGAAATTTGACACTAAGAAAACTGTCTATCACTATGTTGGCCAAATTGAAGAAGTTCGTCACTCGATGGCAACTATTAAATTTATGCGTATGAGTACGATACGTAATACATTTATGTATCCAGAGATTGAAGATATATCAAGTATCCCATTGAAAGACATCAAAACCAAATTGCCAAACCCAAAGATATGGGTCAAGCGTGGCAGCTCTAAGTATACTTTTGATAAGCCCATCTGGGTTATACCGAATCTTAGATAAATTTTATTACTAAAGTAAGAATACTGAGTATTGAGTACTAAATCTTTAGTATTTTTTTGTTTTGAGTACTTATAGTTTAAAACAGTTGATTGTTTGTTGATTTTATTGCAAGTTTTAATGATTATATTATTTAATATTCAAGCAATTTACCATTAAGTGGCCTATTTAATACAGTGCCCAAACCTCCCATTGAGGTGTCCAAACCTCCCGACCATTGGGAGGTTTGGGCACTTTTGACAGTATTCAGAAAATCTCTTGCAATTTTGAGACTGATTATAATTGTATAAGTGTTCTTCGTTATAATTGAAGCCAAATATATGTGCTACTAATATAAGGAGTAAAAAGTTGATTTTGTTAAATAATTGCATTTTTATTAAGGCTTAAGTAAAAAAGTGCCCAATGCTCCCCTATCTCCCCTACTTGGATGGGTGACCGTTTTTTTGCTTGTTTTTTTTTTTGCTTGTTTTGCTCTATTTTTTGTTGATGGTGCGGAACCCTCCGTGCGCGAGTCCGACTCGCACTTGGCCGGTTTTTTATATTGGCGTTTCAACTTTATAAAGTTTGGACCGCGCGAAATAATGTAATTTTGTATGTGTAATTGGTGCAATGTTTTAAAAATTTATTTAATTGATGACTGACCATAAACAATGCACTATTGCTGCCTAATTTTTAACCAGTAAAGTCAAGTTTCCCGTCAATTTTTGAGAAAAATACCTATTCCCCCGTTAGTTCACCCCCGCTACCGGTGGAAGAGGCCCCTCGGCCGCCGCCGCGCGCAGCCAGTCTGCGGAGCCCTACCGAGCCTCCGCCGGCCCTAGACCCCGCTAAACAGGAGGGCTTGCAGACTATACTTAGTAAGTCACTATTGAAGGTTGCTTATTTATTTTATTTTAAGGTTCACCAACAGTTATTACATTGAGGCTTAAGTACATCAATACAAACTTAAATAACATGCTGAATGTATAACTAATTACTGGTAAACACCACATGCAAAAATTAAAAAAGCAAATTCAACAACAAAGCCGACACATTTGAACACCTTATTACTATAGAATAAGGAGCAAAGCGCAACCACGATGTAGACTGGTAAGTAGGTATATAACTAAATATGGAATTAAAACTAAATATACTAACTACTAATGAATAAATTTCTAATTTTTGTCAGAGAGTCAAAGTGAACATCAAACCTGTTACTATACCTCTTACTATCAGGGATGTTGCGAACATCCGCATCCGCAACCGCGGAACTTCCGCATTATTTTCATCATCCGCATCTGCATCCGCATCCGCATAAAATCGATGCGGAGCTTATGCGGATGCGGATGTCGGACAAGTCGGTACAGGAACGTCTTAGCGGCGGCGTAAGTGCTAGATAATTTCGTCATTACCTATAACGAAATCGTCTAGTTCCAGAAAAGTCGGCCAAGTTATTGTTTATTAAATATAACGCACTTATATTCTTGCTCAAATACTAAACGTTTCGTTTTTTTTAATAAATAAATACTGAAAATGTAATATTTGACGTTTTCTAAGTACCTAATCATGACATCCGCATCCGCGGATGTGAGCCTTTAAATATCCGCATCCGCATCCGCGGATGTCAAAAAATCTGCATCCGCAACATCCCTGCTTACTATGACCATAGAGAAATATAGTAAGACAAGAGTGCTCACTCCATACATCAGTTTTGATACCAAAAAGAATATTAATTTCAGTGTCTACATCTAGCATCGAGTAGTGGAACTATCAGTACTGCTACTTGACAATAGATGTAGCACCGACCGGAAAGTCTTATGCCACATACCAAAACTGATGTATGGAATGAGCAATCTATGTATTTTTTTCTCTATGCTATGACGGTTCTTATTAATACCTTTGCTGTGAAAAATATTGTAACTCGTAATTAATTATGTTTGCATGGGATCTTTACACTTTACACCCGCTCCAAGTAAAAGTGTTAAGATCTCTTATCCTTATCAATTAGTAAAAAATAATGTCCGTTTTCAATAAGAA
The DNA here is from genome assembly GCF_948474715.1 of Cydia amplana. Taxonomy (NCBI): domain Eukaryota; kingdom Metazoa; phylum Arthropoda; class Insecta; order Lepidoptera; family Tortricidae; genus Cydia; species Cydia amplana. The sequence continues at coordinate 18,193,818 of NC_086073.1, forward strand.
ATAAATATATCTGAATCTGAATCCCATGTCGAAAAAAAAAACAACAGTACAGATTACTCTGAACTCAACCTTTAATTCAAATTTTGACTTATTATTGATTTTCCAAGAAAAAATCTAATATTTATTTTGTTTCAACATTTACTAATAAACTAATTTATCCCAATCAAATCCCAACAGATTAAATTTCTACTACACTAAATCACTCATTTTATTCCTTCAAACATTACTTAAAACCTTTATGATCAAATTCTACACTCACGATATCCAAAACAATCACGAAATTCACATCCATAGACTAGGAATCCTCTAGACGGAGTTTAGAGCAATTATTTCATGAAACCGATGCTGCCAAAAATACGGACGGGCGGGGGGACGAGGTGAGCGAGTCCCGTGCCGTGATTGGTCCGTTCAAAGACACGGACGGCACACAAAGACACTTTGACTAGAAAATGGACTAAAACTACCGTATATTTGTGGCAGAGGGGGTAGCGCTACTATGCTCAGTCTGGAGGATGTCTTGTCTGTGTTCACATCAAAAAACCTCAATCTGATCCTCAATTTTTACTCCCACATATCACTTCCAAAATTAACCAATCACCTACTTACTAAAACAACTAATTCCCAACAGAGCGCAAGGAGGAATTCAGGGCCGCAGCCCTAGCCGCCAAACACACAGACAAACAGCTCGCATTAGAATATCTCAAGGTCGTCAAACAGTTCGAAATGGTGGCTGATGCGTGGAAATCTGGACAAGAGATGGATCTGAACGAGTTGCCGACTCCTGAAGCTATCGCTGCTGGTTTCAAGGCTCAACAGAAGGGAGAAGACCAGACACAAGGCGCTACAGGTACCAATAACATACCTTAGTAAACCCTAGATCCTCAGTAGGCCTTGGGATCTGACAACTATTATATTTAAGTTAGATAGGGTAGCGACTCTCGGTGCTATATATTCTCGGGATAAAAAATGTCGATAGCGCGATGTAGAACATTCCAAATTCAAACATGGCGTAGCCACTCAAGGTCGACACGTTCGACATGGTGGCTGACGCGTGGAAATCTGGACAAGAGATGGATCTGAACGAGTTGCCGACCCCTGAAGCTATCGCTGCTGGTTTCAAGGCTCAACAGAAGGGAGAAGACCAGACACAAGGCGCTACAGGTACCAATAACATACCTTAGTAAACCCTAGATCCTCAGTAGGCCTTGGGATCTGACAACTATTATATTTAAGTTAGATAGGGTAGCGACTCTCGGGTGTTATATATTCTCGGGATAAAAAATGTCGATAGCGCGATGTAGAACATTCCAAATTCAAACTCGGCGAAGCCACTCAAGGTTGTGAATCAGTTCGACATGGTGGCTGACGCGTGGGAAATCTGGACAGGAGCATAGAGAAAAAAATAACATAGAGTGCTCACTCCATACATCAGTTTTAGTACCAAAAAGACTTAGCATCTAGCATCGAGTAGCGGAACTATCAGTACTGCTACTTGACAATAGATGTAGCCAGTAGCCACCGACCGGAAAGTCTTATTGCTGTTGAGATAAGACTTTCCGGTCGGTACATCTATTGTCAAGTAGCAGTACTGATAGTTCCGCTACTCGATGCTAGGGTGTAAACACTGAAATTAATAGTCTGAACTGATGTATGGAGTGAGCACTCTTATGTATTTTTTTCTCTATGACAGGAGATGGATCTTAACGAGTTGCCGACTCCTGAAGCTATCGCTGCTGGTTTCAAGGCTCAACAGAAGGGAGAAAAGACCAGACACAAGGCGCTACAGGTACCACAATACCTTAGTAAACCCTAGATCCTCAAGTAGACCTTGGGATTTGGGAACTATTAGCGCCACTGTCACCATCCTACTAACCCAGGGTTAACCGGTTAACCCCTGGTTAGTGGCACAGTGCAAGTGCCGCTAAGTATCTTTAAGTTAGATAGGGCAGTAACTCTCGGTGCTATATATCCTCGGGTTAAAAAATGTCGATAGCGTGATGTAGAACATTCCAAATTCAAAACGTGATCAAGCTCTAAACGAAACGTATTTGTTTCTTTTAGAAGCCCCGCCCGAGGCACCAGCACCGGACGAGGCGCCCGCGCTCATCACAGCGAGCACAATGGCGGAGGCCCTCAAACAGAGGCTAGCCGGATTCCAGGTATCTCATACGGGTCTCTATTGTTTTCCATAAAGTTTAAATTCATAATGTATTGTTTGTCCGCATTTTAGTTAGTCATAATTTGTTTTTTTCTCAGAAACTCGTAACTTTTCAGGATTGCCATAAAACAAACCTAACCTAACCTATCTATAGGATAACCTTAGGAAAATCCTGAAAATGATAATCTGACAATCATTACATTATGACTTTCAATCATTATTTCAAACGAAAGGATTCGATCTCATCTCATATATTTACTAACTTGGTCTGCGTAGAAGTCTTTAATAACTTTTCACCCCCAAATAATTACCTTTTAATTCCAATTTCCAAAAAATCTTAAATAGTAAAGTTCTACAAATGTTGTATAAATTCAAGGTCTCAAAATTTGGAATTGGAGAGAGGAGAATGAAATAAACTATGAACGAATGAAATGAAATCACGCAGACATATATGGGGATTTTTTTTTACAAATAGCGTACATAAACTGTAGGGTTCAATCTAAAGTAAGTATTCTTGATAGACTTGCTTTTTTCTTGAAGATTTAAGGGTGGTATCGGTCCGGGAATACCACACCTTTTCTACTATTAATAAATATTTGCCTAAACTGAAGAGTAAACGTTTTATTTTCCAATTTCAGGAGCTAGAAGCGAAAGCGAAAGAGCAGGGTAACTCGTCAAAAGCGCGTCGCATGGGTCGCATAGTCAAGCAATACCAAGACGCCATTAAACTACACGCGGCAGGCAAGCCGGTGCCCGTAGACGAATTACCGCCAATCGCAGGCTACGGACCTATACCTACTGATAGTGTGAGTTTTCATACCTATAGTATATTGAGGCAATATCAGAAAGTCATTAAACTACACGCGGCAGGCAAGCCGGTACCCGTAGACGAACTACCGCCAATCGCAGGCTACGGACCTATACCTACTGATAGTGTGAGTTTTCATACCTATAGTATATTGAGGCAATATCAGAGCCCGTACCATGAGTCACTGACAGTGTCAAAACTGACATTTACGCTATCGAGAACGTAATTTATTTTCTATACATCTGGTTTGCACTAATATGCTAGTACGAGCGAGATGTATAGAAAGTAAATTACGTCCTCGACGGCGTTTATGTCAGTGACAAACTGATGGTAGCCGTACAGGAAGCCATTTAACTCCACGCGGCAGGCAAGCCGGTGCCCGTAGACGAACTACCACCAATCGCAGGCTACGGACCTATACCTACTGATAGTGTGAGTTTTCATACCTATAGTATATTGAGGCAATATCAGGAAGCCATTAAACTATACGCGGCAGGCAAGCCGGTGCCCGTAGACGCACTACCGCCTATTGCTGGCTACGGACCTATACCTACTGATAGTGTAAGTTTTCATACCTATAGTATATTGAGGCAATATCAGGAAGCCATTAAACTACACGCGGCAGTCAAGCCGGTGCCTGTTGACGAACTACCGCCTATTGCTGGCTACGGACCTATACCTACTGATAGTGTAAGTTTTCATACCTATAGTATATTGAGGCAATATCAGGAAGTCATTAAACTACAGGCGGCAGCCAAGCCGGTGCCCGTAGACGAACTACCGCCAATCGCAGGCTACGGACCTATACCTACTGATAGTGTGAGTTTTCATACCTATAGTATATTGAGGCAATATCAGAAAGTCATTAAACTACACGCGGCAGCCAAGCCGGTGCCCGTAGACGAACTACCACCAATCGCAGGCTACGGACCTATACCTACTGATAGTGTGAGTTTTCATACCTATAGTATATTGAGGCAATATCACGAAGCCATTTAACTCCACGCGGCAGGCAAGCCTTAGTCCGTAGACGAACTACGATCCATCGCTGGTTACGGACTTACACCTACTAATAGTGTAAGTATTTGTACCAATAAGTTTTTGAAGAAAAAAATATGTCTGCAAATGTAACACTATTTGTGGTGGGGCCAAGGGTAACTACCATGTCGACTTCCCTCTAAGCCACATAATAAATAATAGTATTAAATAGGTACAGAAGATTCACTCTCTAACAAAACGCGTATATTACGACAGATTCATATCTGCCGCTAGGTGGCGCAAGCTCGAGCAGCCGTCCGTTCCGTAGCGGTGCGCGGCAACTACTATGGCTAGACACCAAAATTGGTGTGGCCCGCGTGTACTTGTAGCGACGCGACGAAATCGCGGAGTGAGCCACGCCTGCCTAAGCGTTGAAATGGTCGGTGTCAAGCTGTACGTCGCGTACGGCGTGAACAGTAGACTTCTGGGGCCCATTTCTCAAACGGTATTAGACTAATATTATTTTCTCAAAAATGGACGGCAAAGTCGACGTTGCCGGTTAAAAAATAGGTCGCGAAGTGCGTAGTTTATGGTCACTCAAAAAATTAAAAAGTTAAAAACATTGCAGTCTCGATTTCGGGACTGCAATGTCGCATACAAATTCCATTATTTAACGAGTTCCAAGCTTTTTAAAACTTCAAATGGCCATATCAAATGAAGGCATAGGTCCCTTAAACAGCCAAACAGATGAACAGCACTTATTATTATAAAGCCTATAACAGACTATCGCACCGCACCGCGACCTTGGAGCGTCGCACCCATAAGTGAGAGCGAGAAACAGATATCTCTTTCTCGCTCTCACTTATGGGTGCGACGCTCCAAGGTCGCGGTGCGGTGCGATAGTCTGTTACAGGCTTAATGTTGGTACCGCGACTATTTAGGTGTCTCAAATAGGTTGGCGTATTTTCAGCAGAAAAATACACTTCTTTTTTTTTTAAAGGCGGCAAGCTAATTTTTTTAATGGTTGTATTTTTTTCTGTGAAAATTAATGGAAAATTAGAACGTTGCTTCTGTAAGTTCTGTAAAATATTTCTATTTCTTGCACCACTTTTGAGAAAAGCACTATATATGACTCGGCTGGAAGGCTACTTGCTGGCTTCGGATTCAATTTAACGGACTCCCAAGGTCGTCCGTTTAAAACGAATCCTCAGCCTGCAAGTAGCTACTTCCGAACCTCGACAGTAATGTACTATAGTCCACGAACTGTCAAATCGTATGGGTTACCATGGCAACACTGACTAATAGCGTTCGAGAAATGGGCCCGTAAACGTGTCGTTTTACTTGTGTGTTGCAGGCGCGCGCCGCCCCCTCCCCCGCGCCCGCCCCCGCGGCGCCCCGCCCCGCGCCCCCCGCGGCGCGACAAGCTTCACGCTACGACAAGCAACTAGCGCTCTTACTGCACCGGCAGAAGGAATTCAGAAACGCCGCCATAGAGGCTAAGAAGGCTGGTGAGTTACGCGCCGGCCCCGACATTGCGCGACTGGCTAAGCCGCAGTGGTTCCTAACCTGGGGGCAATTACCCCCGTGGGGGTAAAACTGTTATTTTACGGGGGTAATAAGCTAACCTAATATAACAATGCAACAAACCTACACGTTTTATTTTTTCAAAATCAGGTTCCCTAGTTAGTCATAGAGGTGACCGGACTGAAAAGGTTAGGAACCACTGGGCTAAGGCGACAACCATAGTTGGAGCGAGACGCAGCGATCGAACCTTTCGTTCGTATGGTTTTCCCCTTAGCCGAAGCGCATTGTTAGAAGCATGGCACTCTGCGTCATACGCGTATAGCGTTGTCTCGCTCAAACTGAGGAGCGACGTGCGAATCGGACGCAGTGTGCCATGCCCCTTAAGGAAAAGTATGCCTAAGGTTTGTTTTCTTATGTCCATTCGCAGCGAAAGTTCAAAAAGTAAGTAAGACATTCTTCCTCGTTGAATACTCGTCGAAAAGTTACTTTGGCTACCTTCTGTCTGTATCGTTAGATCTGCTCCGTATTAGCATATTAAGTATTAGCATTGTCATCAAAGTTACGGAACACCGAATTTCAACTTGTTCGGGCACCGGAAGGTGATTAAAATTTTAGGTATAAGATTTGAATTAAATATAGAAATATACAAAATGAAGCTAAGAAAAGTTTGTAAAAATGTAAAAGACGGACGGTAGCAAGTTTTTTTTACTATGGCTACGTTCATATTACAATAATTTATGGCCTTAATCTGTGGGGTACGAGAAGCGACTCCAATCCAATCTTCATTTAGCAAAATAAACATTATTTTCCTAAATAAACACTATGAAACCTATAAATTATACAGGAAGCACATAAGTCATATTTTTTATACTATGTAGTTATTTCATTTTATTAAATGTATGTATGTATGTATTTAAATTTTACAGGCAACATTGAACAAGCGAAAGAATACTTACGGGCATCCAAAGGCTTCGACGCAGTGATAGACGCTGCCAAAGGCGGACTTGCCGTCGATTTGAAATCTCTCCCATTGCCTCCTACGGCCAAGAAACAGCTTGAGCATACGTGAGTAAACAATCTTTTTTTATTTATTTATTTAGAACACAAACAGTCACATAATACAAATGGATTTATGGTGATTATATCAATAAGCGCCACTTGCACTAACCCACTAACCACTTAACCGGTTAAACCGTTAACCCAGTGTCAAATTGTACTGGTAACCATGGTAACTATAGGTTTAACCGCTTAACCCCGGGTTTGTCAATGGTGCAAGTGGCCCTTAGTGTATAAAATCCGTCCTAGCTAACTCTGATAAACTAAATTTTATAATTTGCTACTTCAATGACGTATAAAAATGTATTTTCAACTTCAGTGAGACACAGACATATGTGTCACTCACGTATGTGTACCTGTTCGTGAGTGACCCGTATAATTATATTTAAAATTGATATTTTCTGAAAGTTATAAAATACACGATTTCATGAGTAGGTACATTAATAAACGTGCCATTCTCAACCAAAAGGGTATTTATTGTCGGTTGTCAATAAGAAACTATTTCCATAATTTTTGCTTCAATTTGAAATCAACCTTATCGACGACCGACAATGTGGTAACTTTTGGTTGAAAACGTCACAAATAGACATGCGCAAAACCGTTTACTGAGTTAAAAAGAGTGATTCATATCTTACGCTCGCGGTGATATATATCACTCATTTCGCTCAGTGGATCTGTAGACTATATTGTTCCCGAGTGAGTAGAGAGAGAAGTCAATCAATCAGATACATACAGCCATAAGTGCGACCAAGATGGCGAATCACGCGATACGATCCCGCCATGTTTTTCCGAGACCCTCCGAATTCTTCCGTACCGCTCCGAAACCTATTTGAGTTACTGAGCGAGTTAAATCATCAGTGAGTTGAAGAGTGACTAAGTTGAATCATTTGATGAGCACTGATTCAAATGAGCTATATCATTTGATATAGCTCATTTGAATCACTCACTCGCGAACGACACATGTATAGACATGTGTCGTTTGTGATAGCACAAATGCCGAATTTTTCCCCAGTTTCGACGTAGTAACAGCCGAAGACTGCACGCCGCCCGACGACCAGCCAATGACCGGGTCAGACGACGACATCTTAACCAGGCTACACCAGCAGCTAACCAGCCAGTTGAAGCTGTGCCAGGCCAACCGCGACCACAATAGGGCCATGGGGAATATAGCCGAAATGAATAGGTTCGAAAATCTCGCTGTTAGAGTGAAGCAGGATTTGGATGTTGTTGTTGTTGCTAAAAGGTAAGGGAATATCGACTTTATTTCTTTTCACCACACCAACTGGTAAAGGCTCTCTTTGTTCTAAAACCGATAGCAAAGTTGCATTTTATTCACATGTGAGGCAAAGTAATCAAATGCAAATTTTGTGTTGTATTATGTTTGCTGGTTGAATTGAATTTTATGTGAAGATTTTGAATGATAAATATTTAATAACATTCATTTGGATTTGATTTGGTTTGATTTAGATTGATATCTTACAGTTAATATTTTCTTCGGGTTCGGTTTAAAGAATTTTTATTGTCTAAGAAATTACAGAAATTTAACTTATAAGACAACTTATAAATAGATAACTTACAGTATTTACAAGTTACGCAATAAGCAAGCACTTATGACAGTGTTTAACAATAAACAGTTGCATTTGAATTTAAACTAATAATTTCAACACAAGAATAAGACTAAGAATCGACCCTAATGGTCTTAACATAAGGTTTAGATTTTATTTGGTTAGTAATAGGAACATGCGAGGGTATCTTTTTTGTTCGACTCATAACTACCAGACTTGTTTATAGAGCCAGTTAAACGAGACATTTAAGCTGTAGTTAATTATCGGTTATCGAAATGACTTTTTTATTTTGATTTTTGTAATATTATTATTTTAAATATACTTAAGTTAATAAAGCTATTTTATCCTATATATTTATTTTTATCTGTTTTATTTTATTTTATTTATTAATATTATTTTATGAACATTCGTTTATTTTACACTTTTGATAAAACCAGTGTACCTCTGTGTATTCATTGGACTGAAGTAAGCATTTTAAGCCTTTTTTTTTCACATACATAGTAATTTTGTATTACGTATTGTATGGGTTTAATTTAAAAACCGAAATTATTGTCATATACGAAGAAAAAGTGATTTAGGCCTCCAGTGCCCAAGGCTGGAATCGAACCAGCGTCTTCTGCTATCGCGACAGGTGCCTTAACCCCTCGGCCACCCGAACTACATTTGTTCTAATAGTAGAAATAATATTTAATTTATTATTTTCCAGTTTAAACCAAAACCCACCCAAATTCCACTACGAGTCCCGACAGTTTGCAGTAGTGCAATGCAATACGGACCTTAACGAGAACGACTTAGAGCTCACAATAGTCCGCGGGATCGCGTACAACGTGCCAAACCCTAAGGAAGTCGACACTTATGTCAAATTCGAGTTTCCTTACCCACAAGTAAGTTGATAGGTTTTTCTATTATACAGGGTGGATTGGCTTCCGTGCTTCCCCAAGTTTTTAATTAAGAACGATTGGAATTTACAGATTTTGGAAAATGCGACAATAAAAACATTTATTTCTACGTTTTGGTCGTACATATGTACTGTAAAACGTACGCTAAACATGCGAATAGGTAATTCGCAACTCGGGTCGATTTAAAATGTATCGCCACTCGTTGCGAATTTCCTACTTTTCGCACTTGTATCATGATTTACTATCATCAACTACCGCGCTTAATTTCGCCACTTGGGGTGCTAGTGTAGGTCTTTCAAAATGTCAAATGCATTAAAAGTTTTGGAGGTTTCAAGCTTTTTTTATCGCTTTTTTCACTCCTTATTCATAAGTGGTAAGTAAATCTTTGTCCATCTTTGATTATAATCGTGGTAAACAATAGATATAGCTCAATAAATGTTACTGGTTTAAAAAAAGTGCTAACTGATTTTATATGCAAAATTAAACAGGGTGAAAAAAAGGCAAATTTAAACGTTAAAATACCTTTGTCTATATAAGAACGTATTGATTTTATAAAAATAAGCATTAGCAATTAAGATTAATTTTGAGATCTGTTTTTCTGGACCTAGATCTACAGTGGCGCTAACTGGTGAGCACAGAAACGGTAGCCCTCATCTCACCTTGCTTTACAAAAGGGTTATTAATTGGCTACTATTTCCTTACGTTCCAGGACGCGCCAATAATAGACAGGACGTCACAAGTAAAAGACACCAACAACCCTGAGTACGGCGCGGTGTTCCCTCTCGCCATACACCGGGCGGCCCGACCTTGCCTCCGGGTCTTCAAGAGGCATGGCATCAAGTTCGAGGTCTACTCCAAGGGGTGAGTTATCTATAATACAAGTAATAGACCGGACGTCACTAGTAAAAGACACCAACAACCCTGAGTACGGCGCGGTGTTCCCTCTCGCCATAGACCGGGCGGCCCGACCTTGTCTCCGGGTCTTCAAGAGGCATGGCAAGTTCGAGGTCTAAGGGGTGAGTGATCTATAATACAAGTAATAGACAGGACGTCACTAGTAAAAGACACCAACAACCCTGAGTACGGCGCGGTGTTCCCTCTCGCCATAGACCGGGCGGCCCGACCTTGTCTCCGGGTCGTCAAGAGGCATGGCATCAAGTTCGAGGTCTACTCCAAGGGGTGAGTGATCTATAATACAAGTAAAAGACACCGACAACCCTGAGTACGCGGCGGTGTTCCCTCTCGCCATAGACCGGGCGGCCCGACCTTGTCTCCGGGTCTTCAAGAGGCATGGCAAGTTCGAGGTCTACTCCAAGGGGTAATAGACCAGGGGCCCGTTTCTCAAAAGCTTGTAACTTGTAATACAAGTGGAAGTCCCTTTCTAACGAAAGACAAGCATGTTATTGCTCAAATATTGTTATTGTATACTTCGTTTTTTTAGCATTAGAAAAGAGGTAAGCGATCTTGTCCTGTCTTTTTATTGAAAAACACGTTTGAAACATAAGGCACAGCAAAAATAGGGGAAATGACCTACTTTAGTAATTTGTCTTCGTAATGTTGGTAGTAATTATTTTAGATAAATACGTCTGATATTGTTCTGCATGTTAGATTTTATAATTCTTAGATTTAAGGACCTAGATTTAACCCTTTAACCGCCAGAGTCTGATATATAAGACATTACATATCCAGCTCATTTCGCCACAGTCTGATAAATAAGACAAAGATCTGATTTGGTTTTTACAGCACATTTATAACTCCCGTAACTATGGCAACCTTACTCTGCGTGGTACACTTACTGTCGGTGGCGACACGAGCACGCTCGATCAAAAATTGCTGGCGGTTAAAAGGAACTTAGTGTGTAGTTATATTCAAATACAATTGTCATATTGTTCATGAATAAATAAATAATAATAAATAATAATATGTAACAATTATAAATCATTTACGATCATTTACATTCATTTGCTTTCTTGAGTAACAGCAACTCATATTTTGAAAGCGGTTTTTAAATAAATGACAAGTCAAGATTGTTTACCTTTTTTCTAAGGCTAAAAAAAATACGAAGTATAGTTCGCTTTATGCAATCACCTCTTTTTTCACTGTTTCTTGGTTGATCTCCATATCTTTCCTTCGAAATAATTATCTTTGTTAGGTATACCTTTTTTTTTGATGACCCAGGGGGAATCCCCTATGGATCCCACTGGCCCGGGAGAAGCCTAGTGGGTATGTCCGACTTCCACGGACTAAACCCCCTGGGGTGTTCCGCCGCGCGCTTTGTAGGCGGGGTGTCGAGAACTCAATTGTAGACCTCCGATACTTGTTACTCACTGCAGACATAGGAATCCGTGAGGCAAATTTTCTTGACAGGTAGGGACTTCCTATATCAATAAACTCAATTTACAGTACATATGGGGCTACTTTTCCGCACTAGTGCGTAAAATAGCACTTTTCGTGCGATGTCGAAACTTTAAAGTGCCATATGTACTATAAAACGTTGTTCGATACACGTGCGAATAGGTAATTCGCAACTCGTGTCGATTTAAAACACTCCCTTCGGTCGTGTTTTAATTTATCGCCACTCGTTTCGAATTTCCTCTTTTTCGCACTTGTATCGAAAATAACTATATCGATGCTCGTTCTATATACTAGTGATCACTCAATGGTTTGCTTGTAAAAATCAAATAAAATAATAACTCAATTCGCTTTGATTGATAATCAATCAATAAAAAGGTTGAGATAATATTGACTATTTCATAGTGCAATAAGTATTACGCCCTACCTTTATATTACCTAGCGATTATTTAAAATATGCTATTTGTGAATTTCATACTTGTCTTCATAACAATAGTTACAAAAAACACACAATGTTGGGGGCGATCACTAGTATATAGAACGAGCATCGATAATTGAGTTTATCGATATAGGAAGTCCCTACCTGTCAAGAAAATTTGCCCCACGGATTCCTGTTTCTGCTTGTTAGCTATACGTACCTACGTCAACATCATTTTAACCGAGAATTATTTAGTGCCATGTATTTCGAAGGAGGGAACTTTTTAAAGCATTAATTATAAGATTGATGTATGCGCCGCGCCTAGCACCATTAAGCTTATTGTATTATATTATTCGCACAATATGTACGTCACATAACACTGGTTATGGCACAGTACTAACACAACTCTTGATGTTTCGTAAAAGTTACAAATCTTACATACAAAGTTTTAAATTATCATTGATATTAAAATAGTTAGCAATGTTTGTATGCAGGGGTGCTAATAGTTTATCTGACTGTGTACATATGTGGCACTAACTACTAGCGACATCTAGTGGAAAGACATCGACATTACATAAATATTACATCTATCTATATTCAATATTTAGAACTGCTTTTCATGTTTTAATATCGTGGCAGTAAAATAATGTCGATGTCTTTCCACTAGGTGTCGCTAGTAGTTAGTGCCACATATGTACACAGTCAGATAAACTATTCGCACCCCTGCATACAAACATTGCTAACTATTTTAATATTTTTACTATAATATTATAAATGCGTCAGTCGCTCTGTCTGTATGTCTGTTTCCTTTATTACGCGTAAACCGCGTCCGAGGGAAGAAATAGGATAGTTTAAGTCACAGGAATCATCATTTTTTTTAGACGAAGTCGCGGGCAGAAGCTAGTGGGAACATAAACGTTTGAAAGCATAATTTTATTTTATTTTCTGGCTTTGAACACCGTCTGTATTTCGCCCGTAACTATTAAACTTCTTAAGTCTTCTACTAGATGTCGCTAGTTGCCTCAAGTTAGCTTACAATAAAATGAGAGTCAAATATACATTTATTATATTATATGTGTAAAGTTTTAGACGAATTCGTGCTTCGAATGTGATAATGCGCTAAACTATTCCGTACATTGTGCGTCACTCTGTTTGTTTTTTGTTTTGTTATCTTGCCTGTAGTTTGCGGCTTAGAAACTTCTTAACTCTCTTACTAGATGTCGCTAGTTGCCTCACGTTTGCTTACAATAAAATGAGAGTCAAATATACATTAATTATATTATTTGCGGTCGCATTTTAATCGCTTGTCATCATGCCTGTCGCGGTCTAACAAGTATGTAAGTGCGAAAGTGACGGGCATAGTGACAGGCGATAAAAATGGAACCATGCTGCGTCCGCTGTATTTTACGGCTTCGAAACTTCTTAACTCTCCTACTAGATGTCGCTAGTGGTCTCAAGTCGGCTTGAGGCCAAAAGATTAGTAACTTATACGAAACGCTCAGCCAGGGCTAAGTGTGGGCAGTTGGTAAAGGGCGCGCCGCAGCTGCGTGTGGTGCGGCGCTCACGACCTTTTGTGTTGCAGCGGTTGGTTCGCGAGGGACTCGCTGCTGGGCGCATGCGCTGTCAAGCTAGCGCCGCTGGAGACGCAGGTCACCATTCATGAGGCGTTTCCGGTAAGTAATACTTAACCCTTAAGGCCCACTTGCACCGATCCACTAACCCGGGGTTAACCTAAAACCTGGAGTTACCATGGTTACCAGTACAATTTGACACTGGGATGACGGTTTAACCGCGTAACCCCGGATTAGTGCGATGATGCAAGTGGCATTAAGGCCCACTTGCACCGATCCACTAACCCGGGGTTAACCGGTTAAACCTGGAGTTACCATGGTTAACAGTACCATTTGACACTGGGTTAACGGTTTAACCGCCTAACCTCGGGTTAGTGGGATGGTGCAAGTGGCCCTAAGAGCCCATCAACGTGCACACTAGCGCCACTGCTAAATAATCGTGATTATTAAAATTTAACGAAAGACATTAAAAAAAGGAGGCCGCTACGTACTGTATCTTGTAATGTACCTTTTGAATATATCAAGCAAGTTTTTATGTTGCTGGATTCGTCAATCTATGCGTCCAAAGTTAAAACGGCCGTTTTTGTTTTGAGTTCATAGATTGACGAATCCAGCAACATAGAAACTAGTTTGATGTATTCAAAAGGTACTTTAATACAAGATACAGTACGTAGCGGCCTTTTCTTTAATATCTTTCGTTAAATTGAAATAATCACGATCATTTAGCAGTGGCGCTAGTGTGCACGTTGATGGGCTCTTAAGCTGTCGAGGTGTTCAAAATTACTTTGACGCGCTCTTATTCTCTTAACAATAAAGTCGCGTCAAGATCATTTTGAACATCTCGCCCGCTTAGCAACTATTGCTGCTGACTGTACTATCGAATAACTTGATTCCTGACCCACGGTGAAACCTTTTCACACTTACGTCATTAATTGATTTGAATAGTAATATTATTATGACACTTCCAGTGAAAATACGACATCATGGGTCGTACATCAATTTATTCGATTTTACGTGTAATAACTAATAAGTATACTTACGGTGAAACAAAAATTAATCATAAGTACTAATATTTTATACGCAGCTCACTAGATGGCGCTAGTAGTATCGTGTTTTTACATACAAATTTTGTGATTGTTGTTGGATGCTAGATCGGAGCTGAAGATGTACACTCAATTCTGCAGTAAGATTTATTTAAAACATAAACGCGCTTTTTTAAATTATTTATGTATGAAGTCCGAGGGCTAAATGCATGCGTTATAAATAGGTTAGGTGCTAGTAACGCCATCTAGCGAGCTGCGTACAGAACATATTTAAATATATCAAATATAAGCCGTGTGTATCACGATTATCAGATAATATCAATTTATTTCGTAAAGAAGTATTATTATTAATTAGCTGTTCATCCTCGCGGCTGGCGGAACCTTATGTTTGGTTTTTTTATAATATGTATTTTTGTCTGTTATTTATATTCCAATTTCATATACTTAACAGGTACAATATCACCAAGCTATAAGTTCTAAAATTATTAAATTATAATTAATTAGTACGTCGGTACTCGTAATAAACAACATACAAAAAGAATATAATAAAACTTAATATTACGTCGCCACTACTAGCGCCATCTGTTAACTGTATAAAAAACTTTTTTTTTAAGTAGTAATTAATTTAATTCATTTTCTTTAGTGTTACGTAGCAATATTTATGTGTTTTTTATTAATATCTAATAATAGTCTAATTTTTAAGTAAACTTTTGTTGACTTACATATTTTTTTCCGTAGCTCATGGACGGCCGACGACCAGCAGGCGGTTCCCTAGAAATCAAACTGCGCGTGCGCACACCGCTACAGCAGCAACAGATAGAAAGCACCACGCACCGCTGGCTCGTTATAGACAGCTAAGTAATTTATAGTTTGTCAAAGAAATGTTTCATCTCAAACATAGACAGAGAGAATCATACTATCTTTGACTTACACTAGTACTAGCACCCAAAAGAAAAGGATGTATATAGTTTTATTGGTTCTTACTGACTGACAAATTGGTTTGACGAACTATAGTGCTTCAACCCCAAACTGATACATTCACATTTTCATTCGATTTATGTACCGACCGGCTGGAGTCGGGCCGCGTCGGAGCGGATTTTCAATGTGCCAATACATTATGTACGGCAAAAGCGATGGAATCCGATGGAATTAACGCCGCTACAATACAATTGCGGTGCTATGCGACGTAATCGCCATGTGCCATAAGGTACCTTTTCCCGTGGAACGTCACAATGTATTTACATAAGAATTGGACGTTTATTGTCACATTTCAACCAGGGATCGGAACCGGTTTTTTGCAAAAACTTAGAAATAACCATATTTTTCGAATTATTTTATACTCGAAATGTAGGACTCAGTTGTGGTTTTAGGTTACGACTTCGTATTATTAGATTGCTCAATTAGAAATGAAGTAATTAGCAAAGAACGAAAAAATACCGTTTCCGTTCCCATACAAAAAATATTGGTATCCGATCCCTGATTTCAACACTGTATGAAGATATATATTATAGCTTGGCCGGACTAGGCATGAAAATGTAAACGCTGCGCCATCTAGTGAAATCCTTAAGAAGGTTAAAATAATTGGCGATGTACTTTAACTAAGGCCTTTTATTATAGTTTTGTGCCTGAGACAACGGTTAAAAAACCAAATTTTTATACTTTATTGTTGATAGAATGTCTTAAAATGTTTGGTTCGTGTTTATTTGGTGTTTTATTCAGGCCAGTGTGATTCGTTATTTTTTGATATTATTTTAGTTATAATTATTTGTTAGATCTGTTTAATCAATGCAAATGTAGCACGCTTAATATATACATCTGTCGTTATAATGACGCAAAAGATATATAAATATAATAGCCTAGAGTTATATAGGAACAGTTAAATGTTATAGTAACAAAAATCGCAGTTTCTACATTTCAACGAAAATGGCGCTTGTCTAATGTGCTACTTTTCTAGAATTGTACAATCGCCATCAAATATGTCGGAGCGGCCAAGGTGTTCACATATATCTGAACAATGTATATTATCAAGTCGTTAAAGTGCACGTACAGATAGTACATATTTTTAAGCACTTCGGCCGCTCCAAGTGATGGCGACTGTAGAAAAAAGTTTATAAAAATATTGGGGCACTTTTATGCCATATTGATTATTCCTCCTGATTCTAAGCGCCACTTGCACCATTCCTCTAACCCGGGTTAACCGGTTAAACCTGGAGTTACCATGGTTACCAGTACAATTTGACACTGGGTTTACGGTTGATGATGCAAGCTACGTGATTTCTTAGGAATGACCGCTGCTGCCGTATCGACTGAAACTATAATTTTATACGAATGGACCTAATCTTTGTTTTTATATACCAGATACTAACAGCTCGATTGCCGCAGTTTATCCGTCACATCTGTCATTTTAATACAATATTGGTAGTAAATTCTATCTATCGACATGTCCCTGCCGAGTTACTAATGTGTTGCAGAAAGTTTTTTGACATATATTTGTATTGCATAATGTTACTTGGCAGAAATGTCGTTTGGCATAATTACCTTTCGCATAGTATCATTCAGCATACAATCACTTCGCAGAGTTTTATAATCCAGAACCATATTTTGGCATACTGTTGATGATCATAATAGTATTTTAAACGAATATTGATTTCGCAGATAAATGTATTGCATACTATTTTAGTGGCATAAAGCTATGAAGTTTAATTAAAGGTGATGTTATAAATGGTTTTAATTGACTTACCAATGTGCTGCAGTACCTAGTATGCTCTAATATAATCTGTTTTTATGGCAATTGATCTTACTTTTCTGGTAGCCATTCGTTTTTGTAGGAGGTCGCAGCTCTAACCTAACCTATTTTTCTGACAGCCATTCGTTTTTGTATGAGGTCGCAGCTCTAACCTAACCTAACCTATTTTTCTGACAACCATTCGTTTTTGTAGGAGTTCGCGGCTCTAACCTAACCAAACCTATTTTTCTGACAGCCGTTCGTTTTTGTAGGAGGTCGCAGCTCTAACCTAACCTAACCTATTTTTCTGACAGCCATTCGTTTTTGTCGGAGGTCGCAATTCTAACATAACCTAACCTTCTTTTCTGGCACATGTCCAATTTTGTTGGGGTCGCAGTTCTTACCCACTTTTCTCCTATCAGAAAAAAACATTATGCCATAATAAGAGTATGCTGCAGGATGGTTATGGTACATAAAATTATGCTAAATGAAAGTCGGCAACAGTAATCTTCTGCTTAATGATATGCTGCAAAATGTATTGTAGATAGTAAATAGTAATGCCAAGTAATAGTTATGCAAAATTATCATTCGACTAAAAGTGTTTCTGCGATACACGTTATGCGAAATGTATTTCTGACAAACAATATTATGCCAGATGAGGGGAACCCGTCCCTGCCATACAATAAATAATTCTCTCCGAATTTATCTAAATAGTAGGAAAAAGAGTTGATTTTGCTTTGTCTGAAAATTGAACGAAACAAAGCAAATGCAACTTATTCCGATTGAAAATGATTTAATTTCATCGAACTTAATAAGTACTATAGGTAGGACCGTGAGCCTTAGGAGGTTAGTATCTGGGATGTAAAAGCAGAATGTAACAGACTATTATAATAATACCCTAATGCACATTTGTGCAACAGATTGTATTATGTGAATCGCTTTACAAGTGCCTCTATTTGCACCTCATGTAATTATTGTAAGATAATGTAAATGGGAAAATGTTATTGTAATAAAAATGCATACCTTAATGAATTGGAATTTTGTTTTATTAACCTTTTACTAATATGTGTGTGGTGGTTGAAAATCGTGGGTTTAAATTAAACCTCGATTGCATTGATAGATTATAGGTAGATTGTATAGAGCAAAAATATAGTTCACGAAATAATAAAAAAAATATGACTAAAAATTCGGTTAGGTTAGGTTATCTTTATCATACACAGACAACAGGTTAATTTATACTCACATACTAGATATATGCATAAGTTGATATCTTACAAATTACACATAGGTAACTCTTTTCTTGTGTTACAACATGATTAATATATAATATACATATGTGATATTATGACGACAAAGAATGAAAGATAAAACATCGATAAAATAAACATAAGTTTTGTTTATCATATAAATCAATCCTTGAACCTTGGTCCGAAAACAAGCGAACGAAAAATTAATACAAACACCAACAGCCTTGTACATAAAAATATATCGCACACATAAAATTATGCTTCCTATTAAAAACCACTGTCAAAGTCAAGGGGAACTAGAATCTAATTCGAATCCAGTTATAACTGGTTTCCCAAATCGTATTTACATCTATTTCGACCAAATTATAAAGACCCTTAAATTCACCTTAGCTCAAATATTTTCTTAAGGCAATTGAAACACACGTTAGACCAACTCACACTGGTTGGTCTGACCACGTTATTCAATTGTTTGCTGACTACTGAATTTGAAATTCACACCTCTATTTTACTCCAAGCAAATATAAGATTTAAAGTAGGTATAATTTAACTTAAATATTTTCCGAAGCCTTTACAGGTGGTTAATAAAATAAAATAAACTTTGTTACTTTGAGTTAGGATTGAAATTAAAATAAAGGTATTTTTTCGCATTAGCAGTTTTATCTAGTTCGGAACGTGGATGCGTGGTTATGTGATTAGGTAATGAGATGCTAAGTAGTTATACAAGTAAATATACACTATTTCGACTGCCGGTAAATAAACCGTGTATATATACTACAAGGATACTAACGGTAGTCGGTTTAAAGCGTTAGCGTATATACGTTAGGTAGTGTTAGCTTAATCCATTTTTAGCGGAAACTCCCAAGTGGTTGGATCTTTCCACAGCAGGAGGTAACTTCAGATTCTTAAGAGGCAACAGGAGTGGTCATTTCACCATACAAACGTACTCGACTGTTCCTCCGTGGGTTTTGAAGTTAGAGCAATCATTTTTTCAACACAGATTAATATTGTCAATAACTGTGTTGGACCGTTTTGCTTTTTTTGATATTTTTGTTTTTTAAGAGCCCTTCAAAAATGGCCAAAATGGCCTAATTGACTATGCCGCAATGAGAGGCGTGGTATTCAAAACTGATATCAATTAGCCAAAAAAGCAAAACGGTCCGACAGAGATAATGTCATAATCATTTAGATTTCCAAATTTGGTTACGATTGGTTAAGTTTTGGAGCAGGAAACAGTCGAGTACGAAACCTCGATTTTTGAGATTTTTACGCAGGATTTATCGCCTTGTCCTTATCGCACTAGTTTTAGGAGCCGCTTCCGTTAGCGAGACGGGTATATTTACCTAAAATATTTAAATCTCAGCTCCTGTTTCGTCTTAAAATTTAACTCAATCGGATGAAAAATACCTCGGGGAAACCTATTCTTTCGTCCACCGCCTTCCTACTTGCAATACATATTTCAGGATGATTTCTGAATGATATTATTTTATTTGGTTATACATGTACGGAGTGGCAATTGCACGATGAATTTCGAATTAGCTTGCAATTTGGTTTTAATGATGTTCTAGATTGTTTTGTGAGGGCATTTATCAAATTAATGAATAATGGAAAAATGCATGGAAATGTAACACCAAAATGAACGTAATCGAATAAAAAAAGCAAAAAGAATCGTGGCCCATGAGGGGATCGAACCCGCGACCTTCGCGTTATTAGCACGACGCTCTAACCAACTGAGCTAATGGGCCGTTGTTTATAGCGGCGAAAATACGGATCATGTTTGTTTAGGATACGAACAACGTATTGTGGGTGTCTGTGGTGTCTTCTCATTTGCTATTATGACTGCTATCAATCAGACCAAGCTATCTCGGCAGTGATTCTGATAGCACAGACTGTGCAAGTTTTATTTTAAACATCAAACTTCTATTAAATTATGATGTTTAAAATACTCTTAACTTGAATTCACATTATTTATACATATTATGTAAAGTAAACTTCTGCAACTATGTGTAAAACTGTAATCGTAAAATATTTATTAAATCAAATATTTTATTAAATTTAAATAGTTTTCACAAATTGACCCATACTACTAGCGCCATCTATTGGTTCATATTTTAACTAAGTTGAAACCCACCCAAGAAAAGCGTACAATTTGGAGGCTGACAAATTCAGTAAAACTAAATAGTTATTTGTACAACAAGAGATCAAAGTTTGATATTTCTTCGAGTGCTTATTTTGAGTCCCGTGCAAGCGAAAGATTCTATAATAGATTCACGAGCGTAGCGAGTGAATCTAATTTAGAATCTTGAGCGTAGTAAGGGACTCAAAAGCGCACGAGATGTAAATAACTTTGATCTCGTGTAGTTCACAAAACTTTTCACCTCAGCAGTGAGAACATATTAGAGAACCCGAAAAATGTATTCCTTCTTCATCACTTACCTATTCACTCATGTTTTCTTAAGATATACCAACAATTAAGTTTTCACCTCAGCAGCTCGAACAAGGGTACTTTGCTACTTAAAAACAGTGAGCAAAATCGCATTTTGCTCATTTTGTCTCACTCTCTTCTATCTTTTTAAGTAGCAAAGTACCCTTGTTCGAGCTGCTGAGGTGAAAATTGCCTTTCTTTCTTGGAAGGAGGAAGGCTTGTTAGTATTTTCACGTAGTTCCTTGTCTGTTTTCATTATAGTGACGTCATTCATTCGGCCGAGGCCTAATTAGGTAAAAGTCTGCAATAAATCATGATAATGCCTCACTTAGACTGATTGCCTACTGACTGGCTATTAGAGGGGTGCTTTTACAAGCTATTTCTTATTGTAACTATCAGTATAGGTTATCACCAGAGTTATATGTCAGGTCCGACGAACAAGTTTTATTATGGAACCTTAGGTACAGGTACTTGTAGTTACATTGAAAGGTCAGGATATTCCAGTTTTTCATGCAGCAACATTGGCAACCCTACCTAATAGGTGAGTACCACGGAAGAAAGAATGAGCGCGCCGTGTGAGTACCTACACTAACGGCCATATTCGAACTTTAAGATACGTTAAACAAGTGTCAAAAGTGACGTTTCTTCAAACAAACGCGTCACTTTTGACACTTGTTTGACACTGACATATCCAATCCATATCGTTTCAATATCTTATATTTGACGTATTAGGTACTTACTTAAGTTACTTAGGTATCTTAAAGTTCGAATATGGCTGTAAGTATAAGTCCAGATTTATCATAATAGATACAATTTTCCGGATAACTGGAAGAGATCCCTCGTAGGGATAAGCTCGCTTTTGTACTACACCTTCATATATTTTGTATTATCTAGTATTTGATGTATCTTAAAGTTCGAATATGGCTGTAAGTAGATACAAAACTACAAAATACCGGTTATTATTTACTTAACCCTCACCAGAGTTATATGTAAGGTCCGACTGAACAAGTTTTATTATGGAACCCACTTGGGTACATACGAGTAGGTACTTGTAGTTACATTGAAAGGTCAGGATATTCCAGTTTTTCATGTAGCAACATTGGCAACCCTACCTAATAGGTGAGTACCTACACTAAGTAGGTACAAATACCAGTATACTAACTAGTTTTCTCCACCCATAAAATATTGCTTTACTTTAAGAAATAGCATCGACTTTTATAATAATTACTAGCGACCCGCCCCGGCTTCGCACGGGTTAAAAAATTATACATAAACCTTCCTCTTGAATCACTCTATCTATTAAAAAAACCGCATCAAAATCCGTTGCGTAGTTTAAAGATCTAAGCATACATACAGACAGACAGACAGGGAAGCGACTTTGTTTTATACTATGTATGTAGTGATCGGTATTTATTACCCGCTACCAGTAATTACTTAAATTCAACTCGTATCGATATCGTATCTCTATCACGAGTATACTCTGTACTTTGGCTTTGTTAATTTAGTCGTTATCATTTCGATTTCCATAAAATTTCCGTTCACTCGCTAAATAAAGACACCACGGACTTTGCTCATCTAATAAGTAATGACAACCTCAATCATCAGTATTATCTTGGCTGTTAACGCCTTATTCTGTAACTCTGGTCTCTATTCACGTATAAATCCTACGAGTGTTGGGGCAAAGTTATACCAGTAATGAGCCCACAGCTTTGCCGGTAGAATAGGTATTTGGCACCAGCGCAAAGTGTGAAAGTCTAGCTGAGTCCGGTCGATTTCTGAACTGCTTTCAGCCGGTTGAGTGGCACTTTGCCACATTTCTTTATAATGTACTTAATCATTACATGTTACTGCCAAAACTATGTTTACAAATTGGTAATAAAATTGATCAATTGTTATTATTATGTAAAGTTTTGTTTACCTAATTGAAATAACTTTTACCAATATTAAAGATTTAAATTTCAGTCTGCTTAAAACTTCCTAGTGACTTTTGCCAATTTGCTGAACAGTTGATTGAATGAAAATCTCCTCAAGAAATGCTATGAAAATTATACTTAGTCATGTAGTTATTTAGTAGGAAAGATTAAAAAAAAATCATTTTTGGTACAAGCTTTTATCGCTGACTGTACTTTTCTTACGACAGACAACTAATACTCATCGAGACAATTCTAAAAACCCCTAACACAATTTGGTTGCGTTGTTTCATCACAGAGTTCATATGGCCACCTCCTGTCTCCATCATCAGATCAGCCCGATGGTACCATAATATTGCATTGTCACCCGACTTACATGTGTATGCAAAGTTTCAGTTCAATCGGAAACCGGGAAGTGGATCAAATTTAACTTGCAAGATTCCATTACATAGTTACATACAGGGGGCCGATTTTTGAATTTCGACCACTCGATTTCGTGAATATCTCCACTACTAGGCATTTAAATTCTACTAATAGAATTGAAATCGAGTGGTCAATACCAATAGATTCCAAATTTCGATCGCTCGTATTTCAAAAATTAGCATTATAACTCTGTTCTCGTGTAAGTGACTTGTATGTCTTTTATGAGAATAAATATCTTTAAACCTATTTCGCCGTTTTCTACCGATTTTCGAGTGACGAAATCGAGCGATCGAAATTCAAAAATCGGCCCCAGGTTGACCTAATAAAAGCGTGTTAAAAACGTGCCCACCCTTATTTAATAAAAGGCATCACCCCTTTTTTGGAACACGACAAGTAAGTACCTATAGAGATTATAGAGAGGCATGAACAGGATGGAGTGCGGCGCGGCGTGCAAAACGCCACAACTAAAAATAAAAAGGGGCGTGAAAATACTTATTTTGTAGCACACTACAAAACAAAACAAAGGGGTTATGTTTTTGCATGTATATTGTATTTATTAATTTTTTTTACAGTCTTATGAATGCCCATTCTAACCTACGGTGCACAAACTTGGTCATTAACTGAGGCTCTAAAATCGAAACTCAAGGTTTGCCAGCGTGCGATGGAGCGTAGTATATTAGGTGTTCGCAGAACTGATCGGATCAGAAACACGGAACTACGCTCCAGAACTAGAGTTGTAGATGTAGGCGTCAAGACCGTTAAGCTTAAGTGGGACTGGGCTAGACATGTCTGCCGCATGCACCCAGAAAGGTGGGCCAAAATGGTTACTGAGTGGGACTAGGGTTTGCTCCCGGGAAATACCGGTACCGAAAGTACCGGGAATTCCCGGGATTTAGAGCCAAGCAAAGAACCGGGATTTCAAAATTAAAATACCGGTACTCCCGGGATTTTCGGGACTAAAATTTCCGGTACAATATTTGACTGCTTTCTGTTACTTAGCATGAAATATCATGTTTTATAAAGAAAATAAATATATTTTATCAATCTAAGGCTGATGGTAATACTTTTACGGCTGACCACTACATTAAAATAAATTTAAAGAAAAAGTCAATGGGTTTGACAATGCCGACAATATAAAATTGCGTAATTTGATACTTTAAGGCAGCGGTCGGCAACCTTTTACTAGCCAAGGGCCACATAGTAGTTAACGAAGTTGACGCGGGCCGCACTTTGTTAATATCTATGACTTTATCAGACATTGTCGTTTGTCAATATTACATGAGGCTCGCGGGCCGCAAGTGACAGGTTCACGGGCCGCGGGTTGCCGACCGCTGCTTTAAGGGCATAAATGTTTGTACGATAAATAATTTTATACGAACAATTAATTATTTCATATTTGTATACTAACTAGAAGCAAAAATAGAGACAATTTTGTAATTAATAAAATACTACTTTTATTTTAATTCAAAATCAAACACGGTACTTATAAGAAACTCACGTATGATAATGATATTTTAAATGAATTAATAATTCTGGCTGAATAATTTCTTGATTTGTCGTATTGATAGTTCTGTTATTATATGTTCGAAGGTCCACAGCCCATTTTGAACGCATGCGAAAATTATCATTTTTTTTTATCCTTTTTTACAATTAACGTCTTACATATAAAAAAAATGATGATATTACTGAGCCACAATTCAGTTTTTGCCAATAAACAAAGATAGTAAAAATATCATGTAGTTTAGGAAAAAAAAAATATTAATGATTGTGTGACTTAAAGACACATATTATGGTACAAAAGAAGTGTGTACCTTCACTGTGCTAGTTTTTTATTGTTTTAAGAAAGATTCGTGGTCGTTTTAAGCTTTTTTTTACTGACAATTTATGTGAAAACTGATTTTTGAAGGCAGTCCCGAAAGTACCGAAAATACCGGGAAATCCCGGTTCCATTTTTGGCCCGGTACCGAAAATCCCGGTTCTTTTAAACAGTACCGGTTCTGCAATCCCTAAGTGGGACCCACGGAACACAATAGACGGTGCAGGCCGGAGTTCAGGCAGACCGAAAAGGAGATGGCGGGACGACTTGGACGCATTCTACCCCAAATGGTGGGAAAATGCCGATGACAGGGTCGAGTGGAGAAAACGAGGGGAGGCCTTTGCCCAGCAGTGGGACATCAAAATAGGCTAGAAAAAAAATGAATGTCAACATAGCTTACGTATTCTTACATTCATATGATTCATAATCTGTTGCGAGAGTGGAACCAGCATGAAAAACTATCGAATAATCAAAATTGCGTTCTGTTTCAGACTTCTTTCCAATTCGCATTGTTATCCCGTTAAGGTCGGTTTTCCTAGGATAGCGGTGCCGTCATATAGCGGCCGTCTCCATACTAAATAATAAGGCTAAATATGGATGTCGCGTAGTATTTGTTGGAGACGGCCGCTATATGACGGCACCGCTTTCGGAGGAAACCAAAACTTTACTCCATTCATTCTCCCCATCGATTCTCATTCGTTCATTTCATTCCCTCGCGCTCGAGCAAGGTTGAACGGAGTCAATGACGTAACATTGAGCGGAGGGGCGACCTCCGGGCGACCTTTACCCCGACCGAGGCGAGGCTGTGACGTCACGCGGGCTGGGGGTGGGCGGCGAGTTCCTAATTTAAAATTGTTGCGGATTAAATTTGGATTCTGGGTTTTTATTAACCAAGTATTAACCTAAAAGAAATGGGCCCCAGGAAGTCCGTACTAAGTCCGACCTATTAATCTATCCTTTACGGTAACGAGAATTATTTACGAACAATTGAATTATTCCTCCCGGTCCTGCGGGAGCGCCCACGCGCTGGGACATTTCGATTTTATTTACCCGCATAATAGTGCGAGAGCCGACGACGTTTCGTCACAGGTCGTTGAGGATTATTTATTTACTAAACTATCAATGGGGCTGGCAACTGTCAAAGTTTGCATAGGTGGCGCCATCATAGCTTGCCCCTCTTTCTATGAGATTTGGCTTAAAGGGGCATTAAAAAATACACAAATTTGACACAATTCTAGGTATTGACAGGGCAAGCTATGATGGCGCCATCTGCTAAATAATTCGACCGGCCAACCCCATTGAATTATTCCACCCGATCCTGCGGGAGCGCCCACGCGCTGGGCCATTTCGTTTTTATTACCAGCGTAGTGCGAGAGCCGATTACGATTTAGCGCAGGTGATCGAGACTACTCGAGAATACTTGGGTAGTTAGGTTTCTAAGACGTATAAAGTGTTTGATTTTTTTGAATGTTATTTAGAGGTAACGCACACTACATCAAACATTTTGCCTATAAATATCGTCGAGTCCTGTGTCATGAAGTCCGGAAATCACGGAAGGTCGTGAGTTCAAACCTGCTCGGCGCTCAATAGTAGGTATCACTGATACTGATTAAGAAAAAAATACAAAAAGAGGGTCAAAGATTGTGTACAGTATTATGGTCAGCGCCAAATTAAGGGTTAATGTTTTTCTCTTCTGTTTGCATATAATATGCCTGTGTAGATATGTCTGAATATGGAATACAGAAAAATGATTGCAGCATGAACTCCTTCCTATTAAAATCACTGCCAGCTCTTACACTCTAAGGGGGTACCAGCCCAAAATGTAGGGGGATCACGATCGGTTACCGTGGGCGGCTCATTATATTATTATTAGCCAGCATTGTGGTTGGTTCGCAGTCAATTGCGGGCGATTTTGCTCTAGATACTAGATTTAGTCAATTTAGGAATAATAGCGGTGTTGCTAGAGCTCTTGAGCCATAAGTTTAGCTTAATTAATGAAAAACTCACATTCTTATTGCAGAAAATCATGTTTTTGTCCTTACAAATACAAATACATACTTACAAATGTTTATTTCTTAGAATATGAAATTTCTTATTTTTATATCGTTTTTTTTTTACTTTAATTGGTGAATATTATTTTAATGAATTTTAATTCAATTGAAATCGACCTAATTATAAGTATTAACCCCTCGAACGCCCGTGTCAAAAATTTGCTACTGAATTATTAACCTTTCAACTGTTAATTACAGTCCAAATTGTCTGGCACGTATACGGGACAAGGCAGTTGGGGGTTAATTATTTAATTAATTACCCTTTTGACATGTAAAGTTTGTAATTTTATAAATAAAGGAATATGAATATGGCCTGTCATTTTAAATTAAAAGAAAACGGCCAAATCATCGAAACTCACGAAAAATATGGCTTTTGTGACCATCTGGCAACACTCACTATTAGTTAGGCGTAGAATAAAGGGGGGAAGAGTAGGTAGTAAAATCTGAAGACTCTACTTTATTAACATTTAGGATAACACGAAAGTATGATGATGAGGATGTAGGGGATATGTTGTGTCTTGGAATTATAAAAGTAAATAAATAATCTCCTAATATAACTCTGTAAAAGCGCAAAAACTAGCCAAGGAAGTGATTAAGCCTCATTGATGCTCATTGCTCAATTGTCCTAATAATTCCTTCTCCAAACAAATCCAAAGAGGGTCAATAGTGATGTTGTTTCTAACTTACATTACTTAAAAAATGGTTAATATAATATTTGACACCATTCATAAATAAGGGTAATACAAGCCTGTAGGCTTGAATCTCCACAGCCGCAGCCATTTCGCAAACTCCGTCTGCGGCGCCCATTCACGGGCAGGGCCGCGTAAACAGCACTGCGTCGATCGATAGCGAATGTCAAGTTGAAGGGACAGAGGGGTGGGAGTGGGGGGGGGGGGGGGGGGTAGCTGCTGACGTCATACGCCTACGACGGGCGCGGCGGTTATCACAGTAAATATATGTGGTGGTAAAATATTTCGCGAACGAGTTTTGTTGATTCTTGTATCATTGCCGGTTAGGTTAGCCCAACGTTCCTAGCCCTTAAGACTTAAGGGCAAGACTGAAAAATATCTCAATTCAAGGCGATGAGTCAATCTATAGTCCTGAAAATTCTGTACAAGAAAAAAATACAAAAAGATGATGATGATCTTTGGATGGAGGTCTTTTCTGAGACCTTTGCCCTACTTATAAAGGGTTAGGAAATATTATGGTCAAATTATAATAACACACCTAAATCATCACTCGACCGTTATGTCAGGAATCATCAACTGTTTGGAAGTAAATACTTTTTTTTAAGAATATAAGAATAAGAATATAAGAATATTTATTTACCCAACATATTCACATTACATACAGAGCTGGTTCCTACACTAGGGCTTGCCTGTATCGTAGGTAACCAAAATGTGTGAAATATTGTCTACAAAGAATGTTCTGTTTATAAATTCGTGTAGGTACATCAGGTGCCGGAGACCACACCAGTGGTTTGCTGACCACCGGTTGATAACCGTAATAGTAGGTTCCCCTTTTCGCACACTTTTAATTTGGACTTAACTTTCAAAATTGTCTGAGAGACCAAGGCAAATTTTCTGGATCATCACTCACCAAGTTTTCATCATCATCAGCTCCTTCAGGTTGAAATGGGCAGTCCCCGCGCTGAATCTCGGATTGGTTTAGTTCCTTTTTATTTGTAGGCTAATTAGTTAATTAAGTAAATAAATACTAACACAAGTTATTAGGTACCTACTTAGGTTAAGATAAAGTAAGAAAATGTATTACAGTCACAGTCACACACTCACTTTAAATATACTTTCCAGTTTTAAGTGGGTTCTTATTTTGTTTCCTCCAGATGTTCTAAGCCCGTACCATGAGTCACTGACAGTGTCAAAACTGACATATACGTTACGTTATCGAGAGCGTAATTT
Source organism: Cydia amplana (assembly GCF_948474715.1). Classification (NCBI taxonomy): domain Eukaryota; kingdom Metazoa; phylum Arthropoda; class Insecta; order Lepidoptera; family Tortricidae; genus Cydia; species Cydia amplana. The sequence goes on from NC_086073.1 coordinate 18,222,703, forward strand.
ACTTTCTATACATCTCGCATCACTAATATGCGAGTACGAGCGAGATGTATAGAAAGTAAATTACGTTCTAGATGGCGTTTATGTCAGTGCCAAACTGATGGTAGCCGTACAAAAAAATTATTAGTTATTCGGATAACATTTCTTTGTGCTTTTGTGGTTAGAGATTAGTTGGCCAGAGTCTGAAAACCAGTTAGTAGGTTTATTCTTTAAGGATGACTCACGTTAGACCGGGCCATGTCCGGGCCGGAGTTTCCAGCGCTTACTTTTCTATGACAGATGACAGGTGATCACGTGATGCTTTCCATAGAAAACGAAGCTCCGGAAGCTCCGGCCCGGACACTGCCCGGTCTAACGTGAGTCATCCTTTATCGTTCCTTAAACCACGTTCCTCTGCAAATACTGAAACGAAACGCGGCTTTCGCGCGAATATCTGTTGCATAAAACTTTCACGTAGGAGCGTGGGATCGGCCAGCCGCCCACTCGAACGCCGAAGGACAACACAAGGGGGCGGGAGCCTTGGGAATTTCGTAATACTCGGAAAACTACGCAGTTCCGCACTACACACGCGCTCTGCGTAGTCAGAACCGTGACGAAAAAGGCCTTAACGCCTAAAAGTAGTTCGTTTTTTAGGGTTCCGTACCTCAGACGGAAAAAACGGAACCCTTATAGGATCACTCGTGCGTCTGTCTGTCTGTCTGTCTGTCTGTCCGGCCATTTATCCATTTATCTCCGAAACTACTGGGTCTAGAATTTTGCAAAAAATAACCAAAATAGTTATTTACCTCTTAGATGACAGAAAAACCTATTAGAAATGTGCAGTCAGGCGTGAGTCGGACTTAATGGAACCCTTGGAACGCGAGTCCGACTCGCACTTAGGGTTACCAGATACAGATTTAGAATTTCCTGACAATATTCCTGATTTCCGAATATTTTTCCTGACATTCATGTGTCGTGCGTCATGTATATGTATGCTTGATTAAAGATTTGTTAATTAATAATTACGAAGTTATTGATAAGTTGAGTGGATCTCATTTATTATTTTCTTCCAATGTTTTGATTAATTTAAGTAAATAAAAAGGTACTTTATAATAAAGTCTAAAAATCCTGACATGTTCGTGTTCCGTCCCCATTCCGTCCCTGACAAAAGGCCAAAATTCCTGACATGTCAGGAAAATTCCTGTCATCTGGTAACCCTACTCGCACTTGGCCTTGGCCCACGTTTGAAAAATAAGTCACAGTTAGAATTATAAATCATATACAATCTATTATTTTCCTTTTATTTTAAAACTATTTTTTTTAAAGCGTTTTTCAATAAAAAGACCCGTCAAGATTGTTTACCTTTTTTCTAATGCTAAAAAAACGAAGTAGGTATAGGTAACAAGGCGTGGCATTCACAACCTCGGAGGCAGAATATCTGCGTTTAGTACATACTGTCCACCAGATATGTATATCGGAGCGGCCAAGGCGCTCACAATTTTCTGAACGACTCTATTGTTAAGGCGTTAGAGTGCGTGTTAAGATTATTTTAAGCACCTCAATAGAAATGGCGTCTACAAAGGCAGCAAATCGTCTGTGAGCGATACACCCACGCCTAGGCTTTTGCTCTTCCAACTTCATATTACTTTACTAAAGGCAGCTAGAGGCTTTTCTGAGCGTTTCTTTTATTTTTTGCCATTTTTATATATTGTGACCTTTTTTGCCACTTTTGTGTTATTTCTACTCAGAATCACGAGCTCTTTCGTTCGATTCTAATGGGATAAAAAAATGTCCCAGAGTTATTTTCCTATTGTGTTACCATACTTTGTATAGCGGTAACAAAAAGGAAAGTCAGAAAAATGTATGGAAATTTTAGGTCACTTTTTCTCCTATAAGGATGAAAAGGGCAAGGGCTTTTTTTTAATTTAAAAGGTTCGAATATCGCTCAATTTCTTACGTAGGATGAAAAATATATTGATTTTATTGAAAAGGGATGGGAGAGGAGGTGGGAGTTAAAACATCCGCACTGGGATATGGTATTCCTGTACCACAGTACAGTGACAATGACAGTAGGTAGGTATAGTATTTTATGCCACCGTTGTTTAAGAGAGGTCAAAAAAGGCGTGTGGCGTGAGTAACAATTTGAGGCGAAGCCGAAAATTGTTAATAAAGACGCCACGAGTATTTTTCGACTCAGTTAAACAACGTTGCATACAATACTTTTTCTACGACCAAGCACATACTTTGAAATAAAATTGTAAATTTAACAAATATTTTTCATTCAAGAAGTAGCAAAGAATGGAGGGTACGGGCGGGAAAAGAATGAATGAAATAAAATAAAACATGTCTATGGTTCAGTCATCTGTCAGAGATGACAGTTAAAATTAGGTTGGCAACGATGTATTTCATACAATATTTTTTAAGTGGTGATTACACGAAGTATTGTAAAAGTGCCAAAAAGATACTGCGTATATGCACAAATACTTTTTTGGGGAATAGACTAAAGACTTGTCTTGACAACTATAAGATAGGGGGTTTAAAGGTGTGTGCACGACCCTTTAAATGACAAATAAAAGTACGGGAGTAGAAAAATATATTTTCGTTATTTCTACGTTCAAATTTCGGACGAAACGACCTTAATGTAGGTACTAGAAGCACTACCATGAGTTCCGTAAATGACAGTCGACAGTGAGAACGTTAAGGAAAATGTATGGAGTATTTGTACAGTGCCTCTACCGGTCACTTAAAGAACTAAAAATTTCAACTGGTACCATGAGTTCCTAACGTTTTTACGTAAGTTTTCTATCCATGCCTAACTTCACACCTAAAACGCTCTCTTTCTAACTATATAAAGAAAACTGAGCCAGAATTATACAAGTTAATTACTTTACGCCGTTTACGCGAATAAACGTGACAGATGTCATCGAAAAATACGTGCGTTTTCGACGTTACATTTCTGTCAACTTGTAAACACAACAAATAAACATATTTTTCACGATTATCTTTGCAATTTTCAACGTAGTATGTATTTATTTATAAGAGTTACGTGAACTCCAGGCAAAACTAATACGGAATAAATCAATTAGTAGCTCGAAAAAAGGCTGATTTGATACAAAGGTAATGAGTTATATTTACTCCTATTTCTACTGTTTAGTTATGTACATTTGCAAAGATCACATTACTTACGAGCAGTTTTTGCTTTTAGGCATGAACCTATGATTGAAAACAACATTTCCATACAAACCCGGATGGCATCCAGCGGTACATGCGTGCAAGCAAATCGTTCATTGTTGTATGCATTGTAGAAGTGATTAGTTGGCAAGTGGCTAAATGCCGGGACAACAACTTGAGGAAGATGATGATGTCAAGGAGCGGTACATAGACATGTTGTGTTGTTGTTGCCGGGTGCACATACCACATAGTAACACAATATACATACTTACTGCAAGACCTGTTGTTTATATGTACACAGAGAGAGTTCCTACGTATTTTTTATATTATTGCCTATTATTTTATATCTTAAATAAAATAAAACATACAAATGTTCTGTGAGTTTATTTATTTTTCTTTACTACCTATATATTATTTCCCGATGTTCAAGTTCAGTTCGATGTTTCATGTGTGTGGTGATGATGTTTCATGTCTCGTCAGTTTGGCAACAGGAAATATAAAACTTAACATTTTTTGCTGGTAGTTCACAATCTGAAAATTAAAATAAGGTTTAACACATTCACTGCCCAAAAACCCGCTGAGTGGGTTCATTTTGTATTGGGAAGGGGCGCTTGGCACTGAAAGTGCTAAGATCGAGATCATTTAGGTACCATAAAATTTAGATCGCTGTTAAGGCCGTATAATGTTACTTACTTAGTACGCCGGCACGTACAGCAACCTACACAAAGCGAGGCCAGGGCAAGACCTAACATATATACATACCTATTTTAATACAGATTTCTTATCACGTGTGTACTATTTTCAACATAAGTACATAATAATCTTATTTATGTAGCCAAAAGTAGCCCGTATAATTTGCTTCATATTTTTTAACACGCAAAGGTATAATTCTAACACGATTATTAATGGTGTTTACGTATTTATCATATATTATTTTGCATTTTTTTCTTGAACACAGCACTGTTTATACATTGTTTACTAACATTGATATGTTTAATATTTTCGTAACTATGGCAACGTCAAATCTTTAAATATTGTAAAATGAATGTTGAATCCACAGACTTGTCATTTTCGCGCTCGCGCTTGACAGACAGCTGAAGTGTGCGAAAGGGAAGCCATCACGTATATGAACATACCATGAGTGCGAAAGAGTCAGACTACCAATGAGAAAACGTGACCACTTTTGACTTTGACGACGGCCGCGGACGGCCAAGAGCGTATCACAGTAATTTTCAAATTGAAAAATATACACGGATTAGGACGAAAAGTATTAAATAAAGTAATTCAGTGAAGATTGCGTCTTGTAGTGTGCCGGATTTCAGTGTTACAGTGCCAAATAATCCAAGCAAACACAAATTTCAGAGGATTTATGATATTCCTAGCGAAATTTTCATAACGATATTTTGTCAAAATAACAGCGTAAAAAGTGTAAGAAGCCGGTTTATAATAGTAGTTTATGCAACAGTGATATAATAAGGGTTCTTAAAATTCAAGGGTCGAAGTTACAAAACGAGACGTAGTCGAGTTTTGTAAAAAAAGACCCGAGAACCAATTATGAGCTGTTGCATACATTACTTTTTCTATGACAGCTGCAGCAAAAAAAAAAATAGTAATTATTAAAAAAAAAGAGTTATTATTAAAAAAAAAGAGTTATTATTTAAAAAAAATTGAGTTATTATTTAAAAAAAAAAGAGTTATTATTGTAAATGAAAACATACCTCTTTCAATCAAGATGATCGGAACTTGTATCTTTAAAAAAAATAAAGCAGTTGTATTATACTCATAAGATGACTGCTAGCAGTCATCTTATGAGCCTATAGACAAAGCATTCAAATGACATTGCTTTAGATATCACTGTCAGTCATTTAATTGACACATTTAAGTGCTGGAGTAGAAAAAGTTTATTATAAGTTTTTCTTCCTTTGTGTGCTAATATTTTATCATATTAGTCTATAATTTAAAATATTTTGTGTAAAAACATAACCTGTTACTTTACGCTAGGGCTTGACAAAATGTTCATATGACAGTATCGATAACTTGTCGGTATACTAATAGCTATGTAATTATTTCTTCACAAGACATCATTAAGATATTAGCTTTTATAACCGACTTCAAATAATAACGATTGTTATACCTTTTTGGAGGTGCTCATGTTTAGCGGTAAATTTAAACTTCACTTTCCAACACAGTAAGAGTTACATTAAGATAAGTCTGCAACGATTTTGATAGTACACGCAGTGCAAGTGTTATTTATACGTCATAATGTCGTAGAATTTTAACGTTTAAAATAACACATTTGAAAAAGTAGTCGATAAAGCAATCAAACATCGACAGATTATTAATATGTTGTAACATGACATCACTATTTTCGATCTCACATAGACAATTTACGCACACACTTGCATTTCATTTTTGGTCGCACTTTTGAAGATTGACAGTTGTTCTAGTCATATTAATTCTATGGTTGAATCTGTAAAAAGTGACACACACAAATTCAAGAATGGCGGGTAGCGTGTCAAGCCAAGTTTAAAAGAGAACTGGCGACTCAGCGGCTATGTGTTATATTAACTAGAAATAATTGTTAAATAGAAATAAATGTTAGTTTCGAAATCAATTATGATGAATACTAATGATTTCTGTACAAAAAGTAATCATAATACATCAAAAACATAAAATAATTTGAAATGAAAGTCAAGTTCAATACTAGGTACTTATAAAAAATATGCGTCGTTGTTGACTTCGCCGGAAAACGAATTGAAATCTTTACCTATACCGGGTATTTTTCCAGTTACTGGCCCTAAACTAAAAATGAATTATATTCACGTATAAACAGAATTCATTTTAGTATTAGGTGGCCAGTTATTGAAAGCTGACCAGTTATTGAACCTATACTACATTGAATTCATTTTATAGATGAATAGAATTCATCATTAGTTTAAGGTGGCCAGCTGGCCAGTCACTGGCGAATTACCCTGGGTGCAAGTCCTAGTTCGCTTGGGATGAAATTAAAGTTCAGGATTTGTCTTGTCTAGTTTTTATACCAACAAACTAAAAAAGTAACATAGACAAATATAATATAGCGTGTACGTAAAAACTAGTCAAGTAAAATCCTGAACTTTAATTACATCACAAGCGAACTAGAACTTGGCACCCATATAGATATCAATTCTTTTTTCCGCAAAATCAACACCGAGGCATATTCTAAATATTGGACTTGGCTCTCATTTCCCATTTATGTTTTTGATCACCCTATTAGAAACCATAGAAACAGCTAAAACATTTCACAGTTCGCAATATGCGGGCATGCTTCTCTTTTACTCTAATTAAGGAGTAATTAGACTGACAGAGAAAGATGCCCGCAATTTGCAAACTTCGATGTTTTCGGTAGGTTACTTTGATATTTAGTTCTTTAGGTGACTCCTAGGGGCGCTGTACAATCCTCCGATATAATTCTTGCACTGTTTTTAGTATACTTAGAAAGGGACAGCATCGTTTCTAGTGGAGTGAAGTTAGGCACATTAGACCGTAAAGAAACGTAAAACGTGACATAAGGCACGTTTATTCACATAAAGTAAGTGAGAAATACTCAGGCAACTGATGGTAGAGGCTTAGGTAGTAGGTACTCCTAGCCTAGGCTAACGGAGTCCGTAACGAACGTTAAATTAATATTAAATTTTTGTTCATATTTGTTTTTGGATTTCTCTAGATAGAGCATCGCGTACTTAAACTACTTTTTCAATACTTTTGAGTTTTGGTCTTTTAATACCTGTTCCATAGTAATAGTGCCTGAGCCAAGCTTTTGCAAGTTTATATTATAATAGGTATTTAACAAACAGGTATGTTCAAACTTATAAATTAATGTCAATATCTCTTTTGTACATTTAGCATTTTCATAATAAAGTCCATCTAAGGTAACTTTGCATCGATTTGAATAGAGCAAAGTGACGATCAGGCCGATCCGAACGTACAGTGTGAACATAGTATACCTACTGATATCTGAATGATGTCAGGTAGTTATGCGCCTCACTCGCGTCAATACATGTACGGACATTTAAATGTCATGCTGATATCAGTGTACGGTCGAATTGGCCTGAGTGTCATTATAAACATCATATAATCATAGAAAATTTTAATTAGCTCGGTCCGACTCTAACAAGTCTAACAACTAACAAGACTGTCAACTGTTTCAACACTCCAAATCATAACAGAGGTGATGTTCACTGGCCATTACGGGGTCAAAGGTATTCTGGCCAAATGGGATACGCTGACATCACCGATTGTCGTATGTGTGGCGAAGAGGAAGAGACAATAAAACACCTAATGTGTGAATATCACGGCCTCGCCAGACAAAGAATGAAGGACTTTGGAGCAGGATATCTGGAACCAAAGGATTTTAAAGCGCTACCCATGAGCTCCCTCATCCGACACATGGAAATGGTGGGAAAAGCTCTTGAGTAGTTGACGGGTCTTTCCTAGGGGGTAATTGCACAAAAGATCCCTATGGGTCGAAGTGTATCCACAAGGGCACCCTAACAACATAAGATAAGATAACAACACTGTTTTTTTCACGCGTGACCCGCCATATTTTGCCTGAAGACAGAATACTGTATCCCCCACCTACTCTGCACCCCCTGTTATCGAGCGAGGGTGGGTGGGGGTGGGGGTATGAATGGTTTGACGTCAGAGCGGGGGTGGGGCCTTGAACCTGCATCGATTGTGATCTTGCACTTGAATGCAGCAGGGGCATGACTCTTGGCATTTAGAAGGCTGCACTAATGAGGTAGCTGTTATTTTGTATCGGATTTTACCGACAGAAGAAGGTAGTGTTACGTTTGTAGGTTGGTCTTTGTTATCGAACGAGCGAGCGAAGCGAAGCGAAGTTCTTATCGAACGAGCGAGCGAAGCGAAGCGAAGCGAAGCGAAGCGAAGTTCTTACATTCGACTTGGGACACGCGGCCGGCTAGCGGCACGTCCCGGCATTTCGATGTTTTTAAGCTGAACTATCAGAGGATAGTTTGATACTCAAGAACTTAAGTAAATTTGTCCTAATTTAAATGAAATTGGGTAAACGTGTAGTCGAGGGCATTATATTTTAGTCATTAAATTATGAGCAGGCTCGATCAAGGGATTATTGAGACTGAAGAGCTTAAAAGGCCAAAAAGCTGTTTGTGAGAGGTCTTGCTATTCTGGTCATTTTATTTGCAAAAACATGGTCGAGTTTAGTATCAAATGAAAGTGTACAAGTATCGGTTTACACTTTTATAATATCGTTTTTAAATTTACCATTTTGAAATAAGTAGCAAGATAAACATAAAATAAAATAAACATAATATAGGTATAGTGTGTCAACGGTCTGTTTGATTTCAGACATCGACAGAGAGAATCATACTATCTTTGTCTAACACTAGTACTAGCACCCAAAAGAAAAGGATGAGTATAGTTTTTTTTGTTCCTATTTACTGACAAGATTTGGTTGACCCAGTATATTTGACATTTGACAGGAAATATTTCGGCTTAGCACAGATACAGTTTATTTCAGTTTCTATGGTGACTTAAATCCAGGGGAGGGACAGTCGTATATAAAGCCCTTTATTCGAAAAAAATAGCGCCATCTATATTACTTAACGCTATACTTTTTTTAAATATGGCTTCACTTTATTTCGTCGTATTTAAGCAGATCTTGTCAGTAGAAAACGGCGGCAAATTTGAAAAATGTAGGCGCGAAGGGATATCGTCTCATAGAAAATTTGAATTTCGCGCTTTTTTCTACTGACAAGATTTGCTTGACCATCTATACATACTACTCTTTGCTTAAATCTAACAGTTAAGGGCTACACAGACCTTGCAATAAATCCACGTGATTTTTGATTCATTGCCGCCTATAGTGCGACATAAAATAGTAGAAATTAAATAAAATGGAACTCAAAAATGTCCATACTAAATTGTTGCCATGCATGTGTAAACATTTTACGTCAAAAATGTGACAGTTACGTAGAAAGTGGAGCCCTCATTAATTTTCTACTATTTTATGTCGCACTATACGAGTTACCTAAGTAGGCTCAGAGTAAATTAAGTAGGTGCAACGTTCAATGAACAAACTCAATGGCTCTATATAATTTTTGGTTAACCGCGAGTTCTCAGTTCGGGGCGAACTACTAGTTTATATAACAAATGGTTCGTGTAAACACACAGCCGCCGCGTCGCCAGATCTCTTCTTTTGAACTTGGCTTAACACGCTGTCACGTGTCTAGATACGCCCTAAGATCGCCCTAAAGATCAATCGTACCGATTTTCATGCTTTTTAACACAATTTGCAGCGTTTTTTAGGCGTACCGCCACTATACGGAGCGTAAGCGATTGGCATGTTGGCTAGCGGCCAGGACAGACGTGAACATAGTTTTGTGTTTGACCTATAGACACTATAGGTATAATTAAGTAGGTAATACTCGTATCTGGGACACCGAGCTTTGCTGGGAAAACATATAAAAATATAAAAATGCGCGTGTCCCAGAGATAAGACCTATCTATATCGATTTATCGCCCCCGAAAACCCCCATACAGCACATCGAAATCGTTTGATCCGTTCCCGAGATCCCTGAAATATAGGTATATATAAATAAACAAGAATTGCTCTTTTAAAGGTATAAGATATGATGGTTCGAAAATGTATGAATACTTAAGTAGCGTTTTTTTCTGCTATTAGCATTTTAAACAGATCGTGATGCTGAGTGAAAGTGTAACTACAACTTAAAATCAAATTGCCCATAGCCATATGCTACGCAATATCCAATTTTAACTAAACATCAATACACGTGTTAGCTGTTGTAGGTATTTTGCTAGTTTCAAGGAAACTTCACGTAATAAGGGGCAATATGTAAACAATAGCTTAGTTACCTAAAATAATCCCACACGAGTCGTAACATCAAGTACCTAGGAAGTACTTGCTTATTTGCTTTACAATAGGGCAAACTATTTTTACCCGAGTGAGCGAATTGCGACTATTGCGAGTACGAGCGAGATGCATAGAAAGTAAGTTACGTCCCCGATAGCGTCTATTTGAGCGTTTCTTTTAGGTATTTTTTGCCATTTTTATATATTGTGACCTTTTTTGCCACTTTTGTGTTATTTCTAGTCAGGATCGCGAGCCCTTTTTATCCTTATAGGAGAAAAAATAATTTCCATACATTTTCCAAACTTTCCTTTTAGTTACCGCCATACAAAGTATGTGGGGAAATGGTAACACAATAGGAAAAAAACTCTGGGACATTTTTTATCCCATTAGGATCGAAAGAGCTCGTGATTCTGAGTAGAAATAACACAAAAGTAACAAAAAAAGTTACAATATATAAAAATGGCAAAAAATAAAATATACATATCGGAGCGGCTAAGGCGCTCACAAATATCTGTACACGCCTCTATTGTCAGGGCGTTATAGTGCGTGTTCAGATATTGTGAACACCTTGGCCGCTCCGATATATCTGTACAAACAGCAACACAACTGTCCATCGGCGGACCTTATGCCCTTTGTAATAGGTTTACGAATACGAACTGTCAGTTAACGGTGTTGGCGATGGTACTGTTTTTAGGGTTCCGTAGCCAAATGGCAAAAAACGGAACCCTTATAGATTCGTCATGTCTGTCTGTCTGTCCGTCTGTCTGTCCGTCTGTCTGTCCGTCCGTATGTCACAGCCACTTTTCTCCGAAACTATAAGAACTATACTGTTGAAACTTGGTAAGTAGATGTATTCTGTGAACCGCATTAAGATTTTCACACAAAAATAGAAAAAAAAACAATTAATTTTTGGGGTTCCCCATACTTCGAACTGAAACTCAAAATTTTTTTTTTCATCAAACCCATACGTGTGGGGTATCTATGGATAGGTCTTCAAAAATGATATTGAGGTTCCTAATATCATTTTTTTCTAAACTGAATAGTTTGCGCGAGAGACACTTCCAAAGTGGTAAAATGTGTGTCCCCCCCCCCCTAAATTCTAAAATAAGAGAATGATAAAACTAAAAAAAATATATGATGTACATTACCATGTAAACTTCCACCGAAAATTGGTTTGAACGAGATCTAGCAAGTAGTTTTTTTTTAATACGTCATAAATCGCCTAAATACGGAACCCTTCATGGGCGAGTCCGACTCGCACTTGGCCGCTTTTTTATACACACCTCCTTAACACGATGGACCAGCGCCGGTCACTCCAAGGGACGCATTTATGCGTTAGAGGGAGCAAGTGATATTGCTATCTCATTCTACCTCATGGCTGCGTCCCTTGGAGTGGCCGGCGTTGGCCCATCGTGTAGAGGAGCCATTATAAATGGGCTTACTCATGGCCACAGACTAGCCGAGGCGAAGACGTGGCCTACGATGGAGCGAGCCTGCCCAGAAAGTGCCTGTTCACCCTTGATTTGAAGGTTGCCGGGTTATATGAGCTCGGAAATATAGACGCCGGCAAGGAATTCCATTCCATTCTACTGTTGTGATGTGTACATAATTGTCCTGTAATCATGATCAATCGGTGTCTGAGTCATTGTTACACGTAGCGTTGTGTAACGTCTAGACTTTTCGAAGGCGCCAGGCCGTCTTCACCCGATCTATTGTAAACACCATGAGCGTACATAAATATAATACAGGATAGGCCTGAACACGACCAAATAATGAACTCCGGTGCCTTAATGCAGAAATAATAATTAAATTTACACTAGCGGTTCTGGACCTAATATAATGATTGGATGAAGGTGATTAGACAGTACTCAGTTGGCAAATATTTAGGTAAGTGTAGGTAACCTCCTTGAAAGAATATTTTTGGCCAGTATTGTGCAAGACCAAGGCAAGTATTCATCATCATCATCATCATCATATCAGCCCTTAATCGCCCACTGCTGAGCATATGCCTCTCTTCTAGTACGCCACTTGTCCCGGCCCTGAGCTAATCTCATCCAGAAGTGACCCGTTCATGATTCAATCATTGTGCGATACGAAGTAATAGATACGCGTCATTTTACGGAAGCGATTTCGTCACGCCAACAAATCCGTCATCGGCTGACGAAATGATGACAAATACGAGTAAGCTGGAAATAAAAACATGTTGGTAAATATCGTGTTAATAAATATATGGATAAGATAACACTGTGTATACTAAAGTCTATTTTTTTATTCGGTAGACTAAAATGACATTTCATAGTATGAAATGACATTTTATGTTCATACTATGAACTGTCATTTCAGTCTACCGAATAAAAAAATAGATTTTACACTTGCTTTAAAAATACTGAGTAGCAAAAAACCTCAGCAAATATCACCAGGGGGAAGGGGGGGTCAAAAAGTAGCCGAAAATACCTCGCGTGATTTGTGCGGTTGTGCACGATACCTTGGACGTATCAGCTGAAATACGTCCACTGCTGGACATGAGCCTGCCCCAGGGATCTCCACAACGACCGGTACGCTCCCCTTATCTTTCGGCTCCCTGCGACATTAACCAGATCATCGGATTATCTTGTTGTGGGCTTACCTGGTGTGTTTTCAGGATAAGATTAGAAATGTTTACATGTAAAAATCCCAAATTAGAATCCCCAAATCGCGTTAAAGATGACTCACGTTAGACCGGGCCCTGTCCGTGCCGGAGCTTCCGGAGCTTCGTTTTCTATGGAAAGCATCACGTGATCACTACACCTGTCATCTGTCATAGAAAAGTATGAGCGGGAAGCTCCGGCCCGGTCTAACGTGAGTCATCCTTTAAGCTTGCGTGAGGAAAAGGACCCAACCGTCCAAATTGTTAAGCTATTTTTTTTTCAGGCGTTGCCATACCGTCATTCTCTAGTTGAGACTGACTGCGGTATTTGGAAAACAAGATCCGTTCTAGAGAAGAGAACGATACGATATGTCCTACTAGATACCGTAGTTTATTAGATTTCAACTATGTAGATATCTTTTGCAGTTCAATTCGGGCAACCAATGTCACTTTTACGTTATCGTATTAAGATCGTTTCAAAATCGTTTTGAGATCTATAAATACGTCGAGACGTTTTAGACATTGTGGAAATAAATCGTTCAAGAGTATCTCCAGAATCACAGAAATTACAAATTTGACAGGCTAGATCTTAAAAATATCGTTATCGTATCGTGGTGATGTCTAATAGATATCTATAGTTCAAAATCCGAATCGGGCCCTGATAGACCAAGAGCTGCGCGCACGCAGAGCGCGCGACTCGTGTCACGTACACCTTGCTCGCCCTTCGGTAATGGCTGTCTACGTATGATGTTTACCTACAATTAGACCTTGATGTCATATAGGTACTTATTTATTTATTTCGGTTTGCCAACAGGTGCAATACGAAAATAATTATAATAAATGACGAGTTATAAAATAATATTGCTAGAGTATTTACTCGGTTACAGGCAAACTCGTTATGCATGGAACAAATGCTGACTTATGGTTTATTTTGACGTGATAACGTCTTATAAATCGATAAACACTGGTAGCATGCACGAAAAAGTGTCACGTTGTGGACAGATCTCCATGGTAACGTATAAAAGTATGTAATTTTTCACCAATGTTTTCTTATCACGCAAAATTATCGTCCGTAAACCGACTTTACAGACAACTATATTTCTTTTTATTCTAAGTACTTAAATATAAATCAAGGTTGCTGAAATTAGGTAGTAGAATACAGAAAATAAGCTTAGTAACTAATGAGATGAATACTATCCATAGTCTAAATTAAGTAATATAATAAGTTACATACAGCACTGTACAATACAATGCTAAAGGTACTTTTTATTGCAAACCTCAATAAACATTAACTTAATTAAAAGTAAGGGAAAACTTCTAAGGGAGTATGGGGTGATAGTTGTATGATCATAAGGATTTTTCAATTCAATACCGGTCTCAAGAGCGGTCTCTTTAAAAAAAAGTTTCGGTTCATATAAATCATAAGGCAGTAGGTAGGTACAGTAGTAGTACACTAACTAAACTATACAAAAAGATACTTACATCAATGTTCAAAGTTCAAATATACTGAGAGAGGGTCATTGTTGTTCTAAAAGGTGTGCAGAAAGTGATACGTTTCTGCACTAGAGCATTTAACTTTCCAAGTACGATTTTTTTCATTATTATACGAAAAAAAAATTAAATTTGGTTTTTAATGGATTTGTTATACAATTTCCATTCTGATTTTTAACTCCCCATTCGATAAATAACGATTCTTTTACCTAAATTGTTAATTAAAAGTACCCTGTACAAACAGTATAGTGTAGAAACAGTATAAAACTGTATACTCAGTCATGTTTTTTTTAATCACATGCATTTTACTTTCCTCGTATTCGAAATGAAAAGTAGAGTGTTTAACTCGGGTGAAAGGCATAATTTCAGCCTCGGACTATTGGCGCTCTCACTGCGTTCGAGCACCAAACTACCTAGGCAGAAATTAGTGCCTTTCACCCCTTGGTTAACAATCTACTATTATATTCATGTAGGCCTAGCAAGTAGCAACAAGCACTTATGAATGTAGGTAGGTATTACATATATATTATTAGCTTAAGATAATTATCAGATCAATTTAATGATGTAACTATAATTCATAATAAAGCCGCATGTGAAGCCGCGGTCATGGGTTCGAATCCCGGTAAGGGCATTTATTTGTGTGATGAGCACAGATATTTGTTCCTGAGTCTTGGGTGTTTTCTGTGTATTTATGTATATGTATATTAATTATTATATATATCGTTGTCTGAGTACCCACACCACAAGCCTTCTTGAGCTTACTGTGGGACTTATTCAATCTGTGTAAGGATGTCCTATAATATTTATTTATTTATTATTTATAATAGTATTGAATTATTATCCAGATCCAATTTAATACTAAGGATTTCCCAAAAAGATTTCTCGAATTAAATCTAAATGTCAAAAGTCACAAGAAAAGAAATACATACGTTGGAATATCCATTTCCTCATCATTAATCAAATATAGGTACCTAATAATAATTAATCTTTATTGTATTATACAAAAGGTTAATGGTATATAAAAAATCATACAAAAATAACTTAAATATATCTAAATATTAAAATATTTTAATCTAAAAGACCTCCGCGAGTTGTACCGGGTGCAAAGGTGCCTAATAAAGTTAATCATTTCGAAACCCAATTAATCCACGTTGTTTTAGCATTCATGTAGTCTTGTCTGGTATAAAAATCTTTAGAAATAAGTTTACGCTTTACATCAATCTACGAACAAAAAGTATTATATTTAAGTACACAAATATATTTAGGTATCTACAAAAGAATAGGTTGATCACACGGGTGAACATTATCAAAACTCTATCTCATTAAGCCAGTGAAACAAAATAAAAGAGTATGTTTTACACAGCCAATTAAGATATGTAAAAAAAAGTTTTAATAATCATGTGTCGGTACCAATTAAGCATGTTGATTAATAATTTAATAGTATTTAAATTATAATTAAAAACTGTATTAGTAATAGTAGCCCGTAGTTAGGTAGAGAAGATAGATTATTATTGTAATATATTATAGTGACCGCACTATCCGCACCTACCGAGGCACAAAATAAATAATAGTACTAAGGTACAGAAGACTCACTCTTAACGAAACGCGTCTGTTACGATCAGCACAGATATGGCCGCTAGGCGGCGACAGCGCCACGCGGGGCTTATGGCTTTCCCCAAAATTGGGGTGGAACGGATGTACTTTTAGCTACCTGTAGCAAAGCGACGAAATCGCGGAGTGAGCCACGCCTGACCGAGGTAATAGAGATAGACAAAGAAATGTTTGCAACGATTTTGATAGCATACGCAGTGCAAGTGTGCTACCAAAATCGTTGCAGACTTATCTTTGTCTAACTCTATGTTTTAGTATGGAACCTAAAAGCGGATTCACCCTTTCTTGTAGAGCTCTCGCGTAGAGTCGTAGCTGGGCTACGACGGCGACGCCTACGAACCGACCTCACAATCAGTGCCCTGTTTATCAAAACCTTGTAACTTGTAATACTAGTGGAAGTCCCTTTTTGACAGCTTTTGTTAGAAAGGGACTTCCACTTGTATTACAAGTTACAAGCTTTTGATAAACAGGGCACAGGTCACAACGCTTAGAAAGTATCCCAACAAGTAACAAAATTTGGTAGGTATTATAAAAGTCCTGTAGCGCTAAGATGGCCGGCTCTTTATCATTTGTCACCATGGCTGTCACATTCTAACAAATATGTAAGTGCGAAAGTGACGCATAGCATGACAAGTGATAAAAATGCGACCATGATAGCTGGTCTGAGAACGTTTTGGAGCGTGCTAATTAGTGTTCATGATTAGCACTATAATGGTGTTGTAAACGTTTACAGAACCCCAAATAGGCCCTTATAGTACAAGCAGTCACAATGATTACCATTATATGCCTACTATATCACTTTTTGGTGATAAAATGCTTTAGTTATAGAACCTTTTGCTACTTATGATTGACGAAATATAATTTGCACCGATCTCTAGAACAACTTGTATGCCAAGTTGGTGAAAATTATATTACGCCAACTTATATCGGTATAAGAGTAAATCAGAAATTATTTATTTGCAATTTCAATTCAATTCAATTCAATATTTTTATTTCGAATAAAAAAATCCATATTATTGTTAGTACTTAAGGCTAAACAAAACTTATAAATCTAAGTTAGTGACAAAAAGTAGATACAAATACAAACAAACACAAAATATTAACTATACTTAAAAGCGGCGTGGTGCGGCGAGCGGCGGCGCGTGCAGCCGCACCCAGCGCGCGAACAAAGGCGAGTCCCAGCGCTGCGCCAGCACGTTTAGAATACTGTTTGGGCTGTGGCGAAGACGGTCGACTAATGACGCACACCGTTTTCTAATTATTGCGTCGAAACTATCAGTGTGCAGTGTGCAATGATACAGTATAGGAATGTAAGAATATATGTGTTATGTTTCAGAAATATAACTAGTAATATCTCGATTACAGTTGCCAAATCAATCAGCAAAACATGCAAGAATTGCTGAAGACTTATCATATGATACAAGTAATTGTGTTGTACATGATAAGCTATCGCTATCAGTTGTGATGGTATCAGTGACGTATCGTCAAAATCGTCGCACGCGCAGCGAGCGTGATGGAAAACCGTGCGAATTGTGCTTTGTCATACTCATGTGAATATGAAATATGAATTAATTTCTTTTGTAATTGCATACATAAATTATTACTTCAAAGTTATCGGTATTTCGTCAGATGACAACCAAAAAAAAATAATTCAACAAAAACCAACCTTGTTTTGTTGTTAGTACGGTAACGTTGACTATGGCTCAGAAGTAGTGGTGGTAATTGTGAATTTTGGTTGTCTTATTGATTTTATCGTACTGGCTACCTACATTTTTGCATTGTGTTGATTCGAAATCCGGACCCATAATGTGCAGATATTTTGAACACAAAGTCCGTTTAACCACTTCATATCCAGGACCCCTACATATTTTTGTATGGGATTTTGAACAGCGCGCCAAGCGAGACGTTCTGAAAACTCAAAATACCCTACAAAATGACACTTAACGCAAACACGTACCTACGTCACGTCACGCTATCGAATGAAATTTACACTAGGGGTACTTACCTACCGTAATACTGAAAAGCGGCCAAGTGCGAGTCGGACTCGCCCATGAAGGGTTCCGTATTTAGGCGATTTATCACGTATAAAAAAAAACTACTTACTAGATCTCGTTCAAACCAATTTTCGGTGGAAGTTTACATGGTAATGTACATCATATATTTTTTTTAGTTTTATCATTCTCTTATTTTAGAAGTTACAGGGGGGGACACACACATTTTACCACTTTGGAACTGTCTCTCGCGCAAACTATTCAGTTTAGAAAAAAATGATATTAGAAACATCAATATCATTTTTGAAGACCTATCCATAGATACCCCACACGTATGAGTTTGATGAAAAAAAAATTTTTGAGTTTCAGTTCTAAGTATGGGGAACCCCAAAAATTTATTGTTTTTTTTCTATTTTTGTGTGAAAATCTTAATGCGGTTCACAGAATACATCTACTTACCAAGTTTCAACAGTATAGGTCTTATAGTTTCGGAGAAAAGTGGCTGTGACATACGGACGGACAGACAGACGGACAGACAGACGGACAGACAGACAGACAGACAGACATGACGAATCTATAAGGGTTCCGTTTTTTGCCATTTGGCTACGGAACCCTAAAAACTGTAAGTAATTAAAAAAAACATGCCGACAGCATTTTTTCTTGTGTGTCATAAAAACATAAGTTATCACATGACCGTCACCAAAGGCCCCGCGAAGGCCAACACGTGACGTTGTTTTTTAACTAACTAAAGGACGGTGGGAGCGGTCCTTATCAGACCACACCCGGGACCTTGCTGATAGCTGGCGTTTCAAGTGCCTAATGAGCACCTGTATCGATTCTAATAGAATCCACCAACGCACTAGAATAACTATACGAGTAGAAGTCTAATTAGAGATCAAAAATAACCCCAAGGGTATTGTACCCCGAGCGACTCAACTGTGTGTGTAAATCGCACATGTTGAAAACGCCGGTTTTACAGTACGTCTGGACACGCTGTGCTGTAATAAGCACATTACGTAACTACGCCGAAAATTTAAAGGGCCATAATGTACTGTAAAACGTTGTACGATCGTGTGAATAGGTAATTATAGCCACTCGTTGCATATGATTCTTTTTAAGTAAGTACTTTAAACCCTAATATTCTTACCTTATCCTTGTTAAAACCTACTTCTTAAAACAAATATTATGATGGTCTTACAAAAATGTATCTAAACCGCTAACATTTATAAAGTCCACAGAAAAGAGGCTGCCAGTTTTCCCGAACGTTTTCGACCCAAATGAAAGAAAATTTTAACTCGTAAGTAATTGAGCCCAAAAGTAGTAAGATGAGTGTGCTGTTTACGCCACCCTGCAAAGGGTGTTGCCCCCGATACACCCTCATGACGTCAGCGTGACGTTATTCAACGTCTCATAGTTTTAGCAGTTTATGGATACTGCGGTTTTTTCCACAACGAAGGAACAAAGGTAGTTTTTAAGCACCTATACTTACTCTTAAAGTAATGTTTGCATGTATACCAATAACAATAGTAATGTTGTAACAAGGGACGGCAGGATCTAACTTAAGACTTCTAAGCATTGCATGCGATGCGGCACTTCCAAATGACCCCCTGAGGGTCCCGTCAGATAAGAACCGGCTCGAACCGGTCTTTATCTTCTGACCCCCACCTGAACTAACCCCCCACAACACAGTCGATAACTTAATTATCATTACGATGATTAAAGCCTTGGAATCAAAATGGCCTAAACGCCCTTAAAACTCATGTTATAGTTTGTAGCTTTCTAATAGACCCCGAAGGCTAATCCTATTGTCTATTGTTAAGAAAAACCGCTCGTGCCACGTGCCACAACCACCTGCATAAAAAATCGGTACTTCGGTTACTGAGTGCCGGCGAGTCGAACGCTACAGAACCAGTCTAAAATGTGTCATCGAGATGCATAACAAAGGCGCGTTATCGGATAGCGCACCTACACTGGTTTTTTGAGCGTTGGACTAGCCCGCGCTCAGGTGCCAAATAGAATCATTAGGACCCTTTTTTGCAGGTAAGTAGCACGTGCGGTTTTAATGAACAATAGACAATAGGATAAGCCTTCGGGTTCTACTAGAAAGCTACAAACTTACATAACACTTAACCCAACCAAATGTATTTCTAAGAGCATTGTCCGATCCCGGGCGATATCGGATGTAGGATAAAACATCGGATGTATGTATTACATCCACAATGTCGGGCCGCGGGGTATATCTGCAACGCCAACATATGTGTTGTGTGTGCAACGCTATGCCAACACATGCGTGTTACATTACGTACACAAACAACAATTATCGGTCCGACAGCTAACGTTATGTCCGACTATTGGAAAATAATGCCAATCCGATATTGGATGCCTGGTGGCCCCTATGAAAATGACAGTTGGCAAGTTCATCTTTTTTGCGTTTACATTTTTTTTACCACGCAGATTGCTTAAATGAATAGATAAAATTTAAAACTGGCGTTTTCAACACATATTAACTCACATAATCATATTGTGAATGTTGCGTGTCGGACTATTGACAATAATTAACATTATGTGTAGTAGGTGGTTTGAAAATGTAAAGTCTACCCCAAACTTTTTCATACACTTTTCGTCGGGTAGGTGCACAAATCTCTGTTTTGACATTTTGCTGGGACATCAGTAATCAGTTAGCCGCGACCACGACCAGTGAAAACTGTGTCGAAACGTTGGTAAATAAAGGTAATAAAATAAATTCGCGATAGACCCGTCTATAAATGTGAGTTAATATGAATAGATAAACACAGAAAAAACACATGTGAATTTCACTTCTATCCGATATCCGAACGGACAATGTGAAAACGCTCTAACACGTTAGTTTAGGAGTAAAAGATGAAGCGTAGTGCCTGTTCTTAAGTATATATGACCTTTTTATTATAGGGCGGCAGATGGCAGAAATATAATGTTTATATTGCAATAATACTTGCATTGCAATAATCGGAGACTTTCCCAACGCATGTTTAGAGATAGTGACCCGTTTTCCCTGTTTGAATCCGGATATACATATTACCTATAGGTGTTATTAGAAAATCTTGGAATTTATTTCGACCTTCGGTTGAGAGCCACAGGAACATAGCCGCCGCCATACAATCGTTAGGTACATGCTTAAATCATATAATCTAATTTGTTGCTAAAATTGTTAAGTATATATAGAAATAAAACAGAGAGAGATTTCTTTGTATTACTATTTCAATTTACATTTATGTTATGGAACTCGTATACTAAAATCAAAACTCTTTTTTTTTTACTATGATGTTTTAAAGAAAGCAGTGTCAAAAAAAGCAAAAAGAATTGTTGTGGCCCATGAGGGGATCGAACCCGCGACCTTCGCGTTATTAGCACGACGCTCTAACCAACTGAGCTAATGGGCCGATGCGAGCCTTGTCGAAATTGTGGATTACTTGATGTATCTCTAAAAGCTCTGTAAAGCCGAACTAATAACTGGTGAACTTTATCAGCTCAAGCCGAAAAGTTTACCTTGGGCCCGTTTCTCAAAAGCTTGTGACTTGTTATACAAGTGGAAGTTCCTTTCTAACAAAAGCTGTCAAAAAGTCACATCTGCTTGTATTACAAGTTACAAGCTTTTGAGAAACGGGCCCACCCTGATATCCTGATATTAGCTTTATTGAATGAATGTACAACCTGAGAGGAAAAGTAAATAAAGTGATAAAAATTGAATGATATAAGTAATCGGGACATGAGAACATGACATCGACATCGGCCGCGTCAATGCTGCAGCTGCAGCAGTAAAGGTGACATTCTGATGGCAACTACAACTGCATTACTGTTGAGACATTACTGTTGCGGCCTTGACGCAGTCGCTATTACTGTTAATGTCCATGATAGAAATGAGTGACGTTCGCCACTTATTACTGCCGATGCCGCGGTAAAATTATTGTGATCACTGAGAGTTAGGTCAGAAGACTAGAAAGTATCTAATAGTGTCAGAGTTAGATCAAGAAAAGTCTGCAACGATTTTGATAGCATACGCAGTGCAAGTGTTAAATACGTCATCATTTCTTAGAAGTTTGATGTTTAAAATAACACTTGCACTGCGCATGCTATCAAAATCGTGTAGACTTTTCTTGGTCTAACTCTAATAATTGTCTTCGATTTTAATCTTATTTACTTTTATAATGATTTTATTTTTCTCTTGTCAAATAACACAACAAACAACACAAACTAGCCATCCACCAAATAGTTTACAAAATTGAACCGTTTAATAATTTAACATCTTCCAAAATCATTATGTAAGTAGTGGAATAATTTTACATGACGACAACTCCAATGTTGTTTCATCCGAATATTTCATCTTAATTAACTTATTATTACCTACTCACCATTGTTTTTAATAGCGTAACGACGGCCAGACAATGATCATTAAATATTTTGTATTTTTAGGCCGTTTGAAGGGTTCTGAAATAGGTATATGTGGGAAGTATTAATTATACGAGTTAAAATAATTTATTTACAAACAAGATATATACAGTGGTATTACTAAAAGAAATTAAAAACTAGCTTAAATCTAAAATAGGCCCTTGAGGTATTGTAGCTAGGACACAGAATAAATAATAGTACCAAGTACAGAAGAGTCACTCTCTAACAAAAACGCGTCTGTTACGATCAGCACAGATATATATGGTCGCTAGGTGGCGACAGCGCCACGCGCGGCTTATGGCTTTCCCCAAAATTGGGTCCGAACGGATGTACTTTTACCTACCTTGAGCAAAGCGACGAAATTGCGGAGTGAGACACGCCTGCCTAGGATGCTGGCGACATATTACAAGTTATAATATTTTTTGTGTGTATTGTATAGGTACGTAGTTTATTATGTTTTTCAGTTGTTTGCAAAATAGTAGTAGTAGTTCCAAATTAAATTCTCTCCTCTTAATTTTCTTCTTGCACCATTTTTCGTATCTGTTTAGCGCTATGGTTGACTGATAGAGAATGCCTTTAGGCATGAAGTCGGCCATTTGTACTTTTTTGATTTTTTTTTGTGAAATAAAGTTTAAAGAACGTTTAAAGTTTAAACTAGCCCCTTCATCTGCCTAAAAATTATGTCACTAAGTTGCATGTTAATAGGGTCCAGGCAGGGTCCAGGTCAGGAGCTTATTAGGAGTTCAATTACACAAACATTTTAAAAATTGGTTTAAAAATGGTTGAGATATTGCGGATTTTACACAACAATTGAAGGTTTTTACACAATTGATTGATTGATTTCTCCACGTATAAAACATATCTTAGCTAATCAAATCATATTTTTAGCGTACCTATTTTTGAGAATAATCACCATCTTCCTCGCGTTGTCATTTTTGCCACGGCTCATGGGAGCCTGGGGTCCGCTTGGCAACTAATCCCAGTAATTGGCGAGTTTTTTGAGAATAATATCATTATATTTTCGAAATATGACGACAGGTACTTTATATATATAAATGTGTGCCTCGTCGAATTAAAATATATTTAATCTCCCAAGTCGGTTCGAATAAAAGTATCCTAATTAAAATTTGATCAAAGTGTTGAAATAATAAACGTATAAACCTTTTGGCAGCTGCCATTATAACCCTAACATAAAATAAGTAAACAATATGTGAAAAATAAGTAAATAATGTTGGCTTTAGATAACCTCCGAGTGGTGCAAGTGTTACGATATGAACCTCAGCTTATCGTAGAGATAGTTTATACTTAAAATTAGCTGAACTGGCCAATTTATGTGCAAATAATCTGCTCAAATAACGATCTTAATGCTTGAAGCGGAAGGTTCAAATTGTAGTAACAAAGTTTTTTAGCTGAACGATGTCAACATCTGAAGTTTCCTTTTGAGTGCCTGTGTTCCGGTGGTTTTGGTTAGGAACAGTTGAATTTTAGCGAAAAATTGGCTCCTCGTGATATGGCTATGACGACCTTTTCTGATAAATGGCTAATGTCACTTTCAGGGCTGACAAAGCTTTTAGAGTATGGAGTAAAGATGGAGTGGAGTTTATTTGGTTTCTCGGATATCTGTATCGGATATTGGGAATATTGGGATACAGCGCGGGTACGCTGCCTAATTTTATACCTATACTATTTTATGTCAATTGATAACGAATAGGTACAATTTATTGAAGCGCCGTTTTAACTTCACTACAATTAATATAAAATAAAACAAAGTCGCTTCCCGCTGTCTGTCTATCAGTATGTATGCTTAGATCTTTAAAACTACGCAACGGATTTTGATGCGGTTTTTTTTATAGATACTTAGAGTGATTCAAGAGGAAGGTTTCTGTATAGCTAATTTGTTAACCCGTGCGAAGTTTTAACAAAATAGTTCTATGTTGAGATTTTTGGGATGTCTCCTGAAGTTTCTTAAAGAATGATTGACGAAACTAGTGTTGTTAATTTTCTTAACATTTTGTACCTAACAATGTTTATTAACTGACTTAGTAACACTACGCTCCTATTACCTACATCTACAATAATGTATGATAATGCTTTGTCTACAACACTGCAACTTACCATACCTTATTACCCCGACACAAGATCTACTATAGCTCAGCAATTGGTGTGTATTGTACTAAGGGAAGCCCACTCGGCAGACGCGTGAATGGCACTAGTAAACACATTTTACGAGACAAGATATCGCTGGCTCAATGTTCCCGATCAAAATACTGTAAATAAGCAAACAATAGCTATGAGATGATAATAAAATACCAATAAAAAAAAAAAAAAAAAATAAGTGATTGCATCAACCTCAGAGTACCTACGAGTAAAGGTGCATTGTAGGTATGTATTATTATTACTAATCTATAATAGTATGAGCGCCTAAAGCACTTAGGCTTGCTTTTCATATGTATGAAAATTTTCAGCTTCATTGGAAGTCGGGAAGTGGGTCCAATTTAACTTGCAAGATTTGACCCTAACAAAAGGTACATTGCAAGTTAAAAAAAAGGTTGTAAAAAGCATCAATACCTATTTATAAATGTTATTTTCTTAAGTAGGTATTCAGTCCTCGACCCTCGTATACTCGTATAGTGTGTAAGTTCAATACGGGCAATAAATGAAACTGCCAACAAGCGTTGACAGTTACTTTAAAAAGCTAGTAGGTAACCCGTAACTTGTGTAGTGTATTACATTGCGGGCCGAATTATTTTGTATGGTTAAAAATTTCATTGTATATCTAAGTAAAATATATCTCAATATACCTACTTTACTTACTTCTTAGGTCCTAATATGCTATATTGTCCTAATATAAATATTGGATTTACACACTGTATTTATTGTTAAACAGAATATCTAAGAGCATTACAAACAAGTTCATTTTGTATCAAATTATACTGTATCCTTGTCCTTAAATCTATGGAAGCAGTATATTGTTCCTAAATAATCATGAAATTCAATAATAATAATAGGCAACACTTTGGAAAATTTCGTACTACGAATGCAAAAACTAGAAATTACTAATACTTATCTCCCGTCTAAGTAGTCTTAATTGTCTTTGCCTAAACACAGTTTTGATTTTAAATAATATTTCTATGCCTAACTTATTTTATACCAAACCAGTTTTGACCACCCCAATTATCACGCCTATACATTAATGACTTAATGCGAGTCAGGTGAAAAACACGCATTGACGTAAACTCGTTTAAATTTTCATAACACATATTACAAATACCTAAACGGGCGCAGACACCTTATCTACTGTTGACATTTGCATCCTACCATGTGCGCAAGCGTTTTATCTTACGACCAATCTAACTGGAGCTTTACCTCTGTAAGACACTCCCTCGTTTAGTTCCATTTTACAGTGAAGGAAAGAGGGACCGGAGGTCAACTGTGATTGGTCGGCGTTATCAGCGGCGAGTCTACAAGGGGGCTTTTTGATTTGTAAGTCGTCAGTCGGTGGCGGATCGTCACCGGCTGCGGACCTCTCTGGGGGCTTTTGCGGGTTCAGAAGCGGTTTTGTATATAAAATATATTATTAGGAAATATAATATAGAGGTAGCTTCGTTGTTGGAATATGAACCTTGTTTGTCATTCCATAAAGTTGGTTTTAATATCTTATTATGACTGAATGAACACTGGAGTTGGATGCCAGAAATGGCAGCTTGCCAATTGGACTCTGCACTGTTTAGGAATTTCTGTTATATTTCTGACTCGGATAAATTCAGTAATGATTAAGTTAGTCAAGGTAAAGGTCAGATTTTTCAATATAGGTAAATAGTGTTGTTTTTACTGTGACAGCTCTTAATTTAGTGGCATGTACCACAGCCCTAAACATCAATGTCACGCATCAAATACATGATGATGAGTAATAATCGTACGTTATCAACTTATCAGTCAATAAAAGAAACTAAATTTTCCACAGAGTCGTATTTAGTTTATTTTTAATCACTCGTTATCAATGCTCTAATTAATCCAGCGATAAACGGAACTTCTCACACGCCTAGCTACAGTTTGATAACAGACATTGTTCGGGGACACGGCGTAAATATGTGTAAATACTTCTCATGACAAAAAACCGTAACTACCTTCAAAAATCCATTTAAATTTGAGCTGTATTCCTTAGGCACAAAGTCTAAAATAAAAACGCGATTATGACACGTTATGCTCTTACGTTTTTAGCGTTTCAAGTTCGTTGTAATCAAACATGGTAGAGCAAAACAAAGCCACGCGTTGCCGGCGTGCGACCGTTTTAAAAATAGAACTCGGTGCGCTGAAATCCGACCAAAATATGCTGATCTACCTCCCCTCCCAATATTCGTATTAGATTGGAGCGGGAGGGGGGAGATTCTAATACATTAGAGGTCAGGATATATTAGGTCTATTAAGCAGTTAGTGCCTTGCCTCCGCTCCTGCGGACCACGCCCTGAATTTGAAGTTTTGAACGTCATGCGTTCCAAATATGAATATTTTTAGTAGTTTTTTGTGCTACGGGTACATGACAAGCTGATGTAATATTTTTTTGTTATTTTTTGTCACGACCGTAGGTTTAAGGACACTTAACGTAGCTTTAAGTGACCTTAAATATACATGTTGGAATTATATTTGTACGATTATTAATTGTATGTATCTTAGCTCACCGGTTAAATATTAATGTTTTTCGACAAATCTTAAATTGCTTAAATTATATCTTTGTATCCACAAATTGACACTAAATACGAAAGGTTTGCAATCCACATGTAGGTATTGAATTTAAATATGTATGACTCACTTCGAGTTTAAATGCTCGTACTATTCATACGATATGTCGTAATTGTGCAGTGTTTACTACGGGTATTTTCCATCGTTGATAATTATGCATAAATATGTATACGATTTTTTAGGTACCGATTCGGTGAAAATACTACCTATGTTAATTAAGTATCTTTATCTTTACATCCAGGAGGAGGATAACGTGATGTTATCCTTAAGAGAGGTGACCGGTTTGACTACAGAGTACAGAGTCGGACCAATAGCTAACTTTGCATTGCTATGACAAAGTGTGGTCATGTCATCAATTCATCATTGATGTCAAATTTCTATGAACATATGACGTTTATACTGACCCTCCCTCATTTTGTTCTGACCTGGGGCCCGTTTCTCAAAAGCTTGTAACTTGTTATACAAGTGGAAATCCCTTTCTAACAAAAGCTGTCTAAAAGTGACATCCGCTTGTATTACATGTTACAAGCTTTTGAGAAACGGGTCCGGACTTTAACCATCTAACTAAGCTAACTTTAATTTGCTTTGCATCGAAGCGAAGCTTTTAGATAAACTAAAAAAAAACATAAAAAACCCACCCTTATTATATTGCACCCTATTTATGTGCTGTGGAAAGAGGTATTTGCGCGCCCTTAAATTGTTGAAGTATACAAGTGAATCCCCAAGTTATTAAGTTATCAACTTTGTAAAACCTAAAACATCTTTAAAACTTTACGAATGATATTTTTAAATTAAATATTATGTTGGATGTTGGATGGGTTGTTTATGACAGCGATGCATTCATTTTCTACGCTAAAAGCCCGGTCCCAACAAATCAACACTTGTTTATATCATTTCCTATACATTTAAACATACAGTGTGCGTGAATTATTTACCAGGCAAAACGCTATATCGTAACAAAGGGCTCGTCTCGTCCAGCGAGTTGTCATTATGACTCAGTCGGGCCTGCCCACCTTGTATGACAATGTCAGACTATATTGAGAAACATATAACGCTAACCCGGGGTTAACCGGTTAAACCGTTAATCCCTTGTCCAATTGTACTGGTTACCCTGGTAACTCCAGGTTTTACCGGTTAACCTAATTAGTTCATATAATTATATAGCTATACATAATATATATAGCTGGACTTTATAAATAGCCACGATGAATTGCCGGGTGTTGAGTAAAGAATTGTTAAACGCGTTTCAAGACTTCTTCATTAGCTGTAAACTTTCACGTTAGTTCACTGCATAATAAACTAACAATTAAATAGTTCATTTTAAACAACATTAATGAATCCAGAAAAATATTCGCGAGACAACTTCGCCATTTTGTACCTATAATTCGCTACTGGTATTCATTAAATGGATATCAAATTGTTTTAATAAATATTATTAAAACAAGAAAAAAGTCATCCCTGTAGAATCTACGAAAGAAGATTTAATAAACCAGGATATTTGGCATGGAGACAGCTCCCAAATAGCACGACCTCTTTAATATAAATCGTAAACAATCGTAAAGTTATCTATAGGCTTATGGCGGCCAAACAACGATGACTACTGTTTTCAAAGTCAAACTGTGAGAAGAAATAAGAACATTTCTACTGAAATGTTTTTTATCTAGTCTTTTGCTTAATTTGATATTGAAATATTTGTTTATCTCGAATTTAAAACGGTAACGGCGTAAGCCTAAGTAGGGTAACGGCACCAGTGGCCAGCCAGGTACCAGTGGTCAGCCTTTTGAGCCGTTTATTGGTCATAAATATCGGGTATATTCGTTTAAACAAATCGCGAGTACTCAAATAGGAGCTTTGATTCCTTATTGGTTAATACGTCACACGACAGGTGCGGTGAGGGAACGGGGGGAAGAGATATACTCGTTCATACAGGTGCTGTTTGTCGACGAGTGCAATAGTGTCATGTCCGCCATATTTTTTACTGCAAGTGGTGTTCTCTTAACAGGCAAGAAAAACTATGTTTTAATGTTAAAAGTTATTGTTTTTGTTAATGATTGGTTTATTTATTAGTTTATCTATTAAATTGCGTTATATTTGAATGAAAATATCAATATTTCACTTATAAATTGAGGGGGCTGGCCACTGGATAACACTTTTTTCCAAAGAATCCGGTGCCCAGCCCCCCACGGCTGACCTTTGGGTTATTCGTTTATTAAATTATTTTCGAGCCAATGCGACCGTTAGGACCGTTAAATTTACATTTTCAAATTTAGTTAGGCATGCCCTAGTCAATTTAAAGTAAAACCCAGTAGTCAGCCGCATTTGAAATAACGTTTTAATGCGGCTGAGCACTGGGTTTCGCGGATCCAGTACTCAGCCATTGACCTTGCTTGGTACGTCGCCGCCAAAAATATGTCCACATTTTTAAACCCTATCTCATTGAAATAAGGTTCAAAAGTGTATACATATTTTTGACGTTAACTATACATAACTATCATTTTACTTTTTCCTGGTCGGTATATGACTTTGTTTATTAATGATAATTAGATCTGCATAGACTCGATTAATTATTTTTTACCGAATACCTACTAGGAACATAATTATATATTACCTGATTTACCTCATTAATTTTTGACGGATTAATTATTAGGAAATAAATATTGCGATTCTTAGTTTGCAAGAATAGTGTTTAGTTAATTAAGTACCTATGGCCAACAAATTTCGTGTCATAAGAATTGTATGTACCTATAAGATTTTTTATTTATTAAATAAGTAAACAAGTAGGTAAGTAATACATATGTATATGCAAAAAAATTATAAACTAAAATTAAAAACTACTAACTAACTACAATAACAATAACTAAAATAATAATATAAAATAGATATTTGTATAACATCATTGATTTTGATATATGCAAAAAATTATAAACTAAAATTAAAAACTACAACTAACTACAATAACGATACCAAAAATTATAAAGAAAAAATAAATATTGTAATATCGTTGATTTTGATATAAATATTAGTGATTTTGATCTAATTATATGAATAGTTTATATAGGCTGAGTACTGGGTACACAGAGGCTGCTTACTGGATATTGGAGGCTGACTACTGGAGAAAAGTGCCACTTTTTGTTTAAACTTAATCAAAGTCAAAGTCAAAGTCAAAAAATATCTTTATTCATGTAGGCCTAGCAACAAGCACTTATGAATCGTAACATACTTATAAATTATCTTAAGCTAATTATCAGAGCAATTTATTGATGTTATTATTCCATAATAATATTGGATTATTATACAAATCAAATTTAACACAAATTTAAGAATTTCACAAAAGGATCGTCAAACATGAAAAAAAAATTGTATAAAAAATACTAGTCTAGAATGTTTCTAGAATAAAATCTAAATGTCAAATAAATAAATAAAAAACACAAAAGAAGTACAAACATCGGAATATTCGGAATATCAATTTCCTCATCATTAATCAAATATACCTAATATATAAATAATCATTTCGAATAACAATTAATCCCACGTTGTTTTATCATTCATGTAGTCTTGTGTGGTATAATACGCTTTAGATATAAGTTTACGCTTTACATAATTCTTAAATTTATTAATAGATAATTCAGTAATATGGTTTGGAAGTTTATTATAAAATCTCACACAATTACCCATGAATGATTTTTTAATTTTATGGAGCCGAGTGAAGGGCACTGCGAGCTTATGTTTATTTCTAGTATTAATATTATGAATTTCACAATTTTTTCTAAAATTTACAATATTTTTATGTACATACAGAATATTCTCATAAATGTATTGACAGTGCACTGTCATTATGTCAATTTCCTTAAATTTATCTCTAAGTGAGTCTCTATGGTTCATTTTGTATATTGCTCGAATAGCCCTCTTCTGCAGAACAAAAATGGTATTTATCTCTGAAGCACCACCCCATAGTAAAATACCATATGCCATAATGCTATGGAAGTAACTAAAATATACTAATCGAGCTGTTTTCACATCAGTTAACTGACGGATTTTGCTCACTGCAAAAGCTGCAGAACTCAGTCTATTCGAAAGAGTAGCAATATGGGGACCCCACTGGAGTTTAGAATCTAAAGTTATACCAAGAAAAACTGTACTATCAACTAATTCTAATTCCTCATCCTTCACAATGACACTTGTTTGCACATGCCTAACGTTACTACTAGTGACAAACTTAATACATTTAGTCTTTTTCTCATTTAACAATAAATTATTAACATTGAACCAATTTACTACTTTTGAAATAGCATCGTTTACATCATTGTAAGCTTGTTGCTGTCGTTTGACTTTGAAAATAAGTGAGGTGTCGTCTGCAAACAACACTATATCATGGTGGGTCTTTACAAGGAATGGCAAGTCATTTATGTAGATAAGGAACAGGAAAGGCCCCAATATTGACCCCTGCGGTACACCCATAGAGACCAATGACCCCGGTGATCGCTGTCCACTCACATCGACCCTTTGTATTCTACCATTTAAGTAGGACTTAAGTAAATTCAGTGCCGATCCTCTAACTCCATAATAATGAAGTTTCCTGATTAATGTTTCATGACAAACGCAGTCGAAGGCCTTAGACAAATCACAGAAGATACCTAAAGCATCTCGTGACTCCTCCCAGGCATCTAAAATATGCTTAATTAGCTCAACACCAGCATCGGTTGTTGAGCGACCCCGCGTAAAACCAAACTGCTTATTATGCATTAAATTATTAACGTTAAAATGTCGTACTAATTGAGAAAGAACTAATTTTTCAAAAATCTTGCTAAATGTTGGTAGCACAGATATCGGTCTAAAGTTAGTGGGGTCAGAGCTGCTACCAGATTTAAATAAAGGAGTTACTTTACTATGTTTCATTAAATCAGGAAACTCGCCGCAATCAACACTGTTGTTAAATATAACTACCAAGTCAGGCGCTACAATTTCTACTAAGGATTTGACAGCATGGACAGAGACTCCCCAGAGGTCATTAGTTTTTTTGACATTAATTGATTTAAACGCCTTTATTACATCTGAGGTAGAAACATGTTCAAAATGAAGGTCTCCACAACACTCTGGAGCGTTATGTTTTAATAATGTAACAGCAGATGAGGGTGATGAATTTAAATCCTTAGTTGTGGATACTGGTACCTCGGTGAAAAATTTTTCAAATTCTGTAGCTACTTCTAAATTGGAATCTATAATTTTGTTATCAATATTTAGTTTAATTTCTTTAATTGTGTGTTTCGAGCGACCAGTCTCCACATTTATTACTTTCCAGGTTGCTTTAATAATGTCGGAACTACTTTTTATTTTCTGACTTAGATAATTTCGCTTAGCTATATGACAATCTACTTTAAACTTCTTCGAATATTCCTTGACATGTTCTTTAAATTCATCACTCTGATTAAACCGCCGTTCCTCATACAAGGCATACAGTTCACGTCTTCGTTGATGTAAGTCCGCAGTAGCCCACTCACTAAAAACTGATGCACCATTAACTACGACCGATTTTGAGGTGAATATCGCATTATAATGTTCCATAAAAGTGTGAAAGAATGAATTATACATACTATTAGGACTCATATCGGAAGACAAAAAGGGTAGCGCCTGAACTAAACTTTGCTTCATTCTTTCCACGCGGTCCGAGGTTACTGGTACAAAAGTTATTTGTTTTCTCATAGTATTTTTCCTTAATGCCTCAAATACCATTAATTGACCTAAGTGGTCTGATTCTAAATTGCTGATAACTTTTTTAGTAATAGGAAAAATATCAGTGAAAATATTATCAATACAGGTTGCACTAGAGGCAGTCACTCTAGTGGGCTCCATAAACATGTGGTTGAGATTACAAGATTTGAAAAGATTCAATAATCTACAAGACATTGTTGAATTTTCCAAAATATTTACATTAAAGTCGCCGCATATAAGCAATTTCTTACTAGAAGATGATATTTTAAGTAGGGCAGATTCCATTATGCTTTCAAATAGTTCAAAATTACTTAATGGCGGCCTATACACACAGACAACAATAAATTGCTCCAATTCTACTGCACTTAGTTCTATAGTCCGTTCAACAGACATGGATACAATGTCCTTACGTTCCTTAAATTTTAACTGACTATTTAATATAATTAATGACCCACCATGTATGGAACTAAGTCTGGTGAACGAACTTCCCGCCTGGTGATTATTAAATTGAGGCATTAATTCATTATTATTTAACCAATGTTCAGTAATACATAAAATATCAATATTAAAATCATTCAAAAAAAGTTCAATCTGTAAATCTTTACCTCTAATACATTGAATATTTTGATGCACCAGGTGGATATACTTTCCATGTTTGCAGTATTTTTCATTATATTTATTTAAAACTAAATTGCCAGAGACAGAATCTTTTGTCTTAACAGCTAGTTTAAATCATTGGTTATGACTGGAACCAATTCCATGTTCATACTGGGCTGCTCAATAGGAGCAGAATTGACTGCCAAATTCTTGGCAGAAATGTCAAGTAAATAGGATAGCGATAAAGCTATTTGTCTTTTGTAATAATTTGAAAGGCAATACTTGCCTTTAGTCAAAAACACCATAGGCATATGGTATTTACTAACAAAATTGTTAGTGTCAATTATCCTAAACTTACTACTATATGTACAAAGATTATATAGAGATATATTTAACTTATGTCTAGTGGTATTTTCTGCCTCTGACATTTGCTCACAATAGGGGAATGTGAAAAAAATAATTTCATGCACTGCCAGTGAGTTTAACTGTTCAAAGTATTTAATTAAATTATTTTTGTTCACATTACCCCTATTCCCCATAAGAATAAGCAGTGTTGTCTTAGAATTAATATTACTGTCATTTAAAATTTGTCTTAAGATATTTTCAAAACTACTATGAGGCAGACAGTTGCTGATTGTACTAAGTCCCTTTAGGTAAAAGTTTAAAAATGAGCCCATATTGCTTCCAATTTCATCACAATACATAATAACATTAGGTTTAGGTGTGCTTTGTTGTGTAGTGTGGAAGGAGCTATTATCATTTAATTGCTGGTGTGGTAAACCGTCACACAGGCTTGGGTCAAGTACACTGGTCGACAAATGTTCAGTCACTTGCCTACAAGCACATGACTGGGCATTGGTCAGTGACTCAAACCGCTCTGAATTAAGCTTAATCTGGGATATTAAGTCATCCATGGCCAAAGAATATTCATTAATCACCTTTTTCGAACTGTCATTTATTGTTTCTAGGGATTGTATTGAATCCTCCAAACTCTGAATTTTTAATTTTAAAGTCTGTGTGTCGGTTTCATATTGTAATTGACTATTTTCTAACTGAGCAGAATACAAATCTAACTTATCCACTAAATTAACATTAATTTTACAGAATCTCAGTTTTTTTAAAAACAATTTGTTTATTTTTGACAACTTTTGTTTTTTTTTCATGAGTCTATTTAATTTAATATATTTCTTTAGTTTGTTTCCGCTGCAATTTACTAACCTTGGTGTGGTAGTATCATTGGCTAAAACTGTAGTGGCCACAGGGTTTTCAATTGGTGCGGCAACCAACTGAGAGTCGGGCCGGACCAGTTCTTCGAACAAGGTCTGAGTGTGTGCCGCTGCTGCATTGTTTTGGGCCTCCTGTAGCTCATAGATTTGTTCGTGGGCGTCGTGCAGTGCTCTCTCCAATGAGTTGATGTCCTTCAGGGCCTGCTCATACGCAGCACTACACTCAGTGAACCTGTCAACCGTCTCCTGAAGCCGGGCCCGCTCTGAATTTACATTATTGTAATCAGTTTCTAACGCACACAGTTCCTTTTTCAGCTTATCATTGCTATTAATTACTAATAATAGTTCCTTCTCACTGTCTTCCCTTTCACTGAGCAATTGAGCACAAGATTCCTTGGATATTTTCAACTCCAGCAAGGTAAGTTGGAGTTTATCAGTCTCCTGCTGGCGAGCCGCTGCGGCTGCTCTGCGGGTTAGCATTGTAGATGGTTTCGCAATTTGTATTAAACCCAAAATAAACAAGGAATCGCTTACTCACGCCAAGCGATATTTAGGTACGTACTTACATGAAATAGTGACGATTGACTGTGTCTACACTGTGTTCTAACCCTGTACAATGATTATTATAAACACACTTGGTAAATACTAGTGATAAAAAATCCAGAAAGGATTCCAAGGCGAACACAGGTTTCAAATTTATAACCTCTAACGGCTACAAATCTGAGATATTACAAGACACTTGTAAACGTCACTAAAGCACTTCACTTATTATTTATACATATAACTTAATGTTAAAACTATTTAATTCACACTTATAATGCTTAATATTACATGAAATATTATTAAAATTAAAATAATTACAAGGGACCTAGCAAAATCAGCTGCTTATCGTTTGACAGCCGGGGTTGCCGCGAGATATTATAAAGAGGATTGTTATTTTTTTAAATATTTTGTTTTAAAATTATGATAAACAATTGATCTAACCATGATATTTGTTTAATTATCGGACTAATCCTGTAGAAATGCCGAACGTTCAAACTTAAAAAAGTCGTTATAAGGCTGACTACTGGTGCCTTTACCCTACGGAGGAAAGAAGGTAAAGCTGATTTTTTAGTTAGATCGTAATACTCGTACATTATGAATTATAGTAGGTTTGGAGCAAATTAAATGTGACAAACGGATGTACCTTCAAACAGTCGAGTAATACTAGAGTTCCTATTTGTCATTCGTACTTCCAAAACCTCTAAAATAATCAATTTAATCCTGACGAAACCTAAGGTGGACCATCTTTCTGTTTTCGCTTTGGATCTAAAGGTACCTGTTTTTCTTTATTCAGTAAACTAGTCTGTCATTCTAAATTGGGAATCAGTTTAAATTATTTTGCAATTGTTATTTTATTAGTGATTTATTGTTTGGAAATATGGTAGTTGCAATAATAATAACAAATTAAAAGATAAACAACGAGGCGAGCGTCGCACTGTTTTATATTTTTTGTTAAAATTTTAAAGTCTTGGACGGTTTTTGGTTAAAAACGACAGATCAGAAACTACGTCATCAAAATAATGATCAAAATTAATTCGAAGAGATTGTCTCAGCTTTTTTGTGTAAAAAATATCCGGGAAATATTGATCTGATAATTTAAAATACAAAACGATATAATTGGAAAGCTGGAAGTAATGTTCAGATAATTGTGAAGATAATGTAGGTTTGCACGCAATTGATTGTGCAATAACGGTGGCACTGATATAACGACATTATTACTAAGTTTATGCAAAACATTTTCCATTCTACGTTGTGCATATATATACAATTATACGTAAAGAATAAAGGTAATTACAAGTAAAGTCCATTACATGATGCTAATTAATACTTAAGGAAGACATTATTTAACGGCGAAACCTTCCTTCTTACTTGTACTTGGGCCCGATTCGGATTTTAGACATCACCAAGATACGATAACGATATGTTTAAGATCTAACCTGTCAAATTTGACATTTGCGCGATTCTGGAGATACTCTTGAACGATTTCCACAAGATATGACTTAGAGATCCAATTCACATCTAATAGATATCTTGTCAAAAAAGTGCAGGACGCTTTTCGAGACATGCGTCGCTTAATGACATAATCCGTCGGTCTCTTGCCACCATCAATGTGCCTGCTCTTCTTGAGCCGACTGGCATTTTCAGAGACGATGGCAAGAGGCCCGATGGGGTGTCCTTAGTTCCTTGGAGCTTGGGACGGATGTTAGTGTGGGATGCTACCTGCGTAGACACACTGGCACCGTCCCACCTCCAACGGACTAATGTAAAAGCGGGCGGGGCGGCGGAAAGCGCCGAAATTTTAAAACGTAACAAATATAAGAGCCTCGGTACAGAGTACCATTTTGTACCATTTGGAGTTGAAACTCTAGGTCCATGGGGTCCCAGCGCGCATAAGTTGTTCGCAGAAATCGCGAAGCGTCTGGTTGACGTAACTGGTGACCGAAGAGCTGGCGGCTACCTCGCACAACGTATCAGCATTGCGATACAGCGAGGAAATGTCGCCAGCATCCTTGGTACAATGCCTCAAGGGCCTATTTTAGATTTAAGCTAGTTTTTAATTTCTTTTAGTAATACACTGTATATATCTTGTTTGTAAATAAATCATTTAATAATAGATATCTAACTCTATCTAACGTAAAAGTGACATTGGTTGCCCGAATTGCGCTGCAAAAGAGAACTAGTTGAAATCTAAACTATAACGTATCTAGAATGGATCTAGTACGTGTCGTCCCTTGTGAATATCTTAAAGTTCGAATACTGCAGATGTCTAGGTATGGGATAGGGGAAGTTGACTGTTTTAACCATCCAGTTTTTGAGGTAAAAATTCAAATTCAAATGACATGGGAAACTAATAAAAATCTTACGCAAATAATCGGAACCTGGTAACTGGTACGGTACGTAACTGGCAGTCAAAGTGTCAAATGAAGCTGTCAGAGGCATTTCTCACATTTATGCGTCCTGATTTTTAGATGAAACTTATTACGTACCTATACGTATAGCTATTGTCAAGATACAAGTTTATTCATTTTTTCATCAGTTTTAAGAGCTGATTCTTCATAGTTAATAAGACTAATGACTATGGGATTAAGTATCGGGCCTTGTAATACAATTAAATAAGTTTATCTCGAACCCAAAATATGGATGAAGAATTCAGCGTTAGTCCAAAGGTACAGTTTTAAATATTACAATAACAAACAGCTTCTGTTTAGTTCTACAGCTTAAGGCATTACATGTTTATTTAATTAAAAACAAGGTTCAACAGCGCTTAGTTCACTTTATAAATACACGGTTACGGATTACGGACGCGAAGGCGCGTCAGCGCAGCGCATCACGCAGGCGCGGCGTGCGCGTGACGTCAACGCGCGTCACCCAACAACAAACGCCTGCGCACGCCTGCGAAACAAGACCTTATGTCTTTAGAATTAACAACTACCTACACACGTGTAATGCAATCCTGTATTTTTCCACGCATGCTCACGCAGGGGTCTCGTGTATTAAGATAAAATTTAAAAGCTAGTCAGCCATATTTTTGAGAATTCTAATCGAATTAGCGTTTAAGAAGCGCGTGAGAGTACCTATATGTAATGTGTGTTGTTATCATTGGAGTGTGTCGGTTATCAAGCGACCGAGGCTATAAAAGGCGGCTGCGCGAGCGCAAGGCGCCCAGTGCGGATCGCACGGGCACACTGAAAACAACAAACAAAACCAAACATGACTTTAAACACTTGGACATGACTAATACCTCCTTAACAATGTTTCTCTAACAAGCCAATGACCTAAAACTTATGAGTAATAAGGAATACCCCTCATTGATCGATCGCTATCAGCAATCGATTGGTAGAATTAGTAAATAAATAAATAAACAAACCTACCTACAAGGTCCCTGATCCTATTGACATGACTATTAAATGATTAACACTTGTAAACAGCAATCAAATTTGCATTGAGGCTTGAGGTTAGAGACATACTAAGATGATGATAATTTTCAATCAATAGATAGACAGAAGTACAATCTTTATGATATGACGCATTGGAAAGTATTCCTTAAGGTGTTCTCAGATAACCCCAGACAGCTGAATTTTAAAATTAATTAACATAAGGACATTAAGATAAGAAATACATGTAAATAAATACGAGTAGTAATCAATTTTAAATTCAGGTAGCCTTAGTAATTAACAGATTAGAGGTCTAGGTGGTAATCAGTCATAAGTCTGAATGCCCATAATCGTCATGACGCACTGAGAACTTTCAGTAACTTTTTCCTAATTACAATAAATATAAATAATAAATACATATGTAAGTACGTGTAAAGGTTTGATATAGGATCAAGGATAGGTATGATATGTAAGCACAGGGAGTGTGATACATCATATTGGAATCAAAATAGGAGACA
The DNA here is from genome assembly GCF_948474715.1 of Cydia amplana. Classification (NCBI taxonomy): domain Eukaryota; kingdom Metazoa; phylum Arthropoda; class Insecta; order Lepidoptera; family Tortricidae; genus Cydia; species Cydia amplana. The sequence goes on from NC_086073.1 coordinate 18,261,593, forward strand.
ATCATCCATTAATGTTTCAAATGTTTGACTATAGGGAATACCTTAATGGTGATGACTGATGAGATGACTCAATTCTAAATTCCAGACATAAATGAACTTGCACTTGCAACACCATTACCATGTTGAATTGTCATGTTCAAATATTAATTGTCAATCGTCATAGTTTTGTCTAAACCAAGTTAAATCAATGGAGCAAAAACTATTATACTTGCCTACTTGTAAATCCTGGTGACTATTTCCATGGGTTTGTGGGGTTCATGATTAAAAAATATAAGTTGTATATTAAAGAGTTACATTTCAGAGTAAGTAATTTTTTTTAAGATGTCCAAATGCTATAAACAACTTCTAAGTAACATTCGGACACAAACTTACTTACCTAAGTTCATTTACGATCCTCCTTTCTTTGGAAGGCTAAAAAATTAAGCGCTATTAGTCTCTAATTGGGCCTGCAATGAGCTCAAGGTAACGACCTTTGCTTAATTGCTCCCAGTTGTGTCTTTGGGTACCCCCTAATATTAGGTACTTAGTCTGGTCTGCAATTTGGCTGAGAGAAAAACAACATCTTAGACAAAATTTTCTATATTAGATCCCAAATACTCAAGATCTGTAGTTACCTACTCTAATAAGACACAAAATCTTTTACATGCGTTCGTTATCTTTAATTTACCTTTAGTGGACTATTTAGGAAAATAGTAGTAGTCGTAGTAATCACTTTATTGTACACAACACAGATTTACATAAAATGTACAGAAATAAAGGTACAAAGGCGAACTTATCCCTATAGGGATCTCTTCCAGCTAACCTTCGAGTAGAAAGTGGTTCATTAGGGAATGAAGATCCGTTGGTAAGGCCTTCATATACAAAAGTTTTATAGCGAATTCTGGAATGATTGCAATCAAACATATAGATAAATATTGTATAGGTACATTATTATTAACCATCATGCCATTTTGACTGCTTATATGCTGTTTATATCCCCAAAAGTCATTTAGCGTATCAGTAATTTGCACGATTTCGGAAAATTTTGCCTTTAAATCATGTGCAATGGACTTTGCAGACAGGACGCATCCTATTGACCACTAACTTCACAAATAAGTATACATTCTGCCTTATTCCAATGTCCTAAGGTCCACATTTATCTTTTTCGTTGACTGAACGCGAAATATCATTGACAGACATTAACCAACACATTGTTGTCGGCCCACATTATGCGAGACTTGTGAGTAATCGGTGGTAGTGGGTTGACGCATGCGGTGCTGTATAGTCATGTTTAGGTATTTTGCCGGATATCGAGCATTCTTTGCCTACCGCGAAAACCAAAATTCGCGAGGATTTTTCTCTTTTATTCCAATGAAGGCGTAACAAGAGTGACAGAGTAAGATGCCCGCAATTTGTGAACTACAATTTTCTCGGTTATAGCATTGATTCTCACGATAATATTGTGCATCTAATGGTTAGTAATAAAAAAAAATGATGACACTACTAGATGATAAAAATACGTACTTACAAGTTTTTGGAAATTTCACAAGGGTAAAAGGGAGAAAGGTAGATTTATATATTCCCAAACAGAAGTCACTGAAAAGTCTTTGAAAATTCCGAGTCTCTTGTGGAAAATTTCGCATTTTTTAATATGTTCCCACGGCACTTTTGTAGTTAAATAGGTACTTTATTTTCATGCTTATTTCTTATTTATTAAAAAATATCTGAATTGTATTGTTTTAGCCATCAGCCGCCATCTTATTCTATATAATTTTAAACACATCTTATAAAAACTGCAAATGTTATTTAGTTTTTATACAAAACAAAGCTGTGTCTGCAGAGCAATGAACTGTGTAGGCAAGTTATTTGTTTTGATATTTTGGTCTCAACCCATCAAAACCCCTATTTCTTATAATCTATATCTATGATTTCCCGCGATTAACCCTAATAAAATCCCGAAAAGATCCGATGACCCTTGGTCGTAACAATTTGGCAATACCAGCAGACTGGGTGTTGGCCGTCGTTCAGAATTTTAATTGCGTATTCGTAGTAGCTGCGCGGGCGCCGCATTCCCGTTGCCTTTGCGCAGGCCAGTTCAAAATTCAAATTGATATAACCTGCGGGCTTAAACGTAACTACATATATCAAAATTTTGATTTTCAATGTTCGTGGCTCTCAGTGTACCTAAATATCTAAACCTAGAGAGAGAAAAGAAGTAGGCTAGGGTGGGAAAGTGTTCCTTCTCCAAAAGTCGGTCCCTCAATGTTGAAATAGGCTACTACACTTGCCACGTTTTTCAGCTATAATAATAGCTCAAACCATCGCCATGTGTCTGTGTTGGAGTTTTTTTTTTCGTCTCCTCGTTGGATCCTTGTGAGTCTTATCTTATCCTCGTCAGACCCAGGGTAATTTTACTAATTTTTAATTTTCTTATCATAACTCGAATTGAATTTTACAATTACTCAGGTGCTTACGAGGACGTAAAAGGCGTACCTGTACGACCAGCGTCTAGACCGAGACACTTTTTGAATTTCGATGTTCGCGGTAACACCCCCTCCATACTATGTTATACTAGTCAACGTGATAATTTGACTCGCAAGCGCTTGGAACACGATCTAGTGCGCTGGGGGCGTGACGGCGCACGCGGCGCCCGCGTGGACGCGGTAGGCGCGTCACCTGACAACATTGACACTAACAACATAACATTCCGAATTCGAATTTCTCGCTTCATCTAGCCGGCCAGTTTGTAGAGGTGTGGTACTGTTTCTTGCACTTGTTGTGGCGACTTTCAGTAGCTGGTATTCCAAATTTGAATTTCTTGATTTTTCTAGATGGCCAGTGTTTGTGATTTGTAGTGTCTTGTTGATTGAGTTGCTTCTGAAAGCAACAAGCTGCATTTATTTAAAATTAGCTTTTTTTTCTAACAGGCCAGTTCGTTAAACGTTGTGGTTTGGTTGTTGTTTTTCAGACGCCTTTTAAGTAGCAATTTTAAATTAGAATTTCCAGCTTTTCTACGAATAGACGGGCAGTTCGTAGAGGCGTTGGTTCTGTTACTATATTTGTGACAAGTTACAGAAGCGTATTTTGATATGACATTCCCACACTTTGTAATTTTTGCAAATGTCATGCAGAGATTGCAGAGTCAGCTTGGTCCGACTCTATAATTTCCCCTTTTCGGCTCTATCTTTTTTGTTAGTCTGTAAAATAAATCTATAACTACCGTTTTTCGGGTTAAAGTTCATTCCAAGAATTCTGGCGTCACTTTTTTAAATTTTTGAATATTTTAGCGGTACTTTTGAGATGCGACCTATTTCCATGTTGTTGACATTGTGTACGCAGGTTCACGTTCCTAATTGTTTTGCATATACATATGTGCCGTTTTCAACCGAAAGATTACTTATTGTCGGTTGTCAATAAGACTCTATTTCCATAAAACTTTGATCATCAACCAACCTTATCGAGAAACGACAATGTGGTACCTCTTTTAGTTGAAAACGTCACACATACCTATATATAGAAACATCTGTTTTTGTCTTAAAGTTAGAAGCTTTTAAGGCGTAATCTAGTTCGTTACTCTTGGCGGTAACTGTTAAGGATGACTCACGTTAGACCGGGCAGGGTCCGGGCCGGAGCTTCCGGCGCTTACTTTTCTATGACAGATGATCGGTGATCAGTGATGATTTCCATAATTCCATAGAAAACGAAGCGCCGGAAGCTCCGGCCCGGACTCAGCCCGGTCTAACGTGAGTCATCCTTTACTCTACTAGTACTAGGTCAAAAACAACAGTTTCAAGTGCCTAGTTAGCTAAATTAAAAGCTTATTTGAAGCTAGTGTTACAAACACACAAATTCCTAAGAAATCATAAGGCCAATGCAACACCGTCTAAGAATAACCAAGTAGTTATCAACAACGCCCAGTCTGACGTCCAGAAACGTGATTTGCTTATAAACGGCCAGTGGTCTTGGAATAAAACACGTTGTTGAACTGTGCAGTGTGCACGCCGCCAGGCGTGGCTCACTTCGCGATTTCGTCGCTTTGCTACAGGTAGCTAAAAGTACATCCGTTCGGCCCCAATTTTGGGGAAAGCCATAAGCCGCGCGTGGCGCTGTCGCCACCTAGCGGCCATATCTGTGCTGATCGTAACAGACGCGTTTTGTTAGAGAGTGAGTCTTCTGTACTTAGTACTATTATTTATTCTGTGACGCCGTCCCTGAGGGCCTACCGCGAACTAAGTTCGACGTGTTGCCTCTCTGTCGCACTTGTAAGTTCGTACGCAAGTGTGACAGGGAGGCAACACGTCGAACGCGGTTAGCTGGTGTTATTTACATCGGCGCTAGTAGACAAGAGGTACACAGATTATAGGATGACTCACGTTAGATCGGGCCGTGTCCGGGCCGGAGCTTCCAGCGCTTCGTTTTCTATGGTCATGTGTCATAGAAAAGTAAGCGCCGGAAGCTCAGGCCCGGACACGGCCTGGTCGGCGCGGTCTAACGTGAGTCATCGTTACTACGATACTATTATGTTTTTAATGTTTTTTCACTATATTTCTAAGACATTGACTGTGTCTACGGATACGGATACTTGTTCCTTCTGAATTTAAAAACCTTGTGTTTATTGATTGTATGTAATCTCGCCACAAGTAGGTAGGTCAATTTGATATCTGCAGTATCTGCACTAATAGGTATGCATTGCCTACCCATATATATGTTTGTAAAAGTACTTACCTTACCTACATGCTGGTTTCTAACTTTAAATACATTGAAAGGCCTTCCTTTCATGTGATGACATAATATTGCAAGCCTATGCCTCAAGGGCCTATTCTAGATTTAAGCTAGTTTTTAATTTCTTTTAGTAATACCACTGTATATATCTTGTTTGTAAATAAACAACGCCCCCCATATTGCAAGCTTCCATCAAACAAATATTAAATATAGTTTAAATAAAATTACTAGTTACATGTGAACATAAACAGTTCAAATTGTAACTTTGTTATTATCTAATAGAGTACTCGGAAAGGCACACATAGAAACATATTGTGTAAACTGTAATTTGTAACAATAACAACTGCAACAAGTAGTTCTTTAACTGTTTTGTTTACATTTGCTGCTGCATTGGTAATTGAAATTTATGTCAAGTTAATTTTACGAAAGGATCGTCTGTTTTATTTTGTAATCTGCGGGTCAAACATATTTCAGTAGAGGTCTCCTCTGTGGACAAAACAATAAGGTAACGACCAGGGTACATATGTATATACCAAGTTTTTATCTTATTTGAGTCTCAAGCAGGTAAAAAAACCGGCCAAGTGCGAGTCGGACTCGCGCACGGGGGGTTCCCCACCATCAACAAAAAATAGAGCAAAACAAGCAAAAAAAAAACAAGCAAAAAAACGGTCACTTATCCAAGTAATGACCCCGCCCGACGTTGCTTAACTTCGGTCAAAAATCACGTTTGTTGTATGGGAGCCCCACTTAAATCTTTATTTTATTCTGTTTTTAGTATTTGTTGTAATAGCGGCAACAGAAATACATCATCTGTGAAAATTTCAACTGTCTAGCTATCACGGTTCGTGAGATACGGCCTGGTGACAGACGGACGGACGGACGGACAACGGAGTCTTAGTAATAGGGTCCCGTTTTTACCCTTTGGGTACGGAACCCTAAAAATCACCTAATATCCCAGCTGTAAGGGTGCAGCGCAAAAAATAGCTTTTGATTCTCTTATTTAACATTGCGATGTCTACAGGAAAGACGCGATCGAGTTAAGCATACTATAAAGTGTGAAAGACCGTCCTGTGTTAAGTTTAATGAATGATTCTTTTTACAAAATTTTGAAAATACAATAAGGTTAAGCAGACTTAATTATTTTCATTATTACATCTGATTTGCTTGCATGCGATTAGTATTATTAAAATGCAAATTAGTATCATGAATTGAGGTTATTTGTTACATCAAATAATTACAAGACATAATTATTTATAATATTTACATAAGTAATCAATTTTCGACGAATTTAGAGACAATGTTACATTCAAATAATAAACACAAAAGTAGGTTTTATTATTGTTCCTAGGTAGGTTATGTGCTAATGCTAAACGAAACCAAAGTTATAATTTGTTACTCCGCTCAGGATTCTATTATGGATCCTTTCTACTTTCTCAAAACTCAAAGTCTGCACTTGAGCTAAAACAACGCGTCACTCTTGTTGCATAAAATATTAAACATCAAATTTAATAATTCGTCACTGTAATGTAACATGTAAACAATGAAAATATTTTTTTGCATGTGCTGATAGCATATCTCATCCTGCCGGCTGTATATTACAGAATATACCTAACAATACAACATATACGTGTAAAGTCTGCTTCAATAATATGTACATATATTTCGCCTTATTGCCATGGAATAAGGTACATAATTATATGTATTATTGATATTACAGTCGAGCATGATTGCCTGAAATTGCTTATTATTGCATCTGTAGTAGTAGTAAACACTTTATTGTACAAAACAAATACATAACACAGGGATAATACAGTAATGTGTACCTACAAAGGCGAACTTATACCCTTAAATAATCTCTTCCAGCTAACCTTTAATAGTCAAAGAACTAATTTCCGACTCATTTCGTACCTTGTCACAGTGGCAATCAATATGAAAGTCGCTAGAGACCTCATACTATCACTACATAGTATAAAACAGAGTCGCTTCCCTATCTGTCTGTCTGTATGCTTAAACCTTTAAAACTACGCAACGGATTTTGAAGCGGTTTTTTTTAATCGATAGAGTGATTCAAGAGGAAGGAAGGTTTATGTATAATTTGTTAACCCGTGCAAAGCCGGGGCGGGTCGCTAGTTGTCACTATGACAAAGTACAACATGGGTAGGAAATTAATTTCTTTGACTGTACAATTCTGTTTACTGATCCAAACTACAACTTACGATAAAAATTGGCGGTGTTCAAAATTACCTTGACGCGCTCTTATTCTCTTAACAAAAAAGTCGCGTCAAGATCATTTTGAACACCTCGCCCGCTTAGCAACTATTGCTCCTGACTGTACATTAACTCTACTAGGACACTCCGTAGTTTCGGTCTGGTTTCCCGACCTAAATGACCTGAATCGAATAAATAATTAGGAGCAGGAAGTTAATAACGGAACATAGCATATAGGGCGTATTTATTTGTCCTATATATATAATTAGGTATTTATGTATGTAATTATACAGTTTTGTGTTAAAATCATTGTAATTTTACTTACAACAACTCATTTATTTAGCCCGTGGGTAACTGGTAGAGAATGCCTTCAGGTATTAAATCCGCTATGTGTACTTTTCATTTGTGCAATAAGCGAGATTTAACATCATTGCTATTTCGAAAAGAGCTTATATATGCATGCCAAACAGAGGGGCTACCGCGAAAACCGAATTTCTCAAATTGCGGGCATTTTTCTCTGTCACTCTAATTACGTATTCATTGGAGTAAAAGAGAAAAATCCCCGCAATATGCGAATTTTGGTTTTCGCGTTAGCCCACCAGTATATCACCTAACGTCGTACGGACAAATGTGACGTGCATTTGGACTTCGTTAATTCTGTTTTGGTTGTTCAAGGAGAGTCTGCACTATGCAGTATGAAATAACAAAGTTTGTTTGCACTAATTGTAAACAGGCAGAAAAAAATGTCTTCTGTATCTAAAAATTAAACATAAAGTGTCATTCAATAGAACTTGATAACTATGTAAACAAAATTTACTAGTAAATTGACATTCAGTGTCAATTTTAGTATGGCGGTTTGTTTACATATAGTCAACAAGTTCTATTGAATGACACTTTACGACATTGGTTCCTAACCTGGGGGTAATAAGCTAACCTATTTTAACAATACAACAAACGTACACGTTTTATTTTTTATTACCATTGGGAGGAGGGGTAAAATCAGGTTCCCTAGTTAGTCGAGGGGTAACCGAACTGAAAAGGTTAGGAACCACTGCTTTACGAGCATAGATCGCACAATACCGGCTTTAAAAAAATAACATTTTATGTTCAACAAACACAAACAGACGAATGAGAATACTAAATTTGTTGATGATGATTTAATAGAGAAACTTTAAAAAAAAAATTTCTTTAGACTTTTTCATTTATAACAAGCTTTTTAGTCATGTTTACCCCATGAGTTTCATAAATGCTTTAAATAAAAGCGGTCAAGTGCGAGTCGGACTCGCCCATGAAGGGTTCCGTATTTAGGGTATTTATGACGTATTAAAAAAAAACTACTTACTAGATCTTGTTCAAACTAATTTTCGGTGGATGTTTGCATGGTGTACATCATATATTTTTCTTAGTTTTATCATTCTCTTATTTTAGAAGTTACAGGGGGGGGGCACACATTTTACCAGTTTGGAAGAGTCTCTCGCGCAAACTATTCAATTTAGAAAAAAATGATATTAGAAACCTCAATATCATTTTTGAAGACCTATCCATAGATACCCCACACGTATGGGTTTGATGAAAAAAAATAATTGTTTCAGTTCTAAGTATGGGGAACCCCCAAAATTTATTGTTTTTTTTTCTATTTTTGTGTGAAAATCTTAATGCGGTTCACAGAATACATCTACTTACCAAGTTTCAACAGTATAGTTCTTATAGTTTCGGAAAAAAGTGGCTGTGACATACGGACGGACAGACAGACGGACATGACGAATCCATAAGGGTTCAGTTTTTTGCCATTTGGCTACGGAACCCTAAAAAAGTGTATTGCTAAAGGACGGAGTCATGCGACTTATATAGCTCCGTCCTTGAGCGATTCAGTTTAGGTCTTAAACAAAATCACAATAATAAGGACATCATGGTAAAAGGCCCCCGAGGTTGGTAAATAGGTACTTATAACATGTGTAACGTTTTTTTTATAATTAATGGGCTTACTCATGGCCCCAGACTAGCCGAGGCGAACACGTGGCCTACGATGGAGCGAACCTGCCCAGAAAGTGCCTGTTGACCCTTGATTTGAAGGTTGCCGGGTTCGTTTATTTGAAATCGGATAAAAAGTGAGGAACCTGCATACTGTAGATACTTACGCGAATAAATTTAAAGGTGTATGGGAACTCCGCTCCGCAACCCGCACTGGGTCAACGTGGAGACATAGCCCAAGCCCTCTCGCGCGAGAAAGGAGGCCTGTGCCCAGCAGTGGGACAAAAAAAAGCCTTAAGGTGACAGTTCATTTCCAGCCGCAGCTGCACTACTGTTCATTTTACTATGGAAATTGACAGTAACAGCGACGCGTTCAGTACTAATAGTGCAACTTCGGTCAGAAATGGAATGTTACCCTTACAGAGACGGAATTCTAGTTCCTGGTTAAGAGCCCAAAATGAATTATGTTATCTGGATCAGATAAAATAAATAACTACACCAATATTGGCACCCACACTACAGGAAAAAGAAATAACAATGGCGACAGATTAATAGAATTTGCGATAGAAAATAGATTATACATATTGAATACATTCTTCAAAAAACGCTTTAGTAAAAAATGGACTTGGATATCGCCATTAGGAGTAAAGGACGAAAGAGATTTTATATTAAGCAACAATCGAAACATTTTTGAAGATATAGAGCCACTTAATAATGTTAATTTTAACTCAGATCATAGATTACTACGAGGAAAAATAACAACAAAAACGCCAAAACAATCAAGAAAACACATAACCAGTAATAAAGTAATGATTCCCCAATCCATACCCGAAGAACTGAAAAATACGTTATCGGAGAGTCTCACAAGGACATTAAATGCAACTAGCATACAAGATAAATACAACATACTGGAACAAGGATTGACTGATATAAATAACCAATTAAAACTAAAAACTGAGAAAAAAGATAAAATAGGACCAGAAGCTAGAAACCTTATTGGGCAAAGACGATTATTATTTATAGACAGGAAAAATAACAGAGGAGCAATAACACATATAAGTAAAAGAATCAATGAAAGCATCAGACAATATAGACAAAAAATGAGGACAGAAGAAATTCAGCACTACATAGAAACAACTGGTGGAGTAAATAAAGCTATGAAACAACTACGAGAAGAGAAACCGTGGATACCGTCTATTCAAAGCAAAAATAAAAAGCAAATATACAAGAGATTGGATATAATGGATATAGCAACACAATTTTACAAAGAATTATATAGTGATGGCAACGATACATTAGACAATCACGGAAGAAAAGAGAAAACAATAACTAATGCCAAAAACGAAAACGACAGAGTCCCAGATTTTTTAAGAAGAGAAGTGGAATATGCAATTCTTACCCAAAAAAATGCTAAATCTCCTGGAGAAGACAACATTAGTAATGAGCTTCTAAAAGCCGTCCTTAGCAACATCTTAGATCCACTGACGGATCTTTTCAATGAAATCTTGGAAAAGGAAACTATACCTGAACAATGGACCAAGACCACGATTACTCTGCTACACAAGAAAGGAGACAAAACTGAAATGAACAATTACAGACCAATAAGCCTGATGAGTAATTTATACAAGGTTTTTTCAAAATTATTATTAGGACGTGTCACAAAAATCTTGGACGAAAACCAGCCAAGGGAGCAAGCCGGATTTAGAAAGAACTTTTCTACAATTGATCATATTCTAGTCATCAAACAGATAATAGAAAAATGCCATGAATATAGATTGAAATATTATGTAGCATTTGTAGACTATAATAAGGCTTTCGACTCCCTTAAGCATGACGAGATATGGAAATCACTTACAGAACAAGGAATCTCAGAAAAATATGTTAGAATCATAAAAGAAATTTACTCAAACAGCACAGCTCGGATTAAACTAGAGCGCACAGGCAAGGAGTTTCCTATAAAGAAAGGTGTCCGACAGGGTGATCCCTTATCACCAAAAATATTTACTGCCGTCCTTGAAAGTGTGTTTAGACGTATGAATTGGGAAAACTTGGGGCTCAATATAAAAGGCAGAAGACTTAATCACCTACGGTTCGCAGATGACCTCATACTAGTAACAGATAACCCTTCAGAGCTGAAAACTATGTTGGAAGATTTAATCACACAAAGTGAACTGGTAGGCCTTTCCATGAATATGTCAAAAACAAAGTTAATCACGAACAGTACTAAGACGCAAATTATAGTGCACGGAAATGAAATAGACTACGTTAATGAATATGTATACCTTGGGCAGATAATATCACCTGTACGGATATGATGGTCGTTCTTGTCTACGTGACAGCGTGATAAAACGGTGTCCGTCACTTTCTTTCCCACGGTGTTAAACAGTGACAGTTATTTTATCACGTGGATAAAGATGGATAAAGCTATCCATAATAGGCTGGCTGAAGACCAAACAGATAAGGAAATCGAGAAAAGAATCCATGCATTTGTGGTTCTTTTCTCGATTTCCTTATTAAAGTTTTGGTCTCTGAAAGAAGTTTTTAAGGCAAAAGAAATACCAACAAGGCAGAAATTTAAAGTCTTCAATAGTTGTATAATACCAGTACTAACTTACGGTTGCCAAACTTGGGGACTTACAAAAAAGCAGCGCCAAAAACTTAATGTATGTCAGAACCATATGGAAAGAAGCATACTTAACATAAAACTTAGAGACAGAGTCAAATTGTCTATAATCAAAGCAAAATCAAAAACAAAAACAATAACTATAATAATAAAAGAACAAAAATGGCGCTGGACAGGCCATATGATGAGAGAAACCTTGGATAAGTGGACAAGAGACCTTGTAGAGTGGTGCCCTAGATATAATAAAAGAAAGAGTGGCCCACAAAAGTTTAGATGGTCGAATGATTTAACAAGAATAGGAGGTAAATGGATGCAAACAGCAAAAGAAAGAAACAAATGGAAAGCTATGGAGGAGGCCTACGTCAAAGGACGAGTTGAAGCTAAAGTTGATAAATCAAATTAATATATGTTATGTACCAGCTTCAATAATAAAGGCTAATTACAATTACAATTACAATCTGTATTATCGTAATTATGCATTGCCACTTGTCAATAATGGTTGATAATGAATTAATGATAATGATAAGGCCATGGATTGTCGCATATCTTGTGAAATTGATTATCAGTAAATCTATTATTTACGTGATTTTTGACAAGAACTATTACTGATATTTACCTAATTTGTTTATCTTTAATGTCGGCCATTTTTAGGTAACGTCTGAAGTGTTATTTACTTATTTACCTAATTGGCTCTATATAAAATTATTAACGCAGTCACAGACTTTTGTTCAAAATCTCTCATATATAAAATTTCTTTCACGTAATTTTCATTTCCATTTTTTTTGCTTCATACCATTTAATTTTTTTAGCGGTTTAACGTAAACACTGGAACACGTAGAGCTAATTTTATGAAACTCTACCAACATTCTTATATAGATCCCGCTCCATGTCAACACAAATTCCGCATTCCGCTACCAAATGAGCAAATTTTCCACGATCTACAGATCCTATAGGTAGGATCTATTCATAGTTCGGGTAACCGGCGGACTATGGCCGCGCCGCCGCCGCACGGATTAAAATAAGATCTCTTGTTGACGCCCGAGCGTTTTATCAAAACCTTGGTGATTAATCAGACGTATCGAGGAAATGGAAAACTAACTAGGAAACTACGTCAAAGATTATTTGTAAAGAATACTCTCAAATCAAGGGTGAAAAGGCACCTTCTGGGCAGGCTCGCTCCATCGTAGACTACGTCTTCGCCTCGGCTAGTCTGTGGCCATGAGTAAGCCCATTTATAATATAAAAAATAAAAACAGTTGAATAAACAAAGCAAGAGTCTCGGGGCCCAATAAAGGGTTATTCATGTCAATGTGGATAATTCCGTCATAGGGACTATTCCGTCTATTAGCGTTTTTCTCGAACAACGAACAAAATTTATAAATTCATCGAAAAATCTGCGAGTAGTTTCAGCAATCAAAATCAAATGGGTTTTTTCCTATAAAATCAAAGAAATATACCTACGCTCGTGGACGGAATAGTCCTTATGACGGAATTAGCCATATTGATTAGATCTATCCTTTCGCCTGACACTTTATGCTATCTTTCGGTTAAGAGTGACAGGGAAATAACACGTACCAGTCTCTATCCCTTTCACCAAAAAATGACCTAAAAAGATAAGATGAAACAATAACCCGCAGAACCTAATATCTAAAATCTAGTATGTCAATAATTCCTCAAATCCATTGAAGAATACGAAGATTCATTTGAAATCCATTGAAGATTCATTTGAACGAAGTAATGTAAGATTTATCTTACTGAATCTATCCTAAGATTGTTCTTGCTTTTTAAACTTTAGAAAATATCTGTCCCATGCTTGTCTGGGAAAAAATGTCTTAAGGCATTAAGCCGGCTATTATTATACATTATTATTCAATTAAAAAAAAAAGAAAATGTTGATGCACTGGTTCAACTCTCCTAACCCCTCAAGTTTCTCATACTTCCTCTAAATCTCGGAGATCTTGGAATCTGGTGATATTCGTCGACTTTTTAACAATCTACCATTTACCTACTTAGGTACCTCCTTTTTAGGGTTCCGTACCCAAAGGGTAAAAACGGGACCCTATTACTAAGACTCCGCTGTCCGTCCGTCCGTCCGTCCGTCCGTCTGTCACCAGGCTGTATCTCACGAACCGTGATAGCTAGACAATTGAAATTTTCACAGATGATGTATTTCTGTTGCCGCTATAACAACAAATACTAAAAACAGAATAAAATAAAGATTTAAGTGGGGCTCCCATACAACAAACGTGATTTTTGACCGAAGTTAAGCAACGTCGGGCGGGGTCAGTACTTGGATGGGTGACCGTTTTTTTGCTTGTTTTGCTCTATTTTTTGTTGATGGTGCGGAACCCTCCGTGCGCGAGTCCGACTCGCAATTGGCCGGTTTTTTTTATAGTTGAGACAGAAACCAGCAGAGCTTCGTGCGTCAACCGATTTGGCGGCTTGTGAAATAGATAATGACCCTCATCAGTGATGTGCGGCGGAATTTCCTATACCTGAGAGCTTAGTGTATTGATCCACTCCGGCGCATGCAGCGCTGCACGTATTCTCGATTGTCACGAGATGTTCGCATGATTGCTTGCTTTACCTACAATTTTTAAACCTATTGCCTTTAAGCAGCGGTCGGCAACCCGCGGCCCGCGGGCCGCATGCGGTCACCAGGTCACCAGGTTGCCGACCGCTGCCTTTAAGAGCCAACAGGAGCTAAGATTAAAATATTTTAGGTAAATATACACGTCTCGCTAACGGAAGCGGCTCCTAAAACTAGTGCGATAAGGACAAGGCGAAAAATCCTGCGTAAAAATATCAAAAATCGAGGTTTCGTACTCGACTGTTTCCTCCTCCAACACTTAACCAATCGTAACCAAATTTGGAAATCTAAATGATTATGATATTATCTGTGTCGGACCGTTTTGCTTTTTTGACTAATTGATGTCAGTTTTGAATAGCACGCCTCTCATTGCGGCATAGTCAATTAGGCCATTTTGGCCATTTTTGAAGGGCTCTAGCGCCTTAAAAAACAAAAATATCAAAAAAAGCAAAACGGTCCGACACAGATATTGACAATATTAATCTGTGTTGAAAAAATCATTGCTCTAGCTTCAAAACCCACGGAGGAAACAGTCGAGTACGTTTGTATGGAGAAATGACCACTCCTGTTGGCTCTTAAGGATGACTCACGCTAGACCGGAACGTGCCCGGGTCGAGACGTAAACTGTAAGTGCAGGAGTAATTGCTTCTTAGGAATATCTAGGTAGATATACCTGGCAGGAACATCTATAGGTATTCAAAGATTTTCAGAAAAATATACTATTTATTTTTATGGCTATTAGTATTAAAGCATGAAGCTTAAACAACGTTCCTCCCTTTTTCAAGCCTCAGTTTCATTAAAATGACTTAAACTTGAATTTATATACTCGTATTGGCCCAACTGAGTGCAAGTAAGTAGGTACTTAATGAGAGGCAAAGGCGAACACAGATGTAGTGCATAATTATTTTCCTTCGTATTTTTACGGAAACGTACGGACGTGTCTTGCTATTTCAGTCAGTCTCGGTACAAAAAGTACTGAGGTTGATTGAAGTAACATGACAAATATGAACGTTTCCGAAAAAATACGAAGGAAAACAATTATGCACTACATCTGTACTTGTGCAGAGCACAACGCCTCCCTGGTAGTTGCTAAACCATCTGATACCTTCATAGGTACTAATATAGGGCACTTTATAGGGCTAATTCAGTCATAGGGACTATTCCGTTTACTAGCGTTTTTCTCGAACCACGAACAAAATTGATAATTTCACCGACAAAGCAGCGATTGCTTTTAGTTTCAGCAATCAAAAGCAGCTGGCTTTGTTTCCTAAGATTGAAAAGCAAAGAAATATTACGCTCGTGGACGGAATAGGCCCTATGACGGAATTAGCCACATTGACCTTACTCATTTGATTTACCACAACAAACCTGTACGTAAACAACACAGTTGTGACATCCCATGGCTTGTCGCGACGATCTAATCTCGTCTTATCTTAATGCCCGCATGGCAACAGAAATAAACAAGTGACACACCCGCATTCGTAAGTAACGACAATAGTTTTTATTGTGGTTACTATTGCGTCAAGCATAGACAGAACATAGACAAGTCAAACGTCAATGCTCCTATCAGTAATTAACATTTTGTATTTAAGCTTTTTCTATAGATTACAGTCTTTAATTTAAGTACTATTTAATTTAGAAACACACACATGTGCAAGCAAAAGTTCGAAATACTTGTACTTATTCTAATGATACCTACCTAAGTATTTATTTACAAACAAGATATATACAGTGGTATTACTAAAAGAAATTAAAAACTAGCTTAAATCTAAAATAGGCCCTTGAGGCATTGTATCAAGGATGCTGGCGACATTTCCTCGCTGTATCGCAATGCTGATACGTTGTGCGAGGTAGCCGCCAGTACGGTTACCATCAGTTTGTCACTGACATAAACGCCGTCGAGAACGTAATTTACTTTCTATACATCTCGCTCGCACTCGCATATTAGTGCAAACGGGATGTATAGAAAGTAAATTACGTTCTCGACGGCATTTATGTCAGTGACAAACTGATGGTAACCGTACAGCTCTTCGGTCACCAGTTACGTCAACCAGACGCTTCGCGATTTCTTGGTACTTATTCTTGAAAATAGGCAAACATTGCAGGCAACAAAAGAGACGTTCATTTTGAAAATGGGATATTCGATTCTTATACAAAAACATGACAAGTTTCCAAAGTTTTACCGTGGAAACTTCGTAGGTAATTTGGAAAGTTTTCGACGACACATCATCATTTGCAATTTCACATGAAGTCTTATATACTTATAGTATATTGCGTAACCATGCCACATTTTATATCATGTGATTGAAAAATGGTGTTTAATTTTGGTAATTTTCAACAGAAAAACATTTGGAGTTAATAAAAACCTTGTACAGTACCATTACCTGTTTCTATTTCTGGAATCGGGTTACTAATAAACAATACGTGAGTAACTATTCTTAGGGAGAAGTTCTAATAGGGATATGAAAGAAAAACTCGTGCTTTCGAAATTTCATTAGGTGACGTCTGAACTTGTCCCAACTTACGAGACCCCATCAATGGACGGAGAGTTTCCAAACTGGGACACCTGCGAAATACTTTTATGGCCAGGGTCTCCCTTTGGCCTACCTACTCAACGACTCCGAGAGCAAATTTGTGGCTTTCTACTGAGAAGGGTCCTAATGTTTCGTGTGCAATAAGGACCATTCTATCAGAGTTTCTGTTGGAATTTCAGATTAAAAAGGTTCTTTTGCACTTCAAGCATACGGACTCTTCTTCTTCTTCGTCGAAATGCTGATGTTTTGGGAAGTCAGTTTTATTTTGTAAGATGTTGTTTTGTATGTAGGTAAGTATGTTTACAACAGATTATATGGTGCTAATTTACCGCCCAGCCAGCCAATTAAATTTAGTGCGGTAACGGTAACTAACATTATACTTGCGTATGTCGAAAATGTAAAGGGCCATAGCCCATATGTACTGTAAAACGTTGTATGTACAATACAGGTGCGAAATATATCGCCACTCGTTGCGAATTTCCTACTTTCCGAACTTGTATCGTAATGTAGTATTGTTTTGTATTTTGTATGATAACCAGATAACCACACTAAATGATTATTGTAGTCAACGTCATGACGTAGAAATAGTAGGAAACAACTGGCGCAGAGCCAGCACGCGTCAAAATCGTGATCGCGGAGACGAGGATTGAGGAAAACGGACTCGAAACGTGGAGGCTAAATGGCGGCCTACGTGACTATTCCCTGTAGATGGGTGTGATGGGTGTAGACACGATACGTAAACCGTTGTGAGAAAGGGAAGTTCTCAATGGAAATTGCCTATGGGTATTTATATTTATTGTCAGGTACCTATGTGTACATTTTGACCTTCTCAGTAATGATATTTTGGCATGTTACATTATTGAAACGTATAAAATATAAAAACCGGTATTTATTATATTTGTTTATTTTATTGAGCACTCAATTTAATTGCGTACGCTTATAGCCTACCCTGATATTGATCAAAACCATCAGATATTTTTAGTATGGAGTCGAACATAGCAACAACAGGAAATAATCGATTCTGATCGTCATGAGGGGGTCGTTATTATCTCATACCGAGGATAATTTGTGGAATTTTCCATATAAGGACTCCAAAACATACCTTAGATAGGTATTGCTGAGATTCTCACAATGCATGAGATGTTGCGTTAAGTACCTATAATAGGTATTCAATGTGTGCATTACCAGGCGTGGCTCACTCCGTGATTTCGTCGCTTTGCTACAGGTAGCTAAAAGTACATCCGTTCCACAACAATTTTGGGGAAAGCCATAAGCCGCGCGGCCCGCGCGTGGCGCTGTCGCCACCTAGCGGCCATATCTGTGATGATCGTAACAGACGCGTTTTGTTAGAGAGTGAGTCTTCTGTACCTAGTACAGTGAAACCTGGTTAAGTGGGACCTGGATAAGTGAGAAACCTCTATAGCTGGGAGTCATGGTGCGGTCCCGACACTTTAGCACTGAATTACCTCTGTTAGTGAGAAAAAACGAACCTCTATAACTGGGATTAGTTGTTGTGATTTTAAAGTCACATTTACCTCTATAATTGAGACAGAGAGTGTATTTTACCTCTTTTACTGAGACTATATTTATAAGATCACATTTTCCTAATTGTTTTTTTAGAATTTAATAGGAATTGACCTCTGTATCTGAGATAACGTCAATCTATGACCTCTCTAACTTGGACTTTATTGATCAATTTCCGTATTCTTACTAAATCTTAGTCTATCCACAAATTCCGCATTTGCTTAATTGCGTCTAAACGACTTCAAGTTTCATTTAGGTACTTTATGTAGTTAAAACTATCGAAACGAAAGCTGAAATCTTGATAGTAACACGAATAAACAAATTTTTAGATTTCTAAGACGCAATGAAGTCCGTATCAAATTTAATTGAAAAAATATATAACAATAACAATATAACAATAACAATATTTTTATTCATAAATAATATCCTTTGGAGAATAATTGAAAATAAATTCAAAGAAATATTTAAACAGACTTAAAAAATATTTAGGGACAAGGTTTAATTTACCTTATTTATTTTTAAAGATAATTACAAAATACCTTATTAACCACCTCTATAACTGAAATATATCCTCTATTCTCACCTCTATTAGTGGGACCCTCTGTAAATGAGACAGAAATTTATTTGTACCTGGCTAACTGAGAGCCTGGGTAAGTGGAATACCTCTTTAAGTGAGACAAATCTGCTCGTCCCTTGAGATCTCACTTATCCAGGTTTCACTGTACTATTATTTATTCTGTGGCATTACTATACTGGGTGGCCCTAGCTTCTGCACAACGGCTCGAATCCCATGTAGGTTGTAGAGTCTCGGGAATGCGTTATATACATATTTTTTAATTTGACGTCATATAACCAAATGTATGACAAATTTATTATTAACTAATCACGAATAACATAGGTACTGTTTATTAACAATATTATAAAAGTTATATAAAACAATCTTGTAGAGTTAGCATGATTTTGAAAGAATGCAAAAGAGCACTTCGAGACTCCTTAGGACCTTAGGTAATCTAAGTGTTTTGAAAGCTAGGAAACAAATAAAACTATTTTATTCTCTTTATTTATCTTTTGTCTTAAGTTACGGTTTTTTACAATATGGATATAAAATTAAAATAAATAAACACTTAAGTACAAAAACAATATAAAAAATATTATAAGCACATTATAAAAAAACCCTAACCTAGGGTGCCGCCAGCACAGCGGGGCAAGTAGATGCATGTGACTGCATCGAAATATCGGGAGCTCGAAAACAATATGTTATATATTGACATGTGTGGGTAGATAAGAAGATCTGCGGGTACCCCCAGTTCGGTTCTAGCCAGCAAGCCAGCACACGTACGTAACATTCTGGCGACGGGATTTAATTCGGAAATAGACTAAAAGTGCATTAAACATAGTGTTTGAATGTTTAAAAGTGTTATTTAGTGTGGTGAATAAAATGGCGGTAAAATTTTGTGAATTTCATATGGACAAAGACAATTGGAAAAATTACGTGAATAGGTTCGACTATTGTTTGCTCGCGAATAGTATTCAGACGGATGAGTTAAAAAAGGCGAATTTCTTTGCAGTTTGTGGTCGTGATTTATATGATCTCGTTGAGTCGTTAATTTCACCGAAAAAGATCACAGACATAACCTATACAACGGTAAAGACCACGTTAGACGATCATTTTAATCCAAAACAAAATGAGATAGTGCAATCGTATAAGTTTCATATGAGGTGTCAATCGAGCAGTGAAAATATAAAAGAGTACGTGGCTAGTTTGCGTAAATTGGCTATAGAGTGCAATTTTACCGATTTGGATCGTACGTTGCGCGACCGGTTAGTATGTGGCATTCGTGATAAAGATATACAAAAGCAACTGTTGCAACAGACAACGTTAACTTTTGATCAAGCGGTAAAATTAGCGTTAACGGCTGAAACGGTGGACGCCGGAGTGATAGTCATGGCGACGCCAGCGACGGCAGCGACCTCTAGCGTGGCGCCTACTAGTACAGGCGGTGACGAGCCAATGGAGGTTAATAAAATTAAAGCTAAACCGTTGGAACCGAGCAATGATTGTTGGCGGTGTGGCAAAAAGCACGGAAATTTCTGTAGGTTCAGATATAGTAGGTGCTATGTGTGTAAAAGATTGTATGAGGATGTCTCGTGTAATTGGGTGTCGAACAAAGTGGCTCCATTCTATGCAAATGTAGAATTAAATGGTCGACTAGTCAATTTGGAAGTCGATTCTGGAGCGGCATTTACCATGTTGAGAGAAAGTACAGCGAGGAAAATTTGGAATGGAAACTTGCCAAGGTTAGATGACTCAAGAGTTAGGTTAACAACCTGGACAGAAAATCAGGTGGAGTTGTTAGGAGAAGCCACAGTTGATGTAAGGTTTAAGAACATACATACAAAATTAAACTTGCTGATAGCGAAAGGCAATGGGCCTGATTTGATGGGCCGTGATTGGTTTCCAGAGTTAAAGATTGATATTCATGGAATTTATAACGTGAAATTGGAGGACGGAGGTATAGATACTTTACTGGAAAAATATAAAGAAGTTTTTCAGTCTGGTTTAGGAAAGTACACCGGCCCGGTAGTAACCATACCTTTGAAACCTGATGCGAAACCAAAATTTTTGAAGTGTAGGCCTGTGGCGTTTGCAATTAAAGAGAGAGTTTTACAAGAGATTGATAGATTAGTTGCAGAAGATGTTTTGGAACCGGTGAGTCATTCTGAGTTTGCCAGTCCTATAGTACCTATCATTAAGAAGAATGGGAAAGTCAGACTTTGTGGGGATTACAGGGCCACTGTGAATACGGCTACTGAGACTGATACTTACCCTCTGCCTACGTTAAATGAAGCTTTTGCGGTTTTGCAAGGAGGAATTATTTTCAGTAAGATAGATTTAGAGCAGGCTTACACCCAGGTGGTAGTCGATGAACCAACTTCAAAACTACTTACTTTAAATACTCCTAAAGGATTGTTTCGGTGCAAAAGATTAGCTTTTGGGGTTAAAGCCTGTCCTGGAATTTTTCAGCGCATGATGAGCAACTTATTGGCAGGTGTGTCAGGAGCAGCAGTACAGTGTTGGATGATATTGTGGTCACCGGACGCACAATACAAGAACACAGTGACAGACTTCAACGCATCTTGCAGGTCCTAAAGGAAGCTGGGTTAAGAGTCAACAAGGAGAAGTGCAAGTTTGGGAAGGCAAGTGTGGAGTTTCTGGGACATGTGATTGATGCCAATGGCCTACATCCTTGTGGAGACAAGATCAAGGCTATAATGGAGACGCCGGCACCAAAAAATGTAAAGGAGTTGCAGGCTTTTCTTGGATTGCTGAATTTTTATGACAGATTTATAGCACAGAAAGCAACGGTAGCTGAACCCCTGTACAAGTTGTTATTGAAAGGAGCCAAATGGGTATGGTCACCAAATTGCCAACAAGCTTTTAGTCTCTTGAAAAGAATGTTGACTACAGGGAACACATTAGTACATTATGATTTAAAGAAACCGGTGGTTATCACATGTGATGCTTCGCAGTACGGTCTGGGTGCAGTTCTGGAACACAGGATGGAGGATGGTTCTTTGAGACCAATCATGTTTGCTTCCAGGACGATGAGCTCTCATGAACGAAATTATTCGCAGATTGATAAAGAGGCTGCTGCAATTATTTTTGCAGTACAGAAATTTTACTCATATATTTTTGGCCGTAAGATAGTCATTCAGACAGACCATAAACCACTTTTGGGTATATTTGACCCAAAAAAGCCAATACCTAATGTGATATCACCCAGGATGTTAAGATGGGCTTTATTGTTAAACTCGTACGATTACGAGTTACAATATGTTGAAGGGAAAAAAATTGGGAATGCTGATGCCCTAAGTAGATGGCCCGGTCCTGAAAGCAGTGGAAAAGAAGAAGAGCTGCAAGAGGTGAATGTTTTGTTGCTCAATGAGACACCAGTGGAGTTACAGATGACGGCTAAGGATGTGGCTAAATTGAGTAAAACCGATGGTATATTAGCAAAGGTGATGTTCTGGATTAGGAATGGTTGGCCAAGTACAGTAGTAGAGAAATATAGAGATTATTATGTAAGAAGGGATGAATTAACAGAATACAATGACTGTATATTGTGGGGAGGTAGAGTAATTGTGCCTCAGAAGCTACGTGAAGGCGTTCTTCAAGAGCTCCATAACAATCATGATGGTATAGTTATCACCAAAGCAATGGCAAGGAGTTATTTCTGGTGGCCTGGTCTCGACAGAGATATAGAGAGCTTGATAAATAATTGCCAAACTTGTAAGGAAGTAAGGAATATGCCAGCCAAAGTGACTCACAGATGGATTACCCCACCAAAGGCTTGGTCTAGGCTGCATATTGATTTTGCAGGGCCTTTCATGGGCAAAGTTTTCTTAATATTAATTGACGCTTACTCAAAATGGCCGGAGGTCAAAATAGTTAGTGACCAAAGTTCAAGTATGGTAATTAATAAGCTAGATGAGATATTTGCTGAACAAGGGCTGCCAGACACCATAGTGAGCGATAACGGGAAAGCGTTTACGTCAGAAGAGATATGTCAATATTTTAAACAGAATGGTATTAGACATATACTGGTACCTCCATATCATCCTGCGTCTAATGGACAGGCAGAAAGAACGGTCCAGACAATAAAATTGAAGTTAAAAAAGATGTCACATCTCCCATGGTCAACCAGACTGCAAAAGATATTGTATGGGTTGCGGACAACACCCAGTTCTGTCACGGGTAAAACACCCGCGGAACTCCTTAACAATAGACGTTTCCGAACTAAATTTGATAGGCTACACCCTCTTTCGATTCAAGAAAAGGAGACAGAAGATATCCAGGAAAATGAAACAAAACGTGTGAGAGAATTTAGAGTGGGAGAGACAGTCTGTTTCAGGAACTATAGAGCTGGGCCGAGATGGTTAGAAGGGACAATAATCAAAAGGATTGGAGTGTTAAGATATAAAATTAAACAAGGAAATAAATTATTTATTAGACATGTCAACCAAATGCTTGGTTTTACTAGAAGTGGCACAGAAGAAGAACCACAAGCGGAAATTAAGGCAAGTAATAGTAAAGAAGTTCAACAAGGGGAAGAAGAAAGAGAAGATGAGGGTTTTGGCACATTAAGAATCCCTCCACCAAGTCAGTGGGCAGAGATGATTGGTGTTAAAGGTCCAGAAGAGTGTGTAGTACTGGATTCGGATGATACAGTGCCTAGAAATGAACTGAACAGTAATAAACGACCCCGGTCAAGTGAAAGCCCACCGTCCAGCAGACCATCCTTGAAAAACATAGCTCTTCAAGAATATGGTAGTACAGACATTGAGTCTGATAGTGGAGATGATGAACATTATAGTGCAGATAGCCAATAGTTAGGTAGTTACTAAATAATAACAAAGACTATGAAAGCATGTTAGGGTATTAGTGAACAATATAGTTTAAGTGCATAAACAGTGTAGTGCAAAACTGACTTTAAATATTGAATTCGAAATATAGTGAAGTGTCATCTATCCAGAGGGAAAGGCATGTTATATATTGACATGTGTGGGTAGATAAGAAGATCTGCGGGTACCCCCAGTTCGGTTCTAGCCAGCAAGCCAGCACACGTACGTAACACAATACACAAGGTAATCACGGTCCATATCCCGGTCAATATAAGTATTTAGTCTAGTCATATCTATAGTTCGTTTTTTTTGCATTAGAAAAATTGTAAACAATCTTGATGTGTCTTTTAATTGAAAAACACGTTTTAAAAATAAGTCACGGCTAATATGTAACAATTATGAATCTAATACGATCATTTATATTCTTCTGCTTTCATAACTAATAACTCGTAAGTAACTATTACGTTACTGATTTTTAAAAAGCGTTTTTCAATTAAAAGACATGTCAAGATCGCTTACCTTCTTTCTAATGCTAAAAAAACGAACTATAGTGAAACAACCGTGAATCATTCAAAACTGTTATCATTAAATTCATTAAAATTACGAAAACAATAATTACCTCATTAAACCCATAGGACGATAATTATCATGCCTACATTCAATGTTTTGATACCATGGCTTATGTTTTTAATAACATTATATTATAAACGTAATTATGTCATCTTATTACAATGGAACAAAGTCCAAAATTGGAGGTAATATTTTTGATGACGTCAATTTATCGTAAAATTGCGTATGAGTCAGATCATATTGCTTCCCTTGTCCTTCGTGACTTAAATAAGTCATACAATGTTGAATGATAATGCATTGCGGAATATAACTCGATGATTACGAAATGTAATTTAAAAAACATTAAACATATAGTCTGTCAAACAACTTTGTCAGTAGAAAAAGGCGCGAAATTTAGTTTTCTATGGGACGATAACCCTTCGCGCCTAAATTTTTTTGCCGCTTTTTTCTATTGGCGGAAATGGCTTGACAGACTATAGTTGAAATACTTGAAAACCGTGTCCACCTTTAAAATTCACCTCCGTAAATTTGTTAATGTTTAATTTTAGTTTTACTTAAGTTTTCCCTTATTTTTGTAGTTTTCCCTTATTTTTGTACATTATTATGTCCTTTACTGAGTGCCACCTAGTCCATCCACAGGGCCTTACTGAAAATCAGCGTCGCAGAGTGTGCCAGGTGGCTTATACCGTGACACCTAGAGTGAGGACAATTTAGCGCAACCTCTCATTTTGTGTTCTCTTTGTTAGTTTTTAAGGTTATGTTATTGTGCTAATAAATGCTTTTCTTTCTTTCTTCCTTTCTTTCTTTCTAAATTACTCAAGAGTATGTTATCCCGCGAAGGTGCTTATTTGAAAATCGTAAGCATACTTAAAGTTTTTTTTTCTTTTATTGCTCTTGGTTTATTTTCTAGCTTGGATGCGGGCTTACGTTTCTCAAACTTTTTTGCCAAACTAAAACCTTTTGACATAAAACTATGTAAACGGAGTATATCGCGTATAATGAATTTAAAAAATACATCTCGATGTTCCGAACCCTTTATAAACCTATATATTGACCTTTGTCAAAATTATACCTCTTACATTAAATATGTCTCCCGTTGACCACGAACGCTGTAAAGGGTTCAAATGGATGTATGTATTTTTAAATTCATTATTAGGTACGCTCTAGGTAACCATATAATATACTATATAATATTATGAAAACTTTTTGTTACCTAATTGAAAAAAGAAGCATACATGTTCAAACACCGAATAATGTAGAGATGTAGACATATTTGACGTCATATAAAAGATTATCACATTTATAACTTTTTTTTACACTCAATAAGTATGGCTTGCATCAGCTTTAAAGAACGTAGGTGTTAGCGTTGACGTCAGACGATTGGCGTTAGAAAGAGCAAGCATTAAGTTTTAATAATAAAGAAACACACGTCAAACACTGTTGCAATAACGAAGAACATAAACATAAACCTTCTTTTTGGACCCAATTAAAACCTTTATATACTTGGTCAACCAAATCTTGTCAGTAAAAAAAGGCGCGAAATTAAAATTTTCTATAGGACGATATCCTTTCGCGCCTACATTTTTCAAATTTGCCGCCTTTTTCTACTGACAAGATTTGGTTGACCCATACCTACATTATTAATAGCAGTAGTAGTAGTACCAGTAGTAAGTACCTACAAGTATGATTTGCTTTAACTTTGAATGACGGGCGTGGCTATGAAGATGCCAGCATAAACCATTAAATTCTAAAACAAAATATGTATAGAGTCGGACCAAAAAAAGTCTGCAGCGGATTTGATAGCCCACGCAGTGCAAGTGTCCTTTATACGTCATAATTTCATAGAAGTTTGACGTTTAAAATAACACTTGCACTGCGTGGGCTATCAAATCCGCTGCAGACTTTTTTTGGTCCGACTCTAGGGACTCGCAATAGGAGTGCTGACGCGGGGTGTCACGCGGTTTGGTCACGACCTGTCACGACGCGGATACAATAATAATCAAATTTATGCCTAACCTCCTCTTTGCGTCAACTTTGAAGGACAGACGGGTAGTTTTTGATGCCACTAAAAAAACCCTAAAAAACCACCCAAACTTAAAACATTAGTTTGCATTAGCTTCGGTGAAGTGGCAGATATTTTGACTATGTTGTAGACGCCATCGCCATCAAAAGAAACACATTTTGCATCAGCTTTGTTCTTCGAAGGACTTGAAGTGTTGATTCTGATATTTCTGATCTGACGTCAGACGGACCTGTCACACCGTAGGCGCGACCATAGCTTAGTAATCTGTATATTTCAAGTCCAACATCAACAGTTTTACTAAGTTGACTATGTTGTAAACGTCACTGTCATCAAAAGTCATGAAACACAATCTGCCATCAGCTTTGGTTGGTGAACGAAGGATGTAAATGTCCTGTAGTGTTGACGTCACGCGAGCCAGTCACACTGCGGGCACAAAACAATAGTGAAGTCGGGTTAAAAAAGCATAATGTACATGACATTATGCTTTTTTAACCCGACTTCACTCCATCTACAAGGGACGTTAATAGAGGAGTCGAGTCTCAAGTTGTTGAAAGCCACGAGAAAAATCATTAACCTTGAAAAAACAACTCAATAAGTATGATTCAGTTTCCGAAGGACGTAGGGATGCTCGCTGACGTCAGACAGGCCTATCACACCGCGGGCACGGCCATAACTAAGTATTTAATCGTAAGTTTGAACCATACTAAATATACATACAAACTTACTATCAACATCAACAGTGGCAGCTATGTTGTAGACGCCATCGCCATCAACAATCATGAAACTATAAAACAAAACACAATGTGCATCAGCTTCGTTTTTCGAAGGACGTAGGGGTGTTGATTCTGACGTCAGACGGGCCTGTCACACCGCGGGCACGGCCGCGCCACGCCCGCGCCGCGTGCGCGCACGTCACAGTTCAAAAACGCTTTCACGCGAGCGGGCGATGCTATCACCTAGTGTTTGTAGTCAAGAGGATGCATGTTCAATAGGTATGATGGTTTTGAAAATTTTGTTATGTTGCTAACGTATGAAAATGTGGTGTCATAGTTCAAAAACTCTTTCACGCGAGCGAATGATGCTATCACCTAGTGCCGGAGAGTTTATAGTCAAGTTACGGGTACGATTGGTATGAAATAGTTTTGAAAGTGTCAACCTAAGTATACCTATGGCGTTAATAGCTAACTTATGATAATAATAGCCTCAACCGAATATAGAACCTCTTCCTTCTGGGTAAAGAAGTCGGTTAAAAATGTGTTCACAGTAGTTCACAGTTTTGCGAGTAAATAGGTAGGGTCTGTACTACGGTTTGTAGACAGGTAATTGTCATGAAAAAACTTATGAAATTGTGATTTTTTATTGGATGGGGATGAAATTTGGCTGGTTTGAAGAGCTTCTCATTAAGTTCGGGATAAATACGAAATCACAACTTGTGTTGAGGATGGTAAGATCGTATGACCTCTAAAAGTTGTCACTCTTGTGGACAATAATTAACAACTTGTGTGTAAGTTAGGATAATACAGATTACACACAGTATAATAAAAAAAGAGTAGTTACTTTTTTATAAAAAAGTCTATTCTTAACTTTTGAACACAGGGTTCAATTAGAAAATTATCCCTTACCTTAGGGAAACCATACGCGAGATGTAAACCAATTGCTGTTGTTTATCCCACAAATATATCCAATAGCTAAACCAGTGATATAATGTTTCATTTAGTAGTAATCTTTATAAGCGCTTAACCTTCTCTCAAACACCTTAACCTTTTAAATAAATTAACCTTTACTGCCTTTTTTAACCTTTTGTTTAATTTACGTTTAAGGCTTTAAATGCCGTTTGGTTCGGGGGTAGCAAGAAGATTGCCTATTTCAAATTCATAAACACTTCGATTTCTGAGGGGATACCGCGAAAACCGAAATTCGCAAATTGAGGGGATCTTTCTTTTACTCCAATGAAGTCGTAATTAGAGTGACAGAGAAAAATGCCCCAGGTCCCTGGTCACTTTCTCGTAATAAAATATTTCCTAGATGTGTAAATATGCGTGACTAGAGACTAGAGGTCAAATTTAAAGTGGTTGGTGAATAAATTTGTAATTGCTATAATTTGTGCATCGGGGTTTTTTCTCATGTAACATTTGCTCTCTTTACGTCAGATGACATTGCTAGCAAGTATAGCCTTTTAAAGTACCTGGAAATTTTAATACCTTGTCGTTTTACCGAATGTATAAATTGAGGCTGCTGAGGTATTGTAGTGCGATATAGTACTAAATATGTTAAATATTATCCGCAACTTCTAAATGTATGTACTTACATACTTGGAATCTGTGCTTATAAGGCAATTTTTTTTGGTTAGGTAACTTGGTATGTCCTGATTTTATTACCTACTTGAAATTACATAATACTTGTTCAAACCAATGGTAGGTACGTCACATTATTAAAATAATTGATATGTAGAGTCATGTAAGTAATTACATACCGTTTACTGTTTTGGTTGTATTTGATCTGGTTTTCGCTACCCACAGGTTACAGGTTAGATGGAAAATATAGCACCCTTACGCGATAAGACCGTCTGGTTTGTTCCTGCTCTTTTAAAGAGGTACTTAATAAAGAGTAAATTCATTATTAAACACCTAGTAAGCCTTATTTCATGTGGTTCAAAGAAAATAAGTAACACGCTAATTCAGCATGTCTCCTAACAGCAAAGGTATCTTTGCAAAGTGTTTTAAAGAAACCTTATTGTTTTAACATTAGAGTTGTAGCATTATGCCTTGCTTAGTTACTTTTGCTGTCGTCGACAATATATCACAGAGATAAGCGACTTGCGTTATCAACGCGAGGCCTGGCGTAGGAGCCGGCCTCAGTCCTGCCTCGGCGGCCCGCAGTACTTGCCTCCTTTAGTAGGTACTTCAAGTGCTGACTCTAAAGGATTTAGTACTTCAGGAACTAAATCCTTAAGAGCCAGCCTTACACAATAGGGTTTTTGACCGACGAATCTTAAGCTTTCTTAGCTAACCTGCCGCCGCGACGCCGGTCAAAAACTCCAATGTGGTCATCAGGATTACAGTGTTTGGATATGCAGTGTTGTGAATTGTGGAGTGATTAGTGAGAAATGAAGTGAAGAAAACAAAGTTTTATGTAAAACAATCTTTCTTTTAATTATAGTCTTGAAGCTTTTCAGCTAACATACATGAACTTAAAGCTAGGAACTACTTAAGTAGTCAGGACAGTCTTAAAGAAGGACTACAACTAGGTAACGATCATGAGATCTGAATCACAGTAATATTGTTGCAGTATTAGTGCGTCGGCATCGCCAGGGTCGGCGTGGGGAGGAGTCGCAGCACCGGCGCTGGCGGCGCCCGTTCCTTGGCGTGGCGTTTGACGTGCTTCGCCAAGTGGTCTGAACGCATGAAGCGACGGTTGCACACTCGACAGACGAACTTCTTTTCACCCGTGTGCGTGCGTTTATGTCTCGAGAGTTCATCTGAGCGGGAGAAGCGGCGCTCGCACCCGGGCCAGGCGCATTTAAAAGGTCTTTCCCCCGTATGTGTTCGGGCGTGGGCTTTCAGATGGGAGGATTTGAAGTAGTTCTTCCCGCAGCCTTCGTAAGAACACTCGTAGAGACGTCTTCGCGCGGCGGGTGCTGGAGCGACGAGCCACAGAGCTGTTGTAGGGAGTAGCGCGCCGGGGACGATTACGGCAGAGGTCGGGCGAGGCGCAAGAGGCACCCAGCCAGGGGTAGAGGCGGTTGGCGTTGCCGGGACTCGAGGCTCTTCAGCCCTCGGTTGTTTAGGGCTCTCAGTAGGGGTAGGTACGCGCTCGACCGGCGGAGAAGGCGGCGCGGGCTGACTTTGCTGGCTCGCGATGTATTTCGCGTAAGAATAACTGTGTCCGCGGTTCATTTTGAATTTTAGGGTTTTTAATATGTTGATGTCTTGCGGCGGCGGGGGGAGGGGCTCGGGACTGCAGGTCCCGTCCTTGTGGGCACGCATTATCACTGAGGGTCGGTTGCACTCGGGCGGAGGGGTCAGCAGTAGGCGGGCGAGTTCGCAGCGGGAGCGCTTGCTGAACTCATCTTCCCCCTCGGAGTCCGATGGCTGAGGAGTCACCAGGCCTCCCAGGCCCGGAGACTCCCGGGCGCGTTTCACCGCAGCCTTCTTCAAAGGCAGCTCGACCTGTAGGACAAAGACAGACACATAAGTGAACGGTTGGCTATATCACGCGCGCTCGACGTGATCGCGCCGTGGCCGCACACTTTCGATTGCACAAACGGCACAACGAATTATTTTCGTAATAATTTCTGACACAGATTTTAGACAGACTTTTATTATTTTTTTATTTTGGGGGAAAAAAAGTTTTGTATATTTTTCAAAACATCGCGAAACTCACTTTGTTTTCCATTAAAGGAGGCGTAGACGGTGGCGAGAGAGGGCCACAAACTTCAATAAAGGTAGACATGGCGTTCAGTTTATTATCATCCAAAGAGTTGAAACTTTCTTTTTTAATTCACAAAACTTGAATTTCCGTAGCGCGCTGCACAGTTTGGGAGCCGTGCGTTCAAGTCGACGAGCGGCGTACGAATAAACCGCTTCGCGAGTAGCGGGTGGCCGAGGTGCGGTGTAGCGGGAGGCGGGTGGCAGTGGCTTGGCGAGTGTGGACCAATCAGGGGCGGGTGATCACGCAGCGGCTGCGTGGTGGCGCGTGCTGTTCACGTGAACGTCGAGTGACGAGCGTGACGTCACCGGCGCGCCCCCGGTGACGTAGCGGGCAAGGTCGCATGCACTAGAGCGCTCCATGACGGCTGCAGCGGACCACTATTTTGACAGTCAACGACCTTTAACGCATCCTTTCTATTGTTTAATAGGATTGTAGTAGTTCTACGCGGAATTGGAAATGAGTTGTTGCTGTTATTGATGCGCTACTCAAGTACATATTACGAGTAGGTGTGTCGGAAAGTTCTGGGTAAATGTTTGAGCGTCGGAAAGGTTGCAGGTGATTAGTCATTACTATGGAAACAAAGTCCAAATCTAATATGTAATCATTTATATCGTTGTTTTGTTTCTAGTGATCGTTATCGTTACAGTTCTGGAATGTTACCTACGTCATTCGTGGTCAAGGATGGCGCTACAGAGGGCCTACCGCGAATCACGTTCGACGTGTTGCCTCTCTGTCGCACTTGTGAATTCGTACGTAAGTGTGACAGGGAGGCAACACGTCGAACGTGGTTCGCGGTAGGCCCTCAGGTTAACATAGAGTTAAAAAGTTAACTTTATTTTAAAGTGCACCACACAAGCTATGAAAAATAGTTGTGATGTTGCCTATTGCGTTATATTTTTGTTTATGTATTGAACAGTAGCGAAAATAATACTATAACCTCTATGGAATGCACCGAACCTTCACACTCTACATAAAGCGACGCATAATCGACGTTAAACTCATTTAAAAATGAACTTTAACATCACAACACAAAGTTTAAAATTGGGTGTCGTTTCCGAAGATTCACTTTTAGTAGTGCGTTTCATTGCGACAGACCGTTACATCATTGGGCCAATTAAAAAAGAACAATTCCAAAAACTAGTTCATAGCAATTTGAACTTTAACTGCTCCGCTCAAAGCTTAAATCAAATCGGATTTTAAAATGACTTAATTCTTTTTTAATCCAAAGCATTTTATTGGTGAAAGTTCGTAATGTTTGAACTTAAAGGTATTATTACTTGTGTTGTGAATATTGGCCGAAAAATTAGGTTAGTTGTTCTTATTTTGTAGCTTAATTTTGAACTGTTATGCGTAGAATATAAAGTTGGTTTTTAGTTGTAACTGTTTGAGGTATAATTTTGCGGAAACAATTTGTTTTTGTTTGGTACTCGAGTTCCTGAATATTGAATAACAATTATTATGAGGTATTTGTACAGTGATAGTACCTATATACGGTTGCCACATTAAATGTTAGCACAAAATTTATTTGTGCCTTATGTAACATTTTACAGAATCAGAATCAGAATAGCTTCATATAAAAGCGCCTCCAAGCGGCGAACTCCAAGATATTCACAAGAGACGATACGTACTAGATCCATTCTAGATACGTTATAGTTTAGATTTCAACTAGTTCTCTTTTGCAGCTCAATTCGGGCAACCAATGTCACTTTTACGTTAAAATATCGTATGAAGGAACGATTTCCATTAGATATCTATTAGATGGGACTTGGATGAGTATCTCCAGAATCGCGTAAATGTCAAATTCGACAGACTAGATCTTAAAAATATAGTTGTTGTATCTTGGTGATGTCTAATAGATGTCTAGTTCAAAATCTGAATCGGGCTCTCTATGACTTAACTGCGGGCAGCGAAGGATTTTCCATAAGTATCGTATGAATAAAACATCTAGGTCATAATTTCCTCCCAGTACCTACTGAATTTTTTACATAATCGTATGGATACTTTATAATATTTCCAAAGGAATTCAGGAAACAGTTTCATAGCAGAAGACTACTAGCGCCATCTATTATTGTTTTCTATAACTAACTGTGAGAACTTTTCAATTTTAATACAATAGTTTTGTGAATACTCTACTTTTGTTTACAAGCTAGTGCTCAATAATATTTATATAAGTACCTAGAGGAGAGTATGTAAATCAGAAATATTGATAACTTTGCTTTTCCGCGATGATGAATGCTGAAACAAGCCTATGCGGAAATAGCGGTAGCGGTAGAAAGTTATATTAGGTATACATTTTATAAAAAACAACAACAAACAGAGTTAAAGATTCTAAGTTTGGTCAAAGATTCTATCTAATAAATATTATTGAATTGAAAAGTAGAAATATAATTGTGATTTCAACGCCACATCACACATGACTACTAACGCCATCTATCCTCAGTTTTCCGAAACTAGTCGGTTATTCGACTCATTCGTGTCTTCATTTTAAAAGTAAGTAGTTTTTAATTAAGTTTGTAGTCAATTTAAATAACTTCTCAGTCTTCATAGCTATTCATACTAGTTTAGATTAGTGGGTAAGTAAAGTAGTTAAAATTCAAACAATTGCATTGCATCTTTTATACATTTCTTTTTGTCAACATAAACTATGTTTCTCTTACCCTAATTAATTTTTAAGGAAAACAAGGCAGGTCTTTCTCACTGGAGTAGTTTTTTTGTGGAGGTAGGTACCCATTAGAAGCGATAATAAAATTCTACTTACCAATGATTCGTAAAAACATTCAAAACAAAATTGTTTCTGAACAAGATAAGTTCCTGAATCTAATCTAGCTGTGTGTAACGCAACTTTCGGATGCGTTCGGAAGACCATGTCGCAAGAATGTTTACATTTTGAACCTTATTCCACCGTCATAAAGTCAAAATATGCATGTGTGCCGTCGACCGAAAAAGATGACGCTGAATGACACATGCAAGCGTCATAGTGACCAACGTTTGGAAAGGTACCTATATGTCATCGTTGACGTGACTTTTTGACATTGAATGACGATGTTGGCCACAGACATACAATTCCCGCTCGCGCTTGACAGACAGCTTAAGTGTGCGAAAGGGAAGCCATCACGTATATGAACATCCCATGAGTGCGAAAAAGTCAGACTACCAATGAGAAAACGTAACCACTTTTGACTTTGACGACGGCCGCGGACGGCCAAGAGCGTATCACGGTAATTTTCAAATTGAAAAATATACACGGATTAGGACGAAAAGTATTAAATAAAGTAATTCAGTGAAGATGGTGTCTTGTAGTGTGCCGGATTTCAGTGTTACAGTGCCAAATAATCCAAGCAAATACTCATTTCAGACGATTTATGATATTCAGAGCGAAATTTTCATAACGATATTTTGTCAAATTAACATCGTAAAAAGTGTAAGAAGCCGGTTTATAAAGTTCATTATAAGTTTTTCTTCCTTTGTGTGCTAATATTTTATCATATTAGTCTATAATTTAAAATATTTTGTGTAAAAACATATCCTGTTACTTTACGCTAGGGCTTGACAACATGTTCATATGACAGTATCGATAACTTGTCGGTATATTAATATGTTCACGTGCGTTGAACATACGACTACATCAGCAGCAGAGCAAATTGGGACAACAAAACCGCCGACTACGGAAACGCACACTAACGCAACTTTTAATTGTATAGAATCACTCATATGCAGAATTCTTGTATAAATAGAATAATTATTGTAAATAAACTCTCTTTTCTCATTTGGACTCCGTGTTTACTTCATCGACCAGGTTACTTTCCGTCACTGTGGCATAAGACACCTTCACGCCTTAATTAGTTGCATGAGTCTGTGTAACTAGCAGTGACTATCCAAAAACCCATTTACCCATATCCTTCCAACCTTCCGTCTGTACCCGTAGGTCGCAAAGGTGCAGACATCCCTGTTTATTATATTTATTTATATGTAAACTGAATCTATGGTAGGGCTAGGGAATTAGGGTTGTTTAGGGTTGACTAGGGCAGTAGGAGTTAGGCATAATAGGTTTACAGCTCTCCCATAGATAAAGTTAGTTGAATCCCTTCCGGATTTAACAAATAGCTATGTAATTATTTCTTCACAAGACATCATTAAGATATTAGCTTTTATAACCGACTTCAAATAATAACGGTTGTTATACCTTTTTGAAGGTGCTCATGTTTAGCGGTAAATTTAAACTTCACTTTCCAACACAGTAAGAGTTACATTAAGATAAGTCTGCAACGATTTTGATAGCACACGCAGTGCAAGTGTTATTTATACGTCATAATGTCGTAGAATTTTAACGTTTAAAATAACACATTTGAAAAAGTAGTCGATAAAGCAATCAAACATCGACAGATTATTAATATGTTGTAACATGACATCACTATTTTTGATCTCACATAGACAATTTACGCACACACTTGCATTTCATTTTTGGTCGCACTTTTGAAGATTGACAGTTGTTCTAGTCATATTAATTCTATGATGTTGGCATAGGCAGTGGTGGAGTCGTACCAAGCTAATTCTGCATGGCAAAGTGTGGCAACGTCATCAACTCATTAATGCTTATATGAATGATATTTGTAATGACACCTCCTCACTTTGTTCTATTCAAATCAATGCAAATTTTTAGCTTAGACATACTCAATCGGTTTACGATTGCTCCTTGCTTTATGACTATAAAGGATCGGGCTGTGATTAAAATAAACTACCTAAGTAATTGAAGTTAAATACATTATACTAACACAAATTCAAATACAATACAGTCACATATTTCTGCACCGAACAAATTTTAATCTTTCAAGAACTTTAAAGAGTAGGAAGTTTGACTCCTTCAACATGAAATTATACGTTTCTACTGAATTCACACAAACTTCATATAATTTCATATAGTTAATCATTCATAAAATATTACTGACGAATCTTTTTTTATGATAGGTATAGGAGGCAAACGAGCAGACAAATCGCATGATGGTAAGCAATCGCCGTCGTCCATGGACACCTATGCAAGTCCTGCAACACCAGAAGCTTTACGTGTACAAGTAGATTATTGTTAGGCCTAGGGAGGGCATGCTAAATGTCTCCAAAATATAGGGGGTATTCCCATTTGTCCCCACGTGACCGCCGCCAGGGTGGGACAGATGGGAATGCTTCATATATGAATGAACCTATTCCCCTCTGTGTCCGGCGTGGACAAATGGGAATAGGTACACCAAAATTAAATATGGTTGAAGTACCTACCTGGGTATATTTGAAAACTTTATAATAGGGAGTATTACTGCAATGTTTTGCCGCCAGAGTGCAGCACTAGCGCCTTTAGTAAACCATAGAGTAACTTATACATACTGTACCTTAAACTGTTTTTTGACAAGTTTTCACAGACAATCAAATTTAATATGACATTGATACATCAAGGCGGTTTATTTACAAAGGGCCTAGGTACCGGGAAACGCGAAATCGAAACTTGGCTAACTGCCTCTTTATCGCTCGAATATGCAAGTGCAAGAGTGATAGAGAGGATAGATAACAAAATTTCGAGTCTCTCGTTTGCGGTAGACCCTTAGATTGTGACTTATTGTGGGAGTGGCGTCCACTACGCACAGTTTCGCGTAATATTCCCTATTTAATCAGTTCAAATGACTAAGCGGACAGGCGGACAGTTATTTATAAGAAGACTTCAAAGACTTGTGTCCTACAAAGTTTCGCTTGGAACGGGCGTTGACATTGACTCACTCACGCGCAGCAATACTACTTTATGCTAACTGTACAAAACGACGTAAGCGCCGCTTAGTTTCTATACAAAAAAGGCGTTTTATAATGAGAACAGCAATCAATTTGCAGACGGATGCACGTAGGCTATTTATAGTGGCGCTCAGAGACAGGTAAATAACAGACTGTAGATTTCGAAATAATGTAATCAGTCAAAAATCAACAACAAA
Source organism: Cydia amplana (assembly GCF_948474715.1). Classification (NCBI taxonomy): domain Eukaryota; kingdom Metazoa; phylum Arthropoda; class Insecta; order Lepidoptera; family Tortricidae; genus Cydia; species Cydia amplana. Next base: position 18,298,137 of record NC_086073.1, read on the forward strand.
CAAAATCTCTTATTTCTGGACGAAATGGTTGTAGATGTAAAGCTTCGATTGAAAATAAAGGGCAAGATAATAAATTTAAATAATAGTACACAATTGTATATTTTTGTACGTGGTACAGAGTCCAAGTTAACTCTGAACCTGCTTTGCAGTGACGAAGTGTGTGTGCGTAGGGTGATTAGATACTTTTGGTGCGTTGTATCATCCGTTTCTATTGATGTTGACTGAAGTAGTTTCTGAAATGTAAGATAATAAGAACTCATCAATGTGCTGCCACTGCCTATAACTATAACGATTATTAACAAAACTTTATACAAGCAGCCTTTAAAATTTATTGGTCTCTAGTTTCTCCACGAAATTTGCATGATCATGAAGTTTAGTTATTTTAGACTTTATTACGAGGAGTTAAGGTCGAGTACGGGTATTTAAGTGTTAACTACTAAGGTTGTCTTAGTCTTAAAGACGTGTGGTGTGACTAACCTCGAATGGATGTGGTAGGCCGGGCCTAGGTCCGAGTCTGAGGGCCTACCGCGAACAACGTTCGACGTGTTGCCTCTCTGTCGCACTTGTAAGTACGTACTTACGTATTTGAGTATGACATAGGTAACGAGTCGAACGTGGTTCGCGGTAGACCCTCTGGTTAAGTGGTCATTGCAAAAAAAATGCGATTACGAGAAATGTTTGTACCTAACAGTTATGTAGGTTTAACTTGTTATTGAAGGTTTACATTTAATTAAAAATTACCCATTAACCTATTTCCATGCAGAGACCAGATTAAAAAAAATGCAAAAATAAAGCAATTGCTACTCTACTGCATAGTCCTGAAAATTCTGTATGAGAATACAAAACAAAAACATAATGTACGAGTATACTTGTATGGATAGGCCTTACAATATAGATTGTGCCCTGTAAATGATTTCTAAAGAAAATTTAAATTAATTAGGTTTTGTAACCTACCAAGAACAATATTTTTTTAAGAATGCCATTTATTTTCACATAAGAAAATTAACAGTTTCAAGTTTTCCTAGATATATCTACACCAGCGGTCGGCAACCCGCGGCCCGTGAACCTGTCACTTGCGGCCCGCGAGCCTCCCTGGCTATTTTTTTGTATGTAATATTGACAAACGACATCTCTGATAAAGCGGTAAGTCATAAATATTAACAAAGTACGGCCTGATTCAACTTCGTTACTACTACTCGTGGCCCTTGGCTGCTAAAAGGTTGCCGACCGCTGATCTACACCATTTAATAGTTTAATTAGCTCCGCTTGCGCAGAGCCGCAAAAAATTGAGTTAGACTCATTTGAGTGTTCCCCTCCACGGAAATCTTTAGTAAAAGGCGAAAGATTTATTCGTTTTGAAGGGAAACCAGAGTGACGATACAAAGCTGAGCGCCGGACCCAACCAAACCGAGAAAAATCTTAACAGCGCGAACTAACTTCGCCGAGCGCTACGTGTTGGCGCCATCTATGGAAGTAGAGAGGAACTAATGATAACACTTTTTTTGATGACAACAAAACATTAAAAAAATACACCTAGTTTCACCACATTTTAAGAGGCTTAAATGATGTCGAATTTGTCGAACTATAAGATGCATTACCATTGATAGTGAGCGAAAACTATTAAACATAAAAAAAATGTTAATTAGATATCATAAATCCGAAAGTCTGTGGTTAATTAAAAAATAAAATATTACATAGTTTTAGGTTACTTTACTCGTACTTAATGAACTATTTAAAAACTTAAAAATGTGTCCTTTATTGTCACTAACTAGACAATGCGAGAACACAATGTGTTTTATAAATACACTTTATCAAGTTTTCATTACAAGCTTGTAACAGAGCAGACTAGTTCGTTGACCGAGATTTTTATTTTCAAATTATAATTAAGCTCCGCTTGCGCAGGAGCCGTAAAAAATTGAGTTAGACTCATTTGAGTGTTCCCCTCCACGGAAATCTTTAGTAAAAGGCGAAAGATTTATTCGTTTTGAAGGGAAACCAGAGTAAAGATACATAGCTGAGCACCGGACCCAACCAAACCGGGAAAAATCTTAACAGCGCGAACTAACTTCGCGGAGCGCTACGTGATGGCGCCATCTATGGGCGTACGGCGGCATTTTACATAGAATTTAAAAAATAATAATTATCATGATAATCTGTTTAAACAATTAAATGCAAAGAGTAACAAATAAAAAAAACTTGTTATGTATGTTACTGCTAGTCATGCTCGTGTCACTTGCGCTATAAATTACTAGTTAAAAAACTTACATACATATATGTACATCGCCACAAACTAGATAGACACTAGACTCACATTTTGTATGAAAATATGAGAGCACTGTGTTCTACAAATTGTCTTAGTAATTAACGATTACTTGACCACGATTCAATGTTTTTAAATTATAATTAGCTCCGCTTGCGCAGAGCCGCAAAAAATTGAGTTAGACTCATTTGAGTGTTCCCCTCCACGGAAATCTTTAGTAAAAGGCGAAAGATTTATTCGTTTTGAAGGGAAACCAGAGTAACATTACAATAGTAAGCAGCTGAGCCAACCAAACCGGGAAAAATCTTAACAGCGTGTTCTATCTTCACGAAGCACTATGTGATGGCGCCATCTATGGAGCACGAGTAGGTAATGAGAACTAATAATACAGAGTACATTGTTGAGTCTACATATATTTTGTACTAGTGAATCGTTTTCTATCCTATTAAATTAAAAAAACTCAAAATGTAGTAAAATTCATTTTTACATTGCAACTTTGTAATGGAAAAAAAATATTTTTTTTATAAAAGAAAATATTACATTTTAATGTATCCTTTACCAATATTACCTAATTATTCATACACAATTTTAATGATTTTTTTCTACTCCAGCACTTAAATGTGTCAATTAAATGACTGACAGTGATATCTAAAGCAATGTCATTTGAATGATTTGTCTATAGGCTCATAAGATGACTGCTTGCAACTGCTTTATTTTTTTTAAAGATACAAGTTCCGATCATCTTGATTGAAAGAGGTATGTTTTCATTTACAATAATAACTCTTTTTTTTTTTAAATAATAACTCAATTTTTTTTAAATAATAACTCTTTTTTTTTAATAATAACTCTTTTTTTTAATAATAACTCTTTTTTTTTTAATAATAACTCTTTTTTTTAATAATAACTCTTTTTTTTTTTTTTTTTTTGCTGCAGCTGTCATAGAAAAAGTAATGTATGCAACAGCTCATAATTGGTTCTTAAAATTCTCGGGTCTTTTTTTACAAAACTCGACTACGTCTCGTTTTGTAACTTCGACCCTTGAATTTTAAGAACCCTTATTATATCACTGTTGCATAAACTACTATTAAAGTAACGTGCAGTTAAATAAAATGAAGTACTAAACACATACTTGTAAATACTAAATCACAAAAATTTCGTCTAACTAACGCCACCTCTTGCTAAGTGTCCGTAGCTCGCTGTGGTGCTGGCGCTAAAGGCGATGCCGGGCGTTCCAAGCGTGCGACAACGGCGCTTCAGTATCTTAGTAAGTAGTTCGATTATTTTTATACAGATGGCGCGACCAGCAGCGATTGAAATACATTTTAAGACTTGAATAGTGTTTTACACCTTCGCATATAAGTTTACTTTTATTCAGCCTTATTTACCTTTACTCATTGGTTTTCGTGTAGTAACTTGCGGGACCCATAGCCACAGTATGGGCAAGACGGGCAGGATCTGGTAGGCCCAGACGGAGATGGTGGGACGACCTGGACGCATATCTCAACGCATTGCCGGGGATTGCTCAAGACCGGGGCGAGTGGAGTGTGGAGATCGAGGGGCGAGGCCTTTGCCCAGCAGTGGGACACTGTATAGGCTTATAATAATAACTTACGCCTGAATTCAGAGCTACGGGAGGTAGAGACCGATGGAGACAAGCGGTCACGATCCTCAGTAATGAAGGAGCAAGTACCAGGGCCTCATGAGTTACAAGAAGGTGTCGCTGACCAACCGGCCGTGGGGCGCGGGGCGCGGTGGCCGCCGGGTTTGGTTTGTTTACCTACATATATGTCCTAAGATATGATTCCACTTGTTTAAAGTATTATTTTTGTTGAATGAAAAATATTTGTTAAATTTTAAATTTTTTTTTCAAAGTAAGTGCTTGGTCGTAGAAAAAGTATTGTATGCAACGTTTTTTAACTGAGTCAAAAAATACTCGTGGAATCTTTATTAACAATTTTCGGTATCGCCTCAAATTGTTACTCACGCCACTCGCCTTTTTTGACCCCTCTTAAACAACGGTTGCATAAAATACTATTATGCAACCGTTGTTTAAGAGAGGTCAAAAAAGGCGAGTGGCGTGAGTAACAATCTGAGGCGAAGCTGAAAATTGTTAATAAAGATGCCACGAGTATTTTTTGACTCACGGCCATATTCGAACTTTAAGATACGTCAAATACTAGAGATTGAAACGATATGGAATGGATGTGTCAGTGTCAAACAAGTGTCAAAAATGACGCGTTTGTTTGAAGAAACGTCACTTTTGACACTTGTTTGACACTGACATATCCATCCCATATCGTTTCAATCTCTAGTATTTGACATATCTTAAAGTTCGAATATGGCCGTTAGTTAAACAACGTTGCATACAATACTTTTTCTACGACCAAACACTTTGGAATAAAATTGTAAATTTAACAAATATTTTTAATTAAAGAAGTAGCAAAAATTGAGGGTACGGGCGGGAAAAGAATGACTGAATGAATGAAATAAAAAAAACATGTCTATATGGTTCACTTATTTGTCAGAGATGACATTTTAAATAAGGTTGGCAACACTGTATTTCATTAAATATTCTTTAAGTGGTCATTACACGAAGTATCGTAAAATCGCCAAAAAGATACTGCGTGTATGCACAAATTCTTTTTTGGGGAATAGACTAAAGACTTGTCTTGACAACTATAAGGTAGGGTTTTAAAGGTGTGTGCACGACCCTTTAAATTACAAATAAAAGTACGGGAGTAGAAAAAATAGTTTATTGTTATTGTTATTTATAAATTGTATTTAATGTGATTTCTGACACAATGTTTGTATTGTTTAAGAATGAAATAAATTGCCTGATACACATATGTAACCCTGATAACCGAAACATTTATAAGACTAATTCATAAGAAGTACATAAGATAATCTATTTACTGGATTGCTGTTAGCTTTTAATTATAAGTATCATTATGTATGTTACTCTAATAATCAAGACGGTTACACTGCTGTAAGCACATTATTTTTTATCTCCAAGTACATTCGTCCACGATAACTCTCCGTAGAGGGTGCTACGCATGGCTACGGCGTAGCACATGCAACACGACTTACAGCCATATTCGAACTTTAATATACGTCAAATATAGATGGTCAAGCAGATCTTGTCAGTAGAAAAAGGCGGCAAATTTGAAAATTGTAGGCGCGACGGGATATCGACCCATAAAATTTGAATTTCGCGCCTTTTTCTACTGACAAGATTTGCTTGACCAGCTATATTAGATATAGAAACGATATGGATCGGATATATCAGTGTCTAGCGAGTGTCAAAAGTGACGTTTTTGTTTGAAGAAACGTCACTTTTGACGTATAATATTTGACGTATCTTAAAGTTCGAATATGGCTGTTGTGTTTAAATAGATCAAATACTGATCACTAATTAATTACACCTTATTGAACCTTTGTTTTAAGTCACCCGCCGCGTCTGTCTGTTTGTATGTAAGTATGTATGTTCGCGATAAACTTAAAAACTATTGAACGGATTTTCATGCGGGTTTCACCTATGAATAGAGTAATTCTTGAGGAAGATTAGTTAAGATTTAGTGATGCAACCCGTGCGAGGCCGGGGCGGGTCGCTAGTGTTTTATATACCAAAGTAATAAACTTAAGACTAAAGTGGACGACGGGCGATTTCATCTGCGCCTTATTATACGTAGTCCTCATTTTCCTCTCTGGATATTAACATGATAGAAAACATTTTTACACATTTTGATGTATATCAAGTATCAACCACAGCTATGCCCCTTTGTTTGATTTTATTCGGATTGTTAATTATTAGAAGATTTAGGAGCATTTAAAAAGTATGGAATTTGTTTTTCGCTCCTAATTGTTAATAATAATCAAAAAATCGCAAAAAAGTCAAACCCTTCGTTATATATACAAAAAATAAGCTATGATTAATATACAATCAACCACAGCTATGCCCCTTTGTTTGATTTTATTTGGATTTTTAATTATTAGACAAGTTAGGAGCATTTAAAAATTTGTATGGAATTTGTTTTTCGCTCCTAATTCTTAATATGTAATAATAACCAAAAATCGCAACAAAGTCAAACCCTTTGTTATATATACCTACAAAAAAATAAGCTATGATTAATATACAAAAACGATGTAAAAATATTATCCATATTTTTTTTTTAAGTGGAAAAATTGTACTGTCTTGGGTGAGATTCACCCAAGACAGTAATTTTTCCACTTTTAAATTTATTCTAAGCTTAATAGCATCGGTCGCAGACGTTTCTGTACGGCTACCATCAGTTTGGCACTGACATAACGCCATCGAGAACGTAATTTACTTTCTATACATCTCGCTCGTACTCGCATGTTAGTGCAAACGAGATGTATAGAAAGTAAAATACGTTCTCAATAGCGTATATGTCCGTTTTGACACTGTCAGTGACTGATGGTACGGGCTCTGTTTGTTAAAAGTTAATATTTTCCATAATGTCAATATCCAGAGAGAAAAATGGACTAGGTAAGTACGTTTGTATAGAGAAGCTCTCGTCCCCTTTCCTCTTAAAATGTAATTATTGATGTTGATGCTTTATAAACATGATAGTAAAAAATCATGAATCTAGTATTTTAACTGGATCAGGCATGAGGGGTGGGGGGAAATGACCGAACGGGATAGTCTTATGCATCTTTCAATAGGAGCAGCAGCGAAAGCGCTATTATTGTTTGTCCTTGTCACAGTCTCACTTTTTTATTTATTCCCCACCATAAATTAGCACCATAACCCGGTGGGCAACAAATAAATTCGACCAATCATAGTGTCGTATTGCCTATGTTTCCTCACGGAGGCACGCGTATACCACTTCTATATGATCCTACCTTCTATGTAAAAAATACACAGACAAATCATTATCAACGCTTGTTAAATTTGTCAGATATAAATAGCTGGTCAACCAAATCTTGTCAGTAGAAAAAGGCGCGAAATTCAAATTTTCTATGGGACGATATCCCTTCGCGCCTACATTTTTCAAATTTGCCGCCTTTTTCTACTGTCAAGATCTGGTTGACCAAGTATAGTTATGAATAACACTATTACATATTAATAGTATTTTATGCAACCGTTGTTTAAGAGAGGTCAAAAAAGGCGAGTGGCGTGAGAAACAATTTGAGGCGAAGCCGAAAATTATTAATAAAGACGCCACGAGTATTTTTTGACTCAGTTAAACAACGTTGCATACAATACTTTTTCTACGACCAAGCACTTACTTTGAAATAAAATTGTAAATTTAACAAATATTTCTCATGTCATCTAGTGGACTTCTACCTACGGTATCTACTTATTTTTAGTGATTCTTCAAGAATCACAAAAAATAAGCGATTCTTGTGCTATCACTGATAGGTATTTCTTCAGGCGTAGACACTAGTTTTCGTTTTCATCCATTTTAACTTGAAAGACACACTGTTTTTCAACACAAAAGTTAAGTTTTTATTCGATAATCACAATAACCACATTCAAGAAGTAGCAAAGAATGGAGGGTACGGGCGGGAAAAGAATGAATGAAATACCTAATAAAAAAAACATGTCTATGGTTCACTTATTTGTCAGAGATGACATTTAAAATAAGGTTGGCAACAATGTATTTCATACAATATTTTTTAAGTGGTATCGAAAAAGTGCCAAAAAGATACTGCGTGTATGCACATTTGCTTTTTTGGGGAATAGACTAAAGACTTGTCTTGACAACTATAAGGTAGGTTTTTAAAGGTGTGTGAACGACCCTTTAAATGACAAATTAAAGTACGGGAGTAGAAAAATAAACATACCTAATTACTATTATTGCGCAATTTTTATTTTTAAACGCGCATGCACATTTGCTTTTTTGGGGAATAGACTAAAGACTTGTCTTGACAACTATAAGGTAGGTTTTTAAAGGTGTGTGAACGACCCTTTAAATGACAAATTAAAGTACGGGAGTAGAAAAATAAACATACCTAATTACTATTATTGCGCAAGTTTTATTTTTATTTTTAAACGCGCATACCTACATAATTATCTATTTTAATATTGATTATTATGTTTATCTCTTGTAATTATTTACTATGTAACAATAAAATGTATTAAGTACCTACTAAAATATATCTTAAAATAATTTAGAAATGTTTTATTTTCCATTAGCAACGAAATTAAATTATAAAATAATTACCATGACATTCCACACACGCACACATACACTCGATATTCAATACATAATTATCTATTTTAATATTGATTATTATGTTTATCTCTTGTAATTATTTACTATGTAACAATAAAATGTATTAAGTAACCTATTGATACCTATTGATATTTTTGACATAAACTGTAACAATTTTTTAAGCATGAACATTTAGTAAAATCCTATATAACTGTAAATATAAGTACAAGTATAAGTAGCGTAGTATAAGTAGTCTATTGTGTGCCCTTACAGGGTGTCATGAACTGGCCTCTTAAATTGTAACACCTTATTATGTACATGACAATGCAATATTGAATAAATGACTAAATGACTAAATGACTAAAGTACCTACTAAAATATATCTTAAAATAATTTTGAAATGTTTTATTTTCCATTAGCAACGAAATTAAATTATAAAATAATTACCATGACATTCCACACACGCACACATACACTCGATATTCAATAATTAATAAAAAATCACAGTAGGTAAATAACAAGACACATCCATATTAAAAAAAACTTTACCTACTACCTATTTAAAAAACAAATATTTCAGTACATATTTACAGCACATAAGCATCATCTCAAAGACTGAATACACAATTTAAGTAAAACGCAGTATCTCCACTCGTCGCCATAGTGCGTTGCTGCGTTTTCGTTTTAAGCCGCACGCCTCGAAGGGGCGGTGCCGTCTCGCCTACCGCCCCACGGCAGTCGCCCGCCGACCGCGCTCGGGGCCGCTCGCGAGTGTTGTGCTGTGATGTGGACATGTCGCGGAGGAAACAGAGCAACCCGAAGCCGTTAAAACGTGAGTTCCGAATTCAAACTTTTGAAAAGTTTTTTTTTTTGCGAATTAAGCTTTGTTTTTTTTTGTGCTGGATACCAAGTGTATTACGTTAATGTTATCAATTATTTTTATGGGCTAGTTTTGTTTAAGTATTATAAAATAAATATGTTTTATCAATGTGGATTAGGTTTACTTGGTAAGCATTTATAAAATCTTGCTAGGATTTCAGTCAGACTCTTAATTCTTTGGTAAGTACATTTTGAAAAGATAACATTTCTGCTAGGTACCTACTTAAGTTCTTTCTATTTACACTGTGTATCACAGTGAAGTAAATGTAAAACCTACTTGTAAAACAATTTAAATTTACTATAGTTAAATAAAAATAGTCTTAGTAGATGTTTATGTATTCGCCGTAACTGTGCCATAAAGGCGCGCAAAACAAAAAGTACTTAATGTACTTTTTAATTTAAATGACCCGGTAAAAAAAAGAAAAAAAAGAAAGACACCTCCTCAGATTAAATGTGATGCCACAACATTGTAACAACATTGGAATTATAAGTCTAACCAAATAGTTGTCTCTGTTTTAGGCAGATTTTTTTCTTAACTTAAAAGCTTATAAATTATTATTACTCAAGATGTTCTTTAAGTAAACATCTTTAGTAATATTAATTTATAAGCTTTTAAGTTAAGAAAAAAATCTGCTTATAAATTTATAAGCAGATTTTTTTCTTAACTTAATAATAATATTAATTAATATTACTCAAGATGTTTTTAAGTAAACATCTTGAGTAGGTAATATTTTTAAGCTTTGAATTATTTCAAAGCTTAAAAATATATACTTATGCCCGAGGTTTTTCTGATCGACTTATATTGCCAATTTTGCGTTTATTGTCAAAATGCGATAAAATCTTATTTTCGAGACGGTTGAGTCGGGAAGATACTACTAATAGCGCTCACAGTGGCAAAAGAGGTGCTTAAATATTTTTAACTACTTGTCCGTGTCAGTATTTTATATATCCCTGTTAAACTTAAAATATATCACAGTTAAGTAATTACCTATTAGAGCTGACCCCATAACCTCCAAAACGTAAGAAACAACTGAACACTATGTCAAGTTATAAGGTGACACTGATAACGCATATTTTTTTAACCAATCAAAGTGCAGGAGGGTTCGTTAACCTTTATCTACCGTTAATGTATTTGATTGTTTGTTTATCGTGCGCGATACTGATATAGCTAATTATGGAAACGTCTGGGATAAATATGCGTTGGAATGCAATCTTGACACTTGTCAAGGATTTGATATGATTGCGGATTTTATTGAGTTAGGTAGTTTATTTTATCAAGTTCAGTTGTCTTGAGTATTTTTAAAGCTATTTATTTTACTTGTGAATATTAGGAAACAACTTGTTCTTAGTAAGAACGTGCGATTTCCTTGATTTAACTAAAAACAATGAAAGGCACCATTCATTTATAATAACGTAAGATGATTTAGGGAGGAAGGGGGGTCAAATATGTCTTATTTTTGCTTACAAGGGGGTGGAGGGGATTACTAATTGTTTTTAACAAAGATTTTTGTGCTAAGTTAAGATTATATTTTTGAAAAACGTGAGAACCCAAGTACGGTGGTGAACTCTCTCATATGTATTATGTATGGTAATTAAACGGTTTCGGAGGTCAGCCGATCAAGTCAAACTGGCAAAAAGTCTTATGTACTTATAGGTAATAAATTAACGACACCAAACATGTTCTACTTCCTTCTTAACTTTTAATATTCAGGTTTTTTAATCTTTAAACTGATTTTAATATTATGTAGACACAAAATTGTAAATACAATTACCTAAATTTATTAATTATCACTTACAAAAAAAATAGGGGGTTTTGTCTGTTTTCGTAAAATATACCTAAGATTACAGATGAAAATGAAAATTGTATTTCTCGTTGGTAACATTAAAAAAAATGTATAGTAATTGAATTATTTGCTTTATTCCTTTTTTACTAGATGGGATATGGTTGAGAAAACTGATTTGCTGAACTGAAAATATTTTATGACCGAAGATATATGTAATTATATATCCTAAAATTCCTAAACAAATAGAGGATACTCGGATTTTCGCATAGGTATTTTGGAAGAATTGACTCAATATTGTACTTATTTGCACTTTGATTATAGACAAACAATTTGTATTTTAATTAATGTTATCACATACTAAAATGCATGATTTAATTCGATTGATTTTCTTAAATCTTTGACCACACAGAAAAGTCAATGTAATGTTAAAGCATTTAAAAATTAAATAAAAAGCATTTTTGATTCATACAAAGTAATCCATATACACACATACAACACTAGTATACATATTAAAAAACATAAATAACTATTTTAGTAGGTAACAGTTTTGAATGATTCACGGTTAGTTTCACTAGACTTATATCGACCGACAAGATGCATGTAACTGCGTCGAAATATCGGGAGCTCGAAAACAATACAAAAGGTAATCACGGTTCATATCTCGGTCGATATAAGTCTAGTATTTTTTTTTTCAGAATCAGATTTGTTTATTGTATTTTAGAGGTAAGTTTTGAGAAGTCCAGTACATACATACTTGATTAAGGCGCTATCCCATTTCTCTGCCACGTTTGTCAGGAGACTGTGGCGGCTATCCAAGTACCAAGTGCCAAGGGACATCTTAGTAACACAACTAGTAGTTGTGTCCGTCTGGCCGTTATCATCCCGTTATCAGTCCGATTGTCGTAATTTCTCAGACCATCACTCTGATTCGTGTCTAATATTTTTTATATGATTACGCTATCTCATGCCCGGGCCCGGGTCAAATGATAAAGGCTTGAGCAATGAAAGTTCAATTTCTTGCTATTAAGAAAGTTGGTCTCAAGGTTATTTTTATTACGGTTTAAAAGTATGTATTAAATGAATATTTTGTTATTAATGTAAGTACTGTGAAACTTATATTATTGTCGGTATCTCCTTGGTTAATATGTACATTCGCAAGAACACTGTGAGACACACAAGAGTGTGTTCATTTTGTGCCAGAAATGGGGCGCTTGGCACTGAAAGTGTTCATATAACTAATAACTACACTTAACAATAAGCGGAGTATCGATTGTCACCGCCTTGCCTATTATTGTACAAGTTTTAAAGAAAAAGTAAGCTAAACTATTACATAAGATTCGTTATTTCATATAAGTATGAAACCTTGACTGATATTTACTACAAAAAAGAGAAATTGCAGGCTCATCAGCATCAATAGATTTAACTTAGAAAAAAATAGGCTGTCTTCTACTTAGAGCTAAAAATTACATATATTTATATTGCTCATCATGATCTCATGAATCTCATGATATGAAGGCAAATAAATAAAATGTCATATGGTATTTCACAAGGTATTTCATTTAGGTACCTTATAACAAGTCTAAAACAAAGTAATTAATAAGCGACTCGGTCTGCGTGAAATGATGATGATGATTGATAAAAACTATCCTATGTCCTTTCCCGGGCCTCAAACTATCCTCATTTCCTCATATCAAATTTCATCTAAATCGATTCAACGGCTTAAGTGTGAAGAAGGTAACAAACAAACAGATAGACTAACATTTATAATATAAAATAATAAAGGCCTTTGCCCAGCAGTGAGACATTATAGGCTACTAATAATAATAAATATATAATAATATATATAATAGAGATTAAACCTAATACATACGGTATTTGACGACAATAGTCGGTCTCTTACTGCCTAATATTTGCAAGTGACTTACTTCAATTATACCAAATACATATATTACTCCGTATAAGATGAATAAAGTCTAAGGAAAAAACGTGCCTCCGAAATCAAGAAAAAGTAATTTTCGGATAGATGGCGTCATCACCTTTGTCCTATGCTCGGTTAGATGGCGTTGATGACACCGTTTGATATTTAATTATTTCAACACATATCAGTGAAAGAACATGGGTCAAAATCATATAAAAATAATAAATGATACTAAAAAACATTTATCCATATATTAAAATGAAAAAGTATAAAAATATTTTTGTATTTTTTCATTTTTAGTTTTAATCGTGTGTCGATAGATGGCAGTAAATTTACTGTGACCACAAAATTTACTATGACAGTAACCCTCTATAATATCTATTCTCTTTGATGATACTAAACCTACCTCAATACATAACTTACTACTCTACATATATGCAGATAGTTATGTACCGGACGCACCCGATTGTATTAGGTACGTGTAAATATAAATGATCCGTTCCTTCGTATCATGATTCTTGAAAGTGCAAATAAAAATATTGATAACACCTCACAATATAAGTATACAATAAACAGTTAATCGACTTCACAAGAAATACTCGAAAATGCGAATGTAGAAAGTTTTCTCTCCTCAATATCCAAGGGAAAAAAATATTTTGCCCGTATAGCATATACCTATTCACCGCATTTAAATAGAAAACTGGTTACTCTAGGTACACATAGGATGTTTTTAATATGAGCAGACGTTAAACAAATTTATGGAGTTTTCAAATGCTCATTTGCATACAAGATTGTGGACAGAATAACCATTTGGGAATACGACTCATACTTTTAGTTTTTAGTTATCAATTTGTCACTTGACTTAAAATATGAATGATTAAATACCAAAACATTAACGTCATACGAGAGTATGCTGATCTCATTATAGTAGGTACTAATATTATTATAAAATAAAATAAATAAAAATCGTTTATTTCAGACTAAGTATGTCCATAAAAATGTTAGTTGTATAACAAACTTAAAAAAGGCTATGTTAGTTACAAATCAGCAAAAACAAACAAAAAAAACAAAATTAATTTAAAAAAAGGTTCCACTGACAGGAGCAGGTAGTAGATATTTTTATTCACTACCTGGTCCTGCCAATGACAACCTCCACCCAGTACTTGGTTAGCGGACAGTCCAGGCGTTCCGCCAACACCCTCAGCATACTGTTGCTGCTGCCACGCACCCGCCTTAGCATCGAGGCAATTCTTTTCCGCCTTATAGCGAAAAAGTCATCCGCCCGCGCCTCGGCAAACATGGCTGATGCACTGCAGTGCTTCGGCAGCCTCAGCAGCATCCTGAGGATGTTATTGTACTGCACCCTTAAGGTGTTATAGGACCTCTGCGTAAAGCTTACCCACAGGCTGCACGTGTAAAAAGTTTGACAATATGCTTTAAAGAGCGTCAACTTGACTTGATCGTTACAACGTGCAAACCTGCGGGCAAGCATATTCCCCCTCACTGCCATCGCCCTTCTTTCCCTCTCCAGGTCCAGATCGTTATTTAGTTCCGCAGTTAGCATGTGGCCCAAATACTTAAATTGGTTCACTATCTTAAGGGGCTCGCCCCCCAGCATGATCTTAGGCGGGGTGTTTGGGTTATATTTTTGCCTTAAAAATAAGCACCTCGCTTTTATTCGCATTATATTTAAGACCATGCTGTAGAGCGTAGCCCTCGCACACTCTAAGTAATCTCCTAATGGAGTCAACCGACGGTCCCAGCAGGACCATGTCGTCTGCATAACTTATGTTATTGAAACAGATATCACCTATATGACAGCCGACATGCGTCCTGCTGAGCCATACTATCAGCTCATTCACATATAGGCTAAATAGGACGGGGGATGACAACCCCCCCTGCCGTACACCACATTTCAGCCTGTACACCTCAGAGTCTACCCCAGCCCATCTTACGCGATTGACCTGGCTGCTGTACCAATATTTTAATAAAGCCACGCACTCCCTAGGTAGATCGGTTTTCTGCAGCTTGTCCCACAATATGTCGTACACAACCAGATCAAAAGCTTTGGACAAGTCCAGAAAACACGCATAAATAGGCGTGTTTCTGTCCTTGTAGTACTTGACAGCCTGCTTAACGCACAAAATCGCACTTTCCGTCGACAGACCTGGCCTGAAGCCGAATTGAGCGTCGTGAATTTTAATAAATTATGAAGTTCGATGAATTTTAAATCATGGCTAACTGAAACATTGTTGCATTTGTTTTACTTCGTTCAATTATTAAACAAAATTATCTAAACTCTATTACTTACTTTACTTTGTTTAAATTTCAGTAGGTAGCAAATTTTGTTGTTTTTTAGGGTTCCGTACCCAAAGGGTAAAAACGGCACCCTATTACTAAGACTCCGCTGTCCGTCCGTCCGTCCGTCCGTCTGTCACCAGGCTGTATCTCATGAACCGTGATAGCTAGACAGTTGAAATTTTCACAGATGATGTATTTCCGTTGCCGCTATAACAACAAATACTAAAAACAGAATAAATTAGAGATTTAAGTGGGGCTCCCATACAACAAACGTGATTTTTGACCGAAGTTAAGCAACGTCGGGCGGGGTCAGTACCTACTTGGATGGGTGACCGTTTACATGCTTGTTTTTTTTTTGCTTGTTTTGCTCTATTTTTTGTTGATGGTGGTGGAACCCTCCGTGCGCGAGCCCGACTCGCACTTGGCCGGTTTTTTTTCTTCGGCTGTGGGCCGTAGGTTAATAACAAGTCAATATACTGCGCATAGTATTTTTACTGTGTCGAGGGTTAACTTCTGTTACCAACGTAACAATTTTAGGTACTGATGCTGACGCTCCAAACGAAAAAGGTCGTAAATGTATCCAGAACCTATACAAGCTTAGGCCCTTTCTCCATAATTATGCGGTGATTGCCCCTGTTTGAGTTGTACTATGTAATTAGGTGTATTTATCGGTATAGTAATTAGTGCAAACTGATGTTATCTAAGAGATTAGAAGTAAATATTTGGTCTAAACTTTGACTAGCGTAATGGGGCCATTTTATTTAAAGTTGTCCTCTACACTTTTTTTCAAAATTGGGAAATTTTATGTTATTTCTACTCAGAATCATGAGCTCTTTTGATCCTAATAGGAGAAAAAACTGTCCCAAGATTTCCATACATTTTTCGATTTTTCCATTCCGAAACCGCCATACAAAGTCTATGAAAAATGGTAACGGAATGGGAAAAAAACCTTGGGACACTTTTTTTCTCCTGTTAGAATAACATAGAAATTCACAAATTAAAAAAAAGTGTATGGGACAAGTTTAAATAAAATGGCCCAATGACCTCTCGTAGTGTAATATGACATTTAAATAGACAACTGAAGTTAGACGACAAGGCGTCTCAGTGCCGTTTTCCGGAAATCTCTTTTGTCAGTCCTGTGGTAGACCATGTCGGTCTCGCATCGGTCTATTCAGCCACCAAAAAAGGTGTTTCTCCGGCGTTACACCATAAATCGTCTGGAATAGACGCAAAAGCCAATGATTCTTATTAAACTAAAAGTGCACGTCTCTCCAGTTCCCAAATTAAAAGGCTACAAGCTATAAAGCCTAATTCTCTTATCCACATAAAGGAATATCAGTTTTATATTAATCTGTGTTATAAAATCATAATACAGCACTTACAAGCTTGTTGCTATTGTCCACATTGGAGTAACGACTTCAGTCTTAAAATCTGCGTACGACCCAGTAACTTTTTTTTAAATCTTTTTTTTATGTCACCCGACCCGGTAACTAACAGTCGAATAGGCATATTAGGTATAATATGCTATCATACGAACACTATACACGCCCACATGTCATATAATTATTTTCTTATTTTATGGTATTTTTTTAGATTATTGAAAAAAATATGCTGCAAAATTAGTAAGTAAATAAAAAGATATTAATGTAGGTAGGACCTTTCACAATTATACACGACCACACTATATCTTAAATACTCTCGAATGTCGGTTCAAACGCACTGATTTCAATCCATACTTACATAAATTAACCTTAAAAAGCTTAATAATTTTGATATTCCGATCTTAAATCCATTCAATCGACGTGTATGAAATAAAAAGGCCATACACGTGTCGCTGTCACTACTGACAGTGTACCATACAAATCTAAAACGCATTAAGTAAATAATTCACTTTAAAAAAAGTCCTTCAGACAGTTGGCGTTTACGCCATTTTGAACAATTTTTTAATAGAAAAAATACAACTTCAAACGTAAGCGCCATTCCCACTAAGATTCTTCTTGAAAACACATTCAATAAACTACCCTTTTGATTCAAACGGACTCGAATAATGCTACTTAACTGCGCAAGACGAAACGTCGTAAGATAGTACGAACATAAAAGGCGCTTACGTCGTTATTAGTTTGAAGTTGAGGATGCGTATGCGACGCGGCGACTTCAAAGCGCATTGTGCGTACGCTAATGTGGTATTGTGGCGGCGCTTCCTTGTACCACCGCAAATTATTAGGCTGCAAACTAGGATGTGGGATTTTGTTAGTAGTACATATTTCGATTTGGGTATTTATTTTATTTTATACAATGTTTAAATTTTTCAAGTCTTTTGCCATTAGCCAACCTGTCTATCACTCACATATATGTATAGAGCGTGTGCGGAAAGAGAAGAGTCGTGGAATGTATGGAGCCCAATACATTCCAAGACTCTTCTGTTTCCGCACAAACTCTATCACACTCTTGCATATTCGAGCGATAGAAAGGCAGATAAAGAATTTTCGATTTTAAATTTTCACGGTAGGTAGAGCCTCACTACATTTGTAACTTTATAAAATAAGTAAAAAAAATTGTAAGCGAATGAAATGGCAATTTCTAGTATTAAGTTAAAACAGGACATTTTATACTTTTTAAATCGAGTTTGAAACTCACTTTTAACAAATTTTGGTAGGACGCTCAGGGTACGCTCATTGAGTATATACAAAATACCTAATAGGTATGTTTTTAGTGAGTGCAAATCCTATTAAATAGCCATTAAATAATGATAATGTGAGCCTATATACGTCCCACTGCTGGGCACAGGCCTCCTCTCATGCACGAGAGGGCTTGGGCTATAGTCCCCCCCCACGCTAGCCCAATGCGGATTGGGGACTTCACATACACCTTTGAATTTCTTCGCAGATGTATGCAGGT
This sequence comes from Cydia amplana, assembly GCF_948474715.1. NCBI lineage: Eukaryota > Metazoa > Arthropoda > Insecta > Lepidoptera > Tortricidae > Cydia > Cydia amplana. The sequence continues at coordinate 18,316,356 of NC_086073.1, forward strand.
TTCCTCACGATGTTTTCTTTCACCGAAAATCTAGTGGTAAATATCAAATGATGTTTCGTACATAAGTTCCGAAAAACTCATTGGTACGAGCCAGGATTTGAACCCGCGACCTCCGGATTGAAAGTCGGACGTCATATCCACTCGCCTACCACCGCTAGCCATTATTCCTTATTAATACAAGTTAAATTGAATCAGGGCCGAAAAAGCTAAATTACCTATGTAATTCGATTGAAAGTATTTTGTATCAAGTTTATCTAGTACTTAAAAGGAAATTGACGCGTATCAGCATCATACATCGGAGGTATCTGAGATGGACCGTCATAGGCCGATAGGCGTTAACAGCCTTAAAGATATCGATGACGGGGTTGTACAGGGTTCCGTGGTGTCAGAAAAATAAAAACAAGACTCGGATCTGTATTACACTCCGGAAAGTGAAAAATGACGTGATTATTTGATAACAAACTAACAAACAACTAGAAATATGTATTATTGATGGTCTATTGACAGCAAAAATGACGACGAAATATAAGCCCTCCTAACACTTCAAGATTTACTCCAAGTTGCTTAAGCCGAATATCTTCTTCACGACAATAATTATTGACTCTTATTTATCGTGACATAAAAATACAAATTAAACAATGAAACTAAACTAAGTACATGCATTATAAAACTAAAACTATCTTAGAAATAAACTTATAACAACTAGAATAACTATAGAAGTCTGAAGAAAGCTCAAAAATGATCCCATGGGAATTGTGCGGTGAGCAACTTAAACTGTACTGTACGCATGTCGACAATATCAAAAATATGTGACGTTATCTATGAAAAGGGACCTTATTGTCGATGGCGGTTACGCCATTATTAACGATGCTCCGATATAAATACAATGCCGCGCGACACTGTGAGGCGTAAGCGCCATAGACAATAAGGTACCGTTTTCATAAATAATGCCCCATATTTTAATGCGATGCGGTGCAAAAGGTTTGACATAGGTAGGAAATAGAAATTTATTAAAGCCAATCAATTATTTTATTGACCTACCACAACTTTTTTTAACAGCGGGCAATGGTGTATTAAGTAATATGCAAAGCCTCGGGCGGGGTATATTTATTAGGGTGGGTCACATTTATAAAAAAAAAGCGGCCAAGTGCGAGTCGGACTCGCCCATGAAGGGTTCCGTATTTAGGCGATTTATGACGTATAAAAAAAACTACTTACTAGATCTCGTTCAAACCAATTTTCGATGGAAGTTTACATGTTAATGTACATCATATATTTTTTTTAGTTTTATCATTCTCTTATTTTAGAAGTTACAGGGGGGGGACACACATTTTACCACTTTGGAAGTGTCTCTCGCGCAAACTATTCAGTTTAGAAAAAAATGATATTAGAAACCTCAATATCATTTTTGAAGACCTATCCATAGATACCCCACACGTATGGGTTTGATGAAAAAAAAAATTTTGAGTTTCAGTTCGAAGTATGGGGAACCCCAAAAATTTATTGATTTTTTTCTATTTTTGTGTGAAAATCTTAATGCGGTTCACAGAATACATCTACTTACCAAGTTTCAACAGTATAGTTCTTATAGTTTCGGAGAAAAGTGGCTGTGACATACGGACGGACAGACAGACGAACAGACAGACAGACAGACAGACATGACGAATCTATTAGGGTTCCGTTTTTTGCCATTTGGCTACGGAACCCTAAAAACGCCGGTAGCGTCCAGTCCGCGGCCTAAAATACAGAAAAACAAATATACTACTGGCAATAAAAACAATTATATTTTATGATAGAGCTGATCTTAATTGAAAATTTGGCATGAACATAGAAACAAACAGTTACCTACTTATTACCCATAGTACAAGTACAAGCTTTGCTTACTTTGGGGGCTAGGTCGATCTGTGTAAGAATGTCCCAAAATTATTTTATATTATTATTTAAATTACATTACGGAACCCTAGCTTCCCCTCGTTATCAGCGCGTCCATTACAGTGAAGTGGCATGCGAGCCACTCCGCGGTATCGCGTTCAATGAAATCTATACACCCACCAATTACATCTCGCTATCTGGCCCTAGTGTACTCTACGACCACGGACTAGATGTTAATACTTCAACATGCTTAAACTATGAATAAATTAAAAAAACACTATTAAGAATTAAAAGCCGAATGAAACTTATTTTGTCGCTATTATGCACATATTCCGCTTAAAACAATAAGATAAGTTATGTACCTTATTGTAATATACTAATATAATATACCTATAGGCATATATTTTCTACTGAAAAGATCTGCTTGACCAACTTTATATATTTGGATACATATTCTATATTTATTCCTCGATTTCTACATACGAACTCATGAACTGAACAAAAGTCTAGGGAGTAAATAACTGTTAATTTTTTGGTACTTCGTAAAAAGTTTTTGTTCAATTCGTTTAGTACTACACCTGCTATTCAAAAAATAGTCTAATTTTATACTGTTCCCCATATTATTGAATGACTTCAAAATGCTTTATCTTTTCTGATTATTATTTATTTCATTAGATCGTTTATGCCAACCAAGTACCTAGCAATAGTTTCAATAATTATCACACTATTTACACACTGCACAAAGCAACACAACATTATCTAAAAAACAAGTAGCAATCTATAATTGATTGCTATAATAGTACAAGAATCTGATAAGTTGATACCGTATCACTGTATCAACTTATATCTATACTGTCGAGTGTACTAAAAATATTGCGATCGCCGTATCGATGTTTATCTATACAGTTTCGACACTGATGTGATAAAATGCTGTCGATATCGTTAATTTCTTGTTTATGAAATATTAACTGACTTTGTTAGTGCAAAAAATATTAATAGGGAATTAAGTATCAATTTTACCCTAGCAAATCCGCTTAGAACTGCATAAATTAGAGGGCTTAAACAAAAAAAAATCTATAATAATTTAATAAAAATGTGGCAAAAGAAAATGACTTAATTTTTTCAATAAAACAAAATGTAGGTACGTACTTGTATGTATAGTAACATGGAAATTAATCAAAAGGAGTAAATTGTTGCGATAAAGAACTAATTACATGCTGAGAAAACCTATACACAATAGGTATCTCATCCTAAAATTCATAATAAATGGTATAGTTCGTTTTTTTAGCATTAGAATAAGACTACGCGATCTTGACGTCTTTTAATTGAAAAACGCTTTTTAAAAATCAGTAACTATTACTTATGAAAGCAAAATAATGTAAACAATCGTATATCATTCATAATTGTTACATATTTGCCGTGACTTATTTTTCAAAATTGTTATTCAATAAAAAGACACGTCAAGTTGTTTGTTTACCTTTTTTCTAATGCTAGAAAAAACGAAGTATTAGTTTCAAAACTGCGACGACACGTTGAAATCACTTTAAGCGCCAGCAAAAATAGTTTTGACCCAAACCCCCGCATCAACATATGGGGCATTATCTATGAAATGGGACCTTATTGTCGATGGCGCTTACGCCGCACAGCGTCGCGCGGCATTGTACTTATATCGGAGCATCGTTAATAAGGGCGTAAGCGCCATCGACAATACGGTCCCTTTTCATAGATAACGTCACATATTGCACCCCTGTTCCCACGATCGCGTGGGGTTGATGACTACCCTCGGTCACTTAACTTTTACTAACTGTGACTTTTATAAACATATTTAAAGGGGTCGAGATTGTAGTGTGGTTTGCACATGCCAAGATTTTGTGTTTCATTATAAATAAACACATTTTTACACACTTTCAAGCAAAAATATATTATAATATAAATAGTTTATTCACAAAATAGAGTTCTGGGAATATAAAAATTAATCAGTGTGCGATTATTTTTATACCATTTTAAAATGTCGGACTTAATAAGAACGAATGAAAAAGTGTGACGTCGCGATCGCGATATAAGTACTCATATTGTGATAAATCCCACTTTATATGAATTATTGCTGATTTAAAATGATTTAAAGCGTAGAAATATATTGATAAGACGGCAAATTTGAAAAATTACGGGTTAGCAACACTGTTTTCGAATAATTCCAAAATCGCGTGTCATCTGTGTTGTGTACTGTACCTATGTGTGATATGATGTATGATAAATAAATGAAAAAAAAAGAGAAATTTCTGCTATTATCATTAAATACTTATACATATATTAAATAACATTATGCAAGAACTTAAGCAAAGGCAAGGTGCCTACGATGTACAATTATGCTCGTAGATAATTATGATAATTACATGTTTGGGTTTGATGTACATTGCTGCTTTTCTAAGCGCAATACACTGCTCTTTGAGTGTTGCCCTACTTCTCTTTGCTGTACATTGCTAACTGACATACTTTCCTTGACATACATAGGTACTTACCTTGCTTTTTCCGCGTGTTTCCCAAAAATTCATTTCCTGATTGTTGTAAACAATTTAATAATAATAGTAAACTAGGCTATTCAAGTTCCAGGACTTCCAGGAAGACCAGACTCTAATCAATCTGTGGTATTTGCCTGATTCAAAAGAGTTTCCATATTGTCCTTGTTTGTCAATGATTATACTAACTTCGTAGTTCAAACGATCAATTTGAAGAATTTAAGGAAACAACTTGTTTGTGTGATCTTGGTTTCCTGTAAATATTCTTTAGCCTGAAAGATTTTTCCTGTGGATGACTGAAATTGTCTTGTGAAATATATATTTTCCTGTTAGTCTTGTTATAGTTATCTGGTTTTGTGTTTATCTGTTGTGGTTAAGCTCATCCTGTGTACGTTGAAATAATAGCCTATTTACGTAGTTTTGTTATACCTTGCTATAATATTGAATACCGTCCAAAAATTTTCCTGTTCATGTTTAAATATACACATGCATTGATATTAAAATAACTACCCACCGCCCCCGATACTGACCACGTAGCAATTGTTAAAAATTTTCAACCCTTTTTCATTTCTTTAACATAGAATTAAAAAAAAAAACATTCAGTGGAGCTCAAAAACATTTCATTATTACATTTATTATAATTCATGAAAAAGGGACTCAATCAGGTATAATCAAATTGCCGGTTGAAAAACCAAACATCGTGAGTGTTCAGTGTCGACCAAGTGACATCCTTAGTGCGCAAAACCAGCCCATCGACACCCCATACTATGATAACTTAGGAACGTACTTGTTACCAACGTTGAGGCATAGAAATTAATCTTATCGAATTAAAATGACTGCTGTTGCATTTTGGTAGCACATACCATGCTTGCTTTCAAACATAGACGTATTATACCTACTTTTCTTTAGGTTGGTATGATCGGTAAAACGTCTACCGTCATTTTAAATTGTCGTGAAAGCGGTTATGTTACGTGTTTATTTTTGTGTTTAGGCGTGGTTTAGACTAAATAACTTTAGCTTTTATTTAAATGGGGGGAAATCTTTAAGAAAATGTGAAGTTTGTGGGGTCAGGCGTGTAAGGAAACTTACTTCTGATATATTTTTGGTCAGATTTCCATTTGATCCGAACAGGTCGGTAAACTGATGTTTTTGTGCGATATTTTCATTTTGAGTCGTTACCCGATACTAATTTAATTAGTTTGGAGTAGTTTTTATCGTTTACAATCCTTGATTAAAACGAAAACATTCTGTGAATAGATTCTTCTTGTAAAAAACTAGGTAACCTAAGACACGAATAGTGTGCGAACAACTTATCGATAATCCCTTTATTTCAGATGTCGATTATGGGTAAAGGTAACAGGTAATGAGGTTTTGGAATATTTACCTATACAAAGGCTGAATGAAACTCCAACCTCTGAATATCTACAAGTGAATGTAAATAAGCCTGACAGCTTTTTCCCTTTCCCTAATAATCTGTAAAAATCGTGAAAGTTTATCAGTGTATTTCAAAAATACATGTGTCTAATTTCAAGATAAGGTTAAGATCAAGATCGAAGGTATGCCTACGGTTTAAGTTATGCCGTTGTCTGTCTGTAGCAATATAACGGGAACATTTTATGTACTACTTATAGCCTCCTAAGGCCCAAGGTCCTAACTAAAGTACCTGGTTCAGTTCGATGTAATTTAAACCATGTTCAATTGGAACAGAGTCGCTATTGCTTTGTATCGTTCAATTTTCAAACAACGCAAAATCAACTCTATTTCCTACAATTTAGGTTCAATTTCAGTGGCATATTTTGGACGTTTCGTTTGTACGGCTGGGCCTTAGGATGATAGAAGTAGTAAGCCATCATTATAACAACCTAAAGTGAAAACTAAATCTACTTGTAAGGTTGTTATCGAGATACGGTGTGTTATTGATATCGATGTGGACTGAGAATTTAGTCGATAACGATCTACAAATAATTTCCATCGATACAGGAACTACTGCTAAAGAAGCTGTACACCTGCGGAAGGGTATGGTTAACGAGCACAACTGTTTCTCTTCTTCCTCGCGTTATCCCGGCATATTGCCACGGCTCATCATGGTGGCATGGGGTCCGCTTGCCAACTAATCCCAAGAATTGACGTAGGTCCTCGTTTTTATGAGAGCGACTGCCATCTGACCTTCCAACCCAAAGGGGAAACTAGGCCTTATTGGGATTAGTACGGTTTCCTCACGATGTTTTACTTCACCGAAAAGCAACTGCTAAATATCAAATTATTTCGTACTTCAATTCCGAACAACTCATTGGTACGAGCCGGGGCTTGAACCCGCGACCTCTGGATTGAAAGTCGCACGCTCTTACCGCTAGGCCACCAGCACTCGAGCACAACTGTTTCAAAATATTTATTTAAGATAAAGAAAATAAATAAATAAAATTGTATTAAATAAGATCCTGAACTGTCTGAACCTATACTGCAAAACATCAATATTTTTGCTAGCAGTTTAAGCACGATGCATTTAATATCTGATGATTCATAATTTGGTTGAGTTAAATCGATCTTCATCTACTTATATATAAAACGTTGTTTACATTCACTGTATTATCTAGAATTGTTTCTCGAGGTCTAGATAAAACCATTAATCGAAAAAAATATTGTTCCTTAACTTTGTACACATACTTATGTTAGTTTTGCGCATTGTAATTTTGACAGAGGTTATATTTTTCCTCAGTTTGCCGTTGACCACGTATTCCGTAAAGGGTCCGAAACGCTGGGATGTATTTTAAAGGCGATATAATCCGTTTAAACAGTTTTATTTCATAAATTCTATGCTTAGGCCACTACCTCGTGCGCCTGTGCCCCGTGTAATCCAATCTACTTCTACAAGCAACATGGATGTAATTTTGATGGTTATCGGATTAGATACGGATACGGCTGATCGATCGGTGCCGATAACGATGTTAAGATTTATTATCGAGACATTACGTTTAAATCGGTATTACAAGATATTTAAAAATTTCCATTTAAATGAATACAGCATATAGGTCCGGCTCTATATAGTCTATTTAAGCTGACTATCCATTTTGCAGCGATCAAGTGTGAAAAGTCATATTTTTACAGGGCGGCCAAAAAATACATATGAAATGTTCATGTGTTAAATCGACCTAGTCTCTGTGGTGTGGTCAGGAAACTCGGGATTCGAACTCGGGACCTCCCGGTAGGAGCCTGTCAAATATTAAATGACTGTAGTTCTTGCAAGTCTGTTTAGACTATTATATTAGAGATGCCCCGAATAGTGATTTTGGCAGAATACCGAATATTCTTCCACTCTCGGCCGAATCGCCGAGCCTGACATGCGAACATTTTGAGTCACAATTATTATGAAAACTATTCGCCAACAAAGTACAACGTTTGCTAAGATATATTCTTTGTTGAACAGAATTAATGAATCAGAGTTAGAGTCAATCAAATCAGACCCATGATAAAGTTTAAATATTTTGTAATCAACAAATGCTCAAAAAAGGGTCTTCGTATTTAACTACTTCCGAGAATAATTACTCAAATTAGTACAGTTGGCCAAAAATGTGGTCTACCACCCTACGGTTGAGGTTCGTTTGAACGTCATGAGACAACAAGGTCGATTTCCCCTTGCAATAATATTATGGCAGTGACAATTGTCAACCTTAGCGATCGTTAGATCTCGCAGAAACTTTTGTCAAAACTGGTAGACCACCTTCTTGGCCCACTGTACCTACCAAATAAGATAAAATTATTGGTATGTTCAAAAATAACTAATAATGTTAATTTTAAGAATAATAAATTATTCATATAACAAATAAAGTTATTCATATAAAACATGCAACAACGGTTGCACTCCGGGAGTGCCGATAGAAGTGAAAACTCACCTCACTATGTTACCGACGCCCGGTAACACGATACATACATACGTTTAGCGGAGGTATTCTATTTATTTATTATATATTATTATCATTCTCAAATAAGATCACACTTTTTCATTGACATGTTTATTTACATACTGCCATGACAACGTCAAATTATTTGAACATAGGTAAAGAGTAGAGTAGAGGACTCCTTGTCCGCAACATAAATGTCAAATAACATTGAGTTTTTCTTTATTGATTTAAATGCCATTTAAATTATGAGTGGCCACCTTACGGGGCTTACGGTCACGTGATCGCCTTACGCACCTTACGGTCACGTGATCGCCTTACGCTGTCTCGAGTTTATAATTTTTTCCCCACCTCAAAAAGTGCTCAGCGCCGCTAAAGAAGTTTTCACTTCAAAAAAATTACTACACAACTTCATCCCAAAAACCCACTTGACATCGAAGATTTAAGCGCGCAATCCTAATCTCGAATCGAAAAATCGTGTCACTACAGGGTGTTGTTAAATAAAGTGTTATAGAGGGTGATCATGCGAGCCTAATTAACATTACTCCCGGCAGATGGCGCGATACAAGAATTTATAACCCGGGATAGAGATAAGTGTGGGATGCTGCGTGGATAAGATGAATCATTTTGCATGGCAGGTAATAAATGTAGGTATATCGTGTCCTGCCCACCTACTTTAGGGATGCATCAATTCCGTCGCTAATTTGGAAATAACTAGTATAGGTATCTTGTGTTTAAAAAATACTTTACAGTACATATGGTGCTACTTTCCCGAACTAGTGCGGGAAAGAGCACTTTCCGTGCGTATGTCGAAAGTTTAAAGTGCCATATGTACTGTAAAACGTTGTACGATACACGCACGTAATTCCCAATTCCCAACCCGTGTCGATTTTTACTCCTTCGGTTGTGTTTTAATTTATCGCCACTCGTTTCGTATTTCCTCTTTTCCGCACTTTTATCGTAAATAACTATTGTAGGTACCTATGTCTGTGTCTACAGAGTTACTGCCGTTTAATTAGGCAGGAGTCCGGTTTTTTCCCTGTAGCCTAGTATTTAGTCCATCGCTTTCACCCAATAACATAGTTCATTTTAGATTCCATTCTCTCAATAGTCCTTACACCCTGGCGGGTGCTGCCGCTGCGTGCGTCCCATGCATCATCCGCTCGGTCTACCCCTTACATCTCATTAAAGTGTTAAAAGAGCATCTACGTGTTGGCTTCGGCGCGCACGCCTCCCAAATGTCCGGATCCATTAACAGTTTTGAATGATTCACGGTTAGTTTCACTAGACTTATATCGACCGGGATATGAACCGTGATTACCTTTTGTTTTGTATTGTCTAAAACAATCCCGGATCCATTGTTACGTGATAGATAAAGACATACAATAATATTATATCAATTAGTAGGGATCATACCTATCATCACATTCTTTGTTTTAAATCTCAACTATCTTTTACCTATAATAAGACCAAACTTCACGAAAGCATCTAGCGCACGCGTGATATCCATTCCATACCAAAACATCACAAGTTACTACTAGCTATCAAGACATACGTCTTTCTAGTTCCAAGCAACATTGTTCACAGGTCACAGGCCACCGATACCAATCGCATATCGCCATCTAACATATATTATCTACATTTTAATACGGTGTTATCTATATGGTTCTTATTTTCTAGGATGTAAAGTTGAATTTTGTAGTTCATGAGGATGAATATAATTATTGTGAGCCGGATCTGTCGGCCGAATTCAAATGTTTTAATGAAATGTACTGAGTTGTGAGTTTTTTTGTTATCAATATTAGTTTTAGTGGATGTGAGTGAGTCATTTTTTATAACAGTATATGGTAATATGATAAAAATCGTCTCACAGTAGGTAAGTTAAAGGAAATGTGTACTTTCTGAACTTATTTATTTTCGTTTTTTAATGTGTCACCAAACCAATTCTTGATGACTAATGGGTCATCGTCGAGTCGATTATAAATGTATAATGAATACAATCGCTAGAGCGAATCGAGCGGCTTATCTACATATTACACTACTATTACTATTATACAGGGTGCTTCCTGTAACAGGAGCAATAAATTAAACCAAAGGCTGTACTCCTCAAACTGACCAACATTTGTTCAGCAACTTTTAAAAATTATGAATCCTTTAGACTTCCTCTTTTTCATACAAAATAAATATTGCCTTCAATGTACGCTGACATCAGTGTGTTTGACCGTCAAAGTCACTTTGACGTTGCTTGTCACGCTTTAAACATAACAAAATTTGCAATACATTGCGTCTTAGAATAAACTTTAAAGTGTAATAAAAATCAAAACATGAGTTATTTTGAAAAGTTGCTGAACAAATGTTGGTCAGTTTGAGGAGTACAGCCTACGGTTTAATTTATTGCTTCTGTTACAGGAAGCAACCTGTATGTCGGTTACCTATTGGCAAGATTCGCACCTTACCAGGCGTGGCTCACTCCGCGATTTCGTCGCGTCGCATAACAAGTACCTACAAGTACATCCATCCCACACCAATTTTGTTGGCTAGCCATAGGCCGCGCGTAGCGCTTGCGCCACCTAGCGGTCATATCTGTTGTAATCGTACGCGTTTTGTTAGAGAGTAAATCCTAGTACTAATATTTATTCTGTGACCTTACAAAAAAAAATGCAACTGAAATTTGAACCTATTGGCAAGGTGCGAAGTCGGTGGAGGGAGAAGAAAAGAGCTTACCTACTCATCAAGTGATTCGTCCACTCATTTGCCTACCATATTATTAAAAAAAAATTGATTTGTCCCCAGGAGAGGTGTACCATCCACAGGGGCCCGTATCTCAAAAGCTTGTAACTTGTAATACAAGCGGATGTCACTTTTTGACAACTTTTGTTAGAAAGGGACTTCCGCTTGTATTACAAGACACAAGCTTTTGAGAAACGGGCCCCAACTGGTCTCAAAACTTGAGTGGAATTTTTTAAACAATCATTAAGCTTCACAGGTGGTTAACTGAGTACTAGATACCCTATGATAGCAAAGAGGATGAAATTATTTGTTGTTCATACGACAATGAATAATGTGCCGATAAAAATAATGAACAGGCCGATAAGGTAATCAGTTTAATGATAATTTGTCGCCCACAATACTGATTCAACTGTCAGTAAACAATGCGCTAAAGATTTTCATCTCGTTCAAATTGATCTGCCCACTAGGTATTCGATATTCGGAAATTGATCAAAATTTGATATAATTCTGACATCGCAGCGCATCGTATTTGCATGGCATAATGTATATGTATATGTACTTGCACCATTCAACAAACCCGGGGTTAACCGGTTAAACCTGGCCCCTATTTCACCACGGCGACAGGTGCGACAATTCGACAAGTGTCACTGTTGCTGACGTCACAGGCATCCATGGGCTACGGTTACCGCTTACCATCGGGCGGGCCCTGTATTCCTGGTATTCCTGTTTGCCACCATCATTGCATTATTTAAAAAAACTTTATTATATCGGCAAAAAACAGGTATTTCTCTTTCGAAGTTTATGATGATGATGATGACAATTGTCACACGATTTAATAGAACTTTCGGTAATTCTTGACACGAAATGAGTTCTGTGTCGGAATTTCGTGACAATTGTCGTGTTTCTTGTGACAATTGTCATTAGCTTCGCAAAATAAGTACTTACTTATTTATTGGCGATATAATGGAGTTTTTTTTTTAAATTAATATGTTGGTGGCAAACAAGCACACCGCCCGTCCGATGGTAAGCGGTTACCGTAGTCTATGGAGGCCTGTGACGTCAGTAACAGTGATGTCGACAATTGTCGCACCTGTCACCGTGGTGAAATAGGGGCCTGGAGTTACCATGCTAACCAGTACCTACAATTTGACACTTGATTAACGGTTTAACCCCGGGTTAGTGGGATGGTGAAAGTGGGCCTAAGTAGGTTTGAGTTGGGTTTACATTTTAGCGAATAATGGTAGGTAATAAAAGGAGAGTGAGTAAGAAGGTGGTGCTTTTATCATTCAGCTTCGCGGCCGTAACTTTCAAAAAAGAAAAAGAAGAGTCGTGAAATGTATGGGGTCCAATACATTCCACGACTCTTCTCTTTCCGCACAGACTACCATGTCTATTATGTTCTATGTACCTACCTAAGAGCAAGAGCCACGCATACATGCCACGGTATCGTCTACCGTGGCATGCGAGGTTTTTGCCAGTAAGTCACTTACAGCCATATTCGAACTTTAAGATACGTGAAATATAAGATATTGAAACGATATGGACGTATTTCTTTGAAGAAACGTCACTTTTGACACTTTTTTAACTCTGACATATTCGATCCATATCGTTTCAATATCTTATATGTGACGTATCTTAAAGTTCGAATATGGCTGTCAACCTCCTCCTGTTATTGAATTCGGTTTAAAGTTTCTATAGTGAATTAGTTAATTGTTTACTTTATTTTTAGAGGGAAATACTAATTATAATGTTCCTTGAATATTAGGTAAAGAATCATCTCAAAACTGAAGAAACTTTTTCAAATTCTGGCTAGGTATTTACTGTATAGTATACTTTTGTGTACCTAGCCTCAATAAACCTACGATTTACAACCATGTTCATGACAATCATGACACATGCACGGATTTAGAGTTAAAAAATATAACTTCATGGACACATGACATTGCTTGACCACCTGACTTCCCAACGAGCAACCGCGAATTTCCCGCACTAGATACCTAAATCATTGCCATATCATTAACCAGTCCACACATTAACTCCGTGGTCGATAATCAGCTGGCATGCGTATCGCGGCATCTCTCTCACCCCTTGGTCAATGCATATGTCCGTCCTTATCGCGCGAATTAAAAAATAATATCTGGCTATCGCGGCCAGTATCGCAGCATCCGCTACGTATTGATAACGGCCATCTGTGAACGTTCTATTTATGAATTTCGTCATTTGTTTTATGTTTGTGATCGTGTTGCTGGCAGCAAAAATTCAACAAAAAAAATCTCCATTTAAAATTTTAATTTAATAGGCCTAGAGTCTATACTCTTGTTTTGTTGTTGTTGTGTTGTGGCGTGTGTGTTGTTGTGTTTGTCTCTTGTCTTGTTGTTTTGATGTAGGTATTGCGTAAATTTGTCTTGTTCTATTTATTTATTTATTTACAAATAAAAATAATTATATTTTATTTTAATATTTCACATACCCATCTTATCATCGTATGTATCTGTAATATAAAAAGCAACTGTTCGTTGTTTACTCGATATAGTGAACCCAGATAACACATAGATAATCAGATGGATGATACAAACTCTCATTAAAATAATGATGAAGATAAGTGGCCAAGAGGAAAAATGAGATATCTATATTACAAACATGGTAAAAGCACGAGTCATGAGACATTTAAGGGGAAATTTGTTAACATTTAAATTTTAATTGAATAGGCACCTAGAGTCTAGCTCTAGCTTTTTTCTTTGTTGTTGTTGTGTTGTGGCGTGTGTGTTGTTGTGTTGATCACATCATCATCATCTTCATCAAAGGGAAATTTGTTTTTTTTTTCATTGATACCTGTAAAACTTCTAGGAGATAAAACTTGTGTTCGTCCGAACTGCACAGTTTTCTCTCTTGTGGGCAATAGTCACCAGCTTGTGGGCATGTAGGTAATGATTCTATAATACTTATCCAAATAAAAGGAGTACCTTTTCATGTGGATAAGGGTTAAATAAGGAAATTAACCTTTATAGCCCTTAACTTCAGGGTGCCTACAGGAAAGATGCAAACACAGTTATGTGTTTGACCAAACATGTCTAATTTTCAGTTGTAAGTACATCGTTACCCAGTATACCATAGGACTCATATCATATCATAAATTTATTTCATAGAATATGGTATGTATGGTATGTGGCCTTTCCACTGAGGTCACAGAATAAATAATAGTACTAGGTACAGAAGGTTCACTCTCTAACAAAACCGTCTATTAAGACAGATATGACCGCTAGGTGGCGCAAGCGGGTGCGGGTGTCCGTTCCGTAGCGATGCGCGGCAACTTCTATCGCTAGATACCAAAATTGGTGTGGGACGCATGTACTTGTAGGTACTTGTAGCAACGCGACGAAATCGCGGAGTGAGCCACGCCTGCTGAGGTGGAGTGGAGCTGACAAGAGATGTGCGGGAACCAACCAATAGCATTGCTTGTAATCCAGTGGAGCGGTGGAGAGAAATTTCAGCGTCAGTGGAAAGGCAGCCTTAGTGCCTTCAACACCTTGTCCTAGATCGTCTCATTATCAGTTGACCTACACAACCAATTGCTTTGTCGTTCAAAATCGTGCCGATCGCCACTTGTGCGCGCGCAGGTACATATTAGTAATCTGTACGTGCGTTATCGCAGCCTCAGCCACAAAGCAACTGTGTGATGTAAGCTATCGGTGTTATCGAAAAACTTTGTTGCGTTCTAACTCGGTAAGTAATACCAGTATGTACACAAGTGTACCACTTGGTTGAGCAGGGATCGTTTTTAGTAAGACCATTGACAATCAAATTACTGGCGGCGCCAGTCATGTACGGAGCGAATAACATACTTTCTACAGTTTATACTGGTAATAATTGTTTGTAAAAATTCAATCAGTTACTACTTACTCTAACGATTAAAACTCAGATAACAACTCGGTGGCGCCATCTCTATCTACAGCGCGTCAACTTAGCATCCTGTTACTTCAAATACATAAATTCAATCAAATATGAATTAACGTCAAACCGATTTAGCCCTCATCTCCCGGAGATAACGAACTGATAAGCGGCTGATAACGGAACGTTAATGGAGTTCGTTCGTTGATAAGATATAGTAATGAATCTTCTTGTCTGTAGTTATTGTTTGTCTGTGACAATGTTTGGGCACAGAATAAATAATAGTACTAAGTACAGAAGACTCACTGTCTATCAAAACGCGTCTGTTACGATCAGGACAGATATGGCCGCTAGGTGGCGACAGCGCCACGCGCGGCTTATGGCTTTCCCCAAAATTGGGGCCGAACGAATGTACTTTTAGCTACCTGTAGCAAAGAGACACGCCTGGTTTGGGTAATAGCAGGCGTGGCTCACTCCGCGATCTCGTTGCGTCGTTACAAGTACCTACAAGTACTATGCGGCCCACACTAATTTTTGTGTCTAGCCATAGTAGGTACTAGGTAGCTACCGCTACGGAACGGACGCCTGCTCGCGCTTGCGCCACCTAGCGGTCATATCTGTCGTAAAAGACCCATTTTGTTAGAGTGAATCATCTGTACCTAGTACTATTATTTATTCTGTGGTAATAGGTACTCATAAATAAATCGTGAAAAAGGATGAAATAAATCTGACTGAAAATATACTTATAGTGCCAGTTGCACCATCCGCACTTGACAGACTGGTCAACGTCACCCGGCGCGCCGCGGCGGTTTACTATGAAACTTTCCATACAATAAAAATTTGCGAACCCTTTAACGATGACAGTTTGGTACAACCGACCCAGCTTTATTCTATTCACATCGGTGCAAAGTTAGCCTAGACGGACTCTAACCCACTTCCTGCTAGATAATGAATAAAAATGGTTCGTTGTCTAATTCTAATTTAGAAGAAGGGTAACTCCAAATTGTAGGTGTCCCGGTTAATTGCCGGGCCTTTCTGCTCCCGGATACGGCTGGAAGTTAGCTTTTGCGTGTTTCCATTCCACTGTGTACAATATTAGGTTCGGCAGTCGAACTAAGTGGAATTTTAGAATTCCGCGTGGTTCGATCATCGAACTAAGTGGAATTTTAGAATTCCTCGTAGTTCGATGGTCGAACTAAGTGAAAAATAAAATTCCTTATAGTCCGAGTGGTCGGACAAAGAGGAATCAGAATTTCTTGTCGTCCGACATCGACATTGTCGTCGGACATGACTGGTGGACACGCGGCCGGAGGGTTTTTTTTTAAATTCTACTGTTACTGACATTGATATAGTATAAAGAACTGGATACCCAATCAGCCGCCAAAAATGGCCCCACAAAAGTGATGTCAAAACAGATCATGCATTACTTTTTCGTTTAGTCTTGTTTGAAACGCTCAAATGTGAAGTTGTCAACAATTACGAAATGTGCCGTTAAAATATGTAAAAATAACAATGATAAAACAAGGAAAAAGGATGGAATGTATTTCTTTCGGTTAGTTCTTTGGATAGCATTACATAATTTATGTAATCTGGTGGTAATTTTATGGTTTTGAATAAATTAATTTGTTAGTACCAAAGAAGGGATGTTAAGGAACAAAAATCTAATGAGTCGATGTGAGGTCAATATTTTTTTATATTTTTATATGGAATTCATAAGAAATAATATTATGTTTAAATTCAAGATTTCCAAAAAAAACCTATGCGACGTGCAAAGTGGACTGCTATTTAATTATAGCAAGAGATAGGGGTGATGCAGTTTTAAACAAAGCAAAACGGCACGTGTGTGTACATTTCCCTGTTTCCGACATATACACCACCAATAAGGGCTTATATCGACTAACTGTAAATGCTAAACCTGTCGGAACACAGTGACAACCACAGGATTTTTTTTATAAAGTATAGGTAGACTTTATAAAAAAAATCCAATCAGTATATAAATGTCCCCGTGCACCCGCGCTATGAGTAAATGTAGATCTTAAATACACAGTTATTTAATAAGTAGAATTTATTTCAAGGAAATTAGTATTTAAAGACGTATACTTACGAATTAAAAATTTGATTTGTTTGAATTTGAACCACGAATTAATTTTATTTGAGCTCCCGATTAAATTAAATTTGTTTTATTTATTACTTCAATTGGTTTTCCTGTACAGTAATACATATTAAAGTGTACCAAAGTGACTCCATTCGTTCATTATTCTCGTTTGACGTTGTTTGACGTAAATACGTTACGTTTAGTGCCATCGGACTAAATTTTTTAACAGTGTTGGTACTTATGTTTGCAAATTTGACACTTAATGCTTACGACATTAAGCTCTTTTCTGTACGAAACATTTATCTTGACTCAAAATTTACGTAAGCGTTTTTATCATCAATGCAAATGGTGCGAAACGTCATTGGGATCCACATTTCTTGACGTTTTTGTTCTGCTTTGTGTGTCTATTTCTTTTATATTAAGTCAGTGGTTACTGAGAAAAAAAAATTGCCTGACTTGCTTATGGCAAGATACCTGTCATGGATACATGAATCTAGTATTTTAACTGGATCAGGCATGAGGGGTAGGGGGAAATTACCGAACGGGATAGTCTTATGTAGCTTTCAGTAGGAATAGCAGCGAAAGCGCTATTATTGTTTGTCCTTGTCACAGTCTCACATTTTTTTTATTTCCCACCATTTAGTATTGATTATGGTGGGCAATAAATAAATTCGACCAATCATCGTGTAGCATTGCCTATGTCTTGTCCCTCACGGACGCAAGCGTATACCACATCTATTAGGATCCTGCCATCTATGCATGGATATCATTAAAAAACCTATCGCTAAAATTTAAAACTACAATGATCATCCGTCATTCCTCACCCGGCAAATCCCGCACAACAACGGACACGCCAGATCCCAATCTGAGTCTATTAACCGCCACAGATTAAACAATAGCTCGGTAATCGAAAAAATAATTTCCCTAATTTGTCCGTACCGCCAGACTGACGGGCGATTTGTCCTCCCAATCGAGAGATGGCGTGATTGTTAACTTGTAATTAGGCCTATTTGTTTGCCTTATCTGTGGATCGGTAGAACAATAGGGAAAGGTTTCGATTAGTATGAAGTGATTTAATTGTTTTTTTAAGCGTAGTCACACGGTTACAGTTTCGAATTAGATGTTGGTGTTAGTTTTGGTAATTAAATTAGTTTACTTGTCGGACGTCGTAAGCTTAGGTAGGTACTAGGTTTTCCCACATACGAACTTATCAGTCTGAAAATATGTTCATGTGTTCGTTTGTTCTCTAATTTCTCAAATACCCAAAAATTATCAAATATATCTAAGTGAATAAGGTATTCACAAATATGTGAACACGACTTTATTGTCAAGGCGTTAGAGTAGATTGTAAGGGCCGATACAGACGGACTGCAACCCGACTGCAATTTGTATGGGAACTACACGCCGACTGCACACCAACTGCAACGTCGGCGTGAAAAAGAAGAAACGATTACATCCATACAATCAAAACACCAGTGATTATAGCAAGGTAGCCTAAGCGTACGAAACAATGTCGCCGTAATCCAATCCATGTTATTGTTCGGTTATCTGTATAATGTGA
Source organism: Cydia amplana (assembly GCF_948474715.1). Lineage (NCBI taxonomy): Eukaryota > Metazoa > Arthropoda > Insecta > Lepidoptera > Tortricidae > Cydia > Cydia amplana. The sequence goes on from NC_086073.1 coordinate 18,334,914, forward strand.
GATTCGTTCCCCGTACTCGCGGGTGGCCAGATAGGTACGACTGGCGTATGCTCGCTTACATTCTTAGTATGTGTTGTGTATGTTACTGCAGATTTACAAATCTTCCAATGGGGATGGAGACGCAAGGCGAATTGTAGTTTTTTAAAGTTAAAAGCTTATGACTAAACCAATTTTTTAACAAGCGGATACGTCTGCGAGCGATACTCCAAATTTTATATTGAAGGAAAAAATGGAAAAAGTTACGCTTCCGGCAGGACTTGAACCCGTAACCTCCGCAATCCGTGCATTGCTCCTAACCAATAGGTCAATTGGTGTTGAAACAATACCCTGTATATTGTAATCAATTAATGTAATTGATCGGCTAAACAACTGGGTAATGATTTATATGCGAGATTCACATCACTTCTCCGAAATATCTGGGTGGCCAAAGAAAGTAGGTATTTACTTTATACATTTTGATGCATTTGCAGACCTGTCTGAACACCTGTGTTACGATTAATTGAATTGCATCCTCATTGACAACCTGAAGATATGCTAGTCATATATGTAGTGAATGATGCAGAAGAGACAATTTTTGTTTTATGTGTATGGTTTGGAAACGTGGAAAGAATGAGTGAAAGAAGGCTAACAAAGAGAGTGTATAAGGGAGCAGTAGAAGCGGGAGTTGGAAGGGGCAGACCTCGGCGGACTTTCCCTGATCAGATCGGGGAGATCCTGAAGAAAGGCCAGGTCAAGAGCACCCAAAACCGGCGAGCGTGTATGAAGAATGTTACGAAAGTGAAGGAAGCGAAAGAGGTATGTCAGGATCGTAGCAAGTGGAAATCCTTGGTCTCTGTCTTCCGCTCCGGGAAATAGGCGTGATTATATTTATGTATGTCTATGTATATGTGCCGATTATCACTTAGTTAATTTAATCAGCTGAATTAAAACATCATATATTAGGTAACAGAACTGAATTCCCAACAGGGCCTGGTTTCCTCTGGGAGTTATTTTGTGAAAATTAGTACTTATACCAAATTGTATTAAGTATTCGAGTGAATCTTGGGTTTCTTGGGCTTTGATATATGGTATCGCTATGAAATCGCTAAAATGGGGGAAATTACATTTAACCTTTTGAACGCCAAACGGCGCATCCATTTGCCGTGCCACTGACGCCACGGGGGTAAAATTTAGTTTTGTAATAAATAATGCCAACCTAAAAGTAGGTTCTTTTCATTAGATTTTCATCAAAAAACGATCGACGTCAAATGCCGTCTTTGGCGTCGTTGTCACGATTTTGCGTTGACGTCAATTGCCGTCTGTGGCGTTCAAAAGGTTAAGGGCTTAAGAGAGATGACCTCATATGGTTTACAATCGACTTATGTAGGAACTTGCTTAGTTCATCGATGTTAAACAGTATATTTAAACCCAAACAAAACTTTTGCATCCACCAGTACTTATAAAATGATTTTTGATACAACTTGAATAGCCCTTGTCCAGCGCTCACTCCAATCACCTGGTCAATCTTGTAGTACATTGTTCTTTCTCTACTTAACCCACCTTACCTCAAAAACCAACTTTAGCCGTTCACAAATAAAGTCGAAATTGCGTTAAGCTACATCCATGTCTCGACCTACGGCCCTGCGATCCATTTCATCTCGCCCAAGCATAAACTACAAAACAGGCGTCAATTGTTAACAACCTCTCGATTCCCTCGACCGATACAATCAATTTTGTCTTTTATTTTCTTGCCGTAGAGTCCCGATTGGTTTTATTCGTCGCCTCAAGCGTTTAGATCGGTGCTACGTCAAATTAGATCTGACGTTACAAGCGAATTTCAACCATGATTAAAGCTACTTAAGTATGATTTTTAAATTGACATTATTCACACCTGTTATCTATCGATTCATCTATTTGCATGACGGATAACGCGTTTCTTTCCAAACGAATCCAGTCTTTGTCGTCTTGGTTTAAAGTATCTATTGGCGTGGGAAGTTGGTGATAGAATGTGATATTTTGTGTTTGTGTGTTTGTTTTGACAGACAGTGTACGTGCTACGGGTGACTACGATTATGCGATTGTGTGGAGCGTTTTAGATCAACTGATAATGCGTGACACAGGGATCTACACTTGAGTGCACTTCACGGTACTTTCATCCAAAAAATGCTGTCATCAATACAATAGTTAAAGTATTAAAAAACCTTCTACAGAGAGAGGGTTGGTGGTTTAAGTACCTAATTTTCTAAAATATAAATATCGGTACCTACAACTGAAGGTGTCACACTGTCAATCAGCAAATTCCTATCGCAATGCCTACATGACATACATGATGATGATGATGATGAGAAATTGGTACAGGTTCCACCGTGGCGAGGTAGCCTAGGGGTTCAGGGAGTTAGCTAAAACCGTCGGTTCGAATCCGGCCTTCACCACTGGAGGGCTTCGTCACTTTTTCTTTTGTATATGACATCTATTTTTCTGTCTATAATAATGTCTACATGTTTTCTTTCTGTTTTCGAGCATCTAGCCATGCTCACAAAGGGCCCTTAAGGGCTTTTGCAGACCGAATGCATGTTGACATATGCACATACACGTGCGCGTTGTAATACAGGCTCCGTAGCCAACATGCCCATCGCTATCACTCCGTAGCGAACGAAACGCAACTGTCACTGTCACACTAATAAGGAAGAGTGATAGAGAGACACAAAGCGATTCGATGAAGAAGCGCAAGCGATTGTCACCTTGGCTAGGCCGTCAGATCCTCGATGAGAAATGACACACCCAAGACACACCACTTGCGTGACGTATGGGTGCAGCTTGCACGGCTACAATATTTTAGAGCACGCGCACGTGCACGTCAACGCATACGCATTATACGCAGCCTTAGGGCTCATTTAGACGGCGCGCGAACTCGTCTACGATTTTAGTTACATTGCGGAACATTAAGGTTACAACAATTCAGCCGACCGATCAAATAACGCAATACAACAATTCAGCCGACCGATCAAATAACGCAATGTAATGAAACTCGCATACGAGGTCTCACATCGTCTAAATGAGCCCTTATGCTGACCATTTTTCTCGACCGTGTGTCCGCATATTTAACATTTCGTATAGTTTTTGTCCGTCCAGCTTACGTCCGTTAATGGCCGAGATTAGATAGCAGTCAGTGTTTTACTTTAATTATATATGTTTTTGTCGTAATAGCATAACTTGTGCTCGCGGCTCAAGGTGGCGCTGTTTCTCGAGAATATTAAATTAAGGAAGGTCATAAAGTAGGTAGGTATAGGTACAACAGTCTGTTTAGGACCTAAAATGAATCGCTAAGCTATACAACTCATATAGCTCCGTCCTTTAGCGATTCAGTTTAGGTCCTAAACAGCGCACTAAGGACATCATGGTAAGGCCCCAATTAGTTATAACATGTTATTAAGTATTAACCTATACCTGTCTATTAGATCCTTCACCTGCCTTTTAATCATACTCTAAATTTAAAGCGATAATAGTTTGCCCCCAATTGTCATTTTGACATTGTTTACGAAAACTAAAAGGAAACACATTTAAAAGGGGCTTGCCAAATTTTAAATAACCTCAGGGGCCCGTTTCTCAAAAGTTTGTAACTTTTAATACAAACGGATGTCACTTTTTGACAGCTTTTGTTAGAAAGGGACTTCCGCTTGTATTACAACTTATTTACAAGTTACAAGCTTTTAGAAACGGGCCCCTGATGACATTGTAAACAGTGCCATCTAGTGAGCTAAAACCTAGGTCGAAAACCATTGCTGGTATAGCACAAATCCTTTACAGGAATCTGTAATTTAATTGGTCGGTCCATTTTTTAAGAGATTGGAAACTGTCAATCATGTTCACAAACATAGAAACAGCCACTCAAATTGAAGTCTTTTAACGAAAATACCGTCTCAGTTTGTTTTAATAAATATATATATATATAATATATAAACATATATTCTCCTGTTGATACGTGCACGAAAATCGGTAGTCACCCGTTTAATTGAATTCATCAAAACAAAGATGGCGATATAATCGGCGCCCACGCAGCATTGTCTAGCGCGATGCTATCTGTGGAACAGGGACCGGTTTGTTACGATAAGCCGAACTAATGTACGGACAATGTTTGTTGGAAAATGCTCGGTTACTGGTTACAAAATACATTGTATGCGTAGGTTACGTAGATATATGTCTAGGTATATGCTCGGCTATTACACTCATGTTACAGAATCAAAATTATTTTCGTTGTCTCGTTTCTGACCACTCTGTCACGCTAGTATTTCCGTCTTCTATCAAATAAAAACAAAAGTCGAGTGCTAGAAATCTCAGGTTTCAAGAGTTTCTAGCTGTAGGTCATATTTTAAATGACAAGAATTAAAAACAATATTTCATTTCATACAAAAAGTTCCACTCCGTCACATTTTTTGGGGACAAAAAACAACACAATGAAAATAATTTTGAATCTATATATTATTCATTGAAACAAATATTTTTAAAAATCTATTTATGTACCATCGCTGATATACCACAAATCCTTTACAGAAAACCGCAACTAGATATTTAGATAGTTTCAGAGATATTTGGAAACATCCATTTGTATGCACAAACACAGAAATAAACAGCCTCTCTCCCTACTTGCAAATACTGTATCTGTTCTGTCGGAGAAAAAATTGTCACCCTACGTATAATTCAGTGCATATTAGCTGCAAAAGCGGTTTATATTTTAGTAGTAGTAGTAGTAGTAGTAGCACCGCCCACAATCTCTCTGATTTGCCTTATGTAATGTAATATACTTATATTTATTTGCTAGAATCATGGTTAACACAGATGTTACATAGAGATATAAGTCCAGCACAATTCTGCCGACTTACGGCGTGCAAATTTACTATACATACTTAATACTAACATGCATTTACTCTATATTTACATTTCACAGATTAATTATTACTTAAGGTTGACTGGTAGAGAATGCTTTTGGCATTAAGTCCGCCTTTTGTACGATAAGTTTTTCATTTGTGCAATAAAGATAAAAAAAAGATAAAAGCGGATACGTACCCACTTCATGATTCTTTTCTGCAGATTTTGATGTATCTACTATCGAGCTCGTATGACTCACTTCAAACGACTTGAAGGCATTTTTTTAAAGGATCAGATCCCTCTGGTGTTTGTCTGTTTGTACGTCAGCATCACACACCCACCTAATGACAGCCCACGACCTAAATAACACTACTTCACCCATATCTCTCTGTAACCATTAAAATACATCTATCGACCATCGGACAAGCATTAATAGCGCGCTTTAATCACAAAAACGCGACACTATGACAGGTTACTGTTATTAAACAAACAAACAAACTTATATGTACACTTGTCAATTTAAAAATCAACCCTATTGCTATGAAATAAAGTTCTAAAGTCAAAAAACAACAGCATGTAAATTTAATACGCACTTCGACTGAACATCCGACGTGTGCGCACCGTAACGTCGATTATTCGATAATTTTCGAGATTATCATCGGTTTTTGACAACTGGCTTTGAAATGGAATGTTTAAAAACACATTAGATGAGTAGAAAGCCGATGCGCTAACTATTATTATTAAATTGTTATAACTATTGAGACCTTCAAATGATTAATTTCCTGTTTTGTACTGGTTGGCAAAAAAGAGGATGGTGATATTTATAATTAATAACAGCGTAGGTACGAGCAGGTATACCTACTATGTACCTATCTACGAGGGGTATTCAAAATATTCTCGGTATGAGAATGAAAACAAACAAGTACGAAAAGTTTGATATTTTTATTTTTCAATATACTCCCCCCCTATGTTCATACACTTAAAAGATCGATCAATTATTTTTTTTAATCCCTCGTAAAAATATTTTTTATCTTTCGTGTAAAAATGCTCCTCCACTGCCGCCTTCAATGCTTCATCGTCAGAAAATTTATTTCCACGCAGATCCTTTTTAAGATTGGGGAGCAAAAAGAAGTCGCTGAGGGCTAAGTCCGGACTATACGGTGGGTGAGTAACAGTTTTAAACCCACATTCAACAATAGCTGCCTTGGCAATATGAGCAGTATGGACGGGGGCGTTGTCATGCAGAAGCAGAATACCTTTGGTTAACTTTCCTCGCCTCTTTTCTTTAATTACATCCTTTAATTGACGTAGAATGTTAGCGTAGTACTGTCCTGTGATATTTACACCTTTTTCTTTATAATCGATTAGTAATACTCCTTCACAATCCCAAAATATCGTGGCCATGACCTTGCCAGCTGAAGGGATGACCTTGAACTTCTTGGGATGAGCTGAACCCTTAATGTGCCACTGCATGGACTCTTGTTTACTCTCTGGGTCATAATGATGAACCCAGGTTTCATCTCCAGGAACTATTCTTTGCAGCACCTCATCAGGATTTTCACCGCACAGGTCAATAAAATCGGAACAACAAGCTACACGCATGTCTTTTTGAAGCCGAGTCAGCATTCGCGGAACCCATCTTGCACTTACTTTTGACATATTAAGATGGTCATGTATAATATCATGTACGGTACCAATAGAGAGATTGGTTACTTGTGCTATAGATTTTACCTTCACTCGACCATCTTCCAATATAAGTTTTTCCACTTTATCAATATTTTCTTGTGAAGTAGCTACTACAGGCCGGCCAGGTCTAGGGTCATCTTCAATACTCTCCCTTCCGCGTTTAAACTCGCTTGACCACTTTTGAATGGTAGATAAAGAAGGAGCAGACTCACGGTAAACACAATCCATTTCCTCTTTTATGGTTTTTTGATTTTTACCCTGTTTTGTCAAGAATTTTATCACGCATCGATGTTCTAATTTAGTTAACATTGTCAATTCGCACATGATGTTCATGTTTGTTCAGCAATTGCAGAAAAACAAAAGACCATCTCGGTTCGAATTATACTTTTTTTTAATGTCAATGAATAAACCTTAGCGGCCAGTAACGAAAGAAATTTTAGAAGAGGTCGTAAGATATCAATACCGAGAATATTTTGAACGCCCCTCGTATATGTTTCGATTGCCTCGTCATCTTTGTTTATTTTTGACATAGGATCAATAACATTTAAAAAAATCCGAGGATTTTAAATCTTTTGTTACGCGATGTTGATCAAAAACAACATAGGTAACTTTTGGCCTTCCTTTTTTGTAATTTTTTCCTCTTCAAAAGCAATGAGTTGAGCGTTAAAGAAGTTTTGATTCAGGGAAATTGGGTCAAAATTCTTTTCTTTGTCTTGTTTTTGTCCCCAAAAAATGTCACGGAGTGTAGCTTTAGTTGAAATGTAGGGTGAAATTTAGTTTTTAATTTTTCTCAAGATAGTTATAATCTACAGCTAGAAAGATGTGCAATAAGCACAAGACAAAAATAGAAGCGTGACAGAGTGGTAAAAAACAAGACAACGAAAATAATTTTGTCCCAATTGACATATACAGCAGGCAACAACGACGCCGCAACAGTAATGCAGGTGCAGCAGACATCCAGACGTCACCTTTTAACATAGACTAGCGAACAGGAACATGTTGTTTTTAGACACTTTTTAGATGGCAAAAGTGAAACAACAATAGAGAATAACATACTTGAGCCGACTATACACGCCGGCGCGGGATTCCCATGATTTAAGCGCGGGAAGATCGTGTTGAGCGGGATAGACCGTATAATTAACTCGTGATTTAGCCGTAAAGATGGCGCCACCATAACCTGCCTATCGGGAACTATTGACATTGCTTGCACTTTGCGTTCTGACTTCTGAGCGATTAGCCAATGTGATTAATTGTATTTTTTTTTTTACTTTTTATCTTTCCTCGTGACAAAATCATTATATTTTGCTAGACATCGTGATCGTAGCGCATATAAGGTGTATGTCTATACAGTATACGTTTGTAACTCAAAGACACTATTGTCTTTGAGTTACAATAGTAGTTTATGCAACAGTGATATAAGAACCAATTATGAGCTGTTGCATACATTACTTTTTCTATGACAGCTGCAGCAAAAAAAAAAAAAAAAAAAAAAAAAAAAAAAAAAAAAAAAAAAAAAAAAAAAAAAGAGTTATTATTAAAAAAAAGTTATTATTTAAAAAAAATTGAGTTATTATTTAAAAAAAAAGAGTTATTATTTAAAAAAAAAAGAGTTATTATTTAAAAAAAAAAGAGTTATTATTTAAAAAAAAAAAGAGTTATTATTTAAAAAAAAAGAGTTATTATTTAAAAAAAAAAGAGTTATTATTTAAAAAAAAAGAGTTATTATTTAAAAAAAAAAAGAGTTATTATTGTAAATGAAAACATACCTCTTTCAATCAAGATGATCGGAACTTGTATCTTTACAAAAAATAAAGCAGTTGTATTATACTCATAAGATGACTGCTAGCAGTCATCTTATGAGCCTATAGACAAAGCATTCAAATGACATTGCTTTAGATATCACTGTCAGTCATTTAATTGACACATTTAAGTGCTGGAGTAGAAAAAAAAACTTATTGACATGGTCCAGCACATGACTTTATCGCCAGCCAATAATATTTTTGACAACATTACCTTATTAGGTGTATTGTTATTAGTAAACTACCTAATCATTTACTAAATATGAGAAGCAAAATAAAAAGAGTTATTCATCATCATTACACACGAAGCACACAGAGAATGTAAGAATAAAAATTATGTTGACACAGAAAAAAATAAACGTATATAAATATACGTTATAAAGTTAGAATGTAACTGTGAGATCCTCGTATTTCAGCCCGTACAAGATTAGAACCTTTTTCATGTAATGTCATTGAGTTTTTCTTTATTGATTTAAATGCCATCTAAATGAGTAGCCATCTAAACCTTACGGTCATGTGATCGCCTTACGGTCACGTGATCGCCTTACGCTGTCTCGAGTTTATAATTTTTTCCCCACCTCAAAAAGTGCCCAGCGCCGCTAAAGAAGTTTTCACTTCAAAAATGCATTTTGGAATGCTTATAGCTAGGATTTTCCACAGTTCGAACAGTACCCTCACCGAAAGAAGACCTCAAAATCGGAAACATGTCTACTTCAACCTGTACATTATAGAGTTACAGACCGACTGTACGAAGTACGAGTGAGAACCCCATCCAATAAAACGATGAATGATTCCCTCGATGAAAGGTCGTGTCGATGGCGGATAGCCGTTTATAATTAATTCTAGTATTTGTTGTTTCACGCGTGACCTGTCAAAAGTCTGGATTTATAGGTGATAGCGTTATTTAGACGGCATAGCTTTGAGGCGTGTAATTTATATTGAGTTTTATTAGGAGCCACGGGCTAACCTTGTTACCCTATGGCCCGATGATAGGTATGTTTTAAACACAAACCATCTTAGCGTAAATTTTGGTATAGTTTAATGACATGAATATTACTATATAAGCCGACTTATATATCTGTTAGTGACTTACTTATTTCAGTTCGAATTATTAAACTGGACAGATGTGAAATAAGTTAACAATGGATCATTTAGGTTATGGCAAAGAATTGGAGATGCATTTTCGAGTACTGTTTTTATAAGTGAATGGGCTTTACTTATTAGTGTGAAGACTTACTAATTATGGTGAAATTTATTTTCATTTGATATTTACCACTAGCTTTTCGGTGAAGGAAAAACATCGTGAGGAAACCTGCATACATCTGCGAAGAAATTCAAAGGTGTATGTGAAGTTCCCAATCCGCATTGGGCTAGCGTGGGGACTATAGCCCGAGCCCTCTCGCGCATGAGAGGAGGCCTGTGCCCAGCAGTGGGACGTATAAAGGCTGAATTATTATTATTATATTATTTTATTACCTTTATTTACCGACGTTTCGACACAGGTTTCACTGGTCGTGGTCGCGGCTAACTGATGTCCCAGCAAAATGTCAAAACAGAGATTTGTGCAACTACTCGTGCACAGATGTTACATTGATACTCGTATTATCACATTTAATTATGATGTCTTCTCTCATAAAGTAGAAGCGACGGATAGTCCAGTATTTCCAGTACTATGATCGGCAAATAAAGCACTAAACGGCCCCAACGAAGTGTCGGAATGCCTGTTCGAACAAAATAAGTAATAAGACAATTACCTGTTGGCAAAATGCCCCGATACAACAATCGCCTCGCCCCACTATCTTCCCATCGGTAATTTGGTAATAAAATGAAAATACGTACCTCCTTATCTATAATCCACTCTATATAAACACCATGCACTATATAAACAATACGCTATAACTTTAAACAGTCGTAAGTTCCCATAGCTTCAAGCAAATATAGTTTTTATTGCATAAAGCAAGCACAATTGAAAGTCGGGCTTAAGTCGTAAGGATTAATATGCCGTGAGCGCTGCCAGCTCTTCTGCTTTCGCGGATTCGTGTGGCTGCAAATTTAATTTTCTTTAATAAGCTCGCGCTTCTCTGCCAACGCAATACAGACTTTAATCTTAAAGGTGTTTGGTTTAAATTTGTTTGGTAGTAAGGCTGTGTTGCAAGGCATGTATCTAGATAGGCAGCGAGTTTCATCGCGCGAGATGCGCGCATGATACGCGCCCCGCCCCTGTTTTTTTCGTGGTTCTAAAGTAACAATGCTGATCTCTTGACTAAATAACGTCGATATCTGAGTGTTCTCGATACAGAAATGGTTTATTTTGTTCGGATCAAGTTTGTAATTTATGAGGATGTGAGCCAGATTGTTTTGTTGAGAGGCGAGTTTTAAACTCGTTGAGCTAGTAGGTAGACTTAAGGTGACAGTCCATTTCCAACGACATCGACAGCTGCACTACTGTCATTTTTACTATGGAAATTGACAGTAACAGCGACGCGTTCAGTACCAGTAGTGCAGCTGCGGTCAGAAATGGAATGTTAGGTACCCTTATTGTTAGTCAAAACCTGTGTCAAGTTTAACAAGCTGTTGATACTAGTTTATGTCATTTTGATGACTTTTGGTTTGTCAGAAAGAGACAATTTTTAGACAAAAGAATATTAAGTTTTACTAGTGCAAAAAAGTCATGAGATTTGATACAAAACATTGCCTGGGTACCTATCGACAAACTGATGTAATAATAAGTATCAAACAAATTTAAACATATTGTAAGATAAAATAACAAGGAAATGCATTGTTTTAAATAAATGATGAGATTTTGAAAATGCTCTTGATGTAGTTAAACATGTTTAATAAATTAATTTAGGTAATAGGTATAGTACCTAAATGAATATGGTGGAATAGTGGGTACACAAATACATGAATAATTATACTTTTAATCAAATTTAAAATAAAACCTACAGTATTATTCCATAATTCCATTTACGTAATAATTGTGATAAATCTGCCTTTTGTTCCGTTATCTGGAGGAAAATGTATTGCTTATTAACCAAACACAAAAGCATACAAAATAGAATCATTATTTCATGAACTTTTCAGTTTAGTTTCATGAAAATAACTATAGGTAGGTACCTACATTATTTATGTTAAATTTTTGTGATAAAATGGTGTATGATTTAATTATGAATAATTTTAATGGCGAACAATATTGCACCTTTATTTTTTGACTACATTTTGATAGATACTCAGTAAACTCTACCGAACACAACCATACCACTCGTCAGTAGTATACTGTCCAGTCACATCGATTAGTGTTGGAGGCCCCCTGGTCGCTGTACTAAGATGCAATCCTGTAATGTACCTAACAATTTAATGCGTTATTCATTAAACGTCTGATCAAATCTGACTTGCCACTGATAACTTGTTTTTCTTTTTCTTTTTGTTCAATAGAAAATTACATCGTCATTGCCAAGCTTCGTCTTGGTCATACTTAACATTAACTTTGTACAGTCGCCATGAGATATAGGTAATAAACCGGCCAAGTGCGAGTCGGACTCGCGCACGGAGGGTTCCGCACCATCAACAAAAAATAGAGCTAAACAAGCAAAAAAACGGTCACCCATCCAAGTACTGACCCCGCCCGACGTTGCTTAACTTCGGTCAAAAATCACGTTTGTTGTATGGGAGCCTCACTTAAATCTTTATTTTATTCTGTTTTTAGTATTTGTTGTTATAGCGGCAACAGAAATACATCATCTGTGAAAATTTCAACTGTCTGGCTATCACGGTTCGTGAGATACAGCCTGGTGACAGACGGACGGATGGACGGACGGATGGACGGACGGACGGACGGACAGCGGAGTCTTAGTAGTAGGGTTTTTACCCTTTGGGTACGGAACCCTAATAACGGACCGGCCGAGGCGCTCAAAAATATCTGAACACGCACTCCAACGCCTTGACAATAGAGGCGTGCTCATATATTTGTGAGTACCTCGGCAGCTTTGATATATATGATGGCGACTGTACATACCTAGGTCTTTTTGGAAGAAGTCCACACCCGCAACTGAGTCGTTAGTACACAAACCTAACACTAATTCTGCAGCTAAGCTAAGACCTAAACTTGCGCAGCTTGTACCGCAAAGCTTAGAACTTGCTAACTCTGCAGACTGGGGTTACTAAGTTTATGGCGTCATAATACTTTGTGTCTTTTGATACCTGACACTAAGGGGATATTTATTAATTATAAGATTTAAAAAGTTGGCTTCGAATTGCGACCACAGCAGTAGTCACGCTGAAATAGGTGGCAATAGTTATACATATACATAGTTTTACATATACATGTTACTATTTAATTTTAATGTAGTAACGTTAGATCACTGATATAACTAAATGGTTACACAATTACAGAGAGTTCTTAAAATAGAAAATCCACTGATTAGTTGTACTTATATTTAAAATACAACTAATCGACTCTAGCCGTAAGTCGCCTATAACCACTGACCTCCGAAGGGTCGGCTTCCTCTACATACTATATTTACCTATTTATTTATTTCAACTTTATTGCACAAATTTACACAAAAAGAGTACAAATGGCGGAGGCGTTCTCTACTAGTCAACCGTTGTTCAGAGGTGAAAGCTAATATCCACCACGTTAACAGGTGGTAAGTGGTATTCCGAACGCCAAATTTGTATGGCATCATATTGTTTCCTTTTTTTGTGGTGTAGGGCTAAGTGCCAGCTCGATTTGTATTACAAACAAATTAGGCGGGCCGCCGGCGGGATGTTATTAAGAAATAAATTGGGCACCGATTTGTAGGGCTGCCGTCTTTGCGAATTCTTGCTAAGATATGCGTATGATGATAGAAATAATAGGAAAATGGACTGTAATTTTGTATAGTGAATAATAATAACTTCCTTATTGAAAATACAAAAGAAATACAAAATAAAACGTGTTATGTTTAAGAATATATCACGTGAACATAAAAATCTAAGGCGATTTTAGTTACATTGACCAATTGATTGATATTATTCAAAATACGTTGTGAAATTATGCAGAATTTTCAATAATGACTGTAAATAATGTGTAATACTGTCAACCCTTTCACAAACTGACGTTAATATCTTATAACCACATGCATAATATAAAGTTACAAATATCTATCACATTAGAGGTATAGGGGGTATGAAAAATATAGATCATTTATCTGAAATTCGCGACAACCCTGCCGCTGCGCCCGCGGCAACGCATATAAATTACAGATTAGCACATAATCTTTCATTTTTCACGTCGGTTAACCGATTGACGACGCCTAATGGATGTCTTAGTGATTTAATATTGCATTTTTACATATTTTGGGGAAATTGATAGCGTAGATTGATTCCCTTTGTGTTAAAAAAACTTAGGAGCAATGTTTGCTTTTCCGAAATAAAATATAGCAAAACTGTTTTTTTCTTGTTAGATCTCGAGTGTCAGAATTTAATTGAAGCGCTTTAAGAGCCCATCAACGTGCAGTAGTGCGCTAGTGCGCCACTGCTAAATAATCGTGATTATTTCAATTTAACGATTTAAAAAAAAAGGGGGCCGCTACGTACTGTATCTTGTATTAAAGTACCTTTTGAATACATCAAACTAGTTTCTATGTTGATGGATTCGTCAATCTATGCGTCCAAAGTTAAAACGGCCGTTTTTGTTTTGAGTTTGACGAATCCAGCAACATAGAAACTAGTTTGATGTATTCAAAAGGTACTACTTTAATACAAGATAAATTGAAATAATCACGATTATTTTGCAGTGGCGCTAGTATGCACGTTGATGGGCTCTTAAGTACCTATTTAAAATTGATACTTAGATACGTCAAAGCCGCCAACTATGCAACTATGAATTTACTCAATGTAGGTACTGTAATAAAGTGCCTAATGCAGTTTAATTATGACATTGCACAAAATGTTTGAAAAAAATATACAAATAAAAAAGTCATTAGGTTTTTCGACCGGTTACCTTTAATTTTCTTAAACTATTCTTTTCACCCGACATGAACTTGTTGAGCGACGGTCAAATTTCTTATATTTTCGAAAAACCCTGTCTCTTTTAACCGTGACACATTCTAAAAACTTTACATTTGTCGTCATATCACAACCAGCAGATCCAAAAGCGCGATAACCAAACTTTTCCATAGATCACCCTACATTAGCTTGTTGTACGACGGTCAAGTTTCATATCATAAAACAAAGTCCCCCGCCGCGTCTGTCTGTTTGTATGTTTGTGTGTATGTTCGCGATAAACTCAAAAACTACTGAACGGATTTTCATGCGGTTTTCACCTATCAATAGAGTGATACTTGAGGAAGGTTTAGGTGTATAATAAGTTAAGGTTTATTGTAACCCGTGCGAAGCCGAGGCGGGTCGCTAGTCTTTTTCTAAAAAGCATTGTTTAAATTGCCAAGCGATCTAGGAACCTTACATTCGTCATCGCATCACAACCGGCTGATTCAAAAGCGCGATAGCCAACCTTTTCCATAGATCACCCGACATTAACTTGTGCGACGGTCAAATTTCCTATCTTTTTCTAAAATCATTCTTTAAATTGTCAAGCGATCTAGAGTCAGACCGAGAAAAGTCTGCAGCGATTTTGATAGCCCACGCAGTGCAACTGCCGTATTCGAACTTCAAGATATTCACAAGAGACGACACGTACTAGATCCATTCTAGATACGTTATAGTTTAGATTTCAACTAGTTCTCTTTTGCAGCTCAATTCGGGCAACCAATGTCACTTTTACGTTAGATAGTGTTAGATATCTATTAGATGTGAATTGGATCTCTAAGTCATATCGTGTAGAAATCGTTCAAGAGTATCTCTAGAATCGCAGAAATGTCACATTTGACAGATTAGATCTTAAGTTATCGTATCTTGGTGACGTCTAAAAGATATCTAGTAGATGTTTATTTCAAAATCCGAATCGGGCCCCAAGTGCTTTTTAAACGTCAAACTTCTATGAACTTATGACGTGTAAATAACACTTGCACTGCGTGGGCTATCAAAATCGCTGCAGACTTTTCTTGGTCTAACTCTGGGAACCTTACATTCGTCATCGCATCACAGCCGGCTGATTCAAAAGCGCGATAGCCAACCTTTTCCATAGATCACCCGACATTAACTTGTTGTGCGACGGTCAAATTTCCGCCGCGCGCCGCCATGTTTACAAATAGGCGGGACCGCCATCGCGCATCTTAAGTAGCTGATGCTGATGAATGGGTAAAAGAGTAATTTCCTGCGGAGGATAGCTGTTTATTTCGAAAAGTGATGTTTGGAAATACACTTTTGCATGTAATGGTTACTTAATTTTAGGAATAAGAAACGCCGTTGCAAAGTAGGAGTAACAGCGACATCTATTAGCGACACAAACATGATGTAATCTTAGTGATCTTTGCTAGTTGATTCTTCTATTTGATAAAAGGTGAATTTGAAATATTTTACAGTAGGTATACTTACGTATCTTCTTACAACGCCTGATCTGAGTTTCAACTAACAAGACAGTCTTAATTCTTGAAAAGCTCACGTTTATTATTAAGCATTTGGTAAGTAATTCCCACAAAACAAGTGAGTTATAGATAATATATCAAATTTTTTATAGTTCTTGCTAAATACAAAGGTCAGTAAATACCAACCTAAAGGTGTAATAACAAAAAACCTATTAAAGTTAATTGGAAAAAAGCCCTGAAGCCCTATATCATGGCTAATGCCCCGCAATTTTTGTTAATGTCGCCTTGTAATAAGGGATAAGAAAAAAGTGCAATTAAAAACAGATTTTTGCCTAACGACTATGCCTGAGCGAAATGTGGGGGTACTTTTTGGTTTTTGCCGGTATTTTACCTGTAAAGTTGAAGTTATTTATTTTTAAATATACTTAGTTTAAATTTAAATATCATTTTACATTATTGTAGAATAGTAAATAAATAATTAATATATCTGTTTCTGTTTCCGCAGGTAAGTCCAGAGCTGGCAGCGTAAGTCCGGGTTAAAATTAAAAAAAATCATAAAGCCCTCGCCACACGGCGCAAACTTTTAATCTGCTGACAATTCAAATGCGGCATTATGTGCTACGCGAGTTGGAACAATGGTTAAGCTCAGTTTAGTCTGGTTTGAACCGGTATACACTGTTTAAAACCGGTTTAAACAGCGAAGTGGGCTATCTCGGCCCATTGAGGCTTTGTGGTGTGAGCTAATGGAAAGTTTAGCGTGTGTCGCTTCTTGTATCGACAGTTTTTTCCGCTGTCTGGGTGATGTGGCTGATAAAGTTTATCTGACAGTTTGAGGTCCACAGCTTTGCATGTGATGACAGTTTGACGGTAACGTGGTCTTGAACTGAAGCGGTTTATCATGTGAGCATCTCTTTTATATTCGAATGGTATTGTTTTATGGCATCTAGGATATAGGATGCCTTCTGAAGGGGCATTAGAAGTTTAAAATGTTGTTGTTGATATGTTTAAAAATATGTTGTTAGGTTGTTACTATATATTAGTGCTCTCGTCTACACTAATACATAGAACGAGCGAGATTCAATGGTGAATGATAAAAAAATGTAAACTAATCGAGTTTACATGTCAATTTACATTTAACAAGCAATAAAAATAAGGGTTAGAACCTGCGTAGCTTTAGACCTTTATCTTTACTTGAAAATAGTTGTAATATAGAACTAGTTTTATGAACCAATTTTACATGTATAGTGTGTCAAAGGATTGTCTTATTTCAAATATAGACAGAGAGAGTCATACTATCTTTGTCTTTCACTAGTACTAGCACCCAAACGAAAAGGATGAGTATAGTTTTTTTTTGTTCCTATTTACTGACAAATTGGTTTGACCATCTATATAACTGGCCTAAAAATAGTGTAGTTTTTCCTCAGTCACCCGTTGACCACGAACGCTGCAAAGGGTTCGAAACGTCGGGATGTTGTATAAATTCAATATACGCGATATAATCCGTTTCAATAGTTTTATTTCAATGAAAAAAAAAATATAAATTCAATTACAAATTTCGAATTAGTTTTAGAAAAGCACTCATTTAGGTACTTATCTTTTTATTATAATTTTCACAAAAAATAACATAATAACAAAGTCTCGAAACTATATAAACAAGGACCTTATAAACAACCATCCATCAGCGCGGCGTCCGAGCGAGCGCGCGGAAATGAAACGCGCGCGTGCGACGCATACGTGTGGAGACGCCTTTACTTTAGATTAGGGAGTTTTGGACGTGTCATTCTAATGTATTTTAGGGCTTTTTTCTTTGTCATGTCGTAAGTATTTTGTGTTAAAACGCTTTTTTGACTCTGCTAAAACCATGAATTAGTATTAAACTGGATTGGGCATGAGTGCTGGGGATAACTGACAGAACGGGATAGTCTTATGTATCTTTCAGTAGGAGTAGCAGCGAAAGCGCTATTATTGTTTGTCCTTGTCACAGTCTCACTTTTTTTTTATTCCCCACCGTAAATTGGTATGCATGATTGGTCGAATTGATTTGTTGCCCACCATAACAAGCGTCGCATTGCGTATGTTTTGTCCCTCACGGAGGCACGCGTAGACCACTTCTGTAGGATGCTACCTTCTATGGCTAAAACGAACTTACCTGTACGTCTAAACTTTAAACAGGGCATATCACGCTGTTTCACGCTTTATGTAGATACATACAATACATAAGTACATAATTATGTATAATTGTGATGCTATTCGCACACCAATGGGAATATTATTTCAGCTTTACATTTGTGTATTTTGTGCAAGTAACAAAAAGAAAATTCATAAAAGTTAGGAAAGTATAGTAATAAATGAAAAGTGGAAAAATTCCCGGATGTGACTTGAATTCGCGACTCTGGATATTTGTTCCATATCACTCATATACGCCTTAGTAAGGCACCTAGCGACATCTACCGTAAGAACATTATACTTCCTAAAGGGCTAAAGCAAAAAAAGCAGAAAAAGAAGGAGAGTGACCTTTTAGTCGACATTCACATCGCACCGCTACCTCATTCTATGCTTAGGTACTCTAAGTTCAGAGAAACAAAGCGCCATACAATTGTCCCCCTTTTAACCCCCCCATTAGTACGTAGTAACGGCGAAGCGATAGCACGCGATACGACGCGATGCCGGGCGATAGCGTCGCGATCGCCGGTGACATTGCCTTATCGACGCCGTGCACTTTCATTCGATAGTTAGGGTTGACACGCTTGGTTATGACTTAGCTACCTTGTTTTTTCATAAAAATACTCTTTTTATTTTCAGAATTGCATGTACACAGAAAAAAAATCTATTTTTGAAACAAGTACTACCAAATATGTCTCAACAGATATATCTACATCCAAGATCTATATACCTTGGACTAACGGTTCAAGAATGATCGATTTTCAAAATTCTAGATTTAAAGTCTTGACAAGAACTTTATGACTTAGGTCAAGATATAGGTGTATACCTATTATAGGTGTAAGTACGTATATGTATATATCGAATCAAAACTGACCTTTTTAATTGATTACCTATTTGTTATTTGACACACGGTAGAAGTACTTGGCACAAGGTCTATTAATATAAGACTAGCAGGCGTATTCTAATTTTAATTACAGGATATGAATTCGATTAAATGTGGATAGTGTCCGAAGTCCGAATTCGTAGTGGGGTAGAATGGCGACTATAGTCCAAACTCTCTTGTTCAATACAGTAGGCCTTTGCCTAATAAGGCCTAGAAATTTTGATGATGATTATCATCAAAGTATGATAAAATGTGTGTGTGTTTATACAAAGCTCAGGTATAACAAATTTAAGAACAAAAATTAATATGGACATTTCAAGTTCCTTATACCTTCCTTCCACCCGAATGACTAAACTTCCTTGTTTATAAAATTTATCTTCAGAATCTTGATATGTCACATTTTATTATTCGCCATTCGCAGGCAACCCTATCGCAGTGCAGTCTCCGATGCGACTTGCGGCGATAGCATTGTCCGTAATAGACTTGTTGACTTGACGATACTCAGTTACCCTTGCCTATATAGTTACCTAGAAAAACTACAAAGTAGCTAGAATAATAGTCATTCGGTCACAAGTTTTAGTAAATGTTTAACTGACTGGAAGGAAAGCTTATCTAATGAGCGACTACATTGTAATATAGATGTCACAATGATTTATTATTTATGACTGTCGACATTTCTAGTTGACTTTTGGACAATTAACGTTTAAAAAACACTTATACAATATACAATACAATTAAATATAAACTAACTAAATAAAGTAAAAATACAAACATCCCTCAGTTCTGTCCCCTTCAGAAGGGTAATGAAATGAAAATTAGTCGAATGTTAGTTTTTGGAAAATGAAAAACTTAATTTGGCAAGTGTTTGGACAATAAAACTTTGACGAAAAGACAGAACACCCACCTCTTTACTAAACTATGTTCTATGCCATACAGGGTGTCATGTTGTATACAAGTCTAAGGTATTAGATACAATGTGATATGCAATAATGATTTCAAGTAGGAATGAGTAGGTATGTACATATAATTTAAGTTTTGATTCAATCCAATGTTATTTTATTGTATTTATTGCAATTAATGGCTTCGTTCGTCTTTCCAATTATGTATTGTATTTTTTTTCTACTAAAAAGTGATTGATGCACGTTAGACATTAAGTCATATAATGCCAATTAGCATGTAAGGTTTAGCCGTTAGTGTTGATTGATTGAAATAAATGAAATGAAATGAAATGTGCATATACCCAATTTAAATAATCCATCAAATCATCAAGAAAAATATCCATATCACCGAATTCCATCGATGTGAAGAACAACACCTCCCTATCTGTTAATGCGAGACGGCCGTATTTACAAATAGCCCGATAGCCACTTTCACTTTATCACGACATAACAAGCTTATCAGACAATGCTCTATCGTGCAAGGGCTGTGCCATCTGGATGCTAAACTTACCCTGTATGGCAATCAACGAGAAATAAATGTCATATAACTCATATTTATACAATAATACATAGCCCGGTTTTTAGGGGGCAAAAACGTACCAGTGCTAGTGATTCAAATATCGATCAGAGTGTTATTAGTATCGATAAAAAAGCAATTTCTAAATCATATTAAAATATGTGACACATCCTTAAAGTAAAAAATATAAATTAAGGGAGTTAGTTCTTTCATTATTTATTTGCAAACTTCTTTCGCCAACCACATGGCGTTGACTAAGGTGTAGAGAATGTAGAGTTTGTAAAATTTAGGTCTTGTAGAATTATGCCTTATTTTTTAGCATTAGAAAAAAAGTAAACAATCATAACGTGTCTTTTTATTTAAAACAAATTACAGCAAATAAGTATGTAGGTAACTAATATTATACATATAGCAAGGATATATACATAGTTACTTATAGTCTTTTGGTTTCATAAGTAATATAAGCTATTATTTTCTTAACTTGTTTCAATAAAAAGGCAAGGCAAAATTGTATACCATTTTCCTAATCCTACAAAAACGCGGTATTTAAGCTTGGCTCTACATGACATGAGATGTGATAACTTTTTGAGAATCCGAGCCATAAGGTCTCGTCTTGGCAACATTTTACTCGAAAATGTTTTTGGGTGGGATTCATTCTTATTGAAAAGTATGCAAATATATCTCTATATTAATTAGCGGTCGTCCCCTTTCCACTTCGGAAAGATTAAAGTTATCCGTGTTACTAGAACCCACCCTGTATAGCAGTGGTTCCTAACCTGGGGGTAATTACCCCCGTGGGGGTAAAACTGGTAGTTTACGGGGATAATAAGCTAACCTAATATAACAATACAACAAACATACACGTTTTATTTTTTATTACCATTGGGAGGAGGGGTAAAATCAGGTTCCCTGGTTAGTCATAGGGGTGACCGGACTGAAAAGGTTAGGAACCACTGCTGTATAGCCTTATAGTAAGCACTGAAACTTTAGCCCTAGCCCTCCCAGCTCCTTCGCTAAGATATAATTATCTTACGAATGCGTTTTATAACTGCATAAGATAAAATTGTGCGTAGAATTGTAAGAAACGGTCATGCTCTGATAAGTTTTAACAGACATAACAATGTAAGATATGATATTTGATAGTTTAGTTTAAAGGTTTGCGAAAACAATTTATGAGTACCTAGGACAGTTCAATTACTAATATAGTAATTGACTTTGTATACAAATGCACGTACCTAATATTATTGGTCTTAAGTGCAAATGGGTGGAACTATTGTTCATGTACTTGGGTGGACCAACGATATTAAGTAGGGATCATACAAATCCGATTGAACATTCTCGTTAAGTAAACACAGGCGCCATCTGTTGTATAGTATGCGTACTACCGGCCAAGTCGGAGACATATGTTAAAGTAGACTGCACTCTCGCGTCGCGCCGAACAAAATACCTCGAGGGAGAGCGGTGTCCCTTTCTTTTCTTTAGGGTTTAGGGCAACGACGAAGTGACAATTGAATGAATGTTGCTATTGTTTCGACAGCTAAACAAGGTATGCGCCTTTTTATTAATATAAATGTCATAATTACAAATTCCGCCGTGCCAGTTTATTAATATAAATGTCATAATTACAAATTCCGCCGTGCCAGTTTATTAACTCAGTTGATATAATACTAAGTAGCAATAAGTGGGAGTTAAAATATATAAAATATGTTAAAATAAATACATTATATTTTTAATTAATCACGTACAAAATATTCAACAACCAAAGAAGCTTTATATTTTCTGAATGACAACATTTAGAAAAATATTATTATTAAAGAGAAAATTCTTAAGATAGTTAATCAGCACTTCATAACCCACAAAATAGACACTCTTCATAATGAATGTGGTAGCAGAAGTCTCCCTTTCGGGCCATCTCGTTCGGCACGCTCGCCGGAGACGAGAGCGCAGTCTATTTTATAATGCGTCTTTGGACGGCGCGCGTACAAGGCCATCATGGCCGCATGCGCAATCACGAAATAATGATCGCTTAAAATTTGTTTTAAGCAAGAAATCAATGTAATCTGTAATTACTTACCGATAAAATGAAATCTCATCAATTTAATCTAATAAATTACTGTAACAGTTTTTACACCCTTTCACAACACACATAGACATTTTTTTGAATTGTAAAATGCATTACGCGACAACTTCACATTGCGCCGCGCGGCTCGCGACTGAACGCGCTGGTGCTATAAATGCGATTTTCACACCCATAAACTGGCCCCTTTCGTAGTCCCGTATGTCGCGTCCTTACGAAGTAATATAATAGGTCTATGGGGTGGACCAACTTTTTTGTTGCCCGTGCCCGTTAGCCAGTCGACATAGTTTGATAGGATAAATGTTATCATCATCATCATCATATCAGCCTTTTATCGCCCACTGCTGAGCATAGGCCTCTCTTTCGGAGAAATGTTTTACCTACTATGTTGTACTAATATGATAAGTAAAGTGCCAAGGACTTGTAATTGCCATAAAAATGTATGTTTGGTTATTTTACACATACCTACAATTAAATTACACTGTTGCATGCAAATATAGTTATAATCATATCAAGTCCAATGTTGCGCGTATTACAATACAATTAGTTAGGTAATATATGTTTGTTCCAATCTACAAGTTATTATGTCATTACTGTGATTAGTCATGCACATACAATAATATCTCATACTCAATATTCAAGCTCATTTTAACATATCCAAGAAACTCTGATAATAAATAAAAACACTTATAAATTATTTATTTTGGTAATTTTTAGGGTTCCGTACCCAAAGGGTAAAAACGGGACCCTATTACTAAGACTCCGCAGTCCGTCCGTCCGTCCGTCCGTCCGTCCGTCCGTCCGTCCGTCCGTCCGTCTGTCACCAGGCTGTATCTCACGAACCGCGATAGCTAGACAGTTGAAATTTTCACAGATGATGTATTTTTGTTGCCGCTATAACAACAAATACTAAAAACAGAATAAAATAAAGATTCAGTACTTGGATGGGTGACCGTTTTTTTGCTTGTTTTGCTCTATTTTTTGTTGATGGTGCGGAACCCTCCGTGCGCGAGTCCGACTCGCACTTGGCCGATTTTTAAGTATATGCAATAGTTTCATACAGTCATAGGAGTTTAAAAATCTTGCTAGCCTTGAATAATTTTACGGTTTAGACTCACTTGTTTTAAGTCACTCGCGCGACATGTTTCGGAGAGCCTAGGTCTCCTTTCTCAAGCACACACATGTCACACAACAGTTTAAATTCGATCTTGCTAGCCAGTCAAAACTATAGTAGCTTTTGGACTATGCCCCAAAAATACCTCGAAAAAAATGTTTTACTGTTCATAGTGTTGGTTAATTTAACAAAGATTTGCGTTTGTGTATGTGTATCAAATCCAAGGGGGAATATTTTGAAGATAATACATCTTGCTTCAAATAAATGGTTGTAGTTTTAATTTGTAATGACATTTTGTAAACGGTATGTGAGTAAATATCCCAAAAAAAAATTGTCAAGGTATTTTTGGCTCAACCTGTAGCACAGAATAAGTAATTGATGTATGGGTTAATTTAAACACATATTATTATAAAATATGTAAGCAGAGTATATTCAACACAAGAGTAAAAACAAGAACAAGAATAGAAAGAATAACAAGCACGTCAATCCCATATGTCATATGCCGTCGGCCAGGATTACAATAAGTAGGTTACTATTCTACAGATATGAAACCTCTAACAGTAATACATAGTATTATCATACCTGTGGTTGGGTGGTTTTACTACGATGACTTAAATACGAACGTAGGTACGCATGCATATGTAAACCTTAGCAAGTACATATATATTTACATTCAGCTAATTTAAATAATGAGCATAAACTCAGCAAGTTATGCAGTTTACAAGCCGCGATAAGATGGACATCGATCGAGACAATTTAAGCGGCGATAACGACAAAGTTGCAGAAGGCCTACCGCGAACCACGTTCGACGTGTTGCCTCCCTGTCACACTTACATACGAAATTACAAGTGCGACAGAGATGCAACACGTCGTACGTGATTCGCGGTAGCCCCTCAGCTCGGTTATCTCGTTCGCTGGTTATTACTAACCTAGCCGCAACCATACAATTGAAGGTTTAGAACGCTCTCATTTTAAAACGACATTCTGAAATAACATGAACATTTAAGTAACATATCTATTATCTATGTCCGGTACTACTTCGTTACTAGCAAAGAGATAGAGGGTTATTATCGTAGTAAATTTTGTAGTCACAGTTAATCTACTGCCATCTATCGACACACGATTAAAACTAAAAGTGAAAAATATACATATATATAAAGATATAAAAATAGGTATATATATATATATATATATATATGGATAAATGTTTTTTTTAGAACGCCATTAATGCTCCAATGAGCATGTTACTTACATGCCAATGTATATAAGTAAGGTGCAGGGGGCCATTTAGTCTGCGGGTTAATTTAAACTAATCGAAATATCTTCCATGTTTTACATTATTAACTAGAGTCATAACACACACACAACACATCTTTTTCGCTATCTAGACATTTATGGCACTCTAGTTAATAATTTAAAACATGGAAGATATTTCGATTAAGTAGTTTAAATTACCTCGCAGTCTAAATTGTCCTGGCGGCGTATCATGGTCGCATTTTTATCACTTGTCATGCTGTGCGTCACTTTCGCACTTACCTATTTGTTAGAACGTGACAGCCATGGTGACAAATGATAAAGAGCCGGCCATAATAGCCCTACTGATTTAATTTAATTTTTTTTAGAACGTAATTATTGCATATCGGTAGGTATATAGGCAGGGATCGGATACCGGTATTTTTTGTATGGGAACGGAAACGGTATTTTTTCGTTCTTTGCTAATTACTTCATTTCTAATTGGGCAATCTAATAATACGAAGTCGTAACCTAAAAACACAACTGAGTCCTACATTTCGAGTATAAAATAATTCGAAAAATATGGTTATTTCTATGTTTTTGCAAGAAACCGGTTCCGATCCCTGTATATAGGTATATGTATTATGTGTAGGTAAACCTCAGCAACTATATTCTAAATTAAATAATGAACATAACCTGACTAAGTTTACAAGCCGCGATATGATCCCGACAATTTAAGCGAAGATAGCGACAAAGTTGCTGGAAACTATCTGGATCAGTGGATTATCTGCAGCCGATATAATCTGCGAGTTAAAATAGCTCACGGTAACATTTTGCATAAAAATTGCGATATTAAAAAAAAATGACAATATAAATATGTAAAGTAAGACTGGTTATGCACAGAAAAAATTTTTAAACAAGAACCATACGTCTCAACTGATATAATTATCTTTATAAGTTGATATAATATACCTTGGACTAAGATGATCTCACTACAAGAATGTTAATTTTTCAAAATTCTAGGTTGAAAGTGTTGTGACAAGAATTTTATTACATTCGTCAAGATATTGGAATCAAAACTGAGCCTTTTTTAATTGATACAACTAGTGGAGTCTTAGTAATAGGGTCCCGTTTTTACCCTTTGGGTACGGAACCCTAAGTCATCCTGACTAATACTACAAATTCCTTTATTTTTGAGAGATGTACGAAACTTGAATGTCACAATCAAATTGACATTATCCTGTTTTGATGTTTCTCTTGGTTGAACAAAATGTATATTATGCAACAGAAGGCAGACCAGACCGCATACATGTAATTAATTAGACAATTAAACGCATGACATGGTTTATATGGCATATACCTACATATAAAAATTAAAATGCATATCTGGGACAATGTTTCTAATTAGGGATTAAGGATAATGTAAACTAGTAACCTATAATTACTGAATCTCCGAGTTATGTTATCAGAGCCATGATGTGTTTTTCCGTGTCATTGTGTGTAAGTAAAATATATGTTAAAGTGATTTGACATTGACATCGGTATTATACTGCCTAAGTATATCAAATTATTATGTATTTTATACATTACTGTAAAAAGTAACTTTTAATTTTTGACGCGCAACTTACATACATCTTGTCATTTAATAAAGTGCGAAGGATTTATTCTGTACCTACCAAAAAGTCGCTGCCATACAAACGAATTTAATACGATCTCATTTAAAAACGATATATATGCTGAAATTACATGAATATTTATGTATCTCATCATCAAATTTCAATTGTTTATCATAATAAAAAAAAAATCGTACTTGGAAAGTAAAACGCTCTAGTGCAGAAACGTGACGTATATTTTCTGCACACTTTTTAGAACAACAATGACCCTCTTTCAGAGCATGAGAAATGTTAACATAACGTTTAGGTCTTCTAAATATTTTACCTAGATGTAATCTGTTTAAAAAATATTATAAGGCATATTATGGGGAGAATTTACAAATCCATCATCTTTTTTATAAGAATATTTATAATAATATAGGTACATACTCAAACAGATTATCTGCATATAAATAATTGGGTGCCTTATTAGTAGTTATCAGAGGTAAATAAAATGGTTTGGTATTATCCGGATGAAAAACAGGACAATTGTGGCTTTTGTGATAATCGAGGTGATAATCTGTAGTATTGTTACCTCTAGAGCATGTCTGTGGGTATATTATAATTAATGTATATTTCTGTTCTGTTTTATATTTATGACTTCACAAAATCACCGAACTCTAGTCCAAATCTCCTATAGTAATTATGGGTAAAACTGAAAGAAATACACTTCCCTTGTTTTTTTAATGTTCTTTAGAAAACAAACAACCTTTTACAAATAAGGGTAACATTCCATTTCTGACCGCAGCTGCACTACTGGTACTGAACGCGTCGCTGTTACTGTCAATTTCCATAGTAAAATGAACAGTAGTGCAGCTGCTGATAGCTAATGGGGTGGACTGTATTATAAGATGAGGAGATGATGGAAACACGTTATACATATAATAAATTATTTTAATTAATAAATAAAGCACAAAGATGTTGATATTATCACGGTGACAGGCAGACTGCCCTGACAATTATAAATCAAAAAGTTTTACAAATAATATATGTTCGAAGGAGGTCGCGCGCCAGCCAGTCGCCAACATGGACTGTTATCTTAAGTCTTACAAAAATGACTAAAAATAGGCCTAAAGTTTCATACGTTACTAAGTAGACTATTACAATGAATTGTAGGTTACTTTATTATAAATTGCCCGTTTAGTTGTGTACTACATGCAAATAAAGTAACAAACAATGCAAAATATGATAAAAAATTAAGTACCATGTTTTTTTGTGACGCCGACATTTTTCACGCAAAACACTGGTAACATGACGATGTAGGTACAACAGAAATATCGACGAATACATTGCTCATCAATCTGCCGTGTTAAATGTAAGACACAATTGTCACATCATGATATGCCTGGGCAAATTTTAGGCACATCATAAAATGGCGGCGTTTCTTGATATGTGCTTAGGAAATAGGACTTGCATGATCTAGCGGATTCTAGCAGAAAGCGGACGGACGCGGTGACAACTGAATAAAATATGCTGGTAATAATGTGTCTATCATTTGATATTTACCACTAGCTTTCTGGTGAAGGAAAACATCGTGAGGAAACCTGCATACATCTGCGAAGAAATTCAAAAGGTATATATGCTCAAATATTATTATTATTATTAATGTGTCTACTCTTTTGCTACTCACTTTATATCTTCATGCTTTGATAATTCCACTATTCCCATGCTTATGGACTTATACCATTTTCCTAAGCTTTAGCCATGCATTACAAACACAAGCACCGTTTTATCTCATACAATCAACATTTACATATAATTTGCTTCAATAATTCCCGCAAAGGCATAAACGGCTTTCAATGGTTATTGATTCCACTTTCCAGCTTTTAAATTATCGTGGCCAACAACTTAGGGACCTGGTTATTCAATTTGAATCGTAAAGCTAGGTAAATAGGGGTAGTTTTTGAATGTAGGATATAGTTAAAAGTCGGCAAAGTTGTATAATTTCATGTAGTAAGGATTTGTCGGTAGTTTGGTGTTAGATTAGCATAGAATACAAGGGTAAACAGCTGAATGTGTGTAGATGGGCGATAGGCAGAAATGTTGGAAGTTAAAGATTCATGTCAGTGTTGTTACAATATTGTCGATAACTTGTATCGGAAGCGGTGTTTGACTAACAAAGGGACATTCCTATTAGGATCTAATTTAGGCAGTCACAATAATTGCTGAGTGAACACCAGTGACTGACACTCTTTCTTGTAGGGGTAAAATTTGATATTTCAATATTTTGGCCACCTCGAAAGGATGGGTGAAGATCGGGCAGCCAAAAGGGCGTTGGGTCGACCAACTGGACGCCGTCCTGTTGGTCATCCTAAATATCGTTGGGCGGACAGAGTGGAGTCAGAGGGCCTACCGCGAATCACGTTCGACGTGTTACCTCCCTGTCACACTTACGTACGAATTTACAAGTGCGACAGAGAGGCAACACGTCGAACGTGGTTCGCGGTAGGCGCTCAGATCTCCGTGAACTCGGCGTCGGCGAAAGCTGGCGTGATACCGTTCTGGACCGAACAAAGTGGCGTGCTCTTGTGTTGGAGGCCAAGACTCGTTTTGGGTAATCGCGCCAGCCAAGTAAGTAAGTACCAATTATTTCCTAATTGCTATAATTTATATTTACCGTATAAGCGTATTAGTTGTTTTCACTGACGGTTACCGCAATACATTGTGCATAAGTATAGGTACTTTGCACATGTACCTAATTACGTTAGGGACGTTAGGTTCGTGATATAATATGTTTGAATAAGTAAGTAGGTAGTTTTATTTTAAGCATGCAAAATATTAATTTAATTAATATCTACGTATCACCTTACTAGTTAGCCTCAATATTGCAATGTTTATTAACCAATCACCAGTCACTAATAGATCATAAGGCCATAAAGGCGTCTCCACATGCGTCACCGCACAAAGCCGTCTGACAGCACCCTTATATTTATTGCAAATTATACCGCAATCTCGCCATCGACTCGATAATGGACTTCAAATGTACGTGAGAATCGAGGGGACATGCTTTGGTAAATAAAAGTTTTAGTTTTAGATTTTATTCTAGAAACATTCTAGACTAGTATTTTTTATAAAATATTTTATGTTTGACGATCTTTTTGTGAAATTATTAGTGTTAAATTTGATCTGTATAATAATAATGGAATAATTGCTCTGATAATTAGCTTAAGATAATATATATGTTGCTAGGCCTACATTAATCACTAGGTACATAGTATAAAACAAAGTCGCTTCCCGCTGTCTGTTTGTCTGTCTGTATGTATGCTTAGATCTTTAAAACTACGCAACGGATTTTGATTGCGGTTTTTTTAATAGATAGAGTGATTCAAGAGGAAGGTTTATGTATAATTTGTTAACCCGTGCGAAGCCGGGGCGGGTCGCTAGTAAAGTATATTTTGAATCTGAATCTTGAATATGAATCCGAGTTAACTTTAGATGTATTTTGGCTGTCCGACGTTGATACTTTCTATGAGACAGAATGTTTTTTTTCGTGATTTCGGGATTTATTTATTTATTTATTTAAACTTTATTGCACAAAAGAAAAATTTATCGTACAAAAGGCGGACTTAATGCCAAAAGCATTCTCTACCAGTCAACCTTAAGGCAAAGCAGAGAGATTGTGGGCGGTGCAAAGTTGCTACTACTACTAACAAAATGTAATATAAACCGCAAAGCTAATTTTAAAAATTTAACACACATAATATACACGATACATATAATATAAATACATATACCTAACAATTTAAATATATACAATAAAATATATAAATTATATAACTAAAACTAGGAATCATTCATTCTACCAGCAAAGAAAGCACGTATCGATTTCTTAAAAGCGAACTTGTTTGGGGCATTTTTAATACTAAGGGGGAGTCGGTTCCAAAGGCGCGCTACCTGCACGCAGAACGAATCTGACATGAAGCCAGTACGATGTGGAGGGATGGATAAAGACATATTGTCAGAAGAGCGAAGCTGACGGTCGTGAGAAACGCCGTAGTATTGAAAGAGGGACTTGAGGTATACAGGAGAGAGTGGATCGTTTAGGACAGAGTATA
This sequence comes from Cydia amplana, assembly GCF_948474715.1. NCBI lineage: Eukaryota > Metazoa > Arthropoda > Insecta > Lepidoptera > Tortricidae > Cydia > Cydia amplana. The sequence continues at coordinate 18,365,342 of NC_086073.1, forward strand.
GAGAGCAAAGCATGCGAACACTGCGTCGTTGACGGATGGGAAGCCAGCCAAGCTGGGAGCGGTATGCAGAGACATGATCGTACTTACGCAGGCAAAAAATGAAACGAATGCAGTTATTGAGAAGGCGATCCAACTTATTGAGAAGTTCTTCAGATAGGTCCGGATAACACACATCACCATAATCAATTATGGTAGAATTAGAGTGTTTATAAGGAGAATTTTAGTCTTAATGGGCAAAAAGTGCTTTAGCTTGTTTAGTGAATGAAGAGAACCCATAACTTTTCGGCTGACCTCAGAAACCTGCGCTCTCCAATCCAACGAACTGTCGAGTTGGGGATTGGTCACATAGCAAAAGTTGCTCAGTATGACCTATATATTCAGACTGTAAATTATTGCAGGTGACTAAATAAACACCTTCGTCACAGAATAACTAATAGTACTACCGTACCTTCGTAGCGTCTTGACACTCTTGACGTATCCACCCAACTCCAACGCTCCGGCCTGCCTCTCAGCTATTGGCATTACATTGATACGGCTGATTTATTCACCATTACACTTATTCCTTACCCCCCCCCCCCCTTATTCCCTTGTTTCCTCCTTGTGATAACTGATAATAACGATTTTAGTACGTTAACTGGTTTTAATTTAAGGTGCCATGTTTAGTGTAAGGGACGGTTTTATTGTAATCTAATGTGTTTTTGAAGTGAAAACTTCTTTACCGGCGCTGTGCACTTTTTGAGGTGGGAAAAAAATGTTAAACTCGAGACAGCGTAAGACGATCACGTGACCGTAAGACGGACACGTGACCTGATCGAAAAATTGTTACATGTAATGCCATTGAGTTTATCTTTATTGATTTAAATGCCATCTAGTGAGTTTAGCTCTAACTGGTATTAATATAACTCGAGTACTAACAGTGATGTGCTTAGGGGTTTCAAGTAATTAACGCTAACGCTAGATGGCGTTAACCTCAATTATACATAGTGCATTTTGCACTAGTCATTGAGTTTTCACTTCTGCCGGCACTCCCTGAGTGCAACCCGTTGTTTTTTTCCTTCGTTAGGAATAAGCCGCTCCCAATCCAAGGATGTGGGTTCGAGTTCCACGTTAGCCAGAGTTGACTATCGTTGATTTTTTCATTGTGATTGACATGTGTATTTACAATTTATAGATGAGATGGTGATCTTAATGATTAGTACATCTGTATTCATACGAAGGTCAACAAACTAAGTAGGGAGCTTCACGGTAAATCTATGTTACAATATGTACATGTTTATGGTTTATGTACGGTACATAGTACCCCGTCGTGATAAGGCACGGCAGTCAAGAGATCTGACATAGATACATTTACATACTAACAATGTAGGTAGGTATACAGGGTGGCATGAAAAGGAGCAATTTTTTTTCTTTTTATGATATAGGAGGCAAACGAGCAGACGGATCACCTGATGGTAAGCGATTACCGCCGCCCATGGACACCCGCAACACCAGAAGGGTTGCAAGCGCGTTGCAAATATTGTGTATGACTTCTTAGACTGGCTCAAGTTATAAAATTACTATTTTATAATATTCCTAATAGGTATCTTTCAATATTTCAGATATGGTGTACCTACTTGTCATTCAAAGTTACGAGCTAAAAGTATTTATAATGGTAATATTATAAGTATGGTAGTTATTTATTGTTTAATTTTAACAATAGCATCAGTCAATTTGATATTGTGTAGGTAGTACCTTTTTTATTCAATAAATACAAAAATATATACTTTGTTATATTCAAAGTTAAGGTTTTTAACATGATTCATTGGATTAAAATTACTTAAAAATATTATAAACAATATAAACATTTATTTTGTTTTAGTTTGATGATTAAACCTACGTTTTCTAACTGTTCAGATTTTATTTACTATGTACCTACTGATGGCGTAAGTAAATATAAAATTTCAATAAACCATCTCTCGCCGTCGATAACTATTAAATAAAAATAATTAAAAGCCCCCACGCATTATGCCAAAAAAATCTAATTTGTACTATAAATAGGTAGGTACCTAACATTATTTTGGAAAAGCGTTAATACACTTCAAACTACTGGATTCATTTTATCAAACATCGCTAAGAACCACCGCAAGGAAACTCGCTTTCAAGTAAAAAAAAACCGCATCGAAATCGGGCCATCCGTTTGAGAGCTATACGATGCCACAGATAGACAGACATTGGCGTCAAATATATAACACCCCTCTTTTTTGCGTCGGAGGTTTTCAAACATATAACACCCCTCGTTTTAGCATCGGTGGTTAACAAAACATACAGCCTACCTACAATCCTACATATTATCTCTTCTCAAACTTCAGCCTCATCTTATCAAAACACTCCACTCAAGACTTATCTCTCTCCACACAATTACCCAGATCTGATCAACTTTCTAGTATATCACTGTAGGCGAGGCGGTGGGGGTGAGGGGGGGGGGGGGGCGTTATCGGAGGCTTTCGCGCCATTAACTCTTACGATACAGTCCGCACTCCATGTAAAGTGCGGGAGTATAATTGATACAGGTGATTTTGGGATTAGGTTATCATGAGGTGATTACTATCAGGAGTTATAAATGTATGAAATAGTTATAAACTGAATTAGATGTCATATATGAACTAAAGAAAATGTGACAAGTCCACCGGTGAAAAAAATAATGATTTGTTCTCTAGTCTTATAAAATAGTTATGTTATATGTACAGAGCGCTCCACTTAGAAAGGAGTTTTTAAATCAACCCTCAACCTTAAAGTGGTGACATTTGTGGATTTTAACGATTACTACGGAGGTTAGTTCATTATAGCGATGATAATCTAATCTGAATAATCTTAATAGATAATATTGATGTCATATTGTAAGCTGTTGGTTATCCCTAACATAAACTAGTGCCTCTGTGAGTTGTAGACCTTGCAAACGTGCTCGCTGTGCAAAAATTTGAAAAAAATTGCATGATAAATCGTCAAAAAAATAACTGTATATTCAGCGAACCAGATCACAAAATTTCACGAGAATTGGTTGAGAATGGCGACCTGAGGAGGGTTAGAATCGAGGCAGACAAAGGGTTAACAGAATATTAGTTAATCGTGTCCCGTCTATCGGGCGCGTCGAATCGTTCATAAGAGTCGGGAGCGGCCGAATGCGCAATTCCATTGCATCTGTTGATTAGTACCTATTACCTATAGTTTTTCAAAGGACTGTCTCATTTCAAACATAGACAGAGAGAATCATACTATATTTGTCTTACACTAGTACTAGCACCCAAAAGACAAGGATGAGTAACATAGTTTTTTTGTTCTTATTTACTGAAAAATTTGGTTAACTTACCTATTTATGAAACGTAGCAACTTCAAGTGAAATATTCGGCGTGACGTTTCTTCAAACAACCGCTTCAAACAAACTTTTGACACTTGTTTGACACTGACATATCCAATCCATATCGTTTCAATCTCTAGTATTTTACGTATCTTAAAGTTCGAATATGACTGATTGTCCCTTTTTAGGAAATACAAATGTCAAAATGGCACATAGATACAAATGATTATGAAAAGCGTGTTAAACGTTCACGTATTTACACTGCAAACGTAGGTACGTCTCAAAATTATTTACGAAATATAATATATCTATGGACATCTAACACAAATCGAGTTCCACATAGTAAGCTCAATGAAGCCTGTGTTGTGGCTGATAGACGACGATATATATAATAGATAAAGATAAATATACTTAAATACATAGTACAAATTGTTCAAAAGTTCAAAACAAACTGTTAAATTGGAATCGACCTCTTAGATGATTTGAGGTTCAAACCTTTTAATGAAATTAAATTAAATTCCGGTAATAGTATATGCTACTGTAAATGGTAAATTAATTAATCCAAAACAAAAAACAAACTGTTAAATTGGAAACGACCCCTTCAATGATTTGAGGTTCAAACCTTTTAATGAAATTAAATAAAAATCCGGTAATAGTATATCCTACTGTAATGGTAAATTAATTAATTCAAAACAAAAAACAAAAAACTAATTTAAACAAATAAATGTTACGTTTTCTTGAAAATATATCTTCTCTACTATTCAACCAAGACTTTTGTTTTATTAAATAATAAATACTGTATTTTTCATTTAAGTACCTACTTCGATATTAAAACAATGAACTATCAGTTTACATTTTCGTTCACATCTCCGACTCCACCCTGTATGACACCTCATAATATCGTGTGTTAATGAAAACACGCCAGGGCTGCGCCTCGCGATAGCGGCTTTGTTCTGCGATGGCATCGCGGATCATCATACATTATTTATCCGGTGCCACCCCTGGGGGAAAAATTGGGTAAGGTGTGCGATAGTGGCAATCGGGTGAGGTGTTGGTGATTTGATCACTGTTGAGGTGATATGACAGATGTTTGGAAATATAGGTATTACTTTTGTTGATTGCGTTAATTGAAAACTAAGCTAAATTTTCATGCCAAGTTATGTATGGAGCTTATAGAGATATGCATGCGTTTTTACTGCCAAGTTTATATAAAGTTAGCTTGGTCAGAGTTTAAGCTTGCAGTGGTACAGTTTAATTTGGGACCCACCTAAGGTTGAATATCGTGTAGCAAACTGACGCTATTTAGAGATAATATTTTAACGCAGTGTCATAATTCATGGACATTAATGTTTACCATCGACATTTACTTACCTACGTTTACGTTTCTAGGGGCAACCACTCAATTACGTCAATGTGTGAAATATTTTTTTTGAAAATGTGACTTTCAACAGATTATAAAACCGGAGTGATAACTTTTTGCAAAGAGGTTATCATTTCAAGGGTCGATTCGCTATGACTTTTAAATGTCTTAATTTGACATTTCAACACCATCGAACTGAAGTTTCAACCTTATTGCAATACGCATGTTCTAACAACATTTAATGGAAATGGGTCCCAAATTAAAGCTCGTGACTGTATATGTATACAGGATGATCTTAGGACAAATGCTAAAATCCTATTGACACTTACTTCTCACAGATTACAGGTGCATTGTTTAATTAAATTTTAATAAATTTATTAAGATACGGCATTCCCACTTATTAAGCGTGATAATTGTAATTACATATTTTAAATGTTTATTGCATGCTTAATTGCAATAAACATTTAAAAAATTTAATTATATATCACACTTAATAAGGGCAATGCTAAATATAACGTATACCTATATAAAATTTGGCTATCTATTATAATATATTACGATAAACACGACAAACACATTAAAAATAATACAATAAATAGGTATAAGTAGTAAAAATCTGATTTATATTTCAACCGTCCACCTTCAAAAATAGTCAAACCGCAAAAATATACAAACTCTATATATTGTATATTTTGACAAACACCCCACCTGAAGATATATTATGATCCGCGATAGGCGGGACGAGGGGCAGATTGATCACTCTTATCGGCCCGTACCTGACGCCCTTAAGATAGATTTGTAAGGGCTATGCTCCAAAATTCGGTTAATGTATTTGCAAAAAGTAATGTGAAATATAAAAGTTTCAAGGTTTTGGACCCCTGTGTTTTACCTCTGATGTATACTGGGTGTTTGGTACATCGTTCACCAAATTAAAATGGCAGATAGATTGAGTCATTCGCTATCTTCTCATGCCTAGAAAAAATTTGGGCACGTTTTTTTGCAGCTGTACACCAGTATTTTACGTAAATTTCAAATTGTTACGTGCGCAGTACCTAGTGAGAAAAACCATACTTTTCTAAGCATGAAAAGATAGCTGCTGTTTTAATTAGGCAAACGATGTACCAAACATCTTGTATACCATCTCGTATTTAAGTGACGGAAGCTTTCTTACTTTCAACTTAATCACTTTCATAAAAACTGTCAGGTCCCATAGCAGACCGTGTAGGAGTAGGATGATGATATACCTACCTATATTAAAGTGTATACTTTTATCCAGTTATCACTGAATCTCATGCCAAATTGTGCGTGTCTTGACTCCAGAGGGCCTACCACGAACTACGTTCGACATGTCGCCTCCCTGTCACACTTACGTACGAATTTACAAGTGCGACAGAGAGGCAACACGTCGAACGTGGTTCGCAATAGGCCCCCCGTTTTTGAAGCCAGCCAACCGTGGCTCGCTGTAAAGCCATTCTTTAGCTCAATGACTAGATGACGTAAAGATAATACGGATATCAAAAATATATTCTTGTGAAAAGTACTTGGAGTATACCAGTATACTGTAGTCCAACAGTAAGCTCAACAAGGCTTGTGTTGTGGGTATAATTTTTTTATACTAGACGACGATATAATATTATATGCAGTTATACCTACACAACAAATTTACCCTTCCATAGAAAATGTACCAGCCAAAATGTATGAAACAGCCAAATTTATTTTTTCACGATTTCGGGGTTGGTTCCATAGTAAAAGTTGCTCAGTCCGAGTATAATCTCAAAACGTCCCTAGCAACGGAAATGCAGTTATTTTTTAGCCACCCTGTATATAAATTAAATAGGTACTTATATATATAATATGCTCGTACATGGAAAGCATCCATAACTCAGGAATAAATATTTGTGATAAACACACAGATAATTGCCCCCACCAGGATTCGAACCCAGGACCTCCTGCTTCCTAGGATGGATGGTGCAAGTGGCCCTAGGTTAAGAGGTCTTAGAGTTGAGTGTTTCACCAGTGGACCGATCACATATTTTTGAAACGTCGCCTGCTTACATATTTTTGCACACCAGCTCAGTAACCGCTGTAGAAAACCGGCCTTTATCAAAAATGACGTTATTATTGTACAAATTAGTATGAATTTACGCTGTTTCGCTTTTAGGGCGGTAACACACCTGCCTTATCGCCTCTCACGCTCAATTGGGCTTCTCTTAATGATCGCTCAAAACATTTCGCCTTCCACGGCCACTGCGCTAGGTGTGTTTTTATACGGTGGCAAACAAGGATACAGCCTTGTGTTTCCCATAGCCTAAGGGCCCTTACCGAACCTTTAAAAACTTATATGAGATGGACTTTGACCACGCTAAGTTTGCATCGACTTGGTACTCTTAGCGCCACTTGCACCATTCCAGTAACCCGGGGTTAACCGGCTAAACCTGGAGTGACCATGGTTACCAGTATCCAATATTATTATGGAATAATAACATCAATAAATTGTTCTGATAATTAGCTTAAGATAATTTATAAGTATATGTTACGATTCATAAGTGCTTGTTGCTAGGCCTACATGAATAATAGTTATTTGTACAACAAGAGATCAAAGTTTGATATTTCTTCGAGTGCTTATTTTGAGTCCCGTACAAGCGAAAGATTCTATACTAATTTAGAATCTTGAGCGTAGTAAGGGACTCAAAAGCGCACGAGATGTAAATAACTTTGATCTCGTGTAGTTCACAAAACTTTTCACCTCAGCAGTGAGAACATATTAGAGAACCCGAAAAATGTATTCCTTCTTCATCACTTACCTATTCACTCATGTTTTCTTAAGATATACCAACAATTAAGTTTTCACCTCAGCAGCTCGAACAGGGGTACTTCGCTACTTAAAAACAGTGAACAAAATCGCATTTTGCTCACTGAGTGAGCAAAATCGCATTTTGCTCATTTTGTCTCACTCAGTGAGCAAAATGGGATTTTGCTCACTGTTTTTAAGTAGCAAAGTACCCTTGTTCGTGCTGCTGAGGTGAAAAGTATATTTTGACTTGATTTGACTTGACTTGAGTAATACAATTTTACACTGAACGGTTTAACCGCTTAACCTCGGGTTAAGGTGACAGTCCATTTCCAACCGCAGCTGCACTACTGCTCATTTTACTATGGAAATTGACAGTAACAGCGACGCATTCAGTACCAGTAGTGCAGCTGCGGTCAGAAATGGAATGTTACCCTTAGGTTTAGTGTTGCTAGTGGCGCTTAGATGCAGGCGCCGCTGGCCTTAAGGAGCGCTTGTGCGGTGCACTCCCATAAATAATCAAAATGTAATTATACCACCTATTTAATATATTACTATGTAAGATCTATCGTAAAAAACTCAATACCAATTAAATAATAACCTTTATTCATTATAAGTTTATAGACAGCTCACCACTACCTACTCGGCGTAATTTCATAGAAACCAAAGGTAACGCGCGAAGCGGAGCGCTTTGGATTGCGCTCCTATGGAAAAAGATTTAGTACATTCGATCAATAGGAAATTCAATAAGAGCGAAAGAGAAGTTTCGACACAGGTCCGCAGGTGAAACAGAGCATTTTCTATGAGGGAACAGGCAAAATCGGTGCGGCGCTCCGAGCCCGGTTGACCTTGCGCGCGCATCTCGCGCGCCATGTTCATGTTGTTGTTGTCACTTGTTTCTAAACAGACCTTAGTCAATTTTAAAGGCGGGAATGCAATTTTGGCTTTTTTTTCATTATAAATAATGAAACAAGAGTTTAAACAGCGAAAGCACATAATTTGTTTGTTGTGAGGTGTTTAAAAATTAATGAATTTAACGTGAGAATGTGAAAAAGTTTACAAAATCGACTCGAGTTCAATTATGGACCTTGAACTTTCGTAACAATGTTAGTCAAAAACAAAAACTTATATATTTACTATTCAGATCAATATGCAAAAACACCGTGGTTGTGTTGTGTGAATGTGATAAAAGTAACTAGCTTATTTTGTTTTTCGTGTTACTTAAAGGTCTTAAAGTATGTTTTGTGTTTGGCTCGGGCGCGGGCGACGTGCGGTGAGTTTGTTTGGAGCGAAATAAGTAAGTAGGTGTGTTAACAATTTAGTACATCTTTCCATAAAATTTAAATAAAAACATTACATCCATTTGTAAAATGAACTGCAGTTGGCGTCTATCGGTCGTCAAGATATTCGTAATACCGAAAATCTATGAGAGAGTTCAATGACCGGGTGGACGGAAACCGACATCTAGGTACTTTGCGACGGTTAATTGAATGTGTAGGTTTAGTTTTTGTTTTTTATTGTGAGTGAACACCCATAATACATAGCTACCAGCCGCCGCTGCTTAGATGTGACAATTTATGTATAAGGCAGCGCTATACTTTAAAGCTAATAGACGGGCGTACTGGACCGCGGCCTTGGTACCGAGGCCTGTTCAACCAAATGGAAAGAGACAGCTATAAGTGTAAGCGAGAAAGATAAGCTGACTGACTCAAGGTCGCGATCCGGTACGCCCGTCTGTTAGCACTATTACGGGTGACTTTGCGTGGTCTAAGTCTAGGTGTTTAAAAAATGGCGTTCTAGACACATTTTGTCCTCATTTCATATATAAATGAACAAGTATTTATATACACAAGCTTATGTATCAAACATAAATTCGCATACATGTACGAACACAATTCAAAGGGAGATTGTACGAAATGTTAATCCCGAAACAAAATTCGCGACATCAAAATTCATATCTCAGTATCTTTAGGTGCCATCTTATAAGTCAAGGGAGCGTCTCCCTGCTAGGGTGACCACAATGTTACACGCCGACGGACAAGTCTTGTAAAGGATTTGGACATTCCATGAGATTCTCATGATGAGAATGATGATACTTCTATGAGAAGGTAGGTATATTTTTTTATAGCGTTAAGAAGATTATTTTATGTTAGAAGGTATATTTTTTTATAGCGTATAAGAAGGATTTTATAGCGTTTTATTAAAATTGCTTTTTAATAAAACGCTATAAAATCTTAAATTAGGCTTTTAGAGCTTCATAAGACATTTTTCATTTGGACAACTTTAAAGTTTTATTCAAAGTATAAATAAATATAAGAGTCAATTTATAACGTACAAATCAATTGTGACTATAACTTAAGGGCTTCTACAAACAATGCAACAAATGTCATGCGATGCGATAATATAATTGCTGGCTAAAAAGGAGCAACGAATTCAATCGATCGACCAAATGCCGCAATGTATTGCAAATCACATGCAATTATTGGTGACGTTTGGAGAGGCGAAAAGTCTCCTTTTCGTCCCTCGTCTGCCTGACTCATGGTTCCTCTACCAGGGGTATTCTTGCAAAGCGCAGATAACGAGGAAAGTGGGAATGATGTGTTACGTCGCGATACGCCGCGTATTGATTCCGACAACTTATTATTAAATGTCAGAAGTTAAGAGGTTCAATGGTTGATGTTATTGCATGGTTTTCGTTAACTTGTTTGTATGTGTTGGCGTTTCAGTTAAACAAAAACTTGTAAGTATTTCCTTCTTGGAAGTTAACTGGTTGCCAATGTCACCAATGTGACCATCAGGTGACGTTTGCTCTCGGTGTATTAATTGTTTGTATATTATGTACAAACAACTAATACGCAGCGGTATACATAAACACTAAAATCTAAACTTAATTAAACTAAAACACACAAAAGACTATTTGCAAAATTAGCCCCGCGCACGTACAGAGACAAAGAAGCTCACCGTGTTGCACACACACTTTACCCGTTAAAGAATTTGTGTAATTGTTTTTTTTTTGTCTGGTTGTTAATAATATAGTCATCAGTCATCACCCCTATTACGTTGACAATAGATTTCACTGAAAAATATCAAGCGACTAAGAGTTTTCTAAAATATGAACTAAAGGCAGGTTTGATTGAAGTAGGTAATCTAAATTATACAATGCAATAAAAATATAAAAAAAATAAAAAAAAATAATAATAAAAATGTTATTTATTAAGGTATAAACCCATTACATACCTCAATAGATGAAAATAATGCAAAAAAAAACAACACAATTAGAGGTAAACAACAGGAATTTCATGTAGGTAATTTAGTTGTAAATTTACTAAATATTGATAAACTTCTAAGTATGTAAACATGATTGATTTAAAGCCTAATCAATGTTTGACCATAGCTTTTAAAAGCCATCATAAACATTCACATCCCCGAAACAAATTGACCAATAAAATACTATATAATTGCAATCCGAAAAAAGTCGTAAACAAATTCACTCCCGAAAAGCAACAAGGAAAACCCAACTTTGTTGCCCCAGAGTAGAGTGCCGTACGCCGATCCGACCTGTTGCGTGCGGAAATTGGCCCGTTTACCGAGTGGCGCCCTCTACCGAATCACGTAATAACGAATTACCGGGATCTTTGGGATAATTAAATGTTCCCGTGGGATTTTTATGTAAGGATTACAAGAAGTGTTATGGTAAGAGGGGATTTTTGTGGGAGCTGAATATGCTAGCCAACGTTAAGTGGTACTTTATGCTTAGTACTATGAATAGGTTGCGTGTATGTTTTTTGAGATTTCCGTGAATTTGTGTACCTAGATTTCGCTCAACTCTTTGTTGCTAGATTATGATAACTCTTAGCTGCAGCTTAATCTGATTTTGTTTTATCAGATTTATAACAGTTAACGGATGCATTTTTTTCCTGCGAGTCTTCATTACCATATATGCTGTCTGTATTTAGAATTAAATATTAGTGGCAAATTCTTCTTCCTCGCGTTGTCCTGGCATTTTGGCCATGGCTCATGGGAGCCTGGAGTCCGCTTGGCAACTAATCCCAGGAATTGGCGTAGGCACTAGTTTTTACGAAAGCGAATGCCATTTGACCTTCCAACCCAGAGGGAGGGTAAATCGGGATTAGTCCGGTTTCCTCACGATGTTTTCCTTCACCGAAAAGCGACTGGTAAATATCAAATGATATTTCGTACATAAGTTCCGAAAAACTCATTGGTACGAGCCGGGGTTTGAACCCGACCTCCGAATTGCAAGTCGCACGCTCTTACCGCTAGGCCACCAGCGCTTTATATTAGTGGCAAATTAAAACTTAATATTAACCATGGAATTAAGCACACCATAAAGAAATATAATTTATTAATCCACACACGACGGGCGCGGCTGACGCGGGTATATGAAAAGCACACATTTCGGCCATTTTGTTTGTGGTAAAAATTAATTATCCGATAGTATCGCTAAGGTGCGACTGGACATGGCAGATAAGGACAGATAGCTAGGTAATTAATTAAGGACTTTGTTTGTTTTGGGTATTGAGGAAGGCTTTTACCATATTTGGATTTAAATGTAGCTGAATGTAGGTAACATCACGGGGAGACTAAAGGATGACTCACGCAAGACCGGGCCGCGGCATCTGACACGTCTGTTTCTATGACGGCTGATCGGTGTCTAGAGTCTAACTAGAAGCAGACCAAGACAAGTCTGCGACGATTAATATCACACGCAGTGCAAGTGTTATTTTAAACGTCAAACTTCTATTAAATTATGACGCATAAATAACACTTGCACTGCGTGTGCTATTAAAATCGTTGCACACTTATGTTCGTTTAACTCTAGAGCACTGTTATCATAATCACTCGGATTCGAACCCGTGACCTCCCGAGGACATGCTACTACCAGGGACTAGGCTAGGAGGCCGTTAACCAGGAATAAATAAATAAACATTATACGACATTCTTACACGGATTGAATAAGTCCCACAGTAAGTTCAAGAAGGCTTGTGTTGTGGATACTCAGACAACGATATACATAATACAAATACATAAATACATAGAAAACACCCAAGACTCAGGAAAAAATATCTGTGCTCATCACACAAATAAATGCTCTTACCCGGAATCGAACCCAGGACCGCCAAGACTCCAAGAAATCCAAGGAAATCATCGAGGAATCCAAGTTAAATCCAGGAACGTATTTAATTTCCTTGCATGACTAAGTCGTCACTTGTTTATCCGGATAATTATGCACTGTAGATGTAGGTCTTTGTCTCCCAAGGTCGTGTGTGCTTCCTCCCGATAAGGCAACCTTGTGTCGTGGCCTTGGAGCCTTCGCTGATAACACCTGCATTTTAACAATTGCGTCGTGTACCAAAATATAACCTCCGTTGTTGGTTATATACAGGGTGTGCTCTGAAACAGGAGCAATAAATTAAACTGTAGGCTGTACTCTTCAAACCGACTAACATTTGTTCAGCGACTTTTAAAAATAACTTGTATTGGTTTTTAGTACACTTTAAAGTTTATTCAAAGATGCAATAAATAAATAAATACTCAGGGACAATCTTACATAGATCGACTTAGCCCCAAACTACGCAAAACTTGTATTATGGGATGGGTATGGATACTATTTAGGCGACGATAAACTAGATAACCATACTTATATAGATAAATACATATTTAGAGTTATAATAACATCCATAATTCAGGAACAAATATTCGTATAATGAACACACAAATAAATGCCCTTACCGGGATTCGAACCCGGAAAGGATTTCATTAAAAACTAAAAACAACAAACAATAGTAAATTCTACCAGCCAATAGGAGGAAACAACTGACATCAACTTATTTTGCCACTCTTGTGGATAAAATGCCAATTTCTCATCAGTTTTTGAATAATAAAGAGCGGCTTTATGAGCTGGCGTGATGAAAACTACTCTCTTCTCCTTACCTTATCTACAAAACCTAGCTTGTATGTTTCCATTTTCAAAATATTGTGCAACAATATAGATTATTTCTGACCTGTAGGGTTAGGGACATTACTTACTCTTAATTCTTAGTAGTGATTAATCCATTCACAATAACGGGAATATAGTATGACGCCCCACACGTTGTGGAGATTGTGGTCCATCAATGACTTGCAGTTCGCAGATTCATGAAGTATGGAAATCCCAAGTCACAAGGAAAGTTCCTTTTAAACTCAATTAATTAACTTTAATTAATATTTTATATTGACTTCGGTTACCGCGATTGTTACTAAATAAATGTAATGTACTTATTAAATAGTTCTAATGTATAACTAGCTTTATGACAGCTTTACAATTAATAGTTTATGTTCCTTTCATTATTTTTGTATGTGGTGTGGGTGAATTTATTGAATTTTACGTCAGTCACCCGTTGGCAACACACGCTGTAAAGCTCGAAACGTTGGGATGTATTTAAAGTTAATTATTTAATTAACTATTTGCAATATAATCCCTATAGTTTTATTAAATTTAATTAGTATTGTTTATAGTAAACATCCTTATACCTATAGTAGACGAAGTAGAATGAATATACTTATAAGAAGATATAATATGCGCAATTTACCGTTTTACGGGAAGGTATTGAGATTTTCCTGTGCTATTTATGGAATATCAGTAATAAATAATATAAACACAATTAAAATTAGTGGCACAAATTAAATATCGCTTTAGTTTTATCTACGTCGTGATTTTTTAAATACCTATAGGTTGAAGTACGAGTAGGTGAATGGCGAGTAGGTGGGTCGTTCTCGCATTTCGTGCAAATCGGTGTTTTCGGAAATTTACCAAAAATGTGGTGGCGTTTTCGAATATCTGTTAATGCAAGGTTGTAACATAGGGCCTAAAGTATATGTATCTCCAATGAACAATTCTAAAAAAGTTAGTATTTTCTTTATATGTACAATTAACACCCAATTTTTTCATTCATCTCTATATGTAACGCGTGAAGATATAACTTTGACCTACATTTTAACCTTAAGATACTACAAATAGAAAATTCGTTGTTTGTGCAATAAATGACTTATTTAGTTATGTTTTAAATCGTATAATATTAGAAGCTAGAAATAAATAATAAAAACTATACAGCCTTATAAGTGTATGGTTCAAGTAATTTCTTCATTACCGACGCGAGAAATAGATTAGCTATATTTTGCTACATAGCGAGGGTATATAGCGCCTACCGCCGATGCAACACATTGTTCGTCAGTCAGTTGGCCGCATGATCTCGTAGCGGATGCCCGTGTGCCACTGTTAGCGAAAATATATACGATCTCTCGGGTCGGGAAGGAGTGTGGTTCTCGATAGTCTTCATCGCCATCGCGTGATTTATACAGTAAGTAGCAAGTGTACATTATTATAATTATACGTAATGAAGTGTTTTAGTGTCGCCTTTCAGATGGTTTATTCTGCAAAATTAAGGTCTGATGCCAACTGATGTAGGCGACAAAAACTTCCAAAACTTCATTCATATCGGTTTCATTCACTTCTTTTCCTTCCAATTTTACTGGGGAAGGTAATGAATGACTTAAGAAGGTAATGATAATATATTCGAGGCAGTGCATTTAATGAAAAGAGGCTTAGTAATTATAAATACTACGCTGTTATAAACATTTAAAACTGTATATGATAATAGGGGAGCCTTTGTAGTCTAAGATGGTCGACCTTCACCGATATGTCTGACGGATGAAACTTACATATTATGAAAGAAAATATGTTCCTGAACATAAATAAATAGGGTTGCTTAAAGAAATATGGTCAAGACTATTTTTAATTATTAAATTTCACCGATCTGTCTGACAAACAAAATAAGTTCCAATGGAAAGTATACAACTTGTACAATATAAATCAACTAGGTTGCCTATCTTTTCCCGGTCACTATTATGTGGTTATAGGGTTGCTTGCGAAAATCCGATCACAAATAAGGGTTGCCAGGCTTTTAAATAAAATAAGAAGGGAAGACTTTTAGCGATAACTCATAAACGGCTTAACTTATCAAGTTTGCTTTAATTTTGTTTGAATGAGTTTATTAAGCACTATTTTTATGATTTTTTTTTTCATATTTTTGGATCAATTTTTCAAAAGTTAGAAGGAATAACCGTTTTTTGTTCTTTCTAAATTATTATTTCCGAAATGATTCACTTTATCAAAAAATGTTGTTTGCAAACTCCTATTTATTTTTAAAGACCTATCCAACGACACCCCACACTATAGGGTTAAAACGATAAAAATAAATTACATAGGTACAAAACGCGAATGATTTAAATATATTTTGTCTATGCTAATTTTTGAAAATTTGAAAACTACGTTTTATGTGATATGGTGCGCAGATGTTCAAACCGACTTAACAAACACTTGGGGTTGACAATCTCGACTTATAATGATGATAAGTAAATGGTAAATGTACCATCTAGCTTGAACATTATAAGTTGAGATTGTCAACCCCAAGTGTATGTTAAGTCGGTTTGATCATCTCCACAGTGCTTAAGACACATGTTTTTAATATTGTCGATTTTAATTGGTGTTAATTTTCTTGAAATACAGTTTTTTTATGTTCGATTTCATAAGTTTGTTTCATTACCGTCCACAGATAAAATTACCATCTCGGCCGATTTCATTACCAGCGCGTAGTTCATTACCAGTAGCCTTATTAAATGAAAAGTAATAAGGTTACAAAGGTGCCTTTAGCAGAAAAATGTTAATAAATGAATCCACAAATTGACGAAACCCAAAAGTTTACCATTTAAAAGAAAAATTACAAATCGAGAGAATCTCACCGATTTGCACGAAATGAGAGAATGACCCAGGTATGAGAATATATATATACTTATTAAAACGTTTAGATATACTAATTATTTATTGTAGTCAAACTAAAACTATTGTAGGAGGTCGATTCAGATCTAACAACTTGATACAGCGTTGAACTGGTTTTGATACAACCTTGACGACCGTCTTAGTGGTGATTGGCGTATTTTACGCACGACTTTCACTATTTATTTATTTCGCATGCACCAATCAGCGTGAGCGATCTTCAGAATAAGAATATAAGATCAAAAGATCTTAACAATCCAACAAATGTTATATTTATTTACAATATTTCGGCGATTATAAAGAAAAAGTTAATTAGTCTGTTGTTATTATCTACTAGCCCTTACCTATTTTGATAAAATGTTGATAGAAGTTACTGTAATTAGGTAACTTACACAACAATAGGTCGATAGGTACCTAGTATATGTACATATAAGAATGTACTGTTCGTGTTGACTTAATTTCTCCACTAACAGTCATTTAATTTAATCCTTATAATAAGTCCATTGAATCCAAAATAAATAAAAAAAACGACAAAATTAATGACTTCTTCTTAAAAGAAGTCGCGCAGAAGCTAGATCTTCTTCATTACTCTATTTTGTTCAATACAAGTACCATTACTTCCAAACTCCTCTTTTCTACTTCTATTCTACTTACAAAATCTCCACGGATCTAACTACAAGTTTAAAGTCACATACACATACGTTCGACGTGTGTGTGTGTGCGGGGCGTCGCGGCGATAAGGATGTATTAGCGCATTCCGCCAGCGGGCGCCACTGTATTTATTCTTATCCGGAATAAGTCAGGTTACACCCCTAGTGATGTGGTGATCCTGTGTCGATGAAATTTAGAGGGGATTTTAATTCTTAAATAGTAGTTTTTTTAGTTATTAGTTATAATCACTTCTTGCTCTTAAGTATAAAAAAAAACAATATAATATTTTTAGGGTTGGTGGAGTAAAAATAGTATAAGTAGGGGCTGGCCCAAAAATACCTTGATCAAGAATTTGTTATATGTTTCTTACAAGTACACGTTTTTCACAACGTGTCATTACTTTATCAACGTTCATTAATTAAATGATTTTATGAGAATTATGAAATAAAACTTAATAATAAGTATTTATATCAACTTTTTGTTTAACCTTGTTGCCTTGATTACGTCCCTCGGATAATTGTTTCAAATAGCAAAATATGATATATAGGTATGTAACTTCTTTTTGGGCCTTCGCCTATTTAAATATTAAAGTAATAGTTATACTTCGCTGAAGGAAAATATCGTGAGCAAACCAGTTCCCCTCTGGGTTGGAATATCAGATGGCAATCGCTTTCGTAAGAACTAGTGTCTATGCCAATTCTTGGGATAGCTCCCAATATAAGCCGCTCGCAATAAGCCGGGACAATCACTAGGAAGGAGATGAGTAGTTAATTATTTGTAAACAACACAGATAAAATGGTATATCTATGGGTATACAAATTTCTACCACAACTATAAAATAAATACCATAAAATGATTAAAGTTTCACTTTATCGACTCGCCCCACCCCTGCGAAGGGGGTGAAGCTTGGCGCGGCGAGATAGCGCGATACCATCGCGGGTGGCAGCCCTGATAGAGAATAATAATAATTTTATTATCGCCGCTAGGGTTGACACGCGGGCACAACGTTATATTAATTAACTCTGTTTGATACTTTTTATAAGGTATTATGTTAAATGGATTGTATTGAAAGTTTTGGTGCTAAGTAATTAAAGTTGTCTTTTAATCACATTTTCATTTTATTGCCATCAGTCTTCCTAAAAATAAAATTTAAATAAACTGTTACAAAAAGGTACGGTGCTTATGGCGTATTTACAAGGAGCTTCTCTACGATATGTATAAGGGATCCCTTTGTTTCCCATCATTAAAACGTCATAATGTATTGTTTTTCATATTATCATTAGTCATAAAACTGAAACCGTCAATATTTCAGGATTTTCGTAAGGCTTATCCTATAGATAGGTTGGGTTAAGTTATGTTTCTTTTGTGGCAATCCAGAAAATAGCTTAAAACGTAAAGAAATATAAAGTTCAACTTTTTTTTTAAATAATGAGGGCACTACTTTTATTTTGATAAACTAGTGTAGGTTATTCTAAGACAGCAAAAAAGACGGTAAAATACAGCATGTTACCTTTTTTGTATAAATCTCTACAAGCATGTCTTCTTACACGTTACTTCATTTCCAACCGGTTTACCACCATGACCTACAAAATAAATATTTAAAAAACTGACCATCAAAATAGCTTAGCACCTCCGCGGCCCGGCCCCAAGGGATGGGGCCCTTATCTGGGGCTCGCAGATTGAATACATTTCGTGTGAGTGTGTGTGTCGACTCACGTATGTGTGTTTATGTAGGTAGCACGTTTTTCCTTGAGTAATGTTTCAGTTGAATTAATTTGGAGACTTAAATTGTGACCACATTGTTGGTTGTCGGTAAGGTTCATTTCAAATTGAAGTTATATGAAGATAGTGCCTTATTGAAAACCGACAGTACCTTTTGGTTGAAAATGACACAATTTGTCAAGACATTACGATACTTGTTGGTATATTTCTTATTTGTGTCTAGATTTACAAGTAGTAGAAGCTTTTTCCTTTTTTTTACGGTTTTATTTAGGTTGACCCCGTAATATACCTGAATATCTTATTTGTATTTTTTTTTAAGTTAAAAACATTTATTGCAAAAACTTAAATATAAAAAAATAACTACTTACTAAAACCCGTCCCGGGCTGTCCCTGACGCAAAGGTGCCCATCACGTTCGCTGCGTTGCCGCGTTGTATTGCGATGGACAGCCTTTGCATCAGGAAAAACCCGGAGCGGGGGTCAAGGCCCCTTTCACTCAGGCGACGACCCAGCTCGCGAAGGAAGGTCTTACCCTCCGCGCACCAGCAACCTGAAGTCTCCACAGCGAGAGGGACGAATAGATACCCGCTCAGCGCCGAGTATTTATCTTTTTTAAGGGACGCCGCGTGCTCAGCAGCCGCTCCTGCAGACCGCATTGTGCGGCTAATAATAATTACTTATTATTTGTATTTGTATAGTTGTATAGTCTCAAATCTTGCAATTGATTTTAAGACCACTTCTACTTAACCGATTTCGATGAAATTTGTTACAAGTTGTTGTTAAGCTAAAACTTCACTGGACATAGGTATACAGTGCCAGCCACTTGAATAGCCTCACTCACTAAAATTAATATTTCTCATAGTAACATAAAAAGGAGATATACATTAAACATTAAATATGAAATAAAACATGAAGCCTTGTAATAGTACATAAAATATTTATTGTTATCTAATCAAAGTTTTAAGAAATAACGTCAAACAAATAATTGACCCTTCCACTTGAATAGCCTCACATGCTAAAAGATTCTGTTTAGTGTGTTTAGTTATTAAAATTATTTCATTTAATATTTCGTATACCTTCCATTAGACCTTATTAATTCGAAAATACGATTAGGTAGTGATTCATATAAAGAATGTATGTAATTAACGTCCACAGAATCCCAAACAGTGTAAATAACTTGAATCAGTTCTTCTTTATTACTAAACTGTCTTCCGTTGTAATAAACTTGCCGAGACAGCCAACCCCAGGCATTTTCCATGATGTTCAGATCAGGGGACAAGGAAGGCCAATCTAGAACTTCAATCTGGTTTTCTTCAAACCACTTTGTAACTATGGCTGACGTGTGTGTGGGAGCATTATCATGCTGAAAATACATTTTTTTCTACCTATTACTTTTCTGATCTTACTTTTTGTTTCTTTTAATAAATTTAAATACTTTTCAGCATTTAGTCTTCCATCTACCACAATTAAATCAACAGTACCATAGTAAGAAATTGCTCCCCAAACCATCACCGATCCGAGAGTTGAATGATGACGTGATAGTACTTTCGGTTCTTTCCTTAGGTCATGAAAATAATATTTAAATGCATCTGGACCATCTAGATTAAACTTTTTCTCATCACTAAAAATCACATTTCGCCACTCGGTTTTCCAGCACATGTACTTTTTAGCAAAAAACAGTCGACCCGCCACATGTTGTTCGCGCAAAGGAGGTTTACTCATGATTTTTTTTCGTTTGAGGTAAGATGATGTTCTAATTTCTAATAATCCGTCGAACTGTAGAAAGAGATGCTCTAGTATTTATTTCACTAGCTATTTGCCTGGCGGTCTTGGTGGAATTTGAAGGAGAGCGTAAAATAAGTCGACGTTCTCGATCCGTAGTGGCAAATTTTGTGCGTCCTTTATACTGGTGGCCGTAATTTTCCTTATTTTTAACATAATTATTAATAACTTTAGGGCTGCGACCTATTTTTTTAGCTATCTCACGATGGGATAATTTTAGAGTTAAATAAAAATTAACCTTTTCAATTTCTAAACTTGTAAGTTTTTTACCACGTCCCATAGTCACAAAAACACTGTGTTTATCGCGTTACTGCAGGTACTTAATAGAATGCCATCTGTATTATCTAATCATAATAAAATAAATTTGAAAGCGAAACTTAAATGCACGGTTTGGACGATTATGTTACACTGAGGCTATTCATGTGGACGGCCCGTATTAGCTCTTGCGTCCACAACGTTTCGCGCGCAGACAAGTTCGGACTTGTTAATGTGTCGTTCGATAAACGCCAGGGCGTACAATTCAAATTTAAGATGTATTGATAAAAATAATCACGTATAATTATAATACTCACAATATATAGGTGAGGCTATTTAAGTGGTTGGCACTGTATGTAAGTTGGGTGACAATGATAATGTAATATTATGGTATAATCGATCATGGTATGATGTGATATCGTAACTGTCTGTGATAACGCAATCTTATTGTGTTTAACGGCCCGATTCGGATTTTGTAATAGACATCTGTTAGATATCTTTTAGACATCGCCAAGATACGATAACGATATGTTTAAGATCTAAACTGTCAAATTTGACATTTCCGCGATTCTGGAGATACTCTTGAACGATTTCCGCAAGATATTACTTAGAGATCTAATTCACATCTAATAGATGTCTAACATGATCTATCGTAAATGTGACATTGGTTGGGCAAATTCGGGCGAATTGCGCTGCAAAAGAGAACTAGTTGAAATCTAAACTATAACGTATCTAGAATGGATCTAGTACGTGTCGTCTCTTGTGAATATCTTGAAGTTCGAATACGGCAGTAAGTTTGTTACAATTGTCTAGTTGCCCCTTGAATGAAAATACATGCAAGTTCTTGAACCGTCAAAATGGGGTTTAACAATAGATAGAGATATATACACAGAGATTTCTATACTTACTCGTAAAAGTTTTTTTTTGTTAGCTTGGTTTAGTGTCCCACTGCTGGGTAAAGACCTCCCCTCCGTTCCTCCACTCAACCCTGTCGGTTGTACTCTCCCGCCATACTTAAAAGTAACTTGCGAAAACATATACTTAACATATACATACACTTAAAAGTAACTTGCGAAAAATATAAACTTATTATTTTATACAACACGTCTCTTAACACAAAATAAATAACTTTGATTGGCGCAATAGTGGTTTATCCACGCCTACGCCCACATTAGATATCCTACCATCAACAAGGAAAACACAGCTAATTAATAAAGTCCGTTTTTGGCGCGGCTTATCGGTGGCATTGTTAACTACCGAATAACTATCGGTTAATGAGCGGTATCGGGAATTAAACCGAGGTTGCTCTCGACTCTCGAGGTTGTACAGAATGAGGGCTTGGATATGAGGGTGTTTAAAGGACGATTAAAAGTGGCTGTGTGTGTAGGGTTACCAGATGACAGGAATATTCCTGATATGTCAGGAATTTTGGCCTTTTGTCAGGAATGGGGACGGAACACGAAAATGTCAGGATTTTTTTGAATTGATAGACTTTATTATAAAGTACCTTTTTATTTACTTAAATTAATCAAACACATTGTAAAAAAAACTGAGATCCACTCAACTTATTAATAACTTCGTAAGTATTAATTAACAAATCTTTAATCTATATATATAAATGCAAGTGTCCTGACTGACTGACTGACTGACTGATTCATCAACGCAGAGCCGAAACTACAAAAGCTAGAAAGTTGAAACTTGCACACTAGGTTGCATTTGTAAAGTGTACAAGAGATAAGAAGCGATTTTGAAAAATTCAACCCCTAAGGGGGTTAAAAAGGGGATGAAAGGTTGTATGGGGTTCAAGTTTTAGTTTAAGCTAGAAATTTGAAACTTTGTGAAAATGTATTATATTAAAAAACAAGAAAACTAATTTCAGCGTTTTCGAAAATTCATCCCCCAAGGTGGTGAAAAAGGGGTTGAAAGTTTGTATGGAGATCAAATATTTTTGTGAGTGTGTGACTTTAAACTTTGTATATGGGTATATTATTATAAGTCAGGAAAAGTAATTTCAGCGTTTTTGAAAATTCATCCCCTAACAGGGTTAAAAAGGGGTTGAAAGTTTGAATCCATTACAAATGCTTTGAAACTTCTTAGAAAGGCATAATAGCCGATTACAAAAAAAAAGTAATTGCGAAGTTTTAGAAAATTCAACCCCTAAGGGGGTAAGAAATGAGATGAAACTTTGTTTTGGGGTGCAAATTTTATTTTAAGCTAGGACCTTGAAACTTTGCAAAAAGGTATTAAATTAAAAAACAAGAAAACTAATTTCAGCGTTTTTAAAAATTCATCCCCCGAGGTGGTGAAAAAGGGGTTGAAAGTTTGTACGGAGATCAAATATTATTGAGAGTGCGGGACTTGAGTCTTTGTATAAAGCCATATTATTAAAACTCAAGAAAAGTAATTTCAGCGTTTTTAAAAATTCACCCCTTAAAAGGGTTAAAAAGGGGATGAAAGGTTGTATGGGGTTCAAGATTTATTTTAAGCTAGGAATTTGAAACTTTGTAAAAATGTATTGTATTAAAAAATAAGAAAACTAATTTCAGCGTTTTCGAAAATTCATCCCCCAAGGTGGTGAAAAAGGGGTTGAAAGTTTGTATGGAGATCAAATATTTTTGTGAGTGTGTGACTTTAAACTTTGTATATGGGTATATTATTATAAGACAGGAAAAGTAATTTCAGCGTTTTTGAATATTCATCCCCTAACAGGGTTAAAAAGGGGTTGAAAGTTTGAATCCATTACAAATGCTTTGAAACTTCTTAGAAAGGCATAAAAGCCGATTACAAAAAAAAGTAATTGCGAAGTTTTAGGAAATTCAACCCCTAAGGGGGTAAAAAAGGGGATGAAACTTTGTCTTGGGGTGCAAATTTTATTTTAAGCTAAGACCTTGAAACTTCGCAAAAAGGTATTAAATTAAAAAACAACAAAACAAATTTCAGTGTTTTTAAAAATTCATCCCCCGAGTTGGTGAAAAAGGGGTTGAAAGTTTGTACGGAGATCAAATATTTTTTAGATTGCGGGACTTGAATCTTTGTATAAAGCCATATTATTAATTCTCAAGAAAAGTAATTTCAGCGTTTTCAATAATTCATCCCTTAAAAGGGTTAAAAAGGGGTTGAAAGATTGTATAGGGTTTACATTTTATTTTAACCTACGAATTTGTAACTTCGTAAAAAGTTATTTCATTAAAAGAGAAGAAAACTATTGTTAGCGTTTTTCAAAATTCAACATTTAAGGTGGTGAAAAAGGGGTTGAAAATTTGTATGGAGGTCAATATTTTTTGTAAGTACGGGACTTGAATCTTTGTATAATGACATATTATTAGAATACGAGAAAAGTAATTTCAGCGTTTTTAAAAATTCATACCATATAAGGGTCCAAAAGGGGTTGAAAATTTGTATAGGGTTTAAATTTTATTTAAAGCTAGGAACTTGAAACTTCGTAAAAAGGTATTTTATTAAAAAACAAAAAAACTTATTCAGCGTTTTTAAAAAATCATCCCCCGAGGAGGTGAAAAAGGGGTTGAAAGTTTGTATGGAGATCAAATATCTTTGAGAGTGCGAGACTTAAATCTTTGTATAAAGCCATAGTATTAGAACACAAGAAAACTTATTTCAGCGTTTTTAATCATTCATCCCATAACAGGGTTAAAAAGGGGTTGAAAGATTGTATATGTTATAATTTTATTTAAAGCTAGGAACTTGAAGCTTCGTAAAAAGGTATTTTATTAAGAGAAAAGAAAACTAATTTCAGAGTTTTTGATAATTTATCCCCCAAGGTGGTGAAGGGGGTCGAAAATTTGTATGGAACCCAAATATTTATCGGAGTGTGGGACTTGAATCGTTGTATAAAGGCATATTATTACAATACAATAAAAGTAATTTCAGCGTTTTAAAAAATTCATCTCCTAAAAGTTTAAACAGGGGTTGAGAGTTGGTAGAGGGTTCAAATTTTATTTAAAGCTAGGAACTTCAAACTTCGTAAATAGGTAGTTAGGTAGTAGGTTTTATTAAATAGTGGACTTGAAAATCTTCTGGGGGCTGAGAGAGATTATATCGAGATTATCGAGAACAATTTTATTCAGTTAGGGGCTTGAAACTTCGTAGCCAGATTGTGAAAGACAAATCTCATACGTTGTATAATAATTAACAAATGATTAACCGTCCCTACTGCTATCTTTTGCTGCATAATGTTCTAAGCTAATGTAGAATTTATAACCACCAATATACGAATCCACGCGTACGAAGTCGCGGGCAACAGCTAGTCAAACATACATATATATGACGCGCGCGGCTCGGCTCAATCGGATGGCCATCGCTAACGGCTAGACCCCCGTCGTCGACGTCGTCGTGAAAAATATGAATGTCAGGAAAAATATTCGGAAATCAGGAATTTTGTCAGGAAATACTAAATTTGTATGTGGTAACCCTATGTGTGTGTGACTGTAGCACCCATTTGGTGGCTATTATATATTTTTACGTTCATATTCTGGGGATATCATATCTAACGCCGTTATGTCACCTAAATAGTGTTTAGTTTTAAGTTTATAAAATGCATAAAATATATATTATATAACTATGTTAGTCTGTAAGGTTGGTATTATTGGCCTTGTTGTCTGATTTAAATCCATACTAATATTATAAATGCGAAAGTCTGTCTGTCTGTCTGTTACCTCTTCACGCTTAAACCGCTGAACCGACATATCTAGTTCTACTGATTTTGAGTTTCTTTTATTTCTTTTATTGTTTCATCCACTACTTTGAATGCTGACTATCCAATTCTATCCTCTAGCCGCCCATACGTCAAACCTTGCCAAGCAAAATGAAATTTTATTTTGTCAACACAAAGTTCAACTTAGAATGGAATAGGAGACCTTTTTATAGGTCTCTGGGCGGCTAAAGGCTATACCTTTGTTTTTAGCACATTTAAAGAGCGTTTCTTTTATTTTTTGCCATTTTTATATATTGTGACCTTTTTTGCCACTTTTGTGTTATTTCTACTCAGAATCACGAGCTCTTTCGATCCGAATGGGATAAAAAATGCCCCAGAGTTTTTTCCTATTGTGTTACCATTTCCCCATATACTTTGTATGATGGTAACAAAAAGGAAAGTTTGAAAAATGTATGGAAATTTTAGGTCACATTTTTTCTCCTATAAGGATGAAAAGGGCTCGCTAGTCTCGCTATTCTGACTAGAAATAACACAAAAGTGGCAAAAAAAGGTCACAATATATAAAATGACAAAAAATAACACAAACGCTCTATTAAAATATACTACAAATACTTGCTACATTCCCCTATAATCGTATTGGAGCAACCACAATAGAATATAGAGCGATATCTTTAAAAAACTCTGATACAATCTCAATCCATATTTGCTTAATACGGCAGTTTTTATTGACCATTTAACCGGTGGCCTTATCGGCCTCGTAAACTGTCGATGTAAACCTAAAGTTAACGGTTTCGGAGCTGCAGCGATCGCTGCAATCGGGTTTACCAATTGGGAGTTTACCAAATGGGACGGCGGTGGGGTTGCGTTGCTAACCAACACAGAGTATTTCAAGTATAAGGTCAATGTGGCTAAGTCCGTCAAATGGACTATTCCGTCCATGAGCGTATATTTCTTTGATTACAATCGTAGGAAAAAAACCCATGCTTTTGACTGCTGAAACTCAATCAAACGCAATCGCTGCTTTGTCGATGAATTTATAAATTTAGTCCGTTCTTCGAGAAAAACGCTAATGGACGGAATATTATTGGCAATATTATTAACAAATAAAAACTATGTTTGCTCCATTCATGGGATGTATGGCGCTATTAATTTTAAAACAAAGAAATATAAATGAAACCTCAAACCTAAGCAGCTTTATGCCTCTTGTCAAGGGGTGTTTACTATATATAGGCATAGACTAGGAATCCTCTAGACGGAGTTTAGAGCAATTATTTCGATGCTGCCAAAAATACTGGGGTGCGGGGGACGAGGTGAGCGAGTCCCGTGCCGTGATTGGTCCGTTCAAAGGCACGGACGTCACACAAAGACACTTTGACTCGAAAATGGAGTAAAACTACCGTATATTTGTGGCAGAGGGCCGGGGTAGCGCTACTATGCTCAGTCCGGAGGATGTCTTGTCTGTGACTATAGGCCATATTCGGATAACGATTGTAACGTTAAAGTATCATTAGGATGGATTCGAATCAATTGCGCGGGGTACCTTTTATCATAATAACTGTTTAAAAATTTGCTAATCAAATCCCTCGGTTATATCACTAGCTATTTTAAAATTATACTACTTGATATGCAGAGTAACAGAGGGCCCAGGTCCCCAATTCAGTACACTGTTAAACTAGTATTGTCGAAAAGTGTAACATACGAGCGAGGGACTTGGTTTTATAAAGTGTTAGTGATAAAAACATGTAAAAATATTTTTTAAAATCTTATACATGTGTCTTTGACATGTGTTTTTAACATTAAAGATATTGAATTGAACAATAAACAAACAAACAGTAGATGACACGACTGTTTTAAATTTGTCTGGGGTCTTAACCTTTTCGACGCCGTGTCAAACACAAAAGCTGTCACGCTGACGCCACGTCACCGAAGTGTCAAAACTGAAATTGAACTTTATGCATATGCACGTAGGTCTATGTAGCTTTGTGGTCTGTGACCGATTAATCGGTCTTTGCGTTTGCGTTGAACCTACGGTGCGGATATATCGGTCATTGGCGTCCAAAAGGTTAATGTTAAAAAGTATAATTATTGATCAATTCCGAAGTCCACAAAGTTGTATGGATAAGCAGTGTAAGCTTACTTCACAGTGCACGGTAGGGGTGGGTGGGGGTAGCCGCTGAAAAAGGTGAAAAGTGACCGCGATAAGGGCAGTTTTGGCGCGCACCCTAGGGCTTGCGGCATGACAATGTCTCTGGAAGAGATCCTATATAGGTATAAGGTTGCCGTTATCGTTACTATGTGTAACGGTTAACACTTAATCTATTTATTTCGATGAAAAAAGTTTTGGCGCGTGGTAATTTTTCTTACTTGTGTTATTTCGTCGTTTTCCCTTTTACAACTTTTATATATTCGATCAATCGAGAGTAAAATGGCCCTCAGAATTCTTCGCAATGATTTTTTAAGCTAAAACACAACTTTATTAGGTACTTCATTCATTTAAACAAATAATATAATATGATATAACATTAAGTAGAATAAAAATAAAAACTATAATATAAACTTAAATATAAACTAAACTTAATCTAAAATAAATCTAATAATGGCTCCTGCGGCCTAGTTTTGCATAACACAACCTTTAATTATAAAAATATTTCGAGCCTGGGTTCGAACTCGAACCCGCGACAACTTTTCCTAATCAAATGTCGCATGTGTTATCAGTGCAGTTTTTGCGCATGCAACCTGCAGTTGTGGCACTGCGTGACTGATATTACGGGCTAGTTTACCCCAGTCAAATACGACCACGAAACGGGATTTAATGATTTAAGAGGTCAATTCAAACTTACATTTTGACATCAAAATGATATTTTAATGATGTCTTTTTTTTACCATTCGCATGTACGGACAAGTACAGTCAGTTCCCTGACATAAGTATCCACTTTTCTATATAATCAGTATGGCAACTTGGGTAGATATACCTACTTAAGTTGGGGCACCGACCGTACGAGCGCTATGCACACGCGAATGATAACTAAATGACATCATTTAGACATCATTTTAATATCAAAATATAAGTTTAAATTGGCCTCTTAGGTTAAGTTTGGCTTTTTGCCTAACCGATATTTTCATGGAATTATTTTCCACATCATGAAATGATGAATTCTACATATATACGTTCCACTAGCAAAGCTGCAGCCTGTAGCATCACGCTACTGACTCAACATTAGTGCCAATACTGTAAAGGTCACTATACTTGTTGACTGGAGTACATGGACGCTATCCGTCACAACGCTAACGCTAAGCCCAGGATTGGTCTCGATAGCGTTTTTGCAATAGGCATTCTTTGCTTATCGCTGGACTTTTCGCTCGTGTGCTAATGAAGGGAGATTTTATCCATCATGGACGGGGCCGTTTCAGGTTTTGCACGCGGCGCTTTTTTACTGTTCGAGTTTGCAATGCAATGCTTTTCTATAGGGTCGATTTTGTTGAAATTAAAATCATATATACTCAAGTTTACAGTCCTTTCAAGCTGTCAAAAAATCAAAAATCAATGTTAACGTAAAAAAGATACGGCCGTTCATGTCGCAAAAAACGTAAATTTCGACACTCCTAAGGGAATCCAAAATATAGAGTACTTTCTACAACTATGAAATTTGGCACGTATTATATCTTATACTTCAGGGAACATTTTGAAAACTATAAATTTGTAAAAAAATTATAAAATATAAGTTAATTTTGTACGGAACCCTCAGTGGGCGAGTCCGACTCGCAACTGTCTGATTGTTTCAGGAAGCCTTAATTTGAGTCATAAACCTGGCATAAAAAACTATTTTTTCAGGAATCGTGACCTAAGTCCTTCTCTTCCGCCCTAAAATCATAAGCCTTAAAAACTTGAGTCATAAACCTGGCATAGTGCATACGGCGCGCTCACATGCAGCGCGTGTTGATCTTATGATTGCTGCCATTTACATAATGCTGCAGTTTTTTTCAAGAAAAACATGCCAAAGTCCGAATGGGTGTCAAGTTATGAGCTTTTGTCGGTTGCACCAAACCGCTAAAACGAAATGGAAGTTTCGTAGTTCTCTGTTGACTCGTTAACCAGTCCTTCGATCTCTCTATCTGAGGTGATAGCGAACTGTACCACCGTCAATCTAGGTGTAGTATTTAATTATTTAATATATTATTAGTATTCACTTGCACGAGTACCTACCTACATATTGGTTAGGTTTTCATTGATATATAAAATTGTCACGTTAAACACTAGTGGCTATGTGAGCTGTAGACATCGTGAACCCGCCATCACCCATGTCTGTACCAAATTAAAAAACGTTACGTTCCATATTCATACTGCATCATCAACCAGAAATTTCTAAGTGATATCTGTCAATTTCCGTGATGAAATTGGTGACGTTCGCCGCCACATTACTACCGTGATGACGTTAAATCCGTAACTCATTTTATTACCTAAATTGACAAATACAGCACCCACGTTTGGCCGCAACAGTAATGCATCTGTAGTTGCCATACGAATATCAATAGTGCGCTTCGAGGCAATCGCCTCGATTTTGTATGATTCACACCAATCGGTGTGAATCATACAAAATCCCACATAATTATTAATTATTGTTCGCTTATCACTTGGACCCCACCCTGGGGTCAATAGCGGGTCGCGGCCCGTAATCGTAATGATATTATAATGTAATTTAATTGTGATTTGGTTTCAGGTAAGTAGGCCATGCTGTACCGTGAGTAAAGTTACTTTTTAATTTGTTTTATTTTGATTCACACTTTTGCACCGCTACAGGAATTAAAATACTTGGTAACATGTCAATGCTAAAATTAGAATTAATTCAATTTTCAAGCGGCAGATTTCCAATTTCAAATTGGAGCATTATTACGAAGCGTTAATTTTGCAATACGAGTATTTTCTGTATCCCTCGATTTAAGTTAAAGTGAGTTGTAGTGTGTGTACTATGCCTCACCCACACACATACGTAGTTGTAGTATATAATAGCATGTACGCGTTATTTTAATAGAACATATTCGTATTAGACACCAACAGTTGTATCATTGACGCCACACCTTACATGGCGACCCTGCCAGTTGCGTAAAGTGGATACCATCTTTACAGAGTATTTAAGTTTTTTTTAAAACGACATCGTATGTTTTTTATTCCGTCAATATTTAAAATCTGAGAATACAGGCGACCACGCTGCAGGCAATTTCGATAGCGATCGGCCTTATCGCCGTGGCGTGGCGTGTGTGAAATTGGTCGAGCACTAATTTACAGATGCTGGTACTGCGACATAGTACTTTAATTACCTGGATACCTGGGTGCCTAGCCCAGTGCCAATCGTTTGCTCCGTACGATACGCTAATCTCTCTCTAATATCACTCTTACATATTTAGTACGATAGAGAGATATTAGCGTAATCGTTCGCTACGGAGCGAACGATTGGCATCTTAGCTAGGCACCCAGGGCTCGAACTTTTCTGAACTCGTAGTGCCGATGACGTCAAACCACACATAGGATGAATTCGTAAACAATTACCAGTTATCAACCGTCTTAATTAAACGATATGGCGACTTCAAATGATTAAGTAATACTGTCTTTGACATTGTCATTCAGATTAACAACACATTTGACAATATCAATACCTATTATGTATAATATTGTAAATATGATAAAAGTTCGAACCCTGTTAATTATTGACTTAATTATCCTATCGTCTCCTGGATATGATAGGAAAATTATCTGCCACCTACTTATACAATTAGAGATAATTCTCTACCACAGTTCGCGTTCAAGAGTATTTATTATAGTCTGAATAATGGTTCTGCATATGGAGACATCTTTTTTCTAAGTTAGGTATTAGGTAATACTTTTGAAGCGTATTCCGTAGGGCTAAGATGGTCGGTTGTTTACCATCTGTCATCATGCCTGTCACGTTCTGACGAGTATGTAAGCGCGAAAGTGACGCATGACATGACAAGTGATAAAAATGCGAATATGTTACCGCCGCTGATTCGCTATTTTTGATGCTGACTATACCCCTAAAATAGCTAGAAGAAAAAACGGTTTATTCTAACATATCTCCTCGATCTATCTTATCTCCTTCACGTCAAAATCTCGCAAAAACCCCGAGTAAAGCATAATCTTGAGCCTTTGTTCGCCAGCCTCTATCACACACACATACGTATAAGTAGGGGGGAGGGGGAGGGGGTTACAAACAGCAAAAGTTCACGTCCTTATCTCATCTGTTTGACGGATCCATACCGACATCGCTACGTATTCATATTTTATGTAGAGTAATCAAAGTCAGAGGTGATATTTAATTATACTTATTGGTGAGGCTAGAATGTTACACGTTACACCATCTCTATCGCCATCTTTACGAATA
Source organism: Cydia amplana (assembly GCF_948474715.1). NCBI lineage: Eukaryota > Metazoa > Arthropoda > Insecta > Lepidoptera > Tortricidae > Cydia > Cydia amplana. The sequence continues at coordinate 18,397,136 of NC_086073.1, forward strand.
CGTATGATGGTCAAAAACTTTTTTTACTTTGGACATCACGTAATAAATGGATTTTGATAATTTACTTGACGGAGCATAATAAAGGCATGTTCTAATCTAATCTTCTACTTCTTAAAGGCTGTGTAATTAAAGCCTTATCCAAATGTGTCTACAGTAATATAAATGTAAGGTTAACTTTCATATTGTCACAAAGACGCCAAAAAACGTCAGCTCAGGAAAGACACCAGAACGGGGAGTGTAAATTTCATTCAATATCGTGACGTGCGTTTGCGTTATGTAAATTTTTGTATGGGATTTCGAACAGCGCGCCAAGCGACACGTTTTGGAAACTCAAAATCCCATACAAAATCACACTTAACGCAAACGCGTAGGTACGTCACGTCACGCTTTCGAATGAAATTTACACTAGGGGTACAGTTTTCCGAAGGTTTTCGCCCCATTAATTACCTTTTTTGTCGCGAGCGTTAGATTCATGTGTTTTATACGATACGAACATCATTTAAGTCACATCTTTGTCAATATTAATCACAAAAATGACAATATTTATCACAAATTTTCATCATTTATGATAAGAACACTCTGTCCCTCCCTACTCTGCCGCCCAAGATCTCCTCCCGCTGATAAGGCGCTATTTAATCACAGATAGCATCGGGCGGGCGGCGCTGATAACTGATAACGGCTCTCGCGTCTGTGTGCGTGTACCGTCGAGTAAAATGGGGCAAAACGTTGAAATTAAGATTACACACATATGATTACCGCCCTTTAGAGGTAGCACAGTGGGATTTGAAACCTCTGTGGTTATTTGCAACTATGAGAATCATGAACTTGAGACTTAACATTTTATACCACTGCAGTATCCTTATTTAATAATCGTAACAGGGTTCTCCACCTGTAGGACTCGACTTAGTTTTATATTTACCCCCTTATTTATAAAAATTAGCAACATCTTACAAATCTTCGTTTAATGTTGTCTCTTTCTAACAAGAAGAAATGTCAAAATGCCGGATAGGGACAAGCGATTATCAAAGATTTGTTAGATTTGACAAACGTTTATGAATAACGCCATTAGACTCTTTGTCATAATGTCGAAGTTTTAAACTAGTTAGGACTTGAACCTTCTGGTGAGACTCGAGATCTTTCTAGGTTTCTCAAAGTTTAGTGATACATTGTATAGTTTAAACAAATACCAATCGGATTTTTTAAGAAGTCTTGAAGTTATTTTTTGCTCCCTCGATTTAGTAAATAATTTTACTTGTAACCACGTAACTTTAACCAATATAGAAAAAATATATGAGTAAATATTTGCCCACATACTCTCCCGCCCTACTCCGCCGCCCAAGATCCGCCGCCCGCTGATAAGGCGCTTTAATCACAGATAGAATCGGGCGGGCGGCGCTGATAAGGCCCGCTATCGCGTATACATTCTTGTGCTGAAAATGCTTTGTCTTCTTATTTCTTGGAAATATGTGGTCTGCTGAAATTGTATTATGACCTTAACCCATATGAAAAAGTATTTATAAGCATATATATATATATTTACTCGCGTACTGTCTCCCGCCCTACTCCGCCGCCTAAGATCCGCCGCCCGCTGATAAGGCGCTATTTAATCACAGATAGCATCGGGCGGGCGGCGCTGATAAGGCGCGCTATCGCGAGTATAAATTCTGATTCGTATCGTATCGGGGCCTTGTGCTGAAAATGCTTTATGGCTTTTCTTATTTTTTGGAAATATGTAGTCTGAGCTTTGATTATAATATTATATTTTGTGTTTATTTCGAGTTATGTATTCGCGTACTATAGTAGCAAATAAATGTATGATGTCGCAAATAGAAGTTACGCTGTTATTTTAAAATGATATTCTGAAATGACATGAAATTCTACATTACCATTTAAGTAACATAAAACATAATATATCTATTTGTTCTAGTTTTCACTGCTATAAATTGTACCTAATACAAATAAATTAGAGCGTATCGAAGTTTTACATACAAACTTTCTATTCTTTCTATTTTCTTACACAAACAAACATTTTATCTACTAATATAACATTTAAAAATTATCTGTGAGTAAGCGACAACCAATTTCTATATTTCAATACCTTTTTCACCAGACACAACGATAGCAAAAGTCATTTATACAGATTAAAAAGCATTTAAATTCATGCTCGGCGTAGGGCGGCCCGCCCGCCTTATCGCCCATATCAGCTGATTACGATCGTGGAACGTGACTTGGAGGACTGCTAACTTCCAATATTGTAGAATGTTTACTGTACAGTCGCCATCAGATATATCGGAGCGGCCAAGGTGTTCACAATATCTGAACACGCACTCTAACGCTCTGACAATAGAGGCGTGTTCAGATATTGTGAGCGCCTGAGCCGCTCCGATATCGCTGATGGCGACTGTATATATAGATCTGCTGTTTGGTTTATTTCTTTCCGAGTTTGTAAGAGGATATGGGTAAAATTTAAGGTTAAATTTAGTATGGTGACATTCCGTAGGGCTAAGATGGTCGGTTTTTTTTATCATGTCACCATGACGCATGACATGACAAGTGATAAAAATGCGATCTGCGGTGGCAGCATGGTTGCACTTTCGCACTTACATGCCTGCCTACTTGTTAGAAATTGACAGGCATGGTGACAGGCGATAAAAATGCGGTTTCCGCTGATTCAGCAGCGTTGAGGAAGCCGATTTCATTTTCATTGTCTACTGTCTGTGTCTCTTTGGTAAAATGAATTTGGTAGAATGTTCTAATCTTGACAGTAAAGATGACTTTGGATGTCAACTGCAGCTTTACTGTCCCGGCGTCGTTGTTACCGCCGCTGTACTTATTTGTCAAATTTCCTTGATAAAATGAGTGACGGAATGAACGTCATAATCACGTCATAATAACATAAAAATCTGTTGACATCCGAACGTCATATGATATCCACATCCACATGACATTTTTCAATAGGTATCTCCGGTTCCGGTTCGGTCGGTCCGGTAAGCGGCAGATTCCTGCAGCCGACCTGCCTCCACACGTATTGGCTCGCCTTTCCTGTGGGTTAAGACAGTGAAGCCGAGAGGGTAATGCAGGTGCTGGGCATCCCTGCGTTTCCTTAATTCCGTCCCAGGCGGTGTTAAGTCTGGAGAGGTCATTGTCTCTCCGATTTGCACCATAAATCGTCTGCAATAGACGCAAAGGCCAATTGGTATCTCCGGTTCAATAGGGCCCGGGTCCGGGCCGAGACTTCGGTGATCACGTGATGCTATAGGAATCGAAGTGTTGATCGTGAGTTATCCTTAAAGCTTTTTACAAAGATCGTCAACAACAAATCTTTATATGCCAGATACTTTGAACCGGCAGATAAAAGTATTTACGTTCTTCCAATCTCAGATACGAGCGAGATAGAGTTTTACGAGCGAGCGGGACAAACAACACGAAGGTCGAACAACACCAGGTACCTATCGGCGGTTAATCTTGACACTAAATCTGTTTACTAATAAGGCAATAGGTTGATTAGAACAGTCGTACACTTGGGAGCAATGAACACAAGTAATTTGTTATGGTTTTCATACAAATTATAATATTATACTTAATATTAACTGTACCCGTGACTAAAGCCCCACTTGCACCATTTCACTAACCCGGGGTTAACCGGTTAAACCTGGAGTTACGATGGTTACCAGTACAATTTGACACTTGGTTATCGATTTAACCGCTTAACCCCGGGTTTGTGGGATGGTGCAAGTGGGCCTTAGGTAACTAAATTATAAAGTTTAATCACTGATTTATACTTTAACGATTTTTACACATTATTAAATTGTACAACGGGACTTAATCGCGTATCTAAGTTTTAAGATTTACCTCCGACGTTTAGAGGACGGCGTTGTCCCCGTGGTCTCGGAGAAGACCACGACCACGGGGACAACGCCGTCCTCGAAACGTCGGAGGTAAATTTTAAAACTTACGCGATTAAGTCCCGTTATACAATTTAATAATGTAGGTATAAAGTTTAATGGCCAGAAAAATACAACAAATGAAAACCGTCAGGTTGATCCAACCATTTTATACATTGTTAAGTCGCAAGAACCCGCCACCAAAAGCCGCACCCATACAATCGAAATTACACTCATTTAAAAAAAACATGCTTAAACTGTTTAGACGACAACCGTTTCACTCACTTGAATTTTTAGTCGCTTTTGGCGACATGTTTCGGGCTTCGGGGGTCCTTCCTCAGGCTCGAGTGCTCGCGGCGACTGCAACTCGAAAACTCACAAAAGTTTAATATCGATTAAAACGTGCTTAAATTTAATTAGGTAAACTTTAAACTTGACATGAACATTCAAGTACGTTACCCAAATAGAATTCAGCTTTGACAAAATCACTTCTGCATTGCGCAGTGTCACGCGTTAGGTTAACAAGTTTAATTAAAATATTCATCATATCTCTTCCTGTCGGCGACTTTAATTAGGGCTATCGCACACCAATTATTAATAAGCTTATCGTACACAGGCGGCCGGGTAAACCGTCGTAGCGTACGCGCAGCTTCTATACCATCTTGGATACGGATAGTATAGATACACGCTTGATTCCTTGGTGTTCTGTAGCCACCCAGAGGACCTAAAACTAGTGTCTGTGAGCTGTAGACCTCACGAGAAGCTTAAAAAAGTAAAAATAAATAATACTTAATACTTCGTTGAGTCATTCTCATAGCGAACTAACAATGATCTTAAACGCCATAGACCTTACTGGCACTTAAGTATTAGGCGCCAATTTTTCCAAAAAACGAAACGGCATAAAAATCTATTTAACTATCAAACCTCCTCACAAATTTTAACGAGAATCGGCTGATAAATGCGACCTGCCCTAGTAGCATGGTCGCATTTTTATCGTTTATCACCATGCCTGTCACGTTCTAACAAGTATGTAAGTGCGAAAGTGACGGGCATAGTGATAGTCGATAAAAATGGAACCGTGCTGAGCCCGCAGAGGAGAATATCCGGACATACGAAAGCATGCTGAATGCATGCACGCTGAAACAAAGACCCCCGATAACGCTCGGTCAATAATATTTTAGTATCCTTCGCCCGCTTTGCATGTTCAGATTCTTACCTACTTCGATAAATAACTTGTACCTATGTAGTAAATAACATAAACAGGATAACAAGCAGGAAAAACTAGGATTAAACGAACGTGTTGGTACATGATTGCATTAGCTTGTGACTTGCGGTAGATAAGACGTGCTGAAGCCAGTTAACACTCGCTATGTATGAGTACATATCTACTTTATATTATACATAGCTTTAACTAGTTTTTGATATAATTGTATCTGCTTGCAGCTATTATTTGATCAACGCCACACGCCAAAAATAAAACACTTTTCCGTTATACCGGGTGGACCATGTAACACAAGCAAATAATTACAATTCTTCAAATGAAGGATACGAATTTGTATGATTCCATGTACATATGTATATTTTCTAAATCAAATTTCTATTACACCTTATGTGTATAATTGCATGAATTCTATAGTAATTTACATTGTATTTTTTTTCCTTATTTTCTCGTAATGCATGTTAATTATAAGATGTAATTATTTTTGAAAAGATGTGTCCCGCCGAGTTTGTTGCCGGTCCCATAATGGGATACCCTCCTCCAATTGAGGGGGGATTTAAATCTTCTCGGGGCAGAGGTGTAGGGTTGGAGCCGGTCTACCTAGCTTTATTTGACGTTCATAAGCGCATTGTAATTATGCCTACTTGAATAAACTATCTTTTATCTTTTATCTAGGTAAACTTTTGTTTAACGACTTTTCAGCTGACTTCAGCACATTTGAAACTACAATGGAAAGTGTGCTGAAGTTAGTATGTAAGGGCCAAAAACATGTTATAGTCTGTGGAGATTTTAATGTTAACTTGCTCGAGTCCTCTAGTAATACTCTTAAAATGCTGTGTTTGTTTAAATCATTCAATTTATTTAACTTGTTTCTTGAACCTACCCGGGTAGGGGTAACTAGTGCAACATGTCTGGATAATATATTTTGTAATTGTGAATGTATAGATAAGCAAATATTTAACTGTTTTCATTCTGATCATAGCGGTCAAAGGGCTGTTTTCTTAAGCGATATTCATGATACTCCACAAACAATAACATACCGACCCATTACTAGTAGTCGCTTGGAATCATTCAAAAATGAAATTCAAAAAAATCTCTGTATGTTACCATTTTCACATTATAACTGTAATAGTCTGTATGAAGATGTTTTTAGTGTGATTCTTTATCATTTTAATCAAAATTTCAAGGAGAAAACTATTAGTGGGTCAAAAACAAAAACTAGAACAAAGTTTAGTGAATGGGCTACTGCAGGCATTTATAAAAGTAGAAAAAGGCTTTATGAACTTTATGGTGAGAGAGAGCTGAACAAAAATTCTGATTTCCTGGACTATGTAAGGAACTACTCAAAAATCTTCAAGAGAGTGTGTGTAACAGCCAAGACAAACTATACAAGTTCTAAACTGAAAGTGTCGGACAACAAAGTGAAGACAACATGGAATATTATAAATAGGGAAGCTGGTAAATGTAAATCACGCGATTGTCAAGTCAACATTGTCTCGGATAAACAACTTACCATGTCAAACAACGATGTTGCCTCGGCATTCGAAGATTATTTTTCTAAAATAGCTATTAATACCACGAAATTTCTACATTCATCTTCGTCTCGAGCTCATTCCTTACTTTGCGCTAATGTTAAGAAATGTAATATTAACTTTGAGTTTAGTCAAGTAGATTCAGCAAATATTGTTAAAACATTCAAGTCACTCAATTTAAAGAAAACGGAAGATTTATGGGGAACATCAGTTCGAGTCATTAGTCATGTCATAGACGTAATAGCGCCTTACTTAGCCGTAATTTATAATATTTCAATTTCACAAGGCGTCTTTCCAGATCTTATGAAATATAGTAAAGTCATTCCTCTTTTTAAATCTGGTGACTCGAGTAATATGGCTAATTTCCGACCAATATCAATACTTCCTGTACTAAGTAAAGTTTTTGAAAAATTAATGTTAAATGATCTACTGGGTCACTTCAACAGACATACTTTACTTACAAGCAATCAGTTTGGTTTCACAAAGGGCCGTTCCACGACCGATGCTGCTTCGGTACTCATTAAACATATTTATAATATTTGGGAAAATTCTTGTGATGCAATTGGCATATTTTGTGATCTTTCTAAAGCATTTGATTGTGTGGATCATGGAACGCTCATTTTGAAATTAGAACACTATGGTCTGTCAGAAAATGCCCTAAACTTTATGTCTTCTTACCTTAGCAATAGAACACAAACAGTTGTTGTAAACAAAACCCAGTCTAGCGGAGCTGTAGTCCAATTAGGAGTGCCGCAAGGTTCTATTTTGGGTCCATTCCTGTTTTTGGTTTATATAAATGATTTGCCATGTATAGTAGAAAATCTTTGTGAAATAGTTCTTTTTGCTGATGACACATCATTACTTTTTAAGGTTGATCGGAAATCTACCGATTATAGTGTAATTAACAGCACACTCGTTAATGTACTTAACTGATTTACTATGAACAATTTGCTTCTTAATGCTAAGAAAACCAAATGTATTAGATTTTCTTTGCCGAATGTTAAACCAGTCGATACTAAAATACTTTTGAATAATGAATGCTTAGAGATGGTAGATAAAGCTCTGTTTCTTGGTTTAACATTGGACAAAAATCTACAATGGAGTCCTCATATCGGAACACTAGCTAACAAATTAAGTTCGGCCGCTTACGCCGTGAGGAGAATTAGACAACTGACTAATGTTGAAACAGCTCGCCTTGTTTATTATAGTTATTTTCATAGTGTAATGTCATATGGTATTCTGGTTTGGGGCAAAGCAGCTGACATACAGACTATATTTGTCTTACAAAAGAGAGCCATTCGTTCTATATATAACTTAAGAGCGCGTGAATCATTAAGAGAACTTTTCAAAGAAATTAATATTTTAACTGTAGCTTCCCAATACATATATGATAGTATTATTTATGTTATTAAGAATCTAGACTCCTTCACTAAGAATTCTGATGTCCATAACTTTAACACTAGAAATAGAAATAAGCTTGCTATCAGAAAGTTTCGTGTCCGTAAAGTACAAAAGTCATTCGTTGGGCAATGCATTCATTTTTATAACAAGTTACCTGAGGATGCTTTAAGATTACCCTTTCCAGCTCTTAAGAATTACTTAAAAAAGTCATTGATGTTAAAAGCTTATTACAGAGTCGAGGACTACTTGACAGACAAACATGCATGGTCCAAACCAGAAACTAACTAATAAAAAGTAGTAGCAATTAAAAACATTGTATTATGTATAGAGTTATAGGTGACACAGCTCAGGTAAGCAGGAAAGCACATCAAATATTATATGTTGGTAATTAATAATAATCAATCAGATTTATATAATATGTTTTCCCATTTCTTTTAATAACTTTATTTTCTTTTCCTTTTGTAAGAATTTGATATGTTTTCTGAAAGAGCTACGATTTTTTATGATTCCATGTACATATGTATATTTTCTAAATCTAATTTCTATTACACCTTATGTGTATAATTGCATGAATTCTATAGTAATTTAAATTGTATTTTTTCCCTTATTTTCTCGTAATGCATGTTAATTATAAGATGTAATTATTTTTGAAAAGATGTGTCCCGCCGAGTTTGTTGCCGGTCCCATATTGGGATACCCTCCTCCAATTGAGGGGGGATTTAAATCTTCTCGGGGCAGAGGTGTAGGGTTGGAGCCGGTCTACCTAGCTTTATTTGACGTTCATAAGCGCATTGTAATTATGCCTACTTGAATAAACTATCTTTTATCTTTATCTTATCTTATCTTTAATAATTTTTTAGACTTACTATTTTTCATACATAAATTAATTATTATTTTCAATGTATACAAACATAACAAAAACTTAACAAATTATACACCTAAACCTTCCATAAGAATCACTCTATTAATAGGCATAAAATAAAAAATTTAATAAAAATCGTTTATTTCAGATCTTTGATCCATAGCGTTATTAGTAGGTATAAACCACATGAAAATGCGTTCAGTAATTTTTGAGTTGAGTATCGCGAACGTACATACACACAGACAGACGCGGCGGGGATATTGTTTTATAAGGTGTAGTGATTATTTTAGTGTTTGTGTTTTGTGACTTTTTGACATTAATACGCCAATTTTTTTGCAACTATCGGCTTGATTAGTGACAAAGCGAATGTTTACATAAACTTTAACTTCACATCGCCTAGCTAGATAAAATATTTCACAGAAATCAGAATACCTACAGAAACTTATTTAAGGCGGCGGCTTCTTTGAACAAAATTAGTCATAATTACTTGTAACTTTGCCACAATCAAAATGGAAATATAATAATGTCAATACTGGCCTACTACTACCCTGTAGCCTGTAGCTGTGTGCCTGTGTAGGTAGTACTACCTACGCTAAATAGGCACCAGACGTCGAGTTGCAATGTAATACCTACCTAAATATGTAGGTACTTAAGGCATTATACTTTCTGATCAAAAATAATCAGAATGCGAATAATATTATAATACTTTATCTACGTCAAAGGCTAGTATTGACATTATTATATTTCCATTTTGATTGTGGCAAAGTTATAAGTAATTCTAACGCCCTGACAATAAAAGCGTGTTCAGATATTTGTGAACGCCTTAGCCGCTCCGATATATCTGATGGCGACATACATTATGTATTTAGGTAGGTAATTTTACATCAGTGCGCTTTTAAAATTTGCACTGGGTAGGTACATTGGTATCATATAATAGGTACGTTTCTGAATGGGTACCTACATCACTGTGAAATCTCAACGAGAGGTATTAAAATACAAATTGTTTTAGAACATAGTTGGGCATACGACACACGACTTTGATTGAGCTCATTGGACATGGCGCCCACTTTAAAATACTATAATTACAGTTTTATTTTGGTATAAACGGGTGATACATAAAATTCACATTAGAAGCACCATCAATTGCCCCGGGCAGCGTTTCGCGTAATATACAGCCCATAAAAATGTTAATACTGTATTGCAATTGCACATTTCTTTATGTGTGTAATTTGCCGACTTTGAAACGAAAAATGCCGCGTTAAGAGTTTGGTCCAAAATGTAAGCGGAAGTGGGATTGAGATACTCTTGTAAGTTTTACTTAGGTACGCAAGTAGGGACAAACCTGTTCGTTAGAAAGAGATAACTATATTCATCTCTCATTCTGTGCTACTTAGTATAGCTGTGCTACTTACTTAAGTAAAACTTACTTAAGTGTATCTTGGGCCATAGGAGTTAAGGAACTCACCTACGTACCTTAAAAATCTTGATACCTACTTAATTTGGATACCATTACTAAAGCAATAAATGGTAGCTACCTTATTAAATGGGTTTACAATACAATTTTAAACACTAAAGCACTGAATTACCTATACCTACACAGCTAAAGCTTATAATACTAATTAATAATAAAAAAATATCCACTTTGCGTACCACCCCTGCATAGAAGTTTGTATGCAGCGGTGGAAACTTTTCTCTGCAGCTGACTGTACAACGTAATTTTTTCAATGAAAAACTACATACTCTATAAAATAGCACTTTGAAAGCAACTTCCAGCTTTTCCGTCCAAAATCGCTTTCTTATACTTACTGTTGTGGCGCAACGACCCGAAGTGGATCTTGGCCTCCGACACCAAAGACCGCCATGCTACTCTGTCCAAAGCCGTTTCTGTCCAGTCGACGGCGCCGAGTTCGCTAAGGTCTTTCTGCACTTCGTCTCTCCAGCGGTACCTAGGGCGTCCAGGCGGTCTTCCGCCACTTGGTCCAAAATCGCTGCCTCCTATTAAATGTGTCACACAAATCTGTCCAGTCGCATGCAGTATTCCCGGCTATTAAGCAAATGGGACATGTAAATGAAGTGAAGCAAGACCGCTGCAGCTTAGGTTCGATTCTCGGCCGATAACAAATATAAAATGCTGATAAAGTGGCCACGCTAACATACGTCATTGTTTATATGTACTTTTACGGTTTTGAATACCCTTTTTTGCACACCTTGTATAAAAAATCTTATGGCTAAAGAGCGATCTGGCCCCGTAGACAACATGCCAATCGCTAACGCTCCGTAGCGAACGAAACGCAACTGTCCCTGTCACATTAATATGGAAGAGTGATAGAGAGACACGAAGCAATTCGATTGCGAAGCGCAAGCGATCGTCACCTTGGCTACGCCGCCTGTTCCTGGCAAGTTCGATCACTCCGACTGTGGAATCGAGGTATTCTCGAGGGATTACAGTATAAAGTGTTAATCGGAAAATGAGTTTACTGTTTTCTAAAGGGCCTGGAGTTGCCGGTATCCATAGGCTACGGTAACAGCCGACCATTAGGTGAACCGTATCCATATTTGTCAGTACTTTAGACAAATTTTAGGTAGCGGAGAAAAGTCTTCTTCTTCTTCTTCTTCTACCTAGCGTTATCCCGGCCTTTGCCAGGGTCCGCTTTCCTACTTGCTTTCCTCCACTTTGCGCGATCCTGGAGCAAAGCCATATGATGATTGTAATAAGGTTGATTTTGGATCTTGCTGTTTTTTCGAAATAATACAAATGAGTGTTGCTTGTTCTACGATTTATTGAAGACTGAGGTGTGTTTAGGAAAGTACTTATTAAATACGATATGCATGTGTGCGTGGGCCATATACACATATACGATTTTTAGACAGCTTTAACATACCGCCCACCAAAAGGATATTATCCTTTTTTAAATCAAATAATCATGCAAAATTAATAACAAAATTAAAATACAACTCATCATTACATTCATTACGCGTAATAATTCTTAACCAGGTTTGCATAAACATCAAAATTGGAAAGAAATTTACAATTTATAATAATAATAAAAATAAATATGTTCTTTAATAGAACAAATATCATTTTTTAGACGTTATAAACAAGTATAACATTAATTAATTAATTAACTATTCTGAAACATCGACTGGGAAGAAACAAAGTTTACTGATAGAACGTTTAACAATATTTTCACCGCTCTTGACACTGTACACTCGCGTTAGGCCGTCGTTTCCAGGATGTTTGTCAACAATGCGTCCTAATAACCACTTTCCAGGAGGTAAGGTTTCGTTTTTTATTAATACGATTTGGCCAATATCAAATTCCGGTTCCTTTTTTGTCCATTTCGTTCTTTGTTGAAGTGTTGATAAATAATTTTGTTGCCACGTGTGCCAAAAATCGTTTAACATTTTTTGCAGGTGTTGCCAACGAGACAAAACGTTCGTGTTAGTATCTTTGAAGGTTGGTGATGGTATAGTTATCGGTGCCTCTCCAATTAAAAAGTGTCCTGGGGTTAAAGGATCCGCGTTTTCATCATCGTCTATGGGAACGTAAGGCCGTGAGTTAAGGCACGATTCGACCTGGCAGATCAGAGTTGAAAATTCCTCAAAGGTAAGATGAGAATTAAGGATCCTTTTTAAATGGAACTTCATGGACTTTACTCCACTTTCCCACAATCCACCAAAATTGGGACTGTATACTGGTACAAAATGCCACTGGGTTCCATCTTGTGCCAGCTTTGTAGCTATATCTTCATCAAAGTCCAACTTTGCTTCTTCAAATGCATCTGCCAAGGCTTTATTTGCTCCTATGAAGTTCCTCCCCTGGTCACTCCAGAGATGTGCACACCTGCCTCTTCGTGCAACAAAACGTCTGAAGGCCCCGATGAAGGCTTCCGACGTAGGTAGCGGAGAAAAGTAAAATGAAAATATTTCAAGATACCTATTAAAATGTGTGTGACCCCACGTTCGTCTTGCAGAATCCATAGAAATAGCTTAGAATGTCTAGAACACTCTTAAGGGCAATTAAATTGGGTCACTTTGCGTGTACATTTTATACCAAGTTCATTGTTCTTGAGTTAAAAAGGTTCAGTCAAATTAATTTATTACAATATATATTATTTACAATACAAAAGGTTAAAAAGATTTGGATAATTCTAAGAGTAAAAAAAAACTACCTATGTACTTACCTAATGCACCTACCTACTTTGTTACTTAACAGTCCGTATGAAGGTTTTACATCAGCATGCATATTTTATGGGAGTCCTGGCGCCACACAATCGTCCTGATATCGTTATCAGTCAATTAATATGGGGTTAAATGGAATACCTTTTACCATCTTATCTTTCTCACATCGGAATCTTTGTAGTTTTTTTACAAGATCTCCAATGTTCTTATATTTAGGTACATATTTGTTAGTTTTGTTGCGTTATATTGAGACTCGAGTCGATGTTTAATACAGTACGCAAGTCTTTACAATGCTTTCGGATTTGGGCTGTAATAATATTGGGGACATTTATTACAGCGAGGAAATGTGGCCAGCATCCTTGGTACAATGCCTCAAGGGCCTATCTAAAGATTTAAACTAGTTTTTAATTTCTTTTAGTAATACCACCAATAGACTGTACATATATATCTTGTTTGTAAATAAATGATTATTAAGTTTACACCAATGTTCTTAACTTAAGTTAGTTTTTGGTTGTTGATTATTCATAAATGTTGTTTTCTTCCCGAAGTCTTAAGCGGGTTAACTTGCATTTGTAGATTTTGGAAGATTCGCTTCTGATGGTAGGTACCTAATCTTAAGTTAACTGTGGACAACGATCTTATACTAATACAAAAGTATACATAGATATTACTAATTCATAAACAATCCCTGGAGCACGTTGAACAAGTAACCAACGGTGTCTTGCATCTAGCTTGGCCAAATAAGTCGTCAGCTGAGCATATCGCAGTAAACCTAGAACGTGTATTCTCATCTCTTACCGAGCAGAACAGAGTCAAACATTCCAACCAGTATATATTAACCTAGAGAACCTTAACAATGCTAGGATAGGAGAGAGCACTTACGCTGGTCCGTCTGAGCATTTTGCTTGCAATGGAAATGACGCCCCAGCTGCGTGCACAATTATCACGAGACGATAGCCTTGCGAGAGTTTTGTATAGTGCAGGATTAGATTGTTGATATTGTGGGACCCCCGTCGATGAAAACTTACTATACTTATAACCCTAGCCGCCCAGAGACTTATTAAAAGGTCTCCCATTCCATTATAATTTGAATCTTAATGTTGATAAATCAAAATTGCATTTGTCTTGGCAAATTTTGATGTCTGGGTTGATCGATGATAACTTTCTTGGAGCATACACAGATTTTAAAAGAAAATATATCACATCTGTGGAAGATAGTTAACAGCTCGTGTTACATGCATAATTTGGATATCAAAGGAGAAAAGTGTACCTAATTAGATATGCCCTCTCGTTAATCACTAATTATCTTCTGATTTGAAATCTTGACAACCATCATCTTTGAACGCTTCCTTCATCTATGTTCTTTAAAAATACGATTTGGGTGACGTCATAACAAGACTAAATTATACCCAGGTACTAATTGGTTTTAGTGAACTAATAAGTTTCATCTTTAGTCTTGTCTTCGTTTCCATTAGGTAAGACAAGAATCTACACTTGTAAGTTTTACTTACGCAAGTAGGGACACAGCTATACTATAGAATGAGAGATGAATATCATTATCTCATTCTAACAAGTAGCTATGCCCCTACTTGCGTAAGTAAAACTTGCAAGTGTATCTAAGGCCTTACTTATCGTGCTCCCGGCGCACTACCTAACTACGGCCTAAGATAATTTTTGTTAAATTATCTTATTTCACGAAGACTAATATGTACGAGTAAGTAATTAAAATACGTATGAAACAACGTAAATATTTGTCAAGTCACTCTCCCCTAAAATTTAATCCACAAAAAATGGCTGGCAGCACGTCACAGTCCGGTACAGTCGAGTCGTTAGCGATTAGATGAGAAGATAGCGGGATTAATGGGCTGACTGTACATAATGCGATCTACCTGATAGAGCAAATATAATGTGGTCTTGGGAGATACAGTCTGGGTCTGCCGGGTTTTGCGAGCTTTTTGCAGTCAAAGTAAATTATACCAAGAAAATCAGGTTCTGTTTTCACAATTTTTGTTTTTGTACCTTTTTTCATTGAAAAATAAGTAAGCTTCGAGTGCTAACCTTATACATGGCTTTACTTAATTATGTATTAGGTAATAATAAATTTAATGGGAGGTAAAGTCAAACGTATTATTAATAAGTTATAACTTCGCTGAAAGTTCAAAAGTTATTGAGCATAAATCTTATTATACTTAAGTTTTGACAAGCTCGCTTAATACTTTTTGTACGTAAATAATTTTTATCTATGATGTGTATTATTAATGTACTGAGAACTGCATGTGCACTAGACTAATATTAAAGTCTTCTAATATAAAACTAGTTTTGAAGCAAGAAAAATATTTTATGTATTTATTTATAGGTATATTTTGATGTGCCTACTTACCAATATTTGGTAGCACTTGCTAACCTACACTTCATTAAATTCAACTGATGGCACCTTAAGTTTAAAAAAACTCGACTATTTCTTCTTTGTATATCATCCCACTTATACAATTTGGGAATGTAACAATATGTCGGACATAACCAAGGAATTCCTATCATAAAATAATAGTGACAGCCTCCAGATTCCACGATACGTTTAAGGTTTCAACCGAAAACAATACGCCATTTGTTAACAAATACGACCGAGGTACAACAAAAATACGAGTTGTTTTTGATGCATCGCTGCTTTAACAAGCGCCGCCTAATCTAAATTTCCTTGTAAAACATCAATGTATATCGCTTCATTTTAGTTCATCGCAGTTAACAAGAGATGGCGCTGGGAGGTGGCTGCGCCGGCGCGGGAGTCGACAGCTTTTTTTGTTTTTTCTGTCTTTGTTGCTCTCGTTTGTGGAGCTATTGGAGTGGTTTTATTGTGATCCGATATTGTTTTAGTGGTTTTATGAGATTCCAATGTGAATCATGGCTAACAAGAATTTTATAGTGAATCAATTTGTGTTGACGACGCTGGGGAGCCGTTTACCGTGCTAGTTATGACTCTATTTTTTATCGTGACGTTCTAATGTTTTATTTAAATAGGTATTGGTGTTGAATACCCATGCATTTATACAAATATACTCTGTACATTTGAGTAAGTTGCATAGGTAGGTATAATATAACTGTAAGCTAACTTTTTAGTTCATAAAATCTTATTTCGTTTAGGATAGATATATAGGACCTTCCTTTTTTTGAAACTTATATAGTGCTGTATGTAGATGGTTTTTGT
The DNA here is from genome assembly GCF_948474715.1 of Cydia amplana. Classification (NCBI taxonomy): domain Eukaryota; kingdom Metazoa; phylum Arthropoda; class Insecta; order Lepidoptera; family Tortricidae; genus Cydia; species Cydia amplana. Next base: position 18,413,418 of record NC_086073.1, read on the forward strand.
AATAAACGTTTTTCTATTTTATTCTATTCTAAACCACGAAAATCGGAAAACGCGAAGAGATGTATCTTATTAGATAAGAATTTCGTATGTTGACCAGACTTCATTACTTATTTAATCATAAATGATACTTCTTACACTTTCAGAGAACGTCATATTTTGAAAAACATTAAAATCTTCACAAACACTACAGCATTACTTTTAAAATTCAATTTTATGGTTAAAGAACTTCAACTTTATGTGTCAAAAACGATTGAGAAAACCAGCGTCATTTCTGTAGACTACAAAAGCTAACAGTTTTGATATGTTATTCTAAGACTTTTATCTTACAACTTTTAAGTAGTATAGAAGGCTTTAACAAGCATTTAAGCATAAAGTAATAAAATTAGGCTTTAAAGTCCGTTTATGTAATGATGTCCACAGGAAAGACGTTAAAGTACGTCACTACTTATACTAAAAAGTTTTTGACCAATATAGATACGTCTTCCGTTTCCAAAATTCGCCGTTATCTTTTAACGAATTATGAAATCATATTTAAAAGAATGAGAATTCGCCATTATCTTTTAAAGAATTATAAAATCATATTTTAATACCCTAATTATCAAAAGCAACACACTGGGTGGCCCCGGTCGTTTGTCACGTGCTACCACGATACGTTGTACCGAGATACCATCGCCGTAACAATGGCCGTGTATCTGCTAGGTGTTTAACACATTTATTATTCGGGCAAGACTTCATTCTGGTATTGGGTTTCATGCTTGGGCGTATGAGTTTAAGGCAAGAGAAGCTTTTCAATCAGAGACAAGCCAAATGACTTAGGTTGGACATTGGAGGGAGACATCATTTTGCCAATGGTCGTAGGTACCTACGTATTTTTGACTCAATCAAAAAACGCGAATGGTAAACCATAATACCAAAAATATTTTGTAATGGTTATTTAAGGACTTACCACTAAATATGTTTCTAAAAAAATGGTCATTTAGTCATGTAACCCCACCCGTTATTTTTTTATTCAATCAATTTAAAATAAATATACACATTGTTTGATGACAAGTAATGAATAATAAGTTGTCAAATTTTTATGAATTACTTATCCGAAGATTAGTATTTTTCGAAGATGTCATAGAGTAAGTTAAAGGACAAAGAACAAGTCAAGTAAATTATTACATTAAAAATGTTCATGGTTTTTAGACAATTATAAATCTAAACTTGATATTTCAATTAAACTGAAGGGCAGATCAACTGCAATGCTCGCCTCCATTTTACTAGAGTTAGTTCTCTTTATTTCTCAAACACTTCTTTGTGGCCGTAGTCACAATAGTCCCAGTATCGAGCACGGAATATACAAGAATACACTGCCGTTACTCTATTGCCAAAAAAGGCAAAGCCCTGCTAGCTCCAATGCCTCTGATACCCAGGAATACATTACAACGGAGAAGACAAAGGAATGTCAAGCAATTTGTATTTACCTATAATTTAAATAGTAAGTAATACAAATTACATATCTGGTTTCCTGGGGCTATATTCGAGATGTACAACTGTCAGATTTCGCGCCCACTTCAATTCAACAGTTGATTGAATCGCATGTTCATCAACCGCGGATAATATCATTTGGCACAACCAATAATTCAACAAAAATCAACTTTGTTTTATTACTACTTTAAGGCTTATAATGGTTTGGTTTGGTTTTCACCTAACTGTGGATTGCTAATGTCAAATTTTGACACAGGATTGTTCAGATTCAACGGGAGTTCAACACGATACCTCAAACGTCGCTTGTCGAATACCCCTCCAGGTTATACTTTATATACCGTAAAATGGGGTGAGTAGGGTCAAAACTGAAATTCAAACCTCGATAACATCTTATTTTTACATATGAAAACTGAATTGTGTATATAATAAGTGTTCCGGACGTTTGTATTTTAGTTTTTATTTTATTTTGGGTAGTTCCATTTCATAACTTTGACGATAAAGAGGAAAACCCACCTCACCCCGTAGTGCCTCGTATTTGGGGTAAGAGGGGTTTTCATACAAAGGTGATTTTGGAAGATTGTTGGATCGATTTTTTTTTATGCGAATGCGTATTTAAAATGGAAGATTGTTGCATCGATTTTTTTTATATAGCTCCATTTTAAATTGGAATACATTATTTTGTACCAGTAGCCTTAAAATCCCTTCTCACCCCCCTCTCAAACTTTCTCTCCCCATTCATAACCCACCTCTCCCCGCGAAACCTACTCACCCCGTTTTACGGTACTTTTAAAAAATTGTGTTTCCAATCGTGCTATCTACACTCACATTTTTAGGCACCAACATCACCCTATCCTATTTTTTTAATATGGTGGATGGTTTTTACTTAAACCAAACAATAATGTACTTGCTCATCAAAATGATCCTTCCCTTTTCTTCCTTTTCTTTATTACCTTAGACTTCAATCAACCCTGGTGCTTTCTCTTAAAGATATTCGGTTCGAAAACGTTACTGATATTTTGGTTCAAAACCTGCTACAATTTCACATTCTTTGACATGCCTTAATCCTTTATAGGGCAGACTATACAGCAAATATGGCCCCCATATACCTAACATCATCTTTTTTGTATTTTTTTCTTATGCACATTTTTAGGACTTCGAAGATGCCGTCAAGCATAAATGGTGAATGGTGTATTTTTTTTAAATCTAGACCGTTAATGGGTTAGGAATAAAGTTTTCCTGACCAAAGGATTCAACATCTGCTACATCTGTTGTAAGACCCACTTTCATTAGACCTTATCTAACAGTTTAACAAATGGTGAGTCAACTATTGCCACCTCCAAGCTTTAGTCGTTCTATCATTTCATAGCGGCATATCGGTCGTCAGGCATCTTGTTTTAAATAATAGTATCGCGCGGTGATAGTGTACGGCCATTTTTCTTCCACAACAAAGGATGTAATCGGCCGTGTGTGCGACCCGTGGGTGTGCCGCAAGGGACAAACTTAGACCTTAAATATATAAAAAGATATTTGTCAAATGATAAATACATGGTTTGAACTATAGACGCTTAATATTGTCTTCGGTTACCGCGATAGTTCAATTCTAAATTCAATATACGTGATATAATCCGTTTTAATAGTTTTATTTCTATAAACTCTCTGGTGTCCGTTGGCTCGTTGGGTGGACGACATCAGGAAGATTGCGGGTCACTTCTGGATGAGATTAGCTCAGGACCGGGATAAGTGGCGTGCTGGAAGAGAGGCCTATCGTCGCTATAAGTACTTACTCAACCTCATATCTGCAACAATCATTTGATGGAAATGTCGCTTTTCTTTCATTCGGAATACGGGTGTTTTTGTCATCAAATGAGTGTTGCAGATACGAGGTCGAGTAAGTATAGCGGCGCTATGCTAAGCAGTGGGTGATAAAAGGCTGTTATGATGATGATGATGATGATGTTTGTAATATCGAGATTGCATATTATGGACAAGTGGCGTACTAGAAGAGAGGCTTATGCTCAGCAGTGGGCGATAAAGGGATGATGATGAAACTCTTTTTAATTTCATTCTTATTTTATTTACTGGATTTATTATTTGCATGGATCAGATTAACGCAGCTTAAGATACATACCTAACTACCATTGGGATAACAGTTTCATAAGACCTTTAGATTATGTAGATTAGATATTAGATACCTGTGTTGAGGGACTTCGTGTATAAACGCGCATTTTCCTCTCTATTAATATTTCGCACCATGTTCCGCTATATTTTATTTCGTCGGTTTTATCGCGAGACAAAACAATCTGAAACTTCACCATGCAAATTACAGTCGCAGCGATTATTGTCCAAAGGGTGGCCAGGGATATTCCGCTTGTAGACTAGACAATTTTTCGGCCCTATTTATTGTACCTTTCTTTCTCTCTGTACTCCCTGAGTGCCCTAACTGATTTTAAACTGTCCTACACTAGAGTCGGGCCCGAGAAATTGTAGTCTACAAGCCGTTATAATTAGTGTCCGACCGAAACATGTTTTTTTGCCGAAACCGAAACCGAATGTTCGGCTCTGGCTCTAGTTTCGGCCGAAACCGAAACCGAAACCGAAACTTTTGAAGACTTGTTAAAATCGTTGAAAAAAATGTCATAAAACCGCTTTTAAACTCATATTAAGGGGCTGTCAACACCCAATGTCCTTGAAATTGATGTTACTTAAGGAGCTCCGCCACGCCAATGACCTTCGATCTGAATCCCTTAGTTTTCTTATGTTTTTGTAGCTTATCATATTAACAGCAACGGCTTTAAGCAATATAGTATTCCATATTTACTTCAAAGTTCATTGTCATCGAGATATTTGGCATCAAAGAGTATCAATTTCTTTCAAAATCCGGAGACATTAATGGAGATAAAAATTGAAGAACCGTTAGCCTTTTGTCTTATAAAAATCTATCTGTAGTGCAAAAGTAGGAGAAACGATTTAAAACTTGTCAAAAATCGATGAAAACCGCAGGTAGCCCCTTTTAAGAAAAACTATTTGATTTAGTAAAACAAAAAATATATTAATACCTATGTTAATATTTATTATATTTTAAGACCGTGGCCGCACTCGATACATGATTGAACGACATCGGCTCAATAGAAAATAATTGCAATGATTGGTCTTAAAATCACCATTTAAACGGTTCTAATGTCTTTATTTCTTGACTTATGTGTCTGAAATTAAAATCAATTTGTCAAAACATTTACTTATACCTAAACCGCTAATGAGTAATATTACTTACATAAATAATCCACTTTTATTTTTATTTCAATAGTTTTCTTATTATTCCCTTGAGCGCTGGTGGCCTAGCAGTGAGTAAGAGCATGCGACTTTCAATCCAAAGGTCGCAAGTACAAACACTCCAAACCCCGGCTCGTACCAATGAGTTTTTTGGAACTTATGTACGAAATATCATTTTATATTTATCATTGAGGAAGCCGGACTAGCCCGATAAAGCCTAGTTTACCCTCTGTATTGGAAGGTCAGTCTGATGGCAGTCGCTTTCGTAAAAACTAGTGCCGACGCCAATTCTTGGGATTAGTTGTCAAGTGGACCCCATGCTCCCATGAGCCGTGGCCAAAATGCTGGGAACACGCGAGGAAGATGATGAGTTTTCTTATTATTCCCTTGCCCAGGCCCAGTAACATGCGACAGTGCTATCTCATTTACTACGATACAATTAGACAGTGTGCGCGTTTTAGGTATTGACAGCCTCTTAAGACTGCGTCGACCGTTCAGTGGCCCCACATTAGTTGAATTGTGTTTAATAATAAACCAATTAATTTCGGTATACATAAATCAGTATATGTATTAAGCCGTCGCCGGAGTGGTCGCCAACTTTTGGTCTTTGTCATATAGTTTAGTTTCATAGAACGAAGTACCATTGCGTATGTTTCGGCCCGGCCGAAAGGTTCGGCCGGTTTTTGGCCGAAACCGAAACTACGGCCGAAACATGATTTTTTGGCCGAAACTGGCCGAAACCGAAACCGAAACCGAACCTTCGGTCGGACACTAGTTATAATACGCTGTATTTCGCCATTTTTTTTTTAAATAAACAGTAATTAATGAAATGTCTAATTTAAGCAGCTCTATGGTTTTTAGGGTTCCGTACCCAAAGGGTAAAAACGGGACCCTATTACTAAGACTCCGCTGTCCGTCCGTCCGTCCGTCCGTCCGTCCGTCCGTCCGTCCGTCCGTCTGTCACCAGGCTGTATCTCACGAACGGTGATAGCTAGACAGTTGAAATTTTCACAGATGATGTATTTCTGTTGCCGCTATAACAACAAATACTAAAAACAGAATAAAATAATTTTTAAGTGGGGCTCCCATACAACAAACGTGATTTTTGACCGAAGTTAAGCAACGTCGGGCGGAGTCAGTACTTGGATGGGTGACCGTTTTTTTGCTTGTTTTGCTATATTTTTTGTTGATGGTGCGGAACCCTCCGTGCGCGAGTCCGACTCGCTCTTGCCGGTTTTTATGGTAAAATGTTGCCAGTGTTTAAAAACTGGTGAAAAATATTTATTATACTATACAGGATTTGTGATATACACCCCATTATGAGTGCCACGTCCATCATAATAAATAGGGTTGTTTACTAAATACGCTGCATCCTGTGGCATGCGCCCGCGCCGCGGTGGCGGGCGCGTCACCTCCGCCCTCTATCGGCGAGTCTAATGAATCACTCTATGATTTCATACTGCGGTCGCGATAGCGCTAAACCTCCCGTTTTAGCACACCGCTACGAGGATGTTATTAGCGTAGCTCATTATTAGGAGAAAAATATTGATTTTATTTTGTCAGTACAGGAACTTCAGTGTGAATCAATTTGTTAAATTTAAATTACATATAACATTGTCATGATTGTGACAACTAATCATGCTAATTCTTGGTCATGGACAGTCCGTAGCACACAGATAGAGACGGCCATACTGGCCAAATATATCGTAACACATTCTTATTTCTATGATAACAAAGATGTGTTACTACATATATATTTTTGCACTTTGACCATCGCTATCTATTTGGTGCTGACAGCAACAAATGTGTGCATCAGTGACTTCAAGTATACTCCTTGACAAATAAAAAAAAGATAATGAACCCTTAAGCCTAAGGTAATGGTATCTAAGGTCCACTTGCACCATTCCACTAGCCCGGAGTTAACCGGTTAAACCTGGAGTTACCATGGTTACCAGTACAATTTGACACTAGGTTAACGGTATAACCCCGGGTTAGTAGGATGGTGCAAGTGGGCCTAAGATGGTAGAGTGTATTGATCCGAGTTTGAAGTTAAGCGACTCATTATTGAGTCCAAAACGTTGCCCGTGACGTCATGCATGGTCCTTGGCCCTGTGACGTCACGTCGCTGCTGCCAACTCCAGGGAATCAAGAGTGGAGGTTGATCGGGAGCAATTTCGCAAAAACTACACTACACGATCCGTTGTACAGATCGCTGATAGGGCGGTAGCGTCGGCAGAGCCAGCTGTGTGAAATACACGAAATTTAAACATTAACATTTAATTTTGCTATACAAACTTGTTCGTGAATATTGTTAAAGTCAAACAATAAATAAATTAATATTACGGGACAGCTTACACAGATCAACCTAGCCCCAAAGCAAAGCTTGTACTTGTATTGTAATTGTAATCCTAATAATTTTATTATTATAAATGTGAAAGTTTGTTACTATGTATAAAGTATTATTTGGCACACCGATAGTTCAATGCCTGGAAAAGGACAGGATACATTTTTCATCCCAGAATTCATCCCCTAAGGAGAGTTGGGGAAACAACGGGGTTTAGATTTGGTACGAGAATACTAAAAGGAAGGGTGGGAGCAGTTTAAAGTGGAGCAGGTCACTTCTGGATGAGGTTGGCTTATGCTCAGCAGTGGACGATAAAAGGCTGGTACAAGATGATGATGATGATTGTTGTATTCTGGATTATTCCAAGCTATAAAACCACGTTGTCTGCTGTCGCTACACATACGCCGCGGCTCGTATCATGCCATCTAATATTATTCTGGGAACGACCTTAATAAGTCACTACAGAATGTTATCTATTCCATTTTATCAGCTGCTGATAACGATCTGAATCCAATTAGGCCCACAATGCAATATGGACCGTCTCGAGTTCAGTTATGACGGAATTCTGACGAAGTTTAGTTTCATGCTTAGTGGATTCCTTAAGAATTGAATTTAGTTTTAATTTTTAAGTTCAAATTCAGAGTTTGTGGCTAGTTTTACGGTGTGTGATTTTGGACGGATTTATTCGGATGTCTCACGATAAATAACATTAATAACCACTGTATTTAATTTTTATTTTTTTGGACAGACAAAAATAAATGACTAGGGTAAAATGCTCTCTTGTCGGCATTCTGATACCTATTCACTGACAATGAATAAACCTTTTAATGAAATAAGCCTCCGTCCCCTTTCGTCTAAGACCCGAGATACACTTGTAAGTTTTACTTACGTAAGTAGGGACAAAGCTATTTGTTAGAATGAGATAACGATATTCATCTCTCATTCTGTAGTATAGCTGTGTCCCTACTTACGTAAGTATAACTTACGAGTGTGTATTGGGCCTTAAGCGCAGGGTCATTATATGCATAAGCCGCCGGTAACGATTCCAGCTCCAGTTAGCTATAGCAATCGTGTATCAATAAAAACCTAATAAAATCAAGGATTCAGCGATTTAATGAAATGGAACTGCATCGTGACTAAATTCAGATTGTCATCTGTGTACAAAAACTGCCCTGGCTCAAAATGTCTTAAAACGTTAGGCGTTTTTTGACAGTTAAGCCCTTTAGTGTATTGAAGGAATGTGCAAGAGTTAATTGGTAAAGATCGAGTCGCGCGATTTGGATATCGTTGTCACGTCACCGGGTATCTGGGGGCCTACCGCGAAATTCGCAAATTGCGGGGATCTTTCTCTTTTACTCCAATGAAGGCGTATTTAGAGTGACAGAGAAAGATGCCCGCAATCTGCGGTTTTCCATTTTCGCGGTTATAGCCCTGGTATGGGAGCGAAAGGGTTTTTGGCAACTAAATACGAGCAAAACTGGTATCGAGGATGTGGGTGTAAAGGTCGGTAAGGCTGCCTTTCCACTGAGATGGAGATCGCGAAGACGTGCAGGAATCAACCAATAGCATTGGTTGTAATCCAACGGAGCGGAGAAGAGCTTTTGGTCGCGTCGCGTGGTACGGGTCGCGATTGCGACAATAAAATCATTGTGTGGTAGATATGGCTCCTCTATAGTAATAATAACTCAATGCCTGTGGCTGTGGGTACATGCATATTAATGCATAGGTGTACCAAATATGCTTGTAAAGGGCTAACATTAACACACATGGCTGTACTCCAGTTGCACGTGATTGAAAACGTGCTAAAAGAACCAGGGCCGCTAACCGGGAACGGTAATTTGATCGCGCGATAATCGCCGCCATCGCTGGAAAGTACACTCGGCTACGAATATGGCAAGAATATTTAAAAAAGTTCGTGCTAATGTTTGATACCTCAGATTGATACCATATCTTGTGAATTTTAACTCCTGCTGTGCTCTTGTTTCGAAACTGTCCTGCAGTTTGGCAGAAGAAAAAAATCTGTATATTAGGGTTTATTTCATCTGAATAAATGATTTATTATTTATTTATTATCTTTTTTCTTTTTTAATGATAGGTCTGACTAATAAAGCAGGGTCTACCCGGTCAGTGCTTTAGCGTTCTAACACTGGCGCATTTACCTTATGTAATTAGCGTCCCACTGTTATGCTATGGTCCCGGTGGTTCTTGTGATTCTCAACAGCCAGGTTTCGATGATTGGGTTGTTTACCCCAATTTCTTAAACAAACGTTCAAGCAAATGTCTAAATTTTATAACTATTTTTTACATAAATACGATTAATTAATGTAGGTAAACATTGTTATCGCTTAGTATAGTATCTATATAAAAAAAAATTATATTATACAAATATTACCTAACTTTGCTTGAATATATTTTTCTTTAGGGGAAAATTGGAATAGACTGTACTAAGTCCAGAATACTCCGAATTATAATAATAATAAGTACTCGAGCGTGTACTTTCTTATCAGACTTTTGGTAGCCGTATGCATCTGCATGCTACTAACGCAGAGCGATTACAATACAATACAAGCTACATAATTAGCTTACTGGACTTACCAACTTTGAGATTGAGATACTTAACAACTGCTTTGAGATGAGGCAAGTGTCCTAATAATCGATATACTACTAACGCAGAGCGATTACAATACAATACAAGCTACATAATTAGCTTACTGGACTTACCAACTTTGAGATTGAGATACTTAACAACTGCTTTGAGATGAGGCAAGTGTCCTAATAATCGATATATGCATTCCAAAAACTGGCAGGCTGTTTGTCACCTCTATTGCTATGAAAATTAAAAATGAGAACTAAAAAATCCTAAAACATTGTCAAGAACTATTATACCTACTTAGACGTACCTAAAGGCTGAAATAGGTACTTTTAGGGTTCCGTACCTCAAAAGGAAAAAACGGAACCCTTCTAGGATCACTCGAGCGTCTGTCTGTCTGTCAATAGTCATAGTCAAGTCAATAGTCAAAATATACGTTACTTTATTCATGTAGGCCTAGCAACAAGCACTTATGAATCGTAACATACTTATATATTATCTTAAGCTAATTATCAGAGCAATTTATTGATGTTATTATTACATAATAATATTGGATTATTATACAATTCAAATGTTTGTCTAATTGGAACGCGAGGCCGACTCGCACTTGACCGGTTTTTTTTAGTGTTTCGTAAAATAAATACCTATGCATTGAAAAGCAAATTCTTGATTATGAATCTATGTGTTCATTCACCTCTTGCAATGCCATCAAAAATTTAAGTAGACGAAACAGTGATATCGTAAAGATAACAAATACTTTAGAGCGATCAGACCTACCTCGAAGAAAAATGTTAAACAAGCTATAACGAACACAAAATAGAAACTTGAGACGAACAAAGCCATAATAATCAACTTTATGTTGTGACAATTAAAGTTAATTATTTTACTGGACATTTACGATTTAATGACGCATTTTACGGCGCTTGTAAAATAATTGTTGTACCACATTTTGTGACAGTTTTGATTTTGAAAGCAGAGTTTTATTTTATACTTGTAAAATATTTTTGTTCATACGAAATATAGGGTTTTACATGATTTAATGGCGTTTGTTGTTGGAACAAAATAAGAACGAATAAGTCTTAGAATTACTGTTGTTCAAAGATAAATTAAAGGTTTTTTTTACCCTACCATCATAAATCCACACGTACATACGTATTATTTAATAGAAATAAATTGTAAAAACTAAAACGTGTCACTAAATCTTCTATGAAATCATCTTCCTAACAACTTAAGTGTAAGATACAAAATGTATTAAAAACGGGAGCCGACTGCACTCACACAGAGCAACATATTGCCTAACCACCGGTGGACCATATGTGTTTACAATAAGGTATAGAATAGGTTAGTTAATTGCGTGGGCGATGATACAAGCCGTACATAATACTCCACAGTTTGGAACGTCATATCGGAGCACGCATACGTCGAGAAAGTTAAGTGTATGGAGATACGATAGGGATGGCTCTTCGTTAATATCTGACACTTACTATACTTATTATTTATGTACTAGGGCATTTCTTAATAAATTCTCATACTTAATTTGTTAATACATACATACAAAAGTTTTAAGATATTATGGTCCTGGTGGTTATTCTCTCAAAACAATGAAAAATTGCCTAACTTGATTTTATTTCGATATTTTCGAACATCAGTAAGAAATTTCGTGTTCTTTAGTTTCTGATTCGTTTAGGAAGTTCTGAATTAGGATTTTTTTTTTCTAACAGTTTCTTATGTAAGCATTTGTTTAATTCAAGCAACATGGCTCATATTCGGATACCACTTTTGAATATTAGGATCAAAATCGAGAAGGAAAAAATCTGGGTAAAAAAGCTTTTGGGACATGGGTAAAGGTAGTAAACATATTTTGTTGACTGTTAAAGCATGTTGCATTTTAAAACCCATTATATTAATGATAGAGGCAGACATATTTTAGATAGTAAGTAGGTATATACCTAATTTCTAGAATCGGGCATAAAGTCTCTTTTTTTATCACCTTTTCGAAAGAGATATCGAATTCAAAAAATGCTCCCGCGCTTCTCTTGACATATTCCTCCTTTTTCACGACATAAATTATTGGTCGGACTACAATGCAGTTCCTTTCCCATAAAATTCTCTTCCACGTTTCCATTTTCAAATTTTCCGTTTATTTTACGACAAATTTGCCCATTATGGCCCATTGACGGGTTATGGTTATGCCCAAAAGTTGTAGAGTCCTTGCGCAGGCGCCGGCAGCCCTGCGCCGGCGCCACGCCGCGTCCCGACCAGATAAATCAAACGGCCGATAGCCGCAGATACTGTATTAATCAGTTTCGTCACATTATCTGCCCGCCACCTAATGGATTCTTAATGCGAGTCTGTAAAAATATGTCCAGTGTTAATGCCTTACAGCGATACTGACGAGATACGTGGGAGATGGAGAAATTAGTTTAAGTTGGGCTAGACTATTTCCTCGTTGGCTCCATGTTTGCAAACTTAAATGGAGCTGGGCGGGACATGTTGCCAGGCAGAGTGATGGCAGGTGGGCCAAAATGTTAATGGAATGGTGGCCGCTTTCAGACGAGAGGAGTGCCTGGCGTCCGTTGGCAATTGGGTGCACGATATTCGGAAGATTGCGGGTCACTTCTGGATGAGATTGGCTCCGGACCGGGATAAGTGGCCTACTGGAAGAGAGGCCTATCGTCGCTATAAGTACTTACTCAACCTCATATCTGCAACAATCATTTGATGGTAATGTCGCTTTTCTTTCATTCGGAATACGGGTGTTTTTGTCATCAAATGAGTGTTGCAGAACTTGCAGATACGAGGTTGAGTAAGTATAGCGGCGCTATGCTCAGCAGTGGGTGATAAAAGGCTGTTATGATGATAATGATGATGATGTTTGTAATATCGAGATTGCATATTATGTTGCATGGCTTTCAGTACGGATATGATGGTCGTTCTTGTCTACGTGACAGCGTGATAAAACGGTATCCATCACTTTTTCTATCCCGCGGTGTTAAAAAGTGACAGTTGTTTTGTCACGTGGATAAAGCCATCCATAATGGGCCTGCTGGACTTCCAATTTCAGGAAGCCTAGCCCAGACGGCCTATCATAGAGTTATTCTATTGCGCCCCTTTTGTTACTATTATTTTATTTTAATTAAATGTAACTTCATTCCGCATATTAATATACGTACCTATATGACGAATTTAAATGTACAAATTAATTTTGGTTAGATTACCTAAAACTAGGTTATTCAATCATTGTTTTAAAGAATCTAAAGGCTCGCATTTACGACTATAAATAAGCTTACATAATATCCCAGGTAGCAAATTGACGTCAGCGACGCACAGGCGACGTCATTTATAGGTCATAATAAGGTCGGTCATTTATTCGTCGAGAATAGACGTTTTACTGACGTCCATTTGGGGTCACTATCAGGACGTACCTTTTTGTCACAAAATTGACGTTTTAATGACGTCTATTTAGGGTCACTATCAGGACGTACTATTTTAGTCACAAAGTTGACGTTTCACTGACGTCTATTAGGGGTCACTATCAGGACGTACCTTTTTGGTCACAAACAAGACGTTTCAGTGACGTCTATTTGGGGTCACTATCAGGACGTACCTTTTTGTTCACAAATACGACGTATCACTGACGTCTATTTGGGGTCACTATCAGGACGTACTATTTTAGTCACAAAGTTGACGTTTCACTTACGTGTATTTGGGGTCACTATCAGGACGTACCTTTTTGGTCACAAATACGACGTTTCACTGACGTCTATTTGGGGTCACTATCAGGACGTACCATTGTAATGTGGTAAATGTCCACTTTTAGTGTTTAGCAGTAACGCTTTGGTTTACTGCGACATAAACGCATATTGCTTGTGTCAGCGCAACCTAACGTGTATAAAACAATAGGCATTTAGAGAATAAAGGTTCAGAATGTTCTTATACTAGCACACATAAGGTGTTTAACTTCCACTAACTCCTCACCCGACTCTACTCGTCAATATACTTGCCATAGAAGAAACTTATAATATCTGATGGCGATCCAGACCAGTGAACCAACAAGGAACTAACACCCAAGAAAGAAGGAAAAATCAAGCAAGAAAAAAAAAAGAAGAACCACTTTTTCAACACCAATCCACGCAGTCAGAACCAACCAGCTTATCAAGAATCAAGAAACAACCTGAGAAGAACCAACCAACATCAAAAAGCGGAAACCGCGTTAGGAAAAGAAATTAAGAAGAGACGAAGAAGGAAGAAAGAAGAGCGTTGTCCAGGGTTATCCCGGCTCGCAAATCAAGAGGTGTCCAGGGTTATCCCGGCCCATTTCAAGAGGAGTCCAGGGTTATCCCGGCCCACCATCATAATCATCGGAAGCAGAGCCAGCCAGCCATATGAAGCGTCAAGCGAGTGCCATATGGAAATGCCAGCTCGCCAGGCCACGCCAGCAGCAGCAAGAATGCCGTACGCGAACTCGCACCGGACCGAACGAAGACGAAGCCGAGGACGGCCAGCCACGCAGCAATAGGATGTAAATCCTACATGTAATTTATTATTTTAATTAATTTACTCTAAAAGCCAGCATTTTTTTTTCCAATTCAGTAGCAGTCATATTTAAATCATTCATAATTATTAAAGGTTGTCGCTAAACTCAATTTCGTTTCGAGCATAAATAATTTTCATAAGAAGCCATAATATAATATAAAAATTAAAAGTGTCGAATAGTGTCCTCAATCATGTATGTTGCAATTTGCAGCGCGTGCCACACTTTGTGCGCACGTCGACAGAAAACTTAACTAGGCCGCGAGACTTTGCCGCGAGTTAGAATATTTTAATAAGCGATGAATGAAATTTGATACATCGCATAACGATTAAATAATTAACAATTCAATTCAATAAAAATATTTAATTGTTTCTTAGTAATGATTGATACTTTAGCTACGTGTCGGACTGATCACCTGATATACAGCGAAAGTTTGATTTATTACATCATTTTTTTTTTTAATTTTGGAAGTTAAATAATATTGTTTATTTTATAGAAAGCTTACAGTACGGTACAATTTTGAGAAGTTTTAAGGAGTTTAGGCACATTTATTTAGAAAATGTGACCTTATAGCTAGAGCACTTGATCATAGTGTGATATACAGTATCCTCCGTGAAAGTTGTAGGAGACTTATTGTCTTAATGTATTTGTGTCTCTAGGTACAGGCAGAGCCGTACAGCCTGGCCTGATATGCCATTTTATAGAGTTGATAAAGGGTGACCATGCCCTAGGTGTTTATTGAAGAATTGCTATGGATAGCATTGATAGGTGAAGGATGCGCACAGAGGCGCAACCCAGTTATGCCCTTGATCATAGTCGACCTCATAGGTGTCCGTGAAAGGCTTAACATTTAATACGGCATTAGTTTATTTTATTATCAGAATTATGGGAGATACCGTAACTATAAACAGCGAGAGTGAATATTTTAAAGTTGAATACCAAATGTTTTTAAATGTTTTAAAGTTGAATAGTAAATGTTTTAAAGATGAAGAGTAGGTAAATGTTTTTAAAGAAGGAGATTCATATTTTATGAGAAAAGGAAGTAAATTAATATATTTAACGTTTGAGAGATTTTAAGTGAAGATAATATTTTCTTATTAAAAGATAACGATATTTTTTTACAAGGACTACGACATTAATACGACACATAAGGACCAAGCTGAATAAAGACTGTTTTATTATACCTACCTATACAATTTATTAACATATTTTTTTATTAAATTTCAGAAAAAATTGTAAACAAGTAACATGCGTTTAAATTTTTTCTTCTGCCACCCCGGCGGTGAGAGGAACTTTCGGGGGAGGTGTAATGTGGTAAATGTCCACTTTTAGTGTTTAGCAGTAACGCTTTGGTTTACTGCGACATAAACGCATATTGCTTGTGTCAGCGCAACCTAACGTGTATAAAACAATAGGCATTTAGAGAATAAAGGTTCAGAATGTTCTTATACTAGCACACATAAGGTGTTTAACTTCCACTAACTCCTCACCCGACTCTACTCGTCAATATACTTGCCATAGAAGAAACTTATAATATCTGACCATTTTAGTCTAAAGTTGACGTTTCACTGACGTCTATTTGGGGTCACTGTCAGGATGTACATTTTTGGTCACAAACATGACGTTTCAGTGACGTCTATTTGGAGTCACTATCAGGACGTACCTTTCACATAATTCATTTATAGATTATGGTTATTTTTGTTGGCAATTAACTCTAAAATATTTGTAAAATTATTTGGAATAACATGTTTGTAATATTTTGCATTAAAATTCACAATTTAGCAAATGTAAAATTTTGTTGTTATAGAAAATTTATTACCAAATAAGTCAAGAGATGGCGCTTTGTTCCCAACGCGTCTGTTCTACAACGCGGTGTTAAGATTTTTCCGGGCTTATATATAAGGTTCGAGGAACCATAGGTCGTCAATTCAAAAGCATTAGTGAGTGTTGTACAGTGTACAGTAGTGTAAATAGTAAATGAAGTGGTAGTTTTATACAGTGTTATTTTTGAACCTCGTACATGGTCCTTCGAACCGGATAGTTGGCTATTCGGTCCTAGGATTCGACAGCAGAGCGCGTTACTCCAATTTCTTGGCTGCCCTAATACGTACGGCCCAGTAACGTCCCTATGAATCCAGTATATGACGTCACTCCAACGTCAGTGGCTGCCCTAATATGTACGGCCCAGTAACGTCCCTATGAAGTCAGTATATGACGTCAGTATTACGTCTGTAAACTGACGTCTTGAGGCTGTGACAAATTGACGTCATCTGCTGGGACCCCCCGACGTCAAGAAATGACGTCTCTTACGTCGAGCAGTACCGTAAACGGACGTCATAATGACGTATAAATGCTACCTGGGATGCTACAGGTGTATGGGTACCTACTTGTTTTTTGCGCCTCAGAAATACTTAAAATATAATTTTCAGACTTTCTAATAAGCCTTTATCTACCTTCTTATCACAATTATGAAGTCCAGCAAAAACTAGTGTAAAAATAAACCTTTACACATGGCCTTTTAAAACCAGTAACTCATAACCCATTATTATTTTAACTAACCGCTGATAAAATCACAAAAAGTTAATCGATGATAAAAGATAGTTGGAACATACGCGCAATGTAAATGAGTTTACGCGCAGGCTTTACACAGGATGACTTTAAGCAGTGAATGAAAATTAAAAATATATTTGCCAGAAGTTACATTTGTACACGGATAAATGTTACAGTGATCACCACCTAGGCACAGTGGAAAGGCAGCCTTACGCAATTCCACTAAGGCGGAGATGAGCGGAGCGGAGAAGAGACGTGGATTACAACCAATGATATTGAATTATACCCGCACGACTCCTCTGTCCTCTCCTCTCATCTTCGCTCATCTCCGCCTCAGTGGTGGAAAGGCAGCGTTACTCTTCCTAGAGGGTGTTTTTACACGAAACGTCACTTAAGACAGTTTGGCTTAGCGAAGTGGAGTATCGCGCATCCCTCTCTGATGAAAGATGAAATTTAACGGCACGAACTCCGCAGCTAATCTGAGATAAGTTTTATAGTTAGTTATTATCACTATGATGCGATCCGCACGCCGCTCCGGTGTACGAGAGAGACAGGGCTATGCACGTATATATAGCGTACCGCTCGCGCATTGCTCCAACAAGGCATTGATAAGTACGATGTTAACCCTTAATCAAACGGAACACTTTTTATGAGATTTTTGGAAATTAAGAATGGTTTTTAGGTAATTTGGGTGCGTAGATTACGAAAAAATATATTTAAAAAATTTAAGTGGGGGGAAAGGGGGGTTTTGCGGTGGGAAATAATTTCCCGTTATCCGTTATGGAATACCAAAATTTAGAATAAGTGGGAAATTGTTTCCCATTGTCCGATACGGTTACGAACTTTTTACTAGTTAGTAGCACCCCCCGGCTTTGCTTGGAATTCAAGTATGATTTTTTAACGTTATCTTCAAAAATCAAAGAAAGAATTAAAAGAAAAAAGAATACTCAGATTTTTTTGTGCAACAGACAAACGGGCATATATTTTTATATATGGAAACAAATTATAATTTAGGTGTAGAACAAACACTGGGAAATAATTTCCCACTTGATAAAACCTACTATTTTTTTTTCTAAATCGTATGTTCAGGAACAAACAATGGGAAATAATTTCCCACTTACTAAAACCTTAAAATCTTGGCTAATTCATATCGTTATCACAATTATTTTCAAGCAAAACACAGGAAAAATAAGTCTCGTTTATGATAGTATTCAGTGTATGCACTTACCAGATTTTTTTACGCACTTAAGCTCAAAACACCAAAAAAAATGGTGTTATTGCAAAAAAAATCACGACAACTGACATTGACTTTGACATATGGTCAAAAATGGCGGCCATTAGAAAAGTGTTGCCATTTTTCAAATTCAAAATGTTACTAAGATTTTAAATCTGTATGTTTGGTATCGCTATCGCTGAGTGCTGCCATTAAAAAGATAATAAATATTTCGTAACTTAGAACGAAGTGGGAAATAATTTCCCGTTATTTGATTAAGAGTTAATATTGTTAATGCTAGGCAGCTTGCATTAAATTATTATTCTTTATTTTTATATACCTACCTATCAATTTTGTTTATTCCAGAATCTAATTTGAAATATCGGTCACATAAATTGGGGCAATCTAACTTTCATTTTAGTCTCTGGGGCATAAATAAAATAAGTTTTTGTCAAAAAATTCATTTTAGGTACAAGCTTTTATCACAGACTGTACTTTTCTTACGACAGACAACTAATACTCATCGAGACAATACTAACAACCCCTAACACAATTAGGTTGCGTTGTTTCATCACAGAGTTCCTATGGCCACCTCCTCCTCCTCCTCCTCCTCCATCATCAGATCAGCTCGATGGTACCATAATATTGGATTGTCACCCGACTTACATGTGTATGCAAAATTTCAGCTCAATCGGAAACCGGGAAGTGGATCAAATTTAACTTGCAAGATTCCATTACATTTTAGTTACATACAGGTCGAGTTCCTATGGCCACCTCCTGTCTCCATCATCAGATCAGCTCGATGGTACCATAATATTGCATTGTCACCCGACTTACATGTGTATGCAAAATTTCAGCTCAATCGGAAACCGGGAAGTGGATCAAATTTAACTTGCAAGATTCCATTACATTTTAGTTACATACAGGTCGACCTAATAAAAGCTACCTATACTTTTAATAAAATATACCTATACTTATGTTTTCCTAAAAAATACAATTAGAATCCTTTATAATATTGACAATTTGGGCAATTTTTATCCTTAGTATTCAATGAATGGTTATTCAAATAGATAGGTTTATCTTAAAATATTTGTAACATGACATAATATGGTTTTTTCCATGCCATATTGTAGTTGTGGTTTAGTTTTAGGCTACCTATAGGTAGCATATTATTGGATTTTCCTTGGCAAAACCACAGATAATAAACATTCCAAAGATAGAGTCATGCTTTTATTATAATTTTAATTAATCACTGACTTTGCTTAGTTATTTTTGTTTTTCCTTAGCCTATCCACTTTTGGTACATAATGTAGGTAGTTAGGTGATTATGATAGGTACCTACTTTCACAATTCACAATCTTGCTAGTTAAATTTGACCGCCTTCCCGGTTTCCGAAGAAGCTGAAATGTTGCATCGGGTGACAATGAAATATTATGGTACCATCGAGCTGATCTGATGATGGAGACATAAGGTGGCCATAGGAATTCTGTGATAAAACAACGCAATCTAATTGTGTTAGGGATTTGTTAGAATTGTCTCGATGAGTATTAGTTGTCTGTGGAAAAAGAGTACTGATATGAAATGAAATTTTTGCCAAAAAAATATTTTAATTGATAACTTTTCTTTATTTTCAGGTAAGTTCCAGTTCACGTTTAATCAAACCTTCCAATTTTCAATCATAAGCACCAAATAATGTACCAACGTTTGAAGTGGAAATGTTTTTACTCCAGTACAAAAACAATCGTAAGTATGTAAATACTTATAAATGTAGGTAGGTACCTAAAAGTATTCCCAACATGCTTATTCTTTCCATTTACTTTCTATAGCTAAATTATCTCATATCTGAGAAAAAACGCAGTAAAACCACATTTCACAACAAACTATCTTCTCTTTTACATCTATCATTATCACAAAATATCATCACAGTTTATTTTAGTGCTTTTAAAACCTCAGCCAAGCCACCTGTCTGATATCGTGTCTAGCACTAATCAATTCGATCATAGATAATAGATAGCGGATCACAGATAAAAACTGAAATAGATACAGTCTCGTGGTGAAACGGGCCCGATCACGATTTTACCTTAGTCTTCATTGTTCTTTAAAAAAACAACTAAAGCAACGTTTTTACAATTACAAATTAAATTACATGTGTTTTGTGTAAAAAATATGGAAAGCGTTGTAAAATAGCTATGGTATCACAGTGATCGTCACCTACCCAGTACATGTCATATTTATAAAATTTTGAATAATGAATAAGTCAAAAATTGATGTGATAACAGGGTGTCAATTATTTGGCATTTAATTATCGAGCACTGGGACGTTTACCTCATTGACAAAAATACAAAAAAGAAATGTTACACAGGGTGTAAATTTAGTCACCTGCAATAATTTACGGGTTAAATATATTAGGTCATACTGAGCAACTTACTATGGGACCAACCTCGAAATCGCGAAATAAAATTGACTCTCCCATACATTTTGGATGGCTGATGCACCCCGTAAATTATTGCAGATGACTTAATTTAATTTAGGTAGACCTGTATTTTCTCATTTCGTTTATGGTGTTAGATATAATTATGTATAATGTATGTAGGAACAGAGTCAATTTGTTTATGAAGTCATGTTCTATAATAAGTCTCTTTGACATATTCTTCTTTTTGTGGTTTTGAGGCTGGGTCAGGACTCGGATATAAATGTAACCTAACTGGTGACTAATTTTTTTGTGGTACGTTTTATACCCAATTATGATCTCAATGAGTTCATATTGTCCCCCAAAAATGATTATCGAAAGAGGGCGAAATATAGTCATTACAAAGCTCAAGTATGATACTTAACCAACATTTCCTGATAGAGTTAGCATAACAATGTTCGACCCACTCCATAAAACCCCCATTGTCTCTGCCCTATCTTTCAAAAATCACCCATAGAGACGACATTTATGGCGCGCAGCTTTTTTATTTGACATTTTATACAAGTTTATTCAAACATAATGATAGCATCACAGACGTTATCTTTCTATGCAGCGTTACCGCGAGCTCGGGTCTGATAGCATCTCGGGCCAGCCAATGCTAGTTAAACCAACCTGATAAGGAATCGGGCGCGCTAGTGTGGGTCGCCGTGCACACACGCCAGCGCGGCGCTGTGTGCGTGGAGGGGAGTCCGCGCGGCAGCCAGTCACTCAGTTTACGCGGGAAAAGCATGACGGTGCGAACGAATATTCGGTCTGTTGAAGACAATTGTAGTGTTTAAAAGTGTTTCTGTAGCTTCTGTGATGTTATTGTGGCTGAGGTACCTGAAACAGCTGGAGCTGGCGTGCGCCGGTGCACCGCCAGGCGGCGCTGTCGACGTCAAAACAATGTGTACGTGAACAAACCTTGTTTACATTTTTATTTAATCTGTATTTTTATTGTCTTGTGTTGTCTATGGTCAACATTTTGAATTTCGAACCCATAAAGAAGCGCTACGATCGTTAAAACATGTATTTGATTTAGTTTTAAATAAAAGTCGGTTCGAAAATCAAACTTTGTTACCAAATGCCAAGTCGATCATATTTTTGTTTTAAAAATGCGTTCCGATACAAAAACAACATTTATTTTGATTGCATATTCCAAGTTATATTTTGAAGTTGGCCCTTAAAGAGATTTCTCCGGAATCGCGATAAAGAATGTCGTTAAGAATGTTTGTTTTTTATCTTGTTTGGATGTCTGATAGCCGTAACAGTGGTACTGTAAATACTGGGATTTTTATTACGAGCCAAATTATCTTTGAGATGGCAATAAATAAATGTTATCTGTTTTTAAAAGTAACTTGATGAAAACAAAAGTTGTAACTGCACAGGGGTTTTTCTGTTACTAGTAAACATGTACTTGTTAATTTTTTTAAGAAATACTTGAATACAGGCTGATTCATAAAATACATAAGTTTTGGTATGTAATAATAATCTTTATTTTTTTCAATAATAATCTTTATTTATTTACTTGAAACCTAATACAGTAAGTATTACAGCCTTATACAATTACAAAAAAAAGGAAACAAAACAAAAAAAAAAAACTTATAAGTATTAGGTTTGTATCAGTTTCATTTTGGATTGAGCCTCTGTTTCCTGAACTAGGACAAAGCCTGTGACTCAGGATTCAGCGATTCCTCCGAGGAAAGTGGTACAAGTTATTTTATAAACTTAAGTACTAAAGGAACATACTACTAAGATAGAAAGGGGAAATGTAAAGAGTCTAGATGAATATATGTTCTAAACAAAAACAAAAACGGCTGACGTGTGTGTGTGTGTGTGTGTGTGTGTGTGTGTGTGTGTGTGTTATAAGGTGAGTCAGTAGCCAGTATAAATGATGGGATGGTGATTTCCGTGTGTATGGGTGTGATTATATAAGACTTGCGCATTAACACTAGTTTTCCGGGAGAATAGTTATTAAGGTGACTATTTGATAGTGTTCAAAAGTGATTCGGTTTCTTGATAGTTCTGTGATTTTAGCCATGTAAATAAAACTGTTAACCCGTGGAGCGCCCCAGAATTACCGTAATATGGAACTCCTATTATACTTACTAGTTACCGGCACACGTGTCTTGGTAGGGCGCTCCACGGGTTAAATAAACAGGGCTTAAAAAAAATTTAGCTGTCAAACTTTTTTAGGTTTCCTACGTACCCACCTACTTTTTTTTAGGTACTGGTTTATGTATTTAATTTTTACAGATATTCTTTACAGTGCATAGGTACATAATTGTTGATTGTTAAATCTTTTAGTAAATCTTCGAAAGGCAACGTCCAAAAACTGTAAGTTACAATCTCAGATACAAACTTTTAAAATGCGCCACTGAATTCGTGAAATCGTGACCGTACTTGTCAGTGACATATCTCGTCAAACATCTAAATAAATCATATCTCCATACTCTTAAGGATGGTTATCGCATGTCACATATGATACGGATATGTTCATGTCCTGCGTGCCGTGTCTAATATTTTGACATTTCTGACAGGCGTCTTAACTCTCAACGTCAAACTTGTCAAACATATGAAGAGCTTGATTACAAGCTTTTATTACAAACTTTTATTTAACTTGCAATGTACCTGTATGTATGTAACTATGTTTGGGGTTTTTAGAATTGCCTCGATGAGTAGTAGTTGGCTGTGGAAAGAAAAATACAGTCAGCGATAAAAGCTTGTACTTACCAAAAATTAATATTTTGCCAAAAACTTATTTTTGTTTACATTGCTTGGTAATTGTTTCGTTCGCCTTGATTACTTTTGATAGCAGATAAATCTTGGTTGAGAGTAAATATTTTGTAATTAATATTGATACTCGAGAGAGATAGGCCGGTCCATTGTTCATAGCAGCTCTAATCTATTTTGTTATTAAGTAGAATACGGAAGAAAACTTAGATATGATATGATTATCAATATAATAGGTAAGTAGTGCGACATGAAAGAGTAGAAATTAAATAAAATGGAACTAAACAATTTCCATACATATTTGTTGCCATTTTAGGCAATAACGTCAAAAATGTGACAGTCACAAGAAAGTAGCCTCATTTATTTTAACAAAAACATGAATTTCGCACTCTAATTATTACGTCCCATAAAGTAATAAGTAATAAGAGTCAATTTTGATTCTAATTAGAACACAATAATTTGAAAATACACAGTATGTTATGTCATTTTTCTTTGTAATTTTTATACAACTTCTCAATTTATAAACTTTTTACACTTTGAATATAACTAGTTACCTATGTGTTAGTGTAAACTTCTTCAAAAACTTCGACTTTCTCCGAGTATGACAATTGACATTACAATGCACGATGACAACATGGTCAAAAGGTTATCACGGTATTTTTACTCAGAAACAAAATAAACAAGCGCGGTAGCAAATTTCCATATAAAATTGATAACCCCGCATCCTACCCGATTCTTATCAAGTCCAGATGGAATACGATCATCGTATTTAAAAAAAGTTATTAAAAAAAAATAACAGACCACCTGCTTCTCTTAACGCGCAGGCGCGATAAAATCTCACGCGGCCATCTTAAGTGCGAAAGGGACGGAGGATAGCCATGTGGTTATCGAGAAGGGATATTAAGAAGTTTTGTCTATGGTGTAGTATATAAATATGTTTTCAGTTTTGAACTTGATATTTTTGACATACCTAAAATCTATTTTTTTATTCGGTAGACTAAAATGACATTTCATAGTATGAAATGACACATGATCTTCATACTATGAAATGTCATTTTAGTCTACCGAATAAAAAAATAGACTATACGTTTTTCTACTGACGGAAATGGATTGACAGACTACAAATAAAATAAAACGAAACAGTAATTATCAATGGTGACACATAGGTATAGTTTGTCAAAGGACTGTCTCATTTCAAACATAGACAGAGATAATCATACTATCTTTGTCTTACACTAGTATACTAGCACCCAAAAGAAAAGGATGAGTTTAATCGAATTTCGTATGTCGCGCGAGTGACTTAAAACAAGTGGGTCTAAACCGTAAAATTATTCAAGGATGAGTATAGTTTTTTTGGTTCTCATTTACTGACAAATTGGTTTGACCAACTATAGTTTTTTTTAAATGAGGTTCAGGTTTCTAAAAAAAGTTTTTTTATGAAGTGAAGGTAGGTACTTTTGAAAATGATTATTATAATTTTCACTAAAAGAGCACAGATAACGCAACACACCAAAAAACTGCACACGGCACATTTCCAAAAACAGTTGCCAACCTAACCGTTTCAACTGTCAAAATAGTTTTAAAACAAATGAGTACAGCCGTGATAAAAGAGTGAATGGGACCGGCGGAGCGCGGCGATCTGATAAGAGGGGGGGGCTGTTATCTCCTCCGAGATTTCACGTTCATTATCAACCGGTGCTTGGATTCGGGGGCGTGTGGCACAATGTTGGCTGTTTTAGTGAGTGTTGAGGATTTTGAGGTTATGCGAGCGTTTTAAGAGACATCGAGTTTGTAAAATGTGATATATACTTGGTCAAGCAAATCTTGTCAGTAGAAAAAGGCGGCATGAAAAATTGCGGGTTAGCAACACTACGTTTGAATTGTTCGAAAAGCGCGTGTCATTTATACCTTATCTGTGGAACTGTTTTGTTTACATTTAATTGCTGCTTTTTGTTCGTTTCCTAGCGATACCATACTTTAGTTTGCTTTACATTGCTACTGACATATCCCGCTTGACAGACTATAGGTATCGGCATAAGAGTTGAATGATCATTCATAATTCTTAATTCATAATTCTTTATTGCAACCATGGTACAGTATAGATGTCAGAATAAATGTACAATGTCTCACATGGACCCTGTAAGGGCACAGCATCATAGCTTACTTCTAACTAATGACATATTATTATAGTATTTTTATTTATTGTATGTAGCAAAATTATTACATTGTATCTAAAAAACAAGTTATGAAACAGTTCTTGTAATTATACACGAGATCACTAATAAATATACATATTAACATAAATTAATTAATGTACAATATTAATTATAATAAAATTCAATCTTTATTTATAATTTAGGTAAGTATTTATAACTAAGCATAGAAGGTGTCTGTAACATCGTCATCGAAAAAGTCCTTTAAGTCGTAGTAACATTTATTTATTAGAAAGTCTTTCAACATTTTATTAAATTTTTTGTCATATGTTTGAGCTTTGATGTCATCTTTAAGGTGATTATATATTTTATAACACACGGCTACGTCGGCTACACAGAATAATAATCGCAAAAGCAGTATTGAATGAATGAGTGAATGTGACTTAAGCGCACGAAAAAAACTTAAAGAAACTTTTTGGTCCATCTTGCCTTGCAGTTGGCGGTTCAACTTTATATTGGTATCGCCCACACTGTTCTGTTAACTGTACATCGGTGGACCTTATGCCTTTTGTAATAAGGTCGTCCGATGTAGAGTGAAGAAGTGTTGCTGATGCTGTTTGTACTTACGAAAAAAAATACTATAGTGGTATTATTCGTATTTGCATTATTTGACACATTATGACTGACGTATATAGAGATGTAACTAACCCAAATCGATTGTCACAGCAAGCGATTACGATTGGATGGCACCTAGACTGAGGTATCGAATTGTGACGTTTAATGAATTTTTATTTGAGATTTAAATAAAGGTAGAGTTATATGGTTAATAAATAATAATAAGATATAATAAATTTAATAATGCTTTGATATCTAATAACTATTGTAATATGAATGATTTATAACAAAATTTACCTAGATTTAATAATGTTTAAAAATTTTACGTGTAAAATGTATATTTTATGAATAAAACATTGAATTTAATTGTTGCGACCTAAAATGAAAAATTTATATCGATTTACTTAGACGACTACCGATTCATAACGGTGGTGTCCGGCCAACCCTAAATAAATAAAAAAGACGTAGAACGTAAACGTTCGCAGTGCAATTGTCTTCATTTGTGATTTCGATGTGCAAGACATTTTACGTTGTATTGCTGTTGAGTGACATGTGTCAAATAATGCAAATACCAATGCACAAAGTATAATTTCAAAGTATAGTTTCAAAGATTTTGTTGTTATGTTTTGTTTTGTTTGTGACTGACTTTTGTAGTAAACTGTGACAAGTGACTTATACTTAACATTTAAAGTTCCTTTTGTTCCTTATAAAACTCTCAATCAATACTTGTTATCCGACCTGATAAAATAACGTATATATGCCTTTTAAAGGCTAATTAGCAAGCTGGTTGGTTATCAGGCGTTATCTTCAGGAAACTAACACCCACAGGACTGATAACAACATGCCTACTGCGAATCGATAAGTTGTTACAAGTTTAGGTAGATCGAAGGTTGGTTGGAGCTTCTGCGATAAGGCCGCTTTGAGATGTACTTATTATCACTCATAAATTGCTAGAGTCCCATACAAAGATGCCACATTTTTCTTTTGATTGACTGAACAAGATACGATTTTTTTTAAAGTGTTGTCTTCGAGTACCTAGAAACGGGGTCCCTTTGTTTCCCATAAAGTTTTAAGTCATAAATGTCATAATGTATTGTTTGTCATATTATCATTTGTCATAAAACTGAAACCGTTAACTTTTCAGGTTTTTCGTAAGGTTATCGATAGGTTAGGTTTGTTTTATGGCAACCCTGAAAAGTGACGTGTTTCTGAACCAAATGAATTACGAGTATGACTAACCAAAATGCGGGCAAACAATACATTATGACATAAAACTTTTTGGGAAACAATACAGACCCCTAGAAACACAGGCCTCATCATGGTCTTCCCAACAATGTGCCTAAGAATTAAGAAGTGACGACATGTAGTTAGTTATTATTTTACAGACACAGTGATGACATGTAGTTATCATTTTATTGAAGCATTATTTGATGCGATGACGGTTTATTTATTTATACACACTGATGATTTAATTCCCCTGTGATAACGACCAAAAGTTATCCTGAACCGCAGTGGGACTTACCGAATGAATTGTTATTGTATAAATATCAGAAAGGTAAAATCCTAAGTAAGGACCTACTAGTCATATTTGTGACATATGTGGGAAGCCGGAATGGAAATATGTAATAACCTTGTAACTACATAGAATCCGCTTAAAATAATGACATCGAAGCGAAGTGACAAACACGTCATACTAAGCGGATGTCATATTAAAGCATAGTGGATTAACTTCTTATTTTTGGTAATTTTTCCGAATTAATCTCGAATTCCTTTGTAAGAAATTAGTTTTAATAACCTGACCAATTATCAACTTGTTGCTGAGAATCAAATCTAAAATAACTTACATGCCACGCACGCATTATACGTCCTCGCAGGGAAAGACGTGGGGACGACCACGAAAACCAGCAAACGGTCAGTATAACCGGACATAATTTCATGAAAATAGGATTTATAGTAAGCGGTTTGTCACTATAAGCGAAGTCATCTTATCCGACTTTGTCACTAAGAATTGTATATGAAAACCAAAATTCGCACAGTAATTACGTCATAGTAAGCGGGGTTGGTCAGTATAGGCGGAGTCATAATAAACGTCTTAAAAAGTTAAAATAAGTTTTTATTATAAACTCAAATGATCATATAAGTGGTTGAAATTACCTACTTTAAAACCAAATTAAAAAAAATATACACTTCCTCCTTGTTTCGTATGGTAGGTATGGTACTTTCCGTTGTTATTTTAAAATTAAGTGACAATACTTTTTCCTACCCGACCTAGGGCACATTTTTGTCTTTCATAGACATGTATGTATGTCTAGCATACAACTTTAGAATTACAAGTTACAAGACAAACTTTCTTTTAAGGAAATTTTATTAAGGCACCCTCTTTACAATGACTAGATTGGCGCCTATAGCCACAAAACACATTTAGTTTTTTCCCAAACTATCCATACCTTTTTAAACACATTAACATCTTATCAATCCACGCTGCTATCTTTTAATGTAACACCTAATCAATACGTCCATCGCCGGCACCGAACCTGCGACCTTTCGGCGCCCCGCCCTGATGGGGATCAACTGCGCGTGAGTGGACCGGCCCACTGCGTATCTACCTTTGTGTAACAAACGATGTATACGCCATACTTTTCTATACACCTTACGCCCTTTTATACACATCAGTATCGCTTTAAAAAGACGTAAACGCCGCACCCGTTCTCAGTGTTAAGCTCTTTTAAAGGGGAAAGTATTAGAATTGGGGTCTCGTTAGTGATAAGGTATCTTTAATAATATCTTGGTAGCTTTATGCCAAATCGCTTTTGCAAACGGATGGATCTACGAATGGAGTATCAATTTTTCTGTGATGCAACAAATAGTTGAACTGATTTTTATGTTTAGGGTTCCTTACCTCAAAAGGAAACAACGGAACCCTTATATATAGGATCACTCGTGCGTCTGTCTGTCGGACCATTCCCCCCCTTATCAACTCCTGGCTCAAAAAATTTGAAAAAAATACACAAATTAGTTCTTTACCTATAGGTGAAGGAAAACCTATTAGAAATGTGCAGTCAAGCGTGAGTCGGACTTAAATGTACGGAACCCTTGGAACCCGAGTCCGACTCGCTCTTGATCGGTTTTTTTGTCGAGTTATCTATTCTGTACATACAATATATGCGCAATTTCATCGTGAAATGTGTTTTCGTAACTCAGCGGAAAATAGATACATTTTTCGGGGCAGGTTTTGACTTCTTAATTATTCTTTTTTATGGCAAATTATCTATGTACGAAACTACAAAGAAAAGCACATTCTACTATAGCAACAGTATATAAGAAGCAAGCAATGCCTTGGTAAGCGATGCAGTAGCCTAATTAAGTGTTGCTAAAGTATAATCCTTCTGGTTTTATAGATATTTACCATTTTCTAAATCATCCCGCTTTCGAAATTACCCCAATACACCAAAAAATAATCAAAATATTCCAAGTGAACATCAACATTTCAATCTCATACAGCAATATAAAATCTTGACATGATTTAAGTCTTCTTATTATAGCCTCGGATATCAAACAATCTTCAAAAACCTTATAAATCACTAACATTTAAACAAAAATAAAGTAAATATAAGGCAATATACAATTTCGAGCATCCTTTATTGGAACAAAAAACTTGGAAGATCCCACGATAAGCGATGCGAACTAGAGATAGCTGGTTCGATTCCCCGCCGATGGATGAAAGATAAATTTTGTATTTTGTGAAAAAATGCCTTAGAAACAATAGACTCGTAATTGGAGGGGTCACAATGGCTGTGAACAGCACTTAACGTTGTACAAACGTTTTATGAGGTTGTGTTGAAAACTTGATTATTTTTTGAAATAGGTAAGGATATTGAAAAAAAATACTATTTAATGTTGTTCTTGGTGCCGTAGCCAAGCTGACAATTGTTTATCGGGAAATGCCAAAATGTATCGGGATAATAGATGCAAGGAAACTAACGAAAGAGGTAGGTATTTATAATTTCCATACATTAAGTTTCATTTGAGGCTTTCTATAAAGAATAATCACTTTTTTAGGTCCTTTGATGTGCGAAAGGCAGCCAGGACATAAGAGAAATACGATGTATCATAAGGAAAATTTTAGTGCAATGATTGTAAATACAAGGGTCTTGTTAAGCTATTTTCAAGCATGTGTCAGCTTTAGGTACCATCCCTGTTAATCTCAAAAACGATAACCCCCATAGCCGGGCGTTTATCACGCGATAGCGACGCGAAGATTCGCGATCTGCGCGATAAAGCGGCGAGATTTACGCGCGCGATACGTTGGACCCCCGACGGATCCGCGTCATAACCTAAGTTAGAGAACTTTGGCAGATAATATTGACAAAATAGAGGATTAACTGTGCTGTAATGTAATCATTTTAAGGTTGTTCTTTCTTTCATTTATTTTACAAAGGCATACATGACCAACTTTAAAGTTATTCGCCAAACTTCTTAATGCAGTTTGTTGGCGAAACAGCGCTCATTGTTCACAATTTATACTACCTATGCACCAATATTATATGCAATTTTATACAAATCGGTCTTTATACGGGCTAGGGCTAGAACTGGTGGTTTTTTTTAGAAACATTCAGGAATATCTTGACACATGATTGGCGCGACAGTATCTCGCGGCGAGATAGACTACCCGTCTTTTTCTAACTATATTAATAAAAGTGGGACGGGTAGTCTATCTCGCCGCGACATACTGTCGCGCCAATCATGTGCTAGCCCGGCTGGTCAGGCTTTTATATAGGTAGGTGATAGTAGTATTAGTAGTAAATGAAGCTGCAATAATAAGGACATTTACCAAGCACATTTTTACGTAGTTTTACGTTATAAAGCCAACGTTTAACGTCCGACATCTCAGCACACTCGTATCAGAGCGTCACGGCGCGGCCATTTATTCGGCCTATCAGATCGCCCTGATAACGCCATCGCGATAGGAGGGTAGGGGGCTCTACAAAGGTTGTTTTACTTTTTTTGTTGTATGTCCATAGAGCTTGGTAGAGTAGATTTTACATTTATTTATTTCATAATATGTAGGCAATAAATGACAATATAAATTATTCTGGAATAATCTATATAATACGAATTTATATTATAATATTTGAATATACGTGAGAATTCTATAAAGGTTATTTTACTTTTTTGTTGTATGTCCATCCATAGAGCTTGGTCGAGGAGATTTTACATTTATTTATTTCAGTAGGTAAATAAAAATAAAAATTATTCTAGACTACGAATTTATATTATGAGTTATGAATATACGCGAGAAATTGCAGATATCTTAATTCCTTGTATGAATTGAAAAAAGAAAGAAATATCTTTATGTCTCTGTCTAAATTGTATCTAACTAAAAAAGATTCTGACGTAAAACCGTTTTCAGTATTTTCTCACGATTTGTGGTTCGTACATTAAAGCAAATTAATTTGAATTTGGTTACAACGATAACAGGATCTGACCGATATTCAAAAAAATTAAGGTCGCAACGGATTTTTATCGTAATAAACACAATCAGTTTTTTTAATGTGTCTATGTGATAATTCTATACGATATATTTTCGTGACTTTTATAATTATTCGAGCAATTCTCAAAAACTTTGTACATTTCGATCACATCTTAGATTTCTATAAAAAGACCAGATTTCCTTACACATTTGGTAACAAAAAAGAAATGTTTCTTAGAAACTTTCTGGGACATTTTGAGAAATATGGTGGAAGTTGTTCAGCTTCATGTAGGTACTTTACCAGCATACCAATTTTTATAGAAATATAAGATGTGATCTAAATGTACAATTTTTTTGAGAATTGCTCATTCAATGCGAATTCCCGTCAAGTGTGTGCCTTACGTTCTATTTAGATCCCATAGTCTATACCAAGAAAACAGATACAGTTAAGGATTTTTTTCTCAATAATAAGTATCCGTTTCCATTGTTTTTTGCACAGCAGCCGTTCACAAAAATTCACTCGCATCCGCTATAAAAATTCAGTCGCACCGGAGTCGCAACTAAAACACACTGCTTATCTAAACAGCGCATGGGGGCACTATCTGATGCGATAGCGGCAATGAGGGGTGATACAATTACAAGTGAACAGTCTTCTCACAATACTCTGTTGCATTCATATTGTAATAGACACAATATTTTAGGTTAGGAATGTTCAGACATCATATTTTAGAAGGCAACATTTAGGGACAGATAGTTTCCGTTTCCATATTGATATTTTGTTTTAAACGACGATATTAAGTTTTATTTGTTAAAATTTAATTCATTGAAAGTACAACAATGTAACATAATACTTAATACATAGCACAATTCACATTTTATTTTATTTTAAAATAATATTTGAAACTTAGTAGTTAGGTATTTACTCACAATCTAGCAGTCATTTTAAATATGCTTTGTTTATCACAAACTCTTACTTTATCATAAATATGTACTTACAGAAATATATGCACTTGCAAACATAACTTGAAGCGACCCCTAGTATATAGGATAAGTAGCAGAAACTCCTTCCGTGTAATATTATCTGTTCTGTGGTTATGGATAAGAAAATTACATAAAATAGGCTAATAATTTAGTCAGGGGTCCATTTCTCAAACGGTATTAGACATTGAGTAACATACACCTAGCCACAAACATATACTCACAGACAAGGCATCCTCCAGACTGAGCATAGTAGCGCTACCCCCTCTGCCACAAATATACGGTAGTTTTACTCCATTTTCGAGTCAAAGTGTCTTTGTGTGACGTCCGTGTCTTTGAACGGACCAATCACGGTACGGGACTCGCTCACCTCGTCCCCCGCACCCCAGTATTTTTGGCAGCATCGGTTTCAAGAAATAATTACTCTAAACTCCGTCTAGAGGATCCTAGTCTATGCATATACTAGACAGCAAAAACAATTGAAAACAAAACACTCCACTTAAAACAAACGAAATCCCTGCACATTTCACACCCACTCGCGCATCGCTCACAGCTAACAACCCGGGCGCACACGATCGGATCGCGCGCCAATTTGTACGCGCGCCTGCGCGGGATTTATGGCCGGCGGATAGGCGCATAGGTCTAGCGACAACGCGCAGATAATGTTAGAGAGAGATTGTCGTATGGGTGTTGTGTTGTTTGTTGTTCTGACAGTAAAGTTGACATATTGCTAATATTATATTCTTGATCAGCCAGACTGCCATACTCAACTTGCGGCCCGCTTGGCAAAGTAAAAAAAAAACATAATGTCATTCGTAGCGGAGAAAGATTGCATATTTTGGACATCTACATAGAAATTAAAAGTATAATCTGCTGAAAGTTATAATAGAAGGAAAAATAGATGAAAAACGGGGTAGGGGAAGAAGGAGGATGAACTGGCTCGACAACATCAAAAAAGCGGCCAAGTGCGAGTCGGACTCGCCCATGAAGGGTTCCGTATTTAGGCGATTTATGACGTATTAAAAAAAACTACTTACTAGATCTCGTTCAAACCAATTTTCGGTGGAAGTTTACACGGTAATGTACATCATATATTTTTTTTAGTTTTATCATTCTGTTATTTTAGAAGTTACAGGGGGGTTACACATTTTACCACTTTGGAAGTGTCTCTCGCGCAAACTATTCAGTTTAGAAAAAAATGATATTAGAAACCTCAATATCATTTTTGAAGACCTATCCATAAATACCCCACACGTATAGGTTTGATGAAAAAAAAAATTTTGAGTTTCAGTTCCAAGTTTAGGGAACCCCAAAAATTTATTGTTTTTTTTCTATTTTTGTGTGAAAATCTTAATACGGTTCACAGAATACATCTACTTACCAAGTTTCAACAGTATAGTTCTTATAGTTTCGGAGAAAAGCGACTGTGACATACACGGACAGACGGACAGACAGACAGACAGACAGACATGACGAATCTATAAGGGTTCCGTTTTTTGCCATTTGGCTACGGAACCCTAAAAATGGACAAACATCAAAGACGCGGCCACGCTAACAAGACTGGCTAAGAATAGAAACGACTTTGCAAAGGTGGCCACCGACGCCCTCTAGGGCATGGCAGCAGAAGAAGAAGAAGAATGTCATTCAGTTTCCTTAAAAGTACTTAGCCATACCCCGAAGTTAACGGAGTTTAAAAAGCGGCCAAGTGCGAGTCGGACTCGCCCATGAAGGGTTCCGTATTTAGGCGATTTATGACGTATAAAAAAAACTACTTACTAGATCTCGTTCAAACCAATTTTCGGTGGAAGTTTACATGGTAATGTACATCATATATTTTTTTAGTATTATCATTCTCTTATTTTAGAAGTTACAGGGGGGGGGGGACACACATTTTACCACTTTGGAAGTGTCTCTCGCGCAAACTATTCAGTTTAGAAAAAAATTATATTAGAAACCTCAATATCATTTTTGAAGACCTATCCATAGATACCCCACACGTATAGGTTTGATGAAAAAAAAAAATTTTTGAGTTTCAGTTCTAAGTATAGGGAACCCCAAACATTTATTGTTTTTTTTCTATTTTTGTGTGAAAATCTTAATGCGGTTCACAGAATACATCTACATACCAAGTTTCAACAGTATAGTTCTTATAGTTTCGGAGAAAAGTGGCTGTGACATACGGACGGACAGACAGACGGACAGACGGACAGACAGACAGACATGACGAATCTATAAGGGTTCCGTTTTTTGCCATTGGCTACGGAACCCTAATAAAAACACCGTGTATATTAACAGGAACACAATCATAATATGAGTAGGTATACAACTATTATCAAATATCATTAGTAAGTATGATCATTAATGTCCTTATACAGTGCGTCATTAAAAGTCATTAAATGGAGGTGTTATCTATTAGCCGAATCGATTTCGTCTATACTGAGTTTAGTTTCCTCTCCTAACAAATTAACACACTTTTATCTATGTACTTTATAAAAACTATGACATCATCATCAAAACAGGAAGTCTGGGGGCCTATTTGACTCGTAAAAGTATGAATAGTGTGATGTACCATAACCACGACGTTAATTTTGTTACATTAGCGTAATGTATCAAAATTAACGTTTATAAGGGAACTAGCGACCCGCCTCGGCTTCGCACGGGTTAACAAATTATACATAAACCTACCTCTTGAATCACTCTATCTATTAAAAAAACCGCATAAAAATCCGTTGCGTAGTTTTAAAGATCTAAGCATACATATGGACAGACAGCGGTTTATTTTATACTATGTAGTGATGTTGATATGATTTAGCCACGTCACAACAATCACTTTGATAAGTCGAATAAATCCCTGTTTACTAAAAACATTCTGGATGGATTTTAACTTATAAATATTTAACTTCTAACTATTCAAAACAGTTAGCAGTTACTTTTATATAAAACACTTTGGCATTCTCCAGAAATACAAAACACATAAATATATTAGTTAAGTCAATACAATACAACCGAACCCTATAAAGTAAAAAAAAAGTCTAGTGAACTTAGAAACATTTCACAAACCCAATGAAAATGAATACAAAGTAAACTACTCATAGCGTGCTATCCGTAATAGAATCCCTCACACTACAAGCAAAAGCAAGCCATATTTCACTCCAAAACAAAAGACAACCCCATCGAAATATCTCACCTTTTCTAAAGGCCCAATTAAAGTCGCAGAGAAATATAAACGTTAACTCTATCGGAATATCATCGTCGATAAAGGTTTTAAATGTAAATGAGACGTGCGAAAAAGTACTGATTATCTTGCTATTAGGTATAAATTAAGGCACAGGCAATGAGGTATGCGACGCCATTTTGTAATTCTAAAAAGACTTTAGTCCCTAAGAACTTTAATATAGTTACAGCGTTTTAGCAGTTGGTTAGAGAAAAGCTTATGGAATGTGCAATTTAAAGGCGCTTACGTCGTTTTGTGTTAGGAAAGTGCAATTATATTGTCACGAAGCTCCGATCGGTCCTTGCGCAATCACCCGTGCGATCGGGGTGCGCGCACGCCATTTTCAGTACGTATTTTTTGCGATTTTTTGTTTAATTGAAGTGATTTTGAGGTTCTCATGATTGCTTTAGGTTTGCGTGCAAGTGTTACATGGTCGACCTTTTAGCTTGGACGCATTTTCAATTAGGTTTTTAATCATTTATGTGTTTTTACCATAAAAATAATCTTTACTTTTCTTAAAAAGATTACAATAGGGGTTTATAATGGCGGTTTTTATTTTATTGCATAATGTACATGCTTACAAATATTATATACTTACTAAGTTAACTTGCCAGCTACGAAACAAAACCTAACGTAACTCGAGGCATAATACGTTAGCCGTATTGCCCTGTCGTATGTAGACCCGCCAAATTCTGCATTTATGCAAATTCAAAACCTAAAAGATTTCTACAGCATTCAATAAATAGAAAATATTTACAAAACTTACAAAAATCAAGTCTAAAAATCGTTCATGACACAAAAAATATCGACAGCATCCCGTCTCTAATTAAATAAAATCGTGACAGTGTATCGATACGGATCACCTCATATTTTATTGGCACTCGTTAACTTTTCCGGAAACTATATATATCTTCATCTCGCCTTTTGAAGCGAACTCGTTATAATACATCAACCTTCCTTAGGCATTAATCAAAACCTACTAAATTCTGGGAATAGTCACGGAAAAATGACTATCGTTCCCATTTCTCACGCAAAACGTCGTGGAATTCGTGATTCTGACTTGCCCAAGCAATTTAAACGGAAATATCGACATTATCCCATCTCTAATTAAACAAAATCGTGTGCTGTAACCGATACTCCAGACGTACCAACTCACATATTTTATTGTTGGCCAATTAAAATTATTCCTTCCTTATTGATTGTGTTGCCAACTTAGTTTCTAACTATTTTACGAGCTGAAGTGAAGTGAACTTTAAAGGTGAGGTTATAAGGTTGAGTTTGATTTGAGATGTTTGTGTTGTTGGCAACAAATTTGTCTTTTATAATAGTGAAGTGCAATCATTGGGATTTATTGAATTGTTCGGAGTTTAAAGGTGGGTTTATACTATTGTTTTTAGAAAGTCGAGTGTTAAGTTTTATGTTTGTTGTAAACTTGTGAGTTTTTAATTTTAAACGTGGCTTGGCTAAAAGATTCCAACTAGATAGTTCTAATCAAAATTAAAATGATAAATCTGCAGTAAGCAAGTAGTAGGTACTTACAGTCAGCAGATCTTTAAGTTTAAATTATAATACCTTTTCATAATTAATTAATATCCTTTACCGTCTCAATTTAATAGGAATAGTCGGAATTATAATAGTTACAAACTACATCGAAATAAAAGAAAAAATGGACCATCGCGTTGCAAATCAAATATGGGGAATTTAAATTCGAAATACATATGTAAATATATGCGTTTCTTATTTACCTAATTATGTATATCATATTATTTCAGACTTTTCTGCTAACTGCCTCGTTGTTACCCGGATGGGCTACCTTTTTTAGGGTTCCGTACCCAAAGGGTAAAAACTACTACTAAGACTTCACTGTCCGTCTGTCTGTCACCACTGTCACCACTGTCTCATGAACCGTGATCGCTAGACAGTTGAAATCTTCACAGATGATGTATTTCTGTTGCCGCTATAACAAATACTAAAAACAGAATAAAATATACATATTTTAAGTGGGGCTCCCATACAACAAAACAAAGTTCTCTGATGTCATCGCACGAACCTTAGCTTTGCCATCCGACGCTGCAACAATGTTGCCAACAATTACAACAAACAATTTCCAAACTTATTTTACCAACATTGCACCGGGTCGATTTCACGCGGCTAATGACTACGATAACGATAACGATACGATAACGGCTGATAACGCGCGATAACGAGCCGATAACGGTTCAATGGTAGCGTAGCTACTGGGACGTATACAAATAACGTTGGCATGGAGGAATTCGGGTTGTGTAAGTGTTTTTATGTTTTTTTATTTTGTTTTTGAACTTTTGTTCAACTTAAAGCCATATATATTAGTAGTGTATCATACTTAAAGATGCAAACCATGAAGCATGCAGAGTCCTTTTTGACATTTTAATGAAATGTGCATAGGATTGAATAATTATAAATGACTACCTTCCAGGAAAAGAAATTTGAGAAAGTGAAACTGTTTAAAATAAATAATTAATCGAAGTGAGGATTACTAAACTTATATACTTTTTCAGTTTTTCATTTAGTTTGTACTTATACGAAAGATAGTCTACAATTTTAACTTTAAAGAGTTAAAAATTAATAAAATGGAAACCTACACGTAGCTTTTTCCTCAGGTCCTTTACACGAATCGAATTCCGTTACCATCTGATCGCGCGATAAAATCCGTCAGTCAACGCACGTGTGCACTGTGCCTTATGCAGAAACTATCCTCCCAAAATTAAAAGGTAACATCACTCAACCACCACAAAGTAATTTAAACCTTTCACGCTTCAATTAGGGTTGAAAATTGAACGTCGTTTCGATAGCGCTTCCAGAAAGTCGTGCGTGTGACTGATTTTCTTTTCTAATGCGTTCAAATTCAAAATTGGAATTCGAATGAGCTGCGAACGCTTCGGCCGCCAGCGCCGCAATTAACTTTCAACTTTAATAGCTGTGGCATAAGATTTAAATTCGTTTTATATGAGTTTGCCTGTAAAGTCATTTGTTTTTAAAGACAGTGTTGGCACGGAAGGCTGCGTACGCGATAGCAGACTAGACGTTGCACCAGACGGTACGTGCGCGATGTGACTGGGAATGCAGGGCCTTATACATAGGTACAGGGATGTAGAAAAAAACAGTTAAAGGTGCGATAACTCATTCCATAAGAGATGACAAGTCGACACCAAGTCAACACCTCCCAGTAATATTGAATTATACATGAAACGACTAAGTATTTCCTATAGGATAAAAAAAACAACGGGTTGCACTCCGGGAATGCCGGCAGAAGTGAAAACTCAATGACTAGTGCAAAATGCACTATGTATAATTGAGGTTAACGCCATCTAGCGTTAGCGTTAATTATTTGAAACCCCTAAGCACATCACTGTTAGTACTCGAGTTATATTAATACCAGTTAGAGCGAAACTCACTAGATGGCATTTAAATCAATAAAGAAAACTCAATGACATTATGTAGGTACATGTAACAGTTTTTCATGTAATGTCATTGAGTTTTTCTTTATTGATTTAAATGCCATCTAAAGGAGTGGCCATCTAAATCTTACGGTCACGTGATCGTCTTATGCTGTCTCGAGTTTAACATTTTGTCCCCACCTCAAAAAGTGCACAGTGCCGCTAAAGAAGTTTTCACTTCAAAAATACTTTTTGGCAAAGTTATTGTCGGACCAAGCTAACTCAGCATGGCTTTTGCATTGACGAATTGTGGCAATGCTGTCATTAATGTCAAATCTCTATGAAATAATGACTTTTACAATGACACTCCATCACTTTGTTCTGTTCAATTCGATCCAAAGTTAGCATAGATGACTTAGATCTCTATTTTAATTGTTCCTCATTGTTCTGTTGTAAAATAAAATGTCTATTGTCAAAATCATTATACTAAAAATATTTGAAGGCAAAAAAGAA
Organism: Cydia amplana; assembly: GCF_948474715.1. Classification (NCBI taxonomy): domain Eukaryota; kingdom Metazoa; phylum Arthropoda; class Insecta; order Lepidoptera; family Tortricidae; genus Cydia; species Cydia amplana. The sequence continues at coordinate 18,452,930 of NC_086073.1, forward strand.
TTTATAGTTACATAGGTCTTACCTACGCCATGCATCTTAACTAAACCTTCAAAACCGTAAACTTCACATAACTCCCTCTAAAATTCCGAAAAATTATACCAAGCATTACACACGCCATAAAAATCATCACCCCCGTAATAGAAAGATGGCTATCCTTATCCACATGACGTATGTAAATACGTTTAAATAGGCTATCGGGGAGGTCAGATATTTCAATCCTCGGTCGGATATGGGGGACGTGTCGACGCATTCAGATCGGACCGTGTATGACGGCTCTTATCTTTATATTGGAATCTTGGTTGAGTTATGTTGGCTATATTGGGCCTTAGGCTCGCCGTTTGCCAAACTCAGTTTGTAGGAATGTTCGTAACGGATAGGATACTAGTAATAAATATATGTAAAAGAATCTGCAGAAGAAAATAGTTTTTAGAAGGAAAAGTTACTTACACTCGAGATAAATGTAGTAAAATAATCATGTTATTATAGGTACCTTACCGGATTTATTTTCTAATGTTTCCTTCAGGAAAATAATAATTAATATAAAGTATTACAATGTGGGCCTTTGAAATTTTACCTTAATACTTGGACACCTTCTTCTTTTCGTGTCGAGGTTCCTTTTTTATACAATGGATGCCCAGTAGGCAGCGGTGTTGACAGCCCTGGCTGTCGCGTCCCTCAGATCCAGCTCCGAGCAGTGACGCGGGCATGCGGGGCACGCCAGTTGGTGTGCCATGGTTTGCGTTGCTGTTTCACAGGTACACTGAGTCGGGGCTACGGAGCAGTCTCCATTTGGCCATGTTTTGCCTACAGCGACCAACTTTGGACCTGAGCCTGTTTACGGACTTCCAAATTGGCCAAGGTTCTGGACACCTGAATCCCTTATAAAGTTACAATGTTACAAGTCTAAATCGGCAACTCTGAGGGTCAAACTCAAGTGGCCCCTCGCCATTGGCAAAGAGCGTGTCAATCGCATCAGTGGTGCCAATTTACAAAATAAAATTACAACTTGTCTTCTTAATTTTGGCTCTGTGGATTGTAACCAGTTATAATCTGTCAAGCCATTACCATCAGTAGAAAAAAGCGGAAAATTGAAAAAAAAATTGGTCCGAAGGGTTATCGTCCCCTAGAAAATTTGAAATTCACGCCTTTTTGTAATTTGTAATTTATTGTGTAATGGATTTAAGCTATGTACAACACATTAAGTACATTAATAACTTAAGTATATAACTAAAAATCTTACCTTTTCAGGCATTTACACATTACATAACTAATACTAACAAAACAATTAATTCAATTTGGTACTGACAAACCTGACAAACTTGTTTGAGAGGCTATTATAACTAGCGGCCCGCCCCGGCTTCGCACCGGTTAACAAATTATACATAAACCTTCCTCTTGAATAAATCTATCTATTAAAAAAACCGCATCAAAATCCGTTACGTAGTTTTAAAGATCTAACCATACATAGGGAATTAGGGACAGACAGACAGCGGGGAGCGACTTTCTTTTATACTATGTAGTGATAAATAGCGTTATATTTTTCCAATAGCAGGATACTATCAACAACCTAACCTAAAAATTTAAGGTTTTACACATGCATACATGCAACAGCAATTCGCCGAACATCAGCATTCGCCGCGCGTCCCACAGATCCGCAGATAGTGTATGTGGGCTATCGGTGCATGAATCACAGCTGACTCACTATCTATTCTGTTATCTGTGAACGTTAACCTTTGTAAAACGTACCACCTAGCACGCTTCGATTAATAACCGATCGAATAATCGACAATTTCCATGTTATGTAGGTAGTTTTAGTTGTGTTTTCACGGTTTAGAGTCAATCTAACTGTCCCGACTTGAATTGAACAAAGTGAGAGGGTGGCATTATAAACGTCATATTAAATGCCATGCAAAATAGCGTGGTCCGATTCTAGGCACATCACACACAAGATGTTTTTCAGAGATTCAGAGTCTATTTACTATGGTTTGTTAATAAATTCAGATATTCCTTGACCCTTGACAAGTTTTTTTCAGTGGTTTCGTAACAACAACGCAAAAGCGGTATAAATCTAATTTTTAAGTAATAATAACTTGACGAAACCAAAAAGTCATTTATCAGGGACTCTACAACGGGCTCTTTGCTCAAAACTTGGGAGGATTTCCAAAAAAACAAAAATAATTTAACTAGGTTTTCTTTCATCATAATCATCATATACACAGTACACACGAATCGCATAACTAGTAACTTATTTACAGTTAAATTTATAATATTATTTTCATTTTCCTCAAACAGACACCAATAACGTTGTTTTTCCAAATAAATTGAACATGTAAATGACTAAAAATACCCAACAGCGGCATGACACGTTATGACAAGATGGCGCGAGTCCGCAATTTCCTACTCCGTCCGTCACGTTGGCACCAATGCTTATTTCATTCTTCCCCGTTTTTACTGTGCTACCATAGACTAGATAGATCTGTATCGCGGTAGCATATTAATACTTTAGTAAAAAAAATTGTTACTTTGTACTTTTTACCATGTAATTATTTTACTTGTTGTTTCTTTTTAAGTAGGTACTATTACTAATTAGTAGGTATTATTTCGATGCAAACTTCAAAAATGCTTCTACAGCAAAACCCGTAGATTCTGGAGGGACCTATATATATTTATTATTTTATTTATTTTAAGGGCTATTTTAATTCTGGCTGGTCAAATAGTGGTTGATTAGCCGATAAATACAAATTCACATAACATAAAATCACTATAAAATTTTAATTGAATGTTAAATATGTATCGCTAACTACCTAAATGTGATCAGGTACCTGTCTAAAACCAAAACAAATGCAAAAGTCAATAAAGCACAAAACAAACAAGAAATTTAATCAAAATTTCAAAATCCGAACACCCGACACTAATTCTATCAGCATTTAAATTCAGAACAACTATCTAATCGAATAACAGAAACAAAGGGGCATCATTCAAAGAACGAACGAATGGTTTGAACAATATCTTATTTTGCAATAATCCCGCTGCGGATGCTCAGCTAATTTCCTGAAAGAGATGGGAGCGGCGTTACCGTTCGCTTTACGGCGATTTACACCTAACGATCGAGATGTGTTTATTTAAAGGAGCTTTGGTTTATGTTAGGTCATTCATTGCGAATTTAATATTAAATTGGGAGTGCGGAGCTTGATTTGAATTTTCAAGTGACCGATTTTCTTCTTGTCTTAACGATAATATCTCTTTATTTTCTTTTTTTGTCTAAGTATTTACATTTTATAGTCTGTCAAATTAACTTGTCAGTAGAAAAAAAGCATCAAAATAATAAAATACTAGGCAGGGCAGGCGGGGTCGAACTGCCAGAGAAATGTTGTACTTCGCGCCTTTTTCTACTGGCAAATTGGTTTTAAGTGTTAAATAGGTAGGTAATGCCTGTTTTAGGGTGGCAGCATTTAACATAATTTTTAGCCAATCCTATCCTTATGCTTAGCTGCGAGTTAAACATTTGTGAAAATACTAATATTTTTCTAACCTCCGTCTGTCTATAAAACTGTTTCATATGTCATAGGTAGTCGATTAATATAAATGTCGCAGTCTGATCGTATAATCCGCCGTATTACATTAAGGCTAGCCGTTTTCCAAAACAGGGGCGTTTTGAAATGCGGCGGTTCGACGATTAGCCTGATTGAATGCGGCTGAATGAAAATCCGCCGGAATGTATTCGGCGCCATACGTTCTTCAACACGGCTAGCCGTAATGTAATACAGCGAGTCATTAGCCGCCGCTTTGACAGTTTTTAGTTCCCATTTTTAACACTCGTGGCGCTGCCTGACATAACAACAAAAAACTATGAAAAACGCTGGGGTGTCCATCAAATCAAACGCCCCTGTTTTGTAAAACGGCTAGCCATAATGTAATACGGCGGATTATACGATCAGACTACGACATAAACACAACCTCCAACCATGTAAACCTCAGGATAAAAGGTCGTAAGTAACTATGAAGCCCATATACACATGCAACGTTATGTCATGTTGAAGCATGCGTCAACGAATCGACACTTTGTTTTATTCAATTCCAAGATGGCGGCGTACGCTTGATTTGGCTCGAGTGTTTAATCTCTTTAATAAGGAAACACGGGAATAAACGAATTTTTAGTTGACTGGTTTTGTTTTGATTAAATATTGCTTATTTGTACGTCGAATCTGTTTTTAAGTAAATTTTAATTGGAATAGAGTTAGTTGTGTAATTTAATAGGTATAATAATATGACTTTATGCAGAATAAATAAAAACAATATAAAACAACCACCTACATATTGTGAATAACATTCTAAGCCAACCCGTGAGAAAAGCAGTTAAACAATAAATTTCTCGGCAAATGATATTTTTATCTCGACGTTTATCTAGATGTCGATAAGATAAGCGCAGGTGCACAGACGCATCAGTCAAGGCTTACGTGACCTAAAAGTCAATGCACGGAATATTTTATATTGACCTTTGCCTGCTGTTTTGCTGATTAATTTGCCCAGTGGGCGTGTATTTGAGACGCGTTCAAGTCACATTTTTTGCTAACAATTTAACAAGACGAAAACATTTTTTTTTATTGATTTTTGTAAATTTTCCTACAACTGTGTTGCTTAAATATTGCACTTTAAAAATAATTCTCATTAAGGTCTTGAGCTTGTTATTTGACAGGATATTTGAATTAATTATATTTTATTTTATATTTTATTAACTGTTATTTACCTACAAAAGATAAACATCTTAATGTATGAAGCGTACGTCTATGATGTAACTGTTTGTTTTATAGCAACTTGTATTTTTTTATTCAACAATAGAACAAATCAAACTATTCAAATTTTGATTTGTGGTCAAAAACTCCTGGTCTTTCAAAAATTGCAATATCCTGGAGAGGTCCAGGAGGTAGAGCCAAACATGTGAAGTAATTTTTGACTTCAAAATCGCGAGTGACCCTTTCTCGAAAGTTTACGATTAAAATACACCATAATACTTAGTCACAATTAAACAGGTTGTTAATTCTTGTAAAGAACTACCCGTGTGTCAATTTGTCACAAGTTAATAAAGCAAGGAGGTAGTTCTTTGTGCCTCGTATCTGAGCGCGGCTTCATTTCCTGGCCTCGCCTCTTGTCGAACTACCCGCTGCCTGAAGACACGAGATGGAGCGGACTAGTTTTATGTTGTCAAGACTTGTTGTTTCCAAGTAGATTGAGAATGCAGTGTCTAGCACTATAGTTGGAATGACAACTAACAAAGTGGTGGAGGCGTATTCTGATTTTATAACAGATTACCTGCGAGGATTATGTAAATTTGTCACGAGTCACTTTTGATACTGAGAGATCATATCCATAACAAATCCAAGTATATCTTGGACTAGGTCTATTATATTTTTCAAAATAAGCGAAAAAGCAGGCAAATTAAGGGCGATTCTCAGAGATGACTTTAGGTGCCTGACTTCGGTGCCGAATTTTTTTTTTACTTATTTGATATTTCCTAAAATCTGGCCTTAATATAAAAAATATTGGTAGTGGAGGCCTCCATTAGAACCTTATAGTTTTTATGATATTTGAGATTTAAAAAACACCGAAATCATGTGCAGGCACTGAAATCAATTTGCGTCACCGAATTCAAATTTGCTTACTTACGCATAAATCACACTTCAAATATATATCTACATTATATTATAATTTGTTCATATTTTTCATTCTTATTTGTTGATAAGCGATGTAGCGAGGCTAATGATATCGTAAGCTTAAATAAGTTTAATAGATAGTACCTTTGTTTACTCAAGATTGACCTGAAATAAGCGGCAGATTCCTGCAGCTGACCTGTTGGCTCGCCTTTCCTGTGAGTTAAGACAGTGAAGCCGAGAGGGTAATGCAGGTGCTGGGCATCCCTGCGTTTCCTTAATTCCGTCCCAGGCGGTGTTAAGTCCGGAGAGGTCATTGTCTCTCCAATTTGCACCATAAATCGTCTGCAATAGACGCAAAGTCCAGTGATTACTCAAGATTTTATAATAACCAAGTTACGGCTTATGAAACAACATCTCTAGAAGTTATCCCACACTAATTGACTATCCTCATACAATAGGGCGATGTATGGTCCACAAATGTGCACATAAGTGCCATGAAGGAGAAAATTTTTGGTTCATACAATCCGACGGCACATTCATCATAAAGAAACTTATATTACCTACAGCCGATCAATAGAAACTTTTGAGTGGTGTTCAAATGCTCAAAAATATTTAATGCACTTGTAAAACAATGTAAACAATACGGAAAATAAGTATTTTTGCTAGACTTATAAAAGTTATAAATAGTATTTTTGAATAACAGAGTTTCAAAGCGTGAACTCCCTCAATTCAAAACTATTTGAAGTGCTTGACTAATGCTTAAAGATCTAATCACCTGTTAATTATGTTCTCCTGCACCTTCAAACACTTCTATGTTCAATTAGTGTTCATGGCTATGCTTTAGAAATATTGAGCAGTACGCTCAGTGCCTTTGAAGCGATCTCGACATTAGAATGCCACTTTATTTTTAATCCCTTGTTCTGTGGGTGCATCTTGCATAGTATTTTCATACACAAGTTATTTTCTAAGAAGTGGGATCTAATTGACTGCATTTATTTAAAATGGCTGACACGTTTTTAAAGGTAACGAGGTGTAGGGCCTCAAGTGATACAGAGGACAAATTGACATAATTTACTCCATTGGATCGAAGACAATATCAAAACAACAGCGGAAAGAGAGCAAGAAACATTGAGTCTACAATTTTCAATATACGTCTGGTGAAAAAAAAACTCCTTGTAAACTAGTGATTTTGTGTACATAGGTACGTACTATGACTTAATTTACGTACAAGCATAGTTTTACGTTTATACAACGTATCTTGTACTTTCCAGGTGTGCTGTTAGAAAATAAAGTACAAGAAACTAGTTTACAAAGCAGGATTTGAATTCGGTGATCACTTTCTTGATATCGGTGGTCAAAAAATCCACCGAAACCAAGGAAATCAACCCCAGTGATATCAAAATTGATCGCTTTTTAGCAATTACAGAAATAGCATGAATGATACAGAGGTGATGTAATAATGATGGATTCACGTACTTTTAAGGATTTCTTAATCACTTGCATAACGATAAATGCACTAAAACTGTGGGAGAAAATTGCACCACCGATCTCAAAAAAACATAGGACCAAACCCACCGAATCAGGGATGTTGCGGATGCAGATTTTATGACAACCGCGGATGCGGATGCGGATGCGGATATTTAAAGGCTCACATCCGCGGATGCGGATGCGGATGCGGATGTCAAGATTAGGTACTTAGAAAACGTCAAATATTAAATTTTTAGTATTTTTTTATTTAAAAAAAACTAAACGTTTAGTATTTGAGCAAGAATATAGGTGCGTTATATTTAATAAACAGTATATAGTCCATCAACCAAATCTTGTCAGTAGCAATGTAAAGCAAACTAAAGTAGGGCAACACTCAAAGAGCAGTATTGCGCTAAGAAAAGCAGCAATGTACATCGAACCAAAAGATTTTTTTTTCCGCTGAGCGCGCCCTGCGTAGGTCAATTCAAATTGTCACTCGCGGTTTATTGAAAAAATTTGAAACATGGACGGACAATTTAAAAGCGATGTTAAAACAATGTTAATCAAAATTATGAACAAATTTGAACTATCGTAGTGCTTATATTCTCTTTGTTCCCTATCTATGTCTTCTAAGTTTACTAAAATAAAATCATATCAAAATGCAGATAATTAGATAGTGCATATATTTGTTATTTACAATATAATATGCCACTTGTTAATGTAAATTAGTGTACTCTTCTGGATGAATATGACATACCTGTGTAATTTTTTTGATTGGTATAGGTATATTGTACAATAGGATTACATATTAAAAATAAAACAACTGATATTTGGGTGTTTATTTAATTTAAAGGTAAATAAGATAAGGGTCACTTTAGCTTACACTATAATTCAGGTCATTAATTGAAAAAATATAATGAAGTTACCAATGTTACCGGGTCACTTCAACCAAGCATAATACTCTGTAGTATTCTATTGCATCTTTGTAAATAGTCACAACTGATTGCTGCAAATATTAGACATGTGGGCCTATGGACGGTTTCCAGGACACAATTTATGGTCTTGTTGGATAGATTTAGGCATACGTTTTAATTTTATTTATGCCTTTTAACCCTAAAACAAAAAAACTGAACATAATCTTAAAAGTTCGAAAGAGTTCTTCCAGTATGTACTTGTCATAACCTCAATTTTTAGTCATGTTTACCATCAACGAGCATGATTGTACATTGTAGGCCCCTTAGCTTTGCTTATTCTTATTTAATGTATTGGTATTTAATGGTGACAGCCATTGATCTATATATATAAATGCAAGTGTCCTGACTGACTGACTGACTGACTGACTGACTGACTGATTCATCAACGCAGAGCCGAAACTACAAAAGCTAGAAAGTTGAAATTTGCACACTAGGTTGAATTTATAAAGTGTACAAGAGATAAGAAGCGATTTTGAAAAATTCAACCCCTAAGGGGGTTGAAAAGGGGATGAAAGGTTGTATGGGGTGCAAGTTTTATTTTAAGCTAGGAATTTGAAACTTTGTAAAAATGTACTATATTAAAAAACAAGAAAACTAATTTCTGCGTTTTCGAAAATTCATCCCCCAGGGTGGTGAAAAAGGGGTTGAAAGTTTGTATGGAGATTAAATATTTTTGTGAGTGTTGGACTTGAAACTTTGTATATGGGGATATTATTATAAGACAGGAAAAGTAATTTCAGCGTTTTTCAAAATTCATCCCCTAACAGGGTTAAAAAGGGGTTGAAAGTTTGAATCCATTACAAATGCTTTGAAACTTCTTAGAAAGACATAATAGCCGATGACAAAAAAAGGAATTGCGACATTTTAGGTAATTCAACCCCTAAGGGGGTAAAAAAGGGGATGAAACTTTGTCCTGGGGTGCAAATTTTATTTTAAGCTAGGACCTTGAAACTTCGTAAAAAGGTATTAAATTAAAAAACAAGAAAACTAATTTCAGCGTTTTTAAAACTTCATCCCCCGAGGTGGTAAAAAAGGGGTTGAAAGTTTGTACGGCGATCAAATATTTTTGAGAGTGCGGGACTTGAATCTTTGTATTTGGGGATATTATTAGAAGACAGAAAAAGTTATTTCAGCGTTTTGTAAAATTCATCCCCTAACAGGGTTAAAAAGGGGTTGAAAGTTTGTATGGAGTTCAAATTTTATTTTAAGTTAGGAACTTGAAACTTCGTAAAAATATATGTTATTAAAATACAAGAAAACTAATTTCAGCGTTTTTGAATTATCATCCCCTAAGGTGGTGAAAAAGGGGTTGAAAGTTTGTATGGATATCAAACATTTTTTCGAACGCGGGACTTGAATCTTTGTATTTCGGGATATTATTAAAATACAGGAAAAATAATTACAGCGTTTTGTAAAATTCATCCCTCAACAGGTTTAAAAAGGGGTTATAAGTTTTAATCCATTACAAATGCTTTGAAACTTCTTAGAAAGGCATAATAGCCGATTACAAAAAAGTAATTGCTACGTTTTTGGAAATTCAACCCCTAAGGGGGATAAAAAGAGGATGAAAGTTCGTCTTAGGGTGCAAATTTATTTTAAGCTAGGAACTTGAAACTTTGCAAAAAGGTATTAAATTAAGATACAAGAAAACTAATTTCAGCGTTTTTGATAATTCATCCCCTAAGGTGGTGAAAAAGGGGTTGGAAGTTTGTATGGATATCAAACATTTTTTCGAACGCGCGACTTGAATCTTTCTATTTGGGGATATTATTAGAAGACAGGAAAAGTTATTTTAGCGTTTTGTTAAATTCATCCCCTAACAGGGTTTAAAAGGGGGTTGAAAGTTTGTATAGGGTTCAAATTTTATTTAAAGCTACAAACTTGATACTTCGTAAAAATGTATTTTATCAAAAGAGAAGAAAACTAATGTCAGAGATTTTGATAATTCGTCCCACGAGGTGGTGAAAAAGGGGTTGAAAATTTGTATGGAGGCCAAACATTTTTTTGAGTGCGGGACTTGAATCGTTGTATAAAGGCATATTATTAGAATACAAGAAAAATAATTTCAGCTTTTAAAAAAATCATCCCCTAAAATGGTTAAAAAGGGGTTGAAAGTTTGTATAGGGTTCAAATTTTATTTAAAGCTAGGAACTTGAAACTTCGTAAATAGGTAGTTAGGTAGTAGGTTTTATTAAATAGAGGACATGAAAATCTTCTAAGGGGGTTTAGAGGGATTATATCGAGGACAATTTTATTCAGTTAGGGGCTTGAAACTTCGTAGGTTGTGAAAGACAAAGTCTCATGCGTTGTATAATATTAGTAATTATCAAATGATTAACCGTCCTACCGCAATCTCTTGCTGCATAATGTTCTAAGCTAATGTAGAATATACAACCACCAATATACAAATCCACGCGTACGAAGTCGCGGGCATCAGCTAGTATAGTATAAAGAACAATCAGCCGCCAAAAATGGCCCCACAAAAGTGATGTCAAAACAGATCATGCATTACTTTTTCGTTTAGTCTTGTTTGAAACGCTCTAATGTGAAGTTGTCAACAATTACGAAATGTGCCGTTAAAATATGTAAAAATAACAATGATAAAACAAGGAAAAAGGATGGAATGTATTTCTTTCGGTTAGTTCTTTGGATAGCATTACATAATTTAGGTAATCTGGTGGTAATTTTATGGTTTTGAATAAATTAATTTGTTAGTACCAAAGAAGGGATGTTAAGGAACAAAAATCTAATGAGTCGATGTGAGGTCAATATTTTTTTATATTTTTATATGGAATTCATAAGAAATAATATTATGTTTAAATTCAAGATTTCCAAGAAAACCTATGCGACGACTGCTATTTAATTATAGCAAGAGATAGGGGTGATGCAGTTTTAAACAAGGCAAAACGGCACTTGTGTGTTCGGCCCATTTCCCTGTTTCCGACATATACACCACCAATAAGGGCTTATATCGACTAAGGGTCTCCCCAAACTTATCGACGCGGAATCGGCAATGCCAATAGAAATGAAACTTTATGTCCACGCAATAAGAGCGAAAAAGACGCCGACGCGTCGGCCGTCGACGGCCGAACGGAGCCGAACCGAACCTTACCTGTTTATGCTGTTTACTATCGGCTTTCGCCGAATCCCCGTCGATAAGTTTGGGGAGACCCTAACTGTAAATGCTAAACCTGTCGGAACACAGTGACAACCACAGGATTTTTTTTATAAAGTATAGGTAGACTTTATAAAAAAAAATCCAATCATTATCTAAATGTCCCCGTGCACCCGCGCTATGAGTAAATGTAGATCTTAAATACACAGTTATTTAATAAGTAGAATTTATTTCAAGGAAATTAGTATTTAAAGACGTATACTTACGAATTAAAAATTTGATTTGTTTGAATTTGAATCACGAATTAATTTTATTTGAGCTCCCGATTAAATTAAATTTGTTTTATTTATTACTTCAATTGGTTTTCCTGTACAGTAATACATATTAAAGTGTACCAAAGTGACTCCATTCGTTCATTATTCTCGTTTGACGTTGTTTGACGTAAATACGTTACGTTTAGTGTCATCGGACTAAATTTTTTAACAGTGTTGGTACTTATGTTTGCAAATTTGACACTTAATGCTTACGACATTAAGCTCTTTTCTGTACGAAACATTTATCTTGACTCAAAATTTACGTAAGCGTTTTTATCATCAATGCAAATGGTGCGAAACGTCATTGGGATCCACATTTCTTGACGTTTTTGTTCTGCTTTGTGTGTCTATTTCTTTTATATTAAGTCAGTGGTGACAGCAGAAATATCTCATGAAACAGAAACGATTCAGAATGAAAACCAAATGAAAACAAATAAGGTGACGGCTGTCATTCACGATCCACATTCCACAGATAAAACACAGATGACACGCATTTTGGAATTATTCGAACACAGTGTTGCTAACCCGCGATTTTTCAAATTTGCCGCCTTTTACTACTGACAAGATTTGGTTGACGGACTTTAGGTAAACCAGAACTTTGGGAGTATTGTCAAGAGGGCGCTCGTTTTGAATTTTATATAGCAACAATTTGTATAGTGGGGACAATGGAAATTGGCAGATGATTTTTGTTTTATTCCGACAACTTTAATAAGTGCGAAGTTTGATGTTTGGATATTTCTTCGGTTTTTACGCTTAAATGGCTGACTCGATTTAGATAAAATGAATAGCGTAAAGTCAATTTTCTTTTTTTGTTTTCTTTTTTTTAGGTTTGGTCGTTTAATTGCGCCCTTACACCCTTCGCTAGCAATCCGTGATACCGATGCATGCGATACACGTAATACACAAATCAAATGATTACCTATCTATCTCATTCTACCGCATGGCTGCGTCCCTTGGAGTGGCCGGCGCTGGCCCATCGTGTAGAGGAGCCATTATAGCAAATACGCGATGATCGACTATTCCAAAATATTGTCAACGCTAGACTCGCGTCCCTTGCACCACAACCTAAACAAGATGCGGGATTATCACATTGTTTTGTTTTTGATTCATTGGCATTTGTTCGAGTCCGCCACTTCGCGCGATCGGATGTTTTAATTTATACGACCGCTCGTGGTGTGAGTTAGGTACTTACTTTGTGAAATTGTGTTAGTGTGAACGTTGACACTTTGTAGTATGTTTTGGTTATTGATTTAATTGAAATGTTAATATGTAATGTTATTTTGTATCTAAGGCTGTATATTGACCATCATGCTTAAATCAGGACTAGTTTAGTAATGCGTTAGTATGCACATTTTACTGGAAGTAGGTTCTTGTATGTTAGGTTGTTTTAAAAAGTAATTAAATTAGTCCATGGTTGATGTTTATTAGTTTTCTTCCAATAGCAAATTTAAGAATCCTTCTAAGCTAACCTTGCACAGATTTAAATAGAACAAAGTGAGCGAGTGTCATTATAAACGCCTTAGTGGCATTAATGATAATAATAGTCACACTATCATTTCAAATGCCAGGCAGAGTATTCTTGGTCCCACTCTAAGTTATGCCAAGGTGTTACCTATTTTCGGCATTGTCAATTGTACTACCTATACCTACTCCATATGGAGATGAGGATTTAAAATTGGAAATTATGAGGACAGTTTCTACTATACATGAGTTATATGTTACGTTATCTATGAAAAGGGACCTTATTGTCGATGGCGCTTACGCCATTATTAACGAGGGTCCGATATAAATACCTACAATGCCGCGCGACGCTGTGCGGCGTAAGCGCCATATCGACAATAAGGTCCCTTTTCATAGATAATGCCCCATATATGTGGCCTCTTCTGACGATACAATACCTACAAACGTATCCCCCACAAAACAAAAGAGCACGAAAAGCACAACGCTCAAAAGTAACGCTCCACTTGTGTCCAGATAACTCGAGCGCCATCGACTGCGGATGGTAGATTAGCCACTCGCTCACTTCGAGAGCAACAGAGATAGCACACGGATTCGACGAGAGAGACAGAGATAGCACACGAAGTCGGATGCTATGCTTGTTTCGCACAGTTATGTGTCGACGAATGGATATCTTGAACGTTAAAATGCTGGTCACTTAATGTTTGCATTAATTTTCAGAAAAATATACAATTAGGAAGTTTTAAATGTATAATATTTAGCTTATTATAGGACCATACAAGTTTTTGAAGTATGAATAGGTTAGAAATATATTATTATAAAAGTATATTTTATTTATGTCATTTTGATGAGAGAGAGCATGAAAAACTACCCGACCAGCAAGCTTTGCAAGTGGTTTCTAAATTCTATAGATGTTTTCCAATGTCAAGATTACGAATACGTTGTCAAAACTGAGCGGGCAAAACGTACTTTTGCTATCAGAATTAGGCACAATGGCGCAAAACGAAATAATTGTAGGAATTAGCTAGAAGGGTGGAAAACAACGCAAGACACTATTTTACTATATTAAACCTATTAACTCATGTTTGTTTTCAAATAGTGCAACGAGAGAACATCGAAAGGGTCATTTTGAAAATGGCATATATTACCAGAAGAACTAAGTCATACTTTAGCTATTACTTAAGCTACTAGAACAGGCATCTTGCTTACTGTCGCTACAATGGAACGTGCTTCTAGTTATGACATATTCACCAGTTTCAAAATAACCCCGCTTTTGAAGTTATTTCGAAGCATCTTACTTGTCAAGCATCAAACACAGTAAGACCATATAATAATATAAGTATCATATGATCTGTGGTAACACTAAATTCCACATTTCCAAGAACGCACGCGCCTAAACCCTCTTCTATTCCCACAATTGGCCAATAATCATCCTCTCGACTCTCGAGCGATCGACGCGCCAACACAGATTGGCCGCGCGCGCCGCCCGCCAATGCCTCTCGATGCTATCGGCCACGACTCAACCTCTATGGGGGTTATTGATACAGTGCTGAGTGGAACAAACCTTTTCAAGGGAATTTTAACTGTTCATTCAATGGTTAAATTAATATAATATTATATTGCTGTTTCTATAGTGTGACACTTGTTTGACACTGACATAATCTATCCATATCGTTTAGATATCTAATATTTGACGTATCTTAAAGTTCGAATATGGCTGTAAATTCCACATTTCCAAGAAAGGAAACGCCTAAACCCTCTTCTATTCCCACAATTGGCCAATAATCATGCTCTCGACTCTCGAGCGATCGTCGCGCCAACACAGATTGGCCGCGCGCGCCGCCCGCCGATGCCTCTCGATGCTATCGGCCACGACTCAACCTCTTTGAGGGGTTATTGATACAGTGCTGAGTGGAACAAACCTTTGGAAGGGAATTTTAACTGTGCTTTTCAATGGTTAAATTAATATATATTGCTGTTTCTATAGTGTTATCACTACATAGTATAAAACATAGTCGCTTCCCGCTGTATGTCTGTCCCTATGTATGCTTAGATCTTTAAAACCACGCAACGGATTTTGATGCGGTTTTTTTAATAGATAAAGTGGTTCAAGAGGAAGATTTATGTATAATTTGTTAACCCGTGCGATGTCGGGGCGGGTCGCTAGTAGCTACCTATTTGACTGATGAAAAAAAAAGTTTTTCGTATTTATGTCTATTATTTTGATACGCTCTAAAGCTAAACCGGTTGGAGGTAACCATATTTAACCGTTTTGATGAGTTGTAGGCAGAAAAAATACAGACGGCGGTAAAAATATTTAGGTAAGTATCAAAAATTTATTTAAAAAATCTTACACTTTTACTTGCACAGCATATTCATTTGAATTTCTCTTCCTCAATTTGTAGCTTATAGTTCCCAATATGTACAGCATTTATCAAATAATCTTCAGCGGCGTGGGAACCTAGCCTTTGCGCCTGCGCGGGGCTGCACTACATACAGAACTATCTTATCCACCATCGGTATTGCTAACGATATAGCTCGAAAATGGAACCTGGATCTAGAGCAAACTGAATTTATATTTAAGTCTAGGTACGAATATTTCCCCTTATGTGGCTATTTTTTCATCCGGAGTTTTACAGAATGGAAAAAAAGACTTAAGATACCTAGTTCAACAGTTTTAAGTAGGTATATGAGGTATTCGTTACAAAGATTTTCTGTCGTTTCTTCAAATTCAACGAAGGTTCCACCTCGTTAAAAATTTGACAAAAATTGTAAAAAAAAACGTGATCCCTATTTATTTTTATTCAAAGTTCTTGTATAAACCGCGACCCCGACCCGAAATTTAAAAATATCGAGGGCCGTGTTGCATAATAAACTACAACTAATATGTATTAGTAATATTACATGCGGGACTCCTTTTCTAATAAGTGAAATTAGAAAAGGAGTTCCGCTGAGAGACAGATGTCTTAAAGTTGCTACACTTAAAATGTCTGGAATGACATTTTGGTTTGCTTAAACGGGAAATAAGTTGCCAGTTGGCCATTTTGAGTGTTAAAAGTTTGACCAGAAAAAATTTGTTTGTTAACAAATGCCACAACAGCTAATAAACAAAGTGTAATGAAACTAAAAGCAAGAGCTACGCGTGAGTGGGCGGGGCTGCGCCGGTGTTAATGTCGGCGCGTAGATCATGCGCACGATTCGATCTATCGCCTGCGCTTGCGCAAGCGTTATGAAATTCAGACGTGAGGTGAAACTGACAATGCAGGGCTATAACCGCGAAAATCAAAGTTCGCAAATTGCGGGCATCTTTCTCTGTCTCTCTAATTACGCCTTGATTGGAGTAAAAGAGAAAGATTTGCGAATTTCGGTTTCGCAATTACGTATTCTGAAACGCAAAGTATGATATCAATCGAATGTCACCATGGGAGCGAATCATCAAACGTTGTAGTCACATATTTTACCACACCAATCGATCGATGGCATCGATCGACGTCGAAATGGAACAGTCGACGGTCGATAGTTCCTACCTAGACAAGTCAATCGATCGATTGGTGAGGTAACACCCATTGACATTCCCACCACAATAGAAGATTAATAGGTGGGAAGTTAACCTACGTATAAGCATCATCTTTTGTAAATACATTGTTCATATTGTTCATAAGCGCCGTAAAAAGGGTTTACACCAGTGGATACTGTGGATAGACGACGTGGTCTAAGGTTACCAGTGCAAATCATAAGAACACCCATGGAAAGTTAACATCATAATTATATTAATTATAGATTAAATATTTATCCAGATGTGGTTATAGATCAAATATTTTTCCAGCGGTGGCTGTAAGATTATAACTAATGATCAAAATTGATATCATATTTTATGGAATCTGAATAAAGCGCCTAGTGCTCCATGTTGTTCAGTAAGGTTCACGAAAATGTAGAATACATACTTTAGTCCTGACTCATGCGTAATAGACTTGAGCGGTTTGTTATGAAATTCAAACATGTCTGTAAGGTGAAACTACTAACGTTAATTAATTTCGTTACGTTATGTCATGTTAAAGGTTGGTAACCCTAAACTAGTACAAGGTTTTAATTTTTAAAGCGTCTCAATATCTTCATAACTTGTAATAATTGTATCCTTAGGACCAGTTGCAAAAAACACTTTTGACAGACTGATCGTGATCAACGTTAGTAGTGAACTTTGAAACTCTCCATACAATTAAATTTAGCCTATGTTTTAACAGTGACAGATGGTTTGGTGCAACCAACTCTTACTGTTAGCATAGAAAAACCTATATTGAGCAAGAAAGCCAACATTAAATTAATCAAATCACTACCAAGGTAATCACTACACAGGTGTCAGTTACAATATAGTTTACTAAACAGTATGATTTCACATACCGATCCCGATATGACTAACATAACATCGAAATTTAATTGATGTAAGACACAGTATGCACTCGAACTACAAAATCCAATAGATCATCCTGCCAATACTGAGGTTGGGTTTTACCCAAAGTTTATCTCCAAATCGCCCCCCAACTATTAGGCGTCCCGCAAACACAGCTCTTAGACAATCGCGGCGTTATCTATGCAACTGTGAAGCTACAACCAGTTGACAAAGTGCACTACGTGATATTGCAGCCATTACTCCCAGTGATTCATATCACACTCCCCCCCAAAACCCCCACGAACCGAAAGCGGGGGCTTTCTAACAGATAACGGCGTGCGGTGTCCAGATACCTATTAAAGATGCATCCACGGCCTAATGGTATTGATGAACGAGTCCAAGCGATAATTAAAAAAAGCGAATGTCAAAGTGACAGCGCCAAAACTAGTCACAAAGCACCGGCAAGGTGAAACAATCAACAAATTCGCATCATACTGCCGGATCGGACATTTATTGTCTCGTATCGTGGCATTCCACCTCCGTTGTTTACAACAGAGACGCTCAATTTGCTCGGGAGACTTTTTATCTCATTTTTGCTAGCTTTTTTTCGAACAAAGAGTCGATATGACAGGTTGCGATGTATAACAGTTGGGCGAAAAAGAGAAACGAGTAATCGAGCAATCGGACAAAAACAGAAGGAGCGGGCGGGCGCGGCAGCCCGTGACAATTGCATCTGCAGCCGCCATGTTGGATTATTGTGCTATTCGATTAAGCGTCTCGACGGGTTTGTTTTAGTTTGTCATGTCCCGATGTAATTGCTTCCGTTTGAGCGAGATAAGTTTTTGGTTTAGGATTTATTGAAACGTCAGTTTTGCCTTTGATAGCAGCATTTCATATTTTTATCAGCAAAGCCATAAGAACGTTTGAATGTTGAGTGACTGGTAATGTCAATAGCGATAGTCCGTTGTTTTATTGATGAGTTTTTGGACAAAAAACGTCATATTTACACAATATTTTGTACCTATGTCTAATTATTATATCAATACGTAATCAACCTTACCAAACTTATAGTTTTACGGTCCTTTGAGCCGGATAACTAAATACTGGATACCATAACTTGCCTAAAGCCTGACCAGTAAATATGATCATTGTCAAGAGGGCGCTGTTATTCTCATGTATAGGGTGACGGTTCAGTATAGTATGAAAAAAAATAGTTCCAGTGAAATTCCGCAACATGGCGCGTGATCATAATATTCCTGGTTAGGCTTTACATACAGTGATACCGATTAGGAAACCAACCATAGAGATAGTATCGAAATATTTTCAAACGCAATTTTTCAAGTCTGATAAGTTAACTATCTTATGTAAAACTTACTATAAAATGTACGTGTCTAAATGGATTTCAGAATTACGTACTCTGTAAGATTCTTAACTTAGTTCTGTAACACAATGTAGTCATTCGAAAGTACTTATTTTAGCCTTCTAAGCATATAACCTATCTTAAAATTCACCTTACACCGGTGTTGTGCCTTAAAGTTTTCTTATTTTAATCGAGTATATATCGCGCGCGCTCGTGCAGAACGCCGATAGTGACGGACGGCGGTCCTCTCGATACGCTGCGCACTGAATCTATTCATATTTTCAATTTTTACCCAATTTTAGATGCCTTTTGAAGTTTCGCGTGGATTTCAGAGGCGTTGAATTTGAATATGATTGGGATTATGTGGCAGCCGTTTATAAAAGTTCGACAAATGTTAGTGTTTACGAGATTTCACGAGAAAAACACAAAAATGTGTATCACGAGATTCACGAGTGTTTTTATCGTAATGTACCGTTAGCACACTAATTTGCTCCGAATATAAATTTATGAGGCATGGATGAGGTAATTTTTATGAAGTGAAAACTTTGTTAGCGGCGCTTGGTACTTTTTGAGGTGGGGAAAAATTAAAAACTCGAGACAGCGTAAGGCGATCACGTGACCGTAAGGGGCGTAAGGCGATCACGAAACCGTAAGCCCCGTAAGGCGGCCACTCATAATTAAAAGAAAAACTCAATGTTATTTGACATTTTTGTTGCGGACTCCTTTTCAAGACTCTTTACCTATGTTCAAATAATTAGACGTTGTCATGGCAGTATGTACCTAAATAAACATGTCAATGAAAAGTGTGATCTTATTTGAGAATGATAATAATATATAATAAATAAATAGAATACCTCCGCTAAACGCATGTATCGTGTTACCGGGCGTCGGTAACATAGTGAGGTAAGTTTTCACTTCTATCGGGACTCCCGGAGTGCAACCGTTGTTGCTTTTTTTATATTTAGATGTTGGTATGTGCATCTACTACGTAATGTGTGTGTAACAAACGAGCAATATATTTTTAGGCTTCCTTTTTTCGTGAACTAGTTTAACAAACTAATACAGTTGTTGTGTAGATTTATGGCTCAAAACATCGACAATACAGACACAGACAATTTATTTCAGACTTATTAAAACCAACGCACCAACCCGCAAACAAAACCGCTTTATTAAAACCCCAACACCCAGATAAACCCCGGTTTTTACCGAGTATGAACCGAGTTTGAATGGCAGCGCTATCTCTGGTAACATTCGTGAACTTTTTCAACTACGCCGTACGCGCGCCGTACGGCTTAGGCTGACGAGTGAGCGACGAGTCGCCTTTTACAGGCAAACCTGGGTAAATGGGATCGGGGTGCTTAAACCTTTGTAATTTCAATGTTATTCGTAGCATGTGTTTTCAGCCCCTGTGACTATAGTCAACATTAACTGATTAACTCAAATCTTAGTTATAGAAGGAAATTATATTTTACCTACTATAACTAATATAATAATATTTGAGTTAATTAGTTCAGATCGTTAGTTTTATTCTTGTTCTTCGAGAAATTTGTCAACTACGGCGTAATACACAGCTACGCGCGCCGTATGGCTTATAAGCTGAAGAGTTGAGTGAGCATGAGCAACGACTCGCCTTTACAGGCAAACTTGTGTAACTGGGGCCGTACAGGCAAACCTAGCTGTGTAGTGGGTTGGTTGTGCTGTAAAGAGCAGAAAGAATCGTTCTCGAAAAAATGCAAGAACACGACTAAAATTTCGGTCAGCATCCATATCATCAGGGATGTTGCGAATATCCGCATCCGCATCCGCAACCGCGGAACTTCCGCATTATTTTCAACATCCGCATCCGCATCCGCATCCGCATAAAATCGATGCGGATTTAATGCGGATGCGGATGTGGAACAGTTCGGTACAGGAACGTCTTAGCATCGGCGTAAGTGCTAGACTGCTAGGGCTAGGTAATTTAGTCATTAGCCAAAAAAACCTATTAGAAATTAGCAGTCAAGCGTGAGTGGGACTTAATGTACGGAACCCTTGGAACGCTAGTCCGACTCGCACTTGGCCGGTT
The DNA here is from genome assembly GCF_948474715.1 of Cydia amplana. Taxonomy (NCBI): domain Eukaryota; kingdom Metazoa; phylum Arthropoda; class Insecta; order Lepidoptera; family Tortricidae; genus Cydia; species Cydia amplana. The sequence continues at coordinate 18,473,721 of NC_086073.1, forward strand.
TTTTGAAATAAAAATGACTAAAATGTAATATTTGACGTTTTTTATGTACCTATCTTGACATCCGCATCCGCATCCGCATCCGCGGATGTGAGCCTTTAAAAATCCGCATCCGCATCCGCATCCGCGGATGTCAAAAAATCGGCATCCGCAACATCCCTGCTTATCATACACCAACAAGGTTACAACAAGTTCGCTGAACCCTCAAGATTCCATTTCCCCAGGTTTGACGTCACATATAATTATATGGGATATACATCGCCTGCCACCCCCAGATACGTCACTCATGTAAGTTTTCTTCGCATTCAGAATTATCGCATTTTGCATGAGTCGACAACTTGAAATGGATTTTTGCTAAGCGTTTCTTTTTGACAAGCTGACGGTCGTGTTCGATTTTTAAAATCGCTTCTCCGTTCGTTTTGAGGGTTAGACAAGGAAATTGCGAAGAAATATGCCCCATTATTTTTCTTAAAAACTACTATTACAAAGAAGATATTTAACGACAATATGCGCGACTATACATCTAAATGTAGTGCGACATAAAATAGTAGATTTAATAAAATGGAACCATTGATATAGAATAAAGAACTGAATACCCAATCAGCCGCAAAAAATGGCCCCACAAAAGTAACGTTGAAAAAGATCACGCGTTACTTTTTCGTTTAGTCTTGTTTGAAACGCTCAAATGTGAAGTTGTCAACAATTACGAAATGTGCCGTTAAAATATGTAAAAATAACAATGATAAAACAAGGAAAAAGGATGGAATGTATTTCTTTCGGTTAGTTCTTTGGATAGCATTACATAATTTATGTAATCTGGTGGTAATTTTATGGTTTTGAATAAATTAATTTGTTAGTACCAAAGAAGGGATGTCAAGGAACAAAAATCTAATGAGTCGATGTGAGGTCAATATTTATTTTTATTTTTATATGGAATTCGTAAGGAATAATATTATGTTTAAATTCAAGATTTCCAAGAAAACCTATGCGATGTGCAAAGTGGACTGCTATTTAATTATAGCAAGAGATAGGGGTGATGCAGTTTTAAACAAAGCAAAACGGCACTTGTGTGATCGGCCCATTTCCGACAACCAATAAGGGCTTATATCGACTCGGGCCTAGCAAAATCAGAGCATGTCCGTCTCTCCCAATGCATCAGGAGTTTACCAACCCGCCTATGGCGAGACTTAAGTCCCGTCGCCCGGTATACGTAGCTGCTGCAACACTCACACAAAGTTCCTTCGACGTACAGCAGCTCTGGAAACAAGAATGGAAGAGGCAAGCTGACGGTACCCCGGCCGTGAATACCGACCCGACTATAATGTACAAGGGGACCGACCTTCCTAGGAAACTATGGTGTCGCTTAAACCGCCTAAGAACCGGGCACGGACGATGCAACTTCTTCCGGCATAAGTGGGGTTGGAGTGACTCCGCGCTATGCGACTGCGGCATCGAGGACCAGACCATGGAGCACATCATCCAGCGGTGCCCACTCCGCGCATACTCGGGTAGCCCGGATGATTTACTAGACTTGACGCCCGATGCTGTGCAGTGGTTGCAAAACTTGGATGTTGCCTTATAAATAACAATACTGTATATATAATTTTGCCTATGTGACCATATCGCCATACGATTAAATAAATAAATCGACTAACTGTAAATGCTAAACCTGTCTGAACACAGTGACAACCACAGGATTTTTTTGGGTTATTTCCACCAACTCGCTTTGGTGGTAACTAGTGGGAAAAACCCGATTTTTTTTATAAAGTATGGACTTTATAAAAAAAAACCAATCAGTACCTAAATGTCCCCGTGCACCCGTGCGATGAGTAAATGTAGATCTAAAATACACCGTTATTTTATTTAATAAGTTGAATTTATTTCAAGGAAATTAATATTTAAAGACGTATACTTACTTATTAAAAATTTAATTTGTTTGAATTTGAACCACGAATTAATTTTATTTAAACTCCCGATTAAATTAAATTTGTTTTATTTATTACTTCAATTGGTTTTTATGTACAGTAATACCCTTCGATCAACACGGGCTTCCGACAGGTCGGAAGGGATAGGCCCAAGCGATATCTTGACATTCAAATCATTCTGCCATTTTTCGCGGGGGGGAACGTGCACACAGTCGCACATCTCACACACTTGCATACAAAATCCAATCTGTAATGACGACACAAATACATAGAAAATGACACCCTACACAGACAAATCTTGCACACCTCGATCTGTTTTTGTGTACTGACGAGTCACAAGTGTCACAACACGCACACTAACACATTTTCGTCAAGAGATGAGAAGTCGGATTTGTTGCTCGACCGATCCGCAATTTGTACTGGGCGAGAAAAATCGATAAATCCAGCAATTACATGAGACTAAAATATAATAATTGTGTTTAAATATAATTAAACGTATGACATGTAAAAAAAATATTACGTGTGAAATATAACACCTTCTTTTTGTAAATTTGATGTCCCCGACCTCTTTTTACAACAAAAAACCGAGCAATTAGGCATTTTTTCTGCTGCTGTGTTCACTCGCGCGTCTGGACTCGGTCTAGTTAAAAATCCGAGCGCAACTAGTTTTATTACCCGCGCTAGATCAGTTGATCTTGTACCTAGGCAGAGGGGAAATAGTGCGAATGCCGCATCCCTTCCGTGTTGATCGAAGGTAATACCTATTCAAGTGTACCAAAGTGACTCCATTCGTTCATTATTCTCGTTTGACGTTGCTTGACGTAAATACGTTACGTTTAGTGCCATCGGACTAAATTTTTTAACAGTGTTGGTACTTATGTATGCAAATTTGACACTTAATGCTTACGACATTAAGCTCTTTTCTGTACGAAACATTTATCTTGACTCAAAATTTACGTATGCGTTTTTATCATCAATGCAAATGGTGCGAAACGTCATTGGGATCCACATTTCTTGACGTTTTTGTTCTGCTTTGTGTGTCTATTTCTTTTATATTAAGTCAGTGAATGGAACTAAAAAAAAAACATACTAAACTGTTGCCATGTTTAAGCATTTTACGTCAAAAATGTGACAATTACGTAGGAAGTGGCGCCCATGTGGTGCCCTAACTATTTTTTATAATTGGTCAAACCAAATTGTCAGTAAATAAGAACAAAGAAAACTATACTCATCCTTTTATTTTGGCTGCTAGTACTAGTGTAAGACAAAGATAGTATGATTCTGTCTATGTTTGAAATAGACAGTCCTTTGATAAACTATAATCACAAAACACACAGTCCGTAATCCTAAACAACCGGTTAATTCCACAATAATATACACATCTATAATGGAGTCCTCACTCGGTGGACTTCCATTTCCCACCCGCCGCCATTACAAAGCGCGCTGACATATTTAGAACAAGCCTGAAATCGAACAGACCGGCGGCTGTCAGCGACTAGCGAGATTTTAATTTTCGAACGTCGAGTGACGTCATGTGACGTCGCTAGATGTCGCGATTGCTTCCTGGAGTTTCAGCTGTCAGTTTGACGAGTCTTGTGGTTTTATTTGAAATAGGATTCATGTTCGATGCTCAGTTTCAATGAAGTATTAACTAATAGGGTATTATACTGCACCAGATAATTATTAGAAAAACATATATTAGCAGTTATTTTTAAACACAAGCTCTATTTAATAAATCGGATAGAAATATAAAAAGTAGGCGAGTTGACCGTGACGTCACGATGTAAATGTTACATATAAACAGGCATCGGAGTTTTTGTCGCATGGTAAGACTAATAGCAAGCTATGGAGTTGACATTTGCCATAAATGTAAACTTATTCATACTCATACTCATGATTAATTTTATTTAATATGAGAACAGATTACTAAATAGTTACTACGTATATAAGTTTAATTTATTAAACCTCATTTGTTGCATTAAATGTATGTTTCAATTGGGCGAGTTATACTTCACAACTCAAGCACACTATAGCAGATTTTTCATAGTCATATTGTAAATCGTTGTATGGCTCTATCCATGCCAAAATTGCAGCTATTTCTGGGTTAGGCATAATAATTAATTATGGAATATTCCTCAACGTATTTACCACATACAGATATAAATAACTACTACGTTTGCAATCACCAGTGATTGACACATGACAAATACTAATCAATTTTATCAGCGGTCAGTACCTACATGACATTAGGTCTTTCGCAGCGATGTAGTTTGTATAGTTGTATGTTAAAATAGTTGAAGTTATGAATTCATAATATAATAGAAAAATATTTTTTTATATAATTCGACTAAGATCATATACACGACCGACCGCTCTAAAGGCATTTTAAGATAAATTAAATAAATGAGTATGAGTATGAATAAGAGTTTACATTTATGGCAAATGTCGACTCCATAGCTTGCTATTAGTCTTACCATGCGACAAAAACTCCGATGCCTGCATATAAATTCCATATTAGCAAATCGTTTTGTCAGTTCTAAAAAAGAAACTGATTTGACTAGTAGGAAACAGAGATGCGATTTATTTGAAATACTTCTATTTAAAATGCAAATACAAAATGCAAAATACCTATTTTGTATTTTGCATTTAAATGCCTTTTAGTAAAAACCATTTTGTATTTTATTTGAAATACTTTTCGAGACGTATTTTGCATTTTTAATATTCATTTCAAAATGCAAAATACTTTGTGATTAAGTTTAGCCAACATTACCAGTCAAACAAAATGAAATGAACGAATGACGCTTGTATTGCCGAATTTGACCGATAGAGGCGCCTGCTAGCGCCTGGCGCCAGCGCCAGGAGGCCGATTTTTGAAATTCGACCGCTCGATTTCGTGTATTTCGTTCAGTAATATCTCCACTACTAGGCATGTAAATTCTACTAATAGAATCAAAAACTAGTGGTCAATACCACTAAATTCACAATTTATATCGCTCGTATTTCAAAAATCAGCATCTCGCCGTTTTCCACCGATTTTCGAGTAACGAAATCGAGCGATCGAAATTAAAAAATCGGCCCCCTGGTATTGTTAAAAAGCGTAATAAATAAAAACTGATGGTTTTTTCACTTTTTAACAATACCAGTCCAGTTGTTATTAATAAAAGAAAAGTGTAATAATAATAAAATAAGAACTAGATGCACAATCAACCGAAATAAATGGCCACACAAGTCACAAAATGGAGCCATAGCTCTCTTTTCGTTAGTCTAGTTTTTTACATTATTTTAAGTGAGTATTATTTCCTTTATTTATTTCTCTTCTTAGGTTGGTTTTTTACAATATGTATATAAAATTAAAATATAAAAACACTTACATAAAAAAATATTATAAACACATTATAAAAAACCTAACCTAGGGCGCCGCCAGCAGCGGGGCAAGGCCCAAGCTGCCGGTGGTCAGGGCCACAGAGAGAGGAACCGACGGACTATTATTAATACCATAACAAAATTTATTGATACGCGTACTGATAAATATGACCAAAATGTCATGCATAAGGTGCCATGCCATGATATTAGACGTTTTTGTTCGGCTCGGCATTGTGTCTCTATTTCTCATGATAAATACCTAAAATAAATAAAAATATCTGAGATTTGCTCAAAAGGTATTTTATTTTGAAAAAGTATTTTGAAAATACCTATTTTGCATTTAGCATTTGAAATACAAAACGCAAAACTATTTGGTATTTTGCATTTGAAATAGTAAATCTGAAAAGTATTTTGCATTTTGTATTTAAATGCTTTTTTAAAACCATTTTGTACATCTCTGGTAGGAAAATACCCTATTTTCAAAAGTTTATAAATTGCTGACTTAATATTTTTCACGTTTAATAATAAACAGAGTCTGTAGATATATATGTTTTTTTTAGAAACTTTTCAATATGATATCCAGCATCAGAAAGGATTTGCGTCCAATGTATCGCCGTCACCTGTCCGATGCGATCTGCCATTATGTTTGCTCAATCGTCAAAAATTCTTTTGTCCGCGCCGATAACGTTCGCACCACTGGGCGGGGTTAACTATGTTACGTTAAGGAGTCTTGTATCAAATACTGTTGTTTAGGTAACCGTGTGAATGTTTACTGTATGACGAATGTTTTGGCTAAAATACGTATGAAAAGATAGAAACCAGTGCCTCTGTGAGCTGTAGGTATACACTGCAAACCCCAATGGCTCTGCCATTTTGAAACAAAACACCATACAATAGTGTATTTGACTACTAGTCAAATCAGTTTATATTTACGAACTGTCAAAACGATTTTGCTACTATGGAATTTATATGAAACACTAGCATGTGACGTCACAATCAAATTACCTACTCTTTATAGTTTTATACGGGTCATAAAATCGAAATTGTGTCTAAAAATTACTGCTATCTACGTTTTCTCTATTAATCTTCCGGTACTTTATTTCATGCATGGTGTAAAATTATTAAATACAGTCAAATACCCTGTTATCGAACTTCCTCACAAAATTTCTCAAGAATATAAGAAAGAGATTAATAAGTGCTTGTTGCTAGGAGGCCTACATGAACAAAGTATATTTTGACTTTGACTTTGAGAAATGCGGCCTGTAGAGGTGAACAGCCGAATATTGACACTTTGCTATTGACTAATCTAATAGATGAAAGAGAGTATCTACTAAAATACCGTATCGCACACGCAACATATTTCAAATTCGAAATTTATCGCAACCGCTATCGCAGAAAACTCAAGTCATTAAACCAGTGGCTTGTTTATATCAGCAAGTACATAGATCGTTATCGGACTATGTAATCCGCCGTGTCCACTGATAGTGTTCAATCGTAAAAATCGCACTTGATTAAAACTTTATCGGTTTTTTCGATAAGCGACCGATATGGCTGAGCGGTTAGTGCTACGACGCGCGTCGGTGTATACGCTTGGCTGTATTTTGAATTTCGAATAGTGTGGTTCTAGGTTCTATTCTCTAGGTTCTAGGTTTATTGGGGAGTCGAAGAAGTTCGTTTTTGGAGGTATGTTATCGTTTAGCTTGCTACTTATGCTACCTACAAAAATACCTAATGAAATCGTACGGAAATCAATGAACAGGCATATTAATTAATCGATTTTAATTTTATGCTCGCCAGAAACGTTTTAAACTGCCGATTCTGAATATTAATATTAATAAAATTTGGGTTGTGTCCACTTTTCGAGTTACAAAATTTTGTTAAATTGTATTCTAGAAAATAAATACGATTTACAGTATTTACACAACATGCAATTTTTACGCCATTACCTAAAATCAACCAATCAACAAGTCATTTTTAAATTTTTAGCCATTTGCGAAATTCGGTTTTCGCGGTAGCCCCTCAGGTGATAGGTATACTCTGACTATCAAAGCTATTCAAACTGTGTGTATTTTCAGCGACGTTTCCACTTACAATAGGTTTTATACAATAACGTGCATAACTAACAAAAGAATAAAAAAATATAGCAAAAATGTCATAAATATACAGAAACTCTTTTATACAGAAAACATTTGCCTTTTATTTAAAAAAAGTCACTGGAGAGACAAATTTGTAGGTACTTTTACAGTGTACGTTACCTCTAGTGTAAATTTCATTCGATAACGTAAGTGCGTTTGCGTTAATTTTGTATGGGATTTTGAGTTTCCAAAACGTCCCGGTTGGCACGCTGTTCAAAATCCCACACAAAAATATACATAACGCAAACGCGAACGCTCGTCACGCTAATTACGCTATCGAATGTAAATTACACTAGGGGTTCAGTTCGCGTTCAAAAGTCTCTTTTACGGTGTACTTGTTCTACATATAGGGTAGGTGCGTTAGTTTTCGTCCAGCTCTAGTTTTCGTCCACTTGACGAAATTTCAATAGGTAGTACAGTCGACGTCAAAGAGAAATGTACAGCCAAAGTAACAAAAAAATGTTTACACGACCTAAATGCTATGACAATAAAGTCGTGTAAATAATTTTTTGTAACGTTAGTCGTAAAGATCTCTTTGACGTCGACTGTACAATATTATACGTTTTAGAGACGTAACGAAATGGTCTTCATTCCTTGGACTTACGGTCGGTTGCGCCAAACCGTCTGTCGCCGTTAAATCGAACGCTAAATTTTAATGTATGGGAAGTCTCATAGATCTCTGCTGCGTGACGTTGATCAGTCTGTTAACTGTGGTTGGTGCAACTGGCCCTAAGAAAATTTGAAAAAAATTTCGAATTTGGAACTGAAACCAACCTTTTATTTACGGCGCTGTTATCGTGTGTGTATGTGTGTGTGTGTGCGGCAGCACGCGCTATCGCCGCGAAATCGTTCGGCGGCAATAGATAATTGTACGGGCACGTTATCACACGCCAATGTTGGGCCAATGTTGGACCCAGATGAGAAGCCTAGTAAACTAGTGACTAACTATACAGTATTAGAGTACTACCTAAGTTTAATAATACTAAAGGGGCTCAGCTAAACGCAATAGGTGACAGTTCCGAACAACTGACAGGCCGATATCGTCCGGCAGACTGATCATCAGTGGACCCATTTAGGATTAAAGAAAAGCTGATTTTTTTATTGTGGATCGCGCATTAAATTGCGAGCGCATATTTCTAATTTTAAAATGTATAATTCGTTTAATTTTATATATATACATACCAACACTCAGCCTAAACCTTTTAATGTAGGATAATAAAAACATCTATATTCTTCAAATGTCGCAAAGTTACTATGATTGGAAATTCATCCTGCAATTAACTAATAGAATTAAAAGTTTATAACCTCTCAAAAAAACCGCCGCCTATCTCTCACGTACCTAACCCTTACCGTTTAACTCTACATCTAGGTATATAAGGGTCAAATAAATCATAAATGCTAAACGTGAGGTCTTACGTTACTCTGACTATAACTAGACAACCCATGCCAAAATATATTAAAACCCTATCCATCCATTACTTACATACATTAGTTAAGCCTTAGAGAAAAAAAAACATAGATTGCTCACATGGTACAACATAAGTCTTTCCGGTCGGTGCTACATCTATTGTCAAGTAGCGATACTGATAGATCTGCTACTCGATGCTAGATGTAGACACTGAAATTAATAGTCTTTTTGTACCAAAACTAATGTATGGAGTATGGAGTGAGCACTCTTGTCTTATCGAACGAGCGAGCGAAGCGAAGTGAAGTTCTTACATTCAACTTGGAACTTGGCTTGGCTTGGCTGGCTAGGGGCACGTCCCGGCATTTCGATGTTTTTAAGCTGAACTATCAGAGGATAGTTTGATATACAATAACTTAAGTAAATTTGTTCTAATTTAAATGAAATTGGGTGAACGTAAAGTTGAGGATATTATATTTTAGTCATTAAATTTTGAGCAGGATCGATCAAGAGGTTATTGAGCTAGAAGAGCTTAAAATGCTAAAAAGCTATTTGTGAGGGGTCTTGCTATTCTGGTCATTTTAATTGCAAGAAAGTTTGGTATCAAATGAAAGTGCTCGGTTTACACATTTATAATATTGATTTTTAATTTAAGGTTTTAAAATAATTATCAAGATAAAAAGGAAATAAAATAAACATAATATTAGTATTTGACATTTGACAAGAAAGATTACGGCTTACCACAGATACAGTTTAATTATTTTAATTTCTATGGTGACTTAAATTTATTAATTAAGGGCTCCACAGATCTTGCAATAAATCGCACGCGATATTCGATCCTTTGACGACTGCATTCAATTGATGTTTTTGGCGAACCGCGAGTTCTCAGTTCGGGGCGAACTACTAGTTATATTTCTCTATGGTTAAGCCCAACATTGGCCAAAGCCAACCAACCCGCCATGGCTGGCGCAGCGCCCGCATGCATTTTTCCGATTCCCACTGCACTGATAGCTTATCGGCTTGTTGGCAATCAACGGTTATGGGGCATAAAGACGGTTCGGTTAGCTTTTACGACTTAGTTAATATACAAGGCAGGTAAATTTTAATGGGGTAAGACGGGACTACTGAGAAAGATGAGCATGTTGCCTGAAATCGATGTTAAAATTTTCGTCAATATTGAATAGAAATCCATGAAGATTAACAGAGCCAAACAGTACTTCACACCTAGTCACCGGCTTTTGTTATATAAAGCGCAGGTTCGACCTCATTATGGAGTACTGTTCTCATCTCTGGTCTGGCGCCCCGAAATACCAGCTCCTTCCTCTTGACTCCATCCAACGGCCGGCAGTTCGTATTGTCGGCGATCCCGAACTTACTGACGGCTTAGAACCTCTTAGCCTTCGGAGAGACGTTGGCTCTCTTTGCATGTTCTACCGTCTGTACAATGGGGAATGCTCGGAAGAACTTTTTGATTTGGTGCCATCGTCTCGTTTTTATCACCGCACCTCCCGCCAAAGGAGCAAAGTTCATCCCCACTTCTTAGATACATGGCACACCAAGAATAAGCGGGCATCTCGCTCGTTTCTTCCCAGAACGTGCAGAATGTGGAATGACTTGCCTCCTGATATTTCCTTTGCGCTACGACATGGGACTCTTCAAGAAGCGGGTATTTAGGGTTCTCAAGGGTCGGCAACGCTTAAGTGGCTCCTGTGATGTTGCTTATGTCCATGGGCGACGATGACCGCTTCCCATCAGGCGGCTCGTCTGCTCGTTTGCTATCACATAAAAAAAAAAAAGATTTATAAAAGTCTCATACAGATCAACTATATGGAGTATACATACCTATATATGGCCTAAAAAAATATTTCACAAAAATATCTTCGAAGAGTACGTCTAAGTTTGCAATTGTAGAACTGTCTTTGATATTATAAGAACTTTAAAAAAATATATACCGCTTCAAAGTTAAATAATTTGTTTTAAACAAAAACAATATGAGAACTAATAAAAACTATAGTTAACTCTATAGCTTAACCCCTCAACTGTCTCGTCCCGTATCCGTCCCAGACGATTTGGACTGCAATTAACAGTTGAAAGGTTATTAATTCAGTAGCAAATTTTTGCCAGTGGCGTTCGAGGGGTTAAGTTACATAAAACTGTGAAACGTCGAACTTGAATCTCCATCTTTTTTAGATCTATTGCAGTAAAACAATTTACTAATGTGTCCACGTTTAACACAACGACCTTTTTCTTATCAACATAAATATAATAATCAATAAGCGAATTTTTCAACATGCACGATACGATAAAACAAAAACTGTTGACATATTTATTGCGATGTGATAGATAAACGCCATGACAGTTATCAATGCTAATTACAGATGTTATAAGTGTAATTACTTGATTACAGCCCGATAAAGTATTGTTATGTGTAATCAAATTTCTATCTGAAGATTTGTTTTTTGTAACTTTAGTGACAAAATTTGACGTTACATAAGATTACACACACGACTATTTGTAAATATTATTAGCAAACAAGAATCCACTTTTTACGGAGTTTCCCTTACTTTGTATTACATATTTGAAAGTATATAATTCTAACATGCGATGACAATGTAAAAACGCTCTTAGGCATAGTGAGACAGAGTCTATTTTTTTGGCGTAACGTTTTATCCTATACTATTGCAGCTAACTTTACCTGTCAAAGCATTCCTCATTACAAAACTATTCCACTACTTAATAAAATTCGAATCACACGAGTCTAACACAACTTTTTATAGCTTACACACATTTATGGCTCTAAACACTAATATCCAACACATATTAACATACGGACGGACAAGATTACATCTATACCACTAGTAAAACCATCTAGATTTTATCGGGCGCTTATTCTCCACTTATCTAAATTAAATCAAAAACGTATTGATTGCGTAACGCACGTAGGCGTGTGTGCAAGCGGTGCAATGATATTTGTATTAAGTTTAAATGTCTGAATGTGGCCGGGAATCTAATACTATAATTTTATTGATATTGTGTTGGGATTAGCTTACAAAGAGTGATTTGACTGAGTTTAAAGTAATCGTAAACGCCTACGGGTACGTGTTGAAACCACATGAAAACACCCATTTAGGCGCCATTTCGGAAAAAGATTCCGGTTAAGAATTATGATCAGAAAATTGGAGACACTCTTTCGTTTCTTTTTTCGTTTAAAAGCTGGCTTACAAAAATATCCAACTACTTAAACAAATCTTAAAATTAGGTATCAATCAATCTACGTACAGTCAAGATCAGAAATTTACAAGCCAAAGTTCCAAAACTATATTTAGGTACCTACACGCCTGTGAGATACTGACAGTAAGGTCGTGTTTATATATTTTTGGAACGTTGACTTGTAAAAATGTTTGTGAATTCGATTGTACCTACTCTAAAATTCGATTAAACCATATCTTTATCACATCAAAAATAATCTTTAAAAGAAAAAAACCGACTTCTCTAACTACTATCATCAGAACTCAAGCTTGACAAAAATGTGGCTTAAAAACTGAACATGCTTAACAAACACAACGAAGAGGACAAATCGCCAAACGTGAACTATGCGTCGTTGAATCCGTTCTGATCATCATCAGCAGTTCCACTTCCTCAAATGTCACTTTTTTGAATGTATATGCTTGTATAATTGAATGTATAAAAACACAAAAATCACTATATGTATTAAGATTTGAGGAGTTCCCTCGATTCCTCATGGATTCCATCATCAGAACTGGGTTTTGAAAAAAACGGGACCAATCTGTATACATACAATATGCATATATAATATGCAATATGCATACAAACAAAAAAACAATTTCCAAAATCGGTCCAGTAATGACGGAGATATTGAGTAACAAACATGAAAAAAAAACATACAACCGAATTGATAACCTCCTCCTTTTGAGATTTGGAAGTCGGTAAAAAAACTGAATCAGGATTAGATTTTCTATACGTACCTATGTTATGATACTAATAATACACAAAATACGCTTTAAAATATTAGAATACAAGTTTGGTTATCGGCTTGGGGCTTAGAAATAAGTACGTAACATAACCTAGTACGAGGAAAAATATACATTCCAATAATATTTATTCACACTAAATTAAATAAATAAGAAAAACGTCGAAGGGCAAGACTTTTTTGATGATAGATAAGATTATATTTTTCAGTAACAGAAATACATCGAATGGAGTAGCAATACTACGTATAATATATATTAGCCTGTTATCTCATATCAGTATTTATGATCGTGTATCACTCAATTTACCTAGATACGTACCTACCTAGGTATGAATACAGAATACAGATCTTTATTGGCAAAAGCAGATTTTATTATTATTATTATGTTATCATGTAAGTCTTATGTATTCCATCTGAATATCTACAGAACCTAATTAATTCATTATACATAATTTTTATGCTGAAACACACCTAACTTGTCAGTAGAAAAGGCACGAAATTAAAATTTTCTATGGGAACTGTTCACACTTACTGTAGTGTTTGTGTTATTGAGCTATAGTAGGGATGACGTAGTCTCGGGTTCACGGGTGGTGGGGCGACAGTCACGTGAGAGCCGTTGGTGAGAGCGGACGTGTCGATCCTAGCTACTGGTGACGTAACGAGCCATATACCTGTCTCCCTGGGTGAGTAAGTACTACATATGGCGACGAGAAAAAAGGTTTGTGGAAATATATATTTCGAGTAATAACAAAAAAAAATACAAAGGAAATGAGGGTGTTTCAATAAATACACTTATTTGTGTCAAGTAGATGTCTATCTATCATATGATGTCTAATTAACTACACGATCAGAGACCAAAAGTAAGTAAATAACACGAATTTAAAGCATAATCAGTCGCTAAAATAAGTTGTAAAAATAAAAATGTAGGTAGTTGAAGTAAACAAAGAAACTTATCTAAATCGTATCTATCAAGCGTATTTAGAGTTAGACGGATTGAGTACAGACACTGTCGCGTTTCCAGTGTAGTAGAATTTTGAATACCTACGTAGATGGCTACGTCATCAATAGCTTTATTATACTGGTAATAGACGCGTGCATGCATAATTTAACATTTTTTCTATAGTGAAAGTTAATTCGTAATTGACCGTAATAAGTGGTTTGTTGTAGGTACCTACCTGCAAATATGTAACTATGCTGACAAGTACCTAAGTATATCTAATCACTTTTGGTAGTTTGTAAAATGAGATATAAATCTATATTGTTGTTCCTTTTGAGATTATGGATACAATATTCTGGTTGGAGTAATATTGTCGTACAAAAGTTACAATTTAAGTAGATATTGCGGTAACTTTATCTAAGTATTGAATAAGGGTATAAAAAGAACAGCGAACAATTGGCACTTATTTCTTTTATTTTAGAATGCATATATTATGTAACTTGTTAATCTAACTTACCTTAAGCAAATACACTAAAGTAAAAAAATAATAATTGATAATCGTTACGTAAAATAAAACAGTATTTATAGTAGGTACATTATTCAGTACTTAGATGGTGTAGGCAGTATGGGCCCTCATGAAATTGTAAACCATACGTAAATGGTTGTGGGCGGTATGGCCCTTCATGAAATTGTAAACCATGCGTACCTAAATGTGTTGTAGGCAGTACGGGCCTTCATGAAATTGCAAACCGTGCGTAAATGTGTGTGGGCAGTATGGGCCTTCATGAAATTGTAAACCATGCGTAAATATGTGTACCTAGGCAGTACGGGCCTCCATGAAATTGTAAACCGTGCGTAAATGTGTTCTGGGCAGTACGGGCCTTCATGAAATTGTAAACCGTGCGTAAATGTGTTCTGGGCAGTACGGGCCTTCATGAAATTGTAAACCGTGCGTAAATGTGTTCTGGGCAGTACGGGCCTTCATGAAATTGTAAACCGTGCGTAAATGTGTTCTGGGCAGTACGGGCCTTCATGAAATTGTAAACCGTGCGTAAATGTGTTCTGGGCAGTACGGGCCTTCATGAAATTGTAAACCGTGCGTAAATATGTTCTGGGCAGTACGGGCCTTCATGAAATTGTAAACCGTGCGTAAATGTGTTCTGGGCAGTACGGGCCTTCATGAAATTGTAAACCGTGCGTAAATGTGTTCTGGGCAGTACGGGCCTTCATGAAATTGTAAACCGTGCGTAAGTATGTATGTAGGCAGGGCGGGCCTTCATTAATTGTAAAACGTGCGTAATATGCTATATATATATATAGGCACTTACACCAATGTGAAAGAGTACGAATTTAGGCAGTATGAGCATACGTAACAAAATGTGAATCATACATATGTTTTATGGTATGTTGACTAAGAAAAAAATATTGACATTAGGAGATAGTGTCACTTTTGACAGAATAATTACAGAAGCTAATACACTAAAAGCGGTAGGGTATCAGCTGGAAGGATATGGACAAAACAAAAATGTGACAAATAACAATTCCGACGTTAATGCAATTTTGAATCGTTTAAGCAAATCGAGTTCGAATAAACCAAGAACGCAAAAATGTGGAAGGTGTGGCTATAATGCTCATACTTTACCAAATCAGGAATGTCCGGCAACAAAAAAAAAAAAAAAAAAAAAAAAAAATGTCACTCTTGTGAAAAAGTGGGACATTTTAGCGCGTTGTGTAGGAGTATACCTCAAAAACGAAATAGAAACCAGTATAGAGGAAGATAGGAGAATTAAAAGAAGCAGGGGTGAAAAGAGAGTAATTTCTACTGATATGAAACTAAAACCGAAAGTGTACATTACATTTTTTAACAGTTGTTTTGTAGACTACATGCTGCTCGAATGAGTTCAGGTGATTCGTATGCTTGTATAAAAAAAAAATATTGTTTATTAAATTAAAATTACTGTATTGAGCAGTAAATATTCAGCTGTGGAAATAAAATTTGTATAAAAAATCGTTCACGGGAAGGTATTTACAGAAAATATGATTTTATAATTTAATCTGGAAAAAACAGTCTGGTTGACATTCTTTTCGAACTTAGGTACCTACGTACAGTGAGCTGCGAAATCGCATGGAAAAATTATGAATTAACTCATTGATAAAGGCGCCATGCACTTTTGTGGCTGATGGTACGTTAGTAAAATTCTAATTTACTTCTTATTACATAGAGTTCATAGTATTTGGGCCCGATTCTGATTTTGAAGTAGACATCTACTAGATATATTTTAGACATCACCAAGATACGATAACGATATTTTTAAGATACTCTTGAACGATTGTCACAATGTCTAAAACGTCTCGTAATGTATTTTTAGATCTCAAACCATTTTGAAACGATCTTAAAACGATAATTTAACGTAAAAGTGACATTGGTTGCCCGAATTGAGCTGCAAAAGATATCTAGTTGAAATCTAAACTAGTTGGTATCTAGTACATATCGTATCATTCTCTTCTCTAGAACGGATCTTGTTTTCCGTATACCGCGGTTTGTCATTATTCGTTATGTGTTATCTAGAATATTCGATATCCTAAATATCGGAGAACTTCCGCTGCTCAAATGCTAATATGGCGAATGGCGAATAGTCATATCATACTAAAAAGTTTACAGTCGCATACGACTTTTGTTTTCGGACGTTATAATCTCGTAAAACATTTCCCAGCAGTTGGCTACTCGCATGCGCGTGAGAGAGCTCGAAAACATCAGTGTGACGTGACCATAACCTATGTGTAATTGGAGAGCTCATTTAGGCATACCGGTTTTTCTAGCCCTTGACTCGCGCAGGATGTCAGCGATTTTAATATTTTTTCAAGAATTGATTAGAGCGTCATTCAATGTTGAGTAGCTGTACTAGAATAGGGTTAGGCGAACTTTAGTGAAATAAAATAAAAGCCGAGGTATATGTAGTCAAGATAAATAAAAATACCTGCTGAATTCGAACGTCAGAATTTAAAATAAAAAAAATAAATAAAAATTAAATAAAAATTAAACTATATCGCGGTAGACCCGTTTGGGTAATTAAATATGTGTACATAACGCGAGAGTTCTGAAGTGTAATACCTGCCGAACTATTTTTCAATAGACACATTAAGGATAAAGTGACATCATTATTATTATACAATTAACATGGATTAGATGATTCCGAGGTAAGAGACAGGAACACAATACATAAGGCGAAAGGGAAGGAGTATAGGGACAGGAAGAGAAGAGTGGAGGACACCATTAATAGAAGGTGACAAAGAGTAAAGAAATGGAAAAGTATTCAAGAGATGGAAAATCAAATAAATTGAAGGAAATATAAAACTCAATCAAAATGAACGGGAAGAAAAGGAAACAATAAAATTAAAATTATATATACGAACGTAAACTAATAAAGAACTTGTGATTACTGATGTAAATGTTAACGGATTTCTTTCAATAAAATTGTAATAAGGAAGGGATGTAGTGTTTGTGTTATTGAGCTATAGTAGGGATGACGTAGTCTCGGGTTCACGGGTGGTGGGGCGACAGTCACGTGAGAGCCGTTGGTGAGAGCGGACGTGTCGATCCTAGCTACTGGTGACGTAACGAGCCATATACCTGTCTCCCTGGGTGAGTAAGTACTACACTTACATTTTTTAAATTTGTGAGGTGACCGCAAGTTATCTTATGTATATACATATATATTCTCCATAATTGTAGTTAAGGTGGTTGATCACATAACCAACATAAACATCGGAAACACGTTAATAAAATTAGCTCTCCTTCTTGCTTTACTCCAAATTCAGATCCTAATGATACCACCGTGACACGACACAATAAACTAATAGATTACACATCAAAACAACCTCCAGAGAATCCAAATGGCATCTTCAGAAGCCCCTAAATATGCCATCGGCCGTTCGAAAACCAATTTGTGTCGGCCATTTTCTAGCCCACCCAAATAAATCCGTTCTAATCGGAAAAATCGAAATTTAAATTTGGAATTATTAAATTATCGAGAATCTACTCCCGTTAGTGAGGAGCCGACTGATTTATTGTAAATCGATAAGCGAATATACATTATTTGTTTTTATAATCGAATTTTGGTAATTAATTAAGTATTTTACTTAATAGCTTGACTTATTTTGAACTTTACTGTTATAGTTTCAAGTTTTAAAATTGTTTGGAAGTGATGTGCTATCTAGGTGAGGTAATTCGTTCATGAGTAGTAAATCGTAGGATTGGAGTCGATGGTGAGATAGTCGATTTCTAAACGCATCTCTGTAACAATTAAGATTGTATCGCTATTTCTGTTTAATGTTTTTTCTCATAAAGAATTACTTTTACTATTTGTAGGTACATTGAAAATGTTATTCTATATAAATAAGTTGTAAAACTGGTAAAGTCTCAAAGTTGTTATAATTCTGGGCGGTATATTTCACCGCAGTGGCAATAACACCCAATATCGGCAACGAATTGCCTTTTGTTTGAAAACGACACATTTATTTAACCATTTTTAGGGTCCCGTACCCAAAGGGTAAAAACGGGTTGTTGATATTTTCACAGATGATGTATTTCTGTTGCCTATAATAACAAATACTAAAATGTACGGAACCCTCAGTGGGCGAGTCCAACTCGCAGTTGTCTCAACTCGCGGTTTTATAATTGTGACCTCTCATTGTGACCTTAATTTCTGTGACATAAGTGCTCAATTTTGTTTAGGTAATTATTTTATAGCTTATAATAACGACCCATTCCTGGTGAATTTATTTTTAAATAATTGTTTTTAATTTATTGTGAAACTGCTGACATATACGATTGTAATTTAATCATTTTGAATGATATTTCGATTGTCACTGTTATTTTTCATATTCATTCATTATGTAAAAAAACTAACATTCACAATATAAATTCCTGAAAAATCATGTGTAATTTTAAAGGAAATCTTATGTTGTGAGATAAATAAATCATATCATATAATGTTATCTAACATCAGCATGAGGCAGTTGTCCCACCAAGAGCGAGTAAGCGATTAGCTATCGGCGATTTTCTCGCCCAAGAAACGAGCAAAAGATAGGGATCCAGTGTTAGTAGTTACATATATTTATAGTTCATCGGTGGCTGTTCACTGCCGGCGAGAACACTCGCTCTACTAGTTTGTCGCCGAGATAACAGCGATGAGATAAAACTAGCTCAGCGGTACTCGCTCGGCGATGCTCGCTTGGTAGTTGAACTCAAGCTGCGAGACCAATCTGCGACGTCTGCGTGTTCGGCTGCACTGTCCGAGCGAGTGAAGCGAGTAATAGCCCGTTGCACTCGAACACTCGCCTATAGCCGAGCGACAAAACTATTGAAGCTAACTCGCTTCTCGCCGCTCGCCCACTCATTTCTAGTTTATCGTTCTACTCGCTTATAGCTCATCGCTTGCGGTGGGACAACTGCCTTAGAAGGAAGTAAACGAGAGGCAACGCGTGCGTCACTTTACCGCTCTTCACTAGAATGCTCTTACCACTTCCTCGATATAGGTAACACGTGGCCATAGGGGTGGGTGAAGTATTAGGGGGATGTAAAACTATGTCACAGTAAAAATTAAATAACTGATGGGTACTCTGGTCTTGATAACTGTTTGGTACCTTTACTAATATGGGTCTACAATAGGGTGTTTCACTTTTGTATGGAGAAAAAAAAGTTTGATATTTTTCCTGACTTTGCTCACCAATCGAGTCTCCCCACTCTAACAACTATTTCAATTTTCATAATAATCGATTAACGTTTAAAGGTTGCACAAATTGAAAATGTGGAGGGAGAACCCCATACATTGCGTGAAAATTAACTATTTTTTTTAATAACAAAATATAATGATCTGATACTAAAATCTAATGAAAAAACTGAATTTTGCGTCTGAAACACGATGTAACCACTTTTCCTTTGGAAACAGATGGAAAAACTGAAAAATCTTAATTAGAACATTTATCAAGTAACCAAAATCCATGTTAAGTACTAATTTTAAAATTGATTTATATGTAGAAGGTTCAGTATCACACTACTCACCGCTTTGATGGTAGCCACTTAAACCATTTTCTACCCTTCGATGTAGAGTCGTTGGTTATTTGAGAAAAGTTTGTTGATTTTTTTTGGTATATAATATTTTTTAATCAGGAAGAACCAGGATTCGAGCATACCTAGTCAGATGAAAATCGAAATTTCGGAAAAATGAAACACCCTAGTCTACAATCATTCTTGTTAACAGGTTGAATTAAAGAACTTAAATAAAAACCTAGAATATAATCATATATGTAAATCTAATAACGGTAGATGTACTCAAAAAACATAAGTCATAACCCCAGTGTATTTGAAGGGTACACGGAAAGAACATGTCTAGTCACTTTTTTCGGAAAATGAGATTTTTATCTCAAAATGAAGAGCTCTTAATGAACTATTAGTTATATCTTTTGCTACCACACTGTATAATAAATGTAACACAACTTTATTTTTAGTTAAATAATACCTGGTCACGGAATTACCTCAATTACCATACGTTTTGACATTGTTCCAAATTTTAAAACCGCGATTACTCAAAATGTCACTAGTGTGACTAGACATGTTCTTTCCGTGGACCCTTCATTTAATAGTAGCCTCCAATACAGTTACTTAATAAGTGTAATTTAGACATTCGTCGATCGTATTCATTTAAATATGTAAGTATCTACTTTAAATAATTATGCAATTAAGTTTTTCGCTTATAAAGAGGTCGACACTGCTCTTATGACATCTCTAGGTTTATTTAACGTTCATAGGCTACGTATACTCTTGCTATTATTAGGCTGGTGAACATTAACTTCTAACCACTGATAAGAAGTTTCGGATATATGATACTTTACTTACATGTAAAAGACAACTTACTTATATTTTCTAATTAATTGCGAAGGTATAGTTTATACTAAATATCGTATCTATAGCCGGTCAAACAAGTTTGTCAGTAGAAAAAGGCGCAAAATTCCAATGTTCTTTGGAACGATAGCTCCTCGTGCCTATTTTTTTTTAATTTGCCGCTTTTTTCTACCGACGGAAATGGCTTGACACACTATTATATATTAAATATTAACAAAAACATTTTTCTATTTCAGGTAAGTCGAAAGCGAGATCAGTGCAGCCGACATTAGGGCCCATTAAGACGGTAAGATGTATTGGCACATTAGCCGTAACAAATCAAAACGTGTGTACACGCATTAACACATGGGCGTTTTTTCAAACGCTTTGCGAAGCGAACGCCCAGGAAACCAGTATATCTGGACCCATTTTTTCTTGTTGGATATATATAGATGGTCAACCAAATCTTGTCAGTAAAAAAAGGCACGAAATTCAAATTTTCTATGGGACGATGTCCCTTCGCGCCTACATTTTTCAAATTTGCCTGTCTTTTCTACTGTCAAGATCTGGTTGACCAAGTATATAAAAAAGTTGTAGGTATAATTATTATCGGATATTTTTTTTTTATTTAATTAATATATATATGACGGAGGCACAGGCGACGGCGATGGGCGTAGTACCTCAATGTATTACTTCACAGCTAAATTAGTATGCTACCAGTACATGATATAAGCATTCGGACTTGTTAACCATACTAGCGCCTACTATATTCCAGTACTAAATGATAAAAAGAACTAATTGCTATTCGAATGCAAACGGATTTGTTGTGAAATAAAAGAGCACATGAAACGTTCAAAGCTTTATTTAAGTCAAGCTAGGCCGGCTCCAACCCTACACCTCTGACCTGAGAAGATTTAGCCCAATATGGGACCGGCAACAAACTCAGCGGGACACATCTTTTCAAAACAACACATTCTTTCTTTATTTCACAAAAGTAAGCTTCTAATGACACATAAGAAATCAAAATAACACTTGGAATAAAACACTTAGCTAAATGGATAAAGAACGTTGGATTCTATAAGCTTTCAGAATAATCCTTCAGGTATAAGCCTTCAGGAACGTGGCGAGTTAGGCACTAGGTATGGCTAACGTCCGATCTCTAGCGCGGTCCGATCAAGTCTGCCGGCGGAGCCTCATCACTCCCGCCTCGAAGTCAAGCTGGCAAACCTGCTCGACCGGTCTACCAACACAACGACAAAACTGCCACCTTGTACCAACTTCACCCAAGTTAAACAACTTGACGTTCCAAAGCCTTCTACCTGTCATCATAGTTCAACAATACGCCAATAGACGGCGTTACTATCTACGTTATGAATTTCGTTACAACTTCAGTGATACGTAGCCAAACATTGCTAATCGATTGTATACAGGCGTCTAAAACTATGAACTGTAACGCCGCAATACGTCCCTCTGGCCATCACGCCCCGACACGGCCATCCTGCGGTTCACACGTCCCCGTGTGAGCGAGCCGTATCTGAAAAGGAAAATAAATTTGCAACAGTAATTGCTGTAAAGCTCGGCCAACCTGACCATGTGAATAATAATAAAGAGTTGACCATGTCACAAGGTATTGTCTTTATTTTATGACAGAAATGTACAAAAAGTATTCGCATGAAGATAACTGACAACAGATAGTTCATTAACCTTACACATGATACACAATTTAAAGTCTATTTCCTCTCAAACTCTTTGCTTAACTGACCGATATTCCTGGACAATCCTCCAGGGTGACCGAACCTCATGGACAACCCCGGAAGACGACCGACATTACTAGACAATCCTGGGGTAACCGACAGCCACCTTGTCTTAACCAGGTAACTCCGAGGATAACCCCAGGACGACCGACTTTCCTGGACAATCCTCAAGAACGACCGAAATCCATGGACAGTTCCTGAGGATGACCGATATTCCTGGTCAATTCTCAAGGGCGACCGAAATCCATGGACAGCCCCTAAGAAAGACCAATACACATGAACAATCCTCAAGGACGACCGAACCTCCTGGTCAGCCCCTGAGGACAACAACAACTACAGAAACTCGCTCAAGAGTTCTTAAACAGAAGTAAAACATCTCAAAATAATCCCAACGAAATGGGAACTGCTCACCAGATTAATAAAGTATGATGCACGCGTCCAAGACAAAGGAAGTCCAACCCAAGCACGACGGCTGATGCTTTCCGCCTTGCAGTTGCCGTTCGTTGCTGCAACAGATGGCGAGATGCACGATGTGGTTTATCGTAGCTGGCTGATACTGAAATTATCATTTGCACGGTATCAGTTCCCTTGTGTACCTAAGTAGGTTAAACTTCAAGGATTGCGAGTGTGCTCTAGAAGCAGAAACTAAAACATGGATACAGGACTTTTAATTCTTTTATCTCAGATTAAAATTTAAACTTCAATGAGTGTGTTTTATTTTATTCCACGAACAAACACGTGCTCCAATAACTTGTAAAACGGCTTTAAAAAAAAAACGAATATGAAAAGCGACAGCTAATTAGTTACGTTAGACTGTTATGTTTAGCAATTACACTCAAAAAATAAAAAAATAACAACACTAATAAACAATTGGAACGAAACCTGTCCTTTTATTTCCCAATCTCCAGCACAGCAGATACCGCACAGCTGCTTCTGTGTTACAGGCGTGATGGCGTCTGTAAATTGTCTCGGCTCAGGCTGCTGCACACTGTAACATTAATTTTCATATGCGTAGCTCATGTTTTCAAAGTATACACGGTTCGTGATCTATCACGGCATTACGGGCAATAATTTGTCGCAATTTATTGATTACTAAACGATAAAAAGGATGTCATAATCTTAGAAACATCTTTTATCGGTGCAATTGTATTTTCATGAAAAAAAAGATTTTTTGAGGGTAGATGCACAAGTGAGCGATGAAATAATATTACGTCGCGACAGCCAATATTTGATTTTAATTAACAATATGGATTTCACATCAAAATAACTTAAGATCACTTAGATTTAAATGGATTTTAAAAAATTAATTGTATTTTCATGAAAAATCTATTATTGAGGGTAGATTCACAAGTGAGCGATGAAATAATATCACGTCGTGATAGCTAATACTTTGTTTTAATTAACAGTATGGATTTCAAATCAAAATAACTCAAGATCGCTTCGATTTAAATGGATTACAAAAATTAATTATAAAGAAACGTGGCGATACCAGAGATGACGTCACGTCACGACCACTCTGTTCGACAGCCCCATTCATAATTCACAATAATTCACACCAAATAACATAATGAATTGCACTCACATCTAAATGAAGGTTAGACACGTGAGCTTATTACCACGTGTCCAGATTAAGGCATGTGGGTCACCGAATACAAACCGGAAATACACCTGCGCTCCCAAGCAATAAATGAGGATCGGAATATTATATGAACAAAGACGTGTTCCAAAAATTAATAAAACTCTTTAAAAAAAACTAATACGAAAAGCGACAGTTCATTAGTGACGCTCGACTGTTGTTTAGAAAAAAAAATTCACTAAATAAGTGGAACGAAACCTGCCCTTTTATTTCCAATGCTCCAGCACCGCAGATACTGCACAGCTGCCTCTGTGTTACAGGCCTGAAAGCGTCTCGCGATGTCTCTGCTCAGGTTGCAGCACACGGAAATACACCATGTTCCCACGTGGCTGTGCAAGCAATACACGAGTATCCCAACTTCTGATGACGGAGGCACAGGCGACGGCGATGGGCGTAGTACCTCAATGTATTACTTCACAGCTAAATTAGTATGCTACCAGTACATGATATAAGCATTCGGACTTGTTAACCATACTAGCGCCTACTATATTCCAGTACTAAATGATAAAAAGAACTAATTGCTATTCGAATGCAAACGGATTTGTTGTGAAATAAAAGAGCACATGAAACGTTCAAAGCTTTATTTAAGTCAAGCTAGGCCGGCTCCAACCCTACACCTCTGACCTGAGAAGATTTAGCCCAATATGGGACCGGCAACAAACTCAGCGGGACACATCTTTTCAAAACAACACATTCTTTCTTTATTTCACAAAAGTAAGCTTCTAATGACACATAAGAAATCAAAATAACACTTGGAATAAAACACTTAGCTAAATGGATAAAGAACGTTGGATTCTATAAGCTTTCAGAATAATCCTTCAGGTATAAGCCTTCAGGAACGTGGCGAGTTAGGCACTAGGTATGGCTAACGTCCGATCTCTAGCGCGGTCCGATCAAGTCTGCCGGCGGAGCCTCATCACTCCCGCCTCGAAGTCAAGCTGGCAAACCTGCTCGACCGGTCTACCAACACAACGACAAAACTGCCACCTTGTACCAACTTCACCCAAGTTAAACAACTTGACGTTCCAAAGCCTTCTACCTGTCATCATAGTTCAACAATACGCCAATAGACGGCGTTACTATCTACGTTATGAATTTCGTTACAACTTCAGTGATACGTAGCCAAACATTGCTAATCGATTGTATACAGGCGTCTAAAACTATGAACTGTAACGCCGCAATACGTCCCTCTGGCCATCACGCCCCGACATATATATATATATATAGCGGCTATAGCTATAGCCGGTCAAACAAGTTTTTCACTAGAAAAAGGCGCGAAATTTCTATGGGACTATAACCCTTCGCGCGATAATTTGCCGCTCTTTTCTACTGACGGAAATGGCTCGGATTGACAGAGTACATACATATTTATATTATTTATAAAAACTTATTTCCATAAAAATTTTGCCGAAACCATGGACTATCCCATTACATGTAACTTAATGGTACAAATTTTGGCAGTACGGCCAAATATAGCTTATTTTGTACATTTACAATAGAAGGGCTACTTCTTTTACTCCAATGAAGGCGTTATTAGAGAGACAGAGACAGTTGCCCTCAATTTGCGAACTTAGATTTTCGCGGTTATAGCCTAGAACTCTATCAACATGATCCAATCTGACAAATCTGATCCTAAATGGCGGACCTTGGACGGCGATAGTTTGAGTGACAGGGATACACAATTTTATGAAAGAGACAGACAAGTTACGAATTTCTTTTACATTGGTTTGTTCGACTCGCCGGAGCCCGTAAATCAATAGTAATAGAATGGGCTGGTAATGTGCGTGTGGGATGGCCTTCCGTTTGATACTGTATCTGTGGTGAATTATTTAAAAGGCGTCAATGGTGTGTGTTTTCAAATGCGTTTCCTTTTAAGGTTAAGAAAATAGCCTATTAGGTTCAAATTTTTATTTTTATTATCGTTTAAAATTAGATTGTTTATTATTTTTCTTTCTTTTTAGTCTTTATTGTCATTGGTGATACACATACACCACTGACTTAATATAAAAGAAATAGACATAAAAAGTAGAACAAAAACGTCAAGAAATGTGGATCCCAATGACGTTTCGCACCATTTGCATTGATGATAAAAACGCCTACGTAAATTTTGAGTCAAGATAAATGTTTCGTACAGAAAAGAGCTTAATGTCGTAAGCATTAAGTGTCAAATTTGCAAACATAAGTACCAACACTGTTAAAAAATTTAGTCCGATGGCACTAAACGTAACGTATTTACGTCAAACAACGTCAAACGAGAATAATGAACGAATGGAGTCACTTTGGTACACTTTAATATGTATTACTGTACAGGAAAACCGATTGAAGTAATAAATAAAACAAATTTAATTTAATCGGGAGCTCAAATAAAATTAATTCGTGGTTCAAATTCAAACAAATTAAATTTTTAATTCGTAAGTATACGTCTTTAAATACTAATTTCCTTGAAATAAATTCTACTTATTAAATAACTGTGTATTTAAGATCTACATTTACTCATAGCACGGGTGCACGGGGACATTTAGGATTGGATTTTTGATTTGGATTTGGATTTTTTTTATAAAGTCTACCTATACTTAAAAAAAAAAATCCTGTGGTTGTCACTGTGTTCAGACAGGTTTAGCATTTACAGTTAGTCGATATAAGCCCTTATTGGTGGTGTATATGTCGGAAACAGGGAAATGGGCCGAACACACAAGTGCCGTTTTGCCTTGTTTAAAACTGCATCACCCCTATCTCTTGCTATAATTAAATAGCAGTCCACTTTGCACGTCGCATAGGTTTTCTTGGAAATCTTGAATTTAAACATAATATTATTCCTTATGAATTCCATATAAAAATATAAAAAAATATTGACCTCACATCGACTCATTAGATTTTTGTTCCTTGACATCCCTTCTTTGGTACTAACAAATTAATTTATTCAAAACCATAAAATTACCACCAGGTTACATAAATTATGTAATGCTATCCAAAGAACTAACCGAAAGAAATACATTCCATCCTTTTTCCTTGTTTTATCATTGTTATTTTTACATATTTTAACGGCACATTTCGTATTTGTTGACAACTTCACATTTGAACGTTTCAAACGAAAAAGTAATGCATGATCTGTTTTGACATTACTTTTGTGGGGCCATTTTTGGGTATCCAGTTCTTTATACTATATCAATGACATACACTGATGTATAGCATATCATCAAAGTGTCGAAACGAATCTATAGTTGATCAAACCAAATTGTCAGTAAATAAGAACAAAAAAACTATACTCATCCTTTTCTTTTGGGTGCTCGTACTAGTGTAAGACAAAGATAGTATGATTCGCTCTGTCTACGTTTGAAATGAGACAGTCCTTTGATAAACTATGTAGCATATCATCAAAGTGTCTAAACTAAATCTATTGACATTAAAATTGAAGAAAACGATTTTAAAATTATATTGTACATAGTTATGAAGTTCCTTGCACTCACGTACGAAATACAATTTAATTTATACTTGGTCAACCAGATCTTGACAGTAAAAAAAGGCGGTAAATTTGAAAAATGTAGGCGCGAAGGGATATCGTCCCATAGAAAAATTAAATTTCGCGCCTTTTTTTACTGACAAGATTTGGTTGACCAGCTATAGTAGCAGTGTATAGATTGAGCCATTAGCTTTCATTCTTTGCCAAATCGTATAAAAAGTTCAAACAAGCATAGAAAAAAAACGCCCCTAATTGTCCGAAAAATCTCCAACGTCTGTTAAACCGATGTTAATCCGGCCAGATTAGCGAGTTGTTGATAATGATAGCCGAGGTATCACCGAGCGACATCTTACATTAACCGTGTAATACTTGGAGCCTTTAATTCCTAATTCAAATTTCGAATTAAGAGTTTTTGTTTTAACATTTTTTTCTTGCTTGCGATTTCGGTTGCAAAATTGATAGTGTGATGATTCTATTTGATTGTTTTATTTTAAGCTACTCTTTAATTAATTAATACGGTTCCTAGATTTATTATAAAAACAAGAAGGTGATTGTTCGTTTAGTGTCTTACCCTTATGTAAATTCTTTTTCATTTCTCATGCTCTGAAAGAGGGTCATTGTTATTCTAAAAGGTGTACAGAAAGTGATACGTTTCTCCACATCTTATATTGGTAAGTTAGAGCATTTATTTTTCCAAGTGCGATTTTTTTTAATTTTTTACGATTGACAATTGAAATTTGGTTTTAAATGGATTTGTTATACAATTTCCATTCTGATTTTTAACTCCTCATTCCATAAATAATGATTGTTTTACCTAAATTGTTAATTGAAAGTACGCTCGAGAAACAGTTTAAAAATTAAACTCAGTCATGATTTTTAAAATCACACGCATTTTACTTTCACATCTTGGTTAACAATCTACTATTGCCATCTTTTGAAGTTGCATTTAATCTATTACAGGCCTTACAGAAAAAATACATTCAACCTATACTGCAAAATTCAAAAAAAGCTATGGCCCTAAAAGGACCCACATATCTTGTCCAAAAGATAAAACAGCATACTCGCGAGTGAGACAAACCTGAGTGAGACTTTCTAGATAAATATAATCTAAACAATCCATTAGGTACACCCACTTCTATATTATTACCATTGCTTTTGTCTGTAACTAGCCTTATTTCAATATTTACCACAACCTTTGACCGCAAAAAAAAAACTATCGTCCTAAAAGAATCCACAAAGATAATGCCGCCCACTCGCGGGCGACCGAGAGACAAATCTGCACAATTAATTAACCTACATGGTATAAATATACTACGCAGTCCCGTTGTTTCCCATAAAGTTTTAAGTCATAATGTATTGTTTGTCATATTATCATTAGGCATAAAACTGAAACCGTTAACATTTCAGGATTTTCGTTAGGTTATCCTATAGATAGGTTAGGTTAGGTTAGGTTAGGTTTGTTTTATATCAATCTTGAAAAGTGACGCGTTTCTGAACCAAATTAATTATGACTAACGAAAATTCGGGCATACAATACATTATGGTTTAAAACTATTTGGGAAACAATAGAGACCCGTATACTGCATATAAACAGTCCAGCTGTTACTTAATGCTAATTTTATATTTTGCTATTGCTTTTGCCTCTCCTTCTAAGGAACATACAAGACCAAAACTTTGGAGCGACATGCTCGCCTCGTGGTGACAAGCTCAAATAAAGAGAGAAACAAAAATTGACAGTGAAAATTAAACCTATAGCGCAGGGTCGGAGAGCTATAGTTATTCAAACCAAATTGGCAGTAAATAAGAACAAAAAAAAACTATATTTATCCTTTTCTTTTAGGTGCTAGTACTAGTGTGAGACAAAGCTAGTATGATTCTTTCTGTCTACGTTTGAAATAATACAGTCCTTTGACAAACTATATGTTTCTATTGTTTGAAAGCCGAACAAAACAAAACAAAGTGTTCCAATTGAAAATGATTTAAATTTCATCGAACTTAGTCCTATGGGTAGGACCGTGACCTTTAGGAGGCTATAACAAGTCTTACTTCAGTACTCACCTGTATAAAATAACCTTTGACCACAAAAACTATCGCCCTAAAAGGACCCACATATCTTGTCACGCAGATAAAGTCGCCCACTCGCGGGCGACCGAGAGACAAATCTGCACAATTACTTACCGCGCTAATGATGCGATACGGCAATGGAGCGATTTATAGCCACATCGGTGCCGGGCTTTACATAGCATTATAATATTTTGTGATAGGAAAAAATAGTTTTTTAGGTAATTTTGGCAAGGATTGTATGTCAAGTCGATACTTGATAGTAATTGATTTCAGTTATGTTGAATAAATTTTACAAAAAAGTCACATATAAATATCAATTTTTTTAACAATATTTCTTATTAAGACATGAAACGTTTTCTTTGTTTATAAAAAGTCCATCAGAACTTTTATGTACAGCAGATTACAATGTCCCTATATTTTCGACGAAACACTTAATAATGTAATATATAGGGTGTTTCCTGTAACAGGAGCAAGAAATTAAATTGTAGGCTGTACTCCTCAAACTGACGAACATTTGTTCAGCAACTTTTGAAAATAAACTCATGTTTTGATTTATATTACACTTTAAAGTTTATTCTAAGACGCAATGTATTGCAAATTTTGTTATGTTTAAAGCGTGACAAGCAAAGTCAAACACACTGATGATGTCGACGTACATTGAAGGCAATATTTATTTTGTATAAAAAAGAGCAAGTCTAAAGGATTCATAATTTTTAAAAGTTGCTGAACAAATGTTGGTCAGTTTGAGGAGTACAGCCTTTAGTTTAATTTATTGCTCCTGTTACAGGATGCATCTTGTATTTATTTGAAGTATATCAAAAGCATCTATAAAACTTAAACAACTTAAACAAACAACAATCATCAATATACCACAACAAAGCGGCTCTATTATCCAATTATTAATACTGGCCACTTACTCAAAACGAACTCCGCAAACACAGAACTGCCATTTAAAAGAAAACAAAATTTGAACTCGGAACAAAAAATTCAAATTTGGAAGAGTCCATCACGAGCGCCCGGAGTTTAAACTTTAAACTCAGCTTAACGTATTATGGGTGTTTGGAACAGTTGGTATCTACAAATGAGTTCACTTTTTTTATTAACTTGAAGCTTGTTTTAACTTATCGCTTGACACAGGAAATATACATACATATAGATGATTTAGATGACAAGTATAGTGTGAGATGAATTGTAGAACGCACAATCAACGAACTGCTCAACGTTTATTATGGCAGAGCAGAGGTAGATGACATCCAGAATATATATGTACTATAGGGTAACAGCACCAGTGACCAGCCAGGTACCAGTAGTCAGCCTTTTGAGTCGTTTATTGGTCATAAATATCTGGTATATTCGTTTAAACAAATCCCGAGTACTCAAATAGGAGCTTTGATTCCTCATTGGTTAATACGTCACACGACAGGTGCGGTGAGGGAACGGGGGGAAGAAATATACTCGTTCATACAGGTGTTGTTTGTCGACGAGTGCAATAGTGTCATGTTCGCCATATTTTTTACTGCACGTGGTGTTCTCTTAACAGGCAAGAAAAACTATGTCTTAATGTTAAAAGTTATTGTTTTTGTTAATGATTGGTTTATTTATTAGTTTATCTATTAAATTGCATTATATTTGAATGAAAATATCAATATTTCACTTATAAATTGAGGGGGCTGGCCACTGGATAACACTTTTTTCCAAAGAATCCAGTGCCCAGCCCCCCACGGCTGACCTTTGGGTTATTCGTTTATTATATTATTTTCGAGCCAATGCGACCGTTAGGACCGTTAAATTTACATTTTCAAATTTAGTTAGGCATGCCCTAGTCAATTTAAAGTAAAACCCAGTAGTCAGCCGCATTTGAAATAACGTTTTAATGCGGCTGAGCACTGGGTTTCGCGGATCCAGTACTCAGCCATTGACCTTGCTTGGTACGTCGCCGCCAAAAACATGTCCACATTTTAAAACCCTATCTCATTGAAATAAGGTTCAAAAGTGTATACATATTTTTGACGTTAACTATACATAACTATCATTTTGTTTTTTCCTGGTCGGTATATGACTTTGTTTATTAATGTTAATTAGATCTGCATAGACTCGATTAATTATTTTTTACCGAATACCTACTAGGAACATAATTAGATATTACCTGATTTACCTCGTTAATTTTTGACGGATTAATTATTAGAAAACAAATATTGCGATTCTTAGTTTGCAAGAATAGTGTTAGTTAATTAAGTACCTATGGCCAACAAATTTCGTGTCATAAGAATTGTATGTACTTATAAGATTTTTTTTATTAAATAAGTAAACAAGTAGGTAAGTAATACATATATGCAAAAAAATTATAAACTAAAATTAAAAACTACAACTAACTACAATAACTAAAATTATAAATAAAAAATAGATATTATTTTAACATCGTTGATTTTGATATATGCAAAAAATTATAAACTAAAATTAAAAACTACAACTAACTACAATAACGATAACAAAAATTATAAAGAAAAAATAGATATTATATTATCGTTGATTTTGATATAAATATTAGTGATTTTAATCTAATTATTATGAATAGTTTATATAGGCTGAGTACTGGGTACACAAAGGCTGCTTACTGGATTTTGGAGGCTGACTACTGGAGAAAAGTGCCACTTTTTGTTTAAACTTAATTAGAGATATTATAAAGATGATTGTTATTTCTTTAAATATTTTGTTTTAAAACTATGATAAACAATTGATCTAACCATGTCATTTGTTTAATTATCCGACTAATCCTGTAGAAATGCCGAACGTTCAAACTTAAAAAAGTCGTTATAAGGCTGACTACTGGTGCCTTTACCCTACTCGTAGTAACTATCAAACTTTCCAAAAACTTGGTGTAACAGGTTCTCAATTTGTCATTCATTTATATCATTCATTATACATACATTTAGGCGAACCAATTTGGTAGTATGTATTTCATTATTTGTTTGTATATGGGAGTTCGACTCTCCGCGCCTACTTTTTCATATTTGCTGCCCTTTTCATCTCAGAAAATTGTTTTGGCAGACTAGGTACGCCAATTAAGTATAACATTCTATTGCGATGCTATTAAATATCGGAGTCCAATTTTTTGGTATCGTCTTGGGTCGTCCCATTCAAGTTCTTAAATTAGTCCTATTCTGCTTTTGTCACTCATTCTACAGTTCTACACTTAAATCCACTGACGATTGTGACGAATGTAGAATGGGTGATGAAAGCAGAATAGGACTAATTTAAGAACTTGACGAAAAACGAATGGGCCGACCCAAGACGATACCAATTTTTTGAATCCCAAGAGTTTCAATTTGCGCTATGAGCCTTGTTTTCTTAAGTTTTTAAGGTTCTGAAATAAAACGATTAAAACGGATTATAAGAATAAGAATAACTTTTATTTATAATAACTAAGAACTACGCATGCACAAAGGTGTCCGGTAAGCCCCAAACTTAGGCTGAGCCGGTATCTTGGGGCTTACAAAAGAATAAGTAACAGTAACTAAACCTAATTAAAATTATGTGTGAGAGAGGGTGACAAGGATTATATCGCGTATATTGAATTTGTACCACATCCCGACGTTTCGAATCCTTTACAGCGTTTGAGGAAAAACTACTTTGAAAATATTTTAAGGTTTGTATGGCTACCGGCTTTATGTTAGTGAACTGTATAAACTTACTGTTACTGCTCAGCGAGAGTTATCGCGCGGTAATTTGTCGCGCTGCAAAAAAGGGACAGCGATACGGATGCGTACCTTGTTCAATTTCTTACTAAATGATAATATTATATAGATATGTAAGAATCATAAAAATTTCAGCAGATTTTTTACTAGAGTCAGACCAAGCTAAATCGGCAGTGATAGTGATAGCGCAGACTGTGCAAGTGTTAATTTAAAAGTCGTAATTTCATAGTCAAATTCGGCTCTATTCGATTTTTTATTTAAATATTAGGTAAAATAAATATAACAAAATGTTTACTATAGTGCGTCAAGCAAATCTTGTCAGTAGCAATGTACTGCAAATTAAAGTAGGGTAACACCATGTAACACTCAAAGAGCAGAATTGCGCTAAGAAAAGCAGCAATGTACATCGAACCAAAACGTGTTTATCTTTCCGCCCTTCATACGTCAGTTCGAGTGAATTATCATAACCTCAAATTTTAGTAATGTTTACCGTCAACGAGCATGATTGTACATTGTAGGCACCTTAGCTTTGCTTGAGGTCATGTATAATCTTGGTATTTAATGGTGACAGCAGAAATTTCTCTTGAAATAGAAACGATTCAGAATGTAAACAATAAGATGATGGCTGTCATTCACGATCCACATTCCACAGATAACACACAGATGACACGCGATTTTGGAATTATTCGAACACAGTATTGCTAACCCGCGATTTTTCAAATTTGCCGCCTTTTACTACTGAAAAGATTTGGTTGATCCAGTATATGTAGAAGATGAACCTGATAATAAAACGGCTACAACATTCATTGTAAAACTTGAGAATTTCACAAACCATATTGTTTTTATTTTTTTCAAATGAATTTCAATTAACAAACCTATACAGTAGAGTCACCTGCAATAATATGTTATACAACGAAGGCCGGAAAAATATCTGACACGATCTTATTTGTAGAGCCATTTATAAGAACGTGTCACATATTTTTGCGGCCTTCGATGAGTAACATATGAGTTGTCATGAGTTGTCTAAAGATAGTCTTAAAATGAAGGATACGATTTGTTTCGTTTTTAATTCAAAATAACTTTTATGGAAGTGCAAAGGTATGTATTTTTAATATTTTTTTATAGCCTACTAGCGACCCGCCCCGGCTTCGCACGGGTTAACAAATAATATATAAACCTTCCTCGTGAATCACTCTATCTATTAAAAATAAACCGCATCAAAATCCGTTGCGTAGTTTTAAAGATCTAAGCATACATACAGACAGACAGCGGGAAGCTATTCTGTTTTATACTATGTAGTGATAGTGATTAGTGTGTCCCACTGCTGGGCAAAGGCCTCCCCTCATTCCCGCCACTTGGCTCCAATGCACACTGCTGCTATGCTGTTTCAAAAATATCGGTTTCCAAATTTATTCAAACGACCAGGTAATCTTCCAAGGGATTTTGACGGCTCCCTCTCGCGTGAAACTTTCCAAAACTTTCCAAAACCCTTATTAACCTAACATAAAAGATAAAAGATCCCCAAATCATGTCCAGGGGGCAATTACGAAAGTTACCGGTGACAAATATTCGTCTTTACAAATAGCTCGCGCTTTTTTAGGGTTCCGTACCCAAAGGGACCCTATTACCACAGTATAATAAAGAGTACTAGCGTACAGTATGGACACTCCCTCCCTCCCGTTGAAAGTGCCGCCCACCCGCTCTCGGCTACCTCACAGTTACCCTACAATGTCTTATCTCACTCACACAAGCATGTTACGCGTTCACCTACACGAGCTTAAGCTGTGTGCGTAGGAACGCGTTTGTTTCATACATTTGATCGCCAGTGTCCGAGGTGTGCTATTGCTAAGACTTTCGCTGTCTGTCTCTCCGTTTCTCTGTCACCAGGCTGTATCATGAACCGCGATAGATTGATATTTTCACAGATGATGTATTTCTGTCGCCGCTTTAACAACAAATACTCAAACAGAATAAAATAAATATTTAAGTGGGGCTTCCGTACAACAAACATGATTTGCCGTTTTTTGATACGGAACCCTTCGTGCGCGAGTCCGACTCGCACTTGGCCGGTTTTTTTTATCTTCGCGCCGCAGGCGAGGCTCTTGATATACAATTTTTCAAGATATAAGTGAGAGAGTCTTTAAAAGTTTATCATGGCACCTCTGTGATATATTGGAGAGCATTACTCATTGTAGGAGCGCTTAAAAAGTACGAGTAGTTAAGTGTGAGTTAGAAATGTGACTTGCAGGTTAGAAATGTGACTGCGTATTGTTTATTAGTTTATAAATTATAATGTTTGGTTATTAATTTTATACATAATTAGTTTGATTGGGTATTTTTTATTTGTAAATATGTGTATATAGGTAGATATTTTTAGTTAATTTTGTAGGTATTATTTCTGTTTTTATATTTTTATGTTTAAGTATCAATAAAGAATTTATCTCATTAAGTAAACTAGTTTGATTTATGTTTATTTGTCGATATGACATAGTATGATAATATGAAGTCAATTCTGTAAACATAGTATTGGGTTGATTTATCTATATCTCAATAAAGCTTTCGTAAGCAGTGAAATATTTAAAAACAAAAAACCAAGTAGATATTTTTTTTGGCTGTTAATTAGCTGTACCATAGAGAAAAAAATACATGTATTTGCTCACTCCATACATCAGTTTTGATACCAAAAGCACCGACCGGAAAGTCTTATCTCAACAGCATAAGACTTTTCGGTCGGTGCTACATCTATTGTCAAGTAGCAGTACTGATAGTTCCGCTACTCGATGCTAGATGTAGACACTGAAATTAATAGTCTGAACTGATGTATGGAGTGAGCACTCTTGTTTTACTATATTTCTCTATGGCTGTACCTATATTTACTACATATATTATAACCATTAGATTAGAAGCATCTTAGTCTTTCTGTTCATTAAAAGATTTTTATTTTATCTTTCTATTCTTTCTATATAGGGGCTGTTCATAAATTACGTCATATATTGTTGACCCCCCCCCCCTCTAAAATCATCCAAAAATCATGCTTCGAATTTCGAATGACCCCGTTTCCTCCTACGTCATGCTACCATCATCCGATGTCCAGACCCCCCCCCCCCCCATTTGAAATGACGTAATTTATGAATTGTCCCATACCTAATTCATTTCTAGCATCCGGTATTCATAAATAATTCATGTTTTTGTAGTAATGATTTATCTTTGTTCTGAGATACTCTTTAAGTGGAGAATTAATTAGCGGGTGTAATTATAGCTTTACTATTTTTTGCACGTAAATTAGGTAATTAGTTAAATTAGCCGTGCAAACGCTGCTAGGTTTTTGAACAAAGAATATAGTACCTACTGTTTTTGTTTAAATTATTAAATGTTATTATTAGTGATGCCCTGAATAGTGGTTTTGGCCGAATATACCGAATATTCGGCCCCTCTCGGCCGAAGCGCCGAATATTCGGCATGACATGCGAACATTTTGAGTCACAATGATTATGAAAACTGATCGCCTACAAAGCACAACGTTTGCTAAGATATATGTATTTTTTATTGAACAGAATTAATGAATGTAGTTAGAGTCAAACAAATCATGCCCATGATAAAAATAAAATGTTTTTAATCAACAAATGCTCAAAAATACTATAGTATACCGCTGGGTGAGAATACGTTTGTGCCATACGCCACTTACATTGGTTTACAGGAGAGAGGTTTACGAGACCGAAAATAAGCAAAAAAAAATATTTCTCGAAAAGTTTTACATTTAGGAAATATTGAACTTATTTATCACTTAGGCACTATAGTGGTAATCATGAAATAAAAGCACTTTTATTATTGCCATATCCGTTTTTGATGAGTAAATGTTAAACGTACAATGTAGGTATGATATGACACAAACGTTTTGGATATGTCACACTTTTGTGATAATTTTCTGTTAACAGAGTGTAATTATCCTATAGTAAAATGCGGATATGGCACATTTTTGAAAAATATGTTTTTCCAAAAACCGATTAGTGTTAATTATAGCATAGTTTTTGTTATTTTAGAAATCATTAAAGAGCGATTTTGATCAAAAATGGATATGGCATAAAATACGTTTATGCCATATATTATACGAATAAACAAATTCTATTCTATTCTAAAGTCTAAAAAACCTCTGTCAATTACAACCTTTTATAGAATATCTCAGCTTAAGTTCAACTCAGTATACATATTTATATTTACCATTTCTTTGTATTTTAGGGTCGATCTCCATACCAAATTTCATTTAAATCGGTTCAGCAGTTTAAGAGGTAAAAGACAGAAAGAAATACCTACTGTGGCCTTTATAATATTATTTTAGTAGGGATCTAAAACACCCAACTATGCTTTTATATACTTATAGACATGTAAAATCACGAGCTCACTTCATCTTTTACATAAAACCAATCCTTTCATACAGTAATCCGATCCCGAATTCGGCATCACGATACGCTGTCTCCGCGTTTTATTTACGAGCTAATATCCGGTATCCTGTGGTATCTACAACTAGCCATATCTCGCTATCTAGATACCAGATACCAGATACCGTTATTTATTCCTCGCCTACACTCAATTTACATTCGCATTTTACTGGACGCTTGGAATATTCTTCTTATTTATTGTATTTTTGTGTGGATAAAAGGAAATGACATTGTGGGGAAAACTCAGAATTCTTTGACTCACCTCACAAAGGACAGCAAGTTTTTTTTTACCCAGTGCTTTTCCTAGTTTGCGTATTGGTAGCGATAGAAACTTATTTAATTTATATATAACTACCTACTGCTATTTTTTAAAAGTGCAGGTAATTTTATAATTACAAGAATTTCAAGAGAAATCCGTTCTGTAAAATCAAATTGTAAGATATAATTAGCCGTTAATTAATATACGGAAAAAATTATAAAATATAAATTTGTAACCTTTACATTCTACGTGACATCCATACTGATATATTAAGTCGTAAAGGACAATTTAGCACGCGTAATTGTGTCATTAATCCATACCTCGCATCCTTACGTAAAGCAATGTCAATTAACACGACAATACCTGTCAAAAAAGGCTTTACACGCACCAACTTATCCAGAATCTTAACCACGGAAAAATAGACTTTTTGTCATTGTTACAAGGACTTTGTAAGGTTACAGGAATAAGTTGGTCGATGTATGCGTTCGTCTGTTACCTTACACGTCGACACAGAACATTCCGCGCCGGAGACAAGAAAGTATCAAATATTAACGATCGAACACACCTGAAGCACGAACCCGTGGCATGCATATGAACAGGACGAACGCAACATCACAACATTAAACACACATCATTAAAACACACAGAAAAACTGTATTGCGAAAGGGTTAAAGGCGATTTTCGATCACACCAACGCGCGCGGACCAGCAAAAGTTAATTTGCAAGGGCGCCAAAGATAGCATCAATTCGTATGTTAGCAAGAAACACATTTCAAGAGAAACATGGCCGATGCAGGGATGGGACCGAATCGAAACAAAGCGTTGTGACATCAAGATAAACATCGATTGGCTCGAAACGTCGCGCCAAAACGGACCGAACAAATTATCGATTCATAAAAACATCGATTTTTAAAATATTGCCGCGCGTTTATCGTGTCATTGTTCCGATAGGGTGGCCGGCTTTTTGCGACATTATGGCGTTTTTGCATGATTATGGCGTATCGGACGCTTTGAAAATTGTGACCATTTTTAATGGCGGCGCCGTGGTATTTTAACTAGTGAACACGCCATTATAAATACCTTTAAGTATATTGTTATGAACAATCGAGATATTAATGTCATACATTAAATATAATTAGTACAATAATTATCGGACACCCTTTGAATTGATAATTACTCATTATTGATCATCAAAGGCTTTAAGATAAATAAAATATCTGTGAGTACATCAGTACCTGATATGTACTTATTCGTCTGGCATATTATTAGTGCTATTTTGGGTTACTAGGGTGCTTTAATGTCATTAGGTATGGTTTAAACGATTGCTCCCTTAAAAACTAACTATTTTCTATACAAGTTTATTTTTCCATTCATTAAGTGAGACTATATTTACTCAAAAATCCTTATTTCACCATGCAAATCAAATGAAGTTCAAGCTTTATGAAGTTTTTTTTACATACGGTAAACACACTGCAGTCTGTACTCAAAATGTTGTCAGTCAGCAAGTTGCCAGTCCTATGCAGTTACAACATTTACCTACCCATATGCTATAATTTTATACCGGACAGACGACGCACGTAAATCAGAACGTCGTATCGGCCACCCGCGTTTTATCGTCGCCGTCCGTCACGCGATATCGCGCGATCCCTGCGCTATCCAGCGCTGGTTGACAACTTTAGGCAAATCCTAGTATTTTAGCATGGGTCGAATCAAAGTATGATACAGTGCGTCTAAGCTTACTCTGCAACGACTTTGTAGCCAGTGTGTCCCCCAAATGTCATATTTTCATAGGAATTTGACGTTAATGATATCAATTCTATACTCTGTCACTAGCCAAGTCGGTGCTGATTTTTCGTAGGCACTATCTATATGTTGTATATCAACGTAGTTATTTACATAAATAATACACACGGTTTATGTACTACCCACGTTAGAATATTCACATTTTCACAGTGGAGGTACGCGCGTAAATCAAAACGTCGTAACGGCCACCCGCGTTTTATCGCGGCCGTCCGTCACGCGATATCGCGCGATCGCAGCACTATCCGGCACTGGTTGACAGCTTTAAGGTGCGTCATAGTGTTTTAGAGTTTAAAAAAAATACGCGTGTAACTTTATACTCTTTATAGTATAAGACGTAAAAGATAGATCAAAAATTAGCCGCTAATTCTAAAAAAGTAAAAATCATTGGGTATGGTTATATATATAATACATTCCATAAACAAAACCAAAAACTATTAGGTACTTTTTGAATAGATTTTAAAGATACATCATTAAAACAACTTAGTTTCTCCTTTCCAAAATTGTACGTTTCGGCTTCGGCTGATAGGTAATAGGTAAATTCAAAAACAACATGTGCAGAAAACGTATAATATGGTAATGATTATTGAATATTATCAAAATGACAAAAGCCTATCTAGTTTTTACCAATATGACAGTGGTTCTCAATGTTCCCACCTTTTTTTATACAACATCGGTGGCAAACAAGCATACGGGCCGCCTGATGGTAAGCAGTCACCGTAGCCTATGGACGCCTGCAACTCCAGAGGTGTTACATGCGCGTTGGCGACCTTTTTAAAAACCTGTACACTCCTTTTTTGAAGAACCCCATACGTAGACCCTCGGGAAAACCTTATCTATCTAAACTAATACCTTTAAACGAGCAATTCTTGATTATTTATTTATTTATTTATATACATATATATATTTCGGGGATCCCGGAAACGGCTCTAACGATGTCGATGAAATTTACTTTATGGAGGTTTTCGGGGGTGAAAAATCGATCTAGCTAATTCTTATCTCTGGGAAACCGCACATTTTTGAGATTTATAATGTTTTCCTAGCAAAGCTCGGTCTCCCAGATAATTATTTTAAAACCACCGGTACTCCTTACCTACTCCAAAACATAAAGTTTAACTAAAACAGCCGCATTCTTACGTTACTGCGACAAAATGCTAAACACTATATACCGTGCGCAGACATCCGGTGTGAATGTATGTATGTCTGCAACAGGTGCCTTAATTAGGTTAGCTTTAATGCCTGCTGGCATGAAACCTAGCTGCTAGGTAATGTAGGATTTGTAGGTGCTAGGGATTCAATTTGTTTTTGAGTTGTGTGATCAAACGCTTAGTTGGTTAGGTAATATACATAAATACTTTTTTAATAGTACTTTTTAAATAGCTTGGATACTGTGACAATCATGATCTTAATACATATTTTCGTTATCACTACATAGTATACGCTGTCTGTATGTATGCTTAGATCTTTAAAACTACGCAACGGATTTTGTGGCGGTTTTTTTTAATAGATAGAGTGATTCAAGAGGAAGGTTTATGTATAATTTGTTAACCCGTGTGAAGCCGGGGCGGGTCGCTAGTAATATATAAAAAAATCTTAAAATAAATTGTATGGTTAGCTTTCACCGTGCCCAAGTTTGAAACTATTGAAGTTATTTATTGGATATTGGGAACTCATAATAACAAATATAAATTCGCCGTTTGAAATGGTAGTTTGTTACAATACATAATACAAATAATGACAATTATTTGTCATATTGCATCCACTGCTTACCTGATTGTGAAGTCAAGTGTGTTTGTAGGTAGGTGTGTTTCATGTATAAAACATGGATTTAAATTTAAAAATATATTAAACACGTATTCTTTAAATTACGACGGCATACATTTTATGTTACATGTTGTATTTTTATTTCGTAATTTTGACTTTAAATATGTATGTATGTGTATTTTTTAGGGTTCCGTACCCAAAGGGTAAAAACGGGACCCTATTACTAAGACTCCGCTGTCCGTCCGTCCGTCCGTCCGTCCGTCTGT
Source organism: Cydia amplana (assembly GCF_948474715.1). NCBI lineage: Eukaryota > Metazoa > Arthropoda > Insecta > Lepidoptera > Tortricidae > Cydia > Cydia amplana. Next base: position 18,515,490 of record NC_086073.1, read on the forward strand.
CACCAGGCTGTATCTCACGAACCGTGATAGCTAGACAGTTGAAATTTTCACAGATGATGTATTTCTGTTGCCGCTATAACAACAAACACTAAAAACAGAATAAAATAAAGATTTAAGTGGGGCTCCCATACAACAAACGTGATTTTTGACCGAAGTTAAGCAACGTCGGGCGCGGTCAGTGTTTGGATGGGTGACCGTTTTTTTGTTTGTTTTTTTTTTTGCTTGTTTTGCTCAATTTTTTGTTGATGGTGCGGAACCCTCCGTGCGCGAGTTCGACTCGCACTTGGCCGGTTTTTTCAGATCCATTAGCATATCAGATTCATCTCAAATATTATAACGCAATACGCCATATTTAACATATTTTTAAAAAGGGATTTCTAATAGAATTCCACATATATGTTGTACATATGATAGTTATTATGTCAGTCTGTGAGGTCGAGCCAAGACCTCGATTCTAGGAAGACAAATCTCAGGTCCTGCCATATTTACCATCTTATTGCTACAGTGGGATGTGGGAAATTAGCCCTTAATACAAGCGGATAAAGTCCTAAAGGTATGCAGAGTTTATATTTTCTGCGGGACTGGACGTATATTACACCGTAAAGAATGTTAAAAATATAGTTTAACTTAGGTCTGAGAGTTAGTTACACACGTGAACTCCCCTATGAGGCTGGCATCGTCACCACGAGTGTACGGAAACCTCTATAAAAATTAATAAAAAAAAACCTTTGTAAAACCCTTTTTAGACGGTTCAAGAATTTGCATTCGAATTTGGTCGATCGACTGAACTGAATCCATTGTACTCTGTAGTTAGCAATACGTACAAACAGTAACACTCTTAACTGTCCATCGGTGGACCTTATGCCTATTGTAATAAGGTTTACGAACTGTCAGTTAACAGTGTGGGCGATGGTACTCGTATATCGAATACTGCATTGAAGTTCTTGAACCGTCTAAATAGGGTTTTATACTATTTATTTTCGTAAAAGCCTTGCTTTATGCGGATTTTCTTGTCTTGATTATTTATATCTTGATGAAGATATGAAAGGAATTAGTATTAATATCACGTAGATAGATAAAAGATAATGAAGGATCATAATTATCTTTCTTGGAATATTCATGATTAGGAATCTCCAAATTGTATTACAAATTTTAAGGTAAAACACGTTTTGCATAAGAAACAGTAGGTATGTTATAGACTTGATAACAAGCAAGACGATTTCGTCCGAAAAACCTTAACCCGACTACGGTTTTTTTAATAAAAAAAAATATCCTCATCTTTAATAGTCTGTTAAAAATGTAGGCAGCTCATACCACTCGCATTATAAAACAAATAAATTGACACTTCATTAAACCAAAATTAGCTGAGTGTTTTCATTTTGATACTTGTACAAGTACAAATTAAATTCGAGTTTTGAACTCATATAGAAATAAAAGAAAGTTATTAATTATGAATATGATTATGTAAGTAGATTCCCTTTATATAAAGAAAGTTCCAAATTAAAAAGCGCCAATAATGCCCTGGGTCTTACGAGGTTATAAATAAATCAATGCGTTAAACTTCCAACAACTGTCCACAAATATTACACGTAAAATGTTTGTAGACAGTTTTTTTACATTTACGTTTACATTTCATTCAACGCGAGAGGTACTAACACCGTTTATAAATTCTAATCTAGACAAACGAACGTAGGTAGGCACCCCACCGCTCGATACGGTGTAACAGCGGCCAGTATCGCGGGATCGCGCGCGGGGTGGCCGCGTCGCGCGATGCCCGCCGCGATTAGCGCGCGCGATATTTCGCGACTGACACGACGAGTCGTGGCCCGGCCGAGTCGCGATGAATTGCGTTTTAATATCGTGCCCGTGAATGGGCCGCTTGCGATTTGTTGTAGATTTTGTACTACACTCGGTTTCAGTATTGTACCTAACTAAGTATGTATGAAAGTTATTATAAAAGACGAATATTACCTCTATATGTAGTAGACATAATATTTGAGCTCGAGAGTTGACTAGCTTTTAAACTAAAACTTAGTTACTTAGATTAGATTCACATTTCATAATGATTAATAGTCTAGCTAGGTAAACCTTTTTATGCCAATAAATGTGTAACTGTGTACCTTTTGGTAAAAAGTCCATAAAGCAAAATATACAAATATGTTTACAATGGCGATTAAAATTGTATTTTCAAATACCTAGTGTTTATAAGGTTTTTATAATAAATACTTCCTCTTACTTATTGTATTCATTTTTTTCTTTTAAATGGCGCGTTCTTTTAAAATGGTCTACCTGTACAAGTCCACAAAGCCTCAATAGCCTAAGTTACATCCAAAATTAAGCACCAAGTGTATGTAATCAATTTAGCTTCCTCCAGTATCGTGTCGGAAGTAAGGCCCGCTAACCACCAAAGCGGTTATTAGTAATTAGATAGCTCGCGCAGCCAGCCGGCGCTCACGTCTCGTTGGACAGACTATAGCGATACCACGTGTCGTTGTACAGACTATAGCTGGTGGGTAATCTGTAGCGCATTGTGCAATAAGGGAGATAGGAATAATATTATCTAGAACCAAACGAAGCATAAAATTAATTATACCAAAATTTGGTAATTCGTGAAAACCAAATACCAGCTCTTTGCTGCTCTGGTGTTGCGGGTGTCCATGGGCGACGGTAATGGCTTACCATCAGGCGTTTCGTCTACTCGTTTGCCTCTTATATTATAAAAAAACACGTAAGTTCATATGTCGTCGTCCCTTTTAGTCCCCACACCACGCACGTCGTATATAGCTCATCACCTAGAAGTTTGTAGGTTTTTATACATGAAGAGACATCAGAGTTTTTACTCTGAGGATTGCTAAGATATATTACGTCTCTTCAGCTAATATTCAAAAATTTTACCAGTTAAAGTTTTTAAAATAAACTTAACTTGTTAATTCATATTTGTAATAGCATGTTACGTAGGTAACTATCTATTTAAATGATAAATGAGTTTCTTCTTGTATGGTTTAAATGTCTAGACTAAATTAAATTACTCATACATCCCTTGAGAGTCTGCTAACTTCTCTGCATCTTCAGAATTCCCAAATGACAGAGATTGAAGAGATAATTTACGTAGTTCAATTAATATTAACATGGATTTGGTCAGTCACCCTATTATCTATGGTAGACATATTTCAGAGTCCTATTCTACTTAAAACAAACAAAATATTGTACTTAATAGGGTTGGCAATTGTCAAATGTATGTAGAGATTGCGCCAGCATTAGGTTTTTACTGTTTCTAGTTTAGTTCTATGAGATGTGGCCTAAATGGCATCATCATACCTACGTTATAAAATTCCTGAAAACAACAAGACTGACAAGTGAAACAGCAAATTACTTCGACCGACTGACCCTATTAGCAAATTAGTGTACATAAGACCTACACTTGAATTCTTTTAGTAAGTTTAGCAATAATAAATATCAAATCATATTTAATTTAACCTATTTCTGTTAATTAATTTGTACCTGGTTCCCCGCGATACAGGCAAAGCCTAGTGCGCCCCCCCCCCTGACACAATCTTCAACTTGTATTCTTGAAAATAAATACTTTTTACTTTTACTTTTTACTTTACTTTACTAACTGTGACTGAACCGCAAGCCAAATAGAAACGAAATTTTAAAAAAGCAATAGATAAAACACGGCATTCAAAACAAACAGAATCCTTTTTGGAGCGAACTTAGCGGTGCAAAAAGACAATGTGTACGATAGACCAGTTATAGGCGATAGCTGGGGCGGGCGATAGCGCCCGCCCAGGCGCGCTAGGGTTTGCAACGACTAGAAAATGTGTTGAAAGTGACATAAATAAAAGCAATAATATATTTTAATATTTAAAACTTTCGCGTTTTGTACACACATTAACTCACATTTATAGACGGGTCTAACGCGAAATTTATACAATTACCTTTATTTACCGACGTTTCGACACAGGTTTCACTGGTCGTGGTCGCGGCTAACTGATGTCCCAGCAAAATGTCAAAACAGAGATTTGTGCAACTACCCGACGAAAAGTGTATGAAAAAGTTTGGGGTAGACATCACATTTTGTTAATTATTGTCAATAATATATTAACAGTTTTGAATGATTCACGGTTAGTTTCACTAGACTTGCACGACACGCAGTTACATCCATGTTGTTCGAAACTGCGTCGAAATATCGGGAGCTCGAAAACAATACAAGAGTTAATCACGGTTAATATCCCGGTCGATATAAGTCCAATAATATATTGTTTTGTTGATAGATGGATGAATAGGTGGTGTCTGATTGAGGGGGGATTTAAATCTTCTCGAGGCAGGGGTCTGGATGGAGCCAGAGTTTTAATTGACGTTCATAAGCGCATTGTAATATGCCTACTTGAATATACCTAAGTACATTGTGCAACGTCCCCCACGTTAACGTTACGTTACGTGGGGGGTAAGTGAAATTTTATAGACGAGGGTTTTAAATCGACGTCGATACGACGGATTTTTAAGTTGAGCTGTTCGGGTTCTTACGCGACGGAAGGGAAACCTTATTATTATTTTTTTATCTAACCCATATTACGATTCTCGGAGAAATCGACAATCTGACAATGTGTGCGCGATATAGACCAGTTATGGACATTTTCACTTAACTGTGAACTCAACCAATGAAAACACCACATCAATTTTCAGAAGGGCTAAGATGGCCGGCTCTTCATCATTTGACACCATGCCTGTCACGTTCTAACAAATGTGTAAGTGCGAAAGTGACGCATGACATGGCAGGTGATAAAAACGCGACCATGATACCGCTGCAGGTAATGTTACAGTTGTATTAATATTTTTATACGCTACTCACACGCTTTTAAACCCTTGTTGACAGCCCTAATACGGCTATGATTCAAAGTGATAAAATAAGCGCTGTAAAATCGCGCCGTGCTTAGGAAATTGATATGGCATTATGGGGATACATCGCGCAGTGGGGGTGTTAAACGCGAGACAAATTAGGTGACAGTTGTGAATATGTAATTTTTTTAAATAAGTATATGGTTTTCTTGTCCTACTCGTTTTAATCATTAACTGTGGACTAAATATGTATATATATGTAACTTTATTGCACAATAAACAAGTTGACACAAAAAAACGTATACTTTTACTTTGTTGACTTATAGTTTTCTTAGAGGGTTAAGAGTCACACGAACCCTTTGCGAAAAAGCCGCTCCCATACAAAGTCAAAGTTTGCGCTCTCATTTTAAAACAACATGCTCAAATGAAGTACATGAAACTTGGCATGCACATATTTTTGTTTTCTTGCTATTTTTCTCTCTGTCTTACTTTAAAAATAAAAATAAATAACATGAAAGTTCAGACCACAGTTTATTCAAGAGATAAATACCTACATAATTTTTAAATTAACAAGGCCGTACCACATTTCCACGCTCATGACTTTGGCCGTAGCAAAGTCGGCGTGAAATATAGTAGGGCGGGCGGGCGTTATCACGTCCACACAGTATCTGATAAGATGGCCACTACTACGTGTTAACATTCGTCCGCCATACGAATGATGAAAATAGCCCAAGTGAATACTGGGCCTTACAGTGAGGTCCGTAGCGTATCGTAGTCACCTCTCTCCATCACTCTTCTATATTAGTGAGACAGTGACAGTTGCGTTTCGTTCGCTACGGAGTGTAATCGATTAGCACGTTGGCTACGCACCCAGACATAGATATATGTTACGCAAGTTTTTATATTATTTGCGCGAGTAAATGAGAGAGTAAGTATGGCGCCGATTAGGATCGTACCTATGACTCTTAAGAAGTGCCTTTGCCTTATACTAACAAAAAAAAATCGAAAAGAATTCAATGTGTAAACTTACGTTCAATTCACATATTTATTCAAACCCATACGTTTTTAACTTGTTTAAATATTACAATATTATAATATTACAATATTATAATATAACAATATTATGTATTATAATTTTACAATATTATACACACCACATTTTTTTAAGAAACGCCTCACTAACGTAAAGTTCTAATTCATAACAGTAGAGTGCTATAAATTCGCACATGTAGTTTAAAGAGCCTGGCCGGGCGGCGATAGGGCAGCGATAGCTGGGCGGCGCTGATAACGGCAGAGGCAGGTGCCCTTTAGTACCTAGAAAAACTAAATGCTGAAGAAATGTAAAACGCCATAATGTTTTTTTATTCGTTGTTATTTTGTATAAATGTTAGGGAACAAATCAAATTATTTTTAATTGTTTGTTTTTAAGTAATAGTGGATTTTGGATACGGTATAATTATATATTTTCTGTATTAAAAAAATAGGGACAGAAAGTATAAACGCGAGTATTTAGTGACAACTATACGAAAGAGTACTTTAGGGGTTCATGCCATCTGAAATTACCTATTTATAAATTAGCTTCTGCCACGAAATATACAAACATGTATTACATATTATGTAGGTATATTTTACGTTGTGGCACACAAATAAAATATCAATAAAAATAAATGCTATAAAAATCTAAACGACACTGCAAATCGAATCACAAACACTTCCAAAGATCCCAATATATAGTTAAATCTGACATATCGTCACAAACATAACTCGACGGAGAGCGGGTAATTCATAATATTTTAAAGAGACCGCCTGGGCGGGCGGATAGCGATACGGCTGGGCGGCGCTGATAACACTGCATCTGCGAGACGCATGCGGCAGGGATGCCACTTACAATCTTATAATAGTGAAATTATATTTTGATTATGATTTTTAGTTTTATTAACATGCTTGGTTGTTTAACTGTTCGTTCAATACATAATGCTAAATCGGCCTAAATGATTGGCATGAAATTTGGCACAAAAATATTTTATAACCTGGAGTAAAATATACAATATATTTTATGCCAAAAGTCATCCTTTATGGGGTTGAAAGTTATGTTGGGAGTACTAAGAGTGAAGAGTCAATTTAATGACTTCACACGGATGGAGTCTTGGGCAGATAGTAGATAATATTTTAAAGAGACCGCCTGGGCGGGCGGATAGCGATACGGCTGGGCGGCGCTGATAACAGTGCATCTGCGAGACGCATGGCGCAGGGATGCCACTTAGAGACTTGTAATAGTGAAATTATATTTTAAAGGAATTTACTTGACATGATAGAATTCATAAAAAATTTAACTATATTTTGATTCTGATTTACGTTGTCAGTCAGATGCAACATGTTGGCGCGTAGATTTGCAAGGTGTACGAAACAAGTCAAGGCGACGCTGTTCACGGCATATTGCCAATCTTTTTACACCTGCAGCCTATGGGTCAACTACACGCAGAAGGCTTACAACGCTCTACGCGTGCAATATAACAATGCCTACAGGGTTGCCTCGTTTCTGTAGCGCCTCGGGGATGTTTGCCAATGCCGGAATAGATGGATTCCATGCCATCATGCGAAAGAGGTGTGCTTTAACCCTGAGCAGGATACGGGACAGCCCCAATAGAATCCTGGGCATTGTATCAGAGGCGTGGGACAGCCCCCTAATGACGAGGCACTGTCTTTTTTGCATGCGCCAGTTCCTTACGTACCGGGTCATAGGTTAAGTTAATTTTGTTTTATTTTGTTATTTCATTTTTTAGTTTTATATAATACATATTAACCCTAACTTTAAGTTTAGTAATAATTACACTAACCCCGATGGACTTTATGTCTGAAATAAATTCTTTTTTATTTTTATTAACATGGTTATTTGAATATTTGTTTAATAATGCAAAATCGACTGAAGTGATTAGCATGAAATGTACACAAATTTGTACTCACATACTTTGACTAAGGTTTTGCCAAATTAATATTCAGATAAATTTAAGGTATATTTGTTTTCACTGAAGCACAATGCAATGGGATGTTGACGCAACACGAAAAAAATAATCGTATAAATTTGATGAATGCAAGTTGCAAGGACCAGTATAAAATAGAGTACTACGCCGGGAATAAGCGAATTAAACTGTACTTTCCAGAAATTTTATTATTAATAATCTAATTAAACAGGCAGTGGTGTCAACCCTAGGGCGGGCGGTTATCGGCCGCCGCCACCCGCTCTATCGCGGTCGCACCAAATATTGTATCTCCAGGGTTTTGTCTCGGCGACACTCGGAATTGATATTGTGTGAGTAGGACCGGCTATGTGCTACTGATAAATTTCATTTTACATACGCCTATTACCTTGATATTTACTGTAGGGCGTAGGCACAAATAATAGAAGAAAGAAAAGACTATTTAAGCTTTTATAAGCTATTTATTATATTTTATATAAGCTAGCTATTGCATTTGGATGGCTTACTGATTAATTACGAAGACTTAAACTGCTAACTGCTATTAAACATGTTCTTTTCAGAGTATTTTTCATACCTAAATCGGTCTTAAAGAAAATAGCTGCTCATTGTCTGCCAAAGTATTTTCTTATACATTATATTTTATTCTCATAACTATATCTCGTTTAACCTTTTTTACCACGTCGGTGGCAAACAAGCCTACGGTTCGCTTGATGGTACGCAGTCACCGTAGCCTATGGACGCCTCCAACTCCAGAGGTGCTACTGCTGTTTCCGAGCCGTTTAAAAATATACATGCTAAATTAATAAATAAAGTTGATTTATATATAATATGTCAATAAAAGATACTGAAGCACACCATAAGAGCTAAGCGGAAAAGCATTTTTCTTATGAAAAAACTTACGAAAACAGGGTTTAATGTAAAGCAGAGTATTACGCGAGAAGTCGTATTAAACGTGGTAGTTAGCGAATCTTACAAATGTTTTCCTGTTGGTTACCTGGTTGTTATAGTACATTACGATACAAGTGCGAAAAGTAGGAAATTCGCAACGAGTGCCGATAAATTAAAACACGACCGAATGGATTACCTTTTCGCACGTGTATTGTACAAACAGTACATATGGCTCTTAAATTTTTCGACATACGCACGTATAGTGCTAGTTACTGCACTAGGGCGGTAAAGTAGCACAATATGTACTGTAAATTAGTTTTGAGTGTTTTGACTTCCTTTGTCATAGTGACTATACATCAAATTGAAAGTTGAACAGAACACGTTGTAAAGCGGCCTGCTAGGGCGGGCTGTGGCGGGCCTGGGCGGGCCTGATAACGATACAAGCGCTTTGAAAATAAAAACGATTCAAAAACAACGGTACAGCCAGAGCAGACACCAATGCGGTCACGATTTCACGATAAAATCATTTTTTTGTATTTAATAATATATTTTAGAGTATAGTTTTGCGTGTTATGTTAAGAATCAGTGAAGACCAAGCTGGCCAATGCCACTCGTCTTACCTTTACATAACTACTCGTATAACTTTAATGTAGGTTCTATTTTACATAATATCTGAAAATGCATGTATTTTTATACCCACTTACTTAAATATAATTAAATATCATTTATCATCAGGCAACTAAGGCATACATATATGTATGTATATGTATGTATATAACCTTACAAACTAAGATTTATGTATACAATAATAAAAAAATCAAACATCATGCTATCTTAAAAAGTTTTACAATTATTATATCTATTTCTTATTCTGATGGTAAGCGGTTACCGTAGCCTTTGGACACCTGCAATCCCAACTAAAATACGCAGCAAACAACTATATGTAAAGTCACAAAATACATATTTACCTAGATTGTTTACTTCCCAAGTTTAGTCGCTATTTGCGATGCGCTAGTGCCGTTATCAATGCTGCCCAGCAATCTCCCGCCCAAACTTACTTCTGCGTTTAATACGTAAGTATATTACTTTTAATTACAACGTAGGTCAATGTTGATCACTACGAAGTCGTTACCAAAAATTTTATTAACGTATAAAAATCATCATTCGAATATTTGGACACACATCATTTATATTTGGTACAAAAGTTGTGTACGAAAGGTCAAAAAAGTCGAGTGTGTACATGGCATATTGCTTAAGCATCTTTAAAGTACCTACAAGTAACCTACTGTTCTGGAGAATAGATTATAGACTTTTTACCTTTAATATGTGTGTTATGTTCTTATATGATAACTATCCAAGGATGTGTAATTAACAAATAAAAGAACAGTATGCGTATCTCATTGTAATAAGTAACAGATTATGAATTAGATCTGGATTTTGTAATGGATATGATCTATCTTTGTCAAAGGTGAAATTTCTTTAACCAGAAATGAACATATCCATAACAAACCCACGTCAAATATGCCTCCAGGAATAGAGAAAATAAGTGCTTACGACTTACCTGTACTATCTAGGTACTGCAATTAATGTACTAAAATGTTCATACACACTTGTTTTCCACACGGCATGTCCTTATCCTATGTCGGCAGCTATTTGCGCTGTTATCAGCGCCGCCCAGCTATCTCTCCGCCCAGCCAACTTTTACAACCTGAGCGTGAGCGTGATTCACCGCCTGGACCTTTTAAAACTTACATTATTTTTGCATTGCATTATTGCGCATTTATGTAAAGTTACACTTTGCTCTCTTGATGAAATATCAGATGAACTACTACGAAATTTATTTATCTTAGTAGAAAATACAAATCACATGAAATATGTAGCGACGGATACTTACATATGCATATAGCAAAAATTAAGAAGAAAGTCCGCACAAGTTTTCTAATTAAATAGCTTTACGAGAAAAAATACGTGTTTTTGTACAACAATTAGAATATGAATTAACTCACATTTATAGTAATTAGAATGTACCTACCTGATATGTTTAAAGACAGATATAGTGCATTGATATGTTAGACAGATATAGTGCATAATTTTCCATTTTATATATATTTATTACAGATGTAGTGCATAACAATTATGCATTATATTCCGTGAAAATAGGATGGAAAATAATTATGCACTACATCAGAACATACCTATACGACAGAACGAGCATCTAACATTGACATACTCTATCCTCCTATCATATTGCCTGTATATTTGCTGCCTGCTTATACAGGTTGATCCTGTATAAGCAACGTAAAGGCTGCAACCTCAGCCGTAAGACCAAACTCGTGAAATGCTTATTATAAGTGCACGAAATCTGTATTACATCTCAATTGCGATACAATACTATCTATTCTCCAGAAGACTCACTTTAAACACTCAAAAACGAACTCTAAAACAATGAAATGCGATTGAAATTCCTGTGCGCTAAATCCTGAAGCACGATTAAGTTCAACTACAAAAGAAAGTATACGCTGAATTCGATGGCCCAAAAAGGAACTGTATTATTTTGTAATAAGGTTTTTATTGCTTTGATGGCAGTTTGAAAGGTTGTTTATGGGTAAAGGGTGGACGCCCCCACAATGCACTGGGTTTGAATGCAAGATCGTATCTCTAAACTAAATATGTGCAAAAGTTTGCTTTCTTGTTTATCTTAGGGAGTCGAAGTTGATAAATGACGTTCTGAAAGTAGATTTTGTAACTAAGTTTAGTTTCATTCACCAATATTTTACTTCCACGGAAAAAACTACGCAATTTAAATAATGTATGGAAATGATCACGGGAGTTTTCCTAGCATCTGTCATCCCGATTTTTTTTTTCGTTTGATGTTTGTCGATGTACCTACCTACAATTGTCCCCAGTTCAAGATATCAACTTTTTGTACCTATAGAATTTAGCAACAATTCGTACTAAACGTCTACGCAAGTCCCGTCTCTAAGAATATAGCCTCGTAAGTCCCCGTGTACTTGTACAACATAAATTCGAGTTTTTATAAATATAGCTGGTCAACCAAATCTTGTCAGTAAAAAAGGCGCGAAATTGAAATTTTCTATGGGACGATATCCCTTCGCGCCTACATTTTTCAAATTTGCCGCCTTTTTCTACTGTCAAGATCTGGTTGACCAAGTATATAAATGCAGAGTCACTGCCCACTAGGCCAGACCGGTCGTCGAAGAACTCATATAAAAAAAAATAAAAGAAAGTTCCAAATTCAAAAGCGCCAAAATTGGCCTGGGTCTTACGAGGATATTTGTAAGTACCTTGTATTAGCGCGCCTTGCGCCTGCTGGATTATACTCGTACAGAACATGAAAACATTTAGCATTTAAACCGTTGAGGGCACCGCGTAATCAGCAAGTGGCAGCCGAGCTAACGTTTACTGAGCAGCTCCTTCGCAATCGGAAAACACTAATAATTCTGTGTTTCAGTTTGTTTGGGCTCCCGAGCGCCACAGCCGAACTAACACTGGATGAGACATGAAAGTATTGGCAAATAGTACATTTTTTTTAATATACTGATATTAGGTGAGGGCCAATCGGTCCTCGCTAGGAGTACGGGCGGCCGATTGTCTGTGAGTTATATTTGGTAAGTATGTAGGTATTTGTTTGAGGTGTTATATTAATAAGTTTTTACTATCTAGGGGCTAATAATAGTTATATAGTTTGTTGAATGATTTTAAATTGTCTATTATGTATTTAGTATAGTTTAAAAAGGAGTCTAAGGCTTCTTCTTTTTCCGTGAGCTTATTTATATTAAACGGGTCTATGTTGTACTTACTGCATATGGTGTCGTGGATTGTTCTTCAATGCAAGTATGAAAAGTGTGTTATTATGCACGAGTCCCGAGATGTCTTTTATGAGCCGAAGGTGAATTTGTATTTGCGTATTGTGTTTGTTTGTGTGTTGTGTTGAATATTTGTTTTGTACAAATTTCAGGGTCCAGATTTCAAAATGCAGCATACGTTGCGTTGCGTGGGCTCAGTTCATAGATATAAGAAGTACCTTCTATGATCTGAGGCTCAGTTGGTCCCTACCTTAAAATTGACATCAACATCTACTAGCCGCATGAGACAATCTTACCAACCTAACCTCGCAGTAAGCTCAATAAGGCTTGTTATGGCGAAACGACCATATACGTATAAATAATAAAGATATATGAATATTAAATTATATGTAGGTACCTGCTTGGTATATGTTAATGTTAAGTTTCATGGCGCATTGGAGCTGTCTGTAAGGTCATGTAAACATTTTCAAATAAATAAATAAATAAATAATTAAAATACAAAGAAAAATATATAACTCTGAAACGCGACAAGATTGACTATTAAGATCCCGGCTTTTTTTAACCTTATTAATTTAAGAGGACTCTATCTCGTACGCAAGATAAGTGTCGAGGCGCACTAGTGTTAACTATTTAATTTCAGCCTTTTTAGAGGATTTCAGTATTTTGACGCTTCCAGCAGGCTATAGCGGCCGCTACGTGCCGTATCGCGCGGCGCGCTCACTCGCGATTTATTCACGTTACGACGTTTGCTCAGCGCGTCACACGTTTATCGCGCGTATGGTCAGCGAGTAAACTGCGCGAATTATACGCCGTCAAGTTGAGAGTAAAACTGAATTTGGGTTTTGAAAGCGTTTGGTCTCGTTTAAGCAAAAACTTCTTCGATGTTTGACTTTTTTCTGACATTTACGTACTTAACAGTTCTAAGAAGAATCACGAGACTTATTCGTAAAAGTAAAACTAAACGCGACCAGCGATATAGTTTCGTGAAAAAAAACCAGAAAGCGACAGATGTCCATATAGGTAACTGGCACAGGATAAAAGACCAGCATGCTGTTTATTGATCCCGTGACGTGACTCAGCATAAAACCCATAAATTTGATCCTTTATTGACAAATAATTCTCACCAAGAAGGGGCTTGATATCAAAAAGAATGATAAACACTAAGTATAGATACTTAACTTAAGTAATAAAATCATATTAAAGATCAACGATAATTTTATATCAAAATATCGATAAGATACGACATAATTTTCATCGCTTTTGAGCATTGTATTCAACCGTACCACTGCCAGACCACTGCAGGTTAATTTTTCCGACACTTTACTCGCTCCATTTCCACGCGTCGTACACTGCCGGTTCGCTATCGGGCCGCATAATTGCATCCATACATTAGCAGCAATGTGCCGCCGGCGACCACTAGATACGGCCACAAAAGAACGAGATAACGTAACATGGAAAAATGGATCTGTGTACGGTTGGAATAGTTAGGTTTTGTTATGGAAATAAGTAGTGTTGATTATATTTTGTTGAAATTTCCAGACTATGTTTTAGTTTGGTAACACGATCCCTTTATGAGCACCTTTACCTTTATGATATTTTCATTAGGTACCCATTAAAATTCATTCATTATGTATCCATGAAATTTTGCAGCTATTATATATTAGTTTGTATTGACTGTTCATTTGACTAACTTTAACTATGGTTTTGTAAAATAAAAACAACATTTACAATGTAAATTTAATCTATTCAATTATATCCATTTAAAACCCTTTCTATAATCTTGATATTTTTTTTTACATTATAATGGAGAATGGAAATACCTTTAAAAACCCCTGATTTCGTAATTGCTTTATCTTTTTCTTCACAAAGTGCACGTATTAAGCCATCCATTAAAGTAGGCAAATTTATTAAAAGTAAATGAGATGCCGGCCTGAGCCGCCAGGCGGCGCCACCGGCACGCGCGGCTAAGTCTTACAAGACTCACTTAACGGTATAATATCTTATTAATATTGTAAATTACTAGAATTTTACCGCAACTTCGTTTTACTCTCATACATAAAGTTAATCTTAAAGTAAAAAATAATATTCTAATATACTTACAGCTTACAGCTAATAATATATATCTAATGCAAGGAAAATCTACATATATAACACATCTACATAATGCAAGCAATATAGGTAGGTACTTGACAATAACGGTGTTATTTATAAACGTCTGCTCAGTTAGGGCCCGATTCGGATTTTGAAATAGACATCTGCTAGATATCTTTTAGACATCGCCAAGATACGCGATAACGATATATTTAAGATCTAACCTGTCAAATTTGACATTTGCGCGATTCTGGAAGATACTCTTGAACGATTTCCACAAGATAATGACTTAGAGATCCAATTCACATCTAATAGATATCTAACTCTGTGTAACGTAAAAGTGACATTGGTTGCCCGAATTGCGCTGCAAAAGAGAACTAGTTGAAATCTAAACTACTTATAACGTATCTGGAATGAATCTAGTACGTGTCGTCTCTAGTGAATATCTTGAAGTTCGAATACGGCAGTTAATCAGCTCGTCGTTTGTCCCTCTCTATGGCATAATGACGATCATCAACTGATTAAGTTAGCAGCCGTTTATGAATAACGCTATAATACTTTAACACTGAATTTACGCGATAGAGTCAATACGGGTGAGTGTGGCGTGCATACATTTGCTACTTGGGTGAATCAACTATTTCTTGTCACTCGTTTCCATGGTTACATGTTACATTAAAACAGACCATTTGGTCCATATTTACTACTTAAGTACGTACAGTACCTACAGGATACTAAACTATCTTTATGTAAATCTCAAAAGATACATATTTAGACATACATATTTGGCACTCAAACTCCAATTTTTACCTCCACTTTACTTTAAACTCGCTAAAAATTAAACACACATTAAAAGAAAACCCTCCTAAACCCCGGAACACATAAACATAAAGGCAGTGACCCACGTGTTCCGATAACGATCAGGAAACATATCGCGTAACACGAGAATAAATAAGTGCGGATGCATTAGGGCGGCAGGTGGCCAGGGCGGGCAGCTCTCCCGCCCTGTATCGCTGATAACACCTTAACAGCCGCTAACAGCCGTTAGCGGCCGTAACGACGCCGTTAGACGCGGCCACTTCCTCTAGCTTTGTGGTTCCGTACCGACTTTCAAAAATGGCCGATTGTGTTTGGACCGTAAATCTCGATCGCGATGGCGGCGGCTTAGATAATTTGTGGAATGGGATTATTATGCTAGATCACACTGCTGTGCTGTAAATTGAAAATGTTAGAAGATTAAAGTTTATTTCTTTATAAAATGAAAGGTTTAAAGTTGAAAGAAAATAAATTGCGTATTTTTTATCAATATAAAAAAATCGGCCATTCTCTTAATTTGTATCTGCGTGAAAAGTTTAATGGAGTTGATTGAAATACAGAAATGAATACGAAGGCACGAACTCAAACTCGATATGCAGTAATAGTTTTGTAATGAGACAACCGAAATACGTCCACTGTTGCGTATGTTAATAATTATTAACTAGAAAACCGGTTATACCTATTTAATATCTAATTATTCGTAATCTTCATGTAAACCTGGAGGTCGAATCTTTAACAAATTTTTATGGTTTTGAACTGGGTTCGAACGATCGTCTTGGTGATTGGCGCATCTCACGCACGACCTTCACTTGATTTCGCATGCACCAATCAGCGTGAGCGATCTTCAAGGTCGTATCAAAACCAGTTCAAATCTCAATCTGGCTCCTAGTCAAACTAGTTACCTACACGTATTTTGCATGCATAAATATAATTCGTTAACGTATCTACTCAAAAACTCGTAAATTTTCTGCATTTCACAGTAAAAAGCGTAATTTAAAAAATGGCCCCGTTTAAACACGGCCACTATCTCCGCCATTACCTGCACCTGCCGATATATATTCAATTAGGCGAGGGCGGGCGGCGATGTTATCGCTGGGCGGGCGGATAGTTGTACACGCTTTAATTCTGTGCTAAATGCAAAGGGTTAATGTTTTGATAATGGGGTTTGCTAACTTACATAGTTTGGATTTGTATTCGAAAGGTAAAAAAGGGTTATTTTATTTAGAGTTAATTTATGTAATTTAATAGTCACACGAATCTGGCCGCACCCATACAATAGGTACTTGAATGTTCAAGTTTTTCTAGTTATTTTAGAATGTCGTTTTAAATTGAGAGCGTAACTTCGAACTTCGACTGTACATTGGCCATCAGATATATCGGAGCGGCCGAGGCGCTCAAAAATATCTGAACACGCACTCTAAAGCCTTGGACAATAGAGACGTGTTCAGATATTTGTGAGCACCGTGGCCGCTCCGATATATCTGATGGCGACTGTACGGCGGCGGCTAGGATCGTATGACTCTTAAGATAATTTGTGCTAGGCCTACTTGAATAAAGAATGTTTTAACTTTGCCTTTGGAGATTAGGTCACTTCGGAGAGTCGACGCTACCAACAATTAGGTTAAAAGTGACGATCACATACTTTGAAAGATTTTCTGTCGTCGTCGTACAATAAAATGTAAATTCGAATTCGAATTATCACATATGATAAGTGACGAATCAAATATCTAAAACCAGCGTTTCGCACTTAGACTCCACAATGCAAATCAAGTTAATAATTATGTATCGACCAAAGCGAAACTATTCCCCTGCTTGACCAAACATACATATACTCATAGAATGTTCATGACACTTACGTCGTTCTATAAAGGTGTTATGGTCATTAGAAAAGGCTTATAATCCTAGAATTTTGTAAGCACATACGTACGTCGTTCTATAAAAGCGTTATTGGTCATTAGAAAATACCGATACTTACTCATAGAATGTTCATAGCTCTTACGTTGTTTTATAAAGGCGTTATTGGTCATTAGAAAAGGCTTACAATCGTAGAATTTTGTAGGTACTTACGTCGTTTTATAAAGGTGGTATCGGCCATTAATGACGCTACTTTATCACGCTAAGCGAGCTTTTAGCGAGCTTATCGTCTGCTTTGCATAAGCTGAGCCAGGAGATACATCTTACAAGCACTATATTGAGTTTGCTACAATGACAGGAGGAAAGCCTTTGGATAAGTCACCTTTTTTCACTATCACTTTAAAGTCTACACTTACTCTTCACTCCACTTCACCTACTATTTTTCATTAAGTATTAAGTGAAGGTTCCCACAGGATATTCTATATTTCCTCGAATATTCTTAACTGCCTACGATCACGTATAAGTATAGGGATGAATTTATGTAAGGTATACATTGTGTTTATTGGAATCCTATTGATAATCGTCTTATCGCTATCATCTCACCTCAATTATCTCTTTAACGTGCATGGTGTGTATTATCTCGCTTGCTCAGAGCTTAAAATTAATATGAAGCAAAAACGAACTCTCATGTAGAGGCTTATAGAGGCTTATATTGCCAATGCCATCCAGCGGGGCAATGCGGCCAGCCTTCTGCGGTACCCTACCGAGCGACCACGACCTAGGCCAAATTTTTTATTTATAACTTTTTATTTTAAGTGTTTTTATTAAATAAATATACTCTCATGTTGCACAAATAACAATTGAACATATGTTTACTTACTTCAATCCCATATAATAATAATTTGATAGTTTAATTCATATACTGGTTTAAGCCAAACCGCTCCCGTTCGCATTTTACAGCCAAGATCGAAGTGTAAGCGAATAATTAGCATCGCCCGATACAATAAGAATGTGGCGTTGGCATCTCAATTTGTAAGCTGATCTTTTTGCTCTCCTGTATAATCATAATAATGTATGTAGATGTTTTGTATCTTTAATTTAACGCAGTGGTTTTACTGTCTATCTTTATTTGGCTTGGAAGTACCTATTGCATGAAGGGAAAACAAAACCACTGTCATAATTAGTAATAAACTTGTAAATTTTTTAAGTCTAGATTTTTTTGGTATTATAGCATCGGTCGCAGACGTTTCTACTGCTTGTTAAACATTAAAATTTGTCAAATTTTTTATGAATGAAGGACTTAAAGTGGTATCTAGAATCAAAGTGAAATCTTTATACAATATTTGTGTTTTTTAAGTAGTCACAGAACTATATATAAATTAAAACTGAAATAGGTACGGTTCGAATCCGGCCTTTACCACTGGAGGGCTTCGTCACTTTTTCTTTAATATAATATACCTATGACATCTATTTCAGTTTATAACATTAAGCGATGTTAAACATCAATAACGTTCTTGAAACTTTTAAAATCGCAGCACAGAAATAGTTCCCAAAATAAACTGAAAAGCTTACACTTCGCTGAAAAGCTTTTGAAGAGCCGAATGATTCTAGGTGTGCCCGCGGCACTGGGTCACCTGGCCCAAATGGCTAAAGCGGGTCAGAATAGTTCATTCATTCGTTCATTCGTTCAATAGGCTTCAAGAGGGTATGAAAATGTTAGAACTATAGGGAAATTATCCTCTTATCATCGTTACAAATAGGTTTAATCTACCAATACCAATAAGAACGGGTCACTTTCTATAGATATGTTCATACTTAAGTACTAAGTTATTTTTTTTCATTGCTATAAAGAAATCAGAAGATCATTCTCGCAAGGCACCAAATAAATGTATTTTCCCCATGTGTTTCATTCTAGTTTAGTTCCAGAAGTTTAGGTATACTTTCATTTAACTATTTCTGACTGTTTACTTTTTGACTTTCTTGCTATGTAATTGGTTTTTTAAAAGTATTAGCCATGTTTAGTAAAAAAATACACGACTGTTGTTCAAAAAGTGAATTACGGTCATTACCAATTGGGAGTTGTTAAAACCGCGTAATATTTTTCCTATTTCCATAATCAATAGTTACTCAAAAAGTTACCAATGGTCGTCATACCACGAACAGCCATTAAATCCAGTCGAAATTATCCCAAAACCAAATTAAACCTCAACCTCGTATTTTAAAACTTCCCCGCAACATAAAGCGCCAAACTGCAGCGAACAATCTTATCTCATGTATGCGCGGGAGCAACATTTGCGGCACATTAGACGGTAGACGTGAAAACGAACATAACATAACAGTTTAATTAGAACTGCATCTAAGGCGAATTAGATGGCCGCCGCAAGGCATAAGCGGAGAGCGATGAGGTCTTACCGCGTACTAGCGACCCGCCCCGGCTTCGCACGGGTTAAAAAATTATACTCGTAAACCTTCCTCAAGAATCGCTTTATTGATAGATGAGAATCCGCTCAGTAGTTTTTGTTCATCACGAACATATACGTCCAAAGAGACAGACGCGACGGTGGACTACGATCCTGACATACCTATTTCGCTCCGTTACTTTCATAACATTCTTTATACAGCTGATAAACGGCGAACTAAAAACGCGACATCGTCTACCTTAGACCACAAACAAACTGCAAAGTTTCGGCAGTGTCTCGTATTGAATCTGCGAAGTTGGCCGTATCTTCGTATCGAGATGTCTTGCTCGTTGTTGCTACACTACGCTCCGGGTTACTTCGTGTTAATGTACCGCACATACTTAGCTTTTGTTTTACGATTAATGGACGCAAGTCTGTATAAGGTTTAGGCCAAACAATAGTAATGGAGCTGGACCAAGTTAAGTCTGCATGGCATTTGCAATAACAAAATGTGGCAATGACATCATTAATTTTAAATTTATATGAAAGTATAGCGTTTATAATGACACTCCCTCACTTTTTTGTATTTAAGTACCTAGGTACAAAGTTAACTTAGACGGACTGTGCATGATATTAGGTCACTAATATAAGGGAGATAATCGCGTAAAATTATTTCGTCATGTTTTTAATAATTTTGTTGTTTGATTGACTATCTTTATCCATTAAAATTAAGTATTAATGAGTGTATGATTGAATTTTCAATTGAATGTACGAGTACGAGAAACTCATGTGTAAAAAAAACTCGCATGTAAAGAAAAAAGTTAGGTGGTATCTGACGTCAGTTTTATAGGTTTTTTTCTGCTACCACGCTCTATTCTTGTCACTTAAAAAATTAAAAATCATTCACCGCCGAATGAAGACCATTCCACATAGACATTCAATATGTTTTTATGCAAATATAGCTATAATAGCCCCTAGTCCGTAGACAAAATATGTCCATAATAAATAAAAACAAACATCTCGACACCAGTCATAATGAGAATTTTGAACTTCAGTCCGTCCGACTTAAATCATATGTTATCTCGAAAAGCACTCTCTCTTATCGGCGCACACGCAATCTCCCGCTATCTACATGCGCACGAGTGCCAAGAACGACCCTATATGTGTATGTTATGGAATTTATGTATGTGTGGTCTGTGGTATAAGGACTTTATTAAGAACTAGACTGTGCCCGCGACTTCGTCTGTGTGAAATTATGATGATGACTGATAAAAATTAGGCACCCTATGTGCTCCGGGAAGTCCCGGGCCTCTACCTAATTATCTCCATACCAAATTTCATATAAATCGGTTTAGCAGTTTAAGCGTGATGAGGTCGATTAAGACCCGTGTTAGTTATAAAATGTGATGAGGTCGATTCAATATAAAAGCAAATTTGCCTTTGTACTATTCCATTTCTATTTTTGACGAAATTGTCAGGTAAATGACATTTTATGTTTTGTCCCTTTTCACCCAAGCCATCCCTACTCACTCCTAAAACTTTACTATTTTTAATTACTATTTAGCCGTAGGTATACTTGTGGGTATACTATTCTGGTTCAAAACCGGCAATTTTTATTTTTCGTAGGTATTGCTACTCTAAAATTGTCTCAACTTACTTTAAGTTCAACAAAGACTTGCCTGTATTATCTACAGCAAAGGTAATCCATCAATTCCTTCCAAAAATCAGTTGGTAGCGATCACACATCACCGCTATCTCGAACTTTGCGATACGGCGATCTCTTCCGGCGGAATTTTAAACTTTAGCCCGCTTTAAAACTACGGACCGACATTTTTCATCCCAACTCCACCGATGGGAGATAGCGGGAAATACATAAATACCTAGACGGGCCACTATCTCTAGCCAGTAGAGCTATAAAGAAGAAAAAAATAGTGCTGTTAAAATATAGTTGGTCAAACCAGTTTGTCAGTCAGTAAGAACCAGGAAAACTATACTCATCCTTTTCTTTGGGTGCTATTTAGTACTAGTGTACAAGATAAAGATAGTATGATTCTCTCTGTCTATGTTTGAAATAAGACAGTCCTTTGACAAACTATAGCAGTCAGTGCTGCCAGATGGTCACAAAAGTCACATTTTTCGTGACTTTTGGCCCATAAGAATCTCTCTCTCGTGCCAATACATGTACCGACATGTACGAGCGAAATGCACGATAACTAAATAACATGATTCAAATGTCATGTTATTTAGTTATTACTTATTACTAAAACTCCTCTGTCCGTCTGTCTTCTGTCACCAGGCTGTATCTCATGAACTGTGATAGACAGTTGAAATTTTCACAGATGATGTACTTACTTCTGTTGCCGCTATAACAACAAATACTAAAAAGTACGGAACCCTCGGTGGGCGAGTCCTCACAATCCTCACATAACATTAAGTTTATAAATATACATACCTTATTACATACTTACTTTACTTATAAATTTTTCTTCACATTAGGAAAATTATCAAAAAATCACCAAAAGCTGAAAACCGAATCAATAATCCAATTTGAGAATTCCTTGATAAGGCAACGTTGCACCGTAAATTAAGAGAGAGCGAGATAGCATAAATCAGCGCTATCGACCAATAGCCGATCAGATCCGCTGCAAGACCTAATTGCAGCATTTCGGTTGCCATTGTTTCTTTGGTGAAATCGTGTTGTGGGTTTGTACTTTCGTACGGTAAATAAAAGTGTATGATAACGTAAATTGGTTCACCAGATTAATATATAAACACAAGGTTTTTTTTAGGTTTTTGCGAATAGATATAAGATAGCAGCAACAATAGCAACATATAGTTTACTCTGACATGGCTAAGAGGTATAAGAACGTCTTATGCTGTTGAGATAAGACTTTCCGGTCGGTGCTACGTCTATTGTCAAGTACCAGTGCTGATAGTTCCGCTACTCGATGCTAGATGTAGACACTGAAATTAATAGTCTGAACTGATGTATGGAGTGAGCACTCTTGTCTTACTATATTTCTCTATGGTATAAGTACGATTTTGTATGAAGATTTCATAAACTGTTCCTCTTACCCCCACCGCCCTTATTACTATTTGTGACGTTTTCAACTAAAAGGCTGATTTCAAAGGCTTATGGAATTAGCGTCTTATTGACAACAAAATGGCAAATTTATTATACATTTGTGGGCATACATTTTAAAAACCTGTGATAAAAAAAACTAAACGCACCATAATATATGGGATGTATTCTAAAAACCTATAATTATACTTGTACCGTGAACTATTTATGGTAAGTATCTACATTTAAAGTTCCTTTTTCTTAACCTTAACAGAAAACCTTGGTCGTCAGCATTGGAAAGGAATAATCCTCGTACATTTGAGCACCTAAACGCATCAGATATGTGTTGTATTCTGAAAAAGCATTCCTCCTCGGTATCGACGCATCGCCGATCCGCGATGGCTCTATGCCTCTCCGTTTACTGCTCATTGTCTAGATCCCACCCACGTCAGATTGCAGCGGGGACCTAGGGTTGTCTAGGTTTTTAAAAGATTTCGTAACCTGGGCTAACCTTAACAACAACTGGATGCAATGGGCATTAGTAATGAACTTTAAAGGGCCGTCACAATAGATCAATGCTTGGTCGATGCGGCACTCAAAGGCCCATAAAACCTCAATAATAATAATAAAATAACCTTAAACATAACATTTTTCTGCCCTCCGGCCGGAAAGCGTCAACTTTCGGCACGCTGTGCTAAACGAAGTTGACGCTTTCCGGCTCCGTCGAGCAGTAAATAGTATACACACCTCGGCCAGTAAATAACAACGCCTCAGATCACATGTTACATTACATGTGGTCTGAGACATTTCTTACTTTACTTCCCTTGGAAATAAAGTAAGAAATGTCAGCAGCAATAGTTGCCAAGCGTTATCTTATTAAAGACTCACGTACATTCGAAAGAACGCAGAACTCTGAATCTGAACTCGGAACTCCAGACAGCTCTCATGTCAGCGCGGGCTGTATGTGTGTGGGCGGTGACGATGTGTTTTTTGGCTTTTGCCGATTCCATGTCGATAGGTGTAGGGAGACTCTTAAGATCTATGGGCCACAAGCTGTAAAAAATAAAGATTTTTCACTTCATTTCTTTATGTTTATTGAACTGAAAACGCTGCATTGATGGCAACCCTAGTAACAACGTTCGGCGGCGCTCGGGTCGCGTCGGGCGGGTTCGGGAGATGCCTCGATTATGCCCACGCGCCGATTGAAGTGTGCAAATTTGTGGCTTTGTCCGTCATATTTTAAGATTTTGATGTGCGATTAGGTAAGTTATTGCCTGTTGTGTTGTCAAAACTATTATTTACAGAATGTCATGTCGTCGAATAAAAACGTGATGAGAAAAAATGTCCCCCTTTTAAAAGCAATCGCAATGTACATAAAGCTCGGTCTTCCGAGCTTGGCATAGCTATGCCTGATAAAGTGTTAGACGAAAGATGATAAAATTATATTTTTGAAGTGAAGCGCTGTGCACTTTTTGAGGTGGGGAAAAAATGTTAAACTCGAGACAGCGTAAGACAATCGACGGACACGTGACCTGATCGAAAAACTGTTACCTACATGTAATGTCATTGAGTTTTTCTTTATTGATTTAAATGCCATCTAGTGAGTTTCGCTCTAACTGGTATTAATATAACTCGAGTACTAACAGTGATGTGCTTAGGGGTTTCAAGTAATTAACGCTAACGCTAGATGGCGTTAACCTCAATTATACATAGTGCATTTTGCACTAGTCATTGAGTTTTCACTTCTGCCGGCACTCCCTGAGTGCAACCCGTTGTTTTTTTATAAACATTTTTCTCTCATCTTAGCATTTATTTCGGCTTAGAAGCCCAGTCTTCTTACTTTTACTCCTTCACTTTGCCACGGTCTTTGGCATTAATTCCCATTTATGTAAGTAATATAAATATGTATGTTATATTTGTATATCACACAAAATATGTTCTCTTATACTATCCCATACTATGTTAACCCAGACATATCCCTCCCAACGCTACTCGTACCAATTAAACTGAAACGGTCGTCAACTCGCCACAAACTCTGACATTTAAACACTCGACCACCTTCATCTGACACGCAGTGATCTTTAGCAGACTCTCGCGCAGAAGCAGATAGCCCATCTGTCGGCTAATCGATCCGTTATCAGTGAAATGCGTCGTTATCTGGAGTTTGGACCGTCCGAGGCTCCATTATATAGACAATGACGGTCCGTTAAAAATAAAAATTAAAAATCGGATTAATAAAAAATGCCGACAGTCAGCGTGTCAAGGTTAGTCAAGTGACTATATAATATTTAAAATATCAGTTAAAAGAGAACATAATAGCGGGGATATAAAGTAACACAGAAAATCAAAACCGAAGCTAGGAAGTTGAAGTATCTGTGAACTACTTAATTGATAATTTGGCGGCGGTAAAAGCTATTTGTAAAAGGCTAAAAGGTATTTGTAATGATTAGTTGTCACATTCTCAAGCAAATTGAATGATCGAAATACAATTATTTCAGTAAAATTTTATGAATAAAATTGATTCTAATTGATTCACTTCCATAGAAGGAAAATACAAGGAACAGAGCTATTGATTTTAGTTTCTATTTTAGGTAGGTAAGTAAAAAAAACGAGAAAGTGCAACCCTAGCTCTTTCAGCCTACATGTTTCTAAGTTAAATCTCAGAATAAATAATAAGTAGTACTAGGTACAGAAGATTCACTCTCTAACAAAACGCGTCTATTACGACAGATATGACCGCTAGGTGGCGCAAGCGCGAGCAGGCGACCGTTCTGTAGCAGTGCGCGGCAACTACTATGGCTAGACACCAAAATTGGTGTGGGCCGCATGTACTTGTAGCCAGTAATAAGTTAATAATATATACTAATCTATGCTTGTAGCAACGACGCGACGAAATCGCGGAGTGAGCCACGCCTGGTTAAATATGAAAATTATTAGTTCAGTATAAAGTATTTGTAAAATTGCGTTACATTACATGAGAAAGTAGTTCATTTTCTCGAATAACAACGGACACGAACAGCAAACACCAAGTACGATCTTTTATTTATCAGCTTTAAGTACCACAGAGGGTGATTGTTCCTATAATTTATATATTTAAATATATTTAAACCGGTACAGATAAACAGATGTTTCTGGGGCCTTAATGGCTTCGGTTGAGATCTAAAAGCATTTTTTATAACGATACGATAAGATATGCGCGGAGACATGGTTTAAGAATGTTCCGACGATTATGTTCTAGAAATGAGATCGAAATGTCTGACCATTCAAAGTGTTAATGTACCTATTTAGTTAGGTTTAGTTAAGTACGTACGTTTCTTTTTAAACTTTAGTCTGTTTACCGAGTGATAGGTAGCAGATAATAGGATAAGTTAATCGCAAACAAAAATATAACTTGTAATGTAGGTAGGTAATTTGACTTTGTTTAATTTAACAAAGCCGGATTATTTGTGGTAGGCGACGAAGCCTGTGGCTGATTTGTGTTTCTGTCTATTTGACAAAGTTTGGGCTGATGACAAACTATGTTATCTAAGTTTTTTGTTTTCAGTTTAATACCAAATGAAGTATTAGTTTTGTTGCGGGCTCCCGACCTATAAAGGGCGGGTATCGCGTTATCTCGAGGCTGCAGCGACACACGCTGTTTAAAGTAGTTCGGATGTGCAAACATTATTAGAGAATTGCCTTATTTTTAATTAACAATATTTGTTCCCAAAAGATTAATATCTACTACATATCTTGAGCTAATAATTCGATCTAAGCTACATACATCATTTTTAGTGAGTACTCGACGAGGTGTACGTTTTATTGCGGGCTCCCGGCCTATAAAGGGCGGGTATCGCGTTATCTCGCGGCTGCAGCGACACACGCTGTTTAAAGTAGTTCGGATGTGCAAACATCATTAGAGAATTTACGCTGTGGGTGCTGGGATTTATAAGAAACGGTCCGTTGTTTTTGTGGTCTTTATTATGGTAGGCGTCACATAAGAATTAAAATAAGAATAATATCCATTTAAAAAACCTTATTAACAGTTATCAATGTCCTGTGGCCCCACACTGGGATAGCCTAGCATAGGCCTAGGCCTGGCATAGGCCTGTCACGTGGTAGGTATATATGATAGTTAGTAGTCTGTGCGGAAAGAGAAGAGTCGTAAAATGTATGGGACCTAATACTTTCTACGACTCGTCTCTTTCGGCACAGACTCTATATGTTAAATGATAAACATATTGTTCTTCTTACGGTGGTTTAGTTGGTTAGATCGTGACATGCGGACTAGGCCTTACGTTAAATAGGAAAAGGTACGTACTTATAAAAAAAATGTGTGTAATATGTCTAATTCAAATACCTATCTAGATTATCTCTTTTTCAAGCGCCTTCCTTAAAAATGCCTTTCGATTAATAAACACAATGATGAAAATAATAATGACTAATTTTACGGTACATTTTTGTTTACTACACTTGCCAAACTAAACAAAAAAAGTCCACATTTATATACCTTCAGCCAAGTTATACGCATTTCCATATGACATGATAAGCATATACAGTAAACAAAACCTTCAGCGGCGACACGTAGATCGCTATCGACACGCACGTTTCGTACACAATGCGTGACATGTGGACTAGGCCTTATGTTAAATCGGTACTACTTTTTTAAGAAATTAAGGTCACTGTAACTAATTCCGTCATAATACCTATTCCGTCTACTAGCGTTTTTCTCGAACAACGAACAAAATTGATAATTTCATCGACAAAGCAGCGATTGCTTTTAGTTTCAGAGCAATCAAAAGCAGATGTTTTTTTTCCTGCGATTGAAAGTCAAAGAAATATACGCTCGTGGACAGAGTAGCCCCTATGACGGATTTAGCCACATTGATCATACCTAATATTCTAATTGTAACCCAAAAATAGCGTTATTTTATACTAATACATGTACGAACAAGTACGAGTGAAAAGCTTCCTTGTCAATGACAGATATATATCTATATACTTATACACATATCTATTGTGCGAGTAACAGACGATAACCTATTATTTCAGTTAAAATCGAGGTAAGTATACCATTATAAATTGTATATTTGTTTCGCCGAGAGAAATATTAAATTGTTATATCTAAATATGCCTTTCTACATTCCCAAGGGAAAGTTATAAATTAAAAGGATAATCCTTGCGTTTTCCAAAATAATAATTTCAAAATTTAGGCCAATTCCATAGCACCCCTCACATATGACAACGTCAACAGTAAGCCACATAACAGATCTAACTTAAATTAACTCTTATCTAACTTACTAAAATCAGTGGAATAAAGACTCTAACGTTCACTAATTAAAGTCAAAAATCCTACAAAACGCAATAGCTCCAAGCGCGCTTGTCAAAATTACTAATCATTCACGTATCAAACAAAAAGAGCTTAAGACGAATGCTTTTTATTTAGTCGTCAAAAACATATAACCAATTCTGCACTTTATCTTGCTGTGTTAAGGCTCAAAACGTATACATGTCTTTGACGTCGACATATAAACATGTCGTTTCTATTTGACGTTGATATAGTGTTTGTTGCGTGACATATTGATGGTGTGATAAGGTGATAAGACACGCGATGCAGCCCGTGTTGTCATTTTGGGCGGAATTGGACTTATGTGGTATGAGGAATGGTGCCCTGAATAATTTAGGGTCACGGCATATTTATTTAAAGTAGGTAGGGAAAGCAGCATATTTTGGACATATATATAGAAACAATAAATACAACCTACTGAAATTAATAATTGAAGGAAAAATTGAAGGGAAGCGTGGCCGTGGTAGAAGGCGCACATCATGGACTAAAAATATAAGAGACTGGTTAAAAGTTAAGAGCATAGATAGACTAATTCGCATGACTGAACATAGAGAGACATATAGACATATGGTCGCCGACCTCCTGGACGGAGAGGGCACGTGAAGAAGAAGAAGGTAGGGTAAATTAATCCAATGATTGGAAAAAAGTAAGTTCGTTGACAATATTTTCAATTTCATAGGAAAGTCACTAGTTTTCACCACTATTATTGTTAAATAAGTTTGACGCTCATGGGTAGGTACAGTGAAGTGTAAAAATATGGATGCACAAATCATCTCAAAAATATGTCCTATCATAGCTCTAATGTCAGCGAGTTAAGAACTATGGGACATATTTTTGAGTAAGTTGTCTACATCCATATTTTTACACTTGACTGTACCTACCGATAATTATTTATTTCACTAAAATGGTGCATATGTTCGGACACACCCACTCTGTCAGTTGAAAAATTAAAGAAATTTAAATAAATTAGGTGCGAAAGGTTGAACTCCCATAGACAATTAGAATTTCGCGACTTTTTCTCAAAGTAGGTCTGCCAGAGTATAGTAAAGTTGACATAGAATTAGACCAGCATAAGTCTGCAGCGATGTTGATAGCCTAGACCAGTGGTGGGCAAACTTTTTTCATGGGGGGCCAGAAAGCTTGAGAAATTTCGGAGGAAGGCCAGAATTGCAGCAAAACTGGAAATTTTAAAATTTTACGGTTTTATTTATAAGTGCAATTCCGGCCTTCCTCTTGAAACTTCTCAAACTTTTTTTTTACAGCAAAACAAAATATATAAGTATGTATTCAAATATTTTACTTCATAACGGGTGAATCCTCAAAATATAATCATCGCGGGCCATATACAAATTATTTCAATGTATCCGCGGCGGGCCGAGTAAAATGGTTTCGCGGGCCGGAGTTGGCCCGCGGGCCGTACTTTGCCCACCACTGGCCTAGACTGTGCAAGTGTTATTTTAAACGTCAATCTTATGAAATTATGACGTACTAGCTTTTGCCCGCAGCTTCGCACGCGCAGGAGTTTTTTTAATTTTGTTTTTTTTTTATGAATTTTGTTTAATCCTTTCTTAGTGGACCCCTAGACCTTATAAGGAACCTACTTGCCAAATTTGGCCTTTCTTGTCCCAGCGGTTTGGGCTGTGCGTTGATTTAAGTCAGTCACTTTCACGTTTATATATATATAGATAAATAACACTTGCACAGTCTGTGCTCTCAAAATCGTTGCAGAGTTATCTTGGTCTAACTCTAATCAATTAGGTTTTTTTGTAATGTGCGACTCGTTCCGAAGCGCTACGCCGTAGTCCGTAGCACTTCGCGTGAAAAAAAATCGTAGCCATGAATGTTATAAGCAAACAATTTTGTATTTTGCTAACCAGGGGCAAGGGGTGAATGTAACCGAATGACATGTCTTATTTTTAACCGACTTCCAAATCTCAAAGAAGGAGGTTATCAATTCGGTTGTATGTTTTTTTTTTATTTATTTTTTTTATTTTTTTTTTATGTTTGTTACTCCATATCTCCGTCATTACTGGACCGATTTTGAAAATTCTTTTTTTGATTGTATGTCCCGTTTTTGTCAAAACCCAGTTCTGATGATGGGATCCATGAGGAATCGAGGGAACTCCTCAAATCTTAAAGGCATACATATAGTGATTTTTGTGTTTTTATCAACAAATCAAGCATATACATTCAGAAACGTGACATTTGATGAAGTGGAACTGCTGATGATGATCAGAACAGAACTCTTCAACGACGCATAGTTCACGTTTGGCGATTTGTCCTCTTCGTTATGTTTGTTAAGCAAGTTAAGTTTTTAAGCCACATTTTTGTCAAGCTCGAGTTCTGATGATGGGATCCATGAGGAATCGAGGGAACTCCTCAAATCTTAAAGGTGTGCGTATAGAGATTTTTGTATTTTCATCAGAAAATCAAGCATTTTTATTAAAAACTGTCGCATTTGATGAAGTGGAACTGCTGATGATATCAGAACAGAACTCTTCAACGACCCATAGTTCACGTTTGGCGAT